>NC_085889.1:0-2400000 GCF_035222375.1 Podospora pseudocomata | reverse complement strand
GCACCCAGCGACGGGTTATGATTAGGTTGGCGATGTAGAGGAGGATGATACCGGCCATGGAGAGGACCACGGCGGCGATTTCGAGGCGGAGGTTGGAGGGGTGGACGGACCAGGCTATTCTTAAGGAGAGGGCCAGGATCCGGAGGAGACAGAAGACGGAGAGGAGGATTGGGATGAGGGGGCGGGTGGAGATGCCGGGGTGGCGGTGGCGGTAGAGGGAGAGGTGGTGGAGGGTTAGGTTGAGGGGGATGGGGAGGAGGAGGAGGAAAAGGAAGATGGAGCAGAGGGGGATGTCAACTGGGGGTGTGGGGATTACGCCTGGGTAGGCGGAGGGGGGGCGGTAGGGGGTTGTTAGGTTGGACTAGGTGGGGTTAGTGACTACCTAGGTAATAAGGGGGAGATGTGATGGGGGCGTACAGGTTGTTGAAGGCTGGATGGGGTGTTGACGAGGAGGGATGGTGGTGAGGTAGGGTAGCCGAAGGATGTTGAGGATGATGGGGTAGAGCTCATGTCTTGAGGGGTAGGGTTGAGGTCGTGGGCGTAGCACATTTTGGCCTGTTGAGGTCAGGGGTATGTTTACTGATGTTGATGGTATAGTCAGATGCCCTCAAACCATGAGTCAGAGTGTATCAAACTAGCTGACAGTGAATGATCACAGTTGGGGACATTGAAAAGTCGTCTAGAGGTGACGTCAATGTCAAAGATTACCCCTGAGTGAGGTAACGTTCTGTGCGAGGGCACTGACACTCGTACCACCACCACATCTCGGGCGCACAGACGACCTGCTGAAGAATGTGAATGAATCCTAAGCTTCCTGGATTTATTGCCCGGGATGAAAGCCTAAGATATCTCAACCTAGAAGGGGTAGTGACTGAATGCGCAGCGGCGATGATGGTAGGATTTTAGCCACGAACTGTTCTCAAAGGTCGACAGGGGTCGATTTAGCCCGCTCTCATCCTTGAGGTACGTGGCTGTCGCTTGTGTCGCAATCCTTGAGGAAACAAAATCGGCAGAAGTTGGTGCGATGCTCTCGCATGGTTAATTTGGGACAGGGATAAGGCCCTGAATCATCGAGAGCATGCAAGACCCGTCGAGTGTGAAATACCACGCTGGAGGACATGATCCATGATGCCAGTCAGTTAAGAAGCCAGCTTTACCAAGGTAATGGTTCTCCTACCTGTCCGAAACAGCAGATCCCAAAAGGGCTCGAATATGCAAATAAAGTACTGAAGGTGGGTGGGTTCCTCCTTTCTCACCAGACGGCTGCCTTAACGGCGGGGGACTGAAATCTTTTGAGGCCTCTAGCTTTCGGTACACTAGCACCAGACCACGCCTGCCTTCCTAAGTGGCTTCGTAAGGTGCCTTCCCTTGCTGTAAAGGAAGGAGCAAGCTGCCCCCTGCGCCCAATTTGCATAATCTCTTTTGGCTGGCCAGAAAACATTCAACTTTTTATTCTAAGCAGCTGAGCAATGAGCTCCAGCGCCTGAAATACCAGCTCTTCGAGAAAGACTGAGAGCTTGGGACAAAGTTGGAGGAGCTAGTAGTGTTGCGAAATGAACTTGAGGCGAAGAGAGATGAGCTCAATTCAACGCAAAATCGGCTTTTTGAGATGAAGGAAGAGACTGATGCAAGGTACGAAGATATTTGCATCGAGTTTGGGTATACGGAAGAATGCACTCGTGGCGAAAGATGAAGAGCTCGCCACAAAGGTCAACGAAATCGAAAAGAAATCCCAGGATTTGAACAATAAGATACAAGAGATCGGGATTATCAAGCACGAACTGACCACCAAGGTCGAAGAGCTGGCTGTTGTCGGCACCACCGTTACTACCCTAACAACTGAACTCGCAAAGGTCAAGGACGATCATCAACAAGAGTTGGGACGGATGCACAACAAAATCACAAGCATGGAGAAGCAGTTCCAACAAGAGTCGAGTACCAAAGATCAGCAATTGGCAGCGGCAGAGGATACCATAGCTAGCCAAGAACGACAGATAGCAGTCCTGACCCACGAAATGGACAACGACATCAAGCAAGCAAACGACACTATCTAGAAGATCAAAGCCGAGCTCGAACGAGTCTCGAAGTCAAAGGATCTCACGCTATGCTTTTTGGCCAAAGAGCTTTGTACGTTTCTGACAGAGATCGATGTTTCGGGAAGACAATGGTTGAATATTCTGGGCGAAAAGATTATTGCTCACAGCTCCGCGCGACGGATGGCCTTTTGGCTGACGGCTATTGGTCCATCCAGCCTGCTTGGCTAACAGAACAGGAACTGGGAAAGCCAGTATTTGCCAATGACGCTCCCAATTTCGAAAACGATGATGCTCTTCCTTTATGCATCTATGGAGTTTCTTGCACAGCAAGTCTCTCAGCCTCCAGCCTTTGCCATTTCTTGCTCGCAGAGTTTGACAGAACGGCTTGACAGAGCTGTGTCTGCCAAGATTTGGGTCGTCATGAAAATCATCAAGAACCTTGCTTTGCAGTGTGTGGCACAAGAGAACATCCAGTTTTCGAGACTTCAGACTGCATTGCCCGTTCTTCAAATCAACGCCTTATCAAACTGAGATGGGGTGAGACCTCCAACGTGCAGGCTACATTGATGGGGTGGATCTCAGCAACATACCCGTCACTGCCATCGCTGGGCAATTCCGTGATAAGCGGAATCTCTCTACGCGAGGCTTTCAGAATCTTGGGCACGTCTTTCAAGACGAGGGGGAAGACCCAACTACGACTTCGGTCAGGGTATAATTCCAGTGGGCCAATCAGATGGATTCTTGATGATGGAATGCGTGGAGGATGATGACGGGCAAGACCAGAAGATATGGAGTGTTTTGCGTGAAAGAATCTGGCTATCAGGAAGGGATGACGACGTCCTGATAATTGAAGCGCCGCAGTCGTGGAAGAAGAACAGAATATAAGGATCGAGTTGTTGGGATACGAAAAAGAGGTTTTGAAGGCGCTCTTGGGTTATGAAATCTAGAAGCAGTAAGCAGTGGCAGCGGAAGCTTCGCAAAGATGGACACAGTAGTGAGCTATGGGATGCTGTCGACTTGAATATAATGAAATGTACTACACTTTCTTTCCGTGATATTTCTATCGTGAGATTACATAATGCATGGTTGGGTGCAAGAAGCTTCTTGGCACAGTCATCTGACCTCGCGCCAGCAAGACACGCCCCACCATGGCGACGCGCTGCCTAAAGTCAACATTATTACCAATCCGCGCCAAACTTTCCAACACTGGCACGTTTCTCGCCGCCTACATCAAAACCGTTTCCTCCCAGAGCTTGCGCCTTTTGTGTGCTTTCCCCAGATTTTTACCAATTGGAAAAATCTCACACGAAGAGCTGCACAGTTTCTGCTCACCCAAGCTAACAGGATGTACGTACTTCCTGGCAGTCAATTGGTCTCTGAACTGCGACTAATGACCATCACAGGATACCAAACATTCCCGCCGCGAACAAGGAGAACGTCGGTGCTCCCCGAAGCAAATTCCCCACACCACAATCACTCGACCGCCTCCGGACGCCGTTCAAATGCCCAGGGTCGGCCACTCGCACCGTTGCTACCGACCGCCCAGCTCGCAAGAAGCGGAGAATCGATTACAAGGGCACAGATGGAGGCGTTGATCCGGATGCCGACAAGCCCTACACAAATGCCGACCGGCTAGCCCTGGCGAATCGCGACGCCAACAAGTTCCCAGTATTCCAGCCAAAAGACAAGACCACAGTGTTTCGCAAAGCCTTTTCGGTTCCTCTCCTGAACAAAGATAGCGCTGCCTACAACCCCAATCGCCCCCCACCAACACTTGGCTTAAGACAGGGAGCTGTATTTGTCGCAAAGCCTCTGCACGATCCAAGTGGCGAGTTCGCCATTGTCCTGTATGATCCAACAGTTGACGACAAGCCAAAGGATGCGCCTAAGCCAGAGGAAAAGGTCGAAGAGGAAAAGATCGTTGAGCCCTTAGAGCACAAGAGTCTCGCCGAGATCTTGGGGATCAAGAAGAAGGTTGTTGGAGAGCACCCAAGGGTACCGGTGGTCATCGATCCAAAGCTTGCCAAGATTCTCCGCCCACATCAGATTGAAGGTGTCAAGTTTATGTACAAGTGTGTGACGGGCATGGTGGATGAAAAGGCACATGGGTGCATCATGGCCGATGAAATGGGTCTTGGCAAAACGCTACAATGCATCACACTGCTGTGGACACTGCTCAAGCAGTCTCCTGATGCTGGTAAGACAACAATCCAGAAAGCTATTGTTGCCTGCCCAGCAAGTCTGGTGCGCAACTGGGCCAACGAGTTGGTCAAGTGGTTGGGTCCGGATGCTACGACGCCTTTCGCTATTGACGGCAAGGCTTCAAAAGAGGAACTGACCCGACAGCTTCGCCAGTGGGCCATTGCAACCGGACGAGCCGTCACGAGACCCATCATCATCGTCTCATATGAGACCCTCCGTCTGAACTGCGAAGAGCTCAGAAACACAGAGATCGGACTGATTCTCTGCGACGAAGGTCACCGTCTGAAGAACAACGACAACAAGTTATTCACTGCCCTGAACGGCCTCAATGTCAAGCGTCGCGTGATTCTCTCTGGTACACCCATTCAAAACGATTTGTCCGAGTACTTTTCACTCATCAGCTTCGCCAACCCGGATCTACTGGGTACACACCTCGAGTTCCGCAAACGCTTCGAGATTCCCATTCTCCGTGGCCGTGATTCCATGGCCTCTGAGGCTGAGAGGAAACGCGGTGATGAATGTCTTGCCGAGCTGGCCACCATCGTCAACAAGTTCGTCATTCGCCGTACCAACGATCTGCTGTCCAAGTACTTGCCCATCAAGTACGAGCACGTCGTCTTCTGCAACCTGGCCCCCTTCCAGCTCGACCTCTACAACTACTTCCTCACCTCGCCAGACATCCAAGCCCTTCTCCGTGGCAAAGGCTCCCAGCCGCTCAAGGCCATTGGTATTCTCAAGAACCTATGCAATCACCCAGATCTTCTCAAGCTCCCCGATGATCTGCCCGGCTCTGAACAACATTACCCCGATGACTATGTCCCCAGGGACTCTCGTGGCCGCGATCGCGACATCAAGCCATGGTACTCGGGCAAGATGCAAGTCCTCGACCGTATGCTGGCCCGCATCCGCGCCGACACAAACGACAAGATTGTCCTCATCAGCAATTACACCCAAACCCTCGACCTCTTCGAGAAGCTCTGTCGCAGCCGCGCCTACCCCTGCCTCCGTCTCGACGGTAAAATGCTGGTTAACAAGCGCCAGAAGCTCGTCGACAAGTTCAACGACCCCAACGGCGACGAATTCGTCTTCCTCCTTTCCAGCAAGGCAGGTGGCTGCGGTCTCAACCTCATCGGCGCCAATCGCCTCGTCCTCTTCGACCCCGATTGGAACCCTGCCGCTGACCAGCAAGCTCTCGCTCGTGTCTGGCGTGATGGCCAGAAGAAGGATTGTTTCGTCTACCGGTTCATTGCCACGGGAACAATCGAGGAAAAGATCTTTCAGCGTCAATCGCACAAGCAGAGTTTGAGTTCATGTGTGGTGGATTCGGCGGAGGATGTGGAGAGGCATTTTAGCTTGGACAGCTTGAGGGAGCTGTTCCAGTATCGGCCTGATACGAAGAGCGATACGCATGATACGTTCAAGTGCAAGAGGTGCAAGTCAGATGGGAAGCAGTTTATCAAGGCCCCGGCCATGTTGTATGGTGATACGAGTACGTGGAATCATTTTGTGAATGAGGGGTTGAAGGGGATACAAGATTTGTTGCTGAGGCAGGAGATGGGGGAGAGGGAGGTGAGTGCGGTGTTTCAGTACATTTCTCATTAAATGGGGGTGGCAGGAGTTATGATGGGTCATGGTGTGGAAATTGCCTTGCTGGAAGCGGGATGGAGTATTTTCCTATTGATGATGTTAGCAGGGGAAGGATTGCGTTGCTAGTGTTGGTATTTTGGTGTTGGATGCATTGCTCGGCGAAGGAGTTAGAGAGGTCATTTATTAGCCACAGCGTATGTCGCATGACTTGGAGCCAAAAGACATGAGAGACGATAAGGGACAGTACTATATGCTTTCCATTCGGCAACAAAAATAAACTTTGCTAACCTCAACAACTACATCCCCCATGTTTCTTTATATATGTATACATCTCCCACATCTACAACTCATCAACCACATGCCCCTTTGTCTCCTCCTCAAACCTCCTACTCTTAGTATTCGCCCCCTCCACCTTCTTCTCCTTCCCCTCCCTGTTCCTCCTCGCCAACTCAGCAATCTCTTCATCATACTCTGTCCACTCGGGCACCTGCCTCCTAGCCCTCTCCAGCTTCGGCTCCTTCGTCTGCGGGTTATTACACAAATCAATCGTCCTCGCCTCGCCCAGCGTCTCATCGCTGCACCAAGTCTCGCACCAAAGCCACTCCTGCGGCAGGCTAAAAATTGGAATCTGGAACTGCATGTGATTAGGCAGATCCTGATCCAGATTCGCCAGCGAGTTGGGGTCAGCGCTCAAAGAGTGGTACTGCTGCCTCAGCCTATCCCCCGCAGCAATCTCCCTAAACTTCTTGAGATCCACGACGTAAAGAGCCGAGATATGATACGGCAGTCCCCTCAGATAATTGGCCCAGTACCCCGTCTTCCAGAAACGGAACCCCTCCATCTCGGTGCGGGAGTCGCACATGGGCGTGAAGCCGTAGGGTTTACCCTCGAGGTCGAGTTGGACAAGGTCGTACAGATCGGTGCGGACGATCTGATCCGCGTCGACAAAAATGACTTTATCCAACGACAACGGAAACAAAACGTCAAGAAACAAGATTTTATACCCCCAAATCTCGCGCTGCTTCTCCTTTTGCTGACGCAGCCAGTGAGGCCATTTGTACGTCACCATCTCGTACTTGAACCCGTACTGTTCCGCAAGCACAGGAATAAAGTCCTTGAAGGAAGGCGAGAGAAATTGCTCGATGAACCAAAACTTGACAGTGTGGTTCGTGTGCCGCATCACGCTGACCATCATGATGTTGAGCATACGCTCATACAAGTGGCCCGAGGCAACCGAAAAAATGTTGATCTCCGCGTGCTCGGTCTCGCTGAGGGATTTGGTTGCAGGCTTTGACTTGCCCAGGATGCCTTCGGCGAACTTGAGGCCTTTGTTGAGGTAGTCCATTGCTGATCCTGAGGGGGCGGGTTCGGGGCCGGTGGGCTCGAGGACGTCCTCGCCTTCCATGCCTGGGTTGCGGGTTAGACGGGGGTAGAGGGTTGTGCCTTGGAAGTCCATGAGGGTGACCTCGGCGTTTTCGTCGCCGGGAGCGGGGGCCCAGCCTTGGGCTCCTACGCTGACCATGGTGAAGATGTCCGATGAGCGGCCTTCCTTGAGCTTGAGGTTGTACACGCCGGGGTTGGCTTTGAACTGGAAGAAGCCGAGGTTAGCCATGATGATGGTGTCGGCGATGTGGGGGTTGCTTTCGGTTCCGAGGACGAGTTGGGCGCCCTTGGGGGGTGCGCCGCTGGGCATCTCGCGGGAGTGGCCTTCGATGAGAATGTTTTCGAGTTCGTAGATAACTTCGACATGCTCGGTGCCACGCTTGGCTTTGATATCCTTAATACGAAGGTTGTCCAAGTCGTCGACCGAGACCTTGGAGGTAACGAGCCAAGCAGGAGGAACATCCATGCCGGCAACAAACAAGGTATCCCGAGGAACACCAGCAAAGTTGGCTGACAGGGACGCAACCTTTCCATCCTGGTCGAAGGTGGGAGCAGAGTTGAGAACATGGCGGTAGAATCTCTTGATGGGCAGCTCTTGAACATTCTCGGTGGGGTTGAGGAACACCCGAAGATGCACGCCCTCCAACTCGGAAAGAACCTTGAGGATAGCAGCCCACTTTTGTCCACCCTCGCTAGCGGGATTGATAATGGCAGTGAAGAAAATGGTGGCCTTGGAAGCGTCACCAACCTCGAATGACGTGTGTTCCTTCTTGAATTCGCTGAACTGACTGATTCTCACAGATGGCGCAGAGTCAAAGATGCCCTGTGGGAGATCAGAAATACCCGAGAGAGCAGTGACT
Source organism: Podospora pseudocomata (assembly GCF_035222375.1). Taxonomy (NCBI): domain Eukaryota; kingdom Fungi; phylum Ascomycota; class Sordariomycetes; order Sordariales; family Podosporaceae; genus Podospora; species Podospora pseudocomata. The sequence continues at coordinate 2,391,932 of NC_085889.1, read as the reverse complement.
GAGGTCAACTTGGCGGCATCCAAAGGACCAGAAATCTTATCACCGAGGCCAAGATCCTCGATCGCCTTGTGAACAGGAACGATGCGCTGGGCACGCTCCGTCTCAAGGAAGGTCTCCAAGTCTTCAGGCTTGAAGTCCTCGGCAGAGGGGATAGGGCCTACAAGGCGGCCGTTGAGGATAAGAGCGCTGTTGCCTGCCTTGAGGTTGACGCTAGACAAGAAGCTGGCCAGAGCAGCATCGAGTTCACGATCAGCCTCAGCTGACACATTATCAAGGACGGTTTCAAGATCCAACAGGGTGTTGACGGTCGCTAGACTGTCCTCCTGCTTCTTGATATGAAGAGTGGGGGCAGATGCCGACTGGCTGGTATCCTTGGGGTTATGGACGATATCAATCCTGACGCCCGGGCTATCCTTGCGGAACTTGAGGGCAAAGTACGCCAGCTTTTGACCATCGGGGGTACTCAAGTCAGTGATGACCGTCAGCGCAGCCCAGTCTTCCTTGGTTGAGTCCTTGTCTGCCTCAACAACAGGCACCTTGTCAAAGAGGTAGGCATTCTCGGTGTAGACCTTGTTGACGTTGAGAATGGTGATATCACGGGCATCCTCAGGGTAAATAAAAGTGTTGCGGCGAGCGATGGCCTTTTCAGCGAACTGGGCCTCGATGTTTGTCTCATCTCCAATCTGACCAAAGTACACCCCCTGCTGAATCTCCTGCAGCTCGGCGCCCAGCTTTTGGTTCATGGCTCTAAGCCAGTTTTCTTCTCTCGGAATGGGGAAACCGTTGAAGAAAACAGGAGGGACTTCAGTGTCAGCGCGGAGTCTTTCAACCCAATGCTTGGCAAGATGGATTTGTTTTTCATGGTGCTCCGAGGTGAAGATGTCCTTGAAAGCCAAGACTGTAGCGTCTTCCTTCGGCTTGCGGTCCTTGATAGCCTGCTTAAAGACTCCCTCATCGGCCTTGGACATCTTCTTTGACTCGAGAGAGCTCTCCAGGTAAGCAACGGTAGCAGAGAGACCATAGGTATCAAGCAGGTAGTAGACCACCTTGGCTTGGTCAATGGCTTCTCCGGTGGGGGTGAGGGGGACAAAACCAAACCGGACGGGAATCAGTCGCTTCATGAATACGAGGAGCTGCTCAACAATGACGATGACGTCCTCAGGCTTTGTCAAGTCGACCGGGGCAACCAAGTTAAACATGTTCTTTCGCACTTGAGGTAGTCCACCGAAGCTCTGAAGAATGGTCCAAATGCTTGGCGAGAACTCCTGGTATCTTTTGTCCTTTTCGATGTTGTTAAGCCAGACGATAACCTCACCATCCTCGATCTTGTCCCGCCAGTCGAACCTGCGAGGTTCATCATCTGCCGATTTGGCCTGGGCAATTTCACTATGACCAAGCAGAGACACAGCTTGTTCTCCAGTCAAGCCAAGATCCAAAACGCCGTGAATTAGCTTGCGCTCACGGGTCAAAAGATCGACCAGTCCAAATGGCTGAATCTGACGGTCAATCAGTTGAACACCGTTCATCCACAAGACGTTGACACCCTCAGGGGCCAAGACCTGGCGGTTGAGACGATGCTCCTCCTCAAACTCCTCGGAAACGTTATGTGCGCCAAGCAAGGTCGAGTATTTGGGGAAATCTTGGGTGAGTTTGAGGAGCGTTTCGAAAGGCGAGTCACTTTTCATGATAAAAGAAGCAGCCTTCATGGCGAGAGGAGTAAGCTCAGACTTCTCCAATGGCTTGATATCAGTAATCTCTTCCTCGTCATCCAGGACCACATCGGAAGCTCCAATGGGTTTTTGCGCCTCGTCTTGGGCCTTCGCGGCGCCTGCGTCTCTGTCGTCGATGACAATGTAATCAGTTCTCTTGAGGGTGAGGGCAACTCCGTAGCCGTTAACGGAGAGAGTCTCCTCTGGGTGCGCAGCGCTTCTCTTGTACCTGATGCGGTACGAACCCTCTCCCTTTTGCGCGATCTCTTTGGCTGTCTCGTGGAATTTGCCAAAACTTGGTGAAGTGATATCGGCATACAGAATAATATCCTTGGCACCGGCGCCGAATTTGTGATCAAATGGCAACGTCCTTTCCTGACTGCTCTGCTTCACATCGGCGTGCGCCTTGTCCAAAGAAGGAGTGCAGTACTGCTTCCCATCAAGAAGATACCACTGAACGCAGCCAACCTGATCTTCGGCCAGCGATGGTTCTACGGCTGTCGAATAGTATTGGTAATGCGCCTCAATTCGAGGGGCGGCAGTTCTCATGGACAAGGCCAGCTTGAAGGTCGAGAGAGCTTCCGCATCCATGTGTCCATCATCCTGGAGTACTTCCACGAACTTCTCGTACAGCGTCTTGTCCGTCTTGGCATCCACAAAGTCGCCCTTTGCGACACGATCGAGGAGGGCAAAGTAAGCTGTCGCATTGTCGGAAGCTGCAGTTTCTCTGGTTCGTGTTAGCTCTTCCTTTGCCTCTTGGGTTTTCCCAAGTCGTATGGACAACGTACAGCAGTTCAACCAGATATGGAGGGGCAGGGAAGGCCGCCTTCAGCGCAACATTCACCGACGGGGATGCCCCGACATGGGCTGGGGACAAGCATGTTGCGAGGATGGCAGCAAGACCTAATGGTAGTTGTGAAAGTCGAAGCATGTCGACAGTTGCCCCGTGGGCGCGCTGTTTCTATGTGCCGAAGATATGGTTGCCCAAAGGTCTGGATTTCGTGGTACTGGAGATTGCGTCAAGTCTGGAAGTATCCGCCAGCGAACATGCGCCTCGGCTTAAATGCCACGCTGGCGTCAGGAGCAGGTGAACAATTCGTTGGGTTAACCCTAAGTGAAAGGAAAAATAGTAGAATTGGATAAGAAGCTTGTCCTTATACAGCAAGTAGGGGACGATGTCAAGACCTTGTCTCTTATGCCTACACTTCGTCGCTATCACCACTTCATATGGTGGGCCAACCGCTGTAAGTGCTGAAGCTCTCAGCTGTCAATTCTGGACACATCACCAATGGGGAGCTTAACCAATCCGGACTAGCGCCCGCTAGAGCTAAGGGGGCAAAGCCACGCTAACGTCAGAAAAAGGTTGGCACTTTTAGTAGCATGTGGCTGGTGCTTTCTGCCAAAAAAGCCAGGGTGGGCCCGGAAAATTGAATGTGCGTTTTGTGCCTGAGGCTGCAGCCAGCTCCCCCCCTTGTGCAGCAGTGGAACCCACAATTGAATGAGATGCCACGGGTCTCCTATGATTTGATGGGGACGGCGTGGACATCTGGACAACAACAGCAGCGGCCCCAATTCCTCGGACACACCACCACCATCTCCCTCAAGACACACGACACGCCGCCATTACTTACCCCAGGCGCTGCTCACTATCTAATCTCTCTTTTGCTACGAGCGGGCATCGGCATTTTTATTAATCGTCGATACTCCCTCCTTACGAAGCTACGAACCCCTTCGATACCGCCTCCCCCCACCCATTTGATGCCAGGTGCCTGGGCCTAGGTATCCTCCACCAGCCAAGATGCAGTCCGCTTCGGGCATGCTCACAAAGGTATACCTTCACCACATCTGGCTGCATTGGTGTTGATGTTGACACTTTTTCTAGTTCGAGTCCAAGTCGTCGCGCGCAAAGGGAATCGCATTCCATCCCAAACGGTTCGCAGCTCCCGAGCTTCCCCGCCATTTCACGGCCACGCTGACACTGACCCTACCAGACCATGGATCCTCGTCTCGCTTCACTCCTCGACCATTCAGCTTTGGGACTACCGTATGGGCACACTGATTGACCGATTCGAAGAGCACGATGGCCCCGTCCGCGGTGTCGACTTCCACAAGACGCAGGTGAGGAATGGCTGGGATTCGGTTAGGGGATAAGGTGGACAGCTTGCTGATTCTGCGGTAGCCCCTGTTCGTCTCGGGTGGTGACGATTACAAGATCAAGGTCTGGTCTTACCAGACCAGGAGGTGTCTGTTCACCCTGAACGGTCACTTGGACTACATTCGAACCGTCTTCTTCCACAACGAGCTCCCTTGGATTGTCAGCGCCTCTGACGATCAGACGATTCGGATATGGAACTGGCAGAACCGCTCCCTGCGTATGTGTGCTTGGAACTACAGGGTGGGCTTGGAATTTTTGCTGACGGAGAGGGACAGTTTGCACCATGACGGGCCACAACCACTATGTCATGTGTGCCCAATTCCACCCCAAGGATGCCGACCTCGTCGTGTCCGCCTCGCTCGATCAGACTGTTCGTGTTTGGGATAGTAGGTGAACTTTGTGTCTAGACACTGCCTGGCAGGTACTGACAATGCTGCCTAGTCTCCGGCTTGCGCAAGAAACACTCCGCCCCTGCGTCCATCTACGAAAGTCAAATGAACCAGGCCAACCAACAACAAGCCGATATGTTTGGAAACACCGATGCCGTCGTCAAATTCGTTCTCGAGGGTCACGATAGAGGCGTTAACTGGGTCTCGTTCCACCCTTCCATGCCCCTGATAGTGTCGGCGGGCGACGATCGTCTCATCAAGTTGTGGCGCATGAGCGAAACCAAGGCGTGGGAGGTCGATACTTGCCGCGGGCATTTCCAGAACGCCAGTGGGTGCTTGTTCCACCCTCACCAGGACCTCATTCTTTCGGCCGGCGAGGATAAGACGATTCGTGTTTGGGATCTTAACAAGCGTACGGCGGTACACACGTTCAAAAGAGAAAACGACAGATTCTGGGTCATCGCCGCGCATCCCGAGATCAACCTTTTCGCTGCTGGACACGATAATGGTGTAATGGTGTTCAAGTTGGAGCGCGAGAGACCCGCGTCGGCTGTTTACCAAAACCAGCTCTTCTATATCACCAAGGAGAAGCATGTCAAGTCATACGACCTGCAAAAGAACGTCGAGTCCCCAACTCTGCTGTCTCTCAAGAAGCTGGGCAGCCCCTGGGTTCCCCCAAGGACGCTGTCCTACAACCCTGCTGAGCGTTCGGTTCTTGTCACATCCCCAGCGGACGGCGGCTCTTATGAGCTCATCAACCTTCCCCGTGATGGTACTGGCGCCATTGAGCCAACCGAGTCCAAGCGGGGCTCTGGTAACTCGGCCATCTTTGTTGCCCGCAACCGCTTTGCCGTCCTGAACACCGCTGCCCAAACCATCGATATCAAGGACCTTCAGAACAACGTTACCCGGTCCTTCAAGCCACCTCTTGGCACTAGCGACATCTACTTTGGTGGCACGGGTAACCTTCTCATCATCACCCCCACGGCAGTACACCTTTACGATGTTCAGCAGAAGAAGACCACTGCCGAGCTCGCCGTAAATGGTGTCAAGTACGTCGTCTGGTCCAACGATGGCCTCTATGCCGCTCTCCTCAGCAAGCACAATGTCACCATTGTGACGAAGACCCTTGAGCAGGTCAGCACGCTCCACGAAACGATCCGCATCAAGAGCGCCACCTGGGACGACGCCGGTGTCTTGTTGTATTCCACCCTTAACCACGTGAAGTACACGCTGTTGAACGGCGACAATGGTATCGTGCGCACTCTTGATCAGACTGTCTATCTTGTGAGGGTCAAGGGCCGTAACGTCTACTGCTTGGATCGTACTGCGAAGCCCAGAATCCTCCAGATTGACCCTACCGAGTACCGCTTCAAGCTTGCCCTTGTCAAGAGAAACTACGAGGAGATGCTGCACATCATTCAGAACTCCAGCTTGGTCGGCCAATCCATTATTTCGTACCTGCAAAAGAAAGGCTACCCAGAGATTGCCCTTCAGTTCGTGCAAGACCCCACCACCCGCTTCGAGCTTGCGATTGAGTGCGGAAACCTTGAGGTGGCTGTTGAGATGGCCAAGCAGCTGGACAGGCCAAAATTGTGGACGAGATTGAGCGCCGAGGCCCTTGCTCACGGGAACCACTCCATTGTTGAGATGTGCTATCAGAAGCTCAAGCAGTTCGACAAGCTCTCCTTCCTATATCTCACAACCGGTGACGAGGCCAAGCTGACAAGGATGGCCAAGATTGCGGAGCACCGCGGAGACTTTGGCTCTAGATTCCAAAACGCCCTCTATCTCGGTGAGGTTGAGGACAGAATCCAGATGTTCAAGGAGATCGATCTCTATCCTCTGGCCTACGCTACAGCCAAGGCCCACGGTCTGGAGGAGGAGTGCCAGTCGATCTTGGAGGCTGCCGGTCTCACAGAAGACGAGCTCAACTTCGCCACCTTTGGCGAGCCTCTCACGCCTCCCAAGCCCGTTGTTCCTACATACAAGGCCAACTGGCCAACAAAGGCCACATCGCAATCCTTCTTCGAGAAGGCGCTGCTTGGCCAGATGGAGGGTCTTTCATTAGAAGACGAGTCAGCGGCGGTCAATGGTGTTGACGCCGAAGCTGAGGAGGATGGTGCTAAGCGCGACCTCCTTGGAGACGCCGATGAGGAGGAGGAGGATGCTGGCGGCTGGGACATGGGTGATGACGTTGTGCCAGAGATTGAGGAGGGCCTGGCCGATGTCAACATCGCTGAGGCTGGTGGTGCTGGCAGCAGCGAGGCTGATCTCTGGGCTCGCAACTCACCTCTGGCTGTTGACCATGCTGCCGGTGGCTCGTTTGAGTCTGCGATGCAACTGCTCAACCGTCAGGTTGGTGCCGTCAACTTTGCTCCTCTCAAGTCCCGGTTCTTGGAAGTATACCAGGCTTCCAAGACATATCTCCCTGCGTCGGCCGGCCTTCCCCCATTGGTCAACTATGTTCGCCGCACGGTAGAGGAGGCTGATCTTAGAAAGGTGCTTCCCGTCATCCCCAGGGATCTGGAGTACCTTGCCGAGCATGATCTTCACCGCGGTTACAAGTGCATGAAGACCAACAAGTTGGAAGAGGGTGTGACTATCTTCAAGAACATCCTGCACTCGCTGCTTGTCAACGCGGTTGGCTCGGAGGACGAGGTTGCGGAGGCCAAGAAGGTCATTACTGCTGCTGCCGAGTACACCCTCGCCATGTCGATTGAGCTTGAGCGCAGGTCTCTTGGCACACCAGAGGCCATCCTGGCCAACCCCGAGCTCCTGAAGCGGAACTTGGAGCTTGCCGCTTACTTTACCATTCCCAAGATTGAGGTGGCTCATCGCCAGTTGGCTCTGTCTAATGCCATGACTCAGTCGATGCGCAGCAAGAACTACAGCAGCGCGTTGAGCTTTGCTAACAGGATAATCTCCAACGGTGATGCTGGCGGCGCTTTGGCCAAGCTTTTGGAAGCTGTAAGTTCTCCTATCTCTAACATGTGATAACTAGGTGCTAACATGACACAAATAGGCCCGGAGAAACAAGGCCACCTGCGAGCGCAACCCTCACGACGCGGTGGAAATTGAGTTTGATCAATTTGCCGAGTTTGAGATTTGCGCGGCGAGCTACACGCCCATCTACAGCGGCACCTCGTATGAGGAGTGCGCGTTTGATGGGTCCAAGTACCACACCAAGTACAAGGGCACCGTCTGCAAGGTGTGCGAGGTGTGCGAGGTTGGCAAGCACGGCAGCGGTTTGAAGCTTTTTGCTTGATCAAAATGGGTTAGTTTGGTTGGTTGGTTGGTTGCGGTAGCAGGCGGGAGTCTTGATATATAATCGTGTTGTTGTTGTTGTTGTTGTTGTTGTTGTTGTTGTTGTTGTTGTTGTTGTTGTTGTTGTTGTTGTCGTTGTTAGGTCTTTTTCGTTTGTCAAAAACGGGGGAGCGGAAAAGCAAAGGGGTTGAAGGAAGGAAGGGGGTTGGTTGGGGATTTTTCTTCTCACATTAGAAAGTGTGTGTGGTTGGTAGCAAAGGGTGAATGATTTATTTTTTTGGACGCTGGCGAGTAAAGGGATTCTTGTTGTTGTTCTTTTTGTGATAAAGCTATGGAGTAAGTAGTGGCATTTGTTAGTTGTTGAGTGATGTTGTTTGTCAAAAATAATCATGATGGAATCTTAAGTGAGAGAAACGCTTTTTGCATGGTTTGTGTATGTCGTTTGTTCATCTATCATCTCCATCGGCCCCTCTCTAGCAATATTAAATACAGCAAGCAAAACGCTCTCTGTGGTGTCTGGCCTTGTCTTTTTTTGTGACTGACACTGTCCCAATTCCATGCGCCTGCCTGCCTCTCTCTTCTCCAACGTCTGCCTGGCCCCCCCTTACACAATCGTCTCCAGCTGCCTGGCGTACCCCAGCGTGTTTTCAATCACCATCTGGCCAACCTCCTTCTCCTGCTCCTGCTCCCCTTCCTCGTCGGCGTTGAGCTCAGCGGCGGTGGGGAAGTAAATAGTCCTATCCTTGATGACCCAACCGCGGCTGTGGGCAAAGTCGACGACGGCGCCTTCCGAGTCGAGGAAGAGGAGGGACTGGGCTGAGAGGAAGGGGAGGGACGGGTAGGCGCGCTCGGAGGATGAGGCGATTTCTCGGCGGATTTGGGGGGTCAATACCTTTTTGTTGATGTTAGCATTCTGTTTACGGATCAGGGAGAGAGGGGGGAACAAACCTCGCACAAGACCCCAAACTCCTCACTCGGAACCTCCCCCTTCTTCATCGCCTTCCAGACCCGGTCATACGCCCCCTCCATTAGCCACCTCTCCAGCTTGATGGGGTACCCCAAAAACTTGTCGTTTTCCACTTCTGCGACAGAACCGCGGGTTGAGAGGCCTTCGAGGTCGGAGTGGAACTCGGTGTAGCGGCCTTGGGTTAGGAGGAAGAGGAGCCAGAGGGCGGTGACTTTGTTTTGGTTTTGGGAGGGGGAGGAGAAAGCAGAAGGGGGGAGCTCGTAGAAGGGCTGGAGCTGGGAGACGTAGCGGGTGAAGGAGTCGGGGTTTTTGGCGCGGAGGGAGTGGAGGGCGCCGAGCTCGTAGACCTCGCGGGCGAGGGTTAGGTTGGCGGGGGAGACGGTGGGGGAGGGGGTTAGGGCTGAGAGCTGGAGGAGGAGGAGTTTGGCTTTTGAGAGTAGGGTGGTGGATTGGGGGAAGGGGAGGGAGGGGGTGCGGAGTTGGGTGAGGAGGGTGGTGAGTTGACGGTCGGCCATGGTTGAGGATGGGTGTGGTGGATGGGAGCTTTGGGAGCTGTCGATGGGAGGTGCCTTTGGGGGAAAAGGCGATGGTTGTTGGGTTGGAGATGTAGATTGGTTATTCAATTCGATATTCGATTGGTATCGTCGTCGTTCGGTAAGTGTGCAGTTAATCGGGGTGAATGCCGGGTGGATGTTTGGCAGCGGTAGTTTGGGTGGTGATGGTGATTGTCAATATCAATTATCGGTGGTGAGGCTGTTGGAGTCCGCCGCTGGCAGCTGCAGGCTGAAAGGCTGACGTCCTACGTGCCCTATGCTGCCGCCTTGGCATTGGGAGCTCTTGGGAGTCTGGGGTAGAAGCTGGCAGCTGGTCGGCAGCTGGGACCGACTTCACATGCCAAGGGTTCTTCCACTGCAAGAATGTCTTGCATCAACCCTGAAGCCCTGGAGTGTCACCACACATGGTCACTGGTATCATGCTGTAAGCCGCGAAGCTGACCTCACGAGTGCAGAGAAATCTATTTCAGAGTTTTGAGTGGCAATCCGGGGGCTCAGATTTTGAGCTTCGAAGACAAGACTCATCACGAGGTCGTTAGCGGCTTCAGCAAAGTATCAGCCACCGCCGGTTTCCTACTAGTGCACCATTTTGGAAGAAGGAAGAAACGGCGGTAACTCTTGCCAAGATCACAGTGGTTGAAGTTGGTCTCTAAGCTGTACCACGGATTCTAGCATGCGGTGTATCAGTAAGCAATCAAACATGCTGTTATAAACATGGGACGATGCCGAGTTAAGGGTAGGGTGTCAACCTCGATATCACCTTTTGGGCTGCTGGCCCTGGTAAGAACGAGGCTTTTTTCACGGTTCGGCTCGTGATGCCAGTCCCGGTCAAGCAGAACCAGGCAGATCTGAAGAAACATAGAGAAGATGGTGTGTAACTCAGAATATTTCGCTACACATTCATACCCATCACGGAGGGCTCGAGATGGTAGATCTCGTGGGCTTCGCCTCAGTCCAAACCTCAAAGAGACGCTTGGTTTAAATTTCAGTGGAACGCCCTTGTTCCTTGCATGTCAACACGCGGCATTCCAAGGTTCTTCTTTCCTTTTCAGCCGTTTAGAGCTCAGCTCCGTGTGCTACTTCTTTGAGCTGGGCCGCACGAGAGCTTCTAGGTCCAAGACTTTAATATCCTATATTTCCTGAGGTATCACCCGCTGTTCTTACATGACCTATCGACTAACACCTCGCCGCGTATCTTGAACAGTCTTCAAAGACTCAAATCAACAAGAGAATACAAGAGAATGTTCTTCTGCCCCACCATCGACGACCTGCAGGCCACTTCCCCGCGAGCGCATTAGCACACTGTCAACCCCACCATCACTATCGCAATGACGTCCTGGGCAACACCACGCTGGGGTAACCAATACGCGGGGCAAGCCGCAACGCCTTCGATGCCGACCATGGGAACGACTGGCCCTAAGATGTCGCGAATGTCAGGTACGTGAACCGTTTTCCATGCCCGCTTCTGAGCACACTCCGGGAATCATCTGCGGATCGGGTTCTGTTCTGGGCGCAGTACATGGAATGCTTCCTTCGCTGGACCAGAGCGCAGCGAGCCAGAAGCCAAGGGGAGAAACATGGGATCCCAGTAATCACCATCCATCGCCAAGGAGGGGCGCGCCTTCGATGCAACAGAGCAGCTCACCAACACAACCGCTCGACTGCGAGGAGACGGCGGGAGGGCGGCAGCACAGTGTACCAGATTAAAAGAAAAGGATCACAAAATCCCCAAGCCGGGGCCGTTGTTGCTCCGAGTTTCATGACAGGTTCTGTTGACCTATCCGCTGCTTGCCTTTTTGCTTCGCTGCCCACTCCTGGAGGAGGGAAGAGGAACAGCCAACAATTGCCCCCCCTCATCTATGAACACGGGCAACGATTGACGACTGGGAGGACACACACACACACAGCCACAGCACCTCGCTTTTCTCCAACTCCCGTCGCATTTTATCTAGCTGCTTGAACCGCTACACCAGCTCCTTACTTTTGACCGTCGCTGTCCTACCCTCTGGCCGGCAAACATCGTCGCCTTGTAACCTGTTTCTTGGCGCCCCTCCTTTGCATCGCCAGGCCCTAAATCCCCGCCATCGCTGGAACCCAGTACCTGCACAGACGGATTCCGAAGCGGGAAGAAGAACAACGCCGGGTTGGGCTGGATTGCTGTTTGCTGACTGCTTGGTTGGCTAATTCATGCAGGCTCGGGTCAGCCGTCAGGCGACAAGTCTCGAGTCGAAATGCCACAGTTCACTGCGACTTTCGTCCCAGGCGGGTACGATGATTACTACATGCCGCCAGAGGTCGTTGCGCCTGCCCCTCAACGGTAAGCCTGCCTCCTTTTCTACTTACTCACTCTGTTCCTGCGCCCTGTCTCATCCAAGTCCGGGACTCCCAAATACCATCCGCAGATCCTGCTGTGCTGTGCGCCTTTGCGCGGCCTCCATCTCCGGGCTGGACCGATTGGATAAGGCTTGACGTGGAGCGCCAGACGCGGACGGAGGCTGAGGAAAGCTGGCAAGGCGGAGGCTGACAATCTCGGATCATCTTGCAGGGTAATGCCTGAGGTGCCCCAGAACATGCAAAACGACATTCAACGCATGGAATTAGAAGCTCGCGAATCCCGAAGAGAAAGCAACTCGACATCACTCAACCCCCGTGGCGGCGACGCAAAGGCGTAAGTTGATCCCCTCTCTCTCGACCCCCCAAACGCAAGCTTAATGAAGCCGCTGCGATTGGAGGGGTTCCACGCAACGTCCGCGGTGGATCAGGCCAAAGGCCTACACTACAGTACAGGATACAGCGCGCTGACTCTCTCAACCCCCCGAATCTAGTTTCAAACCCTTCCAGACCAGCGCCGCCGGCTCCACCACAATGGACGTCCCATCATTCTCCCCCTTTCCCAAGGTCAAGGGCGAGAACATCCCGCCCAGCGACGAAGAGAAGGAGGGCATTCTGTGGCAGGCGCGCAACCTCGTCCTCCACTCCAACAATGTGTCGATGCAGGTCACCTGGGCCCGCGACACCCTCATCTGGGTCGAGGTCGCCCAGGAGGCCGCGCAGAGGGAATGGAAGCGGGAAGGAAAGGGGAAGGAGAGGCCCGCGACACCAAAGACGGAACACGACCTGCGAATAGACGCCGTCAGCATCATCGACTACCTCGCCCAGCAGGACCACCCCGAGGCAAACTTTATGAAAGGAAAATGGCTCGAGTTTGGCAAGTTCGGATTCCGAGAGAACAAGCGGGAGGCGTATTCGCTGTACAAGAAGGCGGCCGAAAATGGGTACGGTAGGGCCGAATACCGCATGGGCATGCTGTACGAAAACTCGAATGATATCGCAAACGCCATCAAGCATTACACCCTCGGCGTCAAGCTCAAGGACTCGGCCTCCAACTACCGCCTAGGCATGATGCACCTGATGGGACAGCACGGCCATCAAAAGGACTATTTGCAGGGGTTGGAAATGATTCAGCACGCAGCCGACACGGCCGACGAAGATGCCCCTCAGGGTGCATATGTGTACGGCATGCTGATCGCTCGGGAACTGCCCGACATCACCCTTCCCGAGAGCATCCTGCCGTGCGACCTGACGGTAGCCCGACAGTACATCGAAAAGGCGGCCTATCTCAGCTTTGCCAAGGCTCAACTGAAGATGGGACAGGCATATGAGTTGAGCCAGCTTGGCTGTGACTTCAACCCTGCCTACTCGCTTCACTATTATGGTCTCGCTGCCCGCCAAGGCCAGCCAGAAGCCGCCCTCGGTGTCAGTCGCTGGTTCCTCTTTGGTTACGAAGGCGCCTTTGCCAAGAACGAGCAGCTGGCTTTCAAGTATGCACAGGAAGCGGCTGTCTCTGGACTGGCAACGGGCGAGTTCGCCATGGGTTACTACCACGAAATCGGCATCCACGTTCCCAAGGACGTTAGAGAAGCCAGGAAGTGGTACGAGCTCGCAGCCGAGCATGACAACAAGGACGCCAAAGACAGACTCGAGTCACTGAGCCAGTCTAAGACACTGACCAAGGCTGACCACGAAACAACAACACTCACTCGAATCAAGTCCCAGCATGGCTCTCAGCGCGGCAAACGGCCAGACAGATTTGCAAGACAGAACGAGGTCTTGCCTACACTTGGGGAGACGGTGACACCCCCGCCTGGTGCGGCCCATTTTCTTTACTCTAATTCTAATGCTTTTGCTCTCCGCAACTATCACCAGCAGCGACTAACAGGAATACCAGACCGAGTCAACTTCCCAGACCCTACCCCTCGACCTCCTGCTTTTGGGGTAAATGTAGACCCGAACAACCTTGCGCTGCGCCCCAAGAGTGCAGCGCCGTATCCCCTCGAAGACAACCCGCCACCGCTGAATGCTAGGCCAAAGTCAGCGGCGCCCTATCCCGAGGATGATATGCGTGGTCCTCATTTGAACCCGGCGGCTGGTCGTCTCCCTGTTGGACCGCATGCGGACCGTCCCGGATCTGCTTTCGGTATCCGTCCTTTATCGCCAAACGGCATGCACAGTGCTCCTCCTGATCGCGGTCGTCCCATGTCTGGACAGCCTCCTAACGGCGGCTGGGGTCCCCAAGGTGCTCCCGGTAACTATAGACGCCCTAGTCCGGGTCCTAGTGCACAGTATCCACCTCAGCAGCAAGACGGACGGTATGGGCCTCCGGGGCCTGGCATTCCTCCCGCTGGGATGCCACCTATCGGCGATCCGACGAGGCAACGGCTCCAGAAGCCGAACCCGAATGCTCCACCTCCCCTCGCTCAAGGACCTCCTCCGGGTCAGTATCCCCCTGCAGGTGGCAAGTACCCACCCCAGGGCAGTCCCGGGCTGCAGCCGGGGCGAGACTATGGTCCGCCTGGTGGTGGGCGCCCCAACCAACGCCCTGTCAGTGACGCTTACGGACCTCAAGGCGGGTACGATCGTTATGGTACTGGACCCCCAGCTGCTGCTGCTGGGAGGGTACCATTGCCAAACCCGAATCTGCGACCAGACGCGCACAGAGTGGAGAGCATGCCTGCAAGCGGGAGACCAGTTCCCAATAACGGTAGGCCAGTGTCATCGCATGCTCATGATGGCGGGCGTGCTAGTGCGCCCCCTGGTGGTGCAGCGGCGGCCAGACCAAGTCCAGGGCCGGGAACTCCGGGTTCGACTGCTTCTGGACCGAGACCTGCCGCCGGGAGACCACCTGTTAAGACCGATCATCCCGATGGAAAGACGATGGGTCAGGGGCCCGCGACATTTGAGGAGATGGGCATTCCGCAGGGGAAGAATGATGGTGACTGTGTAAGTTTTCTTTGGGCTGGTGCAGTCTCGAGATGGCATGTGCTAATAAAGAAACAGGTTGTGATGTGAACGATCCTCGCTCCATGACAAGTAGCATCGTGTTCCACAGCAAAGCAAGCAAATATATCCCAGACAAATACAACAGACATTGCAAAACGGAGGATTTGGGAGTTTATAGGATGGCTAGGTCGGGTAGGGTTAGAAAGCTCGGTTTTGTAAGTTGTTGTTGGACTTTTGGACGGCAGCACACAAGACATTGGCGGCCGGCAACGTTGTGGTAGAAGAGCAAGCGCGGTCGGGTGTGGCTTCTGTATATAGTATTTTTGTCTTTCTAATTATGAGGTCTTTTTGAGAGTTTGGTTTTTGTGGATTGTTGGGCATTGTGGCGTTGTCTGAGTTATCGTGTGGTGGACAGGGTAGATATGGATCTTCTTTTGGCCCAGCATGTTACGGTTTGATGAGGTATGATTGATGATTTATTTTATCTTTCCTTTCGTGTTGTCATCGTTAAGGTGGTCATTTGGTGGTGTAAGGTGACTATTTTATTATAGGTATTGCAGTTTCAAGGCCAAGCAACCCGGTGTGTGCGGCCTAGGTTCCTGCATGATGTCCGAACGGGAACTTGATTAACTGCCGGTATGTGTTTAGTTTGATCGATTATGCGGGGAAGGTTGGATGGCATGTCCCGGGGTACCTGGGCTTATTGGGAACCTTGGGCCGGAGAGTTGGGGTTTTGTGTGAGGGTGTTGATGCGGGGAATATATTGATGGGTATCTTGGTTCTTCTTCATATCCAGCTTTTCATTACCAGCTTCCATCTTTAGCTGCTCACTGTGACCCCTTTTCCAACACCCAGCAGTACCTATCTCATCCTCACCGTCTTGTCAGAGCTGAAGGAATGCCAAACGTGATCATCACCGGCGCCACCTCTGGCATAGGCCTGGCAATAACGCACTACTTTGCCTCGTCCTCCTCCTCCACTCTAACAAAGATTGCAATGCTAGATATCAACTCCTCGGTTGGCCCGTCACTCGTTACTTCCCTGTCGACGCAGTATCCAGACACAGAATTCTTTTTCCACACCTGCGATGTCTCCAGCTGGGAGGCACAGGCATCAGTGTTTTCGTCCCTTTACGACGGCGAGTTTGGGGGTAGGGTCGACGTCGTGGTTGCGAACGCAGGCGTTTCAGAACGGGGGTTCACCACGCTTATTGTTGAGCAGGACGGTGACAAGTCGCACCCTCCGAAAAAGCCGGATATGAGTTGTTTGGAGGTCAACTTGTCGGGTGTGGTGTACTGTAGGTCTCCCAGCATGCTACCTCACCGGACAACAGGTTGACACATGATAGCGATCAAACTCGCGATCTATTACATGGACCAAAAACCATCAGAAGAGGGATCTCGGGGGTTGATACTCTGCACAGCAAGCAACGCAGGCCTCTACCCCCTCCCCACCGCACCCCTCTACGCAGCGTCTAAATTCGGGGTCGTCGGCCTGGTGCGATCTGTCGCTGGGCTGGTAGAGAAAGAAAACATAAAGATTTGTGCGCTCGCGCCGGCGGTGTTAGGTACCTACCTTGTGTCCCTCCCTCTCCCGAGAGGTTTGTTGCTGATTGAAAGCCCGGCAGAAACAAATATCGCGCCTAGGAAACTATACGACGGTATGGTCATCACACCGATGGAAACCCTCATCAAAGCGGTAGACAGGTTCGTCAAGGGTGGGAAGGAGGTCAATGGGCAGGTGGCGGAGGTTCACGGGGGTGATATCACTGTCAGGGAGGCGCACGCGTTTGTGGATGCGGATACGGAGAGGAATTTTGTGAGGTTTAGGGGGTTGGGGTGGGCGTAGGTAGAAAGATAATGATCTCAGGGATGGAAGAGAGAAAATCAACGGTTGGATTTTGACTTTGCGTATAGTTTTACGTCGTGGACATATAGTTAAAGAATGCAAAGTAGAATTAAGGGGGTAAAATACGATGGAAAAATCTTCTATCTTTTTTTCAAGTTTTTTGACTATCGCTGAAGACCTAAAATACATGTTTAATAACTCTTCGCTACCTTGAAGGTCTGTTTGCTATCTTCAAGGGCCTACTTCTCAATATCCTTAATCACCGCCTCAACCCCCCTTTCTCTCAGTTCCCTCACCTTCTCAAAGTACTCCCTCGCAATGCGCTGGCAACACGCCCAGATCCTCCTTCGATTATACACGCCCATTAGCGGCCCTTGCTTGCCCAATTTCTTAGAGACAAGCAGCTTCTGCAGGGTACGTAAAAGCCCCTTCCAATATTTGGCTTGCAACACATCCTCATTGCCAGGGGACGACAAGACTTCCAAGGCCTCATCAAACCAAGGCATCGATATCTTCGCCAGACGATAACGCCAAAAGTTCTCATTCTCCTCAAGGTTCTTGTGGACGATGTAAGACGCACAACAAAGCGAGAACAAATCCCGGTCAGGCAGCAAGCATGAAATTATGTGGATCAAATCGTAAGGTAGGATGTTGAAGCGGTCGGATTTCACCTTGTCGGTGAGGTCGTCCAAGAGATACTTGCTGTCTTGGGAGGTCTTGATGGCGTTTGAAACAAGAGCCAAAACCTGATCGCGATGGGGACAGTCCGTGGAGAGAGGATTGGCGTGGATGTACTCGTTTCCCGGTAGAGATTCCCAATACTCTGGAATCAGTGGCCGGTCTTTAAAATACGTGATATTCAGCGCTCCCCCTGCCCAGTCGGACAACTTGTTCATGGCAAAGAATAATGCATCCTTGTCCAGCTTTGAACTTCCGTAGGGGTCGGGTTGGCCGGTCAGGACCTGGCAAAGAATTTTGAGACAGGGCATGTGTACTGGGTACACCCAATTTATCGAGTCTCTAAACGTAGAGTCAATGTAGGTGACAACATCTAGACGAGATCGACGGCGGCCCCGGGTACGCGGATAGTTGGGGTCACGAAGACGGATTGGTCCTGGTGTGAACGTTACCGTGCCCAGGTGCCAATCGGCCACGCCCCGGCCAGATAAATAGCATCTAATATAGAATGTTAGTATCACGCCGATCAGACCAGCAGAAGGACATAAGTGACTGACTTGGATGGGCCCGGTGCCTCCACGTTGCAACCTAGGGCATATACAGTCAGGATCCAGTGAGCATGGCGAGGCCTCAAGATCTTTCGATCATATCCGGTTCCTGGCTCTTCGGACCAGTGAATGTCATCAAAACGAAACTCGTTAAACTCAAGCGCTTCCTCATCTTCACTCTGGATCGAGCCCTCACTTGGGGCCATATCGTCGAAACCAATGTCGGCTTCATCCTGGTTGCTTTCACCAGACTCGGAGAAATCCTCCTCATCTTCGGGGTGGGTGGCCTCGTGCTCCTCCATATCGTCAGAGACCTCAATGGCCGCATGCTCACTCGTGTGTGAGTTGCCGTCGGTTTCAATCGAATCTTGATTTTGGGACTGGTCGTCGTCGTCGTCAGAGTCATCCTCGGGGCCGCTCCAAGCAACGTCTGACTGGGTTGTTGATCCGTTCCAGTCATCATTCTCGTCGTCTGACCCGGGCTGGTCATCTGGATGGGGTGGGCTGAAGACAATGTCCCCAAACGGGCCCCCACAGATGGCGCAGAAGCAAGAAGCACCGCTCATGGTGCAGCAATGATAGTCGAGCTTGTATGATGCTCGGAATCGTCCAAAGTCAGGTTGCGGCCCTTGAGTAGAATATTGGGGTCCTAAATGATCAGAGTGAATGAAAGTGGCTGTTGCTTTGAACCCGAGCTTTCGGTGGTGGATGTTGGGAAACCTGTCGTGCCCCACCTCTGTTGCCTGCCCGTTGAGCAGATGGCTGCTTGCTGCCTTTGAAAGAGGGAGTGGCGATTGGCAAGGCATAACACAGAAGCATTAGGTACTGGAGCACATCTTTGATTTGATAAATTTATTATGCACTACTCAAAGAGGCGATTATTTGAATATGATATCAATGTTTATCATTATGTCGGGATGTATTAACATCCCTCCAAATTCTCTATGCATTGTCTAGTCCATAAAAAACTGAAACCTTAAACACCGCGCTAAGCATGCAAGTCAAAACCCACCTTTTTACTCCTCCCTCCTTCCCATCCTCAAGACCAGCTCATGGTGGAAGAAGCTAATTTTGCGCATGGAATGATTACTCAATCCATACTCCACACCATCTCCCCCATGTTCCGATCCCTATGCACAAGCTCCCACGGATACCCCCTCCTCCTCCACTGGTTCCGCGATATCGCAGTAATCATCATCTCATCCAGCACCGTCGCGCCAGCCTCATACTTGCCCCTCCCAAGCGGACCAATCTCGGGGTAGAATATATCCGCCACCTTGCTCCCGTTCGCGGCGTCGTCATTGTCCAAATCAGTCTTTTGCTCATCAAGGAACCAGTCTTCACTCTCAAGCCTGACATGGACAGGTGGCCGTACAATTTTATCCCATGTTCCAATGAATGCCTGGTCGGCAGGGTGGATGACCTTGGGCTTGTTGAACTCCTGAAGGGGCGTGTGCTCATACACAAACGCCCTCAGCGCCTTTCTGTGTTTCTTGGCCCAATCAACCTCCCTCTTTGCTTTTTGCTTCCGCTTGAGCTTGGTAATCTTGTTCGAATGTCCCAGGGTCGGCCGGATATTCATGGCTGCCTTCTTTGAGATTCTGTATGAGCATTCTTCTTGGTGCTTGTAGCACGGAAAGGGGAGTTCGACGGGGGCTTGAGCGACGGGCAGGGGGTCGTTCCTGTGGCGGAAGCCGCGGTTGTGGAGGATTGTCTGCGCAGCCTGGGGGAGAAAATGGATGGGGCACCTGTACAGGCAAGCAAACTGAGTTGGGTTACGGAAGCGAAGTAGCTCGCCGAAGAGGCCGATGCCGTTGTGGGACTGGTTGTCGGGGCATCCGCACTGGTAGAACTGGAAGAAGAGGCAGCAGGTGCACTCGGGGACTGGGATGAAGAGGGCGAGGTTGGGGTTGAGTTTGAGAAAGTGGAAGCTTTCGTCGGGTGTGAGTGGGCGGCTGAGCATTGGGTCGTATGATGGGTTGTGCATTTTGGAATTTGGATATTAGTTCTTTTGGTTTTGTTGTTTTTCGGGATTGGAAATCCTGATGTCATTAAATGAGAGTGTAGATACTGATGAAGTCTTTGGATATCCTGAGGGAAAAAGAGATACACGATGCGGAAAGTCACTCATCTGTCTCTCTGTCTAATGCTGGAATACCTTACTGGAAGGTAGAGTGTTTATGGTTGAATTGAATGGAAACGAAGGAATAAACGCAAAATACAAACAAGAACGCAAGCCGCGCCGCGGAAAAGAAGGGGGGCCAGTGGTTTTAAGGACCTGACAGAACAGTCTCTTTGTGCTATGCATAGATCCTTCAAACAAAGATATATGCGGGAGATAATGCATTGTTGAGAACAACCCAGGAGGTAGACAAAGAACGATAAAGACTATTGTCTTGCTGCCCGCCGGTGAGTTCCATCTCCCTCGTCTCGAAGACAAAAATAACAACCCGATCCCAAGCCAGCCCTGCAGCTCCATGCACTTCCCTATGTCTAGAGGATAAAGTGCCAGTCCCTATTCCACCCAACTCATACTCGCAAACCGTTGATCAGCCTCGTAAGCAGCGGTGGCCAAATTACTGTTGACCTGCTGCCATTCCGTAACCACCACCCCAAGCCTCTCCCGAACCTCAGCGTATTTGCCGTGTATGAATTGGCGTCTGGTGTAGAACCGAAGCTTACAATCCTCAGACATTCCGGGGGTCTCAAACGCCTCGTCAGCAGCCTTGTTCATCGTCTCGGCAATGCATTGAACATGTCCCTGGTCTGATTATATCGCTCAAAACAGTTGGCTCGAAATTCCCTGTTCGCGACTGTCCGCCGGCGGCGTAGGTTCCTGTTTTGGAACAAGATGGCCCCTTGGCGGAACCCAGGTGGGATGGGTATCTCGGTCATGTTGTTGGGTATGTTTTTGTAGCCCTCGAGAATTCGCTTGAGTTCCTGGTTGAAGGAATCAAGGTCGTCGACAAGACCCATCAGAGAGCCCATTGCGTCCAAGGATTTCTGAATCCCCTGCTCCGCTCGGTTCTTCGCCTCCTCGATCGACTTGGGTGCCATGGTGGCGAGAGTTTTGTGAGTGAGATGTTCTATATGCCAATATCAGTTAGCAAGTAGAAATGGAAATTTTATTGAAAACAATTTACCTTGGCTTGGACGATGTTGGGACGAAAATTTGTCGCGAGCGAGCGTTGTCCTCGTGTGAGCAGACGGTTGAGTGTCTGTGTGTTCGCGAAAAATAAAAGAAGTAAAATTTGGTTCGCAAGCGGCACCACAGAAAGGGCGCTGAACGGTCTGTGTTGTCGGCGATGATTGGTCGCCATATATATTGATGAGTCGTCCGCCTGGCTGAGACCTGCTCAGCATTAACATGTGCTTCAAAATACATGGATGGGAGAGACAGTTCTCTGAATATTATATTGCTAACGACAATCACTGTGAGGAGATACCTGTTCATCCTGCTCTTCCTGTGTTACTCCTTGTGCCTGTCAAAACCTTCCCAATCTCGCCGTTTATATGCTGCAACACCCAGTGTTGCATTAGGGGGCCAACTTTGTCGTGCCTTTGCAGCTGTCTAACGCCCTTTACCCCTTGCCATCTGATCGTGGCCCGAAGGCTTCATGGCGACCTTGTTCTCGAGATCGATTTCATCGAGGGACTTGTACATTTTCTGGAGAAATGCTAGATGCTTCAGGTCAGTCGGCAGCTCCGACTTTACCGCTTGCACTTTCATCTGCCTCTCCACTTTTGTCTTCTCAGACTCAAACCTGCTTGCCCACGTCCCACGTCCTTTCTCCTCCTTCCACAACAGATTATCAGCGGCCTTCACCCGTTCTTTCACTTGGCAAAGCTTCATTTTGACTATCCTCGCTAGTCTCACGCAAGGTTCATCGAAGGACTGTCGAAGGTTGATCATGGGTTGGCAAACAACCCTCCTCCCTGTCTTCTGTGCCCGCTCAACTGTGGGCCCTAACCGGATGGCCGCTTCTTGGACGGCAACTAGGTGGATGAATGTTGTTGTAACGCGGTTCTAAAGTTCATTATTTATTGGCATTCGCTCGAGTTGATGGCGTTCTCGTTTGGAGTCTAGATTCGGGAACGTTTCGAACACCGTAGCGGCGTACTGTTGAATATTCGAGCGAACAGACTCGAGCTGGTCGGAAAGAGCCTCTATGTTCATCGCCCGACCATCTTTTATCCTGGGGGGTTCGAGCCACGTCATGCTTCTCCCCGCGAAGCTATTCGAGTTTATCGGCATGGTGAACTCGGGCTTTCAAGGACATCTGATGGACTCTGTCTGATTGAGAGAACAAGCAACATGCCCAAGCGGCATCTTTTTGCCGTTTTGAGAGCATGATAGAAATAGTTGCAGCCAAGACCGCCACAACAAATCGAAGTGGTTGCCAGTCAGCCAGCCGGAGGCTGCGGAAGGATGGGTTCGAGCAACAGCATGTGGCAAAAGTTCTTATCCAACATTCCAGCGAGACCGAACATTGCGGGAAGTTCACCACCCAAGAGGAAAACGCCAGGATTTCATGATATTTGCGTGGTGAACGCAGGATTCAAAGCAAACCTTGGGCTCTGAGGAGTTAGGTACACCTTGCCTTACTTAACACCTGACTCTGGTTGATGGCGAGGTTTTCTGAACAACGGCTAAGCACCGCTTCTTTGTCATTACGCTCACCTAGGTACCGACAAACAGCTCTCGTAGGTCAACCTTGAACTTGACCATCATTAAGCCACAGTTTATCACCACCTCAGAGATCACGGCTCTTCTACGTTTAAAGGACAAGAAATTTAATGAGCTCTCCCGCCTTGCAAGTTAATATTTCAGTGCTTTTACGGCTTTTGTAACTCGTCTCCAAAAACCCAACAAGCATACCGGGTATCATTAAAGCATATACACCTTGCAATGTATTGGCATAGGGACACAGCAGGATGCAGGTGGTTCGACACCTGGTAAGCATTAGGTAAAAGGATAAAATTATTGGATCGACTGAGGCTACACAAGGGATCGGGCCGTCTTACATCGTAAGGTAAGACATAGCTATCACGAACTTTAGGTCACATGATGTTAAATATGGTTGAACTGAACCTCTTCAACATCCGAAACGTATGAACCTCAGCCACAAATCACCTGATTCCATTCGTGTCGTATTAACTTCCGCTTCAACAGGTCAAGTCTACAAATACCTATCACTAATCTTTTGTAATGTAATAATGCCAATCTGGCCAGCATTTTCATGACCGACCCGTCTTTCCCAAGCCCTATTCCAATCCTGCCGTTCAAGCCTTTTCAATACTTCCCCGCTCTGTCGACAAATCACCACATATCGACCCACTACACTGCATTTGTTTGATCGACATTGCGTTTCTACTCAGATTATCTTCTCTTCTAGGACGGTTCAGCTTCAAACTCGACGCCACCAAACGATACTGTCTTGTTGGCACAACAGCCCAGAAGTGCATGTTCGGAGTTAGGTAGGAAGACAGATGATAGCTCAGAACATGCGGCGCGCCTCTTGGCTCGACTGCATGCGTCCGATTTGGGCTCCTCTCATACATGTATCATTCAACCCCAGTTTTCTACCAGAGAACCGTCATGGAAAACAGAAGTATGACTCAAGCAAGGTAGATGCCCACGGCAGCTAATCAATACCAAAAGACTAATGACTGCCTAGATTAACAAACCACAACAGAGCCTTCTCCGTAGTTGCATTCCGCACTTTGCGGCTAACCGATGAACCAACCTGGGAAAAGACCTAGCTTCCCTAAAACTGGTCAGTTTCTTCGGCCGCCTTTTACGCACGCTCGAATCATGAGAAATTCCGTTATACTCAGGACCGGCTTTTGACTGGACAAATCGTACATGTTGACCGTCGTACCGCCGTCCGTCTAAGACCTCAGAAGTAGCCATACCTCGATGCTGTTACACGGCAAGTCGCGATGAGAGATCAGCCAGCCACGTCCCCAAGACGCACAGGCCCAGGCGCGGGGTATCTGCAAGATTTGAGTCAATGGAGAGTGAGCCTTGAGGGAGGGGATCTATTCGGTTGAACTGGAATAGATCATGAAATTCAGAACCTGGGGAGATCGAAGCACAGGCCATCTCCCTGGTTTATAAGTACGTCGTTGTCGGCTCGGAAAACATGAAGTTGAGAATCATCAGACAACTCGAGGTCACAGCCATTCGAACTCAGCACATTTCCAAGCCTTGAAACACGAATTTCAACCAGCAAGGTCAGTTTTTTCCCCTTTTCCTCCGGCTCTTGCCATACTTCCCCTGACTGACCAACTTTCACCAGGATGTCCTACACCATCACAGTCCAGGTCTACCAGACCAAAACCAACGCTTTCTTCCATCTCGCCGAAAGCACCGTCTTCCGCAACGGCACCTGGGACGAGGTCAAAGGCGCCCAAGTCCTCACCATCGGCGCCAGCGGCACCTCCGGCTCGCTCCGCTTCGTGGCCGACACGGGCGAGAACTTCATCGTCACCCTCGGCGTGCACAACTACAAGCCGTGGGGCGACATCGTCACCAAGCTGGACCCTGCCAGCCAGACTGGTGTTGTCATCACGCCGGAGTACTACGAGACTGAGTGGGGCGGCACTCAGAAGAAGGAGCGTGTTGATGCGAGGTGGAAGACGCTGTCTTCGTATGAGGTCACGAGGGATGGGAGGAAATATTCGTTTAATTTTACGGTGACGAGCGGGAATAACCTCAAGGTTAATGTTGTTATTGGTTAGAGTGGACATGTGGTGGATGGTTCTGGGTGCCAACTTGGCAGGGGGTGAAAGTCAAGGCCAGGTTGAGGGTGATAGTGAGGTCTTGAGGTGTAGCTTTGTTATTGAATGACGAATGGCTTGTGCTTTCATACATGCTTCTCTGACCCGCTGCGTCTTTGTTTGAGGTTGTCATGAAAAATAGGCCTGCCCAGTTTATTCTCTCGCTATCCTACCTACATGCCAATATCAACTCGAACCTGCGTATCCAAATCACCTTCCTGGCTCCCTTCTTTTATCGTGATTCAAGACCTTCCGCGCCCAAGTACTTTTCCGTACTTTTCTTTGTCCTTCTTGAGATCTTCCTCTCGCTTGCAGAGATCCTCCTTGTCTGACACATCAAGTTTGCGTGGATCTCCCAGTACTCCCCTGATCCACTCTATCAACAATCCACAGGTAAGATCGAAATACCCGTGAATCGTGAGCATGATATTCACCAGATCCATGTCTCCTGACTTCATGGACTGCATCATAGTGCCCTTCACATACACCTTGCGTGTCTCGGTTCGGTCCTGATAGTCCTGAAAAGCCTGGGTGTATACCGCTTTGAGATCGTCTATCGCCCTTCCTATATCGCAGTTGCAGGGGGCGTCGGGGTTGGCCGGTGCTGGCGAGTTCATGCGTCGTACCTCTGCTTCGACGTGCCGACTGGTAGGAGGTCTGAAGTAGTATGTCGAAGTTGTTGGTCTTGGATTCGTGGTTCGTCTTTGTGGGTCTGTCCGTTCTCAAGCCCTGGGCCACGTCTTTGTGGACTTCATGATTAGCAGAGTTGAGCTGTCAATCTTTTGAGGATGATAGATAGGCGAGCAGGGAAGCTTGTCTTGATGTTCATATGACTTTGGAAGCTGGGGTGCTCGTGTTGTGAATACCTAGTGGTGGCAGTAAACTAGCGACCTGCAAAGACTGGTAGTAGGTGTAATGGACAAGGTGAGTTGCATTTTTCATGTAGGAGGAACGAGGTCTTACAGCCCTTGAACTTGCGTAGAGGCTCAAGCCTTTGGCAGCTGGTCAAAACCAGGAGATAGTCATGTTCTCTTCATCGTGGCAACATGGTACTGACCGGTGACCAAATATCTAGCAAGATCATTCAGACGGTGTTTCGGTTTTGCTATCATGACCTCTTCAAGTATTAGGACTATTAGTCCCATCTAGGAAACATGTCACGCTTGTTTGGAAAGGTTTCACAATCAGTATTTTCATCTGGGTCAAGATGATTAACTAGGTACCTACGTATGGCTATAGTAGGTACCTAGACTAGGTGAGTAACGGCATAAATGGATTTATCTCATCTCAAATGGGATTCTTATACTGCGAAAGCTTTTTGGTCCTTCCAATGAGATACGCGGACTTGATCATCCTCGCACACCTCCCATCAAGCCTCCCGGTGATGAGAAACCATCATCATTGGGCCTACAAACTCTAATACTGATATCACCCCATACCATGCTGCGGGTTCGACTTGAAGTCCAAAGCACGGTTCATTTTGCTACTCATAAAGAGACACAAAGATGCAGGCACTGGAGGCACAGTTGTCTCTCTTTTGGTCTACAAGCTGGTTTTTCTCCGCAGGTACCGTAGTAGGGTGGTTTCCTCTATCAACACTTGGGGTTAACTTTTACATCGATAGCATAACAAGTTTTGATAGTCCCTTTGGTGAGAAGGAGCCGCTCCTATGCCTCCTCGGCTATCTAGAGCAGCGAGAGGCATTTCGTTTGATTGTGAACTGGCGACAATCTCTGTGTCTCTGGAGAGACAAGCACGTGTTTCCCAATAGTCACACAGCCACGAAGCACTCGGAAAAGCGAAGGGTTAAATGCGAGAAGGATCTAGATTGGAAATGCGAATGATATCTCCAGTGCCCGGATTCTCAAAATGCCTATCATGAACATCCTTGCGCAATTTTGCGATATTTATCTCCAGAGAGATTCGAGAACGCCGGCTTCCCATGCCTAATGATGCCAGTGTTGGTACACTGACAGTCTAGAGATGGCTGGCTGGTGGCTATGCTGCATTGGTATGCACGCATGCTGACTGGTGATGTCTTGGCTCTCCTGGCAGTGCAGGTGGCCTTGAGCTCCAAGGCAGTAGTCTTGAAAATATTTAGACTGCCATGAACCTCGCTTCAAAGAGACCATCAATCCCTTTGAGCTGACATCCTGAGTCGAAAAACAACCTCCGGCAGCAAAATGACCCAAATCGCCGAACTCGCCCCAATTCTCGAGGGCGTGTCCCTTCAACTCCCACCCAGCACACCACCCAACACTGAATATGGTCTGTCTCGTTCCCTTCACCTCCGTTCCTCACCCCTTCGCTAACCTTTAAGTTAAAGACTTCCGCCAAATCCTCACCACGACCCCAACCCACCGTGCCACATCGACCCTTTTCCGTCGATACACCCTCCTCCTCTCCTACCTCCTCGCCTCCTTCCCCATCCCCTCCGAAAGCGAAGATAACATCCCCTCCCTCACCACCCTCTGCACCAAATCCCACCCCCACCACACAGCCGAACTCGAACTCCAGGTCATCCAAATCGAAAAGCGCTTCGACCAGCTGTCCACCCTCATCACAGCCTCCATCTCCCTCATCAATGGCTCCACCACCACCACCCACGAAATCACCTGGTCCCCTCCCCCCCCTTGCAACAGCTTCCCCGACGCAGTAAAAAACTCGCTCCGCGCCCAACCAGTGGAGGTGTTCAACGCCCAGGGTGAAAAACTGCGAGTCATGATCGAGTTCATGAACGACCTTCAAGAGGGCGACTTCAAAGCGAGGTATCTCAAGCTCTGGAAGGAGATTGACATTCTACAAGCCATCATCGAGGACTTACTCACTGTCGGTGAAGGGACGATCGAAATCGCAAGAGGGGAGGTTGGTTTCGCGCCTGATGTTCTCTGCTGGGGGCTCACTGATACTGAGCCATCATTGGGACGGTGTGCAGCAGAAGAAAAAGGGAGGAGGTTAAAAAGGGAGGTTGCCGCTGGGATGAGCGAGGGGAGGAGGAATGATGATATTGTGCGGGTTCACACTTTGTTTCCCGACAAGAATGGGGAGAGGAGATACCATCGCTTCACGGGGTGGTTGGTTGATCAAAAGACTGTCATGACGGTAGGAGCGGCGGTGTATAACCACAAGGAAGGTTTTGCTCAGGCGGTGGAGATTGATGTACCCGGCTGGGGGAGGTACAGGGGCACGCACTGCGGTGTTCACTGGGCTTTCTTCATGGTGGGGGACAAGTCGTTCGATATGGGGGTTATCAGGCTTGATCGTGAGGTGGACGGCGAGGGACCTCTCAAGCATAGGAACCCGCCTTATCGAGGGGAGAAGATTACTGTTACTGTGCGGGGGCTTCTTCCTGACCGGTCGGGTCACGAGAATGACGAAGTCCGGGAGGGGACTACACAGGTTGTTTGTGACATGGAGGAGAACCAGCGGTTGATGGATCACAACGTGGCGGTTGCTCCATGTAGCAGCGGAAGTCCAGTGATGGATCAGGGAGGACATGTCATCGGCATGCACCAAGGCACTGGTTACAACCTAGACGACCAGCTCGTCAACAAAGCCTTGACGTTTGACCCGTCTTCCAATCGACCCGGGGCGTTCAAGGTTGCGATGGATTTTCTGCAGGATCCCTTGAGCTGTATGGACAAGGTTGCCAACCTGAGAGTGAAGCCGATGAGGACGGAGCAGATGCGGAACGGGCTCTGCCGTATCCAGTTTCGGGGGTGGACAAAGTGGTACAAGGGAGATATCTGATGGTGGTGATGAACGGTGGCGACTTCGGGCCACACCATCCTCTGCACTGGTAGGGGGGTTGCAGGATGAAACGGGTGATGGCAGTTCG
Organism: Podospora pseudocomata; assembly: GCF_035222375.1. Taxonomy (NCBI): domain Eukaryota; kingdom Fungi; phylum Ascomycota; class Sordariomycetes; order Sordariales; family Podosporaceae; genus Podospora; species Podospora pseudocomata. The sequence goes on along the minus strand of NC_085889.1, from coordinate 2,363,916 downwards.
GCTCAGTCAGTGCGGGAATCGGAGGATGTGACGACGGCTTGATGTTGAGAGAGTTGAGATATCAGTAGATTCCAATGCTCATGGGAATCATCAATACAATACAGTTCTCCTTGTTTCGACTCCTCCACCTGCTGTAACGGAGAAGGCCACCGGAGCCGAGACACGGAGCCGGTGAGGCAGAGTGGGGCCGCTGTTTATCGGAGATGGTGGTTCGACGGCCTCCACGTGGCTCGGATTGTGAAACAAGGGAGTGCGCGGTTTATTTCTCTCCCCGACAGGCCGCGGCAGGCCGGAATAGGCGGTGGGCCTTCGGATCGTGTCAAGCCTGCCACGATGTCATGTGGAGATGTTACTAGGCGGTGTGGGGTACCCTGGAAGTCGCACTCGTGCCCCAGACGCGCATGGCGGGCTGGCCATAGGAATATATCTATTTTATTTGTTTGTTTTTTTCCTGCAGCGTGCATGTCGTTCATGTGCATGTTGTTTATTCTTGAAAAATATACTTGCATGACGGAGCTGTCAATCGATGAAACGGTATTGGAGTTGAGGGAGACACTGCAGGAAAAAAAAAAAAAAAAAAAGAAAAAAAAAGGGGCACTTGACAGCGCTATGGCCGCGGGGCTAGCGCAGAAGGAGAAGTAGGAAGCTTGGGGCTCCAACGTTGTCAGGTTGCATGGACTGGATGCAGCGCGACGCAGGAGAAAGGCGCGCTTTGGATTGTGGTTGGACGAGCTCTTTCTGAAACAATTTATCAGTCGAGGACATTTTCGGGGTGCCGCTGTCGCTGTCCTTGTCGCTGTTCAAAGGATGACGGTGCAACGGAAGCAGCCGAAGAATGAAAGAAACAAGAGACGAGGTCGCAATCTCTCCACTGATTTACACAGCCGTCCGTCTGCCGAATGGCCGCTACCTAATTTAATCCTGGCAAAGCAAAACAATTACAATCTCAAGAGCAGCCCGAGAGGCACACACGGCACAGTTCCCCTAAACGGGACACACAGACGCACACTCTTTACGCGCTTCTGAACATCTCTAATTTGTGCGCGCTGCTTGTCGAGTGCTTGTTGATTGGCCTGGCCGTGGATGGCGTCAAAGGGGCGTCTTTGTGTCACCCGCCTGTTTCTCCTCGACAGGTACTCCGTACAACATGTACCAAGATTACGATCCAACCGACACGGCTCGCCGAGAAGGCGGCAGACGGAAGCCCGAACTGACTATCGACACGTCGCCGTCCTCCCCGAGAATCAAAAGACAGCGAGACCCCCCACAGACACCATCTCCCCGCGAAACATCCACACCTTCCCAAGACGAGAGCGCCTCATCTGCTGGGGGCCGGGCGCTTAGGTTGCCCAAAGGCACGGGTAGAGACACGGCCGACATTGAGACCTTTCTTGAGAGTCTCACGCCCGTCGACATCCCCTACGAGATGACACTGTCGAACCAGGACCAGCAACATCACCAGCCCGAACTGCCATCATCGTCTCGCTCCAAGAAGCAGCCCGACCCCCGCGACTCCCACGACCTCTCACTGCCGGCCCGCCAGGTAACACGGGACTCACTCGTGGCCAACATGCTCCTGTCGCTCGACCAAATGTCCATGGGCCAGATTAGAGGAGGTGTTGGTGGTACCACGTCATTTGGCGGGTCGAGGCCAGGGTACGACGATCCCCTCTTTTCCTCGTTTGGAGACGACAACAGCCGAACAATGACCTTGAACTCGAGGACCGGCCGCACCGGCCACGGCTACTCGTACAGCTCTGACCTCGAAGGGGCAGACGACGCCAGCAGGATGTCATCGCGCGGCCGCCGCAGCAACAGCAGCTCAGGCTTCCAGTCCAACCTCGGCCGGATCAACAGCATGCGCGAGACGGGGACACCGGGGGCAATCCATTCCAGAGGCGGCAAGGGGAGCAAGAGCAGCAGTGCAAACAGCATCGATCAGGGGTACGCACAGGTTCTGGGCAGCCAGCGATGGGCCAGGGGGTTTGGGAGATCATCGAGCTTTGATGGGGCGGCAGAAGCAGCAGCACCACGGCCAGCACCAGGCCCCTGGCACATTGAGTTTTCCAACACTTTTTTCAATAAGAACAACGATGAGTACGACGCCGCGCCGATGCCAACGGTCCCAGCCGGCCCGCGTAGACTAACCACAGTGCCGTCGCTGCCCGTCATGCCGCCGCCCGAACCCAAGACTACCGAGCCGAAGGCCCAATCCAGAGGGTCGAGTGTCGAACGTCGACGAAGCATCCGCTCGTCCAAGAGCGCCACCATCACCAGAAAGCCAGACCCAATGTACACCACGGTGCGCGATGCACCGCCTGTCCCTGCTTTGGACATCGACTCAGCTCCTGCTCCACACATTGGTTACGAAAAATCAAAAGAGGCGGGTCTTGTCCCGCCACAGGCCACCATGCAGCCAAAAGAAAAGCAAGGCTTCTTCAGGAGGATGTTTGGATCTACCAAGACAGCATTGACACCGAGCATCTCTACGCCACCAGTAACACCGGCCGCCTCCTCGCTCGGACTGCAGCCGAAATCATCCGCACCACCGTCACGCGAATCACATCATTCCACCACGCATACGCTACAGAAAAAGACGTCGTCGTTCTTTCGGCGACGGAAACAGTCCATCACAGATGCGGAGCCACCACCGGTCCCCATCGTGCCAGTGGCACCGGTGGTGCACAATGTCCCGGCGGTCCAGCTCCCTATGGATCAGCTACAGGTGTTCCCAGGGATAGGAAAGGCAGAGCCCAGCCCGATCACCAGCTTACGGCGGGCCATGGACCCGTTCCTTGCTGGCAGCCCTACGTCGACCGCTGCCCAGACCCCTGTGGACGAGCCAATGCCTTCGATCGAGGCCCCAGAATCTCCTGTTCAGGCCAAGAATCCCGCGCCACCGGAAGAGGAGAACCGCGGTAGGAACCGCGGCTTTTCACCGGACTATGACCCGAGTCCAAAAGCTGTTATACGTAAAGTCGACCCCGAACCCAGTGATCCCAACAACACTGCCACCACACCAAACCGACCCCCTGCTACGCCTCTGGCCTCGCCACCCAAGTCTTTTCTACGCGAAGACAGTGATGACGAGGACAGCCCGGTACGGCATCGCAAGGCTCCTCAGTCTGAAACCAGGAACCTCAAGCCTGGGGCGGAAGATGACAGGAACCGGTCACCGTCACCAACGGTATCCAAGTCCAAGAGCGTTCCAAACCTTAACATGGCCAGGAAAGACTTGAGACTTTCGATCCGACACAATACCGACAACCCGCCCACTCACCGTGACAGTTCCAACACGCTCGGCCTGCCACTTGAAATGCCAAGTGTGCCCAGCTTCAAGATCGAAAGCGCCGAGCCGAGTCCCAAGGGTGAATCCATTCCTCACTCAGCCAAGTCCATTGATGAACCTAACGAGTTTGTGGTGGGAGATCCGACGGAAGATGACCGTCAAAAGGCACAGAAGATTTATGACGGCAGTGAGGAGTTCATCCAAAAGGACCGGGCGGCGGCTTACATGGGTGAAGAAGGCCCTGTTCGCCAGAGAGTGCTACGTGCTTACATGGATCTCTTCGACTTTGAGAACCAGAGCATTGTGAGCGGCTTGCGCTTGGTGTGCAACCGCCTGCTGCTGAGGGCTGAAACACAGCAAGTGGACAGGATCTTGGTAGCCTTTACCAAGAGGTGGTGCGACTGCAACCCAAATCATGGTTTCAAAATACCAGGTAAGTTTTGTGTCTCTGTTTCTCCCAAGGGTCTCGCTGACCCTGTCACAGATGTTATTCACACTATTTGCTACTCAATCATTCTTCTCAACACGGATCTTCATATTGCCGATATTGAGCACAGAATGAGCAAGCCCCAGTTCGTCAAGAACACCATGACCACCATCAGACAGGCCCTTCAAGAGTCGGCGCCTGAGGCGTTCAACAAGCGTGCGAGCATCCTCCCGGGCAAGGGGCCTCAGTGGGAGGCGGAAGGTCGCACGTCGGAGGACCAAAACCCGAGATATAGTAGCTTCCGGGCCTCGTTCAAGCCACCACCACGTCCCGGTTCGGCGCTTGGGACGTTTGCGGATTCGGCTGACGGATGTGGCCCTCTTGTCAAGGCGCCATTTGACGGGCCGCTGAAGGCATGGGAGCAACAAGTGGAAATTGTCTTGAAGGAGACATATTCTTCGATCCGCGATGACCGTTTGCCGTTGTTCGGCGCCGATGCCTCGAGCCCCATCGTCCAGACCCCAAACAGCTTGTCCGTCATGAGCATGCTCAAGCGGTCACCCAGTGTGCTTAGCAAAGCGCCATCAGAGGGTGTTGCTTCCACCCGGGGCCGCATTCAGGACACAATGAAGCCCAACTCGAGGTGGAACTCCAAGAGCAGATCAAGACCACGAGGCTTTGGCAACGGCTTCTCGTCTAGTAGGACTAGCTTTGACGATGGAACGTCTGTCTGGAGCCCTACCGATTCCTCAGCGACCTGGAGTAAGGTGTCGCTGGGTAGGACCCACACCTCCATGTCGATGGACTCGTTCGGCTCGGCGTATCCCCGTGGCGACTACCAGCAGTCGATTGGATTTGCCAGCGCTCTGAGCCAGGCGATTATCCGGGAGGACAATGCCGACGACGACGGGGAGGTTCATCCTGATGAGTTGTTGGATGATGAGTCTCTTGAGCTTGCCGGTCCTCCATGGATCAAGGAAGGAATTGTAAGCCACAAACACTTCAAGGATGGGAACAATAAGAAGCCCAAGAACCACAATTGGACCGAAGTGTTTGCGGTCATCCAAAAGGGGCAGCTGAGCCTCTTCTCCTTTTCGCCGAACAAGTCGATGAGACAGAAGAACAGACGGGGTCCTGGCGGGACTCTTCCCAAGGGTGCCGTGGTGGGTGGGGGCAACTGGCAAGACCATGCTACCAACCTGGGTACTTTCTCGCTCAGGCATACTCTCGCCACTGCTTTCCCTCCTGGGGGGTACAGCCATTCCCGCAGGCACGTCTGGATCCTGAACCTGCCCACCGGCGCCGTTCACTTCTTCCACGTCGGCACACCCGAGATCAGCGCCGAGTTCGTCAGCACGGCCAACTACTGGAGCGCCCGACTCAGCACAGTACCACTGATTGGTGGTATCTCCAACATCGAGTACGGCTGGAGCGACGCGGTTATCAACAACGCGCTCGTAGCCGCCATTAACGAAAGCACAACCAACCTCCCCAACCGCCCCCCAACATCCGGCAGCAGCGCCCGAGGCCACTCCCGCTCCGGCAGCGCGGCCGCTGCCAACACCGGCACAGGGATAGTACCCACCCTCACCCGCTCCTCCATGCAATCCGGCCGCTCCATCCGCTCTTCGTCCTTTGACTTTGGCGGCTCTCTCAACCGCCCTGGCTCGGGCTCCTCGGGCGTCCTCGGCAACCACGCCGGCCTGGTCGGCTCCCTTCCTATGCGTCACTCGGCCAAGCTGCCCGGTGATCGCATCCACATTGCCGACTGGACACCGCCGCAGCAGTCCACCCGCCCCAGCAACCTGTCCGAGAAGGACCAGCTGGGGTATCTGCAGGGGTACATCAAGAGTATCGAGGCGGAACTGCAGAGCCACAACGCGCTTAGGAGCCCGATGCTGCTTGCGTTCACGCCGAGGAGCACGAACGCGGTGAGGGCCATGGCGAATTGGGAGAGGAAGAGCGAGTATTTGCTGCATGAGATTGTCAAGTTTAGGACGTATGCCGAGAATTTGGAGATGGCGACGGTGAGGAGGGGGGAGATTTACAAGGAGAGGGATATTGCGAAGCGGGCGGCGAGGGGGGAGGAGGTTGATTTGGACGGGGATGGGGAGGAGGAGAAGAAGAAGGAGGAGGGGATTGAGGTGGCTGTGTAATGTTGGGAAAGACGGGGAAAGAATAGAGGGAGAGGTGGGGATGAGGGTATACGTTAGCGGAATATTCTGTTTTGACTCTGATGAGAGCAAGCATTGTTGGTGGGTTGGGCCATGGCATAAGCGGATTTCATTTATTTATTTTTCGGGTGGAAAGGTTGAAAGGTTAAAGGGTTTCAGTTTATCACGATATGTGTACTTGTAATCATTTTCTTGCGAAGGTACTAAACCGTGGTTGAGTACGGTTGAGAAGGCGGTTTTATACCCATTTTTAGTCGGGAGCATTGCTGAGTTCAGGAGGAATATTCTTTATGGTTTATCAGACTGTCATGTGGTGATACTTACAAACCTCCGTCATGTGGTCATCTTCACATGCCGGCAGAGGCGGGAAGGTGAGCCTTGGCAGGGTCCATTGCGCCCCGCTAACCCGAATCCAACTAACCCCGCGGTCATCATTATGGCGGGATAAACAAAGAGGCTCAGTTCGAGGCGCCTATTCAAGGAGGTAACATTTACTGCTTTTTACAGTTTACAGTTCTTCAGGTGACTTGCCAGGATCCATAGATTGGGATACCAGGTGTACCAAGTCTCTCAAGTCTCCCCCTCACCATCACCACCACCACCACCACCAACCACATCTCAAGGACGATAAGCCATACCAGCTCATAAACCAGACAACACACTCACTCTCACAAGAGGGTAACTCCCGACCAAAGGAGAAGCATATTTTTTTTTTACCCCAACAACAATGTCAGCCGACTTCTGGGCCGGCTACCTCTCGGGCGCAGCCTCCATCATAATCGGCAACCCCCTCGACGTCCTCAAAGTCCGACTCCAAGCCAGTTCCTCTTCCTCTTTCTCTTCCTCTTCCCCTTCCACCACCATAACCACCACCAACCCAAGAATCCTAACTACCCCCCGCAACCTCCTCCTCGGCACAGCAGCCCCCATCCTCACCTACGGCGCCTTGAACGCCCTGCTTTTTGTGTCGTATAACCGCTCAGAGTCCTACCTCAACTCTTTGTTTCCTTCCCCCTCCCAACCCGGCCAGCAAGGAGGAAAAGGATCAAACCTCACAACCACCTTCCTAGCAGGCTGCATCTCCGGCCTCGCCACCTTTTTGGTGTCTTGCCCAACCGAGATCATCAAAGTCCGTTCGCAAACCTCCTCGACCTCCTCCTGGAATGTAACAACCCAAATCCTACGGCAGAATCGCGTAAAAGGTCTCTACCAAGCCGGGGGGGTGACCGTTTTGAGAGATAGCATAGGGTACGGGTTTTATTTCTGGGGGTACGAGCTCTCCTCCGGATGGTACAACTCCTTCTTCGGCACCACAACAGAGGAAACAACAGGGAGGGCGCTCCTCTGCGGTGGGGTGGCGGGGGTGTTGACCTGGGCGAGTATTTTCCCTTTGGATGTCGTCAAGACCAGGATGCAAACTCGGGACATGGCGGGAGAACAACAAGGTTTGTTGGGGAGTGGAGGAAAAGGCAAAGGGGCGTGGCAGACGGGGAGGGAAATCTACGCGAGAGAAGGGATAAAACCCTTCTTTCGGGGGCTAGGAGTCTGCAGTCTGAGGGCGTTTGTGGTCAATGCCGTGCAGTTTGCCGTTTATGAGGGGGCTATGGCTAGGTTGACGGGGAGGGACGAAAAGGTGGGGGTTTTGCAAGAGGGCTTTGCTGGGTGATTAGAAGAAGGGGTGTTGTTGTCGTGATGGGAGGGGTTTCAAGCTACTGTAAGTTGAGATGGAGATACCCAGGACGATATGTATGTTGGAAAGTCAAGAATTGACAGCGGAGGAATGACAAGTATATACCACATCACAGGGCACATACATATCAGCTCACGGGCCAGACCCAAAGAACAGCTTCACCACACCATCACCTCCATCACGACCATGAAGACTACCAAAAAGTCCCCCAACCATGATGTATATTGATATCCCATATCTACTACTTCACCACTCAAGCACCACCCTCACGAAGCATGACGCTATTCTTCACCTCCAATCCCAAGTGTATGCTCGCAACGCCATGTCAAGCCAGTGCCATGCTCATAGTCCATATACACAATACGCTGTGCTTCAAAAAGCAAACAAACCACCTCGCTGTCATGAATCTTCCTCATGCTGACCATTGACCAAGCGCCATAACCATAGTGCCATAACACAAAGAACAAGAAAGAAAATAAAAATAAAACCGAAGAATTCTCCTATCCATGTTGGGAAACAAATGCTACCATCAGATCATTCGAAGGATAACAAGACGATAACCCCAAGGGGCCAGCCAATAAAAAACACTATCGGAGAAATCCTTCTTCATAATACCCATTTCCTCCTCGTGATATCCGTGAACCCATAAAAACCCATAAAAAGCCCATAAAAACTCCATAAAACCCGTTATCGTGTGTCGCATACCGCATGTGTAATTCCGAGTACGCTTCATGCCGTGAAAATGCCCAGAATGCCTTCCATCGCTCTGTGTGACCTTGGGCCCTCAAAAAAAGTCGTTTCCGATGTCCTCCTTCACCACCTCGTGAAAATCCTTCAATCGTGAAAATCCGGTATCATCAAGACCGTGTATGAGGGGATCCATCTATCGTCCGCAACCCAAGGGTGCCTGCCAAGAGGAGGAAGAAAAACAGGTGCGCCATCCATCCGTGAAACAATGGAAAGAAACAGAAGACCACCAAGAAGGGAAAACTGCGCCCAGGTGGAAATGCGGTGAATCCTTTCCGAAAAAGAAGATGCCGGGGTATCTTTATGAAATGCCGCGAAAACTCCCATGTTTCCCATATGACCCATGCCCAACCATTATTCTTGGTGTTTATCGTGTTGCGCCGTCAAAATACCTCCCCCCCAAAAAGAAAATGAAAACCGGGAAGGTTAGGCAGCGCCACAGAATTGTACCGTTTGAGAAGGCTCAATTCTGTTCAAAGTGTCGTATATCCGGCCGTGTGCTGAGGCAGGGTGAACTCGATGTGGGAGGTTGTCGACAGAAACAGAAAGCAAGCCTTGGTCTGGAAGGCAAACCCTATTCTCGTCGAAATCCATCATTCCATCGTGAAACCAGATCATATAGTCATCAGTCGTTTTGTTGTTGTTTTTTGTTGTTATCGTGTTATCGTCGCACTCATGACGAGTCGAAAAGTGTGAATGTGCGCGAGAGGATGCTCTCAAAATGATGGTTTGGCCTGCGGTTGTGTTGTCGCGGTAGCCATTGCTGCTGTTGTGGTGTTCCGTACTCATGGGCTAGCAGTCTGGAGACAAAAGACTGCGAAATTGAAAGTGTCGCTGAGTGGAAATTCGCAACATAGCAGAGGGCCGCAGAGAAGACCACCAGATCGAGTCATGGACAATAGATCTAGCAGAAAAGAGAGCCGAAGAAATGATGTTGTACAGAACGCCGGGAGATGCGAACAGAGGCCAAAAAAATAGGCTGAAGATCGTAGAATCGATGCCGGTCGGTAAGACCATTCAGTCAGTCGAGCTGACAAGATTCTCGTGGGGGAGGTTAAAAGGCCGGTTTGAAGTCCGGGATGGACTCAACGGTCATGTCAAAAAGCTCCTCACAGAACTCGTCCAGCTCAATGATCTTGAAGAAATCAGCCCACTTGGTCTCAAACTCGTCGCGCCAGGCAAAGGAAATGTTATGAGCCCATCCGTACAACTCGACACGCCAGCCGCGCTCAAGGAGACGCTCAATGTTCTTCAAAAAACCGTCAGAGTACTCGGCAGACGCAGCATCGCCAGTGCCCAGACAAATGGTGCCAGGCTTGTGATCAAAATCAAGCTGAAGAAGCTTGAGATGGAGAACCTCGTCGACACCTTGCTCGCCCAGCTTCATGGGGCCGGTAAAGAGGTCGTCGTCATCGTTAGAAGTGTCCGACTGAAGATCCGCTCGCATCTTACGCGGCGAAACTGGCTTGGACACCCGATGCAAAAGGTTAACATCATAGCCTATGGCGCCAGCTTGCTTGACATGGCTTGGCAAAGACTTGGTGGCGCTTCCAAGTGATCCGGCAAGAATACGCTTCCCGACACTCCGATCGCGGGCAAGCAGCGTGTCGAAGTTATTGAAGCTGAAGGCAGGGGCAATAACGCGCCTGCCAAGGGGAATGCCACGCTTCTCCTTCATCTTGTCGTAGAAGCCAATAATGATGTTGGACAAGTCGACGACAATGTAGACAGGATTGCGAGCAACCTTGCCCAAGGTTTTGTCACGCATGACCTTGGCATCTGCGTGCTTCAAATCGCTGAACTTGTGTCGCAGAAAGCGCTCCTTGCCCAGCTTGGTGGTCCAGTACGTCGGAAGAATCTGATGCTTTTTCAAAAAGCCCAGGGCAGATGAGGGGACATCGTAACATGTCATTCCGTTCCACAGCTGCTGTCGAGACTCAGGGTACTGGGTCACCTTGACATTCTCAGACAAGGAATTCCGCGGGCCCTTGGCAGGAGTCAGCAAAGTCGTCAACTGGGTATCACCAAACTGAGTAGTGGTGGTGAGCACAAGGTCGGGGCTGTTGCACTCGGTATTGGCAGGAGCGTTCAGAGGGGGGAACTGAAACGCAGGGGAATTTTGGTTTCCGTTCTCAGCGACATCGGAAGCGGCGTACACGGGAAGCCAGTATCCGCTCAGACCGGCACCCAAGAGGGCTCCCAGCGGAACTGTGGGCATTGTTTGAAAGACAGGTTGTTGAGTGACATGTGAGGAGTAAGGGATCTGAGAGGGGATTCCAAGCGACTCAGCAAGGTCTCTGGGCAACAAGGCGCCGCCGTCGGCGTCATCATAATCGTCGTCATCTGCAGCATACACAGGCATCTCTGTAACAGCAGAAGATGCGTCGGAGAACTGGCCTGAGTTGTCAGATGCTTGAGCCTCCATGGAGGTGTCGCTGGCGCCCGAGACATAACCAGAGTAGGAGGCCTTCGTAGTCATGGGAGCGGGTGATGGGGTGAAAGGGGTGGCATTCGCCTGAGAGTGCTCGCCAACGGGCGACGGCGTCTGGTACAGCTGAATGTCTTCAAGTCGCAACTGATCGACAACTGATGTGGTGACGTGAGGAGAAAATGATGGATGGTACTCGTGACGGGCGGCCTGCATGTATCCCACATTGCTGGTAGGCGCAGAAACTGGTGTTTGTTGAAGGTCGTGAGTCTGGCCGGCATACGCTGAGGCGGGAGGGCCATTCTCTGCAAGACGGACAGATGCCAGGGTCGAGGTGGCCTCGGGAAGGCCAGCAAAGTACGACCGCAGCCCAGTGGTTGAGGCAGCTTCAAGAGGGTCTTCAATCACAGGGATCAAATCCCGCTCAATAGGGGTATAGCCGGGAATGGTGAGCTTGCGCTTCTCGTCTCTGATCTCCTGTTGCCGGCGGCGCACAATGTGAACGAAATGCCTGGACCGGTACATCTTGGCGTACTGGTGAGCTTCGTAGTCAGTCCAGCCCGCGTTTTTGGCTTTCTGGAGGCAAAAGTCGTAGAGAATGCCAGACTCCTCCTCGGCGTCACGCAGGTGGCAGGCGACATCGCACAAAGACTTCTCGGAACGCTTGTAGTTGTCAGAGACCATCATGGCGGCCAGGTCGGGATCCATAGGTGCGAGTCCAAGTCGCTCGTACAGCTTGTTCTGGACGATCTCAATCTTGGGACCCTCCGACGCGTCGTCGACGATGCGGAACTGCTCGAATGATGGAGAGAACAGGGCAGCTTGGTCTTCCTTAGAGAGCTGCGACAGGATGCAGGAGGGGTTCTCCGGGCGTGCTCCAAGGACCCGGGACCACTTGACAAGCAGGTCGAAGTCGGTGGCAAGCCGGTGCTTGGCTACGGGCCGACCAAAGTAGGAGGTCGACGCCATGTCGGCGGATGAAGCCATCTCGTTGGACTCTGACCTTGTGGTTTGTGAGATGACAACGCGAATGGGATTGATTGTTGTCGATCGGTCGAAACGGCGTGGGCTTCGACTTCCTATAACGATTAGTATCTCGAAACGTGGGCCAGGAAAGGCGAGGACATACTTTGTTAGGCGAAGAAAACAAAGTGGTGGTAAACAGTATTGAGCGTGATTGATTGAAGGACGGGAATAGTGTGTGAGGAGAGGAGAGGAGAGGGCAGGAGGGATAAGTATGGCACTGCCAGGAAGAAAGAGGCGGTAGTGTGTGCGGTCTGCTTGCGTCGGGGTGAGGAGGAAGAGGAAGTGGGAGGGAGTTGGGTTTGTCAAGAAATAGTTGGGGAGATTGGATTTAGGGCGCAAGAGGTCGGCGAGAGAGGAAGGCAGAAATTGTCGTGGGGGCCGGTCAATAGCAAGAAAAAGAGGGCACCATTGTGTGCGGTGGAAAGTGGCAGAAGAATAGTAAATTACGCAGGCGCGGGACCTTATTGTTGTGATGCCCCTGAGAGGTGGGTGGCAGCGATGCCAGAGGCAATGGATGGTGTTATGTTATTTGGGTTGAAGACGGACGGGAGGCGATGACTCGGGTTGAAAGTGGAGCCCTTCCCCGCCAATGCCCAAGTGTTGTCAACCCACTATTGGCCAATCAGAAGCTCAGGACTGCAGAGCCGCACCACCCTGGCACATGGAACTGCCCTCCGTTATTTCCTAAAGATATAAATCTAGATGAGAAAAGGGTATATAGGATAAAATCGTGCCTGCCGTCTTTATTCACTTCTATTGCTCTCCCAACCACCTCAATTTGCATCCGGAAACGACAGAGTACCCGCCAGACAGTTCTCCCCAGCCGTCGCCAGTTCTTGCCACTGACGTCGGCAGTGACTCAAAGCTGGAAGCTGCTCCTGAGGAAGGCACGCGCGCATCCTTATCGTCTTGCACACTGCCCTGCCTGATTTTCCTGGCAGATTCTCACCAACAAAATTGTGCTATCAAGACCGTTGTCTGGGAGCTAATCTCGTCGAATTGAAGCTACTCAAAATCCCGAGGCTGGGGGGTCGAGCAGCGGTGATGCGTTGGCACCTGCCCGTGTACGCCCTGCCCCAACCCAACGGCCACGGTGCGAACCACGTTGTCGTGGCTCCACGAAATCTCACAAGACTCGACGTCATCAGCATGATACCCGTCAAAGATACACAAAACTTCCGGCAATCCCGAAATTCCAACCAGTCGCACAAAATCATGTTTTCTGGGGTACACTAGAGCTTGTCGAGGACCGACTTTGCGTTCCCCCATTCTCGATGTTTGATGCCAGCTGATAACAGCGACTTTCGCAATCTGCAAGGAAACCATAGCATGTCCAAGCGGCCATCAAGGTGCCTCCATTCCACTCAGACCCGGCCCAACGGTCACTGGGTCGCTGTTGCTGCAGGTCTTGCCAGGGCAACCCACCAAGAAAGTATCACCACTCCACTTCGCTGTGGGGCTGAAAAACTTCACCCACAGCTACACTTTTTCTGCATCGACGGAAACACAGAGTTCCGTGACAAAAGCAGATTTTCTGTCTGGCACCTCCACAATCCCTTCAAGGATGTCTCCCAGCATCAGTGGTTTAGTGGTAAAATCCATCGTTGCCATCGATGGGCCCCGTGTTCGATTCACGGCTGATGCATCTTTTGGCTGTTGCCATTACATACCATTTTGACTTTTTGCATAAAAAAAGAATGCCGACCTGTTTCCCGTCTATCTCCTTTTCCAAAACATTAATGGAAAAATTCTACACCCACTCAAAATAGCATCCAAGTCGATACGACGTTCTGGATAGCCTACTAGCCATTTTCTCTAGCTCGTCAGGAGACAAGAAGACTTTATTCAGCAAGCAAACATGAATTGACTTTAACATATCCTTGAATCTCCTAAAATGCTCTCTCTTTTTTTCCCCTTCAAGATTCTCCCTTTGGACATACATCCCTGATACCATGGTTTTGGCCAAAAATAAGAAGCTCAGAATTTGCCAGTCTTGTCTACATCAACGCCAGTCAAAAGCAAAGCCTTCCTCCCATTGTATCACATCACATCCAAACAAGCAACCCCCTTCCCCCAAAACAAACAACCTAAATATCAAACGCAATCTCCAACGCACCTCCGATGAACGCCCCCTCCCCCCCCCTCCAACTTCCCACCCTCTTATTCTCCTTCCTTCCCTCCAACGGCCGAGCCTGCCTTTCCACTTGTCGCGAAACAAACACCTCCGAGCTCTCAGACGTAGCAGATGACCTCCTCGAAGAAGAATCATCACCACCCACGCTCACATCCGTAATAACCGACCCTGCCCGAGTCTGCCGCCGCTCGTACTCATTCGCGTTCCCACCTCCCATATTATTATTGTTATTTTCCCTGCCAAACAGCCCCGAAAATCTGTTGCTGCCGCTGCCGCTGTCTTGTCTCTGCTGTACAAACTCTGGCTGCATGTTCGTCGTGCTTGTGTTCGTCTCCGAGCTGTTGGTGATGGTTGTGGTGCTGGGTGGATTACGTTTCATGCGGTACTGTAGAGGGAAATTCTTAACTTGTTACAATGATAGGTTGAACTTGAGAAGAAAATCCAAGGGCGCATATCTAGAACACAGAAAGAACGATGATTTTATATCTATACTTCCAGCATTGTCTGATTGTTATCTTCTCATCACCAGAGTGATTAGCAGCGGACCCCTCTCCAAACGTCATCATTACATACCATGTCTCAGCGCGCTCACTTCAGACGAGGCTCAGAGAGAGAAGCTTACGCATCTTATCTCCAGCAGGCTGTGCAGAAAGTTCCCGCAATTATCTAGAAGATCAGGGAGATCAGTGTTCTAGAGATGTTGGAGAGCCCCATCTCATCTTGTAGATCCTCTCGGCGGACGCGCAGTCAGCAAGGCGCTCTCGATAACCAACCACAAGCTCTGAACATGCCAACGTGTCACGCACTGCTTCACCGCCCGCTGTTTCTCACCACCGCAATTGATCAAGATCCTGCATTTCTTGTCCTTCATTACATCTTACAAAACCAAACAATAACCCATTTAGTAGTAGTCCCTCAGTATACGCTACGCATTGATATCCGGAATCCGCGCAAAAGGTATTCCTGTTCTCGCTTTTTTTCCCCGCCCTGCCTTGCCTGCCAGTATCAAATTTCCCTTCCAACACCAACTCCAAAGCTCACAAGTACCCAGACAATGAAATAAAAACCAGCCAATCAAGCCTCCAAATGCTTCTTGTTCAGAAACATCTTCTCCATCTCCTTTCGCTTCTCTGACGTGATCTTGCCTGTCTTCTCGAGGTCCTCGTAAAACCACCGCAGATTCTTTTGTTTGATCTCTTCTTCCGTCAAGCCCTTGTTCTCCTCCCGGCTCTGCTGCATCATCTCCTTCCACCCTTCACCAAGATCCTTCTCGAGAGCTTCGGTGCCCTTGTTGAGCTCCGCACACCAATCAAGAATGACCTTCTCCATCAGTTGTGCTCGGGCTTGCTGCTCCTGCTCAATCGATTTCTGCGCGGACGCCTCTTCGCTTGGTGATCGCTTCTTGTTGGCCTCATGCTCACGGGCAAGAGCCTCGTCCCTCTCCTTGCGTTTACGCGCGCGCTCTGCACGGATCTGTTTGATGTTGGCCAGGTGCTCCACGCTGTGACCCAGGTGGGCATATTCTTGTGAGACGCCATTGTTGGCGCGCTTGAGCGGAGGGGCCGTGAAAAAGAAGACACGACCATTCTCGTCGCGTTGAAACTGCTCACGGACTTCCTTGGGGATGGCCGCGTCGGCGTGCTCAGCGAGAGTATACGCCTCTGGAGCCCTAGGCGGATTGTACACATTGGCTGGTGGGCCGTTGGGGTGCGCGAGAGGTGCGATGCTGGGGGCGGGAGCCATGGGTGGGCGAGAGGGTGTCATGACGGGGGGCGCGGGATGAACTTGGCGGTGGTGCTGGGGGTGATGTTGATGTTGCTCGAAAGCGGGCGCAATGGGTGGTGGAGGGTGTTGCTGATAGTGAAGTGGTTGCGGCGGCGGAGCCGGTGGCTGCTGCGGGCCGTACTGTTGTGGGTACCCATGGGGTGGGTAGTGTGGGCTTGGCTGCATTTGCTGTCCCATACCAGGATGGGGCGGCACGTGCATTGGCATCGGCTGCTGGGGCTGGGGTTGGAGATGGAGCGGTGCCGGGTGAGGACTGGGGACCGAGGGCGGTGGCTGTTGTGGCACAAAGTGCTGCATGCGATAGTGAGAAGCCGGCGAGTGGATGGGCGCAGGCGCGACGGCAGCATGGTGCTGATAGGGCGGTGCTCCCGCGACACTATGTTCGACCTTCATGGCGACACGAGGAGGTCCGATGGCCAGCGGCACAGGTGCGACCGCTGTGTGCAGCAAGGGATTCGGAGCGGGGGGAGGCGACTCCTTTGGGCTAAATGTCAGCTTATGGTCGGACAGGAACAAGCGGGTTGGTCGTGGTTGTGATTGTGATTGTGGTTGTGGTTGTGGTTGTGGCAGAATGGAGTAGGTAATGAAGGGAAGAGTGGATGAGATTATGAGAAGACGAGATGAGATAGGCGCCTGATGTGGTGTGTGTGTGTGTGCTTGCTGTGCCTTAGGCAACAAAGGGCAAAATGAAGGAAGGGAGGCAAGTTGTCCAGAGCGACCTGAGGTAAGAGAAGAGTGTGGGGTTGAAAAATTCAGCAAACCGTAAAAGCCGGCTGCAGCGAACAGACACTTGCCTGACAAACACTCAGGGAAGGAAAGAAACAGGGAGCCAGACTTACATTTGGCTCGCGCGGCCGGCGGTGGACGGCTCCAATTAGGGGAGGCGCGTTCATGCTCCTCCAGGTGGGCTTGGGAAGGTCGTCGGTCTCTTTAGCATCAGCTTGCAAGAGGTGCTTGATGGGACTGGGAACCTTTCTTAGCACCCGTGGCTGCTCAAACAGGTCCATTTCATAGTCCCGATCGCGCACCTCGTCTGGCAGACAGCTGGTCCAAGTCTTGATCTTGTTAAACTTGAACTTTTCCTCGTTGTAGCGCGCCTCACACAGATACACAGCCTTGTCCCGAGGCAGCCCACGCGGCCGACCTCTGGGGTACCGCGTGATGAACATGACGAAGCAGCGATCCTCGACATCTTCAATGGGGTGGTCACGGTACTGCCCCGTCTTGACTACCTCGTTCTCATAAAAATGCTTGTCAAAGCGATGAACTGTCTGCTCCGGCCGGTAGTACCAGCACGCATTCACCCATTTTTGACCAGAAGCGTCAGACCAGAGCCGGTAGAGCTGGGCAACGATTGGTTTTTGCAAGTCATTCGCATTACGAATATGGACCCAGTCGCCTTCAACCAAATTGGAGTCAGTATGCATCTATGCGTCTTCCTTCACCCAGCGGTGGCAAGGGGGGCAACTTACCAACTCTCCAGACCTCTCCTTTGTGCTCGATATGTGATAGTGGTAGCTTTCCATCCTCATCACGAAACTCATCGTCAGGCTTGGCCTTCTCCTCTTCAGTAAGAAGACGCGCCTGCTTCAACAACTCGGTAGCGTCTTCATGAACCTGGCTCCCCTCCTCGTTGAACTGCAGAGCGTTGCCAAACATCAACTCTATATCCTGCAGGACCTGGTCGATGGTGGTGTACTTTTTGCGCTTGTGCTTCTTCTTGATGGTGTCGAGCGCAATGGGGTTTCGAATCGAGGCATAATAGTCGGGCATGTCAGCCTTGTCAGGAAGCCTCTCGAACGACAAAATTCGCAGCTGGCCATCGTCGCTCTTGAACCTCCGCAGCCCCTTCAGAAGCGACTGGGTTCGCGCCTCCAGAGGTGTCAAGACCTTGGGCGGTCTGCCACGCTTTTTGTGAGGATCATCGTCGTTGTCTGCGCCTCTCCTCGCCCGACGCCCACCTCTTCTTGAGCGACGCCGCCTGCCTTCGTCGTCCGAATCGTCATCCTCTTCTTCCTCATCTTCTTCCTCTTCCTCATCATCTTGCTCTTCCTCTTCGTCGTCTTCAGGGTGAGGGGAATCTTCAAACTCTGGCAGTGGTCCAAGGTCCGGCAGCACAGCTTCCTCTGCAGTAATATCACCGTCCTTTACCAGCTCTGCAAGCTTTTCTTTGAACACTTCCAGCAGACGGCCAGCATCGGAAAAGATGGGAGCAGAGGGCCTGTTGTACACCTGCGCATTGTGGCATATGCGAGTCACGTCATGCACGAACTCTTTGAACGAGGTATAGGTTCTTTTGTTAAGCTTGCCCTGCAGCCATGCGGTTAGGTCAGCAAGCCGCCCCTCGTTTTTCTCGTTGGGAGGATGGAGCAGGGTAAGCCACGGCAACTCACTCTTATGGTACTAAAAGCCATTGGCTCTTTGATGACTTCAAAATAGTCTGGGAGGCTGCGCTTGTTGACGAGGCGCTGAAACCCCGAGGCAATCTCGTGGTCTCTGTTTTTTGGTTGCGATCCAATCAGCATCGCGGCGCATCGCATGACAAATGATATAAGACTTACTCTCCATCAACCTTGATTGTGTAACCACACAAGTATTCGGATGTTTCTCTGATGAGCTGGAGCATATCCTTCTCTTCGTCTGATTCTTCCTGGTCTTCTTGCGCCTGTTCGTCTGGCTCGCCGTCGGCATCAGGCTCCCCATCAGCATCTACGTCGCCATCTGCATCGACATCTGGTTTCGCGTCAATGCTGGCAGCTCCGGCATCAACCATTTCGATGTCGGCATCGGGGCCTCCCTTGATGCTTGGGCGCGTCGGCGCGTCAGCGTCGGCCATGTCGACGTCTTCTTCCTGGTCGCCCTTGGCTTCTATCGTTTCTCGGACTTCGATGGCGTCCCTGGGAACACTCTCTCGGAGGAAGGATCTGGCGGATTTGCTTGTGCTGGGTGAGAATTGGGAGCTGTTTCCGGAGCTCTTCTTGGCGGGCGAGATATCGCCTCTGCTGGGACGTTCGCGCAAAGTGGGCATCGTACTCGGTACACGAACTTGGAGGAGCAGGGTTTCCAAGACACTGTTTCGATGGGGGTACCTCAACCGGCTGGAGCCACAAGTGCCAGTGACCGTGCCAGTGACCAGTGACCAGTGACCAGTGAGAGGGAGCTCTGTGCCCAGATGTGCCTGTGTGCCAGTGTTGAACCGAGTCAAGTCCCGTCGCGACTTTCTCCACAGCTGAGAGACACCAGCCCAGAGATGTCGCTGTGGCCGGCCTTGCAGCTAGCGCGTTGTTCTTGGTTGGCGCACGGACCCCCTGCTCTCTCCCATATCGGATATAAGCATATTGCCCACCAAGGTGCCCCTGGCCCGTGTGACGCCCGAGGCAGCTGGTAGCTTACGACATTGGGAAGCCCATCCACAAGGTTGTAGGGTTGGATCACGAGAGACTCCAACAGGCGTTGTTGTTAAAAAGTTTGTCTTTCGGTCTTTACTAGTCCCAGCGGCTTCACCTGCTCTCGAAGCTTTTTTTTATCACTTATATCTCTTGCTCTGAGACAGTGCTCACAAGACATCCCAAGTCGATCGCTAACACCCACCTCGCATCCGCATCGATAACAACTGCCGCTGTGACGTCGACTCACATCTCACGCCCAACCAGACGAGAGCTCCGAATCGGGCAGTTTCCTTTGGTATCAGACTCATAGCAAGCTTTTGTTTACCAAGTCAAAAAAAAAATCGACGGCACAAGACTCATTGCTCCTGATTTGCCCCTGGCTTGCTTGATAGGTGCGTCACTCCCCTCGTCTGATATCGTGTCATCTCTTCAGAGAACGCAGATAAGAACCTAGACTAACATGTTCCCCCAGCTCATCTCTTCACCTCGCAAAGGTTCAGACGATCTACGATAAGAGCCTCACAACTCACTTCTTTCTTTGGGGCATTAACTTCAAATCAGATACTGTGGGGCTCTTACTCTCGTGGTGCCGGTATATATATTTGACTTGTCTGGCATAATTTCCGTCCTCAACCTTCTCAAGCAACAACCTCCTCAAGAGCTGGCAACTCATACCTTCCTCGGCCTCAACCTGTACCACACTCTCACAAGATGATGATTCAAATCGCCCTCCGAGCCCCTAATGGGCAATCTCGAATCCAGGTTGAGGACGAGTCGACCCTCTCCGACCTTGTGGCGCTCATCAAATCAAAGACCGAGCTGGAGAGGTTCAGCCTGAAATACGGCTACCCACTCAAGAACCTGGACATCAGTCTCTCTTCACAAAGCTCAAGTATAAAAGACCTGAAGCTCCATGGGGAGACAATCGTCGTCGCACCCATCGATACCACACCTGCTCCAGCTCCAGAGCCAGCCAAGCCAGCGAAGCCAGCGTTTGTCCCTAAAGGGATAGAACCCGATGAGACATCCCTCGAGTGGGCCTCCCGAGGCGGTTACATAGGTACGCCTCTTTCTCCCTCCACCTTCCCAACTCTGCTAACGCACCACAGTCCTAAGAGTAATGCCCGACGACAACAGCTGCATGTTCACCGCAGTAGGAGGCGCTTTCTCCATCGACAACCCATCCTCTCGCCTTCGCGCCCAAATCACCGAGTACATCCTCACCCACCCAGAAAAATACACCGCTGCCATCCTGGGCTCGCCCCCACAGAAGTATTGCTCCCATCTCATGGAAAAGGACACCTGGGGCGGCGCCATCGAGCTCTCCATCCTCTCCGACATTTACGACATTGAGATTTCCTCCATCGATGTCAAGTCCCTCCGAGTCGACCGCTTTGGCGAGGGCAAAGAGACCCGCATAATCATTCTCTACAGCGGCATCCACTACGATCGCATCGCCTTTGCCCTTGACCTCTCCTACCCTGTGGACTGCGATGTAACAAAATGGGACACGCAAGACGAGGAGGTGCTCACAAAGGCGAGGCAGCTCGCTGCGCAACTCCAGGGGATGCACTACTACACTGACACAACCGATTTCGTCATCAAGTGCGAAGTGTGCCAGTGGATCGGCAAGGGGATGAAGGAGGCCGGTGTGCACCAGAAGGAGACGGGGCACAAGGAGTTTGGCGAGATGACGATTCAGTAGATTGTGCCTCTTTCGCATCAAACGACCTACCTAAGGGAGAAGAGGGGGGGTAGTAACAATTTTATATATTTGTACACAAGCACGCATGCATTAGCAAACAGGCTGGGGATGGGAGGAGGAGGGTATTAAATGAAAAGAACCTTGGGTTTAAAATAAATCATGATGTTAATATATGCTTGTGGTGCATTCTCTGCCTCTCTCTCCCGCCGTGTCTGAAAACCCCGTCCAGTCCACCCATCCATCTCCCAGGAGCGTACTTAAACAAGGGATATTCACTCTACGTATACATATACAAATTCCAAAAAGCACCACACCTATCCAACAGACGCCCCCTACCATTCTCTGATTATCTCATACACAAAATTACCAAACAAACACAAACTCTCTCTGTCCGGCTTGTACTTCATAGCATGTATGGTACTCTCAATCAACCCAATCCACCCATACCCCCATCATATCCCTTGTCCCAATTGCCCAGGTATCATTTCATGATCCGTACCCCCTTTAATACCTTGACGAAGCCTGTGATTCTTCCTACCCCCCCATCCCCATCCCCCCCAAAAAAAGGAACTAATCATACAAGATCCAAACCAACCCATCAAAAAGAAACCCCCCCACCAGCACCCCCCCCAGTCCCAAGTAAAGCCCCCACCTCCCTCAACGCCTCAAAAACCCCCCTCCTCTTCCTTCTCGTAGGCGAGGACAGCTCAGGAGATGATGATGATCCAACAACAAACCGGGGGTAAAGCCTCTAATCCACCCCCGAGCTCATCGCATCCTCATCCTCCCCACCACTCAACGCCTTCACCCTCCTGTTCTTAACCTCGAGAGGATCAACCCCCTCCTCCTCATCATCATCACTCTCCGGGAAAGTCCCCGCCATCCGATCCCTACTCTTCTTCCTCTTCAACCACCAGTCATCCACCCTCTCATTCGCATTATTACCATTACTATTATTAACCGTAAGCGTCGACCACCCCCTCGCCCTTGTCCCCATCGTCTTCTTTCTCTGCTGCTGCTGAGGACTGATGTCGTCATCACTCCAATCCCACTCCACTTCCAACCTCTCCCCCTTCTCCCCCCATCCAAATATCAACCCCTTCCACTCCCCTGCCAAGATCCTCGCCGCAATCTTCAGCATCAGACTGATGAGGTGAGAGGGAGGTGACATCAGAATCTCACACGTCTTTTGCACCACCATCATCGGCAAACTGCGCATCTGGCGGTTGGAAGGTGGGGAAGATGTGAGTGTGCTGCGTGGGGTGAAGAGGTCCGCTGCAGGGGGGAGAGGAGACAACGCCCTACGGTCGGGGGCTAGCGAAGATGAAGTAGTAGCCCGGCGGATACCCGGACGGCGTTGCTGTTGGGTGGGCGTGGTGATCGTCGTCGAGGAAGGAGATGGCGAGATGGAAATGGTAGGAGTTGGTGTGGTGAACGCTGTGGGGAAGGACTCGTACTCTGGCTCGTCTTCGATGGCTTCTTCTGGGACCGAGTGGATAATGGAAGGAATAGACTGTTGTCTTGGCGCTGGGGCCTTGGACTTTGGGGAGCATTCCAATTCAGAGATGGAGGAGGATAGAGTGGCTTCCTCGCTGTTCTCCGTCCTTCCGGATTCGGAGGTGGAGATACTCCATGACTGTGATGCCTTGGCGGCTGTGGTAAGGTTGTTGCTAGGTGCTGCAACGGGTGCTGTAGGGGTATCAAGGCATGAGTTCTGGAGGCTAGTTCTGAAGGGTAGAGAGCTTCGAGGGGACCCTGGGCTGGACAGGGGTGGCGACAAAGGTAGAGAGTTTGAAGCCCATGAATCCGGACTGCGAAAGGAATCCTGAGGATTTTCTGGTGACTGAAAGCTGGCACTCTTGGGTGATACTTCTCGTGGAGTCCTCGTCTTTTTAGGATTTGAAGGGGGCGGCGTGACCACTGTGAGCTGTGGAGGGGTGACAGACCCCTTTTCTTCAGTCTTCTTAATCTTAAGGGGTGATGGGCGCAACGCATTTCCGCTCGGCTCTCCTACAGGCGAGCCCTCATGAGCTTGGGATTTTGCCTTGTGTTCTCTTGGGTTTTCTTCCAGTGTCGAATCCAAATATTTGCCTTGTTCACTCAATGACAGGTCGCCAAGGCAAATCGACCCTCGTGGTGGACCCCGATGAATATGCGCAATCTCGACTGGCGTAGATGATCGCACAGGGAGACAGGCACTGGATCTCCGCGCTAGTGTCCATGGCTTCAACTTGACAGGAGCGCTTTCTGGAAGGTCAATGGTGAAAGACCTCGCGAAAGGACACGGAGTCTTTTCAAACTGCAGAATCTGGTCAAAGACCTCTCGCAACACTTCGGCTCGTCGCTGGTCCTCGGGATCCTTCACTGGTACTTCAATCCGCCAATACTGGGGGCGTCGTATCTGTAGTACGAACTTGCTGGATTCTTCGTCCACGCACCAAACCTGACTCTTCTTCAAAATGGGTTGTAATGCAGAGCCGCAGCTCAGGAATGCGACTGATCCAGGGGCGCGGTAAATGCGGAAAGGTCCTGTAAACATGAGGAATTAGAGTTCAGTTGCCACGGCAGATGCTGTGTCTCACGTACCGACTGCAATGGTCCGCTCTAACTGTGAGGACCAAGATAGCGAGCCAGGCTCAATGTCGGGACCCGTGCCTTTGGAGCCAATGGCAAGGAACTGGGATCCTGCCGAGAAGGAAACGATTTTCACATTAGGATGGTCGTAAAGAGTATCGACGAGACCGCCGGTGGGTTGCGAAGCGGAGGAGGAGGAAGATGGCCGCGGGGGCGCTACCGCAGGCTGGTGGACTGGTGCCGTAAAGACGCGGCGCGGAGCCGTGAAAGATGCTCCCCGTGTTCGCGAGGAGTCCATTGTTCATTCAATCTAGGTCGTAAATCATGATCGTGTGGGTTGAAGAGCTGCGGGCATGACGCAGAGAGAGGAGGCCAACAGGAAGACTGGACTCGGAGATCTCGGCGGCTATGCGGATGCGAAACTGATGTTATAAAGAGATGCGTTTCGAAATGGGACGATGATTCTGATCTATCGACAGATTTGCCGGGGAAGTTGCTGGTGCTACGTGACAGCACTGTAAAGGGGGGCCGGGCTAGTGATGCTGGACGCTGGATGCGACAAGAAAAGAGCGAGTACAATGTGCAAAGAAGCTGGCAAACGGATGAAGTTGAAGACAGTACAGTATCTTTCGTGACAATCAGTGGCCAAAAGGGAGCAAAGCTGACGCCGATCGAACCGCCGTGGGCGCAACTGCGAAAAGCTGCCCCACTCCCGTCCTTGTTCTGCCGTGTCGGATTGATTCCAGCAACGGCCGCGGCAAACGCAGGGCAGGACAGGATGGACAAACGGCGTTGAAAATTCTCGACAAGCTGGAATTGTCCGGTCTTTCTGACGAGAATTTAGATTTGATTCAACGTCTGATTTAACGTCCAGGATCCCCAGGAGAGCGCCCATAGCTCCTTCAACAAGCCGGGGTTTCCTGTCCATTGCGGCGAACTATGGCACCGTAGGCCGTTGCGACGAGCCCGGCTGCGCGCCGGCATGGTTTTCTCCCGAAAGTCGGCATGCTAACCACATCCAGAATAAATCCCCACCCTATATCTTCGAACTAGGGCTAAAGTTTTCGAATATAAAAGGTCTATAAATGTAGGTAAAAATAGGTCTTTATTATATACATCAGATTTTTTATAGACGTGAAAACTATAAAAAAATATATAGATAGTTTTATATCTGTTTGCTGCGTTGCCCCATTGTCACAGACCAACCATATGGTAAGAGTGGGGACTGCCACCGGCCGTGGTGGCCAATCAAGTGGAATGTGACGACGGGGCTGCAGGACAGTGGGGCGCTCACTCTTGGCAGAAGTGAGCCGGCTCACCTGGCTCACTGGTGAGCGTGGTGAGCCAGGACGGATCACCAGGCTCACTGGTGAGCGTGGTGAGCCAGGTACGGAGGTACCTGGAGGATAGAGGTCTATATATACGGAGGAACTGGCTGGTGTAGGTAGACAGTTCCGCAGTATGCAATTCACACTTGTATTCACGATATCTTGTGTTTACATTGAGACATCTTGTTGTGCACTGTTTAGCTGCACCGAACCAATTGTCAGAAGTTACCTTCAACCAGTATCCCTTTCAGAGGTTCTGTACAGGGGTTCGTCACACCTATAGGTCTGTGATACAGTACCTACAGGGGAGCTACAGCGAACTATGCGCTTGTAGCAGTGCGTAGCGGAAGCTGGAGAAAAGGGGGATACGACAGCAGTGCTGAAGGAAGCAAGGCCACTGTTATCACAGTGAGCAAGACGTCACAGTACAGAGGCTTTGAGTGCTTGTACGTAGTCTAACACAGAGGCTTTTAGTGCATGTATGTCATTGACTTATATTCTTGCTTATGCTTACTTATTCTACATACAGGATTGAGAGGAGAGGAGAGGTCTACTTATACAAGTGTGCTGGTCTTCCAGCAGGCTCTGCGGGGCACTAGGCCCCCATAGAGTAGCAAGGTATTCTGTGGGACAACTAAACTATGGATGGTATAGCTAAGTTCTATGGACTTCGATATCCTTCGACAGCTGACAAATCTTCCTTTGATGTCTCCCGGGTAGGTTTGTGGGGAAGAAGTTGAAAGACTTTCCCAGTACCTCAACACCTGAGTCTTACCTGGCACCTATTATGTGCCACACGTTAACAATAATAAATAACTTATCTCGATTACAACAGTCTAAATATTAACAATTATAACTTATATTATATATTACGGATGTCACGGCGGTTGCTCCGTGGCTGTCGTTGACTCGCTGATGGAGCTTGGCACGTGCAGAGCACGGGCCAATGCGACTAGAAAGATTTTGCATCTCGCTGCCGCGAGACCTGTTTGTAGCTCTTTGAGCTACGTCTTGACAATAGAGCCTGCTCATACCTGACGGAATAGAGCCCAGACTGTAGCTTAGCTGAATACTACTGTCATTAACCTGTCAACCTGTGCTACCCGTGACAACGGAACTATCTATCTATACTAGCTAGTTTCTCTGTATATATAGACCTTAGGACCGTAGACCGTTAACTTACAGACAGTCCTCGGTCCACTCCTAATTAGCCGATGCTGGACCGTGGACCGTGAGCTCCGCCGCGGTCCCCAGTCCCCATATTATTGGTCCGTTCTGTCCACCTGGACCGTGAGCCCCGCTCGATCGCCCGGTCCAGTCCTGATTGGTTCTTTGTGGCCCCACTGTCTTCCAAAACTTTAACAAATATATATTTACAGAATATTTAGCTTTAATTAATGTTAAAAGTCTTTTTTAGATCTGATCGCTAAGTTTAGTTGGCGTGCCGACCTTTAGAAGAAAGCTATGTCAACTCGTAGCCAGGCTCCGTTGTGACGCAGAAATTGATTCTGTTTGAGGGTACTTGACGTAACACCAACGTCGACGTGATCTAAGCGTAGCTCCTTATCAAATATGCATCTGTGCTACCATCCGACCCTCGAGAGCGGGGCCAGGACCCGTCAACCCCATTTCCGGCTTAGCCGAGTTTTACTAGCAGTCCACTTGGGACAGTTGACATCATCGGCAGGGGCACATCTTAGATGCCGCCTCGAAGCTTGAAGCTTGAAGCTTAAAACACATCCATACCTGTATATCAAGCTGTCTCGGGCTCAAGCAACACCATTCACTATACAGCAGAAGAGTCAAAGACAGAAACAGGCAGACATTCACCAAATCCCGCAGCCAAGATGGCTTCAAATCAAAAACCGCTGATAGATCAGCTGGACAAAGACAAGCTCAAACAGAAACTCGATGTCTCCCACTTCGACTTTAACGCCATCCTCCGAGGCGCCCAACTGACCATGGTTGGTGGTATGTTTTCACTCCTATCTATATTTGAGATTTGATTCTGACACCCACCAGCCCACCGCGCGATGCAAAACCCGGGCCTCTTCACTTCTGAGCACTACAAGCAAGCTGCCATCGCCGTCGGAGCAGGAATCGCCATTCGTCTTCTCATCGTCATCCCTCTCGTCCTCCTCCGGATTCTCTTCTGGGTGCTCTCCTTCTTCGTCAACATCCCCTGGGACGAGTCATTCTTCACCTTCATCGAAGAGCATGTCCTCCAATTTCCCCTCTTCTTCATGAGCCTGGTCCGCTACATCACACCTACTCTCGACGACTTGTTCATGGATAGCCTGCAGTGGGTGGATATGACGTATATTCAGAAACATAAGCATGACGAGGACCCGTCCAAGCTGAGGGCTATGTACTACCCCAGCCTGAGATTGTACAAGAAGAGCGATGGGAGCACCAACTCGACGAGCACGGCGGAGAACGTGAGTATGTTTCTGTTTCGGTTCGCGAGACGGGGCGCGATTAGCTTGGGGGTGTTTTTGCTGAGTTATTTGCCGTATGTGGGGCGGTTTGTGCTGCCTGCTGCTAGTTTCTACACGTTTAACAAGGCTGTCGGGCTGGGACCGGCCGGGATTATCTTCGGAACGGGGATTCTGCTGCCTAGGAGGTATCTGGTTATCTTCTTGCAGAGCTACTTTGCTAGTAGAGGCCTGGTCAGAGAGCTGTTGGAGCCCTACTTTGCGAGAATCAAGTTTACCAAGGAGCAGAAGAAACAGTGGTTCCGGAGCCGTGAGGGGCTCTTGTTTGGATTCGGCATTGGATTTTACACGTTGTTGAAGACTCCATTGTTGGGAGTGTTGATTTATGGCATTGCCGAAGCTGTAAGTCTTCTCCCTTTGTCCGGCGAAGAAACCACGAGGGTAATGACTAACACCCAACAGAGCACTGCCTATCTCATTACCAAGATCACCGACCCCCCTCCGGCCCCGGCCGAGGCCGAAGAGTTTGCAGCCGGTCAGGTCGAGTGGAAGAATAAGCAAAAGTTCCTAAGCCTGAGCCTCGACAAACTCGATACACTCCACGACAAGCCGCCTGCCTACTCCGAGACAGATCCACACCCAGAGGCAAGACCGATAACTGAGCAATGAGGCGGTTTTCGCATCAGTGATTCTGACAGATGAGGATGACTGACGGATCCAAGTTGGAAATGCCATTTCCTATCTCTTTTCTCAAGGCCATTGCTCTCACGTTTTGTTATTGGCCAATGGATGATGCTTGGACCTCAGCAGTCCGCGTTATCTCCGGCCTCAATTCCTATTTGTATATGGATACCTTTGCAGTAGCCTTCTTATCACGGCCCCTCTTCCCACCTCGTCTGCCGTGGTGGAGCGTGCGGGGGCCGTCCAAGAACACTGCGAATGCTGCAGTAGCTTCCTCCAACGGCGTGGGTCTGGGATGCAAGAGAGTCTCGGCGTTCACTGATAGCCCTCCTGCAGGACGATGATAGTGGCTTTTCTGGATGTCATTACGTCGTTCTCTTTGGTTTACATGACCTGCGAGGTGAAGAGAGGAACACATGGGATGCGGGGTAGCTTCACGAGGGATGCGTGAGATTTGTATATATAGAGCTGGGTCCTGTTTTGCATGAGGCGTATGATACTGAATATCCAAACAGTTGATACTTTCCTCTTCCTTTTTCCCGTGTCTTTCTTAACCTCATTAGTAGCCATGGGCAAGTCCGCTATCCGCACCGTTTGCAAGGTTGACTTTGACAAGCCGGCTTCTGAGCAGCCATACCTTCATGTAACTTTTCTCATGGCTCTCCTTCTTCATCTTGGACATGTTGACTAACACCCAGGAACCCTCCTACAGAACAGGTGGCACCCAGACATCCCTCCAGCAGCCACCATCAAAGATGGCGAGACGGTCAAGATTGAATGTCTGGACTGGACCGGCGGCCAAATCAAGAACGACGACTCCGCGGACGACATCAAGAATGTCGACCTCACCCGTGTTCACTACCTGTCCGGCCCGTTCGCCATTGAAAACGCCGAGCCAGGTGATGCCCTTCTCGTAGAGATCATGGATGTCCAGCCCTTTGAGGACCAGCCATGGGGCTTCACGGGCATTTTTGACAAGTCCAATGGTGTTTGTTGCCCTTTCCTCCCGTTCTCTCCCCATCTCATGCTGACAACAAAACGAAAGGGTGGCTTCCTTGACGAGCTCTACCCCTCCGCAGCCAAAGCCATCTGGGATTTTGAAGGGATCTACTGCACCTCCCGCCACATCCCCCACGTCAAGTTCGCCGGCCTCATCCACCCCGGCATCCTCGGCTGTGCTCCCTCCCAAGAAGTCCTCGACACCTGGAACAAGCGCGAAGCCGAGCTCATCGCCGCCAACAAGCTCGACCGAGACGTCGCCCTGCCGTTTGCCTCCCCTTCCCCCTTTTTCTTTCCCTACTAACCCAACACCCAGCCCCCAACCCCTCAACGTCCACGCCGGCTCTGCAGACCCAAATACAAAAGAAAAAGTCGGCCTCCAAGGCGCCCGCACAATCCCCGGCCGCCCCGAGCACGGCGGCAACTGCGACATCAAAAACCTCTCCCGCGGCTCAAAAGTCTACCTGCCCGTCCACGTCCCCGGCGCCAACTTCTCCGTAGGCGACCTCCACTTCTCCCAAGGCGACGGCGAGATCTCCTTTTGCGGCGCCATCGAGATGGCAGGGATAATCACGATCAACTTCTCCGTCATCAAGTCCGGCGTTTCCCAGCTCTCTCTCACATCCCCGATTTACATCCCCGGTCCGGTAGAGCCCCATTTTGGTCCAGGGAGGTACATTTACTTTGAGGTAACCCCCCCCCCTTTCCCCCTCCCCATCCCTCTTGCTAACGCCTAGGTACCTAGGGCTTCTCCGTCGACCAACACGGCAAACAACACTACCTCGACGTGGCGGTGGCCTACCGCCAGACCACCCTCCGCTGCATCGAATACCTCCGCCGCTTCGGCTACTCCGACTACCAAATCTACCTCCTCCTCTCCTGCGCCCCCATCCAGGGCCACGTCGCCGGCATCGTCGACATCCCCAACGCCTGCACCACCCTGGGTCTGCCGATGGACATCTTCGACTTTGACATCTCTCCCTCTGCCATCCCCGTCAAAAAGCTAGACATGGGACGCTGCGCCTTTGAGACCGGAAAGACAGAAGGCGAGGTGGTCACCACCGCCGGCAAAAACAGCGAGGTTAGCTTTGGTGGGGGGTTGAATTATAAGGAGTAGAGAGACGAAAATGGTTCGAGACACAAAGTTTTTAGTATAGTACAAACTCATGAGGTTTTTTTATTCCCAGCTTCTAATATCAGTTGATTCTGTGCTATCAAGACGAGTCCCGCCCATGCCGTCATCATCATCATAGGTCTGTCTGTTTTCGCCATCGTTCCCAGGAACAGTATGAAACTTGTGTGATTCGCATAATTAGGAATTCTGTCATGATGCCCTCCTTTCTTCTTCCAAAAAAGGCAAATGCCACTCTCTTCCCCTCCTAACACAATGCAACAATACAGGAGAGCGGCTCGTGCTGAGTAATGACAGTATTTTCCATGCTTCAGCCATAAAAGATGTACTACCTCCTAAAGTCAACGCTTCCTCTCCCCGCATCCAAACTTGGCCGGACAGATGCACTCGAGCTCCGTCTTCTCCGAGCCCTCTGCTCCGAGGGATCCGAAGGCCGAAGCCCGCTCGATTTGGCAAAGAGATTCAGCACATCTGTCAGCGAGACAACCCCGGACAACCTCCCAGAAACATGTGCCCCAGGCAAGCTGGCAGAAGGCACCGAAGAGAATGACTGTCCTGGCAGCGGCGATTGGGGCGCTGAGGGGGTTTGCGAAGAAACAAGAACAGTTGGTTGTGGGCCAGGGCTTGATGACGACCCAACACCAGTGACTGACGTAGGTGGAGGAGCCGTTGCAGCCGTAACTCCAAGCTGAACCGGCTGGAGTAACGGTGTAGCGGGAGCACTAGGGGAAGGTGAAGCCGTCTCGACAACCCACATCCGGTGAGATCTTGTCGCAACGAGCTTGGCCACTGTGTGCGCAAGTGTGGAGTAAGGATTGACGTAAAAAACCGGGAAAGAATCACGGCCATGTTCGACGCCACGCTCGTTGAGGATAACACTGATGAAGTGCATGCACGAGCGCTTGAGAAGGGGCAGGTTGTTCGTACTGGTCAAAAGCCTCAGATCTGCTGTTGAAATATTCCCGAGCACGTTGAGGCCTTGATCGACCACTGCAACCGAAGTCAGGCCCTCGTTGTGCATCAACAGAAGGGCATCAGCGAGAGGCCCATCGGCACTAGGATCCCAAGTTAGCCCGATAACCGGAACAGGAACTTAGCAAGTGATGCGACGACGACTTACTTGACAGCGATGATCTGAGTGCTACCAATCTGAAGATCTCGCAGCACGCTCCCGTACAGACGGTCAATAACAGGAAAATTGACCGCTTCCTTCCAGAAGAACTCGAGCAGACGGAGCTGGCTCAGAATTCCAATAACCTCTCCAGCGCTGTTGGTAATCAGTAACCGATGGATGCCGCTTCCGAAAACCTCCACAGCCGCGTCCAAAGTTGCCTCGGCCGGCAAAGCTACCAGTTCGCTCTTCTTCAGAATAGGCTGGATCTCCCGGAGTGCTACAGGTGTCTGGGCCTGGGCACTCTTCGCGATGTGGTCGTATAGCTCGATCCGCTCCTCCTCAGGTTTCGCAAGCCCGACCACCACCAATAAGTAGGCGTTCAGATCGCTGTAGTCAAACGTGGAGATGGCTCGTTTTGATGTGGGGGTCTCTCGTACAAGGACCGCATTGGTGGGATGGTTTTTGAGGAGTGTCTACCGAGAGGTGAGGTATCAGCATGGAGTAGCCGGGTCGCATTGGAGTAAGTAGCTAAGAAACATACCAGCGTGGCATCCTGAACACTCTCGTCAAGATCGGTCCACTTCACATCATCTGCCACAGCCAATTCCCCGACTGCAATTTCCTGCCAGTTCCTACCGGCATACTGGGGATTGGCGTGTCGGTTGATTGGGGGGTGGTTCATAAGCTCTTGGACGGCTTGTTGGGTGAGAGATGGGTGTCGATGGCTGCGAGGGGAAGGAGGAGGGCGTCTCTGGTCCTCGGCAAAGCTCTGTCTATGAGCAGCAATATGGCCAGATTTGTTGCGCTCAGTCTGGGAAGTCGAGAGAGTTGCGCCCAGTGAGCTGTTGGAGCTGTTGGCAGCGCTCTCTTGAGCACCAGGGATGTCCATGGTGGGTGGTAGCTGATGATAGTTCTCGATAGGATTCGGTTTATGTAAGACTCGACGGTGGGCTTATTTGAGATGCCAAAGTTTGGGATTCAGAGTTGTGTCACAGCTGTAGGTCAGGTCAGGTCACTGTTGGGTGGTCAAGGAGAGGAACAACGAGTGGGTGTTGTCTCTGACTGTCTGTTGAGGTGGTCGCTTTGAACAAGGGTGGCACGGGTGCTATGACGGAGCTCCAGGGCGATGCGGGGTCAGCATCAGAATCATAAACAGATCCATGCTGCAGCAGAGGGGAGCAACGCGGTGATTCCTGGCTGGACAACCTGTATACTTTTCAGAGACAACTGGCGATATTTGGAGGCTGTGCTGGGGTTTCTGTATATTCCGGCATCACCTCCTCTGTTCCCGATATCCTGTTGTGAATGTCAGGCCAGCCCTGGCCTGATGACCCTACAACCCCGCAATATTTCTTATCGGAATCACCTTTCGCTGTTATCGCCGCTTGGCCCAACAGCCCAGCGTGACGGTTGTCTTTGACGCCGGCGGTACCATCGACATGTTCACCGGCTCGCTGCAACGGTTGCTGTAGTATCTCCAGAGAGAGTAAACATGTTTAAAGTCCGGGATGCAAAATACAGGCATATCGTCCCGATTGTACCTCATGCAGATCGCACACTCCTCTCTACACTATGTTGGTGATAGATATGCCCCACCAATGACACCACCTAATAGAGCTCCCGGTATCATCGTGGGAAATGTTTCCTTTGTGAAGCTGGAGGTGAAAACTAAAAGCAACCGGAGGGCGTTGGTGGTTTGGGCGGCGTGCACTGCAAATGGAAAAGCTGACAGCTGGCATCCATGGAATTGGATGTCAGGAACGAGCTGGATGCGTTGTCACCCAACCATAAAGTTCAAGCAAGGGCAGTGAGTGACAAGTGACCAACCTGCCTAGCCGGCCTATAATCTCAGCCCTATCATACTTTAAGCCATGGAAGTGAGATGAATGAAATTTCCAGATTTCTACACACAAGCCACGTCGGGAGAGATATTTATCTTTCCTGCTGGCCAGGCATCAGTTGTTGAGAGATAGGCGTTCACGCCATTTGCTCGTGTTCACACTCAGACGACCATATTTCAGTTTCGCCTTCATTCAGCCCCACTAAAGGTTGTTACCACAACCACACACACAAGCCACACCCGGAACTAAAGCTTGTGAACATTCAAAACCCTCTGTTGCTTGTGGCTTTTTCCCTTGCTTTGCAAATACAAAATTAACCCTCTCTCCACATATTGCATTCGACCGTCATCCTCTCTTGTCAAGACAGATTAGACTACCCTGGGAGATTCTGTCTGAGTAGAACTGCGGGACCCGCTGGCACTGCACGAACACCAAATTTCCCTTCCGCCAGCTGTCTCGACTGCCCCTCCCCCACTCCTCAACAGCCCTGACCCAATCAAAAAATTATTGACCATCGTCGCACTCCCCTCTCCCTCCCACTTCATAGACCAAAACCCCCCTCTCACGACGACTCGCCCAGAGAGTCAACAACATTTACCCACTTAAACAAACCGCCGCGCTTTTTCACTCCCGACGCGTCTCCCACAGAGCATCTCGCCCTCGACATTCCAGACGACCAGCCTAGCGCCCCCCCTCCTCCCCAGGTAGCGACGATCCCGCCGACGCGTCCTTCCATATCCGGAGCCCAAAGCTCACTCGACGTCTCAGTTTGGTTTTGTCCTGACTAAAACAGACGACGTCCACTTTGGAGCACGACGGCATCGGCAGGCCCCTTGAGCGCCTCTCAGCTCATACAACTTAGATTCAGACAACATCATGTCTTCTGTTCTGCCCGCAGATGTTAGCGCCCAACTGGGCCAGCTACTCCAGCAGCTTCAGTCATCAGACAACATTGTCCGCTCACAAGCCGAGGAGGTTCTGCAGAATCAGTGGACAAGCCAGCGGCCAGAATACCTATTAATGGGCTTGGCCGAGCAGATCAGCAGCTCCCCTGATGTCTCGGTACGTCTCGTCCTCTCTGGTTTGCCTGTGAACCAACGCCATCATGCTGATATCTTGTTTCCTAGGTTCGCACATTTGCAGCTGTCATCTTCCGTCGCATAGCATCCAAGACTCGCAAAACACCAAGTTCCGAAAATGTTGACCTCTTCATCTCCCTGGGAGCCGTGTCTTGCCAGGCCATCCGCAACGAGCTTCTGAAGACATTGCTTGCCGAGACAGATAAGAACGTCCGGAACAAGATCAGTGACGCGGTTGCCGAGATTGCCAGACAGTACTACGATAGCAGTTCGTCTAGACCTGCCTTTCCTCCTGAATTGCGCCACCACTAACGTGCTTGTAGACGATTCCTGGCCAGACCTGCTGCAGGTGCTCTTTCAGCTCAGCCAGGCCCCTGATGCTGGCAAGCGCGAAACCGCCTTCCGAGTGTTCACAACTACCCCCGGCATTATTGAGAGACAGCATGAGGAGCAGGTAGCTGGCGTTTTCGCCCAGGCCTTCAAGGACGAATCAGTTTCAGTATGAAAGTCCTGTTTGGAAAATAGTTGAGGGTTTGTTGTACTGACATGAATAGGTTCGCCTTGCCGCCATGGAGGCCTTCGCTTCCTTCTTCCGCAACCTCAGCAGGAAGAACCAGGCCAAGTACTTTGGTCTCCTTCCCGAAATTCTCAACATTCTGCCACCAATCAAGCAAGCTCAAGATTCCGACGACTTGAGCAAAGGTTTGGTGGCCCTCATCGACCTCGCCGAAAGCTCGCCCAAGATGTTCAAGCCAAACTTCAGCGGACTCGTCCAGTTCTCCATCGCCGTGATCCAAGACAAGGAGCTTAGTGACCTTTGCAGACAGAATGCTTTGGAGCTCATGGCTACTTTCGCTGATTACGCTCCATCCATGTGCAGAAAAGATCCCAAGTACACCGAGGATATGATCACTCAGTGCCTCAGTTTGATGACCGACATTGGCGAGGATGACGATGATGCTGCTGATTGGCTTGGGGCCGACGATCTTGAAGACCAGGAAAGTGACAACAACCACGTAGCTGGAGAGCACTGCATGGACCGCTTGGCGAACAAGATGGGAGGCATGGTCGTATTGCAGCCCACCTTTGCCTGGCTCCCACGCATGATGCAGTCCCCTGCTTGGAGGGACAGGCACGCGGCTCTCATGGCTATTTCTGCCATCTCGGAAGGCTGTCGCGACCAGATGATTGGGGAACTCGAGCAGGTTTTGAAGCTCGTTGTTCCGGCCCTGAAGGACCCCCATCCTCGTGTCCGATGGGCCGGGTGCAATGCTCTGGGCCAGATGAGCACTGACTTTGCGCCGAAGATGCAACAGGAATTTTACGATGTTGTTCTGACCGCTATCGTGCCAGTCTTGGACTCGCCCGAGGCTAGAGTCAAGTCGCACGCTGCGGCCGCTTTGGTCAACTTTTGTGAAGAGGCCGAGAAGAGCGTATTGGAGCCGTACCTGGACGGCCTCCTCACCAAGCTCTATGAGCTCCTCCAGAACGAGAAGCGGTACGTGCAGGAGCAAGCACTCTCGACCATCGCCACTATTGCCGACGCGGCCGAGCAGGCGTTTGCCAGATATTACGATACTCTGATGCCCATGTTGGTTAGCGTATTGCAGCGCGAGAACGACAAGGAGTACCGCCTCCTTCGCGCAAAGGCTATGGAGTGCGCGACTCTCATTGCTCTCGCTGTTGGCCAGCAGCGCTTGGGCAACGACGCCACCATGCTTGTCCAACTTCTCGGATCCATTCAGGACAATGTTACCGAGGCCGATGACCCTCAGGCCCAGTATCTTATGCACTGCTGGGGTAGAATGTGCCGCGTCATGGGCAAAAATTTCCTCCCTTGTCTGCCCAAG
Source organism: Podospora pseudocomata (assembly GCF_035222375.1). Classification (NCBI taxonomy): domain Eukaryota; kingdom Fungi; phylum Ascomycota; class Sordariomycetes; order Sordariales; family Podosporaceae; genus Podospora; species Podospora pseudocomata. The sequence goes on along the minus strand of NC_085889.1, from coordinate 2,328,089 downwards.
GTCATGCCTCCTCTTCTCGAGATGGCCAGCGCCAAGGCTGACATTCAGCTTCTCGACGACGAGGATCAGGTTGAGAAGTTCCAGCAAGAAGATGGCTGGGAGCTGGTGCCTCTTCGTGGAAAGACGATTGGAATCAGAACTAGCTCGATGGAGGACAAACATATGGCCATTGAGCTCCTGGTTGTTTACGCCCAGGTTCTTGAGGATGAGTTTGCGCCCTATGCCGATCAGATCATGGAGAAGATCGCTCTCCCCGGCCTGGCATTCTTCTTCCATGATCCTGTCAGATATGTTTCTGCCAAGCTCGTGCCACAGCTTCTGAGCTGCGTCCAGAAAGCATATGGACCCGCCTCGGACCAGCTCAGGCTTTTGTGGGACAAGACCATTGACAAGCTCCTTGAAGTTCTTTCCGCTGAGCCCGCCGTCGATACCTTGGCGGAGATGTATCAGTGCTTTTACGAGTCTGTCGAGGTTATCGGTGGGCCCTGCCTTAGCCCTGAGCGCATGGGCAAGTTTATCGATTCAGTCACTTCTACCCTTGATGACTACAAGGACCGTGTTGCTCAGCGCGAAGAGGAGCACCGCGCTGGTGGTACTGACGATGCCGAGGATGACGCTGAGGAACTCTTGATGGCTATCGAGGACGACCAGACTCTTCTCTCGGATATGAACAAGGCCTTCCACTGCGTCTTCAAACACCACGGCGAGAGCTTCCTCCCCTACTTTGAGCGTCTCGCCGACACATATCAAGGTTTCCTCAAGTCGGATGACCCAACGCAGCGTCAATGGGGCCTTTGCATCATGGACGACGTCCTTGAGTACTGCGGTGCCCGCAGTGGCAACTATGCTCCTATGATTAGCGAGGCGCTCGTGCGTGGTTGCCAGGACCCCTCGCCGGCTATCCGCCAGGCTGCGGCTTATGGCATCGGTGTGGCTGCTCGTCATGGTGGTGAGCAGTGGGCCACGTTCCTGGCCGGAACACTGCAGTACTTGTTCCAGCTCATGCAGGTCCCTGATGCGCGGAACGAAGACAATGTTTACGCCACCGAGAACGCATGCGCTGCCATTGCGAAGATCCTGCACTACAACGCCTCGGCAGTGCCAAACGCCAACCAAATCATTGATCAGTGGATAAATTACCTCCCCATCTGCAACGACGAGGAAGCAGCACCATATGGTTATCTCTATCTCGCCGACTTGATTAGCAAGTAAGTTACCGCTCTTCCCATGAGTCATGTGATTCACAAGGTACTCTGGACTAATAGCTTCCTGTAGGCAACATGCTTCCATCGCCGCGCCCGGGCGGGCCGCACAGATTTTCGTCTACGTTGCACAGGCTCTCGAGGGAGAGACGCTGAGCGGGCAGAATGCGGCTCGTGTAGTGGCAGCGACCAAGCTTCTCTTGGAGGGCACCGGCACTGACCCATCACCACTACTCTCTCAGTTCTCACCCGAGGCTCAGCAAACCATCCGCGCCCATTTCGGTTAGTTCCCAAGCCCGGTAGTGATGGACGCGATACCTCAGTACCTGCGAGTGAAGCTATCCTTTGGCAAAGACACGCGTGTAAGGGCAGGCCGCGGATAGGAGTTTAGGACCCTGAAGGAGAGGGTCGGATAGTTGGGATTGAGAAAAGGGGCAGGGACGGAGGAGGAAGTTTTTTGGAGTTCACGGGCATGATACCATGTTTGTTCGTCCGATCGGTCATTGGCGTGTACGAGTTACATGTCATATTAGCCAGGTAAAGCTTCCGCTTCGACATGTCTCAGAGCGAATCAACATGAAGCGAACAAAAAAAAACAGTTACATATTTCTAGGTCCCTTTGGGCGTAATCGTATATTCACATGTCTCTCGGCCAACAGGCAGAGTCCCAGCAGAGCAAGTGATGAAGGGTCCTTCTCAGCCCGCAATGCCTTGGCAGGGTCGAACGGCTTTGTATGACTTCACACGTCATCGGGCTCGAAGCGGACACAATAGGGGTTCGCCAACGCCGGACATGGAAGCTGACACGGGAATTGTGTAGGTCGGATTGCATCCCGGCCGAGAGAAAGCGAGAGAGACAGTTTTGAAGGGTGGCGGCAATGGATCTAGACCAATCGAACTGCCGACATATGGACGGACCATGGGCCGGATGGGTATGGGCGTGTGGCTTGGGATGATGGAGAAATGTGAGATGACAGATTGGGATGGGGATCATTGGGATGGCATTTGCCACAGCAGCATGGCATTGTCTGCTGCGGCGCGGGGAGCCGGAGACTGAGCATGGGGGCCTATTACCTATGGGGGACTGGCATTGCATATGTCGGGGAATGGGATGATGGATGGAAATGCTGAGCATCTTCCATCAGCAACTCTGAAAAGCGCATCCATTGTTTCATTCAGCCAATGAAGCCCTTGAGACGGACGGGCTACACAAGAGTGGGGTGTCTCTCCGGCAGGCTTACGTAAGGGGGTTTGAGTGGCGTGTTCTCCAATTATCCCCTCTCTCTGGGCAGCATCTGAATGGTCTGATTGGGCTCGGACGGGGACTTGTGAATCCCCACGGCCGCCGGTGTGCCCTGGGTGGCCCCGCTCTGCCCGCTTAGGAATGCTGCCAGCGGGTGGGTTTGAGGAAGGACGGGAACCGGGGGGGAGGAACATCCGGGGACTCTAACCCCGTTGTGCGCTGCAAAGAGTCAACTTTCCACTCACTACTGCACCTTTATCATCAACCGCATCCCGACGACGTCCGACGTCCTCGTCCGCCTGCCGCCGCCCGCCCATCTGCATCGCACACTCTCGCCGTCGAATAGCTGCCTCGTCTCGCGTGTCGTGGGACCTGGCACCAACGCCCCGGCGGACCGCTTTCACACGCAACCAGCAGCAACAACGGCGCCAAACCTCGGACGACATCGTCCATCTGCCTCTGTCTGTCTGTCTCCACGTCGACTTACCTTACCTTAACCCAGCATTTCCCATTCTCGTCCGCATCCTCTCCTTGTCCCTGTCTCTATACCTAAACCCTGCTTTGGGCATCTCGAAAACGGGTGTGTAACGTTCGATCTCTACCGTCCGCATACTCCTCCACCATCACTGCCAACTTTGCTTTTTTGTTTCTTTTCCCCTTCCCCCTCTGTTATAGTGCTGCCGCAGATGGCATATGCTCGTTGGGCTCAACGAGAACGTCGGGGAGTCCGGGAGCTGATAGTTGACAAATAGACCGCCACTGCCGTATTTTTCTCTCTCTATCGTCGTTGCTTGCGTTTCGGAGCCCTACGCCAAATCCAGACCGCCTCGGGTCACTCTCCCCGGTAGCTGCCGCCGCCCCCCCTCCCCCCCCCTCCCCTTGGCAGTAGTTCGATGCCGCCGCCCATCTGGTCCGATAGAGAGACGTCAAGGCTGCCCCGTCCTTCGATGGGGCAATGATAGCTAGGTTACCTGATTGTTGAGGGACAGACTTGGCTTCCCGGTCACACACACGCACCACCACACGCACCACCACACGCACCACCACACGCACCACGTTCAGATACGCACACTCCATCGCGCGCGCAACGATTCTAACGTGGTCGCCATGAATAACAACAATTTTTACACGACTCAGCTCGCCCAGGAGGAGGCTCAGCGCCGAGGTCAGCAGCAAAACGCCGGCCGGAACCTGGGCATGATCAGTACGACGGGCCTGTCCGGTGTGTCGGACTCACTGGACGAGATTGTCCGTCAGAACAACAATGAGCTTCAGCGGAGGAGGAGAAGCATACCTCAGTCTTTTCAGGGCGGCGCCATGCTCACAACCGATGCGGATCGCCGCCTGTCCATGATGGATTTTGGGAGCCCGGACCATTACCAGGACTTCCAGTTTGGAAATATGAATTCGCCTCAAATGGCGGGGTTCGGAGCTATGCCGACGAGCATGCCAGGGAGCTCTGGCCCCTATTCACAGCCTGGACTCATGGCCATGTCGGACCAAAACGACTTCGCTTCGCTTTCACCCGACATTATGGGCAACATGATGGCCTTTTCTAGTCTAAACATGGAGGCGATGGGAACCGACCCTGCCTCACTCAACCTCTTTAACTCGCCCGGCCTCGGTCACCAGTACCCTCCCACGACTATGGATTCGGTTACGCCTGACTTTTCAATGGACATGGGAATGGGTACCACCCCTTTGACTTTGACGAGCGACGACATGTCGGGCGTGGAAGACGCATTTGGCAATCGCCCTCAGCAGAGACCGCATAATCTGACGTTGGACTCTCAGATGAACCAATTCCAGCCTAGCATGCCACCGCCATTAACACGCGAGATTTCAGGCACTACAGCCTACCGCTCGCCAGCGTCAGGAACCAGTCACACCTTGTCCGGGATGGGTGCTGCCCAACCCAGTGCTGTAGCGACAGTGTCGACCCCTCAAACACCAGCCACCACGGTTGGTCCGGCACTCCCAGACAGCCTACATGCTTCCAAAGAAAAGAGCATATATTCCAAGAGCGGATTTGACATGCTCCGGGCCCTGTGGTACGTGGCAACGCGGAAAAACGCACAGCTTCAAATTGGTGCTGTGGACATGTCTTGTGCTTTCGTCGTGTGCGACGTTGAGTTACAAGACTGCCCTATCATTTACGTGTCGGATAACTTCCAGAACCTGACGGGCTACGTTCGCCACGAGATTGTGGGACAAAACTGCCGCTTCCTCCAAAGTCCCACTGGCAAGGTCGAGGCGGGCACAAAGCGAGAGTTTGTCGAGAACCACGCCGTCTTCAAGCTCAAGAACGCCATTGCTGAAGGCCGCGAGATTCAGCAAAGTCTTATCAACTATCGGAAGGGCGGCAAGCCCTTCCTGAACCTCCTCACCATGATTCCCATCCCGTGGGATGACCCCAACACGATACGGTACTTTATCGGCTTTCAGATCGACCTGGTCGAGTGCCCTGATGCGATATCAGGACAGGAGTCAGGGGGTGCCATGCACGTCAATTACGTCCACAGCGATATTGGCCAATACATCTGGACTCCTCCAAGCTCGACGCAATGGGAGCCCGAAAACGGCCAGACGCTGGCCATCGATGACGTATCTTCCCTTTTGCAGCAGTTCAACCCCAAGGGGGCCGTGTCAGATTGGCACAGGCAGTCATGGGACAAGATGTTGCTGGAGAATGCGGATGACGTTGTGCATGTGCTCTCGCTTAAGGGCCTGTTCCTTTACTTATCACCGTCGTGCAAGAAGATTCTCGAGTACGACACCAACGACTTGATGGGAAACTCGCTGGCATCCATCTGCCACCCGTCAGACATTGTTCCCGTTACGCGAGAGCTCAAGGAGGCACAGGCAAATGTACCAGTCAACATCGTATTCAGGATACGACGGAAAAATAGCGGCTACACCTGGTTCGAGAGCCACGGCACTCTGTTCTCCGAGCAGGGCAAGGGCCGCAAGTGTATCATTCTGGTGGGCAGAAAGCGTCCAATCTTTGCGCTATCAAAACGGAACCTGGATCAACATGGAGGTATCGGCGACAGCGAGATCTGGTCCAAGGTCTCAACCTCGGGTATGTTCTTGTACGTTGCGTCAAATGTGCGCTCGTTGTTGGATCTTGAGCGCAAAGATCTCGAAGGAACCAGCATGCAAGATCTCATGCGGAAAGAGTCTCGGGTGGAGTTTGGTCGGACTATTGAAAAGTCGAGGAGAGGCAAGATCGCCAGCTGCAAGCACGAGATTCAGAACAAGCGAGGCCAGGTTTTGCAAGCGCACACGACCTTCTACCCTGGGGATGCCGAAGAGGGTCAGAAGCCTACATTTTTGTTGGCTCAGACGAAACTACTCAAGGCCTCTTCTCGCGCGATTGCTCCTGCTGGCAAGACTGGTGCGTCGGTGGCGAGCGTATCCGACGATGGACAACAAATGACCGGCATCGTGATGGGTCACACCAAGACGATCAGCACTGAGGGTGCCCTTTTCTCTCAACCTGCAGGTCAGCTAATAGGTGGAACTCAAGATATCGCTCTTGCATCGGATGACAACATCTTTGATGAGCTCAAAACCACGAGATGTACCAGCTGGCAGTACGAGCTGCGACAAATGGAAAAGGTCAACCGCTTATTAGCCGAAGAGCTGGCTCAGCTGCTGTCCAACAGGAAGAAGCGTAAGAGGAGAAAGGGCGGTGGCAACATGGTTAGAGACTGTGCCAATTGCCACACACGCAACACGCCTGAGTGGCGGAGAGGACCGAGCGGGCAGAGAGATCTCTGCAACAGCTGCGGTCTAAGATGGGCCAAACAGGTATGTCGAGCCCTGACCAAGCGCCCAGCTTCAACAAATTGCTAACCACTGACAAGCGTGATGCACAGACTGGCAGAGTTTCCCCTCGCAACTCAAACCGTGGCGGAGACGCGCAGAGCAAGAAGAGCAACTCCCCCTCCCATGCCTCTCCGCTGCAGCGGGAGGTCAGCAGTAACTCGACCAAACCAGCCACGACAGACACGCCGCCTACCGAGCCTGGAAGCAAGTCAACGACAGCGACTCCCACCAACGTGCTTACCCCGAGTGACAACGGCAGCAGTGGGTTCCCCACCCCGACGGCCGGTGGAAATGGCAGCAGCAAAACCGGGGCCACCTCATCCGCCTCCCCCGACATCAAAAGCGAAAACGGAGGAGGAGGACCGCCGCAGAGCCAGCCGATGCTCGAGGGCGGCAGCGGTCTCGGTGGCAGCGGCATGGAAATGACGTCTATCCGGGAAGAGCGAGAGATGAGCGCTTAGGACGCGGTTGTCCCTACTGCTGTTGACCCTTGGGAGATAGACTGGCAGTATTAGCCCGATCTATATTTTCAGGCTTTGATTTGTCTGCTGTTGCTGAACAATCCTTTTGTCACGATATTTTGGTTTGGTTGGCATGGCCCGGTGGAAAATGTGTTGCATTTTTTGCGAAAGATTTGACAACTCAGGTTTTTTTTTCCTCATGACATGAATCATTGCGTTGCGGTTGCGTTATGGGGAAGGGGGGGGGGTTGTTTTGTCTTGTCGGGGAGTATTTTCGACACGGCCTTGAGTAAAGAAGAGAATCTCTCAACTCTTTTTCCAACCACGACATTCTCACTGTTTGTCACGATTTTCTTTTTACTATGGGCTGATACCCGAATTCTCTTTGGAACATTTCCATCTTGTTTGTCTGTTTATTTTCTCTTCTAGTAGGCGGGGTGTACGTTTTGTTGTTGTTTATAGGGAGGACATGGAATTTTTGTTATCGTCATGGTGGTTACTGTTAGGTATCACACGCACGCACGCACAAACACATTGTTGTTGTTGTTGATTTATCATTTGGGAATATGAAAGCGGTATGTTGGGTTGGTTGGTTGGGCTGGGCATCATCGGGAAGGGGCAGGGAGGGGTTTGGGTGGGGGGACGGATGGATTACTAGATCGCACAAGAAAGACTTTTGATACCTACGCGGGAGGGTGGAAGGGCGGGAGGCGGTATAGGGTACGATATATTGTAGGAAGGGGGTTGATGCCATAGAGGCCATAACGCAAATTGAGGGATGTGAAAGATTAGGGGGATATGAATTGAGACGAAAGGGATTTTTTTTTCTTTTTTTCTTTTTCTTTTTTGTGGTGGAAAGAGAGAAACTTCTTGAGAGCTCTTTTTGTGTTTTCGAGGACATCTATGGAATTACCTAGGCCAGGAAAGCAGAGAAGAAGAAAATGATGTAAAATATTGCAGTTGAGTTGAGTTTGTGTGTGTGTTCAAGTAGGAGTGATGACGTTGGTGATCTTGACCGTAAAGTTTTGAGCCGGTGTGTTTGTTTTCTGCGGGCATAGCAAGTTCATTCACGTCTGAGCCCTGTACCTTGAACTTAATAGGCGGGGAGTCGTGTTGATGAGAGTTGCAAGCTCTAAAGAGGCTGTTTGATGGGCTGCAGTGGGCGGGCCTGTTTAAAAATAATTAATTTTTTTTTTGGAGTTTGGCTGGTGGACTGTAGAAAACACAGGAAAATGCTCAACAACTGCTGGCATTCAAGATAGACTTGAAGGGATACGTGGTGGATGGCCCAAAGGAAGAATATTTTCCCTGGTCGTGCAAGCGACACTTGGGTAGAAAAGCTTGATGGCCTGATGATGGCTGAATACCTAATTGTGTCCCCCTGTGGCGCTTGAAAAGGGGGTAGACATGTTTTCAGTGTCACCGCGTTATTTTTACATGTGGTGATGATGTTTTCGCCTCACAGTGTAACAAGAAAGACGCTGACATCATGGGTCTCACTTCGGAATCCCCGCTTCTCTTTTTAGTTCCTCCATTATGTAAGTAAGTGATGGTAAGTCACATGAAGTTAGGCAATGACGAGATGGATCCGTTTCAAGAAACTCTCACAAGTGTCGATGCGGCAAGGCGAAGTTGACTTAGCCGGGCAGTGATTATAACATTGGCCGTTCAAGAAGCTATTTCGGATCATGCCATGGTATCTTATCCTCATCTTCTCTTGCAACCAAACTTGCCATGGAATTTCGTTGATCTCCTTCATTGTGCATATGCCCACATAGAGTTGTATGTTTTGATCAGTACTCAGTAGCTACCCCTCCAACAAATCACATCCTCCCCACCAGATTGGGAAAAGCGCGGCAGTATTGTGGATGGACGAAGCGGGAAGGATTTCTTCCCTACCATGGTTCACCGCGTGAGAGGGGCAGTGCTCTCTCAACTTGGGACTGCTTCTGGCTTGGGATGAACACAACATCTTGGGAAACTGGACACATGAAACATCTCTCTCTCTCTCTCCCCGCGTCCGTGTCTTGTTGTCTTGGAAATTAAAAAAAACGCGGGACAACTGCATATATGGTGAGATGTGCATGTAAAACTGGGGTCAGCAACGGAGATAACAGGGGGGGCTTGCTGCATAACTCAGCCTCAAATATTTGATTACCCCCTTTATCATCAACAACCCTTGGATGACAACGTTGGAGGTCCAACGTGGGGTAACGTGGTAGAAGGAACTTTGAGGAACTTTGTTAGTAGCGGTTTCCGACTGACAACGCTCCGGTAGTTGCCATATTTGGCGATAGTTGGTGGAGAAGGCCAGGTGGGGATGGGAACGGGGAGATCAAAGACGTTGCACTGGTTTTGGCGATACGCCCCAATAAAACCCATCAGCGGTTGACGTCCGGTCTTGTTGAATGATGAGCAAGATGTTTGAGAAGTTCGAGTTTTTGATCGGAAAATAACTGACCTGTAAAGACACTTTCCACGCGCCGTGCTGATACAGACAATATCATCTGCACAAGCTTCGACTGCATGTGGCTTCACCAGGCAAACACATATCTCTGCTTGCCGATTGGATACCAGGGTTTGGTACTGCCCCTAGCTTTGGATTGAGTGATATTCGATACTGCGATAATTCGATGGGCATGCTTGTATCGGAGCGTGAGCTTTTCTTCCCGAATCCTTCAACCCAAAAGGAAAAGTTCCTGGTTCCTGACTGGGCACACCGGATACATACAGCTAGGCAACAGAATTCTTTTTGGCGTTGTCAACATTCGGGACTGCGGACCAGGGCACACATGTCGAAGGGGGTCGCAGCTGCATGCAGGAGTGCTTGTAATGGCCTCTTGATGGGCACATGGGATGGACAGTATGTTGATAGAAGAGGCTGTGACGGATGGAAGGGTACCTAGCGGCCATGGTGCCGTTGCAGTTGTCGGAGCGGAGCGGAGCGGGAATCCAAAGATCATCGGACGGATGGTGTTGGCCCCCTTTCTGCACGACACGTCTTTTGCGGGTCTTTAACCGTCCAGAGTAGCCTCCTTTGCCATGAAAGTCACCCTAAGGGGGTTGAAGTAGTCGGCTACCAAGACATTGACCTGGGTGGCTGCTACAGCGGGAAGTGAGAGAAGGTTTAAACCTCTTGGGGCCAAGCCATGCCGAGTTCTTCTGGTGAACCGGGAGTAGGAGCGAGTTGCAATCGTTACGGCTTTAACGAAGGAAGATACTCCGTATCGATGCTGTGGATGCTGAGGATTCGCGGATAGTTGAGATGGCTGTCGCTGACAGAAGGCTAGATCTGCAAAGAGGATGACTTCGGTGCTTACCGCCGTCAGTCCAGGCCCGATATCAAGCCGGCAGTCACATCTCACCAAAAGAACAACTGCGAAAGTGTCAGGTCGTTAGCTAAGAGATATGGATGTAGCTGCTGGAAATGGGTCCCCAACTCCGCCTCCGCCCCTTCACGGGGAAGGAACGACAAGCGCTAGCCAACGAGATTGGAAGGATTTGGCAGGGTGGACATCGACACCATCAAGGTAGGTAAATTTACAATTAATTCTATTTTCCAACATCATGTCTATCACATGCTGGCCAAGTGACTGACAGATCTTTCGTTACTATTCAGGAGTCAGCCATGTCACTCGGTACATCCTTCCCACTCATGCGTTTAGATCCTGGTAGTCCAGTAACCCCTTTGGGATGATCCAACTGACGACATTGTTTCTGAGCGGTGCTACCAGAACCACTCAGTTGTGTTCCAGCGGCCAGTGGCGGTCCAGATCAAGTCTGGGGTCTCAGGCGATGCAGCAAGAAGCCGACATGGCCTGGGCTCAACCATGTTACAGCTGCTGCAAGATATCTATCTGGCAGCCTAAGGTTCCCTGCCTTTTCTCAGGACGCCCCCAGTACAACCTCGTCGACTATTTTTCTCCCTCATTTTACATGACGCTACAAAGCCACATTCACACTGCATGATCGGAACTGTAAAGGCAATAACGAGGCATTCTACCTCTTGATCAGGCTTCTTTGTGATCTGACTGCTTCAGATGTTCCCACAATGGCAACGTCACAGACGAAGGACACAGTGACATGGTAAAAGACATTTATCATTCAAAGCTCATGAGGCCAAAGGTTCGAGGGAAATCACGGGGCGTCGCCTCCTAGCTGCCTTTCATACCCAAGCCTCGTCTAGACAGGGGATGGTAACCACCTGAGAGACTGGCTACCGCCAAACATGCTGGGCCACGACCATCTCCACCCCATTAATAGCCGAGTAAAGCTCCCCGCAAACCTCCGCCAACTATCAGGTCAAACAACAAGGCCCGCGTGGTATTCTTCCTCTGGCTCTTACCACCAATGAGTTGCCAGCCAGTCCTGTGGAGTGAGGGGCGGCAGTGCCCCTCGCCTTCATGGCTGACAGAGTGGGCTATCAGTCAAGGACTGCTCTGGCGACATGACCGAGAACTCGGCATGGGCATGGTCTTGTAGCAAGAATGATTCTTCTCAAGCTAGAACATCTGACGGCTTCAACACTCATGTCCAGACCCCTGAATCACAATCTTCAAATGTCTCCCTGCTCATCATTCTTTCCGCCGGCTACACTCTAGACCATCCTCAAGATCACGATGGATCAACCCCGGAGTAGCATCACCTACATTGCCCAAGAGACAAACGGGCCGAGTCCTACACAAACCACCTCCACCTCAGCAGTTCACCCTTTCTCCTGAGGCTATCGAGCAGCCGCCAGGCCCCCTAAGTCATCCACCAGAGCCGAGCCGGCGCCGCTGAGATACATCTGCAACGTTGTGAAGGCTAGGCCCCCATCGTTTCCTGCTCGAGCCCGAGGGCCACGGTAGATACTGTCAAGCTAGACCCACTGAAGACAGTGAAGATTGCCCAAGTCGCAGATACCACATTACCCACTGCAAGGGCCGTCAACAGGCTCCAACAATACATCCCTGAAGTGGCATCAAACAGCCATAGCTTCACCGAACCTCCTTTACGATAAGGTAATTACTGCAACGAGAAGGGACCTCCAGCCTGTAACCCACATCACCAAGCGGCAAGGGAAATAATTTACTCACCAGGCCCTTTGGCTGGCGGGCCATCACAAGCCCGAATCTACCCATCATCTAGCGTAGGGCTAGGTTCACAAACGACCATCTCTGATGAAGCAAACGAGAAAAAACCTCTCAGTATTCTCGGCGTCACTCACATATTCGTACTGTAACATCACGGCAAAGAATGCAAGACGGGGAATAAACCCCCCTCTCGCCAGGCCACAAGAAAGCGGACTGCCATACACCCCACTCGAGCAACCCCCCTTGCCATGCCATGAAGAGAGCAGACTACACCCCTCCCTCCTCAACCACTTCAGCCCGGCTCACCCACCACGGCCAGGCAGCTCCCAAAGATCAAACGCCGACAGCTGCAGGTTGTCAGCCGTCCGGGGATTCCCAAGCCGCATGCATGTACCTATCATGAACCAGCTCCTCTCTGTCCAGAACAAATCTCTCATACCTTACCTACCTAACCTCACGGTCAAGCGTTCCAGGCTTCCACATACCAACATCCCAAGCTTACCTACCCCTGAGGCTCTTCACTAACTTCAGTCTAGACTCTCCGATGAGTGCCTGGAGTCTCCAGTGAGGACTCAACGGAAGGAGGAGATGGGCGAGGGGCCACCATCTATTTGCACACACACTCCAGTTGCGCTTGCTAAGCTACAGACATGCCGACTCTAGCACAACGAAAGAATGAAGTTTCAGTTCGTCAACATTCCAAGTTTCTTTGATGAGCAAGTAAAGATGTTGTTTTCCGTATATAGATTTATACTCCCCATGTGAAATTCGAGACACATTGCCTATCCGTCAACATCAGGAATGCTGTTTTCTATTTTCGGTATCTATCTGCAGAGGGGCCGGCTGGAAACCAGCATTTCTTGTCACAGGAGTAGCTTAAGACAAAATGACAGAAACAGAATACATCTTAAACATTGGATATCGCCAATGACAAAGCCACGCTGTATACAGGCGGCTCAGCTAAAGAGACAAGTCACTACCAAAAAGAACCCCCCAAGAAACTCCAAATCAAGACCCAAAACTCCCCAATAATTCCACAATACGCTTTTCTTCCAAAAAACACATTACTCACGTCACAAAGCCGAGCGAGTCCCATTCATAGATACATGTACATTAGATCACATTAATAAATACCAAGTTGAACAAGAAAAAATGGAAAACCCTCCAGAACACTATTATGCCCGTTCAGAAAACCACAGCTCTTCCGACCTCGTCGACAACGTCCGTTGAAGTGTGCCAAAACCCAGAGCAGGGCTCGCAGCTTCCGTGATCGGAGAGACAAAGCCAGTCTGGGCCAGGGAAGGAGTCTGGCCGCTGACGGTGGCACTCATCGTCTCGGGGCTGCCTATGGGCTCTGTTGACCAGCGGTGCAGCTGGACATGCTCCGGTGTTCCTGGCCTCGGTGAATGCAGACTTCTGGTTTCATTGGCATCCTCGGCGACCTGGGCTCGCCGCCCTTGATACCACCACTGATTCTCGAACCCGTTGTCGACCGTCATCATGGCTGCCGAGAGCGCCTCCAGTTCCCGTACGCGACCAGTGTCAGGTTGGTCGGGAAAGTGTTCGGGACTGAAAGGAGATGTCATGACGGAACCAGATTCCACATGATCGCGCGCGTGGGTGGTGGCTTGGGCGGGTTCGGGTGAGAAGGTAGAGACCTCGGTAGGGTTGGATGCCACCCATTCTTGTGGTCGTTGTGCCGAGTCTTCGGGCTCATCCTGCAAAGAGATTGTCGGATCAAAGCCCGGTGGCAGCGACCAGGTTGACCATGGATCAGATCCCTCTCCCAAGCGGAACTGGGAAGGCGCCGGGGGCAGAGCCTTTGTCTGTTGTCCTCTCGGGACGCTCACGTCCCACGGGTTATCGCCAATGGGTGGGGGCGCTGAGCTTCCTCGCTCATGTGAGGAAACCGACTCGGCTCGAGATCGACGTTGATCTGACTCCTGCTCCGGCTCGTGGATGACGGGAATCTGGTGCTGTGGTCTCCCCCGTGTGTCCTCCCGGTAGTACTCCTGCAACTGATGGTGGGCTCTTTGCTGGCCTTCGGCAAGTAAGCTCCGGCGTACTGCCTGTCTCTGATCAAAGTCACGGATGGCGGCGAGGTAGTTGGTGTTGGGAGCATGAACCTGACGAGGAAATGCTGGGGCCCTCTCACGACTGGCGCGAGATCGGTATGTAACTTGGTGGTTCTTGATGGGCTGTGGCTTCCTGGACCAGGCGACCCTAAACTCGAGATGGAGATATATTTCGGGACCCCTCCACTCAGACCGTGCTTGTGACGTTGAAGCTGACGGGTTGGCCATTGTTGTGTCCCTTGTGTTTGCCATGACCGTGAAGCCCTTGGGAAGGAAGGAGAAAAGTGGCTACCAAAGGATCATATAGGTAGGTTGGTGAAGGCACCACTGGCTGATGATATAAGCTGAGAAGGCCGCTAAGATATGTCTACTCTCGACTCGGTAGTTTGATGCGGCGGTTTGTGGGCGACAGCCGAAGTATAAGGTTTTGGTAAACGGAATGTTCAGGGGCACAGGGGCACACAAGGGCACAAGGGGGGGTTGATGGAAAAGGCGGGCGGCCCAAGATGACCGCTGCGATGCGCGTGCTGTTGTTCGGGTGGTGCACCGCCGCCGACAGGGGTGGGATTGGGATTGATGGGTTGGTGTGTTGGAAAAACGGCAGCCTGGCGATGCTGGCATCCCTTAGCCCTTCTCTCACCTCACCGGGACACTGGCACGCTGGGTTCAGCGGGTAGAGGCGGATTAATCAATCAATCTTTCGAATTACTCCGTACCAAGTTACCAAAGCAGCCCCGCGCCAGAGGGATTGACTGTCACCAAGGAACTACCTCGGACAAACGATATCTCGGCCTCTGCCGTTTGAAACTAGCAGCGATCCTCTCGCAACTTCGCAATCCACAACTCGCAATTCAGTGTTGGGGAGTTGGCCGAGGCCGAGGAAAAGGAAGAGCCGAAAGTAGGAGGCGAGTTGGGAAGCTGATCCTCGAGGCTGTGTTGGTACTGAGAAACAATTTAATCTTGTATTACCTACAAGACGCTGCAATTGTGCACCTGAACCAACGAGGCCACTAGGCTCCAGGTATAGTGCCCGTAGAAAACCGCCTCCCGAATATGCATTTACCGCAGCATGGCATGGCATGCAGGTGACAAGCAGCAGCGTCTCATTGCACGGGGGGACAAGGGGATGAGGGGCGACGGGGGCGGGCTGTAGTGTGTTTGAGACGGTGCAGATGCTAGAAACAAAACAGACATTTGAGGAGCATGTCACCTTGGCTCGCGTCACGGTCGTGTATCGTGTGTCGTGATCGTGTGCTGAGAGGGTTGAGTGAGGGTTGATGTTAGCTAGCAGTCAGCAACTCGCAGCTCGCGTGTGGGCGGGGACATGACAGCGGAAGGATTCAATGCCCGGCTGAGTTGTCAGGCGGAGAAACCACTCGCCTCACAAAGGGAATTGACAAAAGTAGAGAAAAGATAGGCAACCTTCGGATGCTATTCCGGGCACTGTTTCTCACTACCGACAGCAAACCGAGTGAGAATGAACATCTTCAACGGCGTTCAAGCCACCGACCGTGCCCCGCCAAGCCAAAAGGCAAACCCATACAAGTGTGCCACAAACGCCACACTTAGTATGGACAGTGCTCTTTCATCAAGCCACAATGACAGGCACACAAACCTCATCAACCTCCAGTCTAGAAGTCTCATGGTGAACCCCGTTCCCAGCTACATTTTCGCGTGTCCTTCAGTCGAATCAATTTTATGACCGCAATGACCAGTAGTTCTTCATCTTGGCATCCTTTTTTTTTCGCCTGGTGGAAGTTGCCGACGCCAGATGATCTTCCGCCATCACCAGCCCGGCTTGCTTGCTTAGTGGCCATCAAGGATGAAGGATTCTCAAGAGTCCAACTGGCGGTTTCTCCCTCGTCATGAATGAGAAACAGAGCTGCTGTTTAGATACTTGACAAAATTGCAGT
Organism: Podospora pseudocomata; assembly: GCF_035222375.1. Classification (NCBI taxonomy): domain Eukaryota; kingdom Fungi; phylum Ascomycota; class Sordariomycetes; order Sordariales; family Podosporaceae; genus Podospora; species Podospora pseudocomata. Next base: position 2,312,289 of record NC_085889.1, on the reverse strand, counting down.
CCCACTTCGCTTGATATCAATCGGCTCCCAAAGTCCTAAATTTTGAGGCTTGGCTAACACATAGACGTCCAAAACCCCCAAAGTTTGGCACTTGAAGTCGCACAATAAATCCTCGTGTGGCATTCGCGTGTTGGCCTCTGGTCGCATAAAACAACGAAAATGGACCTTGACATTTTGAGGCCATCTCCGGGGTTGATCGTTAGGACTTCCGCCCGTTGTTCGTCCGTTCGTATCATGGCCAACAGCAAGCCGGCTCCGAGTTCTTGTCAAGATCGAAACAGCATTTGGGGCGGTCAACTTCAAGAATTCGAAATCAATGCTCAACACGATGACTTGTGCACGTTCAAAAAGTCTATACATCCTTCCGAGGGACTAAGCCGCCCTCAACCCCACCCTATGACCGCAGCGGCTTCTAGAAAAAGACCATGAAAACTACACACTCATCTGGCGGATTCCTTTGAGGCTTCTGAAACCGCCTCTTCCCCGTCGGCGCCTCACCGCCCACCGCATTATATGATCGGATCTCGGTTCCCCTTGAAGAAACAGGCAAACAAGCATCTTGACGCCGTACGCCAACGGAGAATCCCAAGACACCGGACCGAACCTCTCACCAGCGATTAGAAGTGTTTGCCTTCCTTCCCTTCACCGCTCGTCCTGACCAAAACAATTCCAAACCATCAACACCCATCCTTCCCCGTCCGTTGTTCCCCATCCCCATCCCAAAAGTCACCATCCTTCTTCCTCCCACCCAACAACCCATGCACATCAAAAGGATCAACAAGCGTCACCCAAAACGGCCTCCCGTCCTTATACCCCGGCCCGTCAATCTCCGTCGCCCCATCCGCCCTAGACAAGTACGTCTTTGTGTTCTTTGGCAGCCACATCCTCGGATGCCTTACATTCAGCAGCACATGATTAATCAACATCAGCATCGCCTCAAACACATAATAAAAACTCTCATATCTGATCGCCGGGCTCAAACTCTTGGGATCAAACCCCGGCTTCCAGTAATCATGCTCAGCGATGGACCAGTACTCCACCACCCGGAAGATTGTCCTTGCAAAAAGCAACGCGGTGGAGATGTAGAGCGTGTAGAGCGGGTTGTAGAGTTTGGCGTTGCGCATCCCTGACTTATAACAGCGGCGGTGGAAGATGGCTGCTAGGAGGATGAAGAGGGTGATGACGAAGACTTGGATGAGGAGGGATGCTTTGAGGAGGGCGCGGCCGATGTGTTGGCGCCAGGGGGTGAGGGATTGGTTTGCTGTTAGGGAGACGCCGTTGCCGTTGAGGGCTTCGATGACGGCGGAGATGAAGGCGAAGGTGGTGATTACCCGGCCGGGGTGGATGGGGGAGTGGTAGGGGACATAGTAGAGGATTTTGCCGAGTATGTTGTAGTTTGCGAGCTCCAGGAGGGGTCTGAAGGGGGTGGTGGTGCAGGTTAGCGGAATGTGTAGATTTGGGGGAGGGGGCGAGGAGAGAGGATGGGGTGTCAACAACGTACGGTGCGCCGTAGATGAGGCAAACACTGACTATGTACTTGACGAGGTTGGTGTAGTCAAAGGCTCCCCAGGCGCGGACGACGAAGCCCCCGGCGAATAGGACGGCGCAGAAGACATAGAGGCCGGTTAGGCGCCAGCTCTTGTAGTGGCTGGTGTTTACGATCAGTATTGGTAAGTGATGACAGGTATAGTTGAATCCTGGTCGTACATGCACTGGTAGATGTGGTAAAAGCCAGAGAAAGCAAAAGCTATGGCGAAGAAGATGGCAGCTCCCTTGTTGGGGGCGTAAAAGTACACACTGCCAGGGACTATTGACTTGGTTGTAAGTAAGCACGGACAAACTCCATCCAGAAAAACATACCGTATTCTCCTGACTCCATCGTGGTTTCGATCTTGTGGTGCTCAGTGGTGGTTGAGTATGACCAAATCGTTACTCCTCATCCCATGCCGCAGTGGGCGTCATGAGCGAGATATATACATTTCCATATTCATCCTATTTCAGCCGCAACAGCACCCTCATCGTATCTCGCGATTTTCCCATCCCCAAAGACGTGCGTCCACATGCAGCAAAGGTGATAAGCCACACACGCCCAGTGCCTCACTCTTCCAACAACCAATCGCATCGCCCCCCCCCCGCTGAATACGATGCACAGAAGCACAAACCAATCCATCTCTTGGACGCCTGACTGACGGCACATGGAGAAACTGATAATCTGATTTCATCTCCCATCAGTCCAGCCTTACCCACCAATCTGGTAGTCGGCACGACAAGACAGAGCCTGTCCGAAAGACTGACGTCGGCACTGCCCTGTCTCTCGCCCATGGTCTGTCCGCACTCGTACCTCCTCCAACAGCATGCTTTCCAGTCATGTTCCAGAGAGCCTTACTCTTCCATCATCTGATCAAAACCCTTTTTTGAAAGAGAGAAAGACAGTTGACTACCTTGACGTGAAGCACCTTTTCTCGATAGACACATAACGACAATAAAGAGAGAGTAAAGTCCAATAGCAGCCAAACACATCCCAACTTCCAACCCTCCCCCTCCCCCTTTCCCCTCTCCCCCTCCCCCGGATCCCCCAACCACCCCCTCCACAACTCCTCCAACAAAATCCCCAAAGGCCTATACACCTCCCTACACCTCCTCTCCACCTCCCCCATTCCAACCTTCCCCTCCCACCCCCTCCACACCGCCATCCGCTCCCTCGCAAACCTCCCCCCCCCAAATCTGCCAGCCCCCCGTCAGGTACCACACCCCCAAGAGCACCAGATCGAGAACTGTCCCTCCTGTAATACCTTGCAACAAAATCCGCCCGTGCAGCTTCATAAGACTGACCGTGTCTTTGTCGAAATCCATGGGCAGGAGAAGGCGTACACCACAGAATATGAGCGATATGTTGAACCAGAAGACGGGCGCGATGAGGATGTTGAGGAGGGTCTGTCGCTGGGGGGTGCGAGGGGGGGGCGGGCCGGGGATTTTGTAGGGTGTGAGGAGGACTTTGGTCATGGCTTTCCATCGTTGTCGTAGTGTTGATTCGGGGGGCGGCGGTGGTGGTGATGATGGGGTACTTGGTTGGGGGAGGTTACTGGTTGTGTCACCCGGGGCCTTTGTGTCGAGTTTTTCCATTACTACTCGAAGCAAGAGATGAGAACTGTCTTTTGTTGTTTGAGGGGTGTGTGTGATGCCGCTGTTGATTGTGGCAGTATCATGATCCGAGGTGAGGTCGAGATAGGTTGTCACCATCGAGTTCTTCTCTGTGCTCTGAACTCGGATCGGCTTTTCAGAGGCTCGCTCCTTGTTTGCGGTCGCTTTCTCAAGGGCCGAGGTCGTCTCAGCAATTTGAAACGCCTTTAAACCTCGGAAAGATTGTCTGGAATTCGATTGAGTAGTGAAAAAAGCTTTCAGCCCACCTGGCAAAATGTGCCAAAGCTTGCAAAGACGCCAGTTGTGAACTCAAAATTTTTGGAAAAGCGAACTTTGAATTCCCTCTTTCTCTACCCGTGCATAACCAAAAGTGCCATGATTGTTTGCCCAAGTTTGAGGTTAGCACCTATCCCCAAATCTGTCTGGCTGCTACCTAATGGTCCGAATATGGTTTCAATTTTCTTTGACATCTTCCAGAGTGTGTAGTGACTTTCTTTAGGTTATCTTGAACCATCACAGAGTTCAACATTTACGCGGTCATATCTTCTGCCTGGAGAAATGTGGCCAACCCAGGATTTGATAGTCCCAAGCCATGCTTCAATTACAGCTCAGGGTGCTTTCCGCAGACAGGAGGGCAACACATGCAATGGGACTTACCCTCGGGACCAAAGACCACCCGGTGTCCTGCTCTGTTCTTTCCTCACGTATTTTCAGATTTGTGACTTCCATTCCCCATCTCTTCCCACCAACGGACGATTCGGAGAACTCCCAGCGAAGTTCGACGTACTGGGGAAGGAACTATGCCTGCAAGCGGGAACCAAAATGACCTCAGTAATAGGAAACAGCAAGAACGAGCATGCTTCCAGAGTGGCTTCAAAACCCAAGTCTCCGGCCTTGTCACATTTTCTCTTCTCTTTTCTCTCTTTGCCAACTACCGAAAGCAAGAATGCCATCCTTCTCTTCCCCTTCTTCTGGAACGCGTGGGCAGCGTGTTTGCTATGCCCTTCTTGTGTTCCTCCTTTCCAGCAGTATCATTGCCTTGCCCTTTACGGGGGTCTATCGTTGTGTGGCTCTATGAACGTCTGGCTCGGCGGAGGACCCAGCCCACTGGCTCATCGTGTGGGGTGCGGCCACCTTGGTCCTCCCCTCCCTTGGTGTGGCTTTGGAATTGGTGAAACTGATGCCTCATGACCCACATATCCAGACTTCGATGTCGCCTGGTACTTTCGCGGAAGGATGGTGTCTGAAGCATTACACGGCTGCAGCAAACTCCATCCTGGCCTCACCGTCACGGATGTTGCAGAGCTTTCCTTAAGTGGAACCTTCTACGACTCCTAAACGAGGTGGCTGCCCACCACTAGTTGCGGGCTCGGGACACTTACCTGGACTCGGCTCGCTGGATTGGGGTGGGTGGTTGGTCGGCTAGACAGGGTGGGTGGGCGAACAGCTTTTTTTTGTATCAAATCGTTGTCGAATCATCAGCTACAAGGTACGTGCATTTGTCCCTTGCTGGCTAACATCACAAGGTCTTCGATTACAGGATAGTTCTCTCGAGTGGAGCCGTTGGGGCTTACTACAGGTATGTCTGACAGCCAGAATCATCTCGATGTGTCTTTATTAACGACTCTGGTATGAATAGTGAGACGACACGGCGATTCCCACAAGCAGACATTCCCCAGATGGGAGCGAGTTTATGACGGGTATTTGGTGGTGGATTTTCGATGGGGCCAGTTGTCTGTGATGAGGTTCTGGAAAAACGGCTGTTTGATGGAGGGTGTTTTGATGAAGGGTGTTTTTGATGAAGGGTGTTTTGATGGAGGGTGTTTTTGATGAAGGGTGTTCTGGTGGAGTCTATTCTTATGGGAAGTGTTCTGATGAAGGGGTTGTGATGATGGCTGATGGGGGACTGTTCAATGGATGGCAAATTGATGAACAGGCCTGAGATAAAGGAGTATCTGATGGGTGGTTGCGCTGAGGCTGTCTACCGGTTGAGTTGTCATATGGCTTTTCGGTGGGTTACTCTGGCGAATATAGGGTGTCTGATGTCGATGGGAAACAAGAGATGAGATTGTGTTTTGAAGGTTGATAGGTGGGGGCGAAGTGAACAATTGAGCATGTTGACAGCGGCATGAACGAAGAGTACACACAATAAATCACGATGAACAAACTGTTTCCTCGTCTGTGCTCTGCGATCTCTTACAAGGTCCTGGTTCACTTACCCAAAACCACAACACCCTCACCCCTTCCAACCTCAAATAAACCACCAACCCCAAAGGAACATACCCATCCTCCCCTTCCCCCTCTTCAACTACCTCCCCCTTCCCCCTTGAACAACCCACCTAATCCCCCTCAAGCCCCAAAGCTACCACCCACTCAAAAACCAAACCCCAACTCCCCCCAACATCATACACCGACCCCCCCAAACATCATACACCGACCCCCCCAAACATCATACACCGACCCCCCCCCAAAAAAAAACAACCACCGTACACCAGACAACCACACATACACCCCCTTCTCCCACCATTATCCCATATCCTCAAACTCCCTTTCCAGAAACAGTGACAACCTCCCTCCCCTCAAAATGACCGGCAGCAGCAAATCCCGGATCTCACAAAGATAGGTAAACAACAACCCACCCAGAGAAAAGCAGCCCACAAGAAAAAAACCAGAAGACGGGAGTGAAGATGGGAGGCAGATGGGCCAGGGGGTGTCAAAGGGAGTAGGTGGTGTCGATGGTGTTGATGGTGCGGACACATATGACAACACTGAGTCGGGCTGGGAATTCACATTTCCAGGTGCGGTTTGACCATCGAGATGGTCTCTGTTTGGGTCGATGCGGCTCATTGTTTTTGTCAGGTTTTTGTAACCGAGGAGTTGGTCGAGTGCTCAAAGTCGGTCATAAAAGTTCATCCTACAACTGGCCCATAAATCCTGTGGGGGAACAAAATCAAGGCTTCAGACCTTATTCCAGATTGCTGAGCCCCGATCTTCATCTGCTATCATCGTCATGCTAGTAGGTACTTCCGCCTAGGTGTCCCAAACCACTGACAGACAACAAGCATCGGATTCATCTGAACAAACACCAGTCACCAAGTTCTATTCTCCCCCAACCCCCATAAATACCAACATCACCCATTTCAATTTCCCACAAAAACGCCGTGCTATGGTTTACCTCATTTAGTTACAATCCCAGAAAATAAAAAAAATGTGACAAAAACCCCCAAGATAAAATACCAATTTCTTTTGTCAAGCGCTTCCTCCCAAACCCAGTCCTACATCCACCAGTCCACCCACCATTCATATTCACCCCCCCGCCCCTACACGCCTCCCATCAATACCCCAGCTTCTTCTGTCCCTTCCTATCACCCTTCTCATCTCCCCCCATCGTCGAAAAAGCGCAAAACTTATCCTTGATGGCCACAACCTCGTACGTGCCCTCCTGGCTCGCCCGGATGACCTTGCTGTGCTCGTGGCTAATATCGTGCCTCGTCTCCAACACAACACTCTTCTGTCCCTTCTTCGCGTTCGTGCTACGAGTATACGTAAACTCAAACGGAGGCGTGCCCCAGAACTCGAACAGAATCTCCACCTCTCCACCTTCGTGGATATCAACGCGAGCGTTCTTGCCCCTGCTGATCTTGACGGCCGGCATGGGGTGGATCGTCTTGGCCACATTGACAGGCGCCTTGCACTCGGACGACTTGTCTGAAATGGTCGTGATGACAAACTCACCAGGCGACTCGGCCACGCGACGGAAGTTAGTCGTGGTTGACTTGGCTTTGCGCTCGACGCCGTCAAAGGTATACCAGACGTCGAATGGTGGGCTGCCTGACAAGGTGTACGAGATACGCTCACCCACGCAGTAGTCGGTGCGTGTCTCGAGCGGGTAGATGGTGGGCGCCTCAAAGAGCTGCACCTGGATCGAAGGACCGCCAATGTTGGCTGTGGCCGAGTGGCAGCCGCTGCCATCCTTGACATCGCGGATGCGGATGTTCTGGGTACCAAGGCGAAGCTGATGCCGAGGGATCTGGATTTCGTACGTGTTCGAGTTGATGACGGGGGTCCGGTAAATCTCGGGGAGGGCGGCGCTTTGGTGCTTGATCTCGACCTCCAGAGAAAATGGAGGCACACCTGAGAGGACGACAGGGATTCCTTCTTCCGCACCCTGCTCAGACTTGCAATATTTGAAGTTTTGTCCAGGTTTGGCAAATGCCGCCGTGGGCTTGCTGTTCACCTTCTGCTCTACGAGCACGGGCTTGAAGTTGCGATCGCTGTTGTAGAGGTGGTCTTCCAACGCCGTGAACTTGTACGTGTATGTGCCGGCCTTGGATGTGTCGGCTTGGATTGATTCCTTTCTCAAGGCGACATCAAACTTCTTCTTGGCAGTAGACGCTGACCCTTGAGGGGGCTTGTGGCGAATCTCGTACTCAATCGAGAATGGGGGAGTTCCTATGACAAGTTAACAGTTGATCAAATTACCACAGTGATGGAGTATCGACTTACCCTTCATGCCCACCTCGAAACCAGACACATCACCTTCGCAGACATCTTCCAGGCGGTATCCAGTCTCCGTTCGCTGAACGCCGTGAGAGAGCAGCACAGACATGTCGGGGCGAGAGAACCAGTCGACCTCAAATGTGGAGGTCTTGGGGTCAATAACACCATGGCATTGGTTGTCCCAAACATCCACAAGCTGGTAGGTACCACGTTCCCGGACCGAAAGAAAACCATTGTCGTTTCTGACAGTCCTCTCTTGGCGCGTAGCCGCGTCGTCGTTGAGCTTGATGTACGAGACCTTCCAGGGTCCCTCACCAGTGAGCCTCAAAGGCAGGCTAAGGGGCGAGCCCTCGACGCCCGTGATCTTGCGCTTGTGCTCAATCTGGCCAAAAGCAGCCCTTGGGCTTTGGCGACGTACCGAGATCTTCAGCTCTTGCTTCAAAAAGTTGCGGCAGCCTCTCTTGTCCTGCACGCTGCTCAATGCCAGAGTGTACTCGCCACCCTGGGTCAAAGGCGGCGTCGAGATTTGGTACTCATTCCCTTCAATGTTGGTAGCCTTGTGGGCCTTTCTCTTTCCATCGTGGATGATTTCCCATTCCAAAGTGAAGGGTGCGTCTCCCAGGAGCATGACGTCCGCCGTCACGTGGTCTCCCAAGCAAGCCTTTTTACCGATGGTCTGCTGGAGAATAGCGCTCGCCTGCGGCTTGACATCCTGCTCCAGGGTGAATTCTGGGCCCGAAAGTTTGACTCCCTTGTAGACATCGTCACTGATATGAGTGAAGATGTACTTGTGGTGCCCGGAAACGCTGGGAATCAACTCCATCTGGTGGCGCAGGCCAGGGATCTTAACCGGGTCCGCGTGTCTCGTTTTTCCGTTTTCAATGATATCGTATCGAAGGATGAACGGTGGGGTGCCAATCAAGTGAAGGTCCACCTGGAGACCGATCGAGTTGCCAGCACATGTGTCTGGAATTTCTTCTGAACGCAGTGAAAGTTTTGGTTCGAGAGGGTTCAAAAGCAAGCAGGAGGATGGCTCCCGCACTTCACCCTCACATCCACCGGAAGATACAGACTTGAGAGTGTAAAGACCGGGAGCAGAGATCCTTGGTTTGTCCCTGGCGTTTTTAGCATTGAAGGTGCCAACCGAAACCACATCTCCATGATCTCCGGTATCTGTAAGGGTGTCTATGGGCGAGAAAAGCCAGCTCAGACTGTGCGCTGTTGAATCAGGCGTACCGCCAATCCCAAACTTGACCGGCAGCTCCTTGGAGTCACCCCTGGCAGCCCTCAACGGGTTCCTCAGATCACACCCATCAAGTTTAAGGATTGGGCGTTCTTTGACGAGGAAGTCCTGGACCAGTTCCTTGGGCTTGGCTTTGCCCTCTGGATCTTCCGAAGGGGAAATGTACTTAACAACGTTCCCAAATCCGTCCTGGACCTCGTCAACAGAGTACTGCCACTTTCCGCTGGCGTACATGGACTCGTTGACACTGACAGGAACGCGCTGGGGCCTGGCCCAGGAGATGTCTTCATCGTCATCCTGCACCAGACTCGTGGGCCGTATGGCGCCGAGAGGACTCGTGAATCCCTCGGGCTGCAAGCTCTGAAAGTGAAAGCTGACATCCTTGCCATTGATGGCACGGCTGTAAGTGATCTTGAGGGGCGGAGTACCTTCCACCTGAAGAGTCAGATCCGAGAGATCAGCAAGACACCTTCCGGGGGTTGTCGTGGGCCCAACCCAAGCCTTTGGGCAAGGCACAACAAAGGTTGGGGAACCAGGACGCTGCACCTCCAACTTGTACTCGTCCAGAACTTTTCCGAGTTGGTAGGCGCCAGGCTTCTTGGCAGGATATTCAAAGTGGACCACAGACTGCATATCATCAAGGTCGCTATTCTTCTTGGCCTTTCGTTCGATATCCCTAAGATGCACTCTGCCGAGCTTGATGGACTCTTGATGACCCGTTTCGAGATCGGTGCGAAGCAGCTCAACTTCGACTGGAATGGTAGCGTTGAAAAACATGGGGATGAGCGCGGTCTTCTGGTCACTGCTCAAGCAGAGCGGGTGTCGTTCGGGGTTGAGCACCGCTGAGCCCTCGGGGAGAATGTTGATGATTTGCTTGCCCATGATGAGCGAGTGGTTGTGAATAATGCTGGAAAGCTTGACGTTGTGCTCAGAAATAGCCAGTTCGCGATCATAAAACATCTTGACAATTCCGATGATCCATCCCTGCCAACCAAACTGTTCAAGACCCAAAGTCAGTACCAAAACACCTCCCTGGAGGACGGACACAACATACCCCAAGGTTGAACATCAAGGACCAGTCAATGAAGGCGTGAATAAAGAAGGCCGATATAACGAAGGGCTGCGATAGTTCCAGCCATGGTATCCTAAGCTCTGGCAGGCCGAACAAGAAGGCGCAATCTATGGCAACCCATTTGAGAAACAGCCACAAGGACTCGGTGTCCTCCTCCACCACGCCGGCCCAGTCGTAGAGCTTCCATGCCAAGAGCGCAGCATAGACGGCAACCGCGTACAGACGCTGTGTCGGGGCATCGAGGATGTTTAATGGAATGACGGGAGGGTTGGCAGTGGGGGGTGCGCCGCCTGCTTGGGGAGCCACGGGCAGCGGATTGGGGTTTGCCGGTGGTCGTCGGGGCTGGTGTTGGAGGGTTGGCGGAAGATTGTCGTTGAAGGGAGTTGGCCGGGCACGCCCTACTCGGGGTGCCACGGGGGTCTGAGGAAAGGCACCGACGCTGGTCATGGCATGCCGAGTTGGGTGGTGATGCTAATAACTCGATGCTCGGTTTGTTGTGCTTGGGTGATGAGGGATGGACGATGGGTGGAAGCGCAACCACGATGGTACTTTTGTAATGGCGACAGTATCTGGCGACAGGCGTGTGTTTTGTGACGGCCGCTCGTTCGAGAAAGATTCGGCTGGCTGTTCGTCGTGGAGGTGATGCAGGCAGCGCAGTGCGAATAGAAAGCTGCCAAAAATTCCTGTTGCTTTTGTTAGCGGCACGTCAAGACGCGGTCTCCAGTTTCCATCTGGGCCGCGCTGGCAGGGTCCAACGACAGCCGATGTTGATTGGTTTAAGCTCAAGCTAAGGTCTCCACTCTTGACTCTCATCACAACTTCCAGAGCTTGATATTTCTCAACTCCATACCCTGCCCTGGTTGATCTAGGAACCCAACAAGATGCTCTGCAGACCAATATGACTGTGAGCCTGAAATTAATCCTCATCGGCAACTTCCACAGCCTGCTCAAGGTATATTTCTTCTCATGAAACGGACGGTAGTCCATCCGTCCACCTCCTACCACCAACCGTCTGTTTGAATATCCAAGATACTCAAAGACACCCACCTCATGCACCGGATTAAGACATATTTTGATTGTTATTTTTGATGAGTGTATTGTCAAGACCAAGCGTCCAAGGTAATGGATAACTTGGATGGGTAGCAAAGCGCAACGGGCCGTCACCAGCACCTGCCAAACATCCAAAGTTCAGCCACGGCATCTCATGGCTCTGGTAACTTCCCAGAAAACTGACCTACTCGTGCCTCCTATTCCAGGCAGGCCAAGGCACCAACCCCATACTGCTGTCAGTCAGCCAGCTTGCGCCAACTATCATCAACCTCTTCCTTCGTTCCAGCAGCGTTGATCGGTATTCTTTCTCTCTTTCCCAAACGCAACACGGCATATCAATCCAGCATGGGTCCGAGAAAACCACCGAACAAGCATCCATTTTATGCACCAGAGGACTCTTCCTCTCTAAAACACGTCACCAACGCAGAGGATACTAAGGATTTCGCTCCTCGTCGTTCGGGTCGCGCGACTAAGAAGCCCAGTCATCCTGGTGATACCGAACAAGAGCAGGCGCCTGCGAAGACTAGAAAGCGGAAGGCAAATAACCCAGCACTTGATGAGCCGGAGCCTGAGGCAGAGCAGGATGAGGGGCAGCAATCTGGGCCCGACTCTGATCCTGACAGTGAACCTGAGCCCGAACTGCCCGAGCACGTGACGAAAGACATCATCGCGGCGTCGCTCGAACCATGGAAGGAAAACGAATTGGAAGAGTGGGATGGTTGGGCAGAGGTGGTGTCGGATCCCAAGCTCTTCACCGACATCTTAAGAAAGCTGGGTGTTGAGGACGCAGAGATAAGAGAACCGCTGGACCTCGAGACGCTCGCTGCCACTTTTGAGTATGATTCTCAACTACTGCGGATGGTTCACCTTGCTAACAGCCCCTCCAACAGGTCTTCGGTTCATGGGTTGGTATTCCTTCAAAGTTACAGAAGTATGCGGCAGGTTTGGCTCCCGCGTCAGCCCGACGACAAATCAGATTTGTGGTTCTCCAGGCAGACGGCTACAAATGCGTGCGGGACCATTGCCCTCCTGAACATTGTCATGAACGCCAAAGATCTTGCTCTCGGGGAAAAGCTGAGCGAGTTCAAAGAGCAGTCCAAGGACTTGAGCCCCTCGTTCCGAGGCAACAAGGTCGCCACCAGCACCTTTATACGAGCTGCCCACAATATGCACAACAGCCGCCTTGACCTTCTAAATGCTGTTCTGGAGCTTGAACAAGACGCCATGCGGAACAAGCGGGCCCGGGCGGCCAAGAGGGCAAAGGGAAAGGCAGCATCTGCTAATAGAAGACGCAGTAGTGGTGCTTCTAGTGCAGCCTATCATTTTGTTGCTTTTGTGCCCATCGGTAACGGCATCTGGCTTTTTGATGGCTTGGACACGGAACCGGGATACATCTGCGACATTGAGAATCCCGACAATTGGTTAATAGACATTCAGTCGACTCTGGAAGAGTACATGAGAGGGCGGGAAACCGAGTGCAACCTCATGGCCCTCTGCGGGAACACCCAAACCGACAGCGACAATAGGGCTGCCAGCCGCCAAAACGATTTCGGACTGGCCATTCACGAATGGATAAAAAGGTTGAGCGAGTCTGGTGCCCTTGACGAGCTCGTCGAGAATTAGTTGATCTTGCAGGAAGCGGAGAGATACCCGGAAAATGTGGAGTATGAGGATGGTGAGTATGAAGATGACGAGTGCTGTGAATTCGAAGACGGTTATCGTTGGGATGATGATGATGATGATGATAATGGAGAAAACAATACAAGCAAAAAGAGGGCCAGGTCGCCAGGACTTGACGACGAAGAAATACGACGGAAAAGGCGGAGATGGTTGGCCGACTTGACCGGAGACTTGAGGCCGCTTCTGTATCAACTTTGGCAACACCTGAATATGGATACGACGTTCGTTGCCCTAGATCAGTTCAGGCCAGGGACGCAGGGAGAGATTGAGCTTCCATCTTTCCTTCTCAAGAATCCGACTGTGACTGATTGGTTTGATATTTTGCAGAACAAGAAAAAGAATAAGAAAAAAAAGTAACTGTCTTGATAGCGAGAATTTATATAGACATAATAATGTAAATGAAAAAAAAGAAAAAAAAAAAGTCCACGACGTGTGTGCCAGCAGAATGTGAACAGTTTCCATGACGTATTATGCAACACACTTAGCCCAGCAGAAAAGTGACGGCATCCCGTCCTGGGCGCATAAAATCCAGACCTTCTGGCAGATGCTAGACCGTATGTGGCAGGCGGTCAAGCGCACCGTTCACGGTTCAGACCATTCGGGCAGAAAGTCCCCACTGTCTGTGTCAAAACCAACTCCCGCTCAAGCGTCCGCCTGCGCCGTTCCTGCTTGTTGCTTGTAAGAGAGAGCCAACAAAACAACCTACCTCCGACACGCCGACCCTGACGCAATTCCCTTGATCCAGTACATACACTGCGCTGCGCAATCCATCGTGGCCTTGTTTGTATTGCGCTTTTGTTTGGAGCAGCAGCACACCTTCATCACAGACATACTACATACCAACCTCTCTCTTTTTACGATACCTACCCTGCTCTCCTCCCACAGAACCAAAGCCGGCAGCGCATACATTCAAACCAACACCATCATGTCAAAGAGAACAAGCGTCGCGGCCTCCGGCTCTGCCGCCTCCTCCAGCAACGATGCCACCGTCTCCAAGTCGCCAGCGCGTATGTTCATTCTCCCCCTCCCCCGCTATTTTCTGAGCTTTTCTGTCCCAAACCACCACCCAGTGAAACTAACGCCCCACCCACCAACAGTAAAAGACAACAAGCAAGACCTCCTCCTCTCGTCCGATGTAGGCCACTTCTCCCTCGTTCGCGCCCTCCACCTGGCCGACCTCATCACCGAGCTCAACGGCCTCTGCGGCATCCTCTCCGTCTTTTCCTCTCTGCGGTACTGCATCGCCACGGGCCACCTCGCCTCGGCGCTGAACACGGAAGCCCACTCGACGCTCTACTGGGCGCTGGGGTTCCTGCCTCTGGGGTTGTTCTTTGACTTTTTCGACGGTAAAGTTGCGCGGTGGAGGAAAAAGAGCAGCATGATGGGGCAGGAGCTGGATTCGCTTGCCGATCTTGTATGTCTTCCCCCCATCTCCCAGCAGCCCACCTTTCTCTTTTACTGACAAGCTTTGTGTCTTGCAAGATCTCGTTCGGCGTAGCCCCAGCCTCAGCCGCCTTCGCCATGGGCCTCCGCACACCAGTCGACCACCTCCTCCTCGGCTTCTTTGTCTTGTGCGGCCTGACGAGACTGGCCCGGTTCAACGTCACTGCCGCCGCCATCCCCAAGGATGCCACAGGAAAGGCAAAATACTTTGAGGGAACCCCCATCCCTACAACGTTGGCTACCGACGCGGTGATGGCGTATTGGATCTCCAAGGGCTGGATTCACGAGGCGTTGCCTCTGGGCACTTTGTTCACGGGCACCCTCCTAGAGTTTCACCCGGTGGCGCTCATGTTTGCTATTCATGGGTGTTTGATGTGCAGCAAGACGATTCATATCCCTAAGCCTTAGGTTTTGTATGGAAAAGGGTTTTTTTGGGGGACAAAATAGGAACTGGGATTATTAGTTGGGGAAAGAAAAATGATAAAAAAGGGGGTGGTTTTTGTTAAAAGATACCTGACGACACACGCAACACACACGGGACGCATGAGGCTATGCATGATTGCACACTCAACTTTTATGTAACAAACCTCTGAGTCCTCTTTTTCTTTTTTTTTCTCATGATGGAGGGAGAGAGATTGGGGAACAAAATGGGAAGGGGGAAAAGGGATGCCAATTCAACATGATGAAGTAGTACGATTAGTTTTTGTTTTTTTGCTTTTTGTTGCGGCTTTTTGCTTTTTGTTGCGGCTTTTGCGTTGTTTGGTTGGGTTATCTTGTAGAGTGCCTTGCTTTGGCTTTTGAATGATACCTTTTTTTTCTTTTTTGGACAGCTCTCTTTAGTCCGTTGTCGAGCCGACCAACTTCCAGGCAGTATTGCGAGCTACCCCTGAATTCTTAGTAAACATGCTTGGCTTGCATGACAACCAATATCTCAAGTTGGTTTGTTTGTCGAAAGGGTTTTTTTACCTCGTATTTCTGCTACAAACACCACACCACCACCACCACCACCACCAACACCAGTGCTCCCCCAAACCCCTGCTTTAAGCAATACCAAAAAACCACTAAAAGCTACAGATTCATGGTATACCGGCAGGCAAGAAACAGGTTCGATGGAATGACTTCTACTTTTTCTACCCTCATTTTTTCTATTCATTCATTCATCTAAGCGTTGACCTCCTCCTTCTTCGCCTCGGCCACATGAGGGAAGGGGTTGTACATGCCCCTGTCAGACTTGAGCTGCCTGAGCTTCTGGATGGCCTCGTCCAAGTCAAAAGGCACATCTCTCGCCTGAGTGGAGGTGTCGTCGCGATAGCGGATGTTGACCTTGCGGTTGCGCATCTCGTCGTCGCCGACCACGAAGACGAAGTTGTCTAAAAGACCATGTTAGTTTCTCTTCGAGAATAAATGCGCTTGGATTGTTGTAACTTACATTGGGCGAGCTGGCCGTTGCGAATCTTCTTCTGGAGGGTGTTGCCGGAGCTGTCGACATCTTGGAATCACACAGTTAGAATTGATGTCGAAAATAGGGGTGTGAAGGAACAACATACCGGCATAAAACTTCTCCTTCTTCAGCAGGGCAGCGACCTCCTTAGCGTAATCCAAGAAGCCCATGCCAACGGGGATAACGATAACCTGGCGAGGCGACATCCAGAATGGCCACTTGCCGGCAAAGTGCTCAGCCAAAATGGCAGTGAAGCGCTCGATACTGCCAGCCATGGCACGGTGGATCATGACAGGGCGGGCACAGCCAGGAGAAAGAGCCTTCTTGATGAGAAGAGGCTTCTTCTTCTCCTTGCCGTCCTTGTCCTTCTCAGCCTCGGCCTCAGGAGCAGGAGGAGCAGGCTCCTCAACAGCAGCCTTGGTCTCACCCTTTTGCACAGCCTCGCCAGTCTGATACTCGAGTGAGAAGTTCTGGGGCTGCTGGAAGTCAAGCTGGATGGTGGCGCACTGCCACGGTCTGTTGAGGCAGTCCAGCACAGCGATATCAATCTTGGGGCCGTAGAAGGCGCCATCACCAGGGTTGAGCTCCCAAGAGACACCACCATCCTTGTCAGAGGCAGCAAACTCGTCAAGAGCCTCCTTAAGACGAGACTCGGCGCGGTCCCATGTCTCGATCTCACCAAGGAACTTTTCTGGGCGAGTAGAAAGCTTGAGCTTGAATGTGAGGCCGAGGATACCGTAGAACTTGCGCATGAAGTCGAAGAGATCGGCAACTTCCTCCTTGATCTGGTCCTCGCGGCAGAAGATGTGGGCATCATCCTGCTGGAATCTTCTCACTCTGGTGAGACCGCTGAGCGCACCGCTGGCTTCGTTACGGTGGAGGACACCGAAATCGGCAAGGCGGAGGGGAAGTTCCTTGTGACTGCGCTCTCTGTGACGGAACATCATGGCGTGGGCCGGGCAGTTCATGGGCTTGAGACCGAACTGCTCCTTGTCCACGTCAAGAAGGAACATGTCCTCCTTGTAATGCGCCAAGTGGCCAGATTGCTCCCAAAGAGACACGTTAAACATATTGGGAGTCATGACCTCGTCGTAGCCACGGGCCCAGTACTCCTCCTTGATGTAATCCATAATCGCATTGTGGATGCGCATACCGTGGGGCAGCCACATGGCCGAACCGGGCGAGCACTCCTCAAAATAGAACAACTCTTGCTGCTTGCCAATCAAGCGGTGGTCGCGCTTAGCGGCCTCCTCCAAAAACTTCTTATGGGCAGCCATTTGCTTCTTGTCGGGGAAAGATACACCGTAGATTCTCTGAAGGGAGTCGTTGTTCGCATCACCGAGGAAGTAAGAAGACGAGTTCTTCATGATGGCAAAAGCCTCGATTCTGCCAGTGTCGGGGACGTGGGGGCCTCTGCACAAATCGATCAAGGGGCCGTTCCTGTAAACTGTGGTCTTGGTGCCATCCTCAATCTTGTCCTTGATGATGTGCTGCTTGTACTTGTTGTAGGCAAACATCTTGAGCAGGTCCTCCTTGCTCATCTCGAGTCTCTGGAAAGGCTGCTTCTCCTTGACCACCTTGCTGACAATACTCTCAAGTGGCGCCCAGTCTGTGGACTGAACAGCGGCACCATCTGGCAGAGCCATTTCGTAGTAGAAACCATTGTCCACTGGGGGACCAATGCACAGCGAGCAACCGAACCTCCGCTCGCAGGCCTCGCCAAGAATATGTGCGCTGGAATGCCAGAAGACAAACTTGCCCTGGTCATCGTTGAAGTCCAGAAGCTCAAGCTTGCAGCTCTTCTCGAGGGGACGCTCGAGATCCCACAATGTCTCGCCATCGATTCTCGCAACAACAGTGCGCTTGAAGAGGCTGTTGGAGATGCCCTTGGCAATTCCGGCGGGGGTGGTCTCGTACGATTTGCCGACCTTGATGGTGCCATCTGGCATTGTGATTGTGATGTCCTCGCGAGGTCTACTGGCGATTTCCTCCTGCTGTTCCTTGTACAGGCGGTCGAACAGGTCGATACGCTCCTGGATGAAGGATGGAGGGGGATTCACCTCGAGGGGGCCGGCGCTGGCATCGGCGGCAGGGGCGGCCTTCTTCTCCTTCTTGGCCTTCTTCTTCTCATCGCCGCCGATTGTGGCCTTCTTGAGGGCTTCGGTGACCTTTTCGACCTTCTCCATGGTGACGATTCTCCGAGACTGTCGATGTGGACGGGGTGTGTTTGGTGTTGGCCTGTAGGTGGCTTTGGAAAGGGATTCGGTCGAGGGTGATGGTAGTGGCCTAAATGGGAATATTTTGCGTCCCCTGAAACCGAAATAAGGGAGCTGTCAGCCAATCCGTGAGTCACGGTCCGGGAGCAACTTCAGACGAGAACAAGGGACGGGGAAGCAGAACGGCGTGGTGGTGGGTGGTGGTGGAGGGGCTCCAGTAAATTTGACTGCTACCCCGCGGTCGATAGGGGATCCCGGCCAGGGATTGCCGGCTCCTTGTCTTGCAGCTGCGCAACAGACCTGAGGGGCCCAACAACGTTGAGGAATGAGGAGCTCGGGCCACCCAACCGCTGCGCTATCGAGAAATTAATTACCACTGATAAGCATTTCTACCTGAGGCCGGTCCGGCGATGACGCGCTTTGCGCCTGCGCAAGTCCCGAGAACTAGCAAAGTAAGGTTTGCCAATGGCAAATGACTTCAAACTCTTCCAGAGCATCCCCGTCTTTGAGACTCCCGTGTATGAGCGGCCGCCACTGGTATAAAGCGCTCCCAGGTTGAATCATCGCGCGCCGCTGCTCCCTCTCGAGCTCCCTCCAACCATCCGAACCACATGAGAGAATTCCGCCAGATCGCCCTCGAAACTACACTGCGATGGCTCAACTCTCCGACTTCCCGGATGAGATCATCCGTCACGTCCTTCACTTTGTGTCTGCTGAAGACAACCTCCGCAACTTCCAGCTAGCATCACGACGCCTACATAATATCGCGAACGAGCCCCTGCTGTGGCGAACTTATTGTCTGCGTTGTTTCCACTTTTGGGATGCGAGACACAACCTCGAGAAGAAGCTCAAAGCCAGAGCCTCTTCGGTTGGCTGGAAGGACTTGTGGCTGGAGAGGCGGAGAACAAACTTTCGGGTGGAACGATGGCTGGATGGTATCGTGAGGACCACCAGAGGTCAGGCCAGGAGGGTAGCAGCCATCTGTGAGCTTGGGCTAGATGTCAAGGACTACTTGCTGGATCAGCGCTACATTGACGACTCGGACGAGTATGTGTTGGCGAAGAAGTACTGGGCGCAAGCCACCTTGGACAGTCTTCATAGGGGACTAGCAGTGGAGGTATGGTTCAGTTACCAAGGGCGTCTCAACAGCAGGGAACATCTCGATGCTGCGCTGGGGGCTTTTGACATGTTTGTCTTGCACGACCAGGATCATGATCTTAACTACGTAAGTTGTTCCTATAGCTCTACTAGGCTTATAGCTAATAGCTTCCACAGATCGCCCGGACGCTTGATCAGTACGCCATCCAATACATCACGGAGCATCCACATTCCAAAAGGTTCAACACGAGAGACAAAGCCATTAACCTGATGCGCTGGCTTCGACTCAAGAATTACATTGGCGCCGAGTTCCCCATCAGCGAGTATCGCAATCTGCAGTACTGCCTTATTGGACACGTCCTATCCGAAAGGGAGCACGCGTCGCTCCCCCTGGTTGCGGCTGCCATCTTCGTTTGCGTGGCCCAACGGTTGGGGATAAATGCCGCCTGTCTCAACTTCCCAGGTCATGCCTATGTCAGCGTCGAGCCGCCCGCCGGCGAAGACCTGGACGGCGAGCTTGTGTGGAGCAACAAGCGACCGACAGCTTTGCACCGCATGTACATCGATCCCTTCACCTCAGATCACGAGGTGCCCATCGAATACCTTCGCGCCAAGTTAGTCGAACATGGCTGGGAAAGCGACGACGACTCTGCCAGTTTCCAGCCGTCGCCCGTGCCCATCATCGTCCAGCGAATGGCAAAAAACCTCAAGGCCTCATGGGCTGAGGTGTACACGCTTCCCGAAAACGACCCCAAGATCATCTCTACCGGCCGCCTCCGTACCGGTGTTCCTCTTCGCAACCTCAATACAGCCAAATACGCCGCCATGTGGGCTGACCTCATGACCAAGGATCCAGCCACCTTTCGGTGGAGTGACTCCCTGTCCAGGCTCCTGGCAGAATGTTCACAACACTGGTCAGAAGATTTATGGATTCTCGAGAAGTATCTCTCGCCCGTGTACGAAGCGTACGACTCGTTCCTCAAACGCCAGCCTATGGCCATGGATGACCGCGTCGGGTGGCAGCACGTTCCGGATATCATCCGAATGATGAACAATCTCGACAACCGGGGGTCAACAGCGTGTCATAGAAGGTACACAGAGGACATTCAGCGGTCGGTGCACTACAAGATTGGACAGGTTTTTAGGCACAAGAGGTACGGGTATGTGGGCGTTATCAACGGGTGGAGAAGCAAGAATGTGATGCTGCCGGATCCGCATACGGTCTCGCATGAGGATGCAAGGGTGGAAGGTGGAAGATTTGATATGTATTCTGAGATGGGGTATGGCCGGCGGCCGACTGACAAGATTTTTTATACTTGCGTGTAAGTTGCCCCCCGCGCAACGCCATGCTCCCGATTTTTTTTGAGAGTGTGTGACTGATTTGTTGTAGGAGACCGGCGTATTGTCGCCTCAGAATTGCGCAGGAGAATGTGGAGATTATCATGGATCCGGCTGAAATTCCAGAGGAGCTTTTTATCGCGGCGGGTAGGTTCTTTAAAAGGTTTGATCGGGAGAGTTGTCGGTTTGTTTCCAACATTAAGGAGTACTACCCTGATGATTGAGGTCTGATTTGTGTTTGTTTTTTGCTTTCTTTCTTTTTAATATGTTGGGAAGGGCTCGGTAGACTGAGCAGGAATGGTTTTTTTGTTTGGGGGGAAGGGTTGGAAAAGGAAAAGGGTGGTGTATAAGAACAATTACACCCAGGGAAACGGGACCTGGTTAGGAAAGGACACGGGGGGTAGGAAGGGTATAGGATTGGGAAAAAGCCACTCCGCTTCGTCATTTGTTCTGTTTTATTCTTTTTGATATCCTGTATTATTTTACGCGGAGATTGCTGTGGCATCGGGCATTGGCAGGTAGTTGTATATCCTTTTCTGGTATCAGCGTTTGAGATAGAAAGTTTAATTTGGTGGGAAACCACACTGGATGTGCGAGTGAGGTGCAAGTCAAGATGCATGTCAAGGTGAATGTCGTGACGTACAACACTTTGGAGAGTAGTAGCTTGGTTGCCTCCCTCAAGTGTGTTTATTTCTTTTGGTCCAACTCATTGTAAAACCCCTCATAGCCATATCGCAACGTTACCCCTTTACCCTTGAGCACATCAGACATTCAAACACCACCACTCACAAAACCCCTTCGTCATCTGATTTCAGTATAGACAGAGGTGAACCAACCCCCTTGTTAAACCCCCATATATACCTAAAACAACCCAACTCCATTAAGCAATAGTCATTACTTCCTCCCCTTGCCCCTTCTTTCCCCAATCAAAATCATGTACGCCTGTATCATAGCCATATTCTTCATCCATCCAGCACTCCTGTATCCATGTATTCCCCCCATTCCCCAAACGAATTCCAACAGTCGTATATATGTATGTAAAGGGTATCAACTGTGAACAAGTGTACAAAAATCAAGAGAGTGTGTGATGCAACATAAAAATCTCCAAAAAGGTGGTATAAAACGGGGTATCTCTGGAAGCGACGTAAAGGAATTTCCGAAACCGAACTTCCTCCAACTTTTCTTTTCTTCCACACATGGTCATCGTCATTTTCCATCGTCGTGGTTGAGCCTTCTCCTTTATCTCCATGAGAAGATCAGCAGGCAGAGACCGTTTCACGCAAATGCCCTCCCAGTTAACCTACCCGCCGCCTCCCGTTTTTCCGCCCAACCCTTCAACGCCACCAGCAAAATCACCCACGCCATCATCAACGCAACGAAGCCCATGGTAACCGTGTACATGAACATCGGGTTGAGCTGATAGTGGATCATGCCGTCGACCGTGTCACTGGAACTAGCCATGAACATGAAACCGCCAGCGGTAAGACCAAAAGCCGTCAACAACTCCGTTGGTGGCCTTGAGGGGTAAATCGTCTTGGGCGGCTTGAGGTACATAACAACATAACTTAAGCCGCGGGAAAGCGACGCAGCAGTGATGAGATCGCCCCATTGCTTGTGGACCATGGTCGAGATCATGTTCTCTTGTGTATGTGAGCTCATCATCAGGCCCGTGAGAATGATCACAAGAGCCGGTATGGGGTTGAGAGAAAAGGCGTATGTCTCTGGCTCGCGGAGTTGGTCCCTGTCTATGTGATCCTCCTGGGCGGTTTCGACAACATGAAAGTTCAAGAGATTGCGAATGCGTATCGACTCGATGAGCATACCGCAGAGGCCGCCGCCAATGAACAAGACCGTAATAGAGACGTGTTCCAAATCTTGAGAGGACCACTCACCACCCCAATTGCCGAGATGCTCGAGGAAGACGTTAGTCGATCCATAAAAGAAGATGAGGGCACTTTCGACGAATTCGGCAGAAGGACACCATTTCTGGCCCGCCTTTTTCGGACAGACATTCCAAGCCTAAACATGGTTAGAATAGGGATAACAGACTTGAAAAAAGCAAGAGGTCTTACCCATCCAAGATCGCCAAAACTGCCAGCCCAACGAGCGAGCGTCCACCATCCCAACCAGACAAAAACACCCCCTTTGATCCAATGTGCCAGACCACTAAAGATCCCGTTGCCCTCCTATCATCATGGTTAGCATCTATTCTCTATCACCAGAAGACTTTCAAACTCACAAAGAATCGGGCGTAGGTGATAAGCCCTGTGCAGAGTGCAAGGAAGCTAAGGAGAAGAATCGTCCGATCAACAAAGTTATAGGCAAACATGAGGATTTTCCAGAAGCGATCCGAGATCTTGCCAGCCACCTTTGCCACCATCGAGAGAGCCTTGCCAGTCTTTTTCAACGATGGCACGTTGTGCTCGAGATCTTCGTCCTCAAAACCGTCATCATGTTGGTACTCTTTGTGAGCGAGATGTGAAGGGATAGTGGGAGAGGTTGGAGGTGACGAGATAGAGTGACTGCGGAGAGTTTCCGAGCCGAGCTCTGTGCTCTGTCCGCTGTCATGGGAAAACCGACGGTAGGGACCAGGAAATCCTGATTCGTGGGCTTGAATGGCCTCAGTCGACACGGGGATGAAACCCTGGCGTTCTCCCACGTTGCCCAACTCTCCCCTCTTTATCATGCCGGCCACGCGTGCCAAAAGTCCAATGGCCACCTGGGATACGGCAGCGATGGTGACGATCCATCCGATCTTGTGGTGGGCATTATTTGGGTAGAGATCCGGCGTGCTGGCGTTGTAGACGATGCCCAACAGCATGCCACCCGTGTTTAAAGCGAGGAAGCTGAACTGCGCATAGACGGTGTATCTTGAGCGAGCAAGGGATAGCATAACAGCTGCGGGCAGTACAAACATCCAACCCAGAACCATCAAGACAATATGTCCGTAGATAGCCGCTTTGTGGTCCGGATGGGCGAAATATGTCGGTGGGTATTGATCCTCTGGGAGAGGCTTGTCGGCTTCTGTCACCTCCATGCCGCCATGCCCCCCATGTGCGAGGGCTCCTCGGGCGAGGCTGAGGATTACCCAGCCCGTAAGGGCTGGCATGAGGATATCAGGTGATCTCAAAGGTGCCATCATCTGGACTCTCCTAGCTTATACATAACACGCTGTTTTCGAGGCCCCCAGGAGGTTATGCTGGCTAATGGATGCTGGTCAATGGTGTGTGGTCGTTGAATATGATATCGTGTAGGCGGATGTTGTTGTGATAGCGAATACTGATTCAAGGGCTGAAGATGGGATAAAAGTGCCGTTATCGTCATAAAAATGGAATCAAATTCGACCCAATGAATCCAGACCCAAGGTATCGGATCAGATGAAGGACAAAGACTGGTGTGGTTTGATCTGGGGAACAGACCGTTCCGCAACTAGAGGGTGTGGGCAGGTTGTGGCCTGAGAGACCTTATAAAGGAAGCTCCAAACATTGCAAGCTTCATACAGAGGTAGAAAGGACCCATCATAACTCTTTCCCTGATCCGGTATACAAGGACATGGTGATTTGTAATTCCAACCTCTTTCTTGGGGCCAAGATGGGCAAGTGTTCTCCTCGATTCTACTCGTGCTCGGTCTTTGCAGCGAAGCGGCTTCCATATGTCACTTCCACGGCTTGTACTCATCAACTCCGGTACATCCGAGCCTTCTCGTGCCTTTCTAGGGCTGGACGTCGTGGAAGGTTGTCGATGAAGGGTCCACAGTGACGCTGCACTGTGTGGGGAGTCATCTTCATCAGACGCCCCCGACCATGTCACCGCATCATGAACACTATCCAATCAGGTGGCAGGCCCTCGTGCGATTCTTTGAGTCAGCCTTGGGGGAAGGGAGATGGTGTTAGTCTTGGGTGTCACAGCTGTGGCATGTGGTCGGTTCTGATACCTAACTTGGTGGCTTTTCACTTGGCTACAGATACGAAAGAGCGCGAATATTTCTTTTCATTCGTCCAGGGTTTGATGACGGTACAATATGTTGCCGATATCTCCCTAGCTCGTTGGTCGTGAGACCGGAGTTAATACTCAGCTTACAAGGCTGATGAATCAGTTTTCAAGCGGGGTCTTAACCGTTGGCACTTGGCGGTTCACCTCACCCAACCCACAGCTTACACCACAGTGTAATTCTTTCACCAGACAGATATCATATAAGTTGCGCAACTTCTTTTCGTCCAGCGGAAAGTTATATGAGGCTGTATTCAATGAAAAGTTTACAGGCCACAGGTATTACCAAAGGCCATATAGGGACAAACCGGGACGCTCTTCACCCTCCATGAAGCCCTTGAACCCCTCCATCGCCAGCCATCGGCTTTACTCCACATTTGTCCATCCAGGATCTGCCCCACATGATGAGAAACAGAAACTGACAACGCCAACTCCCGCTCACGTTTTTTTTGCGCCCGATACCACCCTCGGGGCCGCTCTACCGAGTCTCGGCGCATAAAAGCCGTGACGGCCTCATCCAGATCGACGATCTGCTCAAGGAGACCACGATATCAGTTCGCGGGCTCGGACTCGAGACAAGAGCCCGACCAACTGTCCCTCCCTGGTGGCTGGCCTTTTGATACGCAAACAGAACAGAGGCTATCCCCCAGAAAGTTGCCCCTTTTCATGGGATGGGAAATGCAAGATCAGATCAGCAAAGAGAACTATCATATCGAGCTATCAATTCAGCTCATTTCTACCCAACGACATGATTGGAAATCCGTCAAAACTCTGTGGTGGTGCTGTCTCGATCTTTTGCAGAATGCAGGGTTCCGGATGACTCGACGGGGAATATCCCGGCAGCGTCTTTCACTTCTTTTTGCGCTATCCGTCATCGTCGACCTCGACTGCTATAAACTCCGATTCGTCCACCAAAAAAATCATTCACACCGTTCCCGGCGTCGGCAGCCAGAGATACCGACAGAAAGATTTGTGCAGCTCTTAATACGCCGGACTATCGCAGAACCAACAGGGTCAAGCAACCACATGCGAACATCACTGTTTGTTGGTAGTCCTCATGTCAGCACTTGTCCAGCTACCGTACATGTTGGGCTACCAGGCAACTGTGGAGAAATGTGAGCGATAACTGGCCCAAAAAAATGACAAAAAACTCGCAAATTTTGACCTCCTGATGACTTGATACTAACACTGAAGACCGCGGACTCCGAACTTCCCGAGTGCCGAATCGAGATCGCATTTATACAAACACAACCCAAGCAAACTTGGCGAGGTACTCTTTTGTACCATGTAGATGTTCGTACTGGGTGATCATTCTAGCCTCTGCTGCTGACCATCTCTACATAGATGTCTTGGTATACCATCAAGATGTGCATGAAGAACATGAGAATTCGAGCGAGGCAAAACGCCAGGCGCTACCTAAGAGTATCTGATAGTCGTTGAGACGTTGGATCTTCAGCAAATCTCTAACAACAGTAACCCACTCACTGCTGTAATAATGATATCCTCCACAGTCTTTCCCTCCAGAAAGGAAACATGCTAGAACGCTACAAGGCTGAGTCCAACACCACACTCTTTCCCAAGCGCCAAGCCATCACCTTCACCATCATGACCTCATCACTTCATTAACCTCCCTCTCTCGCACTTTCCTTTCAAACCCGACAGAACGGTTCCCAAAACCATGGAACCCACCCACCCGGCTCACCCGGCCTCACTCACAGCGCAGATCCCCGGCCCGAGCCTGTTACCCCCTGCCGTCCCACCAACACCCACCTATCCTCCTCACTACCACCCCTCTCTTCCAACACCCTCACCCTCCCCTCCCGCTCAAGCTTCTTCAAAATCTGCACCACCCCCCCAGCAGCCGGTACGTGAAGCGCCTCAGGAACATCCTTATAAATCACCCTCACCAACCCCATCAACGTCCACCCCTTCTCACTCCCCTCCTGCCCCCCCGCAACAGCGACATCAGGGTAGGCTCTCAGTTGCTGGACCACCTGATCCTCTCTCTGCTGCCTGTGCCGGATATATTCCTCAATCTTTTCCCTGCCCTGGTCAATAACCGGCCCATGACCCGGGTAAGCCTTCCCATCAACCAAACTCTTCATTTTTGCCAAAGAAGTGAGATAAGCAGATAGGTCTTCAAACACAGCGGTCCCGTGGCCGAGGACATTATCCCCGGTAAAAAGACCGGGCTGTTCTTGCTGAGATGAAGAGGGGGGAAAGTATTGTAGCACCATGTGATCTTCTGTATGGCCTGGGGTGTGAACCGCTTTTAACCTCGCCCCTCCTCCTCCCTCCTCCACTTCAAACTCTTGCCCGTCGGAAATGTCCAAAAAGGGTATGTTGGTCGGGTTGTGGTAGTCTGGCCTGTGCTTGTAGATTTTGATGCTGGGGAAGGCGGAGAGGAGGTCGGGGATGCCGCCTACGTGGTCGTGATGCCAGTGGGTGATGATGCATTTTGATATTGTGGCGCCTGAGGAGGAGGAGAGACAGGATTTGAGGGCGGTGATCCAAGTTGGTTTTCCCTCGCCGGTGTCGATTAGGATTCTGTTTGGGCCGGTGCCGACGAGGTAGGTGTTGGTGCCTTGGAGGGTGAATTTGGAGGGGTTGCCGGCTAGGATGCGGGTTATGGAGGGGGCTAGGGGGGTCACTTCTGGGAGGGGGGGTAGTTGTGCCATTTTGAAGAGGGGATTTGGTTCGGGGATGTGGGTTTTGTCGTGGTGGTGGTGAAGGTGGTGAAGGTTGTGAGATTGGCGGCGGAGGAATAGGGGGAGGAGGCGCATTACCAAAACACCAAAACCAGCTTTTGGGTTTTGAGGTAGTATGAGCTTGATGGTGGGATTTATAAGTGGGATAACGACGCGGGGTTAGGGGATCAAGCAAGGCGGCTGCGGGGTAAAGTGGTCTCGGTGATCAACGTCCGGGTTTTGGGTAGACGCAAAGTAAGTAACAGTTACCCGGGCATGGGGACGGACATGTGAGGTGCTTCTTGCAGGGCTTTGTTCGAGTCTCACTCAGCTGCCGGGAGTGGTGATACCTTGAATAAATTTGGGATGGAGGAATTTGATTCTGATACCAGATGAGATGACGAACAACATTGAACGTTATAGTTGACTTTATGTTGTTATGTGTTTCGTCAGCTCATTCAGCCTTGTTGATGACATACTAACACTGTTATATTCACCTATATACACTCGAAACATATGAATGGGAAGATGAGTTCCAGAAGCAAGAGAAGAGCTCAGCTGTGCCGAGGCTGATGTTGATGCTGTCTTGGCGGCATGTCGCCATCCAGTGACATCCCACCTTAGCGCCGGAAAGCTGAAGGGGTCCACAGCTTATCGATAAGCCTTGCGGGCGGATAGCGATAAGCAATTTCCAGCCAGCCGTGTGGCCGTTGGACGCCTGCCTTGCCGTGGAAGCAACTGAGATCGCTGAATCGGCACAATCCCAGCAGCCAACATCTTTTGTTTACTTTCGTGGTTTAAAGCTTTCTTGGAACCCTTGACCCGGTCGAATTGCACCGGAACAAAGAGTGAAAGCCGATATTTTGACTCTGAATCCCTGTGAAAGCCATTGAGCTTTGATCGCCGCGCGCCACGGTCAATAAGACCATTTCCAGCCCCGGTCGACAAGTTCGACTTACACGGCCAAGCACCCTGAAAGCTATCCCAACTTCGCGACGTGACCCCTCTGGACCACCCCTTGCCGAGAAGTTTTCTTGGGTACTTTGAGGCAGGAAAAGTCATCAAAAGATCCAACGCGGAAACTGAAAAAGTCTGTAACTCCAACAGCCGCACGATAACCGTGACTGGCGCATCTTGATCTCGCCAGTGTCCCCTCCCCCCCTATTCAATCGCGGGGTTCCCTCGACCGAGCCAGCCACACCAGCTTGAAGTGTATCACTTCTTATAGACTCCAGGACTATTCAAGATGTCATCCGCGAGGCCCGCCACACCGGCGTCGCCCAAGAACTACAAAGTCAAAGCAGCCCAGCAAGGCCAGCCCATGTACGGTTGCGGTAGGTCCTTCCGGTCCCCTGTGTTATTGCATGATGTTTGCTAACATCTGTGCCTCGATAGAACACCTACAGAAGCTCTTCAACCAAGATCAAGTGACGACCAACACATCGATCCATCATTACAAGATGATTCTCCGTACAATATTCGACCAGACCCCGGTCGTCTCCCAGACGGTGAAGGTGGTGGACACTCAGCAAGTTGTCACCACTCTCACACCGACCTATCTTTGTCTTCAGTGCCCATCAACGGTTACTGAGGAAGACCGAATAAAACATGGAAACAAGAAGTCGCACCGTTTTTATGTCGACTCGAGAAGCGCCGCTCTTTACTGCCAAATGTGCGACGACATGGTTTATGACCCAACCTTTGAAGAGCTTCGGTTGAAGAAACTTGGCACAAGCACATTCTCCAACAGTATGCCCTCTCTTTTCTGTCTGTCTGTCAGTCTAGCTATAACTAATCTTTATCTTTATTGCAGCACGGAAACGCAAGCAAGACGAGCTCTTCTCGCCCGATCCTGTCAAAGATAGCCCCGCCTACATCTCCCAAAACACCACGACAGCAACCTGCAAGGCCAACGGTCTCCGAGGCATCTACAACGCAGGTGCCACGTGCTACCAAAACGTCGTTCTCCAGTCGTTCCTTCACAACCCCATCCTCCGAAACTACTACCTGAGCGACGGCCATTCGAGCTGCGACACCCCCCACTGCCTTTCCTGCGCCATGGATGACATGTTTCAAGACTTTTACGCCGTGGAAAACACCAATGGCTATACGGCGGCCAATATCCTCAGTGGATTCTGGATCTCGGAGCGGAAAGCCTTTGAAAATCTCGTCACGACCAAGGAGCAAGACGCGCACGAGTTTTTCCAGTTCTTGGCCGAGGAGCTGCACGAGAGGAACGGTGACGGGAAGAAACCAGAGATTGGGAGTGAGCACAGCTGTAACTGCATCATCCACCAGACTTTTTATGGTAAACTGCAAACGCAGACAACGTGCCAGAATTGTCAGGGAGTGACGAACCAAGTACAAAGCTTTCTGGACTTGAGTCTGCCGCTGGAGAATCTGACGCAGAAAAAGGGAGGGAAGAAGCTGCTGGGGGGCAAGGGGACGATGACGCTGCAAGAGTGCTTGGATGAGGAGTATGTCAAGCTTGATAAGTGCGAGTATAGGTGTAATGGATGTAATTCGACGCAGCAGGCGAGGAGACAGACGAGTATCAAGCGGTTGCCGAATGTGCTGTCGATTCAGCTGAAGGTACGTTTCCCTCCTTCCTTTTTTGGCGAGCAAGTGAAAGTGGCCACTGACACTTGAATAGAGATTCGAGTACAAGCAAGGCCGTCATGAGCGAGCAGCCAAGATCGACACCCCGGTTCAGTTCCCGCTGCAGTTGAATATGCTGCCTTATACGACTGTTGGCCGGTCTGGGGACACAAAAGATAGCTACGAACTGGCGAGGCAATGCACGTATGATTTGTTGAGTGTGGTGGTGCACGTGGGGGAGATTGATACGGGGCATTATGTGTCGTATTGTCGGGTTGGTGATCAGGTATGTCCCTTCTTTTCACTTTGGAAGATGGCAATGCTAACAAGACTGAAAGTGGTTCGCTTTCAACGACCACAAGGTGGAAGTTGCCCAGAAGTCGGACGTGCTCAACGCAAAAGCCTACCTCTTGTTTTATATTGTCAGGTCATTGACGTAGGAACCTTGCTGGGTTTCTTAGGCAGAGCTGGTTGGACTGTCTCCATATCGTCCAACGGAACGGGGCCGGACCTTTTGAGCCGCCGAGTTGAAGTGATAGTTGGTTTTTTTGTTAGCTGGCTATTCTTATCTTGTTGTTCTTCCGCGAAAGCGAAAGAGACCAGCGAAAATGGATTGTTGTGGTTTTATTTGGTTTTTGGATGGATGTACGGGGATCTCTTCCAATGAAGGAAGGAGCGGCATTTGTAAATACCACTTCTTGCACTGTATAAAAAGCATTCATTGATATGAAATACTGGTTGGGAAAGGGGTAATAGATTTGGTGTGGTTCATTGAGCGCACTTTTGAAGCACCATTACCAGACATGCGGAAAGGTTGTCTGTCATGAAGCCATGCTACCTATATCTACAAAGTAGGTAGGGAATTTACTTTTCCTCCCTCCACTTCCACCCCAAACTCTCAAAATTAGCATAGCAGTAAAACTCGTTACTTAGCCCCCTGGCATGCACAGGGTCGTAGTCTGTGGTTCTAAGACCGACGGACTTGTAGAGCCGGGTGACGAGGGGTTTCATCCTCTCGCCGGTGCAGACGATGAGCTTTTTGTCGTCAGCGGCGGTGGGCTTGAAGAGCCAGTTGACGGTGATGGCGGCTTTGGTTTGGCAGTCTTCGGAGAGGAAGGGGGGGTCGCAGATGATGCGGTCGCAGGAGGATTTTAGGTGCGCTAAGGGGTGTTAGTTAGGGAAAAAGGGGGAGGGGGAAGGGGAACGTACCAGGGAGTTTAGTCGGCTGGGCGAAATCGTAAAAGGAAAACTCGGGAAAGACGGCGAAGCGGTTGTCGTGTTCGAGGAGGATGAGCTTTGGTTTGGGCTCTTCTGGGCTGGCAGCATTCTAATTTTCCTTTTGTTAGTGATCTTGCAAGAAAGGAGAGACGGAATAGAGAGAGCATACCAAGATATTCTTCAAAGCTACAAAAACACTAGGAGCAGAAACGACACCAATCGTCATGTCTGGTGTTGCGTTGAGCAGGAGCTGTTTGGCGAGGAAGTTTGCTGTTTCGTCCGAGTACTGTTTTCTCACAATGTTAGCATTTATTTCTGACCATCATTGAGAGGAAGCTATGCTGACCCAAAACTGAGACTCGTTCCAGTCCTCCCCAAACGCCTCCATCGACAGCTTCTGCTGCTGCAAATCATGCTGCTCTTCGGCTTTGGCCTGAAGCTTGGCGAACTGCTCCTGCCGGGCATCGCGCTCGGCGTAGAACTCCTTCAGTGCATCGAGGGCGGAGGAGGAGAGAACACTGTGATAATATTAGTTTCACATTCAACTGTTTCTCACAAACAGACTCACATCTCATCATCACTATCTTGGCCGGCCATTTTCGGGTGAGTTTTGGTTGTGAAGTGTTAGTGAAGCAAAAAGGTGACTGTATGGGGCTGTTCGGTTGAAAGTGAAAGTCTGCAGCAAAAATTTGGACCCATCTGTGGAAATCTTGCATTTTTTGGCAAGTCCAGAGCCCAGTTTTGAGGGTTGCAACAGCCTCTTTCAACTGCAACTACTTGGCATCAAAATTGAACAACAACAACAACAACAACGACGGTTCTCTTCTTCGTCTTGTCTTTTGAACCCACACAACCCAAGGAAATTTCTAGTTATATAGGTATGTACACTCTACGTGGTGTCCCGTGCTCTCCACCCCAGGCCCCTGACAACAATTTACTCATCCAAAACGTGGAGATACTTTCTCTCCTCCTTCTTCTCCTTTTCAGTGGCAGGCGGCAGGTCGTAGAATGTTGAGGAACGGAAACCTTGCTGGAAGGGGGTTAGTCGATGCAAACAAAGCAAAAAGGGAAAATAAAAAATAAAACGTACCAGATAATGGTAAGTCCACTTGCTGATGTCGGTGGGCTCAATGTCCAAATCCTTGAAAGTCTTGGCCGTCTCGTCAATTACTTGGTCGTGGAACTCGCGCTCAATCTCGTCGGCCGACATGATGTCCCACCACAAAGCCTTATTGATGATGGCAGCCGCAGGCTTGAGGATGGCTTTGGGCACGTTGATGTGTCTGCGCTTCTTGAAGATCTCACGGTCAACCAGCTTGGCGATTTCAGCCATGGCGTATTGCTTGGGACCGTAAAGCTCGAAAGTCTGGGCGGCAGTGTTGTCGTCCCAGAGCATCTTCTCCAAAGCCTCACCGACATCGATGACGTGTACTGGCCAGAACTTCTCCTGCATGTTGTTGGAGGTGAAGAGGTTGACAACGCTGGCAAGCTTGAGGAGCAGGTTATCCTCGAAACCGAACATGGGAGCAGGTCTCACGATGGTGGTCTCGGGGAAGATGCTGCGGACAACGTGCTCAGCACGGCCCTGTGTAGTCTGTTAGACCTCCGCACCTTTCCACTTGGCTGTTCAGGGGCTACATACCTTGGTGGAGTAGAACTCGGAAACGTGGTTGGGGTCGGCGTTGTACGAAGAGACGTGGATGAACCGATCAACATCGTACTTGGCAACCGCCTCCGCGATCCTCTCAGCACCCTCAATGTGGACATCCTCATAGGAGAAGTTCCTGACCTGGTTAGCCCCCTTTCCCCCTTTGACCAAGACCAACGTTGCCGCACTCACTTGGTAGGGTAGTTCCGGCCAACCAAGTTGTAGACAACGTCAGAGTGTCTGACGCTCTCCTCGATCGACTGGGTGTTGCGCAGGTCGTATTCCTAGCCCCTCTTTAGCATCATGGTTCTCGTTTCCTTTCCTGAAGACTCTCTTCATACCACGAAGACAACCCGACCCAAATCACCTGTCACCTTGAGATGGCGCTTGGCCATCTCCTCACGGTAGGGCACAACGACGGTGCATCCTTGTCTCGCTACACGCAACATTCCGTCAGTCCCCCTTCATAATTGCCTCTGCCCCTCGGTAGTTCGAACCTAATCTGTTGACAATATAACGACCGAGCTGGCCAGTGGCGCCGAAGACGGTGGCAGTGTGCTCGCCGAGGGAAGAACTGTCGATACTCTATCAGAAAGGCCCCTTTTGTCTCAGTCAAAAAGGAGAAGCAACGGACCGGCCACCCTGGGTGCGGATAAGAGGCTTGCCGGTGCGCGTGATGTGGACGTCGGAAAGGGCTCGGCGCTGGTGGTGAAATGCGCTCCTGGCGATCTTGGGCGCCGCCGTCCGCACGGCGGTCGGCATGGAGGCCATATTTACTGGACTATGGACGTTGAGATCGCTAGAAGCGCTGGGTCCTCTCAATTGACGTGAGGGTCGTCGGGGAATACGGAAATATGGGAGCTTCGTTTCGTCAATTGGCATTCAACCACCGCCATCAAGTTGCCCACCCGCTTCAAAGCTCCCAGACCCACTACTGCCCCGGTCGGCGATGACGCTAGCCAATCAGGGGTGGGGAGCTTGAGCAAGGCAGAGGGAGCACAGGCCAGCTCCCGCCAGGTACGTACCTCATCGATAGGCTGCCCTGCCGCGTCAAGAGGGAAGCTGGGCTCTCAGCAGCGGGCAGCCTCAAGCAGCTTCCATCTTCAACTTTAACTTTCAGCATTTCAACTTCGATTGATACCCCCGCGAGTCACATATTCGGAAGGAATCCAGGATCGATAGTGAACACACCATAGAACCCACAGAATTAACCACACAGTGGACGGCCATCATGAACGTCGACACCATCTCCGACTTTCTCGCCGAGCAGCGGGATAACACCATCGATGAGCTCCAGGGTCATGTCCTGGAGTTCGAGACGTTATGGGAGCGCAAGCTCTGGCACGAGCTCACCAACAAGCTCATTGAGTTCTTCAACCACCCCGGGAGCGCCCCCCAACGCCTACAATTCTACAAGGTCTTCGTCTTGAAGTTCGCCGACAGAATCAACCAACTCAAGCTCGTCGACCTCGCCCTCAAAGCCGCCACACAATGCCTAGGTAGCTTACTTCGCCTTCGTTGAACTTCCAACATGACGCAACAATACTAACCCACCCACCACCAGACAATAACGAGCGCCTCGCCTTTATGCAATCCGTAGCGACCAGAGTCGACAAGGAAAACTCCCAAGACGCCCACGTCTTCGCCCTCATCGCCGTCGCCCGCGTCAAGCTCGACCTCGAAGACCTCCCCGGCGCCCGAAAAGACCTCGACAAGGCCGAATCCATCCTCGACAAGTTCGACTCGGTCGAGACCATCGTTCACTCCTCCTTCTACCACGCCCAGGCGGATTACTACCAAGCCAAGCAAGACTTTGGCGCCTACTACAAGAACGCCCTCCTCTACCTAGCCTGCATCGACGTCAAGAACCTCCCGTACGAGGAGCGCCGCCACAGGGCACACGACCTCGCCATCGCCGCGCTCGTGAGTGCCTCCATCTACAACTTTGGCGAGCTGCTCCTCCACCCTATTCTGGATGCGCTCAAGGAGAGGGAGGAGGACAAGTGGCTGAGGGACCTGGTGTTTGCGTTCAACAAGGGGGATCTGGTGCAGTATGACCTGCTGGCCAACCAGATCCAGGCTCATCCTCTGCTGGCGGCGCACTCTAATAAGCTCAGAGAGAAGATTTACCTCGCTGCGCTTACCGAGGCGGTGTTTAGACGTCCCCCTCACGACAGGGCCATGTCGTTTGACACGATTGCGTCAGAGACAAAGGTCAAGCCACACGAGATTGAGCATCTGATCATGAAGGCGCTTAGTCTGGGGCTGTTGAGGGGGACGATTGACCAGGTGGATGAGGTGGCGCATATCAACTGGGTGCAGCCCAAGGTGTTGGATATGACGCAGATTGAGAACATGAGGTCGAGGTTGAAGGAGTGGGATTCCAGTGTGGAGCAGCTGGGCAACTGGATTGAGAAGGTCGGGCAGGACGTCTGGGCTGCTTAGTCGGATCTTAGACGGGACAAGACGTTGATGGATGAGGAGTGAGAGAGAAAAGAAACAGCGAGCTTCGATGCTGGGCTAGACTGGCGTGTGGAAATCATGGCATAGAGTAGTGGCCTTCTACAACCCTTGACGTAATTAGACAAATGATGAAAGTCTGAGCGTCTTATGATCTTATACACTGAAGCTTGGGTTTTGAGATCGCTGTATTTGCACACTTGGCTTGGGTACTGGTGGATATGGTATAAACTATGCACTCCTGTCTCCTGATGTAAATATTTTCCCTTTTTTTGCTGTCTTCCATGGTAGATGACGAAAAAAATTAAATCAACGCCAACAAAAACAAAATCTTTTTACTCTGTCAAGCCTTCTTCACCTTCTTTTCCTCTTCTTGATCCCGACCCGGCCTCCCCAAAACACAAACACACCCCGCCAACCAAGCCGGCCACCAAACGCACCAGACCACCACGGCCGAGTACGTCCCCGTCACATGCCACGCCACTGCTGCCTCGCGCAAGATGTCACCGACGTTGAGACCCCAAATCGCCGCGCTGGCGAGCAGGACAGCGGGGGGGCTGGTGAGGTTGAGTAGAACGAAGCCGACAATGCGGGACACAGGGGAGGAGGAAGGTTTGACAAAGGAGAGGGGGGCGGATAAAAGGCCGATGAGCATTGCGAGGGAGAAGTTGAGGGTTGCGAGGGAGGAGAGGAACATGCCCAGGAGCAGGAGGGAGAAGGATTTGACGAGGTGATATTGTTGGAGGTTTGGGGAGAAGAGGGTTGTTATGGTGAGGGAGAGGGTTATTGGGAAGAGGGTGTTGATTAGGAGGAAGAGGTAGAAGAGGGGGGTTAGGGCCTAAAGGGAGGGTTAGTAAAAAGAAAGAAAAAAAAAGGGTGAGGGGGTAAACGGGAGGGTATGGCTTACCGATTCGGGGACGTGGTTGAAGATGTAGAGAGGGATGGCGGAGAGGGAGCCGGATAGGGCTACTATCGCCAGAGGGAGGAAGAGATCACGCTCGGTGGTTGGTGTTGGGGCGTCGTCCTTGTCGGACGACTCGGTGGTTGAGGCGGCCGGGATCTCGGGTTGTCCGCTCTTCATCCAGAGGAAGATGGCCATGATGGTGAAGTTGGCGGCTACGAGCATGGCGCTGGGGAGGTAAGTACCGATGCTGACGAAGCGCTCGCGGTGCATGAGCAGGTAAAAGAAGAAGCTCTGGTGGAGGTGCTCGAGGAGGTTGTTTAAGCTGCGGAAGGTACCCTCAACGACACGGCCCATGGCCATCTCATCTTGCCAGCCTTCGCCAAAGGGTTGAAGAGTAACGGCGTCGACGTGGTAGGGGATGAAGCTGCTGTGAGGACCGCTGGCAAGGCCAAGACCCTGCTTGAGCATACCCCGAAGCATGGTGCGAAGACGGTCAGGGTACTTGTCATTGTGGTTCCACATCTCCTGCAAAGCCACGCCCATACCCATCTGTCCTCCGGCGATATTAACAACGGAGTTGATCAAGTCGAGGTTGGGAAGCTGCCCGTTGACGCCATCATAAACAATATGAACGCTCTTGAAGCGGTTTTCCTGAACATAGTCAATAGCAATAGCCCCCTGAAGAGCCCCCG
This sequence comes from Podospora pseudocomata, assembly GCF_035222375.1. Taxonomy (NCBI): domain Eukaryota; kingdom Fungi; phylum Ascomycota; class Sordariomycetes; order Sordariales; family Podosporaceae; genus Podospora; species Podospora pseudocomata. The sequence continues at coordinate 2,275,870 of NC_085889.1, read as the reverse complement.
ACTTGATAGGCAGGCTGGCCACCCGGGAGCTGTCGTGCGCATCATGGTAGGCATCAACCCAAGCCTGAGGAGCAGCGATGCTGTCAGGACTAAGAAGGATAATAATATCCTTCGACCAAAGCGACCACCTCTTGAAATATCTCGCCAAAGTCAACACCAGAGGAACCCCATTCTTGTTAACCTCATGTTTGACATTCTCCCAAGCAGCCACCAGAACAATGGCCTCAGTAGCATCTCCCCTCGGAGCCTGAAGGATCGCATAAAGGTTCTCCCCCTCAAACGTCCGTCCCGCCGCATGATACGTAAAGTTCTGCCTCGCCGTCTTGAGCCCAAGACCTCTGACTATCGACTCGAGCTTGTCGTTGATCCTATTCCTCTTGTCAGCCCCCAACCATCCAGCCCGTGTCAATCCTATGCAAGGACCTACTCGACATTACTCTTCCCCACCAGCGAGTTCACCTCCTGCTTATACGCCCTAAGAACATTCTGGTCACTCCCCCCAAAATAAGTATGTACCTGTCCCGGTAAAAGCGCATTTTCTGAAATATATGTCCGTCTCGAGTACTCGTTCAGCGGGAGGAGGAACAGCCACACCGCACCGACAAGGATGCACAGCAACGAGAGGTATGGTGGGATCTTTAGAATTCGTGGGTCGCGACGAAGCGCCAGCGCGCTAGCTATTCAGGAAACAAGCCGTTAGCAAGCTGTAGTCGTCCCAGGACTCTGAATTACTCACATAATAATCGCGGCATCTTGACTGCAGTACCGTCAATTGCATGCAGCGGGAAGCTCTCTCGAGAGCTGTGCTGTCAGATGCGCCTACTGAATCAGGGGTCGCGCGTTTGTGTGATTAATTGGGGACCGAAACCGTGGCGCGCCGTTTCATGCATAATACGGGGTTGCGCTAACCTGATTGCGTTAATTATTAACCATAACGACTCAACAGCTTCTGGGGTTTGTTTTAAAGAAAATGTCGACTCTGGAATTCGAGTTGAAGAATGTCCAACCCGAAGAGAAGCATTACGTATATCATATCTATAGCAGGGCTCACCTTCCAGCCCAAATTAACATAACCCTTATCCCTCCCATCGTATCTTCCCAACCCCATGGTATACCCAGCGTGCTAGAATTACATTACAAGAAGAACATAACCCAACACTTTGTTCATACAAGACATCGCCTCATAATCCCAATCCCCCGTCCCCCAAATCTAAGGTCCTAACCTCTGGGTACTCCCGACCAACCCCAACGCAACACCTGGTGAAGCAGCAGCAGGGGTGTTATTCGAAGGCAGCACTCCAAACCTGCCATACGTCTTCTGGTCAATGCTCACATAGTGCGGCAGTCTTCCCAGCAGATTCAGCTTCCCCTCGATCCATCTCAGAATCTTCTCTGGTGGCGCAAGGAACTTAACATAGCCCAAACCAGCTACACCCTTCACGTCAGCACACTGTCTCTTTTCTTTCTTGTTAAGAGTTGAGGAAAACATACCACCATAACCAACCGCCAACCCAGCCGCATGTCCCCAAAAGCTCGAGCTCGGCACCAACACCGCCATCGCAAACAGCACCCCAATCGGCGTCGTCCAAGTAGGAATACTGTACGTCCCAATGACAAAGTTCGGATTGACCTTGTAAGTCTTGACCGCCTCCACCCCGAGCAGCAAAAACACCCACATGCTCGCTCCCATGACCGCAACGTTGTTACCGAAAACGAATTTCTCCAAACCGACGTACAGAAACGCGGGGATGGTTGTTAATGCTATTATTCGTCAGCCGTGTCACTCCATAGTGTTTACAGATGGGATACTCACGCCCAAAGAATAACGCCAGGCAGTTCAGCGTGCCGTACTCAGCCTCAAACCTCTCCATTAGAGGTGTCAAGGCGAGTATGTTCATCACAGCGTGGAAAATGTTGAGGTGGATAAACGGAAAGGTGTTCATGCGGTATACTATCCCCAACGTCAGTCAGCCCTGTCTTGTTGTCCATCTTATTTTGGGTTATTGGGCAAGCATACGAGTAGCAAGTCCCATCTCGTCCGGTATCAGCGCCCCCCATTGTTGAATATCAACGATGCTCTGTAACCCCGCCAGCCAGAATCCAACAATCGCAATTATTACTACTCGTGTAAACAGCGGCAGCCGGAAGACGTAGGTTCGCGCGCGGGTGGTGTTGAGTGCGGTGATGTTGGGTGGCATGGTGTCTGATTTGGTTGTCTCTATTCCCGGAAAATACGGTAAGTGTTGAGAAAACGTAAAGTTGTGATTAAACTGTTATATAACCGAATCGTCGTGATGTTCCAGGACCAATTATTGTGTATCCCCTCTCTTCTGGTAGGCCCCTTTTTCCTGCGTCGCTTTCGTTGGGCTGTTCGACCGGCTCGCTTCGTTGCGATTGTGGACGTCGTCAGGTCATTCGCTTCGTCGCCGGATGCCTCAACAAAACCTCGCTTCTGGCGTATACGACATAAAATCAAGAGTGTGAAAATGTGGGAAGAAACCACAATAAGCAAAGTGGAAGAGACCTCAGCCAACCGCGCATGCATCAAGGGAATTGGACGGATGCGCGATGGACCCTACCTCATAATCCACCCTGTAAACATGCTGACAGCTGCACAGCGATAAGGATAACGGTTGGTTTGGCATTTGATCAGCCCGATAAATGCATAATATGAAAAATTGCCCTTGCCGGCCGGCATCTTCGCCAATATGTAGCGTAAAGTCAGGTAAGGATATCCAACCCAAAAAAAATAAATTATTTAACAACGTGCGGTCCCCCACGTTGGTGCATCTTCGCCAAAATTAGTAGCATAAGGCTGATACAACACATGACGACATTTCAAGATATTACAAGGGGTAGTTTTCTTCAAATCTTCATTCATCGTACGTAAATGATAGCGATACACCAGCGGTATACTTACACCAAAGAACGCGGTGTTCCCTCAACTCCAAATGTATACCGGTGAAATTCCAGATTCCACACAAACCATTGAACAACAGCCCAGACACCAGATTCATATAAATGACAAGTACCATTGAAATGCAAGGCCATGACTATACATACAAAAGGAAACAGTTGCTGCGGTTACGCCAATTCCCATAGTTCCAGAAGCCGCCGATCTTTCCTGTCGGCCCTCACACCACCATTCTCATTCTCCGATTCATGACACACGTCACATTTTGGGGTATTTTAGTTCTTGGCCTTCTTGGCCATGGTGTTGAGAGCGGAACCGTTCTTGAACCACTCAATCTGGGCCTCGTTGAAGGTGTGCGAGAGGGGGATCTCGAAAGCCTCACCGTTGGCGGGCTTGACACGGAGAGTGATGGGCTTGCCAACAGCAAGCTCAGTGCAGAGGATGTCGACCTTGTCATCGGGATTGATCCTGTCGTAGTCGGCAGGGTCGGAGAAGGTGAGAGGAAGCATACCCTGCTTCTTGAGGTTGGTCTCGTGGATACGAGCGAAAGAGCGGGTGATGATGGCGAGACCACCAAGGTGGCGGGGCTCGAGAGCGGCGTGCTCACGAGAAGAACCCTCACCGTAGTTCCAATCACCGATAACGACCCAACGGATGCCCTTGGCCTTGTAGTCACGGGCAACAGCGGGGACGGCATCCCACTCACCAGTGGTGAAGTTCTTGATCTTGTTGGCCTCACCGTTGGCAGCGTTGATGGCACCAATCAACATGTTGTTGGAGATGTTGTCGAGATGACCACGGTACTTGAGCCAAGGACCGGCCATGGAAATGTGATCGGTGGTGGTCTTGCCCTGGGCCTTGATGAGGATGGGCATGTCAGTGGCATCCTTGCCGTCCCAAGCGTTGAAGGGAGAGAGGAGCTGGAGACGGTCGGAGGTGGGGGAGACCTGGACAGTGACGTTGGCACGGTCCTTAGGGGGGGCCTGGTAGGTGTCCTGGCCGGGGTCGTAGCCTCTCTCGGGGAGACCGTTGCCGGTGGGAGGAGAGAGCTTGAAGTCCTTGCCATCCTTGTCCTTCAGGGTATCGGTGAGGGGGTTGAAGGAGAGAGAGCCGGCAATGGACATGGCAACGACGAGATCGGGGGAGGTGACGAAGGAGTGAGTGGCGGGGTTACCATCGTTACGGCCGGTGAAGTTACGGTTGTAGGAAGAGATGATGGAGTTGGCCTCGCCCTTCTTCACGTCCTGGCGATCCCACTGACCAATGCAGGGGCCGCAAGCGTTGGCAAGAACGACACCACCGAACTCCTCGAAGGTCTGGAGCTGGCCATCACGGGCAATGGTGGCGCGAATCTGCTCGGAACCGGGGGTGACGGTGAAGAGAGCCTTGGACTTGATGCCGTGGTTGAGGGCATCGCGGGCGATGGAGGCGGCGCGGGACATATCCTCGTACGAGGAGTTGGTGCAAGAGCCGATAAGACCGACCTTGACCTCATCGGGCCAGTTGTTGGCCTTGGCAGCCTCGGCGAACTTGGAGATGGGGGTAGCAAGATCGGGAGTGAAGGGACCGTTGATATGGGGCTCGAGCTCAGAGAGGTTGATCTCGATGAGCTGGTCGTACTCGGCACCGTCATCCTGGCGGAGCTCCTTGGCGTAAGAGCGGGCGAAGTCACCGATCTCGGTACGCTTGGTGGCCTTGAGGTAGTCGTACATGCGGTCGTTGAAGGGGAAGAGGGAGGTGGTGGCACCAATCTCAGCACCCATGTTGCAGATGGTACCCATACCAGTGGCAGACAAGCTGTCGACACCAGGGCCGAAGTACTCAACGATGGCACCAGTGCCACCCTTGACGGTGAGAATGCCAGCAACCTTGAGAATGATATCCTTGGGAGAAGTCCAGCCAGAGAGAGAGCCAGTCAGCTTAACACCGATAACCTTGGGACTATGAAAATGTTAGCGCTGCGCACATTTTAAGCTTTACGCTAAAAGCACTTACGCCTTCAACTCCCAGGGGAGGTTGGCCATAACATCGACAGCGTCAGCACCACCGACACCAATGGCAGCCATACCGAGACCCTATTTCCTGTCAGCGCCTGATTTTCTTTTGCCATCGCATTCAACTTACACCAGCGTTGGGGGTATGGGAGTCAGTGCCGATAAGGAGACCACCAGGGAAAGCATAGTTCTCCAAAAGAATCTGATGAATGATACCAGAGCCGGGCTTCCAGAAACCGCTATAATCAAGTCAGTAAACCGTTCTTAATGGCAGGAATGCGCATATGTTACATATTATATTTAGCTGTTTACATATGTTAGTATATTGTTCTAAACCAAGTTGAAAGAAGTGCTGAGAGCACAGGGAGAACATACCGCAAGCAGAGGCAAGGAAGTCGTAGACCTCCTTGTTGATACCAACAGCGCGAGCCAAATCCTTCTCACCACCCTGCTGAGCCTCAATCAAGTGGTCGCAGTGGACGGTAGTGGGGTTGGCGACGGAGGGCATGCCGGCGGACATGAACTGAAGGATGGCCATCTGGGCGGTAGCATCCTGGCAGGCAACGCGGTCGGGGCGAAGTCTGAGGTAGGAGACACCACGCTCGATCTCCTGTCCATGGGGATCGTCCAAGTGGGAGTAGAGAATCTTCTCGGCATAGGCGAGAGGGCGGTTGAGTCTGGAACGGACAATGGCGAGGTTCTCAGACATCTTCTTGTAGTTGATGAAGTTGCCCTCCTCCCAGTTGTTCTGCTTGACCTGTTTGCGCGAGCATGTGTCAGATAAGCCATGATCACCAGTGCTTCCCAGGTTGTCCTCCCAGCCGGTCGAGTGCTCACCTTCTTGTCAAGGGCAGAGTCGGAGACGGTAGCCATGGTGCGCCGGAGGCCCAGGCTCGCGCTGCCGACAGCGCGGCTCCGGGCAGCGCCCAGGAGCTGACGAGTAGCCATCATCTTGCCTTACGATCAGCTCGGTGAGCGCAGCTTCACAGAGTCAATTGAGGTAGAAGGTGTTGACGTTGCAAACCAGGTGGCTTCTGGAGGAAGAGAAGAGCGAAAAAGTGGAGGAGAATTTAAAAAGATAGCAAGAATCTCGCAAGGAGGGATTTTAGGTCATAAGTGGCAACGGGAGGGCCTGTTGTTGGAGCTGCTGCCACCGTCATAGCCGAGAAAGTATCTCGTCCCGGATGGAGACCTGCCAGCTGGCCAATCAGAACCCCGCCGATTATGCTCTCCCGCATTGTGGGGGAGCACTGGATCGCAGGACATGACATCGCTGCCAGCTCGAATCAGGTTAGCCCTCTCCCCAATCCCTTCCCCTTATGGCTGTTCTTTTTTTGATCAAAGCCGCGTGAGTGGTCTATGTCGCATGCCCAGCCCTTATTGCTGCTATCTGTCTATGAGTCCTGAATTGTCACTACTGTCTTTGATCCCGTTGCCGTAGCCTGGGGGACGCCAAACACAAAGAGACATTGGGCGACCACGGGCACACACACACGACAAAACAACACCAGGGTTTCCGGGTTGGCACCCTGAGAGACTAGCGAGAGGAGGCTGCAGCTGCGAGCGGTACCTGGCCTCGCAGACGCTTGCTCTGCTGCCAATGAGGGGCAGGGATATCGGATGAAGGGTAACGACAGCACCTAGACTCCGACCGACGCGAGCACGAATAGCCGAGGCAGCGACCTGTTTCCCTCCTGATCTCTAGAGGTATTGGCTACGGAGACAACAAAGAGCTTCGAAGCTCTTCTCAATCAAACATGGAATTTCGACTCCCTCAAGCTTCACAGGGGTTGTGGTTGTTTCAAGCCGGAGCTTACGACCGGGGTATCTGAGGCTTGGGTGCTACGGTGCTGATGACATGTGCTGCAGCTGATTCATGTGCCTCTCAAGCCGCCAACAAGCGCTGGGCAAGATCACAGCCTCTCCTGAAATTATCATAAGCTGACATTGGGATAGGAGCTCTTCTGATGAGCTTCATTTCCATCACGGCGAAATCCCGCAGCATTTTCCGCCGGTCACCGAGCTCGAATCCATTCCCAAGTTCCCCACGTGGGGTCTTCTTCAAAGATTCTAGCCAATGCCGGGGATGGTATAACCAATCACCGACCACTTCTACCACAACTTGTAGGACACATAGAACAGATACTTGAGGATGGGAGACTGTTTCCGCAGCTCCAAGCGTCTTGTACATCGTTCACTGACACAGCGCTATGAAGAGGAGACAGACGGCACGCTTGCGTCAAAGCCTGTCAACTATGGGCGGCATCTCGAAAAAACGCGGGGTGACACGCGATAAGAGCCTCTCGCCAACCCTGCAAGGCTAAAAAAGTGACGCAACAACCCCGTTTATCACAACCCCGCATGCCGTCTGGTATAAAGAGCACCGGCCGCCACAACGACGCCGGTATATCCGTCGGTGCACCGGGACAGCCTCATGAGCGCAGCTGACCTCACAGCCAGCTAGTTGTGCTGTTTGGAGGTTCCTGACGGGTTCGGCATCTGGTGGGATCCGAAACGGGTCTCCCGGTTTCGTGGAGCGGGTACTTTAAACGTTATGGCGCCCAAATATCAAGAGGTCTTGGCGCGCGGGCACAAGGAAAGCTGCCATGAAATTTTCTGCTGACCTGGAGACCTGAAAGTGGGGCCACCCGGGGCCTTGCCGGCTCGGCCTTTGAACCGCTCGGCGGAGACATGGAGATTCGAGGGCGATAATCCTGTAGCTCCGGTTGCCGCTCAGCGTCGGAATGGCGACGTTTTTTGAGCTGAAGCGATGATTTTGGACGTGGCGATGTCTTCTGAAGGTGAATGTCAAAATTGCGAATATTTCACTTTCAAGAATGCGGCTCCAAAAGAACGTCGTTGAAATGTTCGGACATAACGGCGTCCCGCTACAAAGCTCGGGCCATATCTAGCTGTAGCACAGAAAAATGTTACAGCCAAAATCTTGCCCCACGTTCAGAATTGAGAATCGGTGCCAATTGATACCGCCAGCGCCCATCCAGCCCACCACGCATTTGTAACTGGACACTCGTGAAAACAGCCACACAGATCGAAAATCCATCGATAAAATGGGTGTCTTTGCAAAGCGTTCGATGGCAAAGACGAGGCGGAGACGTCGGTGAGTTGTGATGCACAGACCAAAATTACATGAGAACAGGACATCAACTAACACTTCTCACAGCGACCTGGACCAGATTGCCTCTGACATTGCCTCTCCAAGACATCTTGAGCTCTACAAGGAGACCAAGGATGTAGAGGATCTCCCCGGTCTGGGGCAGCACTATTGCATCCCATGCGCCAAGTGGTTCGACACCGAGACCAACCTGACCTCTCACAAGAAGGGCAAGCCTCATAGGAGACAGTAAGCGACGTCTCAGCAATGACCTGTAGAGAACAGTCATGCTAAAAATTTTGATAGATTGAAGCAGCTCAAGGATGGCGCTTTCACTCACAAAGAGGCGAACGCTGCTTCGGGTCTCGGGGTGGACAACGGCCCTGTGAAGCCCAAGATGGACATGGAGATCGATATTGCTTAAAGGCGTGTTCATTTTCAGCTCCATTCATGATCTTCATCAGTTCCATCTACGGTACGCTTCTGCGGTTCGGATCGAAGACTAGGGCAAGGCGTTGTATGGGGAGGTTCATTTTTGGCGTTGGTTTCGAGAGAAAATACTTGGCTTTTCCTTTGCATTGTAGGGAGAGATATATACCACAGGTCGCATTATCTACTTGGGCCGCTCAGAAGGGATGAAGACACCAGCAAATTCGATATTAGGTCGCTCGAGTTGACCACATATCCGCTCGGAGACTTGAGGTTATAGACATGCAATTATAGGTGATACGTCCTGACTCGGATAAGTGCATACTAGAGACTTGCAAGTCCCAAAACTCAGCCTTGGCTTCCGTGGCTCACCCCACTTTTTCCAGACATCCATGCAGCCTGCAGCAAGGCGAACGTGAAATTGTTAGCGCCTAGTTCATCGCCTTCAGTCTTTCGTCGTCGCAAGTGATGAGCTTGCCATGGTCCCTACTCCTGCAACACGTCTCTCGTAAGAAAACATTGGTACGACAAGTCATGGGAACATCTGCCTTTTCCGCCTTTAACAATGGCAGCTTTGGCACCGTCAGTCAGGCCAAGGGCAGCAGTCCTGCTGTAAGCCCCCAACATACTGTCACTGCGATGGGCAGGTGGTCCATCCTCAACAAGCAGCTCCCAGGTTCGTTCGCATTATCTTGACTGGTCCCTGATTGAGTCGGAGATAAGTACTAATACCGCGTCGCATCATAGCTGTCGTCAAGATCCAGGCGATTCACATCTACGATTTTGATAATACCCGTAAGATGTCCCTTGGTGCATCCTCGATATGACATAACCAGTCGCTAACAGAACGCGCTGCGCGCCAGTCTTCAAAACCCCTTTACCCAATCCCAAGATCTGGAACAACCCAACGATAGGCACACTCTCGAACCCCGATGCGTTTATAAATGGTGGATGGTGGCACGATTCCCGGATTCTCGCCGCGACGGGCGAAGGCATCGCGAAAGAGGAGCCGCGCGCATGGGAGGGATGGTGGAACGAGAAGATTGTCGAGCTCGTCCAACTGAGCACACAACAAAAGGATGCTTTCTGCGTCCTGTTGACCGGTCGATCCGAGTCCGGTTTCAGTGAACTGATTAAGCGGATAATAAAGAGCAAGGGTCTCGAGTTCGACATGGTTTGTCTCAAGCCCGCCGTCGGCCCTGATAACCAGCATTTCATCAGCACACTCGACTTCAAGGAGAAATTTCTCAGAGCTTTGATGGAAACATACAGACATGCGGAGGAGATTCGTATCTACGAAGACAGAATAAAGCACGTCAAGAGCTTTCAGACTTTCTTGGCGAACTTCAACGAGCAACAGAATACCTCGCCGACGAGAGGCCCGATCAATGGGGAAGTGATTCACGTGGCAGACATGGCAGCCTATCTCGACCCGGTGGTGGAAGTGGCCGAGGTCCGGTCCATTATCAAAGATCACAATGCGTCACTGACCAAGAGACGACGCGGCTCCCGAGGCGAGCGCTGGGTGATCAAAAGACAAGTTTTCTGGACGGGGTATCTAATCTCTAGCGCCGACACGCGACGGTTGCTGGACCTGATGCCAATCCCCAACCTTCCCGACAGCGAGATTAAGCTGCATGCTAATAACATCATGATTTGCCCTCGTCCTTGTCCGGAGGATCTGCTTCGGAAAGTCGGTGGTTGGGGCAAGAGGATGAGCTGGCAAGTCAGTGGCACGGCTTGCTTTGAAGACAACGTCTGGGCTGTTTCTCTGAAGCCTGTCCCTGCAGACGCGTCATACCACACTGGAAACCCGGTCCCACTGGTCGTCCTCGCCCTCAGGAGGGGCGCGAGACACGCGGATGCCGCAAAGATTCAGCACTGGAAGCCGGTTTCTCCGGAGCAGGCGTTTGTGTTTGAGACAAAGGTTGCCGAGAAAGTGCTGCTGCGCATTGATGGGACGAGTTATAGGGAGGGTTCTTACGACGGCGGCTACTTTAGAGGAGCGAAGAGGAAGCATACCGCTCATGAGGATGATTTCCGGTCGAGACAGGGGAACCATCACCACCATCCTCCGACTGGTCCTGGTGGCGGTGGGAGGAATTTCAATAGCAATAATAACAACCAAAATAACTTTCCACAGGTCAATCGGGGAGGGAATCGGGGAGGTGGCGGTGGTTTTGGTCGGGGTGGTGGAAGAGGAGGTGGTGGGAACTTCAGGGGCCAACGCGGAGGGGCTCCTAAGGGGGCCCGCGGCGGTCGTGGTGGGGGGGACAGGGGAGTTCATCACACTCATCACTACAAGTCGCTTGACGATGTTGGCGGGAGAGATAGCCAGGGAGGGTTTGCAGCCATGTACGAGGATACACAGCAGCCTATCCCCAAGGGGCCCTCGAATCCCTCTAACCCTGGATTCTACCATGCGAATAATCAGCAAAATAACAAGTCGAATAATAACGGTGGGTATCAAGGCGGCGGCGGCGGGGGAGGTTATCAAGCTGGGGGGGGTGACGGGGTAGGAAATTTTTACTGAAGAGGTTTGGGTTGAAGAAATATTCATGTTGGTATGTATCTGTACCTGGAAAATGCTGTACATCTCTAGCGCATCGTTTCCATTTTGTTGTCATTACTTGGGCATGGAGTAAGTATGGGCCTGGCATTCATGATTACGTGGGGCATGAATTGGAGTTTTGTTTCCTCGGAGGCTAAGGAACGCAAGAAAAGAGGCGTGCATGCCGGGAATACCTACTGATGTAAGTTTTAGCTAGCTAGCGTTTTCGTATTCCTATTGTAAATGTACATTGCTGAAGTCTTTGGGCGTTTGCGCGGTCATATCATTGCCGATAACATAATCAAAGCAGGTGAAATATAAAAGAGAGTCAATGATTTGTCTATGCTCACAAAAAGATCTCCTTTCATGAAAGGGGTGAGGTGTGGAAAAATGCAAAAGATTATCGTCAGCAGTAGGGTTCGAACCTACGCTCCCGAAGGAATTAGATACCTGAATGTGATGGATATTCAAGTCTAACGCATTAGACCACTCTGCCATGCTGACCGATGCTGACTGTTTGTTGATTTGGAAAGGAGAAATGTGGCTCATGCGTGGTACAACCTCACATGGACCTCCTTTTTTTTTTTCCTCAATAATTTTTTTTTGAATTGCACCATGACATAACTTGGGCAGAGAGGCGCCGGTTAATTATGTTCATTCCAATGAATTGCAGACTAAATAAGCCATGGTGGATGCTAAGGTATTTTAACGAGGCGGCAACCTGAGATACCTCAGAAGAGCTAAATGCGTGGGTTTATTCCGTGAATTATGGGGGGGACTTGGTGAGAGTTGAAGACAAGAATATAGTTCTGATCATCGGAAAACAATGAATTATTACATAAACATGAGCCTGGTGCCTACTAATATGATTCAGTTGCACTGTTTACCTTGGGATCGATAGCTGTAAATAATACGACAACGTGCATAGTAAACAAGGGTACAGTCTACTCTGTAAATATATCCCGGAACTGCGAAAGTTGGAGTAGCCAGATGAGCCGTGATTGTGTTACCGGAAATGCCACAAGATAGGTACCTTAGTTACGTATAACTGTCATAAAATGGAGTGACTTTGGCCAAGCAATCTGACGGTGCACTGGGTGCTGTCAACGGTTTCGTGATCTTTAGGTCTTGCGTGGAAGGGGTATTAAAACTAGCATGGTTGGCATATATGGTATATTTATTCATTACATTATACTGCTGTTGATCTTGAAATAGTTTGGCTGCCTCGGTTGGGCTTACAGGAGACTCTCACCGAGTTAGGTAGAACTGATGGCTTGATTGTATATGATGTCGACCACAATAGAAAGACTTTTGGCACAGGGCTAGATTTTGGGTTTGAAGATCACTGTCAATTATTGACTGCATTTTATTGCTTAAATATGTTTATGGAAGGTACGATTGGTACACCGACCTGGCTCTTGCCTGGTAAGATCCAGTTAGTGTAAAGAAAAAATTCGCAAGAGGAAGTCACGCTCAACCCGCGGAAATTTACGACCAGCACTTTCATCATCAACAACCGTATAATTTTATTTTCGATGGGAAATCGGCAGAGAAACACCAGCATCTATACCAATGAACCGGGTAGCGAATGTTGGGAGCTGGCACCATCCAAATTCACTCTCCGATTCCTCTCACGTACCTCATATCCAACCATCTCAGAGATGGCTCAATCATCTACCAAGCAAAGTCGAGATGTTATCGACTTCTGGGCTTCGCTTATATTGTGTAAGCATCATCCTGAGCTGCATACGACCCCCAACGCTAGCTTCCTTCCAGAATATATGAGACCAAATTGTTTTGACTTGGAGGCCGTTTACTCGTGTTCTTCGAAGCGACCAACACAATCCCCGACACTCTTGTGCTAGCTCGCCAAAGCAGCAACAGTATCACTAAGTAGAAAACGCCATCAGCTAAGTTATCCGAATTTGCGATCATGCTCAGATGGCTATCCGTGGCGATGGAAGCAACCTCCATATACCCCCCTTGCTTCTGCCAACAGTCAGCACCCAATTGACATATGTGGCTGGCGATAATACTGGGAGCTCATCGTCTCACCTCCAACCAGAACATCCGCTGTCTGAACACTCGGATAGAGGATCTAATTCCTGTCGAAACTCCCCGGCCTGAGGTTTCACCCAGCACAGAGGGTGAGCTGATAGTCAAGTCAACTGAGTTTACTGAGGAGGAGATTATGTGATGAGCATTGACCCGTACGATATTTACTACTTCGGACGATCTATACTAGTTCCGAGGACCATCCGCAGAACACAGACAGAAAGCTTCTACAAACAACTAATCAGGGGCAAGGCTGTTCTCTGCGGCATCGATGTGTCTAACATGTCCCCTATAGTTCTCATAGGCGCCAAGATACAACAAGGAAAGTATCGAGAAGCATGTCAAATCGGACCGGATTACCGGAAAGAACTCTGGTCTCGCCAAACTGAATTGTGTGTCTGGACAACGGACAGACTACTTGATCCAGATGGTAGAGTACTGGCGAAAGGACGCCCTCGAGAATACCAAGCGATTCCTCCTGTATTTGTTGCGCAAGCAGTGGTCTACAGAAGACACAGACTTTTACACGACAAGAGATCGGTGACACCCAACGTGTTTTACTGGAACGTAGTGGAAAGAGTGAGGCGCCAGTCGTAGCATATCTCAAGCAGGAAGACAACGAGTATCGTGCGGTCTATGAAATGAACCCCGAAGTCGAAATCGAGAATATCGTCAAGCCCTCGCCGGACCCATTCTCCTGCTTCCAGTTTTCGACCATATCAACAAACAAATCTGGCAAGTTGTCATTGAGACCCTTAATAAGCTCAGATATGCCAACCCGATGCATCTGATGTACCCCGCAATGGTGGTTCAACGGCTCTACCGGTACCAGTACTTCTTCGCAGAAGAGGAGTTTGGGATTGAACCACGATTTTCGAGCAGTGCAGAAGGGAACGATGGGAAGTTCAAACCTCTCCGGCCTCGGCTTGAAGACTTCTTGGTTCTCGGCCATTAGCATGTAGCCGTACATCAACTGGCACAGTCAGCCTGGTGGTTGCATCCATTTCAGCATTATTTCGAAACTTGGAGGGCCGAGGCACATATCCCGCACCCGAGGAGTATTCCTGAGCCCGAAAGGACTCAGGTCCGTAATGCTACAAGGGCAACGGCACCTGGGGAAGACGTCCAAAACTCTACGTGACAGATCACTGACGGGCACGACCTGCATCAGACCATGTATGTTTTGGACAACCAAAACGGCCGTGAGATGATGGTTGCGTACGATATGATGAAGCCAGTTCAATTCGAAGACCTCATCTACGAACCAGCGTCAGATGCTCATTGAGAAGAGTTCACGCGGCCAGAATGTTTGCCACAGTTCGAGGAAGCGACAGTGGCAAAGGCCGGACAATCAGAACGGCTATAATAATGCCCCTCAGAAGACATTTTGGTCATAACTCCAAGCCCGGCCATCTCATGAGGCTCACCGACTATATTTCAAGGTATGCCAACTATCATTTGAGGCGCAGTAACTATCTTTTAAGATACATTAGCTCGCTTCGTAGGCACACCGACTGTTGTGCAAGGCCGAGGCACTGCTTCTCAACATATGGTCAATACTGTAACCGCGCGTCAGGGTTGATTGCACCTATGTCTCTTGTCGGTACAGAGGAGCGTGGTTGACGCTGTTATGAGGTCTGGGATTATATCGACACTAACGTCCACCAAGAACCAGACTGCGGACCCAGACCCGATCACTACGTCAACAGTCTTAGGGACGTCAAATTGATATGGAAGGGCCTCGAGGGCGTAACCTCGAAACATCAGCCCAGTTGCTCTAGAATGACACAGACTAACTCTACACCCCAGGAAGGAGTTCCCAGACGAGAGGTGGAAAGGCGATGCCCACCAGGGCAAGATTACCAAAGCAACATTTGTAGCAGCCTTTGGAAGATACCCTGAGGTACGATAACAAAATCTTACCAGTTGCTGGTAGCTTTATGGCAACGCCATCGACTCCTCCGAAATGGACCAGAAGTGCCGGATGATATTTAGCAGCTACTATCTACCTAATTCTGGATCATCCAAAGTAGTCCTTGATATCACTAGGAGGCTTCAGGCAAGGTTCTGGATGCAACTAGACGGCTTTTTTGACAAGGTCGTCGGCCAGATCAAAAAGAGATTTGTTGGATGAGAAGAAAGGGTTGTTGCTCAGGAAGAAGACTGGGTGATTGCAAAGAAAGATAGAGGGAAGAAGGGGAAGAGTGGGGTGGAACGTAATCCTTGGTTTCTGTGTATACCTCATGTATTTTCATGTATTGGTGCTGTTACTTCCATGGCTGTTTTTAAATTTTTTCCTAAAGGTTTAGCTTTTTGGTCCAAGTGTATCGTAAACGGATTGGTAGTCTTTAGAGAGACCTAAGCAAGGTGCCAACGCATCCTACTATTAGAGTTGACGATTATAGATCGTGAGCATGAATGGACGGCTGCTTGTACTGGTCACCGCGTTGGTGCGATATCATGTTTTTGTCATCCTACCACCCCCTTCGTCTGCTTCTGATATTGCTTGTCAAGTAGTCAAGGTCTATATGTGAGACATGCACATTGCAGCACCTATACCCTCCTCCTACAAACTCACCTTACCCACCCCCATGACCAACATTTGGGTGGTCAGGAAGGGGGGCAGTGCTGAAATCTGTTGGTTGCCGAGATAGAGCGAGAGTCAGATCTGACGTTGATGTGGGAGTATGAGTAGCTAGCTGACGAGTAGGAAAGTAGGCTATGGCCTTTTGCATCTCTGATGGGGCATTGTAAACCAAGATGGTCAGCTGCGTGCTACCCCGGATTTTGCCCGTAGTGCCCGTCTGAGCATTACCACCGGAGGTAACCAGCCTAGAATTAGAACGAAGAAAACTTGATTTAAACCGGATCAGGGACCGAGAAGGAGGATCCGGCAGGGTGGTAGCCAGCGGAGAAGTGTGGCGCATGCTCCCCGTTCACCCCGGGCCGGGTGCTCCCAGGGATCTGGGAGCATTACATGATGCACATCCAGCTGTCATCCTCGGGAGCTAACTTGTTTTGCTTTGATAGTGGAGTGGAGAGAGTGTTGCTTGAGGCTTCTTGGGGACAAAAGGGCCGTTTAAGGCCTCCTCCTAGGTTTCTCCATCCACCGTTTTTGTCATCAACGCTGTGGGGAAACGTTGCACAGCCCTCGTTCGCCGTCTGAGACGGGGAGGGAGGGCCATCTAAGACATTCAGGGACCAGTACCTTGTGAGGCTTGAAGTTTCTCTGCGCTAGTTTGTAGTCTTGGATGCTGAATGGCTCGGAGAAACACAAGGTTGTGGTGTGTGAGTGTGTGGCTGCCATGCCACAGCTCCGTTGTTTTACATAGGGCTGTGCAAGAGCGTGTGGATGAGCTTCTATGTTTCATCCGGGCTGGTGGGTATTTTACATCAGCGAGGGTGCATGGCCACGATGCAATGAGTGCTATGCAATGCCATGTTCTGATGTGACTTCGGCCTGCCCTCGATTGGTTGGGGATTCTTGGAGTTGGGCTGTTAGATATATCGAGATTCTGGACCTCTCAGATCTTGCGTTATTATGAAAGCGAAAGGTGGCATCCGCGTGTTGAGACGTCTCATCTCGAAACGAAATCTCGCTCCCGCCAAAGAATACAGAAAATGCTCCCACGCGTGGTTATCGAGATGGCGTTTCTGAGAGCTCGTTGGAGGATGGAGATTGGAGGTTGGAGGTTTGATATGGCCCAAGCTCGTCTGCAAGCCCCCTGCTGGTAGCTGAGTCGTGAGTGGTCCACGGGGGCTGTTCAGCAGCTCCACACTGACGATTTCGAGGATCCAGCCAATGGAACCTGCCGGTGAAGACCGGAGCTAATCCAACTTGGGCGTCATACATCAACGCCAATGTACATCTCGAACGACATGTCTTCGTGGGGACTGGGAGAAAGCGGGAAGTCGATGGTGAACAAAATCCCTTCATGGCCCAATGGTGTCTGGAAGCGGATGTGGCGGCTTGCTAAAGGGTTAGTGGTGTCCGGGGCTGCATGTGCACCGCCGGCACTTGGTGTACAATATCTCGGCGGGGATCCCTATTTCAGTGAAATTTGTGTGATGATGTAGGACGTGCTGGGAAAGGTCTGAACATGAGGTGCTTCCTCGGTCAACTGTTTGAGATGGTGAGGGAAATTGAAGCCTATGGTGAGGGAACTTTGGCTCCGGCATGCGTGGGGGGTGCCATATCCCGAAACTGTTAATTGAAGTCTTCTGAGGTCGATGATGATTCGGAGAAGAGGCTCCTCTTGGATAGCACCCCCGAGAGATCTAAAGTTAAATTCAGCTAGGGCCTATGGGCAACGCTTTAATTGTCCGGTAGCTGATAGACTTTGTGATAAGGTAGCGACCTAAGCATGCACAGCTGAAAACGGATAGCCTCGACGAACCAAGCGGCGCGTAACCTGCCCGCGGCGCATGTACAGGAAAGGGGCAAACCGTTCCAGAGAGCGTCTTCTGGATGGGGATTGGGAATTCCTGGAAGTCTGGAAATTGAATGAGACATCAGTCATGGCGATGATGGAATGAGGGGCAGTCGGCAGCCTGGCAGCAGTCGGTGGTTTCTTGTCCTTACGCAGTCGACCCTCGGAACTCCACGTGCTTGGCAGTGATCAGCATGAACCCTGCACGGCTAGCCCTGTGCCCAATCGAAGATCTAGATTGCCCGCAACCAGCCATCATCAACCCCACCCCGGTCTTGACTTGTCCACCTGCTCGCCTCACCGGGCTTTGCTGTGTTGTGCTGTGGTTGTCAGCACGTTGGCCAGACTCTTTTTCTCACTCGAGTAGCTCAAAGCTCTCTCTCCTCTCCTCGCCGCTCAATCAACGTTTCCCCTCGTCCCAACTGCGCTTGCTAAACGACGCTTTCCGTAATTCCTCTGTTCCTTGTCCGTCCCCCGAATCCGAATCCCGAGCTGCAGGTAAGTCGATGTGAACTGCCCTTGTCCTGTCCTTGACCGCTCCGTCGGGAGCGCTCCAGGTCCTTTACCGTCCTTCGTCGTATCGCTAGACGCTTGATCCCGCACGCCACATCTTGCCTCGGAGGGGCTCAGCGCATGCTCATGCGAATGAATTGCTGCTGCTTGCTAGACATCAACATTGACAACCTCGCGATTACCGAACCCTTTCCCCTCCACCCCCTGTCCCCGTACTTCCACGCCAAGAAGGGGTACCTTTCCAACGCGTCTGTCCCGGATTTTTTTTTTTTGGAAGGAGCATATTTAACTTTGTTGACGACCTGCCCAGAGCTCTTTTGCTCTCTGCTCTCCCAGTCCACAGATACACACCGACGCCGCGTCCTTTGCCGCTCGACCAAGGCCTGTTGGCCGCCCGCCGATAACAACAACCCCTCCCTCTGTTTCCCTTTTGCTTTCCTGAAAGAATGTCTGGGTTTCCTGGTGCCGGTTATGCGGGAGGATACGCTCCTCCGCCGCAGCAGCAGTATGCTGGCTACTACCCGTACGGCCTTTACACCCGCGTCTTCAAAACTCGACCGTCTTGACTGACATGGGCCTCACAGTCCCCAGAACTACGGTTACCAGCAGGCCCCTCCACCGCAGGGCCAATATGGCTACCAACAACCTCCGCCAGGCCAGCAATATGGCTATCAGCAGGTGTGTTCTCCGTTGGCCTGGATCAGAGGATCTTGAAGCTAAATACATATGGTATAGCCGCCTCCACAAGGCTACCACCAACCCCCACCGCAACAGCAACCACCGCAACAACAACCACAATACGGACGACCGAGTGAGTGGAACCGGCGATTGGGCCCCAAGTGAGGGAGACATATATACGCACATTGCTAAACAATACATCAGACATGCCGACCGTAAACTCCAACTCTTACGTTCACGGGAACCACGGTGCCCCTCCTCCGCCACCCCAAGCTCCTCAGCACTTTGGATATGGTGCTCCGCAAGGCTATGCTTTCCAGTACTCACAATGTACAGGGAAAAGAAAAGCTCTACTGATCGGAATCAACTACTTCTCGCAACGCGGCCAGCTTCGTGGGTGTATCAATGACGTTAGGAACATGTCCTCGTATCTGGTGGAAAGATTTGGCTACAAGCGAGAGGATATGGTCATTCTTACGGACGACCAGCAGAACCCCATGAGCCAACCGACCAAACAGAACATCTTGAGGGCTATGCATTGGCTCGTCAAGGATGCTCGCCCTAACGACTCCCTTTTCTTCCACTACTCTGGTCACGGTGGTCAGACGAAGGATCTTGATGGTGACGAGGAGGACGGATATGACGAGGTCATCTACCCGGTCGACTTCCGGCAAGTCGGGCACATCACGGATGACGAGATGCACAGAATCATGGTGCGCCCACTACAAGCGGGCGTTCGCTTGACAGCCATCTTCGACTCGTGCCATTCCGGAACCGCGCTCGATCTTCCCTACATCTACTCCACCCAGGGTATCCTCAAGGAGCCCAACCTTGCCAAGGAGGCCGGCCAAGGTCTTCTCGGTGTTATTTCCGCCTACAGCCAGGGCGATCTCAGTGGTGTTGCCAGCAATATCATGGGCTTCTTTAAGAAGGCCAGCAATGGCGAAGATGCCCACGCCCGTACCCTCGCGACGAAGACCTCGCGTGCCGATGTTGTCATGTTGTCCGGAAGCAAAGACGACCAGACTTCGTTCGTACCCCCCTTTTTTTCGTGACTAACATTCTGTGACACCCATCCCCTTTTTTTGCTTTTCCTATTTGATTTTGCAGGGCCGATTCGGCAGTATCATGCGACGAGACATGGCTTTTTTATTATTTCTATTTTGGTTTCCGTTTGTTGGTCCAGAGTTGCGGCCTTGCTTGGCATTTGGGGCCGATGAACTCGGTCACCCCTTCACTGGTCACCCATTTCTATCAGCAGCAACCGTGAGCTAACACACACCATCTACAGTGCCGACGCCACGATTGCTTCTCAAGCGACTGGAGCCATGTCCTGGGCCTTTATCAACTCGCTCAAAAAGAACCCCCAGCAGAGCTATGTGCAGCTCCTCAACAGCATCCGCGACGAGCTACAGACGCGTTACACCCAAAAGCCGCAGCTCTCGTGCAGTCACCCTCTTGGTGAGATCGCGCCCTACCTTGTGACCACGTTCAAAGCGCGTCCGGATTGAAGAGAACAAAGTTTTTACTAACCAAAAGGGGATGTGTTTGGGGGAGGTTAACAGATACGAACTTGCTCTTTGTCATGTGAGGGCGTTCCTACTAAGATAATAATCACTTGGCATGAAATTGTATATACGATTTGAGGGTTTTTCTTGTATCCCCTTTTGGATGTCATACAAAAGAAAAAATCTACTGGTGGATTTTTGGTAGGGAGAAGTCGAAGAATCTTTTGAGTATTTGGGATTGTTTTTGATGTGTGTCATGGTTTTTATTGTAGGATAGGGATGCAGGAAGATAGGGATGCAGGAATTATGTGAGGGTTGGTGATTTGTTCAGAGGAAAAATGATAAAAACGATGATATGAATTTTGGTTCTTTCTTTCATTTTGGCTGAGGAGCAAAAAGGGTCGCTCGCTAATTGCTACAAGTTTCCTGGGGGTACATATATATGTCTCTCACTTTCTAATGTCTGTTGTCTCTTATTTCTTGCCACTTTGACGGTCAAGCAACAAATGCTGGGTTCTCTTTCTTGATCTTGGGGGTTTGACGATGTTGATGACTTATGAAATCCTTTTCACCCTTTTAACATCAGAAATAGTGCAACGAGTACACCGAAATGACAGATATGTGGTACCCTGTCCTGAATCCGCTTTGTGCTTTGCTGTCTTTTTTTTGGATCCTTCCATTTGCTACATATATATCCATTAAATTCCCACTTCATCTTTATCCTTTCATTTCCAACCCCCTCCCAACCTCAACCACTCATAACTACATCCCCTCCCCCCTGCCCCGTCTCCTCCTCCCTCATCAACCAAGCCATAAGCCCCCAAAGCAGCTGCACCGCCTCGATCCTCTCCTCCACCTTGAAAAAGTCAAACCACTGACTCCTTCTCACCTCAATCTTTCCCCAGCTCCTTCCCCCCCTCTTGTCAATCTCGTTCAAATCACCCTCTAGCACCTCCAACAACCTGTTTGGCACCCTGACGCGGACAACGCTGATGTGGTGGAATAACCCGGAAATGACAAAAATATCATCATACCCCGCTGCTTTGACCCTTCCAATAGCAGTATACTTTGCCTTTTTGTCCCACGTCGAGTTAGGAGGTTGAACACGGCGGTACGCGTCATAAATAGGGTTTTGCTTTCCGTCTTTGCCCGACTTTGTCTTGAGACGTTTCGAGCTTGAGCCAGAGCTGGAGCTACTTCTTGAGGAGGAGGGGGAAAGCGAAGAATAAGGCCGGCGGGCGAGGGAGCTGGTTATTGATGGTGCCGAGGAAGGAGGGGGTGCTGGCGAAGAGGGAATAGCAGGAGAAGGGGGGACAACAGGGGGAGGAGGGGCGTCCTTGTCGCCGAGGATGACGTCGTTGGTTGACTTGGCGGATTGGGCTTCGATTTCCCTTCCTATGGGACCTCCTGGACCGCCTCCCCACCTGGGCTTGGTGGCCCACCAGGCGTTTTCCCCGATGCGTTTCTCTGTTTTCCCTTCGCGGGCGCGGTGCTGGGCTGTGATGAGGGCTGCGATGAGCTCGCGGGAGAGGTCGAGGATGGATTCCCTGTCTGTTGAGGGGGTTGGTGGGAAGGCGGTGGTGTGCCGGGCTGAGACGGCGGCGAGGGGGCCTTCGACTACACCGGCGCGGGCGGCTTCACGGGTGGTGGGTGAGCGGAAGAGGAATGTGCATCCGGAGGTGAAGTAGGAACTGCGAGACCGGGGGGAAGACTGGTTGGTGGTGATGAGGAGACGGGGTTCGACACGGGGGGAGGTGACGTTGCAGCCAAAGTCGTAGGCTACGAGCTTGAGGAAGGCGGTGACCATGCCGCCGCGGTAGTCGGGGGGCATCTTGTCACCGGAAAAAGTCCTCAAGTATTGGGCTTCCTTGGGGGTGTTGGCATCGTCTTCCTTCTCTTTGGCGTCACTTTCTGTGCCACTGGCAGTTTCTGAAGATGTCGTTTCTGCTGGCTTGGGCCCAGGCGGTGTTGGTTTCGAAGTGTCATCCCAGTAGGGTGTGAACAGCTCGAGGTGACGGTAGAACTCATAGGCATTTCCTAACCGAGCTTGAGGTTGACCTTTGGGGGCGGGCAACCTACGGACGGTCCGGTAGGCGGCATCATTGTCGATAGACAGCTCACGCTTCCGGTCCAGGTAAGTCTGGCAGCCGGGGGACAGTGCGCCATTGTTCAAACGTTTCCTGGTAGATTCATTTTTCAGATGGGCCTCCTCACCTGAGAGGGCATCCCAAACAGCAAAGTCCGGGATGAAGGATGGGTCTGGGACGAGCTCCTGGGGGGCCGAGTCCGGGATGACGTGCACTCCCAAGGCTTCCAGGTGCGATATGGAAAGGTCAGTTGGCCGCACTATGCCCTGCAGCAACTTCGTAACAGGCTTCCGGGCCCGGCCCTCAGGAGCCGAGTCGGTTTGTTGCTGATCGTCATTCTGGACCTGGGGATAGCATTGGGGAAAGTTGATAGGTGTAGGCGGTGGAATGTCCTCGGGCTTGATGTTGGACAATACCGGCGCGGCAGGAACTAAACCATCTCATCAGAAAAGGCCCAATGACGATCACACAGCGGACGTCAACTGCCGCATAAACCTTAAAGAGACGGATGGAAGCTAGCAACTGGGCAGGCAAAGACAACTGGCAACGGTTCTTTTCGCGACGCCATCCGACGCCGTTTGGGTCTGTTTGAACTCATGCCTCATGGACACGGCAGCCGCCGTCAGGTACTAACTAGCTAGCCAGTGCCAGTGCCAGTGCCAGTGCTTCCGACGGACGGAAGGAGCGGTCTCTCTTGTGTCACGCCAAGGGGAACTGACTTGACTGATGACTGATGACTGACTGTATGGAAATGAGTCGAACGATGATTACTCACTGAGGGTATGTAGACTTCCAAACATTTTGATTACTTAGGTAAGGCTGTTTTGCGGGGAAAGGAAGCGAGGTTGATCAGGAATCGAAACGACAGACGCCTAGGCACAGGGGACCTTAGCTGTTATCGCCGATCAGGTCTGGGCTCACACACAACAGTGTGTGTGTGTGTGTGTGTGTGTGTGTGTGTGTGATGGAAGCACACGAACTCGATTAGAATTGATTACTCCGTAGTCTCTCCTCTACTTCGAGGAAAAGCAGCGGTGGTTCTGGCGGCGGTGGAGAGCTACGAATACACCTTCGGAGGGGCGGGAAGCGGGGGAGTCGACATTCGTTGGCGTTGCATGAGATAGCGTGCCGGACCGAAATGAACCGTGCGTCCACGCAGCCAAAGTGATCCGATCCGGGGTCTCGTTCGGCGGTGGGCGGATTCATGTATTCGTTGTCTTCCTCAGTTGGGTTCATCTCAAGTTCTTCGTCTCAAACTGCCACGTAAGGCGATGACTGGAAGCACCACCCAACCGCATTCTACAATCTCCTCTCCGGCCTGAACGGGGATGGCGGCGTGGGGTCCGAAGCTTGGGCTCCGCTTCCCGGGGGTTCGGTCGGACGTGCCCGTTGTCGCGGGACCTCGCGCCATCGCGTTCGCATCAACGACCACAGCTAAACCCAATTGGGGCATTTTGAGCTTGTCAACTGGTGGTGTGGTGGTGCACTGAAGCGGATCCGGCGTTTCCCCTGCCGAACGGTCCCTGTTTCAGAAAGATGCTCAACCATCTGTACCTCTCCAATGCCAACCTCAGTCTGGCTGATGAACATTTGGCTAAGGTACGGAGCAACTCTCACTTGCTGGGCCTCTGGAGTGAGCAGCACCGACATCTCTGACAATATTTATGTCGACACTCGCTTCCTACAGTTTAAACTCATCTTCACCATGGTTCATCTCGTCTTTGACTGCCTCTGGCTAACATCACCACTGCCCAGAACAAGCGCCCGTTCCCCGCAAAAAGGGGCAGCGGGGAAGATGCCTCAAGACTGTCACAGGACCGGGGTCAGCACCATTCCAACGTTTCTGGAACCACACTCAGATCAAGAGCCTCACGGGTGATCCCCTGCGCGTGCTCTCCGACGTCTTGTCCTCGTCCAGCCAATGGCAGCTCGCCCAGAACCCCTACTGTCGTCCATCAAACCACTGCCAACCATCATGCTGCCCGTGCTGAATGTCAGAGCCGTCCCCTTTGGGACATGCTGCCGTCGAGCGAGGGGCACATCGTGAGAGCGCCAGTCGTGCCTCTCTCACCACCGTGCCCTACCCCCAACCCCAGATCTCATCCTCTCCCTCCCCGTCTCCTCGTCTATTCACCCGGCATCACCACTTTCTGGGTGTTGTGTTGAGTTCAACTTTAGCCGCAGGCCGTCGCTTGTTTGCCATCTCCTTCGACAGGAGATACCTGCCCGTTCTCTCTCTCTTCTTTTCATACTCATCTTATGATTCTAGCAATGCCCTAGAAGGCCCTAGAGGCCAAGCATCTTTGCTTCTTTTGAGTCGCCCTTTTTTTGATTGTATTTTTAGACCTTTCCTTCGATAGCGACTGGCCTCGCCGAACCGAACAGGATTTCGAGAGAGTGTGCGTAGGGGTTTAGAAAAACAAAGAGAACAAGATGGCATCAAACAACCTCCCAGCGGGAGCGTTCTTCACATCGATCGAGGGGAGGAGATGTACGGCAATACCCAAGGTGGCAGTTGCGTCGCCCGACGTGAACACGCCAGCCCCCGTCCAGACGACACCGCCGCCAGCCATCATCGAGGTCCAGCCGACGCCGACGCCCGAGCCAGCACCAGCCGAGACGACAGCAGTGGTAGTGGTAGGGGCAGGAGACAACAGAGCAGATCCTGCTGCTAACGATGGCAATGAAGTAGAGCAAGAGATTGTTGCTCCAAGTACGACGAGCTCCCCCCCGGCTGTCATCAACTCACCCATCATCACACCTCCCAGCCCAGCGCCAGAATCGGTGCAAGTGGTACAGGCACCAGCCGAGATCTCTCCGCCGCCGGTGGCCCTCCCGCCGCCGGTATCGTCGTTGTCTCCTCTGCCTATTGTACTCCAGCCTGATGCTGGCGCTAATCTCCAGTCCTTCACTGTCATTGCAGAACCTGCCCCGTCTCAGCAGTTCATGGTTGAGCCGTCTGCCACGCGGAACAGTCAGACTGATAACAGAGTAATAGCCTCTTCTACCAATGCGCTGCCAGGGTCTTCGGAGACGGACAGTTCGGATTCTCTATCGCCTCCCCCGGGAGTCTTTCCTGATGGGGGCCCAGCAGCAACACCGGTCTCGCCCACCATTGGGGGCGTGTCGCCTCAGGGCACGGCTGGTGGTGGAGCCTTTCCCGATACCGACATGACAGCAGGTTCATCAGGAGCTTCCAACAGCAACGCAGTGCAATCAACCTTGGCCGTGGCAGGAGGTGTCATCGGAGGTGTGGTTGCCCTCAGCATACTGGCCTTCTTCTTCTGGTGGTGGAGGCGTCGGATGCTCAGGAAAAGACGGAGCACTCTTCTGACTCCGCTTGATGCGACCTCCTTTGACAGAAACGAAAAAGGGGGCCCCTATATCATCCAGCGAGGGAGCATCGGTCCAACCCCAGTGAGCGAGAAAGTCAAGGCGGCCCTGGGGATCAACTTCAACAAGTTCCGCGCCCACGTCAGAAACAAGACAGGAGGAGGCAGCAGCGCGCACTCGGTCAACCTGGACCGGGGTACGTCACAGTTCATCGACGCGAACGACATCGCCCACAGCAGGAACGGCTCAGCAGGAGTCAACACCCGCGGAGGTGAAGCATCAGCCGGAGACCGATTCGTCGACTTCTTCTCCCGGATGAAACTCGATATTGGCTTCAAGAACCGAGACCCGGCAAGTGACAACCTAGCAGCGATGGGCAACTACAACGCCACCGCGGAGAAGAACGCCATGGCCAACAACCTGCCCGGCCAAAACCAACAACAACCCGACTTTCTGACCCTGCTAGGAATGGACGAATCCGAACTCGACCACGAAGCCCAACGCCGCCGCGGGTCACTGTCGCGCAACAACCGGAGGAGCACCTCTAGCACAGATCACTTCCTCTCCGGACTCAACCTCTTTTCTTCCTCCACCTCCCAAAACAACAACAACCACAACAACAACAACAACACCAACCCCTTCAGCGACGCCAACGCCGTCACCCTCCCTCCCCGCTCCTCAGCCCAACCCCCGCCGTTGAACCCCTTCTCCGACGCCAACGCCATAAACAAACCAACAACCTACATATCCGACATCCGCCGCTCCCGAGGCCAATCTTTTACCACCACCGGCGGTCCCCCCCGCCAACAATCAACCCTCTACCGCGACAGCCTCCGCGACTCCTTCACCACCACAGTAACAACAACCACCATCCCGGGCCGCAACAAATTCCGCTCTGACCCCTTTGACCTTGAAAGGCCAGAGTTCCTCGGCATGGGGAATATACCCCCTCCTATCCTGATTGAAGGGAAAAAGGCGAGCATCATTTCGTCTACGGCAGGGACGGTGGGGACAGGGAGCGTGAGTGGGAGTGTGGTTATTAGGAAGCCGCAGTCAGCGGTGGTGGTGAAAAGGGGCCAGAGGGCGGAGAGCTTTTCGAGCAAGTACTCTAGTGGGGTGAGTAGTTTGGGGGGGTTTGAGGAGGGTGGGGGGTGGAGTGATCCCGGGCCGGATGTTGGGCCGGCGGTTGTGGCTAGGGGTGGAAGTCCGACTACTGGGACGGGTGGATGGAGGGATGAGGAGGAGGGGGGGATGGAGGGGATTAGGAGGGTGGGGACTGGGGGGAGTGGGAGGAGTGTTGGGAAGGCGATGTAGTTGAGGGGAGTTATGTCTCGTTGTTCTTTTTTTTCTTCTTTTTTTTTTGGTAAAGTGTTTTCTCTTCGTTGGTGCTGTTGGTTTTCTTGAGGAGGGTGTTTCGTTGTTGTTGTTGTTGTTGTTGTTGTTGTTGTTGTTGTTGTTGTTGTTGTTGTTGTTGTCGTCGTTGCCGTTGTTAACGCAAGATGGGGGATACCAAGAAGGAAAAATGAGCATTGGGTATGGGGAAGGGTTGGGGGGAAGAGGGTGGTGATGACGATGGGATGTAAGCACATCGGATGGTTGGGAACATTATACCCCCTTTTTGGATGGAGTCAAGGGGGTCGGGTTGCTCGTGAGCTGGGGTTGAGGATAGGGGATCGCTTTCTCACACACAAACACAAACACATTCGCTTTTTACCTTTTTTCAACACCACACACAACTTTGGCACAAAAAGCTGTACGTATATACATATAGGCACACCCGCATAAGGATATAGGAGGATCCTTGTTTTTGTCTTTCCCTTTTCTGTTTTCTTCTCTTGTACGTCCTGTTTGTTACTGTTGGAGTAATGAGATGAATCATTTTGTTGTTGTTACTGTTGTTGTTGAGAGAAAAAGTAAAACGTCGTCATGTCATCTGATGATTTTTTTTGCGCTGGATAGTCTCCGACAGACATGTCTCAGCTGCAAGTAACAAGCTTTTTTCACACAGTCCGGTCTGCACGGATGTGTCATGAAGAAACGGGGCTGTAAATAACCTGTGCGCATTCCTCGGTTCCTTATTCTGTACCATGGCCTGACTTTGGGATCAGGAGATTTGAGGACGAGCTGGTTGCCATAGGCAGGGAGTTAGTGCTAGCAGCTCGTGTTTGGAAGTATAGTGTACTCTTGTCTCCAGCTAGGTCCTCCTAGCCAATATCAAAATCTTTTTCGGGCAGGCGGCCCGAGGGAGTGGTACACTAGTATAACAGCCCCAGGTGTCCTTGTATACATTATTCCTTACAGCATACCGTCAAAGAAAAGAAACAGCGAAGGAAAAAAAAAGCAGCGGAACATGTGCTGGCATGAACCGCAACGTGCTGGTGTCGATCGTTGCCCGAGTTGGGGTCCAGGTGCCGCCTATTTCCATGGCAGGTCCGTTCTACCAAGGCTTGGAAGCTCGGGTATCGGCACAAGTAACTTGGGACAAGACAAAGTTGGTGGAGATGGGGGGTTTGAAGGGAGAGAAGCTCGGAGGTTGGGGGTGGGTTGCCAGTAAGAGTTTTGACTGTTGGAAAGAGAGTTGAAAAAGTTGGTTGAGAAGTGTGGTTAGCGAGGTGTGAACTCCACGAGGGGGTCTTGTCTTCAGGCTGAAACGAGGCTCTGTGTGGTGGTGTTTAAAACTTGAAAGACCACAATATCTATTAGTCCTAGGTATGAAGCAATTGGAGAGATATAAATGAGGTTCCAGAGAGCTCTGAGGCTCAAGGGGTGGCATATCGATGTGAACTAACCTATCTTGCATCGATTCGGTCTTCCGGCATAACCCAACATCAATGGTCTGATGGAAGAGCTTTGACGTCTGTCAAAGTGTGCTTTGGCATTCTCTTGCCACTGCACTGGAAAATAGCATGTGGAGTGATTCGAGTTTGATAGTTTGTTTTGTCTAATTGTCCTATCGGGGGCTTAGGCATATACCACAGTAGTTCCTTGGGCTCAGGACCCTCGGTGCAGCGTGGCAGTTGGGCAGTTGACGCTTTGCTCTCGTGAGCCAGGAAATGTGCCTCCAGCGTTGCAAAAATGGAAACTGGTGACGGCGTGACGACTTTTGCTGCTCAGGTGCTGGGCTGCGGCGCCCAGTGATGATGCTCCAGGGGTCAGACCCCAGTCTCACAAGCAGAAGGAACGCCACCAGCACGAGATCGACGCCTGTCCCTAAAAGCGACAAGCCCCCCCGCATCGCACTCGTCTGAACGACATATCAACAATGGGGGCACTGGGTGAGAAAGATAATGCGGTGAATGCACACCTGGGGCTACAGGTGCTTCGCTGATCATCACCATCCTCCCGATATTGGACCTGCACCTACACTACACCACGGCCCCGCCCTGCTGCTGCATTCCACCGGCCGTGGTCTTTCATCGGTTGATGAGAGGGAACATCTTGCATCTCACCGCAAGCAAGTGAATCCATTTCGGGGATCTCCTTTTCGAGGGTCGCAGCTGAGGGCGTGACTGAATGACGTCTCTCCTGACACCCCCGTCACATCTGCTTCTGTTCCCCCCCCCTCGGCCTTCACCCTCGCCGCCGGTAAAAGGGTGAGGTGCCAGTCTCTTGGCTCTCTCCGGCACCGCGAAAAGCGAAAGATTTTGGAGAATTCCCATGTTTTGAGAATCGCCAAATTTCCCAACCCCAATCATAGCGCCGTTAAAACCCCTTGCTACCCCGTTTTCGAACCCACTCAATCAGGCCTACGCTACGCAAGACCCTTTTTCCTTGTCGCTTTCTCCGCAATCGCCCCCTGCAGTTGTGGTGTCTTTCCCACTGTCAGTCGGGGCTCCTAGTTAAAGCAACATTTATTTATTTCTACAGAGTACATCTGCACACACCGACGACGTGAGAGGTGGAAAGTGCGCGAGATCCCTCTTTTTTTGTTGTTGCCTTTATACTCCCCACTCCTCCTTCTGGAACAAGCGGCCCAAGCAGTTGGACAAGCCATCAGAACATTACGTCGTGAGGAGACGGACGGCCCGCCGACTCGACCGCGTCCGGCCAACCTATGATACCGAAAGGACTGCGAACGAAAAGTGGGAACGAAACAAAAGAGAAAAAAACGAAAGGCGCCGGTCCGGACAACAGGGAAAACCGCTGCATTTCGCCCTTTTACGATTCCCCCCCTCCCCAGCACCAAGGTTCCCCCAGTGGAGAAGGCCCGAGAGAGAGAAAGAAGAAAGACTGGAACTTGGGAGCGTGTGTGCTTTTTCGGGGCGAGGTTGGACACTCGAACTCTCTCTTTTTTGGATCCCTTGGAATCTGGATCAATCTATTCTACCTACCTTATCCAACCCCCGAAACCTTATCCGTTATTCCCAGTTTTGCGCAATTGCTTGCTTGCTGGGCCTTTGCTTTTGGCATAGGGGGTGGGCATCTGTGTTTTATTCCCTTATACTGGTGCTACCAACTTACTTGCTAGCTACCTACATACCTAAAGGTTCCAGGCCTTATCGCAGCACACACCACACCCCCCCGTTGTTATCGTGGGTGCCTGTGTGTGTGCGTGTGCGTGTGTGTGGTGTGTTAGGCGTTTGTAGCTGTGTGTGTGTTCGAGACCACTCTACGGAATCGCGTCTCCTACCCAATCCTCGAAATCTCGGAAGGACGCTGTTACCTACATCGCGATCATGCCGCCACCAGATAGTGACTCGGGCGCTCCCGCCGCCGCTCAGCCTGGGAATAACTCCAGCGACTTTGTAAGTGAGCTCCTTTCTGCAGCCAGCTGCCCTATTCCCTTTGTCGCAAGCCGGTTTACCAGTTGCTAACATAGCTCTCCGTCCTCCAGGTGCGCAAACTCTACAAGTATGTAGCCAATGAACCTCTTCAAACCCGAGATCCAGGACGAAAGCTTACGATGACGTCGCAGAATGCTCGAGGATCCCTCTTACAACTCGGTAGTACGATGGAGTCCCGAAGGCGACAGTTTTGTGGTGTTGGAGGTATGCTGCGTCATCTCCAGCGCTGGATCGAGAAATGGACATTGACATTCGGCATGAACAGAACGAGAAATTCACGAAAACAATCCTCCCCAAACATTTCAAACACAGCAACTTTGCGAGTTTCGTGCGCCAACTAAACAAGTACGACTTCCACAAAGTTAGGCACAACGAAGAGAGTGGCGAGGCGCCATATGGCCGGGATGTATGTTGACATTCTCTCCCGTCTCTACCTTCTTACCCCTTGCGCGCGCATAGACTGACGATGAATTTCTTCTCGAAAAAAGGCCTGGGAATTCAAGCATCCCGAGTTTCGGGCAGACAGAAAAGACCAACTGGACAACATCCGGAGGAAAGCGCCGGCGCCCCGAAAACCACCTCCAACAGAAGATGCGTTCCCAGCATCGCAGCAGATCGTGGTCCTTAGCGAATCCCTGAACGCCACAAATGTTCAGATACAAACCTTGCAAGAGCAGTACCTTGAACTCGATCGCACGAACCGGCTGCTCGTCGCCGAGGTTCTGAGTTTGCAAAAGATGCTCCGCGCCCAAAGCCAGGCGTCCAACGAGCTGATATCACACCTCAACAACATGGAGGACAGACGGCGCAACAGCCGCCATTCAGCCCAGTCTTCTCACTCGAGCCACTCCGGCACCAACTATCACCAGGGAACCTTGGGACTGTTGCCAGACGGGACCGATGAGCCAGCTCCGGAACTGCGACGTGCGCGCGAGATCCTTAACGGGGTATCTCCCGACTCTCAGGCCGACCGCGAACTCGAAAGGTTGTCCATGGCCTACCACCAAAACGGCTCCCCGGCCGAGAGCGCAGGTTCCTCCGTCATGTTCACCCACGCCGGTCCCCAAACCTCGATGAACGTTGTGCACGATCCCTTCAGCGATCCAAGACATCTTGTGTATCCTGTGGGCCAAACACAGGGTATCGATCCATTCCACGCCGACCACATCCACAATATCCCATACAGCCGACCGCTCAGTAACCCTAATGTGATGACCGAGGCGCCATCGCAAATCTCACCTCCACCGGGCAAAGAGCAAAACGGCTCACTGTGGAGAGGAAAGAAGCCGCAGATTTTGTTGGTAGAGGACGACAAGACGTGCGCAAGGATCGGGTCCAAGTTCCTGACGAATATGGATTGTAGTGTCGAGACTGCTGTAAGTCCGCCTCCGGGAATTCGATGCCCGGAAAACGTGGCTAACGTGTTTTCTTGCCTTGTAGCGTGACGGTCTCGAGGCTGTCGAAAAGATTAACACGGATGCTGACCGTTTCGACCTCGTCTTTATGGACATCATCATGCCCAACCTAGACGGCGTTTCCGCCACGGCTATGATCCGGATGGTGACGCCGCAAATCCCCATCATCGCCATGACATCCAACATTCGACAAGAAGATATCCAGACCTATTTCCAGTTCGGTAAGTTGCCTTCTTTTCCACATATACTTACCCCAGGTCCTAATGTCTTTGCCACCAGGAATGAACGACGTCCTAGCCAAGCCCTTCACAAGAGATGGCATGGTCCGCATCCTCAAAAAGCACCTCACCCGCATGCTCAAAGACCCCCAATCGGCCGGCGTGCTCAACGATCCTAACGACCCCACCTCGGCTGGCAACGGCGGAGGAGGGCAGCAAACCGCCGGCGGCCCGGGCCCCCCGACAGGCGGCTACGCCAACGCCAACATGGCAGCCTCGATGCAAGCTGCCATCAACCAGGCTGCCCAGGTCCAGGTCAAGTACGAGCAGACGCCCATACCGTCTCCTTCGACGACCGCGTCGTGGCACTCCCCCGGCACGACCATGCAGCAGGTTCAACAGCAGCAGCAGCATGCTAGCCCCCGGCTGGATCAAGGCGGGTATATGAACGCTGTTGGGAGCGGGCAAGGGGTGGGCGGGATGGTGCTGACCCCGGGGGGTTCGCAGAGGGGGCCGGGCCCGGGACAGCAGCAGCAGCAGCAGTATGCGGGGTACATGCAGGCTGGGCCAGGGCCGGTGACGAGACTGCCCGAGATGGGAGGGATGGGAGGAGGTGCGGGGGATGATCGGCCGGAGAAGAGGCAGAGGTTGTATGGCCCTGGTCAAGGGGGGTATGTTGGGTAAAAGATAAGGTGGTTCGGGGGGTTCGTCTATCGGCGTTTTGATGCTGTCGTGATGTGTCTTTTCGGTCCATCGTGGCCTGGATGTGAGTGTGTACTGTGAGGGTTATCTAGAGAATGGTTTGGGGGGAGGATGGGGGGTGGGGCAGCCAAATGTTTTCTCTTCTGTATACAAGGCAACGGATTATTTTTTGGGTATATGGGTGGTCAACCACGGGGTCAATGCGTGGTTTGGTTTGTTGGGGGTGTTATATAAGTCTCTCTTGAAACTATTCAAACTCATAGGGTTTGGGCTAGGGGAGGAAACGAAAATATAATTCAAAAAGGAGAGAAAGGTTTCGGATGAGAGAAAACTGAGAAACGAGCTGCTTGTTTGGAAAGCGAGAAATGGTTTGTGTGTGTGTGTGTGATTTGAAAAGTGTGAGAATGAGGAATACCTATGTGTATATCAGCGCCAACAAGAAATGGCAAACAAACAAAACAAAGAGGGGGGACGCTAAGAAGATGGAACATGGTGGTAGTGTAGTAGTTAAAGGTAACGGGGGGGGCGGAGTCTGGAACACAATAATATAAGTCGATCTTCCTTACTTTACCTACCCCTACTGCCGGAAAGTTCCCCAACGGCGGGCGGAAGAGACGGAACAACAAAACAGGCCATTACGATGGAATGGTCTGGACCATCTCCCACTCGGAGGCCCGTGATTGCCGGCACACACACACTACACACTGAGTGAGGTGGGTTGGTTGGTTTGTTGCTTTCTTTCTCTCCCGGTTGTTGGTAGTCGGCGGTAATTTTTCCCATCGATAGTTTGAAAGCGGCTGGCTGGCTGAGACAGCCGCTAGGGAAGGGCCGACGGGCCTGCTGATGCCAGAGAAACAAAAACTTTCCGCTGATGAAAAAGGATGGGAATGTGAGGAAGCGGAGAATGGGGGATCTTTTGTTGCTGGCTGGGCGGTGAGGAGAAGGAGGAGGAGGGAGGGTGGTTGCTTTCCCACGCGGGTGCGAGACATTGCTTGCATGAGAGGGGGGAGGTAGTGGTGGTGGTCTCCTCGCGTGCTGGCCTCGCATTTTGCCTTCACTGCTGCTGCTTCCTATTATAAATAACATCACCTGCAGATGGTCGGAGGTAAGGCAGGCCAAGCGTTTTGGTAGGACAATAAAGACCACCTCGGTATCTACTTCCTCACTTGTTTGTGTGATGGATGGATACATGGTACGATGAGGCGGTGGAGGGCTGAAAAAGTGAGGGAACAGCAACAGGGCAACCAAGCAGAGGGGAGAAACTCAACGATACAATGGGGCCGTTGGTTGTGTGCTTCTTGACGGATTCACCTGTCCGAGACAGGAGGATCCTTCGTGGCTTTTTAGCAGACGGGATAGATTCGAGGTTGAGGTTTTTAGGTTTATCATCTGTGCTTGTTGTCCCCTTGTTCCCTGCCCCCGGACAGCCGTAGTGCATGGCGGCAGTGCTGGGCGTCCAGAGGAAAAACACCGGAACTTCCTGATAACGGCGGCTGGGTACGTAAGCTTGGGCTTGCTTCCGCGATCCATAGAGTTCTGGCCCTTGCTGGGCGGCTTGGGCTAGGGTTCTAGACTCTCTTAGTGTATTTCAGACGTCACGAGAAGTGTTGCAACGGTAACACCGGCACTGATGCGCCGCTGTGATCACCAACTGGAGGTCTTGAAGGCCGCTGAATGATATCACTATGTGTGTGGGTTATCAGAGGACTTCAATAATATGGTGAAATGTGCTTCTGGAGGAGGGAAGCCTGTGGGCTTCTGAGGAATACTGGACAGCCTGCGTGCATCTTGAAGTATGGCAAGCAACCGCACAATCAGCCCACCTTACAGCAAAGTAAGATCTTATCAATGCCGACTTCATGGCAAATCAACGCCTGTCCCACATGAAGGTTCGCTATCCGTTCATCCCTCCATGGATATCTGATCGTGAGATCAGGCGGGTCCCAACCGTTCAAACTCCTCGGGAACT
Organism: Podospora pseudocomata; assembly: GCF_035222375.1. Taxonomy (NCBI): domain Eukaryota; kingdom Fungi; phylum Ascomycota; class Sordariomycetes; order Sordariales; family Podosporaceae; genus Podospora; species Podospora pseudocomata. Next base: position 2,241,178 of record NC_085889.1, on the reverse strand, counting down.
AACAGCGGGTGCTCCCTTCTGTTCGGCCCATCTCCATCTACCAGGAGTATGTACTGCACTGTATTGTTATGACATTTCCCCCAAACTTGAGGGTTTCATCGTCCTTGACAACGATATCTGGTGGTATGAAGGTTTTCAGCCACACTCACGTACAGGCTTGGAGTCTGGTTTGAATGCTAGATTACCTTTTCACATTCTCTACTGAACCAAATTGCCAGCAGCAAAGCTTCACCTAAAAGCAAAGTGTAATAATACCAAATTCACGGACATTTCGTTCTTTGGTACTTGATGATAGCGTAAGAAAATGTGGTCCGGTTTTCTGTTCCACAAGACGTTCTAGCCCGGCCCATTCCTGGCGCCGCAATCTCAACCCATGTCATGCTGTGTCGGCAGAGCACGGTGCACCGAATGGTCCGTGTAATAACGGCCTTGGCGAGGAGCTGTTGTATTCGTGCTCCGAGATCAAAAACTGATGGAGAGAACTAGAAAGTCATGCTCATGAATAGATCCAACTGATGGAGCCTGCATCATCGTGGATATATGGTAGAGAATCTGGACAGAGATAATTCAACAGGACTTGTGAGAAAGGTTGAATGACTTCCTTGGAAGGAGATAGACGGATGCCAGCAGCGTTTGTGATTATGAATTGAAAAGAATTAGCTTGTAAGTAGAATTTAAAAGAATGGCATCTATTCCAGCACCCAAATCATTAAATTCACGGTTGATGTGCCTCTTCTCATCTGATATCAACTCCGGTTGACTTTCCAAAGCGGAGCCTCGTCCCTCAGCCTTGCAAGCCACATTTACCCCGCGCCCCACATGAGGTGTCCCACCTTCTAAAGTTTCGAGAATTGGGGGGGCATTGATTGACTCACACGTCAGTTTGCACAGCTATTTCATTCTCTGGCCGTTTCCGTCATTGCGTTGCCCAAACCGAGGCGCTACCATCCACAACCTGAGCTACCCCTGGCAATCGCACCCACCACAATCACTGACCAGAAAGATAACCAAAATCTACATGTCCAAACAAGGTGGTAAGGGTGCCGCCGGCAAGGGCAAGAAGCCTGCCAAGGCTGGCGGCGATGACAAGAGAGAGGATGCCCTCCAGGCTGTGATCATTGCCGATTACTTCCAAGACAGATTCAGACCATTCACTCTGGATAAGCCTAGGGTATGCCCCCCAGCTACAAACCGACCATATTGAACTCTCAATGACTGATCCCATCCATAGTGTCTTCTCCCCTTGGTCAACATCCCAGTCATCGAGTATACCCTCGAATTCCTTGCCTCGAACGGCGTACAGGAGGTCTTTATATACTGCGGCACACACTCCGAAGACATCGAGCAATACATCCACGAATCCACACGATGGAGTCCCAACAGCGCCATCTCCCCCTTCTCCTCCCTCGAGTTCATCCGAGTATCCGACGCCACCTCAGTCGGCGACTTTCTTCGCGACCTGGACAAGCGCAGTTTGATCTCGGGCGACTTCATTCTCGTCCATGGTGACCTGGTCGCCAACATCCAGCTAGATGGCATTTTGGCCAAGCACAGAGCGAGAAGGGAAGCGAACTGCGATGCCTGCATGACAGTTGTTTTGCGCTCCGTTGGAGAGGAACCTCACAGAGCCGCCAAAGCTCGAGGTATCACGCCTGTCTTTGTTATCGATGACACAGACGGCAGGTGCTTGCAGTACGATGAGATCCACCCATTAATGAAGGACCGACGACTACTTTTGGACCCTTCAGTATTCAAGCACGGATCTTTCGAATTACGAAGCGACCTTATCGACTGCGGTATCGATATTTGCACACCCGATGTCTTGGCCTTGTGGTCTGAGAGTTTCGATTATGAGCTGCCGAGGAAAAACTTTTTGCATGGTGTGCTGAAGGATTGGGAACTAAACGGCAAGTTGATCTACACTGAGATCTTCGAGAACGGGTACGCGGCCCGCGCCAGCAACCTGCAGATGTACGATTGCATCAGTAAGGATATTCTCGAGCGATGGGTGCTCCCCTTTGCGCCAGACAGCAACCTCATGCACGACCAATCATACCAGAAGGTCAAGAACAACTCTTTCGTCGAGTCGGGCGTATTGGTAGAAAGAGGGAGCAAGGTGTTACAGTCGGCCATTGGGAAGGACACATCCATCAAGGCTGGGAGCGTTATCTCGGGCAGCGTTGTTGGGAGGAGGTGTCAGGTTGGCAAGAATGTCAAGATCAAAGACAGCTACATCTTTGATGATTCCACCATTGAGGATGGTGCCGTCATTACGCACTCGATATTGGCAGGCGGTGTCAAGATTGGGGCGAATGCGCAAATCCCAGAGGGGTCCCTGATTTCCTATAATGTGGAGATCGATAGAGATGTCAGGTTGCCAACAAAGCCACCAGCGCGGATTTCCGCCAAGACGGATAACGGTCAGCCCGTTGAGAACGACGCTTCTCTTGTGGGGCCGGGTGGAAAGGGTGCCGTCTACAGCGTCACGGCAGACGACTCAGATTCGGATTCTGATGATGAGGGTGATGGAGACCCAGCCCAGCTACAAAACAACCTCATCTACTCACTCGAGGGCCTCAACATCTCCACATTATCTGTCTCTACGCTCGCATCAGAGGACGACTATGACTCAGATGAGGATGACGAGCATGCTGGATACTTGCATGCTGGTGATGGGCAGAGGGAGCGCCTGTCATCATTCACCTCTGACGATGCCTCCAAACCTGACGCCTTCCACGGTGATGCAGTCAATGGCTTGGTGGACGCTCTTCGGGGGGATGACAATGCAGACTTTGACTCGGCCAAGCTGGAGTTCATGGGTCTTAGGTTGGCTAACAACGCTTCAGACAGCTCCATGCGCCGCGCTATTGCCGTTGCGTTTACCAAGCGTGCGGCTGAGATGTTGACCCCAGAGCATGGTGGTCTGGAACCAGCCAAGGCTGCCGAGAGAGTTCTCAAAGACAAGAACGGGGCCGTCAAGTTCATCAAGGATGTCGGTGTTGGTGGTGACGATGTCAAGCAGCAAACCGAGTTTGCGCTTGCGCTGCAAAAGGGGCTGGTGAGCGTCAGGGGACTTGAGCCTAGTAGAGCTGGGACACTCCTTGCTGCTTTGCTTCAGCAGCTTTACACCTTGGATGTGCTTGAGGAGGATGGTATTCTCGCTTGGTGGGCTGATAGGAGAGCTGCCGAGGGTGACACGATGACCACTGTCAAGGAGAGGTGCAAGGTTTTGGTGGATTGGCTGGAGGAGGCTGATGAGGAGGATAGTGATGAGGATGAGGATGATGAGGACAGTGATTAAGCTGCAGGGATATGCCAAGTTCATTGGGTCAGCATCGTTGACAGGTGTGCATAGCCAACCGGTGTTTGGTGTCATCGTCAAGTGGGTGGGATATAGCGTGCCACACAGCCTACTCCTCCTAGGATAGATGGATACCCTTATGATTCGAGCTTTTTACTGTTCATGACTGGGAATCAAAAGTTATGGGCTATATAAAAATAGGATGATAGTTGATTGTCACTGGCTGTCCTTGTTCCTGTCCATTCCAAACATTATGCACCTCTGGAAGAAGAGGGTGTGCAAAGGTGTAAGATGATTGGTCCAAAAGCACTTTAACCCCTCGTCACGACCCACCCCACCTCTTGCACATCCAAGTCACGAAAGTTCACGCTGCAGGGGTCTCATGGGTGCGAAAATGCCGCGTGAAAACGCGAGTCAAACACGCACAGGAAGCTGAAAAAAAAAAGCGCTCCTGTGAACGCGTCTTTTTTCTTTGTTCACTGGTTCATCGCAAATGGTGCAAATCAAGCTCAGAGATGCTCTTTCAAGTTCAATTCGATTCCCGCCTATGTGAGCACACACATTTGTACATACAAACAACATTCACACACATACACACAGACAACGAGTGCACACTACCACTAGCCAGCCTAGCTCCAAACCCAAAATTCACACCGCTACAACTCCCCTACATACAACAAAACATTCACCAAGCCAACCAACCAACCAAGCCAACCAGCCATTCATGCACCAAAAACCCATCATTTCTCTTTCCCAGTCCCCTTGAATCAATCCTCTGTCCCATCCATACATCCATCCAATCATTTCCCCCCCAAAAAAAGGAAAAAAAAAAAAAACAGCGCAGCAAAAGATAAGCAGAAACTTGTGTGTAAAAGTGCGTTGAGGTCGAAGGGTAATAATTAAAAACTTTGCCGAACAAGATTTGTTTGCGTTTGTTATTCTTGGTGGTTGAGAGTGTAATGACATGATATAAAAATAAAAATAAAACAGAAAACGCAAAGGCACCCCAATTCCCTAAACTCCATTGCTTTGCTCAAAAACGACAAGCCAAAAAAAAAAAAAACAAAGGGGGAAGGGACGGTGATAAACAGGGGAGGATTTGTTTATAAATAAAAATTCAGGTCAAATTTGTCGATGCAAAGTAGGGTATCAAGAAAAAACCAACAAGTAAAAAAAAGGACATAAACACCAGCATTAGAGGCCCAAATGTGTCTCAAGCAGTCGTATCATCAAACGTAAGCCTTCTCCTCGCCACACTCGCCGGCGTCCTGCCGCCCATTCCGAGCGGAGTCTTCCACGGCTTTTGCGCCGGGCTCGGCGTCATGTGCACAAAGTCTTCAAAGTTGAAGGCGTTCATGCCGGGTGTGGCGGGGAAGGGATTGCCTCCGCCTGGGGTGGTCATCATCGAGGATGGAAGCGCCAAGTTGTTCTTCTTAGGTGGTGGAGTGGAGGGGGGCTCCATCAGCCGGTTGTTGGTTCGGGGTTGAGCCGGGGAGGGCGAGGCGGCGAGGTACAACAAGAGGTCGGCACCTTCCTGGCCCGTCTTGTTGTTCACCGCGTTGTCATTGTCCGCTGCTGATTGCCTGTCTCTGGGCTTCTTCATGAGGCTGCGGCTGCGCATTGGTGGGGTTCGGGGTGGTGATATGCGAATGCTGTTTCTGGCCTGGAAGGATTGGATGGGGAGGTCATCATCATCGTCATCGGAATTGGCGGCATAGTTTGTAGAAACGTAAACGTCGCTGATTTGTTTGGAGCCTGCATAAAACGACAGATCGGGACCGGCCGAGGTGGTGAAGTGTTGCTGTCGCTTCGGTTTCATGGGTGATGACTGAGTGAGCTGGTGTTCAGAGTCTTTCCACAGGGGGTGGCTGAAGGATCTGTGGGCGGTGGGGGACTGGCGAAAGCGTTTGCTTGGACTCGACATGGTGTGATCAAAAGATGCGACATATGTGCGCTTTCGGTGACCGGTGCTGCCATTGCTGGACATGATAGCATCGGAAAAGATGGGCGCCTTGAGCGGGGAGCTCATCAATGTTCTCGAGGGGTACGGGAGGTCGGATGCGCTTGAAGAGGAGTCGGACAAGATGTCACCGTCGGGATAGCGGTTGCGCCGTATCCTGTCCTCGAACCTGGGCTCGATCTTATCGAGGGTCAGGTCTTCGAGCCCATGCTTCGTTTTGAATTGGGCAAGAGCGAGGCGGTTCTGCAGTCTCCTGGCCATCTGAGTTTCTCACCGTCAGCTACCTAGGGAGGGAGGCCGCTTTCCGGGTACTTAGAACATACCTTGCTGATTTCAGCCCTCTTGAGCACCTTGCCCGCAACCTCCTCGGGATGTATCTTCAACGGCGACGACATCATGTTGCCGGGTTGCATGCACGCAGGCAGTTCGGTACAGATCTGGTGGTCGAGGGTGGGACTGGCGGAAGGTCAGAGATTTGAGGTCTGCCTGGTTCGGCTGGATGGGGTCCCCTGAGACTGCAAGGCGCCTAAGCGCTGCCGTTGAACAGGAAGAAGGGACAACCAAGCAAGATTCTGGATGAAACGCCTGTGTGTGCCTGGTGCGCTGTCGAGGAGGTACAAGATGGCAGAAACGACAAGGGCAGGACTGCAACAAGACAGCCTGGGGATCGAGAGATATCTGAATGAAGAAAGGGAACAGATACTAGTAGCAGTGTTGATACTTGTCAAAGAGGTTGGAGCAGCAAATTCACATTCCTGTGGAAACCGGTAGATTAGCTGAGCACTGGCCCTCCTGTGTCTGCGGCACAGGGCGGTCCAGGGGGTGCTATGGCCCGCCAATTTGTTCGGTTACCACTGGCTACCCCCTCGTGCCTTGCCAGGTACCTGCACCTCATCCCCGCCAAAAGAAGCCTTTTGTTCTGCATCTGGAAGTCGAATTTTAACCATCCAGATAGATCATCGACGAAGTCTACTAGAAGGATGTCGCAATTGGATGCACAACATGGTGTCCCAAAACCCCGGGAGCCGCCGTCATCAGCCTATCCATTCTCTGACCTTGTCGCCCTGTACTCCTTATATGTAAGGTATTCATAAGATGCCGACCTGGTGTCCGGGGCTACGACATCATAATGAGTGTTTGCGATATGGTGACAGCGTCTTGGCTCTTTTTGCATCAGGGGGCGGTTGGGACTCCACAGCCAACCACGTTCCATGGGCAGCTAGGCCCAGGTACGGCAGGCTGAAAATATCCGTTGTGTGCTTTTTGACACTTCTTTTAATTCTTTTAGTGAGGGGTCGGTTCGTCGCGAGAGAACGTTTGGAAGAGAAAGAAAAGTTTCATGGAGGAGCCGGTTAGTGCGCCGTTGCATCACCGGAGCAGCAAAGACGGTGCCTTGCAGCCCTCAGCCCACGGAACAAAGCACCGGAACAAGTATGGGATCATAGTAGACTGGCGGTAGCAACAAAAACAGCCCCAAGTACTTTGCATGAAGTGCATGCGAGCTGAAGTCGGAAGCTCTCCACCATGACCATGTGTGGATCAATGCTCGCTCAACAACAATCGAACTGCATCTTATGATCTTACTCTTTTATACATAACACGCCGCCGCTTTGAGCCTCGTTGCCTCTCCCTACCGGACCATGTCTCGGCGACTGACCGAAGAGCTGTTAGGCCTGTCAGCGGCCCTGCTTCGGCCAGACAACGGGAGCCAGAGTTGAGAGATATCTTGAGTGGGGAGACGTTCCCTGTTTTGCGATGGGTCTTCTTCCAACTTGTCAGGTTGGCTTCGATCTCGAATGGCACCCAAGAGGTCTTCAGAAGAGTGGAGGCAGGATCCTCTTGGATGTCTTGGAGTGTGGAAAGCGTCGTCAACAAGAGTGCCCACTTCCCATATCAATTCCACTTTCCAGCTTCTCGCCAAGAGATATTGAGGTCAAAAAGCTCACGCAATCAGATGGATTGTGGCCATCCTTTCAGCCCCCTTGCTGCCCCTGGCGGTTTCCTGCCGGGTTGTTGATCTCGGACGAGCTGTCCGATTCTCACCAGCTCTTACAGCGCCTGCCCCCGTCTTATCCGTCCTCCTGCTCTCCCATTCTATCGCTTCTCGCCGACCCAAATTCGTGGTTGCAAAGCTGCCTTGTTCCGGATACAGCAGTCGACAGGATCCCGGTCCCGTCGTCTGGTTGCATCGCTGGCCCAATCACCCAGACGTCGACCAATTGCAGACCTACCCTACGTCATTGACACATTCCAAGCTTTACCTACTACACACTACACTATTCCCTAATACCTACCCAGCAGCTGTCACCTCAACTGCCGCCGATATCTTCGCTGCGTGCGCGACACAGATCAGATTGCGAAAAGGAAGATCGTACACCAGAACCGTTCCGAGAGCTGTTGTTGTGCCACTTGACGGCCGCTTCCCGTCCTACCTACACCATCTTCCATTTAGGGGGCAGGCACAGTGCACCGTCTGACGACCACAGGCGCATCTTTGATACCTAACTTTCCCCCCACCCCCCACCTACACCACCTTCCTCCCATCCCTCACGCTATCTGCGCCACGATCCATCCATTGACCGTTGGCAGCCCGTTCTTTTTCGATTTTCTCGTATACCAGAGCGAGACCCGGGGCAGCTGTGCGAGATCTCCCTCTCTCCAATTTTCAATTGATTTTTTTTTTGAGCTGCGGCATCACATTCATTTGCTTCTTCGACCCTTGGTAGTTGGAATTGGAGTTGGAGAACTGGAATTGGAATCGAAATTTGGAGACTACCCATCTTAGCATCCCTCGCTCCAGCCATGGCTCCGTCCCTCTTCAACTTTAAGGAACTGCGGAGGCGGTCCAGGCAAAGCTTCCGGACCGAACGATCGACCGATACGTCTAGCGACGCCAGTAACGGTACTACTCCTACTTCCGGGTCCTCGACGCCGCCATCGATCGGCCAGCAATCCGATTCCGCTTTGAATCTGCAATTGGCAGACAAATTCCTCTCCCCGTCCTCTGCCGGTCTCTCACGCCCATCAGCCCAGCCATACCCCAACGGTGGCAGCAACCGATACAGCGTATCAGGCATGGCAGGTCTTGGGTCACCTGTTTCAAACGGCGGGAAGGGCCCAAGTTTGCCGGTGTCCCAGTACTCGCCCCGGATCACAAATGTGCCAGACAATTCCTGGGTAGGTGTTCATATGTGAAAAACCCAGTCCGGCACAGCTAGACTAACATAGAACTAGGCATATCAAAAGATTTTGTTGGTCTATGGTACAGTTGGCGACCCCTCTCAACAGTCGGTTGACGGGATAGTCACTTTGAGCCGCTTGGACGACAACTTCCCTCCAGTCTCGTGGCCAGTATGCAACTCCCACTTCAAGGCACTTGTTTACATGATGCCCGGCGCCAATCGCCTGCGCTTTGACTTCTCTAGCCCCAAGCTTGCCAACAGTGGATCTTCCAACCCTATTCACGCTTCCTACCTGACGGTTCATATGATTCCTCCGGTTGCTGCACCACCACTGCAGCTTGCCATACTGTTGGCAAAGGATTCACCAGGCACGTTCGATGCAGTCCCGGCCAGGATCGAGAGGGAGGGTAACGGCCTCGACACGGCGGTCCGCAAGCTCCGCATGGCTGCGTACCTGTGGCAAGCCTTTACTGCGGAACAGATGTGGCGCAACAAATTCGGCCGTCGCACTTTTAGGTTTGAGGAGGAGTGGACGACAGGCACGGTCAACCAACGAGACAGGGAAAATGGGACGATGCGCTCCGAGGCGCGAGTTCATGTCATCCAAACCGACAAAACACTGGCAGAGCTACGGGATCCGAACAGGGCACAGCAGAATCCTAATGCATCCGACTCAGGGGGCCTATTTGGCATTGCCGCCGACGCTGTGCGCGACTATTTCAAACCGCTACCCGGACAAAAGTTGTACGTGTCGGTTCTCCTGCTCGATGCCCATTGGGACACGGCCTCCAAGACAATCGTGGGACATGCTGCGCTGGGCGGAAATGTTGGCGATCTGCACCTGGGTGTGTTTGGGTCTCATTGCCTCCAGAGCTACCCAACGAGCTTCGAGGAGGTTGTCCCTGCTTTTACCGACTGTACGCCTACAGACACGAACCATGTGGGCAACGACTGCAATGATGCCGGGAGCTCGTGGGAGGCGGCCAACATAGGAATCGGCGCCCACATGCACGAAACCGGGCACCTCTTTGGCTTGCCACACCAGGAGAGCGGGGTCATGCTGAGGGACTACGTTACGCTGAATCGTACGTTTGTCTCCCGCGAAGCATACTCGACCCGAACGCGGTCCAAGGGCGGTCCCGTGACGCAGGAGGACGAGTGCACCTGGCACCGTCTGGACTGTCTACGCTTTCGCAGCCACCCGTGCTTCCGACTGCCAAACGACATGGTGCTGAATTCGGATGACAGCGTGCAGGCATGGCCGGTAGATGGCCTGACCGTCATGGCAGCCACGGGTGTGTCGTTCATCGAAATCTTTGGCGAAGGGGATGACGTGTGTCACAGTTGGATCGAGTACCCCGCCGAAAATGGCAGTATCCAACGGTCAGTTACGCTGAGCGAGCAGGACTTGCGAAGCCGACTGCCCGAAGGCAAGCGGAAGGGAACCATCAAGCTGGCGATTAAGTCCCACGGCGGTGGATCATTGGATATTGATGACTACAGCAAGTTCTGTTCGACCAAGTCTTGTCTGAAACTCCCAAGCGCTCTTCCTGGGATTCCCAAGAATGCCTACCGTGGCAAGAAGCTGGGAGCGTCGCAGCTGGAGGGTAGCCAGCCTCATGAATTTATCTTCACCAGTGCTTTGAGACAAGACCGGGTCTTGTCACGTATTATCTTTTACCACGGCTTGGCTGTGGATGGCTTGGAGTTTGTTTATGACGATGATTCAAGACAATTGTTTGGCAAGAGAGGCGGAAAAGAAGGGGGAGACACTTTTGATATGGGTGAGTTTCTTGTTCCCTCAGTCTCTTTCGATTAACCAGCCACTAACATGCACAATCTAGATATTCGCCGTGGTGAATACATTACCGGCTTTTTTGTTCGCTCTGGCTTTTGGGTGGACGCTATTCAGGTCTTGACAAGTTTGGGGAGAAGATCGCCATTGTTTGGTAATGCCCACGGAGGCGATGCGTAAGTTGTCCGCTTTCTTCGCTGTTGAATTGGTGTAGCCGTGTCAAGCTGACGACTGTGCTTTGTATTAGCCACACACTGATACCCCCCAGAGGCTACAACATCTGCGGTGTCACCGGCAGCTGCGGCTCCTGGGTGGACGGCTTTTCCGTTATCGTCACGAGATGATCCCTCGACAACATGAGCAGCAGCCGAGATTCTTTTGTGCTTCCTTGACCTGTCACTTTTTCCTTCTTTTTTAACCTACGTCACCCACGATTTTACTTATCGTGCGAAACGCGGGACGAGGAACAAGAAACGGGGATACTAATCTAATGGGTGTTACATATGAGGTGGCGGGCTTGGGAAATATACTTTTTTATTTTGTCTGGTCTTTTTTTTTTTTATTACGCACACACACACACACACACACACACGCACGCACGCACGCACAGAGCCACCACACCCATGACATATCACATGGGTTATAAAGGATACCTATCACTTTTTATTTTGTTTAATTGTTATCGTTTTCGACCTATGGGGCTTGATTTTGGGGAGTGAATGGGAAGCCTAACTTTTGTATTTTCATTCACCTGTTGGGAGGGACTTGAGGAAAGAGATTGGCCGTTGTCCTCGGTTACCTACTTTGGTGGAAGAGGGGGGGAGGGGGGGGAGGGGGGGGGAGGAAGGGGGAAACGGAAATTCACTTTATCAATTGCTTTTGGTGTGTGCTGCGTTTTTGGCGGGCGAGTTTTGATTGATTGGGAGAGAACACATACATATACCCTTTTGGTACATTACATATTACATTGCGCGCTTTTGCAGATTCTGTGTTTTTTTATATATTGGTGGAGTTTGAAAAGAATACAATGGATTGGGTTGTGCTTGCTTGAGGTTAGGTGCTATGTTTTTGTTTCAGGTCTTGTGTTGTGCTGGGTCGTGTGTGTATGTGACTATCCATGATGCGTGGTGTCTGGTAGTTGGGGCTGTTTAACTTAGTATGCGTTCTGCTTTTGAGTATCGGTCAAGGGTTGGGTTATTTCATTGTTGTGACCAGCTTGCAGGTTCTTGTATTTTATGGTGAGATGGAGGCACTTTAACGGAGAGCAGCTGCTTTGCCCAAAGAAGTTGATCTACCTGATAAAGGTACCTACCCAGATGTAACTGCCGACCCGGGTCCCGGACGCCTTGTCTCGTGGACGAAACTGGCGGGTCGGTTACTTGCCTATGTGTGTGCATTTATAGGAGTACGTATGGCACTGCAGGTGTTTTCTTCCGAGGGCGCATATGCACATGCTCTGCGGCAGGCAGTTGTTATGGGATGTTGTGCATGGAGATCGATGTTGATACGACAAGAGTTGTCTAGTAAAGTGTTTGTTATCATCACTGTGTGCATGATGGGTGTGTAAACTGCTGGGTATCTTTTTACTGAATCATCTATCCCTTCCTCTCTTCCCCCCAAGCCTTTCTTTAGGAAGCAAGCCATTTCTTAGGTAGCTCACCAAATCGAATGACATATGTGCCGTTTTAGAGCCCATCGTCATCTACGTAGCTTCCCCCGACTAACCCCCGTGTAAACTCAGCAACCCGCCCTCTCTCCTCCGGACCGCTGTATCCACCACGCCGTTCCTCATTTCCTCCCATATAGTAGATTAAGACCATCGAAATTCCATTTTCCATGTGCTGAAAAGTCTACTTCGACGACCTCGCCGCGCCCTCCGAGCAGATAACAGCCCTCTTATCCTCCTCACTAAACATCCCAGTCCCCTGTTGCAGCGCGCTGATCAACACGGCGATCGAAGAGTCAGGCTTGAAGTCATCGGCTGAACGGACCGCGTCGAGGGCCTCCCCGAATTCTTGAGTCGCGCGCTGGAGGTAGTAGGATGTGAACTCGGTGTCGATTTGCTTTTGGGATTTTTGCTGCTGCTGGGGTTCTGGTGAAGAAGACATTGTGGCTTGAAGATTATTTTCTGGGATTTAAGAGATTTTAAGAAGCCGGATTTCGAATATATCCTTTCAGTTTGATGTAGTCGATGGGTGAGAGGATATAAAGTTTGGAAATGAGTTGAGAGTGAGTGAAGAAAGGTTTTGGAGAGGGTTAGGGAAGGTTTAAGTGATATGGTCCGTGCACATGCAATGCCGACGAGGACCAATCCCTTTCCAATTCTCGACAGACTTACACACAACAATATTGGAGTGTGAGAATGTAGAAAGCATTGAATTCATGATACAAAGTAAACTCCCATAAAAGTGACCCGCCCACACAGTAAATATCAAGCCGAGGTATCTAAACCAGTCACTGATGCAATCTCTTCCCATCCCAGCCATAGACCCAGCCAATAATCTTGTGCAAGCCCGTTAAACCGTAGAAGAGTAACCATCCAGTACTCCATCGATGATGTATAAGAAAGTATAAAAGAATTCCATCCGTTTGCTCCATCAAGGCCACCGCAAAACCAAACATGAAATAACCATAACGATTTTTAACCCCCAACCCTGCCCTTCACAGCCAAACAGTAAAACTGCAGTCTACCCCAGCACAGCCTTACCAGTCGGGTTACTCGTAGTCTTCTTGACCTTCTTCCTCCATTGATCCCTCATCTTCCTTATCCTCTCTTCTCTCTGCATCTCCTCGACACAGTCTGCCAGCCTCTGTCGGACCTTCTCATGCTTCTGCCAATCCTTGGCACCCATCTGCATCCGCACTATGAATCTGACAGCGGTGAGAGCCCGTTTCAGCCTTGTTGCTGGTGGTTTTGGTTGCTTGTAAAGAACCATGGCATTGCTGTCACCGTTTGGCAGGTGTGATTGGCCTGACGACCGTCTAACAGAGCTCAGCTGGGAAAGAGCATTACGATTCGAAGGGTTAAGCTCAGCCCGTATCCGGTTGATGATCGCCAAGTCGGCCTTGTTGCTGTTTTGCTGTTAGCATTATTCGTCAGTGAGAAAGCAAGCAGAGGGGAAACGCACCAAGCATCCCTGATCTGCACTTCCAGGAGCAGATACTTCTTTGCAAACGCCGCATCCTTCCTCAGCTTGGCCTCCCGGTCCCAGCAGGCTTTGAGCCACTCCATCTGCATGACCATGCCCCTGATTTCCTTCTCATGCCTCCTCTCTGCAGCTTCGGCGGCTCTGATGATCGCGTCAGTGTCCACACTACCCTTAGTAACGCGAACCAGAGCACGCTCCTCGGTAGCCGCCATTGCTTCCGCCACAGCCTTGTCCTTTTCCGCCTGGAGCTTCTTGAAATCCTTCTGGAGCTTCTCGGCGCTGGTTCTGTAGGCCGCCCTCTCATTCCTTGCCCGTTCTAGCTTCTTCCGCAGTGAGATCTCAACATCCACAAGCTCATCCAACGCCTCACGGTGCTCGCGCAATTCGCGATCAAGCTTGTCGGCAGTGAGCTGAGACTCGCGGAGCATCTTGTGCAAGTCACGGCGCTCCTCAAGAGACATTTCGCTGTGGTTGGGGTCATTGCCGTTCAAGTGCTGCTGCTCACGAATGGCAGCGGCCAGTTGATCACGTTCACTCTTGTATCTCTCCATCTTGGCCTTGTGCTTCTTGAGGGCTTCTTCATGGCCAGCAGCCGACTCTTCCGCGGCGAGTTGGGCGTCATCAAGCGCTTGCTCAAGGAGAAGTTTCTCGTCTTCGATCTCTTCAAGCTGGGTCTCTAGCTCACGAGCAGAGGCCTCGGCCTTGCGTTCGGCTTCTCGCAGAGCTTTCTTGAGGTCGTGTACTGACTGAGCGGCCGTGGAGAGTTGGTGACGGAGTTCTGATATCTCACTCTTCTGGGCGGAACCGCCCTGTGAAGATGGCGAAGAGGCAAACCTTTTGATCTCTGCTTCATGAGCCTTCCGTTCTAGTTCGGAGATTTGCCGCTTGAGTAACTTGATGGTGTCCTTTTGTGAGGCCTCCGACTTGAGCTGCTCAATTTCCTTCTTCCTTGCTGCCGAGAGCTCTTTTTGGAGGAACGAGAGTTCACTGTTACCATCAAGTTCCTGAGCTGGCAACTGTGGAGCGGCAAGCTGGGTTTCGTAGTCTTGTACACGGCGTTCCATCTCGCGGATGGTTCGGCGAAGGCTGGCAAGCTCCTGGCTGTCTGTAGACTGACGTAGCTTGGCCTGCAGTTGGCGGATCTCATCTCCAAGGCGATCCTCCTCAGCTGCAGCCTTCTCAATCTCACTTTCCAAAGATCTTTCCACCTCTTGCTTCCGCTCTGCCAAGGCCTTGTTTTCCTCTTTCAAGCGGCGTAATTCGGCTTCCAACTTTGCCCTGGTGACACGGAGGTCCAGTCTCTCTTGGACGATCTTGAAAGTGTCTGCACCATGTTGCCCTTTGAGACCGTTGATTTGGGCCTCCAATTCATCACGCTCCGCTCTCGTCTCCTCAAGAGCCGCCCGGACAGATCGGAGCTCGGCGTCCAGAGTTGTAGAACGCTCCTGAAGGGTCCTCCGCTCCTTTGTGAGCTGGGATACCTTCTCCGTAGCATCGGCAAGCTGGAACTTGAGGCGTGCCACATTGTCATTTGTCTGCTTTGCAGACTCTCGGGTCGCGGCGGAAGATGCCTGAGCGGAATCGGCCTTTATCTGGAGCAAGTTGATCTCGTGCCTTAGTTGATCACATTCATCTTGGTGTTGTTCCAGTTCGACGCGTGCCCTCTCCGACTCTTCATCGATGGTGGCCTGCAAAACTTCAACCTCATCCTCGAGTGCTTCTATCTTTTCCTGCTGCGCTTGGCAATCCAACTGAGATTGCCGGAGCTCATCCTTGACAGCAGATAGTTCGTGGCGAAGCTCCTCCAGCATGGACTGTCTGGCATTGAGGTCTGAACGGAGCTGTTCAATCTGCACCTTCAAAAGCAGCTCATCTTTCTTGTGGCGTTCTGTCTCGCTTTGTAGAGCTTCTTGAAGCTTTGACTCTTTGCTCGACAAAGCACCCTCGGTGTCCCGTAGCTTGTCGATGGTCTTCTGGAGACCAGCAGCCCGCTCCTCGGCCCGCTGTTTTTCTGCCTGGAGTTGATGGCGCTCCGTTTCCCATTTTTCGCTGTCATTGTCGTACAGGTTATCCTTTTCGCGGCATTCGGCCTGGAGGTCGGAGATCTCATCGTTCAAGCGGTCGATTTCGTCCTTATACTGGCTCTGGATATTGCGCTCCATGTTAAGAGCATGCTGTTGTTCCCGTTCCAAACTTTCCTCGAGCTCCTCCACCGCTTTCTGGAGACTTTGGACTTCCCCTAGGAGAGAAACAGATTCATTGGTCAGGGCATCATGACGGGTCTGAAGGAGATTCTTTTCGTCGGCGCGCATGTTGAGGTCGGCCTGTGCCTGGTCCAGCTTCGCCTCAAGAGATAGGCGGATTCGCTCGGCATCGTCTCGCTCCTGTCGTGCCGCTTTGAGCTGCATCCGGAGCTCATCAAACTCTTTTCGTTGTGACCCCTGCTCCTCGTTCAACTGGCCCTCGATGGCTAGACGAAGACGTTCAGCAGAATCGCGCTCCTCACGAGCCTCCTTGAGCTTTGCCCGCAGGGTCTCCATCTCCCTTTGCTGAACCTCACGTTCCTCCGCCACGACGGCGCACTCCTGTCGAGCTTTGTCGACTTCAGCCTGCAGGCGCGACACCTTTTCTTCCACTTGACGAGAGAGACCCTTGGTTACTACAGACTTGTTTGCCATTTCTTCTTGCAGCTCCTCCAGGTCATTCTCGGCTCGTTCTTTTTCGGCCACTGCGTCCTGAAGTTTGTCCTTCATATCATCGACTTGCTGTTCCAGCCGCCGTACGTTGTGTTCTAGATCCTCGATGGTGTCCTTGGCCTCGTGAAGACGGTCCGAGTCTTTTGCCTTTTCCTCCATCTCCAGCATGCGCCGTTGTGTCTCCTTAAGTTTCTCCTCAAACTCGGTCACCTTGTCTTTCAGATCCTCAATCTCGTCCTCCTGCTGTGTAATGACGTCGTCTTTTCTTCGAAGGTCATGTTCAAGGTCGGTGATTTCGTCCTGCAAATTCCCTAGCTTGTCCTGCTCCTTTTGTTCCTCCTCTATCCGCCTCTGAAGTTTATCCACCTCGGTCTCCTTGTCTTCCAGCGCCTGCCTAAGTCGCTCCAGCTCGGCACTTTGATCCTCGGTGGCGTATTTCTTTTTTGCTTTTTCTTGTACCTCGACAATCTGTTGTCGGTATGTCTCGAGGTCCTTCTCGGCTGAAGTAAGATGTTTCTTGTACCGTTGGAGCTCTCGTTGCATGGTGACCTTGTCGACTTTGAGCTCCGTGTTCTCCTTGAGAGCGGCTTCGCTGAATCCCGGCCCGGCCTTGCGCAACGCCTCCTCCAAAAAGTGAATCTTGAGCTTGAGGCCAAAGTTCTCCTTTTCTATCCTGTCGATCACGTTTTCTTGCTCACGCAACGAGAGCTGGTTGCCGTCTTCGAGTGGGCCCTTGCCACTGTTGTCGCGCCGCCTCATGACCAGCGGAGTAGATGCAACACTACTACTGTCCACTTCGGGGAGAGGCGTGTGTTCGATCGACGACGTGTTCCGAGAGCCAAGGTACATGCTAGTCTCGCCGGCGGGCAGAGGCGTCATATCTTCGTCGATTCTGTTGAGAAAGTTGAGAGTCGAGACCCGGCCCAGCCCATTTTCCTTGCCAGCGCCATACCTTCTGGCACTGTTTCGGGTCGCAGACTTGAGGAGGGGGGTGAACTCGTTGCCTCCAAATCCGGGGAGGTTTTGTCGATCCCTCAGAGGACCTCGACCACCGCGCGGGGTCTTGAGGGTCGGTCGGCCGCCATTACGGAGTTGTTGTAATAGATTCGCGTCTTTGGATGGTGACTGGAAATCTGACAGTTCTTGGGAGAGGTCAAAGTCTGGCTGGCGTCCAAGGTATGTCGCGTCTCCAATGTTGGTTCGTGGCGTGTCGAGACCGCCAATGCCTGGCTGCACCATGGCGATGGGGGGGTAAATCAAACGGATTATCGATCGCAAAGTATCGGGGCTGCTGTGGAGAATAAAATGGCCAAAAAAACACACAAAAACAACAATAAATGCTGCTGTCAGGCCGTCGCCGTCATGGGTGGTAAATGTTGCGCAACGAACAAAAAAAGTAAGGCAAAATGCTGAGAGCGGGGGACAGCAGCAGGCTGGAGTCCGAGGAATTGTCGATTAAGAGCAAGGCACGCGCATGGGCTTGTGAGGAAGTCGCGTCCAGAATTATCTTTGGACGTGTCGGGAAGCACCCCTGCAAGGAACCTCCGGATTTGTTTACTTTAGCAGTTACCAGCCAATCAGAAGCTTCCCGTGATAGTGGGTATGTCAAAGCCAGCAAGAAACGCCCCGCCAGCCCACCAAGCCCACCTAACGTCTGCCGGTGTCTTGGCTCCCATCAACGACACCCTTCAAGCTCACCACATGGGATGAGATGAAACGTTTAAAATCCATGAATCGTCTGGTTCTATGACTTTGAAGACTGCATATTTCTGAAACCATCAAACCCATCATAGAAGTTTGACACACCAAATGATCACACATTCCCCGCTCACACCTCATCTCACACTCACTTACACAATGGCTCACCTCCTGAACAACACCGCCATCTTCTCACCATCCGTCGCCCGCGTAGCCGCCTCCGCAGCCAAAGACTGGTCATACATCGACACCTGGCTCGCCCGCAAATTCCCCTCCAACCGCCCCCCTCCACCATTCGAGCGCAATGCCGACACTCTCAAAGCCCTCCTGGCCCTCGCTGCTGCCAACGAAGCCGCAGACGAGGAGCGTGCTTTGCTTCTCCGTTTCGAGTCTGAGACCCTCGCCCAACTCCAAAAACACCTACCCAAAGACGACCTCCTCACCACAAGCCGTGAATCCATTCTCACCTCTCTCGAGGACTCACTCACCCGTGAAGGCTCAACAGCCCTAACCTCCCTCGCCCAACTCTCCCTCCAACTCAACTCCTCCCCCTCCCCCAACCCAGTCTCTTTAGCATCAGAGCTCTTGTCCCTCCAATCTCAACTGGCAGAGCTAGAACAAACCCTCGCCAGAATCGACGTCTTGACTTCGTACATCTCCTCCGAGTCAGAGGCGCTCTCAAAGTTATCATCCGAAATCGACGCCCGCCCTCGACCATCGTCGTCACATTCGGAAGAAGAAAACAACAACAATAACCTTGACGACAACAGCAACACAGCCACCAAGAAAAGCGAGGGCTACCACCCCCATCCCTCGCTCGCAAAGTCAAACCTGGCTGCTCAGCGCCGGATCAAGACCCTTGCGGCCCGTGTTCAGGAACTGTCTGCGCATGCATCCCCCAATCCATCCGCTGATAGAGATCAGAGTGTAAGCATTCAGGAGATTCACGCACAAGAGCAGGCGTATCTGGGGTTGTTGCAGCAGAAGAAGGACTTAGATGCCCAGCTGGCTGGGTTTGCTGGATTGCCACATGATATTGACGCTGCGAGGGAAGAGTTGGAGAATCTGAGGATTGAGTTGACGAGGGTGACGGAGAGGAGGGATAGTGTGTTTGAGGGGTTGGTGGAAAGAGAGACGCCAAAGAAGGGGAGGAGCGGAACAATTGGGAGGAGGTGATACGAGATTGGCATTATTGAATGCCTTTGTCGGCCAAAATTTAACTCTATTTCAACGTCTCATAACTATTCGACACTGCGACGACGACCCTCCATGTGCACCAAAATCCCGTCATTCCTCGTTGATTCTCAGATTCATGTGTCTCCCTTTCCATTCTCAGGTTTTCCTCCGCTTTTCCCTTCCGCAGCAACAGCCCCTGTGCCATTCTTGGCAGCTTTGCCATCTCCAGTGACATCCTTTACCACCTCGGCACTATTCCTCCCCCTGACACTCCCAACTGATATCCCATTAGCACTCTTGACATTCTTCCCCCCATCATCATTCTTCCCCTCTTTAACCCCATTTTTACCCCCTTCAATCTCCTTCCCATTACTATCCTTCACCGCCCACCTGATACTCCCCCTCTCCTTACCCCCACTGGAACTAGCCGTACTCACCGTCCTCCTCCCGCCCTCCCCAACAACCCCATCAACACCATTATCCGTCTTGACCCCCTCACCACTCTTCCCAGCGTTAGTACTACTCGCAAGACTGCTCTTCCTCCCAACATCCCCCCCCTCTCCTCCATTACCACTCACAAGACTACCCTTCCACGCCCCAGCCTCAACCTCCTCCTCCCCCTCTTCCCTCTCCTCCATCTCCTTCTCCTCCTTGATCCCCACGCCCGCCTCCCCAACCCCCTGACTGTAAAACTGACTCGCCTTCCTCCCGAGGTTATGCTGGTTGTAACTCCTCGTCGTAGCCCCTTGGCTCTGGCTCCTGACCGAGCTCGGGTGGCGCGTCAGGCTCAAGCTCCTGCTTGAACTCCCTCCTCCTCCTCCGCCGCCGCTCTGAACAGCCGAATCCCGCGTCCGGCTCTGATTCCGTGCTTGCTGTACAGGTATCGCATTCGGCGGCTGACGAGTCTGACTACGGGCTCGGGTCTGGCTTTGCGAGCGTTTGTAATCGTGTTTCTGTTCAGTCGCTGTCCGACGATGACTGCGCTCTTCTTGACTAGCATCCGGTTGCTGTGATGATGGGGGTCTGGGGGGTTGGGTCACTTGGGAATGGGTTATTTGCGTTGTTGGTTGATGGTCTAGAGATAGATTGTACCTGTTAGAAGGATATCATCACTTGAGCTTTGGTCACTGAATGTTTTTGTCTTCTTTTGTTGTGTGGCACTGAGCAAGCAAAAAGGCAGGACGGACCAAGTATAGGAGGGGACCAAAAAAAAAAAAGAAAAAAAAAAAAGAAGAAAAAAACAAGAAAAGCCAAACCAAGGCATGCATGATATAAAGTAAACAAAACGAGGCCAACTTTGCTATGCAATAAAAAGCCAATAAATCCCAAAACCAAAAAATCATGTAAATCAAGCACCAAGCAGTCAAAGCCATCAACCAAACTCGCGCGCTCGCCTGCTCGCTTCAGAACAAAATTGACAACCAAAAACGGGTTCCAAAAGGACAGGCACGTAGTGCTGGGTGTTGATGCGGGGCAAACAACTTGCAACAAGAGATTCGGATCAGGGGTTCCGCTTGCCTCGCCCAGCCACCCCAAACCTCCCCAGCTGTCTCCCCAGTCCAGTCCTAGTCTTTGGCGGCGGTTCCGGTTTCGACGGTGCCGAGTTCGCGTTATTCGTTCCGCCGGCCGGAGAGTCCCTACCGCCCCCTCCTGCATTCCGAGAAGGCCCTGTACCGACGCCTTCTCTTCCTGTCGCCGGCTTCATGTCCCCGGTTCCATCGCCCCCACCTATCCTAAGATCTCCTACTCCAAACAGAGAATCATCCGTGTCTGCGCCCAGCCTTTGTAGACGCCTTGCCCTTTCTTGCACCGTCCGGAACTTCTCCAAGAGCTCAGCCCAACGGATGATGCCTTCTTCCCGGCCCTTCAATCGGTTGGGGCGATCAAATGAGGGCACCGACGGTGTTGTTGCGTTGCTGCAAACATCATGTTAGTAAGTGATACTGTCAACAGGCATGAGGTAGGACGTACGGTCTCGGCGCAATATGCAGATACCCAATGGAACTAACACTGTTCAACCGGTTTTTGAGAGCCGCAAAGGCCGATGATTGCGGAAGAAGCATAAGAAGGCCATACAAGCACTTGTACAGATGCGGGTATTTCTCTGGCTCCAAAAGCTGGAGACGAAGGTCTGTTTGGGCAAACTGTCAGCACCATTTACCATTCCACACGCTGAGGGAAGATCAGACATACATGTAAAGACCGGCGACTCCAGGAGCTGCACCAACTTGTCAATCTGAATGAGGATGTTGACTGTCATTTCAAGCTCGGCACTGTTGTAAGGTTAGTAGACACACTTTCACTGCGCAGAGGGAGAAGCATACAAGATTTGTAAGAGGTTATATGCCTGCTCATACGCCTGCGCCAATAGACAAAGCGAGAACGTTGCCACAGCGTTATAGCACCACGATCGAAAGAGCGCCACGAAGAATGTTTGTCCATCCTGTAGTCATAGTTAGTAGCTTCTCGACGCATTCAACAAATTCGGCACAAACCTTCGTCTCCAGATTCCTCAACCGCTTCCTCAGTTCTGCCAACTCTGGTGCCGTGATCAAGTTGTTGTTCAAGTTCTGGACCATGATACTAGCAAACTCCACATCCTCCTCCTTCTCGATACAGTCCGCAAGCGTCCGGTATATCCGTTCCGCGCTGAGGCTGGTACAAAGCTGGCGAATTATCAGGTTTCCTCTTGTCTCGAGAAGCTTCCGGTCCGTTGAGAACAGCTGCAGCAAGTTTACCATAAAATTGGTGAAATAGTCGTCTTCGCTATTTCTTGATATCTGTGAAAGTAGTTGCAAATCTTTGGTGACGACTGCTTCGGCTGGGTCAGAGAGTGTCTTGAGAAGTGCAGGGAAGGTGCCATCGTTAAACGCCAGCACTTTTCTGGGTGCTTTGCGGTGCAACATGATGAGCCACGTGAGGGCAGCGACACGAGTGGCTTCGTGGTCGTTCAAAAACAGCAGGGTTAGTGAGTTTACCGCAGCGGCATAATCAAGATCTGCTTGTGGCTGCAAAGCCCCAGACGTGCCCGGGGTTGGAGTCCGTGGAAGAGGCTTGCCCGTGGCCGGGGTGGGACTTCGTATCTCAAGCTCTCTCGAGCTGGAAAGGGATGCCCGGGCGCTTGTGGTTCCGTCCTGGCGATCGCCGTGCGGCATCCTAGACAGCTGGTGCGGAATGGTTGCGAGCTCAGCATCGTCAGAGAGTGAAACGACATAGTCCATCAGTGACGTGTTGACCCTGGCGGCAGCCTGGCGAATTGACTCAACCCCACTGGCCATTGCTGGCAAGAGATGAGCTAGAATCTTGGGAGTAAACGGGAGTACCTCCTCCGGGCAGATGTCAAGAAATTCGACAATCCAGCGGAGCGACTCCAGCAGTCCGTCTTCTTCTGGATTCGGGGTGAGATTAGCAGTCTTTTGGCGACCGTTGTCGAAGGGCGGCTTACCCAGCGGTGAGTCAAGTGTGGCAGTCAGAATCTCCAGAATCGCCTTGTGGTTGATCTGCACGTCTTGGCCTGGAACCCAGTCATCCTCGCTATCCAGCTCATCGTCGTCGGCTGCCGTTTCGGAGTCCACCTCGTCGCCTTCTTCGAGAGTGGGGCGTATGCTCCCGCTCTCAACCGAGTCCTCTCTTTTCCGTTTGCCTTCGCCCTTTGACTTTTTGCTCTCGGCGATCCCCTTCTTGATGCGGGCGATCCTCTTGATCTCGTTGAGGAACTTGTCCAAGCAGCCCTGCGTCGCCACGTGAACGTCCCGGTTGGGGTCACTCAGGAATCGCAACAGGCCTCCGAGAAATTCAGGCAGGAAAGTGACAAGCTCCAGGTCTGGAATAGAGTCCAGGAGAATAATCCAGCCCACAAGAAAGGTCCGTGTGAAAGGGTTGATGGCATAAATGCGGTCACGAAGAAGTGGTATAAACTTCTTCAAGGAGAAGGCCGTTGGCAGTTCATTCGTGTCATCCAGAACGTCCTTATCGTCCTCTTGGTATGGCGGCGGCTGCTCCAAGACAGAAACGTAGGTTGCTGCTGATTCTGAGACGATATCTTTGATGAGACGATCGAGCAACTCGGCACCGTTCTTGACTGACAGTTCCGAGTCGGCACCAAGCTAGAGGTGTCGAGAGAGATAGTGAGACAAGGGTATGCGGGAAAAAGGAGAACAAGTGAGACTGCCTACCTTGCAGAGGGCATCGAAGATGTGGTTGAAATAGATGAGGATTTCGCCCTTTGCGACCTTGGCAATGTTATACATGGCCTCGCAGGCATAGTATCGGACTCGTGCATCCTGGTCTGTGAAGCAGGCTAGGACCGGTGGCACAATGACCTCAAGGTATCTGGCGAGTTCCTGTTCGTAGCAAACCGAAGGACGGTCACGGGTAAGCAAGAGGTCGGTAGCACGTAGGCGTCATGCCACCCAAATGGTGTGACGGTAGGGGAAGATCAGAGAAGAGGAGGGAATACAAGAACATACAGAACCCAAGGCAATGGCAGCAGCGGCCAGTCCGATCAATCCACCGTTGCGGGCATGGGGCTGGTGGACAGCGTAGGCATAGTCGTTGCACAGCTGGTCGAGAATGGCCTCAATTCTGGCGTTATCCTGTTTGGCAACTACCTCGCGAATGACGCGCTCAAGACTGTGTGAGAGTTAGATGTAAGTTACATTCATCCTTTGTCATGTGAAGGAAGCCATTATCGAATCAGGGGCAAAGTGGAGGGGAAAGGGGCTGTTTGCCTGCAGCCTGGGCGGGCCCGGGTATGCAGCTGTCTATGCAATGCGATGTAGATATGGAGAAAAAAAAACCATACTCGAGAGCGCCAACCTTGCGCTTATCATAGAGCTTGTCGTTCAGGGCGCGCTGGATGGTGGGATCCATCACGCCGGTTCTCGAAGACGGGATTCCTTTGGGGCCTGGCTACTCGGGCATGCTGTTGTAGGGAGATGAACCAGGAGCGGGGCTTTGACGAGAAGGCTGCCCGATTCACGTGGTGAACACGGGAGCACAACTCGGATGGTCTGCCCGGAGTCCAGATCCGAATGGGAAGCTTGGTCTGCCGAGACGGATCTGTTGTGTGGTTGACGAATTCGGCGTCTTCCGAGCCGAGCCTCGATGACGGAATGCGTTCACTCTGAGTGCTTCCCGGTCCTGACGTGGGGTAACTTTGACCGTTACTGGAGACTGAGATTGGGCTTTGATGAGTGTCGAACAGAGCGGTTTGGTCTGTTGGGGTATCAGGCAATACTACTACACCGGACTCCTTTCTACTCGAAATGTGGAATATGCCGACAAGATAGCGAGATGGACAGATGGGCGATACAGAGATGCAGTCGGTGTAAGTTGGTTGCTGGTGGTGGATGGTGGGAGGCTCGACGGGGATGCTGCCCGCGAGTGCTGCTTCAAAGGGTTCGAGGGGCGGGGAGTGGAGGCTGTGGTTTCCCAAGAGGGTTAAAGGTGACAGTCGTGGTGGACAGGGACCCAGCCTGCAATCGTTTGGCGGGGTTGATGGGGTTAGGCAGTCTTTCGCACTGTGCCCATCCTTCACTTGTGTAAAGAGCTCTTAACACAGTTTCTGTCAACCATCTGCCCTTCAATCTTGGTACTCGCCGTCGCTGCAGTGCAGCGCTACGGGAGGTCGGCGGGCAGCGAGGACTTCACACGTGAGGTGTTTGTTTTGTCTACTCGGTTTCCAAATAAACTGTCTGTTGCTTCAGTGAACAGTAGCTTTACTGTTGTGGAACGACGTCCGCCTCTGATGATTTGGTTGGAAGGCTTTCCCATCCCACGTCTGAGGACATACTCGACCACCACCAACCACTGACAACCTATCTTCTCCTTGCTTAGGGCACGTGTCATTCCTTGACTTGGGACATGATTGCTTCTCCTGCTCTTGAACTAGCCCACCACCATATGCTGATTGATAGCTAGGAGATCCGCTACGCAACTACCCATGGCACCAGTATCACAAGTCTTTTATATATGCATATCTACCTTGTATTCAGTTCTGTTACTCATGGCATATTCCACTGGTGTAGCCTTCCACTGCACGAGTTGACATTCAGAGATCGGATCGTCCCCTGAACAACTCGCTGGTTCAACGATGCACTGTGTGCCCGGCACATTGCTGTGCTAGGAGGATCAGATGTACGCCACCACCCCCTTCAAGGGCGTATGGACTCCCATACGATTCACCATCGAGTCCCCGCTGATGGTTGGCCTCGGACACAGCATCTGATGCCGAGCTCTTGGGCATGTGGAAGGGGCGCTGGACTGGCTGCAGTGGTATCACCCTCGCTCTGCTTCTGTGCATTCTTGTATAAGCCAAGGGCTGCTACAAGAGGTCGATGGCTTGCTCACCGGTCCTCAGTTGTTCCACCCTATGTTATACTCCAGGGCTTGATGTACGCCATTTCCATGTGTCGGGTGTCATCTTGCGGCTTACCAAAAGAAGCCTGACCCCTTCTTCGAGTCTACTGTAACCTCTCGTTACACCACTCCAGTACTATCTCCTCTTCAACGAGCACATAGAGAAGCTATCGGGCACGCGTTGTGTTCATCATTCGCTTCTTTGCCTTCTCCAACAACATGGGGCGTGAAGAGACGTGGCTGACAGGGGGGTCAGTCGGCAGAAAAGAAGCAACGACACGCTGTAAGCTTGACCTATCATCCACCAGCTGTATCCGTCATGGCCACGTTGTTAAGACATCATATCTTATCCAGCCAAGCCAGCCAGCCAGCCTCTTCATGGGCGAGAAAATGTCTCATGCCGTTCAAGTTTCATGGTTGTCAGCAACATATCTAGTACGGACGAGCATGAGGCCGCCCAAGGGAGGCTGACGCTTCGAACATTCCACGAGGAATCAGCCATACAGATACTCCTAAAGAATGCCTCGGCTCCGGGGTAGCCACGCAACGAACGCTCCCTCCAAGTGGGGGTGGTTGATACCAGCTGCCAATGTAGATGTGTGTGGTGCAAGTTTCCACAGCCATAAACCTGTTCCAGCAACTAAAACTCTTACACATCGGAAACGTAAGATCATCTTGCAGAGATCTTATCTACTTTCACATCAACCTGCATATCATTCCCTGTCAGGAGACGTTAACAGCATGTTCGGAGTAGCAGCAACCTTGAATTCTTCAGTATTCTGGCCCATCATGTCTTTTCACCAACCCCTTGTCATGTCTCATGACATTCTTCCCCATACCCCCTCCATCGACCTATGCCCTCCAATTTGAGGAACTACTCCCCTTGCTACCACTCCCCTCACTCTTGCCATCCTTGCTGCTGCTTCCATCTTTCTTGCCCGATGATGATTCGCCGCCCTGCTTGCTTTGCCGCACCGTGGTTGCTGCCCGTCTGGCGAAGGGGTCCTGTTTTGGACATGGTGAGCATCTACATGACATCGAGTGAAATGGGGAAGAGGCTACCACCCACCTTGTCACCTCTTGCTGCCCGGATCCGCTCGGCTGCGGCTTCGTCCATCTTTCTCTTACCCATCTTTAGAACTTTGCGGAATCGTAATGAGGAAGTGAGATACAACAATGGTGATGCTGATTTGAAGAGGAGAAAAGGCTGGCTGTATGTAGGTAGGCGGGTGTGTAAGGCGGGTAGGATGATGATGATGATGATGATAATGTAGCAGTGATTAGGACTTCTGGCGTTGAGAGTGTCAACTGAACTGCTAGCACAGTCTCGTTGTATGTAGTAGGTAAGAACCGTAGGTATGATAAAACTCGCAAGCTTGCTTGCTCAAGAAAACCCTTCAAACCAGACAGAGAAGGAGGGAGGGAGGGAGGGCACAAAGATATATCCCCATTCATACAGGGTACCACGACTGACCAAATTCCTTGGTCACATTGCTTTTTTTCATATACTTCTTCTTCCTCAGCAGTAGCAGTGAGTTGCAACGATCGCAACGGTCATCTGAGTAGGTAAGTGGCATGGTGTGTGTGTCCGGGTGTGTCTGTGTGTGTGTGTGTGTGTGTGTGTGTGTGTGTGTGTGTGTGTGTGTGTGTGTGTGTGTGTGTGTGTGTGTGTGTGTGTGTGTGTGTGTGTGTGTGTGTGTGTGGTCTTGGACTATCAAAATCGGTTTGCCTTCGGGGATAGTGGCTAATGAAAAACTGGGGGCAAGCAGAGATAAACAATCGGAGACGCCCGCAAAAACAAGTGGGATGAAGCCTATGCACGACACGACATGGGGACACTGGCGGAAGGCTGCCGGCATCGATCCATCGAGAAGCAACCATCGACAAGCAAAGTGAAACCCATGTCTTGTCCTGACATATCTAGCCAATTTCTTTTGTGTTTTCTCAACTATCTCAAAAGAAACCATAAACT
Organism: Podospora pseudocomata; assembly: GCF_035222375.1. Classification (NCBI taxonomy): domain Eukaryota; kingdom Fungi; phylum Ascomycota; class Sordariomycetes; order Sordariales; family Podosporaceae; genus Podospora; species Podospora pseudocomata. The sequence goes on along the minus strand of NC_085889.1, from coordinate 2,213,889 downwards.
AGGGCCCCGGCATGGCCCAACATGGCACCACTTCTCACACTTGAGACTGCTTGGCTTACGAGGTTTGTTGGTGAGAAGCGAGAGGCGGGGGAGACCGAGATGCGGTTGTAACCAGGATAGTTAGTGCCCTCCACTATCACTCACACCCATGCTTACACTCGTTTCTCCCCAGTCCCGCGGGGAGGATCTTAGGTAAAAAGACAGGGTAGACTGTCTGTGACGTGCATTCTTCAAGTCTTGTATTTCCGGATTGCTGGGAGCACACTTCCCCTCACCTCCCCAGCTCGCAAACTCGACCCAGATGCGAAACATCTTATGACAATCTGTTCATTGGTGTTGCTTCTTTTGGTCAGTTAGTTTATTAGGTGCCTGCCCAGGCCGTGTTCGTAAACCTGACGAGAGCACAATGTCGGCAGCCGGTTTGACCTCGACCACGCTCCCCGACTCATCAGTTGGCTTTAATAATGGGAACGAAGATATGCAGCAAGGCCCATGGCACCAGAACCGGAGAATCTCATTTGTTCGGCCAGAAAATAAAAATAAAAGCAAACAAAAGAGTGGAGTATTAATCACCAGAGACCGAAGCTACGGTAGCTGTCCTAGAGGAGCAAAGAAACCAGCGCCCCCTTCAGCAGCTCTTCCTCCATCGATTTCTTAAATCTCGGTGAACCATGATGAAACAGCCAAATAAGAGCGAGCCAGGGCACTCGACCACCGCCAACCACGCCATTACCTGACAGCTTGCCTCGCCAACTTGCGCGCAAGAATTGGGGTACGGGTCATGATGTCGGAATCTCAAGTACCAGGGTAGGATTGGGTTCTGCGGATCTTGGTCCGTGTCCCTTGGAACTACTGCATTATCTGCATGCAAGAGGCGGCAAGATGGGGGGCTGATCCAGGGCCCTGGCTCGTTTTCTGTAACCCAAGAATCCCCCCATCACCCCCAACATCACAGTAGTCCCTTGGCTATCACGCACTGTGAGCGGCGACCTGAAGAACCTCGGCGATCTCATTATAAAAGGATGGCTCCTCGTTGGCTTGCAGAAGGAAGGGCCTCGTGACTATTCCTTGATCTTGGTTCGAATCACGCAAGAGATCTAACGGTGGGCCAAAAAGGACTGCCTCATGTCCCCTCACTCTTCACACACCTACCCAAGAGGAATCAAAAGTTCTAGTCTATAGAATAAGGTCAACTTTTGAGGGTTATTACTACAGCTAACCTTCCAGCCATATACAACCTCACACTCCTTCCCACACCTCATCCCTTTCTACTCATCTTCCCCCCCTAGTGATGATGATGATGATGATGCCTCTCCACCCTCCCCTCCCCAATCATAACCCCCTGACACTTCTTCAAAATAGCCGCCTGCCTCGCCACCTCCCCCAACCTCCCAATCACCTCCTTGTTCCCATCCACAAACCCAAAGAGCGCATACGGAATCCCGACCTCATCGCAAAACTCCTGCACCAACCTCTGCGTCTTCCTCAGGTTATGCCTCGGAATCCTCGGAAACAAATGGTGAATCGCCTGAAACTGCAGACCACCGTGAAAGAAGTCCAGCCAGGTCGGGCAATCCACATCCATCGTCGTCCGCAGCATCTTTTGCGGGAAACTCTCATCCACCCCCAAATCAGCCGTCGACATGGCGAAGTGGCTCAGCGTGATCTGCACATGCAGCGGGCAAGTCACCATGTGGCTGACCATCACGAACCAGAACCTGTTCCAACCGCCATCGACGGACTTGTACAGCAGCTCGTACCCAAACCAATACCAAAAAAAGACCTGTCCAGCAAACTCGAACCAGCGGTGCCAGGCCGCCACCCCCTTTTTCGGCCCCTGCCCGAGGATCAGATACTCCATCGACAACCGGTAGAGGTTGAACCTCCCAAAGAGCATGATGACATAATACAAGTTGTGCTGCATCGAAATGAAGAACTTGGCAGCAGCATCGTACGGCATGATCCGCTCGTAGTACGTCGACCTCAGACTCGCCAAAAAACGGTGGGAAATAGCAAAAAACGGCATGTGCTCGATGTCGGGGTCGTGCTCCGGCGAATTTGTCACAATATGGTGGACGTTATGACTGCGTTTCCACCATCCCAACGACAGCCCTCCCAAGAAATCCGCAATGATGATCCCGATAATGGTATCAACCTGAAAATTGTGCGTAATCCCCATGTGGCCGGCGTCATGGGCGGAAAAGACAAGCTGATGCCAGAAAACACCAAGGAAGAAAGCGCTGGGGATGTACCACTTCCACTTGAGGAACAGCAGCATCAGGCCAAAAAAGGTGATGTACCGGGAGCATTCGATGGCGTAGGCGTAATAGTTGCAGTCATACAACCCATCAGTCTTGATGCGGTCGTGGAGCTTGCGGTACTTCTCGACGATGACCTCTTGGGTATCCTGGTCAACAGCCGGGTATTTGTCCAGGTCAAGCTTGATCTCCTTGCGTGTGAGGATGTCGAGGTGGGCCATGCCGTCGAGAGGTAGACTCCCATCACCATGAGACTCCTCTAGTGACGATGCCGAGGTTATCGACGCAGCACTCGACCCCATTGATTCCTTCACCTGTCTCTTCCGCAAAGCACTACCGTCAACATCAAACACTGGCGAGGGTGGTCTAGACTCCAGCTCGCTCGACGGTGTGTCTGCCGTTATTGTCACCGCCGGAGCCGACAGCCGTCCAGAATCATCCTCCTCTTCCACCTCCATTGCCCCATCCTCAAGCCGTTTTCTAAATTTACCACCTTGAATAGGCGGCAAGAAATTATTCCACCTTCCTTCAATCCTTCCAACGCGATACTTGTTCATCATCGCCCTCGCCTCAGGGGAATGAAGTCCATTGACCTCATCCGTAGCATCCCTCCCCACCATGTGCTTCATCGCCTTGTCACCACCAGGGTGAAACTGCATAAAGGCATCGACCTTGAGAACATGTCCGTCCACGATAACCATGTGCCTCCCATCAGCAATCTGAGCCTCGATCTCTCGGCGGCTCATCAGCGGGTAGGTGCGTTCCTTGGTTAATTTCGCCATGGTTGCCGGCGTGGTCGTGTAGTGAGTGATAGAGGGAGTCCCTTGTCAAACAAACAATTGAGAGCTGGGCTCCTCAAGGCTTGTAAAGTAACAATCCGGCGTCGTCTCTCTTCAAAAAATAGCCATATCCGGTGGTGCGAGGCAAGGCGTGTAGTTGGTACTGGTGCGTCCACGTTTTCCTGATCGTCGTCTTGTCCCAACAATAACAACAATAATAACACCAACTCCAAATACCTTCAAACCCCTTTCAATCCAGCTCAAATCCTCCAATTGGTCTGGAGTGGATTCAGATCATTCGTCGTTCATGCGTAGGTTGTTCGTGAGTGGCATACAAGGACAAAAGGATGAGATAAGAGAAAGGGGGGAGGTTTGTATATCGAATGGCGTGTCGTTCAAATTCCCACTGGCGACTCCTGAAAGATAAATGAAATCGGGCCAGTGAGATCCCCCGTGTACCCCCACTTTCCACATGTGGCACGATCGTCGGCCTCCTCCTCTCTTCCTGCCAAGGAAAATGACAACACACCGTGAACTTTGACATGCATATGTGAAAGGGTTAGGGTTGCTTGGTTGCTTCAAAATATAAGACGAACGAACAAGTCAATGCCACTATTTATTTATCATGCTGCATAAGACTTCAACCCCCTTGACGTATTCTGTGGTCATTATAGTACCATCATACAGGAAATCAACCTTCTATGTTTTGACGCTAGATAAACCATAGACCTCATGAACCTTTCCCATCCAACCTGCCGTTGCTCTAAAAACAAAATTGCTCCTCTTGCTGCTCAAGCTTTTCTCTCTTCTCGGCACCACGAAACAAAACAACAGCGGCCAGGGGTAAATTATAAATACTGCTTTCAAATGCCTTTACCATCCCGGCTGAGTCCATTCACCAATGCCTGAAATGAGGAAAACACAACTACAGTACAGATACACAAGGAAACCTCCTCCTTTCCAGCACCCTAAGCTTTATCTTACTTAGAAATGGATGGCCTTGGCGTGGGTGGCCATGGCAGCCTCCTTGAAGGCCTCAGAAAGAGTAGGGTGGGCGTGGCAAGTGCGCGCAATATCCTCGCTGGAAGCACCATACTCGAGCGCAAGAGTGCCCTCAGCAATCATCTCACCAGCGTTGGGGCCGATGATGTGGATGCCGAGAAGGCGGTCGGTCTCAGGGTCGGCGAGAATCTTGACGAACCCCTCAGTGTCGAGGTTGGTCTTGGCACGGGAGTTGGCGCTGAAGGGGAAAGTGCCGACGCGGTAGGGGATGTCGGCCTTCTTGAGGTCCTGCTCAGACTGACCAACCCACGCAACCTCGGGGAAGGTGTACATGACGGAGGGAATGCAGCCGTAGTTGACGTGGCCGTAGCCCTTCTTGATGTACTCGACAACAGCGACAGCCTCCTCCTCAGCCTTGTGCGCAAGCATGGGGCCGAAGGTGGCGTCACCGACGCAGCGAATGTGGGGGATCTTGGTGCGGTACTCGGCGTCAATAATGACACGGCCGCGCTCATCGAGCTCGAGGCCGATGTTCTCAAGACCAAGACCGCCGGTATAGGGGCGACGACCAATAGCAACAAGGACGACGTCAGCATCGAGCTATAATCAAAGTCAGCATACCGACCTAGTCAGCTTCAAAGTCACAATCAAAACATACCGTCTCCTCCTTGCCACCCTTGGCAGCCTCGGTCTGAACCTTGACCTCATCACCAGTCTTCTCGCCGGAAAGGACCTTGGTACCGGTCTTGAAGGTGATGCCCTGCTTCTTCAGGATCTTCTGGATGCCCTTGGCAACCTCGGTGTCCATGCCGGGACCGCCGATCTGGTCGAGGTACTCGACAACGGTGACCTTGGAGCCCAGGCGAGACCAGACGGAGGCCATCTCGAGACCAATGATACCACCACCAATGACGACGAGCTTCTCGGGGACCTTCTCGAGGGCAATGGCGCCAGTGCTGCTGATGACGGTCTGCTCGTCAATCGTGAGGCCGGGGAAGGGGGTAACCTCGGAACCGGTGGCGATGAGGATGTTCTTGCCGGTGATGCTGGTCTCGCCGCCGTCGTTGAGCTCGACCTTAACGGTGTGCTCATCCTGGAAGCTGCCGGTACCCTTGATATACTCGACGCCGTTCTTCTTGAGCAGGAACTCGACACCCTTGGTGAGACCAGTGACGGATGTCTCCTTAGCCTTCATGAGCTGTTGGAGGTTGAGCTTGACATCACCGACCTCGATACCACGGTGTTTTGTGTCGTGAAGGATCTGGTGGTACAGATGTGAGTTGTTAAGGAGCGATTTTGATGGGATGCATCCGACGTTGAGGCAGGTTCCGCCGAGTGTTCCGCGCTTCTCGATGCATGCGACCTGTGAGTGGGAAGGGAGTACATGTTAGCCGCTGTCCCGCATGATCCAGTGCCGAGCTGTGTGTATCGTCTGCCAACGCACCTTCATGCCCTCCTGGCCGGCCTTGATGGCGGCAACATAGCCAGCAACACCACCCCCGATGATGACAAGATCCTTCTCCTCTGCGCAACTTGTCAGCGCCACTCGGGACCATACCGGGATTCCTGGGTTTGTGGGTGTCGGTACTGACCAGACTGGGAAGCATAAGTCCTGGACCATCTGCTCGCAAGGGCAATTGGGGAGCTACAGATGCGAGAGATCAGCAACAGCGCAGAAAGGGTACCGGTGTCGTCATGGGCGGCTGGCTGGCTGGCTGGCTTACCCTGATGGCTTGAGGGCGGACCTGACGGCGGTCCGGCCGAGTAGTAATCTCTGTGACAGCATCTTGGATTGTGCTAACTTGGGAAATCAAAGGAGAAGGACGGAAAAAGGAAGGATGCGCTGGATCGTGGAGGGTGTGAAGGCGGTTGTTTGTTCGAGTGCGACAACCTGGAAGCGGGATTAGACAGGGCGTCGCAGATGGGAGTTGTTGGGAATTGGCGGCGGCATTCATGAAAAAATGCCCCCAGCTTATTCCGCCCCGTCACCACCTCCGTCCAACCGTCGGGTCACACCTGCTCCCCCCAGGGCTCCAGGGTTCCATGAGGCCCGTGGGCCCCCCTCTCAGCCCGGAAATCGGATTGGCCCCAGGGTTCTCGCGGGATTTGGCCCAGCCGGGAGCACGCTAATTTTCAGGTTTCCACCCCCCGAAGCGTCCTGTCAGTTGTCAAAACCTCCACAAAGCCGCCAGTTCCCGCCCGCCCAAATCCCGCAACAAGTGCCACCCTCGTTAGACGTGCAGAGCCACATGACCGCTAACATTCTTCGCGGCATCGTGGCTCGGGTCTAGATATCCTGTCGTCGAGAAGCGACGGCCGTGAGGCGAAGCGTTTCATAATCAACATGGAGCGACCTGGCTCAACGTCACCCAACTGAACGTAGAATGCTTAATCATAGACATTCGAAAGCGGCACGGAGATGCTCGATGACAACATCTTGCCCCGGAGCTTTATCGAGCGAATTGATAGCAGAGTTGCAATGAGATCCTCGCTTGGCTTATAAACATCTCAATATCCCCGAGAATAGCCACTCATACCCTGGGTAACCACTGGTAACCTATGTGTTTCCGAGGCCGATGGCCGCTGGTTTGGCATTATTGATTTTTCTATCCTGGTATTCAACACCTCATGAACAGGTCAAAAATTACAACAACTCTTCGGCTGCTACGACGGCTTGTAGTGCCGCCTCTGCCATCTTGCACCTTTCCCTCACCAGCTTTGTCTCCTTTTTGCTTGCAGTCAGATCCGTCTTTCTCGTGACCTTCTTCAAAAAGTGCTGCAACTGAATGGCAAATTCAGGGGCAGTGTTGACAGCCGCAAACACCTTCGTGATAACCTCTTCCCCAGGCTTCTCACCTGTCTGGCACTCCAGCAGCAGCGTGTTGAGCATGATCTCCATCCAGTTTCGTGTCCTCTTTTGCAGATAGGCGAGATTCAGCCGCCTAATGGCGATCAAGCTCATATGCCCACTCGCAATCAATGAGCCCACCATCTTGGCCGTGTTGAGTAACCTTTGGGTGCTGAACTCTTCCTCGAGCTCTTCCTCTTCCAGCTCCTCGTCCTCTTCCACAAAGCCAGTTTCACCCATCCTGCCAAACATCTTCCAGAGGCAAGTCTGGAATGACCACTTCACCTCACGCATGTTCTCGCACACCTTTCTGGCGATGAGAGTGTAGTAAGGGTTGTAGTGCTTCTCAGCGCCAACGCATTTGGTGATCACAGTCGCGATCTCCCTTTGGCGTTCCTTGTTGAGGCGGAGTTTGAGAATCCTGATATAGGCGTCTTGGACGTCGAGAGCTGACAAGATGGTGACAAAGATGGACCGCCGGACCTCAGTGTTCATGCCTTGCTCTCTGGCCAGTTCCAAAAGATCGGGACCTTCTTCAAAGTCATCTAGCACGATGCTTTCGTCGTCACTGTCGTCATCTTCTCGCTCTTCAGTGGCTGGCTTTTCTTTGGCATCCTTCTTATCCTTGGATTTGCCTGCCCAACTGGCACCAACCAACCACCATTTTCCAGTCTTGTCAGCGTCTCGGATATCTTGCAGCCCGATGCGCAATGGTTCCGTCGCCTTCAGTTTCCTTGCCTTGAGCTGACCTAGTGTCTTCTTCATTTTGGCGGTATGCTCCGAAACAATAGCTGACGCACCGGCTCCAGCCTTGAGCTTGTTATTTTTGAGATCTGTGATGGTCTCAATCATGAACTTGGTCCTAACGGTCAGGTTCTTTTCGCCATGCTTCGCCACGGCTCCTGGAATCAACGTGACAATGTCTTTGAGAGCCATTGGGTCGTCCGTGCGGAGGGTAGTACCACACATCCGCACAATTCGAAGCAGTAGTTCAGCATTCAGCTCAGAAAGGTTATTCAGAAGGGTACGAATGTAGTCGAATATCAAGCCTGGGCCGATCAGCTGGAAGTTGTACAGCTGTGAGACGAATGTTATCAGGTTTGATGTTTGCTTTGGTACATCTGGCCCACCAAGTGCGGCCTCCTGAGCTTCCTCGTAGTACTTGTCGTAGCGCTCTACCACCTCCTGGATCAATTGCGCTCCAAAGTCCGTTCCAAACACCTTGTAGGCTGCAGAGGCAAAGCCGGCCGAGAGAATAAGGAGTGTGTCTGGCAAGCTTGTGGGATCGCACACCTGAATAAGGAGTAAATCAACGAGGGCGGATGTGACGTGCTGTCGAGCGTTGTCTCTGTAAAGCTTCTCAATTTCGCCGAGAATGGTCAAAAGGTTCGCTTCAGTAATCCTGTTGACAAGGCCTTGTGTCTGCCGACGAACTCGGGCCTCCAGCTCTGATTCCGAACCTGTGGCTTTGCGTAGTGATGGAGGGACATATTTTGCCGTCTGCCCTGTTGTTGGAGCAACATAGGGGTTTTCGCGGACCTTTTTTGCTAGTTGTTCTTCCATATCCTCATCCTCTGATCCAAAGTCATCGAATCCGTCCTCCTCACCCTCATCGCTTCCTTCTTCGTCTTCTTCATCGTCCAAACCATCTCCTTTACAACCGAAACCATCCATATCCTCATCCATATCATCCATGTCCTCGTCGCTATCCCCGTCCTCGCTCTCGTCAGAGTCTGGTTGTGCTCGCTTTTTCTGCGTCGATGCAGCGGCAGCAGCCTCCGCCTTCCTCCTCTTCTGAGCCAGCCACTCATCTGCCTCGGCCTTGCGCTTCCGCTTGTCTGAGACCCCATCTTCCAGATTTCCATCCAACTCTCCCAAAAGTTCACCCAGACCGTCATCGATGAATGACTGGGGTAGCTTCTTCTTGCCCTTCATCCCTAGTTTCTTTTCCAGAGCTGCAATCTCGGCATCATCCTCGGCGAATTTATCCTTCAGTGTCTTGGAGAGCTTCTTATTTGTTGGTGGTGGGGTATCTTCGTCCTCCTCGTCCTCCTCGTCCTCCTCCTCATCTTCATCTTCATCGTCCTCTTGCGAATCTTCGTCGTCGTGGTCCTCCCCGTCATCACCCATGTCCTCGCCCGAGTCCTCATTTAAGATGCCATCTGACAGCTCATCGTCTTCATCATCGAAACCCCCAAAGTCATCTTCATCCTCCTCGTCAGAGTCTGGCTCAGGCGTTTTATTCTTCTTCAGTGCGGATTTCGGCTCGGCTTTCGCAGGCGCCGCGGGAGACTTCTTCGGGGGTTGAGATTTTGACGGTGATGGCTGATTTCGCTGAGGTGCGGGCGCTTGACGATTCCGAATCGCATCTGATCTTCCAGTCCTTTTTCCCTGTCGCTCCGCCTTGCGCTGCTCCTTTCTCGACGTAACTGTCGTGCGATTGTCTCGTCGTTTATGGTTATCTGATGCGCCCAGTTCCTTGAGAAGATGCGGCGGCAGCGCTGGCCGCTTAATGGGACCCTGTCCACGAGGAGCCATCTTTTATCGAACAAAATTGGTGTCTCAGAGTATCGTGGGTAGGCTAACCGGCTTTGCGCTCTGTATTCCGTTGATTCCTGAAACTCCCCCAAAGTCCTGAACTTTTTTTTATCGATAACCGCAGCGCACCGTCCTAAGATGTCAAGTGGGGCCCACTAAATCAAACCGCACCCACTTTTGACTTCACTGCGCCAACTTTTGGGGACCCCACAGTATCAGCCTGGGCAATCCCGCCAGTCTCCATCAACGGGCAACGACAACGTACTGGCGGGGCTATCACACACCCACACTCACACTACAACCCCAAGTAACATCTCTATTTTCAGTCATCGCACACTTGACTCGCGGGCGTGTTGAGAGGAACGGGTCTCATAAACACACAACCATCTCTCACCAGGGCACTCACCCCCAACCCACCACCCAAAATGAGCAAACACCTATCCCAAGACGAGGTAAACCCCCTTCCTCCCCCCCCTTATCTCACCTCTCACACACTGACACTCCATAGTTCTTCACCGCCCTCACAGCCCTCTTCACAACCCAAAAACAATCCCAAAAGGGCACCATCCTCCTCACCCAAAAACGCTGTTCGTTACCCTCCCCCCCTTCCCAACCTCATCACCCCCCTAACAAACCCCCTCAGACTCCTACGACGAATCAGCAAAAGAAACCCTATCAGAACAAGAACATGAAGAAACCCTCACCACCACCACCCTCCCCCAAGCCCCAATCCTAATCCGCGCCTCCAACTCCAAGCCAAAAGAGGCCCGCAACGAGGGCAAAAAAGTCAAGCTCTCCACCATCGTCCAGCCCGACGACCTCGACTCCTTCTACGCCCGGTACGCCGACGTCTGCAAGGCGGGCATGAGCGGGCTCAAGCCGAGGGACAGGACCAAGCGCAAGGCCAAGGAGAAGGCGAGGAGGAAGATGAAGACTCAGGCATAGAAGAAAAGTGAGCCCTATTGTGCTGTATCTAAATCTGTCTGAGCCAGCCAGCCAGCCGAGAGCTGAAAAAAAAGATATCCATGTGTTGCGGATTATTAAACAGCTTAATTTGATAACTGGGATATATAGATTACCTAGTCACATCTCTGCTTTGATGAAGAGGATATGGACGGACTCGATGGGTTAGTCACAATGGCGTAAACATTCCATTCCTGAATCCAACCATCCGTGGTGGACATCGATTTAAATTGTTTGTTTGGAAAGTCGCAAAAAACACTGTCAGATGTATCCCCGCTCTCCCGCCCAACGCGGTTGCCTCTAACAACCGTCCTTGAAGTGGCAAATGCTGCGTTGACAAGTTGCAACCAACTGCAGAAACACACGTCCAATATAAATACCAGGACAATAACGGGTTCCAAAAAATGAGTTTATATTCAAATCGGTGGCAAAATGTCCCGAGATGTGCCATGTATGCCGGGCTTGCTTTGCCCCTAAAATGAAGCCCACAACGTCAAACGCATATATCTCCCAATTACCGAAGAATTCATAAAACCAACGCAGCCGGGGGGTATCGATTTTCCAAAACACAAAACGCCTTCAACTCCCATTTCCTTTCATAAGGATATCGTGATCCACAACCTTTTTATAACAACGGTGGATGGGCCGAACAGAGTTGCGGTATTGCAGGCCATATGAACTGGGGGCCATCCATCATCTCGCCAACGCCATCACAATCAGCCAGGACCCAAAGCATACCAAAAACGCCAGCGCCAATAACAGCACCAGTACCATGCTCTGACGACGGCCGATCCTACACTTTTCCACATGCAAACTCACCACACGCTCTTCAAGTCCACGAACCATGGCTGGCCAGCCCGCTCCTACGCATCGCACACACCCTTACCAACAAGCCTATCGTTGCCCGGCGCCCTTCCTTCGAACGCCGCCATCAACGGGATAATCAGATGCTATTCGCTGTACATTCTAGGGGTTTAAAAGCCGTCCGATTTCCATTTTCCGCGGCGCCAAGAGAACGGACAGTCCCAATCGAGCAAAAACACTGCGCACCAAATTTTTTTGCGTTGCTGAGACCCGAGTGTTGAAGACTAAAAAGTCGAGTCTGTAAACCACCTCTTTTCATTCCTCCTGACATAAACTACCGAATCCTCCACCTCCCCATTAGAAAAAGAAACAAAACGCAATACAAACAATCTGCTGAGGGTGAGAAATGTCGTCAATGTTGTGTCGAACCGAGGTGCTATTGAATGCTCTGGCCCATGTCGACGGGAATAAGCGACGAGATCGTGTAAACGAGTCGAAGAGCGGAAGTGATATCTTGTGGCAGCTTTGACTCATCCAATAACGTTGATGACTGTATTTGTCGACAGTGGCTGTTGACGATCCAATGGCTGAGTTCGATTCGAGCACAAGCAAGTGTTCATGCTTGGTTTACATGATCTGGTCCTGAGTCAATCCACCATGGTCGGTGTCCATGGCGTCACCACCACCCTGGTTCAAGTACTTGACGTAGCTCAGACCCAGAGGCCGGCCGCCGTACTGATATCCTTGAAACTTGTTGATGGCGGTTTCGGCGGTGTCGGCATTGTCGAAGCGAACAACACCGCTGCCACGCGAGCGGCCACTAGGCTCGTACTGGATCTCGGCCTGCTCGACCTTGCCGATAGTCGAGAACAACTCAACGAGATCGTCATTGCTCGTAGACCAAGGAAGCTAGGGTATTGTTAGAAACCATCAATGGGCATCGGGGGTGAAAAGGGCACTCACGTTGCGAACGTAGATAATCTCGTTCTTCTCAGTGCCGGCGGTGGCATTGTCAGTAAAAGGGTTCGGAGGGACAGAGGCATCGCCGCCTGGAGGACCACCGAAGCTGGGGCCGCCAGGACCACCACCAGGACCGCCGCCATAGCCTCCACGACCATAACCGCCGCCACCGAAACCACCGCGACTGCCGAAGCCTCCACGGCCGCCGAAACCACCGCCGAAGCCACCGCGACCGCCGAAGCCACCGCGGCCACCGTAACCGCCAGCACCCATACCAGCATTGGCGAAACGGTCCTCCCTAACCTCAATTACGCGACCTTGCCAGTCATAGCCGTTGAATTGCTGAATAGCGTTTCTCGCATCGTCGGGGGACTCGAATACAACGATACCAGAACCCTTGGGGCGACCGTCGGGGCCGAGATGAACATCGGCGCGAATAACCCCACCAGTTCGTGCTGCAGTTGCACTTGTTAGACCCCTCACACATCAGTCGCATCAGGTTACTTACCGGACTGCCGGAACAGATCCTTCAGGTCTTGCCAACCAATGTTGAACGGCAGCTACAGAGGCTGTCTGTCAGCATTATATTGCCACGTTGGCAACGAAGAACCGGAATGGGGAGATATGACAAACGTTGGACACGAAGATTTGACGAGCACCACCTGGGGGCCCGCCTCCTGGAGCTCCACCTCCCATGCCGGGGTTAAATCCTCCTCCGTACGGAGCACCACCGCCAGGGCCAACAGGGCCACCGAAACCACCGCGGGCACCTCCTCCAGGAGGACCGAAGCGAGGTTCGGCCTCACGATCCTATCCATTGTCAGCGTCACAGAATGGCTTCGCTCGTTGCCGGGTCCGGGTACTTGCCTCGCGGACATACACCAGTCTACCCATTAGGTTCTGATTGCTGAGCGTCGCAACGGCATTCTGAGCCTGCTCCCTAGTGGCGTATTCCACAATTCTATGACAGTCACAAGATTAGCACTTTGTTCTCGGATTGACCGGTGTGCATGAAGAAACTTACCCGCATCCCTAAATATCGTCATGGACAGCGTCCCAACCCGTCAACCCAACCGTCCATCAAATAACCAAACAGAATAGGAACCACAAAGGAACCAGCCAAAATCACTTGTGAAAGCCCACCTTCGACATTCCATTGGGAAGAAGCAATACGTCGGCATAGAGAACCTCACCGGCTGTAAGAGGTCACGTTAGTCTCTTCCTCCATCCATTCCTTCCCCAAGCGCCATCCACTCACCCTGCCTCATAAAATCCTTGAGGTGGTGCCACTTGACGTCGTAAGACAGGTTGCCGACATAGACGCGGCGGTCCTGCTGCGACGACTCTCGAATGTTATTCATGACGTTTTCGCGGTGAACGGCACGATCTTCGAACGATCTATGAGGAGCTCCGTTATTGTTGTATCCTTGTCCTGATCCTCCAGCGGATGCGCCCTGTCCAGTCATGGGCGAACGGCTTCTTCTCCGATGACGACTCCGTGAGCGGTCACGGGGCGAATATGACCGACGGGTACCGTTATTCGGACTGCGGGAACGTCCACGTCTGGGAGAGCGCGACCTCTCACGCTGGTCACAATGTCAGTATGTAACCATGTGATGTGACTCGCCAGTATATGTCTTTGTCTCTGGCACGCCTAAAGCGTGGGAGCGCCGTGTTGATCCTCCAGCACCTAAACATCGGTGATCATGGCATTGGACTTTCAACACAAAGAACCCACAAGTCTCAAACTCATCAGGCCGAAGAGCTCGAAAGCGCAAACACAAAACCACATATCTGACTGACGCCAGGTGGATGGGATGAGAGTCTGGTCTGACTACCAGTCACGCCATTCCTCCGAGAGCTTGCGGCTATAAGAGATAGCCGCCGGTCTCATCGAGACGACGAAGAACAGAGTGCACAGGCCAAGAATCAGGGCAGATACTTACAGGGCGATAGGTATCACCGGAGTCAGCTAGAGAGAGAAAGAGAAGGTTAGAAATCGGTCAGAAACGAGATGTTGGAAGAAGCCAGCTAAGGTAGGGTTGGTGATAGGTGGGGAAAGAAGAAAAGGAAGTGAAGTGATTGAGGGATGGCAATTTGAAGGAATGGTAGGTAGCACTTGAGGGGGGGTGCGGCGCCGGGGGGGTGGTAGTGAGAGAATCCGAGGATTGTGGATCAGGATGGGAAAGACATGCAGGCTGGCTGAGAGGGGAGGGGGGGGCTGATTGTGAAGGTACATGTATGTATGTACGGGCGGATGGGTGTATGTGGGTGGTATGTCGAAGACCAGGCAGTGCAGGTAGGAAAACTGCAAGACACTGCAGCAGCGAGGGGCCCTTGTGAGTGGTAGAGCGAGCGAGCAAGGCTCGAGGACCAACCTGCACCGACTGCCACAGACTGGCCCTGTGGAAATCGACCAAAAAACGCCGACTGGGCAGGTCCTGGAGATTTGGGGGTTACAAGCGGCAGTAACACGTCACTGAGGCATCTGGGATAATGCCCACGATCGAGGTGTTCCGGCCTGGAGTAGTCCGTCCATCCCAGAACCGCCCGGTGTGTGTGGATGGACAGAGATATGTCCTGATGTCTTGCTGGGGGTGTGTATATGCAAGACTCGGGAGGGGGATGGGATGAGGGGGAGGGGGGAACGGAGCGGAGGGGAAGAGGCAGGCATCTTCGGGAGGAGGCTCAACGAGGACGCGACTTGCGCACGCGCACCTGGAGGGCCAGAATGGAAGCTGACAGGGCGAACAGCGGGGAGAGAGTGTTCAGTCTCTTCATGTGTCTGGCTGGCTGTCTGGCTGGTTGACCGCCCGAATGGGCTGGCTGATTGGGAAGAGGGGGGGGATACCTATACCGATGGTATCCAGGGAGAGGAATGCAATTGATGTCGTACTTACCCATGGTGATAATTGGAAAATCGAAATTTTCTGTCGACTTAGCCGCTTGACGGAGGGAAATTTCGGCGACGCGACGATTGGGTGCGGAAAGGGCAGGTGTCTGTCACTGCAGGACTTTGGGATGGTTGCTGTTTGGCGGACAGCAGCTGAGGCCAAGGTACGGCGCGACGTTCGCGCAACGGGCCACCGAGTCGGTTGAGGGCGGGAGAGGTGAGGTGACGGGGAACCTTGGGACCTGACACTGGGGTTCGGTGCTGTGGTCGGGTGCTTTGGCTGCCAAAATGTAATTTTTTTCTTGCTGACAAGAGTTGGGCAGGCTTGCGTTTGGCGGCTCGAAAAAGGTTCAAAGGCGCGCTGCAAGGCCGAAATAAGCGGGATCAAGCCTCAGACGGCAGGTGCGAGGTACAGCCAGAGGCAGAGAGGGTAAGGCGATGTTGGATAGGGCAAAAAAAATCGCGTCGACAGTCCAGCCAGGTCAAGCAGCACTGAATGAAAGTTCTTGGGCCGGGGTGAGCAAGGCCGACGCCAGGGAGAACGCGTCGGACAGTGGCCCAGGCAGTCAGGCGCCGCAAGGATCGAGGTTGAATGTGGAGCTCTTGGCGGATTTGTGGAGGTTGCAAATGGCGCTCGTTGGGGTTGGGGTCTGCTCTGCAGTGGAGGGTGAAATGGCTTCCAGGTTGTCTGTCGTGCGACTATGTGACAGAAGGTCAGTCTGCAACCAGGAGACCAAAGAAATTTCCACTTGCTGTGAAGAAGAAGTTGTCGAGGTGGTGGACAAGGGATTGCTTCAACCTGGAACTGAGCCTCTCACCTCAGCTATCTCAATGTGCGGGCGGAGCAAACGGATGCCGAACGGAGCACTTTGCCTCAGCCAGGTGAAAGCCTGATACCTGAGGCAGAAGCTTGAAGGCAGCAAGACAGCCCAGGTCGGCTGTGGCTGATGAAACGGCGGAAACTCCACACAGACAGACGTTGACGGTTATACGAGAATGCGGAACCGTTTACATGTGCTGAGATGGTAATTACACATTATTACGGTACCATCATATTGAGGCCTGCGACACAGAATGCAACCACGACCACGGTAGCGCAGAGCAGAATAATGTACCGGCTACAACTGCGTGTGCCATAAAGGTAGCGTTGCAGCCCGGTGTGCCCCGTAACGATGGCTAATGAGCAGGGCGGCGGGGGTAGAGATGGAAATATTTGTCTTGCTTGGGTATAGATCTGTCTGATCACCTCATCTACAACTATTCATTAAGCAGCTAACATCTATATAGGCAAGCCCTAAGTGATGGGGACGACAAATAGGGTATAATTCATGGAATTAACTCTCCATCCTTTCCTTAGTTGCGTGTTTTCTTGCTGAAGGGTGCTGACCTTTCGCCTTTCGCATGAGGCTCGTAATCGATTCGGATTGCAACTGACAGCCCACTAATCTTTAGCGCAACAACACCAAGAGAACGGACTCAGATTATCGGGGACGGCCGGAGATCAGCCGTCTCTTCCGGTTCAGGGATTCCTTGTTACAGACGACCCGAGGGGGTCGATCTTGGAAAAGGCTCAAAAAATTGCTGGGCAAGGCTGTGGTGTACCTTGGTTACCTGGTTGTGGGTGAGGCTTGAGGTTGTCAACATGCCCACCTATTGTAGGGACACAAAGCTGCCCTGTTCCATGCTCTGGATCAGAAGCAACAAGAGTGGGAATCCAGGAAACGTCGTTGACACATGCTGCGTGTGATGTTCTGAGCATGATGGAATACGGCAGCCTCGTCACCTTGATGGCTGCCTTTCTGACAAGTTGAATGGCGTCAAAAGAATTCGGAGTGGGTGGGGTACGAGCCCCGCCAGAACCAAAGATGCCGCTGGTGCTTGAGCAAACGTCAATTCCAGCCCTCCACCATCTCCGACTCAAGAAATTAAGACCTTCCGAACTTCTGTCTCACTTCGCGCTTCATTTTTCTGATTCTCAGACCCCAACGGCGTCTGCATAACATTCTCAGAAGGCCGCATTGAAGGACCTTGTAGTCGCCATGTTTGGCGCCCACAAAAGACTGAGAAAATGGGGTGGTGGATTGCTGCTGCATCTGACAGGGGGGCTTCTGTCCCGCACACACCAATGTGCTGATTGCCTCTTTTCAGCCATGAATGGCCATGGTGAAGACTCGCAGCCAGCGGCCAGCAGCTCATCTGGACACCGATGTGAAGCCAGTTGCCGTTGATATTCCTCCATTAGCGGATAAGCATACAAGTGGATGGTTCTCTCATCTCTGATATCGACCTGACATTGGGACTGACTTTGCCCGTTTAACAGCACCTAGAATTCCGTTTGCAAAGCATCTCGGCGAGGGCCCATCAACGCTGTCAACCCCACCTGCCCTACCGAGTCGTCCCCCACGTTTGCAATATTCTTGAATCCAGGGGTACCTTGCGGTCACAGACAGCTGTTCAACTTCAGGGGTGCAATGGTGTCCCGATCAAGTCACGTACAGAAGCATGAATCCAACAAGACCCTTTCTGGTACGAGCACAGCAGCCCGGCTCCGTTTCCAATGGCAGACTCGGGATATTCTCCCGAGGTCAGCTCTTCAAAGACATTCCATGTCAGATAAGAAGTTTTCTATGGACGTCTCAGATCACTGTCCACAGACTGAGCTGGGCGATGTCATTGGTGGAAGCTGGCGGCTGCGCTCGTGCCTCTCTTTACATGATGCCCCCCTTTCCCTTCAGCACATCCACCATCTTGTGGTCAATTGGGCTGATGCCACGATGACACCGAGGCGGTTGTCCCGGGTAAGGCTGGGTCCTTCATCGCCGAGTCGATCACTTGTCGTGCTGTGGAACATGGGGCCAGTATGACAGGACACTCGAGATCTGCACAGTGACAACTACAAGTCAACATGGTGTGATGGATAAAAAATTCCCATGCCAACGTACATATGCCAACCAACACCGAGGCAAGGAGCCAACCCCGCCATCTATTTTCTGCCTGTGGGAGGCACCAAGTACGATGGGCGAGTCAAGCGAACCACGACAAAGACGACATAAGAAGTACGATATATATCCCTGATATTGGTCTGCCTTACGAACCATGTGCCGCGCTGGGGAAGCCGCTGTTAACCTTGACGGTTACCATCCACTTCACACAAAAAAACTCTTGGGTCAATGGTCACACGGCAGATGAAAAATGCAGCACGATGCGGACTGAGCTACCCAATCCTGATGCTGTATGGCCTTCTTCAAGCACGCCGTCAGCCATGGGCATCCAGAGCAATTTTATGCCCTTTTTTGAAAGGCCGGCACTGTCAGGCATGTCAGAATTCGGAGCGGCTCGACAACGACAGGCGCTCTGCTCAGTCGAGCAGCTGCCTCTGGCGTCTCCAAACAAAAATGTCCATGACCCACGGCCAACACCGCAGGTTGGGGACCAGTGGTGTGCTGCCGTCCGAGGAACCAGCAGTGCATGAAACCGGTGAGTCGGCTAATAAATGCGTATGCAACTGTACCATGGTGGAAGGCCGATTTGCGGGTGACAAGTTGAGAGTCTCAAGCAGAAGAACGGGCCTGGACCACTCCCAAGCTCCTCCTTCGGCAGCGGAGGAGGGGGAGTGGAGCGGCCCGGGGACTTGATCCGGCGGAGGCTGACCCGAATGCGGTTGAGGTTGATTTCTAGGCACGAAAAGACGATCTCTTTGAGGGATATGTCACTCAATCGCACAAGACTCTCTCGATGGCGGCCAGCCCGTCACCTACCTGGCAGCACGACAGCATGACAGCATAGCTCACCGAAAGGAAATCGCCTAATGTCAGGTCACGGCATATGGCTCTTCTAGAGAAGATTCCGTATCTGCGGGCTTGTCAACTGGGCGGCCCCGCAAAGCATAGGCGGCGGGCTGGTACAGCAGACGGCAGCATCATGGACGTCGATTGGGCGCAGGTTGGAAAGCCCCATGTCGCACCTGACCCGACAATCTACATGACTCGATAAGTTGTGGTAATGAATGGGGCTTCTTGACAGCTGTCGCAAGCAGAGAAAAAGAAAAGTGGATGAGTCGTGTGAGAGTCTCCGCGGTGGTAACAACACGGTGTGAATGCCTCTGTGATTGATCAGTTGGAATTTCGGCACGGTAACCCTTTCTCTTGGCTTCTTCAGAGGCCTTTAAGGTCGTTCCAGTTGGTGCTGAGATCGGTGTCGAAGCTGGATTCCACGAGGTCTTGCATTAGTTTCCTGGTTTCATGCGTGCTATACCCCATTGTATCATTCACGCCCGGCCGACACCTGCCATGTTGTTCAGGGACCCTCTCGCTGATCTTCTGATCTTCGATGGTTCCACGAGTAACCTGGGCGTCTGTATACAAACACAACCGCCCGAGTGGTGGCTCTGTCTGTCAAGATGTACGTCGTTGGGAATATCTTGGTAAGGTTTTGATTCTGATATCGACGTCAACCGAATCAATGTCCCAAAATTCCAAGGGTTGGGGTTGGTGAAGCAAGACCACGATCTGCCAGGTTGGGCTCAAAGTGGGGCAGAACATGTAGAGAACCACTTTTGTATTCCCTAAGCTAACTTGATACAGTAAAGCCTCAGTTGCAGGCACCAAGCTTTGACCACCACTGATCATGAGATGATATCGCAGTTGACAGCGCCTTGCGATCCATCACGTCACCACAGGAACCCCATACGGGCCATACGAACCGCAACTTTCTGACCTATACAGTTCGAGGTCTGATAGGGAAAAAAGCACCAAACAATGGCCTCCCCGGCAGCCGTCAACTGCTCCGGCGCAGCCCGGCGCATCCTCCTCCTCCCCACCACCACCACCCGGCCGGCCACCCGATCCTTCCCCGGAAGACTCTCCGCCGTCACCTCCCGAACCATCACCACCCTCCCCTCGACTCCCCGAACCAAATCCAAATCAACCCCAAAAACCCAACCACCAACAACACCACCACCGCAACCCCTCCAAACAAGAAGAACCTACCACTCCACCACCCACCCCCCTCCCCCCAGCCCCTTCACCCAAGCCGAAACAACCCTCCTCACCACCGCCCTAACCTCCCACATCCCCCCCCACGGGTTCACCCTCCCCTCCCTCACCCTCGCCGCCCGCGACCTCTCCCTCCTCGACATCTCCCCCTCCTTCCTCGGCCCCTCCCCCGTCGCCCGCCTGATTCACTTCCACCTCTACACCACCCGCACCACCCTCCCCTCCCTCGCCAGCCAGCACAGCGACCTCCTCTCCGGCCTCTCCGTCTCGGAAAAAATCGAACTCCTCACTTGGCTGCGCCTAAAGCAAAACGAACCCATCATCCAGCACTGGCAGCAGGCCCTCGCAGTCATGGCCCAGCCCTCCCAGGTCCCCGTCGCCGTCAGGGAGCTCGCCATGCTGGCAGATGAGATCTACTATCTTGCCGGGGATAAAAGTGTTGATCTGAGCTGGTACACCAAGCGGGCGGCCCTCAGTGGTATCTATGCCGCGGCTGAGTTGTTCATGACGACGGACAAGAGCGAGGGGTTCCAGGAGACGAGGCGGTTCCTCAGGAGGAGGCTTCAAGAGGCCGAGGAGCTGGGCGGGGCGGTTAGGAATGTCGGGGAGTGGGTTGGCTTCACGGCGAGCGCGGGGGTCAATGTGTTGAGGAGCAAGGGGGTTAGGATATAGAGATGATGTTGGGATGTTGGGATGGATATGTATGAGTAGAAAAGGTGTCGTCAAAGAGAAAGAGACTTGGTCATCAGACGAGTTTGTAATTATAACTGGATGTACAACCACTAACTAACTGTGTGTTCAAAACCAATGAACCCATAAAACCTACACGTGGAGATGACCCTAAGACAATGCCATTTGCACAAGAATTCCAATCATTATCATCCCTTTCCGCCATATGCACCAAGCAAACCTGTAGGAGTCTTTCGACATAGCGCCTTGCACATGGAGAATTGCCAAACTGCCCCCTGATCCACCACAGAAAGCCTACCCAAAGTCCGATACTAGCATTCCCTAACCCATAACTCCTCCCACTTTTGACACATGATGAAGCCGAGAAATATGTACAATGAAACCAACCAGGTATAAAGACCTCATGATATTGTTTGCATGCTGGTGAGTCGTTGTTGGCGTGGATCAACGAGTCGAATAAGTTTTACGTCTTTTTCAGCGATGATCTTTGGGTCGATAGCGTTGGGTGTGATGAAGATGTATTGCCGGTTGACCGACCTTCGAGCAGCGGCAACCTAGACAACGTTAGCAACAGATATACATCCCTAGAACAACAGGCTGAGCTTACCAGCATATTTTGGCTAACAGCCCGGTTCACATTGTCCATAAACACATCAAACTCATCCAAGCACCGCAGCGGCGAACCCATGGCTTCCCAGATGGCCAACAGCATACAAATCGAAGAAAAGGATTTCTCTCCGCCGGATAACGTCTTGGTACTCCGTCCACTGGCACGTTTCTCGGTGTGGTCGGGCTCCACATGAACATCCAGGAGCCTGCGCTTATGATCCAGCAGCAGCCTCCCTCGGTACCCGCGTTCGCTGAGGAGATATATGAAGTTCACACGCGACTGGGCGGAGATGTACCGCTGGAACTTGCGCCACTTGTCCAAACGTAGGCTCAACGAATGCTTGAGACGTTCGCTTGACTCCACCATCGAGATGAGGCCATTAACTGCTTCGTCGTACTTCTTCCGAACCTTTTCGGCTTGCTCAATAACTTCCTGCTCGTTCAACTGGCGTCTGCTGGTCATTTTGTCGTATCGAGCCCGCAGAGCAAAGTACTGTGTATTGACGGACTTCTCCGTCTCGCCGTCTAGCAAATGCACGCGTTCTGGGCACACTTGAATGGCCTCCGCCTCTCTCTCCGCGATCCTATCCTTTTCCCTCCCAATACTTTCTTCCGCTTCCTTTTGTTCTGCCTTCAGTTGCTTATACGCGTCTTCACTGTCGAGCTTTTCTCGAAGCACAATATGCCGGTGCGCCTCCGCAGACTTGGCCTTTTCCTCTGCCTTATTCACACTGGCTTCACAGTCCTTGAGCTGCAGCTTCTGAGCTTTGAGTGCCTTGTAAGCCTCCTCGGCAAGTACGTTTTTCTGGTCTTTGGCCACAATAAGCCCAGTCACCTGTTGACCGTGGTGAGCTTTCTGCTCCAGTGCTTGAGCCAGCTGCTCACGCAGACTTTGAAGTCGGGCGTCAGACCCATCCCACTCGTCCAAAGCTACTTCGATCTCCGCAAGCTCTAGTTCGGTCTCTCGCAGCTGCTGTGCGAGAACGGCCCCCTCTTTCTCCGCTTTGGCAAGGGCTGTCTTGTGGTGGGAGTTTTCATCCTGGACACGTTTGTATTCAACTCGGAGAGCTTGGAGTTCCGACTCCAATTTTGACAGGGACTCCTTCAAGAAGGCCATCTGAGAGGCAGATTCCGTCTTCAGGCGCTTGGGCTGAGTCCCAATCCTGACCGGACTTGTTGATATGCCGCTCGGCTTCATTTCAATGCTTAGCCCCTCGTTCTTGGAATCGTGGAATGTGATGCATCTCTTGACATTGCGGGGCGGTGCCATTCCATCCATCATCACGCTCTGAGCCGTTGTGCGCTTATGAATCAAGAGCACTTGCTCGATCGCGTGGTTGATAACAAGTGTATCCCGAACAGCTTGGTTGTCAATCTTGAGTACTCTCAGGATGGTGTCGAAGTCCGCATCTGGCTCTTTTCCCGCCAGATTGAGGGCATTTCGCTGGCCCACGAAGATGGGATTGCGGTTGCTGTCGATGTCGCATCGCCTCATCAAGTCTGCAAGAACATTCATGTCGGCTTTGCTGAACACGACAAAGCCGTTGAGGTTGTTGCCAAAATAAGACTCCAAAATCGCTCCCCATTCCGGTTTATGAAGATGCACGACGGTGCCCAGCGGGCCGATGGGTTTCTGCTGGAACCTCTTGTCGCCGTCAATGGCCTTTAACAGCCTCGGCATATTCTTGTGGTAAGCAGCAAGCGGCACACCGATTTGTGCCTGGGTTTTCTCAATCTCCTTTTTGAGATTGTGGATCTCCTCCTGCTTCTTGGTAACCCGCTCCTTGATGGGGTTCAGAGCCCTTGCCGAATCACTCATCTGGCTCTTGATCCGAGGAACGAGCTGTTTGTTGTCATCGATTTTTTGTTCGAGCTCCTGGACCCTGGCCCGAGCCTCGTCGCGCTCCTTCATCTTCAGGGTTTGGAGACCACCGTGTGCCTCCTGCAGACTCCTCTCTTCCTGCGCAATCTTTCTCTCGAAATCCTTGACCTGGTCAGTCATGGCTTTCCAGTTTTGGTGAGCCTCTCGCTCCTCGGCCTGGACCTTCATGAGGTCTGCTACCATGGCCTCCTTATGAGCCTTCGCCTCTTCAACTTTGGCCTGCAGCTCTGGCTCCTCTTCCTTCGCCCTCTCGAGCTTCGCCTTGGTGGTTTCCACCTCTTGATCCGCCTGCTCCAACGCTCGACTTTTCAAGCCGAACTTTTCTTCAGCCGAAATCAACTTGGTGGAGATCTCGGCGAGATTCGCCTCCTTTTGCGCCAGTCTTTTTTCACAGGTATCGACACGTGACCAGGCCAACTTTAAGCGCATTGTGTTGATTTTGTCGCGTAATGACCGCTCGCCCTCCAGAGTCTCCAATAAGCGTTCTGCGTTTGCCCGTTGCACTTTGAGAAGCTCGATTTTCTGTTCTTGATCTGGTATCTTGGTGTCTATTTGGCTCACATATTCAGCAGTCAGCTTGTAGTCGTTATCCAATTGCTGTAGCTGGACGCCCTCGATGAAGAACTTGTACTTCTGCGCCTTGCTTGAGGCGTTGAGGAATTGCCGGGCGTTGTCTTGAGATAGAACGTTCAGTGGATTGTCGACCTGCAGGGCGTAGTACTCCACGATTTGGTCAACCTCTTCCTTCTTCTTCGAGTGAATAGAGCCGGTGGCTGTTTTCAGGTTGAAGCCGCTCCCGCCAGTTTTGTTGAACCAACGCTCCACGGTGATGGAATCGCCGTAAATATCGTGCTGATAAGCATCAGGCCCCTGGTTCTTGATCTTGACAGTCAAAATAGCCTTATCCTCTCCTTCTTTGACAAAACTTTTCAGGCTACCACCGCGGTTCGTCGAGCTTGCCTTTCCACCAAGGCAGAGGGTGATTGCTGTCAAAACAGCGCTCTTTCCGCTGCCATTCTCGCCCACAACAAAGTTGAGAAGGGGCCCAAGCTCGCAGTTCAGTCTCGTGTGACACATAAAGTTGATGCATATGACTTGCTCAAGAATGCCATTTTCTGCGACCACATTTTCTCCTAGACGGTTTGGTCGCATCCGTAGCCGCTGGGTCGCCTTCTGGTCATCGGCAGCCTCAGTTCGCAAATGCTCGAACCCATTATCGCGCATTAACTCATACTGAGTTCTTGGTGGGGTGTCGGGCGAGGCAGCTCCTTGATACTCGGCTTCGTCATCGGGGTTGTTTGCACGCGTTTCATCGCGCACATCGGAAAGCCGGGCACGTTTTCGCTGGGTCAGGATTAGCACATTGTAAATGAAGAAGGAAGCACTGCCAGATGTGTGAGAAGAAGCCGGAGCACTTACAGATTCACCATTTAAATGCGAACAAGGCCGTACAGGCTCTTCTGACTCGTCATCTTCGCCGCGGTGGTGTCGCTTCCGCGAGGACTCTGCGCCGAGGTTATTGATTGTCCTCGACGGCATTTTGAGAACAATGGAAGTGCTGGTAAAAGGTCTCAGACAGCCGGCGCCTAGTCCCGGAGCTGTTTGTAGGTGCGAGTAGGTAGGCGGCGCAGTGCAAAAGGCCCCTCGAGACGCGTCGTTTGCGCGAACTTCCCCCCAGATCCAGTGACTTGTTCTTCTCCACTCCCGCCCAGAGCTGATGACAGGCGGCCCGTGCAGACGCTAAACCCCACATTTACAGTGGATCGGATCTCAGGTTCAACTGCCAGGCTGGGCATGAGAACAGTAAGGTAACTATCGTGGTCGACAAGAAGGCGCTGAAGTGTTGAAGTAAACTGGAAGATCGAAAAGAGATAGGTAAAATTTGAACTTGAACGGCCGTTTGGTGCTGTAAGGTACCTTAGGCAGCCACCCCCCACACAGGAAGGAAAGCTGGAAAGAAGCAAGACCGAACGGCTGGCAGCTGCGTTTGGGTTGACAGGTCCTCATCGGAAGCGGCAAACGAACTTGGACGACAGGAAATAAAGAATATGGCCAACGCCCCAGAGCTGCGTCCTGGAGACGAAGGGTTCGATGGTTTTCGTATGAGGCTGCCCGAGGACTGTGTCGAGTACATGCTATTCATCATTGGCGAAAAGTCAGACAATGATCTCCCCAGCTTGGAAGCCGTTAAGAGGGCCGCTGATAAAAAGCTGACGGAGCTGGCAAAGGACTACATATGGCAGCGAGAACCCTTCAAGCTTGAGACAAATATCCAGAAAGGTGTGTGTGTACTTGGCATGAAGTAAATGAGACCATCCCAGCTGATTGCCCCTTTAGGTTCCGGACTGTCCTATCTCCATGGAACAACCCACTACGGCGACAATGTGGAAGACGAGTGGCTCATTGTCTACCTCCTCCGGGAGTTCACCAAATCCTTCCCCAACCTTTGGGTCCGTGTCTCTGACAGCGATGGCGAGTTTCTCCTAATCGAAGCAGCCAAAGCCTTGCCCAAGTGGCTCAGTCCAGAAAACGACACCAACCGAGTGTGGATTCACCAAGGCAAACTCCTTATCATCCCCCTAGACAACACACAGCCCAACAAGAACCTCACCCTGACATCCGCCATCTCAACCATTACATCCAGGCCCTCATCCCTCCTCCACTCCCCCTTCATCGAAGCCGAATCCTTCTACCGCCTCGAGAAATACCCCTCAGCCATTTCCTCCACCACCCACCATGCCCTCGTCACCATCCCAAGAAAACTAGCCTACATCCTCCACTCCCGTCCCCAATCCATCGCCCCCGCCATCGAAGCCTTCTACCTCCGAGACCCCGTCTCCCTCAAACCCCTATTATTCCCCTCAATAACCACCCCCTTACTATTCCCCCCAAAAGACCTCATCACCATCTCCATCCGCTTTACCAAAGTCCTCTACGCCCAGCTCAAATCCCAGCACTTTCCCCCCCCACCTCTAGCATGGAAGTCGTTATTTCACGCCGCCGAGTTCGAAGCCGCCACGAACCCCACCGCCGACTCTGCACAAAAGAAGCTTGCGAGTTTAGAGCTGGGGATGAAGCTCACTGCGGGATTTGAGCTGCTGTGTGCCGGTGACAAGGCAGAGACTCACCCTAATAGAGTCGTTCGGGAGGTGGCGTTGCTACTGGGGGATCTTGCCGAGGATGGGGAGGAAAACATCCTGCCGTCTGATGAGCAGATTGAAAAGGAGTGGAAGGATACCGAAAGGGAAGATGATGATAGCTGGATGGATATCGATTACACTCAGCTTGAGAAGGAGCTCGCTGGCTCTGGAAGCGGCGGCGTCAAGGCCGAGAAAATAAAGGGAGGTAAGGGGGGCTTTGGCGACGCCGGCACTCAGGCGGATCTCCAGAAGATAGTGGAGAGGTTTGAGGCGTTTTTGAACAACGAGGATGCGGGTGTGGATGGGGTTGTGTTGGGGGATGAGGATGAGGATGATGATGAGATGGATGTGGATGATGATGATGACGAGAGCGACGAGGATGAGGACTGGGAGGATGAAGATAAGGAAGTCGGTTTTGATGAGGAGCAGTTCCAGAGGATGATGAGGGAGATGATGGGGTTGCCTGGTGATGATGGGAAATCATCGGGTGCACCGCCAGCATCAGCAACAACACAAGACAAGGGGAAACAAAAAGCGGTTGTTGTTGAAGAAGTGGACTCAGAAAATGACGAAGATGATGAGGGTGACGAGGCGGAAGAGATCCAAAAGATGATGCAGCAGTTTGAGAGCGAGCTCAAGGGGCTGGGGGCACTGAGCTTGGACCCCAAAGCAACAGCCACAGAAAGAAGGATCAAAGATGTTGGAAGCTCAAGCAAAGAGCAAGAGATCAGCGAAAACGAGGAAGAGGAGGTAGATATTGACTACAACCTCGCCAAAAACCTCCTCGAGAGTTTCAAGTCCCAAGCTGGTATGGCAGGCCCAGCAGGGAATCTGTTGGGGTTGATGGGGGTTACCTTACCCCGAGACGAGGAGGGCGATTCTGACGAGGAAGAAGACACCACCACTACCGCACCCATTACAGGCAAGGGTAAGGAAAAAGCATGATCTACTTGTTGTATATTCATGTAGATATATAATGGTACATATACATTGCATGCATGTATGCTCGCTCATTCGTGTAATCCGTCAGGTTCGTTGTCTATCCCTTAATATTTCCTTGTTGTTCCCACTCCGTGCTATTATTCCCAGGTTTCTTTAAAAGAAAAAAAAACAGCATTACTTCTTTGGTATCGGCATCTCCAACTCCCGCATTCTCTTTGCTGGACTCATCTCCCCTGTTGGTCGTGCAACGCTGTATTCACGTTTGCTCAGGCTCTTGGTGCTGGTGCTGCTGTTGGGTGTCGCGGGTAGGCTAGAGTAGTGGGTTTCAAGAGGACACAAGAAATCATCTGGTATCTCTGCTAGTTTCGCCAACACTACATTGAGCTTCCTCCGCGCTTCTAGCTCTCGCGTCGTGGAGTCTGGTCGGGGGCGGTAGAACTCGGCGGCGATGCGGGTAAGGATGTGGTAGATCCGGTAGAATAACAGCCGGACGGGGGCAGACGGGAGGGCCTCTATTAATTGCGGGTTGAGAGTTGATAGGTAGTTTGATGTCGCCGTCATCGTTGACGCCGACGTTGCAGGTGGTGGAGGGGATGTCGCTGAAGCAGTCGAATTTAACCCCCTTAGAAAAGAGTCGGAAGGGGGTGGCGGCGGCAAGTCTGCCGGATCGCTAAACACTGTGGCAAACAGAGGGTCGCCAAAGACGCAATTTGACCAACTCTGCAGACCAGCTATTCTGATTCCTCTGTCACCACCGTCTGGTATCCTTTCCACCACGAGGTTAGAGTCTTGGGCAGCATCCACCACCACAAACTTCGGCACAGTGACGTCGTCCAAGAGGTATCCTAACCGCCGAAAGTGCCGTCGTATTGTCGAGTAACCCAGCACAACCGCCATGTCCTCCCCGTCTCTGAGA
This sequence comes from Podospora pseudocomata, assembly GCF_035222375.1. NCBI lineage: Eukaryota > Fungi > Ascomycota > Sordariomycetes > Sordariales > Podosporaceae > Podospora > Podospora pseudocomata. The sequence goes on along the minus strand of NC_085889.1, from coordinate 2,185,671 downwards.
ACACCTTCGAGCATGGAGTGAAAGGCCACCGACCAACTGGCCGCACCTCCCGTTCCAAATAAACCCCCGGCTCCTGGTTGTGCTCTTTGGGGTTGTGATGATTGTAGCAGAGGGATAACAGCTGCCAATGGACCGAAACGACCTGTTGGCGAGACCAAACCGGGTTGGATCAAGAATCGTCGGTAGAATGTGCCGATTTCGAAGTCTACTTGCTGTCGTTCGGGAGAGTTTGGATCCACTGTGATCTTTGGTTCCAAGAGGGCTATTGCTGTGCCTTGACTTGGTTCATAAAAGGCGAATAGCTCGCGGAGGGCCGTGCTGGTGTCCTGGCCGTGTTGGACGAGGGATGGCAGCAGTCGTAGCAGGGTTTTCGAGTCTTCGTTCTGCTGTTTGCTGGTTTCTTCGCTTCCTCTCCTGGCTGACCGGGAGGAAGATGGTGTGGCTGATGAGGATTGTCGAGTGAGAACCTGGTGTAGCCAGTCTATTGCTGTTACCTCGGTGGCCACGCTGGCTTGTTCTGATCGTAGGGGCCGCCACATGGAAATTGGTGGAAGAACAAGGCGTAGAGATGTATTGTCGGAAAGGTGGACTTGGTATATCCTCTGTGGCCTGAGACTTTGGAGTGGTTGTATTCTGGCGACGGTAACATCTTCAGGAACAGCTGAGCCCAACATGGCCCGGACACCCTGCTCTGATGGTAGTCGACACATGTTGGTATCGCTGTCTGTCTGGTTGTGACTGATGCCCCTGATAGAGCAAACCGGCATCGTCACCCGTCTGGAGGGGTGTTTTCCAAAGAGACAGGTACCTGACATATATATATGTGTGTGTGTGTGTACTTCAGATTTGACGGGGCTTGACAGAGGGGGCAAGGGACAATAAACAGTATCTTCAAGCGAGCGAGGTGCGGCCCTTGTGGGTTCCCGATTCCATGCCTTGTCAGTCTTGCCGCTCCGCTACAAAGAACAAGGCCATTGAGCAGGAGTCAACTTGGTAGAGCCGGTACAGGCTCAGGAAAACAGGGATATCAGAATGTCACCAGCAGTAACAACAAGGCGGCCACACGACCTTGGACATGATGTTGGAAGCGAAAGCGGACGCGAGGGCGAGGGTGAGGACGAGGACGAGGAGAGAAGCCAATGCTGTCGTCCATTGCTATTATTACAGTCATTATTATTATTATTATTATTATGCCCTCAGCTCTTTAGCTCTAAAACGAATAGGGATGTACACATGGGAAAAAACCACGATGACCAGGCGGGAGGCGGTTGGGTGATGGATGGATCTTCCTCTGCCAAGCAGCCCACATGGACGGAGCGAAGAATGCACGACGGACGAATAAGGTTTGCTGTGAAGCGAGAAAGCAGGACCAGGCCCAACCTGAGCCAGCCTTTACCTTGACAGCCTGGTCACATACTGGCAGCAATTTTGCACGCTACTACGCCCCGAGAAGGGACGACAGCACGTCAGCCACAGCCGAAGTGTAACCACTAGTGTGATGCAGCCGAGACGTGCCTCCTGCTTCAGAGATACCTAGTGTAAGCGCGTCATATTCATAGATGGAAAGGCGGGAGGGAAAAGATACCTGGGAATAGGTACTTTGAACAACTTCGCTAAGTGAGACGCTGGGTTGACGGGTGGCTTCTGGGAAGGGGCTAAGAATTCATCCACACCACCCCCCTACCCCCCAACATCCCCGTCACCCCGTTGCTATCCACTAAAACAAACTTAACCGGGGCCCCAGGGTATTCCCGAATGGATCCCGAGATGGTTCCCGAGTCGTGGAGAACCACAACGGCCAGCTCGGGTTCGTTCAGAGGACGAGGTCAGGGTTGAAGTTCCATGGAAAGTTCCATATCACGGTTTTGGCTGGGCATGGCAGGACTTTGTAGTTTAGTACACGGAGTACTGCGGTACATAGTGTAAACACTGCTTGATACAGCATCCCAGTCTCGGACGTCAGATCAGATCCCTAACCATCAGAGACATTGAACATGTCGAAATCGTCTTGCCAGGTTCCCTGGGGTAGCACAGCATGCAGCGGCTGCAGCAAAGTTGTGCAACAGCTCGCAACCACGCACCCGTACCTCTCCAGACCGCCCACGCGGGTTGATGTACTGATGTTCAACCACTGCCGTGCAGATGTGATGCCGAAGCTCACATTTATCGAGATGAACCCCATAGTCGAAACAGGAAGGTGCTGGGCCAGAGAGGCCAGAAAAGTGCTCGGTGAACACTCACACACTGAGGATAAAAAAGAGACGCTGGGGAAATAATTAGGAATGCCACTCGTGGGATGCAATGGCCGGCCGATGCTGGCGAGCGGTCAGAAGTCCCCCGTCAGGCAACAACAAGCGAACTGTGGCCCTGCGGCTGTCTGAATCTGGCAATGGTTTCGCTCTGCACGGATGCTGATTGCCGCAATCCCGTCACGGGGGGGTGGTGGTGGTAAAGGTTAGAAAGCTGCCCCCAGGCCGATAACCGCAAGTTTCATAGGTCGAGGTTGAAGGAAAACAAAGGTCACCCGCGAGAGAACATGTCCAAAAAAAATGAGCAAAATGCCATTTCCAAAAACCGCGGTTGGGGGAAAAAGCAAAGGCGCACAAACAAGCGAGCCGGGGATTTGGTGATTGGCCAGTGCTAAGCGAAAAACTCGGGAGCATTTGGCAGCTCTTCGAAATTTGCGGGGCACCTCCCTTCCAGGTTGGATCAGATCAGATATCAAAGCCACTAAGAGCTGAGTATCTCTACCTACATATATTGGACGGGCTGTCTTGATTATTACTTCCTCATGTCAAGATCCAATCTAGAGAAGAAAAAAAGGCATCAATATTTCACCCGGTACATGAGTCTTGGTAGTGTGGAGCTTAAGGATTTTTACTAGAAATCCCATTTTGTAGAGAGTAAGAAACCTATAGAATAATAAAATATTATAGGACAAAACTCCACCTAGTTAATTGATAAGCTTATATCTTATTTAAAATACTTACACTACATAAAACTTAATAATTTAAAATATATTATCAAGTTTTTATATTCTATTAATAATAAATATTAATATAATTTTCACGGCTTGATAGCTAAGTTCTGAGATAAAGTAACAGTTATATCATATCAATTGATTAAATTGTAAGCTAAAAAAGAAAAGAGAGGAAATTTCAACAGTGTCACGGCAGGCCGGACCACTGCACCATACCCACTGTGATTGCTATCAAAAGCTACAAGTGAGCCAAGCTTCCTAGCTTGGCTCGCTCCAGTGGTATATATATGATGACGCCGCCACAGCCGTCACAAATAGTGCCTGCAAAGCTGTCACAGTTCTAGGAGAAAGTGGAGACGTAAAAAACCAATTAGGACTGGACTGGGTGGTTAAGCGGAGCTTACGGTCTAAGTAGACAAGATGAACCAATGAGATTGAGACTGGGGACCGCGGCGGAGTTTACGGTCTACGGTCCAGTATCGGCTAATAAGAAAAAAACTGAAAACTGTCTAAAGCTTAACGATCTACGGTCCCTAGGTTTATATATACAATTAAATTAGCCAATACAGATAAATAGTTCCGTAATATATAATTTAAATTATAATCGTTAGTATTTAAGCTATTGTAATCGAAATACGTTGTTTATTATACATTGTTTAGCTGTACCGAACTAAGATTATTTAGAAGTGCTTTTAACTAGTATTTCTTTTAGAGGTTTTTGATAAGAGTTTGTCATAACAGCCTAGTTTAATTTATAATTAATATAATGAGACTTTATAAAATTATAGTAATATGTTGAAATAGGTGCTATTAAGGCCTGTAAATAGAAGCTCAAATAGCTATCGGCGCAGTACTGTCACGGACCTGACATAAGTGGGGAGCGCGGGGCGCGACCCGTCCAACCACTGGAACAGGAAAAGCGGGGAAGTCGTATTATCACTAGTGCTAAGGGTGATAATCACGATTATCACCAGCCTTCGGTGAACGACGAGTGATAATGGTGATAAACCGGTCTATATATACAGAGGAACTGGCTGGTGTAGATAGCTAGTTCCGCAGTATGCAATAACAGATTGTATTCACGGTATCTTGTGTTTACATTGAGACGTCTTGTTGTGCACTGTTTAGCTGCACCGAACCAATTGTCAGAAGTTACCTTCAACCCGTATCCCTTTCAGAGGTTCTGTACAGGGGTTCGTCACAAGTACACTGAGAGCGAAGAAGACTTTGACTGCAGCATTCGACAGTTGCCATAGCACTGAAGGAAAGTAGATTACAGGGGCGGCGCCCTGTAATATATAGAAGAGAATCACTGTAACATAGGCTTGTGAGGCACTGATGAGTGTGGTGAACCAGTATATTGATTGAACCTTGTAGACTAAGAAATACCACAGCGAATAGGGTGTGAGGCAGAGGTCTTATAGGCCATCGACCTTCTACTCGTTCCCCGAGGGTGACTCCGTTCCCGGGCCCGAACGCCCGCTAATTGCGCTACCGTTTGACCGCTGTAAGGCACCGGTCTTAGCGCTCGGCTTTCCGGGACCTCGGATTGCTTTCGGAGGCCGAGCTTCCGTTCCGGTAACCGTGGTCCCTAAACACTGCTGATTCAAGCCATTATATTGCCTCTGAGGCCCTGTAATATACAGAGCTTAGATACACTGTAAAATCCACAAACAAAAGCTGTATTTTAACATAATATAAATTTATTAATTTAAGTAGTAAAATAAAGGAGTTGGCATTTTACGCGTCTGCGTTTATCTTATAATTTTTATCGTTGTAGGGTTTTTTACCCTCTACGTAGTGGAGGGTCTAGTGAAAATCCTCGAGCCCCACACTTACCGAGACTCTCAAGTACCGTTGTTTCTTTTTCTGACCTTATGTAACATCAACAACCGGACAAAGCAACGTTGGACCTGGAAGGCGGCTATTCAAGCTGTTCCGCTGTTTTGGGACGCTTAGGATGAGCCGCGGGGGGTCACGGGCCGTATAGCGGTCTGGCTTCAATGCTGTTAGGGTGCCCGGGGTGCCAGGTAGGGGTGCATTCTGCACGGGACTGCTGCCCGGCTCGTCAAAATTATCTTGAATAGGGCTTAGCGCCGCCCTCTGACATCTGCATCTCGGACCTCCTCCAACCATCGACGGGACATTGGATGGTGAAAGATGCACAATTCCATCTTTGCCATCCCCTACTTTTTCTCCTTCTTTTCCTTGCTTCCCTGGCCCTGCCCATACAGCTCTGTCAAGTTGTACCGCTTGAACTCTTCCCAGTCGCCGTCAACGACGCTGACGCCGCATACTTTCTGGTACACGTCCACCAAGATAACCTTGTCCGGAGACGTCAGGTTCACTTTGTGGCGCTCGTTATTGATAAGCCCAGCAATGGTATTGATCACAATATCTCTCTTTAGCGAGCTATTGTTCCGCACGCTGGGTCGGATGGCGAACTATCCGTAGAGAACGTATCAATCAGCATCAGGACCCGAAGATAGCATGCATAACAAAACAACTCACAGTGAATCCCTTCTCGGCTGGTTGGGAATTCTCATTTGACGCCTTCTCGCTTCCGGCCTCGGTTTCCGCTGCTGGCTTCGCCGCGGCCTCCGTGAATTGGTCAACATCTGTCTTCTTTCCAGTCAGGTCGAAGAAAGGAGCGAGTGCCTCCCTGGCCACCCCTTCCAGGCCCTGTTCCGTGGCCTTCCCCGTGACGCTTACCGGGGTCAGCCGGTTCACATAGCGACACTTCATCTGACCGGTCTCCTTAGCAGACTTTGCATCCTCCACGATGCGTCTCACAAATGCCACCGGGTCGATCGGTGGCTTCGTCTTGACAAACATCAAGCAGTCGACGTTCATCTTGAGGGGCGTCATGTTGTGTCCACCATCGGTGCCTTTTCTGTTGGCATTCAACGCTTCCACTTCCTTCTTGATGGCGGCTTCAATGTCGTCTTCATCCTCGTCCTCCTCACCTTCCTTCTTCTCGGCGTCATGGACCCCCTTGATGCCATACATCTTGTCTGCATACTGTGTGTAGTCCGCGGTAAGTATTCGCTCTTTCCAGCCACCACACCAGCAACAACCCGGGAATGTGTAACACCAACCTCGGCAAACAACACCCCGATCTCCCTCGCCGCCTTGGATTCCTGGTGCCGGGCACATGTCACCCAAATGCCCGGTTCTCCTGCCTGGAGGCTCGATTCTTGATTGTTGGCCGCCTTGGCCATATGATGCGGCGTCTTCCACTTTCCTGCATTGCCTCCCGCCTGTTTTATACCGGATAGGTTAGCTTTTCGCTACATACACACTCATTCTTGGTTGCAAATGACAAGTGAGCGAATAGTACACCATAAAAGAATACATGTATGCAATGTGTACTGCAGTGTTTTGGAACTGAACAAACAAACACGTGCTCAAAGGTCTGGACTTTCTCTCACGCATAGTGGGTACGAGTACGCGAGCGAGCGAAACCCCTCAAAGACGTAAACAATTCGTTTCCGCATACCTTTTTCTTCTTAGCTTGCTGCGCCCCGCCACCGCCAGTTGGCGCGTCTTTTCTCTTGCCGCTTCCCGTCATTTTTTCGTAGGTGAAGCCTCTGTTTCGTCTGCTTTCCGGGTTGATGCAGAATGAGAAGCAGGTTTTTCTTTTCGTCGACTGCTGCTTGGTGAGGGTTAGAAGGGCTTGGCGGATGAGTAAACTCTGACCAAAGAGAGTCGCTAGGATGATGCAAAAAAAAAAAAAGGTGCGTCAAGGTTGGAAATGGGAATGGGAAAGCTGAGGTTAAAAGTTGGGTGATGTGAATTTTCGATGGTTGTCGCTCCCAGTTAATGGAAAGAAAGTCGGACGTTGCCAGTGACACCAAAAGCGAGGTCTGAGACTTAGGTTTTGGTCACGTGTTTACCCCTATTTATCCCCTTTTCTGGAGGTCCAAACAAAAGCTCAAGGCATGATACGGGGCAATATGGAAGGTCCGAGGATGAGCCACAATTGGATATTTACTTATTTTATCCAAGTTTGGCTGCACACAGGCACAAGTATCCATCACTCCATCCGGGCATTGTTCTTTGCTGACTGCTCAGCTGTAAGCTTCAATGCTCGCGGCGCATCGTGCTTGGGCATCCACAGCTCGACAAGCTGCAGGCCCTTTGCATCGTTGAAGTCCTTGTCCGCCAACAACTTTTCAAGCTCGCTCTTGGTCTTGATGATGTGCTTCCGAACTTCCTTGTCAGTTGCGCCAAACACTGTCGGAATTTCAGTGTAGTTCCACCGCCTGATATCGTTGTACTCAGCTTCCATGCCGTGGATACACCGCTCAATGGTGAACCCTTCGTTGTAGATTAGGAAGCTTGCGAATTTGTTAGCAGGACTCCAACCAACAAGCCCTCCAAGTCGTGGATAAACTTACATTGTGACTCTCAGCTTATGCTTGATCATGGTTGACACCTCCTGGACAGTGAGCTGGAACGACCCATCTCCAACAAACAGAATTGTGCGACGGTCTTCTCCCATGTCCTTAACAGCCTGTGCAACTCCCTGAGCAGCACCCACAGACCAGCCAATGCTTCCCCAGAGGATCTGCGTGATCCCAACCACATCAGGAGGAAACTTGCTCTCCCAAATACCAAAGTTGGATGTGCCTGTCTCGGTGACTACCAGATCCTTCTCCTTGAAGTATTCCCCCACACGAGGCCAAAACCAGGCTTGCGTAATGGTCTCGGTGCTGTCCCGATTTTCAGAGACCTCGTTGACCACCTTCGGGGCAAGCTTCTCACTAGAAAGCTTTGTGGTGTCGACACGCTCAATCAGCTTGCGAAGAACTCCTTTCATCGCAACACCAGGATACTCCGAGTACCTAACCTTGCAGTGATCGCTGTGGAAGTCGATGGTATTGAGTTGAGATGTGCGGTACGAGAAACCCGTCGTGTTGAAATCACTCTTCAAAGCACCAATCGACAAGACCAGATCCGCCGATTCCACCAGTTCCTGCACAGCAGGCTGAGACCCCGTACCCGCATACACACCACCGTATGTAGGCGAAGACTCGTTGACGGCGCCCTTGCCCATCGGCGTGACAAAGACAGGGAGCTTTGCCTTGTCAACCAGATTCCGCACCTCTTCTAAGCATCGATGCCGGATAGCACATGCATCGACGAGAATGATGGGGTTCTTCGCTGCGTGCAGGTATCTCAGAACAACATCCACAACGTAGTCCTCCCTCTCGGGCTCATTCGGGGGGTCCGAGAGGTCAATAGGAGTGTCAAGACGCGCGCCCTCGATTTGCTTCTCGACCATATCAGTGGGCAGCATGATGTATACCGGGCGGCTGTGAATCCAGCATTCACGCAGGGCAAAATCAATCTGTTCGGCGATCTCGGCTGGGTTGTTCAAGCGGGCAGTGTTGCAGGCAATTTGAGAGCCCATGTTGGCAAAGACGTTGAAGTCGCCATTTCCAAGAGTGTGATGCAGCAGCATGCCATTCCGCTGAGAGATGGTTGACGGGCAGCCGACGATGTGTACGACAGGCACGTGCTCAGAGTAGGCACCGGCAACGCCGTTCATGGCGGACAGCTCGCCTACACCGAAGGTAGTGACAAGAGCTGAGATGCCCAACGCTCGGGCGTAGCCATCGGCGGCGTATGCTAGGATGTGGTGAGCTATTCTTCTTTTCTCTGTTACTCTGGGGGATCGGGGAACACATACCAGCGTTGAGCTCATTGACACTGCCAACCCACTTCAATTTGGCCTTGGGGATGTAATCCAGTGCCACCAAGTTGAAGTCACCTGGTAACCCATGGACTGATCTGATGCCGATTTCATACAATCTGGCAAACAAGTATTGGGCCACCGGGACGGGCTTCTTCAAGCCCTGTGTTCTAATGTCGATGGCCATTTTCGGGTTGTTTGGCTGTTCAGTAGAATTAAGGGCTTAAAGCACTGAGTTCAGTCAATTGAAAAGGAAAAAGCGGCAGCTCGTGGGACTCTCCCTGGCTCAAGTAATAGATCAGTGCCTGGTCTTGACCAGTTCGCAATGAGATAGTGAGCAGCTTAGCTGATCGCTAGCAACAATATCAGACCACCTTTGTCACGCTGGGATGTTGGGAAATGGTAAAGAATGCGCAGAAATGACAGCATGGCCGCGGGGACAAGATCATGGCGGCCGTTGGTCTAGGGTTAAGCCATTGCTCATTGACTCTCATTATCGAGGGGTGATGTCATGGAATTGTGGAAAGTGGGCCGGACCGATTCCGGCATGTGAGAGCCCCGGTTCCCGTAATGGGCTTCTTCAGGGGCGCAAATCGGCCGATATATGTTGGATAAGATTGAAATTCGAAGATGGAGGGAGTGGTGCTATGGTGTATAAGAGAGAGCTTGAATAGTACAGGTCGAGAATGACCTCTATATGCGCTGGGTATTTAGCCAAATGAAAAGAGATAAGCCGCCCCTGACCAACCGTATGTCAAAAAACATCAAAGAATATCACCACCAAAAACATAACGCCGATTTAACGCATCCTCCAATCCGTCTCAACGCCTGTAATCGCAATCCGCAGATGCTTGTTGACATCGCCCACATCGCGATCATCCATCCCCTCAATCACAACTCCCGTCCTTCCACCCATCTCTCCACCTCTCCAACCACCTACTGCAGTCAAAGGTCTTCTTCCCCAGCTTCTTGTTCACACCGTTATGCGCCTCACACAGCCAGTTTCCAAACTCATCCCTGCTTCCAGCTTTGATTTGCTTCCGCTCGATGTACTCTTGGAAATCTTCGGCGCACACCCAGCAAGGGTACAGCTTTGAGAACAACTTCATAAAAGAGATGACATCGGACTGCTCGGAAGGGGTTGGCTTCTCGGGGTAGGTGGCCGCGATGGAGTGGAGGAGGGTCCATGATGACCGGCCGAGAGCTACAACGTCTGGAGGGCAGTCTGCCCGTTTCTTGACAGCGGGAACAGGTTTGCCAGTGGAGAGGGCCGTCATTGTTTTGGCCCGGCTAGTCCAAGCTGCGAAGTCGGCACCGGCAGTGCAAGAACGGCAACTGTGAGGTGTTAATAAGGTGGAAATGCAAGGTTGGTGAGAAGATATGCTTACGGTTTGCCATCCTTACCCAAGACTACACCCTTTGGGAGAGGCTGGCTTGTGTTAGCGGCCGCGGCTGTAGTGGCCTGTTCGTCTTGGTCTTGGGTATCCTTTGCCATTATATGTCTGAGGCTGAGAGACGTGAGTGTATGTGTACAATAACTAAAATAGTCCACAATCGTTGGTGATGTTTGACAACCAAGAAACTGTTCATTTGTCAGCCGTCAACCATGGAAATTTCCAATCATGTATTCCCAGGCGATCAGAACCCCTGTGAGCGTTGCGATGAACAGGGGCCAGGGTCCCCGCGAAAAATGTTATCGATAAAGCTTTGGTGGGGCAGTGACACACTCCCCGCCATCTCCCGGGATGCCGCCTCAATGTCTTGTGCATTTCATCCCATCCCAGTTTAAAAAGTTCCCCTTTTCTCCTCAACCAGTTGTTCGGGGAAGAAGCAAAGGCCATACCACCCTTCAGCATCCTGGCTCTCAGAAACTATGTCACCAAAAATACCCGTCTACCTGCTCAAGACAAAGTCTGCTGCTGGCGACCATTACGAGGAAAAGTTCTCGACCCCTGACGGCAATGGCTCCGAATATGATCCCGAGTTCGTCCCTGTGCTTGAGCACCAATTCGACGACCAGGGCATGGCCAAAGTGCGCGGAATCCTCAAGAACAAGCAAATAGGAAGGACTGAGGGCAAACAATACGGTGGCATGATTTTCACTTCCCAGCGGGCTGTCGAGGCTTTCACTAAGCTTGTCGAGGAAGGGAGAGGTGAGACTCGTCCATCTTCGAAGCTCGACAGGCTTGTGAATGACTGAGTGGCTAAAGGTGAGCAACTTGTAGGTGAAAATAACTGGCCGTTTCTCCAGGACATTCCCGTCTACAGTGTCGGCCCAGCCACAACCCGAGCTCTGAAGGCTGTTCCTCAGGTTCCAGCTTTGCAGGTTTTTGGAGAGCATACGGGCAATGGCGAGACTTTAGCGCCGTATATTCTTGACCACTACCGGGCGTGGTATAAGGATCGGGAGTCCGTGCCTGCTTTGCTGTTTCTTGTCGGGGACAAAAGGCGGGATACTATCCCCAAGGTTTTGACTGGGGCCGGGTGGCAATTGGACGAGGTGGTGATCTATGGCACGGGAGAGATGAAGTCGTTCAGGGACGACTTCTCACAGCGTCTCCAGACTACGGCTGACCGGCCACGGAGATGGGTTGTTGTCTTCTCCCCTAGTGGGTGTGACAGCATGCTCAGCGCATTGGACCTCTTGGACGAGAGCAGTGGCAAGGCGAAACCGAAGGAGCCAAACCGAAGCACGTATATTGCTACCATTGGACCGACCACCCGGGATCATCTGATTCACAGCTTTGGGTACGAACCAGAAGTGTCGGCGGAACAGCCCAGTCCTGAAGGAGTATGGAATGCCATCACTGGCTATAGGACTCTAGAGTAGGACTACAACCAACCATGATTCACATATTGAAAATCTATCTGAATTCACGTGAGAAAGAAAAAACTGCTGCGAGACACGGTACCTGACGGGCCAAGCCTCAGGTGACGGTTCGAGAACATTGCCCTGAGAGGCTTGGTGAGGGCCCGAGTGGTTCACGATGCCGAGATGTCGGGTGATGAACCCCGCTGGCCGACTCGATTGTTGCATGATTGGGTACCAGTACTTCCGTCGAAGGCAAAGTTACCTAACGGTTACCTAAAGTACCACCTCAGAGGCTAATGCCAAGGTACCGCTGTGTTTCGGTTACGTGTTCGCTGTGCTGGCTATCCGCATACGCTAGCATAGTCCATATCTTGAAGCAAGGCCCCTCCATCCACTGACGATTATGCATTCCAGTATCAAAGCTCTTTGCTCCTCGTCATCAGCATTCGCAACCCCCAACTGTACAACATCATCACCACTCGAGAATTCTAGCCTATTCATGGCCACCGCCACCTCTGCCCGAAACATCACCATTGACTGCTCCTCATTGCAGCCTTCTTATCGACGGCTATCTCGGATCTACTGCCAACCTGCACGATTCGCTGATCCCCACTGAACCTATAGCTGCAACGGGTCCTGTTTGGCTGCTTCTTCCCTGTCAACGGTTCGGCTCCTGCAAGTCGATACCCCTCACCACCAGGCCAGCCACACCATTGCAGCGCCTAGCCCAGAAAAATAGTTCAGCCATGAGCTTCTACACTTCCTCCTCCTCCCAGAAAACCCACAACCTCAACACCCGCCAGTCCCCCGACCCGGACTCCTCTCCGGCCTCTTCACCCGGCGCCATCACCCCCACCACTTCTCACACTGAAACCGCCGGCTCATCGTATTTCTCCAACTTGCTCTGGGGCGGTCTCTTCCGGCGATTCACTTCCGAACCCTCTCCTTCCCTGTCGACGGAAAACAGTCCCCCAACTCTCCGACACGCGCACACTTACCAGCCAGACGGCGAGGACGACGGTATGAATCTGGGCAAGAGTATGGACGGGATATATACCCCTCCGCATTTCCACCACAGGGTGCCGTCGCCCATGGGCCTGCCGCAATTGGAACCTCTGCAGCTTCTCGGCTTTAGCGCTCGCACGAGGACAGAATCGAGGTTGCTCACCCCGGCGATTGCGGAGGAGGTGCGGAATCTGGTGCCTACCCGCTTGTCGATTATGGACGAGTGGAATCTGGTGTACAGTCTTGATCAAGACGGGGCGAGTCTGGCGACGTTGTACGACAAGTGTGATGGGTACCGGGGGAAGAGGGTTGGGTTTGTTTTGGCTGTGAGGGATACTGAGGGTGGTGTATGTTTTTATTCTTCCCTCTCGTTTTCCCCCAAATCATCTTATACTAACAACTGCCTGTAATAGATCTTTGGAGCCTACCTCTCTGACGTCCCCCACATCGCACCCAATTATTTTGGCACAGGCGAGTGCTTCCTCTGGAGGGCCTCGGTTCAGGCACCCCTGCCCCCACCACCGTCACTCATCGACAGCGCAGACACCCCCGACGTGGGCAGGAGCACCACCATCAGGGCCGAGCAAAACGTCGCGTCTGGCCAGGTGAACGCGCACTCCATCCGGTTCAAGGCGTTCCCTTACAGCGGCGTGAACGAGTACTACATGCTCTGCGGGCAGCAGTTCCTCTCGGTGGGCGCCGGTGACGGGAGGTTTGGTCTCTGGCTGGACAGTGGACTGGAAAAGGGGGTGAGCTCGACGTGCCAGACTTTTGGCAACGAGCCGCTGAGTGATGAAGGGGAGAAGTTTGGGGTTTTGGGGGTGGAGTTGTGGGTGATTGGGGCTTAGGTGGCTCCCGACCCAAGGTTGAGGATGTCGTCGGGGGTTTTGACTGTTCAGTGATCACGGGTTTTTTTTTTTTTTTTTTTGTTTTTGAGTTTTTGAGTTTTGTTTCTTTTCCGTTTCTGGCAAGGGAGTTTGTATTAGGGAACAAGCATTTGGTCTGGATGGGAGAATAGGAGTAAAAGGGGCGTTGCCTGGTCAAAGTGGACGACATGATACATTACAAAACAAAGCAAGCAGGCAGGCAAGCCGGCGAGCATGGTTATGAGAAAAGGCATGGTGGCTGTCTTAATGGGTTTTCAGTTTTGAGGATTTGATTTTGGGCATTCATTGAAGAAAATGATAAGAACAAGAGAATAAGGAGTATGGGAAGAATTGGACGACAGAGATACCCACCCTCCTACTCAATCATGACACGACAGTTTTGTTAAAGGGCAGAACAGGACAGTACGATAGGGAAGCAATGAGATAAGACAAGAAACTTCAGAACAAAGTGACAGGTTGGGCGGGTTCCTTCATCGGTGTGTGCTATGGGGCTTATATCTATACCACCTGGAGGTATCATTCATTTCCACAATTCCCATGTGCAACTGACGGCATTGCAACAAGGTTCAATCGAAAATTATCAGCAACTTCCCACAAGTCGAGCATTTCACAAAAGGTATTTCCCTCATCAACTACTCAAATACGCCCAATATGAGGATAGGAAAAAAAAAAAAGACTTAAATAGGAGCCCCCCACCCTGCCCCCCAAATTTCACATCCCAGATATTTCCCTCCTTTTTCTACAATTGTCACACATGATGTTATCCTGCCCTATGCTTATCCCTATCCATCCCACCCTTGATCTTGCTCAGTCAAAAATCCACGGTATACAAACCAACCCACTTTGCTCAGACAAGCAAGCCACTTCCAACAAACGGTTTTTTTTTTACCTCATAATCTCCTGGTAAATCAGCTGCTTCAACTGCTCCTTGCTCAGGTTGTCCTTGTGCTTGTCAAAGTCAAAGAACTCCTCGGGGATTGGCGGCGCGGTCGGCTCGTCCTCGGGGTCGTGGTACGGCTCGAGGTATGGGTGCTTGAGCGCCTCCTCGACGGTGATGCGCTTGACGGGGTTGAAGGCCAACAGCTTCTCGAGGAGGTCGAGAGCCATGTCGGACGTGTTGGGGAAGAGCGTGCGGAAGGGCACCTTCTTCTTGAAGGGAAGCGACCGGATGTACTCGCGTGCGCGTCTGGACTTGATGCCATAATAATCCTCCATTGTTGGCGTGCCGAGGACGTCGAGGATGAGGGTAAGCTGGTGGTGGTCTGGGAACGAGGGGTTAGTCATGGTTCAGGGGCAAGGGGGTGAAAGGAGCCGGGAACACAAAAGTACGTACAGTCCTTGCCTGGGAACAGGGGCTTGCCGCTGAGCATCTCGGCGAGAATGCAGCCCACCGACCAGACGTCAATAGCCTTGGTGTACTCTTTGAAGGTCAACATGATCTCGGGCGCACGGTACCAACGGGTGGCAACGTATTCTGTCATGAAACCCGAGTTGTCCTCCTGTGACGCCGCCGAACGAGCCAGACCGAAATCGCACACTTTGAGATCGCAGTTGGCATTGAGAAGCAAGTTGGAAGGCTTCAAATCGCGGTGGAGAACGTTGGCAGAGTGCATGGCCTTGAGGGCACGCAGCGTCTGGTAGATGAAGTACTGGCAATGATCGTCCGAGAGCTCCTGTGTGCGGATGACGCGGTGCATATCGGTCTCCATCAGCTCCTACAGTTTCATAGAGTTAGTCTTTGGAAACACCAGTGTGGAGTTTTCCTGTGGAGCAGCCTGTACCTGAATGAGGTAGACCTCATTAAATGATTCGTAGCTTCTAGGCTTCTGAATATCGAGAATGGAGATGATGTTCTCATGGTTGAAGTACCGGAGGAGCTTCATTTCACGCAACGTCCGCAGGCAGAACATGGAATGATCAAAGGGCGTGATCTTCTTGATGGCAACCTTTTGGCCTGAGGGCTTGTGGATGGCAGAGCTATCATGAGCGTTAGATCTGGAACCTGCGTTCAAGCGATTCCCATTGCAAACTTACCAAACCACACCATAGGCACCTTCGCCAACAACATCCTGGATGTCGTACTGCTCGCTGACATTGAAGGAAATCTTCCGGGCACCGCCCCGAGCTTGTGCGTTACTCATCTTGGATTAGGGAGAGTGGATTTGCGAAGCTAGTGATTTGAGTATGATTCCCCAGAGATAGGGATGGTGGGAAGGGGCGCTGGCCTTGCGAGCAACCCAGTGGTATGACAGACCAGCTCTCTCGGCAAGGGTGAAGGGGCTCGAATGGAGATGTAGTTGTATATCGATCGCTGGAGCAGAACAAAGCTGCTATTTACTGCCATGTCAGCTTGTTGCATATAGGAGCGCGGAAGACAGAGCTGACCACACCTTGTCTCAGATATTTCTTCAGCAGTTGAGGTGACGAGTCACTTTTTACCCGCGCAAGGACGGGTAGCCAAAACAGAGAATTCGTGAAGTTAGGTCGGAAGTTCTTTGTTCGTGGCGTAGGTGCCAGTAAGCAGGTGATGGTGGTGGTAGGGAGATCGATTAAAGGTCTTGTCTAATCATGAGGCGACAATTGCCATGTTAGCAGCTGTGTGACAAAAGACCAACCAAAACTCCCCGAGAAAGTAAGAAAGCCGAAAGTGTGTGGCGGCAGGAGATCCGATACGGGTGATCGCTGTATTGCGCTCGGGTGCTCAGATACAGGCCCGGCTGCCAGAAGTAGGTAGACAGAGCAACGGGGGGGGGGGGAAACCGCGCCCCTCGCCAGCAGCAGAGCTTCCCCCTCGGCGTCGTGGGGTAACCGAACGTGCGGACGCAACACACAGGCACCCACGATGCACCGCAGGCGCACACACCAGCAAAGACACGGGAGTGGACGTTGAGCGTTGGTGATCAGGTGTCAGAAGCCCTGCTCTGAGCGACACCTCTTCCCCATCCAAAGAACGGTGACTTCTAGAAGCTCAGTTCGAGTGTGTTTTGTTGCCCAGGGGTTATCCGGATGACGATTATCCGAAAGGCGGGCGATCAGACACCTCGCCTGGCTCTCCTCGAGTGCGTGGGGCCTAGGTTGAGAAGCGACTCCCGGGGGGGTTTTGGCGATAGTTGCTAGCGGTGCGTGCTTCGTATGATCTGCTTCTTTCGAGGGGCACCAGACCACCTGCAGTCCATATCCTTCGGTTTGTGAAGAGGGGGCGGTGGTGAGGGGGAAACACTTGGCTGGGATGAGAACAAGATGGGAGCAGGATGGCAGCGCCCAAGCGCACATCACAGCAAGAACAGCATTCAACACAAGAAACACACGTACCTTTGCTGAAGTTCGGCCTGGATGGTGGCCGGTCGGTGAAGAAGCTTCGACAGCAAACAAGCAACGAGCGCCAAAATAAAGAGAGCGAGAGGGAGGAGGGGAAAAGGGAGATCTCTCTTGCGACAGGGTGCGCGACAGAATTGCCCCGCTTTCTGGACTGCGGAGGGAAAGGCGGGCAGGTGGGCTGCAGCGAATGAGATGCACAGGTCGAGTTACGTCGCCGTTACTTGACTATTCCCAGTCTCTCTCTCTGGCAGGAAACACACTGGAGGAGGAAGAGACGGATGAAGCTGATGCTGATGATGGCGAGGACGAGGACGAGGGAGAGGGAGGTGTTAATTACATCTTGGAGCGTTGACCAGAGAGGCTCACCTCGACAGGGCAGCCCCAGCACCCGGCCGTGGATCTCAGGATCTGTCTGGCCCGTTTCGGTGGATTTGTTCAGGGGCCCAAGAAAGAGGGGAGGTGGTCTGGGCTGCTTTTCCCTTTTGGAGGGCGGCCAGGCTTGTTCGGATCCCGATTTGGACTCGCTTGAAGCCGTCAGGGTTGGCTTCAAAACGCCGGGTTGCAGCGGGAGAGCCGGTCCCGCCTTGGATAGCACCTTTGCGTAAAAGTCACCAGCCGCTCTCCTTTTCTTCTGGAAACCAAAGAGACGACGATGGAGGATGGAGAAACCCGCGTGGAGCTTCACCATCGCCTCCTTTTTCACAATCCCCACCGTCTGGAGGGGCACCGTAACGTCCAGACACAAAACGGACGACCCGCCCGACCACCACCTTAGGTACACTACCGACCCGACATATGGCCGCCCGATCACCCGCCGTTGTGCCCGTCCGTCCATATCAGCAGCCTTCTTGTTCCCATCAGCCGGCGCTTAACACCAAGTGAGCAGTGGCTGGTGAGATTCGATGACCATGTGCTGTTTCGGATTCATACGACAGCTTCTATCCGTATCTTATCGCATGTCGACATGTATGTCTGTATATAGAAACATCTTCATGTATCACACTGCATCTGCTCATTCAGTCTATGCACCACAGGTTCACTGGGCTTGCATGCTAGGAGCTTTACACGCTACCCACGCTTCCGCAACGGTCCAATGGCGCATCTCAGCCATGGTTTTCCCCTTCCCGTTGGGCGCCTATTTTCTGAGTGACAGTGACTGACACTGCCTGTTGGTCCCCCTCCAATTTACATTTTGTGCCGGACATCAGTCTCTCACACAGACCCATCGTTCGTACGGTGTCTTGAGAGTCTTTCTCGTGTTCCTGCCGTGCTGTTACCCCCTTCGGCGCAATGTCTCAACCTGAGTTGATGTCTCCCAAACGAATGGCTGCGGTTTCATGATGGCTTGGCGGGGTGGTGGGGTGGGCCCTGGTCGTTGGCCTTGGCTGTTTGGAAACAGTAGCTCCATTCCATAATTTGGGATCAGTGCTCAAACTAAGCATTCGAACCGCCCTCACTGCTCACTTTCTTCGATTCCATGTCAAATCTCATGATCAGTATCGTCTTCTTTACTAACACTACTGTCCGCTATGTCTACGTAATAGTATTCGTATTCCCTTCTCGGTTTCCTTACACGAAACCGTTCCTGCATCTGCTGTACCGACCGGGATACAAGAGCCGCAAGTGAAGGCATATCCCTTGCGGCCAGTAAAGGCGACCCAGTGGGGTACTGCTATTCTGGGTACCATATATCCACAGTTGTATATAACCTCCGGCACTCAACTGGTACCCAGTGCCGGGAGAGGCTGATGCCCCCCGATGGGCCAGCTGCGGCCTGTCAACACGTCGGGTATATTGGAGCAGAACATGTAGGCTGGTCACCTCCCCCGGACCACACAGTATTCAGTCATCCCGGTAACGTGGGTTGGGAATAGCTATTCATTGATGTAAACTCGTAAAACTTCTTTCTCTAGCCTTGCTTGGTTCTCGAAACACCCTGTAGAATGCTGCGTTCGATATCCCCTAAACTACGACGCCCCTTGATTATTGAACAACCTGGACTCCGGCGTTAGCAATGAAGCCTGTCGCACTGGCTGGAGCCCATGCTCCTCATTGTCTTGCTAGGAACTTACCTTTTCTCTCAAGGAGCCCATCCATTGTACGTAGCTCAGTCCTTGGTCCGCCCGGTCCTCCACCAGCAATGTCTGAGCCCATAGCTTCAAGCTAGGCTCGCCATCCTCCCGAACAATGTAGAGGTGCGGGACGATGATGCTTCCCACGCCCTTGGACTTGTGGTCTCGACTCTTCTGAATGACAGCCCGGACCCGCTCATTGAAGTCATTGTCCAGCTCTTTGAGTGTGGCCTTGCCAACCTGGAGCTGCGTCCGGTCCGCAACATCAAACACATCAACAAGAAGCTGAGGCACCGCTTCGCGACCCACCCACAGGAATTGTGTTTGCCCGTCGTCAATTAGATACAGACCGTAGGGAACAAACTTTTCTGATGACAAGTTGAGAGGGGGCGGGAGCACGATTTGACTTGTTTCGGGGTCCGGAATACCGGCATTGTCAGGCATATCGTGAAGAGAGTACAGCCGGGGGTAGATGTACTGCATCAAAAGAGGAACCGGAAGAGTGGAAAGAAGGCACAGAGCAGCCGACCTCAAATCCGATGGAATCTGGGCCGACTTCCTCAGACCAACATGCTTCATCAAGCCGAGGAACAATGCTGGAAGGCCTCGCAAGTTGGATGGGAACTGGAGTCCACCGCCCATGCTGCCGCCTGCCAGCTCTTTCTTGAACGTCTGTAAAAGGTCCGTGATTGTTTTCTGGAGAAGATCTCTCGCCGAATCCAAACCGCTGCCCAATGCCCTTTCAACAGCCTTGTGCGTGTAGTATGTCGTGATGGCGGCCTGGTCGGCCGAAGCGTACACATCGGCAAGGTTGGTCGTGGTGGGCAGAGCAAGCGTCATGACGCGGATGCGGCGCTCGCCGTTGCAAGTCGTGTGCAAGACGGCCGTCTGCATGCAAACAACATCCTTGGTCAAATTCTCATCAATCGCCACCTCCACCACATAGCACTGGTCGCGAGGGAATGCTGGGAAAGCACACAAGTCGGAGCTTCGGGTGAAAAAGTTGCCATAAAACGTACTCATGCGCAAGCCGGTAGTAGCACGCACGCGAAGGACAGCTTCCAACCCAATCTCCGAAGACAGATAGTCCCTGAATTCAGAGGCAAACTTGATAGCATCCTCGGCACGCCCAGCGTTCCACCCAGGATAAAACCACGTCTGACCACCCGTATATCTCGGGAGATTGCTCAGAGAAGCCACATCCTGATATTGCGATGAGAAGAGGAACATGTCAATCGACACCTGGTTCTTGGAACACTCCACCGCAAAGGACTTGTAAAACGTCGCGGCAGTCTGAAGCAGAGAGCCTTCCTTAGAAGTGCCCAGAAGCTTCTTGTCCTCTCTCATTGTGAGCTTTCCGTGTCCGACATTAGGCAGTGATGCGCTCAAAACGACAAGCTTGCCACCCAAGGGAGAGATCAGTTTGTCTCCTGCACGTAGAGCAGAGCCCATGCAAGAGCCATTATCCTGATTATGCTCAAACATCTTGGGAAGTTTGGTGAGGAAGTTTTCGATACTCTGGCGGGACTCGGTCAGGGGAACCAACAGCTCGCCGGGAACCGGGAGGAAGGGCTCGTCAAGATCGCTAACCACGAGCATGCTTGTTTCGCCATTCTCGTCCGTGTCTTTGGGGACCGAAAAGTAATACAGGCTCGAATCGACAGCCATAAAGCCGAGACGGGTACGGCGGTCAGCGTTCGGTATTCTGTCGAGGCTGGCCTCAATAGTGCGGGCTGCCGTGGCCAGGAGACCGCTAGAGACGGAAGCGTAGCTGACATCAAACAAAAACAGGTAGACCAGCGGTTGGGGTGGTCTGACCATGTACTCCTGAGGAGCAACGAACTCAACCACGGCGTGGTTGAGCTCGTGCCGTTGCCACCGGTCCACACTCTTCTGCGCAGCAGCATCCCAGTCAAAGGCCTGGGGAACGTCGTTGGTGAGGTTGCACATGTTGCATCTCCACCGGTGGCCGTGATCCAAGAAGGTCACGAAGGGGTTGATGTAGGATCTGCATCTCCGGCAGCGGGAGATGACTTGGTCTTGGACCACAGGGACGGGGTCATCGAGATCGTGGAGGGCGGCATAGGGTTGGATCACCAGCGAAAAGGGAAGTTTGCTCTTCTTGAGGAGGCTGTGGGTCGTTGGAACGGCATTGAGCGTGGATCGCACGTACTTGGGAAGGCAGTTCGCATCTGGGGATGGGGTGACGCTCGCCTGCGAGATTTGTTAGCATGTCCGGAGGTGGTAGATTCCGGATACAAAAGACCTACGTTGGGAGGCAGGATGATGGGGGGTGGAGGGAGGTCCAATTCAGACACATTGAATGGCTGGTTGAGGAGATCAGTCGGGTAAAGCTGATTCAAAGGACCAGCTCTCGCCTGAGGGGGGAGCTGTTGCGGTTGCTGTTGTGGAATACCGCCGGGAGCACCAGCACCCAGGTTCATGCCCTGGAAACCGGCAGTCAGACCGGCAACGCCGCCAGGAGCCGGGACAGCTCCGGCCGAGGGATAGTAGGGATCCGGAGCCTGGTAACCGCCGACAGCAGCGGGCTGACCGTATGGCTGGGCAGGTTGAGCGCCATAGGCGGCTGGCTGGACCTCTGGTTGCGCGGGATAACCTCCATAAGCTGGAACAGCAGCTGGAGCTCCATATGGAGCTGCCCCTGGGACGGGCTGCCCTCCCGCTACAACATTACCCCCCACGCCGACGTCGAAAGCGCTGGCGGCATATTGTCTCTTCTTTTTTCTGCCGTGATCGGCGGCGTGACCTGGGGCGACGGGGGCAGCGTTATCGTAGGCTTGGTCGGGATATGGAGGTTGCTGCTGGTGGTCGCCGGGCTGCTGGGGCGGGTATTGGCCGTAGCCGTCGTTGGAAGCACCAGACATGCTGTGCTGGACAGGTGTCGGCTGAAGAAAGCGAGGTGTCGTGATGATCAAGGCGCGAGCAGTGCGTGCAGCCTCAGCACGGTAATAACAGGGCGGCCGATTTTGAGCAAAGTTTGGTGATTTGCGCAACCTGGCAAGATGGCAAGAATGGCGGTTGACTGACGGACGTCAGTCGTGAGGCGTGGTGGCTAGTGGAGCAGAGCTCCCTGGGCTGGTGTCTCAGGGTTATGTCGGTCGGGACAGCTGTCGCCTGAACCTTGAGCAACTGTGGCAGCGAGGGGTTGCGGGTTGACGGGACAGACTGGCCTCAACGTCTCAGTGTGCGGTGAGGCGAGGGAAGCACCAGCCACAGACAATGGAAAGGCTCTTGGCAGGGAAGCAGTAAAAAATGTGGGGATTTTGAACGGGAGCTTGGGCCAAGAACACAAGCCAGCCTAGGGATGCATCAGTCCACTTTCCATCGTCAGGGTTAGGTATGGTGATCAACTATTGCTCTATCCTCAGTGAATTATGGGCAGTGTGGTGTAGGAGACCTCTATTTTGTGGGCAACCTCGACCGGTGCATCTGGTGCCAGAAACCTGGAACTGACGTGCAGCAGCTTTATGAAGAAGGTAACCCTTCTGGCTGCATGCTGCATGCTGTCCGGTACATGCTTATCAAGAACCTCGATAAACGCATGCGATTAGCCGTGGGGCTTCGCAAGTTCCCCCTCCATTGATGAGGTACCCGCCGGGTAGATCACTCACCCCACCAGGGTGCGTCATCTCCCGAGGCTGGAGCTGCGCTAACAGAGACAAGCCGGACAACACGGCACCTCTGCGAGGCCACCAACCAGCATTTGGGTTCAGCTACATAGAATTCTTTTCTGCTGCAATGCATGGCCGACATGGATAACCGGTTGTCCAAGCTTGGAGGGCAATCGGCAAGTGGTTAAAATGGCTCAGGGCTCTGCAACGGTCCTGCGAAAGAGGCAGTAGGGGACTGAAATAGAGGACAATAAGCTGTCATGCAGCAACATCCCGCCACATCTGTCCATGCACCGTGACCAAAGACCCGACAATACAACTAGGTACCGCCTGACACTGTCCAGACGGTCTGCCTTGTTGGACAAGACCTGTCATTGAATTACGATCACCTCTTTTTCTCTCGTGTGTCTTTAGATCAAACCTACTAGAAAAAGCCGACATCCCACCTACCTAGATTCCAGAAAGCGACCACGCCTCGACTCTGTACATTTTCGTCATCATCATCATCATCACCATGGCTTGGGGAAAGACAAAGGCGCCTCCTCCGCCGCCACCATCAGCAGCTAGGTTTGACTTACCCAGACTCTTGGGCCACAAGCTTCCAACTAACCAAGCCCAACAGGCAACTCATCCCCTTGTTTATCGTCCTGGCAGTACTGGGCGTAATGGCCTGGGTTGGCTATCAGATTTACGTTTCTGTCATGAAGATCAAGGACCAAGCCGAGAAGCAGATGGGCGACAAAAACATGGTCTTCACCAAGGACGGTCTTCGTGTCAGTGTCAAAAATGTCAAGGACGAGTCGTACCTGGATGCGACACAGAGCTGGTTTGTCAAGGCATGGGATCTGAGCGGGAATGCAGTTGATACCTCGAAGCGCAAGAGGTATGTCGTGATTCATACAACTTCTCTCGAGGCTTGCTAATCAAGGAGATAGAAACTTCCTCACAAAACAAAAGAGTCCCAAGATCGGCAGTGACTAAACGGGGGTTTTCGTTTCCTTTGAAGCTTGGTTGGTTTGATTAGAGACCAAATGAAAAGAAAACATCTCAATGACTTATGACTATTCCATGATGGACCAGGATTACTTGTACACCAGGGTATTCAATTCATACAAAACTCCAAAGACACAAGCTGTGGCTATCCCCTCCTTGCCTCCTCACACCGATCTGAGTCTACTCGTGAGACCCGCCGCACGCATGACAGCACCGGCCGAACCCCCAACACTGTTCGCCCCCGGGATTTTACTTGCAGCCGCCGCAGCGGCAAGCTTTCCATCCTTAAAGATAAGCATACTCGGAAGCCTGAGGTTAACCTATTATGCCTGTTAGCGTCTGGCGTCTAATGAAGCTCAACGCGGGAGGATCCACAAACCCCAAACAGCACCCTCGCATACTTGATCCCATGCTCATCCCCGATATACCTCAACCGTCCCCGCACATATTCCCGTTCTGTATTTTCTTTGATCAGCAGCTTCCTTCTCTCTAAACATAGCGGGATAGTGACTTACGAGCATCAGTTACATGATCGTGAGTAACGACACACGCCAATGGCCACGTCAAGAAATACCCCCCCAACCCTCTACCATTAAGACTGTTTTCTATTGGATTCCCCCTCTTGTCTTTCCGTGGCGGGAGATGCCCAAGATGATATGGAACACTCGCAATCACTTCACTCACCACACTACTTGCCGTCCTCGCGGCAAAGGCATACTCTGCCGTGGTCCGATAGTCTCCCGGCCGGACCAAAAACGCGGCACACCGCACGATGATCGACATGAGCACCATTCGAGTAGCACGTGCGAGGTTGAAGATGGCTGCGGTCCACATATCCGGGTACACATGCACAACACCAGGGAAAATATTCTCGTTGCCGGATGACGAATACGGGATGGATTCGATTTGCCAGGCCCGGGGTAAAGTGGCGAACCACTCGACAGCCTCGGCATCGAGGGCTCGAGCTCGAGCGAGGAACTCTTCGACCGCGGCGATGGATGCTGGCGAGGAGGAGAACGATAGTGGGCTGGAGAAGAAGCCGTACGCCTCGCTTCTCAGTTCGGCCGTCAAGAGGTTGAGTCGCTCGCACGCGTTGGCAGTTGGATCCGAGTTTGCGTCCTCGTTTAACCACCATGAAACCCCCATGGGGAGGGGTGTGGCAGTGATGAAGTTGTGGATGATCTACAACGTGTCAGCCCAAAAGCATGGAAGAGAGCAACGAAACCGAAAGAATGACACATACTAGCTGTGACCGTACAACGACAAATAACTGCACCCCCAGCTTTGACTTGAGCTGTTTCTTCCCTCGGGCCTTGACGAGCTGGACTGCTCCCTCGACGTGGGAACCCCAGGCTGACCCGGTGTCTTGTCTGGCGGTGATGTTCTGAAAGATCAGAGAGGTAAGCCCTTTTCCACAAATGACTGCAAAACAAGCGGCGGCTCAGACATACCTCAAACATGCCCAGCAACAAAACAGCTGCCAGGGTTCCATCCTCTTTACACCGAACTGGATCCCTCAGAGCCGCATTTGTGGCCATCAGAGCAAGCGTGTATTCTTCAGCCCCCTTTCGAAGGAGCGTCTCCTTTTCTTTTCCTGTTGTTAAACGCCCACGCCCGCGGCCGGGGCTGGGGGCTCCATATCTCTCACCCAGTGAAGCCAAAGCACAGGCGTTGAATGCGTGCTGGAGGTGCGTGATTTCTTCTCTGTTCGTGCCGTTCGAGTACTGCTGCAGCAAGGGAAGCAGAAAGTGATTGTACCCTCTTGCCGAGTGTTGTTCTTGCGGCGGGACCAGAACAAAATTAGATAGGAAATGACAAGTGGCGAGGTCTTCAATTGGGATGCTGAGAGAGTTGGTGAGTGCTGCTGTCTGGGATCTAGAGAGTTGTAATGCCTGCTGCCGGGGGTGCGGTTGTGCGTTCTTGTTGGAAGCAGTGGCTTTCTTGCTGCTGCTGCTGCTGGATGAAGCAGCGGCGGTGTTGGCTTTCAGTGCCCTCCTGGCTGCCGCCTGGTTTTCGTTTCGAAGTAGAAGATCAAATTCGTCTCTGTATCCCGGACACTGTCGACGGGCCTTGGCACACTGGTTGCATGTTGGCTTTGTTTCGTCGCACTGTTGTAATTAGCCATCGATGTTCTCGTAAATCATCGTCTGTATCACGTCAGGAGGTCGAGTACCTTTATCCTCCTGGTCCTACACATCTGACAACCCTTGGAGGGTCTACCCAGATACACCATCTTGAGCAGTCGATCTCTTTGCACAACAGTTTCTCACAAAGCCCCAACCGGACAAGTGGCTCGCGTGGAAGAAAGAAAGCAAGCCCAAACCTTCGGGGCCAGAACCGGATCTGCAAAGCTATATGGATCTGCCTCGGGATCCAGCCAAAGGCCTGTCTTGGGGGAGCGGCCAGAGTTGTATCGTTGTAGATGTCCTCTTTCGGTTCCCTATGCCGGCATGAAACGCATTACATACACTTGGCGGGCGATCAACTAGACTGTGCTGCAAGTAAGAGTGTTTCCAAACATTTGCCAGAGGAAGAAGCAATACTCGATCCGTGACCACAGGCTATGGCGACCTGGGATTGGGTTTACTGGACCCAGTTCGTTTCTCGTTGGCTGGAAAGATGGGTAAGAATATGCGGTGGATGCGGTGTGAGCTGTGTAAGAGGTTCGGGAGGTGGGCGGATATAACGATTTGTGGGGCAATCGCCCCTTTTCTAACCCCCTATTTCTTGTCGAGAGTTGTCGAAGGTCGCAAACCTCCGAACCGTGAAGGTTGATTCGGCAACGCGGTTAACTGAAGTGATAATTCCTTCTCCTCATAGACTGCGAATAGGGCTGAGCTACCCCAAGACTTGGCAATCCTGCCAACGGCGGGGTTGTCTATGTCCGGGCTGTTTCTTTGAGAGAGCGGCGAGCTCCGTGGCGATTGTTGCCGAGGTTCAAAATGGTATATTATAACAGCATAAACCAAGTTGAAAGAAAAAGTGTCGTGCCCGAGCATCGTGATAGGTAGACAGTGTCATGACTGAGGGGCTTGGTCCAACCAGACCAGTCATCGGCAACGTGATCACCCGAAACACCCACCCATCCCCTGCACAAGCACTAGGCCGGAGCAATGCCATTAGTACCACCTACATTCACATACACAGTAACCCCTCATCATAACTGACAGCATCGATTGTGCTTCTGATTCAAAGTCCAACTGCCAGACATTTCAATGCCCGGTATTAACAGTACTTGTATTCAACGTTGTGCTATCCTCAATACGCTGTCTTTACAACTACCTAATGCTTGCTAACCAATACTTGTGCTGATTCCTTCCCTCTCCAGATCAATGCAAAATCACAAGACTATCGTCTAGGCACTGCTCGTTTTCACCTCACTCTTCGCAACGCAATCACTGTAAACGACCGTAACAGAACGAAGGCAATATCGAACACAATTCCTAAGGCTCATCGAACATGCCCGCTACCCCTTCCAGATCGGGTGTCTTGCCTCTTCCGGTTCCGTCACTGGGATTTCCACCACGTGTTATGTCCACTGGAGTCATGAACTCTTGAGCCATCTTGCTCCGCTTGGACTTGTTGCTTCGCGACGGGGTACCTAGGCTCTTGTTGAGTTTGCCCATCTCGGAGATGCTCACGCCCTTGAGATCTCGAAGCAGGTCCAACACCATGGCTCGCTGCTGCCTCGAATGCACGCCTGGTCCAGAAACGTAGCGAATTGTCTGATCAACCTGGTCCTCCCTGATTCCCGGCAACTGCACAAGAATGTTCCGTGGAGATGGCGTCAGGGAGGCATAGTGCGCAAGAATATGCGCAATCAGAGATCCAATATCCTTTTGGGAGTCGACAAAATATGGATCGTGGAGCGCTGTAATGCCGGCCTTCAAAACTTCAGCAGAGATGAATTCGCGAATCTCCCTGGCACTCTCCTCTGGAATTGGGAAGCCGTCATCCAAAGGCGCTGTGCTTCCACCCTCCTTATGGGCCTTAGGTTGGTCCGTACGGTGGAACTCGGGCACGATGGACTTGAAAACGCGCAGTACCACTCCGCAGCATCGTCCGTCGTGCATCTTGATGGCATGGCTGCAGAAAACCAATAGTGGAACCGCAATGGCCGAGTTCATCAAGCAAAATTTGCGGAGAGAAGGAAGCTTCTTCTCAGGCGTTCCGTCTTCTACCTTGCTTACGGGACTAGCTGGATCCTGGTTAGCATAGGAAGATGGCAAAGGGCTCGGGTCAGCTCGTCAGAACTTACAGATTCGGGATGGGTCAAGAACATCGGCTACCATCAACACGGCGGAATATGTGAGTTGCCGGAGGATACTCTCAGCCTTCATCTCCTCCGTCAACTCTTCTCCGCCAGCCTGTACAGCCTCTCGCTGACCCAACTTATCCCATTCTGATGTGATCTTGGTATCCATCTGCTCAAAACAGGTAGCGAGAATGGGGGGCAGGAAGTGTTCTCGGAGCTCTACTGGACAGTGGTCAACCAGGTACCTGACCAGATTCAGCAAGTTGATGATCTGGTGCGCTGACAAACAGAACGAGTCTGCAAACAGTGCGTTGGCAAGTGGTCCTGGGAGCTCGAGGAAGCCATAGAACTGCATGTCGAGCCGACTCATGCAATATATGATAGCATAGCACGTCTCCCGCACGAACCGGACAGAGCCACGAATAGTTGAGGCCAGGCCCTCGAGCGTGCTCTTTTTGCCAAGGACCCGCGCATAGAAGTCATCCTTACTCCCTTCAGAGATACCGGCTTGCCAAAAGCGATCGGTCAGGACACGGGTGGCGACCGATTGCATCTCTACCGGCAGCTGGCTCCAGTTCTTTGGATTGTGAGACGCATGTGCATAACTGGATCAAGGTCAGCAAAAGGACGTTGCGCTATCAACTCCATCGGGGCAACAGGTGCATACCTCAAGAACTTGAGCAACTCTGGGAGAATAAGCGGGAAGCTGTCCTGCCAAAGAGCACATGATGCTTGATAGGGGGGCGAGTTCTTCTCCAGTTTTTCGACGGAGTAAGTTAAGAATGATTTGGTCATCCGCAGGGGCAGCATCTGGGACGACTGGTTAGCTGGGGAAAGAGCACAACAGCGCCGGAGACACTCACCGTCTGTCTTTGCTCCAACTCCACCTGGAGAGCAAGGCCCTCGGCGTCGAGATCTGCCGCACCCCAGTCGGCAACCTCGTGAATGCGGCGCTGGGCCAAGTACCTTTGCGCCCTGTCCAGGCCGAGTAGCTGGCAGAACCCATCATACGAGCTGAGTGCTTGTTTGAGTGACTCATCTTTCCACTGGTTCCTCACAGGCTCAATGAAAGACGATAGTCTCTGTAGGCGCACACCTGGGTCGATTCGAGTGGAACGGTGACTTGAATGAGTAAGCTACTTGCTACAATCCGAGCAGACTGAATATTGGAGGACTCACATGATGATGAAAAGAAAACTCTGGTATGCAATCTGGCGCTTCTCATCCAGAGTACCAGATGCTATCATCTCTTTGATCTTGGCTTCCAGTTGGTCGTACACATCCTGGATGATGAATCAGTCGCCTGTGTCCCCGGATACGGAACAGGAGAAGCCTTACTAATAAGTGGTCGGGCATCTTGGAGGCGAGCCGCTGCAGCTCAATCATGCTTTCGTTTTGCAAATCTCGAATAGCATCATTGAGGAGCTTATGGTCGGGCTGCAAAGCTGGCCAAGTCATCAAGATGTGCTCAAGCACTCTCAACATGAAGCCCGGGTTAGAGTCAAGAGCAGTCGTAGAAAAGGCCACAAGAAGCTGGAGAACACGCTTCCTGATCAGAGGGTCCTAGTGAGATGTGAGCATAGGCTTTCCATTACATAAGACCAGAAGCGGAATCTGTACCTCGAATTTCATTTCCAAGAGCTGCCCACACCATTTCTCAAAGTGGTCCTCGATGCCCGCGACCTTTTGCTCCTTTTGTTTCAGGCAGGTTAGCTTAAATCGCACCTACTAGCTGGTAATGACGAGGACCACTCACCTCCTCTGGAGTCGAGTTACGTGAAGACCTCCACTTGATATACCCCCTAAGTGCTGTTTCGATGACAGTAGCGTGTGTATCCACTGTCAACACAGGAACTGAGCTTTTGGAGTAGTTTGCAGCTGCAAGTAATGTCAGTCGTAGAAACACAGCATACGGAACAATTATGACACCAGTTGAAGCTTACCATTGAGAGGCGATTGCCCGTCGTAGAGTGTCCGGAAGGCAGCCTCTGCCTTTCTAAGGATATGTGAGAAGGCATCGGACAATCGAAGATTGACGATGCTTTCAATGACCTGGCAACTGTAACGACGATAATTCCCGAGGAAAGCATGTCGCTCGGGAAGCGTGTCTGTGTCCTCGAGAAGCAATACATATGTTGGATCATCGGTATCCTCTGGCAGGTTCTCATACCGTATGAGACGGCTGCTGCACAACTCAAGAAGATCTGGGATGAATGGCATATTCGAAGCCGCCGGCCCCAGAGTGCGATGGCTCAAAAGACGAGTCCAACTCACCATGACGGGGATCGAAACGACGAGACTTTGACTCTTCACAACCAACATAAGGAGTTGGAAAAACCCCTGCACGTTTACTTGAGGAGGGATGGCCGCAAACTTCCGGTCCAGGTAGTTGGCCAGCGAACATACTGTCTGTATCCCCTATTAGCATCACGGATGCAGTCTAATAGTGACCCGGGGGTGCAGGCTTGCCTCGGAGAACTTCTTGGCGAACGTATACTTGTCATCGTCGATATCCTGGGCGTCAACAGTAGACCACTCGAAGAGCCGCTTGAACAAATCCACCACGTCTTCGCCATACATTGGCACAACAAGATCGATAAAGTCCTCATCGGTGAACATTGTACGGTTGTAGAGCGCATGGAGGGCCTCGAGTGCAGCCTTGTGACGTGTTAGCGAAAGTACAAAACACACACAGAGCACTTGAGAAGAGGACTCTGACCTTTTGTACAGAAACATTGGGAGTCGCAAGGCAGCGACATAGAACGGGGCGACTGCCAACCGCATTGACTGCTTTGGGAACAGCCCAGGCCACGACTGAAGCGAGAACCTTGAGGGCTTTCACGACACAGGCCGCAGCATCCTCGTTTTGCTCGACCGCCCCGCTGTTGAGGCAGTCGGTGACGAACTGTGTAATCCTACTGAGCCACCCTTCCTCTTCAAACCGTACATTCGGGCCCACCTGGCGGTTGGGAAAGGCTTCGGTCAGGACGGCAGCAGGGGTGAATATTTCGACGCAAGCCTTGCTGAGTGCTCCTTCGCGGAGGGCTACAACCGAATCGTCCCCGTTGAAGATTTCCTCGGACAGTGTTTCCAAGATCTGTAGGACAAATTGCTTGTGAACTGGGGATTCTGGGACTCTCCAGAGGCGAACAAGCAGCTCGTCCATGTCCATCCACTCCACAGCCCAGCATCTCTTGGCTATCTCTACCCACAACTGGGCAGTTTTGTTTCTTAGATATGACGGGTCTTCTCTCGAGACGGACTCGGACAGCTGCAAGACCCAGTTGCGTAGGTAGGCTTGGTGCTCGATGCTGTATTCCGACCACTTGTGCTTCACGGCGTGCTCGAGGAGGGACAGGCCGTAGTGGCGGACAATTGGAGCTTGTGACCTGTCGAAGGCGAGGTTGTATCCGTGGGATGGGGCGTCGCCGAGCGTCTTCACTTCCTCGAGGAACGATTGGGCTTCTTGTCGTGCCTGGTTCGCAGAATATGGGCTGTGTACGACCTTGAGGGCTTCGTGAATTCTCGCCAGAATGGCCTCACCGCCAGGGGCGCCGTTTGGCGAAATGGCCGCCATGCTGAGGGCTGCAATCGCACAGCAGGCAGGGTTCTGTCGTGGCAAAGAGGACGAGTCTTCTGGCTTAACGGAGAGAATGGGAAGAGAAAAATCGCAGCTGTTGTTGAGGCTCGGTGTGAGCAAGTTGAGATCGAATCACACGATGGAAAAGCGATGCGCTGAAGCGGCAGGCAGTGCTTTAAAGGTACCAAGCAAAAGAACTCGAGGCCTCCTTGGGTTTACAGAACAAGAAGAAGCTGCCGGGACGGTAATTA
Organism: Podospora pseudocomata; assembly: GCF_035222375.1. Lineage (NCBI taxonomy): Eukaryota > Fungi > Ascomycota > Sordariomycetes > Sordariales > Podosporaceae > Podospora > Podospora pseudocomata. Next base: position 2,154,188 of record NC_085889.1, on the reverse strand, counting down.
AAGAAAATAACGGCAACCCGAGATGTCGGATCTAGTATGAAAGAATCAAAAGTGATGTCTGGCTCCAATCTCTCTTATCTGCTGACTCTTGAGTCGAAATAGAGTGACTTTGATAATTACCCACCGAGGTACCGAAACGGCGAAAACGGGGCATGTCAGGCGCGCTTAGGCGCGACTAATAAGCTTTCTTGGGATTAGTGCGGGGCAGAAACGCCCATGCAGCCACTACAAGTAAAGGCGGTCAAGTAAATTTAGTGGACATGGGCCCAGGGATTTAAGGGATTGCGTCACACGGTGAAGGACCCCCATGTCTCACCATGACACTGGCGGATTTTTGGATAAGGTACGCTCCTCGACGACATCTCTGCAATGTTGCTCTGGAGTTATGATATGTATATATTTGAAACCGTCACAACTTGATAATTTGCCATTCATAAAACCAAACACACACTGCAGGCACTCAAATGCTCCTGTCATTCTCAGTCTTCGGACATGATGTATCTGTAAGTTTGCTCACTATCCCCAGATTCCCTACCTAGTACTCTCTAGCCTCATGCTATATCTAGTTGCCACAAACAGAGGAGCCTATCGTAGAAACTAGTCGACACAACTGTCAAGCTGTCTTTTCTCTGGGGATGAAAGTCGCTTCCATAGTTCATGCTCTTGTGTTCCTCAAACCGGCCAAGAACTCGAACATGGTGCTCTCCATCCACGGTTTGCAGAACATCCACCACCCTCGAGCCGGCATGCATGCATGATGCCAATATCCGTGCCCTCCAGTTGTAGGTCGGGCTCGGTGTCTTGTCAAGATTGATTAATTTCAGCCTCCACACACCTCCCCCAAGTCCCATCTCGACGAGGTTTTTGGGCCTCCCATATGGAGCCAGTGAAAAGAGTCTGATATTCTCATCATAACTCCCTGTGACAAGCAGCTCCGATCCATCTTCTAGGACAAAGAGAGGCAAGATTGCTGTTACTCCAGCATCATGACCCCTGGCCTCGACAGCAGAAATAGTCTCAGTGAGATGATCGTCTGAGGGACTCCAGATAACTGTTCCAAAACGCAGTTTGGAGTCATCACCCCCCGAGAATATTCTGAACGATACTTCTTCTGGCGAGTCAGTGGGCCCGAAATAAGGCGATAGGTTCACCGTCCAGGCCTCCAATGTGTGAGTGGTCGCCGGCTCTGGCAGAAGTTTCCAGCCCTTGTCCCAAGCTGGCAGATGCACCAAGTAGACATGGCCGGTATTAGTGGTAACCGCCAGCATATCTGCTCGGGATGGGTGCCAGCAAACAGATAGAAACAATATTTCCGACCCATCCGAAGCAGAAATATCCCCTCCTGACAACGATGAAATGTCCATCGTGTTTAGGTGCTTTAAAGGCTTGTCATCTTCAGGACCGGGCGAGAGCTTGAAGATGGCAAGGGTAGCCGTACTTGAGACCGTTGCGCAAATGTCCCAAAATCCCTCAATCGGGTTGAAATGAAGATCCAGCAAAGCAGATGGCTGAGGCTCAGTTTGAATAGGAACTCTTTGAGAAGGGTTAGGTGTGAAGCAGAACCCGAGCTGGATCTAGTGGCTCACATGTTGTTATCGTCCTGTAATTGGAAGACGAGGATGCTTCCATTTCGACTTTGAGCTTTCTTTGGCTTAGCAGCCTGTGACTTCGCGTCGTCTTTGTTGTCATCATCACCGGCGTCTTGCTCTGGCGTGTGCGCATCAACTTCGTCTTTCTGTAGATTGTAGGTCCCGACCAGAAAGTAAGACGGGTGAGCTGGGCAGAACTCAACACAACTTGGTGGAAGATCCAACTCCCGTGCCCAAACTGAATTGATCAGCTTGCCCGAATCTTCTTCCATTTTACTCCATATGACACTTTAAAAGCGGATAACCTTGAGAACAAGGGTTGTGCGTTGGGGCCTGTGAGGTGTGAAGACACTCAAGATTTGATGCTGGTCGCACTTTCTTTTTCGGGGCTTGACAGTTATCCCCGGCGCATCGGATTGGTCAGTTCTGAATGAAGAACGCCCCAAGCCTCGCCAGACCGACTTGCCTGGAATCCCATGACTATTTTACCTTCTTGATTCTTTCAAAACACCATGCGTTTATCTTTCCAGATCATCTTCCTCCATGATTAGTGTATCTCAGGGCCGCCAAAGTTGATGGGTGCCTGCATATTTGAGACTCCACCAGCTCATTCATAGCTCAGCTTTAACCTAAACTGATCAAGACCCAACCCAATACAAACCCGCTCACAAACGGAGGATCAAGACTGTAATCTCTATTTTCTTTAGCAGCGGTCAGGAATATCCAGATATACAACTCTTTTGGCGTGGGAAAATGGATGACTCCGACGATTCGGACTTCTACGGTCAGCCAGCTCATCATGCACATCACCCACCGATCTTATCACACCACCACTAACACGCCCCCCAGGCTCCCCCAAAACCGTCTCCAGGCTCAAGTCCCGAGTTGCCGCCTACAACACACCTTCTTACTGGTCCTCCCAAGAAGCACGCACCAAACTCATCACCTCCCGGATCACCCCTTCGGAATCCACCTCCCAGTCCCCTCCAGCCTCAGGACGCCTTCACAACGCCTACGCCAATATCCCCCACGCCGCCTACCAACTCACAGAATCCATCCCCCAGTTCCTCGCCCGCCTACCCCCAGCCACAACCAACTGCCGCTTTGGCCTAGAATGGATCTTCATCGCCAACCCCTACCTCCCTCCCCGTCCCCCCTCCGACCACGACCGCTTTATGAGAGCCGGCCATGAACGTCTTGACCTGTTCAAATCCTTCATTGACAAGACCACCGCTGCCTACCCAAACTCTCCCCTGGTCGCCAAACGACACATTGCCGTGGCCAGAAAGGAGACAATAGAGGACCTAAAACAGCTAGCGGTGGAGTGCCGCGAGACTTCTGGGAAATGGATGCTGTTCCCGGACGTAGCGTTCGTTAATGATACGTGGGAGAAGGTTGCCAGGGCGGTGGCGAATCATCAGTTGGGGACTGCGGCCAAGGTGGCGACGAGGATGCCTGCGGGGTATGATGATGGGCACGCTGAGAAGAAAGAGAGACTGATATGCGTCTATACTGAGGATTTTATGGATAAGGATGATGTGGCGAGAGTGTTGAGGAGGATGAAAGAGCTGGAGTTGGTGAAGCAGGGCCCGGGAGCGAGGCAGATCTACTACAAGGCTGGTGCGTCGGGGCGGTTGACGGTCTCTCGAGCATGACACTGACGAACGATGCTGCAGATGCTTGGACCGAACTGGGAATATATGGGGAGAATGAATGGGGGATCAAAGCTTCCTTGGTGAGTTGGCTGGTTCAGCGGAACCTCGTCGAGTTTCCGTGCATGCTAACGATACAATTTTAGTACAACTCGAAAGAGATATTTGAGTACATCAAAGAAGTCACCGGGAAGAGGACGTTTTGAGCTCCCCCGTGTCTCTGCACAAGAGAATGTTTGTTCGAGCCGGCAACTGCCCCGAGGAGGGAGCAGGATGATAGCACACTGGAGCTAGCGATTTGATATTTTTGTAAGGACCGGAAACGCATGTTTCCCTTAATAGTAATATGAACACAAAGTAAACTTTTCAGTCCTCTATTTCCTCGCCTGGCGCTGCTCCGTCCTTCTACCTCTTATCCCGGCAGGTTTGTTCGTTTTGGGTAAGTTAGCTGTGAGAATAGGGTGTGACCCGCCAAATCTCTCTCATGATGTGTTCCTGAAAGTTCTGTCAGAGGATATGCGACCTGGTCGACTATGTGATAAGCCCCCTCGTATCTTTTGGTGCTTCCCAATTGATGAGCCTCTTGGGGCAAGCCATGGCTGTATTTCAAGCCACAACTTTCAGGTGAATATGAACCGTCCCATCATCTTGACCGTCGGCGTTTGATGCGCAAGAGGTTCTGAATATTCTACTCGTTGAGCGCCATATCTTCCCGAACACCGTTTGCATGTCCCTATCACGGCTACCACATGTTCCTTAACTGTTTTGGTGGGCGCCCAGACATCCATCATCGATAAATATCAGCATCGTCCAACGCCAGATCAGCCGCCGAGTCCGGATCAACTGGCCTCAACAAAAGGACCAGCCTGTATGCGCTATTGCCGTTTAGGTAGTAGCGATGGAGTTTCTTGGATCTCAGGAAGCCCAACCGCTCATATAGCCTCATTGCGGGAATATTTGTCTCTTCTGTCTCAAGAACCACCTCGTCGGCATTGCGGCTCTTCATAGAGTCGATGGCCATCTTGACCAGTGTCGTTGCCACGCCATGTCCGCGGTAGGCAGATGACACGGCGAGCATAGCGATATATCCCCGCAATGTGGGGGGCGAATGGGAGGCATGGGCTTCGAGCTTGCAGATTATGACGCCAACTAGGGAGGAGTCTTCAGGGTCGATAGCCTGGGACGAGAGAGATGCGGGGTTAGGGCCGTCGGAAATTGATTCGCGGGTCGAGAGGAGAGGGGGGGAAGACCGTCGGATGGGCTTACAAGGTAACACAGATGGCCCCATTGGTAGAGAAAGTAGCGGTAGACATAGATGCTGTAGGGCTCGCTGAGGTCCTTGGAGATCAAGGCGCGGATTGCAGGTAGATATTGAATCTCGAGACGATGCTCATATTGTATGTACTTCAGTTCCCGTGGGAGTTGTTCGACGCGCGAGCTCTGCTCCATGCGGAAGACTGATGCGGTCCGCTGCTCTCCGAGTGCGTGAGCAAATGGGCCGCGAATAGCGAGCAGCAGCCTCGAAAGCGGAAATAAAAGATGGTGCGCACGTTGAGGATGAGTGGAGAGAAGGGGTTCGTGTCGTATATGTTAAAGTTCGCTTGTCGTGGAAAGGGGGTTTGGTGATGGTTGTCGACTGTAGGCGCGGTGTTGGAAGCGGGGAGGTTGCGCTGGCAAGAGATCTGACGAACGCTTGCTCGTCCCAGGGTCTTCGTCGTTGAACTTTCACATGCCATGTCCCAGTCGCATGGCAAGCATTGGGCCCCCTCGTCCCGTTTCCCCCGGTGGGTCGACTTCTCCAAAGCCCGTTCAGCATCCCTGTCGTGCCTGTCAACCCACCTGTCAGGAAACGGCAGTCTTCAACATGCATTCTTCGGTAGTCGATACTTGGATCTACAAGAGACAACTTTGTCTCAGTGAGAAGCTTGAAGTGCTGATCTCAGATAAAAGATAACCTATATGATAGATTATACTTTGAAATAACATTTGAAGCCAAAGTCTCTTGAATGGATGCGCCTGGTGTCTATTTTAAAGCAGAGGCGCAAACAATAGCCCAGTACCGAGTACATCGACACGGGCGCGGAGAGCAAATCACAACGACGTGGATCGGATAATTAAGGATGACGAAACAAAACCCGGCTATGATCGCTTCTTTTTCTTTTTCGGTGTTCTAGAAAATGCCGACACAGATTCCCCGGTATCAACATCGAGCCGAAGCAAATCTACATGTCGAAGGGTGACAAGCAGGAGCGAAACCGGCAGTCAAAGATCCCTTGCCCCACCCGGACTTGCTGTTGAGAGCTGAAGCGGAGGAGCCGCCGCGCTCCTCAGTATTTGGATATTCTGAACCACCTCCTTGAAGTCTACCCATCCACGGTGCATTCACACCACACCGCACTAGTCACCGCCCAAACCAGTCTCGAGATGGTCAGCACTCTGCGGCGACGAGTGTTCGGCAACGGCAACGGCAACGACACACCTACCGAACCTTCACCCGCACAGACACCTCGCAACCAAAGCCCCGTCAGACCGGGCGAGAAAGTCAAGGTCATCCACAAACGAAAGGAAACACGGAAGAGGAAGACAACGGGTATTTTCTTTCTCGGGAGTTTGTTTGGTATCATTGCGGCTGGTTTCTTTGCAAAAAACAATGATCTTATCGGTTTCGAGTTCCCCGAGCTCGGGGACTTGAGTATGGACAACTTGTTCGAGATTCTTCCTGCAGGTTTTGTCAAGGATATGCGCGAGCTGGTGGTGAGTAAATCATACACGCTCTGGCATTTGATATGATTACCTGTCAAGCTAATGGATCACCCGCATGACAGAATGGCGAACGCGATTTTCTCGAAAGCTACGATGCCTTCTCTGTAGGCCTCAAAGTTCGCTCCGAAGGCCTATCTTCACACCATCCAATGGTTCTAATTCCCGGTGTTATTTCGACTGGTCTCGAGTCCTGGGGGACGTCTAATGAATCGCTACCTTATTTTCGGAAACGGCTTTGGGGCAGTTGGAGCATGATGAGGGCATTGGTTATGGACAAGGAGAATTGGAAGAGGCACATCATGTTGGACCATACAACTGGGCTGGACCCACCGGGGATCAAACTGAGGGCGGCACAAGGCTTCGACGCGACTGACTTCTTTATTACCGGGTACTGGATTTGGAACAAGATCATCGAAAACCTAGCGTCCTTGGGTTATGACCCGACCAACTCGTTCACGGCAGCGTACGACTGGCGGCTAGCGTACCCGAACTTGGAGAAGAGAGACCAGTACTTCTCTAGACTGAAAGCCCATATTGAGATGGCCGTCAAGCTGGATAACAAGAAGGTTGTCCTCACATCACACAGCATGGGCAGCCAAGTGGTCTTCTACTTTTTCCACTGGGTAGCCTCTGAGCAGGGCGGCAGAGGTGGTGACGACTGGGTGGAGAGACATGTTGACTCATGGATCAACGTCAGTGGATGCATGCTTGGGGCCGTCAAGGATGTCGCAGCGATATTATCGGGCGAGATGCGTGACACGGCGCAACTGAATGCTTTCGCAGTGTATGGACTGGAGAAGTTTCTTAGCAAAGAAGAGAGAGCCGAGATATTCCGTGCCATGCCTGGCATGTCCTCAATGTTGCCAATGGGAGGCAATGCCATTTGGGGAGATTTTGATGGGGCACCTGATGACCAGCCCGGTCAAACAGTGAGCTTTGGTTCATTCCTCAACTTTCGAACCAACCAGAACTGGACGATACCAAAGACAAACTTTACGGTGGACGATGCAATGCAATACCTATACGACACGACTGATGATTGGTATCGGGATTCGGTCAAAAGAAGTTATTCCCAGGGCGTGGCACACACTATGAAGGAGGTCACAGACAACGAACTTGATCCCAGGAAATGGATCAACCCTCTCGAAACTCGTCTGCCTCTCGCCCCTAGCCTCAAGGTGTACTGTTTCTATGGCGTAGGGAAGCCCACCGAACGGGCCTACTACTACCGCTCTCCCGAGCTTGGAGCTCTCACTAACTTGAACATGACCATTGACACTGCCCTCATCCAAGGCGATGTCGATCACGGCGTTGTCATGGGTGAAGGAGATGGGACAGTAAACCTGATGAGTACCGGGTATATGTGCAACAAGGGGTGGAATATGAAGCGGTACAACCCAGCTGGTGCGAAAGTGACTGTGGTGGAGATGCCACACGAACCTGAAAGGTTCAATCCTCGTGGCGGACCCAATACGGCGGATCACGTTGACATTTTGGGGAGGTCCAACCTCAACGAGCTCATCCTGAGAATTGCGGCTGGCAGGGGCGGGGAAATTCAGGATTATGTGGTCAGCAACATCCGAGAGTATGCGGAACGGGCCAAAATATACGAGGAAGAATAGCAGTTGTGTCTGTATGATGATGAGGGGGAGGGTTCATGACATGATAGATCTGGGTATTTTCATGGTTGGGGGCGTTCAAAGGACGTGTTGGTTTTTTGCATAGTTTGGCGGCTGTTGTCTATCGTTTCAGTTGATACGCTGACTGAAGATTAATGTGTGGCGGAGATACATGGAGCAGGTTAGATAGGCTTAGAACAGGAAGAATACCTATCGATATGATTGATCATGATAAAAGACGAGAGGGACCCAAGACACTGGCACTACCCATTCGACGTCATCCCGGCTTAATTAGGTGGCCCGTGCATGCGAAACGTGAGTCTCGGCAGCCAAACCGAAGATTGGGAGTTTCGATCCGTCACGCGCAGTGCTTCAGCCCCTCCAACACAAGAGAGCCACCAGTCAGGCGGACCATCCCAAGTCCAACTACAAAACGCCCTGATCACCGGATTGTCTTACCGCAAAGTGCGTTGCGCCTCTCGGAATTCCTTATATGCGACCTGGACACCTAGCCATCGTGATGACCCATTTGCATTCACAACACTGGCTCGTCTGAGAACATGGCCGATGTCCAAGGCATTTGGACTGCTGAGAATGAGCAGCAATTCTGGGCAGGTAAAGAAGAATGCACGGCAGCTCGACCCAAGACACAACATGCTAATTGCGATCCATCTTTGCAGCCTTGAATCAGATCCTCTCTGCACCATGCAATTCTTACGAGTTTCTCGATAACGCCTTGCGCTCATGGCTTGATTTGGTTTCCAAGGCCCGGGACGAATACCTCGACGACGAGGACGAGATTGCGAATTGTTCCGAGCAGTTAATACACAGCCCGCTGTTTTCTGCCAATAAGGACTATGTGCGAACCCAAATCATATACAGTCTGCTTCAGGAGGATGAGTATGCGCCGCTCCACGTTATTGCCAACTTTCTCCTGTCCGACGGCCGCGCCGAGGAGGAGACCTTCCGACAAATGATCAAGGAAGGGTGCTTTGTGCGGTTGCTGGAGTTGATCAAGGGGTGTGGGGGAAAGGATTCCCGATTACATCGGCTTCTGTTACAGCTGATGTATGAGATGTCCCGCATTGAACGGCTACGGGACGAGGATTTGATGCAAATTGACGATGGCTTCGTCACGTATCTCTTCCAGCTCATCGAAGCCCTAGCCGATGACGCCAATGATCCTTACCACTACTCTGTTATTCGGGTTTTGGTAAGTGCTACCGAATTTCATCGCTCTGGGAATTTCATTGCTAACTGCCTTTCAGCTGGTGTTGAATGAACAGTACATGGTGGCAGCGACATCGGCAGCGACAGAACCATCATCCATCTCGCCCACCACCAATCGCGTCATCAAACTTCTTGGCGTTCATGGAGATTCCTATCGAACCTTTGGAGAGAATATCATACTGCTTCTCAACCGAGAAACAGAGACCTCTCAGCAGCTGCTCATTCTCAAACTGCTGTACCTGCTTTTTACCACATCTGCGACGTACGAGTATTTTTACACAAATGATCTCCATGTGCTGCTGGATGTCATCATACGGAACTTGCTTGATTTGCCGAGCGAGATGGACATTTTGAGACACACTTACTTGAGGGTACTTGCCCCTTTGCTCGCTCATACTCAACTCAGCAAACCGCCTCATTACAAAAGGGGTCAGATTCTCAGTCTCATCGACATCCTGCGAGGCACCGGCAATGCGCACTTTATGCCTCCCGAACCGACAACAATACGCCTGCTCGACAGAGTAGCCAGCACCCCATGGCTGGCTGAAGAAGAGCCGGAATCTCCGTCACTCAGTCCAATCGGCAGCCTCTCGCTGTCACAAACCGGTAGTGCCGTGAGTGTTATCGCCAAAGTGTCCGAGAAACCCGGAGTGAAGACACCTAGTCGCAAGTCGGATATGGCAGCGCAGGCCAAGGGCAAATCCGAGCATGGAGGCAGCCCACCCAGACCGCCGCCACCTAGGACTCTTAGGGCGCAGAAATCACTACCAGAAGTGCCCCGACATAAGCACGGGGTTCCTGTCGTTCATCCACCGGTGCCTGTACCTCATTTGCACGTCAATGGGGCTGGTCAGAAAAAGATGCCACCGAAACTCCCGCCACCACGAAGGAGGGCCAAAATTATAGCCGCAGTTGGCGCTGAGGTTCGGACGCCGTCCGAAACGCCATCACCGATTGGCCCTGCACCGGTTTCTTGACCAGCTGCAGCTCAATCGGTAACTTGCGGGGTGTTGGATACTTACCCTCATGGGAGTTGCAATAAAGGTGTGGGATTTTGGATTAGGGGAACTGTTTGCAATCACGAATTTATGGTAACGAGGGGACAACTAAGCATACACTTTTTCTACAATGGCATCAACGGGACAAGGGCACAGCGCAAGGCGTTTTCTTAGTGCACTGCGCAAGATAGCTACAATAATTCTAATTTTTAACTGCTGTGTTTTATGGGAATATGTGTTGGGGTGAGCTTGTGCTCTATCTTTGGCGATGTATTCTCGATGTTTGCATTCACCCCTTTTCAATTGAGTTGAGAAAAACAGGGGCACAGAGCGCACAAGGCTGAGCTTTCGTCCACAGTGCAGAAGGAAAGTCTTGGCACACAGGCTGGCGGGCATCTTTACAGGAATGACCCGCACAGTGGTTCGCCTAACCCCGGTCCATCTCAACGTCCACTCCGGCTCTTGGTAGTGCAGCCTCCAAAATTTTGGGAGACGACAGCCTCATTTTGCGAACTCTGAGCTGCTGCGACTCCGCCAACCCGCCAAATTCCCGAACCACCGGCTCAGATCCCCCACAACAAGAGTACCCGAGAACCGAGACGTTGAAGAGGTCGCCAAACCAAAAGGAGGAGGAAACTTGGAGAAAAGCAATTGGCTTTTGGGGGCCACAGACACGCACACATCAACACACATATCAAGATGGCCTCCTCCTCAATAGCCAAGAACCTCGCCCAGCTGAACTCCATGCGGGAGATTCACGGCGTAGTCGTCACCGCAGGGCTGATCGACAAGACGGTCAAAGTGCGCGTGGGAGGGCTAAAGTGGAACAACTTCCTCAAGAAGGTACTATATACGACCAAACCACTCCCCCTCCCTCCTCCCTCCTCCTCCTCCTTCTCAACCCCACTAAACACCGACCCATTCACCTCTTACTTGTACTAACCCACTCCCCCTTCTTCACCACCACCAGCACTTCGACGACCCGAAAACCTATCTCGTCCACGACCCCGCCAACTCCCTCCGCCAGGGCGACGTCGTCGCCATCAGCCCCGGCTGGCGCACCTCCAAGTCCAAGCGCCACGTAGTCAAGCACATCATCGCCCCCGGCGCCGGCCTCCCCATCTCGGCCCGCCCCCCAATCCCCTCCGCCGAAGAGCTCGTGAGGCAAAGGGTGGTCAAGAAAGAAGCAAAGGAGGCGAGGAAGAGCCTGAAGGACGTCGCCGAAAAGACGGAGAGGTCTCTGCAGTTTGTAAAGGCGGAAGCTGCCGAGGTGGAGAAGGAGCTGAAGACGCTGACGTTGATCCTCGAGTCGAGGACGAAGAAGAAGTACGGGTGGTTGTCCAAGCAAACGCAATGAAAATAAAAAGACTTGGGGTTATTGTTAGGGAGTGGGGTGGGTGCATCGGATAGTAGGCATTGGGAGACGGAGGCTGGGTTTTGGGCTCTGTCAAAAAGGTGTACGATTTCAGGAAGAAACATGAATGGTTCATGTGCATGTGTACATATATACAATATTGGGTGGAGGTTTGTAGCATCAAGATATACCAAAGAGTGGAAGTACTAGGCATCAGAAACATGACAAAGGCTGACAGAGCCAATCGCTCGACAGGAGATAATGTCTCCCCATGTTGTGAAAGCATGCTTATGGGAACTCGTGTTATTTCCTAACGAGCAGATGGCTGCTTTGTTTATGTTCTTGCCTGGCCCCCAACTAACCAACCAACCAAAGCGACAAACCCCCTATGAACTCCTGAGCTATGCTTTTAAAAAAACAGATAAGCAAAAGTCTCCAGGCTCGCGTCGACATGTAAAGTATATGCTTCTATTGGCCCAAAGGGGACTTTCTCATCCACCACGCTCTCCAAACTCCCTCGCCCAGTCTTCGTATTCCTTTAGGCCCGCTTTGCTCACACTTGGTCTGATAGTGGCCAAGCTGGCAATAAAATCGGACAGTCCAATCGGCCGTATATCATTCTCTGTCATGTGCAGTAAGGCGTCTCCAAGAGATCTGAGAGGGCCCATCGCAGCATCTTTTGCCAATGCTGTGATATCCGAGCCCGAGAAGCCTGTTTGAAATATGACGCATCAGCAACAGGTTCAAAACCAAACAGATAGCGTATAGGATTAGGGCCAACTTACCGTTTGTCATCGCAACTAATGTGTTGATGTCTTCATCACTCAGTGTGTGTGTCTGCTGTTTCAGCAGCGTCTTCAGCTGCACCGCCCGCGTTTCCGCCTCAGGCAGTGGTATATACTGCCGCCTGACAAACCGTCGTCTCGCTGCCTCGTCAATTGCCCATGGCAGATTGGTTGCAGCCAGAACCAGCACTCTATTTGCATCACCTCTTTCCTTGTCTCGTTCGCCAACCTCCCTTCCCGCAGCCGCGCGCTGGAGATCACTCCACTGAATCAAGAATTCCGTCTTGATTCGTCTTGTGGCCTCATGCTCACCTGAACCTGATCGCTGCGAGAGAAGCGAATCGATTTCATCCACGAAAATGATGCTCGGTGCCAGTACCTTTGCCAAACTGAAGAGCGCCCTGACGAGCTTCTCGGATTCCCCCAGATATTTACTGGTCAGGCTGCTGGCGGATATGGAGAAGAAGGTCGACTTGCTCTCAGTGGCCACGGCTCTCGCCAGCATCGTCTTTCCGGTACCAGGAGGCCCAAACAAGAGCATTCCTCTCGCCGGTTCACGCAGCCCCATAAACAAATCCGGCCGCAAAAACGGATAAACAACAGTCTCACGAAGAGCATTTTTGGCTATTTCGAGTCCCGCAATGTCGCTCCAGTGTACCTCGTCCCCTTGGATGACGATCTCGTTGAGAATCTGCTTTGCGGCGTGTTCATCCACCCCAGGCGGCAGTTTCTTGAGGAGCTCCGCCTTGCGCTTTTTCCATGACTTGACTTCCTTGGTGGGCTCGTCGTCTTCGGAGCTTTCTGATGGCTGAATGATCGAGTCCACGATAAGTGAAGCTTCTCTCTGTCGCTCCACTATCGAACGCTTGTGTTGTCCAGAGGGTCGCCGGGCAGGGGTTTCGAACGAAGAAGAAGAGCTCTCGGATAGCACAGGTGAGGAGCTTCTCCTTGGTCGGGCCCTATCACTGTTGTTTCCCAACTGTGGAGTTTTCCTCTTGTTACCAGATCTAGTTGGCGTGGACTTGATTCGCGCCGCTGAGAGTGAAGCACCCGTAGACCTGCGAGAGACGGTAGCGGAATCCAGCGATGTTTTCCTAGTTAGCGGTATATCCGGTAATCCTTCGGTCATATTGGAGTCATTGTTCAAAATGTCCCTCTGCGCCCTACTTCGCGGAGTTTCAGGTGGCGCGGTCCTCAGCCTCGTGATATGCTCTCTTTCCGGCGAACGACGATCGCTACTTGCCTTGAGAGCCAAAGCGTTCAGAGCGGTTGAAGCTGCACTGATTGAAATCGATGACGCTCGTGGAAAGGGGTACTCTCCAGAGCGCCGCGGGTCTGTGGCAGGCGCACTATCGGTGTCTTTGTTCGGACTCCTCGTTCGAGGCGTCACCAGTCTTCTTGAGTTGCTGTCCCAAAGCCGTTTGGATAGCTCAAGGCTCCTGCGTGACTGTTCAGGGACAGTAGGAGTGTTCGGAGCTGGACGTGAAATGGGGCTGCTTCCTGATGGCTGGTCCAGGCTCTCTCGTTGGCCCAAGGTGCCCCAGGCTAGGGTGGCCGCCTTGCTTGGTACTGGGACCTCTGACGATTTTGGTGGTTGTCGTCGCAGTGTCGCTTTCGGTGTCTTGTCCCTTGTGCCCGTACGTAGCGTGGTGCGCATTGTGTGTCGTTCAGGGCTAGACGTTCTCGAGGGCTTTCTTTCGGGCGACGGTATCGAGGCTGTCGATGGCAGCGGCTTTCGAGCAGGGAGGGGTGGCGGCATGCTTCCGTGTTGTGGTCCGCGGCTGCTTACAACAGCCTGTTCTGGGGAGGATGTCCTGTTTTGTGAAGAAAGTCGCCTCAAAGTATTTGGTCGCGATAAGTCGGTGTAGTTAACGGCAGGGATGGTACCATTCCCGATCCAACCTCCGTCCTGTTGCCCAGATATCCCGCCATCATGGGAGTCGGATGATGATTTGCTGGGCCTGCTGCTGGAAGACAGCGAGTCATGCTGAGGGGCCGACAGACGAGAAAGATGAAGGGCTTCGAGGAGGTCAATCCGCTCCTTACACTGCAGTTCCAACTGACGAAGACTCTCGACCAGCGCCTTCTCCGTCTCGGAGCGAGGGTTGAAATTGGGGAGTATTCTGTTCGCGTGAGGGTCATATAGTTGTTCTAGGGCCTGTCGCCAACATCGCATAGCCTCGTCCTCGTTGCCCTGATGTTATAACATACGTCAGCAACCGTCTACCAAGCACGCCGAAAAGGAGGATGGATTGGGGCTACCTGGCTCTCATAGTACACGGCGGTAGAACATGTCAGGTAACTCTCATCGTACGTCTTCTGCAGAATGGACATGGCAGAACTGGCTGTTCTACTGCCAAACATGATGGTGTGTGGTGAATGAGGACATTCCGTTGCGGGTGTACGGATTCACAGCGAGAGGGAAGAGAAATGTGGGTGGAAGTCGGCCGGGTTTCAGCTGGCCAATGGCTCCGGTAGATTCACGATGTCGTCGTATGCATGTGCTGTAGATTCATCAATGCGGTTTCGACTAGGAACTCGAGATTCAGATCGCCAGGCTGAACAAGTCTGGACGGAATGTCCGCAAGGCAAGTCGCAATCGGAGGCCGTGCTTGCAGTGGGCTGCAGTGGGCTGGAGCTTGTCGATAACGGGGAGAGGCAGGGGTCGCCGACTGGCACCAAGCACCGGACGCGCGGTAGGGCTGTTTATCGGAGCGATAACAGAACGGCGGGGCGGTGACGTCGACGTTGGGAAGCCAATCTACGGTTACAGTGTCCCACAACGTCCTATTTGGGGCAACATCAATCATCCAAGATCATGTATCAGTGGAAGTGAAATCTTCCTATCCATCAATTTTCCCGGACTATGAACAGCTTGCAACGACACTAAATCAACTACGACAACAGGACACGAATCTCCCCTGAAGTTCTCGGAAATAATGCCCGTAAGCTTTGAAGCTCGTCAGCGTCGCCCTGCTTCTGTTCGGCCAGCTCATCTGCCAACATCAACTTCTCTTCCACCTGCTCGAAGTCGACACAGAACCTCTCGGCAGCCTCTTCGGTGATTTGCTGGACCAGTTTGGAATCCTGCAAGTGCTTGAGATTCTCCATGGCATCCATCAGCGCCGAGGGTAGGAAATCATCAAGCAATTGCCCAGCCTGTGTCAGTGCAGGTGCTTGGGCTGCCTCAAGCAACGGCACCTTCTCCACGTCTTCCGCTCCATTGCCCAAGATACTGAGTGCTGTGATGAGTGCATCTAGGCCGGATTCCTTACGGAAAAATGCATACTGGCTTTCCACAAGGTGTGACCGCTCAGTTTCAAATTTGGCCTGCAACTGAGTTGTTCGTGTGGGCGTGAACTCAAAGGGCGCCAGCGAATTCAGAGCTGTGAGAAAGCAGTTGACGAGGAAGACGGAGTCAGAGGGGGGCTGTAATGTCTGCGCCATGGTTCCGCAACCTGACATGAATGGGTCGAAGGCCTCCACCATGATAGTTTCAAAATCTGCTTCCTTTTCAGCAGATGAAGCGAGTGAGGTTTCGTATGTTTTCATAATGGCAGACAGCTGCTCCAACGCCTCGAACAAAAACTCTGGGGGTCGAAGTTCTGTAGGAGGCTGGACGAAATCCCCCTGGAGAGCCGCAACGTGGTCACGAGCCAGCGACCGAAACTGCCGTAGGGCTTCAGCCTCCAGTAACCCAAGAGAATCCACCAAACTCGAGCCAGGACCCAGCAGTTTCGAAAACATGCTTTTGTAGAAATTGAGCAGATTACCGAGTTTGTATGCCAGGATTGTCTCCTCGTTTGTCTGGATGACCTGTTCGACCCGCTGTCGTAATATGCGGACTGCTCCGGAGACGTCTCGGTCAACCAGATCGTTCAATGTCTTAACGGCATCAAAATCGCTTGCACCATCACCCTCCTCGTCCGCCAGTCGCCATATTTCGTTCTCTCTGCCGGCTTGGATGCCCTTCTTAATCTCCTCGGCCTCTCCAATGAAAAGACCTTCCAGTGCCTCTCGCTCGCTCACAGCTGCTGAATGCACCCAAGCAAGCATGTCTCCTACATATCTCAAGGTGTCATGCGCCGCTAACTCGATGGGTTTGATCGAGGTGTTCTCCACGCCAGATGCCGAGCTCCCGGTTAATGCTGTGTAGAACGAGTCGGACAGGATATGTTCGCGAGCTTCTGCAAAATAGTCCAAACAGTTTTGAAACAGTGTAGGTCTTTCGGCCAACACTCGAAGAGCTCGCCGGATTGATGAGCCAATTTGTGGGTTTTCAAGATTCAACGTCTTGAACTCCTTCTGTACCCACTTGTACAGCTTCTGGAAGCCCAGGTTGAGATTTTTTGAAGCCAGTTCCATCACCTCCAAGCCCAAAGTCTGATTCTCAAACCCGAGAAGTAGCTCGCAGTCTTTGGTAATTTTTTTTGCTTTTGCGAGGGTAGCAAAATAGAGGTCATTGACTGGTTCTGACATGAGCGTGAGAGCAGCCGCCTCATCGTCGGAAAGGATGAAATTGCCCTTGAAGGCTTTGAGAAGAGTCTGTTTTTGCTCAACTTGTTGCTTTTGAATCATGAGACGTGAGGCTTCCTCTAGACTAGATGATGTTGCCTGATGAGCGGTACCAATCTCCCTTTTCATCTCATTGAAACTCTCATTGAGTCTGCCAATGGTGGCACCAATACGCCGAAGTTGCTGTAAATCAACGTCAACCAGTCTGTAAGTCGAAATCACTTGATGTTGATCTACCAGAAAACCTACCTCGGAAACCTTGGAGAACTCATCGATGATTTCGCCATTGCTATCTATCACCTCCTTTTGCAGGTCCAGACGAAGCTGGCGTCGAGTGTCGGGTGTGTTGAGGACACCCCGTTCATCTAATAAAGCAAGTGCCTCTCGAAACTCGGTGTCTGCATAGGAAGATGACAGAACGCTGGTGACTTTTGATGACAGAGGGTTTGGGGTCTTTGCTGCTAATGAAGCAATTGACGCGGAGCCTGAAGAAGCCATTCGAAGCAGCCCGGAGTGGTGACTTGGAGAAAGGGAGGTTTGGCGAGGCACGATGCTGAGAACAGCATCTATCTTCAGGAGCTCGTTAAGGTATGATGTGTGAAGTATTGAATTACAGGGGGGAAGCTGTATCGCCATGCTGGCATGCTGGCATGCTAGAGCTGATAAGCGATAAGGGCCTTGGCATTCCTCTCACAACACACCGCCTTCCCAATCAGACCCTATCCGTCGTCATTCTGGCGCGGCAGCTGACCAGGAAGGTTCAAGGCAACCAAACGCCAACCTTCTGCACTGGTGGTTGTAGAAAATTTATGCTGCGCATGCTTCTTCGCAAGACAAGAAACAGTAGCGGCTGGCGGATGGCCGCATCGCCTGACTGATCTCACGTTACCTTGAAAGGTGTGATAGTGCCGCTTCTGCACCTTGCCTATTTTTATCAGCTTCTTCTGCTTTGTCTTGTCAACAGATCCCCCACCACGTCCACCACGGCCACCACGTCCACCACGTCCACCACGACCACCTCGTCCGCACAACTCTGAGTGAAGCGCCTCTAATCAGCGTTTTCCCTCACGATCTGTGACTCCATCTTGTTAACCCATGATACCCGGCACTCTCGGCGACTTCATTCTTTGAAACCGAGGCGAAAAGATGCCTCCGAAGCTGTTTTCAAAGATGCCCACCACACAGGGGCGGTCATTCTACGAAGAGCTTCGAGGGCACGACTCTGAAGGATATGACGGGGGGTCGCGAGCTGGACTTCTTGACGAAGAAAACCTCAATCACAACTTCCAGGACTATGATCTGGATCATGTGGAGGGCCTCACCGTTGATGATAGTCGTGCGACGCTAGCAGGTTTACGAAAGACACCGGCGTCGAAAGTCCCACCGGGGCACCAAAATGACCGGTCGATGTGGCTCGCGCACGACGACGATGCCGACAACGATGTTCCGCCCTCGCTCCTGGTCGAACCTCGAGGCGCTCACCCAGCAGGGAAGCCCAAAAGAAAGCAGAGTCGACAAGCTGCCTATACCATGCCCGGCTCATCCAACGCGCGAGCACAATGGGAAACAACCCAAGCCCACCAACCCCTCCACAACGATGAGCCATTCACACAGAGTCACCGGGGTAACGGCGCCCCGGGCTCTCTGTTCTCTGGGAGCGCATCTCTCGATGCGAAGAAGATGGCGGAATGGAGATGGGCAAATGTCCAGAACCTCGACAAGTTTATCAAAGAGGTCTACGATTATTACAGGGGATGTGGTATCAAGGCGATAATAACCGAACGGGTGCTGCATCTTGGGTACGTTCACGAAACTGACTCAAAACGAAGAAACCGTTGCTGACATGGCGTAGGAACGTGGCTTTCATAGCTGTCCTCTTGACCTTCCTCACGCAATGTGTTGACTACAGTCTTGTCCGCGGAAGCCAGAAGCTCTCGCAGATCATCGTTCCACAGTGCACTAGAAAGATGTCGGGGTGGTGGAATCTTGGCCTCTGGCTCTTTGCATTCTACTTCATATGGAAGGCAATCCAGTATATCTTGGACCTCCACCGGCTATTTCACGTCCGTGACTTTTACACACATTTGCTCAACATCCCAGACCACGACATGCAGACTATCACCTGGCAAGAAGTGGTGGCACGCGTAATGGCTCTACGAAACCAGAACTCAAAGACGGCAACCACCTTGACCCCGTTGCAAAGACATTTCATCGGCAGCCAGTCCAAAGAAAGGCTAGATGCGTCCGACATTGCGAATCGCATCATGAGACGTGAAAACTATCTCATTGCCCTGTTCAACAAGGACATTTTGGACCTGACTATTCCGCTGCCGTTCCTGCGAAAGCGGCAGTACTTCTCTCGTACTCTGGAGTGGACTTTGATGTTCAGTGTTCTCGACATGGTGTTTGACGAGAAGGGCCAGGTCAACCAGAAATTCCTGCGAGCCGACCGCAGAGGGGAGATAAGCGAGAAACTGCGCTCACGGTTCCAGTTTGCCGGCATCATGATTCTAGTGTTATCGCCTTTCGTGTCGCTCTATCTTGTCATCTATTACTTTTTGATGTACTATCATGTAAGTCACTAGTTCTTTGATGGGCGTGTAATTGTGCCAGTGTGAGCTCACATCTTGATTAGGAAATCCAAAAGAACCCGTCTGTATTGTCATCTCGGTCGTATACACCCCTTGCCGAGTGGAAATTTCGCGAGTTCAACGAGCTACCACACCTTTTCCAAAAGCGTCTGGACATGTCGAAAGCTTTTGCAACGCATTATATGGATCAGTTCCCAAAGGTTAAGACCGAGATGGTAGCCAAGTCCGTCGCATTTGTCTCGGGAGCGTTGGCAACCGTGTTGGCCATTGCATCTGTTTTCGATCCTGAACTTTTCCTCGGCTTCGAGATCACACCGGATCGCACCGTGCTCTTCTACACGGCCATTTTTGGTAGTATCTGGGCGGTTGCCCACGGCATGCAGTCTCAGGACGATGCAGTCTTCGACCCGGAATATGCCATGCGCAACGTGATCGAGTACACACACTACGAACCCGACCACTGGAAGGATAGACTTCACAGTTATGACATTAAGCTGGAGTTTGCTGAGCTATACAAACCCAAGATCGTTATCTTTCTGGAGGAGATTTTGGGCATCCTGACAACGCCGTTTGTCCTTTTTTTCAGCCTTCCCAAGTGCAGCGACCAGATCATCGACTTTTTCCGGGAGTTCACGCTTCACATTGACGGACTAGGCTATGTGTGCACCTTTGCAGAATTCGATTTCAAGAAGGCCATGGCGAACGCAAAGAAGCCGAGTGATGTTGGTGACGTACGCGACGAGTACTACTCAGCCAAACATGGGAAGATGGAAGCATCGTACTACGGGTTCATCGGGAATTATGGCAACTTTGCTCTCAACCCAAAGGGCGCCCCAGGATCACATCTCCCACCGGGAATGCGGAATCAATTTCACCCTCCGCCAGCCTGGCCTGGTCTGAACTCGCCGCCTCTTGGTGCTGACATGCAGACTTCCCGGATGGGTCGTAGTGAGTTTCGATCAATGAGCAGGGCTCCCGGCCAAGGTCTGCGCCCTGGGCCAAGTATGGTGGCTCCTTCTCCCATGGCGTCGATTCTCCTGGATCCGCATCACTTGCCGCCATCGCACCTTGTGAACCCGGGCCGGGCCTCGCATCCACACCGCGTTCAGCAAAACAGACGCCCCGGTGAAAGCAACATCATCGAGGAGTCTCTGGAAGATGAAGAACGAGGTAGGGAGGGTGTCAATCGTCACGACGATGAAGAGGTGTACGGTCATGGAGATGGCATGGATGAATCGGCCTGGCAGACATCACCGGCCAGAACCTTGAGCAGGGACAACAGCGCAATCGAGGGTATTGGGACTGCGGAGGCGGGAGTTGTGGACATGATTTATCAATTCAACCAGGCCCAGTTCACTCGGAACGGCGTTTGATGAATGCGGTTTTTCTTCTACGACAATGATACGAAGAGAGCCATAAGAGGCTCTGAGGAGGTGTTCGGGTAATCATGAGTTATGGCAACAAATTCTTGAGTGTTAGCTTATATTGCATTGCATGGGAGTGGATTGGGAGGCACGAGCGGCGTTGGGGACTCTTTCTAAGCATTATTATCACATCAATTTCATTTTGGATAACATAGACTTGCACCAGAGGAACAGTATAGACAGAACGGTCTGGCTGCTAGCGAGTTCAGTAAACGACAAAGCACACATTTTATGACATAAATACCTGCATTAAAAGTCTTAACCATGGCGAAACATAGTTGACGGAGAATCTGAGACTACCAGGAGAATCACGAGGGGAAGATGGGACCATCACTTATGAACAATCTAGCTGACACATAACAACCTCGGAGATGGCAAGGACTTTGAGACTTTCACAAGCCAAGTTCCCAACACTATTGAGTCAATCCACAGGAACCCAAGTCTTTGACTGTATTTATCTGTCGTGCTTGGCACCGGAGGTAACGTCTATCCTGGCTGAGTCAGAACTGGTCTCGCATTATTAGGTCCGTGATACTTTTATTGGTATTCATAGACTGTATCTGTCCATGATACACACAACCACTTTACCGCACATAACAGAAAGCTACAGAGACTGACCTATAAAGTCTTTGGGATTCACACTCATCCAGTGCCTCGGAGATGGGAAAACGTGCTCTTTCGGGACCGGCGGAGACCCGCAAATCACGGATCTGATAATGCAGAGCGGACAAGGATGCAAGTCTAGCCGAGGACCTTTGCGGACATATCTCTTGGGAATCTCTGATCTTGACGAGCATCACAGCCGGCAACCAGTGGGGGTTCCAGCACAAAATGACACTAACGGACCACTAACAGGAAAGATGGCGGGGTAGGCAGAGGATACTCCAGAAGACAGACCCCTGTGCAATAGGCCGGCGATTGGTAAAACTTCCTGGTCACCGATCTCCGACCGTTGTTGTGGCCGACTGGTCCATAATTTTGTCTTGGCCATTTGGGGGGGAAGAACTGTGCCGACAACGGTTGCAGAAAAATTCGGAGTTGTCCATTTGCCTATTTTGCCCATTCCTCAGCATTGCCAACTCTCAGCAGCACCAGCCGCTCATCTGCTTCCCCCACAGGACCCGTCCTGCCACCGTCCTGCCACCGCCAGCGACAACATCACCAGCTGCAGCGATTTTGGAAGAAAGAGCCGCTCTCGATCCCTTCCGGCGACCCCACCCATACACAAACGACAGGCTGCGGCTTTATCGCGAGGAGACAGATTGTTTGGGGCTTTTGCGGTTCTGTGGTTCAGTGGTCCCGCTGTGACCCGGCAGCGCACCTCCAAGAAAGAAGCTCTCTTTTTTTTGTGCTGTTTGCATTGCGTCACCGACTTCTGCTGCTGAATCCTGCGGCGCAGAAGCTTCAACACCACACGCTCGACCACTCTCCACCCCTCGATTCTTTTCAGTCTTCACCCTGGCTCTCGATCTAGGAGCGACGGGAGCCGTGGCTTCCCCAATGGCCCAGCCAAATGTCGTACCCGAAGAGGACTACGAGTAGGTTCCCCTTGGGGACTCGAGCCCGCTGCCTGTCCAAATCTGTGCTGACATCAGAATTGTAGCTATGAAGCCCTCCCACCCAACTTCTCGTTGTTGCAGAACATGGCTGCCGGCGCCTTTGCCGGCATCGCCGAGCACTGCGCAAGTAGGTAGTCCTGTCGTGGGGGAGACGCGTATGGAGCAGAAGGCTAACCAGAGTCACAGTGTACCCTATCGATGCAGTGAAGGTGAGCCGAGCTCCGCCGTTATCGACTTGGTATCGCGACTTTGACCTCTAACCTTTCTCTGGCGTACAGACTCGAATGCAGATAGTCAACCCAAGCGCCGGCTCGGTCTACAGTGGAGTCTTCCAGAGCACTTACAAGATGGCGAGCACAGAAGGTATTCTGAGCTTGTGGCGGGGCATGTCCAGCGTAATTGTCGGTGCCGGTGAGTTGCGGTCGAGTCTTGCAAAAGCTCTCTGGAGATTGAACTAACCTGTCGGCCGCCAACAGGCCCCGCGCACGCTGTTTACTTCGCCACATATGAAGCTGTAAAACATGTCATGGGCGGGAACCAGGCTGGCGTCCATCATCCACTTGCTGCTGCGACCAGTGGGGCGTGCGCCACGATTGCTAGCGATGCGCTAATGAACCCCTTTGACGGTATGGCCTATCTGATTCTGCTGGTTCATATCACGGCTGCTAACTGTCGCAAAACAGTCATCAAGCAAAGAATGCAGATCGCCGAGTCGGCCAAGCTCTACCGCTCCATGACCGATTGCGCCAAATATGTTTACAAGAACGAGGGCATCAAGGCCTTCTATGTCTCGTACCCCACGACGCTTTCCATGACGGTTCCCTTTACGGCGCTTCAGTTTCTCGCGTACGAATCGATCTCGACCTCGATGAACCCGACAAAGGCATATGACCCATTCACTCACTGTGTGGCTGGTGCGGTTGCGGGTGGTTTTGCGGCGGCCTTGACCACGCCCATGGACGTGATCAAGACCATGCTCCAGACACGTGGCAGCGCACACGATGCTGAACTCAGAACCGTCAATGGCTTCATGGCTGGTTGCCGCCTTTTGTTCAAACGCGAGGGTGCCAAGGGCTTCTTCAAAGGCGTCCAACCAAGAGTGTTGACGACCATGCCGAGCACCGCTATCTGCTGGTCAGCCTACGAGGCTTCCAAAGCCTACTTCATCCGTCAGAACGACTCGGCCTCCGAGTCCTCCACATAATGTGGCCGCTCAACCGATGCGTCTGCTTATTCTGTTAGGTGAGTGGTTCTCGGCTGCCTTCTTGGCAAAGACGGAGTTGTATTGACAATGCATCACAGCTAGAACAAGCTTATTTGCTCGCATCTGAGGATCAAAAGAGCTACATCCATGTTAGCTCCTCGCCCAGCTCGTGTCTACATATGAAATGAGCTGTGTTTACTTGAGGAGAAATCTGTAAGAATTTTGATGCAACCCGTGTGTGAGACCCACGATGGTCGAGGCGAGTTATGGGGGAAACTGGCCGAGACCGGATGAGGCACTGAACCACAAGCAAGCGTGCGCGCGGGGCTATAAGCATTTTGTACATATAATCCCTCTCCTGTCATCGCTTCTGCCACAATGCGTTGATTGGGCCCTAGATCTAGGTTGTGTAGATTCGAGAATAGGGGTTGCCCTTTCCACAATGAGATAAAGATGGACATCACCCTGTGGTGCTCTACTGAACAATGATTGTCTTATTCTCGACTGCTGCAGCAAACCTCTTCGAATCTGACATTGACTCCCTTGACCCACCTAGCTGCGCGGGCGGCTGTATACCAAACATTGCGATCATGAGCAAGGCCCGGAGGAACATATCCCTGAGTTTTGATTATATGCATTCGGTTCAATCCCGGGACCAGAAAACACAGGGCGCTCAACTGTGGCAAGCTTTCAGCTGTGCGAAGGACATATTGTTGGTGATATCGAGAGAAGATCTATGCACAATTGTTGCCACCTGGTCTGAATTCGATGAGATATGATCAAGGTTGTTTTTCGAGCGGGCACACTGTAAAGGGTGGTGATATATAAATACTAAGCCATCCTATAAGCACTGGGAATGAACTGGGCTCACTCCTCCCGGGTGTATGACAAGTCCCAGACATAGTCCTCAAACGATACACCCAAATACACCCCCTGCTCAACCATACACAATGCAAACCCAAGACAACGGAAGACCTTCTTCCAAGAGTAACCCTCTCTTCATTACTACCAAAGCAACTAACCAAACTACATCCCGAATGGGAACCCTGACCCTCCTCCAGGACCAAACTTGAAATGGAACTGTTGTCCACCACCGCCTCCGCTGCCGCCTTGCTGGTACATGAATGGGTGGCCACCTCCGAATGGATGCCCGTGGTGATACTGCTGCTGCTGCTCGTGGCTGTTCGGGTCGTCACCCCTGTCGAACCGTGCCCTGAGCTCGGGGTCGCTGAGAACCTCGTACGCCTCGTTGATGCTCGCCATCTTCTTCTCGGCTTCCTCCTTGGTAAGCCCTTGTTTGGCGGCCTTGTCGGGGTGGTGAACTTTGGAGAGCTTGCGGTAGGCAGACTTGATCTGGCGTTCGTCGGCGTCATGAGCAACACCAAGGACCTTGTAGTAGTCCTTGGTCTTGGAGCGTTTGAGGGCAACCTGGGCCTTTTGCATCAGAGGATTGACAAGGTCTTCCTTGTCAGGGCGAGCCTCGGCAGCCTTTTGGAGAGTGTTGATGGAAGCTTCGTACTCTTCCTTGTCGAGGAGGTGTTTGGCCTTGTAGAGAAGACCAAAGAAAGAGTTCTCATTTAGAGTGAGGGACTCTTCGCAGTATTCCTTGGCCTTTTTGCTGTTGGTCTGTTGCCGAACATTGTCAATACATGGCGGTTTTAACGGAGAAAGGGGCTGAGACGCAGAAGACTTACCTCGTAATACGCCTGGCACGCCATCTCAACTAACCTTGAAAGCAGTTCATTTGGAGCTGCCTTCGGTATCGAGCCATCTTCCCGCAGACTGTGGATCTGGTCCTTCACCTCCTTGATCAAGCCTTCACTGTCGCTCGTAGGTACGAGTTGCCGTACAGCAGTCATCTGCTGCCCCTTGTCCAAGGCCTTCTTCACCTTCTCCATGACTTTGATGGTCGCCTTCTCCTCCCTCAACAGCCGCTTGCACACCTTGTTGTCAGGGTCAGAGTGCAGGCACTTCCTGATAGCTGTCGCGCCGTCCTCGAGGTTTCCGAGCGCGTAGAATGTGATGGCTGAGATCTGGACGTGTGGCTTCGTGTTGCCAGGTTGCATTTGGAGGATGTGCTGCAGGTCAGCAATACCCCTTTCCACGGCTCCCCTCTCAAACGCGCAGTCCTTGCGAAGCTCGCGCAAGTGAATCGCCCTGTTCGCCGTCAGGATGGCATCGTCGGCCTGCTTGACACACTCTTCCCAGTTCCCAGCCTTGGCTGCTGCTTCAGCAGCCTTTGCCGCCGCCTTGGCCGCCTCAACTGCGGCAACCTCCTCTGTCTTCTTGGCCTTCTTGTAATGAAGCTTTGCTCCGTCCCAGTCGGCGGCGCTGGCGCGCAGTTTTCCTAGCTGAAGGTGCGCACCCTCGAAAGTTGGCTTGATCGAAAGCACCTTCTCGAAATCATCGGTGGCCTGTGATCTGCGGCCGAGAGAAAGGTAGGTTGTGGCGCGCTTGAACAAGGTCAAGTAGTTGGAGGGATCTCTGGCGATAGCAGCATCGTAGTAGACGAGGGCGTCGTTCGTTTCGCCCTTTGACAGGTGACTTTGCGCTGAGGCTAGGAGAGCAGAGATGGGGGTGTCGGCTGGGATGTCCGACGTTGAGAGGCCCGAGACCATTGACGGCGTTGATAGGAAGCCGGCCGCAAAGGCCAGCGTCGATGATAAGCGAACCATGACGGGGAGGTTGTTGCGAAAGACCAGAGTGTGTTCGAATTACAAAGCGTATCGTGGAATCTAACGACGGTTTAAACGAGACGTTTATGTGTCAGGCAGATGTGTGTGTAGTCAGGGGCGCAGGCAGCGCAAGGCGCGGTCAGACGACGAGCACCAACGGGGCAGCTAGGAAGAGCAAGTTAGGAAGCATGGAAGATCGGAACGGGCATTCGATTGTTGGATTAAAGCCTGCAAAGCAGTGAATGGGCAGGAGGAGTAAAAATAAGGTCCAGTGGCTGAAAGCCCCGGTATTATGTGACAAGTTGTCCTTTTTGGAGGCTTGCACCAAGATGAGATGGAAGCAAGTTCTAGACGTTACCGTGTCCAGAGATAGATCTGGGGACTTGGATATCGAGGCAAGGCTTTCTTCGTACTGTGTGCACAATGGTAGAAACAAATCTGGCCGCTACTCTTTTGGGTGGTATTGCTGACGCTTGGCTGGCTGAGACGACGACTTCAGCGGTCTCTATACAGTGCGTGTTCCCACTGCTGGGTCCAAACCGGGCCTTGGCATTCGGTAGCGCGGGGTGGCAGAAGACGGCACCAAGTGGGGCACACCCCAGCGGATTGATACGGCAAAATTTTTGACCGCTTTCGATTCTGCAGGTCCGAAAAATTAATTGTTTTCGAGCTTCGTTCGATCTCCATAACGAAAAGTTGAAGGTTGCGACACAGACACCAACTTCAACCCCACAACAGCAACACAAGCCGTCGCCAGTTCAATAATTACGACGGGACAATAGAAAAAATGTCGTTTCGCGGGGGTTCACGTGGCCGCGGTGGCGGTGGTGGTTTCGGTGGCCGTGGAGGAGGTGAGCAGTCTCACTGTCGAGGTGTGCGAATTGCGAAGGACAAGGTTACTAATGAATTGCCAACGAATTGCAGGTCGCGGCGGCTTCCAACAACGCGATATGGGCCCTCCCGCCCAGGTTCTCGAGATGGGCAAGTTCATTCATTCTTGCGAAGGTGAAATGGTCGTCGAGTCTACCAATGCCAAGATTCCTCACTTCAACGCGCCTATCTACCTAGAGAACAAGGTAGGTTTTCCTCTGGTGGTTCACGACCGCGCGGTGGTTAGCTGCGACGTAGCTGGAGACTGACAATTGATTCTGCAGACTCCGGTTGGCAAGGTCGACGAAGTTCTCGGTCCCATCAACCAGGTTTACTTCACCATCAAGCCCACCGAGGGCATCCAGGCCACTTCCTTCAAGGTTGGCGACAAGTTCTACATTGCCGGCGAGAAGCTCCTGCCCCTCGAGAAGTTCCTTCCCAAGCCTAAGCCTCCCCCGGGAGCCAGCAAAGTCAAGAAGCCCAGCCGTGGCGGCGCGTCCCGCGGTGGTCGTGGAGGTCCCGGTGGACGTGGTGGTAGGGGAGGATTCGGTGGCCGCGGTGGTGGTGGCTTTGGCGGCGGTCGCGGCGGCGGCGGTTTCGGCGGTGGTCGTGGCGGTGGCCGCGGCGGCAGCGGTTTCGGCGGCCGTGGAGGCGGTGGCCGCGGAGGTGGTGGTTTCTCTCGTGGCGGCAGAGGAGGCTTCAGCCGGTAAAGGAGAAATATTCTCAAAAAAGGGAAACTAGAGACGACAAAAGGGGAGGTCGCCACGGGTTGTTCGGATGTCTCGAGAATTCGTACAGTACACGGCATTGGAGGAGTAGCAAAGGGGCGGGCAGTCTATATCATCGAGCGGAGCGACCGCGTCAATGGCGTTGTCTGCGGAACTCGGGCTGGCTTAATGGCGTTTGGGAAGGGTCTTGGGTCTTTGCTTTCATTTATGGCAAAATATTTTTGCATCTGCTCGGATTGATTGTACATTCATCATAAAAGTTGAAGCGTAGCCTGAAATAGCGGACGCCGTTTTGGTCATTGACGGACTCTTCCCTGTTGTTTTTGGTTTCATACCTATACGCCGACTAACTACACACAGCCATTTCCTCGCCTTTCTCTCACGCACCAAAGCCCTTTTACCTCGTCTGGAGCGGATATGATGCCACAGGTGGCTTCTGGTGGTAACTCTGGAGCAAGAATCCCAAGGCCAGAAGCACGCCCAAGAAGCCGAGGCCTGTTCCGAAATACTGAGCAGCTCTGTAGCCCTTCAGGAGCTCATCGCCTGTCTCATTGACATGCTAGTGGCGGCTTTAGCTATTTGTCTTGGTGTAGCACAAGTAGGGTCATACATACCACCTCTATAGTACCCGCAATTCCAAGAGCAAGGGAAATCCTACATCCAGAGTCAACACTAGTTTCCAACCCCTTTTTTTCAGGCTAACATACGAATAGTTGACCGTCGTTACTACCAAGCTTGCGGCGATGCCTTGGTGTTCTTTGGAAACGCTATTGCTGAGTAAAATGGTGGCCTAGGTAGAAAGTAAGCCATCTCGTACATAACAACGATCCGAAAAGGGACCTTGGAACAGCATACCGCCGGATTACCCATGTCCATCCCCTATCACGATGTGTCAGTGGCGATATCCTAGTTGAATGGGAGGAAGAGGTGACTGACAAACGGCATGATAAGTATCCCGAAAAAAGTACTAAACCAGTAGCTCTGATGGACAGGTGCGGTGGCGAGAAGGAGACTTCCGATGAAGAATGCACACATGGATATCAACATGATCCAGTGAGGCTTGACTCGCGACATCAAGAATCCGACCAGAATACTGGCAGCAAGGCCACATATCGGACTTTACACCGCAACGTCTCGTTAGTTCTTTTCATTTTCCCTTGTTGACTAGGCAACTTGGGGGGATACGTACGCTGGAATGAAGCTCACAGAAGCGAGCAACGGCGACCATCCTTTCAGATTTTGAACAACATTGAAGGTGTAATAAATCCAAATACTAAAACACCCCCAGCCAGCCCCCGTACAGCCCAACACAAAGTTCGTCGCCGGCTTCATGGCCGCGATAGGAATAAGGGGGTAAGGCGCCTTCCACTCATGAGACACGAAAGCAGCAATCAAGATCAACCCAATGATCAACAGGAAATACGTATAAGGTGTCTTCCAAGAGACGTTGGGAGCTTGATTGAATGCAAAGTTCAGCAGCACCAACCCGCTGACGCCGAGCATCATACCCCATCCATCGAACTGTGACCACAAGCCCTCCCCCCCTTTCAGACAAGACTGACCCCGTGAAGTCGGCAGGATAAACAAGCTCACCACCGCGAGCACAAAGCACATGATGGCCAACAGCCAAAACGCCCACGGCCAGTTCCCTCGCACTGCAAACAAACTCGAGAAGATAGCCCCCATGACAAACCCCAGCGGCGCCGACGCCCCAAACAGGCAGAGCACCATATTCTTCCTCATCCCCGGCTGATACGTCCTGCCCAACAACGCCTGCCCGCTCGGCACCAACAGCGCCGGTCCGATCCCCTGCAGCCCCCTCGCCACACAAAAGAAGACCGTCCCCTCGCCCGCGCTGCGCTCGGCGTGTCCAGAAAACCCAGCAATCAAGCTCCACAGGCCGAACCAAAGCCAGCCAGTGACAAACACCTTTTTGTGGCCAAAGAGATCGCCCACACGGCCAGACGGAAGGACGAATGTTGCTGATGTGAGGCCGTACGCGGCTGAGTACCACGCCATGGTGCCGGGAGTGGAGTCACCAAAGGACTGGGAGATGATCGAGGCGGGGACCATGGCCTGGGCGAGACCGGCAAGCATGAGGATCTGGGCTAGGCAGATGAGGAGGACGAAGAGGATCTCGTGAAAAGGGGAGACGAGGACGTCTGGCCGGGTGGAAGGGGACTGGGTAGCCGCTGAGGGAGGTGAGCGAGGACGGGTTGGAGTGGATGAGGCAGAGGATTGATAGGGGGAGGAGGACGATACCATGGTTCGGGAGGCGGCCCTGGATTTGCGCCGAGGGGAAAAGTGAGAGGCTTTCGGCTTGGCGATGGCAGTGGAGGAGGAGAAGGAAGATGAAAGGTAGGTGGTGTCGGTTTCTGCATCTTCCAGGGGTACCATGGTCGACTGAGAATCCGCGGGGTTCACCGCATCGTACTGTTGCACGGAGAACTGCTTGCTATCCCTGTTTTCCTCATCAGCCCGAAGATCGGGATGAAGGGGTAGGGAGGGCAAGGGGTGGTGACGCTCAGGTTCTTTTTGAGATGACTGACGAGGTGTTAGAGGCCTGTGAAAAGCGGGATAGGGCTGAGATGATGCCCTGTTTCTCCCGCTGTTTTTGCTGATGTGGATGCCGATGTGCTGCTGCACTGGTCGTGTAGCGGTCGGGTCGGGTGGCCTGGGTAGATCGTGAGGCTCTGAGGTGAACGACATAGAAGGCGGGTTTGATGAGAGAGGCCCCTTGTAGTTTGCATCAAGGTTGTTAGGTCTCTCCGAGACGGGCCGCCGTCCAGTCACATGGACTTGGCCACGTTGACGTGAGGCCCGGCGCTCGGAGAGAACATCATCCAGGCTCGATGAGTTCCGGCGTGATCGGCCATTGGCCTCTCCAAACTGACCTTGGAACTGCAGTCGAAACGACTCAGTCGCTACGGTCATGGCATCTACTGCCCATTGCGTAGCATCGACCGCCGCCTGGTCGTCCCAAGAACAGGACGGTTTTCTGGTACCCATAGTTTCTGATTTGCGAGTATATTTTGTCGCAGGTGAGCAGAGGAGAGAGAGGACCAGTGAAAGCTGTAGGGCAGGTGTTCTCTGGTTGTATCCTCACACACGCATCTAGCTGGTCGGACGTTGCAGTTAAAGAATGGAATTCGGGAGTGAGATAGACCAATGTTGACAGGAGAGTGTGAGAAGCGCAACGAAGGAAGTTGGAGGCACACTGGCCTTCTTGAAAGCAGATGGTCATGCCTGGAAGATGGCAATATGTTGGTTGGGGGTCCATGGGCTGGCTTAGTTTAAATAGAAGGCGGGATTCGTGGCTACGATCAGAACTTGAAGAGCTCGATGTACATAGCGCAGCGCAGAGGCTGTTCGAGCGCACGCCATCACAAGAGGATCGGGCGTGTCCCAGAGATGCATGAAATCTTCTCTCTTTTCTCTCCAACCTCCCCGAGATATACAGAAGCCTGAGGGACTAGTGCGCTCAGGGCTCTTGATGAAGGCGGGTGCGAGGTTGGGAGGTTGGTTGCAAACTCAAAACAGCGACACGAACACCAGCGCATACATCTCTGTCAGGGTGCAGACTCGCAATGAGACTGGATCACATGAGAAGGTGAGGCAAATAGCGGTGGCAGTGTCCAAGATCCGATCTTCAATCACAAAGATATCTTCGTTATTTAATACCAAGAGCGGTAATGGGGATAAACCATAACATTCTGCCATCTGCGAGACTGTTGGATCTTCAACTAGCAGGGAAAGGCTGGTGCCGGACACCACTGACAGTGAATAAAAGGGGCCTTGAACTTCGACGGTTTGCGCCAGAGGACAATTAAAGAACAATTAACACAAAAAGAAAACCCTCCGAGCCAGTTTTCACATTCTTTCAAGGGTATCAAAAGCCGCTGGTCGAACTCTTGGGATACTCCCCAGGTATATGTAGATGTGAGATGGTTGGGGCACTGTCTGTTCGCTCGGCGCCTGGTCGTACTTGCGGGTCGTTTTGGGCTATACCCCCATTGGCCTGCCCATACCAGTTCCCTCGAGGCTCCGACTTGTAGCCATCTTGGCCGTCTGTCACCGAGATGTTCTGTGTGGCATAGAGTCGATCATCTGCATCGGCTCGTGAGGACAATGTTTGAGCCTGATCTCTGAGCGTGGAAGGCGAGATAGGAACTGGTTCTGCCCACACCATGCCATCTTTCTGATAAGAATCCGATCCTCCATTGGTGTAGACTTGGTTATTTGCAGACCCAACGACACGTCCGTTTGGTTCCTCGTAGGCGCCTGTTGTTGTCCCGGTCTGGGGGATGGGCGGCGAGCGCAGGTCCTCGTTCCGTCGAGTTGTCGATGACGTATCGAAATGCTGATGGGTATGATATTGCGGTCCTAGCTCACTTCCGGGGATGGTATTGGCTGCAACAATGACATCGCGATCGTTCTCGTCGTATCTGTTTGGTTCGGAGCTTATGCTAAGTGGCGAGAGGGGGACCTGTAAGCCTCGTTGTGCGTTTACTTGGAGGTCAGATGGGAATCGCCCACCTGAAGGACGTCGAGGCAGGGAGTCTGGTCTCGGCTGCTGATTGACGGATGTGGCAGTTGCCATGAAGGGGGGGTCTTCGTCATCGTCGACCCCGTCGCTGCTAAGAGACGACCGTTGAGATGATCTGCTAATGCTTCGACTGTTGCCACGCACGAGATTGCTTCGCTCTTCCGGAGTCCTCTCGGTCAAAGTTTTGATGTCCTCGTACCAGGCCATCATCGTATCATGGCTCTCCGCGCGGAATACCCATGTGTGGCCACGATGCATCGATCCTGTCTGGCGGCCCTTGAGAACGAACTTATTCGAGGATCCGCCTTCTGTGGAGTGCGATCCCAATTTCTGTTCCGGCAGGTAGAGGGACATGACGGGTGCTTGTGTCTTGTCCGCAGATTTGAACTCGTGCAGATGCGTGGGTGAAAGAACGTACCTGCATGTGTCAGTACAAACAAACCTTGTACACGTGGTCTCGGCAAGAGAAGAACATACCATCCGGCTGTGTAGCTCTTCAAGTACTTGCTCTTCCGTTCCAACAAGCCCGCTCGAATCTCTTGGCAAGCATAGTGATCCCGTCCTGGGTAATGTATGAACTCAGCTGACCGCATGGGAAGGTCGGGGTCAACAAAGCGTTCATCTCTGTGAACAAAAGATAGCCATTCTGCGTCCTTGGCCAGGGTGATGGGGCCAAGCCGAAGCTCTTCGATGGTCCCATAGGCAGAGTCTGCTTCCCGCTTGAGTATGCTGGCATAGGCGTTGTATGACTTTTGGATCTCGCCGACGACAATCGACTCGAGTTCTTTCCCCGAGTTCTCCAGGTTTAGGTATGCCTTGAATAGGAACAGTGAGTATCACTCTGCGCACCGCCTTGAAAGGGGGGGCTTACCTGATGCAGGTAGTTTTCCTCATCTATCTGTTTCTCCAACTGCCGGTCAACGTTAAGTCGTAATAAATAAGGATCTTGCTTTCCAGTTGTCAAGGCCGTGTCGAGCTCGGTTTGGCCCAAGACGTCCTGTAGGTGATTTACAGCCTTGCGAGTCGCCTCCATCTCTTTATCCACCGAGTTCTTGAAGTCGCCTGATAGGTTCTTGATCTCTTTGATCTTCTGATGCAAGTCGCTACGCAGACCGGTCAGTGCCAAGATGACATCCTCCTCAATCTCTCTCGCCTTGTTAGCCTCCATAATGGCTTGTTTGTTGTGCCCTCGCAAAATCTGCAATGCGTCATCGAGACCACCGGACGCGATGAAGCCCGGAGGCGTCGTGATATTGTTCAGCACATTGCCCAGTTTGATTAGCGACTTGGCTCGGTGTTCATAGTGTGCTTGGATTTCGCGAAAGTATGTAATCAAGTCCTTGAGAATCTTGCGCCAGGCTTCAAGCATGAGGTTAGCCACAAGATCGCAAGGATGGGTGATCTGGTCGAGACAAGCACTAACCTTGAAAGCGGTTCGCAAGAACCTCAGTCGGACTACCCGATGTGGGCACTGGGCAGTAGAAAGCGCTGTGAAGTTCATCCTGGTCTGTCGTTGGCTGAAGGGCAAGACTCCTCACACTGCCTGCCTTCATGCTCCGCCGGCTGTTACTTCGCTTCAGACTGCCGCTCCTCCGTATGGAGGCCTTCTTCTTCAGGGTGTTGCCACGAGACAGAGATGTCGCTCCATCGTTGGTGATGCCTGCGACGGAGCCGGCGTAGGAACTGGACCGCTGCATCGCGCTGTTGTTGACGTGATTACTGGTCTTGCTATATCTCTGGCCGTCAATAATGGAGCTTCCTCGCTGGCTAACATCCCACTCTTCGGTGAACTTGGTCGGACGCGGGGCTACGGGACCGTCAAGGTGGTTGTCGTGTTCGACGTGGGAGTTTGCAATGGTATTGGAGAGGGTCTCGGCATCTGCTGCAGCCGTGGGATAGCCCTGTTCCATGCCGTGCTGCTGCTGAGGAAAATGGTTTGAAGGGCCGTATCCACGGTCCTGACTGAGGGGAGGGGGGGAAACGACGCCAGCTGGAGACCGGTTGGTTGACATGATGGTCGGTGCTAATGCGAAGTGCAACGGGAAGACATATAGGCGCTTTAGAGTTTGGCCGCACAGGTGTCGACTCGCTGAGGGCTGGTTCACCAATTATTAGCTCCGGTACTTTGTACAGATGGGAAGCGGCTGCCTCCTGGTGCCAGGGTGCGCTGCGCGCGGAAGAAGAGCAAGAATGAGACGATGGGGCGTACATGCGACACAGAATGCTTTCACAGGTCTGGACGGTGTCTCAGGCAGAGAAGGAGATAGGTATTATCTTGTATGCTGTGTTTTTGCCGGCGGCGCAATAGATCAGAAAAGTAGTGGTCGAGCGAAAAGAGATGACGGGTGCGATGTACGGATATCCCTATGCTGGATGGATGAGGGATGGCGATTTGGGGGTCTAGGCGGTGATGTCGACCGACGACGTCGTCGTCTTGAGAGTGCTTGGCGGAGGGCCCCTTTCGGGAAAGGAGCTGGGCTTTGACAGGGTTCCTTGGGGCCTTTTTGATTGACTGGGGTTCCGTTGTCTGCTGATCGGGATGTCGGCCAAAAATGAGCTGGCCACCCCGGTCGACTCATGGACGTCTTGTCCTGTACAGATGGTTGTACAGAGAGAGAAGGACCCTGCGGCCAGTCTGATGATATCAAATGCACAATCGACCCCAGTGCTGCTGGAGAAAGACTGGAAGTGAAGTGAGCTCCAGAATCAGCAAGCAGCCTGCCTCGAACTGGTTCCATGCCGAGAACATAACATGGTCCCCGTGAGCCTTTGTGTGATGACGTATGGCGCCCTGAACCCCTCCTCCAACCACCAGTGGGAGGCACGGGAGGCCAATGAGTCTGGTAAGACTGCAGGTGGCTTGTCAAGCCCCTGTTCACTGCTGAAGACGCATCTTGCGTCATGCCTCCGAGCTTAATTATCAAGCAACGAATCCAAAATACATACAGTCTATTACCTAGACTAGACTATAACTACTTATCTGAACCCTAACCCTCTATATTATAAAATTGAATCGTTATTACCTTCCCCTATTCTACACCAACTTCTTCTCTCCGTCATATCAACAGCTATCTGCAAGCACATGCGGATTTGGGATGAACAGGCGTCGTTGCCATTCCACCAGGGAGTGAGGGTGTATATACGATATAGCTACCTACCTGATAGCCATACTTGAGCGTGGCGTTTATGCGATGAATCTCCGACGGCGAGCAAGACGGGCAAGACGAGCTGCCGCAGGAGGGGTAGGTGCCGCTGCAGGATCAAGTTCTGGGCCTTCCTGTCCTGTTTGTTCTTGTTGGGCGTTATCATTGCCGTTGGCCTTCCCTTTTCCCTTGCCCTCCCTATTCTGACCATCTGCTTGCTTGTTGTTGCCAGCATTTGCATTGTTGTTGCCAGCAGCGTTCCCGCCGCCACCATTACCACCAGCAGCATCACCACCGGCAGGATTCCCGGCAACAGCATCACCACCGGCAGGATTCCCGCCAGCAACATCACCACCGGCTGGATTTCCGGCAGCAGCATCACCACCGGCTGGATTTCCGGCAGCAGCATCACCACCGGCTGGATTTCCGGCAGCAGCATCACCGCCAGCAGGGTTTCCGGCATTTCCTTGCCCATTTCCTTGCCCATTTCCTTGCCCATTTCCTTGCCCATTTCCTTGCCCATTTCCTTGCCCATTTCCTTGCCCATTTCCTTGCCCATTTCCTTGCCCATTTCCTTGCCCATTTCCTTGCCCATTTCCTTGCCCATTTCCTTGCCCGTTACCCTGCCCGTTACCCTGCCCGTTACCTTGCCCGTTACCTTGGCCATTACCTTGCCCGTTACCTTGCCCATTACCCTGCCCATTACCCTGCCCATTACCCTGCCCATTACCCTGCCCATTACCCTGCCCGTTGCCTTGCCCGTTGCCTTGCCCGTTGCCTTGCCCGTTGCCTTGCCCGTTGCCTTGCCCGCTGCCTTGCCCGTTGCCTTGCCCGTTGCCTTGCCCATTGCCTTGCCCATTTCCTTGACCATTCCCTCCTGCATTATTGCCACCCGGATTAGGGGCGCCGGGGCCGAGGGCAATAGCATCAGCAACCAGAGCTGCTGCTGCCTGACCCTTTGCGCCATTGTTGGCGGCTTCGTTCGGAGTGTTTCCGTCACCAGTAACGGTGAATCTGACACAGTCATCTTGTGATCCGCGCTGGGCGACAGGCATGATGACTGGTTGGTGGTTGGCTGCGGCTGTCAGGGTGCAGACACGGTAGTTTCCGGCCGGAAGGCCACCGGTCACCGCAGCGCTAAGTCTGCCCTGGCCGTTACCGGCGTCGTTGATACCTTTGAAAAAGGCAAACTGTTGCGGGTCCATTGGTTGTTGAGGGTTCAGATCGGCACCCGTGTCTTGTACGGTTACATGAGTATGTCCCACTATATTGCCGTTATCCAACTGCTGGGGTGCGGAATAGTAGGTGACAGCAGCGTTCGTAAAGGCTCCGGCATTGAGGTTGGTAACTTGAACAACAATCTCAAAGTCTTGATTAGACGGAATGGTGGCACCGTTCGCTGGGTTTGTAATGACGGTGGAGATCATTCGATCTTTAGCAGGAATTTGACCCATCACTAATTCATGCCTTTGTCAGTAGCGCTTCATGAAGATACCTGTCTGTGTCGTTGACATACCAATGCCGTTACAAGAACCGGTCGTGATTTGGAAACCGTTGGTAAGTGTTTGCCCCTTGCAAAAGTTGATGAAGTTGTTTTGAGAGGTTGCTGAGGCTGCCTGAACATCCTCGGCACCCAAAGAGCTCTTGCCATCGACAAAAGAGCCTTGTTGAATGACTTCTGGGTCTAATGCGGCACCTCCTTGATTGTTATTCTGCGCTTGAGCAAGGGCCAGCGAAATGAGCGAGGAGACCCAGAAAAACCTCTTGAAAGCCATGGTGCCCGATTGGCAAGGTAAAAGAACGATACAAACCAGCTGCCTAAAAACGAATGTATGAAGAGAACGAAAGTAGGATTAGATCCACGCTCAACGTGATCTGTCCAGACCTGGCCGGCAAATGGATCAAAGAAAAGTGTGAAGAAAATGAACAAAGAAGGATCGAGACTTGGTAACTACACACAAGACAAGGAAATCACAAAATGAGAACCTAGCGACGGAGGTGGCTTGAGGGGATATGTTATATCAGGCCTCCGAGCTCAACATGTGTGCCCGAAAGACAGGTGAGACCTCTTGGATCCATCGTCGTGGCCGAAGAGAGGAGAAGAGACGGCGAGCCTGAATATGGCCCAGGACAGAGCGGAGGGCGAGGTCAACTGGCCGCATAGTGCTCTTGAAACAGGGTGCCAGAAGAAAGAAGTGGCAAAGGGCTGGTTTGGTAGTCAAAAAGGGTAAGATTCGGAGAATCTGTCTACATTCGTTCGGCCTTGGTGTGAGAGATGGCTTGGGGAGGAGGAGAGAAATGCGGTGGTGGTGGTGGGAGACCAGGCCAAAGAAGCCCAGTAGATCAGACGATATCGAGGTGCGAGGACGCTGTAGCGACACAAGACACGGGTGTATTAGCGTTCGAGTTTGGGTATAGTCTCAACTCGAAGATCGCAAGTCTGGGGAAGATTCAGCGCTGTGTCGGCCACATCGGCCACGAAGATGCGACGACCATGCCAAAGGCCGCAACCAGGGTGGACAGATGACGATGGCAGAGCACAGGGTGAAATCCGAAAGGCCAACGTTCGTGTGACCTAGCTAGAAGAAAAAGGAGGGGGCCTAGACTAGTCCACGTTGATTTACGGCGACGCTTTGAAAAACCACACCGGATCGCGGCGGCGGCGGCGGCGACGGCGGCGATGACACTGATGTGTCTACCTATGTTGGCTTCACAAATGTCATCTCTGCACAAGTTCTCTAGCTGAGACGCACCTCGGGCTGTTGTTAGGTAGCAAATAGAACTGTCGCAGGGCTCGTGATCTGGACTCAACCGAGCGACAGTTGGCCCTGATATCCAAAAGTCAAGCACAAGTGTTCGTCCGCTTTTCCGGCGTGTCGGTCGGGATGAGATGGATGTGGAAACAAGCCCGCGCACGTGCCAAGTTGAAGATGTTGAGGTTGGAGAGGTGGGGCGCGGGGGAGTGGGGTCATCGTGGTGTGAAACAAGGGCCCTGTCAGAGGGAGCAACGGTGTAACGGGCCAGGCCGCTTCAGCAATTGAACCACATCTTTATTCGACAGACAGCATATAGACACTACCTTCCTTATCTTGAAGTAGGTATGAGAGAGTACGCAGCCTTTCCTCAATAACCAGTTCACTTTCTGCCCCTGCGCTCGCGAACAGACGAATTCTTACCTACTATTATACATGAGTCGGGTCCAGGACCAGAAGAGGGCCTGGCGGGTCTCGCACTCCTGTTGTCCAACATTCGCACCAAGAAGAGGCCAGCAGCAACGCCATGCATGTCAGCTTGGCCGTCCAGGACCCGAGTCGGATACGGCGGATGAATAGTTGAGTGACAGCAATACTTGGCTGCCACCATCGATCCAAATGGCAACCGTCCGTCTACCTATTATGCCAAGCCAGGGTCTTTGGGGAGTGGGGAAAGCATAAGAACAAGCTTCAATCACCCCAGCTGGCGTCGTTAATCATGGCATGTCTACTGTATGTAAGAATGCTGGCCCATCCGGTAAACCGCGTAATACAGAAAGAAGTGGAGAACCTCTCCGTCCAGCTCCGTCTTTGACCGACCCGTCATCCACCCCTCCTGTCCTCGGCGTTCCTGGAAAGGCTTAGCCTGGGGCGGGTTGAGTTGCAACGCCACAACTTCAAGAAAAACTCTGTCAAAGGATTTCGCCGCGGTCTGGTCGACCATCTTGAGTGATTGCTATGTGCTGTGTAGGGGGGGACAATGCTAAGACGACGTTGCAAAAAGCCATTGTTTGAACGGCTCCAAGACGCGGGATCTGTGCCGAGCATTGCGGTTCGGGTCATCATCGAGCTCTTTGCTCCTCCGTTGTCCCGGCTGGGGTCTTATCTCTGATGCCCATGCTCTCTCCGGACCCCGACTGCTCTAGGTTCCGTACCCACCAAACTCCGGGTAGATGCCACCTAGAGAGGTCGAAAATTACCCGAATCTGCGGTTCGGCGCCTTTTCTTTTTAGCATTAAAAGCCCCCATAACCTTTCGTTCACCTTGCACTGTGCCCATTCTCAACATTCTGTCTCCGACTTTCACCGCCAATTCAAACCTTTCCTCGTCCGCCAGTGCTTCGTTGATATTTACTTACCTCCATTGCCACGCTCGCCGTTCTCCTCTCCATCTCTTAAGATCAACCCATCACTGTTCGGCCTATACACCACAGACATGTCTTC
This sequence comes from Podospora pseudocomata, assembly GCF_035222375.1. NCBI lineage: Eukaryota > Fungi > Ascomycota > Sordariomycetes > Sordariales > Podosporaceae > Podospora > Podospora pseudocomata. Next base: position 2,114,748 of record NC_085889.1, on the reverse strand, counting down.
CTCCCCCGAGTACCGTGCTGGCAAGCGGCCCCGTAAGTCTCCCATTGCCACACCTTTGATGGCTATCTCTGTTCTGCCAGTAGACGGCGTCCTTTATTGGTGATTTCTTTTTTGTCTCTGCGGTCTCTGCGACTTTGGAGCGACATTTGGCAAGCACGCAAGATAGGTAGATGGCCGTGATGGCCGGTTCTGGCACGACCCCACTTCCAGTCAGGTGTTTCGCTTCGTTGAGCCCAGCTACTGCCGGGTCTCCCCTCGAACAGCGGGCATCCCATTTTTTTCTCTATTTCACAACTGAACTTGAGAGCCATCAAACAATTTGTTTGGAGACTATTGCCAACACCAGATCGGCAGCCACAAGCCTTCCTGTGCAGAAGTCCTTTTTTTCAACAAATTACGGTGTTCTGACCAGGCAATCCAACATGACAGGTACCCAGTCGTTGCCTCCTCCAGCCCTGCCGCAGCTGGTTGCTGAGCAGCATGTGCCTATCCCCCCAACCGACAAGAACACCAAGCGCCTTATCGTCGTCCTCTCTAATGCCAGCCTCGAAACCTACAAGGCCTCGCACGGCGGCGCTGGTCGTATGGGCATGCAAAGGGAGGATAAGTACTCCTTGCTCAACAGCGACGAACACATTGGCGTCATGCGCAAGATGAACAGGGACATCAGTGATGCCCGTCCAGATATCACTCATCAGGTTTGAACATGCCACGGCTCACATTTGCAGATTGTTCCTTTTGCTGACAGATGCCGTGTGTTTCGCAGTGCCTATTGACCCTTCTCGACTCGCCGGTGAACAAGGCAGGGAAACTCCAGATCTATATTCAAACAGCCAAGGGTGTTCTGATCGAGGTGTCCCCCTCTGTTCGCATCCCGCGCACCTTCAAACGCTTCGCTGGTCTGATGGTGCAGCTGCTGCACCGTCTTTCCATCAAGGGCGCCAACTCGCAGGAGAAGCTTCTCAAGGTGATTCAGAACCCCATCACCGATCATCTTCCGCCCAACTGCCGGAAGGTCACGCTCAGTTTCGAGGCCCCTCTGGTTCGTGTGCGCGACTATGTCGACACCCTCGGCGATGACGAGAGCATCTGCGTGTTTGTTGGCGCCATGGCCAAGGGCGCCGACAACTTTGCCGACGCATATGTGGACGAGAAGATTTCGATCAGCAACTACAGCCTTTCAGCCAGTGTTGCCTGCAGCAAGTTCTGCCACGCCGCGGAGGACTGCTGGGACATTCTATAATCAGTCCTGCCGACAACAACGCGGGCATGAAATTGGGGTCCAGGATGAAAAGATCTGTCAGTCTCTCCGTCTCACGAGATAGGGAGCTGCGGTCGCAATGATCTATTCCGTGATACAACATCGCGGTGAACGATCACTGTCAACCGGAACTTGGGTCGTCTGTGCTTGAGCTGTCGGTGTTTTTGCAACCAAAACATGGGGCATTCAACAACGGATCCAAGACGCTTTCGTCGTCGCGTGGTGCCACTTCAACTTGGCTCACATATCCCCTATTTCATAGCCTGCCTTTCTTACCTTTTTCCTTTACTCTTTTATTTACTCAAGCAACCTATTTTTACACATTCATACCCCCTCATTCATACTAACCCCACCTCGGCGCCGTGGTAAGCGGCACTTCGATCGGTGACAGCTATACCCTATTCTAGGCTTCGAGAAGCGGAATTACCGAACGGCAGGAGGGCCTTGGTGGTGGCAGTAGTCAGACAGAACGAAGCAGGGCACAATGTTGATGGTGTGGTATGAGAGGTGTTTGCGTCCAGGTGGAATAGTCAAGATTTTGCGGTAGCATAATGCGATGTGGGAGTTGCTGACCGGTTGTCTTCGAGACCTTGTGTTCAAATTCATGCGTGATTAGTTTGATATGTTGATTTGCTTCAAGTTTGGTTGGCCGCCCGCTAATCTCGACTATATTTCAGTGTGCTCCGGGACAACTGAAAGGCAGCCAGGCACCTACCTATCTACCTCCTCGTACAGGAACAGCCACCTTCACTGAGCCATATCAATGCAGTGCCGCATGACGCCCGGCATCTGTACTGCATTCCCATACTGGCCGCTCCCTCATAGGCGCTCAGCACAGTTCCGAACAGCAATCACGCTTCATCGGCCCCGCACCAAATGGCGGCCTCACGCGGGGCCGCATTGCAGTCACTCCATCTTGGCTCCCCGGACCACTCAGATCCAGGTACCAGTTCTTGGCTCCGAGTGTTGCGGTCTCTATGATTGGCTCATCGTCAGCACCACAACGTCTCTCTGTTTTCTTTCCCCGCCTCCTCGCAGGGCCTCATAACCAGTCGGGGTTCAAGATTATCATGACCACAAAACATGACCAGCCGATCGAACAATTCTGTCAGTTTGCCAGTTCCGTCGCCACAAGAGGCCGCCATCTGGCTCGGGGTACGAATGCAGATCATCAGCTCTGGAGAGCAGAACACAGCCTGACGGTTTGCTCAAGTAACCACCGCGGACGTATCTCAGAGTGGCATCCTCTTAGCAACCTATAGGATGGCCCAGTCTTGAAAAATAGACTGCCACAGCCTGCCGGCTGAGCCCTGTCACTTTTCCATTGAGCCTTCTCCCACCCTCGAGGGATGGCATACTTGTTGCAACAAGATGGTGTGGCTCAGCGTCCACTCGCAGGATAGGATCTTTCGAAGCCTCAAGCCAACCGGGTTGCTTCGAATTGCCCGGCTCTGCAGTTCCTAGTGGGGACGAACTTCACCTTGTCTCAAGATGGCCCTCACCATCGTTCAGATCTGGAGACCCTGTCAACCACTTGCGTCAGGAGCACCACAACTGCGGGGCATGTCTCCCTATCGCTGCCCGTTCGAGGTTGGGCACCGTTTTGCCAGCCCTTTCGTACCCCATAATTCCCATGCCCTGTGGCCCTTTTCTCCAAGTAGTCTTGAGCTGTGCTGCGTCGCATGGATCCGACTGGCGACGCACACATTGCCGTTGTTGCCAAATTGTCCAGCGTTCCACTCAAACCAAGCGAACTGAGCAACGTTTTGCAGAGCGCGAATATCATCTTCACAGTTGTTCTCCCCCTCCGCTTCAAGAGCCCAAGTTCTACACCATTCCCAAGAAGAGTCAAACGGGCAGCTGGGCTGGAAACTTGGGCCTCTTTTGGTGATGGTCATCCCCGTGGCAGCGCTTGCTTGGATACCAGCTCACAGAACAATCCCTGCCATCTTGCCTCGTCACGCCACAGCGCCCTGAACACCACAGCATCACACCCCCAAGGCTGTTTTGGGCACGCAGTTCGACCGTTTGCCGGCCTATTGCTGCCGCCGTCGCGTTGCACCACCACACTTATCACACAGGCTCCTTGTCATTGTGCTCTTGCCGAAGGCTGCTGCCTTTCCGCTGAGGCACAACCGCCCTGGATCCCCTCACCCCTTCTCCCCGTGTAAAATGCCCCAACTCCCTTTCCTCGAGGTGGAGGACCTCTCCTCATCATTGTCTTTCTATTCTGCCATTGTTGAACCTCTGGGCCTTCGACACATCAGCACAGAGCGCGGGCACTTCCCGTCGGTTACATTTGGCAAGTCAGAACGGGATCCAGTTTTCCAGCTCCGCCAGGTGGTCGCAAGCAGAGACCGGCCCCTGAGGCGCTCACGCATAGCGGTCACCGCTCCCTCGCCAGGCGCGGCCGACGAAGCCTTTGAGTTTGCATTTCGGGCTAATCCCGATCTTCGGGACACATCATACTTGCGCCACCCTGCCGAGGCCTACCCGGCGGCCAGTGGCGCGTCTGCCCACCGGGCGACAACGCACAGTGGCGGGACCCGCGTGGTTATAAGTGACTTGGACTACAACATCATGGAGATTGTGTACCAGCCCCCTCTCCACTACCCTCCACACTACAGCGGCTCGACTGTCCGGCGCACACGGTCAACCGACGAAGAAGCAGGCCGTATATTGACCTGGAATTTCGACGTGGCAGGCTCGTCACGACCCGCCCCTGCTGGTGCCAGTTCTGCGTACAGCGGCCCACCCCGGGCTGATCCACGACGCTCGCTGAGCTACCACGACTACGAAGAAGAAGTAGAAGTCGGAGACTACGACGACGAGGACGACCACCACGGCCACGACCACGACGTGAGAAGGCCTCCTCCCCCCGCGGCAGGATTGAAGCGCGGTGTCACGACGGGCACTTTCAACTACGAACCGACTGCCTCGGCCAGGGAGAACTCGACCGGACTAAGTGCCGGCGCTGTTGTCGGAACTTTGCTCGGGGTTGCTGGCGTTGCTGCCGGAGCTGCTCTCACCTACAACATGGTCAAGGGCGACCGCACCCGTGCTTCGGCGCACGACGACTATGATGCCCCCCCCTTCAGCCGCCGCTCCACCTTCCCGGACAAGTATGACAGCTATTTGGATCGCAAAGGCCGGTATTTGGACACGGAGCGGCCCGCGGATAAGGGGCGGTATTCTGACGAGTATGGTTCCGGTCTCGATTATCGGAGGCAAGGGCCAGACTACGTTGCTCGATATACCCAAGTCACCTCGCCGAGGAGCAGAGATGTGGATGGCGCCTATGACGATGCGCGGGGCCGTCACTCAATACCTCGTTCGCGGGCTTCTGTACGCCCACGCAGTGAAGCAGCCAACAGCCGCGAGCCATATCTTCTCGGGGAGCCCGAGTACCGCGGTTATGTGAGCTCCAAGTCCTCCAAACATCCGCCCATTGTCCAACGTGGGTATACGTATGATGGCCCAGAACGGGATAGCTACGTGTCTTCGCGCAGCCAAAGGTCCAGTAATACGCTCCGCGCATCGCCAGCTGATGCTTATCTGCCGTCATCACATCCTGTCTCGCACTCAAGGTCGGGCAGTCGTGTAACCACAACAACATACAAGGTTAGCGACAGTCCTCGAGGATACAGCCGGGAGGAGATTTATGGCTCGGCCCGTCACATCCCATTCTCAGATAGCCGGGCTTCTCCGTATACGTCGGCGCGCGACCCGCTCCTCGCAAGTGGGAGGGCACCGCCGTATCTCTCAGCTCGCGAGGCCACCTACCCCAGCGATAATCGAGCTGGTGCATACTATTCAGCCCGCCATGCGCCACTTCCCCGGAGCAGTGGAGGAAGCAGTCGCGCTCGCTATGGGGAGGACGACGACGATGATGATGCTGACAGCATTGCGCCCAGCGATAGCATTAGCTGTGTTGGAAGCCGGAGGAGTCGTTAATGACGATATCTGATTTAGAGCATATAGGCGACGCATATTGGCTACCTACTCTTCCGAACTGGTGAGAGCATGCTAGTTTTGGCACAGAGCGATCTGTATGATGATTTCACTTTCTTTTACTGCTCTCTTTTTATATTTTTTGTTTGGCTTTTTCAGGAGGGCATCACGTGCTGGGAGCAGCTAAATCATGGCGGAGATGGATACATGCAAAGATTACCGGTTGGGGGAACAGGTGCATTGGGTCATGACATTTTCAGGGTGGGAGCAAAGAAACGGATGGTGGACATATGTAAGCTAGAGTTAATGAACCGGGCAGGATAGGGCCTGGATCTAAATTGGATGTACCGGCCATGCTTACAAAGTGGTCGTGGTGGTCCGACTTGGTGTGAATATGGCACTGGACTGCTACAACGGTGGACCGCCGCCAGTCACCACCGGCTTCGACGGCGTCGGGAGCTCATATCCGTAACTACCAACCGTCTACGGGACCCATCCGGGCCCGGAGTGCCGCAAGACTGGGACCCCTGTCATCCGAAATATGCAGACATATGTATAGGCCGAACATTTTGTTTTCATAACACGGGCAGAATCAAACGGTTGGTTGCCGCCGGTATACCACTTGCAACCTGCTAAAGTGTCTTCTATTGAGATTCTCTCTCACTTCTAGTCCTCTGCCAATCCTTGTGTCCTTCGATGACTGGGAAGATTGAGGTGTAGGTGGCAAGAGTGGGGCACGTTCCGGAAAGGTGGGGGTCGCTGTCCACAAAGCTTCATTGACACCATTTGGCATGGCAAGCACACTTGGTCACTGCCCACTGACATAGCGGCACCAGACAGTGCTTCTTTCTGCTCTTGTTTGGTGTTGAATGCCATGTGTTTCGCTGGTAGTGGCGGGAGGGATACAAGCTGGTTACCCGTAAGGCATGTAGACACATCCAAGAAATCAGGAAGCCGGTAGAAAAAATGACTCCATTTTTTGCCTCCGATACTCGGAATATAATGTGCAACTGTTCGCTTTGATAGTCCAACCCACGCCATCCCACGCAGTTTGTGGCGGCATAGTTAAGACGATGGACAGGATACAGGGACGTGGAACATTCCATTAGTATAAAATAAAGTTCATAATTGGACAATTTTGGACGTCGGAAACGTGGGTACACCCATCCACTCTGCACCCACCACACATCTCTACCTTGGACCGTTTTAGTGTACCATCCCCCTTGACAGTATCCGTACCACCAATCGAGCTCGACCATTTCCTCTCCTGTCTAGAAACTTGGGGAATCTCGCTGATTTCGGCGTACACCACCTCATAACAGACGCCATCTTATCACGCTCTGCGTGCTGTCGAAGCCGAGGACAGAGAGATTGCAAAATTAGGAGCGCAACAACCGAGTCAAAACTGTGACTCTACGCTTCTTGAGATACAATGCCCGCCTTCAACCTCGGCGAGTCTATCCCGCCGCACACGGAGCATGTAAGCAACTTTATGGTCACTCTTATTGTTTAAACATGTTCGGTCTTGGTGGCTAACCACAACATCTCGATGATTGCTTAGGCGGTGAGTGTGTCACTACCAACGTGGAGAGCAAATGTTGGTTATGAAGAAGGAGAGGACTGGGTTGTTGGCAGTATGACCACTGGTTATCCTCGGTATGTCACTTGCTTCATCTTTTGCTCGCACCATTCATTTTCAAAGGTCTTGATCATGTGCCATGATACTAAAACGGCAGTCTATTCTCCAGCTTCTTCATCCACAGGAGCATCCAAGCTTTTGCCAAAGACATTCTGGAGAAAATTGGGCGGAAAGGGCTGGTTGCTTTTCTGTTCCCAACTCGTCAGGTTGCTGCCCGGTGTGTGAGCTTTGTCAAATTACGCGCTCTTCCTGCCATCGTGTCATCTCTTGAAGTTCTGCATCTGGTTCTTGACCCGGCAAACCCGCAGTCCAAGGCTCTTCGTGGGCTATCTCCCTCTATCTCGGCCGTCATCTGCTCTCCCGAGGGTTTCAGTTTTCTGAAGCAGTATTGGCAGCACACGGGCGATGGTGTCTCTAGCCGCAGGGCAGAGTTCTGTCACAGTCTCTTCAAGGATGGTCTGTTGCGTGTGGATGAATCCCCCAAGAACACGGCTGCGCCCATGAGCCCAAAGCCATGCAGAGGACCAAAGCGTTACCAACGAAGGGGCTCTCTCGACGCAGGAAAGCCATCAACCACATCCCAAACGTCAACAACCGTCCCTGACAGAGAGGAGACGTCGCGATTCTTGGAGGAGCGCTTCGGTCGGAACCTGGATGTTTCTTTTGTTGAGCCCGCCAAATCGGCCATCAAACGGCGAATTGCCGGGGCGCTCAGAAGCGATCGTGAACTAACAGCTAGCCCGGTGCCCGAAAAGGAGATGGAATCTAATACCCGTGGTGTTGTCAACCTCCGCGAGGACGACATCTATCTTTTCCCAGCCGGCATGAACGCCATCTTTAACGCTCACCGTGCCCTTCTTGGAGCGCGTGGAGGTCTCAAGTCGGTCAACTTCGGGTTCCCTTATGTTGACACCCTCAAGATTCTTGAGAAGTTTGGCCCTGGATGCGTCTTCTACGGCAATGCGTCCGAGGCCGACCTTGACGACCTCGAAGCTCGGCTGAAAGCAGGCGAGCGCTTCCTGGGGCTCTTTTGTGAATTCCCGGGCAATCCGCTCCTCACTTGCCCCAATCTTGCCCGCATCCGCGAGATGGCCGACAAGTACGACTTTGCCGTCGTGGTGGACGAAACAATCGGGACCTTTGCCAACATCAACGTTCTCCCCTTCGCCGATATCGTCGTCTCTAGCTTGACCAAGATCTTCTCGGGTGACTGCAACGTCATGGGAGGCAGTGCCATCTTTAACCCAAACAGTCGATACTACTCTGCGTTAAAAGACTTTGCCCGCACGGGGTACGAGGACACATACTGGCCCGAGGATGTCATGTTCATGGAGCGAAATAGCCGGGACTTTGCGTCTCGGATTGAACGGATCAACGCCAACGCTGAGGCCATCTGTGATGTGTTTCGTGAGAACAAGCTCATCAAGGCGGTCTTTTACCCGCGTGACAACGAGTCCAGCGCCAACTACGAAGCCTGCAAGGTTCCTGGTGGAGGGTACGGCGGGTTGATCTCGGTCGTGTTCCACCGCAAGGAGCAGGCTGTTGCATTTTATGATGCTGTTGACACAGCCAAGGGGCCAAGCCTGGGAACCAACTTCACGTTGACATCCCCCTATGTGCTTCTGGCTCACTATCAAGAGTTGGAATGGGCGTCGCAATTTGGTGTTGACCCTGATCTGATCCGCATCAGCGTCGGGTTGGAGGACACTGCTGAAATTGTAAAGGTGTTTGAAGCTGCATTGCATGTAGCAGAGCACGGCTCGCAATAGGCAGTTCCGTGTAGAACGCATAGAATTTGAAAGCAACATCAACCAAAGCCCCCGTAATGCTACCATACCCAATTCGCTCAAAACTCCTGCTGAGGTATCACTGTGTCTGACTTTATGTACAACTTCCATTAGGTAAATTATCCCTTCCTTTTTTGCTTCCCTTGCACAGGGATCACATCACGATACACGGCGGCTGTGCACCTTCCACGTACAAATCGCCCAGGAGCTCCTTTCGCCGCTCGTCCTCGTTGTTCCTCTGCTTCTCCTTGGTCTCCTTTGGAAACCACCTTTCCAAGTATCGAACGAGCTCCATATCAATATGTGCTGTGTGGAAGGTTAGCGACCAGGATTCATGAAACAGCGGGATTGAAAGAGACAACATACTTTCGTTGGCCCGTTGAATCACATCGGCTCGACATAGCGGGCAGAAGCGCTTTTGCCTGTTTTGCATCTTGATCATGCACCGGATGCAAAACAGATGGTCGCAGTCCAGTCGGATGGGCAGCCAACATATGGAGAGGCCTGTGTGAGATAGAGAGAGGGAGGTCAGTATCGAAGACATTACATTGGTTCTCTCCTGGCCTCAGCACCGAGACACAGCCCACCCGCTAGGCTGCACAACATATGTGTCACTTACAGACAATGCACGTGTAATCCACGACTTGTGGGACAAGGCTGATGACGTCTCGAGACAGCTGGGCGCAGATGTCCTTGGATATGGTCTCGGAGATGAAGTGTGCCGAGTTCATGACTTTTGGAAAAGTCTTTTTCACCCCCAGGGACGTTCTCTTGTCGAATTCTACAGCAAAAGAGGGAGCGGGTTAGTCTAGTGGACGGCTTGAAGATGGGACGAGTGGCACCCTGAGCATTCCGAGAGCCTACTTTTGATTATTTTTGTTATGGCTGTCTGATTCAGTTCCTGGAACTGCAAGTTCTGCAGTAGCGTGGCATTCAACGAGAGGAAGTGTTGGAAGGCGACGGCGCTGGACTTAATCTTGAACTTCTGCGGCAGCTGGCGCTTGCCCACCTCTTCTTGGAACCAGACGAGTTGCTTGCGAGCTCTGTCGCTGCTGCGAGCACCGCCGGAAACCTCGTTGGTGGAGAAGAAGACCTCGGCCGAGAGGTAAAGGTCCAGAATCTCGCGCCAGCGATACAGATCTGACCGGGAGAAGTCGATGACTGGTTTTCGCGGTCTGGCTACTTGTGCGATCTCGTTTCCAATCACGTGGATGTTTTCGATCATGGCAACCCGCTCCTTGTCCTGGAGAGTATCCAACTCATTGACATCCTGCTGGAGGACACTGAAAAAGCGAGCATCGGCATCCAACGGGACGTCAACCCACTCGCCGTCACTGGTTTGTTGCTGGCGATGGCTACACGGGGGCGCAGAGTCATGTGTCAAGGCTGATGGTCCAGGTTCTGTGCTGGCGGAAGAGGTGGGAGATAGAGATACTGGTGATTCTGGCAGCGAGTCGACTTCTGTTTTCTGATCCAGAGGTTGAGCACTTGTAGTGGCTGGACGCACAACCAGTTTGGGTCTCAGGAGATGGGAGTCGTCCGACTCTAAGCGGTATTCGGCGTTTCGCTCAGCTACCAGCTTTTGTAACGTGTCCGGATCGTAGCCATTGTTTATCAGCTCCTCCCGCACCTTACCAAGGATCTTTTTGAGCTGACGATAGGGAACCGCCTTGTCTACCCAGTGTCTTGGATAGGTCTCAGCCTCCAAGGCCTCCTTGAAGGCGTGGCCGAATTTCATCGTAATGTTACCACTGACCTGGCTGGCTTAAAATGTAACTGCGAGGATGGCATGTGCATGGCGGGACAAGGCGCTCGATATGCTTCTCAGGGTGCCGAATTTGCAGTCGCGGGTCAAGATGGGGCGGGAGGGGATTTATAGGTAATGTTGCTTCTCGGTGAAGGTGGTTCAAGACGAGGTGACAGACGGCCAGACCAGCCAAAGCGCGGAAGCCAAGGATAGGACACCTGGTAGTGGTTGCTTGGCCTCCCCCCTAGCCAATTCCCCACAGTCAACGTGACAAAATGGGTGGCGGTTGCAGTTTGTCAAGCAAGAGGTTTGTAATGGCGCCTTTGAGCAGCGGCCAAACGTTCGGAGCGTTCAAGCTAGCGAAAAGAAGGAATCAGACGGAATCGAGCGTGTTCATCTCTCCTTTCTCAACCCGTAAACAACCCTGAACCCTGAACCCCTCAACGCTCGTCCGACCTCGCCATGTATCCGTGAAAAGTCTAGATGCACCGCTTATTTTGTGGTGGGCATTGAGACACATGCCACTTTTCCCAATCGGGATTTCGTCGTCATTTGGCCCTGTAGGTTTGTGGTGATGGGTCAGCCCACCAGAATGGTCTCCATCAAGATTTCCAACAGTAGCCCCGCCCCCGCCATGGCTCCACTAAAATGTTGGCAGCATGACAAGCATAAACGTCTCTGGAAGGACTCTCGGACCCCTACTTCCCAGGAGCATGGAAACATGCACATGCTTCTTGATTCGTTTTCACTCTCTTCAGCGGACGTGTAGAACCCTGAGCACCCAACTATCAAAACACCCTTTATTATACGAATGGGAGCCGACCAATCCACACCTCGGGGTGCCAGTCAGGCGGCCACCACCGTCACCCAGCAGAAAACATGCTATTATGAAGTTCTAGGGGTTGATCGTCAGGTGCCGGACGAAGAGTGAGAGAGACTCCCTGCTCCCGTACAAGATGAATGTAGTCTGACTTTGAGGCCTTTTGGATGTAGAATTCGGAGGGCCTACAAGAAAAAGGCGTTGGAGCTGCATCCCGATCGCAACTACCACGATACCGAGAACGCGACGCGGAAGTTTGCCGAGCTACAAACAGCATACGAAATACTATCGGACCCCCAGGAACGAGCTTGGTACGACTCGCATCGAGATGCTATCCTCAGGGGTGATGACGAAGTGGCTGGGGGTGCGCCTGGCGGACAGGACCCCGGCAATCACACCTCGGCGAATGCTGTCTTTGCACTGATGAGTCGATTCAATTCCAGCGTACCGATGGATGACAGCCCGCGTGGTTTCTTTGGGATATTGAACGTCTTCTTCGAACAGCTTGCCGCAGAAGAAGCTGCAGCCTGCGAGTGGGACGGAACCACCCCCACACACTACCCACCGTTTGGCAAAGCGGAAGACGACTACAACACGGTGGGCAAGTCGTTTTATAATGTGTGGTCAAGCTTCTCGACGAGGAAATCCTTTCAGTGGAAGGATGTGCATCATCTTGCGCACGCACCAGACAGGAGGATCCGTCGCTTGATGGAAAAGGAGAACAAGAAGCTCCGCGATGAAGGCATCAGAGAATTTAACGATGCGGTCCTCTCTTTCGTTGCGTTTGTCAAGAAAAGAGATCCCCGTTATGTTCCCAACACACAGTCTGAGGCGGAACGGCAGCAGGTCCTTCGCAATTCCGCGGCAGCCCAGGCGGCCCGGTCGCGAGCAGCGCACCAGGAAAAGATGGCCGAGTACGTGGTGCCAGACTGGGCGCAGCCGAAAGAACACCAAGACTACGAGGGCGAGTTTTCCATGTCGGAAGAAGAGTCCGAGGTTGAGGAGATCGAATGCGTGGTGTGCAACAAGACGTTTAGGAGTGAGAAACAGTTCGAGGCTCACGAAAAGAGCAAGAAACATATCAAGGCAGTACAGCAGTTGAAAAGACAGATGAGAAAGGAAAACATGCACTTCGATCTAAATCCTCAAGATTCACCAGGGGCATCTACGCCGCAGTCTCCACAGCCAGAGCAGGACGCGCAAGTCATCCAGAGAGAGAGGGACATGACCAACACAGCACCGCTGGTTTCTGAGGACGGGAGGACCGGAGAAGAAAAGCAAGGGCCCGTCGAGCAGGATGATGATCAAGAACAGAGCACACAATCATCGTCGAGTCCAGAAGATGACGAGTATGCACCACGTTCCACGGTGGAAGAGCGCATTGTCAACGGGGCAGGAGCCACCAAGAAGGTGTCACAGCCACAAGCAGACGATAGCGGAGACTTGGCAGATTCTACAGCTGCGAGCGTTGCCAACCTCACACTCAGCGAACCGGCGCCAGGTAAAAAGGTTGGTAAGGCGAAACTGAAGCGAGAAAAGAAAGCAGCTCGGCAGGCAGAGTCACAAATCCAGGATTCGGTAGGTTTCTGAGTATTGCAAAGCTCAATAATGATATTCGATGCTGACTGCTGGGCTTCAGCTACAATGTATGGTATGTAAAGAGGCATTCCCAAGCAAGAACAAGCTCTTCGACCACATCAAAGAACTCAACCATGCAGCTCCGGTCTCTGCCACGCCTGGTAAATCTGGAAAACAGAAGAGAAAGAAATAATCACCATACCGGTGCGTGTATCAGCTAGTGCTGTGCATCATCTAATCGAGCAGAGTGTCCTCGATTCTCAAACATCATAGCGGGGAGAAGGTTTTGTTGAGAGTCCCCTAACCTGGGCATGCACACCACGGCGTTGGCAACGCCCCTTTCCCCAGAACTACTTGTTGCCATATCCCAAAATATTACCTCCAAACAAGTCATAAATCAAGCACCGTATCTGTGTCGTCCTCGTCACTCAGTGTCTCCACCTCATCAATCGCTCCAGCTCGACCGAAACCCATCCCGTGCTCCGGGTCATGAGGCGAGACATTGATGATGGCCTTGCCCTGAACATGCTTGACAGAGCTCTTCCACAGATCCCAATCATCCTCATCCTTGATGAGAAAGCCAATGAGCATGCTAGGGTCCATGTCTTCTACGTGGAGATGCCGCAATCGTCGGGTGTGGCAGGAGTCCAATTCTTCTATGGTATAGTCGTTCGGATTCTCTCGATAAGGAAGCGCTGGCCGTGGGTGATGGGGATCGAGGTAAAAGAGCCATTGCCCCTGAGCACCGATGAAGTAGTGGGATGATGACGGGCGTCCGCTGGAGTGTGTTAGACGGAGGCTAGAGAGCATGAATATGCAAGGTGCATCAGGACTTGCTTACCCAGCAATACCAATGGCTTGTGGCAATTGTAAGGTAGATATGAGCGCTTCATGGTAGATTGGGTTGATCTTGTCAATCCCCAGCCTCGTAGATACCAGAATTAATGTCGGGTGAAAGTGGTTGCCGTCAGGGTTCGCGGTTGACATGAAGTTGTCTTCGTATACTTCAGGAAGATCTCGTGTCAGGTACACTCGCAGGGAGCTATCGTGCTTCTTGGCCAGAGCCCTGTTGTTTGTTAGAGTCAAGTTTCCATCCACAGAAGGGTCACGTACTGGATGCACCGTGCCGTCGCAGATGGGCCAAACCACTCTCCAGGGTACTTTCCACAAGCAGCTGCACCATGGTTGACAAAGTTCTGTATGGAATATGGAGCACGAGGATCATCTGCGAATAGGCACACGATTTCGCGTTCGATGTCAGGGTTCGTCGGTCGTCTCCAAGCTGCACAAGAGAGACAAATCAGCAACAGTTCACACACTATAGCAAGCATGGCCGGAGATTCCTTACCACGTCCTGCACGGCTGATCAACATTGCATTGGCCAACAAGCTCTGCCCAGACCTGATCATGCATCCCCAGCCCGTATCTGATGAAAAGCCGGTCTGGTCCCCAAAAGAAGTCTTGAATCGCATGGTGAAGGACAAGGCTGCGGCCGCTTTCGGGTCGGTCGAGCGAGGAATTACTTCGAATCCGGTACGATATGTCATCCATATGCGGGACTCGAAATCATCGAGAAAGGCCGGGGGCCAGCCGCCATCTTGACCGGGCTCTTCGTATGCAAGAGCTGAATCAAAACTGCTGGCAACGGAGAGAGGAGGTGTTTCGGGCACTTGTAGCTGGTGCTGACCACTAGCCGCAACGGGAATGGGGGGAACTGCTTTTGCATTCGATGTATTCACCGGCACTCCCGCCTTCTCTGTGGCTCTTCGTGGCTCCGATTCCACGCCTGCCCCAGGCTCGGGTACTATAGCGGTAAGAGTGGCATCTGCGGGTGGTGTGCTGGTGGTGAGCGTAGGGGGTGTGCCGTATTCTTTTGTATCGAGGAGATATGAGCAACCCAAACACCACACTGGTTCATTGCTGCTTCGATCATTGGTAGGTTCTGGGTCCCAGATTCTCTGCAAGATGCGTCGGCCTACACGGCTGACCTCGGCCCCGGCGGATATCGCTGCCTCCATCGCAGTCGCGATCTTGGGTGATGTTTCCGAGACGGCCGATTGCCAGTTGTTGCTGCCTGAGCGCATCGACTTCATCAGATTTGGTGAAGATATAACAAAGCAGAGAAGCGGAAAAGAATACGGTCGCGGCAGTGATTTTCAATGTGGTTCAAAAACAAGGTGGAAGTTAATGCTGGCCTGCTAGAAGCTCTGTCCTCCTGATCGGATGGATCCTGTGAGCTTCTTGAGGACACCAGCTACACTGTAGCGTGAACTAACAAAGAAGGGCATGCAGTGTCACTGCGCAGGAGATAAAATAGCTCTAGCAATGGCCCAAAGGCAAAGAACAGATGAAGTTGGCGAAAGAAACGATATGGGACGGAACACCACAAGGAGCAGCACGGCAATGTTTGACTTTGGAACGGCCAGAAGGCTGGAAGGAAGAAAGCTGGGTTGATCTTGAGAGGTGAGAGGTAGGACAAGCTCATAAGGGAGGTATGTCATATGAGTCGCGGGGGTCTCCACAACGACCAGATGCCAGCTGTGGCGAAGGCTGCCTGCCGAGTGCACACCCGGCAACCGCCAAGCCCTTTGGGTCAAATCTACGATTACCCTAACCCTCCAATTCCAACAGTGTACCTTCCTTGCGTGCCAAGAGTAATACAAAGCTAGACTTTCATGACATCCTCCTGCCACTGAGGCAACGACAGCACTGCTCCATCCCCAGACATCGCTTGCCAGGCCACAAGTTTATCTGGAAGGCATGTGACTGGATAAGCTGGGAGATTTTCACTCTCTTTGGACTTTCGTTCCCAACATCCAGAAAACACGCCAAGAACCGACTTCGACCCCTGGTATTTCGTCTACGCCACCGCAGCTTATTCATTCTACTACCAGAGTTGTCCGCATAAAATATTCGGCATTGCACTACCTGCCGGTTTTCGCTGAATTCGGAATCCCCTTCTCCCGCTTCTTCAAACGATAGGATTTATATTTTTGACGACTATGCCGCCAAAGAGGGGAAAGCGGCCATATGCAGGCCCCAAGGCTGCTCACCTTCGATCTACCCCCGGAGTCCAGGGCCATGTCAGTTCCTTTTCCTCAACGACGTTTTTCCAGAGTGTTGCGCACTCAAATGGTACGATTTCCAGATTCCGCCCTGGCTTGGTTGCAGGACTTATCTCATCTAACGCCAACAGACTTTTCTTTGAAGGATGAGGTTAGGAACACTCAGTCCCACCACCTTGACTCAGCCTGGACTTCCGGTACGGTGAAACTTCGACAAAAGCCTGTATCGTTTGTTAGTGCTGGATACAGCGAACCTTTAAAACTTCTTGAAGATATCGAGCAAGACAAAGTTCCCCCTGGCGAGGCTACAGAGAGCAAGGCCGACGACATGGACATCACTACCGTAGACGTCAACCTCAACGTATCCGCGGAGGCTGTCATAGAGAAGACGACTCTCGTTGAGCTAGATTCAGCGGCCAAGGGCAAGATGGTTCTTTCCAACTCGACGTCTCAAGACAACCCCTCCAGCGAGACTCCCCAAGAACAGGCACAAGACCTCTTTTTCTTTGACGTTAGCGGAGATAAAGCTATCCGAGACAAACACCGTGCTGTCCATCCGCCACCCCTGGTTCCCATTCGGAAGCCATCATTGGCCGAATCTGATTCCAGCGAGGAAGTTATCCTCTTCAGAGGCCGTGCAGGTAACGCCAAAACAGTTCCGCAAAGCAACTTTGTGGTTCGTAACGGCGTTGCTATCAATACCACAACCGCCATAACTCCGACCGGTCATAAGACCAAACCTACAGCTGCAGAGGAAACGAGCCTGCGTGATGATCCCGAAGTGATTCCTGTAGCCCGCGAAAAACGAGCAGGACGCCAGCGCAGCCGTTCAAAAGCTTCCAAGATTCCCAAAACCGACGAAGATGAAGAGGACGCCATTCTGGCAGATTATATCGCCAACATGAGTGCCAACCCAGAGGATGACTTTATTTCAAACCAGCTACGTTCATTCAACAACCGTCGGGATCTTGGGGGTGACAATTTCGCTCTCAACCTCGGCTCCGGTGACGAGAATGACATGCCGGTGGTTGAAGATTTGTCAGGCGACGAACAACAAGCTGAGTCTAGTGGTTCTGGTCTTAGTGATGCCGACGAAGATGACGGGGATGAGAACGATGAGCCAGATGAAGACGACGATATGGACGCCGATATGGATGACGAGGAGCTTGCACGACTTCTTGCCAAGCAGGAAGAGCTTGGGTTGGGGAGCGATGAGCTTGTTTTGATACCCGAGTCTTTCGGAGTAAGCAAGCGAGGGGCGAAGAAGGGAGGCCAGAAAAGGGCAACATCCTCATCGTTCGCCAAATCTGCGAATGCCAGCTCCGTTGCTGATGCATTTGATGATCTGGATCTTGCCGACTGGACTGTGCCAGTCCCCCGCAAGCGACGCTCCAAACAACCACCCAACTTCAACATTTCGGATTCTGAAATCGAGGCAAAACTGAAGTTGGATTGGTCACGCGATCGGGAACGAAAGAAAGAGCGCAAGCTTGCCCGTGAGTCATTACGTGGTCAGGGTCTTCTTGACAAGAACGCCAGCCCCGACGATTTGCGCGTCAAGTATCCAATGGGCCTTAGACTGGAAGACTTCAAAACTGAGCTGGTGGCTTTTCTGATCAGCTCGGATGAGCGGTAAGGCATTTGAGGCATCGGAGCTAGAACAAACGTAGGCTAACTCGGTGACACAGTCTCGAATTCCCCCCGCTCGACAAACATGGGCGTATGGTCCTCCACCAGCTTGCCTTGAAATTCAATGTCAAGTCCCAGTCTACAGGAAAGGGCACAACACGCCGGCCGGTTCTCTACCGGAGCAAGCGGACCATCACATTCAAACCGCACCAGATCACAGAAGCGACACGCCAGGTAGATGGTGCCGCCCGCCGGGTGGGGCGCAAGTACTTCCCCCGTGCTGACGTAGCTGGTCCACGGGGCGACACTCCCCGGGATGGATTCAGAGGAAGTGCACATGTGAGCGTAAAAGCCCTGGTACTTCGAGAAGGAGAGGTGGTTGGCGCCTCTGCCCCTGAGTTGGGCCAGGAAAATAAAGGTCGCGCGATGTTGGAGAAGATGGGCTGGAGCAAAGGCATGGCTTTGGGAGCCTTGGAGAACAAGGGTATCTTGGAGCCCGTCGCTCAGGTCGTCAAGAAGTCGAAGGCTGGCCTTGGTCGTACATGATGTGTGTTGAGAGTTTTGAGATCATTATTTTTTCGTAAACCATCATCATGAATAGTCCAAAAGGGATTATGTAGGTCCCAAATACGTAACATGTTCGTGTCCTAGTTATCTGTGCCGCGATGTCTGGATATTGAGCTCTATTATTTCCAAGAGACCAACACGAAACTAGACATGGAGAGGTAGAAGTGCAAACAAGAGAGTACCGATCGTCACATTTACTGATGGAGACCAGGTGGGTTTGTTCATATGCACGATTTCATTTCGCCCAAAACCCTGATATCAAGGTATGTAGTGTACAACCGCAAAAACCCCGTAATTGACCGATAAAAAAACATTGCCCCCATAAAAAGCAGACCATCCGTGACGCGTTGCATTAAGAGACCCCAAGGATTGTGTGCCCTGGCGCAAGCCTCATCATGACTCCCAAATGCCAAAGCAAATCCTATGCCCTATTGAGAAAAAAGAGAGAGAAAAGACAAGATCATCCAACCACCTATTTCGTGCTCGACGAATACTTGGTGACGGCCTTGGTGCCTTCAGACACGGCGTGCTTGGCAAGCTCGCCGGGAAGGATGAGGCGCACGGAGGTCTGGATCTCACGGGATGAGATGGTGGACTTCTTGTTGTAGGCGGCAAGCTTGGAAGCCTCAGTCGCGACGCGCTCGAAGATGTCTATCGGGCACAAGGGTCAGAAAAAGGCGCGCTTTAAAGACGGATTGCTTTGGACAGAAACATACCGTTCACGAAAGAGTTGAGGATGGACATGGCACGGTTGGAGATACCAGTGTCGGGGTGGACCTGCTTGAGGACTGCAAAGTTTGTTAGCGAAATCCAGATGGACTGCATGGGACTCGAGGATGGGCAAAGTCGCGCTTCGACCCGGGAATGCCACTCACCCTTGTAAATGTAGGACGAGTAGGTCTCCTTGCGCGCCTTGGTGCGCTTCTTCTTCTCGCCAGAGGCAGCGGTCTTTTTGCCAGCATCCTTCTTCTCGGGAGCCTTGGAGGCAGTGGCGGGGGCCTTGTTGGCGGGCTTCTTGTCAGCGGCCTTGGGGGGCATTTTGGCGTTTTTTTAAAATGGGTTGGTGGGTAAGTAAGACGAAGTGAACTGAAGTTCTGGATGGATCTGGCGATTTGATGGGCGTGGAAGAGTTTGTGGGAGAGTTGGTTGATGGAGGAAGAAATGCAGCCGGCGAGGGGGGATGGGCCTTTTGTAGCTGACGCGACATGCGAGTGCCGTGGTGCTGATTGACTGATTGATTTGAGTACCGCGCCGAAAGGTGGGGACATGCCGCTTGATTTGGCAAAAAAATAAGGCACAAAGGAAGGCAGCCCCGGTCCAAAGTTGCAAGGTGACGCGGTGGTCCAAGCGCCACAACACGCTCCTGAGGCTCCGAATGGGGCATAGCAGCACCCAACCAGAAATAATGCACACTCCAGATCTGCGGCTGGTATTTTTCTCTCGACCTTTGCTGGGAAATCAGGGCCCCGCCCAGCAGGGCAACCCTGTCGGAACTTGGTGGTGGAATCTCAGTTGTGGTGCAAGGCGGGCCAGGCCCGATGTGAGCCTCGACGACAGCTCATGCGCCAGCCATCCGCAACCCGGCGTGTCGTTCGGGTTTCTTTCTCTCTTTCGTTCTTCTGTATCTGCCTCTCCATTAAACCTCAACTCTCAGAATCCCGGCCACAGCGGCCAGGAATCAGGGTCCGTTCACCTTGGTTCTCCTGGGATGTGTAAATCTGCCTGTGTATTCCATGACAATCGACGGAGAACGTGTCCGGCGTTCCACCAAAGATAGAGATGTGAAAGCTAGGTGGATTATGCCCTGATACATTGACACAGTGACACATGGGATGGACTGATGGAGCCTCCTCGGCTCCTCAGGGGAGCTGCTTTAGCAGGCACACCTAGGTGTGTGTCAACACCCTCCAGCCTTACAGAACTCCATGCCATCCGAGGCCGGCCTTGATTGGCTCTGTCCTGCTCAACTGCCATCTCCGTTCGCTTCCAAGACCTGGGGAAGAGCCACTCTCACCCTGGTGGCACATGACAATTGCGGATGCAGATGGACTTTGACCCAGTGTTGGCAGCTGCGGGAAGGGCCGCATGGGAGAGAAGACGAGCCTGAAGGGTTCTAGATCTGTCACGCAGCTCGGCCCGAGAGAGCGGATGCCCTGCCCGGATGGGGTTTCACACGATCCGGAGACCTGGGGGATCTGGGGTATCATGGGGCAAAAGCTTGACTGGTGAGGCTATATCTACTTTTGGGCCCAATCCTGACCCAATATGGCACGAAAACCCACATGTAAATGTGTATGAGGCTCAAGAGCACCTACCTGTGTTCAAAAAGGGTCAAGCAGCCTTTTTGGACCCTTCAGGTTCCCTGAACCCAAAAATCAAGCCCCAATCTTAAAGAGTCCAGGTCAAATCGACCTAAAATGCGAGTTTATACCAGTACTGTACCTCCTTGAGGACGTAAAAAGAGCATACATCTGCCCAGTCCAAGGATAAGTCATGATGGACTTGTCAGCCTGGGTTGACCAAAAAAAAACCCAACATGCCAAGCGAACCCAACCAGTCCATTCCAGAATGAACCATGCTTCAACACACAAGGTAGACAGACCAGAGGGTCCTAAAACAAGACTTGGATGAGCGAAACCCACACGCTCGGCCAATTTTGATGGACAAAAATGGCACAAAAAGCCAAACAAACAACAGGAACGACAAGAGCCAACCAGAACCAAGTGGACAAGTATGAGTTGTCCCAGATTGCAAAGTCAGGTCGGCTGGGAGACCAGACTGAGTTGCAATGAACTTCAGGTACCGGGGTTCGAGGGTCGAGGCGGCCTGGGGCAGAGCGGTCAGATGAGTCCAAGTGATCTGAGTAAATCAGTCAGCCAAGCTCCATGACCAAAGAGGGCAGGGTGGTTGTGGTTGCTAGTGCTGTGGATTGTTGTGATTGCTCTGATTTTGCCGGTGTCGAATCACAGAGGATGGCCCCTGTTTTTTCATTTTTCGAAGACGCGCAGTGGCAGGAGAGAAGAAAAAAAGGGACCATGCAGTGCAGTCAGTTAGGATGCGCGACAGAACGCGGTCGGGGGATGGCGCGATATTTGTACAATCAGGAACGTCAAAATCGAGGCAAGCGTTCCTGGTCTGTGGCCCTTTTTTTTTTTTTGTGGGCAGCCTGATTCAGTTTTGCTGGTCGCTGCGTTGCAACCACCCAATTGCCGGCTCTGTGGTTGTTCTGCCCGATTTTTTTACCCTTGCAGCCTGGGGTGCCACAGCTGCCACGCCCTGTTTTGGGACTAGCCCCATTGGCCCCGATCAACACTGTGAAAGGCGCGGGTGATCCGTGATCTGGCGCTCTACGCGAAAACTACTTAACTCACACATCCCCCACCAGCACTCTGCTTCTCCCATCCATTCCATTTTCCATCAGCAAACTTCCGCTCTACCATCAACCAACTCACCCAGACCTTTGAGTCTCTCGTCCTTGCCCAACTACACCAACTTTTTCTCAACTTTTCCACCCACTTAACTCTATCAAAATGACTGGCGGCGGCAAGTCCGGTGGCAAGGCGAGCAGCGGCAAGAACGCGCAATCGTGAGTCTTTCCCACGCGAACCGCTCAAAACCTGCCAGGCGCATCACGGTCTGGACCTCTGAGGTCCCGATCTGGATGCCCTGTCGCGTTTTAGACGCGTTTTCCCATCCTCTCTTTAGTTTTCGTTGCTAACATGTCGCTTGCAGTCGTTCTTCCAAGGCTGGTTTGGCTTTCCCCGTCGGCCGTGTTCACCGTCTTCTCCGCAAGGGCAACTACGCTCAGCGTGTCGGTGCCGGTGCTCCCGTCTACCTCGCCGCTGTTCTTGAGTACCTCGCTGCCGAAATCCTCGAGTTGGCTGGCAACGCCGCTCGTGACAACAAGAAGACCCGTATCATCCCCCGTCATCTCCAGCTCGCGATCCGCAACGATGAGGAGTTGAACAAGCTCCTTGGGCACGTCACTATTGCCCAGGGTGGTGTCCTTCCCAACATTCACCAGAGTAGGTTTTTCTTCACATCTGCACCGGTATCAATGTTCTAACATGTTGTTTTCAGACCTTCTTCCCAAGAAGACTGGCACCAAGCCCGGCAAGAACGCCTCGCAAGAGTTGTAAATGGGTTGTGGAATTTTGTCGTCTTTTCTGCTTTCATTTTTCGGTCGGCACGTTGGGTTCATGATATTGGGGTCACGGTCTAGGGTCAACGGTTGCTTTTTATCGCGTTTGTGGGTTGTACATTAATTCCATGATGGGCATGGTCATGGATGGGCACGAATGAGAATACCTTCTAAAGATCATCATTTTATTTTGCCATTGTCCTGCTGTATCTGTTCTTGGTTGTCCTGCACTACAGTGGTGAAGCTACGAGCGTCTCAGGCTAGGCCGGAGAATCCATCCGCTGTTGAGGTGTGGTGTCGCTGGATCTCGAGATCGTTTTGCACCGGTCAATGATGTCAGGTGAATGCTCTCAGCACGAAACTAAGCTTTTGTCAAGATACGCCCATCTGCAAGCTACAGGTTGGAGGCAACCACTTTGCATTCGACGTCGCCCATGGCATGTGTCTGTTCTCCGTTCCAGTCTCCTCGTCTAAATTTATGTACATTCCATCTCCATTGCCAATGTTGGATCAGAACTTGAGCGGCGGGGGAGCTGCACACGAAAACATATGTCAGCCAGGCGACTTGCACGTTGAGAATGATAGGGAGTGCTGCAGACTCACGGTCGAGGTTGGGGACTGGCAAGTTTCTCTCGTACTTGGATCCTGTGGAATATTGTCAGTATATCTTGCATCAATAGGTTATAAAGGTTGTGTGGGGCATACCTCCGGGGGCCGTTGGGGGGATATAAGGGTCGGGGTGCTTCCAATTCTCCAACAACTTCTCTGTCTCTTTCAACAGCGCCTGTAAATGTTCGTGAACCTTCTTGTCAGTTGCCATATCTCCTGTCTTCGGCATCAAGGGTCGTCGGATAGAAAGCGTACACGCTGTAGTCTGGGGTCGGTGACAGCCCGGTTCTTCTCAAACAGGGAGCGGATGTAGAGCGCCTGGCCGCGCCAGACATCACGGTGTACCGACCAGTCGAGCGCGAGCTTCAAAGAGCGGCGATAAAGCGACCTAGAAGACGATGTCAGTGGACGACCTGTGACATGGTATGGTGAGGATGTGGGGATATAACTGACAAGGCCGCCATCCGGGAGGACATAATGGGCAGCTTTGCGGGATCGTGACGTCGGAAACCTCGGTCAATCTGGGTTGCAGTGTGTTCGGCGCCTCAACCGCCGTGCTGAGCGTCAAGGCCCAGAAAGCAGATTCGAAAGATCAAGCAGCGTTAGTCCCAGGTCCAATAGCAGGGGGTGGACGAGGGTCGCGGACGTGGATATGAGGTCGTCGGGTTTGAGCTCAAATGACAAAGTGGATTGGAGGGAGCTTGCTGCCAAGCTGCAAGGTGTTTCTGCCTCAGGCCACAGCTCATCGTGGGTGACGGTGGCTCGCTGCTGCTTCTCCAACCCGAACCCGCGAGATGGGCTGCCGGAGCGGATTAAGCTGCAACCGCCCAAGCACCGGTCGGTGGGGCTCCCGACTGTCAGACAGCCTACCTAGCCAACGACGTTTGAGTCCCAAGGCGCTGACGTTCCGTTCCATATTGCCGAGCCCAGAGAGACCCGTGCGGCCCCGGTGAGTACTTTGGCCGCCACGCCAAAGCTGCTGCAAGTTGAGGTCACCAGACGGTTGGCGAGTGGAGGCCGTGCAATATGTTAGCCGTGATGCGCCGGCAGCGCCGTGGCGCCGCTCCCAGCTGTGTGCTTCGTGCAAGGATTGTGAGTCTGCCAACTGGACGCCGTAGCTATTTTTTTCCAACCTGGATTTCGGAAAGCAACCTCCTGTCTCAACGGCGCAATTCAACCTCTTGCCTACACATCACTCCTCGCTCTCAAGACTCCTCCCTCAACATCTCGACCAGCCCGTCGCAGCGCACAAGGTCAAATTCATCATTTGGTTGCCCAGTGCGGTCTTTACGCGACATATTTGTTTGTGACCTCACCCTGCCTTGCGCTCTTTCCCAGCCAAAAAAAACTGTTGACTCGAACCTCCCGCGTCTCTCTGCCGAACCCAGACTCGTGCTGCACCCGATCTACGAATTCCCGCAGTAAACAACCGCATACTCGTCCTAGCATACGCACGTCGACAATATGGTGTACAGAGGTCTCCGCCTTGCGGCTCGCGCTGCTCCCAAATTTGCGCTCTACAACAACAATACAGCCCTGCGACAACTGCCCCTGCAGTTCCAACATGTGCGGACATATGCCGACAAGATCGTCAAGGTGCCCCAAATGGCCGAGTCGATCAGCGAGGGTACTCTGAAGCAGTGGAACAAGTCAGTTGGTGACTTTGTTGAGCAGGATGAGGAGATTGCGACCATTGAGACCGACAAGGTACGCATAGCCCAGCCCATCAGGACTCTTCCGCGAACTCCTTTTGTGTCACTTGCTTCCGGTCTAACTGATATGCCGTAACGCAACAGATTGATGTTGCTGTCAATGCTCCTGAGGCCGGTGTCATCAAGGAGTTCCTCGCCAACGAGGAAGATACCGTCGTTGTTGGCCAGGATCTTGTGCGTATCGAGCTTGGAGGTGCGCCGTCGGGCGACAAGCCTGCCGCTGAACCCAAGGAATCGGCTCCCGAAAAGAAGGCCGAGCCTGAGAAGGCTCCCGAGCCCAAGCAGGAGGAGAGCAAGCCTGCTGCCTCTGCCCCTGCCCCTGCCCCCCCTAAACAGGAGACACCAGAACCCAAGAGCAAGCCCGCTCCAGCGGCCGCCCCTGAGAAGCCCGCCACTCTGGGCAACCGCGAGGAGAAGAGGGTACGATTATACTTGCACAATCACACTGCCAGCTAAGCGTGCCCTTTTGCTGACTGAAGCCCAACAGGTCAAGATGAACCGGATGCGTCTTCGCATTGCCGAGCGCTTGAAGCAGTCTCAAAACACCGCCGCTTCTCTGACCACATTCAACGAGGTCGACATGTCAGCTCTGATGGAATTCCGCAACAAGTACAAGGAGGAGGTTCTCAAGAAGACTGGTGTCAAGCTTGGCTTCATGAGCGCTTTCTCGCGTGCTGCCGTACTTGCCATGCGCGATATTCCTGCCGTCAACGCCTCGATTGAAGGTCCCAATGGCGGTGATACCATCGTCTACAGAGACTACGTCGACATCAGCGTTGCTGTTGCTACTGAGAAGGGTCTCGTTACCCCTGTTGTCCGCAACGCTGAGGCTATGGATCTTGTTGGCATCGAGAGGTCCATCGCTGAGCTGGGCAAGAAGGTACGTCTAAAATTACCATTTGCAAAAAAGCTCTGCAAGTATCAGACCCTAACATGGAAACTCTTTTAACAGGCTCGCGACGGCAAGCTCACTATTGAGGACATGGCTGGCGGTACCTTCACCATCAGCAACGGTGGTGTCTTCGGTTCCCTCATGGGCACCCCCATCATTAACCTTCCCCAAAGCGCCGTGCTTGGTCTTCATGCCACTAAGGAGCGCCCAGTTGTTGTCAATGGCAAGATTGAGATCCGTCCCATGATGTACCTGGCACTTACCTATGACCATCGTCTTCTTGACGGCAGAGAGGCCGTGCAGTTCTTGGTCAAGGTAAAGGAGTACATTGAGGATCCCCGTAAGATGCTTTTGTAGATGAGTATCACTTGCAGGGGTAGCGTCATTCACTTGTCTTTTCTGGGTTGAATGCGTATGTATAATGTAAATTATCAAAGGGCCTTTTTCACTGGCATGGTGCATCATGGGGCGTTTCCAATTAGATATGGGCATTTTTTGCAACTGGCAATGCCTGCTCCTACGTGTGTACCTCTGGGCTGTCCTGATCTGTCGGTATAAGTCGTGGGTTTGGTTTGACAATGGGACAAGGCGTGTGTATATGTGTATAATATGGCAGTGCTTTTGGTTGTATGCCTACACTGTGTATATGAGAACGGTAGAATCATAGCATCAAAACGAGTGTTTTACTTTGTCTGTGGCCATATCGTTGGTATCTAATTGATTCAAACCAAAACTCTGTTTCACCAATGACATGTGGTGACTTTGAAGTGTTTCTTTCAGTTTTCCAGACAAAACAAACGATCTCTATATATCAAATATCTTTCCCGGTACGTTATGGACAGGAAACGGAGATAACCACGGTTTGGAGGAACTTTGTTACCTAGTTACAGGCGGTATAGAAATAGAATATAGGCCTCGAGTATAGCAACATGATGAATGTTCAATAACCCCTAGCTTTTCTTGATTATTTTGTCGGGCCTTTGATTCGATGACCACCTTGAATTTTCCTGCACGAGTGTGCCGGGGCATGAGATTGATACGAAAAGCAGCTAACTAGCAACGGGGCAGATTCTCCCAAGCCCCCGTAATATAACTATACACAATAGCTTCGCCATAATACTTCAGTGCTTTCATCTTCACAAGGTTAAGAGGTCCAGCGTTGCTGTTTAGCTATATTCACTTTACTTCAGCCATACCCAGACCCAATGAACAAAGACTGCCCAGTTGTGTCTTGTGATGCCACTGTCAGGGAACTCGAGCCTTCCCTTCCGCGTATTGCTTGAAGCCTGCACGGTCTGGCTCAAGTCGCCCGACTTGTCTGTCCACCAATCCCTAAACCGGAACCCGTGTTTTCGGATATTATAACACAAGATGAGTAAAATGAACACCGGAAGCTATGACTGGTCAGTATCATGCGCTGCGTTGGCAATCCGCCTGAGCTCGAGAACTTACACTAATATAAGCAGCAATGAACTTGCGAATGTTGAAGGGCTCAATAAAGGCGCCTACCCCGTTGAAGAGGATAAGAACGACACAAGCAACTAAACCATAGCAAGCTTTGAGTCATTGCCCGTGGGACTTGTATGGATACCGAGGGTTGTCACGATCATAGCTCGCTGCCTGTGACTCAGACGTATTGGCGTATATTTTGGCATCTTCAAGTCTAGAGGTGAGATGTCAGAGCTGCAAATGGCTCAGAAATTCAACTTGTGGAAGACTCACGTCCGGAAAAAGTACAGATAGGTTGCACATATGGAGGTATAAACACTAGACACATTCATCAGTACCCTGGCGTTTTTCGCAAAAGGCTGACCTAAAATCTAGAAAGAAATCCGGTAAATATAGCTTTCACTTACACGAGACCTGTGCATGTTTCATTAGCCAGTCGGTCTCACTCGGGTTTCAAAGCATGCATGGTGAGATAGGGAAGAGGGACTTACAGGATACAGTGCAGTTGTTGGCTAGCTCGTCAAGTCTCTAATTGTGGCATTATGAATCAGCAGACGTCCACTCAGAAGGGCAGCAGTACTTACTGCCCCAACTGAGCCTTCACGGCCCATGTAAGCGACCATCATGATGGCACCTGCCATCAAAACCGCTCTCACCGGCGAAGACGTCTCGTAATAAACTCAGGGCCGGTCTGACCGCGAAGAGCCAGGGTATGCAAAACCCTCGTCGCGATATACATAGAGTTAATACCGCAAGTGAAGGCCGGGAAGACAAAGACTGCGTTGAAAAAGTGGGCAACTTTGGGCATGCCAGCCTCCACGACGACGATAATGAAAATGGAGCGTGCACCGACCGAGGTACTGTGGCCATTGATGAAAGGGTGGTCCATGGGGACAACAAACGATGCGGTGAGCATGGCCAGCGAATACAATGTAATGACACGAAGGTTGATTTTGCGAGCGGCCATTTTCATGCTCTCGACGTCACTCAATGCTCGGCTCTCTGCTGCTCTAGCTGCGACGATATCCATGCCGATATAAGAGAACATGACACTCGTGAATGTTGTCCTATGCGCGGAGTCTTAGCCACGTCAACGGCCAATCACGACAGATGAGTATCGTGCTTACCAGACACCTAGAAGAGTTCCCAGTGACCCTTCAATGGAATGCTCGACTTTCAGGTTCTCGTCCTTGGCGTTGTACACGAGGTTGAAAAACGAGTAAGGATGATTCCAATCTGTGTGGGTCGTCAGCCATGCCCTGTCCCGTTGGTGTATCAGAACTCACATCGAGTGCCAAGAGGTTCATGATAGTAGGCTTCCCCTCGAGCTTCGACGACGTAATGTAAGTAGCTGGCAGGCCGGAATAAATGGGGTAGTGGAAGGTGTAAACTGACGCTGAGCAATAGATAGAAAAAACATCATCTAGTCATCACCAATATGAGTAACACGGAGACAAAGGAATAGTGATAATCCGAGACACCAGAAGCTGCACCCACCATGATCAGTAATATGATAAACATGAGCTTTTGAAACAGCCGAAAATGTATTCCAATTCCCCAAACACCTTGAATGGCAGCATTAGTATGAGTCTGCTAGAGTTTCCGACAGGTCATACTTACTCGAACTGGAAACATATTGAACAATATGACCAGAATCAAAAACACGGATATCCACACGGCATTATCAACCCTCTGACCCACCTCTCAATTAAGAGAAGTTATTCCGTCATCATAACGGAATTTGATGGCATTCGATACTGCCACTAGCTGCTCACCAGCCAGCACAGCGTATGCAAACCTGTTTGCACACGGAGTTGTCAGGGTATGGGACAAGCCTTTACAGTGGCATATTCACTGTGAATCATGAAATACCAACCAATAGACCCACCCAACAGCAAATCCTACACCACGACTCATGAAACGGCGGGGAAATTCCATGACAGGGGCGTTGACCGGCATCAACGCAGTCATTTCACCCTGTGGGACGTCACGGTCAGTAGGTCGGGACAAATGACACAAAATAAATGGAAATTTTGAACTGACGAGACAGCTTATCACTGAGGCAATGACTAAATGGTTGTGTATGAATTAGCTTCATGCCATCGGGTTGAAGTGCTGGTTACAATCAAACATCTTACCTGTTCCCATGAGTATGTAACAGATAACTGCACCGCCAGGACCCGCGCTCGCAAGTGATCTCCCACTTCCTAAAAAAAGTCCTATGCCAGCGATTAATAAGTCCTCACCACCTATTCTGTTGAGAAATAGGGCACATACCATTGCCTATTGTGCTACCACTCAAAAGCCTTGGTTAGTCCGGTATTCGGGTGCAAAGAAGCACAGGCAATGACCCACCCAGAGAATGCGATCATCTAGATCCGTAACATCTAGTTAGTTGATATGGCGGCGATACCCGGTCGCGTCCATGTCCGGGGATCTTACGTTTATATGTCCAATACTCGCCTTATGAAACCTCAAGTGTCAATTAACAGGCATGAAAAAGGACATGAATTCTCCCTCCCAACATACCATAAGCCCTCTCCACGAAATTTTTTGGTGTCCCCGGGAGGGCTCGGGTCCTCGTAGCCATGTAGAGTGGCTTCGCCATCCAGCTGAGGGCCCCCTATGAAGATTTGAGGGCTCAATGCCTCTGGCTTTTCGTAGTCCGTAGCAGGTTGACCCGACCAGGACACAGATTCGCCAGGAATCATCCTGAAAACAAATCGGTCTAGTAGACTGAGTAAGTTGTCGAACGTTCTGGTAAGTGGAATCAGGACGTGATCAAATCGTTGCTTGTCCTGGATACCACCATGTTTCCAACACCTGGCAGGGCTGGTGACTGAATGGATACTAATGGTTATTATAAATTTGCTCCTTCAGCAAACTGGGATTCCAAGTGGTGTGGAGCATGGCAAAGCGTGTTGGGTGCTGCATTATAATCATGGGGTTAAAAATACGAACGAATCAGGGCAGGAGCAAACAAACCCAGCACGGCAATCATGCAACATTCTAAAATTGCCGGGTTCAGCTCATATTTGCCCGCAGTGTATCGTGGGTGGCCAGCGAACACATCGGGGCAATAATAGCCCTTTCTTACTTCTTCAGGTTGGTAGCCGTCTCCGACGATGGTTCTTCGTGCTTCCTTGCACAGTAAAAGGCATGGCCAGCTAAGACATGACGGCCATTGGTCTGTATCATGTATAGGAGGTATCGAGGTACAGCAGCGGCATCTAATACGGGATACGACAGGCGGTCGAGATGTAGGCCATGGCAACCACTCAGAAGCTGAACAAGGTCGCTATCCGGCATGTGGGTTCAGATGTGGGTGACCAGAAGTGGCACGGTACCTTCAACGGTGAAATGTAGATGCAAGCAGCAAGCCACACCAGAGGAAACTTTCCCCTGCCAGTGCTAGCGTTCTTTTGATCTTCATGCCAAGCCTCAACTGTCCCATGTCTCCACACCTAGTGTAACTCTCTATTTAGCTGTGGCAACCTGATAACTAGGTCCCTTGAGTTCCCAACCTATTCCATATTGAACCACAGGTCTTGGAGCCGGCTCAGAGAGACTCGCACAATAGCCACAGATGAACCAAACATCACACATGGCTCCTTTTTCAACCCTTCATTAGTACGGCGAGTAGTAGCTTCTCCTGACAACTGTTCCGGGCTCGCATCGTATATGTTCACTTTGTGCACCACCGTGAGATGTGGTTGCGAGCCCAGCCACTTACATTCCACAGACTTTCACCCCCTCGTGCTTCTTGTTCCTGTGCACCCTGCCCGGCCAACCCCAAACCAATGGAGGGGACCACGGCATTGCTCAGATGGTATTCCACCCCCTCCCACCAAAGCCGTAAACCTAGTCCTTAGCTTCGCTTTGGTGGCCGGGTACAGACTCGTCCTACCCCTCCCCCCTTTCTCAACTGCCTATCATTTCCCAATTTCTGTCCCGAATTTACCCTGTCCTTCCGACTCATTGTGCACTTCAGGACCAACAACTCTTGGAGATGTTGACATACAGATGAAGAGCGAAAACAGCCCAATCGAAACAAGATTAGGCTTAATCATCGGTAATCAGCTGGGGAAGGCATCTGAGAAGTGCGAAGCGGCGGTGCCCTCCCCGCAGCCCCCGTGCGCACCTCGTGAGAGGCACCGCCATCACCTTCGCCTTGCCTGCCCTCCGTCCCGGCATATTATCTCCAAAAGCCCGGTGTCGCATGACTATGGCTAGTACAATGCCTTCGTCGTTATTCTTGCCGCTAACGAATGTCTGGAGGGCATTGGTCCTCCGGAGTGATGTTAATGACATCGTCTTGGAGCTGCTTGGACGCTTCTCTCTGGAAAGGATGTACGCAGACGCTTCCGACCGGGATACGTACCAGCAACTGGTGATCACTTTGCTCTCACAGCTCAAATCTATATTCGATATCCAACGGCTGACCCTCTCCGTCGACAATGTCCACACCGCTTGGTATCTGGGTTTTCTCGTCAGCTGGGAGGTGGCTCTGCGGTCCGTTGAGTTTGTTCTTCAAACCATCAATGAGAGTCGCGAGACCATCTGGGAGAACCGTTTGCTGCGAGAGAGATATCTGGCCGGTTTTCTTTTGTCCAGCCTTCGCGTCCTGACGTACGCTCGCCCCATATTCACAGTTCTTCCGAAAGCTGGTGACCTTCGGCGACCAGGTGACTAACCGTCCCTCGATAGTCTTCACCCCAAATCCCCAGCGATCCAGCGATCTCGAGACCGCCGTGAGCGTTTTTCTCGCATTCACGGTCTCTTGGAGCAGGTTTTCGATAGCTTTCCTGGCCCGAACTCGTTTCCACTCGCAGCTTGCAAAGAGATCACTACCCAACTCCACCTTGACCCTGACAGCTTGGGTCTTCCCCCTGCATTGGCATCCGGACTACCAAATTTGGCATCGCAGCTGGTAGGGGGACCAACCTTTATACTACCTCGCACTTCATGGTCCGTCATCCGCTAACCCGAATGTTGTCTCGTAGTCTCCGTTCCCCCCTGGTCTTCAGCCCGCTGCTATCGCCGACATTGTGCCAGCAGGCTACTCTGGAGACTGGCTTGTAAAATATCTAGCATTACGAGACGTGTCGCAATTCGTAGTTGCCGCCTCAATCCAGTATGCTGCCAGCAAGGAGACTCGAGAACTGCGTCTCGAGCATTCCAGAAATGCGGTTCTGAGTGCGCTCGATGCCTTACGTATCCCCCCCCCAATTCTCCCGGGTGGAAATGGTTGCAACACTGAGCACTATTTTTCGTATAGTCTTACCCGACACCCTGGACCTATCTCATCAAGACACCGCAGGGATCTGTGTCGAGGAATGCGAACTGGATGCATTGGATGCTCTATTCGCGAGGCTTGTAGCCCGTCAGGCTATTCACCACGTCAGTGACCGGGAGATGGTCCATAACATGTCTCAGGTTATCAGAAACATTGCTCTTCAGGACACAATCCCAGTGGGCAGTTCATGCCGAATCAGCGGCCTGGTCTGTACTCTGTGAATTGCCCGGAATGTCACATCATAGGTGCATCTCAGTTGAACCCAACGGACATCAATACTGTTAGTCTTACTTCTCTTTTTTTCCTAGGTCACGAACCCCTCTCTCTCTTCCAAGGTGGCTAATCGCTTTCCTCTGCAAGCCCACCGAACATGGTCATGTTGCTAGACAGCTTCCACCCAAAACAAGATGCATACACTGCGGAGAAGCCATCACCATTGCACGGGAGATATCAACAGTACGGCAAACCTGGGAACTACTGGAACCACTCCGTCTTGATGCTGACACCGTCAGCCTGGAACGTCATTTACCCACACAATTTCTACTACGGCCGCCCAAGCCACAGACGAGCGGCTTCACGTCACTAGAATACGGCAATACACTCGGTATAGGAGCTGGGAAATTGGGCGGACACGAAGCCTATGGCTCTTCGCACCAACCAAAGATGGTCCTTTCCAGCCCTGTATCCATAGATCCCATTGGCTCTCTGTATACTGGGCTTCTGTCGCCTCAAAGTCTCAATCACTCCCAAAGCCCATTACCGCTACGTCATCAATAATCACAAGCAGACAACAGAAGCAAACTTTCGGACCATCATGACAAGCTTGATCCAGCCTTGCTAACAGATCGGCCCACCTTCTCCCACGACTCGCCTATATTTAAACAGCTGCAGCATAACACAGATGAGGCTTCATCCATAAACACCCCGAGATCTGTCCCCGTGGTAACGTCGGCGGAGAAAGGAAAGTCGAAATGGAGGCTGAAGTTTACAACTAGCAAAAAACCACCTGCTGGCGTAATAGCAGACTCGAGTTCCTTGTCTTCGACTACGCTTGAAGCCCAAAAAGCTCGAGGAAATCACTCTGACTCCCCTTATCATCCAGAAACATCAAGGGAGAGGGAAATCGTTGAAGAATATCAATGTTACTCTTTCGCAAAGCTCTACCCTTGCTCTATTTTGGACTTAGCTGCTCATACATGTGTGGGATGTTGCCACTTCCCCTCCCGCCATGATGCGCCATTCAGCCAGAGAGCACTTGTATCCTGGCAGCCATCGCCAGGACTCATTTAGCATATGTTATTGGAACAAGGGATCAGAAACTTACGGTTTGCATTACCATCGTTCTCCATTTTCGACACAGTCTGACGACTTCTTACAGCTGCGTATTGTGAATCTTGTGCAACCTACCGTCTCAGTTATAGAGTACCGCATCCCATCCACATTATGGGCAAAAGCATTAGCGATTGACCGAGAGGAAAACTATGATGTTTTTGCCTTGAAGAAACGCACAGTGGCATTCTTTCAGGATGGGTTCACACTTCTAGCGAGCACAAGAAGTTCGAAAACGGGCCTAATGCAGATATTTTCTTGGCGATTCCCATTTCACGAGTTCCAAGAGCTGGCAGCCTGCCGGTATTTAATCCCACTTCACGAATCAGAGGACAACGGTTTGTCCGCGGCCATATTTCGACCTGGATCGGATGGCGAGGAGACGTTGGTTTGTATTACGACTTGGACCCAATTCGGCACTCCTATTTTAATACAGCCGCAGGACGGACACAGGAGTGAGATTAAAGTTGACGGGTCTGGTAAATTCACCAAACTAGGAACTAGAATTCAGTGTGCTGCCTTCTCCCCCTCAGGCCGGGAGCTAGTCATCATTAACGACAGAGGTTACGTTTTTCAAGTGTCCAACTTGAATTCCAGCCCCATCGATACCAGAAGAGTAGCTAACTCGAAGGAGCTTACTGCAAAAAGTGAATTGTTCGCCATGTCATTTGTGACCATAGCGGACGAGGAAAATGTTCTGGTGGCATGGGTTGATTCGGCGAGAGCCACAGGCTGGATTAAAAAGATACCCATGACAGGGAGGGTAAGTAACAATACCCCCTTATGGCGTGGAGAGAAATGAGCTGAGATTGTCGATTTTAAACAGGCAAATTTCGCATGCCCTGATACATCTGGATTATTATCTGGGCCATCATCATACTGTGCGATGAAGGAATTTATGGGCCCACCAGTTGAGCTTGCTGCTATTGAGAGGACCCGCGAGCTGCCAACGGAAACAGACGGTGAATATAACTTCAAGTCTGCTACAGTATTGGGTACCTCCTAACTCATAAACTGGAAACCCAGCAATGGTAGACAATCATGATTTTTTTTAAATTGCTTCAATAGTAATGTAGTGATGTTTAAAGTTAGCTGTCACAACCCTGGTATATGGACGGGACTAACGATTGGTTGTGGAACCACGGGAGCAGGGACCAGACGGGGAAACACCCAGGAGAGCCAATCACAGTGCAGGAAGAATGATCAATGTGATCAGGACACTGATCAGACTAAGCAGAGCGATCAGTGTGATCGGGGTACTGATCAGACTGAGCACGACTCAGGGGAGGTCTATATATACAGAGGAACTGGCTGGTGTAGATAGACAGTTCCGCAGTATGCAATTCAGATTGTATTCACGGTATCTTGTGTTTACATTGAGACATGTTGTGTACTGTTTAGCTGCACCGAACCAATTGTCAGAAGTTACCTTCAACCCCTATCCCTTTCAGAGGTTCTATACAGGGGTTCGTCACATTAGCGCTTAACTAAAAATAGGTATAGAATACAATTATAAGTAAACCTTAAAATTTTTATTAAATTTTTAAAACAAGTATTAGAAAGTATACATGATACACTTTGAAGGAGCGTGAGTTTCTATAATTTTTGTTATTTATAAAAGCTGCAGGATTTAATAGATTAAATATTGTTCAACTGTTTTTGTAGTATTGGTGACTAATAAAAACGTTATTAAAGTATATTTTTTCAAACGTAAAAAAAGCGGGGTAATGCTTGAATAAAGAAGAAGAGATGAAATATAAATATTAACTAAACTTAAAATAAAGCTCGGTAATTATAGTAACATATTTTAATAGGACTTTGATTTCATATATTTAATTTAATCAAAATTAAAAAATAACTAAAGTCTCTCAGGCTTTTGACGTATTAAATATAATTTCTACTATTTCTTCTATTTCAAGACCTATAATTTGGATACATTCCATAAAATATAGAGTAGGTATTTCATTATAAATAACGTTAACAATCTTAAGTGAAATTATGAAAAAATAACAGGGTTTTTAACTTTATTAGTATAAAGAAGCGTAAAGGTAGTAATTAAGCTATGAAAAGTGACATATTACTTGGTAAAGGATTTAATTATTTAGTTTCATTGGTGTTAAGTTTATTAAAAGCAATATAGTATTATAGGTTATTGTGACGAACTTATTAACGATTATAACTTATATTATATATTACGGAACTATCTATCTATACCAGCCAGTTCTACCGTATATATAGACCTAGTAGTCTCCTGGATCATTAACCTTTAGCAATAATCCTATAAGTAAGACTACTCCTATCCTAATTAGTTCTACTAGAGATTAGTTATACGTATTACGCCCCGTATATAGTCTATCCTATCCGTTAACTTAACTATAATATAATACCCCTCTTTTTAGGTCGAAGCTCCGTCGACTTTAATTCTAAAATAACCAGACGTCTTTTATTTTTTCTATCCGTAAGTATTCTTCTTTATTTCCGACGTACTTTTCCTTACTATAATACCCTGGGCGTTACTCTACGTTAGTTATCCTAAATTATTATAATATAATACTATAAAGGCCGAACTAAAGCGAGCCGAGGAGTTAGTAAAGGTTGCTGAAGTACGTTGCCTTCGTCGTTAAAAGAAGGTTTAGTTAAAGAAAATATTACGGGCTATATTTTATAGTTTCGATAGTATAGAAAAGCTAAAGCGGGTTAAGCGTAAAGAATAATTTACCCGTTTTATTTCCTTTCGGGATTTTTTAATAACGGAATCATCCGTTACCGTTCTTTCCAACTTCTCTTTCCTAAATCCCTCCTTAAGCCTCGACTAACCTTTTAACCTTCCTTTAAACCTTAATATCGTTAGTCCTTCCTTCTTAATCCTATAAGTACCGCCGGTAATATACTTTTTATTTTATAAAGTAATTAAAACGTATAATATTAACTATATTTAAATACCTTTGTATTTTTAAAGTTTATGGTATAACGTATAGTACGCTGGCTATCTTATCAAAGTATAGCTTCGACTCTTATCGAGGTTTTTCTAGATATAAAAGAACACGATAAAGCTTTTTTAAACTTAAATTTATTTATATTATTCTCTATAAATAATACGTTTTTATCCTTTTGTTATAGTTCTATAGGTATGTAGTATTAGTTAGGCCTAGATTCATTCGTACTTGCTAACCTTATAGTATAATATATAGTATATTAACTATTACGTCGGAAACGTAAGTTCGATTCCTCTCGAGGTTCTTCTATATTTAGATTTTTAAATAAATTTCCTTAAATCTAAATATAATTTTTTGTTATTTATTTAGATTTTAATCGGTTTAAGATTTACCGATAGAAATATTTTTACTTATATGGGTAATTAAAATTTATTTCAATTTCTACGAATTATGTATAGTTAAGTAATTTAACTTACTAACCAAATATTTCAATTAACTTTTATTAAACTATAACGTGGTTTATAAGCGAAAGCGCCACACTCCCTGCACCCACACTGCAAATACAAGAACAATTCCACCAAAACAGCTCAAAACAATTAAAATTACTTGGAATTATCTTCCTCGGACGTTTCTACAACTATCTGACATGTGCGCGCATTATGACCAGGCTCGCCGCAGTTGCCACAACGTCGCGCACGCGTCTCGGTCCTCGGCTTTCGACCACTACCTACCTGCGTTTCCTCCATTATCTGCGCCTCAACATCTCTCTGACCCTGCAAATTCTGTGCATTTTGTACAGAGAGTGATCCTCCTTGCCGAACACGTTGCTTTTTGGCCCTTCGGCGCTTGCTTAGTGCTTCATTTGCTGCTCGGAGACTCTGGTTCTCTACCTTCAATAATGCTAACTGATGCATTATCCTGGACGTTCCTTTCGCAAGGACGTCAACTGCCTTTAAAATCTCAGTTGGAGAGCTATTCTGATGCTGTGCAATCCGAGACTTGATGAGATTAGGTTGTGAAGAGGCTTCAGTTGGGTTGTTTGGCGTTTTAGAGACCCAGGTGTGGGCACTGCCAGGCCGAGAGTTCGAGGGCGTTGGCGTTTTAAGCCAGATATCGAGTTGTGAAATCACTTTTTCGGAGTCAAGAGGAACAAGTCCGGCACCTCTGAAGCCTCCTTGAATATTGTCGCGCGTTATCGCTGCCTGGTGGGCTGCGAAAAACGCAGGAAAGAACTCCTCTTTGGTGATATGGGTTATACATGCCCGCATCATCTCCTCAATCTGCTTGCCGTATGCCGTTTTCAGTGGGCTAAAGCACCCAATATCGAGTGGCTGGAGGATATGAGATGAGTGGGAAGGCATGCAGAGAGTAATAATATTGTTCTCTTTGCAGTAAAGTTCGAAGTCAGTCGAGTGGAGGCTTTCGTGGCCGTCGAGGATAAGGAGGCGATAAGCCCCAGTTGTTCGAGCCTTAGTATGCTTGTCGAAGTGCTGAATCCATTCTAGACCTCTCTCGTTGGTAGTCCACCCATTTTCAGATGTCGCAATAACCCAATCTTTGGGAAATGAGCTGTTCTCGTACCAAGAGGAGAGGTGATATTTCCCCTTGACAATGGTGAATGGTGGGATCGCCCAGCCAGTCGCATTGACACCCAAAATCACAGTTACCCATTCACGATTACCAGGCTGCTTTGATTTGGCCCTGCCATATCGTTCGGAACTTGTAACAACCATTGCAGTTGAGATAATGCCCATCATAAACCCCGTCTCATCAAAGTTGTAGATGTCCACCTCCAGAATACCATACTTCGCAATTGTGTTCCGTACAAGTGTAAACCAGCCACGAATAATCTCTGGATCTTCGCATTGGGCCCTCTGGTAGTCGTATTTCCGATTAAAACGCGTGGTGAGTTTTAGATGCCGTTTAACGAAGTTGTGTGCCCAACGCGTCCCGTTCGGCAAGCAGTCGATTCGCCATATCTTCCACACCAGACAAGCGGGGAGGAAATCCTTTGGAATCTAGATCGAGGATATACTGAACAATGACCGATTCTTCTAAGTCGGTTAATTTCCGCGAGTTGGCTGGAATATCGCGTCGTGATTGCATGCCACGTCTGCGACGACTTCATTTTTGGTGATCCACACTATATATCTTACCAGCGGCTCGAGCGCTTAGGTTCGGGTCATTTTGCATTGCCTGGAGAGCCAAGAACAACTGGGCATCGTCGTTTTTGCAAGACATATTTGTGTTGTAAAGAAAACTAGAGAAGAAGCTGGGAGATGCGTGGTGGCGACGTCGTGTGTCATTCGCTTATCTGTGTCACTCGCTTATCAACCACGTTAGTTTGTAAAAACTAAAACTAAATCTTAATTACCTAAATGAATAAAACCAGATTTATTAGTAATCTTTAAACCGATTAAAACCTATATGAATAAAAATTGTATTTCGATTTACGGCTATATTTATAAATCTTAATACTAAGCAACCTCGATAGGAATCAAATATATGACTTCGACGTAATAATCGATATATTATATATTATACTATTAAGGTTAATAGGTGTTAATGTGTGGCACATAATAGGTGCCAGGTAAGACTCAGGTGTTGAGGTACTGGGAAGGTCTAACTTCTTCCCTACAAACCTACCCGGGAGACATCAAAGGAAGGTTTGTCAGCTGTCGAAGGATATCGAAGTCCATAGAACATTAGCTATACCATCCATAGCTTAGTTGTCCCACAGAATACCTTGCTACTCTATGGGGGCCCAGTGCCCCACAGAGCCTGCTGGAAGGCCAGCACACTTATATAAGTAGACCTCTCCTCTCCTCTCAATCCTGTATATAGAATAAGCATAAGCAAGAATATAAGCCAATGACATACATGCACTAAAAGCCTCTGTATTAGACTACGTACAAGCACTCAAAGCCTCTGTACTGTGGCGTCTTGCCCACTGTGATAACAGTGGTCTTGCTTCCTTCAGCACTGCTGTCGTATCCCCTTTTTCTCCAGCTTCCGCTACGCACTGCTACAAGCGCATAGTTCGCTGTAGCTCCCCTGTAGGTACTGTATTACAGACCTATAGGGCAACGCAGCAAACAATAGGTATACATGGATCTAGGCCTAACCAATATTATACGTCTTTATTACCGTAAAAAAAGGTTAAAAGTGTATTACTTACGGGGAATTAAAAAGATCACTATTTAAGTTTACGGACTATATTTATAAATTTAAATATAAAACTTCGATAATAATGAATCTATACTTTCGCTATAATAGCCGATATATTATATATTATAGTATAAAGTTAAAAAGTACAAAGGAACCTAAATAAAAACAATACTACGCGTTTTAACTAGTTTAACAAGTAAAAAGTATATTACTAGCGGTGCTTTACGGAGTTAACAAAGAAGGACCGGCCGTATTAATGTTTAAAGGAAGGTCGAAAGGTTAATTAAAGCCTAAAGAGGGATATAAGAAAGAAAAATCGGACAGGATAATAATAATAGACTTTGCTACGGAATGGTTTTATGAAAAAGTTAAATAAATAAATCATTTTTTGCGCCTGATATGTTTTAAATTTTTTACGCTATTAAAATTATAAAAAAATAATATAAACTATTGTATTAAGCTAAAGTTTTTTTATTTATATTAATAAATAATCTTTACTGTTAAAATAAAGAATTCAGCTTTTAGTTTTATATCGGAATTAAAATGGTTACAATAAATTGAAATATTACGGATGCTAAAAGCAAATAAACCGCCGGCCTCGCAAACAAGTTAATTAAAGAGATATAAAAAAAACAAAAGGAATTGGGAGACAAGAGTTTATAAGGAAGCAAGTAACGTTTATAATAAATATAAGAAATAACGTGATCCACCATCGAGCGGGACACCCCATCGACCGGGACACTTTTCCAGACCACAACCACAACAAACTCTAAAATCCCATAAAACACTAATCAAATCAATTGCAGCTACTCAGCATCACTTGAAGCATCTGTTTCCCCAGCCTCTGGGCATGTCCTTGCATTGTGGCCAGTCTTGCGGCAGATGCCACAGTGCCGCGAACCCATCCGACGCCTCTTTGACGACCCTTCATTTTCGCTTTCGACGCGTCCTTCCGCTTCAACTACGCCCTTCTCTGCCATTATATCCCTAGCCTGGCTTCTCCATTAATGGCCCCTCCATCTTGGAGACGCGTCCGTTTGGCCCTCCGGCGCTTGGAAAGTGCTTCGTTGGCCTCCTGAAGTGTCCGTACCTCGGCTTGTAAAAGGGTCACCTGATGGGAAAATACCTGCATTCCTTTCGAAAGCTGATCAACAGCAGCTAAAATCGGAGTCGGAGAGCTCGACTGATGTCTTGCAATCCGAACTTTAATAAGGGTAGACTGCGAGAGGGCTTCGTTGGTAGTCTTGGGCGTCTTAAAGAACCAAGGTGTTGGTGGCCCATCAGGGGTCCCAGGGGGTTGGTGTCCGCAACTTGACATCTAGCTTCGAAAGGACGGCCTGCGGGTCGTAGGGGATAAGTCCAGACCCCCGAAAACCCCGAGAACGTTTTCTTGGGTGAAAGTCCGGCTGAAGGCGGCTTTGAACGCAAGGAAGAACTCGGGCTTCGTGATATGCGTGATCCGGGCTTTGATGAAGTGCTCGATTTCAGCACCGTACATCTTCTTTAGGACGCTATAACAACCCACATCGAGAGGCTGGGTAAGATGCGAGGAATGGGAAGGCAGACAAATGGTGACAATGTTATTCTCCTTGCAATAGTCCTCGAATTCGGCGTTAACATGGCTCTCATGGCCGTCGAGCACCAGCATCCGATATACACCCCTCCGACGGTGTTTAGTGTGCTCATCAAAATGCTGCAGCCATTCCAGAGCAGTCTTATTATCTGTCCATCCGTTGGTTGTTGTTGCGACGGCCCAGTCGTCAGGTATCTGATGTTCGGAGTACCAGCTGGCGAGGTGGAAACGGCCCTTCACCACCAAGAAAGGCGGCACCACATACCCGTCGCCAGCAATAGTGCAAATCGCTGTCGCCCATTCTCGATTGCCCGGCTGAATAGCCTTTGGTTTGCCGACCCGATCGGAGCGCGTGACCACCATCCCTGGCCGTATCATGCCCATCATAAAGCCCGTCTCGTCGAAGTTGTAGAAGTCGCAGTCGAGGATGCCGTATTTCGCACGCATGTTGGCAACCAGTCGGAACCATGGCTCGATAATTGCAGGATCTTCACAGAGGCCTCTTTGATAGTCATAGACGCGATTAAAACGCGTCTTTAACTCTGGACGTCGGGTAACGAAGCGGTCTGGCCAGTTCTTTCCGACCTGTCGCGCACCGCGTTTCCGAAGCAGGAGATTGGCCATATCACCCACGTCGACAATCCGGGGCGAAAACCCTCGCGAATCTCGGTCGAGTACATATTGAACAATCACCTCCTCTTCTATCGTAGTCAAATTCGAACGTGCGTTGTAACTGTCGAACTTCGCAACTCGGCCCTTCATTCTCGCAGCAATTGTGGACTTGGGCACGTTGTATATTTCTGCGGCGCGTCGGATGCTCAAGCGCGGTGTTGATCGAATCGCATTGATCGCTAAAAGGACTCGATTTTCTGGCAAGCTGTCGGACATTGTTGTGATAGAGAAAACGCGAATTGAAGTTGGGTGGTTATAGTGGGAGAAAAAGTGTCCCGGTCGATGGGGTGTCCCGCTCGATGGTGGATCACGTTAATTATAATAATAAAGAGAAAAGAAAAAATATTTACTGTTAATTAATAATGGAAATGGAGACTAGGCCGCAGGGACTTCGGCCTAGAGAGGGAGTATTATATTACGGTTTGAAAAAGCAGAGCCGCCCAGGCTAAGAAAACTAAAATAATACGGGCTAAAGGATTTAAAATTTAAAAGATAAATTTATATATTTAGTCATTTAGAGCTAGATCCAGGAGAATCTAGGGATTAGAAGATAGATCTAGGTACGGAAGTACCTAGGGTTTAAGATATATATATACGGAGGAACTAGCTAGTGTACATAGACAGTTCCGCAGTGTATAATATAAGTCACAATCATTAGTACTAAGACTATTGTGATTAAGATAAGCTATTGTTATATACTATTTAGCTATACCGAACCAGGATTGTTGAGAAGTTCCTTTAACCAGTTGTTACAACCTGCACCAGGAATGGATACAGACTGCAAGGCAGTACGCCGAAGGTGAATATGACAGGATGATCGAAGGTTGTGACAAGCGTCTCAGACACGGGTTCACTGTCAACAACAGGTTGTTCTAACAAAGAGCTACTGAAAGTAGATTGTAGACAAATGAACTTGAATTGCTTGCATGAGGAATCAGATTCCTCGATACGGGGAGCGCCCGGCGCTCCCCCCTATTTATGTCAAGCTGTCTACATATATTTCTGAAGTATCTTTGTACCTTGCTCAGTGTGCTCAGTGGTCTTGGCCACTGATCAGACTGAGCAACTCCTGATTGGTTGCACGGGGGCTTGTGGGTCTTTCCATCCCTGGCCCAATGATTGGCTGAGGT
The DNA here is from genome assembly GCF_035222375.1 of Podospora pseudocomata. Taxonomy (NCBI): domain Eukaryota; kingdom Fungi; phylum Ascomycota; class Sordariomycetes; order Sordariales; family Podosporaceae; genus Podospora; species Podospora pseudocomata. The sequence goes on along the minus strand of NC_085889.1, from coordinate 2,071,797 downwards.
GCCCAGCACCTCGGGTACCACCCAGTGGTTCCTGTATAGGGGTATTACGCTTGGGACGTAACACCAGTATCCCTTTCAGAGGTTCTAGATAGGGGTTCGTCACACTTGTCCTACTAATTAGTTTAACTATAGTACAGTATTCCTCTTTTTAAATTGAAGTCCACTCAACTTAGTTTTTTAATAACTGCTCATTTTCTATTTTTTTCCACCTACGCACATTTCCTTTATTCTTTTTACTTTCTATAATATTTGGTTATATTAGTGAACACAAATATTAAAGCATTTAACCGGGAAAGTTTTAAGGAGAAAATCTTCCATAACTTAATTATAGTATTCTTATTTTATTCCGTATATATTTCGAGTAACATTTCTTACATCTTTTTTTCCAATTCTTTATATTATTATATATACATGTACCGAACTCTTCCTCGTTATAATGCCTTAAACGTATTTTTTGTCAACCATTTTCAATCATTTTTAACTTAATATTATCAAAGTTAAATTAAAATAGACCGAGGAAATTATGAAGGTAATTTATATTAAAGTTCGGTATTCTTATTACAAAAAAGAGTTTAGCGAGAGCGAATATTACGAACCGTTTTCCGTATTTTTAATAATATGAAGGAGTTAGAAAAAACTAAGCGCAACAAGTAGTTTATTCGTTCCGCTTTTTTTCGGGACTATTTCGTAGCGGAGCTCCCCGTTACTAGCCTTTCCGATTTTCATTTCTGGATTTTCCTTTAAGCTTTAACTAGCCTTCAGACCTTTCCTTATTTTTTTATATAATTAGTACTTCCTTCTTAACCGGTACGGGTACCGCCGGTAATACGCCTTTAATTTCTGGCGGTGATTAAAACTATAATATTAACTATATACTAGTCCCTAGGTATTTATTAACTTTATAATCTAGTATATAGCACGCCGGTTATTATATTGGAGGCGCAGGTTAGCATCCGTCGCGCCGCAGAGATTTACAATGTACCTCGACGTACGATCCGCCGCAGAATGAAGGGCCAGACCGCGAAAGCCGACAGCCATAATGCCTGTTCGAATTTAACGAAGATAGAAGAGGAGGTGATTGTTCAATACATACTTGACCAAGATTCGCGAGGGTTTTCGCCCCGGATTGCCGACGTGGGTGATATGGCCAATCTTCTACTTCGGAAACGCGGTGCGCGACACGTCGGAACGAACTGGCCAAACCGCTTCGTTACACGGCGTCCAGAGCAAAAGACGCGTTTTCATCGCGTCTATGACTATCAGAGAGGACTTATCCCCTACGACCAGCAGGCTGTACTTTCGAAGCTGGATGTTAAGTTGCGGACGCCAACACCCCCTGGGACCCCCAATGGACCATCGACACCTTGGGTCCCTAAGACGCCCCAGACCACCAACGAAGCACTCTCGCAGTCTATCCTAATTAAAGATCGAGTAATCAAACATCAGGGAAGCTCTCCGACTCCGATTTTAGCCGCTGTCGACCAGCTTTCGAGAGGAATGCAAGCGGTTTCCCATCGGGTACTCCTGGAGGCCGAGGTACGGACATTGCAAGAGGCCAACGAAGCACTTTCTAAACGCCGGAGGGCCAAACGGACGCGTCTCCAAGATGGAGGGGCTATTAATGGAAGCCAGGCTAGGGAAACAATAGCAGAGAAGGGTGTAGTTGAAGAGGAAGGACGCGTCGAGGGGGAAAACGAGGGGTCGTCAAAGAGGCGTCGGACAGGTTCGCGGCTTTGTGGCATCTGCCGTAAGACTGGCCACAATGCAAGGACATGCCCGGAGGCTAGAGAAACAAATAGTTCAAGCGATTCCGAGTAGTTTCAGTTGATTACATTAGTTTTTGGTAGACTTTTAGTAGTTTGTAGTAGTGAGGTCTCGAAAAGTGGCCCACTCGATGGTGTGGCCCACTCGATGGTGAATCACGTTATATTTTTTATACCTATTAACTAAACTATTAAAATGTATTACTTTAACTGCTACGCTTAATAACTAGGATACTAATTTAGTTATGATCCTTATATAATGAACAATCTTTTACTTTCTAATAATTTTAAAAGTCATAACGTGCGTGATAAGCGAGTTAGCCAGACAAGCGCGTTAGCCACTTTCCATGCGACATGCCTCCTCCACACAAAACGCCAAATTCTTCCACAACCAACAATGGAAACCCTTTCGTACGAAGCTAGGGTAAATCTAGCACTCGAAGCGATGCAAAGGAACCCAAAGCTCAGTAACCAAGCCGCAGAAGAGATCTACAACATCAATAAGGGTACCCTTCGAAACCGACGCGCTGGCCGGCCTACAAGACGAGATATTCCAGCTAACTCGCGCAAGCTTACCAATCTAGAGGAGCAAACGATTGTTCAATATATAATTGAGCTATGCACACGCGCATTTCATCCCGGGCTTTCGTGTGTGGAAGATATGGCCAATCGATTGCTACGCGAACGCGACGCGCCTCCTGTTGGCGTACGATGGGCTCACAACTTCGTTAAGCGCCAACCAGAACATCGGACGCGTTTTACGCGTAAATACGACTACCAGAGGGTCAAATGCGAAGATCCAAAGGTTATTAGCGAGTGGTTTGCACTTATGCGGAACACTAAGGCCAAGTACGGTATCGTGGATGACGATGTCTACAACTTCGACGAGACTGGGTTTATGATGGGTATTATCGTCGCGGGCATGGTCGTTACAACTTCTGATGGCCGTAGTAAGGCCAAACAGGTCCAGCCTGGCAATCGTGAGTGGGCTACGGTTATTCAGGGCGTAAATGCTTTAGGTTGGGCTATCCCACCATTCATCATCTTAGCCGTGCAATATCACCTCGCCAATTGGTATCAGGAGTGCAGCCTTCCAGCCACCTGGCGCATTGCAACAACCGATAATGGCTGGACTACCAATCAAAAAGGCATAGATTGGATTCGGCACTTCGATTTTCACACGGCATCTCGTACGAAGGGCAAATATCGGCTGTTAATCCTTGACGGCCACGAGAGCCACCACTCCGAAGAATTCAAAACCTACTGCCGGGAGCACAACATTATTACACTATGTATGCCTCCGCACTCCTCCCATATACTTCAGCCATTGGATATTGGTTGTTTTGCGCCATTGAAGAAGGCGTACAGTCGCCAGATTGAGCAGTTGATGCGGATGAACATCACACACATCAGCAAGTTGGAGTTTCTTTGTGCGTTTAGAGAAGCATTTTTTGCTTCGATCACAGAAAAGAATATCCAGGGTGGTTTTGCTGGAGCCGGCCTTGTACCGTACGACCCAGAGAGGGTGATATCTAAGCTAGATGTACGTATTCGGACTAGCTAGATGTACGTATTCGGACTCCAACACCTCCAGCCTCGAGCCCAACCACAGCACTACCTTGGGTCTCTCAAACGCCACACAACCCTCGGGAGGCTACCTCACAGTCAGCGCTTATTAAAACTCGAATTTCCAACCATCAGGGCAGCTCTCCAATCTCAATGCTAGCTGCTGTGGACCAATTTACTAAGGGAGCAATGGGTATAATGCACGAGGTAGCTCTTCTCCGTGCAGAGGTCTCTTCGCTACGCAAGGCCATTGAGGAGCTTAGTAAGAGACGGAGAGCCAAAAAAACACGTGTACGGCTTGGAGGGTCACTTACTGTACAAGAGGCACAGGATCTACTGGATCAGAAGGCTGTGGGTGAGCAGGTAGCCCAGGAAATACGACAAAGTGGTGGTGGTGCAGGGGGGTCTCGTACGAAGATTCGGTGCTGTGGTGTTTGCGGCAAGCCTGGCCATAATGCACGTACGTGCCAGGAGGCTGCAGAATCATCTGATTCATCTGTTTCTGATTCAGTGATTGTTATTTCTTAGTGTTATGGTTGCGCAATTGAGGGTAGTTATAGTGAGGTAGTAGAAAATGGCTAACTCGCTTGTCTGGCTAACTCGCTTATCACGCACCTTAAGTATAATAATATGTATACAATATATAGATTTAACTTTATTATATTAATTGAAAAGGACGTACGGTTGTAAAAAGTCGTTTAATAAAAAGATTAACTTTAATAAATTACATAAATGTTAAAAAAAAAAGTAATTATGGACTTAGTAATAGTAAAGGTAAAAATCTTAAAATCATAGATATTTAATTTAATTCTAATAATGTAAAGAATTAGTTAATAAAATAGAACTTTACAGTGAAAAAGAATAGAAAAGGGGTTTATAGTATTAGGCCTAAAAGTGTTCTAAAAAAGATTTAAAATTAAGATATAAAATAGATAGCAAGTTACATATAAATATAATAAAAAACTTATAGTACTAGTAAAATAGCATTTTTGTAATAAAAAAGGTCGAACTAAAAATATTTATTACTTTTTAAAAATATTAGATAAAGTATTAATATAAACTTTTTATACGTTAAATAAAGTACAAAGGTTTTTTAAATTAAGAAATATATATATACAAAAAGAGGATGCGGATATCTAGCTAGGACTAGAGAAAGTCGAGCAAATGCTTAGAAATGAAATAAGAAAAAGTATAATGATAATTAAAAATAAAGATAAAAAAAAAGCAATAGTAAAAGAAATATATAAAAAAGCAATTAGGGCGAAAATTAAGATTGAACGGAAAAATATTTAAGTATAAAGGAAAATTTGATGAGAAACAATGTATAAAGGTAGTTTTAAAGAAAAGTAAATTAAAGGACTTTTTAAATGATTAGAGGAAAACAACAACGAGGATATTATATTTGTAGTTTTTAGGAAGGCATTAAAATCTATATTATAACAATAACATTATTAAAGCTATCTGTTTTTAAAGGGAAGAAGAATAGTGAAAGAAGTTATTCTTCATTTACTTTTTTTCTTTTTTCTGTCGGTTAGGTTCATAATAATAGAATAAAGCGATTGAAACTATTTTTTTTGAACGAAAGAAGAGTATTAAAGAAAGTAACGTATATTATAAGCGAGTCGTACATATAAGCGAGTCGTACAGTCTCCACCACGACGCGCCCTCCTTACACCTAACATCAATTTTTTCCACAACCCAATATGCCTCCTACTTCAAAGGAAGCCAGGATACTCTTAGCCCTTGAGGCTCTTCGAATCAATGAAAAATTAAGCCTCCGAGCTGCAGCTAAGCTCTACAACGTACCAGCTATGACTCTCTCTAACCGACGCGCCGGCCGGCCTGCACGACGCGATATAACACCCAATTCGAAAAAAGCTGACTCAATCGGAAGAGGAAGCTATTGTCCGATATATTATTGAGCTATGTACGCGAGCTTTTCCACCAAGATTGCGTATTGTAGATGATATGGCCAACCAACTGCTACGCGTACGCGACGCACCCCCTGTTGGCAAGCTCTGGGCACATAACTTCGTCAAACGCCAGCCACAGCTCCGTACGCGTTTTAAGCGTAGATACGACTACCAGAGGGCTAAGTGTGAGGATCCAAAGGTCATTGCCGAGTGGTTTGCGCTCGTACGGAACACTAAGGCTAAGTACGGTATTGTAGATGACGATATCTACAACTTCGACGAGACTGGGTTTATGATGGGTATTATCTTCGCGGGCATGGTAGTTACGACCTCGGACGGCCTTAGTAAGGCGAAACTAGCCCAGCCTGGTAACCGCGAATGGGCAACGGTAATCCAGGGAGTTAATGCCCTCGGTTGGGCCATCCCTCTTTTATCATCTTGGCCGCGCAGTACCACCTTGCCAACGAGGCACTAAGCAAGCGCAGGAGAGCCAAAAAACACGTGTGCGGCTTGAGGATCACTTACTGTGCAGGATGCACACGATCTACTAGACCAGAAGGCCGTGGGTGGGGAGGCAGTGGAAGAAACGCAGCTGGATGGTAGTGGTGTAGGGGTGCTCGTACAAAGGTTCAATGCTGTGTTGTATGCGGCAAGCCTGGCCATAATGCACGTACTTGCCAGGAGGCTGTAGAATCGTCTGATTCGGCTGTTTCTGATGTAATTAGAGTTGATTTCTAGTGTTGTTATGTTGCAATTGAGGATAGTTGTTGTAGGGTGGTGGAGACTGTACGACTCGCTTATATGTACGACTCGCTTATAATATACGTTACCTATTTAGTAGAGTAAAGATTATTATATCAAAGATGTTTTTTATTCCTCCGCTTTTTATTCTCTTCTTTTTTTATTAAAGGTAAAGGAAAACTATGACTTTTTTTTTCTTTTTTCCTATTTAATTTTTATGTTCTAAACGCTTTATACTTAACTTATTATTTTTCTAACTCTTAATCCTAATTGAATTTTTTATTATTAGAACTTAAGTTTATAGTACTATAATCTAATTTTAATAATCTATTAGTGTCAAAACCCTTAAAGCAATAGTTATTTTTAGTATCATTAAATTATAAATAATAAATACGTTGATATGAAACCTTTTAATTCTTTTGGTTGAAAACTTTTGTTTTATATAATTAAAGTAAAGTGATATTATTTTACTTTTAATTTTTTTAAAACACGTTAAGAAAGTCCACTAATAATTTTAATCGTATTTATTATAAAATTAGTAAGATGAAATCCTATATAATAACATTAACCTAAATTAGATCAAAAAACTAGTATTTATAAAAATCCGGTAATCTAGATAAATAAGCCTTTAAAGTAATAAACCTACTTAATAATTTTGAAAAACTAATGCCTAAAGAACTACTTATTAAACCGTTTAATAAAAATGTATTTAACAAAATTAATTGATAATACCATAAAAATATAATTAATAATTAGATAAAGGATTTCTTTTTATATTATACGCCGTAATAAAAATGAAGATATTTGTTTTCTCATATTAGCTAAGGTTGATAACGTGATATCAATTAAACATATAGAGTTAAATGTTATTGAGATAATTTAGAGCGATTACTTTAACCTTTTAGGAGAGAATCCAAATAAACATGCTAATAGTCAAATCACTGTGTTCATCGAGTTTTTCTTATTAATAGTCAAGTTATTAACTTTGTAACTTTAAAAATAAATTGTTCAATTCAAAGGTCTTCTGCATGAAAGATATGTAATTAATCCATTACGGAAGATTTGAAAGTTATATTTGTTAAACTTTCGGTTTCAATTTATACCCAAATATCCAATATTTATAGCTTTCACAAGTATAGAAATCAAGTAAGATAGATTTGTCAACTTTAAATATTCAATAATTTAAATTTTTTTATTAATTCAATAATCTAGACTTTTTCCATCAAGTTAATATCTAAAGATTCCTAAAACTCTTTATTACCTCATTAACTCCGAAAGTATTACTTTTCTCAACTTTAAATAACAAAAATAATATCCCTGAAAAAACCCGTTATTTAGATAGAAATAAATAAAGGCTACTTATAACAAATTAGTACTTATCACAATAGTGAATTACAATAATTATATAGTTAAAGTAAAAAGTTAAGGTACCAGTATTGAATTCATTTACTATAATACGCTTATTTTCTTTTTAAAGATTTATTGTAACATTTTCCTTATTAGGAAAAGCTTCAAAATGATACCTTACCAATATTATATTTCACATGGTAGATTATGATTTTTTCTTTATGCCATAGTTTGGATTAAAAAAGAATACAGCTAAGGTTAACGGTGATTATTATTCGATCAACGATACTATTTATATTTTTTGGAAGACTTACTTAGGAGGTAACACCGCGATTACTTTGGGATTATGATTACGAAATAACTACTTTAAAGAGTCAATTACTTTCGATTATTTATTAAACTATTGATAAAGAAGACTAAATTTTAGTTATGTTAAGAAAGGTTAAAATAAGTTTAATATTCTAACTATAAAGCCGACTGGATATTTTTATATCTTTTTGAAACTTTCACATAGTTAACTACTACTATCACTACTTACTTCTATACCTATATTATTTTTAACAAATAACTCTATATAAATACCGATTAATATGAGTTAATACAAGATTTTTAATGGTAATTTAGATTATAATACCAGTAGCTTTAGTAGTTTTAAATGATATGGTAGCTATAGTTAATATAAAAGTAAAGGGGGTTATAGTAGTAGCGGCTAAAATAACACTAACCTGAGATTATCTCTAAGCAATAGTAACTAGGCTCTTAACTTACTACTAAAGAGATAGCTAAACTAATAGTTAAAGGTACATACCTTTTACACTGATCAATTAAACTACTAGAGTATATTATGACTCGGATGCTGACTAATATAGGAGCTAAGAAATCTGGCTTCATAAGTATAAAGTTTATAGAACAACTAGTTACAAATTTCAATAATCCTTAAAATAGTAGTTTTAGTTCGGTAGTAATAAAAAGGTATGTTAATTGATAAAAGGTCGATGTTACTATTATAGTGGATTTGTTAATGGAAAGTAAGATAATAAAAAAATGGGTAATGTTAAAAGTAAATATATTAATGGTTATCATATTAACCATGTTTTGAAAGATAGTCGGTATCGTTTTCCTTGAAATTATGGACTATCCTATATAAAGAAAATGTTAAGGTAGATTTAGAGTAGTCTATACAATTTCAAAAAGGAACCAGAGATAACTAAATAGTAGAAAATGAAAGGAAAGCCCCAACAAAAAGATAATAGAGAGGCTAACGAGCTATGATCTACTCCTAGAGTCACTAATATATTTACTAAATTTGAGCTTACTCTAATATCAATTTCATAATATCTTTATTGAGTCCAGCCATTATCGGTTGTTGCAATGCGCCAGGTGGCTGGAAGGCTGCACTCCTGATACCAATTGGCGAGGTGATATTGCACGGCTAAGATGATGAATGGTGGGATAGCCCAACCTAAAGCATTTACGCCCTGAATAACCGTAGCCCACTCACGATTGCCAGGCTGGACCTGTTTGGCCTTACTACGGCCATCAGAAGTTGTAACGACCATGCCCGCGACGATAATACCCATCATAAACCCAGTCTCGTCGAAGTTGTAGACATCGTCATCCACGATACCGTACTTGGCCTTAGTGTTCCGCATAAGTGCAAACCACTCGCTAATAACCTTTGGATCTTCGCATTTGACCCTCTGGTAGTCGTATTTACGCGTAAAACGCGTCCGATGTTCTGGTTGGCGCTTAACGAAGTTGTGAGCCCATCGTACGCCAACAGGAGGCGCGTCGCGTTCGCGTAGCAATCGATTGGCCATATCTTCCACACACGAAAGCCCGGGATGAAATGCGCGTGTGCATAGCTCAATTATATATTGAACAATCGTTTGCTCCTCTAGATTGGTAAGCTTGCGCGAGTTAGCTGGAATATCTCGTCTTGTAGGCCGGCCAGCGCGTCGGTTTCGAAGGGTACCCTTATTGATGTTGTAGATCTCTTCTGCGGCTTGGTTACTGAGCTTTGGGTTCCTTTGCATCGCTTCGAGTGCTAGATTTACCCTAGCTTCGTACGAAAGGGTTTCCATTGTTGGTTGTGGAAGAATTTGGCGTTTTGTGTGGAGGAGGCATGTCGCATGGAAAGTGGCTAACGCGCTTGTCTGGCTAACTCGCTTATCACGCACGTTATATATAAATACCTTATATTATAATCGTATTAGTAAATAATATCCAAAGAAGTTACTATTTTTACTTTTCTTCCGTCGTATCCGTTTTTTTTATTGATTCTAATAGAATTAAGATATAATTAAACTCTATTAGTCTATTTACTGTTATATTATAAAATAAGATTATTATCCGAGAACTCCTAAACACTTTAAAATTTCTATAATTTCTTCTAACTTTCGATCCGATATTTACTATTACAACCTTATTTAAAGATGATATATATAGGATAAACTTTTCAACCCTAAAGACTTTACTTAACTTTTAGACTTTTGCTTTTAAATACTTATATAAATTATTCCTTACTTTTAAATAGTTTTTTTTTCTAAAGCCATTAGTAAAAACTAAAGCTTTGAATATTATTTTATAAATAGGGTAGTTAAAGGTTTATTATTTAAATATTCTTTGTTAATATTTCGGGCTTTATAATTAATATTTTTCCTTTATCATAGTTTAAGCCTGGACGTTAATATATATATTTGACAAACCCCTATCCAGAACCTCTGAAAGGGATACTGGTTGAAGGCACTTCTGAACAATCCTGGTTCGGTGCAGCTTAACAGTGTACAACAATGGCTTGTCTCAATCACAATAGTCTAATTACCAACGATTGTGACTTGTAACTATTGCATACTGCGGAACTGTCTATCTACACCAGCCAGTTCCTCCGTATATATAGACCTCGGGACCCCGAAGTGCTCACCCTGCTACGGCCCCGATCCCCCCAAGCAAATTGCATCCTGTAGAGTGCTCGTCGTGCTATGCCTTCGATCACCCCGAGCATCTTGCGTCGTGCAGAGTGCCCGTGTGTCTTGGCGCCATAATAGCTCTGGCCAGCCCTGATTGGCTGCTTCCTGAGTTTCCTAATGATTGGCTGGGACGTCCTGCGCCCCACACACTGCGCGACCTGTCGTTGGGTTAACTGTGACAATAAACCTTTTTAGTAATAGTTTTTTACTATTCGCGTGTAAGTAATATCTTATCCATTATAGCTTATTTCGTTATAATATATATTAAAGACTTTTCTTTACCTTTATTAAAGAATTAATATTTTTTATTAACGGGAAAGCCTTCGTTATTTAATTTAAAACGAATTTCCGTTTTTAAAAATTATTTGTAAGGTATCAATTTTAATTATTTAAATATTAAACCTGATTTTAACACTTAACTTTATATTAATTACGAGGAATTTGGAAATATTATAAAAGTAAAGAGACTCTGGCCTGTTTAGGTAAGGACTCTATTTAATAATAATGCTTTGTTTAACGTGTACCTTTTAAATATTTACTTTTTAAATTTCATTTGTTTAGATCCGTAACGTGATCCACCATCGAGCGGGACACCCCATCGACCGGGACACTTTTCCAGACCACAACCACAACAAACTCTAAAATCCCATAAAACACTAATCAAATCAATTGCAGCTACTCAGCATCACTTGAAGCATCTGTTTCCCCAGCCTCTGGGCATGTCCTTGCATTGTGGCCAGTCTTGCGGCAGATGCCACAGTGCCGCGAACCCATCCGACGCCTCTTTGACGACCCTTCATTTTCGCTTTCGACGCGTCCTTCCGCTTCAACTACGCCCTTCTCTGCCATTATATCCCTAGCCTGGCTTCCATTAATGGCCCCTCCATCTTGGAGACGCGTCCGTTTGGCCCTCCGGCGCTTGGAAAGTGCTTCGTTGGCCTCCTGAAGTGTCCGTACCTCGGCTTGTAAAAGGGTCACCTGATGGGAAAAATACCTGCATTCCTTTCGAAAGCTGATCAACAGCAGCTAAAATCGGAGTCGGAGAGCTCGACTGATGTCTTGCAATCCGAACTTTAATAAGGGTAGACTGCGAGAGGGCTTCGTTGGTAGTCTTGGGCGTCTTAAAGAACCAAGGTGTTGGTGGCCCATCAGGGTCCCAGGGGGTTGGTGTCCGCAACTTGACATCTAGCTTCGAAAGGACGGCCTGCGGGTCGTAGGGGATAAGTCCAGACCCCGAAAACCCCCGAGAACGTTTTCTTGGGTGAAAGTCCGGCTGAAGGCGGCTTTGAACGCAAGGAAGAACTCGGGCTTCGTGATATGCGTGATCCGGGCTTTGATGAAGTGCTCGATTTCAGCACCGTACATCTTCTTTAGGACGCTATAACAACCCACATCGAGAGGCTGGGTAAGATGCGAGGAATGGGAAGGCAGACAAATGGTGACAATGTTATTCTCCTTGCAATAGTCCTCGAATTCGGCGTTAACATGGCTCTCATGGCCGTCGAGCACCAGCATCCGATATACACCCCTCCGACGGTGTTTAGTGTGCTCATCAAAATGCTGCAGCCATTCCAGAGCAGTCTTATTATCTGTCCATCCGTTGGTTGTTGTTGCGACGGCCCAGTCGTCAGGTATCTGATGTTCGGAGTACCAGCTGGCGAGGTGGAAACGGCCCTTCACCACCAAGAAAGGCGGCACCACATACCCGTCGCCAGCAATAGTGCAAATCGCTGTCGCCCATTCTCGATTGCCCGGCTGAATAGCCTTTGGTTTGCCGACCCGATCGGGAGCGCGTGACCACCATCCCTGGCCGTATCATGCCCATCATAAAGCCCGTCTCGTCGAAGTTGTAGAAGTCGCAGTCGAGGATGCCGTATTTCGCACGCATGTTGGCAACCAGTCGGAACCATGGCTCGATAATTGCAGGATCTTCACAGAGGCCTCTTTGATAGTCATAGACGCGATTAAAACGCGTCTTTAACTCTGGACGTCGGGTAACGAAGCGGTCTGGCCAGTTCTTTCCGACCTGTCGCGCACCGCGTTTCCGAAGCAGGAGATTGGCCATATCACCCACGTCGACAATCCGGGGCGAAAACCCTCGCGAATCTCGGTCGAGTACATATTGAACAATCACCTCCTCTTCTATCGTAGTCAAATTCGAACGTGCGTTGTAACTGTCGAACTTCGCAACTCGGCCCTTCATTCTCGCAGCAATTGTGGACTTGGGCACGTTGTATATTTCTGCGGCGCGTCGGATGCTCAAGCGCGGTGTTGATCGAATCGCATTGATCGCTAAAAGGACTCGATTTTCTGGCAAGCTGTCGGACATTGTTGTGATAGAGAAAACGCGAATTGAAGTTGGGTGGTTATAGTGGGAGAAAAAGTGTCCCGGTCGATGGGGTGTCCCGCTCGATGGTGGATCACGTTATATTAATTTTATAATCAATTATTAACCTTAACTGCTTTTCCATTAAATTAAAAAAGCTAAATGGTTTTCTTTTTAATATTTTATTATAGAGTTTCTATTTTTAAAATATACATGATTAGAAAATAGAAAAGTTTAATTTATTCTAATTATTTTATTATTAAAGTATTGGGAACATTACTAACCGCCCTTTAATCTTAATAAACTGCGACTTGAATATCCGTTTCTACTATAAAGTGTACCCCGAAAAAATACTTTTTAAACTTCTTCAAAGCATATAATAATTTTCTTAACTTCCTTTTAATAATATTATATTTCTGTTTTACCGGACTCTAAATACTAATTTTAGACCAAAGAAGTACTTTGTTCCAATAAACCTTCCTTATTTATTTACCAATCCCTACCCCGTTAAATTTGTATTAAAAATAATAAAAACTTTACTAAAACGACTATTATTGAACGTTAAAGAAGCTACATACGGTACCTTTACAATTAAAAAATTTAATTACTTTATCGTACCCTATTAAACTTCCGTTTATTCGTATTTTATATCTTTCTTTATCAAAAGATATAGCGGAACTATAAATAATAGTATCTAATAAGCCTTTAAAAATGCAAATAATTTTAAAAGTATAAAAACTTCGCTATTGCGTTATTTTTATTATCTGTTTTTAAATAAGGAGGCGTTTATCCGTTATATAGAAATAACTAAATATAATAATTTCCTGTTTTTACTAAAGGATTCAATAACTATAATTATAGTTCCCCCAAGCTTATAGTTAAATAAAATTACGTTAATATTCTTCAATACTTTAGGACCCATCTTTTAATTCCTAGTCTCTCTTTTGTATTATTATAACCCTACTTTAACCTTTTTACTATGATACTATTTAGGTATAACCAACATACTTATAGGGTAAAATATTAAAAACTTTGATTACGGCGCTTTAAAAATAAAATACCGAATTAATAACTTTTTAAGGTAAAGTATATATCCTAAATAGGCCGATAGGTACTATCAAAGTAATAAGGCTCCGTTCGGCTCGTTAAAATTGATTTAATTTAATGGTATTAAAAAAAAGGTTAAGTAAAAAGTAATAAGGTATTACGTTAAGTTTTTGCTAAATTCTTTAATGCTTAAAAAAATTCATTTTTATTATATAACTTTATTATATTTTAAGTATTATAAGTTAAAAGAAATTATTATCCATTTTCTATATTACAAACTAATTATTACGGTAAGGACTATACGTTTTTTTAATAAAATTTCGATTAATCCGTTGCTTATGAGGTTTAATAATTCTTTTTTATAAATAGTTTTAAAATTGAAATACACTTACTTTATTACGCTTTATAAAGAATAGTTTACTATACTAATATGACGAACCCCTGTACAGAGCCTCTCAAAGGGATACGGGTTGAAGGTAACTTCTGCCAATTGGTTCGGTGCAACTAAACAGTGCACAACAAGATGTCTCAATGTAAACACAAGATACCGTGAATACAAGCGTAAATTGCATACTGCGGAACTGTCTATCTACACCAGCGAGTTCCTCCGTATATATAGACTTAATGCCAAGCCTGGATCATTTTGTTTCTCCCCGGATCATGACCGACTCTTAAGGATCATGAGTGATTCCTGAGAAGCGCTCATGATTCCTTCATGTCCCGGATTATCCACCTCTTATTAGTCTATCCTCCTTTCTCTTGATTGGCTGCCGTGCCACCTCTTTCCTATTAGTTGTTCTTTTCGGGTGTCCACATCATATTCGTGACAACTAACCATAAGGTTTTTTTTAAAAAGTTTATTTATGTTTAATAAAGTCCTGAAATAAAGTAATTTTGGATACTTGAATTTTTTAACTTCTTAAAGTACTGGTAATTTATTTATTTAAATGAGTTAATTATTTAAAATAGAACATAACCTTGTAATTGATTTAAAGTATTAAAGAACTATAATATTATTTAATTTTATATTGTAATATAGGGATTCTTTGAATCACTACCTATTTCTTTGTTTTTTAATTTAGCTTTTCCTTAAAAATATTACTATCTAACCTAATATTATTAACCGGCTTTACCTTTTTCTTTACCCTTTTATATACTATTATAGGAATAATAATATATGTAGGTGTTAATTTAACTTATGTAAGAATAGTAATTAACGTATATTATAAGCGAGTCGTACATATAAGCGAGTCGTACATATAAGCGAGTCGTACAGTCTCCACCACCCTACAACAACTATCCTCAATTGCAACATAACAACACTAGAAATCAACTCTAATTACATCAGAAACAGCCGAATCAGACGATTCTACAGCCTCCTGGCAAGTACGTGCATTATGGCCAGGCTTGCCGCATACAACACAGCATTGAACCTTTGTACGAGCACCCCTACACCACTACCATCCAGCTGCGTTTCTTCCACTGCCTCCCCACCCACGGCCTTCTGGTCTAGTAGATCGTGTGCATCCTGCACAGTAAGTGATCCTCCAAGCCGCACACGTGTTTTTTTGGCTCTCCTGCGCTTGCTTAGTGCCTCGTTGGCAAGGTGGTACTGCGCGGCCAAGATGATAAAAGGAGGGATGGCCCAACCGAGGGCATTAACTCCCTGGATTACCGTTGCCCATTCGCGGTTACCAGGCTGGGCTAGTTTCGCCTTACTAAGGCCGTCCGAGGTCGTAACTACCATGCCCGCGAAGATAATACCCATCATAAACCCAGTCTCGTCGAAGTTGTAGATATCGTCATCTACAATACCGTACTTAGCCTTAGTGTTCCGTACGAGCGCAAAACCACTCGGCAATGACCTTTGGATCCTCGCACTTAGCCCTCTGGTAGTCGTATCTACGCTTAAAACGCGTACGGAGCTGTGGCTGACGTTTGACGAAGTTATGTGCCCAGAACTTGCCAACAGGGGGCGCGTCGCGTACGCGTAGCAGTTGGTTGGCCATATCATCTACACTACGCAATCTTGGTGGAAAAGCTCGCGTACATAGCTCAATAATATATCGGACAATAGCTTCCTCTTCCGATTGAGTCATCTTTTCGAATTGGGTGTTATATCGCGTCGTGCAGGCCGGCCGGCGCGTCGGTTAGAGAGAGTCATAGCTGGTACGTTGTAGAGCTTAGCTGCAGCTCGGAGGCTTAATTTTCATTGATTCGAAGAGCCTCAAGGGCTAAGAGTATCCTGGCTTCCTTTGAAGTAGGAGGCATATTGGGTTGTGGAAAAAATTGATGTTAGGTGTAAGGAGGACGCGTCGTGGTGGAGACTGTACGACTCGCTTATATGTACGACTCGCTTATAATATACGTTATTTTTCATATTAATTTTAATTGAAAAAAGCTTCGAAGTATTAATTAATGGAACAAATATATTAGACAATATTATTAAAAATAACTAATAAAGTCCCTATAAATAAACGTTTCTTTATAGAGATCAAAGTAATAAATTATGGCGTTATACAAAACTTATACACTGAGCTTTTAAATATTTGTACTACATGTAATCATGAATTAGGTATACTTCCTCCTAGCATTACCTTTAATATTAATTAAAAGTATACATTTTAGATTATAAAACAATATTAATGAATTCCTTAATAACTTCGGAATTTTTTATAAACCGTTTTAAAATATACTTTATATATAGTCGTCAATTTTAAGCCAGACTGTATAAAATTATTAATACGACTTCTATTAAAAATGAAAAATTTAAATGTATTTGAATTATGAATATTTACTCGAAATTTATAAATGATTGACTTTTACAATGTTAAACTGAAATGAATTTTTAGTTATATCAGTATTTAACTTTAAAATGTACTAAAAATAAATATAATGTTTAGTCCTATATAATATCCAATAACGTGCGTGATAAGCGAGCGCCGCAGACAAGCGAGCCCCGCACTTTCTACCACCCTACCACAGCCATCCTCAATTACACAACCACAACACTAGGAAATAACTATAACTGAATTGGAAACAGATGAATCAGATGATTCTGCAGCCTCCTGGCATGTACGTGCATTATGGCCAGGCTTACCGCACACGCTACAGCACCGAATCTTCGTACGAGACCCCCCTGTACCACCATCACTTTGTCGTATTTCCTGGGCTACCTGCTCACCCACAGCCTTCTGAACCAGTAGATCCTGTGCCTCTTGTATAGTAAGTGACCCTCCAGCCGCAGCGGCCAGAATTACTCTAGCTTCGTTAGAGGTAGAAGACATGGTTTTTGGTTGAGAAATGGATTGTTGAAGGTGGAGGGTAAGGTCGCGTCGAAAAGTGCGGCGCTCGCTTATCTGCGGCGCTCGTTTATCACGCACGTTATACTAAAACTTGAACCTAGAGAAAATCAGAAGTTTATTTTAATATTTAACAGAGAAAAATATTCTATAAATATTAAATCTTTAATATCAAATCAAAAACGTATTATATTATATCGCTATTTACATAAGCGAAAAGTATCTATTTGATTCAGCCCTATAAAGATCTAAAACGCTACCGTTCAGGCCTACTTTAATAGTAGGCAAGGCCACTATTCTCATTTTTAACATAACCCCGGTACGTTTTCTTTTTAACAAAAGGGTTATTAATTAAACTTAATCAATCTTTTATAAAGCTTTTACTGCATATATTTTTATAATCAAAATAGTAGTTATAATTTGAGTGAACTATTTTTACTTATTTTAATTGAATAAATAGATATATACGTTATGTAATATGGTTATTTATTACTATGTACTATACGCATAGTATTTACTACCACCACATTATCATTATAATATTTCTGAAACCACATCACAAAACAATTAAGGTTCTTATAAACCTTAGGTTGAAATAGGTGCTATTGAGGCCTGTAAATACAGGCTCAAATAGCTATCGGCGCAGTACACTGAGAGCGAAGAAGACTTTGACTGCAGCATGCGACAGTTGCCGTGGCACTGAAGGAAGGTAGATTACAGGGGCGGCGCCCTGTAATATATAGAAGAGAATCACTGTAACATAGGCTTGTGAGGCACTGATGAGTGTGGTGAACCAGTATATTGATTGAACCTTGTAGACTAAGAAATACCCCAGCGAATAGGGTGTGAGGCAGAGGTCTTATAGGCCATCGGCCTTCTACTCGTTCCCCAAGGGTGACTCCGTTCCCGGGCCTGAACGCCCGTTTCCCGGGCCCGAACGCCCGTTGATTGCGCTACCGTTTGACCGCTGCAGGGCACCGGCCTTAGCGCTCGGCTTTCCGGAACCTCGGATTGCTTCCGGAGGCCGAGCTTCCGTTCCGGTAACCGTGGTCCCTAAACACTGCTGATTCAAGCTATTGTATTGCCTCTGAGGCCCTGTAATATACAGGGCTCAGATATGCTGTAAAATCCACAAACAAAAGCTGTATTTTAACATCTTACTATTTCTTTTCAAAGGAAACCCTTAATCAACCTTATTATTTTCAAACCCTTCGTCATTTTAATATATATAACGTGATCCACCATCGAGCGGGACACCCCATCGACCGGGACACTTTTTCTCCCACTATAACCACCCAACTTCAATTCGCGTTTTCTCTATCACAACAATGTCCGACAGCTTGCCAGAAAATCGAGTCCTTTTAGCGATCAATGCGATTCGATCAACACCGCGCTTGAGCATCCGACGCGCCGCAGAAATATACAACGTGCCCAAGTCCACAATTTCTGCGAGAATGAAGGGCCGAGTTGCGAAGTTCGACAGTTACAACGCACGTTCGAATTTGACTACGATAGAAGAGGAGGTGATTGTTCAATATGTACTCGACCGAGATTCGCGAGGTTTTCGCCCCGGATTGTCGACGTGGGTGATATGGCCAATCTCCTGCTTCGGAAACGCGGTGCGCGACAGGTCGGAAAGAACTGGCCAGACCGCTTCGTTACCCGACGTCCAGAGTTAAAGACGCGTTTTAATCGCGTCTATGACTATCAAAGAGGCCTCTGTGAAGATCCTGCAATTATCGAGCCATGGTTCCGACTGGTTGCCAACATGCGTGCGAAATACGGCATCCTCGACTGCGACTTCTACAACTTCGACGAGACGGGCTTTATGATGGGCATGATACGGCCAGGGATGGTGGTCACGCGCTCCGATCGGGTCGGCAAACCAAAGGCTATTCAGCCGGGCAATCGAGAATGGGCGACAGCGATTTGCACTATTGCTGGCGACGGGTATGTGGTGCCGCCTTTCTTGGTGGTGAAGGGCCGTTTCCACCTCGCCAGCTGGTACTCCGAACATCAGATACCTGACGACTGGGCCGTCGCAACAACAACCAACGGATGGACAGATAATAAGACTGCTCTGGAATGGCTGCAGCATTTTGATGAGCACACTAAACACCGTCGGAGGGGTGTATATCGGATGCTGGTGCTCGACGGCCATGAGAGCCATGTTAACGCCGAATTCGAGGACTATTGCAAGGAGAATAACATTGTCACCATTTGTCTGCCTTCCCATTCCTCGCATCTTACCCAGCCTCTCGATGTGGGTTGTTATAGCGTCCTAAAGAAGATGTACGGTGCTGAAATCGAGCACTTCATCAAAGCCCGGATCACGCATATCACGAAGCCCGAGTTCTTCCTTGCGTTCAAAGCCGCCTTCAGCCGGACTTTCACCCAAGAAAACGTTCTCGGGGGTTTTCGGGGTCTGGACTTATCCCCTACGACCCGCAGGCCGTCCTTTCGAAGCTAGATGTCAAGTTGCGGACACCAACCCCCTGGGACCCTGATGGGCCACCAACACCTTGGTTCTTTAAGACGCCCAAGACTACCAACGAAGCCCTCTCGCAGTCTACCCTTATTAAAGTTCGGATTGCAAGACATCAGTCGAGCTCTCCGACTCCGATTTTAGCTGCTGTTGATCAGCTTTCGAAAGGAATGCAGGTATTTTCCCATCAGGTGACCCTTTTACAAGCCGAGGTACGGACACTTCAGGAGGCCAACGAAGCACTTTCCAAGCGCCGGAGGGCCAAACGGACGCGTCTCCAAGATGGAGGGGCCATTAATGGAAGCCAGGCTAGGGATATAATGGCAGAGAAGGGCGTAGTTGAAGCGGAAGGACGCGTCGAAAGCGAAAATGAAGGGTCGTCAAAGAGGCGTCGGATGGGTTCGCGGCACTGTGGCATCTGCCGCAAGACTGGCCACAATGCAAGGACATGCCCAGAGGCTGGGGAAACAGATGCTTCAAGTGATGCTGAGTAGCTGCAATTGATTTGATTAGTGTTTTATGGGATTTTAGAGTTTGTTGTGGTTGTGGTCTGGAAAAGTGTCCCGGTCGATGGGGTGTCCCGCTCGATGGTGGATCACGTTATATCTTTTAAAATATTAAAAAACATGATAAATATCTTCTAATCTTGATTCATAAGCTTTTTAGTTAGAAAAGGTTTCAATTATTAATTAGCTTCATACTAATTAAGATACCTACTTGATGACGCTGATATAATTTATAAATTTCGCCTGATTATTTTGACTATAATTAGTTTTTTTTTTCAATGCTTCTTAATAAAATTTACTCTATAGTTTTAAATATTATTAAAGTTATTAAATAATAAGGGGTATGTTCAAGTCAGTTTAAATGAAGGTATGTATAATAATACCCATTCATTATAACAACAATCTCAATTATCAAAAATATTAAAGCTCTTGAATTTCCTGGTTTTATTAAATGTTTCTATATTCAAGTTTTTTTTTAAAAAAAAGCTTAATGTAATAATATTTATTAGTTCTAATAATATACATTGTTTAAGTATAATTTTAAATATCATTTTGCGTAAGTTTAATGTTACCAAATAATAAATCAAGTGTAGATCTTTAATATTACACATTCGTACAGCTGATCATAATCTTACCGCTCAATAAAACATAATAAAGACTGGAAAACCTTATTAACACCTCCGAAGATACAAGAGCGTTAATTTTACTAACAATCATAGCCCTATTCAATTAGAAATTCACATAGTATATTTTAGCTTTATACCCTTTGACATTCCTTTTTAACTGTCACGGCACTGGCCTGACACTAGCCTGGCACTGGCAGACTGGAGGATAAGTGTGGTAAAGGCCCTGCAGGCAAACAGCGGTTGTGATATTTTTCCTCTTTTCTTCTTCACCTTAGTATTTCAATGAATTGGTTGGTATAACTGTTGCCTTGTCTCAGACTTTACCACCCAGGCCGTGACAATACTAAGGTGAAGAAGAAAAGAGGAAAAATATCACAACCGCTGTTTGCCTGCAGGGCCTTTACCACACTTGCTCGCTGAGCCCCACTTATCCTCCAGTCTGCCAGTGTCAGGCCAGTGCCGTGACAAGTCCGAGACTCGCCAAGTTCTTGGGTTATTGCTTCACTCTCCTGAGACCCCTGTAGTTACAGTGCTCTCAGCGACCCCATTAAAACAGTTTTTTTAAGGTTATAATACTACTATTCATGTGACGGCGTCACCATATATATACCACTGGAGCGAGCCAAGCCTGCAAGCTTGGCTCACTTGTAGCTTTTGATAGCAATCACAGTGGGTATGGTGCAGTGGTCCTGCCTGCCGTGACAATTCAAGGCTATTTCAGTATTTAATTATTAATATTTAACGTATATTATAAGCGAGTCGTACATATAAGCGAGTCGTACAGTCTCCACCACGACGCGTCCTCCTTACACCTAACATCAATTTTTTCCACAACCCAATATGCCTCCTACTTCAAAGGAAGCCAGGATACTCTTAGCCCTTGAGGCTCTTCGAATCAATGAAAAATTAAGCCTCCGAGCTGCAGCTAAGCTCTACAACGTACCAGCTATGACTCTCTCTAACCGACGCGCCGGCCGGCCTGCACGACGCGATATAACACCCAATTCGAAAAGATGACTCAATCGGAAGAGGAAGCTATTGTCCGATATATTATTGAGCTATGTACGCGAGCTTTTCCACCAAGATTGCGTAGTGTAGATGATATGGCCAACCAACTGCTACGCGTACGCGACGCGCCCCTGTTGGCAAGTTCTGGGCACATAACTTCGTCAAACGTCAGCCACAGCTCCGTACGCGTTTTAAGCGTAGATACGACTACCAGAGGGCTAAGTGCGAGGATCCAAAGGTCATTGCCGAGTGGTTTGCGCTCGTACGGAACACTAAGGCTAAGTACGGTATTGTAGATGACGATATCTACAACTTCGACGAGACTGGGTTTTATGATGGGTATTATCTTCGCGGGCATGGTAGTTACGACCTCGGACGGCCTTAGTAAGGCGAAACTAGCCCAGCCTGGTAACCGCGAATGGGCAACGGTAATCCAGGGAGTTAATGCCCTCGGTTGGGCCATCCCTCCTTTTATCATCTTGGCCGCGCAGTACCACCTTGCCAACGAGGCACTAAGCAAGCGCAGGAGAGCCAAAAACACGTGTGCGGCTTGGAGGATCACTTACTGTGCAGGATGCACACGATCTACTAGACCAGAAGGCCGTGGGTGGGGAGGCAGTGGAAGAAACGCAGCTGGATGGTAGTGGTGTAGGGGTGCTCGTACAAAGGTTCAATGCTGTGTTGTATGCGGCAAGCCTGGCCATAATGCACGTACTTGCCAGGAGGCTGTAGAATCGTCTGATTCGGCTGTTTCTGATGTAATTAGAGTTGATTTCTAGTGTTGTTATGTTGCAATTGAGGATAGTTGTTGTAGGGTGGTGGAGACTGTACGACTCGCTTATATGTACGACTCGCTTATAATATACGTTACTTGATTATTTTAATAGTGGGTAGAACTTCTGTTCTCTCTTTTTACATTACACTCAAGAGCTTTTCTAGAAGAAAAAAATTAATTATTTATTATTTGAAATTTATTAATATTAATTAAGTAACTTGTAATATTCTATCAGTTTTTAACAAAGTATAAATAGACTTTTTGGTATTTTTATAGGTACTAAAGATACTATCCATATATAAAGCTTTATAAATCTCCTAGTTTAAAGTTTAGTTTTTTAGTTTAATATAGTAAATAAAGTTACTATTGAAGTATATTTTATATACCTATAGTTTCTTTTATCTTATTATGTTTTGAACTATTTATTAACTAAAACATAACTAATCGATATCGACAATACAGAGGCCTGCGAAAAGCTCTCGGGAACTGATTTACAGTATAATTCTCCATCTAAACTGCAGAAGTCTTCGGTCTATGACTCCGACCGTAAGAATGTCTTGAACACCGGAGCATCTGTGCAGTCCTCCCACGGATAGCCGATCTTCTTGAGGAATGTTTCTAGTTCGCCAATCTCCTCGTTCGGGCAAACGATGCCTGTCAAAACCTGCCCAATATCACCACCGTGGTTTCTGTACTGGAACAGACTGATGTTGTATTTGACACGCAAGGTCTGTAGGAAGCGCTCAAGAGCACCGGGCCGTTCTGGGAATCGGAATGTGTACAGACGCTCGTTAGGCACACTAGAACGACCACCAACCATGTATCGAATGTGACTCTTTGCTAACTCGTCGTTGGACAGATCGGTGATATCCATGGTGCCGGACTGCTTGATGCGGCTGATAACCGACTGCAGTTGCTGTGCGCGTTCACTACCAACGGCGGTTAATGAGATACCCAGGAGCACATTTGCTTCAGTTGGGCTGGCGTAACGATAGCTAAACTCGGTGACAGAGTGAGGCATGACGGC
The DNA here is from genome assembly GCF_035222375.1 of Podospora pseudocomata. Taxonomy (NCBI): domain Eukaryota; kingdom Fungi; phylum Ascomycota; class Sordariomycetes; order Sordariales; family Podosporaceae; genus Podospora; species Podospora pseudocomata. Next base: position 2,048,396 of record NC_085889.1, on the reverse strand, counting down.
GTTGATGAGTTCAGCGAAGGCTCCAGGGCTTTCTGGGATGCGGGCTGCAAGTAAAGCCTCTCTTCCCTCGCCGTACGTAGCACGGGCTGCAACAAAGCCCAAGCGGTCAAAGTTCATGTTTGCGCCGGATGTGATGGCCACGACAGACCGTGTAGGATCCGGGGTTGGATTGGCGGCCACCCACTTCTTCAGACCGGCAATGGCCAAGGCACCAGCTGGTTCAATGATAGACCTGGTATCCTCAAACATGTCCTTGATAGCGGCACAGGCCTCGTCTGTGGTTACCCGAACCATTTCGTCCACAACCTCCTGACAAATACGGAACGTTTCCTCGCCCGTAATCTTGACCGCGGCGCCATCGGCGAACAACCCAACATCCTTGAGAAGCACACGCTCCCCCTTGTCGAGAGACTGAGTCATCGCATCCGCGTCGTACGTTTCCACGCCAATGATCTTGACATGCGGTGCAATACGCTTGACGTACACACCAACGCCGGCGATCAGGCCGCCTCCACCCACGCAGCAGAAGATGGCATCAAGCTTCTGCAGGTTTGTTTGTGAGAGAATCTCCATACCGATAGTTCCTTGGCCGGCAATAACATAAGGGTCGTCGAACGGGGGAATGTTTATCAGGCCATCCTGCTTTGCCCGCCGAGCACATTCCTCCTTGGCCTCGTCAAAGTCGGCGCCGTGAAGAACAACGTGTCCGCCCATTCTCGATACATTGAGATGCTTGATGCTTGGTGTGCCCTTGGGCATCACAATAGTGGCTGGGATTTTCAACCTGCGGGCCGAGTAAGCAACGCCCTGAGCATGATTGCCAGCGCTGCAACAAACGACACCCTTCCAGGACTCGGTAGCGTCAAGATGAGCCATCTTGTTGTACGCTCCTCTGAGTTTGAAACTGAATACCGGTTGCTCATCCTCGCGCTTCAACAGGACCTTGCGCTCCAGTCGGTTGCTCAGGCCAACGGCGTGCACCAAAGGAGTTTCTTTGCACACCTCTCTCACCCGCGGGTAGGAAATGATGATAAGGCGAAGATACTGTAAACGTAGGATAATGAGCTTCTCGATCAAAAACTAAGAATGGACTCGGGGTGACTCACATCTGGGTTACCATTCGGTAGCAGATACTCGTCTGGCACGACCTTTTTCACTTCATCTTTCTTGTCTTCAGCGGGGGGCGTTGGCTTAGCGCTGTACTCTGTCAGAGCGAAGCTGTTCAGCGACATGTTCCTGGGCAAACCCCCAGCACCAAGGCCGCCGTTGCCGTTGCGGAATGCGGTGGGCAGCTGTGGCACGCCATTGACCACATAGTCACCGTTAACATGGCCGGCCGTCTGCTCTGCCACACTCCCCTCATGACGAGGTGCATTCGAATTTGTGGAAGCCATCTCAGTATGACAGTCGTTGAAGTCGCAAGAAGACTGACGATGCACACACTCTCTGTTGGGAAGGCCCCGGTCTCGGCCGACTTTTGAAGGAAAGAAAGTTTTGGTGGGTCCTGCAGGGCGTCTCTTGGCGGCCGGGGTTGGGATCCACACCGCCCGTTGCCCGCCGCCCGGGCGTGTGCCCGTTCAGATCCCCACCTTAGCTGGCGTCATGGAAATTCATTCATTCATGGGCGGGCCCGCATTGGAAACCAACCTCGAACGATTCCCCCAACGCCACCAATCATCACGACCCCCTTTTCCCAAGACCGCATTCGATCTTCTCTGGATCAGCGAGGCGGATCTTTACAATGTCGAACGGACCCCTCTCCAACCGACCCCTTCCCTCGTCATTTGACAGCAACGAGTGAGTCCCGACCACTACATATTGCTTGCCATTGTTTCCTAAAGGAGCACCACTACTTACACGCGCCCCGCCACAGTGACTTTTACAATGAGAATGGCTTCCAAAAGGTCCTTCGCCGCCTGAAGGAGGAGCCGCTCGTCCCAATCGGATGTCTCCTCACCGTTGCCGCCTTCACCAACGCCTACCGTGCCATGCGCCGCGGCGACCATGCAAAGGTGCAGAAGATGTTCCGTGCCCGTGTGGCCGCCCAGGCATTTACCGTTGTTGCCATGGTCGCTGGCGGCATGTACTACCAGGCCGACCGCCACAAGCAGAAGGAGCTTTGGAAGCTGCGGCAGCAAAAGGATGCCGAGGAGAAGCATCAGAAGTGGATCAGGGAGCTGGAAGCCCGCGATGCCGAGGAGAAGGCTCTCCAAGAACGGCTTGACAAGAGGCGGAAGAGGGCAGCTGAGCGCGCTGGTGGCACAGGCACCGAAAGTGTTGCTGCTCAGGCAAGGGCAGCCTTGAGAGTGTCCAAAGCTGGAAAACCCGAAACAGGCGAGGCCACCTCAACCGAGGCGAACCAGGCGGATGGAGGGGTGCTTGGCTCACTCGGTGGATGGTTTGGCGGATCCAAAAAGGCACCAGAAGACACAACACCGGCATTAGAGTCCAAGCCAGAAGACCCGAAGAACTAAGGGTGAAGTGGATGGCTGTAACGGCAGCTCACAGAGATCCAGGCTGCGATGTCGGTCAATGTAAGATATGTGAGATAAATGCACCTTCTCCATGAAGCTGTACTTTCTTGACAGTGATGAGGATGGTTTCTCGTTTTGATTCGTCTCATCTTGCAAAGCTGATGAGAGGGTGTATATTCCAGCACAGGTTTCAACGCTTGATGTGGGCGTAAATGAATTGTATTATGCATTACTCTCTCCCTTCTATGGAGCGCTGGCGAGCCGTTGCCATGGTTGCCATCTTCTTTATATCATACTCCCACCACTTCGATTCCCCCCTATGAGTCCAGCCATCTCTAAGAGGGCACGGTCGGCCTCGATATCACCCGTCCCAAGGTTGATTCTCCGTCTCGCCTCGGCCTCTCTAGCCTCCCAGGCCCATCGCTCGGCCTGGTGCTTGGCTTCCTCGTCCCCGCCGCAACCCCAGACCTCCAGATCTGAAATCTCGAAGCGGTCTTGGAAGTCGAATTTCCTGCACGCGCTTCCCTGGAAAGCACTACTACCTCGCGAGGTGTAGTTGTGGGTGAAACATCCAAATTCGAAACTGCTATCCATGACAAGCGATACGGGGCCCATTGATATGGTGCTTGACCGGCGATATGCTTGTGTAGGTTGCGGTGGTGGGCAGCCAAATGACACGCCGCCAATCGGGGTAGATGCCGAGGGTTTTGTGAAAGAAGCATAGTCCTTGTTGCTCGGGGATCCTCGGAAGACATCATGTACAGGCTGGAGTTGAAACAGTATCGAATCCGAATCCCCAAAGCACTCGCGATGTGTGTGCCTCCATGGTTGACTCAGGTAAACCCCAAACGTTACTCTCTCGCCAATGGCGCGATTTCCAGAGGGGTATCGCCGTGGGGGTAGTGTTGACAGGAATGCCGTCTCCGCACCACCTGCCCTATGGGTTTCATCCGGTAGACAGATCCCATGTACCAGCAGTATGGTCGGTGCTCTCCAGTTGAAGACTTTTGTTTCAAAACTGCCCATGCTGAACCCATCTTCCCCCCCTGCGTACAGTAATCGGAGCTTGCGAAAGAGAGATTCGCCGGGAATGAAGAAAGAGAGCTGCGACATGATGCTCAGGTTAAGGAGAGAGCCTTTGTCCTGCAGGAGAGGTTGAACCACGTCAGGCACGACAGTGGAGCCGCCCACGCGTTTGTGGAAGTCGAGAGTTTTGGAGAACAAAAAGTGTTCAAATAGAGGAGTGAACCCAGAGAAAACGAATGGCATCGACGAGGGGATTATCGAATTGAACCGAGAAAACCTGATGCCCGGTGAATGCTCTACGTCGAGGAAAGCCGCCACGATACAGTCAGCAACGACCCCCAATTCATCAAGCTCCTTCCCAACAACACGATTCGCATGTGAAGATAGGCTCTCCTGGGCGCCTAATGGAGCAACGAGAAGCAGCAACATGATGATCTTCTTGAAGTTGCCCGCCGGAATCAGGGCGTGATTGGGTGGGGGTCCATCTCCAAGTTTGCCAACGTTGGCATAATCCAGCGAATCCAAGGCAGCAAGGACAAGGTCGTCCTCATCCTCACAACCCAGGTCATCCTCATCATCTCCTGCAATGTCGACAGCAAAACCAGAAGCGTGTGAGGAATTAGCGGGCGCTCCTGAGCCGTCGATGACAGGCGACTTGTCCCTGTTGACATGTTCGGACAGCTTCCGGTCATAGACAGCCAGGCTCTTGAACAGCAATTTCCTCCTGTCGTCAGCACCCTTTGCTAATACCCTCTGATATCGATCGGTCATAATGGTGATGACCATGACCATTTCCTCCAAGCCCAGCACTGCTGGAGCATCTCGCAAGAATGGAAAGGCGCCTATATATGATATCATCTGAAATATAACTGGCGACACACCCAGCACATCCGGTATCTCAAGAAAGCGCGCAATGGTATCGTCTTTGAGATGGCGGACATTCTGTTCCTGGTCTGCGAGACTCTTGAAGACCTCTTTGAATGAGTAGATCTCAAGAGAGGTGAAGCATTTGTCGGCAAACTTGGCGGCCTGTGTTGAAGAAGCAACTTGGTTAGAGGGTCATGTGGAAGTGAGAAAAGACTTGGTACTTGCCAATTCCTTAGTAAACTCCTCTCGAGACGGAGGAGGCCGTCTTTGGTCTGATTGAGTTTGGCCCATGGTAACTATATGTACGGGGTGTATCGATGAGGAAGTGTAGGTTGGAGTACACGGGAAGAAGTTGGGGCTAAAGCAGTCGCCTCGTGTGCCCCACATAAGCTTCGGTTCGCACTGCTTGGCTGTGCTGGCGGCATCTTTCCATCCTTCTGTTGCATCTATGATAGGTACCGCGTTGAGGAAAGTACGGGCAGTGCAAGAATGCGTCTAGGTAAGCTAGGCTCCTCAGGGCATCCGAGTGCCTCCCATCCCAAATATCAGCTAAACTGCAAACGCTATGGAAATATGGTTAATCGCGGTTGTCGTCACAGTCATGGTAGTGCAGTGTGATTTCCCGTCCCAAATTATAACAGCCATGGGGGACGGGACAAGGGGACCCTGTTGCGGGGTGTTGATCATGCGTCATTGTTACCTGGTCAAGGATAGCAGCTACTTGTTTGTCCCCGCTGCCCCTTCCGTGTTGTGGGGTGATCCAATCACCTGTTGTTCCCCGCCTCGACAACACAGGGGACGAGGAATGGGATGCTCTTATTAAAGAGAGTGATACAAAAGCAGCTGTGGTTCCCCGCATTGGTTTTGCTCTTGCTTCATCACTGCCCAACACAATTACTCCTCGATCAAATTGGACAAAACATCAAAACGAAACCTCATCAAAATGACCGACCAAGATGCGAATGTCGTAAGCCAAGCCCCTGTCGACGAGACTCCCATTTCGCCCAGTCGACCCAACCCAGCCAGGAAGAACTCGCTCGAGCACCACCTGGCGCATCGCCCAGATCGCCAGGAGCTCATTAATAGTAATTCAGACTCACACCCTGGTTCTGAGGAATCTCTTGTGGCTGTCATGGCCTGACTCACGCGTGTCCTAGAAAACATCCTTCCCGCCTCAACCGCAGCGCCGGCTATCCAAGCCCAACAGAAAGAGGTCCGTTCCTGTTTGAGAGCACCATGGTGCTGCACAAACACATCTTTTAACCTGCATTATCTTCTAACAGCTCGAGAAACACATGCGTGCCGACTCCCTCAATGAAAAGATCGCCCATCGCCCTGCGCCCGAGACAGTGTTGGAGAAACACATCATCCACGAGGACCCCCGTTCGCCCGAGGACAAGTACGCCGAGGCTATCGAGGACGAATATGCTAAGAGGGAGGGCGGTGCGTAGGGAGAGTAGTGGTCTGGTAGGGTATCTTGTTCCCATGTGAAACTAGGGTTGACCCCAAGATGGTATCATCGGCAGTCACAAATGGTGACGAAAGCATACGCTGGAAGTACAGGAAATTTGTATGGTATCGAACTGACTGGGTTTCCGCTTTTATGTTATAATTTTTTTCTGGTCGTTTTGTTGATACTTCCGCAGTGGCGACCATGCAGGTGTCTGTGATTTGAACAAGGCTGATGCTGACCTTCAATGCTTGTCAGCGTGGGAGCCGCACAGGGGCAAGCTAACAATCATCAGGAAATTAGAGACTTAACTGTCACTGCAGGCGCGCACATGACAAACCATCCTCTCCCTATCCCAATAAGTTTCTCTGATAGTACCAACTCGGTACACATTGTGTGCGCAGTAGCCCCCCCTTGCGAACCCTTGCGGGTGCTTGGGCTGCGACAATGGTCTTGGCATAGATGACATGTGTAAGTGGCTGGCTCTTCTGATTGGAAGTTCCATTGGTTAGGTGGAACGACATACAGCAACCCTAGAGGAATTCCATTTTCATTTCCGTTTCCAAGACCGTCTGGTTTTCCAATTGCCCAATAAGTCCACCCACAAGCCGGTGAAGGCTGAGATTTGGTTCCACACACCAGACGCCACACGCATCATGTCTGTGATGTATGTCGTGCAGGTAGTTTGGAAATTGTGCAAAAGCACGTGGCAAAGCAAGAATTGATTGGTTATTGATTGGATAGTAGGCCTCTTTCTATCTTCTCCGTCGACCTTCTAGTTCTTCTTGCTTCTTGTTGCTTCTCATGACTCATGATTTTCGTTCGTATCTCACACTCTACAGAGCAATCGATGGTTCCAAGGCCTTATTTCATTGCTCTTACCACGGAAGAGGTGAGCTAGTCCTCTGGAAGCCGCAGAGTGAAGGAAGACGGGACATTGCAACACCAGATTTGCAGTTCTAAGCAGCCATGCTGCTCTTGTCTATTATTTTCTACTAATTGAACCCGAATGTATGAAAGAGAAAAGTGTTGTCAAAGCTGCCCCTACCCTAATCGCCATAGCCGCCCATTCCTCAATCATGAACGCCCAGCTGATGATGTCTAGTACGGTACAGTGTTGTGTGTCCAGAAGTCCATCCCATATATCCTACAATTTCCCTGAAAATGCCCAAAAAACCACCAGAAACGCCGAGACCATGCAAGTAGATACTTTCTCACTGCTACATCGGACGCCCAAACAAGCCTTAGTTTCGACTGTTATCCTTGCGCCTATCATCCTTGTGCTTGTTGCCATAGACAGTAAAGGCACCTCGAGATTCTGAGGCTCTTGGCTCGTCAGTGCTTGGATTGGGACGATGGTGATTGATGACAACAGTGCTGCCATGTCTTGACACGTCGACATTGTAATCCTCTGCATTATGAGGTTAGTACCAGCTAGATTGGCTCGGGGATTGTGCGGTGACAACTTACTTGCGTAAGGAGATCGGTATTGGGCCTGGTCGTGCCCATAGGGTCCAGATGAGGTAGAGTAGTCCATCGTATAGGTCGTGGTGTGTGAGTGAGTAGAGTGGCTGGATGGCCGGCTGCCAGAAGAATTGTTCGAGTAATAGGTTGATGATGAGCGGCTTGGGTTTTGGTGAACAATGGTACTATGTTTGGAACCGTTATAGGAAGGCATGGCAAACGTTACTCTGAAAAGTAGGTGGAAGAGGCTTCTTGTAAAGAATATTGTGGAATTGGGCCGTAGGTTACAGAGTGATGGATTTTCGAGGGCTTGTCGGGTGAGGAATAGCACTGGGCAACATGGTTTGGGACTGAGGATATATATACAAAAAAAACGAGTTTGAGATAACGATGGAAGCAAACCACAAACCATTATCCTGACGGCCCAAGCTAGAATAGGTTTGCGGCCCCAGTCGTGGAGGCGATTAGGGACAAGGCATCATACCAGGGGCGGTGCTCAGTGCTTCGGTGAGGACATGCTAAACCCCAGGCAGACTGCAAGGCCAAGTCTCATAACCTGGGGAAGAGCTCGGTGCCTTGTATCCTTCGCTTATATTGTTAGGAACCTATTGGGAGTGGATCGGTCTGTTCGAATGCGTGAGTCAAAACATCCAGGGGGCGGCCATCCATGTCAACAAAGAGACCTTGATGGTGGGGGTGAAAGCTCCTCTAATGGCGGCCACAGCAGGGTGTCGTGACAGCCGGACCTGCAGGTCAGCTGCATATGGAATTCTCGGGTTTGGAGGGGTACTTTGCAACGGGTACATCTTGGGTTACTGGCATCGCAACAACGACCACTGCGAGTCGTGTTTGCGATGCCGACAGGGCGTAAAGCCTGGCGGGCAGAGAGTCCTAGGTCTCACCAGTTGAGATGCCCCCAGGACTTCAGTTTAGGGCTCGGTCAGCTGAAGCAGCGAAGTTGCGCGGCCCTCTCTGGGGGCCAACGGGCAGACAGCTTGGCTTAGCGACTGCGAATGCCTCACATTGCAACCTACTACATTGACGTTAACGACGACGCGTATTGATGCTTTGTCTGCGTATGCCTCAGGGAAGACCCTGAGCTCGGGGCCATTTGACTTTGCGAGTCATTTGTTGCCTGGATTTTCTGGGGGCTGGCACGGCGCAGTAGTTGCTGTTGCCTTGAACCTGATGAAACTGTCGAGTTTGAACCCAGCATAGATATTCTGGTGGCTGGATGAGTGACTCATGATGATGAAGCCCAGGAAAAAGACTACACAACGCCCCGACGAGTGCCTTGAGATATTGAGGGTGGTCACTGCCTCAAAAGGCAAATAGGCCCTCGATTTTCGGTGAGTTTTGTGGTTCTCCTGTGGTCTTCGACCTGGTTGTTGCCAAGTGCCTCACGATACTTGGGCCTTCATTGAACAGCTGCAACAACTTCGACCCAAGAACGCCCCCAAATTTAATTGACTGACATTTTTGACTTCAAGTGATTTTAGAGACCATGGCCGGAATCTAGGAAGTTTGTCGTTACTCACAAGTGAGAAGAAGGGCTTTGTTCTTGGTGCATTCCGCCTCATTGTCATCCATGATTACCCCTTGTTTGCGGGGCCAGTGTGCCTGTCGAATCTGTAGCGCAGGCAATGTGGCAAAGCACACCAGTGGTTCGCGGCCTACCAGGGCGACATGACCGACACCGAAAATGACGGGGAGTTCGGAGCGGAAATGGGAGGCCATCATCAAGTGAGTTGAGCATTGCTCTTGTGCTGCATTGGTGACGGTGGATGCTTTAATGTTTGAGATGGAGTTTTGGCTTGGCACAAATCAAGCACTGTGGGGTAATTCCGTCAGCGATGCTAGTGTGGGTGCTTACAGGGGCCATTGCCACGAAACACATTGGGGTTGGAGCTGTCTATTGACCAGCTGGCCAGAAGCATTCAACCAACAAACCACATTCTGGGTATTTCGTAAACACAACCACCAAGAAACCATTTTGTTCGTGCCCTCCGCGCCCAAACCCGCTGTGAGATTTGCCTGTCTAATACCACCCGCAGCTCACTCCAGACCTCACAATGCAAGGCCTTCTGCTCTCGCTTTCCCTGCTCGCCTCGGCAGCTGTCGGCGTCCTCGCCTCCGATGACCTCAAGATTGATGTCACGCTCCCCGTTGAGTGCGATCGCGTAACCAAGAAGGGCGACAAGATCAATGTCCATTACAAGGGCACACTCAAGTCCAATGGCGAGAAGTTCGATTCGAGTTAGTCTCGTGCTTGCCCTCCGACTCTGGCACCTGCACGGGGGCTTTGGGACGAAGCGATGGTCGATCGAAGCTGACAACAGCGTACTTTCCAGGCTACGACCGTCAATCGCCATTCTCATTCAAGCTTGGAGCTGGCATGGTTATCAAGGGGTATCTACGCCCAAAGGTCCAACTTCAACTGCAAACGAGGAGCGAAGGCTAACATCAATCACCTAGTTGGGACGAGGGTCTCGTCGATATGTGCATCGGCGAGAAGCGGACATTGACCATTGGCCCAAGCTACGGCTATGGTGACCGCAATGTTGGACCTATTCCCGCTGGATCTACTCTTGGTGCGTCATCAGCCCACCCGGGGTGTCTCCTGTGGTTTCTTTTGCTGTGATGTGCAACTACTAACAATCCATTTCATCACTGCAGTCTTCGAAACGGAATTGGTTGGCATTGAGGGTGTGCCAAAACCCGAATCGATTGTTACCAAATTGGCCACCGATGCTCCCGAGGCCACGGCAAGCGCGAAGGTTGTTGAAAAGGTGGCCAGCGTCGCCAAGCAGGCGGCTGAGGTTGTTGAGACCATCATTGCCGACACCGACGATACTCAGGAGCACAACGAGCTCTAGAAAACGGTATCTTGTACAAGGGTCTGTATATATACACACTGAGAGATACACAAAAAAAAAGAGAGCCATGCAAAGTTCCGGTCCATGTTCATCGAGTCTCCACAGTTGTTTCATCTTGGCTTGTTTGTCAGTGGCAATGTCGATGTTTTCATTGATGGCGTCGTGAACTAACTGCTGGCTTGTGGCCTGTCGTTTCATGTGGAGTGAAACAGGGCAGGATTGCTTTGTTCCCAGTATAACTCGGCCTGGGTGTGGTAACCTTGACGGTCCATAATTGCAATCAGCTTGAAAGCTCTTCCAAGCCAGCCGAAAATGACACGAAGGCGTGTACCTCCTTTACCAATCGGATAGGTGCAAAGCTCTGCCCGCAATCTGCAGGTTAGAATGCTGACAAGACAGCCGTGTAAGATCAGATGAATTGATTTAAACGTTTTGAGTTCATCGATCAAGCCGCCTCGGCACCGTTGACCCCAGCTGCGCCTTCCCGTCAAAGTTAGTCCATAACGTTCCCTCTACATGGAATGATGTGGGTAAGCAAACGTCTGTGAGGCCTGTTCCAACTTCATACCTCTTCGATACCCGGTATACAAGACTGAGACCCTTCACCTATGGACCACTGCCAGTTATAAACAAGCAGGTCCCCGCGAAGCCCCACGACATCTAGACGCATAGCCTGATGCGGTTCGGACCTGTCCCTCGACTACGTCAGCTTTGCTGCTGTTAGCTCCCATCAGAGCGTCCACCATACCATGTCGCGTCGACGGCGTGAACTTGCGCAAAACCACCCTCGGGCCGTGGTACTTATCTCTCGTTGTCGTTCTTGGCTCCCGCCGTTGAACTTCATAACCATCCATTATGCCTACTTCATCAGCGTTTGTCTGGTCTCGTCACTTGTCTTTTGGGGGTCGTCCAGTCCAGCTTGGAGCATCAGCTATACTGACAGCTTGTTCCTGGTTGTATCCGCCATGACGGAAGCTGGCTTGAACACAGTCAACCTAAGTCAACTGACAACGTGGCAGCAGTCGCTACTTTTTCTCCTCATCATATTTGGCAGCTCCATCTGGGTGTCTATATGGACGGTCATGACGAGGAAACACGCCTTCGAGCAACGCTTTCGGGATGTGATTCAATCAGAGCGCCGGCGACGAACTTCTCATGGAGGAAGCGCTCTCAGTCTCGGCAGATTACCGAATTTTCGTTCATCTCGGCGATCGCTATCATCGCACACAGCCCAGCACCAACCCGCAGCTTACAGACTGAGTTCCATAGATAACCAGCACGTTTCGCTTCCCCAAACGAACCGGCTCGAGGCTGATGCCACCACCAACTTTGATCGAGCTTGTATCAATGGCGAAGCCTCCGAAAACACAAATCCCACTCATATCGCTTTTGTAGACACTAATCTCCCGGACATGCAAGTCCACGATGGGATCAAGGCCACGTCAACAGCGGCCCAACATGTCCCCCTCGATAACCAGCCAGTATACCGAAGCGTACTCGCTCATGGCAGGCCAGAAGAGGGCACAAAGTGTCATTCTGGCATGCGAAGCTTCCTCACTCATCGTTCCAGCAATAGAAACGCTCAGTTCTTCGACCTGACCAACGAAGAACGGGAACAGCTAGGCGGTTGCGAGTATCGAGCGCTCAAAGTCCTTGCCTTGCTTGTGCCTGTCTACTTTGTCCTCTGGCAGTCTCTTGGCTGCATCGCGCTCGGAGCCTGGATCAACAACAACCAAGCCGAGCCGCCGCTGAGAAATGGCATAAACCCCTGGTGGCTGGGGATATTCAACGGCGCCTCGGCATTCAACAATTCAGGAATGTCGCTCTTGGATGCCAATATGATTCCCTTTCAGAACTCATACTTTGTTCTTGTCACCATGGGGCTGATGATTCTCGCCGGCAATACGGCCTATCCTGTCTTTTTGAGGCTCATTGTTTGGTCTCTCTTGAGGTTGTTATCTCTGGTGACACGAGAGGAGGAGTACAACCCCCTTAAGGACACCTTGAAATTTATTCTTCAGTACCCGCGCCGCATCTATACCAACCTCTTTCCCGCTCGCGCCACTTGGTGGCTATTGTTTATGCTCGTTTTGCTGAACAGCATTGACTGGGTCGCTTTCGAGGTTCTCAACATTGGCAACCCACCTATCGAAAGCATACCTCCTGGATCTCGCGTGCTTGATGGGTTGTTTCAAGCTATTGGTAAGCTGAACCGAGTCCTCTTTTATAGCACATGGTTGCTGATCTGTTGACCACTGGGTGTAGCCGTACGTTCGGGTGGGTTTTATGTTGTTCCCATCCCATCAGTATACACCGGACTGCAAGTCTTGTATGTGATCATGATGTATATATCAGCGTACCCGGTGGTGGTCACAATGCGACATTCAAACGTCTATGAAGAGCGGTCTCTTGGTATCTATGTTGAAGACGATGCGCCTGATTCAGATCCAGAACAATCTCCCCTCACTCATCACGGACCGCCACCCAGTAGGGTTTCCCCTCAAGGCGGCCTGTCAGCACTTCACCGAGCGTTTAGTTGGACGGTAACATGGCATGGTGTTGGGGCTCGGCCACCTTCTCTCCGGAGGCCCGAGTCGCGCATCAGCTTCATCAGCCAGCAGATACACGGACAATTGGCCCACGACCTCTGGTGGTTAAGTCTGGCGATTTTGGTCATCGTTACCATCAATACGAGCAACTTCATGGCAGATCCCATCAACTTCAGTGTTTTCAACGTCATATTCGAGGTGGTGTCGGCGTATGGCTGCGTTGGCATCAGCGTTGGAGTACCACACGACTCATACAGTTTTTGTGGGGGTTGGCATCCCGTGTCAAAACTCTTACTTTGTGTTGTCATGCTTCGTGGCAGGCACAGGGGGTTACCGGTCGCCCTAGATAGGGCTGTTCGACTTCCCGGTGAGGAGCTTGAGCAGGAAGAGGAGGAGGATCATCAGATTAGGATGAGCATGGGGGGCAACCGTCGAGTAAGCAGTGAAGCCTAGTCAGCTCGTCTCTGGCGAGACAGTGAGGCCGGAACCGTACATTGCTTTTAACATGTAGATCTCGTCATTCGGGCAAATACGATGCATCGTAATCGTCAGCATTTCGGCGGCGCTCTGTCTGTTATTTTGAACCAAGACATAGTCACATGTTTTTTTCAGTTACATGGATGTGTGAGCCTTCCAGTGCTCCTATAAATGCAGGTATCTACTTATCCTGAGATTGTGCTTCCCTTTCCACCAATCATCACTTGGTAGAAAGCTAACTGCCCATCGCACCACAGCTTGCTCTCATGTAAACCGAAGCTTCTTCTGTCGAGGATCGGCTGCTGTTGATTGCCTTCCTCTCTTCTTATCTTTGCTCTTCTTTGCTTCAGGAATACTGGGCTTGCCGGGTGGAGGGGTTGAAGCAGCGACCTGTTGAATGGCGTCTCGAATAGTTTGCCTCGAGAGACATAGATCAATGTGCTCATTGAACTGTCTTTCATCAGGCGTTTGTGGTCGGTTGCATATTGGGCAGTCCCAAAGCTCCTCCTGCATCACCTCAGCAGGCTGTTTTTCCTTCTTCGGGTTGGGGAGAACTTCTTTGCCATGTCTCCAGAATGGACTGTCGGTCCCTGAGCTGCTCCCTGCGCGCTCAGCCAGGAGGACATCGTTGCGTGCTTCAGAGGGCCACTCCTCCCACTCTTCTCCAGTGCCAGCGGCTTTCTTTGGATTCATGCGGCTGGTAGATTCCCCAGTCTCTACAGAGCCCACCCTTCTCGGTCTGAACCCAAAAAAGGCCATTGTATCTGGCTTTTTTGTGCTGAGTAGATGGGTACATCGGAGGCCCAGGAGGCGTAACTTCATATTAGGGACCTCTTGTTCAAGCTTCACCAGCATTGGCAGTGCGTAGTCGTACAAGTCATCGGCGAGATAGACCGCCTTTGGCGGCGCTATTTGACGTGTGAGCACCTCATACGTATGTAGCTTGACCTTGATGCAGAGAGTCCGACCTTTGCATTCAGCCCGCCGCATATCCTTTTCCAACTCTTCTGCTATTCGTCTGAGCTGCTCACGTAACTGGGTCGGATTATCCATGTCACGGAACGTGCGCTCTGTTCCAACACTCTTGCGCTCATACTCTTCGGCAGGCTGTATGCTCGTGCGTCCAAGGCCAAGATAGCACCGCAAAAGGAAGTTGTAGGTCTTCTCACCGAAAAGTTTCTCGATGAACTGTCGTTGCGTATAAACGTCGCCGCAGGTGCTTATGCCAACGGCACCAAGCTCCCGCTCTAGAACTCGTCCGATACCGTTGACTTGCCGGCACGAGAGGTCCCGCATGAACTCCATGATGACGACCCGGTCACGAGGAAGAACGTATTGTCCGTTAGGCTTATTCATGTTGGAGCAGATTTTCGCCAGACGTGCATTGGCTGCAATCCCTGCGGACACGGTGATGTGTGTCTTTTCATGTATCTCCCTTCTCATTTGGGACACCACATCGGCAGCTTCCATGCCGTGGTCGATGCTGTACTGGGTGATGTTGAGATAGGCCTCGTCAATACTGGCACTTTCGAACCGGGGGTCGTAGTCTGCTAAGATCTCTCGCACCTCGGCAGCCTTTGCGTTATACTTGTCGAAATTGAGTGGAAGCAAAATGAGCTGGGGGCAGAGATTTTTTGCCACAAAGCCGGCCATGCCGCTTCGGCATCCAAATCTCCGAGCTACATAGTTACAGGTTGTCAGAACGCCCCCACCCACGGCAAAGGGGAGGTCTGCGAGCTCGGGACGGTCCAGTTGTTCAACAGCGGCGTAGAAGGCATCGCAATCGATATGAACAATGTGTTGAGTAAGATCACGTGAGGCCTCGAGTTGTGCAAGCAGCGCATCTGCAGCCCTGAGCTCCCGAGAGAGGTCTAGCTTCTCCAACTGTCGCTTTTTGGCGAGGATTTGATCAATCTTAACCGTCAGGGCTTTGTCTCTTTCCTCCTCACGGTTGAAGAACTTGGAACCTTTGGAAGAATTATAGATAACTTCGGCGACCTGAGACCGGTAGTCAGAACTCGGCACTGCAATATCAGGAGACTTGGAAGCGATGGGTTTACCTTGGACTGATCAACCTTGTCCTGGCCGGCCTTTGTCAAGGACGGACCAAGAAGTGAGTACTTTAGCGAGGCAAGATCGGCATTGGTATTTTCACTATCTGGATCTTGAGGTCGTGCTATTTGGTCCTTGAATGGTCCAAGCTCTGGAGAGCGTGGCTCCTTTGCTTGCTGTGCTGACTCGCCCGAGGTCATCTGGAAATGTCAATCAGGTGGCGTAGAATATTAAGACCTAGCAAAGACATCTCAGTTCATCGACTAAAATTTGTACCAATCTTCGAAGAATGTTAGGTGTGCTGTGAAAAGGATGTTGAAAGGTGACGCGTAGTGCGGGGATATGAGGAAGAGACACGTTCGATTGGGCCTCACGTCAGCAGCGCCAGATCACGGGACGCCAAGAGCTCATCGACCACAAAGAGCTGGAGAGGCCTGGACGAGCTTGGCAACGAATACTGATATAACTTCTATTCTTCGACAAAGGTCCAACCAATCTTATAGACTGAAGCTCGAAAAGTTCCCTGTAAAGTGAGAGACCAAGGATGGAAGGTCTCGAGAGCTTTGCTGCTACACTACTTGTATGTACCAACCTGCATCAAGGAGCCGAACGCGAAAAAGCACGGACCATGCACTCAAAGATTTACGCGTGTGGTCGTGGCACAGTCGCGTCTGGACCCCCTTGAACTCGATGGCTGTTTCCGTCTTTCTTTGCTTGTCACTCGAGCAACCTCGACAGCGTCCGTGTGGTTTCTTTTGATGAGAGTACGGATATTTCCAACATTGTTACTCCCAAGTTGTCAATGCATTGATCTGTGAAAATGGTCATCAAGCGCAAACGGTCCGACTCGCACCTGAGCTCCTTTAGCTCAGCCCTTGCATCACCACCTCGGGCGAGCAGCTTCAACTTCGATGCCATCAGTGCGATGGATACGGCTAGGCGCGGCTTCTTTTCGCCCCGTCTCCCCACCTCCTCACACATGCCTGGCCGCACCAGGAAGCGCTTCCGCGATAATAGGCCACCTGAGGCAATCATTCACCGTAGGAGCCCCCCGATTCGTTTTACCATGATGAGTTTGGGCACAGTGACTTACCTCTCTTTTTTCCATCTCGCAGAACGTACCCTAAATTTGCTATTCTCTGCACAACAGCAGCAACATACTCAGCAACAAGCGCCGTCGCCGCCCCAAGTTCAAGTCACTGAACCGACTCCAACCTTAGTTCCCTCAGAGGTGCACCCCGAGCAACACCAACGCTCCCTCCACAGCTTCTGGAAGCTCCCCACACGAACTGTGGCTAGCCCGTCGTCGTCTCAGGCGTCTTTGACCTCTTCGCCATCCCCAGATGCGATGCCCAACTCATCCACAGCGGTGGCTTCAACAACATGTGACGACTGTGGCGTGGGGCTGCTGGAGTCGGATGCCTGTGGTGATCAGGATGGCATCATGATGGAGATAGATGGAGGCGGCGAAATGGGAGAAAACACGTGCGGAGCGTGTGGGAAGACGGTATGCTTCAGCTGCTCGGTCAGCAATCTTGGGGAGCACAGGCGATGTTTGGCTTGCGCTGGGAGACGGGACTGGGGAGCAGCCAACGGGAGCGGGCGGACCCAGGGTGTTGGCGTGTACTGATGGGCCGAGTGAGAAATGGTGGGCTTTAGTTCAAGATTTGTTCAAGTGGCTGGGAAGCATGGCGTCACGGAGTGGATTTGTGTATACACTGTGTTTGAGTAGGTTGTGGATGTTTGTTGATACCTCTTGGTCGGATGGTGTTTGTGGTTTGAGGCAGTCAAGAGTTAACTGGATCTGGGACAGGGTTTTCTGGTGGACGATACATTCTAGTTATTTTATTCAAAAGACATGCTCAGACCTGATTTTTCTTTACTATGCACTTTGCTCTTGAATTCGCTGGTGACATGAAGTGCAACTGACCACGGACGTCAGTGCGGGGCAGAGCTCCAAGTAGCTACCTACCTATCTAACCCCACCTGAGCTAGGTGGTAGCCCAACCGTCCATGTGGCAAGGAGCTGCTTCTCCCATTCCTCGATGCTACTCGATTCAGATAACCAGCTCAGATTCTTTGTGTTATTTTCAAAGTTCCTTTGAAACTCAGCCCCCAGACAAACATGGCCACACGGGATGCTAGCCATGCTGGATCCTGGTACGATGATGATGAGAAGGAGTTGTCATCGCAACTCGACGGGTTCCTAAGCCGTGTGCCTGACCAGCTGGATGACCATGGTCTCCCTGTGCCTGGCGCCCGAGTGATTATAGCTCCGTAAGCGAGAAACAGCCCGGTGTCTTGTGAGAGATGATTCAATATGCTGACTTTGATTCGAAGCCATGCCGGCTATTCATATTCTGGGCCTTGCGCAGCCTGGGCCTACAAGGCTCTCGACCTCAGAGCGGCGAAACGGGTCTTCATTCTCGGACCGTCCCACACATATTATCTTCGCGGATGCGCATTAACCACATTCAGCAAATATGCAACACCCTTTGGGGACCTCGTGGTGGATAGGAACACGGTAAACGAGCTGAGGGAAACGGGCAAGTTCACCGATATACCCGCCCGCCGAGACGTCGATGAACATTCTCTGGAAATGCACGTTCCATTCCTCTGGAAGAGACTTCAGCAGACCTTCGGAGACGACAGCACAAAGTACCCGCCCATAGTTCCGATACTCGTGGGCGATGGATCTGCCGAAGAAGAAAAGGCCTTTGGAAAGTTGCTGTCCTCGTACCTGAAGGACCCCACCACAGCCTGGATCGTCTCGTCCGATTTCTGTCACTGGGGATCCCGATTCAGCTACCGACCTCATTTTTCTGACGGTGCGATTCGTGACATGGACGCGCCACGGTCCAAGGGTGTGCGGCACGAAGTCCTGAACGTCACCCCGCCAGATTGGAGCAAACTCGGCATCAGTTCTGAAGAGCCTGAGATCCACGATGTCATCAAAGTGCTGGACCAGTTGGCCATGGATGCCGTGGAGTCTGGTGAGCATAGTGAATTCTACAAGGTGGTTCAGGATAGCCACAACACTGTCTGCGGCAGGCATCCAATTGGTGTAATCATGGCAGCCTTGGAAGCCGTCGATGGAAAAGGAAAGTTCAAATTTGTGCAGTACCAGAGAAGCAATTTGGTGAAGAAGAGCTTCGACTTCAGCGTCAGCTATGCCTCTGCTTATGCGGTAGTCTGACTTGACGTTGAGAAAGGGGGCACCGGTTCTTGGCTGGGCATGGTTTGGGATGCTTTACAGAGCGGCGGGAATTAGTTTGGTGGTTTAATCAGCTAGATGTTTGCAGCTACTGACAGAGGCATGTTTCGTAAATTGAGATTCGGTCTGTACGCCAGAAGATGCTTGTGATGTTGCAGCAACCCGAAAAGGTGCCGATAGAAGAGGCCCAAACTCGGCCGCCCTGGCCACGATGTCTTGACTGTTTCCCGCACACCAGGCCCCGAGCCCAAGCGGCGGTCCTCAAGAGGGCCTTGTGCTGTACACTCCCCATTCCTTTCCCCGCGGTGGGGTAACGGCACTGAGCCGCCCACGCCATAGTTGGGGCTGAGTCGTGCAGCATGCAGGTGTTTATAGTTGGGTTCGAGAAGCGTGCTCTGTTGGGATAAGCATCAAAGGAATGATGACGGCTTCGTTGGAGGGGTTGGACAGCAAAAGAGCCATGACAAGACAGTGACATTGTCGTCGCTTTCATACTGAGCACGGGGCAGATGTCTGTTTGACGATTGAACGTGCCTGACGATCGCCGTTCTGAAACGGTTTTTGCTGCCGAGCCTGCCCCGGCCTGCGTTGGATTTAAGCAGCTTCTTGCCAAGACGGCTCTTCGTAACCAGCCAAGCGCTTCAAATCAGCGACCCACTTCACCGGTGATCCCCTCGAGAATCGAGACCCAGTCGTTGACCGTGATTCGCACTCGATTCAGACCTTGACCTGGGGAATGGCCGTCCGGGACATCTGGTGCTGGTTATTACATACAGCCTATTCCACTAATCATCCCCTGCATATTCATACAATTGCCGTTGCGAGAAAGGAACATGGCAAAGGTAGATACTCGGTGTAGGATCCACTGCAACCTTTAACAGTTCCAGAGCAGGGGTTCAATGATCCCGACGCGAGCGAGCGGCTGTTCTGCGAGCAAACGTGAGACCGCGCCACAAACCCGCTAACCTCGTTTGGGCCGACCTCCTGAGATTCCTCTGGTGTCTGATGGCCTTCGCCAGAAAAAGCTACCATTCATTAACACAGCCGTGCCCACCGCCGTTTTTTGTCCCCTGTTTGAACTTCTTTTCAATTTTTGGCGCTTGTGTTTTCCCTGTTCATTTTCGCGATCTCGATACCCTCTCCTCCAGCGCGGTTCTTTTGTGCCAGCAATATCATCCTACATAGACTACTACCACCGTCAACACCACACCACACCCAACCTCATTACACTCGCGAATAGGGTACCGAGCGCCTCTCACCGCGCTCCCCTCCCCCTCCACTTTCCCCATAGCCCTTGCGAGCAGGCTCTTCGCGCTCCCACAACAAACAACATGAGTGTGAGTATATGCTGTCACTTTTGCCATTTATGAACTTGGGAACCGATGCTCTATGAACTCTCCATGTCTCATATGCCCTCGTGGTTGAGTATGCCAAGCACTGGGCCCCTGAAACATTCTTTGCAGTTCCTTACTGCTGTTGAGACAGATTGCTGACCAAACTGCTTGTTTTCAGTACGCAGGGTACAACCCAAACAACAACCCCTATAATCAAGGTGGTGGCGGCGGCGGCTACGGCCAGGGCGGATATGGTGGAGGAAATAGCCCCAGCGGCTACAGCAATCCTTTCGACGACCGTAATGCGGGTGAGTTCTGAGCAGCTACGACCATTGCTGGACAAGTTGATTTTCTAAACCCCAAGGCGCGATAGCCAACGTCGAGATGAACTCGCTCCCCACATCCTCCTCTAGACCAACCCAGAGTTCGATCCTCCAAAAATGCTCCGAAATCAGCAACGATGTTCGCAGCCTCGAAGCCCTTCTAGACAAGTTTTCCAATCTCCAGGTAAAGCTATCGGGTGCGACAAACCAAGGGGCCATCCGAGATGAAATCGATACTCTAACGGCAAACATCATGGACCGGTTCAGGGCGCTGAAGGACCGTGTTCGGGACGTCAAGACCGACGACCACCAGCTAGGGGGCAACAACAGGCAGGTCGGGCTGGTCGAGCGACAGGTACAGGCTGCCATTCAAAAATTCCAGTCGCTGGAGGGCGAGAACAGGAAGAGGATACGAGATCAGACAGAACGTCAAATCCGCATCGTAAAGGGAGACATCAGCGACGCTGAGATGCGCCGGATGGTGGACAGCGAGCCCGCCGTCTTCTCGCAGGCACTTATGCAAAGCAACCGCTCCGGTCAGGCGAGCTCTGTCCTGGCAGCAGTGCGGCAGCGCCACCAGGAGATGCTGGAAGTGGAGAAGAGGTTGAACGAGCTTGTGGAGCTCATGGAGGAGATGCAAGAGTTGCTGGTGAAGCAAGAAGCGGTCGTCATGCAGATCGACCAGCACGCTGAGCAGGCCGCAGAGGATATGGTCAAGGCGAATGACGAGCTCGTGGTGGCCGTAACAACCGCCAGGAAAACGCGCAAAAAGAAGTGGATTTGCCTCGGCATCTGCGGTACGTTGCCACCCCTGAAAAACATGCCCCCTTGGTGATAGTTTGGTGCTGACAAGAGTGACTAGTCGCCATTATTGTCATTATCGTTGTGGCTGTCGTGGCCTATGTGATGATAACAAGACAGCCAGCCCCAGCTCCGGCCACTCCGGCCGCCGCCCCTGCCCCTGCTCCTACTCCTGCCCCTACTCCGGCTGCCGAACAGAAACGAAGCATCTTTGAACGAAACGTTTTCGATGATCTTCATATGAACGATGCTCGTGCCGTCAAACTCGCTGGCGACCCAAGCGGTCAACTCTCGCAGATCTCGAGGAGGCGGCTAAACAGAGTGCCAGATCAACCCATGCACAAGCGATTTGTTGTTGAGTGGGATGTGGGATCTGATGGCTCTTGAAAGGGTTCTCAAGCCCTCAATTCATAAATAATAGGAAGATGACTTGTTAACAAGTCCTCAACCCAAACGCATCCATGTTTGTGTTGGTGATGAGCTGCGCCGAGGCGCCTGGAAAGCTTGTTGGCTTGTCATTTGCATGTCGTAATCGGTACCGGGTGGGTTCTCGTTATAAACCAGGGGCATGGATTGTCCTTGATTCTGTATACATTTGTTTTGTTTCCAGGGAGGAGTATAGGTCGTTAGCACAGTCTGTGTCGTTATGGGATACCAAGGTAAAATGGCATTGGTTACGATAGCTTTTGAAGCCAATGCTTTGTCATAGCATAGCAAAGGGGTTTAATACACTTTTTTTCGTATTGATTACCGGACTATTAATGCGCCCATATAAAATAATGCCGAACGGCCCCCGTACGCCGATTCCGATGATGACTGGCAAACGGCCATGCCATTTCAAACTGATGACGAGCCCAAGCCATATGACAGCTCCAGAAAAGCCGGTAGCTACAAACGCTCGTATTTCTCTCGTCTCAATCTTGCAAGCGGTCTGAGCCCTCAACTGTAGGAGTAAATTGATGGCCCGCTGAGACCTCAGGAGCCATGTCACCATGATCATGCTCCCGCATTATTCGCTGTCTCTCGGCACCCACCTCAGCCACCTTCCGTAGAACCGCCATCCGCTTCTCAAAGTCCTGGAGCAACGCTGCATATTCATCTGACGATGATGGGCTTCGTTTTGGCTGGGGACGGCGTTGCTGCCCTTCACCGCTCGCACCGGAAGAGTGCATATCACCAACTTCAGAAGCCTGCATTTTTCCAGTTGTTGATGAAGCGGCCAAAGATATGGGCGGCTCGAGGCTCATTCCTTCTACCTTTAATACCAGTCCCCCGCCGCCGCCGTCCATCTTGGCCATGCTTGCTGATGTGACAGCCCAGTCAGGCGATAGGCTGCTTGCCCAGGCTACTTCAAACCCAATATCGCCCTCTCGTTGATCCATATCTATGATGACGGCACGGTGACCGGAACCAGTTTTATCCTCGCTGCCGTCTTGTTTTGTGTAGTGGTACTGCGTCAGCTCGGCAGACAAGATCTCTGGATCGTCATCGGCAAAAATGTACCGAACCGCCGGATGGTGAATGGTCTGCCTGCTCGAAGCATGCGAGGTGGAAGTGAGGAGCACAAAGGGCGGGGAGAATGTCGGTTGGGGCGCAGGCTGCGGTTGTGGCGGAGAGGAGGAGGATGGCGGACGGTACATGGGTTCATCATGAGATGTCCCATGTGAGAGAGCTGCAGACGCAGGCCGTGGATAGGCGCCAGAATCATGGCTATCCCGGTCGCGACGTAGACTGGATCTGCTGGCCCTGCCAGTGACAGATGGACGCGGGCTCGGGGGGATGGAAGAGGCGTGGTAACCTGCAGCAGCGGAGCTGGGTCGTTCGAAAGCGGGACTGGTCATGGCTGATTTTGCCTATAGTTCTGGCTTGGTAGGCTAGATGGGAATCTAACAGCGAGCGGGAATTGATGGAGAGATAGAGAAAGCGCGTTTCGGTGTGGCATATTGCTTGCGAAGACCAGGTTAGGGGAAATGGGCAGCCTTGAGACGCCTAGGCAGAACCTCAATCCATCACGCGGAGTATTCAACAGAAAAGCAAACACAACGCTACTGGTCAATCCTGGGTGACAGATGGGTGACAAGACCAAGGTTGGCTTTGCGGGTTGGACCTATGCAGCAATGGCAATGCAGGCAGTTGGAGCTGTCAACGAGATCGCCGCATTCCCTTTATCTTATCTACCGACCTGGACGCACGCCTATCCGGTGATCAAGCATGTGACGCTAAGTCAAGGGTACCAGCTGAAAACGGGGCGATGGACGGCCCACCCGCCCGCCTCGTCTGGGGGCAGCTGAAAACAGTGTATTCTTGGGATGATAGGAGTTTATCAGCCTCACCCCGTAATGGATGTAAATATATGTACATGTTACCGGCGAGGAAGAAAGCATGAAAACCATATAGAAGTACTTCCTCTTAAACGCCGCCCAATGCAAAATGCCCCAAGGTAATACTTAGCATGGCACCGACAAATCGATAACCTACACACTGGCCAAAGCCTGTGCTGCATCCCTCATCGTCTGGTTCGTTTGGTCGGCCCATTCAAACCCTACCATGATGTTAGACAAATTGCTGCAAGAAAGGGCAACCCACGGGCTTACTCTGTCGGCACATCGGACATTGTCCCTTGGCTGAGTCTTGCTTCATCCACTCCAGAATGCAGTGCTGCAAGCAATATCAGTACAACCGCCGGCTCCATTCAGGAATGCTTCTCCATCTGCTCACCATGTGAAAGTTGTGTCCGCATTTTCCAGATACTTTGGGTTACACAGTAAGTCAACAAACGCCATTCAGCTGATAGCCGCAGGCTGTGTGGAACTCACAAAGGATGCAGTCATCGCCGGGATATTTGCAGGCAGGGCATGTGTTGTCAAAGGGGTTCTGGCAGATACCGCAAAGATCATCTTCGGGAAGATCCCATCGCCATGTCGCGACCGCGTTCCACCTCTTGATCTTGACCTTCATCGCTGGCAGATTTCCGGCGAGTCTAACAATCTGGTGGTTTATAGGGTTGTTTTAGTTGTTGGTAGTCTCTGTTGGAGTGTCTATGGAGTCTCTCATCCGATGTTGAGAGCGGGAGAGGTGCTGGCGCCGCCGTTATCAGTTCTCCCTGCAACGGCAGCCAAGTGTTAGTGGGTCATGGCGTAATTGGGCGCTTGCTGTGGCCCAAGCTCCTCGACCCTCCCCAGGAATTTCAAAAGTTTCCCTCTCCAAATCCCCGACCACCTCTTCCCCCCAAGCAGCTTTCAACGACAAAGAACAAAGTCCTGGACCCCGCACCTACAGAATCCTAGGGTCGTCACCACGCATCTCTCCCACTTGTCTTTCTCCAAGACAACGCCTGTCCTTGGAAACCAGTCGTCCCTCCTGGCCCCGTCACGGCTACGGGTGCAGGGAATCCTAGCAGTTTCTCGGGAACAGAAACGAGCCAAAAGCCCGGCATCGTTCGAGTGTTCAAGCAGCTGCTTGGCGCTCGCTTATCGTGCTCAAACATCTCCAACTACAAGCACAAATCTCCCCCTCCAGAGAACCAGACCAATCCTCCGCAACTGCACCAATTGACACTGCCACCATGGCTTCTCTCTTTATACTTCGCCCTTTACGGGTTTCGCTGCCTCGATCTGGCTCGCAGCAACTTCGTCAGCCAGCCGCCAAAGCCGCGGGGGTGCGCCGGTCTTTTTCCAGTTATCTTGTGACTCCCCAAGAACTTGCCGAAGCCCTCAAGAAGGCCCCTCCTTCGCCCATCTCGTCCGAGCCCCGCGTTATTCCTCTGTGTGCCTCGTGGTTTCTGCCAAACGACCCGGAAGGCTGGACAGGTATCGACGTCTTTCGAGAGAAGCGAATTCCAAAAGCCCGGTTCTTTGATTTGGACAAGGTGATCGACAAGCACAGCGAATACCCACACATGCTCCCAACCCCAAAAGGCTTCGCTGCGGCCATGAGCGAGCTGGGCATCCGGCACGAGGACACAGTGGTTGTATACGATAGCAAGGAGCTGGGAATCTTCAGTGCGCCCCGAGTCGGCTGGACATTGAAGACGTTCGGCCACCCACGGGTGCATATTTTGAACAACTTCAGGTTATGGGTAGAACAGGGTCTGCCAACTGAGTCGGGGAATGTATGGACTGTCGAGTGCGGCACGTACCCCATCCCCGAAATGGACGAAGCGAAAGTGGCACACTTTGAGGATGTGCGAGAGGTAGCTCTTGATTACAACAAGGAGGGCGCTGAGGGCGTCCAAATTCTGGATGCGAGATCATATGGCCGTTGGTCCGGCAGGGACCCTGAGCCAAGACCGGGGCTTTCTTCGGGACACATGCCCGGCTCTATCAACATTCCCTTTGACGCTGTCTTGGATCCCCAGACCAAGGCCTTCCTTCCTGTAGACAAGCTGAAGCAGGTCTTCAAGGAAAAGGGTGTTGACCCGGCAAAACCCATCATCTCCAGTTGTGGCACGGGAGTGACAGCATGTGTGCTCGAGACGGCGCTCAACGAGGCCCAGTATGGCTCTCCAGAGACAAGGAAGGTCTACGACGGGAGTTGGACGTGAGTTTCTTGCCCGAGGTGTATTCGTTAATTGGTTGATGTTGCTAACTTTGACGTCGCAGGGAGTGGGCCCAGAGAGTGAAGCCCTCGGATTCGCTGATTCGCACCGTGGAGCAACACAGCGAGTGATACAGCACTGC
This sequence comes from Podospora pseudocomata, assembly GCF_035222375.1. Taxonomy (NCBI): domain Eukaryota; kingdom Fungi; phylum Ascomycota; class Sordariomycetes; order Sordariales; family Podosporaceae; genus Podospora; species Podospora pseudocomata. The sequence continues at coordinate 2,022,810 of NC_085889.1, read as the reverse complement.
TATGACAGCAACCCCAACTTAGAAATCACTGCTCACTGAATCCCATATTTATTGTACATGATCAGTTATTCAAACCGACCATGCGAGCTTCTGGCCTTTCCTCGCATTTCAACAAGAAACACCTTTGTGGACACAAACGGAGCGAGGGCTGGGCTGTGTTCGCGGGGTAGTAGTAATCTACGCATTACAGATGTTACACAGATCAGGGGTGGCGGTGGTGGGCGGCGGCATTAACGGCGTTTGGGGGGTGTATGGAGACTGTACAACCGCAGGCATTTGGTACGCACCTAAGCAATATGACAACAGCAATGAATCCTAGCCTCACACGTTCTTGTTACCTTTGCGAATGTCCTAGAGAGTACTCTGTTGCAAAGTTGCCGTGTCAAGGTCTGCTGAAAGGCGGGGTTGGAAAACGACGGGCTGGTTTACGATCTATTCATTTCTATAGCTTGATGTACAAAAAATCTCCCTTCCCACTACTTTTACACAAGGACAACTTACGCAAGACCATACTCGGCCTTGACCATGTCAGCAAGCCTCTCACCGGCCGCATACATGGTCCCCAGAGGAGAACCAGCAGTCTGCATGGGCCAGAACGAAATGTCAGCGACTCTGAGACGCGAGACGCCGTAAACCTTCTGCTCGCTGTTGACAACACCGCCGAGGGACTTGGGCAACATGGCGGCAGTGCAGCACTGGTGAGCATTCGAGGGGTTGATCTGGTCACGCATGACCTCGATGATCTCCTCGTTAGTCGTGGCAGCGGCAAAAGGGGCGCCCTCGGCAGGGCCGAGAACCTGCATGTCAGGGGCGGCAAACAGCTCCCTGTTCTTGCGGAAGAGGGCAGTGTAGACGGCAAAGTCGATAGGGTCGGTAGCTGTGCGGTGGTCAATCGCGGGGTTGACGAGAGGGTCGGTGGTGACAATCTCGACGGTGCCGCGGCTGAGGGGCTTGAGATGGTAGACGAGCGCGTTGTCGGAGGTGCCCCAGTGAAGGTTTCCAACGCCGACGTCGCCCTTGAACTGGTTGAGGATGGCCTCGCGCTGGACCCGGTAGCCGGCAAGAACGGTAGCATCGACATCAGCGGGCAGAGAGTCGGCAGGGTTGGCGGCGCGGGCGGCGGCGATGATGGCCTGGTAGTCGGAGGTGGCCTGCTTGAGGGAGAGTTGGCCGATGTTGGTGGAGAGAGAACTGATGATGGTGTATGCACCCTTGCGCTCAGTATCGTAAAGAGCACGCTGCTCGGCATTGTATGTGGCATTGGCCATAAGAGAACCCGAGTTGGGTGTGAGGTTGTTTGTAAAGGTGTAAGGGACGGTGAGAGTGGGCTGATCTTGGAGATTCTGGCCTACACCGGGCAGGTTGGAGACCACCTTGATGCCGAACTTGTCGAGGAGCTTCTTGGGGCCGATGCCAGAAAGCTGTAAGATCTTGGGGGTGTTGATGCCGCCGGCAGCAAGGATGACTTCCTTGGAGGCAAAGACGTTGGTGGCCGCCCCGCCGCTTGTCGGGAGATACTCCACGCCGATGGCCTTCTTGCAGCTAGGATCGAAAAGGACCTTGCCGACAATGTTGCCAGCGAGGACGTGGTAGTTAGGACGGGCTTGCTTGACCCTGTCATGGTGGTTGATCTTGGCGTAATTCCTGGTCATGGTATCCGCATCGAGTACTGACGGAATGGGGAAAATACCTGGGAAGACGGCGTTAGTTCACTTTTGGGTATGTTTTGCAACCAGACAACAGCTGAACGGACTTACCATTCTTGATTCCAGACAGAGGGTCATCGACGGGAGGAAGTCCCACCGACTGCGCGGCATTCCACCAGTTGGCGGCGCCGGGGAAATAGTAAGGAGGGTAGGTGTACTTGAGAGGGCCCGAGGTACCTCGAACAGCGGGGTTCCAAGTGATGTTGGCCTCCAGCGCATAAGCGGCATCGGGTGCTGTGAAGTTCTCGCTCTTCAGGAAGTAAGGCAGCATAGTGTTCCAGCTCATGCTCGAGCTCACTGAAGAGTTGCCGTAAAACGAAGAGTTGCCACGGCGCTGCATGAAACCCCAGGCGTCGTAATCGTCTGCGTCACCTCTCACATAAACCATGGCATTGATCGCACTTCCACCACCAAGGACCTGACCGCTGACTGTCCCGATCACTCTGTTGTTCAGAGCTGTCTGAGGGACGGTCAAGAGATTCGGCCAGAAATAATACCAAGGCGAGAATGAGCCAGGCACCTGGATACCCTCAAGACCGGGGTCGATGGGCCCAGCCTCAATGACGAGGACCTTGACTGTAAAGGTGATGTTAGAAGACCATAGCGAGACAAGACAGAAGTCCGGACAACACACCATTCGGGTCCTCAGTCAGGCGGTCGGCAAGGGTCAGGCCAGCAATACCGCCACCCGCGATGATGAAATCATAGGTAGCGTTGTTGGCATTGAGCTGGCGACGGTTGATGATGGTAGCGAACTGAGGCAGCTTCTTGCTATACTCGGTAGGGGCAGCCAACGAAAAGGGCGCCAAGAGCAGCACGGCTGCGACGACGTCGTTGCGGAGGAACCGCATGTTCACAACCAAAAATTGAGAGAAAATCAGATAAAGGAGTGACTGTGAATGGGCAAAGCTGTTTCAAAGGAGTGTGGGTGGTGTACAGACGGAAGGACTATCTCCAGCCTGCCTCGACATGGTGCACCGGGAATGGCACGCATTATGTATGCCACTCCAGTGTCACCTCTCGTGGAGCTGACCCCCAAGATAGGGGAAGGTCTTTACCAAATTAGGGGACCAAACAGTGGATTTTCCCACGATGTTGGCATGGGGTGTATCAGTTTCGGCCGCCAATCTCGGTAGGTCAAGCCGAGCCTATCGGGAGGCTCGGGTGGTGGTGCGGGACCTAACCCCGGCAGCCGGTTGCCGGTTTGCGGCGTAGCACACCTTCGGGGGTCACATCGTGAACAAAAAGATAGGGATTGCTGAGGTGCTTTGCTATGCATCTTGAGCCATTGAAGAACCTACTAAGTATCTCTATTCAGGGACATATCGATCATGTCTCCATACCTACCTGTTGTTTCGATGTCGGTCGGGCGCCTTGAGAAAGCAAGATGAAGTTGTGAGTGGTACCTTTCTGTCCACAACAGGGGTGGGTTCGGTGCATGTTCTCGGCAGGGCTAAACAGTCTTGGAAAACGTGGCAGAGTCCGGGGTACCCAACCATGTCGACAGTCGATGTGGAGATGGGGATGGTGTGATGCGCGCTCTGCCCTGGTACGTTGGGGGCTTGGCTGTTGATATTTCCAGATCATTCTGGGGTGGTTGTCAATTTTGATGTCAAAAGCTTCAAATGGGGTGGGGGTATTGGTTTGGCTACTGGAGACTGGCAATGATACTAGCATAGTTAGAACATGCGGCTCATTTGGAGTCCCCTGAACAATGGGCATATCAAACCAGTCTATTGGGACCAACGAAATCAATGACGGGCTGCTTGTGCACTCCGACCTTGCCTAAGTAGATAGGTACCTAGAGGATTGTTGAATGGGTTTTCAAATGGTCAGCCCACTGGCTTCAGACTCGGAGAGACAGCCGTTGGATGACTATTAATTTGTTTTCAATTCCAAAGAAAGGCACAGGAGTGTTATGTTTTCATAAATTGTCAGGATTCCAAATTTCATTGTGTGAAGGCGGGAGACGCTCAGTTGCTCCTGGCCCAGTATCTGCCACTTGTGCCTTTGTTCCTGCCAACTTAACTTCCTGGAACGTCATTTCTCCAACTTCAAATAGAGAGCTCAGGCATGGCTAAGCTGTTAAGTAACTTTTATTCTCATTCTTCAAACGTTGACGCACCATCTCGCATCTTCATACCTCGCTTCTTTGAGTAGCAATCACTGATACTTTATAATGGGAGTATCGACCTTGGAAGCCGATTCCACACGCGCGGGAAAGATTGGAGCTGTGATATTCCCCCCGCAAGCAGTCAAATACTACAATGCAGTTGTGTTTGTGCACGGTGATCACCAAACTGGAGACATTTGGGGGTGGAAAGCTAATGGCGAGCCTGGATGGGCCTTCCATTTCTGCGCGGCCGGATTTTTCATTTTTGTACTCAATCGCCCTTTCCATGGCTGCGGCCACCAAGAGCAACCAGCTGGCCATGAATCTTTTGGATGCGTCACCTAAACCCTGTCTAAAGACAAGCTTCAGAGATACTACACAGCTCCCCGGAGCCAATCACACGAAGTATATTGGCCGTCTGTACAGTCCCACTGCATGTGGGACGGGGTATGTATCTTCTCAGGTCCCAGGGAGCCCAATACCGGTCCATCAAAGCTGACCAACAATATGCTCACAGACTGGCGAACCAGGAGACCCGATATTTGAAAGGACCTACGCGCGTATGGTACCGGAGTATCTTGACCCACAGGAGCAGCAATAGAGTGGCGTCCGGTCCCTGATGCGTTTCTTGGAGAAATTTCCAAGCCCGGCAATCCTAGTTGGTCATGGGAGCGGTGCAACAATCTCATGGCTAGCAGCTGATCAGGCACCCCATCTGGTTGCTGCCATAGTTGCTATCGAGCCAACCGGTCCACCATTCACCAATGGATGGGTTAACGATGGTGGAAAGCAAATATTCAAGCCGCGTTTTCCGGATCACCAGAGCCTCCCCTTCCCATGCACTCGACCATACGGGCTATCCGACATCCCTATGGGATTTGTCCCTCCGCCTCTCTTCCCCAGTAGCTTTGAAGAGCTTCTTCAGGACGCTGCATATATCGATGAAATTCCCAAACATGAAAGATTTCAGCCGATACCATTTGTCAGGTCGGTGGACCCACTCACGAGAACTGAGTGCTACCTCCAGGACGAAGCAAACGGCCCAGTTCGCAAGTTACCAAACCTCAAAGACATTCCACAATGCATGGTCACAGCTGGCTCAAGTTTCCATACTGCATATGACTATGCCACCGTTGCTTTTCTTCGTCAGGCTGGCGTGCCTGTCTCGCACCTCAAGCTCCCTGAAGACTTTGGGCTCTATGGCAATGGTCATCTGCTCATGCTGGAACACAACAGCTTGGGCATTGCAAACTGGCTAATCAAATGGATTATCCAGACCCTAGATCCCCCGACCAACGAATCCTGAGTTCCATACCAGGGTGGGATGGTGCTTGATTGTGGTAAGGCTTATGAAGGGACAGAGGGCGGAGAAGATGACATCTTTATTGGCTTTGCTCCAAGAAAGATAGTTCAAGTAGGACATTGCACAGCGGAATCAATCATTCACTTCCGGGCTCGTGTGTCCGTCATACTGTTGCCAGCCCGGTATTTCCCGTACTCATCTTCCCAGTGTCTCGTGGCCTTATTATTGTTGAATGACTATAGATGATGATAGTGTCCGTGTTCTCATTCTTGCTTACAATTTTTACAAGTGCGGTGTTGGGTTTATGTGGGTGTGCAGGTGCTTCTTTTGTCAGAGACCTGTTGTCTTCCAAACACAACATGCTCTGTTTATTGTAATTCATCCACTCTTTATGACTGTTGCTTTTTGCGTTGCCGGTCTGTGCAACAGAGCACCTCGGTTCTTTTGAAATCACCCATTGCCATTATCTCACCCAAACTACAAACATTCAATACATCACCCATACAAGAACAGGTGAACCGTGACCTCGCAACTAGAAGCTGCTAAAAAAGATGCAGTCACCTTCTGAATCTGCCTCCTGCTCTACTTCCATTGCTTTATCCACCTCTTCTTCCGACCATGAATCCGACCATAGCAGGATAGTTCGCTCTGTTGACATCCTCTCAGAGGACCCCTTCTTGGCCGTACGTTTCGATTTTCCCTCTCCTTGCTTGATCTCTGCTAATTTGAAAAATAAACGGCAGGATACCGTCGTTCGAGGCAGTTTGATGCCTGTTATTCCACCCGTGCCAAACTGGCCCAGAGATAACAACAACAAAGATCATGTGGAGCCCCCGTTGCCACTTCACCAGAATGAACATGTGAACTATCACACTTTCGACGCACGCCGTGGTTCCGACCCGAGTACTGATATCGAAGATCATGAGTACCAGGGAGATGAAGAGTCACAACATGTTGTGGATGGAGCCTCTGTGAATGGAAGCCGAGCGTTTAGCGGAAGGCAGGTTCACTGGGAAGAGAGGGTTAGCGTGGTTATGCTGTGGATAGTTGCTCTGCCGCTGCTCTTGGCTGCGTTGTGCATCTGCCTCGACTTGTTCCTGATGAGGAGAGGAATAGGGTCTGGCAAACCGGGTGGGAGTCATCGCTAATCTTAGCGATGATGAAACTGCATTGTCAAGACAGCTCTGAATAGATCAACGTACTTGTCATCCAGCGCGACATAATGCGCTTTTCTTGAGCAATTGGGTTTTAAAATAGTCTCATCAGCCAGAATGACAATCAGCGTCCCCATTCTCGTATCTTCAGGATACCGAACTTAAAGCTCATCCTTGATTTCCAATCGTTTATCCAACTCCTCATTGACGGCCGCCAAGCGCTCGTAAACAGGCGCATCCTCTCCTAGGCCCCAAGCAAACACTCCTCCGAGTCTCTTCTTGTCCACGAGAACTGGAAGCTTCCTCTTGATGGCCTCGGCCGTGTCGAAGGTCCACCAAATATCCTCCTCTTCATCCCAGTAGTAATACCCTCCCTGTTTCCCATCATACCTCCCCTTACCGATCGCCCTTGTAAAGGAATTTGCCACATCCTCAGGCACAGCATCGTGCCATGAAAATGCCCCCGCCTGTCCAAGATCCGCGCCGGTTGACGGATCCTCAAGAAGGACGGTAGGACACCCAATCGGATCATCCAGACACTTTTCGTGTAGGGTGCGGAAATACTTCACGTAAAACGCAAAGCCCAGGTTGAGCTCCTGGGGTGCGGCTCCGGCTGCGATGTAGGCGTCGAGAGCCTTGAGACTGAGGTCTATGCCGGTGTGGTGCTTCGTCACGGTGTCACGACGGTTCATCAGATCATAAGTCATGACATTGAGAAAGTCAAGGTGCCTCATGATTCTAGGGACGGTTTCTCTGGTAAAAGCAAGCATGTCGCGTTCGAGGCCCGGTACAGCTGCCGAGATGATGACGTTTGGTCCCAAGGCAGCTCGCAATTCGGCAAGGAGAAGGGGATAGGCCTGAATTTCCCAGGATTTCGATGTGTTGGGAACCTGTTTGTAATCTTCACCGTTGCCTCTGTAGACGTTGACTGCAGTGTCAGACGAACTTGAGTCCAACTGTGTAATGATGGGACTAAGGCTTACCCTGGATATTCCCAATCGATATCGACACCATCAGCCTCAGTCACCCTCACCATGCTTGCCACATTCTCAGCAAATGTTTTCCGTGTCTCGTCTGAGAGAGCGGCCACTGAAAAGCCGATAGTATCGCCCCAACCGCCAATTGCGATCAGCACCTTTGCCTCCTTGGGGAATTTCTTCCTGACATCTTCCACTGTGGTCCACAAGGGCCAATCCATCCGGCCCGGCTCGTTGAAGACCCCGGGACTCATGAAGGCAACAGCAACATGGGTAACGTGCTTTAATTGATCGATTGGAGGCGTGACTGGATGTTGACTGATCAAACGGTTAGTTGGTTGATAGAGTCTAGGTTGTCAATGGGGGACATACCCGGTGTAGTACATGATGCATCTCAAAGGCCGCTTGGCTGTCAGATTCAGCGCCATTGCGAAAGATAGGCAACACAAGAAAATGTACCAGCTGGTTTTCATTTTGCCCACGTTCATTCTCAGTTCTGGAACTGGAGTTGGCGACTGGGATGGAAGGTGATATTGAGAGGAACGAGGCAGGTGTTGTATTGGGGAAGATACTACATTGCTAGCTAGAGGTAGGTTGTCTTTCCCATATATGCTTCATGTGCCGCGTGGGACGGCAGCTACTGGTCGTTGGATGAGAGGCGGAAAGGCAAAGAGGGAAACTTGGTCCAGGACAGCAGTGACGAAATCAACAGCCCCCTCCTCATGTCGCAAACTGGTCTGTGCTTGCTTTGGACTCCCACTGAACCCCAGACTCCACACAGAATGCCAAGCCAGCGTTTACTAAAGCCACCCCCGGAGCTCCAAATTTTTCGCGATTGGCTGCTTCAAAAAGGTCGCGATGGCATCCAAGTTCCGCATTGTTTTTGCGACTGTGAAGATCACACCTTAGCACACTATCTCCCATACCATGTTGGAAAACCTCTGCACTCTTCCGCTCTCAGCGGATCTGTTTACTCAGGTCTTGCACCCGTCCGAGCCGCTCCTCACAGTCGGCCTGGCCAGCGGCAAAGTTGAGACCTTTCGCCTGCCGAACGATGACGACGAGGAGGATGAAAGCGGCCGCCGGAGCAGCACCAGCAGCGGACGCGGTATGATTAAGAGTATCTGGAGCACCCGCCGCCACAAGGGCAGCTGCCGGCATCTCGCATACAGCCATGATGGCTCAGGTCAGTTTCCTCTTACTTCAGCCAGTCGAACTTTGCCTCTGTGTTTTTGGTTCAAGACTGACTGTTTGCTTCGTTGCGACCAGCCATGTACTCTGCCGGCACCGACTCCGTGGTCAAGCACTTCTCCCCCGAGACCGGCAATGTCATCTCCAAGATTGGCCTCCCTCCCCGCAACAGCGCGACAAGCACGACCGATTGCCCTGCCATCCTCCATGTCCTGTCGCCTCAGACCCTCCTTCTCGGTACTGACTCTGGCGGCCTCTACATCTTCGACTTGCGCGAAAACGGTAGCCTGAATCCTAAGCCAGTGCGAAAGCATGTGCCGCACGCCGATTACATCTCCAGCATTACTCTTTTGCCTGCCTCGGCTGAGAGCTCCTCTGGGTTTCCCAAACAGTGGGTCTCCACCGGAGGCACCACGCTCGCCGTCACCGACCTTAGGCACGGAATTGTCGCGACTTCAGAAGACCAAGAAGACGAACTGCTCTGCTCCACCATCATCCCGACCGGTCTTGGGCCTAAGAAGATGCGTAGCAATGCTGTGGTGGCAGTTGGCACCGGTAATGGAATCTTGACGCTGTGGGATCGCGGCGCCTGGGACGATCAGCAGGAGCGTATCAACGTTGCTGGTGGCCGGACTAAAAAGGACGGCGAGAGTCTGGATGCCATTGTTCGCGTTCCCGACGAGCTTGGCTGGGGCAAAAAGGTCATCGTTGGTGTTGGTGATGGTAGCCTGAGCATTGTCGACCTCAAGAGACGCGAGGTGCAGTTTGTGCTCAAACACGATGAGGTCGAGGGGGTCTCTGCCTTGACCTTTGACTACCAGAACAGGCTTATTAGTGGCGGCGGCAGAACGGTCAAGGTTTGGGCAGAATCTGGAGACGACGACCTTGACGAAGAGGAAGAAGAGGAGGCGGAAGCCACTGGCTTCAAGAGACCGGCCCGGAGCGATTCTGACTCTGACGATGACAGTGAGGACGAACGCCCGCAAAAATCATCCAACAAGAAGCAGAAAAAGGGAAAGGGTAACCAGGCGAGGAGTGTGGCTTTCCCGGGCTTAGACTGATGGACAACTACTTCAGGTAGTTTGTATGATCAGGGAAACCAACAAGGACTGGACATTTTACTACCAGAGCTGCGCCAGAGACTGACACATTGTTACAGCAGCTGCCGTTAACTTTTGGACAGGGTGCACTCCCTCGAGCTCTTTTGTCTCGAACTTGGATTTGAGTGGTCCGCCAATGGTCGGTAAGCCGAAGGGCGGCCTGGGTTGCAATCCGTGGTGCTCTGGCACCAAATGCTTCCAATGAAACCGAGATGAAAAAGGTGGGCGTGGGCTTCATAGCGTAGTTTCTTCACTCCCTCCACATGTTCGACTTCCACGTAGGATAAGAACCAGGTCTGGGACCAAACCTGGTCGAGGTTGTTGGTACACCTCAGCATCAGAGATAAATACCACTCAGCCCATCTATATTTGTGGCAATAATTATAGTTTCGTGTTTATGATATCTACTGCCAGGTTCAGGCTCCCGGCCTTGCATACTCCAATGCTTTCACACGTCGCCATACTTCTCGAACAGTCCGTTCCTGCCCCTCCCTCCCCGTCTCGGTCTTGCTTGGCCCTGCTGGCCTGTGTTGTGTTAGCTTGTCGGGATGCCAAAGGACAAAAGTTCAGGTGTGATTCTATACCGTATAGCAAGATACAGTCTGCTTCCCAGCTTCACTTCCTGTATTTCTGCCGTCTCTATATCCTTGGGTGGGTTGGCGCTCGTGACTAACCCACCAGCTTCCTGGAGGATAGCAACACCGGCCGCCACATCCCTTGTCCATGCTGTCAGCGCCCAGGTTCAACCACACAATTCTTGGAATAGAAACTTACCACTCCCAGCATCCGCCCTCCCACCAGATATCGAACGCCCCCATGGCCGTGTAGGCGAGGTCCATGGTTGCGCTCCCTAGACTCCTGATACCGTGCACCATGCCACCCTTTCCTCCTCTTCCTCCCACTTCCGCTGCCATGTTCACAAAACTTTCCACCTTTCTGTAGAGGTTGCCGTCGGGTCTGTCTTTTCTGTCTTTGCCCCATTCGCACGAGAAAACACAGCCACTTGGAGCGTCCGCTGGCATGGGTGGTATTGGGTTCCTAATCAGGGGAAGCCGCTGGGTTTCGTTAAGCCAAGCACCTCTGCCCCGGCAAGAGGTAAAAAGCTGGTTAAGGAATGGCGCATAGACTACGCCAATGGTGGGCCTACCGGCGACGATGAAGCCGATAGAGACGCAAAACATGGGGAAGAGGTGCGTATAGTTGACCGTCCCATCTAGTGGGTCGACACACCAGCTGGGTGTGGTTTCGGAGACCAGGTAGGAGCGGGACGCGCCTTTGGAGTATGTCTCTTCGCCGATAAACCTGCCAGCAGAACGTTAGACGCCTCAGGAAAACGGAATGGCTCTGTGAACATACTTGTGGTGGGGGTATTTCGCCTCAATGGAGGATTTGATGAAGGCTTCAACATCTGATGAGGTCAGTTTTGTGCTCATGGACTGCTTAGCTCACCATAACACACACACCTTCGTCTGTCTCGGTTACGATATCTACCGAACTATCCTTCTCTTCAACCTCCAAATCGGCTGTTTGAGTGCCAGTAAATCTCAGTTGGGCAGCCTCGAGAAGCATTTTGCCTGCATCTTTGCCAAGCTGGACAGCAAAGGTGTAAACCTCATCGAGCTCCTGCTCGGTGAGCATTACCGGCGTCATGTTGAATTGTCTATCTTGTTTTTTCCTGAAGCGAGGTCCAGAGAATGCAAAACAGAAACAAGTCGAGGAAGAATCCTACAGTCACAACGGCGCAAAACACTTCAGAGCAGCAACGGGGCCCTCCTGTACAGATTCCGCCCCATCAAACATGAATCGCATCAAGCCGAGAAGAATATCCACAGTCCCCCATGCTGTGACGTACTTTCTGATCGGTCAAGGGGTTCCAAAGTGGAAGACCCCTGTAGCTTCCCCGGATTTTGAGACGGGCCTACACTACCTATTCTCCATTTCTTGCCTGTGTATGTATGCAGCCCAATACCCCGATATATTACCCCGCGAGTTGATCTGCTTTCCAGAGATCAGGATAACGCTCCTCGGTGATAGACAGTGGAATGAATTCCGCACTGGTCTCCCGCTGTCTGAGCCGAAGTGGTGGCCACAAGGGTTCCGCGGGGGTAATTGTTGGATAAGTGTTTACCCGTCAGCTGTGGATCCTCCATCGTTGGCTTGGATCGAGTTTACACTCCTCATGCTGACGACCTCACACCTGGGGGAGAATCATTAGCCAGTATTACAGTTTGTATTTCCGTGAACCAACGGCAAAGTGCTTTCGAGTGTGTTGTGTACCGGTGGTCTCAGCACGGAGACAGGAAGAGTCCGCACTCCTCCTGACCGTTGCTGGAGCATTGGGAAAAGACATCAGCAGGCTCGCGAAGATGAGATACGGCAATTGGGGGTACATGCTCGTAAAATATATATGAAGTCACCTCTGGTGTCATAGATGCCTTGTCTGGCGGCAACCCTGGACGTCTTTACTGCCCGAACTCTATCTTTCTCCTGAACCCCTGAATTGGCTTTGAACCAAGTACATCATCATCACAAACCGCCAGCCGCACATAATCACCATGTCACGTCGCATCCTGCTCATCAACGGCCCCAACTTGAATCTCTTGGGCAAACGAGAACCTCATATTTACGGCTCAACCACCCTCGAAGATATTGAAACTCAAGCACGCCAACAAGCCCACGAACTGGGCGTCGAGATTGACACATTCCAGTCTAATCACGAGGGCGCCATCGTTGACCGCATTCAAGAGACTGCAGGTTGGGGACCAAACGTGCGAGAAACCGACACACCGGGAAAGAGAGTGTCCGCCATCATCATCAATGCAGGGGCTCTGACACATACGAGTGTAGCTGTTCGTGATGCGCTCGCAGCGGTGGCGATCCCTTTTGTTGAACTTCATGTATCTAATGTCCACGCAAGAGAGACTTTCCGGGCGCATAGCTACTTGAGTGACAAAGCCGTGGCTGTAATTTGTGGGATGGGAGCATACGGATACAGTGCTGCGATAGAGTTTGCGGCGCAACACCTGAAGATCGAGGGAGAATAAGGCGTTTATGTGTCGGGTAGGAGGGCGGAAGAGAACTGCTCAGAGATAATGGAACAAAACTTTTCTGTGTATAGATTCACGTTTGAAACCGTCTTTGTCTACTCCAGCAGATCGCCACCTCTCCGAACCCAAAACGCCGGTAGATGCTATTCTAAAACACTAGTTACAAAGCCGCTGACAGCGACAGCATCCTGATGGGCTGCTGTGTGTCTTGTTGTTGTGTTGGTGAATCAACAGTGATCTTCATGTCCCTCACTAGCTTTGCCCACGACACGGCCCCTCTCCTGGCCAGCTCCTCGGGCACCCCAAAGCCTGTGTCCGACATTCTTCTGTTGAAGAGCTCCAGACTGACCCAACCCTCGAATCCGAGCCCGTTGAAGAAGGCCCAGGCAATCTCCTTGACGGGCAAATACGCCCCTCTGTCCTTCTCCCCGTAGAATAACCTGCAGTTCCTTGACCAGCTCATCCTCGCCGGCTGCTCCGGGTCATAAAACCGATGACCCGGCACCAGCGGCTTCTTCAACTTCTCAGCGTCCACAACCTGCACATAAAAGACCTTGCTGACATCGACCCTTTCAACGAGCCGCGCAATCGACTTCCGTATCGCTTCCTCCGCGTTGGGGGTGCGGCCAGAGGCAACCGTCGGATCAGCATATACCCGCCCCGCAATGTTGAAAGTGTCCAGGCACACGCCAAAGTTGGGCCTGCTCACCCTCTGCACCACCTCCCAGCTACGCTCCCAAGTGTCGACACGAGTGCTCCAGCACAGAGCCTCGTAGACAAAGCGGATGGGTGGGTTGGCCTGCAGGCCCATGTCGGCCACTTCTTGAAGGTCCGAGACGATGAGCGAAATGTCCTCAGTTACTTCCTCGGCGGGGAGAAAGTTGGCGGGGATTTGGATAATGTCTGTGTCAAGCTCGTGGGCGAGCTCGATCCAGAACTCGAGCTGCTCCAGACGGCGCTCGTGCTCCTCGCGGTCGAGTAGGCCGTCGTACTGGCTGAAGGGCTGGAGGCAGACGATTTCAATGTTTTTGACTTGGCACATGCGGAGGATTTGATGGGCAGCCGCGAGCTGGGCTGCTGGGGACGGGCCACACGGGGAAGGGGTCTCTCCGGAGAGACGATAGGCTACATCAGCCAAGTCCTCGTGGAAGAGCTCTAGGCCTTGATAGCCATATTTCCGGGCCATATCGAGCTTAGTGGTGAAGGAGTGGCCGGCATAACACCGGCCAAGTGACATGGAAGTGATGGCGAGTTTGGAAGGCATCCTGTCAGGCTGCTTTGATGATGTCTGATAAGGGGGTGATGTCAACAATTGTGATGGGTTGAGTGCTGGTGTAGTAGGTAGAAGACGAATATATAGACAATATCTGAGACAGAAAATTAAGATGTCATGACTGGAATGGACAGGAGCGGTGGAGGAAGAGAACGAGGGAGATGAGGAGCGTATTAATACCCCTCATGGAAGAAACAGGAGGGGATAAAAATATGGGCCTTGGCCCTCTCTGATGACGCTGCCCCATTGAGCCCGAGTTTACACATCATGTCGACTTCAGATGAGCCCATTGAGGTCCTAGTCAAAATAAGGAATGCAATAAGGGGCTAACTTGCGTGGCAGGTCCATTCCGTCCGTGTCCTACCTGTTGAATCAGAAAACTTTTTCTCTCGGGAAGACTCCCCGGGGGCTTTCTTTTGCGAATCTTGTTTGTCTCACGTCGACTGCTCGATCCCGGCAGAGACTACCGCAAGACATGGAGTCAGGCTGCCCGGTGAGTGACAGGCGTGATGTGCCGAGTGCAGATTATGACACAGCGCTGTCAACTGTCAACTTGTCAAGTCAAGGTGGTGGAAAAGCAACTGACGAGCAAAGTGCAGGAGGAGGTGAGAATCACATCCACGGCAGCCTGGCCAGGGGCGTTCAGCGGTGTACAGAGTGGCTAGGATGGCACAGTGCTGGGAGATACGTGTAATCCCTCCCGTTTGTGTGAGCAGGCATTGTGCAGCCGCAGAAGCAAAGGCCCAGGTTGGCGTCCGGGCCGAAGATAAGCGAGAAGTAGCGGAATGCCGGAGCTCGTCCGCGTTGAGGCCCTGGTGATAGGGAAGATGGATGATGCTTCTTCCCGCTCCAGGCCGTTCACAAACAGAGCGTGTGAGCGCCCGGTATTGAATCATTGAGCAGCAACCACTGCCCCGTGGATGCTCGTGTGAATTCCCCGAGTCACAAACACTTACGAGCTGGACCCGGCCAATGGGAACGAACCGACGTCAAGTGTGGAGTCTGCGGGGCTATACGCTAGTTGGCCACTCATAACGAAGGGATAAATCTTTACGCTGCCTGGCCTTTGGATGAAAATGCACCGCTCATGCTCAGATGCATTTTCTTGTGCCACCCACCTTGCACCACCACGACCACTATCCCATTGCCAATTGCCGCAAGGTAGGGAATCGGCTTTCCACCGTCCTGGGTCCGTTGCCCACCACTACCCCGAGTGTGCTCCACCGATCGCGGAGACAAGAAAACATACCGGTATGGCCGTGGTTGTTATGCAGGATGCTAAGCCCAGAACCCGAAGGCTTCATCAAGACTCTAGGGTAAATGTCGTTCCGTGATTGTAGATCCCACCGTCGTAGTTCACTCCCTATCTATCCAAGGCGTATCCTCTTAATAAGTACCTCAACCCCAAGTCCATTTCTATCTTTATCTTGAGTAAACATCACGCCCGTGTCACCGCCTCCTCCTCTTACTGAGCCTACGACCGAACCGCTGCTCTTACGCCGCCTCCAAGTATCCAATCACACATTGAGCTTCTGGAACGACTTTGCATTGCGCCTGCATACCGCCTCTTTCCGAGCCTAGTGTAACGCAAGACAGGGCGGCATTATCAAGATGACAACGACAACCACAACCACAGTAACCATCACACCACCGCTGTTGCAGCAACAGGCCCCAGCTCTCCAACTGTCTTTCGACCCCCGTATTCAAAATCTCACCAAACATGGCTTCCTCTTCGGCAAAAAGCTGGCAGCATCTATGTCCCCGCTGCTTCACGATGTAGTCTACCAGGGTCTCGGCCTGAACTGGGGCCAGTTGCGTCTCGATTCGGACGACATGGACTTGTTCCTGAACCTTGTCCAAGACCCAAAGTTCTACGGTTCGTCATCCCAATCATGATCAGCACCTGGCCCGCACTTTCCGTGCCACCCACCGATCGCAGACCCCATCGTCCCATCTCACTGACGCCCCTTATCTCCCAGGCGCATCGGTAACCATGCCAAACAAGGTGGCTATCATCCCTCACCTCGACTACCTCACACCCGAGTGCCGTGACGTCGGTGCCTGCAACACTCTTTTCCTCCGTGACGACCCCAACACCCCGGGCCGTCGTCTCCTGTGCGGAGCCAACACCGACGTGATCGGTGTTCGCGAGTCCTTTGTCCAAAACGTTCCCAATGCCGATGTGTATGAGAACTGCCCCGCCCTGGTTGTCGGTGGAGGTGGCGCTGCCAGATCAGCCGTGTATGCTCTGCACAAGTATCTCCAAGCCACCAAGATCTACCTCGTCAACCGAGACTCTAATGAAGTGGAGGCCGTCATGAAAGAGTGCAAAGAACGTGGGTATGGTGATAAGTTGGTATATGTTGAGAGTGTGGAACAAGCCGAGCGGCTCGAGGGCCCTGGAGCGATCGTGGCGTGTATCCCTGATTTCGCCCCCGTAACGGAGAGTGAGAAGACGGTGAGGAAGATCATTGAGGTGATGCTGGTGAAGGACCATAAGGGGGCAATGTTGGAGATGTGTTACAACCCAAGTCCTTTTACTGCGCTTGGCGCCATCGCGGAGAAGGAAGGATGGCAGGTTATTTTGGGAACAGAGGCCATGATCTGGCAAGGGATTGAGCAGGTAGGACTGTCCCGCTCCGTACTGATGTTTTCGTTTTGGCTGACGCAAGTGAACCAGGATAAATATTGGACTGGTCTTGACGCCAGCGAGCTTCCTGTTGCTCAGGTCAAGGAGGCTATTGCTGCCAGGCTAGCGGAGCTGTCGAATGCGTAGGCTGAAGCCTATTGTATGATGATAAGATTATGCGTTGTTAAAAATAACAGACAGGCATGGTATTGTATATAAGATTTGGTTTCATTGTATCTAGCTATCATTCGGACCTTGTTGTGATCTCAATTGGGCCCAGGCGGTTGCAGTTCTCAACGGCGACGTGTTGTATGGTAATATTTATGGGCCCGCTCTGGCTTGGACGAGTTGTCTTCCTGGACCACCGTGCATGGTTTTTGAATCCAAGAAGCCTTGCATAGGGGCATTGGGGAGTGGCGAGTGAAATAAGTGACCAAGAGGAATCAAGTGGTCCCGTGGAGTCTAGTGTGGATGGCGTTCATATGAGTCCTACTCTAGAATTTCTGAATGAGCTTAAGATCCTCAATGAGACTGCTCGTTCTTATTCCCCTCCACCCCTCATTTCCGATCCAAGTTTATTCATATCCGTCGAATCTGTTTCTGAACACCTCCGAAGTGTCACATCCAGGCCCATATCCCAGATTGATCATAAACTGAGAGTCAACCTCGATGGAATCAGTGCAGTCGGTGGCGGCCATATCATCCAGAAGAGCATCGTAGTCAGGACCACCAAAGCCCAATGAAGCATGGGAATGATGCATGCCCATGCCGACGTTTGGTACACCATAAGCCATGACTGACCCAAAACCCCCCTGCAGGTTTCCGGTGGCAGAGGGATGCTGGAATTGTTGGTCGTAAGCATTGCTCATTCTTCGGCCATCCCCATATAGACTCGGAGTTGAGGCTGGCAATGGGGCTAAGCTTGAGCCTGAAACCATCGAGGCGAGTGAGGAAGGAGCTTTGGCTGTGTGGTCACGTCCTATAATCGATTGGTGAATGGGAACTGGAATGAAATGGGCTCCGGGCATATTTGAAACGTTGGTTGACCGAGAGGCTGAGTACCGCAGTGCAAGCTCCACTAATCGCTCTCTGTCCCGTTCTCCGAAACCTGCCAGAAAATCTTCATTTGCCATGGAACGGAGGCTTGTGAGTAGAAAAGAAGGCATGGTGCCAGCGTGGAAACTGTTCCCATAATGCTCAAGAGTCTCTGTCAGCATCGAGACCAGAGATTCGGTGCAAGATCTGGAATTGCGCAGCATGGCCCAAAGATATAAAATCCGGATAATGTAGGCGGTTGGAACCGAGGAAGCCTGGCAGGCTTCGGATAGAATGAAGTCCCTAAATGGCGTCTCGGATTCGATAACATGTTGCAACTGCGCACTGAAGGAAGATTTCTGGTTCTCTGAGAAACCCCCCCGGCTTTCTGCCAGCACCCTTTGAGATACCACAAGAAGGATTGCATATAGTTGGTTGAACGTAGTGACGCAAAAGGCAGGATTCCGTGATGACCGGAAATCGACCGACTTGCTCCCAAAGCCTTCACATGGCGACCATGGCTCCCTGCATCCAGAAATGTTAGCCAATCCATCCAGGACTCTTCTGCTGGGATGTCAACTCACCACTGGTCCAGCCCACTTTCTGGTATGGAAGGAAATCTGGCAAGATCCTCGGCTCGCAAGTGAGGCAGTTGCTTGTAAGCGATAGACAAAGTAGTCTCCAACATGAAACATGACATCAGTGCTGCCTCGATGTTGGTAGTGTTCCCAGCCGACGGTGCCTCGCTCGAGTGCAGGTTCAATAGAATCCTGATGGCGAACCCAAGTAACAGCGATGCATCAGTGCGATTTTCTCGGGCCATGTTGACAAGGCTTAGAAGCAAAAGTGCTCGGGCATGGTTGATCTGAAAATTTTCGCATTCTGAGGGGATCAGCCCGCGGGCCGTATTGTAGATCTGATGATGTGAAAGGTTGGTGTTCCCAGCCTCACCAGCAAGAGACTGTGAACTCGTAGTACTCTGAAAAGATGCCAGTGCGAGGACACTCCAGAGCTCAGCATGCGCCGCCGAAGAGGGGTCTGTTGAAACCAGCAAAAGACCTTCTTTTGTGTAGCGATATGAGGTTTGAAACAATGCTTGCTTCTCGAGAATGGGGAGCCAACAATGTGTATACGAAAAATAGATGTCCAATAACCGCCAATGCTCCGGAGGTAACTGAGTTCGAGTGGGTATGGGCGTGTTGGATGATGGTCCGGATGAGTAATTCTGCAACATTGTTCGTGGATTTTGGGTGTCTGGTAATGTATGTTCCGGGGTGATTGCCAAGTGAGGGCCTGCTGCAGAGTTGCAAGTTGGCAGGTCTGGCGGCTCCGGAGCAATATTCTTGCCTGTGTCTACCGAGCTATCCGTGTTGTTTGCGTTTGCGTCTACTGAGGGAGATCGCCCATCCAAATCAAGGACGGGCGTGACGCCGCCAGAAAGGAGCCGTTCTATTTCCTTGTGTACTCGGCTTCTCCCCCATTTCTTGTGAAGGCGAGTTGCTGCGGTGGCGTCCTTGCCCGTCATGACTGCTTGCGCCTGGCTGCCCTCCTGAGCCAGAGCATTGCCCAGGGCGTCCTCCGCGCCGGCAATGTTCTCCATTATCCATCCAAGAGTGAGCTCAAGTGCGCGTATATAGCCTGTCTGAACACCCCTTTTCTTTGGACTGACATTGTAGGTACAGGACCTCGTCTGGGAGATACAAGGGAAGCATTGTGGTTGGACCCCATCACACTTTTCCCTTGCTGCTCGACACTGGTCACAAGCTCTCGACACTCTCTGACGCTTGACTGATACAGGTACGGCTTGATGACCGACGGCTTGTTGAAGGGATGCCGGGTCCGGAGTGGTTGGTGCGATGCTGCTCAGACCTTCGGTCTCCTTGATATTTCGTTTGGGGCCCATGGCATGGCCAGGTGTGATGGTGATAGTACAGTTGCACAGCGATTGCTGTCTAAATGGCCGTCAACGCACCATATCCACTACTCGATGTTGCGTCAAAGACTTTAGCTACCAAAACTCCCGAGTCCAGGAAAGCGGCGGCGGCGGCAGTTCATCAAGACCTGACAGGCCACCCACCGAACATAATGGTGCTACTGGGCCCGTATCGGCTTTGCCGTCCCCCGGTGTGTGCGGGGAACGTTAAGCTGAGTGTGCGGAGAAGCGACTTCTTCTGGGTGAGGCCGGCGAGGAGAGACAAGGATGCGCGCTGGAGCGATGAAGACGACTGGAACTCGGCAGCAATGCACCCTCACGCCCCGGCAGCTGAGTGCAATTGCATTGATGTGTGAGTCTGTGTTGTGGATAGGGTGAAGTGGAAGCCCACTTCGATATCCGGGGAAATGGATTTGATGGCTTGGCTCTTACATGGTGGGGTAAACGTTTATCCCCGCATTTACCCCTGCCACCTAGTCTTCGGCTTCCAGGTTGTTCATCCACACTCCATGGACAAGGTCCCATCATGACACTGAGCACGACGCTTCGGCCAAGCATCTGGCTATTCCTGAGATCTGCCCTACCTACCTACCCATCTATTGTAGCTCCCTACAGGTGACCACCCACTGGCTCACTGGTTACTGGACGGCACTCACTGCCTTGGATCGTCCGGCCACCCCCAGGACGCCACACATCATCGCCGAGCTTTGGACGACTTCTATATGCGCCCGAGCAGTTAGGCCTTGCGAGTGAAGCAACACAGGTCTTCCGTTTCGCGTCTTACGATGTCTTCTACTACCGTCGCCGGTATGAAGCGTTCGTACGCGGCCATGGTCTCGACTTGTGAGAGCGACTCGTCCGAGTCCCGACCATTGTCCCGAGGCTGGTCCTCGGACAGCCAAAATATGGCTTATGCTCCTGGTCCCGGGGCTCTCTTCCAGGTGGTTGGTGATCCTATACCTAGAGGTGAGGCATATGCAGCTACAACCCCAATTTTTTGTCTATATCCATCCCATCTAACACCTCCTAGTAGTGCCACGCTCAGCAACCCACTCGCCATTGGGGCATGAGATTGTCCAACCAGCCCGTCCCTACGACCCAGATGCCTCCATTATCATCGTCGGTATCAGGGGCTCGGGGAAATCCACTTTGGCCGTCATGGCCTCGACCGCCATGAACCGAAAGGTCGTCGAGTTGGAGCATGTTTTTCACGAGAAAACCGGGCTATCGAGTCCAGCTTACAAGAGAAAGCATGGCGCCACTGACTGTCAACGCCGCCAGGCCTCTATCCTTCAGCATGTATTTGATAAACATAAGCGAAACACTATCGTGGTCAGCTCATGGATGGATAGGAGTGTGCAAGCCATCCTCGAAGACCTTGGAAGAACAAATCCCGTCATATATGTCCTTCGAGATTCAGAAGCCATCAGGACCCATTTGAAGGTCAACGATGCCCGCAAGTTCTGCGAGCTTTTGGATGCCAGCAGTGCATTTTTCCGGAGATGCACCCGCTTTGAGTTTTTCAATGCGTCAGAAGAGCAAAACACAGCCAAAGAAACCATGGGTGGGAGTTCTGATGAATTTGCTGCCCCCTATCTCACCCTGAAACGAGCTGAACGACACTTCCTCAAGTTTCTCTCCTTGATACTCCCCAGGGGAACCATACCCTTCATCGAATCGGCCTTCCCGCTGGCTTGCATACCGGCAGAAGAACGGCGGTTCACCTACGCAATCTCACTGCCCCTTTCGTCGCTCATAAAAGACAACCTCGACATCCAGGACCTCGAGACAGGAGCGGATGCGATTGAGATTGTGTTGGATGACCTCGTCACAGACTTTGCCGCTCACTTACGGCAACTCGGTCAGCTACCCCCAGATAGAGCCAGAGAAATCAGCCGCGTCGTGGCCCAAGTAAGGCGAGACACCGTGATTCCTATCTTCCTCCATGTAGCGTTCCCGGAGGCTGCGCTGTCTGACGAGACTTGGCGATCTATGTACAGTTCATATGTCTCGCATGCCCTTCGTCTTGCCCCGGAGTACATGACTGTTGATCTACGACTCGACAGTGTGACGCTTGCCGGCATTCTCAACATCAAGGGCTCCTGCAAGATAGTCGGGAACGTTCAGTTATCAGATCCCCACCCGCCGTCTTGGAATGACTCCAGCTGGCAGTCCTACTACCAGAAAGCACAGAATTACGGCTGCGACATGGTCCGATTCACCAAGACAGCTGCCAGCATCGATGATAACTTTGACATACATCGGGTGCACGCCATGGTTGAGTCAGCGCCTGGTTCGAGACTGCCCCTGATCGCTTACAATACTGGCGTTCTTGGAAAGCACTCGGCGTGCTTCAACAGGATACTATCCTCTGTTAAACCCGAAGGCATGAGCAAAGACCCCGGTGGTGTTGACTCACATAGCCTGGCCATCCGTCCATTTCTCACGGCCAAACAAGCCACCGAAGCTCTCTACTCAGCCTTTCTCTACGATCACATGAGACTGTATGTTTTTGGCGCCAACGTGGACTACAGTTTATCCCCAGCAATGCACAATGCCGCTCTCAAAGCTTGCGGCATTCCCCACCACTACGAGCCACATTCGACAAGCAACATATCAAGTCTCGAGAAGCTCGTCAGTGACCCGCACTTTGCTGGTGCCTCGGTCGGACTGCCTTTCAAAGTCGAGATAATCAGCTTGACGCATTCCCTGAGCCGACATGCTCGGGCTATCGGCGCAGTCAACACTCTGATTCCGGTTCGGCACCTCAGCCCGGATGGCAGTATTGGCGATGACGTGGCTTTGTTCAATGACAGAAATAGGGCCGGGCCCGTCAAGGCTTTGTACGGGGAGAATACAGACTGGGTGGGAATCCGGGCATGTATCCGCCGAGGTCTCTCGCCCGCCAACGCCGTCCGATCCACCAGTAGCGGACTCGTGATCGGAGCTGGTGGCATGGCTAGGGCAGCCGTGTACGCCATGCTGCAGCTTGGAGTCAAGCAGATTGCCATCTTAAACCGGACCGTTGCCAATGCCGAAAAGCTTGTTTCTCACTTCGAAAGGCTCTTGGCTCGCAATGACCTACCTTGGTTGAGCACTGGCTCCAGAACCCACGAAGGCACCAGATTCCACATCCTTCGCTCCCGAGACGACACTTGGCCCGAGAGCTTCAGACACCCTACCATGATCGTATCTTGCATACCAACGCACAGCATTGGAGACCACCCCGCTCCTGACTTTACCGTCCCAGCGTCGTGGCTGCAAAGCTCGACAGGCGGTGTCGTAGTAGAGCTTGCCTACAAGACCCTTATCACCCCTCTGCTGGAACAAGTTCGCCGTGAAGCTCACAGAGGGTGGGTTACAATGGATGGCCTGGATCTGCTACCAGAACAAGGTTTTGCACAGTTTGAATTGTTCACTGGTCGGCGCGCACCACGTCGATTGATGAGGAGGGAGGTGTTCAGATCGTATCCTGATGACCAAGGGCGTCTGAACTTTGCGCGGCTGTTGCAGCCGCGGTTCGACAACATAACTGCACAAGAACCTTGATAATATCTATACCAATGAGGTCTGATATTGTCCAACAGAGCGTACATGGAGGCCACAGGTCTTGGTCGCAGGCTCGTGCATGGTTCTCGGCAGTTGACCTGGCAATGCCAACTGCTGTGAAGCTGGAGGAGGTATTCGGGCACGTCACTCAATTTGAACATTCAACAAAGATACCATCTGCCTCTTGTCCGCAATCGGAGGATTTCAAGATTCAATCCGGGAGAGTCTTCATCCTGAATGCCGACATCTCTGGCCCTAGTGCTTCACCGACGGGTACCCATGTGGGGACGAGCACTCGACTTTGCGGGGAAGGAGATCTACCACACTCCTGGGAAATAAAACTTCCGGCCAACCTGATTTGCCACCCAAACCTCAACCCCATGAGTTTCGTGTCACGCATGGCTGACCTGCATCTTCATGCAGTATAGCTCAAGCATCTTCGAGTGGAGGAACGTTTTAGTTCGCCAACAAGGACGGAGATATTGCTTGATTCCCCATGGAGACGGGGAGCCTGTATGTGGGTTCCAAGGTCTTGGAATTCCTGTGTGGAAAAAACGACAGCAGCACATATTGAAGGGTTCTATCTGCTATAAATCAAGTAGCCCCAGGGCCATGATCAAATGCCCACCATCCCCAGATTCCTTCCCCAGATTCTGAACATCGCCTCCTCCCACCGTGGGAACTTTCTTGTCAACCGTTGATCCACTCGCCACGTTGTCATCGTTGGCATCTCCCCAGCTCGAGAGCTTGTCGACACGATGACGCTCCTCTCTCTTAAGGAGGACAGGCCGACGCCAAAGGCCGTGTACAACTGGCGTGTCTACACATGTGCGGCTGTTGCTTCCTTCGCAGCATGCACGATCGGTTACGATTCGGCCTTCATCGGCGGCACACTCGCCCTCCCGTCCTTTGAAGAAGAGTTTGACTTCGCCTCGTATAGCGAATCCGGCCGCGCCTTGCTGAAGGCCAACATTGTTTCAGTCTACCAGGCCGGTGCTTTCTTCGGCAGCTTATTTGCCTACGTCACCAGCCATTTTGGGGGCAGACGGATTTCTCTCTTCATCTTCAGCGTGGTTTTCTGTATTGGCGCGGGTATCATGCTTGCTGCCAACGGAGACAGAGGCATGGCGCCCATCATCGCTGGCAGAGTCCTTGCCGGTATCGGTGTAGGTGGCTGCTCCAATATGGTCCCAATCTACATCTCTGAATTGTCTCCGCCTGCCGTCAGAGGGCGTCTTGTGGGCATCTATGAGCTTGGGTGGCAGATGGGAGGTCTCGTTGGCTTCTGGATCAACTATGGCGTCAACACCACACTGGCCCCTTCTCACAAGCAGTGGATCATCCCATTTGCTGTGCAGCTCATCCCGGCTGGCCTGCTTCTGATCGGTGCTTTCTGGCTCAGGGAGTCTCCCAGATGGCTCTTCGCGAACGGCAAAAAGGAGGAGGGCTTGAAGGTTTTGTGCTGGATGCGGAATCTGGAGCCGACAGATACCTATATCCTGGAGGAAGTCAGCTATATCGAAGCGGACCTCGAGCGTTTCGAGCGCGAGGTCGGCAAGGGCTTTTGGAAGCCTTTCCTCTCACTGAAGCAGCGCAAGGTCCAATGGCGCTTCTTTATCGGCGGCATTCTCTTCCTCTTCCAAAACGGCAGCGGTATCAACGCCATCAACTACTACAGTCCCACCGTGTTCCGCAGCATTGGAATCGATGGTGTCAACACTGGCCTCTTGACGACAGGCATTTTCGGTGTTGTCAAGACTGTCCTGACGATTATCTGGCTCCTCTGGCTCGTCGACCTCGCTGGCAGGCGCCGCATGCTTTTCATCGGTGCTACAGGCGGTTCACTCTGCATGTGGTACATCGGCGCCTACATCAAGCTTGCTAAGCCCGAGCAGAGCGCCAGCGGTGAGCTGACATCCGCCGGAATCTCAGCAGTCTTCTTCTTCTATCTCTGGACCGCTTTTTACACACCCTCTTGGAACGGCACACCTTGGGTCATCAACAGCGAGATGTTCGACCAAAACACTCGCTCTCTCGGCCAAGCTTCAGCCGCCGCCAACAACTGGTTCTGGAACTTCTTGATCAGCCGCTTCACCCCTCAGATGTTCCTCAAGATGGAGTACGGCGTCTACTTCTTCTTCGCCTCGCTCATGATCCTCTCGATCATCTTCATCTTCTTCTTTGTCCCCGAAACAAAGTCTATTCCCCTTGAGGCGATGGATAGGCTCTTTGAGATCAAGCCGGTGCACAGAGCCAACAAGCTCCTGATGGCCGAGCTCCAGCAGACCAGTGATATGGGCCACGGTGCAGAGGAGAGTGTGGGCAAGGACTCGTCGTCGACGGATGAGAAGATGAGACAGGCTGGGTTTGTTCAGGCTGAGAATGTTTAAGCCCAAGAATCATGACTTGACGAGAAACAAAGTTGGAGGGCTGGTTGAAGGGATGACTCAGAATACTGTTGTTATGTTTGTATGGGTTGCGGGTGCCTAGGAGGAAGACCACTTCCACGATGTCACGGGGGAATAGCAAAGGGAGAAAGATACCGACTGTTGAGCTAGTAATGACTAATAAGCCTTTATTTGTACGATGCTATCAGTGATGTAGCTGCTCTGTTACGTGCCATGTTCCAGGTTTTTGATCACACAGTAAGACTTGAAGCTGTGCTTGACCCTTTTGGGGGACGTATCAGCAGGAAACGAAGGCATCGAACCGAAGCTGGAACTGTTGTCGTGTAGCGAAAAAAGATAGAGAACAACTACAGCAAAAGAATGATGTTGATATTAAGTTGCCCACTATCAGAATCGAACTGATGACCTTATCATTACTAGTGATACGCTCTACCACTGAGCCAAGCGGGCTGACTAGTGTTATTTCGAAACCGGATCTTGGGATCCTTGTAGGTGACAGAACTGAAGAATTCTGAAGCTTTCCTTTATTTGACCCTTCAAGAACCATTGCCAGATAAAAACATAGCAACAGCAGAAGCGAAGCTGCAGCCCAAAAGTCACCAAATACCCCAACAAACCAAATAAAACAAGCCCTTTGCGTTGTGCTGTACCAGCCTGGATCTGGATGTGACATAGCCTTCAACGCCCCTTCAGTCCCCTACACCCGGTATTTTGCAGCCTCCTCTCCCGCTACCCTCCCAAAAACAACACACTCCAACAAGCTGCTCCCTCCCAGTCTATTATCGCCATGCAAACCCCCCGTGATCTCCCCCGCTCCCCATAATCCCTCAATCTCCTTCCCTTCCTGTTCCTCTCCCAACTCCGCCGTCAAAATCTGAGCCTTTGTGTTGAAAACCGCTCCGCCCATGGTGAAATGAGTGATGGGCGTGACCCTCCCCACGCAAACCTCCTCCTCGCCCTCATCAACATCTTCCTCGGTCAGCCGCCAGTGCCCAAACGCCTTCCTTCCTAGCTCATCCTCTTTCTCGCCACGAACAACAGCAGCATACTCCTTTAGGGTCTGTCTCGTCGTCTCATCCAGCTCTGCTATCTTTTTCTTCTGCAAAAGGCCCTTCCATAGATAAAACCCCACGTGGCCCGCCGCGGCTTCGGTGGCACCAGGATCAAGAAGCAGCTGGAGGTCCCATTGCCTCAACGAGTCCTCATTCTTGGCAGGGAGAGCCATCAGGGCATTGCTGATTTTTTCGCGGGTCTGCAGCTCGTTGATGACCCTCTTGCCGTTGTGGAGGATAATCCCCCCTTCTCCGCGCAGCATCTCGGCAGCGAGGAACTTGAGGGGGCTCGCCGGGTTGGCTGGATCGACAAAGCCCGTTGGGTGGATCTGCACAGCGTCCATGTCGACGAGTTTGGCGCCCACGTCAGAGAGAATCGTGTGTGCGCCTGGCCGTGGGTCGTTGGTGGATGGCAACCCGTCGAGATCAGGACGGTATTTGGCCAACAGACCATGGGTGTCACCTGCGAAGCCGCCGGTTGTGAAGACCACAGGACCGTGAAGGAGGCGTGTGCTCCCATCCTGCCTGTTTTTGTACTCCACGCCAGTCACCTTTACAGTTCCTTTCGGGGCATTGCTGTCGGTCAGCAATCTGGTCACTTCAGAGTCGGTGACCAACTGGAAGCGGTCGGGCCCTTGCTCTTTCAGTTTTGTGAGGAGAGTAGTCACGATTGAGGCACCGGGGGGTGTCTTCCCAGCTCCTCGATGTGTCCGTGGAAGGCTATGGCCCCCAAGTTGAGCCACAAGACTAAGATCAACGCCCAGGTCGGTGAGGAAGTCGATTGCACTGGCCGAGCGGTTGGTCAAGACCGTGATAAGCTCCTCGCGCCATCTTTTCACTGTTGGGCTAACCGAGGCAGAGTTGAGCCTCACTCCAGCTGATCGGGTTGTGTCGTCCCAGAAACTGGTATCGACACCATACTTCTCAACGTTTTGGAAACGAGTAGGTGCCCCATTGATCCCTGACGATGCCTTGATGCTGTTACCACCTGGCTTCGGTGCTCGCTCCAAAAGACGAACTGATGCCCCGGACTGGATCGCCGAATACGATGCCGACAACCCTGCAAGACCTGCTCCGACAACAATAACCGGGGACTTGTTGGTTGTAGCCATCTGAGAGAACCGCGCTCGGAAGACGGGACTAAATGCGGAGTAATTGTGGAATAGAACAGCTGTTATTGGTATGAGAATGGTGAGTAGTAAAATAGACAAGATGCGGTGCCTAGTCATAACAGAATCGTAGAGGTGAACAGGAGAAAGACAGTCGCTGGCAACAGACGACGACAGCAATGGGGATTTATCACAGGAAGCAGCTCTAGCTAAGATGATGGACGTGGAAGGTGTCCGCCCAGTTGGGCGCTGGCCACCCAAGGTTTGGGGAGATATCAGGTGATATTACATCGGTGTCGAAAGGTTGTCTGATGTCTGACCGCCGATGTCTTCTGGAAAAGTCTCTTGTCACGAGCCTGGGCCGTGCGATGGAAGAGAGCTACCGACATCCCGAGATGCGATCATGAAAAGATCTATGCATCTTTGTGATTTTATGCTTCACAGCATATGGTTGTCCTTCCCACGCCTTCGAGCGACACGGCATCAGATCACCGATTTACCCGACAAAGACGCAATGCTCCTCGCACGACATTTTCTGTTGCACATGCAGAATGCCGGTTCGCCGCTAGGTAGTTAAGATGATACGCAGGCCAGGTAGGAAGCAAGAACTCCCGGAGAAGAAAGAGAAGAGCAAAGCGAGTTGACCAAAATGTCAGACCACCTCCGAGGCTGAAGTGAGCTCGCTGAGCGATTGAGAGCGACAGCTCGGCGTCACGTGCCTTGTGAAGAAAGAGAGGTTAAAAGATAACCCTGAAGCCTGAGATTCCACCGAAAATGTCTCCACAACTCAACAAACATCAGGTCCATCTCTGGAGCAGTTGCGACATGCAAACTGTCAGCTTTTACAAAGCCCGCAAGGGCCGCGACAACGGCAGTTCTACCTGAAGGTCAGGCCCACTTCCACGGATCATCTGAAAACCGTTGACCGTTGTGTGCAGTGATAACCCTGCATAATCCGCCAATCCTTAGATTTGTGCGCGTGTATAATTGTGCAAAATTACATGAATGTGAAAGTCATCAGTGTTGCACATCTGCCAATCATGAAACTTTTGGATTAGCATGTAAGTCAGGTAGGTATGTACTGTGTGATATTATAGGTATGTAATCGTTCAGTATCCCAAAGCTTTTGATGCTGCCCTCGCTGCGCCTTTTGCAGTTCGCTTGCTTAATTCAACCAAGAAAAAAAAGACAAAAAAAACTCCATCCGTCATCCATTGTTCTCGTCAACGCCGTTAGTTAAAACGAACTATGTCCAGGTTCAGGAAACTTTGCTCAGGATAAAATCCCCCCAAAAAAATATATAAATATAAATATAACGTTTCCCATCATCCACGGTGCTGTGTTCAGCCGTGAATGTATCCATTCCAAAAACCGAAATCATTCATAAAAAATGATGCCAACATGCGTGTCGTGACGTGTCTCTTAAGCCGAGTCCCGAGTCTCCCGGGTAGCGGCGCGAGCGAGTCTGGCCTCGCGACCCTTCTCAGACCAGGGGAAGTGGAAGACAGGAATGAGGAAGAAAGAGTTGCTGTAGAAAAGGTGATGTCAGCGTTACTGTTCTCAGAAGATCTCGTGCGGCTCATAGCAGCTTGGTTTGACGGAAGTGGCGTGCCATGGCTTGCTTGGCCGATGTAACCAAGGGAATCTCCGACTTCAAGTTGGGGGTCATTGATGGTGCGGGGTACGTCAAGAACTCCCAAAAGGGGGTTAGGGGGAGGCAAAACAACAAAGAGAACAACGTCAACGGGAATAAGTTCATACCTGCTATCGGCAATACCGGCAAATGCATTGTACCAGGCCAAAAAGGCTGCGACCATACCGAAGCCACCGCCAGCCTTGGTGAGGGTGTGGTACATCTCAGTGTTCCCGTTCGAGTGAGAGTAATGGGAGCAGGCAAGCATGAGGAAGCAGAGGTCGAGGGTGAAGAAAAGGAGGAAGAACATGACGGTCGAACGCAGTGTGCACAGGAGGAGGATTGTCGTAAAGATGAACCAGCCTGTGAGGAAGAAGCCCATGGCCGACTCGTACATCATGGGATCAGAGGAGGTGATGGCATCAGTCTTGTAAGGGCCCTCGTCGCCAAGGATGTTCCAGTGAGGAGTGAGCAAGAGGCCCCAAGCAATCCAGAAACCACCATAGGATGACAAGGCGGTAGCACCAAAGGTGTTGCCAACAACCATCTCCCTAAAGCATGTTATTAGCATGTGTGAAACAGTGACAAGTGATATTGATAATGGAGGTCAACTTACCACATACCAGCCAGGAGCTGGACCAAGCCACCATAGCCAAAGGCAAGGGGAACAACAATGTTGGGAACATTGACACCGCGGGTGCCCAGATTGATAGCCGAAAGGACGAAAGTGGTGAGAGCGAAAGCACTCAGACCCAGAGGCGCCGGGTTGGCGAACTGGCGCTTCTCCACAGGCCGCCAGAGACCGGGCTGGAATTCACCACCGAAGGCTGGGAGCCTGGGCTCGTCGCCGGCGTGGATGTTGGCCATTGGGTTCCGGGGATCGTATCCGCCCCGGTAGTGACCGGTGGCAGGCCCATGGGTATTCGGCGCCGCGCCGGTCGCATGGCCCATATCCTTCTCAGTAAGAGAACCCCCAGAGTTGGACATTGTGTGTGGTAAAGTAGGTTGTTGAGTCCTGTCACTCTCCTCTGATACAATGCAAGAAAGAGGCCGTAGCTTGATGGTATTCAAGAGAAGATGAGAAGAGTGAACTGGAGGTGTGACAGAGGTTGGAACGGGGGAGGGCGACGGCGGGCTTGATATATGCAGTATCGGGATAGTACCCCAACAGCCACGTCCAGGATCTGGGGTTGCTGGGGGGAGGCAGCGATCATCTGGGATCGTCGAACCAGATGCGGCCCCAAGCTCCCAAAGGAGCACGAAGCGGGTCACTCGCACCAGTTGCGAGGGAGGGTGAGTGGGCATCTGCGCTGCCTCACGGCATACCGGACACAATGAAATCCGTATGTACCCCAGCTCGCCCAGGTGAAAAGGTGGATTTACTATTTACGGTTGAAGGGAGAAATATAGCGCCGTTGGCAGTCAGACTATTCTCCACAACTTGCCCACTGTCACTGGGATCTAGGGATGACGGCAGTGGACGGGGACACTTGACCTGCCGTTTGAGTGTCTCACGCCCATTGGCTCGGCCGAGGCACCATCAGGGCAGGTGTGCCCTATCTCTGGGACAAGTGTGGATGAAGATGGTGACGGACCAGTCCCCGTCAAAGGGGGCTAGCTCCACGTCCAGGAGCTTCCTGGTTGACGGTTGCGCTGCAATAAAGGGGGCTCGTAACCAAAATGGAACGGGACTCATCCACATCAGATAAAGCCAGGCCTTCTCTCACCGGTATCCAGCGAGTTGGAAGTTTGTCCGCAAACGCAGAACCCGGGGTGTCCCCATCCGGGGAACCCAACGCAGGACATGGGATGCCCGTCCATCTGGCTTATACCATGACCAGCTCTTCTGTTTGGGAGAAAGCCACGTGCTCCCCGTGATATCAACTCTTGACAACCAGGTTCTGGAAAGGACATCGCAGATAGTTAGTAAACGCCCACGCAGAGGTTGGACAATGGTGATTTGGGGATCAATGATGTCCTCTGACGTCTGAAAAGCTCGGCATCCAAGAACAAGCCAGTGGCGCTACAGGGTGTCAATGAATGAGCCTCAGAACATGCCAAGACTGCCTCTTTCTTGGCGCGACCAGTGACTGCTGAGCTAGGGCCTGCGATGACGGCTATGGGATTCATGGGGGTCTTTTGATTGCGCCATGGGGCGATGCCTGCATATATGTAGACTTGTAACGTAAAAGTGTGGTGCGCACAGCATCTCAGGTGGCACACCTAGAGTGTGGCCGTGTGTTTGGCCTGAATCATATAGAGTACGGATACTCCGTAGTTCTACCCAGCACCTGTTTCGCAGATATCAAGACCTTGAGGAGTCAAGAGTGCCGTGATGGGTGGGTGGGACGTGCGTTCGGAGAAACGACGTTCCAGATCCAGCGGCGGGGTGCTTGTCCAGGTTGGCCCATGTGGTTTGAACAGGGTCAGTGGATGCGCAATTCGACGCTTAAATCTGGTGTTTTCAGGTCGTCTGGGGCGTCCTGCTGTTGTTGGAGGTTGAGAGCCAAGAGGTGCATCGAGGACCCCAAGCCACTAACGGCTTGGTGCCAAGATATTATGGCCGCTTCCATCGCTACGACCACGAAATGGGCAATTGCAGCCATGCGCATGGCCAAGCACCCAAGAAGCAGCCGCGCAACGTCCCTCTGGTTGTTTGCCAACGCCTGCTAGATCGCCGCCATTTACCGTCACTACCGTCACTGCCGCCTGGGCATGCGTTCTCCCGGTCGCCCGAGAGGGCTGAAATCTTTGACAAGGCGCGGCAAGCAACCCAAAGTGTCAGCGAAACATATGGCGAAAAACCCGTCCAAAATCAGGGGTCGAAATAGATATTATTTTTCCATCAGACATGGAAAACTTCAGGCTGTGGGAGCCAGGACAAAATATAGCAGAAGCAATGGATCTCGCTCTCGTCTTCATCCTCGGCTTCCGGAAACATGGATGAAGCAAGCGGGTCAGTCACATCAATGAGAGTGTCCGCAAATCCGGGGCCCCAATGTTTAGCATCGGTGGTTTGAAAAGAAAAAATGGAAATTTCCCCAGCTTTAGCTATTATCATGGCACCATCTGGGGTACGGCGGGTATGGGGTAAAGAGTCTGCTGCTGTTTCCGAAGGGTTGAGATGAACCTTCGAGACGATCATAACCGCATGTTGCACTGGCTCTGACATCATGCAAATCTCCAACCCTCGAAATGTCCGACCTCTCCAAGAATTCAGCGGCCACCATTCCAAGCAGTCGGTAGAGCAGACTCACATGTCATCTCTACACTAGCTCATTATAGCCTCCAAACGAAGTATAAAGCATCTGAATAGATATCTTGCAAAACCAACGTTGGTGGATGGTAATCAGACACTCGGAGCACTGGCCACACATGTCAGTCTTTGCTGCACTTGTTAGAAGAACCCACACTTGTCAGTCACCGTCTCCGGGTCCGAGTGGATCTTGCATCCTTCCATTGTGGTCTTTCATGATGCTCCAGCTCGTTAATCAAAACGGGGGCTCAACTATCCCAAGTGCGGGTAAACAGCCGTCCGGACAGCAGACACTCTCCACCGCGAAACCAGGCAACTCGTCGCTCGGCGGCGTTGGTGCAGGTGCCGTTGTTGCTTTGCTGGATTCTGGATCTTCTCATGAATGGAGTCCCTCGTCCAATCTATCGCACTAATATCTGGGGAAGCGGAGATATTTGTTTGTTTAAAGTTGAACATTATGGATGGCCTCAATGCGAAGTTGTCTTGCGAAAATTCAGCCGAACTCCTTTTTACACTGCAACTGGCAGCTGCCCACACCTTGGGAAGTGGGGTGTTGGGGTCTGTCCCGTCATTACCGCTACACCTCGTGAGGGGAAATACCTGTCTGTCGTGAGGGGTAGAAATTGGGGACCATCTGAACCCTGCGCCGGCCAACTCCGTGCAGACTGGGGATGGTCTGTGCATATTCAACAACCGGCATGCTCCTGGAGTATGCAAGTAACGGGTTGTTATGCTCTCATGCCAAGCTTGGCAGAGATGCTGCCGAAGTCAGGAGCTCGCTTCGTGTCACTCCATCACACAACTCCTCCAAATCCACTCCCCAAAAGTGAGAAAAAAATTCAGCATTCTCCCCAGAAACACACAACAGCCTCCTTCTCTGGGGTTTTCCCTTCGCCATGTTCTCTCTTAAACGGAGGTTCAAATCCATGTTCAACCATCCTATCTCCGCGGGACACGGCAGTCGGCACGCGACTCTGCAACTCATGTGCTACTGCCTCTCGAGTCCATCCCTCTCATGCCCTCACGCGCATCTCGGGACCGTCTCCTCGAGGTTGTACCCTCTGCCGTTTGTTTCTCTCAACAAACAACAACTCTATTTACTCACGGTGGTACCTAACCGGAACATGACTGACATTGACTGCGCTTGTGATGATGTGAAAAGCCTACCCCCGAGTTACTATTTGCAAAACTTGTCATCTCGCCAAATATCTGAGAACACTCCTCGCCTTGCTCACCTCACCAATATCTCCATAACACCGCCCTCTCTTTCGGGCCGTATCCAAAAAAGCACAATCCCCGAATCACCCCACTCACACCTTCTGGACTGCCTTCAGCGCAAACAACCGCTGAGAGCTCGCAAGGTTTTCTCTGTTCTCACCAACTCCGTTGGAGTTTGATGACACAACCCACCGAGCGTTCCAGACAGACGTATTTTGTCTTTTTTTTTTTTTCTCTCGCAACTTTTGGTTGATGGAGGAGAGCAAAGAGAAACCTCGACCATGTATCCCAGGCCGGCTACTTGCGCCGTAAAGCAAAGCATCTCGTAACAATGACCACGGGGGGGTCGATTCACCTCCACCTCATGAGGGATATTTTGTGGTGTTGTAATGAAGGAGCCATCGATTAATAAACACCCAGCATTGCAACCAAGCAACGAAGTCCCTGGCCTGGCATACTTTGGACAAAAGAACCGAACACAGCAAGTCTTTAAAACACATGTTAAACATTGACCTATACCTTGCAAAATACAAAACAGGCCATGGTATTATCCTATCAACTATCTTACAAAGCCTATTAACTGTGTTTCGAGGTCTTTACCTTTCTTTCGGGGCCTATGGCTGTCTTTAAAGGCATGTTCATGATGACTATCCTCCGTAGCCTGTGTTCTAGCTGGGTACCGAGACATCCAATCGATATGGAAGCGTCCTGTCAATGTGTTGGGACATCGTTGCCGTTTCAGTCGCAAAGAGAAGGCTGAATCACATATCATCTTTGCACTGTAATATCCCCACCAGCATCATGTATAAGAGCAAATCTGGAACCAATAAAAGAAATCAAACCAGCAAAGACCGTCGTCTGTGATATGCTAAACTAGAGAAAACAAGACAAAAAGCAGACCCAAAGTCTTCCAGCCCAGCGCTCTTAACACATACCCAATAGCCCGAAAATATTCCGTCTGATTTGCCCACAAGAGTTAAAGTGTACCCTCATGATGTTGGCTTCTTCCTCCCCACCTAACTATGCAGCGGCCCTGGTGCGATAGAATTTCATCTAAACACAAAGATAAAACGTAATAAATGTCATATCGCCTTCCCAGAAACATCCTTCGTTCAAAGTTAACCTCTTCATGCCACAAAAGACCACCGTTCCCTCCGTTGTCCACCAGTAGCCACATATGTATGTGCCCCCTGCGGTGCCTGTTCCCAAGTACTGACGCCGAGAAAGGGTGTGACAGCCCAGAGGCAAGCTAGGTATGGTGGTTGAGTCTGCTGGGACGCCGCCATATTAGCTATAACTGGTAGGGCTGTTGTCATCACTGTGATGACGATGACCTGACTGAAAGCATCAGGGAACGTTGACTCAGTCGTTTCGTTTGAGACTATGCTCAAATCCGGAGATGTCGAGGGTAACTGAGAGGCCGCAACGCTGACGCTCCCAGGAACCGTAGAGGGACTTGGAACAGTCGGGTCTGACCCAAAGCTATTCGAGTCCAAATCAGACAGGGATGGCATGGAGGCCATCAGTAGTGTGAATCATTAGAGATAGTGCCTGTCACCTCCGCCTGATGAGACGCTACAGATGGGAGGTTATCAACGATATCGGTGAATTGCTCGTCACTAATGAACTAGTAGACTCGGTACATATAACAGTAGTCATGAGCGTCGTCGTGCTGAATGTGGTAGTAGTAGTGCTATCAATAGCTGCTTTGGCGACCTTTTCTATAAGGTCCCCATAGACTTTTCTGCAAACTTCCGATACCACAAGCCCTTGTGCCTGCTTCATGGCAGCTGATACAATGGCGTAGACGCTGGCTGCAAGAGCTGTCATGTCGATATTTGAAGCATATGAAGACGACGACGAGAGTGTATGACTCCCAGCCGGCCACTCATATACCGGAGTTGCAACCAATACAGCAGTCTGTCGCAGGCCACCCACGTAGGCAAGGACGTCAATTTCACCAGGAGCAAGGGTGGGAGGCACGAAATGCTCTTGAGGACCGAAAACCCTGGGAACTTTGCCATCGTCGGCGTTCCAGAGACTCATTGCCCATTCGCAATCGCGATTGCCTGTCGCAACAGCAGGGCGCGGCTTGTTGCAGTCCGAATCACCACCCCTCAACCAAGAGTCCACCAGCACATCGCCACAGTAGCACTCGAAGCCGTATTCGGTAGCGGCCAGCGAAAAAGGGCATATCAGACTGAACTTGATACAGAGCTTGTTGGTCATCCCACCAGGTATCGACGTAATGGTTGAAGCTTTCAGTTCGGGCAAGAAAGAACATGGCCATGTTGGCCAGGAAGCAGGTGACATACCTTGCGGGATTGTGGGGGAAACCTAGGCTGCTGTAGGGACTGGAGGGGGTGCTTCAGGCGCAGCGATGGGCTTCAGAGCAAAAAGAGAAGACGATAGATTTGGAAGCGGAAGGTCGGGGATGCCTAACCTTCATGGGGTGGCAAAGGGAGCTATTGTCTCCCATCGGATTGAACTATCGACAGGTCTGGGGAAATGGTTGAATTCCACAGGCCGTGGACAGTTGGAAGTAGGAGAAAGAGAAGCGAACAACGACCGACTTGAGGCATGCTGCTAGACAGGCCGTAAGTGCTTAACGGGCAACTGTAGAAAAGTAAGGGTTTAGTCGAGACAGCTCCAAAATCAAGATGGCAAACTAGCCCAAAGCTTAAAGTCTAAAAAGATCCAAGACAAGCGTCGTGTCCAATCACTTGAGGAAGAGTAGGCGTCCAGGAAGAATCAAGATGAACAGCAGCTTGGAGAAGTCGATCCTCCTGCAGTCAGTTACCAAGATGACCCCTTCCACAGGCTGTAGGCATGTAAGCAAAAGCGAGTATGTTGATCGGGATTGGGTGCAGAGAGGATCAAATCCTCCGCTATGGTCCAAATAAGGAGCGAGTTTTCAATATGGTTCATCGACATGCTACCTGATGTTTGTGCCTTCCAGGAGAGGGATGCATGGGAGGAGCCAAGCGAACCTACAGAGTCAATTACAACCAGTGAAACGAGAAGGTGTTGACCCAGTTGGACACACTGACACCTCACCAGGCCTATCACTGTGCACCAGAAGACGGAACTGTTTTGTAAAGAAACAAGAAAAAACCATAGACTTCGTGATCAAATCATAATTTGTGATTTAGGCCAATCATGCTATTTTTGACAGCCCTTGTCTATTGCCGGAGCCCATGCGCGCAAAACCATAGACGCCCCAAAGCACCACATCCCACTGACTGAGCATCACCCTCATTCAGAAGCAACCTAGTTGGTGTAACGCTTGCCGTCCCGGAGGGTGTCGGCAAACTCCTCCAGAGGAGAGCGGATAAGCTTGGTCTCCTTCCACAAGTTGGGGGTGAGGAAACCGTAGGTGTTGGAGACAGCGGCGAAGGTAGCCTTGAGGGTGTTCTCGAGGGTCTTGGTGGAGCCGGAAGAAGAGGAGTAGGCATCCTCGATACCGGCGAGCTGGAGGAGACGCTTGACGGCGGGGGAAGCGACGATGGCAGTACCACGGGGGGCAGGGATGAGCTGGGCGTCCAATTAGCATTTCTGAGTCCCTTGAGCTGGCGCGCCAGGCTTGATCTGCTACTTACACGGACGGTGACGGAACCGCACTTGCCGCTCTCCTTGGTGGGGAGGGAGTGGGGAGCACCGAGGTTGGCACCCCAGTAACCACGTCTGACGGGAACAACGCTGAGCTTAGCGATGATGATGGCGGCACGGATGGCAGTCGCGACTTCCTTGGAAGTCTTGATACCGAGACCGACGTGACCCTCGGAATCACCGATGATAACGATAGCCTTGAAGCGGGTACGCTGACCGGCACGGGTCTGC
Organism: Podospora pseudocomata; assembly: GCF_035222375.1. NCBI lineage: Eukaryota > Fungi > Ascomycota > Sordariomycetes > Sordariales > Podosporaceae > Podospora > Podospora pseudocomata. The sequence goes on along the minus strand of NC_085889.1, from coordinate 1,985,284 downwards.
TTCTGGACGGGCTTGATCTGTAGGGGAGTAAAATTGCATGTTAGAAACTGGTATGAAATCGGGCGGAACGGTGTTTTCGAATCGTCGGGCTGGGGTTCGTGGTTTGGCGAAAATGCGCACCTTCATGACCTCATCCTTGAGCTTGGGGAGGAAGTAATCCACGATTTGGTACTCCTTGATGGGGAGAGAGTGGAGGTAGATCTCCTCCATGCTCTTAATCTTGCCGGCCTTGACGAGACGACCGAGCTTGGTGACGGGCTGCCACTCCTTCTCGTCGTTCTTGTTGCCGCCGCGACGTCCACGTCCACGGCCACGGCCACGGCCGCGATCACCACCACGATCACCACGAGCAGCAAAGCCGCCGCCGCGGGCACCAGTTCCCCGATCAGCCATGATTTCTATGTTTCGGTGGGTGTCGAAAGGGGAGATGTTGTTGTCGTGGAACTCGGTCGGTCGCTTCAAGGCGGACTTTTTTCTCTAGGCGGGGAAGCTTTTTGCTGCGAATTTCTCGAAACTGGTGCGCAGAGCCAACCAACCCTAAAATTCTTTGTGGGGCCGGAGAGCTCCCACCACTGGTGCCAGCTGAAGCCACACGCCCAGACTGGCAAGTAACCCCATATTAATTCTGTTCCAGCAAATCACAGCTCTCGTTCAGCCAAGAGGTTCATAAGATAAACAGACCAGCATCTCATGCAGACAGAACAACTTCCTGGCTTGGCTCAGATCCGTCAGCATTCACATTATTCACTGGCACATAGCTGGGGATGGGATGTAGTACACGGTCCCAGTCAGTCGGAATATGCTGCACCTTGGAAATTCATTGTCATGAGAAGGATGCTGCATATTCCCTCCTGTTGAGCAGAGACAGACATTCAAGATATGGGAGGAACTCCAAACCGGTGTTGATTATGAGATCTCTTGGATTATGGCCACACGGCCCCAATAAAAAATTTCTCAACTCTATGGCCAGATGTCGGCCCCAAACGGACATCATGTCATCCTCCGACCGAAACGCCGATGCGCCCTGATGCCAGGCTGAGATGGCCACCGCAATTACCAGCGCAACGTTGCCGACCGAGTCCAAGCGCCGTTAGAAAGATAGCGAGCCCATATTCCCATGCCCAGTCCTCAACGCCTAGCGAGATAGAGCCCCTCCCTCAGTGATGTTCATTCGATTTAAGCGGTTGGGTTCGCATTCATCTATACGGCAGGCCGCGTAAGTAGCTGTAGCTGAAGGATTTCAGTCCCAACAATATCATACCTTTCTCTTGCCACCAGGGGTGAGGGTAATGTTGACAAAGCGGCGAGTATAGATCTCACGCTTGTGGGCGCGGCCCTTGGGGGTCTTGGCCTTCTCCTGCTTCTCGACCTGTAGTTCGTGTTGAATCAGTCGCCATCCAACTTTGAAGATCGGGCTCAACGTCTGGGAACGGGTTTTTGAACCTTGGGGGTCTGCGACTTGACCTTGCCTGTTCGCGACCGTGGTTAGCCGAGAATCTTTGTACACAAAGGATTGATTGCCGATGAGACGTACCAGCACGGGCGAGGGATCCGTGAACTTTGCCCATTTTTAAATGTAGAGTTTGTGGGTCTCGGTGGTCGGTCCGGGTATGTTGTTGTCGCTTTGCGATTGCTGTCGTAAGACTGGGTGATGGCGGCGCAAAGGTGATGAAAGTCGAGAAATGTTGATGGATCTGGGTGGTTGGCAGTTGGCCGACGGATGTGGCGCCTGGCTGGTGACTCGATGCCGACGCCGGTTAAACTGCGGATCCCATAAGGTGGCGTGCAAAATCCCGGGTTAGGGTTGTTTACTAACAGGAATTTACCAAGATCACTTACTTCCTTGGTACATTGGCAATCACACGAGTAGATGGCCTGCAACATTTTGGAACTTTCATATGTTAAACCCAAACGCCAATATTCCTTCGCCACTCCTTAGAGGGGTATCATATGAGAAATTATTTATCTAGTCCTTCCTATGTCCCGATCATTGATGTATGAAAAATCCAAACCTGCTCGTCAAGCGTCAACCCCCCGGCATCGCGGGTCAGTGATCCTTTTCCTGCCCTGCACACGGTGCCGCCTCAGTCCGAATTTTGCAACGCCTGAGCTCTCTAAACAACGGCAGGCCCTGTGCGTACGGAACCCCTTCGGAAACGGAGAGTCTCGACGACGGCCAAGAAGGTAAAGAGCACAAAAAGAATCCAGCTAAAGGCAATTCCCGCCTGGTTCGAGCCACACCAAATTGAGCCGTGGCAATACGGATATCCGGCCCAAACCGAATAGGCAATTGCGCCGGCGAACCAGAAGATGGTCGTCAACCACAACAGAGCCAGTGAAATGGTGCCGTGGAAGAGTCTAGGGGCAAATCGTGGTGTCATAGCCACATAGCCCAAGACCAGAAGAGACCAGAGAGAGCTGAACAAGATGAAATTGGGAGTCGGGTGGCCCCATGTAACGTGCACAACTGCGAGATGTGTCAGTTAGGAACTTTCAGCCTGATGAGAAATACTCACCATATGCGCTTATTCCCAAGAGAATGACGGAGAATATGGCCGCGGCAATGTGGGCCCAGGGGACGAAACGCTCCATTTTGAGATGATTGCTGTCTTTCTTTCGGTGTGGCTGATTGGAAGAATGAGTTTATTTTCTTGTTGGAGGGCTCAAGGTGAGAAGGCAGACAGTGGAAGACCTGACCGAAAAAGAAGTATTCGTGTGTGAACAAAGAAAGTTTGCTCTGAAGGGCTTGTTGGGAATTATATCATACTCCTGGCATGTAGTCTCTTGGGCTCAACCATGGCGGTAGCGCCACACCCAATGACGTGGTGTGCCAACGACAAGCCAAACCAAGACAGAAATGTCGTATGCTCCGGCAGGCTTGTACACCGCTTGCTTTTCAGCATACGACAGACACTTACGTTCTTCTTGTGGCTGGCCTGTGGATGCCTCTGAATTCTACAGCGTTGAGGCCGAGGTCGACTGGCCAGCTGGCCAATTATGTCTCATGTCTGGCGGCGGCTCTGCTTGCGCCTTGAAATCACCAGGATGGTGCATATCAGGTTTAAGATGAGCCTTGGATACTATCTGGTAGCGCTCTATCGTCAAATCGTACATCTGCACAGATGGGACGAGGAATTACGTCATGTGCCGAACCGCCGTGATTTGTGGGAAACAGGCCCACCCTTGTGAAGCCCTGCATGTGTCACAAGCAAAGATACCCCACCCATGTCTGCTTGCGTTTGATAAACCCCACCAAGGGCATCGAAGAGAGCATCCAACATCCAGTCGATGAACCCCCTATATTCAACCGTGCTACGGTTCTGAAATAGTTACCCAGTATTAAGAGCGAACGATGGGTCTAACTTTGTGACAGGCCTCTCAGCGGGAAATATTTTGTTTGGGCTACCAGAGCGTATCGATTATGATTGCTACCTACCTCACTCACGAGCCGTTTCAACGAATCAACAGCATCAAAACCATTGTTATTAACCCGGAAGGCATCATTAGAAGAGGCGGTCTTTCAGCCGAGAGGCTGCTGCAGGTGCAGGGAGCTTGGACCACCCTGAAATGAAATAGCACACCCATCTTCAATGACCATGTCTAAGCCAACCATTTCAAAAGACAACAACCACAATGAACAAATCTAGATCCTCAGCCTCGTTGGAGAAACGGCCGTCTCTGGCGGCCCCGCTTTCAGAGCCCAGGTCTGTTCGTGAATGGATCGTTCTTGGGCTCGTTGTCGGGAGCTTAGTTTGGTTCTCGCCATTCTCGAAGTGCCACAGTAATAGCCCTTTGAGCTGCTTCAAGACACAAAATCCCTGATTCTCCGTATGGAAAGTTTCCAAAGCCCCACGATCCGTTTCGATTTCAGCCCTGTACGCCAAGAACAACACCGCCGCCGTTGGACGATGTTGAATTTGAAAGGAGATGGTTTGGTTTGTTTGACCCCAACCTGCTCATTGGAGCTGGGGGTTGACTGTTGGAAATAGCAGCGATGGGCGGAAAGAGGACCCATACGCCGGTCGTGGCATATTTATGTGTGGATTTTTGGATGTCCCACTGGACTACACCAAAAAGTCCAACAACCGCATTGCCCGTCTTGCTGTCACCAAGTTCCAAGTTTCAGGACTTGCCAGGATCAGATCAACATATACCGCCTTGGACGATCAGGTCGGCCGAAAGAGTGAAAGAACCATCATCATCGAGCCTGGGGGAGTGGGAGGAAGTGGGACGAGCTATGCATGGCGCACAGGGCAAAATATAACCGAGAGACTTAGCGATGGCAAGTTTGACATTTTGGGTTGGGATCCCCGGGGTGTCAACATGTCTCAACCCGCTGTGGCCTGTTTCCCTCACGATGCAGACCGGGACCACTGGGAGTTGTTGGTATCGAAACACCGATCTGTGTCGGCTTCTTATCGGGATCAAGTTGAACTTGTTGACGCAATGAACGCTGCTGTCATGAGAGCATGCTGGGAGCGCCACGGAGACTTGGGTCGGTTCGTCTCCACGGCCTTTGTTGCAAGAGATCTCGAACAGATTCGAGCGGCACTTGGTGAAAACGAAGTCACGGGAAATTTTGTGAGCTATGGGACAGGTATTGCGCAAACCTATGTGTCCATGTTTCCCAACCGTTCCGGCCGCATGATCCTCGATGGCACCGAATATGTCAAAGACCATCGTCTACGTGGAGGTTTTGGCTGGATAGCGTTGGACAATGCAACAGATGCCTGGCGGGACGGTTTTCTGGGTGAGTGTGTCAACGCTGGGTCGAGATAGTGCGCTCTGGCAAAGTCAAGGAACGGCAAACCTGTCACCCTTGATGGCCTCTAAAGCCGGTTGGAAACCCTTCTTTCATCACTCCTCGACCGGCCAGCCCCTGCTTACATCCCAACAAGCGGCCCTGTTGTTGTCACATATTCGGCTCTGGTAAACACAATATACGGCGCCATATATAACGCACAAAGTTGGCCAGCGCTCGCCGAAGCTCTTTTGGGCCTCGAGGAAGGCAACGCCACACTTGCAGCCACTCTGATTGACAAGACCTCCTAGTATTTCAACCCCGAAAAGCCTTGCCTCGCCAGTCCTGAGCCTCCTTCTACAGAAGAGCTTGGGACTTTGGTGATTTGCAGTGATTCATTCGACGCTACGGAACCCGATGACCTTGAGTGGTGGCTCTCGCTTTGGGGCAATATGACCACCAAAAACTGGATCGCGGGAAATAGCCGGTTCTACAACGTGCTTCCCTGCCGTCACTTTAACACCTACTGGCCTCGTCCTGCTGAAGTCTATCGTGGCCATCTCGGACATAAACTGAAGCACCCAGTCCTTCTGATTGCGGAAACCTACGATCTGGCAACGCCTCTCCGAAATGGGAGGAGACTCCTGCACGAGATGGGCTCCAATGCTCGGATGATTGTTCATCATAGATATGGACACTCATCGAGGGATACCTCAGTGTACAAATTCGATCGCTAGAGACTTTATCCTGCATGGAAAGCTTCCAAGCGAGGCTGAAACTCATTGTTATGCTGACGAGAAACCGTATCTTTATGGAGTTAAACAGGGCCAGAAGGTAGCAGCGACTGACAGTTTTGTCATGGAAGATCATGTCGGGGCTTGGCGCAAGCATTTGCAAGAGCTTGCTTTTTTGAACCCAACTCTTGTTTGAATGGGAAGAAGACCTTTGTTGGAATAAACTGGCAAATATTGGTAGCTTTGTGTATAGATACCTACTTAGGAAGTAGTTCAAGTCATGATGGTCATTGAAATAGCCCGATCTCCCTATCTGGCTCTCAAGGTTCTCATTATCAAACTATTGTAGTGGCCCGTGCTCGGGTCCATGTGGATAGTGCATTATAGTCACGTGGAGTCGCGTAAATGACGTGTCGGTACCTCTCCAATGCTCCGAGCTTCAACTTTCTGGACTTTTCTAGGACGGCAACCCTTGGTCCCACGCGCACCAGCTGCAGCACCCTCAGATTCGTGCATCTTTTCCGAACCTATTCTACTCTCTACTGCCTTGCCTTGCCTCAAGCAACAATCATGTGGCTGCTTGAGAGCGATCTTTTCGAAGGTAAGCCCCGAAACCGTCGTTTCTATCTTCAATCACTGCATCCCTGCTTTTTGGTAGCGTACCTGCAGCTAACGCGCAAACCAGGCAAGAAGCTCTGGCTGCGGCCTGGAAAGCTCTACCTCTTCGGCCGCACGGTATCTGAGGCTGGTCAGCTCGTTATCTCTGACAAGACCATTTCGCGTAAACACATCACCATCAAGGTTGAGCCTGTCCCGGAAGGCGGCGGCGTATGTAGCACCCAGTATTGTTAAAGCGCGACTGGTGTTGACGATAGTAGCGCAACATTACCTCCAGATCCCAGATCACCATTGAAGATCTCGATTCAAAAAAGGGAACCACCGTAAACGATGTCCAGATACGCGGCCAGAAGAAAGTCCTCACCGAGACTGTGAACACAGTTAAGCTAGGAATGTGCCAGAAGCTTCTGCGGTAAGCCTTCCTCGCTGTATATCTGTCATTGCGATGGCTGACACGCGGTGTGGCTGTGATATAGCATTCAGTGGTACCCCGTTGTGCTGAGCTTCTCCTTCACTAACAAGGAGTTACGTGCAGACCCGTGGACGAAGCTTCGCGATGATCTCGAACAATTGGATATAAAATACTCGGCTGAATACGAAGAAACCACCACCCACGTCGTGTCAAAGAAGCGCAACACGTCGAAGGGGCTTCAAGCTCTCATTAATGGCAAACTTATTGTCACCGAGAGCTTCATCAACACCATCATCAATGCAGCAACAACACCAGCCGATGCCGAGGAAGGCTTGTCGAGCGCGTTGGAACAAGACTTTGATCACCATTGGCCCAATGCTCTCGACCACTTGCCGCCACGAGGTGAAGAGACCGGAGAACGACCCAGCACAGCCTACGCTCCGGATGAACGGCGACAGGAGGTGTTTGAAGGGTACACGTTTGTTTTTTACGAGAAGAAACAGTTTGAAAACCTCCTCTCTCCCATCACTTCTGGGAGGGGTAAAGCGGTGTTGAATGCGGTGACGCCAGGACAAACGGACGTGGATGATTTCGTCCGTTTCGTCAAAGGCGTGGCTGGTGAAAAGGGGCTTGGGTCTTTTGAGGATGGCAGCGAGGGAAAGGGAGTGGTGGTTGTTCGATACATCCCGAAGGATGAAAACTACGAATGGTATGCGCAGTTTCTCACAGAATTTGCTCAGCGGCTCGACCATCGACCAATCGACCAGCGCGAATTTATTGAGGCGATCCTGGACTGCGATGCTTCCATGTTGCGACGCCCCTTGGAAGAGGCTAGTCAATCCGAACCGGCAATGTCACGTCCTGAAGCTCACACAGAACCAGGTGTTCGCATGGAAATAGATCAGCCATCGACCGAGCCGACAGCCCCCCAGCAGAGAGAGGTGGAGAGAGAACCCTCGCCACAACCGCCTCTTCGAAGAGTGCGGACTCGAAGAGGTGTAAGCAGATTCAAAGGCTTTGATATCGAGGACGACAACCCCGAGCCGACTCAAGAGATAGGCCCCGTTCAACCTAACCTTCCCGAACTAAGCCAGCCCGCAGTCGAAGCGTCACAGGATGGTCTGTTTGTTTCGCAATACCAGGACCCTCTTGATCGTCCAGAGGAAGAGACCGCACCCGAGTCGCGCCCTCCGCCTCGAGCTACGCGCAAACGCCCACTCTCACCCTTGCCAGAACATGATGAATCGGCATTACTAGCCAACATTGCCCCCACAGCCGCGGCAGCCAAACGCAGGCGTATTCAGGCAGGAGAGCCGCCTGTGCCGCCACCACCGGAACCGGAGCCTCCAGTCAAGGACAAGGACAATGACGAGATGGTGATTGAATCTCCCCAAGACAAAAGTGAGAAGGGGCGAGGTACGAAAGGGAAAGGCAAGAAAACAGCAGGCGGTGACGATATCTTGGAGCTGGCGCGCAAGCAGCGCGAAGAGGCCGAAGCCAGAGCAGCCGCGGAACGTCGAGCACTGACCGAGTTGGGCGATGATGAGATTGATTATGCGGAAATTCGCAGGCTGCAACTTGAAATGGTCCAGGAATGTGAGGTTCGCTTCCCTGAGCCATGGAAAGGGGGAGCTGGTACCAGTCGTACGCGTGAACAGGACATTGCCGACGGTCGTTGGGATCCCAAATGGAATGGTCGTAAGAATTACAAGCAGTTCCGAAAGCAAGGTGCAGCCACTGGACGGCAAGCATCACGAACAGTAATTCCCCTAGAAGAGGTTCGGCCAAAGAGCAATGGTATCGGGGACGAGTATTGGCTCGAGAACGACTCCAACAGTCGCCAAAAGAACGGTGCCACCAGCCAACGTCAATCTCAAACGCAGCAGCAAACCAGCAATCCCACCCCCGAGAAAGCCAAGGCCCCTCCCAGGAGGAACATTCTCACCATCGACAGCAGTGATGAGGACGAAGATGATGTGGATGTTATGGACGAGGACCGAGCAACACCAGAGCCAACACCCGAGCCAGCAAGGTCGAGGGCGGCCAAGGCAGCGGAGCGGGCCAATGCTCGGAAGGGCCAGTCACAGACACAGAGCACGCAAACGCAGTCGCAGAGCAGCAACAAGCGAGCAGCACCACCGCTGAATGCCTCACCTAATAGCTCGAGGGAAGCGAAGAAGCCGCGTCGGGGAGGGTTCATGGCTGCCAGTAGAGACCAAAGCGACGACGACAGCGATGATGAGTTGAAGTTCCGGTTTGGCAGGCGGAAGTGAAGAGACAACACCCTCTCTGCATCTTTGAAGTGGGCTATGGCAAGTGCGGTTACATATCAAATTAATTACGAGGTTCCTGGACCAGCGAATAGTCAATGTTACACATTCATCACTTAACAAGGTGACATATTGGTAATGAGCATCAAGTAACCAGTTCTTGTCTATTTGGGGTATCATATTCTATGACCTCTGAAATGCCAAGCATGTCTTTCTTCCCAAGCATTGTTTCCACGTCTGACCACATAGTCAGCCCATTGCTCGAGCGTATCTTACAAGCCCGGCGGGAGTCTTCCCAATCCAACATCAGTCCATATCTTCCATCCCGCCACCCCCCGCCGCGGCAGCAGCAGCCTCCTCCTCTGTGACAAAGATTCCCACCAGACAAGCACTCAGCATGCCTTCGTAGTTCACCCACGGGTGAATCTCCCCAAACAACCTCGTTCCGTCTCTCCCCGCGCACCTGAGCAACTCTGGCTCTCCTCCGGGGTGGAATGGTAGGTAAGGGGTGAGATTGTACACCTTCCCGCTCAGCACCGTCCAGGCATCCTTCCCCTTTCTGCCGGTTTGTCTCTTCAGCATGGATGGTGTCACATGCAGGTAGGGGGTTCCGGGGGGGAGGCCGCGGAGGTCAGCGGAGGGGTTTCCGGAGAGGCGGGCCCAGTCGAGAGGGGAGTGCCCCGGGGTGAGGACGACGGCTTTGGAGGGCTTGGAGGGTTTGGTGGAGTGGGTTGGGGGAAGGGCGAGGGTTGAGCAGCCTGGTCCTCGCGCTGGGGCGGGGGAGAGACGGGAGGGCGCTGGGGAGAGGGAGGAAGATGGGGTGGGGCGGAGGGTTGGTGGTCGGGAGGGAGGGGGCATCATTAGGTTGTTGGGTGATTGTGCTGGTGGGGGTGCTGAGAACAGAGGCACCGGTGGTCGGATCTGGGGTTTTGGCGCCGGTTCTGGCTCTGGCTCGGAGAGATTTAGAGTTGGGACGGGAGCGTTGTCAACCACTATTGTGGCGGATGCCTTGGGGGTTGACTGCTCGTCATTGTCGTCGATGTCGTCGTTGGTGTCGTGTGGTTGTTGGACCACGAGCGCTGGTGGGGCATGTTGATTTTGCAGGCCGTCGTCGGTGTGCTTTTCTTCCTTGGTCTCCGGCTGAAGAGCGCCTCCAAACAGGGAGGGAAACCACTGTGGTCTCCGCATACAGAGTAGAATGAGAGAGGCAATTATCAGAGTCACTCCCAGTAACGCCATGCTTAGGCGGGCTCGGGGAAGCGTTGGTAACGGTCGTATGTTATCGTGGCATGGGACGGGATCGGAGAAAGGCCCAAGCGCCTCTTTTGGACTTTGTAGTGGAGATCCGTTAGGCTGTGCGTTAGAGCTTGATGCGCTGTGGTTCAAAACTGGAGGGTGATGTGGTTTGCGCCTTGCGCCAAACGTCGAGGTGGGAATCGGTGGTGATGGGTTGTCGAGGTCGATGCAAGTTCTTTTCCTTTGTCTTGGGAATCTCAATATTGTTTCATCAGCGTGGGCTCTGGAAGGCGCTTGGAATATCAGCAGGGCAGAGAGCAGGCATTTCGATGAAGCGGCCCCGCGTCCATATCGGCAGACATGTGTTTTGTGGGGTCCGGGAGCAGGGGAGCCCTGCAGCGGGTGCCTCAGCTGTCTGTCCGGCCACCGGCCTGTCCAACCTGAGTCTCTGACAGACACAAGTTGGCGGGGTTCCAGGTGCAGGTTGCAGCCCAATGCATCGAGATGCTCACCACACACGCAAAGCAATTGATGGGACGAACCTGGCTGGCCGTGCTGGTCATGCTGGCTTGGGCGGTGTGAAGCGGTGAGGGTGGAGGATGAGAGAGGGGCCCCGGTGCGTCCCGAATGGATTGGGGCCTTGGGCTCATCAGCATACGTAGACTACGGATACAACTCCATAGCTTCGTCTCCTTTTCCCACAGGCCCCTGGTATTGTTTTGTCATTGCTCAATTGAAGATTATTGTGCTTATTTCCTCGAGATTGGCCCTTCGTGGGAGCGGTTTATTGACTTTCGCACCGAGTTCTGAGAAATAGCGGCTAATCCCATTGTATTTCTCGGCAATGTCAGCCAGTCAGAGCGGCCCAAAGCCAGACTCAGGGTTCAACCAGCGACTGGCCACGCACCTTTAGAAATCCGCCATAGCGAATCGAACGCGATGCCTCCGCCCCCAATCCCTCCTTCGCACCCACCCGCCGACCCGCGAGAATCAACTACCACGGCAACACAACCGCCGACGCTGAGGAAAAAGCCCTCGGCGGGTATTCTGACTACCACCACGTCCGCCTTGGGCCACAGAACAACACGCATCACCACCACCGCAGCCGCCGCCCCGACGACCACCTCCGCCTCCTCCCCTGCCGTGCCGTTGTCCCGCCATCCGTTCAAACGGAGGGACCAAAATGCAACGTCGACAGCACGGGGCATGAGGGCTGGATTTGATCCGAAAGCGCCCACGCCGACGACGGCGAGGCAGACCACTCCAAGGATGCCATCCTACGAGCGACCAGGTCCCACTGGTACTCGACAACCACAAGTCCCAACCGCAGCAAGGGCAGTAAACAACAGCGGCAAACCGCCAGTGACTCCAAAAGTAGCGACGCGTCTTGCTCCTTCTACTACTTCTACTCAACACCAGAACCCGACAAGCGTTGCGACACCGCTGCCACGACGCCCAAGGCCTGATACCATCTTGAGCGCCAATGGCTCGGGGCCGCGCGATAAACTCGACATCACTTCCCCCGTAGCCGCATTCTTAAACACCACCAATGTCACACCGAGATCTGGATCAAGACAAAACCGCGTTGAAAGCGCCCACAGCACTCCGAACGCCACCCCCAATATTGAACGACACGATTCTTTCGACAGTAGAAATGGGCTGGCTATCTCGCCATCCGTTGTTGACGATGTGACTTCGAGACGACCCGTAGTAACATTCAGTCCGGCCTCCGATGTGAGTGGCGCTGGCCATCGTCAGGACCCGGATTCAAAGTTCTTTTATGCCGCAGACGTTCCGAGACAGACCCAGCAAGCACATCCGAGACCAGTAGTTGCACCGCAACAAGCGAGGAACACAACTTTTTTCCATGCCAGCGGAAGCCCTGCTCCAGATCGATCAAGTGTTGTCTCTCCACTGGTATCTCCTGCTGCCACCAGCAATGACAGTCTCATGAGCAAGTTCTTTTATGCAAACGGAGCACCAGAATTACAGCCTGCCCCCAAATTTGGACCAACGAGGAGAGGACCGAGCTCGGTCGTGTCTACAGCTTCTAAAATACCAACAAACCGGACGGGCAATGCGCTCAGGCCAACTTCTCCTGTTGGGGTCCAACCCAAGGTCAAGAGCGGACACAACACACCCCTTGTGTCTCCTCGATCCCCCATAGCGAGCTCACACCATCGACTCAGCGTGGGCAGCCAAGGAAGGTCTGGACTGGAACAAACTCCCCATTCTACCGGTGCAGAAAGAGCCCACGCTCGCCCAAAGAGCCTGACCATTGCCGATGCTCCTGCCATAGCCAGGCTTATGTCTTCTCATGGCTCCATCCCCCCCACCCCTGCCTCTGAGGCAACATCTCCCCTATTTGCCCCACCGAGCACGATTCTTCCAGGAAGCCCAGGCATGAGTGGGTTTGCATCACTTCTTCAGGCTGCCGAGGATTTTGCCGAATCAGAAGAAGGGAAGTCAGAGTCGCTGAACAGCCCAGCGAAGTCTAGCTCGCAGGAAAAGGAACCGCTGAGTGATTTGGTCGCCAACGCGCGCCGAGAGCGCAAAGTGCAAGATTTGCAAATTACAAACGCCAGTCTTGAGGCAATCAATAGGACGTTGGAAAGGCAATTGCGGAAGCAGACTGCTGAGCTGCGGCGTTATAAGCGGATGTCGAGGATGAGCATGGCCTCGTTGAGTAGCCGCGTCCCATCGGCCTCGACAGCTGCAGGTGGGGGATTGGCGAAAGCTGGAATGGAGCTGAATGATCTCAACGAGGAAGAGGGTGAGATTGCAGCGGGGGACGCTGCGATAGAGGAACTGGAAGAGGAAGACGAAGAGGAAGAAGAAGAGGAGGAGGAGGAAGATTCCATGTCTGGCTCGGAGCATTCGGATTCGGGCAGTTCCGGGGCCAACACGGAGCGCAATGAGTCGCGCCAGAAGAGAGACGAGCGGAGGCTTCAGATTGATCTCTCCAAGCATCAACAACTGCTCGTCGACAGTCAGAAAATGAACCAAAGTCTGAAGCGGTGTTTGGGGTGGACGGAGGAGCTGATCAAGGAAGGAAAACGAGCTCTTGCCTACAAAATTACCGTCAGCGACATTGAGTTGGGCGGTCGGGTACTTGTTCCCGAGGAGATTGAGGCTCTAGAACCGCAACAGGAAGAGGATGGAAGCGTCATGGAAAACGATATTGAAGACTACGAGGATGAACTAAAAGACGACTCTCTTTATGGGGAAGAGCCTCGGTTGGACAATCTAGGTAGTACCGACACCGAAAACGACGACCTGAAGGACGATTCCCTCTATGGAGACGACCCTCGCTTGGACGATGATCTCAGAGACGACTCTCTTTATGGGGACAACCCCCGCTTAGACGACGATTTTCGAGATGATTCTCTTTATGGGGACATCCTTCGCTCGGATGATGATCTTAGAGACGACTCCCTCTACGGCGACAACCCTCGCTATGATGACGATCTCAAAGAGGACTCTTTATATGAGGAAAATCCTCGATTAGACGACGACCTTGACAGCAGTGACACTGAGGATGAGAAAGAACGACGAAAAACGTGGAGGCCAGATGCACAGGACAGGGACAGTGGGGTCGAGTTGCCTACTGACAGCAGGTAAAAGGGCGGGCTGGGATTCTTTTGGGTTTTTGGAAGCGAAGCGTTAAAAAGAACCAGATGGGGGCGATATACAAACATGCGTGTGTGGTTTTGCGTCTTGATCACCACTCTGGCGACTGTTTTATTTTCATCTTGTTTATAATCATACTTGTGGGAAACGGGGTTTGGGACATGGGCTGGTTTATTTCTTTTTCTTTTGCATCGTACCGGGAACAGTATATCAGTAAGGAGTTGAGCAGCGCGCGTTGGAGAGCGCTTCGGGGTTGATATTTTTCGTTTGGACACATTTGACCCCCCTTTTATACTCTTCCTCTTTTCTATTCATAAATTATGGGGAGCAGGAAACACCCACCCACCCAGCTTATTCCTTTTGTTTGCTGTTGCAAGATGTCATGTAATGCATAGATACCCAGACATAGGCATAAACACGGGGGCTTGACATAACTGCGGGGAGGGGCTTTGTCTGGAATAAAATACAAATCAGAGGCCGGATTTCTATGAGGCAAAGAACAGAAACTGAGGTTTAAAAGAGTCGTATTGGTGAATGGAATGATCTCTTGTGTGTTTGAGACTCAAAAGGTGGTTGGTACTGTATTAGGCAATCGTGTGGGAGAAGAGAGAAGAGTAAATGAACCGGACATGGTTGTCATTCAGAACCTCAACTTGCTTGTATATCTTCAGCTCTGTGGGGCTTGCCCAGACCGTTTTTCTCTTCAAAAGAATGGGCCCCAGTATCCCAAAATGCTTGAGTACAAGCCTAGGAAGAAACATAGCTTTCCAGGGGGAGAAAAGTCTCTGGTATACTCCAACTAATGTCCCCTCTTCTCTTTGCTTGTAGATGAGCCTGAGACCATAAAACAAACCACGCAGACACCGAGGTACTGGAGTCAAAAGCTGATATATCCACTCGACGTTTATCAATGAGCATAGCTCTGTATTTATGAGTCCTAGATAGGATTCTGAGCCCAGTGAGCAACAAAATAAGAGCCTCTCCTGCAGCCTCATTGCATCTTGTTGTTGGTCTTGTAGCCATTTCATTTCGCAGGCTATTGACAAAGAAGCTAACAACGAAGAAGCAAGAAAAGTCAGCACATTTGTCGGGATAGAAAGCCTTTTGAAGTAGGAGGTTGATACCTAGGTCGCAAGGAATGGTTGACATGTCCGTCTTCATTGATCTTCACGATGCATCTAACATAGTCCAGAAGCGTCTCGAACGGGCTTAGAGGTGTGTGCAATACAGACAAGAGGCATGCCTACTACTTTCTTACCCCTTAATATCACAGCCTCCATTTCTCCATTTCCGACACACGACACCCACGGTATTCTACCCTAAAAAGAACACCAACATAAACTTCATGGTATCAGACATATCAGCTCTCTATTTCGCTCATCCCCGCTTCACTGGCAAACATTTTCCCAAACAGCCCACAAGTCGGTACTAACGCAAGTTCTAAGTTCCCCCTTTCATCCCTTCCCTCACCCCCCTCTGCCCAGCGAACGCGAATGACCTACGACACCAACCACCGCCGCCACCACCACTACATAATTAGACAACGGTTTCTGTGTCCAAGCTCACCATCCATACCATAGGCAATCCTTCAGCCCCAGAGTTCCTTCTCAATAAAAAAAACCAAGCCAGCCAACCAGCCAGCACCCCTTGACCCCCACTCCCCACAGGCAGGAGTCCAAGCCTGGGAATACAAACAAAACAAAGCCAGAAAACCCATTCCATCCTCCCTTAGTGTTTTGATGAGCAACGGGCAAAATCCTTCATGTAACGATGATAGGGAAGAATGATAATGACCCTGTCCCTCCTCGGAACATCGACGTAAAAGAGGACAAAGCAAAACAAAAGAAACAAAAATGAAAACACCATTATAACGCCCCCCCTCACAATTTTCAGCGGTAAAACCTCCCTTCTATGCTTGAGCATTTCCCAATGTTGTACACCAGGACCCACAAAATGATAAGAGAAAAAAACAAAAACGCTGCCGCCACACCGGTAACCATAGAAGGTGAGTGCTAGGCTACTCCTACGTACAACAGAGACAGACCTGCAAAAATAGTGCTCAGGCCTTAGCAAACATCAAAGAGGCCCTGCGAGATACTCGCTTAGATGTCGAGCAATGGTCTATAGGTGTGCAAGGACAATAAATAGGCCTCGAGAAATGCAAGAGACCGGTCCGATCTCGACAAACACGTCCACGTTCATGTTTCAAGACCTCACGAGGCCTCTTGACCACCAATCAGCACCTCGACCATCCCTTGGGACCCGCATCCTCCCCCGAGTTACTCCTACGGCATCGCGATCCCAACACTCAGCATCGCGTAGTTTCCCAGCTTCAAAGACAGACTCTTGGAGCGAGGGAAATCCGGACTGATGGTCATCCGGCCGTCCTTGTTGTACCCCACCTCTCCAAACGACTCGGACAGTTCCTCAAACTGAACCGACGGCCTTGAGATATTGAGCTCGGCGACGATCTCATCGCTCCACACGCCCGAACACCACCCTTTGTCGAGCAAAAAGTAAGGATTCAAAGGTGGGACAGGGGAATCTGGCAACAAAACATTAGCTGAGAGGAGCATATAAGATCGAGTACAAAATTGCTCTTACCTAGGTCCACGTAGCGAATCCGGAGGTACTCAATCGACTGTAACTTCCCCAGTGCTCGAATACCAGCAAGCACCAGCTGCTCAAAGGCCTTGATGAAGTTCATGTCTGTGATTCCCGACCCCGATTCGTTCCAGTGGGCCACCTTCCGACAGCAGTTCTTGACAGTTAGATCGATCCGCTTTAGGCGTGATAGCCTCGTGTCGTGACACTTGAGGACAAGATCGTTGAAGAACTGCTGGCAAACTCTCCCCGTGTACGATATTTGCTCCAGGTAGGGAGAAGCGGCCGCGTCGGCCAGCTTGGAGCAAAAGTGCACCTTGCTCGACACCTTGAGAAAGTACGATGGGAAAGACATTTCTCGCCGATAGTCACCCTCCAGACAGAGAACCAGCTTTTCTAATTTCATGGGCATGGAGAAGATGTCGGCCATGGTGAGGTAGCTCTTGGATTTCGGTTTGCTGTAGGAGCCCTGCCACTCCTTCAGATTAGGCAGGGCGGACGTGATGGTCTCAAAGTCGTCCTGCCCCCGGATCAAGTTCCATTGTCCCTTGCAAATAAGGGTGTGGACCGAGTTCACCCTGGGCATCGTGCGTGGGCAAGACTGATCC
Organism: Podospora pseudocomata; assembly: GCF_035222375.1. Taxonomy (NCBI): domain Eukaryota; kingdom Fungi; phylum Ascomycota; class Sordariomycetes; order Sordariales; family Podosporaceae; genus Podospora; species Podospora pseudocomata. The sequence continues at coordinate 1,968,431 of NC_085889.1, read as the reverse complement.
TCCCCGATCCAATGCCTCACTTTCGGTGCTTTGCGCCGTTCACCACCTTCGAGCGTCATGATGCACACATCTGGGAAGGTGTTGGCGACGAAATAAAAGGCTTCTTCCAGAGAGCAGTTGTCCATGGGTAAGACATAAGACGCCGTCGTCAAGCCATCCGGCGTAACTGTGGGAAGGGTGTTTGCCGTCCCCAGAGCCAAAGGTCCATATTTTGGCCGGAATACCGGAAACCAGATCTCCACATGCTTGATATATGATCGTAAATGTGGATGAGCAGCAAAGTACTCGAACGATCCTCTCAAAGAATCGATGGTCGCCTTGAGCTTGATATGCCGATAGAGCCTGTCTTGGATCAACACCTTCCAAGTCCGGCTCACTCGTGATAGCTCAGAAAGCTCCTTCCTTCTTGGATGCCGCAAAGCAGTCCCCCACCGCGTGATTGAGCTCTTGGATGATGTAGATACCCGGTAACCAAATAGATGATCCAAGATGCATTCGTGGATCTCGGCAGGAAGATCTGAGAGGTTGAGCCCGGCGTTCTCGTTGTCGGTTTGCACCGATGGGATGTCAGAAACGCTGGGTTCGTCGGGATCCATCGAGGCTTCTGAAGGGCACCTCAGGCAGCGCAAATCTGTACTTCGTGGCTCGGGTTGTGGGAACGGCGTGCTACTTGGGCGTGTTGGAGGGATGAAGTCTTGCATTCGTACCTGATCCAGCGGCGGGCTTGATGGGCCGGGTGATACCGGATTCGAGGTGGTTGTCATGATGGAAGCCAGCTCAACCGTTGCCTTGTTCTCGTCTTCCTCCTCGTCCTCGGCTTGGTGAATGATTGATTGTGCCCTTTCAGCCCTGGGCAGGCGCGTGTCGATGCTGAGAGAGTCGACATCGCGACCGTCGTCGATGAGCATGGGACTCGTGGGAAATTCCATTCTCCTCGATGTCGTATTCGCCCGCGGGATCAGTCGTGGGCTATCGGTAACACTTCTCAGTTGTCGTTGGATGATGATGCGACAACCATGGCACAGCAGTACACGAGGCTCTGGTCTCCGACTAGGCTGGCGACGAATCGACTTGGAACCACACGAAGTCGAAGAGGGATGCAAGGCCGACCACGGGAAACTATCTACTCGTCGAGAAAACCGGGCGGTGGTGGGTGGATGTGGTGTCTGTCGTTCGGGGTCAAATCGAACGGAAACGGACAGGACAGGACAGACCTGGACGGTAGGTCTGTTGTGAGTGGTGGATGGCGGATGGCGCAGACTCGAGAGCTGCTATAGCGCAGACGGACAACTCGTTCACTGCGACTTGGACCAGCGGGCCCGGATCGATGGCCGAGCTTGATTTTACGAAACTTTGTTCTTGTTGTTTTATCTGCAGCGCGCACTGCCTGCTGCAGTGGGTAGGTAGGGCACCGACTGGAGTCGGGTCTGGCTTATACTGGTCGCGTGGACGGACGGGCGCGGGGTTAAGTTCCTGTACACTTGGGCGCTGGATTGGCCGACTTGGCCCTTGCCAGATCGCAAAGTTAATGATGTGCGTAAGCCTCAGACGGAGAGCGCAGACGGAAGAACGTTGGTGCTGGATTGGAGTGTTGCTGTTGTTGCTCGCTGTGTTGTTGTGGTGATGTGCAAGTCTCGATAAGACCCAAGCTGGGATTTGCGAGTTGTTGGGTCACAGATTGCAGTGTGTTCCAGCCCACCGAAGGCGCAGTCAGTCAACGGACGGACGTCTTGTCTTGGGCGGTTCACTCCGCCAGGTGGTACTAGCAAGCCCGGGGAATAAAACTAACTGGCACTCCCTTGGATATGAGGTGCTGGATGACGAAGGCTCCCAAAACATGAAAAAGGGCAGTTTGGACATCCCTGGACGACTTTCTTTCTTTTTTCCAGGGACCACTACTTCGTACAGACACCTGTCTGTCGCATGAGACACGGATGAAGCCCCAATCCAATTCGCAACCTGCGCATTGCCCGGGCACAGCCGCTCGAGAGCCACTCAATTGAACGGTTCCCTCCTCAAGGGAAAGAGGGTGCCGATTACCTACTGACTGGTTAATCTATTTCTATTCTCTTTCTTATTCCTCAGGTCGTCATGCTTCATGTTCATGCTGAGTGACGCGACAAACCCCACTACGCACTACGCAGATAACCTCATCAGATCGGGCCATGTCATGAGATAATCATCTTGACGAGAAAGGAGAGAAATAGTGGCAGCCGTGGCAACCCAGATAATCTGCGGAGGAAGATCCGGCCACCTGAGAATGTTGGTTTACGTGATGTGTGAACAGTCCCACTCACACACGCAGTTACATCATAGTGGCTTTCGTTGCCTTGTTTGTTTACTGTACTGCCCTCTGTGCCCTCGGTCTCACCCCATTCCCAGATATTTTGCTGGTCTTATGGTAAGGCTGCATCCATCTCCACATCGACTCCGTTCCGAAGTTCTGGAAGACAGTTAGTTTGCGGGGTCAGGTGGGTGGTGCAGGCCGAATGAGGCCGGCCGGATTTCGCCCCCGAATGGCCGGTATTCCTCTTGTTATCGGCCCACAATTCTCGGCCTTGGGCGCCCGGACATCGGGCCCACTCCGCGCTAACCGACGGCAGGCGAACCGGGGGATTTGCTCACCAAGACAGCCCGAGGCCATTACTCGGCTCTTGCTTCCGTGCGGTCGTAACTGTCCTCTGCTCAACCGAGGTCGTACGCAGCACCGGTACTGTTAATATCGAGGTTCATGCTGCGGCCGCCAGGTTTGTATATACTCGACTGCTCGCCCGGGGCATGTTTATGCGCAAGCGCAAAGCCAAGGCATGAAACGGCGATCGGATGGTCTATTTCGAGAGTTGTTAGTTGCCATCACGGTGCACTACTCCGTAGACTGGACTGGGTGGGCTGTGCTTGGTTTGAGAACCAGAGAATCCAAGCTCTGGTACATTATGGAGATGTTTTGTTTCTTCGCTGACTGATGTGGTAGATATCCAAAACCGCTTATCTATTCATGGCAGTTGGATGAGCACGGAGGGTCGGCGGCAACAGAAATTCCACATGGAGAGAGAAGTGTCGAAATCTCCGAGCTGGATGCTATGGTAGCAGAGGACCGAAACACGCGCTGTGGAGATTTCACAGAACGGACCTTGGTGTTTCAGCATCCAAACGGGCGGCTGCACTGCACTAACAAGTCCACAAATCCACAAATCCACACCATTTCTCGCCTGCACCTGCCTCAGAACGCGGCAGGCTGACCCCTTCCCCAGATAATTTCGTACGATACGGGTCCCTGCAACGGCGCCAACGGCCCCCTTGGCATTGACATGTCATATCCATGTTTCCTCTCTGTTACGCTGCCTGCTTCTTGTTGATGCTCGGTGTCTCTCGCCAGACAGCCCCAGGACGGTGAAAGTTGTTTGGAGCGCATCCTCCTGAATGCCATCCTTTATAGTGTAGAATGTTCCCAGCGAGCGGGGTCCACCATTAGCGCGCTTCACCAAATGCGCCACCCCCGCGCAGAGGGTCTGCACAGCGCGGCTCCTTCCTTTCTTTTTGGGTGACGGAGGATGGTGGCATTGTTGCTTGTTGCTGCTGCCGCCGACGTCTGTTCTCGTCGGCCGCTGGCAACAACTCCCATTGGGCAGGTCAATGGATTAATCCGGCGACCCCATTCAATGCCGTGTGGATTCCAAAGACCTCATCGGAGCCAGCGATCCATCACCTCCAAAACAGGTCAAACAGGTTTGCTTCATCCGAAAGTGACGGCGAGATCTCGGACTTTAACTGTTCAGATTCAAGAGCAGGTTTGCAGTTAATTGTTGCCAAGCATCAGGCCGGACGAGACCCAGCCCAGAGCCGCATCCTCATGGACGCGGCAGAGGTCGATTGGGCAGAGACATTTCCGCAACGGAATTGCAGGGTACGAGCTGTCGGTTCCTCGTGTCCAATGGCGGCACCTGGAGCCTCGATCAAGTCGCAACCATCACACATTCTCTTTCCACCAATGCCGTGTTTGCAAGACCCATGGTTCTTTTGCTTCCCACGCTTCCCGCAGGCTCACGACAGCCACAACAACCACCCTCGCGGCGGGAGATCAAAGAAGATCTGTTATGCACCGGAATCATTCTCGTTCAACTTTGCCAACCGCATCACCAACAACGGACGGCAAATCCTGTGGCATGCGTTTGCCTTTCGAATCCGCCTGGAGCTGATGCTGGAGCCAAAGAGACCACTTGAGCCAGACCCGGCTCAGCCGGCGCCCGACGTTTGCGAGGTCGGCAAGTCGGCTATTCCTCCGTCCATCCCAGCTCATCCCAGTTTTGCCCAAGTCTCCCCAGACCGTCGTATGTTCCTGGCCGCCAGAGATGGCAGCCATAGCGGCCACGGGAATCCGATCATGGGGCCCAATCTAGCATGCCACCTGAGCTCTGTATTGGGTGAACTGCAGCGTCCCTTGCCAGGTTCGAGATCACGAGTAGTTCTCGTCTAACATCTGTCGAAACTTCAGGGCTCTGTCCACAGTCGTTCAGAATCGCGGAGGATTTGCCATCTTGGCACGCCTGGGGATCTGCCGTTTGACTTGGCGTCCAGGGGAGCCAGGGGAGTCAGGGGAGACGTCCCACGTAAGTACCCCGGTAACCCCCTGGCCTGCTTTGTACCACGCTCCCCTGAAGGTTGCACCCACCACCCAAACAGCGTCGTTGCTTTCTGCAAAAGGGGGTTCAAGATGGGCCGCCAACTTCATGCGCTCTTCTCAGTTAAATAGCAGTTGATCTGCTTCTCTCTCGTGGGCTTCTCTCTTTTGTTGTTATCCCATCCGTCCTTGTCACTTGCTCTTTTCTTCCTCCTTCCTTCCATTCCTTTTTCCGGGTCAGGCATCGTCAACGTTGCCTTCCACCCATTTGCTTTCTTCTCGTGCTGCGCATACCCTTTTTCTTCACTTCCGGACTATCCTTGATCAACTGCATCTAGCCGATCTCGTCTTTTCGACGTTGCTTCAAAACCAGTTTCAGCATCCAGTTACGTGGTCCCACCAACCGATCCATTCTTTTCCTCGAACTTCATCAACAACCTGTCTGAAACACCATCAACAATACATCAACAATGGCTGGCCGATTTCTTGTTTCCTTGAGCGTTGCTCTGTCTGCCCTTGGGGTATCTGCTGCTCCTGCCACCACCTTCACCAAGTCCGAGGGGTTCTATATCGGTGTGCCCATCGCCAACCCCGATGCCCAGAACCTCATCCCCCACAAGTTCATCGTGGTCTACAACAACACCTTCAGCGATGATGAGGTCTTTGCCCACGAGTCCAGCATTGCGAGCGTGATCGCCAAGCGCAACATTGGGAAGCGCAGCCCACTGACCAACAACATCCTTTCTACGACAGTCGAGACCTTCCAGATCGACCAGTGGAGAGCTATGGCTCTGGAGGCCGATGATGCCTTGATCAATGAGATCTATGCCGCCAAGGAGGTCAGCTACATCGAGCAGGATGCCGTCATCAAGCTCAATGTCCGCCAGCTTCAGTCTCGCGCCCCTACCGGCTTGGCCCGCCTCAGCCATGACGGTGCCAGACAGAATGGTTATTTCTTTGACAGTTCTGCTGGAGAGGGCATCACTGCTTATGTTGTGGACACTGGTATCCGTACCACCCACGAGGACTTGCAGGGGAGGGCCAGATTCGGCGCCTCCTTCATCCGAGGCGAAGATGAGACGGATCTCAACGGCCACGGTACCCACGTTGCTGGCACCATTGGAGGCTGGAAGTTTGGTGTCGCCAAGAAGACCCAGCTCGTTGCTGTCAAGGTCCTCGGTGCTGACGGTTCCGGTTCCAACTCTGGCGTGATTGCCGGTATGGACTTTGTTGCCCGTGATGCCACCCGCCGTGGTCTCCGTGGCAAGGCCGTCATGAACATGTCTCTCGGCGGCTCTTTCTCCCAGGCCGTCAACACCGCCATCAACCGTATCGAGGCTGCCGGTGTCGTTCCCGTTGTTGCCGCCGGTAACGAGAACCAGGACACTGCCCTCACCTCCCCTGGCTCTGCCGAGGCCGCCATCACTGTCGGTGCTATTGACCAGACCAACGACCGCCGCGCCTCCTTCTCCAACTTTGGTCCCCTCGTTGACATCTTCGCCCCCGGTGTCCGTGTCGAGTCCTGCGGCATCCGCAGCGACAGCGACACCGCCACCCTGAGCGGAACTTCCATGGCCTCCCCCCACGTTGCCGGTCTCGCCGCATACATCATGGCTCTCGAGGGCATCACCGGTGTCCAGCAGGTGGCCGACCGCCTCAAGCAGCTCGCCGGCCAGACCAACTCCAGAGTCGTGGCCGCCAGCAACGTTGCCGGCACAACCGACCTCATCGCCAACAACGGCTTCAGATGAAGAACTGTCATGAAAAAAGTAATGAACTGATATTTTTGCCATTTTAAGTTTTCTGTTTGGGAGGGATTGGCGAGAGAGAGAGAAAGAGCGAGTGTTTTTTTCGCCTCTGTTTGCAATGCGATCTTTCTGAAATCTTTGCAGCAGGCACTGTACATACAACAATTTTTCTTCTAGAGAAGGGGTGGTTGGTTTACCGATGCGCCGAACTGTCTTGAGGAGGAAGAGACAAGCAAAACATCTTTGTACATATTAATCTACATATACACACACAGCCACACACACAGACACACACACTTCTGAACTCCCGAGGCCATCGAGATAGACAAAACCATGGAAACTTTTCAAGGGGAGGGGGGGAGAGCAATGAAAAATGACAATGGAATGAATAACACAAAAAAAAAACAAGATACAAGAAACCTTGTAGTACATGCGAATGCGAGTGTTGAGTGAAGTTGTTGGAGAACAAATCAGCCTGAGTCAGTTGTGACTCTCGGAAACAAACCGAGTGTTTCAGTTATCTTGTCTGCTGGACAGCCAGTCAAATTTCTGGGGGAATGATGCAGCTGCGGGTTGTGAACAAGGTTTCAGAGCACCCGACTGGTGGATGGGCGCCCTGTCGTTGCATGAAAAAGAAAAGGGGAAATCCGACAAGAGATCAAACTTGGTGTAACTCGGTCACTCAACTCACTTGTCCGAACATGACTGAACAGACGGGCGGGGAGAGTACGGGAATAATGAGGTAGTAGAGGTTGATTTAGAAAGAAAGAAAAAAGTTGCACGTCAAGCTTGAGGCAAGAAAGGGCTTGAGCGTTGTGATGGGTGTTGTTTGATGGAACTACCTACCCACTGTGTTGGATGCTATTGCTGTGATGAAAAGATGCCAAGTTCCGATGTATTGTATTGAATGCTTGCTTGCTTGTACACAGGCACTAGGAAAATCTATTCGTCCACAAGACCGCGGTCGAGTAAGAACCGTCAACTCAAATCCCACAGCCACTGCTGTAGGAATCAATGACAAGTGAACCCGTGGGCTTCAATCAGTGGACGACGCCCACGTGGGCACCCGTAGGACCGATCACGGCGGCCGTTTTATACAACCCGACACACACCACCACCACACCGCGCGGCAAAGTCTCAACATCGTGACACAGGCCCGGTGGCTTGGGCCTCGACGCGTCTCTCTCTTCGCTTTCCTCCCAGTGTGTGTGTGTAACAATCGGGTCACAGGGCATGTGGAATCATTTGGTATCGTCAAAACATGTCGCAATCCACCGTCATCAGGCTATTGACCAAGAACCAAAGAGCCCAGATGAAAGCGTGCCCGGATACCAGGCTACTTGCCCAGGGGTTGCTATCAGCACATCTTCGGCACAACCACAGTCATTGAAACCATCGTCCCCGAAGGAAACGAGGCGACTGAATTGTAATTTGACATCCGTGCTAGTTCTGACTTTGTGTTTTTCTTCGAGAAAGGTCACAAGTGAAAGCAAAGAGAAAAGTACACCGAAGGGATGTATTAGTATTAGTAGATTGCTCGGGTGGGTGCCCCCATGGTGACAACGATCCCGTGAGAACACTATTCATGTCCCATATAACCCTGGGTAGGTGGCCCTGTCCAACTAACCGATCGTTCATCATAAAGCGCAGTGTATCGAGGTATATCATTAAGTGTATGTAGCGAATATCAGCGCACGCTGTGAAGAGGGGAAAAAAGAGCGCGCCGTGGGGTCGAATTTGCTTGCTGGGCCAGGTCGCTTCTCACAGTTCCTCGTGAGCAACGCCGGTAACAGCAGCCACTGAGCTGGTAACAGTGCCGGCAATCTTTTGGTCGATGTTTTTGAAGACCTGGTCGAATCGAGCACCAAAGTACCATGCAATTCCAATCTGGACAAAATAGTTAGCTTTATTTTTTCGAGGTGGGAAAAAATGCGGGCTCCACCGCCGCGGGCCGGAATAATGTGGAGCCCCGAGAGGTAGACCCACCATCAGAACACCGATCAAGATGAATGTTGACAGCGCAGCAGCAATCAGATAGAAAGTCTCCAAGGCGTCCATCTTGGGATCTTCTTGCTTGAGCCCAGCCCTGACTTTGTTAGGGTCTTGCGTTGGGAAGATGGTCTCAATGAATTGCTCGATCTGGTTGCACCTGGTTAGCTTGTGCTACATGTTGAGCATGAGTTGTGTGCGATTGCATATACCTTTCCACATTGCGCGCTGATGGCAAGGAAGTTAGGATCCCTGGGGTCATTCTTCTTGTGTATCCTTCTCGCGTACTTCTTGAAAACATCGCAGACCACCCGCAAGTTTTGTGTCGACTCGATCATCAGTTGGCAGGCGTCTCCCTTGGTGATCTTGACGTTCCGTTCGAAGATGGCGGGGTTGCGGAAGACAAGATCCAGGGTAGCAATGGCCATGCTTTGGGGAATCGCCACGAAGTTGAAGACACTCTGGTCTCGGATACCAGCCATGTAGAAAAGACACTCCTCGGCATGCTTGAGAGCGTTGAGCACCATCTCAGAGCTGCACTGAAGGGCCTTCTCGCGGTTGGCCGGGGCAAAGAGGTCGTCCCAGTTGTCAACATACTTTGACCAGATTTCTCTGGGCCAGAATCGCCGCTTGTCGATCCAGTCCTCGTGTACGTCGCGAATGATGTTAACCTTTTGCAAGAACTGACCCATGCTCTCAGTGAGATCCATGCGCACCAGAAGTTGTGGGTTGGCAAGGTTGCTTTCCACAAACAGGCGTGTCAAGCCCTCTCCCACCAGACCGGCAACATAATGGCAGTACAACTCGTACTCCTTGATGGTGCCCACACCAATGTTGTTGTGCTCAGCGTTGAGCGCGTAATCGGCCATGCCATTGCCCATCTTCTCGGTGATGTCCTTGATGATATCATAGTATGGCTTCTTGACCTTCTTCAGCTCGAAGATAATGTCGTCGAAGTGGACGAGCAGCTCCCTGTCCTTCTCGTTGGGCCCGTTCTTGTCGAAAGTCCAGCCATCTTGCTCCATGATGTTGTGAAAATCGCGGAGGAGGGGCTCCTTCTCCTTGATGTCAAGGGTCATGTCGTCTTCGATGGTGTCGAGACCACGCAGGACGAGGTAGAAGAGGCATATCGGCATCAGGAGCTCGGGGTTGAGCTCTTGAATGACAGCTGAGAATGACCGCGACGTCAACTTGAGGAAGTGGAAGCATGATTTCTCGGTGGGCGTCTCCTTGGAGGCATCGCGTCTGTGGACAGGCTCATGCCATACTTTCCTGTAGCCGACTAAGTTAGAAACGAGGGGGGTAGAGCACGGGCAAAGTAAGGGGGGGCGCGTACCATTGAGCGATGGACCGAAGCTCATTAGGGTGGAGGAGGAAGTAAGCAATTTGCTGGGCGGCACCCATGCTGGGCTGTGGATTGTCGAGTGAGCTCGACGTCGGGATTAAATTCTTGAATAGAGGGAGTTGTGTCTGTGAGACACGGGCAGCTGTCGTTCGAAACGTGCAGAACACAGTGGTGTAGGGTGTCCGGCGCCTGGTGTAATATATACTGGTGGTTTGGGGGCCGTATAGGTGTCGAATCTGGTGATGTTCCTGTTCTGGTGCAAGAGTGCGAAGTGCAGATGCAATATCACAATGTTGTCGACTTGTTGGATGCTACAGATGTGCTCGGGAAAGACCAGATGCAGACACGAGGGACATGGGGAGAATATGGAGAATGAAGACGGGGGCGAGAGGGTGTGTCGCTACTCCACAGGAAATTTGTCTTCTCCAATTTCAACAGCTTTTTGCTGGCTTCGCTCACACCCTTCAACCGGCAAAATAGGAAAAGTGGTCCGCCCATCCGCCACGAGCCGCGTTACTATTGGTCAATCGAGTTCAAGTGGCCAAAGCTCCTTCCCCGGACACCCACCCAGAAGGACGGTGTACCGCTGGAATGGATGTGCTGGGCTGTGAGCGAAGACCCTTCCCGAAACAATGGGATAGATAGATTTCTACCTAGGATAATTGTATGCATGTTAGAGTGCCGTTTACCGGTTTCTATTATATTCCTCTTAGGAAGCCTCTATCATAGAAGATGGTGTTGTTATTGTTGTTGTTGTTGTTGTTGTTGTTGTTGTTGTTGAGCAACGTTGCCGTCCATGGCTGGTGGGTGCTACTTACGGTGAACGACAGCCAAGCTGTCAGCTTCCCAGCCCCTTTTCACCAGCATATCAGTCTCCATTTTTCAGGAACATTTACAATGTACCCAGGGTCCAGACTTTGGAGCCGTGGTGAGAACTACTACAAAAACATATCCAGATTGCGAAGACCACTTATTCGTATCCTGCTCGCAGTCTTCGTCCCAATTGGGCGTTACGGAGTTGTGGATGTCGGGCCACCGACTTTCTGACAGACAGCCCCGGACGTCGTGTCTTTTGGAATGCAGAAGGAAGTGCTGACAAGCTGTCGTGGCCACGCCACACAAAAACACAAGACCTGCGTTAGCTTCCCTTTCTATCAGCGCTTCTGGTCACTGGTCACCTATATGGCAATTATTGGACATCCCACCCCTATTGCGGTGCAGGCATTGGGGGGCCGCCTGCCTCTCCCACCGTAGCGGATGGATTCGTAACTGTCATTTTGAGACGACCACCTTCCTGCCCTTGCTTTCAGCCCTTCCATCCCTGGCGTGCCGATGCCCCAACTGAGCATGTCGTTCCTTTTTTACTTGTTGACCTCCCCCCTCGCTCATCTGTTGGTTCACTTGCCTATGCTCTTCCTCCTCAACAACTCTTTGTGATTTTCCGTTAGCATCAATTCCTAGTTGCCGCCAATACTTACTCCCAGCCTATACACCTCGATATACACTCCAACCACACAAGATGGCCACCGACGGTTCCAATGGCGCCCAAAGCAACCGCTTCTTGATCTGGGGCGGCGAGGGTTGGGTGGCAGGACATCTCAAGACCCTTCTTGAGAAGGACGGCAAGGAGGTGCGCCTGACAACGATCCGAATGGAGAACCGCGAATCTGTTCTCGCCGAACTCGACCGGGTCAAGCCCACTCATGTGCTGAACGCGGCTGGGTGCACTGGGCGGCCCAACGTGGACTGGTGCGAGGACAACCAAGAGGCTACCATCAGGTCCAATGTGATCGGCACCCTGAACCTCACCGACTGCTGCTTCCTCCGCGGCATTCACTGCACCGTATTTGCAACCGGCTGCATCTACCAGTACGATGAGGCACACCCCTGGGATGGCCCAGGTTTCCTCGAGACCGACCCGGCCAACTTTGCGGGGAGCTTCTACTCCATGACCAAGGCACACGTTGAAGAGGCAAGTACTTTTACCGACGGAGTTTGTCCATGATAGTTGACCCTGACTAACACGCAACCACCCCACCAGGTCATGAAGCACTACAACAACTGCCTCATTCTTCGACTCCGGATGCCAGTGTCGGACGACTTGCACCCCCGCAACTTTGTCACCAAGATCGCCAAATACGAGCGTGTGGTGGACATCCCGAACAGCAACACGATTCTGAGCGACCTGCTGCCGGCTAGCATCCTGATGGCCGAGCACAAAGAGCTGGGCATCTACAACTTTACGAACCCTGGTGCCATCTCCCACAACGAGGTGCTCACCCTGTTCCGCGACATTGTGCGCCCCTCGTTTAGCTGGAAGAACTTTAGCCTCGAGGAGCAAGCCAAGGTGATCAAGGCAGGCCGAAGCAACTGCAAGCTTGATACCACGAAATTGGTCAACAAGCTGAAGGAGTATGGGTATGAGATTCCCGAGATTCACGAAGCCTACCGAAAGTGCTTTGAGCGCATGAAGGCTGCGGGTGTCCAGTAAGGCTGTGCGGGGCATCATTGATGATAAATTACCTAAGTAGCTCAACTTACTAGACTCTAGTCCGTACCCAACTTGTGTCCTGGGATACCATATTCTCTGTACTTTTGATATTGATGGCCTGGATACATGTGATGCCCCGCATCAAAATTGATGCCAAGGCCTCAGCGCATGCGTGTTGATAACGGCATGATGCCTGTATGTAAACATGGCTGTCGAGAGGCGGTCGGTGAAGTTGATGTCGGAAAGATGTCTAGAAATCACAATGGGACTGTTTGACGAAATATGATACAGACTCCAGACTTGTCTTGTGTAGAGCAGCATATGACGACAATGATGCTGCCCCACCAAAAGTTGGTGCTGTGCTCTCCCACAGCCCTCGGTTGCAGCGCGGCGATTTCCGCTACTGGGGTACGTAATTTGACTGGGCTGTGCTTGGCTCTGGAGATGGAAGGCGCGGGAACGTGCAATAAGAAATACTCTGACAAGAAGTACCGTACCTACAACAGCTGCCATGGTAGTTGGGCTTCAACCTGACATCCTCTAGATACTGCCAGGAGATATCTACCGACCACCTCTTTGTATCACAGCCCCTCGAACCCAGCGTTTTCGCAGAAACCCAGGTACCCCCCCCTTGGTCCACGTCATTTCCAAGATCCATCTTATCTTCTTTTGCGCCTAGCCGTGATCTTTCCTTATCCGGCTGGCAAAATCAACGCGCGCGCAAACCTACAACCGACCCTACCACGACGACATAGCCTATAAATCTCATCGTTCTCGTCTTTGCGCACTTCCGTCTCCGTCATGGTGGTAGACACGGCCTACTACGACACCCTCGGGGTCAAGCCGACGGCCACTGAGCTCGAAATCAAAAAGGCCTATCGCAAGCTCGCCATCGTCCACCATCCGGGTATGTCGTTGCCTCGACACTTGTATGCTTCTTTGACTAACATCTCTCCCCAAATACAGACAAGAACCCCAACGACCCCAACGCTCACGCCAAGTTTCAAGAAATCGGCGAAGCTTACCAAGTTCTATCTGACGAAGACCTCCGCAAGGCCTACGACAAATATGGCAAAGAATCTGCCCGCCCAACCGAGGGGTTCGTCGACCCAGCCGAGTTCTTCTCGAGCATCTTTGGCGGCGAGTCTTTTGTCGACTGGATTGGCGAGATCAGCCTTATGAAGGATTTGACCGCCACCATGGACATTACCATGTCTGCTGAGGAAGAGGAGGCTGCCGCCGCCGCTGCTGCTGAGGCCGAGGCTGCCGCTGCCGCCAAGGATGGCGAGTTCCCTGGTGCAGCGGACGCTCTGAAGGAGAGCCTCAAGACATCGGGTGGAGAGTCATCGTCCGCTGTACCGCCTGAAAAGCCACCAGTTCCTGCCGTGATTGTGGAGGAGGAGACCCCCACCAAGAAGGCCAAGGAGGCCGGATACAACACCTACAATCCCTCCGCGACGGAGGAGGTACCACCCCCGTACACCAAGTCTTCTTCGCCGGGCCCTGGGTCAGGAGCGTCCACTCCCAAGCCCGGCGGCCGCACCCAGATCCCTATCCGGCCTGCGCTTATGGATCGGCCGTCGGATGAGGTGTCTCAGCAGACGGACGAAGGTGACAAGAAGGGGAAGAAGTCCAAGGCAGGCTTGTCCAAGGAGCAGAGAGAGCAGCTTGCGGCGCTGGACAAGGAGCGCCAGCGGATTCGCCAGGAACGCGTTGACACCCTGGCCCGCAAGCTCCTCGATCGTATTTCGGTGTGGACAGAGACGGACCACGGCAAGGACGTCACTCGCGCGTTTCAGGAGAAGACAAGGCTGGAGGTGGAGGAGCTCAAGATGGAGTCGTTCGGCATCGATATCCTGCACGCCATTGGCGCGACTTACTTCAGCAAGGGCACCACCCTTCTACGGAGCCAGAAGTTCTTTGGTATGGGCGGGTTCATCAGCCGTATGAAGGACAAGGGCACGCTAGTCAAGGACACATGGAACACGATCAGCAGCGCTATTGACGCCCAGCAAACGATGGAGGAGATGGCCAGGTTGGAGCAGCAGGGAGGGGAGGAGTGGACGGATGAGAAGAAGATCGAGTATGAGCGCAGGGTGACGGGGAAGATCTTGACGGCGGCCTGGAGGGGAAGCAAGTTTGAGATTCAGAGCGTGCTTCGGGATGTTTGCGATGCTGTTTTGAACGACAAGAAGGTGCCGCACGGGAAGAGGCTTGAAAGGGCGCAGGCGCTGGTGTACATTGGTGAAATTTGCCTGGCGGTACGTATCTTCTCTCTGCTATCTGACCGTGATCTCTCAGAAACTAACACACTGGTTACAGGCCAAGCGCAGCCCTGAGGAGGAAGGCGACTATATGGCATTCGAGCAGCTTGTTGCCGAGGCGGCCATGAAGAAGGAGAAGGAGTCGAAGAAGAAGGGCAAGGATAAGAAGAAGGACGACGAGGACAAGAAGACCGCCAAGCCTGGAGACAAGGCCTGGGAGGAGGCCGCTGCGTCAGCAGCCAACAGTGCGCCCAACGTCCCTAGTTCATCATGATGGGGACCGAGAGGCTTAATGATTTGGTTTAGTGCCTGAATGCTGATGTTGTGATTTGCGGTAAAAGCTAGACGAGACAGATACTACCTTTCTATTCATATACCCGTGGGAGGACGAGGCGAGGAGGAGGAGGAGGAGGAGGAGGAGGAGGAGGAAGCGAAGCGAGAAGGAGATGTAGAGAAGACGATGACTCTGGAGCACACACGCACACGCAACTCAGCTACACCTACCTTTGTTACTGCCTCTCACGTACCTACATTGTCCTGATAGAATCAGACCGCGGGCTCCGAGATTTTTTTCTCCCCGGGAGGGTGTCGGAGTTAACCAAGATCATGGTTGCATGTCGAATGTAGTTTTGGATATGTCCATTATCAATATATTTAATGATTCAGGTGGTCATCTATGTTTTTTGACTATACTGGGCAGACACCTGACCTCCTCCACCTTTCAACATCCAGATTTATATACTCTTAAACATACAACCCCTACCTACTATATTTACACAACAAGCTCCTCATTTCCATACCAACCACCTTCCACTTTTTCCCACACAAAACCCCCTTTCTACCACAAACCCGTCTTCTTCACTGCTTTACCTCACATCCCCAATAATCACCCCCAAAATCCAACAATTCACCCCAAAAAACGCCAAGCTCGCCAGCCACAAGCCCAGCAAATAGGTGCTATTCCCCAAAAACTCCAGCTCAAACCCCTGCTGCAGCCACGCACCCTGCGCCACCACCCACAGCACCAGCGCCGCGAGCCCGAACCTCTTATTCTTCACAAAGCTCGACTGGGGGAGGTACAGCGGGAGCAGGACCATATACCACAAAAAATACTGACTCGTGCAGACCTTGTTGAAGGTGACAAAGGCGAACGTCTGGGCGAGCATGGAGGTGGGGAGGGATTTTTTGGCAGTGACGAGCGGGATGAAGACTGTTGAGAGGAGGAGTTGGGGGAGGAAGGCTAGTTTTTCGATGCGGAAGGAAGATGATGAAGAAAGGGGGAGGGAGGAGGAGAGGTAGAGTTGGGTGTTGTAGGGGGAGAAGTTGTGGCGGTGGTCGAGGCGGGTTACGTGGTGGAGGTAGGTTTCCTGGAGGAAGGGGTGCCGTAGCTGGGAGGGGGAGGTTAGTTGGGGGCTGGGGAGAAAAGGAGGGAGGGAGGGGGGCCTTACACGAGGTACATTGCTATGTTGAGGGTTGAGAAGGTGGTTAGGCTGATGAGGGCGAGTTGGAGGCGGGGTGGGGTGATGAAGTTGAGGATTTTGGCGGTGAGTGAGGGTGGTTTGGATGATAGACTGGTGGGTTTGGTCTTATTGGGGGATCTTCTTTCGTTGTCCATCCACCAGACGATGGCGGGGGCGTAGATAAAGGGGTAGATTTTGAAATGTACGCTGAAGCCGAGCAATAGACCGGCCAAGGTGACACGTCTTTCCAACACGGCCCATAGTAGTGCCATGACTAGCACTCCGAGAAGACCTTCAGAGCTTCCTCTTGTGCTGATGGTGGCTACCATCGGGTTGAGAAGCCAGATGGTGGCGAATTTGCGGGCTCGAGGGGCATCCATGGATTTGGCGAGCACCTTTTCTAGAAGCCATCCTGCTACCAAGTCTGATATGGCAAAGAGAACCTTGCCAAAGCTGAAGAATGCAACGTCTAGGATCCGGTTTCCGGTAACATGGGCTGTTGGGAGAAGAAGCCAGGCCAGGACTGGAGTGTAGCGGTACGTCTCTCGCTCATAGGGGCTCTGCCCTTGGGAGACGAAGCGTGCGGCATCGGTGAAGACGAGGTAGTCGATGTCGGTGTATTTGACGGGGGAGTTTGCGTCCTGCCAGAGGCCATAAAGGAGAAAAACCAGACGAAATATTGCGGCGGATAGGTAGAGGGGGAGTGGGCGGTCGAAAAAGGTCGTTACCAAGGAAGAAACACCTGAGGATGATGTTGCTGGTGGCTCTGGTTGGCCCGTGCCTGATGGTTTCGTCATGTCTTCCTGTCTTGCCCGTCTGATCAATTTTCAAGTCGATTGTGTGTCGATAACCATTTGCTTTTTGGAATTGTTTTCAATCTTCCCTTCTCGGTCAAGCTCAGCAACACAGTAACGACGTGTCAACCCGATACAACTTGGTGATCTGCCCAGCTTTCCCACACAGAGTTCCGACCGCCTTTGTACCCTTTTACTTCATCAAGAGATATAAGCTTGTTAGAAATCGCTTTGGCCACGATGCGGAGAAATATTGTCGATTTATGTATGAGATTGTCGTCCTTCACCCTTCATGGGTGAATCTCACCCCTGTTGAGATGAGATGAGCCTAACAATTTTGGTGTAGAGCCACGCCCATGGAGTGTCCCCATAGCACCAAACCAATCACCACGACGTCAAAAATGGAAGGCGTCCAAGAGCGACAACAAATTGCACCTCTTGTACAAACCAACAAAAAATACGTCAAAATGTCCGGGTTCAAGCGTGACTGGAATGGCAATGCCAAGAAGGGGGATGGACCAAAGCCGCCTGCCAAAAAGGTTGTGCAGAATCAGTTCACACCCATGTTTGAGACTCTCAGAGATGAGCTTGACCAGCATCATGACCGCCGGGAGCGCATTATCAAGGCTTCAAGAGATATCACGGCTTTGAGCAAGAAAATGTGAGCTTGCATGTGCCTTGGCTCGAATTGACCCTTCACTAACCACCGTGACAGTATATTTGCCTTGCAGAGGTATGGAGTGGATCTAAATCCTAAGAAAATATCTTGAAATGCTCATATCATTATTCAGAATCCGGAAAATCGACGAGGAATTGCCAAAAAACATCCAGGCCGAGATTGACACACGGCTCGCCGATATCTCCAAGCTTCTGGCCACCATTGCCCCTGAGATCCAGGGCATCAATCGCTACCGATATGCTCGATCCCTGATGTGTCTGGAAGAGCTTGTGGAGGCGCTTACTTTCTTGCATTATCTCAAGACACAGACCCTCATCACCCCCGAGCAGCTAACACCGATCATGGAGGACTTGGTCCGGAAGGGGATCACACCATCAGAGGATGTAGCCATGACGGATGCAAGCGAGCCAGCTGCTGCGGCCCCAGAGCATCCCCAGGAGAAGGAGACACCGAAAGTTAGCCTCACCCAAGATGACTACCTCTACGGCGTGTTTGATCTTACGGGTGAGATGATGCGTTTTGCCACTACGTCAACAGCACTGACAGGCACAATGGCTGGGAGCGGAGCTGGGGGTGACGAACAGCCTCGAACCATTGTCGAGGATATGCATGAGCTGGGTAGCTTTTTTGAGATGCTTCCCGTTGGGCAAGGCAACAGGTTCCAGTGGGAGAAGAAGCTGGAGGTCACACGGCAGTCTGTTCAAAAGGTTGAACGTCTGGGTTACGACAGGACCATCAGGGGTAGCGAACGTCCCAAGGGGTGGATTCCGGATTTGAGTGGTGGTGATCAAGCCGAGGAGGAATAAGTTGTACCTTTCAGAACATGTCAGGATTATGCTGAGTTTCTCAGATAGAATTATGGTCTGTCTTGTGAGAGACAATGGTTGTATCCTAAACCTACAGCCCGGAGCTTGTCAACAGTATTTTCTTGCTGGGACATGTGGGACAACAGTCCCCTGAATCAGTCATCTTGGGAGAAGACTTTCATTCTAAGCTACCAAGGTTCTAGGAAAGAGAATACCGGTAAAATAGTTGACTAAGAATAACCAAATTCTCGGGACGTTAATGTGTATGTCATGTTCATGGTGATGCTTGAGTCATCCAGAGACACACATGCGTTTGGCAGGGCGAGTGAGAACTCCAGGCCGGTTCTAGGCCGTCTTCAAGGGTCGCATTACCCCAATCCTTACTTCTACCTGGATCGAGTGAGCAGAGTCAAGTACCATGACATCGAGGCTCCAGGACAAATTATTCCTGTCTCCAGCTTTCAACAAAACCCTTCATGGTGTTTCGCGATCTGGACCTGTCCATCCCAGAGATGAGATGAAACGCGGAGCCAACCAGGGTCCTCGGTCCAGAGCAGTTAAAGTGGAGCGTCGGGCAGCGACCCTTTCTGCCTCAGGCCATTAAAATCAGGGACGAGGGGGGTGGGCGAAAGTGGGCTGCTCAGTGCGGGGTTCCGGGGCTCAGCGAAATCTTATTAAATCCAAAAGATTTTCCAACCCCGCCATCCTCGCCCTCCTTGCTGCCACCTCGACAACTTCCTCATCCACACCTCTAAACAAAACGACGTCGCAAAGACTTCACAACATCATCAAAATGGGCTTCACCGATCTCCTCTCCGATGCCGGTCTCACCGTGCTCAACAACTGGCTCCTTACCCGCTCTTACGTTACCGGGTATGTGTTGATTTCTCCCCCTCCCTGACAGTCATACACCATTTTTGCCTCTCTTTTCATGATGATCACTTTGGTCCGTGTTTCTTAGCAGAATTAAGACCTCTGCAAATGATTACACATCCAGCAAATTATTGCGACTCTGATTTCCCTTCTCCTTTTCACCCCTCAGCGCGCAGTTCAGTTTTCGGCTCTGAATTGCGCTTTGTGTCCTCTTGTTCACTGCCAATTCTAAGCGCGCAAAAGAAAAGCAAAAGAGACGTTGTGAACTAACAAAGGCGTTTCTCCAAAGGTACTCTGCCTCCCAGGCCGATGTTGTCGTCTTCAAGGCCCTGAGCTCCGCCCCCGATGCCGCCAAGTACCCCAACGCTGCCCGTTGGTACAAGCACATCGCCTCCTACGAGGAGGAGTTCACCACCCTCCCCGGTGATGCCAGCCAGCCCTACACCGTCTACGGCCCCGACGTCGCCGAGGTGACCCTCAATCCCGCCAAGGCCCCCGCCGCCGCCGCCGAGGAGGAGGAGGATGAGGATGTCGACCTCTTCGGTTCCGACGACGAGGAGGAGGACGCCGAGGCTGCCCGCATCCGTGAGGAGCGCCTCGCCGAGTACCGCAAGAAGAAGGAGGGCAAGGCCAAGCCCGCCGCCAAGTCCGTCGTCACCATGGACGTCAAGCCTTGGGGTATGTTGCAATTTTCAATGATTTATCTTTTCTGGCATTCCTGCTAACACTGCTTCTCCACAGATGATGAGACCGACATGGTTGCCCTCGAGGAGGGTGTCCGTGCCATCGAGAAGGACGGCCTCGTCTGGGGTGCTTCCAAGCTCGTCGCCGTCGGCTTCGGTATCAAGAAGCTCCAGATCAACCTTGTCGTCGAGGACGAGAAGGTCTCTCTTGATGATCTCCAGGAGCAGATCGCCGAGCTCGAGGACTACGTTCAGTCTTCCGACATTGTTGCCATGCAGAAGCTTTAAGTGTCTTGTCATGTGATGTGTTGAGATAAAATAGTTGGTGGTCATCTTGAAAACAAAAACCATGACCTCTCATCAAACGCTACTAACAATGTAATGAGTAACGAAAGGAGTGTCTTTTTCGGAAAGTTTATAGCGTGTGTTGCATCTTGATAATATGCGCAACAAAACCAACAAAAGTCAAATCTTGCTCTTTTTTGGGGGTAGCGACGTTAGAGAAGACCAAAAAGTCAGATGCTGGATCATATTATGCCTTGGTTTCTGAGTGTGGAGCCTTGTATCGACATGGGCGTAAAGACATGCTGCAGCATGTACCTATTCCATAATCTACGGTCTCAAGGGTTAAAACAAAGCAGTACACAGGCTCATTCCGTCTATAGATATCAGGTATGTAATGCTTGCTTTCTTGTCCCTTTTGATGCCTCTTCTCCTGTACCTCTCTGCCTTTGTCTCCTCTCTTCGTGCATCACAAACAAACCTCCTCTCATTTTAGCCTCCCAACGTCAGAAACCTCCCCAACTAGTTATCAAACATTCCTTCATTCCCTCCCCTCCTTCCAACATCCAATTTCATTCACGTTGTTCATACGGTATCATGATCCTTCAACCTCTTCTCTTCTTGTCGCTATCGTTCCCCTTTCATCCCAACTTCACACCCCAAACCCCCCTCCCGGCGCTGACACCCAACCAATCCCCATACTCCCCCCCAGCCAAGTGCGGCACCCACCCCAGATTGCCCACCTCGTACTCGCACTGCCAAGCAGCAACCGGACTCCTGACATTATCAGTGCTTGCAGCAGCCTGAGCGCCCGTTGGCGGGGCAGCCCCGTTGGTGGAGATTGTGGCCGCGTTGGACGTGTTGTTGTTGTTCAGCAGGTCCCAGATCAACACCTGGCAGTCGTCACCTCCCGAGGCCAAGGTTCCTCTCCTCAGAGGGGACCACTCGACGCAGTTGAGCGCGCCGCCGTGGCCGCGGAGCTCGAGGAGGGCCTGGCCTGGCTGGCGCACGTCGAGGATGCGTATTACGTTGCTGTCTTGGGCAAAGGTGGCGAGGAGGTGCTGGTCGTGGGGGGAGGTGGCCAGTCGGAGGAGGGGAGGAGGGTGGGACATTGTTTGCTGGGCAAGTGTGGGGGAGATGCGACCTCCGTTGGCGTCTAGAACAAATATATTAGTTTACGGGTAAAAAATAAGAAGGAAATGGGGGGAAAGGTATACCTCTTTCTTCTTTTCCGGTTGGCTCGTAAATAATGGTGCTGTGCTCCAGACTCCTCAGATCAAACATTCTCACGCTGCCGTCCTGACCACAGCTCACGAAGACGTCCACACTGTTGGCGCAAAAACGGACGTCGTAGACTTCCTTGTCGTGGGCGATTAACTGAGTTTTGGCCGTGAGGGATGGAATATCCCAGATGGTGCAGGTAGTGTCGATGCTGGACGTGATAATTAAGCTGGGGGTCACGGTGTTCCAGTCGAGCGAGGTCAGGGGTGCTGTGTGGTCGGGTGTCTTGGAATTGGAGAGCAAAGCCAATGGGGTGAGTTTCGTAATCGGCATGTCACGGCCGTTTCTTGACGTTATCGAGGAGCCAGGAGTCTGAACTTGAGGATCGGAAGGAAGAGACCAAAGGCGGAGGTGGTCGCCGGATGTGGCCAAAAGATCGGTTGACTGTTTTTGTGACGATGGAGGCTCCCACAGGAGACGTGTGACGGGATAGGAGTGAGTCGCTTCGGCGATTCTAGTAAAGTCCATTGTATACCTCGACCCGGCGGGCGAGTAGACGTCAGACGGTGTGGGAGACACTTGAGCGTCGAGAATTTGAATCTACCACCGGAAGTGAACCAGTTAGAGAAGACATTTCCAAGCAGCGACATATCGCTCGCATGTACTTACGTAGTTGTGCCCATCTTCCAAATAACTCCCAATAGCTACTTTCCCAGCACTGTTTCCCTGGGGAGCCCATTTGCACCAGTCGAACGCATAGAGAGCCCATGGGGCCATGTAGTTGCTGGTACGTGACTGAGTGTTTGCATGCTCGTAGGAGGTGGTCCCGGGGATGCCATCGGAAAGACTCGAGTCAGCGCGGGGCCGTATGTCAGCGAGACCAAGGGGCGCATTGGAGGGGATGCGCTGGGAGCCCGAGGACTGGCTGTATTTTGAATCGGTTGGCGACATGTACTGCGAAGAGCTCCCGGCACCGCCAGGAGTGTTGGGAGCATAGGCAGAGTAGCCGGACCCGCCCTCGTAGGGAGCGGCGGGGCTGGATCGCGGGTAATTATGCGACAGGTTCATCGAGTTGGATTTTGTTGGTGTTTGATGAGGCTGATAGTCTGGTGGCTGCTGTTGCTGCATGGTAGGCAGGACCGGAGCGGTATTTGACGAGATGACAGGAGGTCTGGTTTGCAGCCCGCCCGGCTGTAACACGTTGGGCACTACACCGGCGCTTTGGTGGTGATGCTGCTGAGGATTTGGGGACTGCTCGAGCTTGATATGGGGAGGAACGCCGGGCCCAGAGGAATATTGGCGGGTGGGAAGCTGCTGCTGCTGCTGTTGAAGGGGATGTTGGCCTTGGTGGGCCATGCTGGATGACGAGGGCAGGTGGAGTTCGTCGTGTTGCGACGAGTAGGCGTCTGTCCGCCGCGACGGTTGCTGGTATTGCTGCTGTTGGTTCATGGTCTCGGACACTCTCAAAATTCAGCGCGCAGCACACAGGAGGTTCGGTATCGGGTCCGAGCTTGGTTGATCGGAGGGTCGACTCGAATCAAGCAGCGGCGGGGGATGATTGGAGTACTTGTTTGGGGGGGGGAGCGGGGTGGTTCGTAGTTCGAGATGCGCCAGAGCGATGCGATGTCCGCCCACCGTGGCTCCGTCTTGCGACCGGAATGCAGGACCGGTGTCAGTGTCGCGTCTTCAGCGCGAGATGTGGCTGTTTGGGCCCAAGAGCCCAGAATTGGCTTGCGGTAGAAGATCGCAGGACTTGTGCTATGCTGAAGAGGGGATTTCCCAAACCGGGCGACCAAATGTGATGTTTCGGTTTGGCAGCAATCGTGCACCCAATCCAGCCGCCGAGGGGCTACTACCTTAGCCGCCAAGTCGCAAATCGCCAGCCGCCTACTGAGCACTGACCAGGTGTCTGCGGCTGGTCTCTGACACATTGGATTGATCTAGGGCGTCACTTGTTGACTCAAATCTAATGATCTACGGGTACCTGAATGGTGGTCAATATCAAAGCCACACAGCGAGACACATACACAGCGGATGGCTTCTGGGGTGATGTGCATCTCCTGCCTGAACCGTTGCTTCTACCCAGGGGTAGCCCGCGGCCTTTTTGGAGGTTGGTGGACCGGCTGCTCCGCCAACAACAAGCTGGATTATAGGTAGCTTCCTTTCAGACCCCTCACAGCAACAGCGGAAGCTTCAATCGTCAGAGCAGAGGGAATTGGAGAAACAAACCCGGCGGGAGAACAACTGCAGACCTCACGTGTTCCCGCTACCTGTTACCTTACCCAACCAGACCAGCCGAGCGGGTATCTGCAGCGCTGAGGACGAACCGCGGTTATCATTGTGCATCAGTGGCCCATCTCAACGTCCCGCTAAACAACGTCCCGTCACCTGTATTATACTCTCAACATCTGCCACCAGACATATCTTGAATCTATCACCAATTTCCACACAACCAGTCATAGCTATTCACCATGCCTCGAGACGAACTACCCTCGTTGCTATTGCTTCCATTTCCTCCCGACCCCTCAAGTCGCTCGTTGTTAAACACGGCATATCGACCATCCATCACTGCTGCACTCTCAAGGCTAAAGCGACCAAATGGCGCCTCTAAACTCACCGTAGCTGTCGAATGCCCAATTTTGCACGGCCAGTTCTTGCGGTCCAAGACCCTGTCATGGACCGAAGCCCAGGCTTTGGTAGCCGGCATCTACACCATCATCTCCGTCGTCTCTGCTCAGCTTGGCATCGGCACCGAAATTGACGGCGGGCCAAACTCAGTCGATGCCACAGTCGTTTTGATTGACCACAACCGCAACAAGCGCTTCACTGAAGACTTCCGCCCTGTCATTGAGACCAACAACACCACCGTGATTGACCTCGCAACCTTTGCCTCGGCGTATCACCCATGGAACTACATCTTCCACGTCCGAAGCGAAGTTGGGCTTCAGTTTTATCAGACCTATCTCAAGCTCGCTGAGGGGAGGCAAACATTGCTGCAGGAGCAGTTGATTCCTGTCGAAGGGGGCATCACTATGAATGTTGCCCCCCAAGGAAACATACCACGCCCAACACCCGCTCGGACGCCGGGGGTCCCTGTCGTCTGCCTCGGTGGAACCTTTGACTATCTACACCCAGGTCACAAGCTTCTCCTCACCGCCGCTGCGCTGTTGTTGAAAGTCCCAAGAAAAGACGACGCCAATATGCAACCTTGCACCTACATCATCGGCATCACAGGCGATGAGCTTTTGAAAAACAAAAAGTATGCCGAGTTCGTCCAGTCTTGGGAAACCAGAGCGAGGAATGTGATTTTGTTTCTGTCCCGGATTCTCGAGCTCTCGGAAAGAGGATGGAAAGGCACTCAGCAGCCGCGACGAGTGGAGGAAAGGGACGGCGATGTCAAGGCTTGGTTTAGGGATGGGACGATTCTTGTTCACTGTGTCAGGATTCAAGATCCTTTTGGGCCGACGATCACGGTGGAGAATGTTGATGCGTTGGTTGTGTCTGGGGAGACGAGGTCAGGAGGCAAGGCAGTGAATGATAAGAGGGCTGAACAGGGGTGGAAGACGTTGGAGGTGTTTGAGGTGGATGTGCTGGATGCGGAGGATGTGTTGGAGGAGAAAGAGGGGACCAAAACAGAAGAGAATTTCTCGGCGAAGATCAGCAGTTCGGCGATACGGCAGCAGAGAGCGTTGGCGAGGCCGGGGACCAAGATATGAAGTGTATGCGAGCAGCTGGCGAGATCACGATGGAAAAGATAACGGTTTGATTTTCGTTTTCGTATACCAGCTATCCGGATTTATTGATTGCTATTGTTTGTTCACATGCTTGCCTACGTTGGCTTGGGTTTGATTCTCATCTTTCCTCTTTTGAATCGTTAGCTTGAACATTGGTGTCACATACCCGCCAGCCATCGGTTTTAGACTGCTTATAAATATCTACAAGAAACTATGGACGTTACTAGACGGTCTGTGCCACCGCCACTGTCTCGGTTTTGTAGTTCGGACTTTGGACTACAGAAGCTGGTGAATATTACACGTTTCTGCACGTGTGTGGCCAGACATATGTACACAATTTACTTCTCTAGATTTCTTGTACAATTCAAAATATATGGTTTCTATCAAACACGCCCGCCGTTGTGCCAACTACGCATAGTCGTTAGCTAGTCGCTTGCTGACTCAGTAAGGTATCTATGTGTTGCTACATCAGGGGGAGAATAGAGGTATAAAAAAAGGGGGCTTCCCAAAACTGTCCTCTTCACATCTCTACCAACCAGAATTCAAGATCCACCATTGACCTAATACGGCCAGTCCACTGTTTGCCCGCCTCAAAGAATCAGTCTCGCACAAATCCGAATACCAAGCAAACGCCACCAGCAAAACCTCTCAATCGGGTCCCTCGTCCCGACGATGCGGCGATGTGTGTATGTGCCCCAGCGGCGTGGAGCCAACCCCGTCGACCGTTGCATCTTGCGGCGTGCGGCAGAGTCTGTGCCATCCTCTGGGATTCCGTCCGCTTATCTCTGCGTTCTCTGTGCCGCTGAGCCTCATCCTGCTACGTCTCATCCTACTACAGCTAACTTGTCCACTAGCTATGCTTTAAAACGTCCCAATGAAGCATGAAGCCTATTGGACAACAAGCGATGATTTGCTCCGTGAAAGCAGACGCTGGATAGCTGAGTGTTTGTTGTCTTTAAAGTGATTGATTTCTCTAGTAGTAGGTATCCGTAGGTAGCCGTATCTAACTGATTTTGCTTTTTCCCGAGCCTTGTTTTTCCCACCTCACTCATATATTCGTGTCCCCCCCCTCCCAAAACGCAAAATAAAAAGTATGAGTATCCAAATATGGTGATGTACATGAAGAATTTGCACTCCAATCCAATAATCCGTATCTAATGAAAGCCGTAAGCCAACAAACAAGAAACTGTGCCCGTAGATGTATGTGTAGGCAGGTAAAAAAGCTGTTGTACACCATTCTAATCAACCGAAATAGTCCACTTCGTCTGCACCCTAATCCCCTCCGGCTGCCTATGATAGTTCCGATGATCCCCCACTTGCATCGTGAGCGCCTCTTCGGAGCTATTCGCCCTCAGCGGCGTCCCCGCCCTATCCCCATCCGGTGTGGCAGCAGCAACGTCCGTCTTGTGATACACCTCCTTGTTCGGTGCGTACAAATCCTCCATCACGATCGTGTCGGTGCCGGGGTTGGAGCTGTTCTTCAGCTTGCTGAACCCGTTGGTGCCGTTGGTGCCGTTCTCAGAGGAGTGATACGGGTCGAGCTTGGAGGGGCTCTTGCGAGAAAAATAGCGGGTCCAGAGGGTGCCGAGCATGGGGAGGCTGACGCAGAAGATGCCGAGGTTGGGCTCGGTCGCGGACCAGAAGTCGGCCCAGACCATGGATTCGGTCAGGTTGACGAGGTCGAGCTGGGTGAGGGTTACGATGCGGATCATGGCGACCACGCTGACGCTGGAAGGGGGGAGGTTTGTTAGATGTGTGAACGGAAAGGAGAAGGCGAGGGAATCACGTACAGTAAACCAACCAAGAAGACGGCTGTCAGGGCGATCTTCTTGCCCTTGGAGGTCTTCAGAGTCCACACCGTTGGAATCGGGAGCGTCAGGATCAACACGTCGGTGATGATGTTGAACGCGCCAATGGCAATAAAAGACCCGACTTGGTCACCGCATTGCGCTGTTGGCATCAGAGCGACGGTGTAGATGGCGGCAAAAGGACGACAAATCAGAAACACCTGCAGTATATTCCCAACAGACCAGAGACAGACAAAGATGATGACGCCCTTGGTGGCCATGCGCATCGTTTTGTTGACGAAGACACGGAGGTAAAAGATGAGGACGCTGAGCTTGATGGTACTGATGGATGTCGCGTAGATCAGTTCGTATGAGACGAGCATCTTCAGGATGTGTTCGATATTTGGAGCGGTCTCGGCCATTGGATATCCTACACCCATCGGTGCCCCTGAAAGAAGGTAAATATCAGTACATCTGTGTCTCGAGAGCGAGGGGAGAGTCGTTCGACTTACAAAGGCCCTGAATCACTACCATGGCCATGCCCTGAGGGACGGCAAACAGAATGAGGTAGTCATCCCACCACAGGCCAGCTCCCGTCAGGAAACGAGCAAAGAGTCTCAGCGCAATGATCACCAAAGTTATGACGGCTAGTACACAGTTGATGATGAGATGGGTTTTGACGATCGGGAGGATCGGAAACTCGACGTATTCGAACATCTTGAAATGTTGATCTGACAAGATGGAGGGGAGGGAGGCCAAAGGGAGTGGTCCCCTTCCTTTTAGTGAGAAAAGGCCACGGCAGTTATCCCGAGTCTGAGCAAGGAAGCTGTCCTTGAAAGGAGAGAGAAAAGATAGAAAACTGGGGCAATGCTCAGATCACTGTGGAGCGGTTGCTAATGCCCACCACTTGCTCGGGAGCAGTGTAAGCAACAGGGGACGGATTGTTAAAGTAAAAGGTAAAGATCGTCAATATGGCATCCGGGGCAAGGCCGGCAAGCAACCCAGGTAGTTGTCAGGACCCGATAATGAAAAGATGAGCAGCAGGATAAGCACGTCGTGCCTCGTGTGGGTAGCAGTCACATCTTCAAGAAAGAAAAGAAAATAATAAACTGCAGAAGGGCGTTGCATTGTTCATGAGAGGAAGCACACCTATTCGACCGGGGGGTGTCATTGATGCTGTGCCGTGCATGTGCCGTCTGGGTTCCTCTTGGAGAAACGAGACTGGTCAAGCAATAAGCGAAGTCTTTCGGGGTCTTTGGATAAAGATGTGGCCTGCTTTCTGAAAGCTCTGGTGCCCAGCCTCGGTTGTACCTGATGATTTTGGGTCTATGCAAGCTTATGTGAGTGATGTGATGGTGCTGTCAGGGCAGGGTGGAACTGAGAAATAATATTGTGTGCTTGGCTCCAGCCTGGCACAACTGGCACGACTGGCTCAAAGGAATAGTAATGCCCGGTCAAATCTCTGGACCACGAAGAGGTCCTCTCATCTGGCTTCCACTACAGAAAATATAAATTTTGATGGCCGCTGTGGTAAGACAAAACCGTTGCACTACTAGGGACGGCGCGTTCAAGTTCCACTGCGGAAGCCATCAACGGCGTGTCCGAGCACAAGGGACCTTGGCAAGTCTTTGACAGCAGACGACAGCAAGGACGAAGAAGCGGACGAAATCCAAGAAAGACCTTGTTCTGCAAGGATACATGGGCTAGCTTGTTTGAGCTGTGTGGGGTTCGAGACGTCGTTTTTTGAAGTCTTCGTCAATATCTCCTCTTCCGGATGGCTTCCCCGGGCAATCACTTCCTGTTTAACCCCCACTTTCCGTGCCCCAAAACCACCTCCAGGCATGGTGAATTCAAAGTCTCCCATTGACTCCCGTCTTGCTGCGTCGATAGCGCGAGAGCTGGACGAGTCCATCGTGCCATTCAAACAATAGTCGATACCCCGCCCTTAACCCTGGCCCCAATTACCTGGTGCAGATCTGCGCCCCTTTTTGCCGCTCCATACCACCTCGAGTCTGCCCACCTCTAAGGATATCTCTCGCTTCTTCATGACCCCAGTGTAACCCCAGTCTTTTTTCAACCAACTTGGCGTGCTTGCGGGTGTCATTGTCGAGCCAGAACGTCCCCAACTGCAGCCACCGACCTGCAGAACACGTAGAACACCTGCAGAACGCCCACGTTTCTGGGGCTCACGACACCGAGGTGTGGAGGGGCGGCCCCTGAATAAACACACTCTTAGACCATGTTGGGGTCGGCGGTGGTAAACCATTGGCATGGCCCAGTGGGGGCTGGGGGACTGGCTCGAGAGGGGAACTGAAGCAAACAAAAGGACCACGTTCGCGACATACCCGGTTGAAACGAGGCTGATCTTCATACCGACTTCTCCAGACTCCTCTCTGCTGCGTGTTGCGAGCCTGGTGATATCCGCTTTGCGAACCCCTAATTGTTCGTCATCCCCGAACTGCCGAAGCCGAGATCTCTTGCCTGCTCCCCCTTGTGCATACAATTGGCGAGCCCCCCCTTTCTGTTTCCATATCTGTCCAGCTTTGGGTGCCCCCTTCTTCTGCATCTTCAGCGACATCCAGCCCGCATCTTGCCGAGAGCGCCCAGATTGTTCAGTACAACCCACCATCAGCAAACCTCCCATCACACATCATGGCTGCTGTTGACCTTGAGAAGCCGTTCGACTATGTCGTCGTTGGCGGCGGCACTGCCGGCCTCGTCATCGCCAACCGGCTCTCCGAAGACAGCGATGTCCGTGTTCTTGTCATCGAGGCCGGTGCAGACCGTAGCAGTGACCCCCTGGTTCTTTGCCCGGGTCTCGTTGCCGGCTTGTACGGCAAGGATGAATACGACTGGAACTTCACATCAACACCCCAGGTAGGTCGTGCCACTCGCTCTCTTGACCAGGAGGGCCTTTTGCTGATCATGTTTCGTAGCCTACCCTGAACAACCGGGTCATCAACCAAGCTCGCGGGAAGATGCTTGGTGGCAGCTCGGCCCTCAACTTCCTCATGCTGTTGTATCCTTCCAAGGGCAACATTGACGCTTGGGCAGCCCTGGGCAACGAGGGCTGGGACTTTGACTCTCTTGCTCCCTACCTGCGCAAGTTTGCAACCGTCCACACTCCTCCCCAGTCATCCAAGGACCTCTGCGGGTTAACCTATCACAGTGAGGACCTCGCCAAAGGTGACGGGCCCATCCACGTCACTTTCAGTGAAGGTTACAATGTAACCAACCAAGCTTGGTTGAAGACCTTTGCTGGACAAGGCCTGGAGGTCACCACGGATCCTCGTGATGGAAGGGCATTGGGTGCCTTCCAGAACCAGGCCAGCATTGATCCAGTAACACACACCAGAAGTTTCGCAGCCACAGGCTATTACAACCCAGAGGTTGCGAAGCGGTCCAACTTGGTGGTTCTCACCGAGACTTTGGTGGAAAAGATTGTCTTTGACACCACGGGAGATGAGCCTGTTGCCACTGGTGTTGAGATTTTGACCAAGGATGGTGAGAAAAAGCAGATATCTGCCAACCTCGAAGTCATCCTGTCGGCTGGTACCCTGCAGTCACCCCAGATTCTGGAGCTTTCCGGTATTGGAAGCAAGGACATCCTCGAGAAGCACAACATTCCCGTCATTGTTGAGAACCCCAGCGTGGGCGAGAACGTGCAAGACCACCCCATTGTATGCCAGAGCTTCGAGGTCGCCGATACGACCCCGTCAGGGGATGTCCTCCGTGACCCCAACGTTCTCAACGCTCTGGTAGGCATGTACCAGGCCTCCGGCGCCGGACCTCTCGGCCAGAGCACCATCAGCGTAGCCTACTCCCCCCTCGTCGACGGCTCCGGCATCGTCTCCCCCGAGGCCAAGAAGGAGCTCCTCGCCTCCCACGAGCACACCCTCACCACCCCGGACGCGCAAGCCATCAGAAAACTCGTCGAGTCCCCCGACGAGGCCACCTTCCAGTTCCTGCTCTTCCCCACCCAGGTCTCCATCCCCGACGTCCCCAAGTCCATGGCCGAGTACATCCTCCCGGTCCTCCCCGAGAACTACATCACCGTCATGACCATCCTCAACCACCCCTTCTCCCGCGGCAGCGTGCACATCTCCAGCCCCGACGTCCACGCCGCCCCGGTATGGGACCCAAAGTACAACTCCCACCTCCTCGACATGGAGCTCCTCGCCCGCGGCGTCGAGTTTGTCGAGCGGCTCGTCGACAAGTCGACGCCGTTTGGCAAGCTGCTCAAGGACGGGGGGAAGAGGCAGCCGGAGGGGCTTGTGGCGACGGATCTGGAAAAGGCAAAGGAAATTGTCCGCAAGAGGCAGATCTCCGTGTTTCATGTGTCTGGCAGCTGCGCCATGAAGCCAAGGGAGCAGGGCGGTGTGGTGGATGCGAGGTTGAGGGTGTACGGGACCAAGAGACTTAGGGTGGTGGACGCGAGCGTGTTCCCGCTGGAGCCGGTGGGAAATATTCAGAGTGTGGTTTATGCTGTTGCGGAGAAGGCGGCGGATTTGATCAGGGAGGATAGGAAGAGCTTGTAAATTTGTTTTCTGTATTTGGTTCCCTTGTCTGCCTGTGGGAAGGTGGGAATAGACTGATAACAAGTTTGCTAGCTGCGCATTTAGTCTTCCCCGGCTTTTGGCCTGACATCTCGGACTCAGATGGCCCGTTTGTGACCCTTGACCTGTTGCAAATCCAGCCAGTACCCTCTCAAACTGACTTCCCTCTTCTGCGGCTCCTTCTTTTTAGTTACACGCCCAGTGAATGGATTTTCAATCTCCTTTTCAACGAAGAAAGTGAGTTTCGTGGTAGACATGTCATCTTTCAAGGACTCGCAAGTGTGCTTGTCGGGACAAACGATGGACTTGATGGTGTTTTCCCCCCAGCCGAAACGACACAGATCCGAGATGCCGGGGACAAAGACTCGCTGAGACACAAGATTGGGGCGCTGAGGGTAGAACGGGGACGACGGGTCCGGGCAGGGTTTTCTGTAGTTTGCAGTCGTCAGTTATGGACAGATTGAAAGAGAGCCTGTAGATGTTGAGCAAAAGACCTACTCGTATAAGAAGCAGCAGCTGAGGGAGGAGCCCTTGTAGATGGAATTCACTGGTATAGAGGGGCTGATGTCCACTATTGGCGTGTAATGATCATGGTTAGATAGTGGAGCCTTTGGACGCAACAATGAAAGAGAAACATACCGCAGCTGGCCTGGTGTGTGTTGTCGAGAGTCTCAGGCGAGAAAACCTGGCAGGGACCCTCATAGTTGGCCTCAGCAAAGAGCGACAAGCCAGTGCTCCCACAGGCCGCGACAGTCTTGGGACTGCCGAGAACACACAGGGGCGAAAGCAAGGCAAGAAGAAGCCCAGTAAGCTTACCCATCTCGAATATTGCTAGGTATGTTGACGCTTTCCGAGGCACGTTCGACAAGATTGTCTCGCCTTTTTTTGGGATGGAGCAGAGGGGCTCTTTGCTTTTCTTGTGCTTAGCTGGATGAAAAAAATTGGTTGTCATCAAGAAACCTGCCTTTGGTCCATCTTTGTGAGCCTGCCCAACACTTCTAAAGATAGACTTCGACCCGGCCACTGTAAGCTTTGGTCCGAGGCTTGACTCTATCTAGGTTTTCGTGTTCTGAAAGTACGTAGTTAGCCTACCTGCCCTCTTCTCCACAATCAGCAATTCGTGGATTTTGGCTTGCGAATCATGCTAGATCTGTCTTCTCCGCCGAGATATGGATGTGTGCGTGTTGTCTTCGCCCTGATACGAAGAGGTTAACGAATCGCAAGAATCACTGCTGATCGCGAGCATGAACTTTCAATTGTGGTGCGTTATCATCGCAATGGCGGAAGCGGCCTGCTTCTGGGCTGACAAAGAAAATGTACAATCCAGTACATGCTAAACAAACTCACATAGGTCTGGACCTCAGGCCTCTACGTCACGGATGGTTGGGGTTTTCTGAGCAACAGCGAGTTGGCATTAGATATATATGTTGATATGTAGTCATTTGGCCACGATTACCTTATCAATAGACTCCTGGAATGTATTGCCTATTTAGCAATATACCTGGCAAACGAGCTCACAGATCCTCCCATCTACTCCAATCTAACTCCTTCTCATTACTCCGAGGGTATCCGAAGAAGTTTTGCCGTCCCAATCAATTCTGGAAATTCACGGCTAAGACGCCTAGTCATCCTCGCTGGCGCTGCCGTAACCTTCGTCTGTCTGAGAGCGGCAATACTCACTCGCATTGCAGACAACACTGTGGGCGAGACCCTCATACGCAACCTCTTCCAGCTTCGTATCTCCGGGGAGCAGACGCTGTGCCTGTCCAAGACATTGGTGTCTGGAGAAAAGCATACAGCAGTGGCCGGGCATGACGGTGGCCGAAACAACGTGGGCTGATTTGGGGCTTTCATCGGGCATACTGACATAGCCACGCGGGATATCATAGCACCGATCCTTGGTCAACTTCAGTTGGACGCAGTACTCGCCCTCTCCGCAGTACTTGAAGTTGTAGTCGGTAACGCCAATGGTCTTTGTGAACTTGTGGAGCTTCTGGTCCATCTGTCTCTGGAACACCCATTCATCGTCCTCGGGCTTCTCGTCCAGGTTTCTGATGCCCCATCTCGAGATGTGATCCCTGTAGTACTCAGGCATGGACGAAATGGTGCTGTAGGCAAACTCATGTTGCTGCCACTCGCCAGGGAGCATAAAACCTCGCTTGCAGTCGCGCAGCACAAATACCGTCCTGGTGCGAGATTCATCGGGAACCGTCTCGTGCTTGAACCCATACGAGGCACACACGTCGAACGATCCAAACTTGTCGAGATTACATCGAGTGTGGTTATTGAGAGGATTCTTCACCAAGTCGCCCATCGCTGCTCTGCCACAACTCCTACGCTCAAACGTTAGCACACAATCTCTCGGCGTGGAAGCAAGACGGCATGGTCGGGCTTACATCCCCAAGAGCGGCACCGCAAACCAGCTGCCACAATAGTCATTGGCCCAGACGTCTTTTGACCAACTACCGGTTGTAGAGTATGAGAGGGATCTTTGCCGCGTCCTCATGATCCCATACGACTGAGAAGACTTGACATTACTCTCCCAATCCACACTCCGCTTTCGGCTTTGCTCGAATCTTTGGCCGTCGCTGTGTGCATAACCCGATGTCATGTCCACACCGGCCTTTCCCATGATTGGAACCCCATCAAACAGCGGTATATTAGACAGACCAACACCGGCTGTGCCGGTTACCCCGAAGTTGAAAGTATCCGCAACAGTCCATGTATCGCTCCATGATATTCCATCCTTGTAAGTGGTGCTGTTTCCAGTGGAAGATTCGTCCTTGATCATGACGGTCGTGGCTTCGCCGACTGGGCCACCGAGACTCACAGAAATCCCGCAACTATCACTTCGTTGACATGGGTTGTGCCAGCTCCGAATGCCCAGGACCCGCGGGTGGCCCCAATACCACTTGTGGCAAACAGTTAGTCAGGGGCGAGGGGGGAAGACGTGATGCGGCGGCAGCACTCACCCCATGGCTTGTTTCACAGTAGGCCTTGCAATTGTTGTCGGGGCTCATGTGATCCCAGCACTCGCCCCTGTTAAGCCGATATTGAGGTTTGCAATTTCGATTCTCATCGACAGTCACAAACTGCGCGTCACATATCACCAAACTTAGCACATCATGGATCCGGGCTCATATTCTGGAGGACAACCTACGTGAGGAAATCCATGGCGAATGGCCTTTTGGATTTTGCTGGCAACATCCATGCATTTTGTCTGAGGATACAAAGCTGACGGGGCTGCCACAGCCGATGCTGAGAAGCCCGCCGCCACCAACAGGGAGGCCAGCATCGTAGTCGAGAGGATGATCGGCGAGTACGATAGGAGGCTGTTGCCTTGGTCAGGCCAGATCAGAAGAGGCGAGGATGGGAACAGAAGAAAAAGATGGGAAAGAAAGTCAGAGAAGTAAAGCACCGTGTGACTGCCCGGCCGGATAAGTCCTCGGGTGCGGTGATCTAAACTTTTCGCTTCATGCCGCCACCCCGGGCCCGTAACGCCACCATGAAGAGGGAACATCGACACCTCGTGAGATACGAAGAGGAAGTCATCGCTAAAACGGTTCCAACCGAGTGCTTCACCATTTTCGTTCAGCAGCTGCCGCCGGTTGGCCTGGAGATCCACAAGCGGAACTCATTGAACCTAGACAGTTCAACAGAAACAGGAGCAGAAACAGGAACAGGAACATGAATCTCAGTTCTTTGAAGCTTCACATACATGCAAGCAACCTGGGGGTAGGCTGCTCAGGGGCAACGGCTACTGGAAGTGGTGCAGGGGAAGAATACACCACTGGTGAATTAAAACAAAGAATTTACTAGGCATTTATGCGTTCCACCCATGGCTCTCTATTCAAGGTTTCTGGTTATCTCCATCTATTCGTCCATTTCGCTTTCTTGCTTACTTCTCAGAATTCCCCACACGTCGAGCTTCGATAGAGACTTCATGTCCCGCCCACAGTGACTGTTGGTGATCCCTCGCCAGGACATCCTAAAAATGCATCAGCTTTTGGTCGATTCACGGCGGAAATAGTCAGGGGCTTACCTGTCTTCGGCATCCAAGCAATTGTCTAGAAAGCACTGCTGAACAGCGTTCGCGATGTCCCATTGTCCCCCATCAAATTCACTAAGGGTTGGTAAGTTGTAAGCTTTGAATCGATGCTTGAGAGATGTGTTGATCACATACACACAAAGACACATCCAGTCGTGAGCGTGAGAACACCCAACTTGAACATAGGTCTTTTCCAGGCACTCGTTGTTGCATCTGCTCTTGAGGGGCTGCTTAGCCTTGGGAGGCCCAGCTAGCTGGGTCGCAGGCGGATTTTGTCGAGTGACGAGCCGAGTCTGCAGTGAGCTGGGAGCTGCGCCTGCAAGAGTGCTGCAGAGGATACCGAACCACACTACCCACAGCTTCATGTTTGGGATTTGTCGAAGCCGTCAAGTCAAGCGGAGCAGTAATGTTGCAAGACTGGCCAACTCGCAGTTGAACACCGGGAGTTGGGAGAAAGAAAAGAAGAGAAGGTAGAAAAGCCCAAGTCGTGCCTCCCGGCCTGCAAAAAGCACGCAAGCCATGATATACGGCATGAGTCCAACGGCGTCAACTTTATCAGCTAAAAACCGATACACACAAAAGCCATGGCGGCGTGACCACACTTTAAGCTATCACAGATTGTGCTCTCGGATCAGGACACCTGGTCTGAATTCGAAACTCTAATGCCCTCGAAAAAAGCTTTTTCCTTCCGTGCTACTTTTGAACTGGATTATTTTCCCTCGCTCAAAACACCACATCACTCTCACGACCGCGTCTCAATGAAGTACTCCTTGTCTGGTTCAGGGCTTTTAGCCGCTGTTACATCTCTCTTTGGAGGAGTTACTGCCTCCCCAGATGATCCGTTGCCTCCATCGGTGCCCAGACCTGCCGATGACCCAAAGGTCCAATCCTTTCCCTCATGGAATCCAGTTCACTCTGGACATCATATCAACCTCACCAGGGTCCGTCATGTTCACAGATGCCTCCAAGACTGGTGCGACGATCGTTACCTCATTTGGGAACTGGGCGGCAAGGCCATTTGCAAAACAGACCATCCAGATGGAGAGAACGTCGTGGGCTGGCTCTGCAACCTGGGATATTATCAAAAGGCCTGCTCAGCCGCCATGCTCAACCAGGCCGCCAAAAAGATGATTGAGGGTATGGATGACTACAGAGCCCCCTCCCCCGCAGGCCATATCTATTACATGCCAGAGAGGTCTCAATCGTTTGTCTTTGGTTGGGACACCTACTGCAACGGCTCACCCTCATGCGGAGGACACCGGGATCCTACCATAGTCTGTGAGAACCAGATCAATCACTACCGCCACAGGCCGAGTCCCAAGCCGGCTCAATTCGTTAGCATCGCTAACGCGTACGGATCCGTGAGACACGAGGGTTACCACGTTGAGGAGGACGTTGAAAGTGAGCAGGGCCAAAATAGCAACTGCACTGAAGAGGAGGAGTTCGAGAAGTTCAAAAAGGATCAAGCCATGAAGGACATTTCGATTGCCGAGCAGATAATCAGGAAGAAGTTTTGGCCGCACACCCAAAAGGGAATACCACGTAAGTGCCCCCCCCCCAACCTCCTTAATCTTGCAATGACTACAATGACTCGAGGACATTCCTAACACATACGTTTCAGTCGAAGGGGCCAGTGAGGAAAACATTTACCACAACCCAGAACACCACAGGAATGGCGGCCGCTGAGTCTCCTGTCAGCGGGAGGCCGGGCAACATAATGGGTCCATGAGTCAAGGAGGGACGTCTGATGGAACGGCAGCTATTTTACAAGAATGTAGTTGCAAAATCGTGACTCAATTGCTAGTTATGAGAAACAAACGTTGACTGGAGGACTTTGTTGCGGTGAATAGTTAACCCATGATAAACCCGAAGCCGAAGCCGGTCCCCACCCTTGTTTGCCGCAGTCCATCATGAGACTTGAAGGAAGGGATCAATGCTTGAAAGCGCAGGCCGTATTTTAATAATAGAGTAGAATCCTAGCTTGAGCTCGTTTCCATAAAATTGATACTTCCTCGCGACTGTCCCAACTCTCAGACTAAAAGATTCAATCAGATTGTTAGCCCACAGCTTCCCAGGTCCACTTCCATCAAATCCACAGTCACATCCTGAAATAACATCGCACAGATCTCCAGCTTTTTTCTCTTACAAAGTCGAGAAAACAATCAAGAATTTGAAATAAAGCACAGCAAACATGACACAAGCGTTTAAGAATGTTGTCGTTGTCGGCGGCTCCTACGTCGGAGTGGTCAGTTTTGTTCAGGGTTAGGGTCCATTCAGGGGCACCATCGCTGACCTCCCCCTTTTGTTTTGACCAGGCAACGGCAAAAGAACTAGCCAACCTCCTTCCCTCCTCTCACCGTGTAATGACAACCCTATTTCTAGTTGCGACGACCCTATTACTAACATTTCTAAAGGTCCTCCTCATCGAACCCCACACCCACTTCCACCATCTATTCGCCTTTGTACGTGCCTCACCCATTCCCACCCCCTTTTCCTCTCCCCAACTAACCCTCCCTCCCAGCCTCGCTTCGCCATCCTCCCCTCCCACGAACACAAATGTCTAATCCCCTACACCACCACCTTCTCCCTCTCCCCCGACCCCTCCCGCCACGAGGTCATCCAAGCCAAAGCCCTCTCCCTCTCCCCCACCACCTCCACCCTCCACATCGACACCCCCTTTCAAGGCTCCACCACCGTCCCCTTCACCCACCTCATCGCCGCCACCGGCACCAACCTCTCTCCCCCCGGCACGATCCCCCACAACACCAAACCCCGCGCCATCACCTTCCTCCAATCCTACCAATCCTCCCTCCGCACCGCCCTTTCCATCATCATCATCGGCGGCGGCGCAGTAGGAGTCCAGATGGCATGCGATCTCAAAGAAATCTACCCCCACAAACCCATAACCCTGATTCACTCCCGACATAACCTAATGCCAGCCTACCACCCGTCCCTCTCTGACTTAATCAAGTCTCGCTTTGCTGAATTAGGCGTCAACCTCATCACCGAAAGCAGGGTCGTCATCCCCGAGCGTGGCTTCCCCCTCACAGCTCAACCAACAGACGTCCACCTCCAAGACGGGCGGACCCTAACCGCTGATTTCGTCATCACCGCGACGGGCCAAACGCCAAATAACCAGTGGTTGCGATCCTCACTTGGAAATGGTGTGATCAACAAAAAGAATGGATTCGTCAAAGTCAAACCAACAATGCAGATCGACGGTGGCCCGTGGGAAAACCTCTTCGCCGTGGGTGATATCAACGACTGCGGGGCTCACAAGGCCGCAAAGCCGGGGATGTTGCAGGCTGGTGTTGCTGCGAGGAACATCACTGCTTTGGTCAGGGGGGAAGAGGCGGAGGAACAGTTGGAGGTTGCGCCGGCTGGGATTCATCTTACTTTGGGGCTGGTGAGTCTTTTTCGACACAGTAAAAAGGAAAAATGTGGGAGCATGTGACCGACGCAAAAGTGATTACAACAGACCAAAAACGTCATCTTCAGAAACCCCGACACGGCAAAAGGGGTAACGGAGCCGTATATCAACCTCAAGGATGAGTAAGTCTCTTTCCCTTCATGGCGGTCAAATAGATAGAAAGACGGTTGCTAACAGACCAACACAGCGGCAGGGAAGACATGAACATCGAGGAGGTGTGGGGCCGAAGAGGGCCAAAGGTGACCAGCCAGAGAGATTATCATCTGTAGACTATGTTTTTCTGATATGAACATGAAAGAAAAGAATAATAATACAGATTCCCAATCCCCAACAATCCTCTCCTCGCCCTCCTTCATCTATAGAATACTCATTGTACAAGTGATCAGAGTCTGGCTGAGGGTTGATGTCGTTGTATCCGGGTAGACGGTCGTGTAGGCGCAGGGTTGATAATCTGAAACATTACCTCCCGTCGCGAACGGAATAACGCTCAAAGTCTCCCCGTTCTGACAAACGCAATGATTCCCGATCCCTTCATGGGGTGCCGCTTCGTTGATGCAAAAAGGATCACCTGTCAAGCTCGCAATCGGAAGGGTTGTCCAGATCGGATCGATGGGAATGACCGAGACTCTTGTTGCTGGTATTTTTGTTGATGTTGTTGTTGCCTCTGCTGTCGCCAGAAAGCAGGCGTAGGTCTTGTTATAATACGGGATAGTAAGCGGTGGACGGGTGGCTTTGTAAAACGTCGATTGCTCCCATCTCCTATGCTGTGCGTTTGCCTGACTGGAAAAGAGAAACAACAAAACCAAAGTGAACACTGATAATGCCATCCTGCCAGATTACGTGTGAGACTGGCTTCTCAAGAAATCATTCATCCATGTTTCCAAGTATTCAATCCACTTATACCGCTGGAATCAAACGGGTAGAGAGAGGTATGACATGTTTGCCCCTACCCACGTCATCCTCTCCAAGGAATCTTGACATAAATCGAAGCCCAGTGACACAAACAAGCAAACCTACCCATTACTGCCGGATGCACAAGGCATCAACTCCATCTGTGGGGTGGGACAGTGTCATCAGTCTCGAGTCCACGGTTGCTCAAGAGCCTGATTTTCCCACCCCGTAACCACCTGCACGCCCGCCCTGGAACCCACAAAGCGAAAGTACACGGTCCAGGATTTTATCGTGTACGGCCACGTGTCGCCGCGGAAGAATGTGTTGGTCATCCGTATCTGCCTCGTACGGCCCTCAAAGTAGTTTGCTAGCTCCTCCAGCACGGCCGGATGTTCGATGCGCTTCTTGCCGTAAAATACAGCCAGAATCTCCACCTTCGGACCTGATGAAGACGAGGATGAGGTGATGGACCGCCACGGCTGAGTTATGGTAGCTCGGTAGCCACCGTTGCCAATGTTGGCACCACCGAGTTGCGATACGGCAGAGGGTTTGGCGATGGTGATAAGGGATGGGCGAATCGTCTCGGGCAGATTCATAACGGTCGGATATTCGTCGCCATCGTATCGGTATACGAGACTCAAAACCTTGTAGGTGCCGGAAGCTGGGTCTGGCTGGAGGAGACTGTGCATATTGCGCATCTCAAGCTGTAGAATCTGACAGCCAACGCCATGAGGAGGTGGAGGACTGGTCCGGCTGAGGGATTTGATAGTAGGCGTCACAGTCACGCCTCCCCAGGCAGCCGCGAGGATATGCAGCCGGGGTGGACCGTTGTAGACCTCTTCTCGTGGTGGCTGGACGGACACTTGAGGGGCTTTTGGGTCGGACCGAGGCAGGGCAGTGTCACGGGAAGATGGGTGATCATTGTTGAGAGAGTAAGGAGGAAGCGGGTCATCTCCGATAGGCATAGGCTCGACTTGGATCAAATCTTCAACATCCGTGGCTTGACTGGAAGGTGCGCGGGTGGGGAAGCTATGATGGCGAGTGATCTGGGTCATGGCTGAGGTGAACGATGGTGAAATTGAGCAGGTAAGTAGTGGTGTGATGGATAACGGTTTTAGATTCGGAATAATTTGCGTTTGTGTATCTGAGCAGTTGAGGGCGGGAGTCACGAGTGAGCTGAGGTTGAACAGGTGGTGCCCAAGTGCTGCGTGGGGTGTGTCAGCCCGATATGGCCCGGGCGCATTGCATAAATTGGAATTGTGCGCTTTATGCAATTGTGAGATCCACATCTCAAGTACATAACCTTTTTTGCAGCTAGCACACCGGAGTCAAGGTATTTCCTCACTTTTCACAAAGCAGCCCAAGACACATGATACAGATATTCAAATTCTTCTTCATTTGTATTCATCAAAGCACTATCCAAAGCATACAAACACCATCCACCACATTACATCATGCCCTGAACATGCCTGTCATCTACATTTAATCATAAGGTATGTCTATCAACTACCAACCTCCCTGGCATTCATCCCCGCATAAATCATAATCATGTCAGATCATCACTCCCATCTTAGATGCCAGAAGTGGCATAGAACGGGTTGTTGGGGTCAAAGGGGAACTTGCGAATGACAACATCGCCCTTGTAGCCCTGGTGCTCGGGCTCCAGAGGAGTGTAGTTGAGCTTGCAGGTGCTGCAAGTGCCCTCGGAGCTGCCGGCCTTGAACTGGCCAAACTCCTCCACCTCGGCGCTGCCGTTGAAGTAGTTGATGCGGACCTGGTTGACAGTGCGTCTACTCTGGTCAATGTCAAAGTAGTTGGACGGCATGAACTGGATGCCTGAGTGGGCAGTGGTCTGCACCGTATTGGGG
Source organism: Podospora pseudocomata (assembly GCF_035222375.1). Classification (NCBI taxonomy): domain Eukaryota; kingdom Fungi; phylum Ascomycota; class Sordariomycetes; order Sordariales; family Podosporaceae; genus Podospora; species Podospora pseudocomata. The sequence continues at coordinate 1,926,864 of NC_085889.1, read as the reverse complement.
AGATCACCCGTGTGGGGGACGTGGTGCATGCCCAGGTTCAGCCACAGGACAATGTCCTCGTTGCGGACGGATTCTCCATCAAAGTACTTGTCAAAGTTGACGGGAGGATCATGGACATCCTGCGTGTTGAAGGCGTGGTAAGCCTTCTGCTCAGAATCCTTGTACTTGGTGATCTGGACGTCGTGGTTGGCCCACTGAGCAGCGACGCCCAAGTTGGTGCTGTTCTGGACAGTCAAGTGAGCAGTGCCCATGTAAGGGAGCACACGGTAGCCGCGCATCTCGCCGTGCTTGTTCCTCTCGTTCTCGTTGACGATCAAGACCTGAGTGGCCGAGTTGGGGCCCCAGTTGAAGCGGGACTCATCCTCGGTCTCGATGAACTTGCGCTCAAGGGCCATGGTGTTACGGACCTTCCCAGCGGACCAGGGGTAGGACCTGGAAACTGGGACCATGCTCATGAGCTCGATGGAGTTGTTGGTGCCCAGAACATCGAAATCGGCCTTGAAGTTGAGAACGTGATCGTGCATGGAACCACTGAGGTTGTCGTGGATCTTGAAGCCGTAGTCCTCATTGCCAGCAAAGTAGGCGCTCTGGATGTAGCCAGAAGCGCGAACCTCGACGGCGAAAGAACCATCCATGAAGAAGGAGAAGGACTGCTGATAATCGTAGTTGCCAATGGTGGCAATGGATCTGATCACAAAGTAGGTGTTCTTGGTGACCGAGACGTAGTCCGAGGTGGTGTGTCTCTGCATCGGGTAGTCGGCCACGTACTCGAACAAGCAGAGACTGTCGATGTGGGTGCGAGTCTCCTCATTGACGTAGAACGAGGTGTTCATATAAGTGGCGTAGGCAGGGCAGTCGTATCCCTTGACAAGCTCAAAGGTGTAAGGACCGAAGCCGTAGAAGCTGTCGAGGTAAGCGGTGCCGGAGTTCATGGGGTCGTTGCCAGCATAGTGAGCCAAAGCCTCCTGGAGGGACAGCTCATAGACGAGTCTCTCGCCCTTGTAGCGGATGTCGAAAAGGCCAGGACCAGTGTCGCGGTTGAAGCCGACATAGAAGCTCCAGTCCATCCACTCGACGTACTTCTCCTTGTGGTCAACGGCAAAACGAGCGCCAGCGGGAGCAACAATGACGGGGCCCTGGGCCTTGTCCATCTCAGGGGTTTCTCCGTTCTTGTCAGTTCTAGCCCAGTCGCCATCGACGTTGGGCCCGTTCTTGACGAAGTCCTCAGACCAGTAGGCAGCACGGAACTCCTCAGTAGTGGCATAGAAAACGCTGTTGTACAGCCACCCACGAAGCTCCCACTTGCTGGGGTCTCTGCCGCTGACTTCGCTGCTGAAGTAGAGGCCAAGAGGAAAGAGAGTCATGTCATCAAAGTCGCCAGTAGGGATGTTCCAGAAGGTGTCCCAGCGGATGATTTCGCCGTCATCCTGCCAGAGAGGGTCAATGCCCCAGATGGAGAGGGTGTCGTTCTCCAAACCCATGGCCGTGCCGTTCCACAGATCGAGCGTGATGTCGGCGACGGAGGCACCGATCTTGAAGAGCCACTCCGAGTAGAGGCGGTCGGAATCGGCATCGAGGTTGCGCACCTTGCCACCGTTCTGCTTCGTGTAGGGATACTCGAGGGGCTCCCACTTGGCAGTAGCATTGTCAAGGGGCAAGGGTCCAACGATGATATCAGCGTAATGGGGGGTTTCCGTCGCACGGTTGTTAAGAACGACGTGGGCGTACTTGGTCGGCGCAGGGCCATCGCCATCCACGAAGGCAAGAACATCGGTTTTGTTTGGCCACATGGCTTCGACAAGTTGACTGCGCAGATATGTGTCAGTACGAACCACCACCAGCTTGCTGTAGCGCAGTCGGTTCTTACATGGTGTTATCCCATCCACCCGCTTCTTCCGTAACGGTCAGGTTGAGATCGGCCTGGGCGAAAAGCCACTCAACAACAGAAGCAACCTCGACGTCCACCAGAGGGCCCCAAACGTTCGGCTTGGGGGCCTTGATCTCGGTGGCCAATGTCTCGGAGCAGAAGGGTGTCTCGACAGCTCTCCTGTCGCCCATGATGGCACGCTTGAGGTGGTTGGCCATCTTCTTCTTGCCCAAGCCAGTGTTCTTCACCCAAGGAGCCTTGGGGTCGGGGTTGGGGCGAGCGAGGGCATCTTGGGCGAAGGAGGTGAGGAGGAGGGCAGAGGTAGCCACGGCCCGAGGGCTCAGGCTGTCGAAGAAACCCATGATTGATGCTTTCGCCGGTGGACAGAAAGACTGAAAGGAGCTTGAAGGTCTAGGGACAACATCCCATGCTGGTCACGACCGGGGAAGACACCTTTTATGATATCTTCCTCACCCTCTCCCACCCAGATCCGTCATGGCCATATCCATCGTAACCCCAATTGACTGAAGCTCTTATCGGAGCTCTCCCAGATATCGTCCCTTACCATCCACCCGGAATCCTCCAATGGAAGCATGGTGGTTGGCAGCCTTCAAAGACCCCTGCTGCAGGAACATAGCCCCGCACATCAAGGATGCTCACCGTTGAGTGGCTAACTGCATAGCGACGGTTGGTCCCAACTCCACGTTAGCGACCTGGCTACGCAAAGAAGCCGTTCACTAAAGTCGCGATCCAGCGTGGCAATCCACATGAACCTCTGCGCCGGCAATTAGCATACTCGGCCGACGGAACCGAGAAAGAAATCATCATTCGACAAATAAACACTCGATAGCATTGAAGATACACCGTTGACTGCCTGAGGTGGTATCTGACGTGAGTCCTGGGTGTCATCCGGGAATGTCGTTGGCAGTGGGGTCGTTGGAGACAGCATCACCAAAGCCCATATCGCAGGCCCGAAATCCGAGCTCGGTTGCGCTCGCTCGGCATCCAGCTTCCCGAACCAACGTCACTCGGCCCCAGCGATGCCCGGATCGGTGTGGAAAAGAAAAAGACACGGGGAAACATGTCCTATCGGTGTCGTGAGCTTGTGACTAGGCCATTCGATAATTCGAGCACCAAGTGAAGAGATAAGGGCCGAAATGGGCAAAGAAACCGGGGTGTGGTGCAATGCGGGGTCTCTTCTCCCACTTCTTGGCCGCCCGCTCCTGTCACGATGTCAAAGTTGCTTATCTCCCCGCCTTCCAACATTTCCATAATCCATATCTTATCGCTGGTGAGTCTCCTCTTCCTCTCCACCTGTTTTGCCTGCCGCGAACAGAGTCAGGAACTGTTGGCCGTATCTGTCTTAGTTTTGCTGATTCCAGCTTGAATAATTCTGTTTTCAAATGTGATCAATTGGGTGCTTAACATTCAATCCAGTCGACAGTCTGCCAGCCGGCATCTGCCTTGAAAATTGCTCTGATTCGCCCCCACAACGTGTGTTGACCGTATGACAGACACACTTGGAATCAATTATTGATATCGGTGAGTGTTGGAAGGTCTTTGCAGTTTTCACATGTGTCAAGGCATCGAATATCGATCGGTTGCGACTTGTGAAATGCATCGAAGCAGCGAAGGCTGGACTTTATCCAGAGCAAAAATGCAAACCTCATGCCCTACTCATCCATGTCTAGAGGCAAGTAGGCCTGATTCACCGTCAACCCATCGTCTTGAGAGCATGTACAACTTTACAAGTACATGATGCTATTGTTACCCCTGAACCCCTGACTAAAACAACAAAAACAAAACACAACTTGTTTGGACCGTGCACTCTCACGGGGGCAACATGGTTGGTCTTGTTTACCGTAAGAAAGGTTGATGAACAAAGAAGCCGCCAGCCTTGAAGAGCAAGAGTGCCTACCTTACCTACCTGCCAATCGGGTGTCAAAGCACAACGAATTACAAATAGATAACTATGGCGAGATTGCATGCATCCTGTCGAGTCCAGCCAAGATCCATCGGTAAAAAGATTGCTCAACGGTCTGGCCGTATTACTCTGCAGGCCAACAGCCACGCTGATCAAGCAAAAAGCTTAAAGCCCCCATAAACCCATCTCTGCTTTTGCCGACCACGACACAAAAACCTGCCCAGTATCTGGGTTCAGGGAAAAGCTTGGCAGCCGTCCCGGATCATAATCACGGTAGCGACACGCAGGAAACGACAACCAATCGAAACAAACAGCATGATCAAAGAAAATATAAACATCTCGTCCGCCACGGCTCTCGGTTGGTCCGAAGCTGCTATAACAAGACCTCTTCCTTGAAAGGCAACACCACCGGCAGATGTCAGTCGCCCAAAAAGGAGTTGTCTGTGCCGTGGCAAAAGCCGACGACAGCAACGTGGTAGATCAAATTGGGCTTCAACACCCTTTCCATCACTCACCTCACTGGCCAGCGGAGTGATGAACACACCTCCAGGCTCGGAACCCGGATAGTGTTTCTGGGAGTTGAGGCGTCGTTGATTGGTATGGGTTGAATTGCCGGCGCGGTTGTCAAGGGTCAAGGGCACTGTCACCCCCGCATTTTAAATAGATGAACAGGCAAATACAGAATTTAGCATCTAATAGACGATCCTGGATATACCAGAGGACGGCACCTCTTATCACGGCACGACACGGTTCAAAAAAAACCAATGTACTATAGAGAAACTGCAAAAGAGGCAAGAGCTTTGCCAGGCGAGCGAGTGTATGTAGGTATATATGCCCGCATCGAGGCACCCCGGATACCGGTGTTCTTCTGGCTCTGTTCTATCCACCAACGGTCCCTACTCCTGCTCCTTGTGTTTTATTTTCTCGTGGCAAAGACAATAGGCAAGGGAAAAAAAAACCATGAAGTGGCTCGCTCTTTCTGCGCTCATCGCGCCCTCCCAGGCTGCGTTGCGCTTCGGATGCTCGACCTTGACCATCCAGCGTCTCGACCCCCTCGTTGAACCTGGCGCGCTTCCTTCAGCTCATCTTCACCAAATCGTCGGTGGTGATGCCTTCAACGCCTCGATGAGCGGTGACATTGGTGAGCAGGGAACTTGCACGACCTGCACCTTTAGCGAGGACTTTTCCAACTACTGGACCGCCGTCATGTTCTTCAAGCACCCCAACGGCACCTACAAGCGTGTCCCCATCATGCAGAACACAGCCCTGCCCAACGGCATCAACGGTGGTATGACCGTCTATTACACCCAGCAGGACTTCAACTCGAACGGCAATGTCAAGATCACGTCGTTCCCGCCCGTAAGTACCAGAACTTTGCCGGCCATATGAGCCTGGAAGGGAGCAATACTAACCGTGTGACTACAGGGCTTCCGCATGGTCGTCGGCAACCCAACCACCACCTCCCTCAGCGGCTCCCGCGCCAACGTCGGCCTCAAGTTCGTATGCCTCGAGAACAAGGGCACCCGCTTCCCCGAGCTCTCCGACTTCCCAACCAAGCCCTGCAGAGGCGGCATCATGACAGTCCACCATTTCCCAGCGTAAAGCCACACCCTTATTCCCCCCTCCACGCCTTCTCCACTACCTAACCAACCGCTAACCCCCCCTCACCAGCTGCTGGGACGGCAAAAACGCCGACTCCCCCGACCACCAATCACACATGTACAACACCGGCAAGGAAGCCTTCCAAAATGCCGGCCCCTGCCCCGCCTCCCACCCCGTCCGCATGCCCCAGGTCGCCTACGAGACCCTCTGGGACACGACTCAGTTCAACAGCATGTGGCCCTCTGGCGGCGCCAACCCCTTCACCCTCTCCTACACCGACTCCAAGGGCTACGGCACCCACGCCGACTACCTCTTCGGCTGGAAGGGCGACTCCCTCCAGAGAGCCATGGACCACTCGTGCATGTTCAACGCGTGCGAGAACGGCCGGCCGCTCAAGTCGCAGAATGTCGCCGCGATGAACAGGTGCACCATCAAGAAGATTGTGAATGAGGATACCGGTGATAACTGTGAGTTTTGCTGTCATGATTTTATGTTTGGTGAAGATGAAAAGCTGACTGGATTGTCTTCAACAACAGGGATCAAGGCTATGCCCGGCCAGACTGCTGCCAGCTAAAAGGGCCCCCCGGGGAAGCAGGAGATGAGGGAGTGGTGTACCATCATGGGAGTTATTAGTTCTAGAAAGTTGAACGGCGAAGAGAGAATGAAACGTGATTTTGCTTTGTTGACTTGATGTTCAGAGACAAGGAGAGATCTAGTGATGCCTGCCTCTGATACTATACAACCCTAACCCGACATGGCCCCTAAATGACACCCACTTCAAGGACTGGCTCAAATCTGCGGCAAAGTGTAAAGGTATTTACGTAAATCATTATCATTGCTTCATGGTGTGTTTCAAGAAAAGAGTCCAAGTAAAACGCACAAACAGCGCCCCCTCGGCATTCCCAAATTCCATCGCACTCAGACCGCATGCCTTGCAAGCTTCCACCCAGCTCTAGACCAGCCGGCAGTCGCCCTCGGGGCATCGGCCCAAGACACGACCGGGGGAATGCTCCGAACAGAACGTGCTCAGGAACTTGAAGTTTGCCTTTCGCCCTAAAGCACGAGCCGTTTGTAACGGTGTGCCAACGGTCGCCAATGCTAAGAATTCCGCAGCGCTAAAACCCAGGGAAAGACCAAAGCTCGGTCCTTGCAAAACGGCCCGGTCCGGTTTTGTCTCGGTTCGTACGCGTCGTTATGGTCTGCGGAGGTGAGAGGAATATATGCATATATAGGTTGAAAGTAGGAGATGAACATCGCTCTTATTTCTGAAAAGTACCTTCTCCTCCAGAAGCCAAACATCTCCAACATGTCTTCCGACCAAAAGCTCAGTCTTGACGCCGACTATGCCAGGGCCATAGCACCCTATGCATCATATGTCCCACCCGTCCCAACTGACGCTGAATCACTCCGCAAACAGAATGATTTCATGATCAACACCGTCATGGGCCTCTTCCCCTGCCCGGCGAGAAGCAGAGTTGCCGAAACAGAACTCTCATACAAGTCGGCCGACGGCACTGAGCTCCAACTCCACCGCTTCGACCCCCCAGCATCTTCATCAACACCGGCACCAGCTGGACGTCCTTGCGTCCTCTATCTCCATGGAGGTGGCTTTGTCTCCGGCTCGGTTACATCCTTCAGAAAAGACATCATCCGCTATGCGGCCGAGACAAGGCTGACCTTCTATGCTCCCGCTTATCGGCTCTCTCCCGAGGCCCCTTTCCCAAAACCGCTGGAAGATGCCTACGCTGCCTTGGAGTTCCTCCGCGATAATGCACAAGAACAGAACATCGATCCAAAGAGAATTGGTGTTATGGGAATCAGCGCCGGGGGTGGTCTGGCCGCTGGCTTGGCACTCGAGGCTCGCGATAAGAAGTTTGTGCCCGCCATCAAGAAGCTGGTGTTGATATACCCCATGCTCGATGACAGAACGCGCATCGGGAAGGACCATCCGCTGAACGAGTACCTGACATGGACAAACAAAAAGAACGAAATCGGCTGGCAGGCTTATTTGGGCGATGCCGGTGCCAGAACTGTGAGTAGTCCTGACGCGAGCGTGTATGCAGCGCCGGCAAGGGCTGAGGATCTGTCTGGATTGCCGCCGACTTATCTTGATGTTGGAGGGTTGGACTTGTTCAAGGACGAGGTGAATGCCTTTGGCGCCAAGCTGCTCGCGGGCAAGGTGGACGTCGAGTTCCATCTCTATCCAGGCGTGCCCCATGCTTGGGAGTGGTTGAGCCATGAGTGCCCTGTGACGCAGAAGGCAGTGAACAACAGAGTCTTCGCACTCCGTAGTTTGTAGAGTATGCACTAGGCGCATGAGGTTTGGGTTTGGTGGTGTTCCTGTTCCCGTGTTTTGATAGGCTTTTGGCATTTGTACTTGATGGTCAATGAGATCCAGTGGTTCATGTTTCAGCGAGCAGAGACTGGGCAAACACGATGACAGCATCGCGCAAGGTTTGGGCGACCTTCGCTTGTGCCCAGAAGTGCGTTGCACTGTACACCTCAACACCTCGAAACTTGGAGTTGGGTACCGCCTGCAACCGGGCAGTCCAAGTCCTGAGCTTTCGGACGGGCGTAAAGACATCGTTGTCGCCGTATACTACCAGAGTGTCATGTTGGGTCAACTTATTCTCCGGGTTGTCTACAGGGGCCAGCATGTTAGCGCAGAACCAGACAGCGAGCTGAGACATGGAGGAGAAATGGATGGAAGAAGTCAGGAGTAGATAATACGCGTTTTCAGCATCCGCATTGTATGCGTTTGAGTGAGCTGGGTTAACGTAGGATGTTCATCATGCAAATGGAAGGAAGACAAGTAATACAGTATGGACCTACCAATTGGCTTTGGAGCTTCTGGCGACGTAGCAGATTTTTTGCCAGGCTTGGCTGGGAGCCGATTCCAGGTCTTCCGAGCGAGGCTGGAAATTGGCGTAGGGACCGACATGGCAATAAAGTTTGTAACTATGCCCTGAAGAGGTGACACCAGAAGATATGCGGGTCGATACTGAGTTCGTCCTATGATAGAGGGCAGGTGATCTGTAGCGGCATGCTTCGAGGTTGAACAGGCTGCATCACGAGTGGAATTTGGACCATCACCGTCCCTAATCTCGGTCAGTTGGGATGCCTTGGGTCCTTTCTTGGTTTTGGCCATGAGCTCTTCAATCCCGTGCCGTATTCTCTCCTCAAGCTCGACGGACAGTGAACGTCGGGGCTCATGGGGCCTACGAATATCCTCGATGCCGCCAACACGGAGCCCCCCAGTCCGCCGCGGCGATCCGGCGTGCTGGCGGTCCACAAAGTCGGCGCGCAGGTCAGCCAAAGTTGTATTCTGCTTCTCTGCGAGATGCTCTGCCCTCAATCGGATCTCAGCAGCCGGCGTTCCGTTTTCAGGTGTCTCAAACAAAGCCATAACCGGTTCGATTTCCGGTAGTTGAGCAGTGATCATAGAGCCGTACGAATAACCGCCCATCAAAAGAACAGGCTTCGTGCTGGCAGCAGAAAGAGGGGTTGCTTCCATCCATGTTGGCTCAGGAGTGGGCGGCTGAAGCTGAATCTTGGCTGCAACTCTGCCTTCCAGTTCGACCTCGTTCTCGCGAACTTCAGAATGGGACCGGCGGAGAGTAATATGCGGATATGGGTTCAGGCAATGAACGTAATGGGTGACGAAGCCTATCACTGACTTGTAGTCAGCCTGTTCTGCCTTTCCCGTCCAGGAAGTCTTTCCAGCCGATCCATGAGCCCCTCTGAAATTGAAGGTCGTAACCAAGAAGCCCATCCGCAAAAGGGCACTTGCAACGATTCCCACTACGGGATCATCGAAGCTGCCGCCCAGAGGTGCATAGGGATGTGCAAAGATGGCGGCGTGTTTCTTCCATTGGGCGGTATCAGACGTGGGCGCGAGTGACTCGGGGTGGTAGACACGACAGTCTATGTCGAGGGCGTCGTGGAGACTCGGCACCGTAAAGGTGATGTTAGGTTCTGGCAGCATTTTCTTGCTGCATACCCCCAAGCAAGCTTCAGCTTGCCATGAGCGAGGGAGTTGGGCTGAAGCAATTCGCCATGTCGTCGCCGCAGAGTTGATGCTGTTGGACGCGCGTTATCTTTCCAATTTGCACCTCGAAAGGTCCTCCCAAATCTGACTGCCGGTTGGGTGGGTCTCGGCTGGCCAATCAGAGAGCGGCTAATGACCGCACTGATCCGCAAGATCCGCCATCCCTGTCTTTAATCGACCTTCACAACCACAGAAACTGCTCTCAAGTGGAATTTTGGGCTTGTTGACGTCTCGCTTCTAGAGAGGAAATGCATTGATCCAGCCACGTATGCCCCTTCGAATTGATAGCTTAGCATCGTGTCATCAGCGGACTTCCAGGTTGACGGCCCGGACCCGCAAATCACAACCGCGACATTGGGCCCTCTTGAGGATCGAGACGCCCAACAAAGACAGGAACAAATCTGGGGTTTGTTTTCTTTCCATATGTTGTGAAGCCAATTGCCATATGTCGAGTACGAGTAGGTGACTTATGATCTATGTGTTGGCAGCCAGAGGTCAAGCGGTGAATTCCCCCGCAGTTCGATATCAAGCACATGCTTTGACGGCCGCTGACATGTGAAAGGAAAGGTCTGCCTTGCTTCGTATTCTACAGTTGCCCAACCGCTACACTGGATATCGGGAATATCTCCGGCTTTTCATACGTACCACAAGCCTGACTCAGGTCTCCAAGCAGAGCATCAAGCGTTGCCCTTTTCATGAACCACTTTCCAGGTCCGACCTTGATGAATTCACAGGGAGTAATGCCCGTTCTTCATAATACGGGAGAGACACCTCAAGCGAGCGACTCCGTCCCCCGCATTCCATTCCTGCCATCAGCTACCCGACCTTACCTTATGCTACCACCCAAGTGCAACCCAGCGAAGCGGTGCCTTGCATGTCTCGCCTTCACATTGCTCGGCTATGCACACAGTCTCCATTTCTGTGCGATCTTTTCAGGTGCTGAGGTCATGGATTTCCGAGTTACAGACGGAGTCTCTGTATATGGAAAGAAGATCGTCTGGCCTCTCCAGTCTGGCAGTGTAAAACCTGCTTCTTCACACCTAGCGATACGGAGATTCCCATCACACCAGGTGTTGACCTGTTGGGCTGTCGGGCACTGATTGGTGGGCAGTGGTGGGGCGGGCCGCTGAAAATGCCCAGACTGAGATTCTGGGGTCAGCTGCGTGCCCCAAACCGCCCCGCCTGCTGCATCCCATCTTTCCCCACGCCTACGCCTTTTCTGTCTTTGTTCGTCTTCAGCGCCCGTTGAATCCCTGTCGGCGGCACATCGTCAGGTGGCCTGCTTCGTCCTTTTGCTCCGGCCGCCGGAACGACATCAAAATGTTCCCTGATACCCCGTCACCCTGTTTTGCTTTTCTTCTGCTGTCTGCCAGGAGTTGCGGCTACAGATACCCAACGGTGTCCCCTCGACTCGCGGCGCGTCAACTCAACTCCCACCACGACAAACTTACTCAAACGCCCGCCCGTCCTCCGTGACCGTTGACCCTTAAACCAACGCTACGTCACCCGTTGTAAGCCCAAGCGTGTCCAGATCAGCCACGAGGAAACCACGCAACCCATCCAACCCTCGCTCCGAATGCCTCACATCCTGAAAAACGACTCCCTGTCTCGTACCTCCAACCTGCCCACCTACTACAGCCTGCGAACCAATCTTTTCCCTTCCCGCTCCTCCTCCTCCTCCTCCTCCTCCTCCTCTTCCGGCTCCTCTCTGCCGTCATTTCCCCGCAATGACGGACCTGCTCGTTCATGGCCCTCCCATTATTCAAGTCAACACTGTTGAGGATGGCAAGCTCAAAGCGTCCAAGAGGCCGAGGCCGAGGCCGGCGCCGCTAAAGCTGAAGAAGAAAACATCACCTTCACACTCCTACATCCCACCATTAACCAAGATTGTCCGGGACGCTAGCAACCTTGTCTTATCATGGCGAGATGGCCTCACCGAGTCGGAACGCGAGGATAAGAGGCGGACGGAGGAGAGGATGCAGATTCTGGCAGCGCGCATGCACAGCGTAAGCAGGCACCATGCTTCGGAGGGGGCACGTGCACTCTGGTGATCATGTACTAACACCACACCAGGCTACTTCGCTGCGGGATTGGAACGCCGCTGCTAAAGAATTAGATGCGCTCGAAGGGAATGACGAATGGAAGCTCGACGATGCAAGTGGCGACTACCACCCCCAACTGATCCGACTCAAGCTCAAGGAGTTGGATGCTGCCCGGATCGACTGTGATATCAGCACCATGATGTATCTCATCCGAACAGCCCTCTCGCGAGACCTTGGTGGAATGGGAAACATTGACTTGTACCGCCATTCGTACATTGGGACCAAGAGCCTCATCGAACGCTACGTGGACTCGGCCGTCAAAACGATCGAGGCACTGGTGGAGAAGAGTGCCTACTCGATCCCGGCCGGCATGGAACCCCAAGATTTGCTGGAGGGCATGCTCTACGCTCGACAGAGTTTCGGAAGGAGTGCTCTGCTCCTGAGCGGCGGAGCAACCTTTGGCATGTCCCACATCGGCGTCTTGAAGGCACTCTATGAATCCAAGCTGCTGCCGCGCATCATCTCGGGTGCTTCGGCTGGTTCAATTGTTTGTGCTGTTCTTTGTACACGCAAGGACGAAGAAATTCCCGCCTTGGTCGAGGCGTTCCCTTATGGAGACTTGGGCGTTTTCGAAGGCGAGAAGGACGGTCTTTCTGATCACATTCGACGACTCCTTACCGAAGGGTGCTGGGCCGACATATCGAACCTGACCAGGGTAATGCGCAGCTGGCTCGGTGACGTGACATTCCAAGAGGCCTACAACCGGACAAGAAGAATATGCAACATTTGCGTGTCTTCAGCTTCGATTTACGAGCTGCCTAGGCTGCTCAACTACATCACGGCCCCAAATGTCATGATCTGGTCAGCCGTAGCAGCTTCGTGTTCGGTTCCTCTCGTCTTCCAGGCTGCCTCTTTGCTAGTCAAAGATCCAGCAACCGGTGCCCATGTGCCCTGGAACCCAACACCACAACACTGGATTGATGGCTCGGTGGACAATGACCTGCCCATGACCCGACTTGCCGAGATGTTCAACGTCAACCATTTCATCGTCTCACAGGTCAACCCACATATCGTTCCTTTCCTCTCCAAGGACGACCGTCTTTATCCGGCGACAACCCCAGGAAAGCTTCGTCAGCAGAAAGAATCCCCAGACAGCGGGGCCTGGCTAGACACGCTCACAACACTGGCCAAGGATGAAACACTCCACAGACTCCAGTTCATGACAGAGTTGGGCATCTTTCCCAACCTGTTTACCAAATTGCGCTGCATCTTAAGCCAGAAGTACTCGGGGGATATCACCATTCTTCCCGAGACGGCTGTGCATGACTTGCCTCTGATCTTGAAGAACCCCACACCGGACTTCATGATGCGCAACTGCCTGATTGGTGAGAGGGCAACCTGGCCTAAACTCAGCCGCATCCGTGATCGACTGGCTATTGAGCTGGCGCTGGACCAGGCCGTTCACAACCTGAGGGCCCGGGTGGTGTTCAGCAAGAGCCAGGTAGAGCTTCGTCGTCTTGTGGGAGTCTCAGAGCCGCAGGGCCCGACGAGAAGAACACTTCACAGCAGAGGTAAAAGTGTTGAGCTCACGACCGGAGGCTATGCACGTTCTAGTTATACGCCTTGTGACCAAGAGCCATCATCTGGCGAAGCGACTCCTGTAAGAGCTTGGGACAGAAGACGCCGCAGTTCTGGTGGTAGCATCCAACTGCTGGCGGCCAGACACGAGAAGCTTTTCCAGAATATGCAGGATATGGAGGACGAGTGGACGGACAAAGAGTCGGAAGAGGATGAAAAACTAGAGATGAGCCTTCGTGGCCGGAACAGGATGCACCGGGCCGGTACACGACGTCCTGGTAGCAAAACACGTGCTACCAGCAGACCCCGTACGAGGAGCAAGCCACGACTCAAGCGTGCTAGCCAGAGCCACGGTAGCTTGCGTGCTGGACGGCCCGTACATCACGATTACTCCCATTCGCCCGGGATACTATTATATGACTTCGCAAAGCCTCTATCTCCAAGTCATGCGGGAGACGACTCGGCAGTGGCAATGGAGGATTTCAACGTTGACGACCCGCACAAAGAATCGCAGGTGGCTATTACCCCGGTCGGCATCAAGATCGTGAGATCCTCCCCTCCAAGAAACAATCATCATTCAGATGCGGATGTCGACAGCGATTCGGACCCCTATCACAGCGGCTCACCACGAAAAGACTCCGTGCTATAGCCCAGGATGATGCAGTCAGAGATGAAATAGTTATGTTTTGCAGAACCGTTGGTAGCCAGGAAACGACAAGTACATGTGTTGAGGCGGAGAAGTGGAGAAGCTTTCACGTGAAATCTCGGCGGTTGCGGCGGTGTTTGCTTGAGTCTATTGTTCTGCACTTGCTCATGACATTGTGTGGTTGATGGAGCTTTGTTGTTAGGAAGATACCAGATATGATTTGAATACAAATGCTTTTTGCACATTTATGTCGATTTATTTGTACTTTATTAGTTTTCTCAGAGAGTTTGGCTATAATGGAGGTGCATTGGGTGCAACAGCTTGAGTGTGTCTTGAAGTGTGAACTGGTTGGCTGTTGTGTTGGTTTCAGTGAGATCCCAACCCCCAAATATAACTATTAATCTTCCTTGATTTCAATCATTCCCAAGGTCTCTCTTTGGATCAACGGATCTACTTACCAATGACCCGAGTCTACATCAATATTGAACAGCAGATGCCCGACTCTACCACAATCAAACTCCAAGCTCTTGGTGTTCTGAGTACATCTCAGACAGATGATATACATGTCGCTGTAACTATTTTACACACTCGTTATCTTTTATCTCAATGTCAGCTGATCGATAATGGGCCAGCAGGATATATCAGCAGGTTTCTCCTTTGTAAATCATCAGGGGACGACACACTCCTATCAAGCAGCAAAATCTTGTGTTCTGTGCCTCCCTCCTTCGAGTCCAAAAAGCAGAGGCAATCCCAACTATGGGTGCTGAGCTGGGAAGCAAAAGATAACTTTTGATTTGACCGACCCAGGGATCGAACCTGGCACCTTTTGTGTGTGAGACAAACGTGATAACCACTACACCAGCCGGCCTGTGAAGTATGTTAATTAGCGAGGTAATTAGGACTATTGGTCTACTGAGAAGGAGCTCATCACTTGTTTAGTTGTGCGGTTGTGGCTCGGTTCAGGTCGTCGTTGGGGGCTTGTCTCTTCGTCATTCGTGGGCAATTCTAGGCGCCACAGAATCGATGTCATGGTGTGTATTATCATTTTTGTATCCAAGCCAAGCAAAAAGAAAATGCAAATTTCCCCGCCCAATCCCACCCAAATTATGCAAACTCCGTCTTTCCTTTTCCCGGCCAACTTCTGTCCAACCACTATCACGGCTCCCCAGCTAGACCTTCCTCACACCAACCCCTCAAAGCTTCGCCTTGGCACCCTCAAGTAACTTATTCCCCCACTGAGCCATCTCAAACTTTCTCACCTTTCCACTCCCCGTCAATGGCACCGCAGCAGGAACCCCATCATGGCCCAGCCAAAACACATGAGTGGGCGCCTTGTGCTTCCCCAGCTTTCGCCTACACCACTCACGCACCTCCTCAACAGTGGGCTTCGTGCTAGCAGTGTGAGCAGGGTCAAGCTGAAGAAACGCACCGACAACCTCGCCATAGTGTGCATCCTTCAGCCCGACAACCACAGCCATGGAGATGGACGGGTGGACGACCAGCCGTTCCTCAATCTCGAGCGGGTAGATGTTCTCCCCTCCTCGAATGATGATGTCCTTGAACCGACCGGTAATGGTGCAGTATCCACGCTCGTCAAAGACGGCCTCGTCACCGGTGTGCAGCCACAAGACGCCGGCCTCGTCCTTCATCATGCAGTCGTTGGTCTTTTCCGAGTTGTTCCAGTAGCCGGCCTGGAGCTGGTACCCGCCGATGCAGAGCTCACCCCGGGTGCCGATGGGCACAATCACACCGTCGCGGTCCACAATTTTGGCTCGGGCGTGAGGCATCAGAGTGCCAACGGTGGTGAGACGGGTGTCGATGGGGTCGTCGGTGAAAGCGTTGAAGCAAGTGGGAGAGGCCTCGGTGAGACCGTAGCTGGATGTGAACTCCTTCATGCCGAGCTTGGAGACCATGAGCTCCATTAGGTAGCGAGGGACGGGGGCGCCGGCCACGATGCCGGTGCGGAGTCGGAGGTCGGCCGCCTTGAGGTTCTTGGCTTCGGGAAGAGTCAAAAGACTGTCGAACATGGCTGGGACGCCATGAACAGCGGTGCACTGTTCCTCAATGATGGTCCGGAGGGTAGCAGGTGCGTCGAACACCTCGGCAGGGTAGATGATCTTTCCACCGTGAGTGATGACGGCCATGAGGCCAAGCACCAGACCGAAGCAGTGGAACAGAGGAGGCGGGCAGCAGAGAACGTCGTTGTGTGTGAGTCTCATGCGGTCTCCGATGAACCTGGAGTTGTTGACAATGTTGTGATGAGTGAGCATTGCAGCTTTGGGAAGACCGGTTGTGCCGCTGGTGAACTGGAGGTTGCAAACAAGGTGAGGAAGCACCTTGCTCTCAGCATGATGAAGGCGCTCGGGATCTACCCTGGCTCCTTGGGTGAGAAGCTCCTTGTAGGTTGGGTAACCCTCGGAATCACCGCGAAGGATCACAACCTTGGGGCCAGTCGCTCTGGCAGCAAGTTGTGTGAGTAGTGGGCCTTGATCGAGACGGCCAATCTTCTTGGTGGTGAAGAAAACCTTGCATTCTGGATCGTTGTTAGCATCACGGTGATCACCCATCAGAGCTGGGACATACCCGAGAAGTCGAGACCGTACAAGGCCTCAGTAGGGGTATAAGTGTTGTTCATGATGACGAGAATGGCTCCTATCCTGGTGGCGGCGAAGAAAACAGCAGCATATTGTTCGCAGTTGCCAGCCATGATGCCGACTCTGTCACCAACACCGATGCCCATCACTAGAAGGGCGGCGGCCAGCAGCCGACTGTAGTGATTGAGCTCATTGTAGGTCCATCTCGCTCCTGTCCATGGAATCAGAATTCCCTCTCTGTTTCCGTGGTGCAGGCACTGAAGGTTGAGGAGTTCTCCGAGGGTGAGGTCGACAAGAGGAGGATCTGTTGGGCCCTTGAGAAGGGACAGCCTCTGAGGTTGTGGGAGGACAACGGCCTCTTCGACGGGATTGTGTACGGCAGACATTTTGATAACAATCTGGCGTGAACTGTGTGATTCCCGGCTGTCTGGAGGAAGGGCGATGGCGAGAAGCTCGGGGTTTATTCTCGGCTCGATATTAACGTATGTAAAAGCCCCGGTCGACAAGAGCAAGACTGGTACTACCAGAACGACAGAACGGCTTCACAACTTCTTCAACAAATTACAAGACATCCCAGAAGAGTCGAGAACCGCCATGCCGGGGCCGGCAACGGGAGGGTTATGACGGAATGGCATGCGGCCCTACACACCCATGAAGCAGAAGGAGGGGGGGACCCCCTTTTGCTGGAGACCAAATTTGTGCCGCATGGCCAGGCTTCCTGGCAACCGGTGGCCAATCGTGAATGTGACGCGTCCTCATGTCGGCATGTCCAGCCAGCCACTGATTAGATTGATAAGATGTGATTCACACAAGCTCCCCTTCCACCGATCCTGTTGTGATGCTGCTGTCTCCTGACCTTGGGCCTGTCGAGTCAGACCTGGACTGCGTGAACAGCATCTCCAGTGCTTCGTTTCTCCATCGGATGCGGTCAGTCGGTAGGAGAAGAAGTGAAGATCCTCGGCTGGAACACAGAGAAGGTGGGGTGCATGGCAGATTTTTCTCTCTTGCTCCGAGAAACTTGGCCCGCAGAGGTTTGCCGTGAAGAGCGGAAAGGACGAGATGGACAGTTTGGTGCTAGCTCCATCTGATAAAGTCGAAGGCTGCAACTGAGCAGGGGGCAATGGTATGATTTTCAGACCCGCACTGTCCACTGCAACCCCTGTAAAATGCCTCAGAACAGCCGGCATCAAAACGATCTGATAAGATTAATCATGCCAAGTCTTTGTGTCGTGGGTTTTCACGTTTTTTTCGTCTCTGTCTCGGAAGAGAAGACCTTTCTACAGCTGAGTTCGTGCCTCACTCTTTTATTCTTGTGACATGGTTCTTTACAACGAGGAGAGACTTGCCAGTTGCCATGGCCTGCAGAATGATGCCATCAAAGTCACACAACGTCCTCGGAATTTCTCAAGTCTTCTGTTCTGTGTCCCCTCCCTCCGAGGTCGGTTGGCCAAGGGTGGAGGTCTGACAGGGGTCTGCAGACAAAAATTATCTGATCCGCTTTCTGGCGTCCGAACAAAGTTATCAGATCCGTTCCCCAGCACGCCATGGCTTCTGTGCAACCACCCATTGGCCATCGTTTCGGAGCCTTTGGCTGGAAAGATGAAAGCAGCAAACCGGTTTCCACCGGCACCATGGATCTAGGAGCCACGCCTTCGGTCCTCGTTTGACCCAAGAAGCATCTCTTCGGTTGCGAGTTGCCCTGGGGGTTGCATTTCATTGAGAGTCTAGTGGGGGAGGGGCATCCTTGTTTTATTCTTTCTGTTTATTTTCCCACTGGACATGTGAAGACGAATTGGGACAGCTTTTCCGAAGGTGTAAAAAAAAAAAAAAAAAAAGCTACGTGTAGTCTTCTTGAGTGTCAGACAAAACTACCACTCTCTCATCAGTGTAGTAGTGTCGTCATACGTTTCTCCCGCGAACCCGATCACACACAGTATCACAATGGCGTCAACGCAAACGAAAGCGCGTCTCCAACTCGCGGAGTACGCTGCGTCTTCCGAGCCCATCCTCAAACTCCCTCACCCCTACCAGACCGCCTACCACGTCGTCAAGGGCCAGGAGGGCTTCCAGCTCCAAGCCCGTGAGGGCCTCAAGCCCCTTCGCGAGCCTCTTCACAACGATGCCATCTTCTTCACAGCTCCCGAGGACCTCAAGCTCGGCGACAAGCCAAAAGACTCCAACAACACCGCCTGGGGCAGAGCAAGACGGACGGCGTCCGTCTCCATCACCTGGAAGGGCGAGCAACCACCCACCGTCGGCCAAGTGTGGCTCATCACCTACGCCGTCTTCATCCTCCGCCCCTCCGAGGAAGCCTTCCGCCTCGCCCTCTTCGGCTCCGGCGTCGACAAGCTCTCCTCTCAGCTCAAGGCCGTCGGCCTAGCCATTGACCACCCCACCACCGCCATCAAGGACGTCCCCCCAACAAAGGAGCTCGTCATCTCCCGCGGTGCCTTCTGGCAAGGCGCCGGCTCCCCCTTCGGCTCCCGCCCCGCCTGGGTCCCCGAAGAGCAGGACCCCGACCTCTCGGGCTACCCCCTCCCGCCCCCCGAGTACGTCATAACCAGCGACTCCTCCGCCCTCTGCTGGCACCCAAGGCGCCGGGCGAAGCCCATCCCCGGCTCCGTCATTTACAGCCGGTACATCCCCCACCTCAAGGAGACATTCAGCATGATCGCGCTCGACTACAAGAACGACGAACACCTCAACTTGTTCCACACCTGGCAGAACGACCCTCGCGTTTCCCAGGGGTGGAACGAGACGGGCACGGTCGAGCAGCACAGGGAGTACCTCCGCAAGGCGCACGAGGATCCCCATCAGATCACCATTCTCGCGCGGTTCGACGACGTCTGCTTTGCTTATTTTGAGGTGTACTGGGGCAAGGTATGTTCTTCCCACCCTCCTCATCAACACCTTGACATTTGGAAAGAAATACTAACAAAAAAACAGGAGGACCGCATCGGCGCGTACTACTCTGCCGGCGACTACGACCGCGGCAGACACTCCCTCGTGGGCGACGTCCGCTACCGCGGGCCCCACCGTGTGAGCGCCTGGTGGTCGAGCTTGATGCACTACCTCTTCCTTGACGAGCCCCGCACCATGAGCGTCGTCGGTGAGCCCAAGTACACCAACAGCTCGGTTCTCATGTACGACCTCATGCACGGCTTCGGTCTGGACAAGTTCATCGACCTGCCCCACAAGCGCTCCGCCTTTGTGCGTTGCTCGCGGGAGCGCTTCTTCCAGCTTTGCCCTCTGGATGAGAACGACAAGGTGATGGGCGGTACTGGTGTTGGGCTGGTTCCTAAGCTTTAATTTTTTCTCTGTGTGTGTAATACGTAATGTCTTTTTTCTTCAGTTGTTATTCTGGATGGATGGGTTTGGGCAACATGGATGGTTAGTGTTAAAAGTTGGTCATTCCAATATTCTTCAACATTTCTCGTACCTGTGGCCTAAAAACTTCAATCACGACAAGTTTTGTTGTAACCAAAAGAAAAGAAACGTCCCCTATATGTTATAAGATCTAAACCCTAGTCATACCAAATCCAACCACGTACTTTTTGTGAACCCAAAATCTCGCTATGCATCTCAAAACACCCTCACAACTTTTGGCTGTTTCCAAGCCCCAAGTGATTCCAGCAGACTGTACAACCGCTTTGTTAGTGCCATCGTAGCTCGAGTTTCAGGATGCCAAAAGAAACTTACTCGTAAACCCAAGATCATCCCCAAAGAAGGCCTGCGAGACATCCTCACCGGCCGACACACCAGTCGCAGGCCAGTACGAAACCGCCTTCTTCCCCACCGCCAACCCAATCATGGGCGGGATCTCATCCAGCTTAAGGAAGACAGGCTCCTTTCCAGAAGCAATCTCAATCATCCTCTGATGAATATTATTCCCAGCGAAAAAACCCATATGCATAGCCCCGCCGCACCTCTTAATCCCCGACCACTTTACCAAATCCCCAATAGCAAAGTGATCACTCCAGTTTGGCGTCTCAGCCGGGAAAGCCAAGCTACTCTGGATCTTCACATACCCCTCCTCATCCAACACACCAGTCTCCTTCAGCCCCAAAAACTCCGTCGACGGCACAGACCGGGACACCGCCAAGCTGACCTGATCGGCGAGGATGCTCTCCCCATCGGTAAACCACACCCTGACCGCCTTCTTCCCCTGCTCGTCCACCACCTCCTCCGTCTTATCCAACCTAGTGCTCATCCTCACGCCAACCCCCGCCTCAAGCAACAGCTCCAAACTCTTATCCTTGACCTCATCCGGCAGCGGCTCCGAACTGAGAAGCTTATCCCTCGAGTGCACAAGCGTGACCTTCAACTGAGGCTGGACAAGCTTCAGCTCAGCAGCCATCTCGATACCGACCGCACCACCGCCCACAACCACCACGCCGTGGCGGGCAGTAGTGGCAGCACGGATATGGTCGCCGGCCTCAAAGAGAAACTGTTTCCTGCGGAGAGACTGCGGAACCACAGGCCAGACGCGGCGGAGGCCGGCGGCGGCGACCAAAAAGTCATATGAAAGGGTGCTTGTGTTTTCTGGGGAGGACACCAGGCCGTGGGGGAGGTAAGTGGCCGTCTTGGAGGTTTGATCAACTGACTTGACAGAGCCGTGGATGACGCGGATGTTTTGGGATTGGGAGACGGCGGGGACGTCTTCGTATCTTACCCAGGACTTGGCCGCGTAGTCTTCGTCGGCCAGGGCGAGGGGGGAGCCGATGAGGTGGTCTGGAGGGGTGTGTGTTAGCATATGGTAGGCCAAAATAGAGGCGTAAATGAAAAGACTACTGACAGAAGCCATCACGTTCGTCTACAATGGTGATGTCAACGTTGAACTGTGGTGTCTCGATCACTGGCGCGCCCTCGACTGGCTTGGGGCCGCATCGTGGTGCGAGACCACTGCAGAGATCTTGGAGGTTGAGGGCGGCGGAAAGCCCGCCGTAGGAGCCGCCCACGACGAGAACTTTGAAGGGCATGGCCTGGGTGGTGAGGGCGGGTGCTTGGACGATGGATCCCATTGTGGTCGTGCTGGTGTGTGTAAAGAGAGAGAGAAGAAAGTGTGTATATCCAGATGCAGTAATAACAATGTAGATGCAGATGGAACTGATGTCAGTGACCGCTGCACAATGTCAATCTTTTCTTCTCTCACGGGAAACCTGAATGTATGATGGGAAAATGGGAAGGGGGAATGGGATGAGCGAAAGACCCCCCGACTTTCACTTTCTTGGACTTCATATCCCGATCCCCCCACCTTCTTTTCCCCCGGTGCCCCCGAAGAGTTGCAATATGGACACTTGCCCCACAAGATCATCCTTCCATGCCCGTTTTTACCCTCCCCATTGGAGCCCTTTGCGCCGTTGTGTCATTTTGTGCATCCGCTGCGCTGGCTGCACCCCAACAGCTGCTGGCCGGCCAGGAGTGCCAGGGTGCCGAAGTGCCTCATCAGCAGCAAGCAGCAGCAGCAGCAGGGGAAAATTGACAAACGGGGGCTCCACCTCTTCCCTGGAGACGGGGGGACGTTGGCACATGCAACATGTGCCATCCGCGGAAAACAACCATGTCACCGGCATCGGAATTGTGTCGTTCTAGGTCCAGATGGTGGTATCCTTTCCTTTTTGCCCCTTTGTCTTTATCTTCTCCAAGATCAGATTATCATTTTGACACAAGTCCCAACCCTGGATTGTGTTGTGCGACTTCCAAGACGCAACTTCAGAAGGGAAAAAAAGGTCCCCCCCGCTCTGAATTTGAACCGGCAAGGTGCGCCCCGGTGCAACCCACCAGAAGTGACCCACCTCTTTCTGCAGGCTGATCTTATCAGATCATCAGATCATCGCTCAAGCAGGGATGGGCGGCTTCCGGTTCGGCCACACCGGTAAAACGCGGTACCGCATTTGCCGACGGTCTCCGTCGGTCATTCAACCCTAACCCTTTTTCTCCCAATTCTTTTAAACAACCTGACAACGTCAACATGCACGATGCTCAACAATTATTGTATGCTCATATTCTAGTCCAAGAGCCCATCTATACCACATCAAGAACCAGGAAACTCCTTCCCCCACTCCTCCTTCCTATACCCCCCCTTTGGCACACCCCCGTTCTTCAGCCCACCCAAGAAGCTCGTGTGCAACCCATACAAATCCGGGTTCTGCCTCAACGCCTCCCTTTGAGCCAGCACATCTTCCAAATCCTGCCCAACATCAAAATACTTGCCCCTCAGCACCTCCTTCCCCACCCCCGTCGCAAGCGCAACACACACCATCCCGTTCAGATACGGGGAGTCATCATAGATATCCAGCGCATTCACAAACTTGCTCTGCGCCTGAGGCGGAAGAGTAGACACAGATTCCGGTGAGTATTCTAAGGTATTTTCTGTTAGCCTATACCTTTAAGTAGTAGCATATGTGGAAGGACACACTCTTCAGCGTCATCGCGCTCTTAATCCCCCCAGGGTGCAGCGAATACATGTGCACCTCCTCTCCCAAACCATCAATGTCAAGCTCCTTTTGCGCACAGGCGGTTAGGTTGATCAGTGCTGCCTTGCTGGAGCAGTACCCGGTGCTATATGGTATAGCCACCGTCCCGGCCCTCGAGGCAATATTCAGCACGCAGCCACTTCGCTGTTGTCGAAAATACGTGAGGAGCAGCCTCATGAGGTAATACGGCCCGTGGAAGTTGACCGCAATCTCCTTGATGAAATCCTGGGGCGCTTGGTCGTGAAGCTATATCCCATTCATCAGTACCAATTCGACATGCCAAACCGTGAAAACATACCGGCCCAAGCCCGTTAGCCCCAGCATTGTTGATCAAAATATCCGCCCTACCATGCAGTTCCAAAGTCTAAACACCCAGTTAGCCATCTCACCCCTACCCCCTTGAAAAGGAAAAGAAAAACCCGCCTCCTTAACAAGAGCCTCACAGCCCCCAAGCTCAGCAACATCACACTTTACAAACGACACATCAGCAGCTCCAAACCGAAGACATCTCTCCTCCAGCTCGGGCGGTGGCGGCGTCCGGTTGTAAGTCAAGACCAGCTTTGCCCCCGCGACAGCAAAAGACTCGGCCAGTCCTCGGCCGATTGCTCCCGCTGCGCCGGTGATGATGGTTACTTTATTGCGGAGGGATCCCCTGTACTTGGAGGGCTCGATGAAGGGGTAGATGTCGGTGCGGAAGCGGGGGGTGAATTGGGCGGTTTGGTCGGTCATGGTTGCTTAGGCAAGAAGATCAAGTGCTTGATGATAAAGCCAAGTAGTTTGGACTGAAGAATGTGATTTCAGTTCTGGCTTTGAAGTGTCCACTCTCGTGGTGACATATCACAAGAAGGGTCACAGCCCCGCGGGGTAACAGAGGTGAGGTGGGATTACCCCGAGTCTTCTCCGAGTTTTGACTGTTGGTTTCTCGGAGGTTTTCTGGATAAATATATGCGGTGTGTGCGGATTACTTGTTGGGGACGGACATAATTCTGGACCGCTGACCTATTATGAACAGAAGGAATAGAGCCGTTGATTGCATGAACATTGGGTATTTATAGGTGCCTTGACAGACCGGCTACCTTACCTTTCTATTGATGTCGACTATCTTGACAGTTCTAGTCGCCATCTTAATCTCAAGAGGCTTTTTTCCAAATTACTTGGATACACAGTCAACAGAGAAACACTTCAGACCATACCTATATTTGCCCACAGTTTTTACTTCATTCCTATCAGCTCTCAAACACCATTTTCCAGAATCATAGACTTCAACCCTCATAATCCGCCCAAATAATCATGACCATATGTTTACATTTCCACGACCTTGCCCCCCCTTAAGTCCACTCACTCCAACTGATCCCCCCCCTCTTATACCCCCCCTCCGCTCCCGCTCTATACACCACCCCATCCCTCTCGAACTGCGGCCCCTCGGCATCAACAATATACCCCAACTCGCACCTATCAAACCTAACCTTCTTCTGCTGCTGCTCATAAAAAACATCAAACCTCTTCCCGAGCGCATCATGCAAGTTGGCCACATTCCCCTGCGGATGCAGCGCCTCCCACGGCCTGACACAAGTCCTCCCCTTGCAAGACTTGAGCACAAACAACAAAGAATCCAACCGGGCAATCACCTTGTGAAACTCCACCCCAAGAAGAGTCTTGGGCTTGGTAGTCGTAGGATGAAGCAAATTGTTGATTTGGTAGGGGTCAGTCTTTCCAACATTAGCATCTTTGCCATTTCATGTCAGGTAAAAAACGGGAAGGGGGGGGGGGAGGACTCACACTCAAATCATAAAGCTCATGCTCATTATTGCACCAAACCGCGTAATAAAAATTATACCCCCTCCCAATAATCCTCAACCCCTTGTACGTGTTATTCAGCGTCAACCTCTCCTCATCCTCATCAAACAACTTGCCCCCCTCCGAAACAGCAAACCCCCAAAACTCCACCGTCACATGCTCGTGTCTCGTCTTGACCGTGTCCTCAATGTCGTTCCGACTCAGCGGAATCGCCTCACCATCAAAGTCCGCTCGGTGAGGCAAACCGGCAATGTTAAGAATCGTAGGCGCCAAGTCAACGTGCGTGGTGACAATCTCCGAAACCACCCCCTTCGCCACGCCAGGACCGCGAATGATAAGCGGGATGTTGATATCCTCCTCAAACCCGCACTCCTTCCCAGGATTAAGACGGTGCTGACTGATATGATACCCATTATCGGTCGTGTAAAAAATGTACGTATTATCCAGAACGCCATGCTCCTCCAACCGCTCCACAACCGAAGCAACCAGCTCGTCGACCGACTGCAGGGTGCGAAGCCTCTGGCGGTAAAAATGATCATTGTAGTTAATATTCTCTTGGTTGAGCTTCTTGCGAAGCCGGACCCAGTTCGCCCCCGTCGGCTTGTCAGGGTTGAAGTTGGGGGTCCGGGGGATCTTGACGTCTTTGAACAAATGCTCGTGGCGCTTTGCCGGGACGGGGGGGCCGAACTTGGCGAACTCCTCAATGTCGGGGAGGTTGCCCCAGTCGTCGCCCATGTCATCCCCCAGAGTGTTCGACTCGACGTTGCTGTGGGGAGCGACGGGGGCGATGCCGAGGAAGAAGGGGCCGTCGGCTCTGACGGCTTCGTCGACGAAACCGAGGGACTTCTCCGCGAGGACGTCGACAGAGTGGAATCCCTCGTAGCTCTTGGGGGGGTCCTGGTTCCGTTGGAAGGAGGAATTGAGATAATTGTAGGTGTATGGGTCCAGGAGAAAGTCGGAGCCGTTCCAGCCGGCCGGGTAGGGCGAGTTGTAGTTCTCGACAGTGTGGGCGTTGAACAGCTTGCCGGTGTAGTAGGTGTTGTAGCCGGCCTCCTGAAGCCAGATTGGGAGGTAGTTGTTGTTCAACCCTTGACTGATGAACTTGGGATAGCCACCTGGGATACCTGGTAAGCTCGTGCCCGGCACAGCGTAGTGAGAGGAATCTTACCATGTGGAGGGTTGACATCGGTGACATTGGTGTTGTGAGCTTGCTGGCCGGTCAAGAGAGATACTCTGGCGGGGCAGCAGATGGCTGTGGTGCAGTAGTGGCGCTTGTAGAGGGTGCCCTCGTCGAGAAGGTGCTTCTTGATCAGGGGGACATAGTCGAGGGAGTTCATGTGCAAATCTTGGTCATCGGTCAGGATGAAGACAATATTTGGCTGCTTGCCCCCCTTGGTTGCCGGTGTGCTGTCCAGCCGGTCATCTCCCAACGGCTTTTGGCTGCCATGGCTGGCCAAAGCCGCCGTGGGCAATTGCAGACCTGCTGCAAGTGCAGCTCCTAAGAAACGCATGGCGACAAGTCACTTCGGGGGCCAATGCAAAGAGGTTGATGAGGTGACAGATATCCAAGAAGCATGGAGAGACATTTTGATTCATATTTATCATTTCTTTGATCGGCACCAGACCGGTGGACCGGTGATTGTGAGGTTGCCGAGGAATGGTTCTTACTCTGCCTTGTTGATTGCGTAATAGTTCGCGGCAATTGCAAAGACCAATACTCGCTGTTGACCACTACCGGCCCCCACATCCCGGATGGCTTCGTGTGGTGTTGTCAAACATGCTTGCAGCTGCACTAGCAGTTCGCAGAGCCCCTGAAGATGGGGTAAATGCCACCAAACGAGCCTTGCGACATTGCCTTTTGTATGTCGTGATCGCCCGAGCTGTATTACACCGGCCGGCGATAAGTCTTTGTTTCCGGGGACGACTATTTCGGATTTTTGGCCGAGGCCGGCCACGAGCTGAAGGCAGAAGCGCGATTGATTTTTCTTGTTGGGAAAACCTTGTGATAACTGCATCGACAAAACTGATCAGTTGCAGTCCATTGTTTGGCGGAGCAACCATGGCACGAATTTCAGACCCAGCAGGTGGCCAACCAACCGAGCAGTCGCCTCTTCTCAGCAATGTGCCAGTTACCAGTGAGACGCCGCCAAACTCTGAGGCGCTTCCAATCAGTGAGAATGGGAGTGTTGTGAAGAAGGTCGGCGTGGATGAAGAAAGTGTGCGCAGCGGGGAGATTGCGACTGGCATTTCGAGAACACAGGTGGCTCGCATCATTTCAGTCCTGCTCATCGGTTCGTCCCTTCCCTTCCTTCCCAATTCAAAAAAAACTCATGACGCTGAGACTCAAAATCTTCAGGCATCTTTGTTGCTCACTGCGACGGCTCCATCCTGCTGGCCACGCACTCCAACATTGCCTCCGAGTTCAACGACTTGGGCAACTCGACATGGCTGATCACCGGTTTTGCCATCGCCGGCGCGGCAACGCAGGCACTCTACGGGAAGTTGAGTGATATCTACGGCAGAAAGACGCTCGTCACTTTTGCCTATGCCATTTTCGTTTTTGGTTGGTAAGTTGAAATCCCGACTGATTGTTAAGAAGAAGCAATAGCTGACCATCTGCAGTTTTATTGTGTGAGTTTGCTGTTTTCCGGCAAAAGAGGTAAATAAATACTGACAACAAACAGGGGCATCGGCCAGACAATGGGCCAGGTCATTCTTGGCCGAGTCATTTCAGGGGCTGGCGCCTCTGGCATGGCTTCGCTGGTGTCAATCTTGATCACTGGTAGGAATGGTACACAGCCGGAAGCTTTGACCACAATCACTAACAACAAATAGATCTCCTTCCCATCCGAGAAGTCGCTCAATGGCGCGCCTACGTCAATCTAGTGGCTACATTTGGTCGATCTATCGGCGGTCCTCTCGGCGGCTGGCTCGTGGATGTAATCGGATGGCGCTGGTCTTTCTTCGGGCAAGTCCCCATCATCCTGGGCGCCATCATCCTCGTTGCAATCTATCTGCCGAGCCACACTGAGCCAACCTCGGATTCTGTCTCGACCAGCAGTGCCGAGGCCGAAATCCGCAAATCCAAGTTCAGCCGGATCGACTTCAAGGGGTCCTTCATCTTCGCCTTTATGATCCTCGCCCTACTCACACCCATCGAGCTAGGCGGTGTCAAGCTACCCTGGTCATCTCCCATCACGATTAGTCTCATCAGCTTCAGCTTTGTGCTCATTGCTGTTTTTCTTGCAGTCGAAAAACGCCAAGAGGAGCCGATCCTGCCACTGGAGATCTTTCATCAGCGGGATGCCGTTATTTCCTACCTGATTTTGGGACTTCAAACAGCCGCTCAGCTCGGAGTAAGTTTTCCTGAAACAATTCAGGTATAAAAATCACTTAACACTTCACCCAGCTCATGTTCTCCGTCCCCCTCTACTTCCAAATTACCTCCCGCTCCTCCGCCTCCTCGGCCGGTGCCCACCTGGTCCCAGCCGTAACAGGAAACGCCATCGGCGGCGTTCTCTCCGGCATCCTCATCAAACGCTCTGGCCGCTACAAGGCCCTCATCATCCTCGCCGTCACTTTCTCCTCCCTCTCCTACCTCCTCCTCATGCTCCGCTGGCACGGCAACACCAACGGCTGGGAATCCCTCTACATCTTTCCCAGCGGCTTCGGAACCGGCATCGCCCAGTCAGCCGTGTTCATCTCCCTTCAAGCCGTCGTCGACCCCGCCCACGCGGCACCTTCGATCTCGTTCATGTATCTCTCTAGCACCATCGCTTTGACAATGGGACTTTCAGTGTCGAATGCGGTTATGAAGGCTGCTCTGAGAAGGACTCTGTTCAATAGGCTTGCCGGACTTGGGTTTGGGGCGGTGGAGATTGCAAAGGTTATTGCTGAGACGGTGTCAGATGTGGATTATGTTGATAGGGCGACGGGGGTGGTGCAGAAAGCGGTTGTTGAGAGCTATGTGGACGGGTTGTGGTGGAGTCACGGGGTGTCGTTTTTCTTTTCTGCGTCGGCGTTTGTGTTGGCGTTGTTTATTAAGCAGAGGAGGCTTGAGGGGACGGTATGAGTACCTGCTGTGTGGTCAAGACTGAGAGGGTTGGGGACTGTGGATTGCTTTCGAGATGTTTGGAGTGGGGATTTTAAAAGTTTTGTTGAAAAGACGTATGGGTTCAACTGCTATCAATAGACCTGCGTCAAGTAAGCGTACCTAGGTAGTTTATTGGATAATATTTCAAGATGCAAGCAAAAGGGTAAAGAGGTAGACAGCAACTAACGTATATTATAAGCGAGTCGTACATATAAGCGAGTCGTACAGTCTCCACCACCCTACAACAACTATCCTCAATTGTAACATAACAACACTAGAAACCAACTATAATTACATCAGAAACAGCCGAATCAGACGATTCTACAGCCTCCTGGCAAGTACGTGCATTATGGCCAGGCTTGCCGCATACACCACAGCATTGAACCTTTGTACAAGCACCCCTACACCACTACCATCCGGCTGCGTTTCTTCCACTGCCTCCCCACCCACGGCCTTCTGGTCAAGTAGATCGTGTGCATCCTGCACAGTAAGTGATCCTCCAAGCCGCACACGTGTTTTTTGGCTCTCCTGCGCTTGCTTAGTGCCTCGTTGGCAAGGTGGTACTGCGCGGCCAAGATGATAAAAGGAGGGATGGCCCAACCGAGGGCATTAACTCCCTGGATTACCGTTGCCCATTCGCGGTTACCAGGCTGGGCTAGTTTCGCCTTACTAAGGCCGTCCGAGGTCGTAACTACCATGCCCGCGAAGATAATACCCATCATAAACCCAGTCTCGTCGAAGTTGTAGATATCGTCATCTACAATACCGTACTTAGCCTTAGTGTTCCGTACGAGCGCAAACCACTCGGCAATGACCTTTGGATCCTCGCACTTAGCCCTCTGGTAGTCGTATCTACGCTTAAAACGCGTACGGAGCTGTGGCTGACGTTTGACGAAGTTATGTGCCCAGAACTTGCCAACAGGGGGCGCGTCGCGTACGCGTAGCAGTTGGTTGGCCATATCATCTACACTACGCAATCTTGGTGGAAAAGCTCGCGTACATAGCTCAATAATATATCGGACAATAGCTTCCTCTTCCGATTGAGTCATCTTTTTCGAATTGGGTGTTATATCGCGTCGTGCAGGCCGGCCGGCGCGTCGGTTAGAGAGAGTCATAGCTGGTACGTTGTAGAGCTTAGCTGCAGCTCGGAGGCTTAATTTTTCATTGATTCGAAGAGCCTCAAGGGCTAAGAGTATCCTGGCTTCCTTTGAAGTAGGAGGCATATTGGGTTGTGGAAAAAATTGATGTTAGGTGTAAGGAGGACGCGTCGTGGTGGAGACTGTACGACTCGCTTATATGTACGACTCGCTTATAATATACGTTATGTGATTCCAAAATACAGATGGTTAGAATAGGTAGTTGACTTATAGCCTTAAACTACCTCCTCAAAAGATCAACATGAACCAGATAAGCAAAGACCTGATCAGTAACCTCCTACCAAAGTCCTCACCCGGCATTAAGCTGAGTCAAAGAAGCCACCAAAAAACATACAACACCAGGGATTCCCCAGTGGTCACCCACCTGAGTACTAGTCTGGCGATCAGCTGTTTGACTCGGGCAGAGCGGACGGGATGCCGTATTTTCAGCTGTCTATGGTCGTATGTGACGGTTTGGGCAAGAATGTGCTGTTATGAAAGTTTGGTGCTGATGGCCAATATTTTCATCTCCTTCAGCAACACCCCCTACCCTACTACCGGGTTGCGTGTCAAACCATTGCGCCACGTTCACCCTGAAAAGGCAAAGTATGTATGAACTTGCAAAGTCATAAAAATATTGAACAATACAAAAGTGAAAAATCCCAATCAGTTTTGGAGAAATGGTAAAAGATGCGGTTTGTGTGGATCGAACACACGACCTTCAGATTGACTTCCTGAAGTTAACTTCAGTCTGACGCTCTCCCAACTGAGCTAAACCCGCTTCGACGATTTCTGACTAAAAACTTCCACACATCAGTGCAGCTACTTTCCAAACAGTATCAGTTGCCCAGAACTCTAATACCTTTCCCCTCAACACTACACAAGTCCATATACACAACATCCTACAGCCATCATATTTTTATGCCATTCCATTCCTACAATGCATGCTCAAAACAAAGAAATAACAGCAACACAGAAAAAACATGCTCGCTATCCCCATAATTTACTCACTCCCCCTTCTTCTCAGCCCCCTTCTCGGCCCTCTCCCTCCTCCTCTTCCTCCAAGCCTTAATCTCGTTAATTAACCCCATAACCAACGGCACTGCCACCGGCCCCAATAGCGGCAGGTAAACAGCAATCTTGTGCTCGTCAGGGAAATACAACTGCCCAACCATGCTCTTCTCAAAAAACGCCCTTTCCGCCTCAGCCTCTGCAATCCGCGCGTGAGCCAGTCCTTCCGTGCCGCCTAGGTTGTCGCAAGCGAGGCGCAAGTGCGACATGGTCTTTGTGACGCCGTCTGCGACGCTACTCGGGATTGAGATGGAGGGAAGAGCCATGGCAAGACGGGCCAGAGATCCAAGGGTGGACGAGGCACGGAGGAGCAGGTCGGCAGACCGGATACGCGCGAGGGTGGAGAGGCGCAGGGGTAGAGAACCTGACTCGGGGGTGCCGGTGAGTGACAAGAGGTGAGAGGTGAATGTCAAAAGGGGCTGCTTGAGGGTGGCGACCGCGACGTGGGTGGTGTCGCCAGGGAGGGACAGCAGAAAGACGGTGCCCCATTGGGGGATGAGCCATGAATGGGAGGTCGGCGCAGCCTCCTGCGAAGGGGACGCAATGGTTTGGTTCCCCACAAACACAATGAAGTTGATGGTTGGCGCACCACCGATGGAGGGCGACAGTGGCCATTCCGCGGCGTTGATGAAAGAGGACAAATCCTCCTTGTTGAGAACTTGGTTCTGAACACCAGGTGAAGCGTATAGTTGTACCTGGGTATCGATCGTGAAATTGTGAATGGGCGAGAGGACGTTCAGTACGGGCTTCATGTACTCTTCGATGGCGGTCTCGATATCCCAGCTACTTGGTAGAGGCCCACTTGTGAACAGAGAGAAGGTAAGATGGTAAGTCGGCGCATATTTCAAGGATCTTGTCGTGCGCTTGGCAAGAGCTTCGGCGGTTTCTGGCGATAATCCAAGCGGCCTGTGTTCCGAGGGCATCGAGTTCGTCGAGAGGAGGTACGAGATGGTGGCCTGTTCCTCGGCGAACGTGGTCCTTAGCTGACTTGCGATATATGTGGCAAGCGCCGACGAGGAAGCGGTTGGAGAGGGTATCGTGTTTTGTGGGTAGGTGATATCCAGAATAGGTTCGTATGGATCAAGCGTTGCGGTTGTGCCCTCGCCTGGAGTGAGGCGAATAGTCAAGGCGCTGCCATTGTCGGCCGAATCCTGCTTCTCATCGCCCATCTGAAGACGAAGATGATGCCCGGCGAAATCATTAAGATCGTCAAGGGCGTGCTGGGTCAGCCGAAGTAGGTTTTGAGCTTCTTGATCCTGAAGCGATGTGGCTTGTATCGAGATGCGGAGGGGGAAGACGGGGCGACAGGCCTAGAACATGGCGGGCAGCGTTAGCAGTCAGTTTGGAGCAGGCCGTGGAACTGCCAACCTTTCCGTCTGCCCATTCTAACATGTCCTCCAAGGGAAGATCGGCGCGGTATATGGTGGTGGTCTTCCACCATATGGGGAGACCCAAAAGGAGAACAATCAGCCAAAAGGAGAGGATGACATGGCTGCGCCGGCGCACGTCAGATGGCTTCTCTGGCGGGGGAAGTTTTTTGGATGAAGTTGGCGCTTCTTGCTTGGGGCCTATCGTTGCGATGGAAACGTCATTGTCGTTGCTGGGGAGTGGTTGAGCAGACATGGCGATGCGGACTCGGCGGCGTCCATCGAGTTGGTTGCCGGCGCCTTGAATCGAGAGGAACACGCCTCACCACGAATGCGGCCAGCGCGACACAATGCTTGCAGCAATTAAAGCCAAATTTCCCAGTCTGGTTAGACACTTTCAGGTGCGCACGTGAAGATAACGATAAACGGGTGTCGGGCATGGCAACGGCAGCGGGAGGCCAGCGTTGAAACCCGCCGCGCCTCGTCATTCGCGACACGGAGTCGGAGCTCTTGAGCCAACGCGATGGGTCCACATGGTCAAAGCTTCGATGCCGCTTCCATGCACTGCGCGCCGTTTGAATGTCAACCCATACTCTTGGACCCTGAACGTCACTTGGTTAGGTACAAGTATACTTACTACCCAACCACCTGGGATGCTAGGTTCAATAGGAACCGAACGGCGTTGTTTCTCAGTGGCACACATGAACGACGGCGGTCCAAGAGTGACAATTCTCACTCTCAACGTGTGCTTCCGCCTATCCAGATCTCGCGAGGCACCACGAGCACCAGCCCAGTTTAAATGGGAAGTTCCTTGGCTCTCGCCCAGTGGCGTACATACGAACCGAGGTCCATTTGAAGAGCATGGAGGCATGTCGAGTGGCCTGTGTTGCATCGGGGTCGTTGAACGAGACGATCAGCCCGTTCGTACCGGCGGCTTTCGTGACCGCCTCCCGACACCACGCAGTCCGATATTGAGGTATAAGGAATGCTGTGTCACCCTATCTGTCACTCACTTGATATATCTCCATCCCACACTTCAACTTTGGTCTTTCGTTTAACAACGTCAGTTTGCGGAACCACCCGTCGATGACGGCGCTGTATCCGACCAATCCCTGCTAGTGCCGTTAAGAAGTTCCAGGTACGATCAACCACGACCGACTTGCCGGATCTGAAGTTAGGGTCAACATTCCACTCGCCCGCTGCGACGTTGCTTGCCGTTTTATTGACACCACGTTTTTGTATAAAGATCTTTAATCCTTCCTGTTTGCAATACCATTTCGCTTTCGAGGTTCATCAGTGCTGTTTTAGCAGTTTAACGACCTCGAAATAGCCAAAACAAAACAAAAAAAAAGAAACGCGATCATGGCTGCTTGTAAGCTGCTTCCGATTCACATGCATCTCAGTTCTTAATACAACAACCTGATATCTGACAGCCCGCAGTGCCGGTATCTCTTTCAGTCGCCGCCTCGGCCTTGACGGCCACCGCAGCATATCTGAATGCTCGATGGCAGGTCTCTTACGATCTCCACTTGTTGAAGTCTATCCTGCCCACGGTAGCAAACGTGGCATGGTGGACTCAGCGTGATCGTGTCAACTTCTTTTACCGCCTCGAAGACCTCGCCACTTCCAAGTCCTCAGAAAACCGCGTTTTCCTTCGTTTTGAAGACATGACTTACACATATGCGCAAGCCTACGACACAGTTCTCCGCTATGCCAATTTTCTCAAGGATCGCCGGGGTGTGAAGAAGGGGGAGATGGTTGCGCTTGACTTCCAGAATACCGACACTTTTATTTTCTTGTTGCTGGCTTTGTGGGCTATCGGGGCTGTTCCGGCACTTATCAACTACAACCTCACCGGTGCGGCACTCGTTCATTGCGTCAAGAGGGCGAACGCGCGGTTGATGCTGATCGACCCTACCGTGGCTGGAAACGTTGGGGAGGATGTCAAGTCCGAGCTGAGCGGAACCATGTTTGAAGTTGTGACACCACAGTTGGAGAGTCAGATGTTGGCGTTTGATGGTAGCAGGCCTGCGGATGAGCTGCGGAGTGGTGCGGCGGGCGAAGCAATGGGCATACTTATTTACACAAGCGGCACAACAGGCTTACCCAAGGCCGCGATTGTTTCTTGGGCCAAGGTTGCTGTTGTTGGTGGTTTTACATCTCGATTGGTTGGCACGGGCAAGAATGATGTGTTTTACACTGTAGGTGCCATGTCTACAGCGAGGAAGCTTCGTCACTGACCACCACAATAGGCAATGCCCCTTTACCATTCGACGGCTATGCTGCTGGGATTTGCTCACACTTTGAACGTGGGCGCTACATTTGCCATGAGCAGGAAATTTTCCACTAGTCACTTCTGGGACGACGTCCGAAAACACAATGCCACGATCATCCAATACGTCGGCGAAACATGCAGATATCTGCTCTCGGCCCCAACAAAATTGGATCCCGTCACGGGTGAGAACCTCGACAAGAAGCACAAAGTCCGGATCGCCTTTGGAAACGGTCTTCGTCCCGACGTGTGGAATGCCTTCAAGGAGCGGTACGGCATTGAGACGATTGCCGAGTTCTACGGCGCCACCGAGGGAAGTTTTGCAACATGGAACGTGAGCAGAAACGACTTCAGCATGGGCTCCGTAGGACGGGCTGGCGCCCTGTACAACCTGCTTGTTGGCCGATCTATCGCCATCGTCGAGGTTGATCATGAGACGGAATTGCCACTCAGAGATCCCAAGACTGGATTCTGCGTGCGGACACCGGAGGGCGAGCCAGGCGAATTGCTCTTTTCGCTCCCGGCGAAGAATGTAGAGGCGAGGTTCCAGGGATACTACGGCGATACGGGTGCCACGTCCAAGAAGATCATGCGCAATGTCTTTTCGAAGGGCGATGCTTGGTTCCGGACTGGTGATGTGGTTCGTCGAGATGGCGAGCACAGGATCTACTTCAACGACCGGATCGGCGATACCTTCAGGTGGAAGAGTGAGAATGTGTCGACCGCTGAGGTGGCTCATATCCTGGGACTTCATCCAGGAATCCAAGAGTCAAATGTGTATGGCGTAGAGATTCCGGGACATGAGGGCCGGGCTGGATGCGCAGCCGTGGTTTTCAAGCCCTCGGCTTTGGGACATGACGGTGTTCCTACCAGCGAGACGCTCAAGACGCTGGCGGACCATGTAAGGGCCAACCTGCCCAGATACGCGTTGCCTCTTTTCCTCCGAGTCGCCAAGGGTGGGTCGCTCAAGAGCACCGGGACAAACAAGCAGCAAAAGGTCGGCCTGCGAAACGAGGGCGTGGATCCTAGCAAGACTGGCAGTGATGATATCTTCTGGTTGAAGGGGGCATCATATGAGAGGTTTGGGCCGAATGATTGGAGCTCGCTGCAGGGCGGCAAGGTGAAGCTTTGACGACGGGAGGGTGTTGCGAGGACGGTTTCCAGCGGGCGCTTGGAGGTTTATTATGGCCCTTTTTTCTTTGTTGACATTGTTCCTCTGTCGACCATCATACTTTGATACCCGAGACTGTTGTAGAGTAATGACCTATTGTGTATATGATGACACCCCCATTCTTCTGGTTGCCATGTGAGCAAGCCACCGGCAACCGATGCTCCGATATGCGGATGGCGATGTAGGTATCGAACCCACTAGAGACGAGAGTGCCAAGAATGACTTCAGTAGCCCCCGCCTCCATCCACCCAGACAACATTGGCGTTGTCAATAATCACCACCAAAGTGCAACCCCCCCACTATGGCGTTGTGAGTGTTGCGACAACACACTCCAAATGACATAATATTTTACGTCGTCTTCGGGACCAATCACGGGCGTGCTTGATCGCGCAATGCGCCGCCAATCCCAATTCGGACACTGAGGGGCAGTTCTCTACCCCACGTCAAGCTGATGGAGGGGCAAATCTCCCCCAAGATGCCCCGCGTCGGACCGCCCAGGAGGAGAGCTCGCAGCTTCTGTGACGGCTGGTTTCGGGCTGTCGCGGGGATCGAAGACGTGAATGGATGGCTATGGGACGAGAATGTCTTCGGTCACTTGCCAGCCCAGCCATTGTCACGCGTAGCGAGGCCCAAGCAAAAGCCGCTTTATTAATCCAGGCGAGCTGAGGAGAGTCGGAGGCCCAAGGAGTCGGAGGAGCCCACCGTTCACAGGAGCTGCTGCAAGTTTAAATGCCCACGGTCTGCCCCTCCATCACCTCATACGTAGTTCTCCTTTCTCCTGTTCTTCCCATCTCCAGCCTGTCTTCTTCGTCTTCTTCTATACCCTACTTTCACGTTAAGATACCCAAACACCTTCCCAATGGCTGCTGAGCGTAACGAACCGTATGTTCCCTCTCACCAGCTCCCCATCTTGCTTCATCGTGCCAGGCAACTAACTGTTTACTTCTATGTAGCCTCCGTCTGGGCACCATTGCCCCCAACTTCCAGGCCGAGACCACCAAGGGTCCCATTGACTTCCATGAGTTCATTGGCGACAACTGGGTCATCCTCTTCTCCCACCCCGAGGACTACACGCCCGTCTGCACCACCGAGCTTGGTGAGATGGCCCGCCTCGAGCCTGAGTTCTCCAAGCGCGGCGTCAAGCTCATCGGTCTCTCTGCCAACACCCTCGGCAGCCACGAGGGCTGGATCAGCGACATCAAGGACGTCACCGGCTCTCAGGTCAACTTCCCCATCATTGCCGACAAGGAGCGCAAGGTCGCCTACCTTTATGACATGTGAGCTGGACCTACCTGTGCTACCAATACCACAAGCACTCACTGACATGTGTAACCACAGGATCGACTACCAGGACACCACCAACGTCGATGAGAAGGGCATTGCCTTCACCATCCGCTCCGTCTTCTTCATCGACCCCAAGAAGACCATCCGCTGCATCCTCTCCTACCCCGCCTCCACCGGCCGCAACAGCGCCGAGATCCTCCGTGTCATCCAGTCCCTCCAGACCGGTGACAAGCACAAGGTCACCACCCCCATCAACTGGGTCCCCGGTGATGATGTCATTGTCCACCCCAGCATCAAGGGCGACGAGGCCACCAAGCTCTTCCCCAACCTCCGTGCCGTCAAGCCTTACCTCCGTTTCACCCCTCTCCCCGAGATTGACTAAATGGGATCGCGGACGGAGAAGGATATGGTGTGGTGTTTAGGATGGGGCGATGATATCAGAACGTTACGCATATAATGAGGTCAAAGAAAAAGTCGGCGCCGATTTGAAAAGGTCAGGGATTGTTGACAGGCGTTTGAATGGGCAGGGAACAGGGACCAAAGGGAATTCTTCTGGCGGAGCTTCTATGGAAGCTATTTGCGTAATCTAGGCCGTTGTTGAGATGTAGCTAGCAAACATGAGCAATATGAGCCTTTTTAAACTCCAGTTCTTTGTTAGTGGAAATTGTAATTGTTTCTGTCTGCCTTAAACCATCAAGGTCCTCGCTCCTATTGCGGAGCTATATGATTAAAATGCTGCTTTAATGACATGATCTTGCCGAGACTTGAAACACATTGGTAGAAAGGATAGATCGATACCTGGTTCATCACATGGAACGCCATGTCAGACGAGAGGTGCCTGTCACTACAAGAACTCACTGCTGATTCGTGCGATGGCCTTCCTATTCGGGAGGACTTCCGAGCATTTTCAGGAGGCTTCTTGACCAACTGCAGAAGGGATGGTGTGAAAATGGCCAGGTTGAGGTGTTTCTTACCGCCATCACATAGAGTACTTTGGACGTTTCAGTTTCACCGAAAGCTCTCCTGACTGACCAATCGTGCCAACATATCGTCGGCTATATCCAAAGAAACAAAAGCCCAAGCATATGGAAAGTCTGGAAGGTCTGGCTGCAGGAGAGCTCGCTTAACCGAGGACGGGTGGCAGACCACGCACTGATCTGTGCGTCGATATATTGAATTAAGCCCCTTGTTGCAGACACTTGAGGTGGTGGTGGCATCCCCACAATTCTCGAATGCTCCCCATACCTGCGAATGAATGTCCAATCTGCGCACATCATCGAACCGTACGTGACTGCTAGGACTGCCCAATCGACTCACCCGTACATACGAACATACTTCCTTTGTGTGCCCGCCGGCGGCAACAGAGAACTGTGCCTTGTGCCTTGTGCCTTGTACCTGGTGGTGAGGGGCCTCACAGACCTCACAGAACACAACTCCACCTTCGACCGACGAGATCAAACGCCAGTCCGGTCCGTGCCCTCGAGACCGCTGGACCGCACTGCACACCAAGGGCAGGCGGTGGACATCGCGCTCGACTCTTTCATCCTATCAACACCTCGACTCACCGCGCGCAAATCGCATCCCCATCCAGGCCTGTCGCGGAAATTAAGCACTGCAACGTCGCAAGGCACTGTGTGCCGCAGACAAACCCACACACATCGTGGTGATCCAGAGAGAGAGAGAGAGAAAGAGAGAGAGAGAGAGAGAGAGAGAGGTATGTTCCTGGTTTTCGGCCTTTGTGTTCTGTCTGTCTGCCCGTCTGTCGTCGGCTACAGTGGCGGCGTCACCATTGCAAATGCCCCAGTTTCTCTCCTTGTCATTTTGTATTCCAGAGCCCTTTTGTGCGCTAGACAGCATTCCATCGCAAACCCCCACTCATATCTTTCCTGTTGCCTTGCATCTTCACCGTCCCTCTTCTCCTGTCCACCTATCGCCTCACCTGTCCTTTCACGAAACCACCAAGGTTCCTCGTCACTACTCTGTGTTGCGGTCCGAACCAGGAGACAGCAGCACCCGAGATCCCGGGAGCGTTTGCTAGCCAGGGACACCCGACCGACCGGCGACGGCTTCCTAACCCCCCTAGTCCTCAGGCCCCCGTCAGCAAAACTCCACGACTGGGATCAGGACCGCCGGCCTTTGGTTGACCGACAGTGTTCACCGCGCCTCGCCTGTGCCTGTGCCTTGGTGGCGGGTTGTTCTAAACCGCTGCCCCGAGTTTTCCCCTTCTACACTACCACTCCAACAGATCACACATACTTCTAGCCTGGCATCTCCCCTGTTCGACACGTCACCTTGTCACTTGCCTTGGCTCTCTACTTGACCCCCCTTACCTATATTGACACCTATTTGTATTTCTACCTCTACTTGTACCGGCCTTGACCAAGGCGCTGCCGGACATTTGTCCGTTCACCTTCCTTTGCCCTTCGCGTCGCTCTGAAAGAGCCTCCTCGCTTGGCTGCTAGCCCTAGTTGTGTGTCCAGCTGTGCGGCACAGCTTTGTAGACGACATGTCGGGTTCTGGACTTGGGCTAACATTCGGCAAATCATCAGGACAGCAGCAGGCCGACTCTCAGGATCTGAGCCGCTTCTCTGACTCTGAGACTGACGAACGTTCACCATCCAAGTCCCCCTCAGAAATCATCACATCTGCCTTCCGAGGCATCAAAAAGGTTGCGCCCACGCGAGACGACTGGCCGAGGCTCACGAGGAAGCCCTCTCTTGTTGGCCTTCGACGGCCTTCGGAAACTGTTGTTCCCACGATCGAGAGACAACCAACCCCGGGACAATACTCCAATCCTCCAAGGAGCGCTCGCCCAACTCACCATGCTCGGAATTTGAGCCTCCAAGACAGTCTATCGAAACCCCTACCCGAACCGCCCCCGCCACAGCTTTCCCCGGCACCCCCGCTGACCCCTTTGGCACATCCTCACACCCAGGGGAGTCTGGCGACGATTCTAGACGCCGAAACTACCGAAGAACAGAAAGATCACAGGCCTGGAACGATGGATTCGACGTCATCTGCGGAGCAACAGGCCGGCGGTCTCTACATGAGACCTCAAGGGGACAATCATACTCAAGAAGCGAACATGAATGGGAATTTAAACAATGGCTCCAGGCAGGACGGGCAAGAGGAACGTGGTGAAAACTTGACACCAAGAAGTAATGGCCCTCTTTCTGCCGGAGCATCTCCCAACTCGGGTCAGGCGAGGGGGGGTACGGTGGGAGGAACCATAGGTGGCCCTGCTGGACCTTCCACACACCTGTCTGGTCTGATGTGTAATGTTCACCGAACCACGGGTCGGGAACCACACCCTCTGGTCGGCGCAACCACGACGGTTCTGGGGGATAAGCTCTACGTCTTTGGCGGCAGGATATTATCAAGAAGCAGACCAGCGCCCTTAACGGCAGACCTCTACGAATTGGATTTGATCCGCCGGCACTGGACAAAGTTGGAAACGACTGGCGATATCCCTCCACCTCGTTACTTCCACTCAATGTGCGCGCTTGGTGATACAAAGATGGTTTGCTACGGCGGCATGTCTCCGACGACGAGCCAAAAAAATGCGATACCCCAAGACCAACAACCCGAGGTCACGGTCATGTCGGATATCTACATCTACGATATACCGACCAAAAAATGGACCTACATTCCAACACAGGACGCCCCACAAGGCCGTTATGCGCATTGCGCCTGCATCCTGCCGTCATCCGCCACATTTGCCTCCCATAGGGCGCCTCTATCGGCCCTGCAGCACAATCCATCGAGTGGGAATCCGAATGAGGGGCGCATCGGCATCAACATTGACGGCACGGGCGGTGCTGAGATGATCGTGGTGGGAGGGCAAGATGCGGCCAACCATTACATTGAGCAAATAAGCGTCTTCAACCTACGGAGTCTGAAGTGGGTTTCAACACAGCCGCTGGGCAAGAGCTGCGGCGCATATAGAAGCGTGGTTGCACCCCTTCCGCCCTCTGTGGCTGCCAAGGTTGGAAAAACACATCCGAACGGTGCTCGGCAGGATGCTGCAGCAGCGAGTTTGGAGGCCCGGGAAGCTGGGTCGAGCATGCTCATCTACAGCAACTACAACTTCCTCGACGTCAAGCTCGAGCTTCAAATCAGGTCCAGCGATGGCCACCTTAGTGAACGACCGATGAGCGGCTCCTACACCCCGCCAGGGCTTAGGTTTCCCAACGGAGGTGTCATCGATACACACTTCGTTGTGAGCGGCACATATCTCACATCTTCAAAGCAAGAATATGCTCTCTGGGCGCTGGATTTGCGGACGTTGACGTGGAGTCGCATTGATGCCGGCGGAGCTGTGTTCAGCCAGGGAAGCTGGAACCGCGGTGTTCTTTGGAACAGGCGAAACACCTTTGTGGTTCTTGGCAACAGGAAAAGGAGTTTGGTGGACGACTACAATCATCGGAGGATAAACTTCAGCAATGTGTGCATGGTAGAACTGGAAGCCTTTGGCTTTTACGACAACCCTCGCAAGACGGCACCAATGAGTGGCTTCGTTAGTGCCAGCAGCCCCTATACTGGGCCTGGGCTTAGCTTGTCGCGCAAAGCGGGTGTTACTGCCGGTGGAAGGTATCACAGCCGTGCTGCCGAGGAGCTTGGTGAGAAGGCCTTGGCACTGAGGGAGCTGGCTGATATGGACATTCTTTGCATTGGAGGTGAAAGGATACCGATCAATTCGAGGATCGTCGCCCGGAGGTGGGGCCCTTACTTTGTGCAGCTCCTCCGAGAAGGGACGGCGATGCAAGATGGCAGTGATGCCGCCACTCTAAGGTCCAACTCGGTTTCAGCGCAGGGTGGACGAGGCCCTGGACAATCGTCTGTGTTTTCGTCGAGTACTACTACCCTCGCGCCAAGCATAGCTGGATCCTCCGTCTCTTCGCCACCCATGGATCTTGCGGCCATCAACACGGCGCCGACGCCACGCACCCTTCCACCCAACAGTCGACCGAGGTGTCTGTACTTACCTCACACATACCTTACCGTCCAGGCTCTTCTTCACTTCCTGTACACGTCAGCCCTGCCCGCACCTTCTTCGCCGCTGTGCACACCCCAAATTCTCTGCAGTCTTTTGCAGATCGCCAGGCCATATCGAATCGATGGACTCCTGGAAGCAGTGATTGAACGCCTCCACAGCCTTCTCGACAGTCGCAACGCAGCTGCTGTCTTTAACGCCACGGCCATGGCGGCTGGCGGTGGCCGGGGCATCGACGGCACCCTGAACCCCAACTTCTTCCCCGTGTCGGCCGGTGTCGACGCCCTTCTTGGCCCTGATGGCCAGCCCAGCAGCAGCAGCTTTGCCGGTAGCGACGCGGACTCTGCCACGGGCGGTCTTGCCGGGCGGGCTGGCGGGCTCAAGATTAGCACCTCGGTGCCTGGCGCCCGTCCTTCGAGCGATGAGCTGAGCGCCACCACTAGCGTGGGAAGTGAATGGAGCTCCGAGATGGACAGCGAGCGGGGAACAGGGAGGGAGCCGTGGACTGGTGACCTGAGCAGTGTTATTGGACTGCAGAAGAGGGGGTTGAGAGGTCTGATGGAAGGCCGGAGGATGAGAGAGAGGACGGGGACGAACACGATGCCTTCTGCGCCGGGTAGTTCTGGGGGAGGAGGAGGAGGTGTCGGTGGTGGGCTTGGGTTCAATGCCATGCCGGGGCAGGTTGGGCTTGGGGTTGGGGGTAGAGCATAGAAAAGCGGGGTGGGGGTTTGATAGAAATGAACTTTATGGGGGGGGGGAGGTTGGCTAGGTTGTGCATTGCATAAAACTTCTTTTTGGATGAAGATGATGATGGTGATATGTTGGGCAAATACATTTGATTTGCATTTTTGGTTGGGGTAAGGAAGAAGGGGGGTAGGTTGGGGTGGTGAGAGGTTTGGGGGGCGATTGTATGTATGTATGCATGGCTTGTATAAAGCTGGGGGGAATATGAAGGGTGGCAATTGTCTCGAGTTTAATGTTTGGCCGCTGGTTGATATGTTCATTGTGGAACTTGAACTCGATATCGGCAAGCAGAAAGGCCTCGAATACTCACCAAACTTTGGTCCTGGTTACTCCCTATCAAGCGTCCATAGTGTGTCGTAGTCTCCGATTATTGTCCGCTAGGTGATATTTAGGAGAAACAGCAAGCTCGAAATTTGCTAGTGCTGGTCTTTTTAGCGACACGGCCTTTTTATTACAGAGAGTAGTTCCAGTCTTTAATTTTTTACAAAGCTCAACCCTGTCTTTGCCCAGTAACACGTCTCAGATATGCATACGTTTTCAGCAGATCTTGCGGGACAGTGAGGGTGATGGGTTTAGAAGGCTGTGAAAAGTATGGTTTGTAATAAGGAGGTTCTGTAAGTGTTTGGACTGAGAAAAATGTCTCTTGAAGACAATGAGAGCCCGGGATACTTGCGTCGTTTGTTCAAATATGGTTCGATAAATATGACTGATTGATTCCCAAGCAATAGAACTATGTAGTTTGTGTTCCAGTTTGCCCCTGCGACGCCAAGGCACGGCCAGTGGTTTGTGGCTTACAGGCACGACGCTTCACGAGGCTCTGGGATAATTCTCGTGATGGGAATTGCATCCCTTCGGCTTTTCCCGCTTCCTCCCTGCTGATGTAGGTTATTGACCGCGGCAAGAAGTCATGTCCAACATATGTGAACCCCTCGAGGGCAACGCCGACTTTTACGGCCTCGGGATTCGCGTCGATGTCTATTTACAATGGACGCCAAGCATGGCTCAGCTTGCTGCTTGATCCCGAGCCAGGCACAGAATGTATCGGCAGAGCCAAGACAATGTCGGTAGGTTGGAGCGGTGAGAGTTCAAAACTCGGCCGAGAAACCACTGCTATTATATCAGAAAATATGCGTGGTAGTTTGAAACCTTCTTCAACTGGGTAGTATAGCTTGGCTCATCCTCAGCATCGAGTACACAATTCGCTGGAATGACATCCGAGGC
Organism: Podospora pseudocomata; assembly: GCF_035222375.1. Taxonomy (NCBI): domain Eukaryota; kingdom Fungi; phylum Ascomycota; class Sordariomycetes; order Sordariales; family Podosporaceae; genus Podospora; species Podospora pseudocomata. The sequence continues at coordinate 1,882,938 of NC_085889.1, read as the reverse complement.
ATCAACACTATCGATTCTACTGGCCAACTTATTCCCTTTGTGATGGGATGCTCGAGTACGTCCCAGGTTATGTAAAAGGTTGTTTTGTTGGCACTGGGGAAGGTCAGTCTGAATATCAAAGCCCGATTTCCTTCTTTTTGCTTTGCGGTGATGCTAGTGTAGGGAGTATGGCAGAAATACTCGGATTGTGCTGACACGGAAATTGAGATCAAGCATGGAGCAGATGGTCTACGAGTTTGGGCGATTAGGAAGGCTGCTATCCCGAATGGCACAGTCAATCCTACTCCCAATCCCCGTCGGGGTAGAATAACACTTGTGACTGTTCTTCTCTGCAACTTTGAAGAAGAAAGTGTTACTATCATATCCCTGTTTTCATTTTTCATCATATTTTCTCCAGCACCCAGAAATCCTCCAATAACGAAAATTATGCTATAATCCCAATCATGAAGGAGGTGTGGCTTGTGACACCTCCTATCACCAACGTCCCTGCCGTTGATTGGCGACTTCCACCCGTCAACATCCAAAACAGGGAAAACCATCCCAGCATGACGTAGCATCCACCCGCCACATTTCATCATTGCCCCCAGCAGCCACACTTGTTTCTTCGCGTGTAAGTCGGTGCCCAAAAACAAGATTGCTTGGGTAGGTGATGAGAAAGCAGACATAATAAGGGGTCATTCGGTCTATCCATCCTCAAGTTTTGGTTTCCCATTCTCCCGTCTCCTACCTGTCTAGAACATCAAAACCCAAACTGAAAATAAATTCAACAACAACACGCACCTGACCTACCTACCTTATCTTCCCTAAATCGGAACATCGAAAACAAGCAAAAAAATGGAGTGGACAAAAACCCAATACAACACCCTCTATGAAACCTGGGTTCCCTACCTCGAAGACCTCTACCTCCGCTACTTTACCCGCGACAACAAAGCAAGCTACACCACCAAAGGTATATCCCTTTCCCTTTCCCTTTCCCTTCCTAGCCACTATAGCCACTAACCCAGTCGTCCCTCTAGAAAACCTCGACAAAACAAAAGTAACCGGCATCTCCCAAGTCGACACCCTCCAAGACAACATCCACACCACTGCCTCCTCCCAGCTCGGCCAGGACGGCCTTGGCAGACCAGTCGGCGATTTACTCTCCAGGGAGGGAGTCAACAGGCTTGAGCGAAAGGGCAAGGATGGTCAGGGCGGGTATGTCCCCGGGGGAAACAGCAATGCCGTCAGCGGGGCGGGGAATACCCTTGTTGGTGGTGTTGTAGAGGGAGGGAAGACGGTGGGCAGCGGGGTGGTGAATGGGGGGAAGGCGGCGGGGGGTTGGTTGGGGTTTGGGAAGAAGGAGCAAAAATAATGGAGAAACATGAGACCTAGAGACAGGAGTTTGCAATACCCCTTTCGTTACCATGTTTGTAATGAGGAGCAATAATACAGCGTTTATTCACTCTCGAGCACAAATACACGGTCGAACTAAGAAAAACAAGGTGCTCAAGAAACCGACAAACACGTCCCAGTAGTAAACAGCCCCCCTCCGCCCCCAATCAAAAAAATAAAAAATAAAAAACAAAACAAACCCGCAAACCCAAGAAATCAAATCCCCGAATCATCCTGCAAAAACGGCGCCCCACTCGGGTAAAACGCATCCCAATTATTGCAATTCCCCGTCAACTCATTCAGATTCATCACCGTCGGTATACTAGTCAGCTGCTCCAAAAACTGCACACTAAACCCCTGGCTAGCATGCCAGGCAATATGGCAATGCATCAGCCACGCCCCCGGATTGTTCGTCCGGTACGCGAGCGCCAACCACCCCCACGCCGGCAGCATCGTCGTGTCCCTTCTCGTCGGGTTCGCAATTTTCAAGGCCGGGCCATCAACAGAGGGGTTGTACGGCCTCAACCGATTAGTCGGGTTGATCGGCGCGGCCAGGGCGGGGCTGGCGCCGAGGATGAGGATGTCGTGTCCGTGGAGGTGGACGGGGTGAGGGATGGAGGAGTTGTTTACAATAAGCCAAAAGGTCCATTGATTTGCGGTAGGGACGGAGATGACGTTTGTGTTTGCGGGCATGGTGCCTGTGTTGGAGTTTTTGACGTACTCGAGGGTTGGGTTGTTCCAGTTTACTTTCATGGGGGTGTTGTTTACTGGCCAGTAGACTCGGGAGATGCCGCCGGTGGTGGAGATTTGGAGGCGGGTGTTGAGGGTGTTGCCTGTTGTGAAGGAGGCTGAGGGGACAGACTTGCTGACGATGGGGGTGTAGTTGAGAGAATCAGCGCAGCGGGAGTCGGGGGGGACTGTTCCCGCGGAGGTAGGGTTTGCGGTGGGTGCGCCGGAGTATTGAAAGATCATGGCTGGGCGATTGGTCGCTCCGCCGCAGGGGGCCGAGGAGAAGGTGGTGTTGAACCAGTAGTTGGCTACGGGCTGGTTGGCGTTGATGATGACGTCGTATCTTTGGCCGACGCCAATGTAGAGGCTTGTTACCGTGACGGGCGTGATAGGGACCATGTCGGTGGCGACGATGGTGAAGGAATGTCCTACCAAGGACACGGTGAAACTGGCTTGGACTGAGCCGTTGATGAGTCTGAGGAGGTGCTTTCGTCCGGCCGTGAGGGTGAACCTGCGATAGCTTCCCGAAGCACCGTTGGCTCTTCTGTTCAGGCCATTGAACAGAATGTTGTCACTAGGAGGTGGCGATCCGGGGAAGCCGGGGATGCTACTGGTAGTTAGCCATCTCAGATCAACCCAACATCAGGGGTTATCATACTACGGATTCGTAGGGCTGTTGACTCGGTGTGCCAGCGCAAACGCCGAGCCGTAATACCAGTCACTAATCACGAGCGGACCAAGATCATCGTCGTAATTGCTTGATGCTGGGCCGTTGATGCGAATGGCTCCCAGAACACCGTTGCCATACTGTGCTGAGAAATGGGAATGATACCTGGCTTGTTATCAGCGCCTGGTACATGCTGCTTCAACTCAGCTTGAACTGACCAGGCAGTGCCGTATTGCGTCGCAATGAAGGAGTAAGTCTTACTTCTCCCAGGAGCAATCGGGCACTCGGTCACACCACTAACGCCGTCATTGTTGTTGGTATTCTTTTGGTGGATGCCGTGGAAGTGGATAGATGTGCTAGCCCAACCAGTTAGCTGTTGGGATCATCAAATTGAGTCGTAAATGGCGACTCACCCGTTGCTGACGAGGTTGTTGACGACGGTAACATTGATTCTGTCTCCCCAATCTGTAGTTTGTTAGCCTTTGAATCTTGTGCTTTAACGTCAAAAATCAAACCTACTGCCTGTAATCGTTGGTCCTGTCGAAAAACACCAATTAGAATCACTGTTCCTTAATTTGTCCATCAAGTTGGTACTCACCAGGAAATTGACCTAGACACAGATATTAGTTCCAACCTTGTTTGAAATGTACGATAGAACAGAAAAACATACCATTCACCAGCATAGCCTTCGCCTTGATCCCCCCATCTCCACCAATCCAGTTATTCACCTCCGTCAGCGTAAAGGTATAAGTCCTTGTCACACCCGTCACCGGCGTCGAAGCCTCCCAGTCAGTATTGATATTGAACGCCGGGCTCATGGTCCAGCACTGCCTGTTCGTCGCAGTGTTGCACGTCTGTCTCGGCTGTAGCCGCTGTGATCGCGGCCTCAGCAGCGGCGTAACAGGCTGCTCGAGGGAAGAACCCAGAGCGACCGCACCACCAACCGGGACGAGACACCACCACAGGAAAATAGCCGCGTAGGACAGAAGCATGTTGGAGACAACCTTGGTGGTAACCATCATGATCCTCACCCCCAAAAAAAACTGTCCGATGAGACTTCAACGGACAGTTACTTCAAGGACGATTGGAACACAGGTTGGTAGCACCCGTCCAAAGGATACAAGAAAATAAAAACCTCTGAACTTTGGGCAATGCTCACGTTGGAAGAGAAGACGGTGGTAGAGTTCAGTACCTAGGGTAGGTAGTACTCACAGAACCTCGAGGAACAAAGTGAGACATACAATCAACAGAAGATCGGGATAATACTCATCTTTATACTCCGGCCACTTGAACCCTCAGCTACCTACCTCAATATCACCCCCTCCCCCTTTCCATTCAAAGCCCACCGCCCATCGAAACTGGTCCAAGCAGAATGAGTGACCCCTCCCAGACATGACCCTTGCCTCCCAAAAGAGAGAGAAAATTCCTTTTCCACCATCCACCAGGTCGTGTCTCGGGAGGCAAATGAGCACAACATCTCCGTCCGACCATGTGGTGGTGAACAACTTTCTCGTCACACACACACACACGCACACACACACACACATCCCAGTGTTCCTCGGCAAAACAAGCCGCTCTGATAACCCACCCCAAACAGGTTAAGTTGAAGCCCGACACCACCACCACCACCACCACGAAAAACTCATAGTGCTTTTTTGCAAGGGGAAGCAATGATACCTTAGCTGCCTGCTTCGCCCAGAACTCCCGAAAAGACAATAATCTATGGTTTTGACCGTGATAGCCTCACTATCCGGGACCGAACGTCAAAACTCGGCCGCCGCCTCGGAGACAAGAGCCGTGATGTGACTCCGGCTGCGAGTGAGCCGCTTGACGCTAGGCATGGAATTGGAGGTGAACTGTAGTGTGTGGATGTGTGGGCGTATCTTGGCGATCCAGAACCCTTTCAACTTGGCCAGGGGGGGGGGAAGAGGAGATATCCATGGACAATACATAGGTGCATATCCGAGTTTGTTTGTGTGTGTGTGAGCACGGCGGCGGTTTTGGGTAAACCGGACCCGTGTGTGATGAGGGGGACCATATCCCAGAAGAAGACTTGACCGAGCTTAGGTAGGTTAGGGTAAGGTACAACAAGCACGGCATATAAACAGGAAAAAAGTAACCTAATCTAGGTCAAAGGAGAAAACTGTCCGGGAGAGGAAAGGCAATGATGATCTGCCCCTCTGCTAAAGTCCTTGTCATCCCATCCCCCGTCCTTCGGAGCCGGTATCACAAAACCTCATCAGCTATCTGCCTATCATCCACGGGATTTCGTCGTTGCTTTCTTGGCCTGCGTGACGACGACCTGACTAATCGACCATTGAACCAGATCAGGCCTGCCCCAGCTGCTGGGAATCTCTCTGCCTCAATGTGGCGGCAGCGGCGACGTGCAGGCAGGTTAATATGATGGGCATGGCTACGGAGTAACCCAGATCGTCAGCAGTGCAGCCAGTCGAACTCGCTTTGTAGTCCCAAAGGACGGCAAAACCTGGGGCCGGCAAAGCAAGCGGGAGGAAGCGTTGAAGCTGCCTTCTCTCTGCCCTACCGGTATGAGTATTAATTTGTGAACATTAAGGGGAGTCACGGGAAGAAACATTTACCGAATCGTGGCTTGCTTCCCCTGCTCCTTCCACCGCCTGATGTAAGGGTCGGGAGAATAGAGAGAGGCTAGGCTCGTGAGGGGGGCAGATGCAGGGCGTGCAGTAGTTGCAATAGTTCGCAGCAGCAAAGGTCTGGGTGTGCGAAACTGTGGTCGGCGGCACGTTGTGTGCAACCCAAGCCCCCCCCAAAACACGGCTCGATATTAATTGGTTGCATGTGGGAGGGTGCCACTCGCCCAGAGAGCCAGCGACCTACCCTCGAACCACACATGCTGAAAACCGGGACAGGAGAAGAGGAGACATATATTCAGCTAAGAATAGAGATGGGAATAATCTCAGCCAACCTCAAACCTCGTGAAGCTCAGCATATCACACTCAGCACCCCCCCTCACCGTACCTTACCTTGCCTTACCAGGTACCTGTCACAAAGTCCGACGTTCGGCCCTCTCTTCAGCCCAGACTCCCGAATCGTTTACCATTGTCCAATGAGCCAATGGCCTCAACCCGTCGTCCTCCCCCGATGAGCGCCAAGCTGATATTTTGCCTTCTAGTGTTCCAAGTGTATGGGTGTATGGGAAACTGCAGGAACATCGCATCCCCAGACGGCTGCAAGACTGACTGACATGTCACTTGACATTCCCACGCTAATGGCTGCCTTCTCGGACATCTTTTGCAACTATCATCACCGAGCCTTCCGGAACGAAAATGATCCCTACGCTTGGTTTGAAAAAGATGTATGAAGTGATCAAGAGATTAGGCAGACGGCGGCAATTGCCGACAAAACCACAGTTTCCAGAAGCTGTTCCTGCTCCCCAACAATACAACCCGTGAATGACGACGTGAGTCAATGATATTTGAAATCAACAACATAAACAGCAAAAAGAAATTCTTTGAAGTGGTATCCCTATCAACTACAATACAAGTTCAAAACACGCCCGGCTGTAAAGACAAAGGAAAAGCAACAATAACGTGCTACTGCTGTAGCTAGATATACAGCCAGCCCATGCTTGGAACACGCCGCCACTTCTTGCGGCAACTATTACACATCCCCACTTCAGCTCTGACTTCTGTAACTCCTCACTTATTTCTCGGCCGTACCGGGCATACCAGGCCCCGGCCTGGTCCCCCGTCACTCATGTTCTCATGCAGATTAGCAAAGAGAGAAAAACGATAGATGTTTTGTGCACACCGTCCTCATAACACGGGCGATGGTGTTATCGTCGCCGCGGGCTGCAAGCCAGGCAACCCAGCTTTCAACTCTGCCTCTTCCTCTCCCTCCTCATAAATCTTCTCCTCCACAATCTCGCCCGGGCCTTTGACGATTGGCGAGAAAGAGTCAACCTCTTCCACCTCTTCAAGTTCGTCTGTCACACTCGGAGGACCCCTTCCCCGTTCGGTCAGATTGTCGTCTTCGTCGTCCTCGTCCACTTCCTGAATCGCCATCTCGCCGCTCCTACGCCCGAGACCGCTAGCACTCGCACTTCTAGAGTGGCTTGCTGATCCAGACCCCGAACTGCGTGTGTCCCTTGAACCTGACAAACTCAGCATGGGCCCCTTGAAGATGTTCCGCTTGCGTTTGGCGAACATGACTCCGTTACCCGAAAACGGGTTCGGGCTGCCTGGGGGCTGTGGAATCATGGCTCCGTTGAAGGTCGGTAGTCCTTCGTTGAAGACGCTCAGGGGTGGTCCGCTGCGGTCCCGCACAAGACGGATGTTGCTGGGAAAGGTGTTGCCGGTAGGAGTGGCCGGTAAAACCTTGACAGAGTGGTGGGGACTTCGAGCATTCTGCATTGGCGTCTTGGAAACCGACGTGGAGACGGAACCGTTCGACGACGTTGAGCTAGCCTTGCTGTGGCTATGGTGGTGCGTGTGGTGCAGGGACCGCACTGACGAAACAGATGACGAGGTAGACTTTCGTCCGCGGAGTCCAGTGGGCCCAGAGGATCGCCGGATGGTTGAGCGGGGTGTCAAAGGTGAAGGCGACATGGACTGCCGTTTGTACCCAGAGGAGCTGGGCATCCGGGGATGGTGCATGGATGGGGTCGACAAGGTCGGCGATATTGGGTTGGACGACGTCCCTTGAGCTGCCGAAGAGCCGCGGGGTGGGTAGCCATTGGCAACCACACCCTTGGGTAGGCTGGCGGTAGCAGGAGCTGCATTAGACCCGCTCACCGGATACTTGCTGGTCTGGGGCCGGGGACTGGCATCTTTTGACTTGGTATCCTTTGCGCTTGTCTGCTTGGAAAGAAGGTTAGGCGCCGACTGGCTTCCTCCACGCCTGCTGGCATTCTTCATCCCCGTGTGTTCAAAGAGCCAATGTGTCCAGTTCTTCCACGTCGCAAGGATGGCATGTGACGGTCGTTTTTTCACCTTCTTTGGGTCACCTGCCTGCGAGGTGGTGGTGGCCTCTAGCGCGTCTGTTGTCGTCACTAGATGGAGGGTGCTGCCCCTAGAGCGTGCGCTTCTTAGAACCCCTTCCTTTGGTGGTGGGATCGGCCTCCGATGCCTCGACGAGCTGACTGACCTTATCGAGTCCTTGTCAATCGGTGGAGGTGGCACCTCCCCATCAGGACTAAGAGCAAGATTTCCGTTTCCAGTCTTGGAAAAGTCGGCAAACCCGGGCAAGTCCGGAATCGTCAAGCTAGGGTAGTGGGCGCTTCTCCTCTGGCTCCGGCCCCGTGTCCTATGGGGGGTATCTGAGAGCTTCGCGAACTGGGATTCCTCGACCGTCGCCAGAGCGTTCAGTCGACTGGAAGCTTGGGAGAAGCGGCGTGAATTCCTATTCTCGGCCCTCTCTCTTCGTTTCCTCTCTCTGCGTATCACTTTGCGTACTTCTTTTTCGAGCAGCAACGTCCACCAACCCCCCAGGGCATCGCATCGCTGAGAAATGACGCTCTCCATCACAGCCTCGATATCCACCCCGGCACTCTTCATCCGGTGCAGTACCTCCTTCTCAAGAGGGGTCGAAAAAGGTGCCGGTCGTTCCAGTTTGAGGATCTCTTGCTGCTGCGGTGCGTGCTCGGCGAGGAAAGGATGCGCCAGAATATCCGGTAGTGTCGGTCGTAGCAGGGGGCGTTTTGAGAGGAGCAGCTTGAGGAGTGACAAGGCGTCGGCTGGTATAAAATCGGGATAGTTTGGTTCCTCCGTCAATATCTTGGTTCTCGTGACCTGGTCGTTGTCGTCGTCAAACGGCAGCTCACCCGTGAGCAAAGCGTATAAGATGACCCCCAAGCTCCACACATCCACCTTCTCGCCGGCGTATTTCTCTCCCTTTAGCATTTCGGGGGCCGAATAGCATATGGTGCCGCAAAAGGTCTGAAGGTAATTGGCCTTGCCCTCGTATTCCCGGGTGAAGCCAAAGTCGCACAGCTTGACGTTCTCATTCTTGTCGAGAAGGATATTTTCGAGCTTCAAGTCGCGATGAACGCAGTTCTGTTGGTGGACATAGGACACGGCGCCGACCAACTGCGTAAACGTCTTTTGCACCTTTTCGACGGGGAGTTTGCCATGGTCGATCAGATAGTTGTAGAGTTCGTCACCCGAGCAGTATTCCAGCACCAGCCATACCATGGATTCGGTCACAATCACCTCGTATAATCTTGCTATGTGTGGGTGTACAAATTGGCGGTGGTGGTGAATCTCGCGGGCCAGGTTGGCATCGTCCTTCTTCGCCGACTTGAGAACAACCTAGAAATAAAAAATACACACATCAATGACTGCCCTTGCCCAATGGCATGCGCGGCTCAGAACCAACCTTGGAGCCATTTGTGAGTTTGTGGGTAGCAAGGTAAACCTTGCCAAAGGATCCTTTTCCTATTAACCGGCCTAGAGTGTAGTTTCCGACAGATTTCAAGTCCTTGTTGGAGAACTCGCTGTGGGAACAGGTTGGTCAGCGTGATACAATCGTAGCGATGGTCTCGTTGGTGGGCGGGCCTACTCGAGGAGCTCTTGGTATGACTGAGTGAGCTAGACAGAGCGAAGAGAGATCATGATTAGCTATCACGATCACACACTAGAACAACCCAGACTTGAGAGAAGAAGGAAAACACACCTTGGCCTTCCGTCCAAGCGCCTCAGCCTTTCCCTTTGCCGTCTGCATCCCTCGGCGCCGTCGGGACAGGACCTGGTCCTCATCCACCGACCAAGCGCCCCAAGTACCGTCGGCAAACGCCCACTTGACTGGTGATTGTGAGTTTGGAGCGCAAGGGATTGATCAAACGGGCTCTTGATAGCAGTCAGGGTGAGGTATCCGTAGGTGGTGGCTGGGCTGGTGGTGTCTTGCAAACAGTGAAGTCGCCTGGATTTTGTAATCTCGTTTCTCGATCGAATTGTAACCAAGGGGCTCGTTCGGTTTCATCTGCCGGGGGGGGAGCCACGTCTCCAGGCCTTTGGGGATTTGATGGACAGTGTTCGAGAGTTGATTATCGAAAAGGGTCCTGGAGAACAATATAAACAGTTCCAACTCGGAACAGGCGACGCTAATTACGATGACAACTTGTGCCTAAAGGATGGGGAGCTGGAGCGCGACTGTGAGTGGCACTTGGACGAACGGGGAGCTCCAAAATTATTAGCGGCTTTCTTGTTTCTCAGACGTCGTTTCTTGGTGGCGCAGGCGCGGGGTGTCCACTGTAATTGAGGTGGAAGATGGACCGAGCTTCCGTCGTTGGCCAGCGCTAGTAACAGTGACAGCCAGTCTCTGGTCCTCAAAGACGGGAGCTTGGAAGTTGTGTTGAGATGACCGTGCTTCCGCTCCTTCTAACAGGTTGGTTGCCCAATACTCCGTATCACCGATATGAACGCGTATTCAGGGGCTCGGTCGAGAAGCGTGGAAGCTCATCTGACATTCGCGTCGGCCCCGGCATTGGCTTCCAGAAGGAGTGCTGCCAAGGCTTTGGAATCCCCAGATCGTTTGGCTGATCGCCTGGTCAGGGCCATCCCTGCATATCTTTGTCAGGATGTCCCGGATGCTGCCCTCAGATCTCCCACGTGTTGAACAATATGATCTGGTGTCAGTGAGCACAAGGTCTTTTCTTGGGGATATCTTCTTTAATCAGGTATGTCTTGGACCAGTATCAGTATCAATTCAGGCTCGGATGAATAGGTACTGTGGGTAGGTGATATCCATGCCAAGCCTCAACGTTGGCTCTTTGGCGGGGAGCTTTCAACATCAGACAATGACAGACTTGATAAGAGACTCGAGAAAGTTGAAGGAGATAGATACATCATCAAATGGAATGTGTTTGTGCCCTGTTGGCTGACTACATTTCATACCTACACTGATAAGTATCACAGGATATGTCCAACAGCACCAAACCCTTCCTATCAGATCAAAGTCACACCACTTTTTCGGTCCCGAAACCCGCATTCACAATGATGCAGCCAAACTGGGTCTGAAAGGGGCAGTGTAACCTAGTTGTGTATACCTACATGCTCTTAGCGACAATCCATCAAGAGAGTATCAAGCATATATACCTACGTATACTACCTCTCTTCCCGTAAACCTTCATCTCTGAAGTGCCGTCTCCAGCTGCTCACCGACCCTCTTTAAATCCTCCAACCCGCAGCCAGCACGCACGGAAACCTCCGTCTTGACAGTCATCCAAAGTGCGGCTCATTGCTGCGCGGCCCTAAAAAAAATCATGTTTGCTTTTCCCATTCTGCTGCTGTGGTCACCCAAACTCTCCAATAGCACGCCAGATCAGAAATCCGATCATGAAATCCCTCAGGTTTCCCGGAACCCCTTGCTTTTTCTTGATGAAAAGGTCAACGGGGATCTGACCAGATATGCCACCTCATTCAGCCGGAGCTATCACCGATCTAGGTATCAACCAAGGCGAGAGAGAACACGGCTGGGGACGTCATCCGTGGTGTCTCGGAGGATCTAGCAAAGGTATAACCGGTTGAACCGTTGCAGTTAGTGATCAGATGAGATTCCAGGAGCTGGGAAGGACTGCAGCGCCCTAGATTGATGGTGTTTACCTGTTACCCTATGCACAGGGAGGTAATTCGTCACCTATCATCGTCGGTGAACATACGAATGGGGATACGATGTAGATCTTGTGGTGGGGTGCTTTTTGGTCATCAAAGGTGTGTGTCGTGTGCTCCTCGGTTTGGCAGGTCCAGAACCAGGTAGCCCTAGCCCCTTTCAGCCAACAAAGGTGATCTGATTTTCACACCATGGTTCCGGGAACTCCAATGTTACCTTGCCCTACCTATGATAGTGCCTATCCTGGGGAAACCAACAAGAGAAGGTGCTGGGGTATAAGATGCCATGTCGTCACGATATTGCCCACAGGTCGGATCACTTACACCTGCCTACTCTGGACTTTGTACGGGCAAACTCATCGCTCTCATGTGCTTGACCTTGCCTTTCTTTTCTAATATCAACCATTAACACCAAGGCTCAACGCCATTTACTCGGCCCTCTCACAGTTTCCAAAGCCTCTCACAGTCTTCAATCTCTCACAGTCTTCAACCTCTCACACTTCACAGTCTTCAAACCTCCCACATCTACACCTTCATCTCCCCCCCTCTCCATCCCCATCATGTCCCCCCCCTGGAAAGTAACCTTCTCCTCCGACTTCTACCTCGCCTCAGGCACCATAACCGTCGACCTCCCCGCCCGCAAAGTCCTCATCATCTACGACCTCACCTCTAAAACCTACTACCTCCCCCGCGGCCGCAAAGACTGGTCCGAACCCCTCGAGGCAACCGCCATCCGCGAAACCTACGAAGAAGCAGGCTGCACCGCCACCCTCCTCCCCGTCCCCTTATCAACCCGCTGCACCCCCCCTTCCTCCACCTCCACACACAACCCCCAGCTCCAAAAAGCCCGCTTCGACCCCTCCGGCGACGTCCTCCTCCCCAACACCGCCCGTCTCACCGAGCCCATCGCCCTAATGCAGCACCCCCAAAAGAAGAACGGCGCCCTCGCTATAGTCCTCTGGTATGTAGCCATCGGGGACAGCACTCTCCCCCTGGCAAAAGAGACGCAAATGTCTGATGAGCAGTTCGAGGCGCTGTGGGTGGGTTTTGAGGATGGGCCCGGGATGATGGTTAATCATGCTTGTGAGTTTGAACTTGCACAATCCCGTAACCACACCACACCACACCACCAAATGCTGACCATGGATGGTGGTGGTCTAGACGGCCAGGTCCTCCAACGGGGCATCGACCTCGCCTTGGCAGCCTCCCAGATGGACGACATGGACGTTGGGATGAATGCTGCGGTGGCTTGCCAAGACCCACCACAAAAAGACTCACACTTGTCAAGTCCCAAAACCTCCGAGGCAGGTAGCCTGGGGGTTGTGGAAGCATCCAGGACCGAGACGCCGCCATCACGACCGGAGATGCCTTTATCGCCACCAAATAGTTTGTGAAAAGAGAGAGAGAGAGAGAGAGAGAGAGAAAGAAATGTGAGCGTAACACTGAATAGGAAAAAGAAACTGTGCTTGTAGGAGAGGCCTCCATATAAGACTGTCGGCAAGAGTGAAGCTGGCGAATGGTGGGATTAAATGAAAACTAGACCTTCAGCAATATAGAGCAGAGAAGCAGAAATACAAACAAAACGCTTGCTAACCCAACTGGGAATCATCAGTGCCCTGACCATGATGCCATAAACCAACCCAAACTCCGGACGCCATCGGCCCTAATCCTGCCCTGCCCGGCTAAGAAAAAATGAGGTATCTATATCGTCAAGTCATTGTCCTTCTCGTTTAGACCAGCATCTCACGCCTTGGTCTCAACCCCTGAACTTGCGGCATCACCATTACCATTACCGCTACCATTACCTTCAGTATCGCCGCTCTTTTCCTCCCTCTTCTCGTCCTGTTCTTTCGAATCACTAAGATCCTTCACATCCCCATCAATCTTTGTCTTTCCCCCATGCCCTTTAACATCCCCGTCAGTCTCACCATCCCCACCCTCTTTAACCCCCTCCTCCTCCTCCTCCTTCTCCCTAACCTTCCCACCAACCTTCTCATCCTCATCCCCCGCCCCATCCAACCCCTTCCCCTTTTCCAGGTCCCCCGTCTTCCTCTTCTTCGGGTACCCAATAACCTCCCTCCATCTCTGCGGCTCCTGCACAAGATCAAACGCCCTCTCCTTCTTACTCCTCAACCCCAACCCCCCCCCTTCATCATCATCATCATCCCCCAAATTCGCCAAATCCCCCAATCTCGACTCATCATCCGAGCTAAAACTCGAGTTGCTCGGGCTCCGGTTCAGCACCATCCTCACAGCCGGACCCTCCTTCTTCTTGATTTCCATCTGCATCTTCTTCATCTTCTTCAGCTCCTCCTCGTCGCAGTGCATAGCCTTGATCTCCATCCCAGGTAAATTCCTCTCCAAGAAATTCTGCAAATCTGGCAAGACAGACTTGTCCGGACGATACGTCCCGCTGTCATTGTCAATGATCAGCTGGTAAAGCTGAGGCTTGGGTGGTGGGGGTGACTTGGGGGGCCCATCGCCAATGTTTTCGTTGGGCGGATGCGTCGGTGGGGTTGGGGGCTGAGTAGACGAGGATTCGCCCGAGGAGACGTGGCTGTGATGGCGATGGTGTGACTTGCGCGGGTGAGCGAGACGCCGGATGAAGAACTCGCCCGAGCAGGCTATGTACGTGGCCACGTCGCTGTGCATCGAATGTTTCGACAAAAGATCGATGCCGAATTCCTTGCCTGTCTCGGTGAAGCGCATCAGGCCGTCAAGAGTAATGACATATGTAAAGATGCGGCCGCCTTCGTCAAAGTGGACCATCTTGAGAAACTGGAGAGAAGCCTCTTCGCTGCAAGCTTCAAAGTTGCCGTATTCGGTGCTGGAGTCAAAGTTGTAGATTCGGTGATGCTGTTTGTGAAGGACGGCATTGAGAATCCGGCCGCGTAAGCCTTTGGAGGAAAACATGCGGCCGATCATGGGGCGGAACTCGACATAGCGGTGGTAGAGCTTGGGCGGTACAGGCCCGGCGAGTTGTATCTCGTTTGCTTGGAAGCTGCAAGTTATCAGCGTCCATGTGTAGATCCAGCAGGCGGTAAGGTGAAACCCACTCAAACTTCTTTGTGCGACGACTCTTTTTCGAGTGGATAGAAGACGTCGCGTCGTTGTCCGCGTCCTTGTTGACTTTGACACCGGTTACCCACCCAATCATTGGGCTGTAGTGCTTCACCCAGTGGGTTGGACCAACGGTATAAACCTGGGCATGCGGAGGGTCCGACTTTCCCAACACCTCGATCCCAAGCTGCAATCTTGGTGTCAGTGGGACATTGCGGCAGAATACCGACCTGATGCCGTGGACGAAGTAAGCTCTGCGGCTGCCGGAGCGCTTCTTGACCTCAAATATCTTGCCCTCAGGTCCAAATCCTTCCCAGTCCTCACTGACATGCGGGACTCTAACAGTAACATTGCCCAGTCTATCGTCATGATCTGGCCAATCCTCGTCGTACAGGCGACACTTAAGCGCAAATCCCGACGCTGGAACGTTGGCCACAATCCACTCTTCCCTCCATTCTGGTTCGGTGGTTCTCCTCAGTGTTCGCGTTCGTCGGGTCAAGACGGGGTCTTCCTTGTGTCTTGTCGGCGCGGCATGCAACAATGTCGCATGGATGAAGGGGTCTGAGGAGTGGAGATGCAGATCGGCAATGGGGAGGTGGAAGGCGCGATAGAAGGTGAACTTGACAGTGTAGCCAGGCGGCGCGTCTGGCAGAGGCGTGGGATCGAATCCGCCTGGAGGGCCTGTCTTTGTTTTTATCCTCTCCTTCTGCTTCGCGTACTTCTCGAGCAGCGCAGAGGTTGTCGTGCCATTGCGCTTAGGCGGGGCATCGACCGTCGCTTGATCGGGAGGAGCTGACATGGAGGAGCTTGGGCTGTTGCTGTCGCGCAACACACGAGCATGGGCTGGTGATATTGTTTAAAATGTGTGAGCGGTTGAAGTTGTTGTTCAGCATAAAAGCGTCAGGCGACCGGCAAAGCGTACGGAGTATCCGGGAGGCTGGGCGCTAACACGCTGATGTGAGCAGGGCTGAGGCCCAAAGTCGACCGAGTTAAATAACACGGCTACAACTGTGGCTTCGGGCGTGCCCACGATCTGCCTGTAGCGAAGATCTGGCGCTCTGCAGTCGCGGAAGGGGCACAAAGTCACCGGCTCATCGGAACAGTCGGTGTCCAAACATCTCCTTCTCCGGGATCTGGGTGACGTCACGTAGCCTCTGTTTGACCCTCTTGGTTCAACCAAGCTTTTCGGCTTGTTTTCCGGGACCCGCCCGTTCAAGTCCCTGCTTTGACAGCGGCATCCCCACTCTTGACCTCCATGCCAGCATCTCGCCAGCTCTCCTCCTTTCCTGTTCTCGCTGCGCCCTCAGCTGTCCCAATGGCCGGGCGCCTGGAGCCTGTCAGTCTGTCCACGACAGGTGCCCATGTATTCTTTCACAGCACGCATTGGAATAGATCACAAATATTGACTTGCTTTCTAACAGAGCCCCAGTGCTGCTCGCAGTGTGCCTTTGCACCGCTTATCTGCCATTCCCAAAGGCCCTGAAGTACGAGAAACCATTTCCCATGCTTTGCAAATCTGAGACTGTGTCCTAGCTGAAGCTGCTGTCATCATGCGAAGACCTACTGGGGCTTCAATGGGCTCCCACTGGCCGCCACCAGGAATCATTGGAAACGTTGCATACGAAGTACAGGCGGCTGCTGCAGCGTACAGCTGGCACCGACCAGGCTGCAGCGAGACTGCGGTCTAGGCCGGAAAACCCGGTCTTTATTTGCTCATGAGATTCATAGCCTGTCACCTTGGATCGACTATGGCTTCAATCGCCAGGATTGTTACATTTGGAGCAGGACTGTTGTTTTATCTAAATAAACGCCATACCAGACGATGCCATGGTCTCATTTACCCTTAGTCTGTGTGGCAAGGATGTTGAATGCTCCGAGAGCACCAGTGTTGCCGACGACGACATCACCGATCCTGATATCGCCGGTATTGGGGCAAGTAAAACATCCCCCCTGAATGCATTCTTAGGGTCGGACCTTAGCTAACAAGTGTCCTTGCAGATCCTTCTCTCGTTCATCCTTCCATCAGTAGCAGCGATAATTGCCTTCTTGTTGGCATGGATCAAGATTCGCATTCCGCAACAACAATACAACTGTATCGATGATATGTCCTTGCCTTGGTTCAAGCGCGGACCGTCACGGTCTGGATCCGCATGGACTGCAACATCTGAAGTCTCCGGTTATCAAGGCTTCATTCTCCTGGTCAACGATCAGATGCTCTTGACTGGATTCGGATTAATCATCGCCATCTATTCCCAGATCTGTTCGATATCGATGTTCTCATTTCATGTTGCTTGCGACCTGGCTTACTTGTGCTGTACTGTGCACCTGACAACACTGACAGTTCTAAGACTTCCTTTCAAGGAGAGCACGAAGGCTCAGAGAAATTTACGGGTATCGCTAATGATTCTGGGCCTTACTGGCATTTTAGTCTGCAAATATCTGCAGTACAGTACATTGGAGTATGACAACGCTTCACTTGCAGCCTGCGACATCTCTTGGCCACGGACTGGCTCAGACTTTGAATACCTGTGGGATTGGTTTTGCCTCGTGTTGACACTGAGCGTCAACTACTATCAATCCATTGTCACCGATGTGGCTCCCCGGCTGCCCTCCGGTTCTGATGCTCGTCGGAAACCAATCAGCTCATGGGTTCTGGCGGTTTTGGAAAAGCTGCATGGATATCCAGGAGCCCAAAATGATATTGAAAAGTCCCTGGAGGAAATGCAAGAAAAGAATCAAGCGAGTTCCCTCAAACGGTTTACTTCCCTCACCACAACCATCAACAAGAGGAGGTCAGGCCAAATTTCAGCAGCAAGACTCCTATGGGCGGTTTTTGCCAATGTTGGCTTTGATGTGGTCATAGAGCTGCAGAACTCCATTATTTACGATCTTTTCCTCTGTACATTCTGGTTTGCTTTAGCGATCACCGACCTTATCACCTCGCTTACTCACGGAGGCGCCGATATTACGCCACTTCTGGAGTGGAAATTTGGCCAGGTCCTGCCAGTCATTCTTCTCGTCAGCTATGCTCTAACCGCTCTGGGTATCAAGTCTTGTAAGTTGGGAATTTTCGGTCAACTCCATACCTGCCGATGAGAACGAGAACTTATCAGCGCTTCCCTATTGCAGCGTCACGCACTCGTCGAAGACAATCGGCTTCAGTGGGTTCCTCACTGAACACGGCATCGCCAGAGAATCTCTCACGTAGCGATTCAGGCAGTTTAGGCTCAGAGGTTGATTTGGGCACCGGTCCAGGGCTGCCCAAGCGGTCTTTCACAAACACGGGCTTCTCGTCTCAAAATGAGGACCCGCGTTCTCGTCCTACACGGCGTGTCAACACCGTAGAATTAGAGCGAGCTATAGTACCTGAGAGGGCTAAGGTATGTTATTCCCCCAAGCAAAATTGCAATAAGGCTAATACGAATCCGGCAGAAGAAACCCAGACAAAAGCAGAGGTCTATTCTGGATGTCAAGGATTACATCACCCAACCCATTGACCTAATTGACTTCTCTAGAAGAGAAGCCCAAGGCTACATCGGTGTCGTTGTCGTAGCTGCCTTCCTCTTTCTTGTTGGTTTCTTGGTTCAGATGTACTTTTTTTTTCGAGAGACTGTGACGGCACTTACAGGTCTTTACATATTTCTATTCTTCCACCGCGTGGTGAGAGGTAGCCGAGCTATCAGACGGATCAAGATGGAACGGTTGAGAAGGGAGCATGCTATCTTGCATAGACAGCAGCCTACTCAAACCTTGGGATCGCAATCCTCTGCCTCGGGAACGACGGGTAGCAATGAGGCGTCTTTAAGGGAAGAGAACCATCACTTCAACTGGCAAAGCGACGAACGGTCGGGGGCCGTCAATCCTTGGATGCATTTGAACGTCAGTGGATAGGCGCTTTGATGGGAATGAGGTCCTTCATAAAAGCTTCAAGGCTTTCCGAGGCAGTAGAGGGTTGCAGCGAGACAAGGTTCGGGGTACCTGCTGTGGTGAGGAACGTTGACATGCTGCAGGATTTTACTTCTACTGTCAAGCAAAGGCATCCTAGGACCAGATTAACTGCAACTACCTACATGCTTTTCTGATAGTAGAATATTATCTGACAGATATTATATACCGTTGCCAGTACTTTCTTTCCAGGTGCCTGGCAAGCCTCCGAGCTGTCTGTCACTCCAAGAAGGAGAATATATGCATAACAATATAAGTTGGCATTGATAGCGACTTATCAACAGCAAATCCTCTGTGGCGCAATTGGCTAGCGCGTCTGACTGTTAATCAGGAGGTTGGAAGTTCGAGCCTTCCCGGAGGAGATTATTTTTCCTGATAACCATCAGGTTACACGGGACCCCACTTTTTGTTCCTACCTCTTTTTGCTCACCACAATATCAACAGCCATTGATTGTCCTTTTTCTACGGACCGTTTCTTTTCTAATAGCCCCCAGGGAGCGTTTGAAGTCTTCCACATATCAACAGTCTCAAACCCCAGCGCCAGGTCAATACACCTACGTAACATCTTTTCTTGGGCAGTCCCTCGCTGAGTTTCTGAAGAAGATGCGGGACAGTAAACACTTGCATTACATTGCATCTTGCCCCAACAAGTCACAGCCTCTCCAAAGCTGACAGTAAGACCAAACCCAACATATAAACAAACATCATCACGATCCAAACAGTCTCTTTTCACCCCCCTCACTACTGCACCACCTCACCCCAACCCTCCCGCCGCCGCTCCCCACCACCAGGCAGAACCATCCCCGCCTGCCTCTTATACCCAACCCTAATCCCCTCCTTTTCCTGCCGTCCCCTCAACTCCCCATCCTGCTGCATCACAGCGCACGAGCAGCAAAAGCAAGACACCAAACAGTCTTTTGTCTCGCTGCCAGGGATGCTGTACTTCTTTCTGATTTCTGCGCGATGCTTCATGATGTCACTACCCTCCTCGTATTAGCACCTACATTACATGTTAGGGGGGAGGGTTAGACTTGCAGGAAACACATCGACAGGAGGACATTATTCACAGCAAAGTCCTTGCAATCGGCGTTGTTTTCTTCGGCAGGGAGGTTAGGGTCTCGGAGGCGCTGGGCTGTTTGGCCGTAGACTAGAGCACAAAAAGAAAAAGAAAAAATGTTAAGGGGTGGTGATGAAAGGGGATAGGGGGGAGAGGGGAAGGGGGGGTGTACAAATGCATGGGCAGGCGATTGCTTTCCAGAAGAGGCCACAGGGGAAGCATTGGATGAGGGGTGTTTCCCATTCTGAGGTGGTCGTCGAGGTAGGGAGGGGTTTGGCCTCGTCTTGGGGGGCAGCGTGTGTCTGGTCTGGGGTGGTCGACATGGTGTTAATGCGGTGGTGGATTTGACAGAGATCATGAGAGGGCCGAAGAGGGAGGATGGCAGGGTTGATATATATTGCGTGGAAAACTCTCGACTGGGTGTGGCTCGGGGAGGATGATTTGAGATCTGGCATGGATTACATCCTTCTGTGTCGTGACACCAGGATTGCTCCATGCTGCCGCTATTTTATCTGTTAAAGAAAGTGACTGCCCGAATGGTGATTTGAGGGTGAAGATAGGAATCGGAGTTTAGCCAAGACCAGATGGCCTGCCCATCAGCATGCAGGGGTGAGGCGGACAGTCAAGCGTTTTCAACCGCCGAAAAGAAGATGCCTAGCTAGCGCGATGTGAGTTTGTCTGGCTTTTAGTAAGACTCAGAATCCGGCCTTATCCTCTTGCTCATAATCAAATAATCCGGCTCGATCACCTTCCCCCGTAGAATCCTCGGCACAGGGGAGATGTCATCCCTCTCAAACCCAAGCTTCCTATAAAACGCCAACCCACGAGCGTTGGACAAGAAACAAGTGAGCATAACCTTGGTTATCGGCGGCAAATTAACAGCAACAGCCGTAAGGAAGCTCATCAGTAAAGATCCCAACCCGGTCCTCATAAGCATGTTAGATCAACACCACATCTCAGGCTCGAATACAGAGTGAACAATACACACCCCTGCAGATCTGGCTTCAGATGAACCTCATAACAATACACCACCGGTTCTCCCTCCTCGTAAGTCGGCATCAAAGACGTGAAACCCCGAAGTTCGCCAGTCTCTTCCTCCTTGACAAGGACATACCTCAGCTCTGGAGATCTCATCTCGTTGAGCTTTTTGTCCGGATGCCACCTCCCTGCCGAATTCTCATAGTCCTTCTTGCTTGTTTCGACAAGAAGGTCAAAACAAGCATCGAGATCTTCTTGTTTGAGGTTTGCCGGTTGTGCCAAGCTGATTGTGTATTTGGCTCCCGTCCTTGGGTGAGTCCAGGCTGTCACCCAGGAGGATTCCTTGGCCTTGCTGGGTCTTATGTCAGTGGGGGTGGGTGTGCAAAAGAAGAGAAAATCCCCGACGGTGATTCAAGTTGCATGTTGTCTTGGGGGATATCAAACAACTTTGAAGAGGGGCTGATAGGGCTATTATTGTTGGGGAGAGAAATGAGAGAGGAGTGCTCACTCAGGAAGTAAATAGTCAGCAATAAACTCTTCATCAGTCTTGCGATTGGCAACCTCGATGGGGCTGGTCGCTGCTCTCGAGCGCTTTGACTTCATCATGAGAATCTTCAAAGTCACAGTGAGGCAAAGAGAATGAGACGAGCACTTGAAGTCAAAAGTGAGGTGTTTGCGCTCTCAGTATATCCCCAGAGTGAGATTTCCATAAAGGTACATAAAAGGACGTGTCGCGACACGTCTTAAAGGTACCAGGTAGCTAGCTGGCTGAGAGCCCGAGCTGCTGCGGGATTGGTCTTGGCACCGTCCGTTGCAGCCCAGAGCCTCAGCGTGGGGCTCACTCACTGAAAGCCTACTGCGACCATGACGTTTTTGGCCTCCGAATTTTTCCCGCCAACACTCGAATATCACCACTGAGAAGAACGGCGCATTGAACAAGCAACAGAACCACCAATGGCTGTTATCCGTAAAGTGTTTCCTTGATCTCAAGTCTCTTCATAGACCTGCCGTTAATGCGCCACTTTCTTGCCTCGGCGGGGTCCGTTTTCCGCACATATGCGACAGGTAGCAGCTCTTCACGAACAAGGCTTGGGCCGACGTTGAGCTTGGAGCATGTATGTAGAAGTTACACACTATGAATGCCAATATCTCTCGTGTTCAAATCTGATGATTGCGGGGCTCAACTAGTTTGTCCAAAGGTCTCGGGCTTTGGCATTATACAGACATATCCTCCGCGCAACTCGACGCATTGCGGACCCGTCCACCCGAGCTGACACCCGCCGTTTTGCACGGCAAGAGTTTGAGAGAAACCGAGGGGTGACTGATCTTGTTTGTTTCTCCTCTTTCCTCGTCCACGTTTTGGCCCAGTGAAGACTAATCCCTACTACGTCCACAGGACCACATCCGCTATCTCCTCTCCACGGGCAAGACAGAATGGGAGAGCATGGAAAGGTATATTGACGGTCTGTAAAGCTAAAGAGACAATTTTACCTTGCCCTCCGTGACCTTTCTCTCGTACTGTGCACGACCCTCTCATATCTGGGTTCTGTGCCTCTCCTCATGTAGACTCCCCTCCCAACTTCGGGTATATCGTACAATCATCCATCCCTTCACAAAACAACGTCTTAACCCTGGCGCTGCTTATGTCTTGGATTCGCCGGGCAAATGATGTAGATGTACCCCCGATGTCTCTTCCCCGCCTTTCGCCTCACAACCTTTTTTTCACACTCTTGTCAGCCAATTCCTCCTTTCCCCTCACGTCCGACCATTAGTAGTAGTAGTAGTAGTAGTAAAACAAACCTTGCAGTGCTCACACCTCTTCTTGACGGAACTGTGAACCTTCATCCCCCTCGTCTGCTGAACCGCCACCCCCACCGCCTTGCTGGCAGCAGCCCCATTCGATGTTGGAGCCGTCTGTGTAGTCTGGGAAACGATCTTGGAGAGGGCCGGCCGGCAGCACGAGCAAAACAGGCCGTGCGACTTGGAGGAGAGCGACCGGGTCGTCTGGAATCTGGTGGCGACTGTGGAGGTCTTGGGACGGGCAACGGTTCGGAGGGCGGTCGTTGAGGAGAGGGAGAGGGTGCGCATGGAGCGCGCGAGGAGGGAGAGGCTCGCCATGGCTTGGATCGATCGGGGGGAGGGGTTGTTCCTGTTGCGTTTGTTCGTCACCGACGCTCGGGTGTCTCGTTCCGAATCGTCGATGAATCGTAAAGTTGAAGGTCCGACAGGTTTGGATGTGGTCCGGGCGTTTGGGAGGTGGGTAGGGCGGAGACAGGGATTGGGTGGGAGTGGATCACGTGGGTGCACCTTCGGGTTCAGAGGTGGAACATGTGTGACCCTAACCCTTGATTTTGATCCGAGACAAACCATTCACCTCAGGGTTTGTTTGAGTGAGACCGGATGAAAGCATGGCGAAGTTGCGAAGCGATGGCTGATGACGTGACGACATGAATATCGGAAGATAAAACAGGGAGAAGAGACTTCGAAGCTAGGGGTTAATTGTACAACGGTCTCTCTTCTTTAGAAGTAGATACAATGTCTGCAATCATGGAGTTCCTACGATTTATTCCACTCCTCATCCTTCCCACCTTGGCCAAGATGCCTCCACTCATAACCCTCGAGGAGCACTACGTTTCTGCCACCACCCCGGATGCTATGAAGGCTCTGTTCAAGGAGCAGACACAGTTTGTCCCCAATGTCATGGAAAAGTTGACCAACCTCTCCTCTCTCCGACTTTCCGACATGGACAAGGGAGATGTCACAATCCAAGTTGTTAGCCATGCCGCAGGGTTAGGGTCGTACCCCGTCAACTACAGCAGGTCAGCCAACGATCAGGTCTATGAGGCTGTCAAGAATGCAAAAGGAAGATTGGCAGGTTTTGCGACTGCTCCCATGTCTCAGCCGGCGGAAGCGGCAGCAGAGTTCCGGAGGGCGGTCACGGAGCTCGGCTTTGTGGGTGCTTTGGTCGACAATCACGACGGCAAAGGGGGCTATTTTGATGGGGAGGAATACGATGCTTTTTGGGCTGTTGCAGAGGAATTCGATGTTCCAGTCTACCTTCATCCCACTTGGCCGAGTGAAGACATGGCTCCACGATATCAAGGCAACTTCGATCCTATCGCTGCAAACTCGCTGGGAAGTTCTGGCTGGGGGTGGCACCAGGACACTGGGCTTCATGTCTTGAGACTGTTTGCCTCTGGACTGTTTGATCGCAGACCCAAGCTGAAGATCATCGCTGGACATATGGGTGAAATGATACCGTTTATGCTGCAGCGTATTGACAGGCTTAGTGGAAGATGGAGCACAGCTCAGAGAAACTTCACAACGGTATATCGGGAGAACATCTATGTCACGACGAGCGGTGTTTGGAGCTTGGATCCCATGAGGTGCATTTTGGCCAACACTCCCATTGACCACATCCTGTACAGTATTGACTATCCTTTTACAAGCAATGAGGTTGGGTTGGCATGGTTCAAGGAGCTGGAGGCAAGCGGGCTGGTCGACCAGGAGCAGCTGGAGGCCATTGCCTACAAAAACGCAGAGAAACTGCTCCGCATCAAAGTTGACGACGTCAAGGGTAATTGTACTCACGGAACGGCATGACAGGGTTAGCTCCATCTTCTTGTTGTGGGAAATTGAGGGTTATTTTGGCGATTAAGACCACTGCCACAGCCACGAAGACAAATCCAGCCAATGGCATGTTATACCAAGACCGCACCATGCCACTCTGAGCTCGCTGTGCGAGAAGAGGGCGCCAGCAAACCCTGGCGTCGTGATGTCCTCAATTGCTAGTGCCATGAATACATTGTATAAATCAACATCGTGTTGCCACCTCAGTGTCTCCAAACCCAGACTCCTTAGTCAGTCCAAAACCCAATCCTGACAGCCAAAATGGAAAACGACAACCACCTCACCTCCCTCACCCTAACCCGCTACCTCCCCCGTCTCTCCTCCCAGATCCCCCACCCAGAAGAACCCTCCAACATCCCCTTCGACCAAACCAAACTCGTCCAACCCAACCCCAAAAAGTTTCACGGTAAAAACACCATCCGCGTAGGCCTCCCGGGCCGCAACAGCCAGGATCTCTACCGCATCCAAAGCCACATCTCCGACTACGAAGACGTCTTCTTCGACCGCTCCTGGAACTTCCCCAAGCTCAAGACCGACGCGCAGCGACTCAAAAAGGCAAATCAACCTTACGCTTACGGGAAAGCCTCGAGCATGAGAAGTGGGTTGCTGATCAGGCCGCACTACATTCCTGTTTTGGAGAAAATGTTCAAGACGAGGTGTAGCTCGCTGTATTGCTGTGATTACTGCGAGAAAATGAAGAGGGACTTCTTTGAGGAGGGAAAGAAGGAATGGACGAGGAATAATTTGATTGAGGGGCGGGAAATTGCCGCGGACAAAAGCTGGAGGTTGCCGTTTGAGGATGAGAGGGATGGGAGGTTGGTTTTTGGGAGGCGGTGGAGGCAACTGGTGGAGGAGGTGGAAGCTGGGCAGAGTCTGGCTGTTGAAGGGTCTGTTGGGGATTGTGAAGCGGTGCAGAGGGTTGGGTTTGGGTTTGAGGATGTTGTGAGGGGGGAAGGGCAGTGGGAATATCAGATCAAGGTCAAGCCACGGAAGCGAGGTCGTGGAAAAGGGAGGAGCAGCCAGGGTGGGACGAAAGACACTTCCCCTACAACAAGTGAAGAGTGGGTTGAGGGTGAGGATCTCGGAAACAGCTGGGCTCTGGTGAGAGTGGCAGTCGAGACCGGGAGCGGGAGCAGGAACAGCGACGGTGACAGCTATGCCCTCCTCACACCAACATCGGAGAGTGTGTCGGATCAGTGGGAGATGCTCAGCCAAGGGGCTTGAATAATAACCGTAGCAATATCTAATGCAAAGAGACATTATCCAACTAATCACCAAGCCTTTCTCTACTATGATCTAGGTCTTTTTTTAACGCGTGTGGTTGAGACTTTGTCTGTGATTGGTTCCTTCCCAAATCACCACTTCAGTCAGCAACCCGCATACGTCGGCAGAAATCCCGACTTTGCACCGATCATGCAACTCTCGTGTGGGTAGCCGGCAACCGACACGGCCAGTTACTACCCCGATGCCTGACGGGCACGCCGACATATCTAACCGAGGAAACTTCTACACCGACATCGTCAATGCCGGCTCCGCCAACCTCCACCTCGACGTCGTCTGACATTGATCACCATTTCCTTGATTGCGACAATGACGTCTTTTTGCGACGATGCAGTCCCAAGAGAGGCTATGATGGACTACTTAAGATCGTTGGGAAGCCATCCAATGATAGTATATGGCATCAAACATTACAACTCATGCAAAGATTCTACTTGATCACTCAAACATTTGACAATTATACATACACGCCTGCGATTTCTAGACTCTGTCTACAATCACACCTCACGGTTCAACCACAATGCCAGAAATCCTCATTGGAGAGTACCTCTTCCTCCGGCTCAAACAGCTCGGCATCGAGACTGTCTTTGGCGTTCCCGGTGGTATGTGTCCGGTTCTGAACCACCACTAGGTCTTATAGCCATGCTGAGTTGCCTGGCAGATTTTGAACTAGCCCTTCTCGATCTCATCGAACCTCTCGGCCTCTCCTGGGTCGGCGCACCGAACGAACTGATCGGAGCCTACGCTGCCGATGGTTATGCGCGCCTCAATGGACTTGGCGCTCTGGTGACCACATTTGGTCCTGGAGAACTGAGTGCTCTGTGTGGTATCGGAGGATCATACTGCGAGTCTGTTCCTGTCCTTCACATTGTTGGATATCCCACCATTCCAGCACAGAAGAGCGGAAAAATCCTTCATCATACCTTGGGGGATGGAAAGTTTGAGTACGCCCTTAGCACCTGGTCTTACCTTGTCGAGATATGATGAGTTGACATGTGGCTTTTAGCCATTACCAAAGGATCTCCTCCGAGTTGTGTTGCGCAACTACCGTCCTTGACGACCCGACTACTGCTGCGGCTGAGATCGACAGTGTTGTGAACGCAATGATTTTCCATTCTAAACCTGGATACATTGGCATCTCTGAAGATATTGCCTATGCAAAGGTATCCAGTGAGTATCTTGGTACAAAACTCGCTCGATGCTTGCCACCAAGTGCTCCAGAGTCTGAGGCTGCTGTCACCACCGAGATAGTCAGCCAGCTAGAGTTGGCAAAATCCCCAATCTTGATTGTGGATGGCGGAGCTGCAAGGGCGAGCTGGGCTGAACATGTCGATCCTCTAATCCAAGCCCTCAAAATACCATTTCTTGTGACTGGGTTGGGCAAGGGTGTTGCTGATGAGATGAGCCCTTACTACCAGGGCTGTTATGCTGGTGAAGGGTCGTGGCCGAGGAGTGTTACTGGACTTGTGCAAGAGGCAGACTGCATCTTGTGGCTGGGGAACTACCCTTCTGATTTCAACACGTAGGTCATACTCCTGCCTCGATTCTTTCAAGCGAGGAGAACAACTGACATATTATCCACTATAGGGGTATCTTCACCGAAAAGCTCGACCAATGCACCATCATCGATCTTCAACGATTCTTTGTCAATATTGGGGCGACCAAATACGACGCTAGAATCAATCATGTTCTGCCCAAGCTCATTTCAGCCCTATCTTCGCACTACCCGTTGGCCCAGCGCACGAAACAAAATCCCCAGGTCGATCAACAACTCTCTCTCCCAGCAAGTAACAAGATAGAGCAAGACTGGCTCTGGTCCCGCCTCACCTCCTACCTCCGGCCAGGTGATCTCGTCATCACCGAAACCGGCACCGCTCAGGTCGGCACCACCGCCACCCGTTTCCCTTCTGGGTGTCACGGCTGGACACAATCCGTCTACGGCAGCATAGGCTACGCAGCTGGGGCTGCGGCCGGTGCCGCCATTGCTGCCAAGGAGACAGGCAAATACAAGCGACTGGTGCTGGTGACAGGGGAGGGGAGCCTGCAACTTACGGTGCAGGCTTTCTCTATGCTCACAAGATATGGGATTGTCTCGGTGGTGTTTGCGCTGAATAACTCCGGGTAAATCCTTTTCCACGATGCATAAGCTTGAGTGGCCTTTTGCTGACAGGAGACACAGGTACACCATTGAGCGCTACTTTCGCGGGTGGGACGCAAAGTATAACGACATCCCCATGTGGGACTATGCCGCTCTGTTCAAGGCTTTTGCGCCGGATGTTGAGCCGCGGGTCAAGGGGTACAAAGTCACAACGGCGGAGGAATTAGATGAGCTACTGAGTGATGGGGAATTTTGTGACTCGGTGGTGCCGCAGTGTGTGGACATGATTATGGACCCGAAGGATGCACCGGAGGCGATGAGGGCGGTTTTCGAGGAGAAGAATGCCATGTGAGTTGGCGGAATATGGTTAGGAGGTTCTTGATTCATGTATCTGCTGTGGGATCTGGATAGACTTTCAAGTTGGTGCTATGGGTTGGGCCTGATGTTTGTTGCCCTCTCATGTATCTGGGCAGAAGGTCCTTGAAATGTATAGCATATCTCCTGAGACATTATGAAACTTTGCTCATGCGTAACGCAGCAGCTGATAACAGCTCGAATGTAAATTGGCAGTCACTATTCACTGTCGCTTGAATTCAGTGAGCTCTTCCCATTCAGAGCCTTACCTGGACGCTCTGGCAGGTCCCTATTCATCCCTTGAACTCTTGCATTGGCAAGAAGGAGCTTTGCGACATTACTTTGCCAGATCGAGTTCCTTCTCCCATGATATCCAGGGAAAGGACGGACGCACAATCCAATGCCCACCGCCACAAGATCTCCCAAAAAGTCGACAGGGCCAGTCATCGAATCTCTCCTCGACAACATTCTTCCCAACATACCTACCTATCCCTACATCTTCCACGCCAAATCCAATCATCTCACACCATATAACCCGCGACGTCTCTCACATTGGTTCCGTCTTTTATCATCCATCTACACATCATGACATTCCCACGCTTTTTGGGTACTCTCCCCATTCTCCTAGTCGTACTTCCAGCTACTTCGGCAAGCCCTGTCCTCATCCCTCCACGGCCCTACCTGCACAGCGTCCTCAACTGGAACACCACATTCCAAAACTCTAGCCTTCTGCTACCCTCTAGCCACGCCAATGCCACCTTCACGTGTGGATCTCGTTCAGATACACCCATCTACACTTGTGCGTCCTAGACAACCCATCTTCTAGGTGAATGACTGAATTTTTTTTGGTGGCAGTGGGAGATGTGGATGACGGCGGCCCCGGCGTGACAATGCGCGACGCCGATTACAGCAACACGCACCAAAATCACTACTACTTTTTGTACGAAAATGCGCGTGATGAGACTCCGTGGAAGTATACATTGGTAAGCCCGCACCGACACAGCTTTGGTTGGACTTGTCATTGACAATAGTATTTGTACCCGCAAGCTCCATCCTGGCGAGACAGTCTTCATTTCGGTCTGCCCTACCTTTTCAGGTCGCATCGTTCGCGGCAGGCTGGACGAGAACCTTGACGGGACGGCCAGGCACAATCTGGGAACTTGGATCGAGGTGGCTTGGGAAGCGCAAGACAATACCACGGCGTCGAACTCGTCAACGCGGTCTTGGGGAGACGTCTCGCTGCTTGAGGGGTGTGATGGGGGAGCGGTGATGCTTGCTACGGATGGGAGTGGGGTGGTGACTGGGTTCAGTCGAAACATTCTTAGGGAAGCGCCAGAGGGTGCGCTGGCGAGAAAGGCGAATGGGAGTCTTGTGCTGGGCAAGACTGTTGGGTCTGAGGCTAATGAAGAGGCGATGAGGTGGGAGCTCAAGGTGTTGGACCCGTTGAGGGAGGCTTTTATTGTTGAAGATGTTAAGCCGGTGATTGTGACGGAGAATGGGAGGTGGGATTTGACGTTTTATGCTGGGATTTATTGATGACGGGGGCTTACCAGGTTTTGCTTAGGGGTTCATGATCTTGAACGGGGGCGGGAGGTTGGATGATGTATAAAGAGATGGGGTTTTGGTTAGAGAGGTTTTTGGGTTTTTTATTCGAACTTGTTTCAAGTTGAAATCTACATGAAATGTAAGAGGTTGTTTGGATAATAGAGATGATGATTTTGGTTACATGATGTTGCAAGTGGCTTCGAGAAAGCTTGACTCCTCTGGGCTTGATTGAACCCCTGTTTCAAGCAAATGCCTGCCGCGGGAAGGGTGGGGTGATCTGGCTGCAGACCCCTGGCTAGGGGATCAGCCACTGGTGCATTGGCCACCAGCGCCGAACATCTGACAGACACTCCAATTCCTTTGAACCATCTGATCGGGTCGTTTTTCCCATCCTTCAATAAGCTTCAGCCATTTTCTTGCCGTGCATTATTTTCCCGTCATTCATTAAAACCCCTTTTTTTTTTTTTTGCAGAGCTAGATCGACCACGGTTCGTCGCCGCCTCTTTTGGCCCTCCACGTTGCGCCCAAAACTCCGTTTCTCGACATCACCGAATCCACTGTGAACCCCTTTTATTTATTGGGCCAAGCCACCCTGCGGGCGCGACGAGACGGTTGCGGAAAAACCATGGCGCGACGACAACACATAACGCTCCTGCTGGTGGGCGTCATGTTCTTTTTGACCATGACGTACTTTGTTTCGAGCAGCGGCGGCGGCGGACGGGACCCCACGAAGATATTATCCGACGAGACGTGGAGGAGCAGCAGCAGCCACAACAGCAACGGTGCTGGCGGTGCCCTTTCGGAGAGCATTCTAAAGGGTGGATCTATTGCGCCCAAGTTGGAGAATGCGACTGCGAAGTGAGTCCTCCGCTTTTTGCATGCTGGGGAAGAGCAATTGCTGATTGGGGAGATTTAAAGAGCGGAACTCGGCCGCGCGTCGTGGAAGTTGTTCCACACGATGATGGCGCGGTTTCCGGAGGAGCCGACGGCGGATGATAGTCTTGCGCTGAGGACTTATATACAGTTGTTTGCGAGGTTGTACCCCTGTGGGGACTGTGCTTCGCACTTTCAGAAGCTGCTGGAGAAATACCCGCCTCAGGTGAGCAGTCGGAATAATGCGGCGGGGTGGGCTTGTTTTGTGCATAATGAGGTTAATAGGAGGTTGAGGAAGGAGTTGTTTGATTGTAATAATATTGGGGATTTTTATGATTGTGGGTGTGGGGATGATGGGAAGGGGAAGAAGAAGGAGGGGGATAGTGGCAAAGAAAGGAGGAGAAGGTACGAGATTGAGGTTAGGGAGGAGGTTAGTTTAGAGAGGGAGGAGGGGTTGGTTAGGGGGGGTTGAGTAGACTGTGGTCGGAATACTTGGGTTGGAGTTGGGGAGTTTTTTTTTTTTTTTTTTCGGATATTTTTTTGTGAGGTGGTTTTGGAAGTCGGGGACGTGGAGGTGTTGATAGGGTTGGACTCTGATGAGGGTGCTGGGATTTTGACGAGGGCTTCGACAGGATCTGAGTGATCCGGAGAGATCGAACAGGACCTCGCATTGGGAAGGCTTTGGTCAACACTCTGGACTCAAAGATGAGATCACTCATGGTCAGGTTATCGTGTACATATTAGAGGATACCCCGATTGTTACATGCGTTCATTTATCCATCGTGCGGTCTGCCAAGGGGCTGGCTGTAAGTGATATAAGCGATAGGATCCGATAAGCCTTCTTATCAGCTCCCCACGTGATGCGCATCAACCCGCCCGCCAGGCAAGGCGCGCGTGCGTGTCTGAGCTGCCTTGAGCTTGGGAGGAGCTCCAAGCTCAAGTTGCCAACTTTGAACATTCACTCGACGAATGCCACACACCCCACGAACACCTCCATTCTCGACGACTGACGACTCGCTCCGATTGCCCCCCTCTTTCCATCGACGACTTCAGATCGATAATTACAAACCCATACTTCAAAAATGGAATTCGGTACATCGGGTTGCCTGAGCGAAGGTCAGTGACATCGCAACTCCCGGTTACCGTCTCCACATCGTCTCGTCCCTGTTGCTAACCATGGTACCTTGCAGATGGCATCCATGTTGATATGGACCGGTTGAAGAAGGGTGAGGTCAAGTAAGTGATACTTCCAAAGTGCCCTCTGCTTTTACAATGGGAGTCATTCTGACAATTCCATCACTTAGCTTGGGTACCTCGATGTAAGCCAACCCCCCGGTCTTAAACTGGCCAAACGACCACTCCCGGGCGAGCACCCCTCCTAACATTCGAACGATGACAGTATGGCGATCACATTCAAAGACGGCGTTATCCTCGGAGCCGATTCCCGCACAACGACTGGCGCATACATTGCCAACCGTGTAACCGACAAGCTCACCAGAGTACACGACACAATCTGGTGCTGCCGATCCGGGTCCGCCGCCGACACCCAAGCCGTCGCCGACATTGTGCAATACCAGCTTGGGCTCTTCCACATGATGAACGGCAAGCCCCCCACGACACAGACGGCGGCGGCCATCTTCCAGGAGATGTGCTATGCGAACAAGGATAGGCTCTCGTTAGTAACCCCCGGCGAAGTTGAAGTTGGGTAGGCTGCGGAGGTCAGGTACTGATATTTTCTTTGCTAGGGCCGGTCTCATTATTGCGGGTTGGGACGAGCGTCACGGCGGTCAGGTCTACAGCATCCCCCTCGGCGGGTCGCTCCACAAGCAACCATATGCCATTGGTGGTTCTGGCTCGACGTACATTTACGGTTACTGCGACGCCAACTGGAAAGAGGGCATGGAGGAGGCGGATGCGGTCAACTTTGTCAAGGAGTCGTTGAAGGAGGCCATCAAGTGGGATGGTAGCTCGGGTGGTGTGATTCGTATGGTGGTGTTAACGGCCAAGGGCGCGGACAGACATCTGTACCTACCAGATACGGATTACAAGGTCAGACATGAGAACTGAGTGCGTGTGACTAGGGGTAAGGATGGGGGCAGAAGACAGCCAATCAGAACGGGATGCATTGTTCGGTGCTTGCGAGGTGACGACATGACCGGGCTGGATGATGGATATGTATAGTAATGCCATTCCATTTCGGATTCGAAAAAGGCATCATAGGGAGATGGGTGTTTTGTCTCTGTGTGTATGGTGTTCTCAAGAAAGCCTCTGAAAAAGAGTATGGGCTGCACTTTTGGTCTTGTTTTACCTGTGGCTTATGCATCTGCGGTGCGTGGGGACTACGAACCGGCGTGGCCGAGTTGGAGGGTGATGAGGATACAACGTGGCCGGCACGCAAGTTGGTAAAGGAAGGCGGTGGCCCGGAGTTTCGCCCGCTCCGAGTTAGGAGGGCAGATGGCGTTCCTTGCTTGTGCTCTGTGACTTGCATGGCTGATTACCACGACCGAGGAGTGAAAGGTTCTGGTTGTGGGGTAAGTGGAAAATATGATTTTTGATTTTAGGCGATCCAGGTAGGTATGCGAAGGGGGTTGTGTAACGTTTTCGGGATGTGGTGTACTAGGGAAGATATGATTTCTCAGAACCGTATGTAGGGAAATAGGTATGAGATGGCGGGAAGTCTCGAGGTGAGAAGTGTTCAGGGGGTACCCCTTCAACACAATTCTTGGATCTCGGGATGACTCCACAGGGCCGAGGCTTGTGGATGTAGATTGTTAGGAATCACTTCTGGTGGAGCTTGCGATACCTACTTGAGACATGTACTTTGAGTATTATAGCCGAGGCGAGGGGGTTTGAAAGGGAACATATAATGACAGTTTTATCCCCCCCCACGTTGCTCACTACCGACCTAGGACCGAGGACCCCTTTTTTGGGTTTGCGCTTCTTGATCCCCTCACGTTGCTACCTCCACCGCCTAGTTGAGTGAGTGCATTTCGAGTTGACATTGCCGTGAAAAGAAGCGCGCGCTCGTGCCTTGGGTTGGGACGTAAGCAATTGAAGTAGCCAATCTCTGTCCAGAGTGACGCCACGGGGTCGCTTGCGAGGTGAGGGGCACAAGAGGGACAGAAAACAGGAGGGGCTTGATGACAGGAGCAAATAGAGGTGGACGACGGTGCTTCGAATGGGAGGTGTACACGATGGAAATATTGCAGGGGGTTCTTTTTGAAGCTGCTGAGGAGGGTTGGTTGGCTGGCTGGTAAAAAAGTTTTGTAGAAAATGTTTGTCAAGTGGTTAGATGCTGGGGGCCCTACCGTTGAATCTGATATCCAGCCCCTCGAACTCAGGGACCTGGAAGCCACAGGCGTTCTACAATGGTACAACGTGGGTTTCAAACTGGACAAAGTTGGTCCTCACCGTCCTCTTAAGAATAACAAACGCCCCCCGCGTTTTCCTTCGCTCGTGGCGCCTGTAGAATGCGAGAAGCGCAAACGCGCAGAGTCCATAAGGTCAAATGTGAAGTCTGGATAACCCCTGCGTCATCCTCCCCCACCCCACCACGGGTGGCTTGTCGCTGGTAAAGATGTGGGTCCATCTTACCGTATCACCGCTTTCCACAACTCTTCTTATCAGTGATTGTTCCCTCACACCACACACACTCACACCCACACACACCATCCTCGGTTGATGATGGAGGAGGGGAAGAGATGATCTGACGGGAAGGATATACATATGAGGAGAATCACAAGATAGAAAGGCAATGCAGAAAGGGTACTCACCTCAGCAGGGACGGCAGGATAATATAATTATTACAGTCGACGGCGTGGATGTACCATTGCCTCATCTGGCGCCATCTTCTCAGGGAATCGGTTGGGAGTGCTGCGGTGTGTGTGGTTGTGCGGGCGCAGGGTTTCCCGTCCGCTAGCATTCTTTCATCCACACACGTGGCGGAAGAAGGTCCCGGTTCATCGTCATCTTGATCGCCCGATTGCCCGCACCCGGCGTTATCTGCACGCCGCAAGATATATCTCCTTGTTTTCCCCCCAGCCGGTGGTGTTCTGCGCGACCGGAGTCTTGAAACCGTTTCTTCCCCCTTTACCTAACTCACTGGGAAGCGGCCTTGGGATTGGAGTCCCCTTGGAGAGAGAAACGATAATAACCTAACGGGCAAAAGATTTCTCTTATCAAGAAACCATTAGGCTTTTACGTCCGGCCTGTTAACTGCACTCCAACCCTCCGGCCGCTTCTTGGCATTGCTTCATCGGCCTCTGCTATGCGATAATCTTGGGTCGCATCTCTTGGTTGCCCATCACCTCTTTTTCCCCTATCGCCTTATGCCTACGAATGACTTTGCCACTCGACATTTGAACCTCGTCAATTTTTTTTATCTTTATCCCTTCGCAATCTTTTCTGTAACCATCCCGGCAGTCACCTGCATAAGCCATCTCTGCCATCCGGTTCGTCCTTGCGAAAACGCCAAAGCCAACCTTATCATCAACATCCCGAACCTCTCCTGACAGACAGCCCACAGAAGACCCTTTTGGCGTTTGGGGCTGAAGGTATATGCAAGCTGCACACAGGTAAGCACCTCGATATTCCACGTCTCTGTGTTGTCTTGCTTTGCCACGCGCTGGTGCTTCCCTCAGCCGCTCGGGAGGTTTGCCGTTCTCTTCTTTCATCATCGCCAAGTGACGTCGTTGTGCCTGTCGATACTCCCAATCGCCTGGAACGCCCCAACAGCCATCCCGCCGGCTAGCTCAAAGCGGATTCGTGATCCGGGCGCGAGTTGGCTGGTGGCTGTTTGATACCCTCTCGTTGTGTGTTTGCCCATCATTTCAGTTGTTTTCATGGCGTTATCTCGCGAGTCAGGCCACAGCTTCAAACGTTGAGTTTGACCCGTCGTTGGTCGTCCTTGGCTGTTCGAAACAGAAACACCGG
Source organism: Podospora pseudocomata (assembly GCF_035222375.1). Classification (NCBI taxonomy): domain Eukaryota; kingdom Fungi; phylum Ascomycota; class Sordariomycetes; order Sordariales; family Podosporaceae; genus Podospora; species Podospora pseudocomata. The sequence continues at coordinate 1,847,839 of NC_085889.1, read as the reverse complement.
CTGCTTTGATATGCTGAGACACGCCATTCGCCATCAGGCTAGAGGAAGAACCGCCTAGGTATCCGCAGCAAGGCTGCCGTCTGTTGTGTTGGTGTCTGTCTGCGGTGTCTTTCTTGCCTGCAGCGCAGCGCAGCCACCGTTCACCAGCAGCAGCAGCATCACGTCAACAGGAAACAAGAAAGAAAAGAAAAGGCCATCCCGTGTTGATTGCGCCCTTGTTGTGCAGCACGCACGCGGTGCCAACACTGTGTTACCTCCCGCCAGCATGGCACCTAGTCCCCCTTCCCGCAGACACCATATCCTTTCGTCTCATCTGTTTTTTTCTTCCCCTCTTCTCGTTCTTGCTTGTTGTTTTTGTTGTTGCTCTTGCTCTTGCACCGTTCCCTAGGCCCCTCCCCCACCTTTTGCTTGGGCGCCGGCGCTGACCCGGGTCTTTATCGCCTGGTCCAGAAACTCGCCAACCAGAAAAAAGCCTAGCTAATTCTCCGCTATCGCGGCACAGCCACTTTCGATCCGATAGCACTCGCTGCAGGACCCTCCACCACGCGATAACCACTGGCTGAACTCTTGGCAGCCACCACCACCACCACCCACCATAATCAAGACAACCATGCCAGCATGGCTACAGTGATGGGCGACGTATTGGGAGAATCGCCATCTCGATTTCATAGCATGATTGCGGGGCCGGCCATTCAGCACCAGCACCCGCACGACATTCACTTCCAGGCCCGTCCAGTTCCAGTCAGCCGAACAACAACAGGTTGCGACCGGGATGCCCAGCAGTCCCACCACTCGCGCCCGACGGCGAGCCCCAGACGGCAAGCCTCTTCGTCAACACCGCGCAGAGACTGGCAGGATTCACCAGTGCCGACGCCAGTGGTCGCAGACAAGCCAGCAAAGCAACAACGACAAACACCGTCGAGCCGACCCCCGATGTCGAGTGGTGGGGCCAGCCGCCGCCTCCCGTCCCCGCCTTCTTCGTCGTCTTCGTCGTCTGATCCCTCCTCCGGTGGCGCTGGGCCGCAGTATGACGTCTCGACCGAAAGAGTTCACGATGCCGCCAGCGGTCCGCCTTCTGTCGCGGGCTCGACCACCTCGTCCCTCAGTACCGCCGCAACCGTAGTGCCAGGATCCAAGGCGATGCCTTCTCCTGCATCGGATCACGGTCGGCACCGGAATCCATCCGCGGATGTCGACATCGTCGATGCGCCCCCCGTTTCGATACCCCTCAGCAACAATGCCCCAAGTCCGCCGATAGAAACCCAAAAGACAATCTATGTCCAAGACCTCGCACATATCCAGACCCTGGCCAAGGTCGAAAATCTTAATGCCACCGGCTCAGGGAACCTTAATGATCCCCCACTACAACAGATGAAGTACGAGATTAGCGCGATGCCTATAGGAGATATTATCGAAATGGTAGCCGCCCTCCTTACCAAGATTACCACCACCAACGACCTCCAACACGATGCTCTGAACCGAAACGCGCACCACCTCCGACAAGCCCAGGCGCAAGCGAGGGGTGAGGAAGCTGGTGGGGACGCCAACGGAAGCCCTCTAAGCAGCAGTGTTTTGGCGTTTCACGGTAAAAACGTTCCCTCGATTAGCATACTGAGCTATCTTGGTCGGATACACAAGTACTGTCCCACCACGTACGAAGTCTTTTTGAGTCTGCTGGTCTATTTTGACAGGATGACGGAGCGGGTCAACGATATGGTGGTCAAGAGCGAGGAGGCACGACGGATGCAATACGTGCATGCGCAAGCTATGAAACCGGCGGCAGATCCAGACACGGTCATGCGGGACAGTAACGAGGCGGAAGAGGATAGCGACGAGACGGACTCTGATCTTGCAGACACCGATGAGGAAACTGGGAAGGGGATCACGATCGAAAGCAACAGTTTTAACACGCATTCAGCAGCTGGACAGGCGACATATTTTGTGGTGGACAGTTACAACATCCATCGGCTTATTATTGCGGGGGTGACGTGCGCCAGCAAGTTTTTTTCTGATGTGTTTTACACCAACTCGCGATATGCCAAGGTATGTTTTTGCTTTTGGTCTATGATCATCATCATCAGAACCAGAGCTAACGTTGTTTTTAGGTTGGCGGTCTCCCCCTGGCTGAACTGAACCACCTCGAACTTCAGTTCCTGCTGCTCAACGACTTTCGCCTGGCTGTTCCTGTGGAAGACTTGGAGGCCTATGCCACCATGCTGGTTGAGTTTTATGCGAGGGAAGTTGTCTCGCAGAAGCCAGACGCGGAGTAATGCGCTTGATTTTGGCCCCATGGGAACGATATGGCTACTTTGACCTTGGCTTTCGAGGGGGGTAATGGCGTGGGTGTCGATTGTGCATTTGGCTATGTACTTGTCAGAATATTTGCAACTTGTCGAATAGGGCGGAGTCGACGTAGGTGAGAGAGAAAAACCAAGTTGAAAGATGGCCAATGTTTCCTTGCTCGTGGGATTGAGCTAGAAAGGGAGTTTCATGACGGACCCTTTTTTTTTTCTTCTTTACATTTTCTTAACATTGGGAATTCAAATCTTAGATGGAACTTGGTGGGTTTGGGGTGGGGTTAGGGGAGGGGCAAAGAAACCCAACAACAACAACAACAACAACAACAACAACAACAACAACAACAACAACTACTACTACTACTACTACTACTACTACTACTACTACTACTACTACTACTACTACTACTACTACTACTACTACTATTACTACTACTACTACTGCTACTACATTTTTTTTTCTTTTTTTCAGAAACTTATGGGGAACGACGGCAAACTTTTAGATGATGAACTAGGGTGGATAAACCTTTGCGTTATCAACCTTTTTTCTTTTCTGACATTGGTCGTTTGATTTTATGAATTTTTCTTTTTTCTAGGCTGGGAGCCATATTGCTACTACTACTACTTAGCATTTGTCATATCTGTTTCGTTGTTTATAGTTTTATGATTGGGCATTTTTTTTTCTCTCTTCTTTCTGATGATTTTGGTAATTTTTTTGTTTGTTTTATTAGGGTTCTCCCCTTTTCTTTTTTTTTCTTTTTTTTTTTCTCAAAGGCTCTTGATACCCGAATAGAAGATATCGGGCTCACACACGGACGCAGATGCAGTTGATGATGAATTAAGGCACGATAGACACGCACACACACACTACAAAAATGAGAGTTTAAAATCATGTTTCGGTAACGGTGAAATGTACTAGCTACCCACCTGTTGGAATTTCTTACACAAAAGGATTTCCATCTCCACTATGCTTGACCCAAGCAAACACTTCAGAGAGTCAGAAGTAGAGCTCTCTGAGAAAAGAATAAAAGTTTACGAGGCATGGATGGGACAAATCCTTGATCATCTTATTGTTTATGCCTCGAGGCCTGTTAATTATGCATTCGACGCCTATTCAATCTCTTAAGAGCCATGGTTCAAACAAAAGTACAATGCATGTTAATATTTACGCTGCGTCAGACTGACCTGATCAACTCGCTCCTTGCTCAAAACTCACCCTCCGTCTTCAGATACGTCAACGCTGCCACCGCCAACGCCTCCATCCCCACGCTCAACGTGGGCTCCTCGGCCGGTGCAAACTCGGCCGTGTGGGTATCCGGCAACTCATGCAAACGCCCGTCCCTCTCATACGTGTCCCAAATACCCGGACTCGTGCTCCTAAGCGTCCAATACGCATGGGGAATGCCCTCTCGAGCAAGAACAGCCAAATCATCACCCAACTTGCCCATAGCCATCTCCAGGTTCATGGGTTGAATCTGCTCCCGCCCAAAATAATCTTCAAACTGCACCCCAATTTTGTGTAGCGCATCTGGGTCGTTGATAAGCGGTGAAACAAACTGGTCAAGCCTCTGGATTGTTTTCTTCTTCTTCAATACTCCCGCGTTCTCGAATTCCTTCCCCACCACGAGGTCGATCGCCTCAACGAGCAGCTTCATCATATCGCCAGAGAAGGCTCTGACTTCGACCGTCAGCTCGGCCTTGTCAGGGATTTCGTTGGTAGCGTGGCCCGCGTTTATTCTCACGCAGGTAACAAGCGCGGGGCTGTTTGGGTTGTAGAGCGTTTGAATCATTGTTTGGAGTTCCGGCACCAGCGACGAGGCGATGAGAATGGGGTTAATACAGCCTTCCGGGGTGGTCGAGTGCCCTCCCTTTCCGGGGATCGTGATGAGAAATGATAACCTTTCTCCTAGGTCGTTACCCCTTAGAAGCTGAAGCTTGCCTGCGCTTTTGTTGTTGATGTGTTGACATAATACGATGTTTGGGTTGGGAAATTGGAACTTGTCGTATAGTCCGGATTCCATCATGGACTTAGCACCGCGTCCTTGTGAGTCTGGTTGGAAGAGAACTATGAGGCAGCCACGCCACTTCTTTTTGGCCTTTTGGAGGAGTGCTGCTGCGGCTAGGACCATGGTGATGTGCATGTCATGGCCGGAGGCGTGCATGACGGGCTTCCTTTTTTTGTCGACGGGATCTTTGATTCTTTTGGTGCTTGCGTATGATAGGTTTGTTTTCTCTTGTATGGGCAGAGCATCGAGCTCGGCCTTGAGGAGAACGGTACGGCCGCGTGGCCCGCGTTGGTTGTCTAACACTCCCACAACGCCGTGGCCGCCGATGCGAGCACGAACTCTGAACCCGAGAGCTTCGAGGTGAGTTTTTACGACATGTGCAGTATGCTCTTCGCGACCGGGGAGCTCGGGGTCTGCATGGAGCTTTTGGTAGAGACGTTTGAGTGTTTCGAGGTCGGGTCGATTCTGCTTCTCCTTGATGATGCCGTTAATGGCAGCGGACTTGGGAGTCCGAGGCGCCGTTGGTTGAGGATTCATGATTCTTGTTAATGCTCTATGAAGAAAAGAATGACCTTGAAGAAAGATGATGAAGAATGAGAGTTGGTCCGAGAAGACATTTTAATGTTGGGTTAAACAACTCCCTCACTTGTGGAGGCAAGTGACGTGATTACACTACACTTCCTTCCGGGCTTGTTGCGATGGGCAAGCACGACCAGTTTTTGGTGCCCTCCATCATGACCATTATTCCAAAGAAGGAACTACCTACCCTGGAGAGAGTAAGTCATGAAGGTTGGGGATGAAGCGCCCATGCGCCATTCCCAAACTCGGTACGTGCCGAGGGATGTCGAATTTATCCGTCCACACATCATCCACCGTGAGACAAACACGGCCGGGACAGCACATGGCTCAGCCGGTACGATCCGGCCAAGCACGTGGCCAAGGACTTGGCTGCCTGTCTTTTACTTTTGCCTCATATCTTGCTACCAAACATTGCTCTGCACGGCAAGAGAAAGACGAACAGGATCGGCATTTTGTGAGGATGGGAAAGGGCAGGAAGCAATTTATCCTCGACTTTGTGAGGCTGGGCGCCATGCATTTGAAGCCGAGAATCTGGAACTGTGGACAGATTGTTCTTGTTGATTTTTGAAATCCAGGGGGGATTGAATCTGAGATCTAAATCGAATCCATTGATTTTCCATTTCTGTTCAGTGTACTTGAGTTTTACAGCGATAATGTTCCCAACACGCAGCCGAAGAAAAGGGGCCCCCTTATTACCCCTCAGGTTTCTCACCACATGGTCCCTCCTCGTTTCATCAACAACAACACTGGCATTATCCACCATCCACAACTCCAAATACCAATGCCCCTCCTCCCCACCCCCAGCTCTCACGCCACACCAACTCCTCTCTGCCAGCTGCCTCCGTCCCATCCCTGGTTCACTGACAGAAACCCTCTTTTCCAACTCCAGCTCCCACATCACCCCCTGGACCCACGCCCCAGTCTGCGAGCTCACCAATGGCCTGACCGGTCAATACTGCACCTACACCAACTCCCACCACGGCCACCGCGGCTTCTCCCTTGTCACCACGCCCTCCCGCGCCGCAGACGTAGCCTCCTGGTTTCTTGACCTCCCCTTGCCCAAACCCTCGGACGGCGCTGAAGGCGAGAAATACAAAGTCGTTACCATCCCCGGAAAAGGCAAGGGCGTCATAGCCACGAAGGAAATCAAGCAATGGGAGGAGATTATACTTGACTATGCCACGCTCGTGGTGGATGTTGGTTTCACGGTGGAGGTGAATGCGTTGAGGGGGTACAGACTGTTGCATAAAGCGGTCGAACAGATGGGTGATGGGGGTAACGGTGTGATGGAACTGGGGAAGAGCAGCGAGCACGCTCAGGATGTGGTGGAGAACGTGCTGAGGACGAATGCGTTTAGCACGAGGGTCGGGGAGGGGGATTACATGGCGGTTTATCCTACTGTTTCGGTGAGTCTTGTCTTCCCCACGGGGCTGTTGAATAGGGGAAAGAAGTGAGATGGATAAAGGCTGACCCAACACCAGAGAATAAACCACGCTTGCATGCCAAAGTAAGACTCTTCCAACCCCCTTGCAGAAGCAAAATGCTAACAACACATCCCTCCAGCGCCTACACCCGCTTCATCCAAGAATCCCTCCAGGTCTCCATCGCAGCCTCCAAACCCATCTCCCCGGGCGAGGAAATCACCATCTCCTGTCCGTCCTTTTCCCATCCCCCCTTCCCCTTTCCGTGAACCCAATTCACTAACCCCTTCCCTCCTTAGACCTAACCCTAGGCAAAACCTCCTCGGAACGCGCCCACCTCCTCAAAAAATGGGGCTTCACCTGCTCCTGCCCCCTCTGCACCTCCCCCCCCTCCACCATCGCCGCCTCCGACGCCCGCCGGAAAGAAATCGCAAAGCTCCAAGACCTCGCCATCCGCGCCTTCCAAGCCAACAAGCCGTACCAAGCTCTGCGCCTGACGAGACAGATCTTGCCTCTTCTGCCAAAGGAGGAGCTCTTCCCGCTTGAGAGTGAGCAGCTGGAGAATATGAGCAGGATTTACTTTGTGTTGAACGACATGGACAAGGCGGAAAAGTACGCGAGGCTGAGTTTGGAGGTGCTGGCGAGGCAGGGGTATATCAAGTGGGTGGAGGGGTGGATGGTGGGCAAGATGTTTAGAAGGTTTGAGGAGGAGGAGGGGCCTAGGGGGGTGAGGTATTGATTGGGACTGTTTTCCACGGATGATTTTCTAGTTTGGGGATCTCGAGTTTAGAAAAGGTAGTCAATTGGTTCGGTGATACTATGCGTATATAAAGTGTGGTGGGCATCTTGAGATTACCATTCCAGGCATGGTCTTTTCATGTTTTGCAAGTCGAGGCTACTAGGGGGGGATCTAGTCATGGCCGGCAAAATGATATCACAGGCTTCCTTGGGTGAGTAGGCACTCAGTCCAGGGGCATGAAACCACAGTCGGGGAACTTTTGAGGCGAAAATGGTCAGCAGACGCCGTGATGGCTTCATGTCGTATAATGCCAAGCATATACGACAAAGTCCGAGACGAGTACTCCAATCCGAACTCAGCCGAGCCCACTGCCGGAGAGGGCTGTCTGTCCGGGGCACGGAATCGGCAAGCTGCCCCCGGATGGCCGACCATTGGTGGCGATCGGTGGTGGAGTTGGGCTGTTGATCGCAGTATTGTTCGGTGTATAAAGAGGCGGGGCGTATGGGGTCGGGTTGTCTCCGATATCTGACCAGTCATGGCCGTCAGCACACCCGGGGGATTATTCGATCGAAGATGGAGTCACGGCAGGCCGCAGAGTGTGGTCGCTTTGCTTCGGAGGGTTGTTGGACAATGTGATAACGAAACCGACAAGCGGTGAGATCCTTCGCAGAAACAATCTCGAGCTTTGGATGGGACAGCAGGTGCAATGAAACACAACTTCTGCAATAAATGACCGAACGACAAGGTGGATTGGGTCTCTGAAAGGAGGATAAACGCATATCCCAATCATCACACCGAATCGTGAAGTGGCTCCCTGTGATCAACAATTCATGGAGAAGGAGCTTCGCATGGCACTTGGATCCAAAAGTGCCAAAGTTACCCGCCCCCATATGGGGTACCCCGCCTGTCGTTATCCCCGCGGGGCAGCCATCGACCCATCCATCCATTCGTTCGCTTCTCGCCGTTACAACCGGGGCACTTCCCGTCCAGCAGTCGTCTTCCTACAGTATGCACGATAGCATGCCGTGTGCTGTCCCATTGAATTGATTGACATACATACGACATACGAGACACACCATCCTGCGAGTATCTCCCCCCTCTGTCATGTCTACCTACGGATGAGGTCGAGATGTTGTCAGCCTCAAGCATTTCACTCCCAGACGCCACCATCTCTTAACCAACTTGGCCTTTGAGCTTCTCTTTTTCTCGCTCTTGGCCTGCCTCCAAAAGGAAATCTTCTGTAAGTCATCGGACCGATAGCCCTTCTTGACACTAATTCCAAGAAACGCCAAAGGCTTGACAGGAGGAGACAAGGAGGAGTGTGTCCGGTACAAATTGCGTCAGCCAAGAGCGGGCCCCCTCGGCAGTGACCGCCAAACCTGACGCCTCAACCAGGGTCTCACGTTGTGTGCCGTGGGAGGGATCTCAGATGGCGTCGATGGCTTTTCTTTTGTCCGACTGCCCATATCTCGAGATGGCCTGGCACATGTCTTTTTTGGGAGGCATTGTTTTGCATTTCATCCACAGCAAAATCCGGGGATGTTGATCAGCGGAACCCTCTGTCCACTCTGTCGGGTAGGCCAGAGCATCACAACACGGCATGTTCATGATTCATGTCCTCTTGCAACGGAAACACGGCATGCCACACGCAAAAGCTCCCAACATCATCCGCGAGGGTACAACCGCATTCAGGGTAGCGTTCTGGGATCTTCACTTGCGTGATGAGGACTAAAGGCAGCAAACCTTGCTTTCTTTCTGCACGTCTGACCGAGATTTATTCATCCTTTCGGTGTCCTGCTGCGTATAAGCCTGCTTGCAGCAAGAGAGTGGGACCCTGAGGGCATGATGGACAGGGTCGACACAAAAGGTTCCCAGTTAAGCTTGTGTTAGACCCTACCAACAGTTCCGCCTTGGCATGGGGTCGATCACTTCCTTCACAGTTGCAAGTCTGTTGTTGCACCCGCTAGGCCAGTCACCTACCAGGTTTATCCAGAGTTTTCATGTCCTGTTGCCTCTCTGCGGGGAAAAGGGTGATGGGTGAGGGGGATCAAGGGAGCACGGGGTACGACATCGGTGCAACTCAGGTCAGCCACCTGCGTGCGTGTGATACCGGGGAATATTAAGACTGCCTCGTCCGGTGGCGCTCTGTCCCGTTGTGTTTCCATTCTCATTTAGCTCAAGAGCACTCAGACTATCTATCTACCATCTACTGTTGACAACCATCCCCCACCACCGCAACCATGCCGGACAGTCCAACTATTTCGGACACCGGCACTACTGGGAATGAGAAACTGTGCGGGAAAAAACACCCAGTTAATGGCAGTATAGACTTTGAACTGACACCCCGCAAGTAGCAGCGAGCCCAGGGGTGCCACCGGACATCATCTCGAGATAGGCCGGTCCGCAGACGACCATGTCGACCTCAATGCCAACCTGGAAGCTAGGTGAGATACTTACCATTGGATGGAAGCACTAATAGATGGCCCACCCACTTACACATATCTTCAACGCAGGATCAAAAACCCCCTCGAGGGCATCCCACGAGACCAGCTAATGCTGCGGGTAGAGGCATTTTGCGAAGAAAAAGGACTGGCTCAACATGTCCAGCTTTTCCGCAAAGGTGCTCTCGTCGCCCAGAACCCGGACGACTACGACAGAATCGACGGAACCGAGGCCCTCGACGAGGCAGAGAAAAAGGCCTTGCGGGACGAGGTCGAGCACAAGTGGCGCCTCCCTGCCAAGCTCTTCCTGACTATTGCGACTTGCTCGATTGGTGCCGCTGTTCAGGGGTGGGATCAGACCGGCACGAATGGAGCGAACATCTTCTTCCCGGATATCTACGGGATTGGTGGCACATCAACCCGGGACAAGCTTCTTCTCGGGCTGGTCAATGCCGGTCCGTATCTTGGGAGCGCACTGTGTGGGTGCTGGTTGTCTGATCCGATCAAGTAAGTCCCGGTTTCCATGGCAGGAGTAGCAATGGCATAACTGACATTTTTCTGCCCAGCAACCTGTGGGGCCGTCGTGGTGTCATCTTCTTCAGCGCGCATTTCTGTCTTTGGCCTGTGATCGGTTCTGCTTTCTGCCACACGTGGTGGGAGCAGCTGATTTGCCGTCTCTTCATGGGTGTCGGTATGGGCGTCAAGGCTTCGACTGTGCCTATCTACGCAGCTGAGAACTCGCCGGCCTCGATCCGCGGTGCTCTGGTCATGTCCTGGCGTAAGTGCTCATCAACATGATGTGCGACGGAACGGAGCTTTTACTAATACGAGACGACAGAAATGTGGACGGCATTCGGCATCATGTTGGGTACCGCATTCAACTTGGCTGTGTGGAGCGCAGGAGACATCAACTGGCGTCTGATGCTCGGCGCCCCCTTTATCCCCGCGGTCCCTCTCCTCGTGCTCATCTACTTTTGCCCCGAGTCACCTCGTTGGTACATGAAGAAGAACCGCTACGGCAAAGCCTGGGATGCCATGATCAGACTGCGAAACCACCCGATCCAGGTAGCCCGCGACATCTTCTACATCCACTCCCAGCTCGAACTCGAGGAGCAACTCCTTCGCAACTCGTGGTACTTTCAGCGCATGGCTGAGCTCTTCACCATTCCCCGCGTGCGCCGGGCCACCCTGGCCGCCTTCACCGTCATGATCGCCCAGCAAATGTGCGGCATCAACATCATTGCCTTTTACTCGACCACCATCTTCAAGGACGCCGGGCAGGACGACTACCAGGCTCTGCTCGCGTCGTTTGGGTTCGGGCTGGTCAACTGGCTGTTTGCCTTCCCCGCCTTTTGGACGATTGACACCTTTGGCCGGAGATCACTCCTGCTGTTCACCTTCCCGCAGATGACGTGGACCCTGCTGGCGGCCGGCCTCTGCACGCTGCTGGAGCAGGGAACCGCCCGGACCGCCCTCGTGGCGCTGTTTGTCTACCTCTTTGCCGCGTTTTACTCACCCGGCGAGGGCCCGGTGCCGTTCACCTACAGCGCCGAGGTGTTCCCCCTCTCGCACAGAGAAGTAGGCATGGGGTTCTCGGTCGCGACGTGTCTCTTTTGGGCGGCGGTGCTGGGCATGACGTTCCCGTTCTTGCTCGAGTCGCTGGGGACGGTGGGTGCGTTTGGGTTGTATGCGGGGTTTAATGCCCTGGCGCTGGTGATGATTTTCTTTTGGGTGCCCGAGACGAAGCAGAAGACGCTGGAGGAGCTGGATTATGTGTTTGCGGTGCCGACGAGGAAGTTTGCGGGGTATCAGGTGCGGCATGTGCTGCCTTGGTGGTTCAAGAGGTGGGTTTTGTGGAGGAGGGAGGCGAAGCTGAGGCCGCTTTATATGATGGATCATCATCAGGGGCGGGTTGGGGGGGAGGGGAGGCTGGGGAGTGGGACGAATACCTTGCCGGAGACGGAGGGGGAGGTCAAGGGTGGTGGGGTTGGGGGGGAGACTGTGAAGGGGATTTGATTCTGATTCAGGGTTGGGGAGTTTGATGACTGAACCGGGCCGAAGGGGTGTGGTTTGAAATGTGTTTGGGATGGGAGGGGTTTTGTCGTTTTGATTTTTCATGAGATACCTGGGCTATTCTGTTGAAAACTTGGAAAGGGAGGGGGGTGATGAAGTTGTGAAAGACTCCTAATTTCATGTTGTTATCGGTTTGACAGCTGCTCGTTTGGACCTGTGATGTATGAACGGATTGAGAAAGATATATCAGGGTATGTCAAGGCACTTGCTCTATTTGCACCCCCCCAATAGTAGGTTGGACAATCAAAACCATTTCCATCATGGATTCCACATACTTACAGAAATCTCACCCACGACAGGCGTTTGGTAGCGGGGTGGGTGACGGTCAAGTGGGCGGGAAAATGCCGGCCCAGTTTGAAGCTTGGTCATCTTGGATATTCAATTTTGAGACCTGAAGTGTTGGGAGAGGCCATTTACACAACACTCTTCACACCCCTTATAGAGCTCTCTCTTATCAGCCCTGGGTTCCACCTCGCTCCGCTCGGGTCTCCCACGCTTCAAGCATCTATTTGATTGAAGCACCTGTTTGATAGCTTCTTTCTCAATTCATCACCTTTTACCACACCTTCTTTTGACCACATATTGAGCCACTGTATCAATTTTCTTTTCCTTTTTTTTCTTTTCCCGGAATTTCACCATCCTACCCCGTCACTGCATGGGCACTCCAACGATATTGGGCCAGCAAGAAGCCTGCATGTTTCCTGCCCGTCAAGTATGCCTAGCGGACAAGCAGTCTCTCCGTCATCACTGCCTCTCACGCTTCAGCACGCCATCCACGTCACCCGCCAGTTAGGCTTCCGATATCTTCGGGTTGATGCTCTTTTTATCATTCAGGATTCGATGCTGGACTGGGAGGAGCAGGCCGCTCAGATGCACAACATATATCTGGGCCTACTATCACCATAGCGGCAGATGTGGGAACAGCAGTGGTTCTGGTTTATCATGCTATGAAAGCAGGCTATTGCTACACGGGAAGCGGATCCCTGACGAAGATCTCAGAGTGGTCATTGAGCCATACAAGGTGCACGGGTAGTATGTTAACACTTACAGAGAGACTCCAACGCATCGGCCATCCAACCGCCCTCATGACATTGATAGCGCGACGATACCAAGAAATCACGACTCTATACCTCAAGCGCGGGCATGGGCCTTTTAAGAACGTAACTTGTCAAAGAGAGTCTTGCATTTTGGAGAATTCGAGACGGGATGGGAATGCAACAAGTTGACAAGATGTGAGTGTACCGAGCAAGATCGAGAGCTGTCGAGTGATACCTCTCACTGGGACTTTCCACAAGCTTGCTCTCATTCCGACGCATCATACAATCTTTCAGCTTCAGGATTCGAGCCATCCAACGGAGCCATGGGATACACCGGGAGCCAGGTGCATGGTCCAGCAACCCACGCAATTGTTTGATTTTGCAGGGGTGAACGGGATGGGCTGTTGAAGAGGTCTGGGGCTCAGTTAAGACAGCTTGTCCGGGACTGCGCGTCAGGGTTCGGCAAGGTCGACAGGACGAGATATTTTTTTTTCCAAGAGCTGAGGGAGAGTTGTTGAAAAACCATTCGAAACGGGCCCTGACTGTGTGCTTGGACAGACTGCCCACGCTTTCAGGACTCACATCCAAAGTCGCAACAGGGCTGTGCCCCTACCCTGTGTACTTCGCTGGGCTATGGAACCAAAAACCTGACGCGGGACCTTATGTGATGTACAAATAAGGCCGACATAGGCACCCGACCAGAACGCTACATTGAATCGACTTGGTCCTGGGCTTCTGTGCAGGGGATCGGTGTCCGCTGAACGGCCCAAGACCAGACGCGGATGGAGAAAGACATTACGTTCGAGGTGCAAGATGCCTCGTGTACACCTCAGACAGCGGTGAACCCGTTTGGTGCGGTCAAAGATGGCCGGCTCAAAGCATGTTGCTTTACATTGATGTCCCCTGGTTGGGGAAGAATAAAGGAGGGCCGCAAAGTCCTGAATGGACAAGACTTATACTAGTTTAAGAAGAATACCCCGTTGTATATCTCTGGAAAACGTTCCGACCATATTTTATCAATGAACTTTGTTAGTCTTTCAACCAAGTCCCTTTGAAGGCATGATTTCGATGAGAGCAGTGTCCTCCCCAGCCGGGTCTGGATCAGCCTAACTGCATGGCGGATCCCTGTGAATGCACTCCGATCGGTGGCCGTTACTAAAGGTTCTGTGGACAACGTGGACGTATCAAAGCCCAGATCTTGGAGTCATCTTGATCAAGGTGGGGTAGGCACTATCTTTCGGGGTGGTCGAGGACGGGAGATGTCAGATAATATCAGAGCTCTTGCCCAAACATTGGCTTCTTTTCTTATGATACACAGATATCAACTTCCCCAACAGAGACATTTGTATAACATTGTTGAACATGTCTTTGATGATCGGGGTGCTTCTGGTACTGTTGCTCGTCGCGGCAACAGTTGCCGGGTGGCGACTCTCGGGCCGATCCCCACCTCCTCATCGGCCCGCATCACCTTATCCTCATCCGAGCTTCAACGACAAAAGAGAGAAGCCCGGCATCGCGAAGCAGACAACCGATGAAGACATTCACAATGAGGTCAAAATCGAACCTCTTCACGACTTCTCATGGCAGGACACACCACCCCTCCAGCTCCGGCCCTTCAAGCCAAAATACCACATCACCATGGCCATTCAGACCTCCTCCCCGTCAGAGCTGATCATCATGGATAAGAACTATCTTGATCGAGTCACTGCTCGGAAAGCAATCCTGGCCTCCCACCCAAAAGTTGTCAAAGGGTACATCCCCTCTGGCATCGCCCCCATCAGGGAGCTCTACGCCTACCTCATGGCCACCTACCTACCCACCCGCTACCCAACCATGTTCTCCCTCTCTCCCAATCGAACAACCCTTCACAACAAAATCACCTCTTGCCTCTCTCCAGTCTCCCCCCTTGACCTCCCCCCCGACGAGCTCCTTTCCACCCTGGCCACAACCATTGAAGACGATATCTTCCTCCTGCTCCCCAACCCGGCTACCGGCCTCCACCGCTGCGTGGCCTTCCTCTGCTGCCACCCCTCCGGCTTCGACCCCTCAACAAAGCTAGACCAAACCCTAGCCGGCATCCACGGCCCTGTTCCTTCCTACGGCAAAATCGGTGCTAGCATGGAGAAATTCTTCTCCAAACTGGAAGTGGGAAAGCCAGTTAAGAGGGTGAACTGGGGGCTTCAGACGCATAAGGAGCTGTACACGCCGAGCGGTAACCACATCCACGAGCATGAAGTGGATAGTTTGACGGAGGAGGATAGGGAGGGTATTGATATTAGTCAGACGAGGTTGAGGGTTGAGTTACAGACCTTGACGAGACTGCCGGGGACGAGGGGGATCGTGTTTAGTTTTAAGACCTTTTTGTATGGGTTGGATGAGATTAGGGGGGAGGGGAGGGGGGAGGAGCTGGCGGTGGCGGTGGAGGGGTTGAGGGGGGGGAATGCGAAGGGGATGTGGGTTTATAAGGGGGGGGTTAGGTGGGGGGAGAGGGTTTGTGGGTATCTGAGGAGTTGACGGAAGAGGAACTCGTACCTGCTCTGGTGGCTTTGATATCGAAGTACGGAAGGTGGGTCATGATGTCATGGTATTAGAGTTTCGACAATGGCGGCGCCAAACACGAATGCTGCAGATTTTTGTTCCATGGTCCTAAAATTGTTTTGTCGTTGGGAAAACCTGGCCTACGTTAACCTACCTTTTTAGACACGTCCAGGGCAACCCGCTGCCCGGTCATTTTCTCCCTCGGCCCCCGGGCACAGCTTCCGTTCGCCATGGCTACCAAAGGCAGTGATGATGATCCCACGACGGACAGGGCGGAATCTTCGCCGACAACAAAAGAAGCCCCACCGTTGCCGGCAGCAGCTCTGTCTGATGAAAAGTCTCCTGGTGTCCGCCGTGCTGAGGCCCTGGCTTCGGTTCTCACCAAGGCCGACTACGTCTTCATCTTCTTTGGCGTCTTCATAATTGCCTTTGCCTATGGTCTCGATGGCATGCTCCGCTACGCTTACCAGCCTAATGCCACGGCTTCTTTCTCCAAGCACTCGCTGTTGGCAACTGTCAACGTTTTACGCTCCGTCATCGCCGCCGCAGCACAACCCACCTCAGCCAGGATCGCCGACATCTTTGGCCGTGTCGAGCTTGTGTGTTTGTCAGTCTTTTTCTACACTCTCGGCACCGTCTTGGAGGCAACTTCACAAAATGTCGAAACATTTGCCACTGGGGCGCTCATCTACCAGATTGGATACACCATGATCATCTTACTGCTCGAGGTTATCGTTGCCGACATCACCACCACCCGAGCTCGCCTGCTGTTCAGTTACATCCCGAACGCCTCGTTCCTCGTATTGACTTGGGTCAGCGGAAACATTTCTTCGGCCGTGCTTGCTGTCACAACTTGGCGATGGGCCATCGGCATGTGGTGTATCATCTATCCGGTGTGCGCCATGCCTCTGATCATCAGTCTCCTGGTAACTGGCCGTCGAGCCCGCAGGTCACATGTGATGGATGGATACGTCGACCCGATCAAAGCTCTCCCCTGGGGCAAATTTTTTGCGTACTTGTTCTGGCGCCTCGATGTCATCGGAATCATTCTCATGATTGCTGTCTTCGCTTTGCTCTTGGTACCTGTCACGCTGGCAGGTGGCTTCAAGACTTCCTGGACCAGCGCTCATGTCCTTGGCCCGTTGATAGCTGGCTTCACCGCGATACCGCTCTTCATTGGGTGGCAGCTCTATACCCCCCAACCGCTTGTGCCATTCACACTCATGAAGGATCGAGCCGTGTGGGCCGCCCTCGGAATCGCCTTGATGCTGAATTGGGCGTGGTATATGCAAGGCGACTACTTGTATTCGGTTCTGGTCGTTGCTTTCGATTTCGATGTCATGACGGCCACTCGGGTGTCTTCCTTCTACACATTTTTCAGTGTTCTCACCGGCACCGTTCTCGGATTTGTCGTATACAAGGTCCGCCGGCTGAAAGTCTTTATCGTCGTTGGAACATGCCTCTTCATGGTTGCTTTCGGTCTCCTCATCAAGTATCGAGGTGATACCGACATGTCCAGCCGAGCTGGTGTTGTTGGCGCCCAGGTTGTTTTGGGTATCGCCGGTGGCATGTTTCCCTACCCGGCGCAGGCCTCTCTTCAAGTGGCGCTGAAGCACGAGAATCTCGCTGTCATGACGGGCCTCTACCTCGCCACTTACAACCTCGGATCTGCGTTTGGCGGTGCTGTCTCGGGCGGGATATGGACTCAGGTCTTGCCAAACCAGCTTGCCTGGCGGATGGAGGGATTCAACAATGAGACCTTGGCAACATCTGCTTACGGGAATCCATTTGCCTTTGCGAAGCAGTACCCTGTGGGCACGCCCGAGCGGCAGGCGTTGATCGACTCTTACAAGTACGCCCAGAGGCTGTTGACGATTACGGGGATTTGTTTGTGTGTGCCGCTGATTGCTTTTGCGTCGACGTTGCGGAATCCAAAGTTGAATGATGAGCAGACTTTGAAGGAGGACGAGCCGGCTGCATAGAGATAAGTGATAAAATAAATTTGATTTTGGTTATCGTTGAGAGTTACCATACAAGACGGAATTTTAAGAATCCTTTGCGTAGTTGATCAAGGTACTAATTCAACCAACGTACACTTGAAGACCTGCCAGATCACAGACACCAACCCATGGGCGGTTGGCGAACTCACCCAAAGGTGAAACCTGAGCTGAAGCCATTTTCAGGCAACAGCTAAAGTACCTACATCAGAGCGGTGGCACTGCCAGCGTGGGAAGATTGATATACTATGATGCCTGAGCTTCACGAAATCTTTCCTATGGTAGGAACCTATGCTATGCTCCATCACACTCACACGCCCTGTAAATTTCGCTTACCTTACCTAGGTACTCAGTAATCACCCACATCCCACGGGACAACAACTGTTGGAGAATTTTTATAGTTTCTATGTACCTGAAGTCGCTGTGACACCAAAACGCCATTCACGGGCTCATATGTATGCATGTATGGGGAGTCAGAGGCGGGGCAGCCGCGCAAGGCACAGTTTCCCAACCCAAGGATACTTAACCTCCCACCATAGCCCAAACTCAGTAACCGCCTCCCAGACCTTAGACAGGGCACAGTCGCCACCCGATCTTTTGTTTGCTCTATGGTCGTACGTTAGTACCTCGTATACCTCACCACAATCAAAACCTCAAGATCTACGGCGAGGGAAATGCGGCTCATCAACGCTCGCACCAAGTGCCTCGAAAGATGAGGAGTTATCATTCCAAGACATGCAATCATTGGATCAATGTGACATCAATCGCAAGGAAAAGCTAGAACTTTGCTGTGGGCAAGCTTGCAAAGATGGCATTGCCTACAGTTGGATCGACACATGATGTATCGGCAAGACAAGCGCGCGGTTGAGCTGAGCGAAGCCATCAACCCCATGTTTTGTTGGTACGAAAAGTCAGCAATTTGCTACGCTTACCTCTCCGACGTACATCAAGGGCAGTTGGATCAGGTCTGCCACAGCCACACGTGGTTGGACGCTTCAGGAACTCCTAGCACCACGGAAGATGAGCTTGTTCGATTCGGGATGGACTCAGCTGGGCACAAGATTTTCCAGGTCGGCAATTATGGAGGAAGCCACAGGAGTACCTCACCACATTCTCACAGGCATTGCAAGCTTGCACACCTGTAGTGTGGCGCAGAGAATGTCCTGGGCGTCAAGGCGAGTTACAACCAGGCCCGAGGACATGGCCCTATTGCTTGGTTGGGGTTTTTTGACGTGATGATAACCCCCATCTATGGTGCAGGAACCGAGCGCTATGGTGTAATGTCACACATCATGCAAAGCCTTCCAATAACCCGTGACGGCAAAAAGCTGACTTGGGTTCCGGGAATGACCTTGCTGATGTACGCTGTGGCGACGGAGGATCCAGAGATGGTCAACCAAGTGTTTCGGTACGATTCTGACCTCGAGGCACAAGATTCTGAGGGTCGAACTGCGAAGGATTGGGCCAAGTCTTCTGGATTAGGCTGGCGTGCGCTATTGCCGGCCACCGCGGAGGACCACCCGACAGCGAGGAGAGTCCCCAAGACTTGCCTGAACGTACCTAGTGACGTGGGCAACTGGAATCTGGGACTGAGTCCTGAATTTACCCAACTGCCCGACATATCCCAGGTTCTTAAGGGTCGACCTGATCCATCCTGGGTTTTGCCGTACCTGCGAACTGATGATGACCCACTGGATTGGGTTTCAGCCGTGCTGGATTCATCATGCATGGGCAGTCAAGACATCAAACCCATCGTCGATCTACGAGGTCTACAAAGAGGAGACGATCACCTTCACCTAGATCGCCATCCCGAACTCGAAGGCCACCGTCAAGAGGCCGATCAGGGAGCTCCTTCACTCGCCGCAGTTCTTCAGATGCCGTGATATCCCGGGACCGAAGAGGAGCCAGTGGGAAGTCAAGCCAGCGCAGCGGGGGGTCGTCGAAAGCAGAAAGAAGGGGTACAGTCATCGTGCTACCTTGGGGATTTTTTACGGGTGCCAAAGTAAGCAAAAATGAAGCAGGCTTTGGTGCATTTATATACATGATCGGCATTATCTCCCCACCAGAATTCTCATCCTCATATCAAAAGAATTCCTCGACCGTGCCCGTTCTTCTAGATGGTTTGGTTGTCCTCAGAAGCACGCGGTTCCAAACGTGACCATTGAAACCCTGTATTGTGATTTAGGGGTACCAAACATTGCGTGCTTGACGTCAAGCTCGTGGTTTACAACGGGAACACCTCATTGCAACCGAAGACAGGCCTCGTACCAAATTGTCTTCATGATCATATCTAGCCTTTCAGAATAACTTGTGAGTTGGCCGGCGCTTTGATTGGGCCACACGATTCTAGTCAGCATTTGCCTGGCCCCTTCCCAATCCGCAACCCTGGTTGTCTGGCTCCATACGGCGATCTTCTGACGGAAGAATAGCTTGAGGGAATGGAGGTGATCCTTTGGTGGAGGTGACACAGGAGGAATATAAGTGTGCGGTTGGCTGGGAATTCCGGGCCCTCGCTCGGGATTGTCGTGAGACGGTGAAGAAGCACCGCTACCATCCTGCGAAGAAGATGAAGAATCTGAACTTTCGGCGTAGGTGAGGCCGGGCCAGATGATTATTTGAGAGGTTGATAAAACTTCTGATGATGTAGTGCTGAAGATGTCCTCAGCTACACTTGCCAAGCCCGTCGTCATTGGTTGTTGTTGTTGTTGTTGTTGTTGTCTCTGGAGAGACACACGGACGGTGTAGGCGGCTATGACAACCTCCCATATCCACAGCTCTGGGCTGTAGGCGCCGATTTTCATGGCTGCTTCGGTTTTGGTAATGTCTTCTCGGAGGGTGTTGAGGAGATGCCAGAGGAGGTCGGGGTCTATGGTCTCGTCTTGGTGGGTTTGGGCCCAGAGAGGGGATAATATGAGATGGGTGTAGAGGTAACCGGCTGCGGCCCAGGCACGGCTTGAGCTTGGGTAGTAGATTGGTGGCGCTTGACTGTATGGGTGGCCTTTTCTCTTGCTCTTTTTATGATGCCGGTCCTTGTGAGTTGAAGCTTTGGATGGTGAAGACGAGGAAGGGTCTGGTTGAAAGAGCAGGCTGGCGATGTAAGACTCTGTGTCTGAGAGGAGGAGTGAAGTCGTCTCGCTGTTATTGTTGTCGTATGGCGTGAAGCAGATTGAGGTGAGGCGCTCAAGGACGTTGAATAGTACTTCTCCCTCAACATCGGCTTTGCAGGCCTCGAGACAGGGTGTGGAGGTCAGATAGAAGGGCGAAAGGCTAGTGGCTTGGACTTGAGCAGTTGATAACAGGGTTGGTGTGGGTTTGGTGAAATATGGATGGGGATAGCAGAGGGTCATGTCGTCGGTTTCGATGATGTGTGATTCTAGAAACGGGTCCCTGGATGCAGCAATGTAACTGCCAGCCCTTTTAATAAACATTTAGTACAGACATCGGAAAAGTGAAGCAGAAGTTCGAAAGATTGAAATCTGCCTGGGATTGGTAACGATGTATTCAACTTACATCAGAATGATTCGTTGAAGCATCCCATAGAACCGATGCTGCCATTCCTCGGGGCGCTTCATGTCGATCAAAGTACAGAGACCATTGATATGTGCCTCGGCGGCAGTTGGGTCACCCATGCCACCCTTAAGATTGTTAGCAGTGCGATACAGGCCTAAGAAGAACAACGGTATTACCTCAGCCAAAGCTAATCCAGCAATCAAGCTCAGACACCCATCACTAGTGCACGTTTCCAAGTCTGTAACTTTGCTGTTTAGAGTCCTCATCGCCTCGAGCTTGTGATACAAGTACGTCTCTTCCATCTCGGACTCCCTTAGGCCGCCACTGATTCGGGAATAGTGCAGCGCACTCATGATGAGACAGGCTCGAAACGTGTCTGGATTGGAGAGGGCGATTCCGACACTGTTCTCTCAGCTATATTGCCCATTCTTGTCAAGTAAGGAGGATGTAACTAACCACTGGGAACTCGCACTCTTCGGTACAGCCGTCCGGCTGAAGATCCGATAGTTGGCAACTTTCCCCCTGAATATCAGCCTCACCCCCTTTATCAAGTCAACATGCATGCTGGATCCATACAGTGATTGAACAGCTCCAACGACCGATATGGCATTTTGATAGGCAATGTATCAAATGGATTTGCCGGTGAGCTTGGGTACGCTACCAGAGGCGGTTGCATTGTTGCAGCTGCCGACGAAGGGGAATCAGATGCACCCCTGGCTCCTTCAGCAGCATAACCGCATTCCCCCCCACGTGTCAGACAGTTGGTGCTACTCCCGTTAGCCATACGCACAAGACATAGGTAGATCAAAGCTTGTGCCCACCAGACCGGTTTGAGCTCGTCACATCGAATATGCCGCTGCTTGCATGTCAGACAGCCATGTCGACTCCTTTTATGGGGCCTTCTCTTCCTCGCTGGATGTGACGATGACGATGCCTCAGCCATTTCTTATGAGACAAAGAAATAAAAAAGCTGTGAAACTTGCAACAAAATCCAAGGGGGCGAAAAATCCACATCTCATCCGTTATATAGGTAACCCATCTCAACACTCACCTTCTGCTCCCTCAACCCAGCAATTTTGCACCAGAAACGAGAAAGCCTTCAACAATTCTGCCCCCATCAACCATTGATCACTCTACATTTGACAACCGAGGCCGAGACACACCCACACCCCATTACTAACCCCCTCTCACAGCCTTCCCACTCCAAAACTGAGGTCATACCACCCAGCCCAGCCAGCCCCAAGTCTCAAAACCTGCATTCGCTTACTCATAGCCCGACCTGCTGTGTCTCCCACATATCTGTCATCAGGTACCTAATCTCCATTCGTGACACTCAACTCTTCCGACTTTCCGAGCCTCGTACCCCCAACCCCGAATTCCGCCTGTAACTGGGTAATAGTGTGTGACCCGCAGCGAATAAATGATACACACACATACACATATAATATCGAAATGTGGCGCAAAAGGCGGGCATCTCTATCCCTGAACTCGTGCAACCTCGGCTTTGGAAACCCCCTTAGTCATGAGAGTAGTCAGCCAGATGATCTGTCTCCCGCTGGGGCCAAAGTCGGGTGGTATTTCTTTCATGCGGCCGGTCGCCGGTCGGATGTTAGAATCTAGATTTGTCTGCCGATGACCGGAGATCATGATATCAACCTAGAGCAGTGACGCCGTGGATGATTGGTGGTAGCTAATTCGGAGTGTCTAGGCAGACGGGCCTACCCGCAGAACTGTGTAGGCGCATCTGACAAGAGACCTTATGCGCATACCTGCAGTACTCACTCTGCTCATCCGGTCGCCCCTGCCAAGCTCATAAACAATACCCCACGCTACACAGTTGGTAAAGCAGTCAAGAAGACCTTCTCGATTAAGAATATTAACCATACCTGAACCTTCCTCTGCTAGTCACAACATCCCCCATCATACGTAGTCTAAGCAACAACCCTCCCAACCCCCCATCCCCCCCCCTCACACTCCAGCACCATCGGACCCCCCCTATCCCCCCCACCATCACTAACATCCAAACTAACCGTAACCCTCCCCCGATCCCCCACAACCTCCACCGTCTCCCCCAAGTTCCTATAATCCGTCTCGCAATGCACTCCCCCAGCAACATTCACCACAGGACTATTCTCCCCCGTCCCATTCCCATTTTCTCCTCCCGCCCTAACCTCCCTAATCTCCACCCCGGGCCAAGGCAAATACCCCTCCCTCAAAGGCACCAAAACAACAGGTATCTCCGCCTCCGTCTCCGCCGTCGAACTCAACTTTTCCTCTGCATCATCATCGTCCACAGCCGGTATAACAAAATGCCCCTTCCTCCTCCCCCCAAGCAGCCAGCTATCCCCCGGGGCAGTGATCTCATACCCGAACTCCAGGTCTTGAGACAGAGACGAAGTGGACAGGTCAGTGTCCCACATCCGCGTCCATTTTAGGTGGAGGGTGGTAGGGAGGAGCTGGTTAATCACGAACGTAGGACTGCCATCGCTAGCGTCCGTCCCGTTCACCACTGGAGGTTGAGACGATGAAACCCTCAAGTCGGCCGTGTGAACTATTGCTACTGGGGGTACATCAACCGGGATGACAATCGTGTTTGGTTCCGGGATTGACTCGGAGTGCGGTAACGGGAGGAAAGGGTGATTGGTGAAAAAGGCAGTCATAAAATCTGCCAGAGTGGCCGACGAGATGTCTTCCCCAGAAGAAGAAGAAGAAGAAGAAGCAGGGGAGCTGGTCCCGCTTTTTTGCTGTTGAGTGTTTGACGCCGACCCCAGACCAGTAAAGTGCGATTCCCAATTGACATGACCCAAAAAGCTCGTCTGCAGCTCCCCCAGCAACGCCGCTTTCTCAAGCTCGTGTTCCGACAGGCGGGCTTGGACTACCGCCAGAACCTTGGAGACGATCAGCTTGGCGTACTCCCTCATGGGCGAGTCTTCCAAATCGGCAACGATGGTCTTCTCAAACAGAGCCTCAATCTCTTCCTGCAAGACGCTGTAGTACAGCTTGAGATACAGCGTCTTGTTTGTCTTCGGCCCGATGGCAACCCCGCGCTTTCTCGTGATTTTGTACAGCAGGCTGGTGGGCTGTTTGGGAAAGATCAACACCGGCTGGCTGGGCGAGTGGCCAAAATGTGTGTCAAAGACCTCGGAGCCCAACAGCTCGCTCTTGAACAACCTCAACGGGCTGGAGCTGGCGGAGGAGACCGCAAATCGCGAAAAGAGTGCGTTGTGCTTGAAGATATCCTGAACGTTGACCTCGACTGCGAGAGAGATCGGTACAGATGATGTCTTGAAGAAGGTGAAGCTCCCACGCTCGGTGGAGTAGGTAACCTCCGCCCTGACAGCGACATCGAGCAGGTCGTGCTCAACGGTGAAGGGAAACCGGACCTTGACAGAGCTATTTGCGGGAATGGCGCCGAATTTGAAGGTGCCTCCCTCTGCTTTGGTGGCCTGTGTCGAGCCAATCACCTCTGCTTCACTCATGACCAGCCGCAGCCCACCAGTCGCGGACCTAATCTTAATCTCGCACGTCTTGACGGCGTTCCAACCAGTTGATAGCTCAAG
Organism: Podospora pseudocomata; assembly: GCF_035222375.1. NCBI lineage: Eukaryota > Fungi > Ascomycota > Sordariomycetes > Sordariales > Podosporaceae > Podospora > Podospora pseudocomata. The sequence continues at coordinate 1,823,641 of NC_085889.1, read as the reverse complement.
ATCTAGCGATTTCTTCTTGTCGAGCTGCAGGTCCTTTGTCCCTGACAGTCGGACGTCAAGGCCGCTAGCTCGTTGGTAAACAGCCACTTGAGGATTTTTCAGGCTTGCAATCCCCTTGTCTACAGGCTGGTTGGGATCTCGTTCGTAGTGCAGCAATACCTTCTCGCTGGACAGACGAACCTGATCCACCTCAAAAGTGCCAGCCATCATCGTGGTGCTCTGCACTCGTACCTTGTTCGGCCCTGGCCGGATGGTAACCGGCTTCTCGGTCTGTAGCCAAATTTCCCTGTTGCCCCCTGCAGTCTTGCTCGTGATGCGGATGCTGACCGAATCAGCTTCAAACTCATCAACCAAAAGACTGTGAAAGTCAAGAAACAGGGAGAAGCTGTCCTGGCCCTCGTCGTAGAATGGTGGCCCGTCCAGAGCAAGGTCACAGCAGAGGCTCGTCAGGGGAATCCTCACATCCTTTTCCAGCGATGCCGACACCGAAATCAGGTCCGCCAGGAATCCCGTGATGGCCGAGGCTTCTGGGTACTGAGTCGCAGACGTAAGGGTGTTCCTGAACCGTGACTTTTGCTGCAATCTGTCCCTCTCAGCGGCGGCTGCCTTGCAAAGGAGCTGCCGAAGTGCTTGGTTGACGTAATCGTCCAACTTGTTCAACTTCTTTAGACACCTCGCATACATGACCAGCATGGAAAGCTCAAGGAGGGCCCAGCTGCTCTCTCCAAAGAAGGGAATGACGCGGTAAAAGTAGTAAGCTGCGTCCTTGTACTCCTCAAGGTGAAACTTGAGCACCGCCAAATCAGCCATGCAGGCCTGGACCGAGTGCAGGTGGTGGGCGACTGTGTAGTGCCGGAGAGCTTTATCGGTGAGCGTCTCGTAGAGCCGATAAAAGTCATCCTTATTGTCGAGCGCTGTGCGGAGGAGGGTGGTTCCCACGCCGGCAACCGACGTGTGCAAAACCTCAGCGGTTTCTCTTGCAGCCGGCTTGGTCTTTTCGGCATCATCATCATCATCATCATCATCAAGGCCAATCTCCTCCATGTCGACAATCCCAGCTTCCCCTACCGTAGGGACCGACGACCACCCGTCAGACCAGCCACGCTTCTTGCCACACTCTTCCAAAATATTTCGGGACAATGCATACAGCTCGGCTCTCCTAGCAGCAAGTTCTTCGAGCCCAGCCTTCTGAAATGACGACGTAGCTGGACTATCAATAGAACCAAGCAGGCGCCCAGACGGGAACCCAGGGCTGAGAGGTGGCCGTTGAGTGCCCTGGCCGTGAAGGGACGTCGTCCGGGCTGGATGCATCGTTGTTTTCGGGTCTGGGATAGACGTCTTCTGATCATGGGCATCATTAAGGGTAGAAGGTGGGATAGGCAGCGCCTTGGTAGACGTCTGGGCGAGAATCTGTTGGGCAACAGAAAAGGCAAAGGACGACACCATGTTGTCCACAACCTCGGAGAGCATGGAATCGAGGACTGGCTTGACGCCATCTTCTTCTTCGTGCTTCTTGGCAGACATGATGGCCGCAATGATGTCTTCTCTCATGACTGTCGAAATCGCAGGCACAAACTCGAGCGTGCGTTTGCAGATCTCAGCGAGCTGCAGCAAGTTCTCCTGCTCCTCATTCAGCTTGGGTACGGGTGTTTTTGCAGCCACTCCTCGCGGGACCATTTCTTGCTGCTCCTTCAGCTTGGCCACCAGTTCCTCTCGTGTTGACCATGCATTTCCAAGACGAAGGAGCAGAGAGATTTGGCGTGCAAAGATGTAGCACCTGAAATCGAATAAAGACACATTGTTGGCCAAGATCAACTCTCGGTATGTCTTTTTGGATGAAGTGATGGGGATGCTTTCGGAATAATCCAGCTTTTGCTTCTCGCCAGACTGGAGATCCACAGCCTCCTCTTCCTCAAACTCAAGAGTACCGCCAGCGATCTCACTGAGAGCCTTTTGTGCTGTCTCTTTGAGATCCGGGGTATACGGAAGCAGAGCGCCTCCATGTGCTTCCGCAGACCCCGCAGCCGCTTGTTCTTGGATGATAGTGTCGAGCCCAACACTAAGCTCATCATATCCAACCAGGGCATCCTCAACAAGACCAACACTTTCGAAACCCCTGGCCAGGCCTTCTTTCAGAATGAAAAAAGTGCAGAAATTCCACCCTGGTAAACTCCTCTGGGCGTCTCGTTCCTTGATGTCCTCTTCGTACTGTGTGACGCGTGTGTCGAAGCTGGATAGGATGAGCTCCTTGAACTTCCCGATCAAGTCCGCCCACGCGGCCTCACTGTCCTGCTCGGTCTCACGATACCCCGTAGGTACCGCGGGCACCACCCTCGGGAGCATACTATATGGCACGTCGTTGACGCCAATGCGAATCTGCCTGATCCTGTCCACAGCGCCCTTGCCTGAGCCGTTGAAGTCGGTCCGCAATTTCTCCAGCAACGATGTTGAGCTGCCGCGCCACTTTAGTGTCGCCGTCTTGGAGACGTCGCTGGAGTCGGGTACCTTCCCGGTGGTCCGCGGCTGGGTCGCGGCGACGGTGTTTGGGAGGACCACATGGATGATCAGCCATTCGAAGGCATCGTGGTTCTCGGCGCCACTCTTGCCCTGGGCTGGTGGTGTGTTGACTCTGATCCACTCCTTTATTTCAGCCTTCGTCGTGGACTTGTATGTATCGTTGTCGTCGCATCGTATTAGTAGCACCTTGAGGTAAGGTGTGCGGCGCAAGCCTGGTATTTGATGTCTCCTTTCCTTGCCTGGCCCTGCTGGTGGACGAAGTGTCGAGTCCACCTGGTCGCTTGAGCCACCCCTACCGGCGATGGTGGCGGTCTGGAAGCCATCGTCCCGGGCCGGTTGGTTCGCGACATCGGTGGAGCTTGCGCCCTTTGGGTTTGGAGAGGATAGGGGGGTAAAGATATTCGAGCAGTCGGCTCCGGATGGTAGGAGCTCAATGTGTAGGGTGTTGATAGATCGCAATGGCCCGGCGTGGGACTGCCAGTTGAGGTCTCGGAGCGGGAGCCGGGGAATCAACCCCGGCGCAAGGAGCTTGTAGACATCGTGGGGATCGAAGTACTCGACTGCATACAGGAACACTACTAGTCAGCTGGGAGCTCCCCAATCAACCAAAACCGTCACTAACCCGTCACCTTTGACGAAGAAAAGGGCTGTTCCATGCTGGACAGCTCTGGGCCTCTATGACATGCCCTAGTCGAAGCGCGTTGGAATTCTAGAGAGAAGGACAGCTCCTGGCCAGGCCATGCGGTGGCAGAATCCCCTGAGATGCAGGGTGTGGCACGTCAATGCATGGCCATGGAGCTCTCACCGCTTCTTGGCGATGCAGCTCACCTCCGTCACCTTGAATTTCCAGAAATTGCCCCACCAAAACTTTTGCGCAGTGGCGGGGCATCTAATGACAGTCCCGGCCGCTTGCACCCCCGAGAGATATTTTCTATTTCAGGCTCAAGAGCAGGCAGATTCCCTGTGTAAAAATCCAGGGGAACTTTTGACAATCTTCGAAAACGGCTGGTCACTTTTGACAACAAATTTTGTGTCTTCAAAGACCTCGAAACACATCTACAAAATGGCCACCCTTCAAGCTATCAAGTATTCGCGGGGCAAGCTGTTAGTCCTTGACCAGCTCAGACTGCCCCATGAGAACCACTACGATGAGGTGTCAACTGCCGAAGAGGCTTTTGACTGCATACGCTCCATGAGAGTGAGAGGTGCCCCCGCCATTGCCATCGTCGCTGCTTTGGCCCATGCGGTTGAGTTGCACAATGGCGACTGCAGTAAGTTTGACACTGCCCCCGAATCAAGACATCGCTAACATGCGTCACCAGCCGCCACTGAGCCCGAAGAGGTCATTGCGCATATCGAAAAGAGACTTGACTACCTCAAGGAGAGCAGGCCAACGGCTGTTGATCTCTCCAACGCCATCACACTTCTCAAGCTGGCCACTAGAGCCGCCAACCTCGAGGGTTTGGCGCACCCTGAGGCCAAGGAGGCCATCTTGAACACCTACATCCAGACGGCCGAGGAGATTCTCGCCAAGGACCTCCACAACAACACCTCTATCGGCTCTCATGGTGCCGCCTGGTTGCAACAGCAGTACAATGCCTCTTCTGAAAAGCCCATCTCCGTCCTCACGCACTGCAACACCGGTTCCCTCGCAACCTCGGGCCACGGCACTGCCCTTGGCATCATCCGCACTCTTCACTCCGAGGGTCTCCTCAAGCACGCCTACTGCACCGAGACTCGTCCTTACAACCAAGGCAGTCGTCTTACTTCCTTCGAGCTCGTCTTCGAGGGCATTCCCTCCACCTTGATCACCGACAGCATGGCTGGTGCTCTCTTCAACCTCCACCGTGAGCGCATGAACATTGGCGCCGTCATTGTCGGCGCTGACCGCGTTGTCCGCAACGGAGATACTGCCAACAAGATTGGTACCTATCAGCTGGCTGTGCTGGCTCGTCACCACGGTGTCAAGTTTGTTGTCGCTGCGCCAACAACCAGCATCGACCTCGAGACGGAGAACGGAAGCGCTATCGAGATCGAGGAGCGCAAGCGTGAAGAGCTGACACAAATCAGCGGTGCCATTGTCAACGAGGACGGAACCGTCGATACCAGCAAGACTGCGAGAGTTGCGATTGCTGATCAGAGAATTGGGGTCTGGAACCCAGCTTTCGATGTGACTCCCCATGAGCTGATCGATGCCATTGTCACTGAGCGGGGAACCGTGGTGAAGGGTGCGGACGGCAAGTTTGACTTTAGCCAAGTGTTGCCCGAGCGGTTGGCCTCTGTTGCTGCTCGTCAGCTATGAGGATCGAGCTGAATACGAAATGAGATGTTGAACATGTTTGTTTTCTCGAAGCTTGAAGATGAGATGATGCTGTGTAAAGCGCCCAAGTCATGCAGCGCCCCACAGCCCCTGCATTGGCGATTTGTGCATGTTTTTGGACCCACTGAAAGGGATGACCTCATCAGCGCTATGAACTCGACCGAGACGTTGCATCTTTCACCTTTCATCAACGGTCTTTGGAGTGGCAGAGAGTTGGTGCAAAACTCAAAATGAAGCGGATCTCACAGGCACTGCTGCTATGCAGCGCATTGTACCCACCAGCAGCACATGCGACCCCTACGCCGCACGCCGACGGCCCGTTCTACCGCCATGACCTCCTCGCCCTTCACAAGAACCTCGTTGAGATACCCTCGCTCAGTGGCACCGAGGAGGACGCCGCTCTGTTCCTTCAGGAATATCTCGGCAAGCAAAACTACTCTGTCGAGCTTCAACCTATTCCAGCTGGGTTAAACACAGGCTCAAATGCGAGATGCAATGTCCTGGCTTGGCCTACAGCTAAGAAGCCCAGCACCGCCGACTTCAAGCTCCTCATCACATCCCACATCGATGTCGTCCCACCATACATTCCCTACAAAACCACACCGTCAGGGCCAATCACCCCAGACACCCTCATCTCCGGCCGCGGTTCCGTCGATGCGAAAGCCTCTCTTGCAGCGCAGCTCATCGCTTTATCCACCCTCATCTCCTCGGAATCCATCTCCCCATCCGACGTGATGCTCCTCTTCGTAGTTGGCGAAGAAACTTCCGGCCTCGGCATGAAGGAGTTCTCCCGCCGCTCCCGCAGCAGCAGCAAGGTTTCTCTCTTTGGCAGCAGCAGCGACGAAAAGCAGTACCGCTTTGCCTCTGCCATCTTTGGCGAACCTACAGAGAACAAACTTGCGTGCGGCCACAAGGGGATTACCAATGGGATTGTTCGCTCTCGAGGAAAGGCTGGTCATTCAGGCTACCCACAGCTAGGCAAATCTGCCAATGAGGTGCTGATTCGCAGTTTGCACACTATCCTCAACACTGACCTTGGTTCGAGCGAGAGGTACGGCAACACGACAGTTAATATCGGGGTTCTGGAGGGGGGGGTGGCAGCGAATGTGATACCCAAGTCGGCGAGCGCTAGACTTGCTGTTCGGGTGGCATCGGGAAGTCAAAAGGAGGGACATAAGGATGTTATCGCCAAGATTGAGCACATTCTCAAGGAAACAGACGGGGATGCGCTCAGTTCAGAGTGGCTTGGCGGGTATGGACCGGTCAAGTGCAAGTGTGAAGTTGACGGGTTTGAGACTATGGTTGCGAGTTATGGGACTGATGTTCCGAATTTGGAGGGGGGGCATACGAGTTATCTCTATGGGCCGGGGAGTATCCTTGTTGCGCATGGGGATGATGAAGGGTTGAGGGTGAGGGACCTGGAGGAGGCGGTGGAGGGGTATAGGAAGTTGATTTTGCATGTGTTGGGTGAGGGGGAGGAGGAGGAGGAGGAGGAGGAGGGGGGGGATTTGTGAATTGGATGGTGATATATATAATTTGGTGATATATATGATTTGGTGAGATAGAATATAAAGAGCCGTTGGATTTGTATCAAGGTATCATCTGACATGTTTGACTGGAAGTGTTTTGCCCAGGCGTGGATCAACACAAAAAATCCCGCATGTTCCCCACATCACCATAAGTGCGCATTCTGGTGCTTGCAACCATCAAATCAAATCCCCTTGTGGTGTAGTTGGCTATCACGTTCGGCTGTAAATGCAATTTATCGATACCGAAAGGTCACCGGCTCGATTCCGGTCGAGGGGACACTATCATTTTTTGCTTTCAGCCAAGTTTTTCCCGAATGTCCCCTGAATGCACACTCAAGATCTTAATTTTATTTTATTTTATTTTGCGGATATGAGAAAGGCGCCCAAGTTGCGGTATCGACAGCAAAAATGCCAAGATGCGTCCCAATGATCTCACAATTACATACCTCTGATCCGAACACTCCCAATATTAAGTATATATGGTACACTAACCAACCCATCCAGAAGTCCTCATCACCCTTTGTAGGATAACACCCCTAATTAACCCCCCTCAACCACCCCGGCCTCGTCGTCCCCCCCCTCATCCTCAACCCCAATTCCACCACCCCCTTCCCCTTCCCCTCCCCCCTCGCCCTTCTCAACAACTCCCCCCTCGCCTGTTCAATAACCCCCACCGTCACAACCGGCACCGCCAACCCCCCATCCAACTTCTGCAATCCCGGCTCCCCCATCAACGACATGACCGTCAGCCCAAAACAGCTGTGGTACACGTCCGGTGGTCCACCAGGGTATTTACTAAACCCGCCTATCCGATGCGCCATCTTCTCCAGCAGGAACCGTCTCGCTAGTGCCCAGTCGCCGAGTAGCTGCAACTGGCAGAGGTTGGATAGCGCTGCTACGACCCACCAGGTGTAACACGTGTCGGCTATTTTGTTTGTGCGGCCGTTGTAGGCTATGAGGGATGGAGAGAGAGAAAGGGATGTGAGAGGGGGGAGGAGGAAGTTGACCGGGTCTTCTTCTTCTTCTTGTTGTTCTGGAACAGGGGGTGGGTGTTCGAGGTAGATGAATTGGCGGGAGGTGAGCCAGTGGATTAAGGCGGGGAGGTCACGGATGCGGGAGAGTGATGGGGAGGGAGGGGGTGGTTGGCTGGTTGTTCGCAACGGGCGGTCGAGGAGGGAAAGCGCAGAGATGGCGCAGTAGGCATATCCCGCATGGGGTTCTTCCTGTGAGCTGCCTGCGAAGCCGCCGTCATATGTCTGCCAGATTGTCAGTCAGCGATGGAAGTGAGGTAAGAAACAGCGAACACCTCACCTGACTGCTGAGGATATAACTCGTCAACCTCTCCTTGTCAATATCCTCCACCCACCCTGGCTCACCCTCCTCGACATCCCCCCTCAACATCCACCGTATCGACGCGGCGATGTAGCAATACCGCATGTCGTACCCTCCCCCGATGAACCACCCCTGACCAGGCAGCAACCTCAACACCTCCCCGAAGCTCCCGTCCTTTCTCTGCAGCCTCCGTAACCAGCGGAGTGTTTGTGCTCTGTCGACCCCGTCGAATGCCCCCTCTGGATCATCCTCATCTGCCAACAGCGCCAGTAGCTGCAGTGCAAATAAAGTCCCTGGCGCATTGGCCATTCCTGCTGCTTCTGCCGGTTGAGATCCTGTTTCTGGCTCCGACTGCTCATAACCGTGAAGGGGGTAGACAAGTGACGAGGCAGGGGAGAAGCCACCTCCTGGGTGTTGATGGGAGAGGACCCATTTTCGGAGCTTTCTCCGGTCCTGCGGAGTGATGAGGTTGTTATCAGTGTTGTTGTTGTTGTTGTTGTTGTTGTTGTTGTTGTTAGCATGAGGTGTGAGTATGGCGATAGAGTTGATGATGAAGTAGGCCAGGGCCATGCGGTTTCCTTCGTTGGAGAGGTAGTGGTGGGGGAGGGGGGACTGGAGGCACATCTTCCAGTATTTTAGGTGTCTGCCAATGTCGAGCGTCGGCTCGGGGTTAGGGGGGTGGTCTGCTGTCATGGTTGTGGCGGTAGTTGATGAGATGGTGGGTGAAGGTGGTGTTTTTTTGGTATTTTGTTCGGATGGTAAACAATTGTTCTTCAACACTACCCCGTTGGCTTTCTTAAATCAGTTAAATCTTGAAATATATAACTCATGAATGTCCCATCTGGCGGGATTCAGTTCATAAAAGGCAGTGAGAGACAGCAATATGGACCCCGCGATCGTGGGATCCCTGCTCCTCTTGCCCAAAGGGGTTGCAGTGCCAAGCCCCGGGTGCCCAAGCCACACTTAGAACGTTTAAGCATAAATGTGGCTTGACAGATCCCGTGGTCCCATATTTATTCGAGAACAAGTCCGGTCAATGACCCTCGCTTATCGGGAGGATAGCTTGCCGATAAGGCTTGTAATTGTGCCCCTTTTGGACTGTGACGGAACCGACACGAAGCTGAAGCTTGCCCACCAGCAAACCACACGACATCCTGGTGTCTCACACGACACAGACCAACCGACCCGAGGGAGAGCTGAATCCCGCGAACCCAGCACTCTCTGACGACCGAGCATCTGGCCACAACTGAATGCACACCCAGCATCAAAACTACCAAACACCCCCCCCCCATCGCCCGTCGTCCAAATCATCTGGCCCCAACGCCAAAGCTAGCCTTTCAAAGCCGGCCTCAACCATGGCCCTAATATCCTCCCGCACGATCCTCACCTCCCTCTCCCTCTTCCACCTGACCCTCTCCTTCCTCTTCCTGACCAACCCAACCGCCATCTCCGACCAAAGCATCGTCTCCCTCCTGGGCGACTCCCTCGCCCTCCCCCCCTCCCGATCCTTCGACGTCCCCTCCCCCGCCCTCGCCTTTTTATCCTTCCTCCTCGCCTTCCTCGCCATTTCCGACTTAGCCACCCTCTCCTACCCAGACGAAATCTCCCTCGTCACCCACTGGGGCACCCAAGCCCCCCTCCGAGTCTCAATCTGCTTCTCCCTCTCAATCTACTCCTTCTTCTTCTCGCCTTCCTCCCCAATCTTCTACCACCACGACGAGTCCGCCAAAAGTCGCTTTGTCAACCACCCCAATATGCATCAAGCGCTGAACAATAACCCGGGGTATGTCCCCTCTGGCTGGGGGGGTGATGCCTTGAAAAACAGGGTGTTTTTCACGTTTGTTTTTGTCGAGACGATGGCTTGGTTTTGGACTTGGGTTACGTTGGGCGAGGAGCAGCAGGGGATTTTGGCTAGGGCTGCTAGGGAGAGGGCTAAGAGGAGGGGGAGTGGGAGTTTTTAAAGTCTGCAGGATTGGGGGGAAGTTGTGGGAGACGGAGGAAAGATGATAAGAGGGGGGAGAGGGGGTTTTGCTTCTTAGGGGGGATTGCTTGGCATATGATACCTATTTATTTCACCTTAGTTCGGTTTCTCTGTTTATTTTTATTGCATAGCCGGATTGGATCACAAGGAAACATTCTCAAGCATATGGAACTCTTTGCAAATGACACTCACTACCTTACTCAAACTTCACCATCCCCCACCCCTTCACCCCTTCCCTCCAGCCATCAACCACCTTCCCAGCCCACTCCTCGGCCCCTCCCCTCCCCTCCACAATCTCGCTCACTTTCTCTGTCAACTCCCCCACCTCCCTGTCCTCCCCCAAAACAACATCCAACAACTTATCCAACCACCCACTCTCATTCATCACCCCCTTCAGCACCCCAACATGACCCTTGGCCTCCCCCAGCGTCTTTGCCGCCGCCGACTCCAAAGCCTTCATCTCAGCGACAACTTCCTTGTGCAGCCCTGACTTGCCAGACTTGTCCCTTGCTGTCTCCTTGTCGTGGTGGGAGAGGACAAACGAAGCAGAGAGCTTGACAGCAAAAGCGACATCACGTACCGAGGCAAAAGAGGGCATGTCACAGAGCGAGGAGATCGCCTGCTGGGTTGTGGCGGGAACGGTCGACTTGGGTGATAACAACCCTGTGCGGAGGGTCGTGAGGGTTGTTTTGAGGGGTTGCGTTGTTTGAGAGACGATCTTTGGAACAGAGGTTTCCGATTTGGGGAGGGAGATGGCTGTGAGGACGAGGGCGGAGAGAAGAGATAAAGCGGTGTAGTAGTTTGTTTCGGCAGGTGTCAAGAGTTTGGGGGTGCTGGGCTTGTGGAGGAGGTCAGTGAGGGAGGTGTTGATGCGGGTGAGCGTTTCGAGGGCATAGGCCTTGTCCCGGGCGGCGGCTTCGGCGGCTTTAGAGGGTTTGTAATCTTTTGGTGGGGTGTAGGTGAGGAGGTCGAGGTATTGCTCCGCGAGGAAGGCGAGGTGGGAGCGCTCGTTCTGATATGGTCAGCATACAAGTTGTGGAAGAAAAGGGAATGGGGACGTACAGAAGGACCTGGGCCGAGGCGGATGAACTCTTGAATCGGGGGCCCGTTGGCACTTTCAAGGCTGGGGAAGGAGCCGTAGTCGGTCTTGTGAACAAGGGTGGTGTCCTCCACGATATCGGCTGGGGACCTGTCAGTAAACATGGTACATCATATCGATCGGGGAAAACTCACTCGCGAGAATGTGATCATCAATGTCAACATCAAGCTTGCCACCAAAAAGCCTGGTGGCGCGCCTCTCTTCTACCAGTGTCATCACAAGAGTGCAGCTGGTGCGCAGCTTCTTGTCATACTCGGCCATGTCAAGAATACTCGTGTAGCTACCAGACGAAAAGGCATCCCAAATTCTCACCGGGCTAGGATCCCGCAGACTTTGCGTGTAATAAGCACGCAGCGGTTCCATCAGGGGCCGAGTTCCCTGAAACAACCCTGGCGAGATGCTGGATATCCTATCAAAGAACAACGGGCTCAGGGCGTCCTGAATCGTCCGCTTGACGTCAAGGGGAGCCCAGAGCTGGTATGCGTAGGAGGCGCAGCCGAAAAGGAGGTAAAGCTGCACCAGCAACAGCCGCAATCCATTGTCATTTGGTGTCACTTTCAGCTGCGTGTCGAGAAGCAAAACAGCCTGCAGCAAAATATCAGGCTGGACATCCTGCCATAACGACTGACCGAAATTCGGCAGCCCAGGCCGCAGTCCCGACAGTTTGAGCAGAGAATTTCCCATCACAAGGGCCAAATCAAGTCGGGGGTCTCGGTCCAGTTTTGGAATAGCAGCCAAGAGCCCTTTATCAGAAGTTATTTGTTTGTGTGCGTCAGCGGCATCGATGATCAGCTTCCTCAAGCATCCTTCGCATGGGCTCTTGGCCAAGTTGGAGCAAACGCGGCATTGGAAGGGCTTTCCTTGGTCTTTTCCTTCCACCACGGTTTGATGGGGAGAAAGTGTTTGTGGGCAGGTGGTGAGAGTGTAGCGCAGCCTGCATTCGAGGGCCTTGATGATGATCTGCTGAGCCTTGGTGGGATTCTTGAGAGACTCCCGTTAGCATCTGCAGAATGCAGACCAACAGAAGAAGCATACCTCGCCTGGAATCTTGGGCAACACATCCTCCAAGAATGTCTTTGCCTCTTCATATCCCAGCTCAGCCACATAGCCTTTGACGTCGTCAAAAGCGGCAAATCTCTCGTAATACTGATCGAGGAAAAGCCCTATTTGAACGACCTTTGGCGACAGAGCTGTGTCTTCGTGATCGGGGTTGATCGTGGTTGAAGGCAACCTGAAGGTCGTTTCGAGCAGCGCCAGGCTGATGTTCTTTTTGTACATGGGGGTAGCTTTGTCCTTGAGCTCGATGAACTGTTTGAGGACCTCTTGTACTTCATCGAGAGCCCTAGAAGCCTGTTAGTATGTTGACACCCCCGCCAGGTAAGAAAGACTGACGCATCCGCATTCGTTGCCTCGGTGGCGGCAGCAACAAACCTCTTCCATATCCTCAAATCGCAGACGAAGAATGGTGTGGTGGAACCGTCGAGACCCAACTTCAGAGCATCACGGCAGAGCTCGTAGATGGTGTCCCATTCGCCCCAAGTTTCCAAAGCATCGAGACACTCGCAGAAAAGAAGCTTGTGTCCCTGTTTGAGTTGACTGATGGCACCCAGTTTGGGGCTTCCGAGGCGGGCTAGAAACTCCTCCTTGGTGCCATGACTCAATAACACGCGGTAGTAGAGGCAGACCTCCTCTTCTGTGAGAAGACCTCTGTCTGTCTTTTCGAGTTTCTTGGAATTTTCCGTGATATCAGCTGCCTTTTGGAGCTGTCTGACTGTCAAAAGGCTGTACACCTTGCGGCTGGCTTCAGTGCACTGTGGGCTAATCTGGACACGTCAATTCCTCGTCTCGACACCATTGTTAATAGGCGAGTATACATACTGAAAGGAGGAATGTCAAAGTGATGTTCCAAAACATGTACCGGCGGTCAGTCGTGTTGGCATAGGTCTTGTCCAAAGTCGCTGCAATCTGCTGAGCGCTGACAAGATCCCACTGTTCCAAACAACCCTGAAGACAAGATGAGGCCATTGGACTGCTGGCGTTTGCCTTGACCCATCGTACTCTCAAAGGGCCAAATGTCTCGGCAAAGTCGATCTCATAACCTATGAAGTCCTGACAGGCCCACTCATACAGGTCGAGGATGCCGATATCAGGGGTCTTCTTGCTCCTGACCAACTCGTCGACGTGGACGAGTACGGCACATTTCTCGGCAGTGCCCTGTAATTGGGCCTCAGTAGAGACTCTGATAGCCTGCATGGAATATTCAGTATCATGTGCTTCTTGGTAGCCAGTCAGGGCATGTACCTCATAATAAGGGTCCTTGAAAGTCGCAAAGCGTTTTGCAGCAAGCCGAATGACGGCGGACCAGTTCCCATCACTAAACGCAGACTGCAGTTGCACGTCGACGCTGCTTTTGAGGGCCGGTGGCCCATATCTGTACCTGTTGTACGCCATGGTTGGTTCTCTTTTGGTGCAGGCGCAGGCGAAGACGAGGCGAGAGAGGAAGGCCAGCCAACCCGACGTGGGGGACAGGATGGAGTTGAAGGGGAGGGGCCAATGGCAGGCGAGGAATTGGGCTGCTCGTACACCTTGTGCGGCTTACAAACAACAATGAAAACCTCCGCAGTATTTGAGAAACACGAGCAAACAGTTTCAAAAAGAACTGTTTCCAAAGCCTGTTGCGCTCTGGGCCAAGATGCTGATGGGATACTCGTGCATGCGAGGGAACAAGAAGCTCACCACAACATTTTGGTGGGGTTGTGGGGCACGAGCTTGACCTTTGCAACCCCACCTTCACCGCGGTGAGCCTCTGCCACGAAGAAGCCAGTTGAACAGCTATAATCGCCGTCTCCTCTCTTACTAAATCTTATAGAAAAAATGGGTTTGCATAATAGCATGTCTGCCAGTCGTTACGTAGTATGACAAGAGAGGGAAAATAAAACTACAAAATTGTTACAGAGACAGGAGCAGTCCTGTCTATTCTGCCCGGAGAAGTAGTTGTCCCACGCCGTATCTCTCTGGTCTGTCGTGGGAACAGCGCGGGGTATCTAGTTCGTTCGGTGTCGGTCGTCAAGCGTTAAGCATTGCCTCCTCGTTTGCTCTCTATCCTGCGCTTCTCGATCTGTCTCACACCAGCAACGGTCAGCATGCAATCCGTCATTCACCAAGACCCAATCCTCATACCCAAATCTTCTTGCAATCTCTGTATGCCCTGTACACCTCCCAAAACACCGATTGTTAGCGCAATCTGCTCGACCGTTATCCCCCCCCAACAGTATCAGATTGTCGCAACTGACTGGAAGTAATCGGAGCACATGGTTCGGTCACCCTGGTTGCGGTGCAGACACCGGATGCTTTTCGTGGCAGCCTCCTGGCATGGATCGAGGAACTCGCTTCTGTCTTTGCTGGTGACAAAGGTTCATTAGCAGTTGTCATGTTCTCCAGGAGGGGCCTGAACTTACCCGTTAAACTTGGACTTTGTCTCGCCGGTCCAGGGCTCCCTGGTGCTACCTCCGGTGGACGCCATTGCGATATTGCTGGGACGTTCAAATCATAAGAGCGTCGTCGGTGGATGCGCCTGTCGCATTATCCACTGTCTTCGGCTTGCGACAGCGTTTTGGTGGAGAGCACGAGTCGCGGGTCGGGTTCCCCGATGCCGATGCTAAGCTTTGAGCACGGTCCATTCCTTGAGAGGCCCACATTTTCGACGGTTACCCCTGAGCCCCTGAACTACATGACCACCATCGACACAATCCAGGCCTTGTCGGGATAAACAGGTGGATGGACAAGCAACTTGGGCTGCGAAAAGTCGTTCCAGCTTCAAAGTAATGTTTTTAACATGGAACAGAGAATCGTGCACAATTTCCAATCTAATTGGCATCATTGACCGCCCTGAGACTGGTCCGAACAAAGGTCCAACTGTAGCGAAAAAGGGGTGTGACTCAGCTTATCGAACCTGCCGTTACCATGGGGAAGGGGGCCTGGAAAGTCGTGCCTTCCATTTTGATACTCCAATGGCGGGGTGGCAGATATTCCACCCAGTTCAACTACTCTGTCCTGGGGTCGACTTCCTTTTTCCAACACACCCTCCCGTCCCTGTTCCATAAGTTGTGTTGAGCCTTGTCAGCGACAAGCTTCTTTGGCTTTTGCTTCTCTTCTTGAAGGGGTCATCCTCTCTACACCACCTACCCACCGAGGGCAGAGCCCCGTCTGATTCTCCAGTTTTGAAATCTTCGAGCCGCTTTTCTTTTGGCCGCACAGGCTTGGTTCGATTCTCAAGTCGCGATTTCTTTGGCAGCGCAGGCCTGAGCTTGTTCGTTTCGAATTTCAAAGCCCTCTTTTCTTCCAGATCACTCCGGCTCGAGGACCAATTTTTGTTCTTCCAATCGCTCTTCGGAACAATTCAACTTCAGGGCCATTTTCTCGACCTCCACGTCCCTTTCATGTCCGGCAGCTCATTGTCAGGACAGTGGTTTGAGTACCGAGTAGCTTTTCTGTCTGGCAATTCAAACTCCAGACTCGTCTTCTTCGTTTGCCAGTCGCTTTCCTTCTGGCAACTCAGAGTCGATCGCCATTGTGTCGGTTCTTTAAACGCTCTTTCTTTCCGATAACTCGACTTTGGGGCTGTTCCTTCCTGATTGAGAGGAACAGGCTACACAAGCGCTTCTCAGTGTGAACTTGATATTCAAGTTCTTCAGGTATTGAATTAGACCCCCTTTCCATGTCGGTCTAAATCTGACCCAGTCCAGCCAGATACTGGAAAAGCCTGCCAAGCTTCAAGCCAGGGCACAACATGAGCCCGACCGACTCGGATATCGAAGTCATGGCGGACTTCAAGATGGTTCCTGACACTCTTTTTTGGGAGATGCCAGGCTTCCTGTTTGATGCCGAGACTGTTGAAGAGATCCAAGAACATAAGAAAAAGATCTGGAAGGCCTTGATATGCCCTGACTACACCAGTGTGCCGAAGGGGTCTCGGAATCGCGCCAACCCCGAGGAAATCACCAAAACCAGAGTGCAAAACAATATCGCCTTGTTCTTTCGGGCTCTTTTGTTCTTCTCTGATCACCATCCCTCACCCTCATACTGGAAAGACCTGTCCCCAGACACCTTCTCAGGATGTGGAGAGACGACTATCAAGCTGCTGGAAGGGATCTTTGTCCACGCGCGCAGGGCTTACGCAGATTTGAAAGGGCGCCGGAGACGATCCAATGTCGCCATGTATGCTGATAAGTACATCAGCTTCCTCGACTCGGCTGGAGGGGACGTTTCCACATCAGATCTCTCCAAGGTTGAGCTTCGCGATAGTTGGGCCGAGCTCAAAAAGAAGGGCGCGCTCTTCAATTTAGCTCAGCACAGGCCGAATGATGTCGAAGACGACAGCACAGACGAGGAGCCACTCACATTGCCTGGGGAGAGCCTCGAGCAGCACAAGTCTAAAAAGCGCAAGAAGACTACATCGGGGCCAGTGACGCCTCGAAAGTGGACACGACGTTCATCGGTGTCTGGGCCTTCCAAACCGTCGGCAGACCCTGCAAAACCATCGACCGGCCCTTCAAGAACAGGCCCTTCAACATCGTCGACACGCCCTTCGATCCGCTCAGTGAGGGTCGTCTCTCCATCATCGTCACCGCCAACACTGCGATTCGACTCCTCCGTGGGGCTGAGTTCAGAAATATCCACGGCCGAGACCGTCAGTTCCCCAATCCTTGGCTCAGCGCTGGCCAATAATGGGGATACCCAGCGCGAGCCGCTCAAAAAGGTCCACCAGCGTATGAGGGTCATCGACATCACAATTGGTGAACATTCAGACATCCTCGCATCCCACACTAACGCGATCGAGAGCCTGAGGGCAGATATTGGCCTTCACAAAGGAGGCAAAGCCGCTGGACTTGTGTCCACTGTGGCGGAGGCGGTTGCCGGGGTCTTGGAGAAAAAGAAGCAGTCGTACATCACACATGTGGCAGCCGCTAAAGTGAATGCTGCCAAAGGGCCCTTGGAAGAGAAGCTTGCCACCCTTGATTCCAAGATTCTGGACTATGTCGGGAAGGTCGCCGTGGCCGAGTCCAAGCGCAGCGACATGGAAACAAAGCTCGACAGGGTCAGCAAGAAACTGGAGCTGATGGGCAGTACCTCCGGGCATGAGAAGCTCCAGAAGAAGGTGAAGCGGTACCGCGATGATCATAAGAGCCTCGCGCGAGATGTGACCTCCCGGCTGTTGAAGTTGGAGCGAAATGTCGACAGATCAGGACCCGCCGGTGCTGCGGAAGAGTCCGAGGAGGACGAGGATCGCCAGAATCACGCTCGGTCTAACGACTCCCGCTTCTCCATGTTAGAGAAGCAGATCGCAGACCTGAAGCAGGTCAACGTTAGTCTAACTAAGAGGGTCGCTGACCTCGAGAAGGGCAACGAAGCTAGACAGCGCAGGGACAACTACTACAGCAGGGACAACTACGACAACAGGGACAGCCATCAGAGGAGGGACAGTTACAACACGAGCATGGTAGGGTTGAACCGTGGATCGAGGCCCAATGGCCAGATGAACAACAGCCAGGGCATCAGGCGTTGTTAGTTGCTGAGGAAAGGGATGGCATCGTGGAGTTTGAAGGCTAATCCTTCGTTGAGATATCATGCTGCTATTTGTCGCTATTGTATGTAGTACAGTTACTGTCTCGAAGATAATGTAAGAACGATCTGTCAAAATAGTCAACCGGGCCCACTGTTAAGGAATCAATATCTTGGCAGTGGGACCTGGGCCACTGGGTTCGGCCTTTTCCAGCCACCCGGGCAACTCACCCTCGTACAACAACAGAATTGACACCTTTTGGCACCCCATGCCTGATTTGACACGATCCGTTCAGGGAGCCCAAGACATGTCTCAAAGTGCCAAGCATGAAATGGATGATGGGACGTACCCCGCAAAAGAGGGTCCTCCTTGGCAGAACGAGCCTATACGAACTAGAACGCGCTAGATCCCGTTTGGGACTTCTGGGCTGACGAGTCGATGCGACGGGCCAACAGCAGCCAACAACAGCCAACAGCAGCCGTCGCCGTCTCGAACGCCCCCCACAGCACACGGGCACTGCAATGCACCGCCCCAGCAGCCATTTGAACAATCCCTGCTCAGGAACAATGAGACCCGGAAAGACTCCCAGAACAAAAGGAAATGTCTCCAAATTGGGCATTTCGGCGCCCTGGCCTCGGGCCCTTACGTCAGGTCAACCACTGTTCCATTCTCACCCCGAACGGGAGTTGCATGCTGACGCCGACGACGACGACGATTGACCGGTTGTTTCCGACGGGAATATACAGCCAACTCTTTTGAGGTGGTGATGTCGAACTGCTGACGGCCGCTGCCCTGCCCTGCCCTTCTGCCCACGTGCAGCAGCCTTCCCCTCGCCCTCATCCCCGAAATCTCCGTCTTCTCCCTACTACTCGAAACCGAATTCGGCTTGAGGATCCCAGCCTTATTTCCCTAGCTCCTTTTCCCAGCGACGTCGACTTTCCCAAACAGCACCGACAGGCCACAGCTACAGCAGACACCCAATGCGCGCCGACAAACCGCAAACATGAGATGGACGAACGCTTCTGCTGCGGCAGCGCTGCTGCTGTGCGCAGTGACGGGTGCCAGTGCGCAGTCCGGAAACAAGCTGCAGGTCAATCTTGATTCTCAAGGTGGGTTCCCGGGAGCTAGTACAGCAGCAGAAACAGACGGTACGGACCGTTTGCTAACGAAAGGGACGGGTCAGATTCCATCAAGAGAGCCGCCAAAGTCGTTGCTGCCAACCTCTGGGAGTACTACCGCGGTGACGAGCCAGGCCAGACACCGGGCATTCTGCCAGGCCCGCCACCGGCCGGCGACTATTACTGGTGGCAGGCCGGCGCAATGTTCGGCACCTTGATCGACTACTGGCACTACACAGGCGATAGCACATACAACAACGAGACCGTCCGATCCATCGTCCACCAAGCTGGCGCTCCTACCTTTGCCTTTATGCACCCCAACTGGACCGCCTCTCTCGGCAACGATGATCAAGGTTTCTGGGGCATGACGGCTATGCTGGCCGCCGAGGTCAACTTCCCCAACCCGGCGCCCACTGACCCGCAGTATCTCGCGCTCGCCCAAGCCACCTTCAACACCCAAGCCGCCAGGTGGGAGAACCAGGACTGCGCCGGTGGTCTCCGCTGGCAGGTTCCCCATACCAACAACGGCTACGATTACAAGAATACTATTGCCAACGTTGTCTTCCTTAACATCGCCGCTCGTCTCGCGCGGTACACAAACAATGAAACATATGCCGAGTGGGCCGAGCGGACATGGGATTGGACCGAGGGCGTTGGGTACATCACGGAGGATTACGATGTGTACGATGGTGCCAACACTCCGCAAAACTGCACCAACCTCAACAAGGTGCAATGGTCGCCCAATGCTGCTGTCTTGCTCCACGGCGCCGCCATCATGTACAACTATGTATGTCTTGAATATTCCCCTCTTGCTCCCACAGAAAACTGACCTTCGACCCCCAGACTACCGGCGACAGGCAGGCCCAGTGGAAGACCCGCGTCGCCGGTCTCCTCAACCGAACCGTCGACCACTTCTTCCCCGAAGGCATCATGGTCGAACGCCCCTGCGAGCTCAAGGACCGAGTCCAGTGCAATGTCGATCAGCACTCTTTCAAGGGGTACATGCACCGCGCTCTGGCCTCGACCGCCATCGTGGCCCCTTTCACCCGGGATTCGATCCTCGAGGTCCTCAGGTCATCAACAAAGGGCGCAGTGGAATCGTGTCTGGCGGACGGAACCTGCGGCTTTCGCTGGGATAGGGGGGAGTACGATGGCGATGTGTCCAATGGACCGGCGGGTCAGCAGATGAGCGCTTTGGCGGCGCTGTCTACGCTGCTGTTGGATAATAGTGATGGTCCGTTGACGAACTCGACGGGTGGTACATCGGTGGGTGATCCGAATGCTGGGTCTAGCGCTTTTGAGCTGGATCCCATGAGGCAGATCACGGCGGGGGATAAGGCGGGGGCGGCGATAGTGACGATTGTGGTGGTGGGATCGTTTGTGGGGAGTTTGGTGTGGATGAGTGGGGGGTTGTTTGAGGTTTCTTGATCATTTTGGGTCTATGTCTTTGGGGGTTTATGTTTTATCGTGGGGATTTTTATTTTGGGTAGGGCATTTGGTTTTTTTTTTTCTTGGTTTTTCTTTTTGGTTTCTTTTTGTTTTGTTTTTTTTGTTTTTTTTTTGTGATTGGTTGCAAAGTACTTGGTCGTCTGGCATATAGCGCGTACATTTGATCATATAGGTAGCATCATGGGCCCCTGGGATGGTTAGGGGGGTGAGTTAAAATATTTGTATACATACCATTCGTTAACATTGATGCTAAATGATGGGGAGAGCCCCTTGTGTGAGTTGATACAAGTGCGCTGTTGCCCCTTGATATGGAACTTGTTGCCTCTCGGAGTTGAACTACTAGCGTTTGTCTAGAATACGGTTTACCGCATCCAAAGTATGCAGCATACATCGTGAGTCTTGTTGCCAGGCAAACATCTCGCCGGAAGGGTCTCTAACAACGCCCACTGTTTATCTCATTGTTGTTGACAAACTTGATCGCAGCTGCCGCCGTGCCTTTCGCCTTCCGCCGAGATTTTACTTTCCGTGGACCTGTTTACCCGCTTGCAAAGAGTAAAGAGCCCGTCGCCAGGTTTTCTAGCCTTCTCTTGGTTTAAATAATTCTCCAACTTTCCTCATCTCACGGGTCAGACGGCATTCTCGCAGACCCTTTCTTCCATCCTGAACCCCCTACCGCAACTATTACCTTCCAAAACAAACAGTCACCAGCCCGACCACAGCCGGGAGCTGCTTTGTTACAGGTGCCTACCTGGCAGGGTTCTCTCTCACCCACAAAAGTAGCCTGTGGTCCAGCAGTGAGGTTGTTTACTTATGTTCAGGTCTTCACCTCTGACTCACAATTCTTCCCTCTTCAACTTGCGACTTGCGACTTTCATTTTTACTTTACACTTTTACTTGCGACTTGCAACCCTTCCGCCAGTCAACTCACATCTTTCCATCACTGCTCACCGCGACCACACCTCTTCATCCACTCACTCACGCGCATACCACCAACCACCTCTCGACACTGTCACTCCTCAATACAGGTTGCCATCCCCTCCCTCCCCCCCCCACCCGAACAACTTTACCCCCCCTCACCAGATAACAAAAACCATGGACCGTAAACGCTCCTTCACCTCCCCAGGAACAGACTCCTCCCTTCCCTCAACTCCACTAAAGGCAAACGACGACTCGGAACTGGATCTCTCCCAGTCGCCGGCTGCGAAGAGGGCTAAAAGATTGGGGAGACTGAGTCAGGGGAGTGTCATGACCATGATGGGGACTCCGACCACTGCTCAGGGGAGGGGAGTAAAGAGAGTTAGGTTTAGTGATGAGGATGAGATGTTTACTCCTGGGGTTGGGGGGGGTGAAGAGAAAGATTGGGGAATTGGGGCGGCTGGAGGGGACGCCGTTTGAGGTTAGGATTGGGAGGGTTGGGGGGGGGAGACGGGGTGAGAATGGGGAGATGGGCGGGGGTGGTGATGAGGGGGTTGATGGGGTGGATGTCAAGGAGGAGGAGGAGGGGCTCGAGGGGAAAGAGAGCGGGAAGACGAAGAGGAGTCCTGGTGGGAGTGGGAAGAAGAGCAAGAAGAAGAAGAAGAAGAGAAAGTCGCTGGTTGTGGTGGGGGATGGGGATGCCGGGATGTACAGGATGGAGGAGATGTTTCCTGATCTGCCCAAGCCGTCGGCGGCTGTGGGTGAGGAGGACCCTTGCCGCCGTGATTCTTTGCCCTCTGAGATGGACAAAGCGCAATATTGTAGTCAGATGGAGCTGGATGGCACCCCCGGCGTGGACTTTGGCATTCACGAGGATGATGAGGCTGATGGGAAGGGAGATGAGGAGGTCAAGGAGTTTATTGAGGAGGTGTTTGCCCGGCCAGAGTTTGAGTACCGTGTTGGAGAGGAGATTGGGACTGACGAGAATGGGGTGATGGCTGCTGCTGAGGATTATTTGGATCGGGAGGAGTCGCCTGGTACCTTGTCGTCTACCACACCCAGCAACACTGCCGAAAACGACGACGTCACGGCCATCAAGTCGCTTTTGCACTCTCTCAACACCAAAATCTCTGCTCTTGCTTCTGAGAGTGCCGGTCAGGACATGCAAAACAAGATTAGTGACGTCCAAAAGGACCTCCGCGGGGCCTACGACTGGATGGTGAGGCTTTCTGGACGGCTGGACAGGGACGAGATGCGGGCGGCGGTCAGGCATGAGATTTTGTTCAACGGGATGAAGAGCATTGTGGGGGAGCTGGGGGCTGTGAGGAGGGAGCAGGAGGCGGTGATGAGGCATTTGGGGCTGGAGGCGGAGAGTCCGTTGGCGGTTGGGAGGAAGAAGTGGGCGGAGAAGGATAAAAATAAGGAGGGGAAGAAGGCGCTGGAGAGTTGTTTGAGGACGTACCTAGAGGGGATGGGGAGGGCGACGAAGAGGGAGGAGGTGGTGGAGAAGGGGCTGTTGGCCGTGGAGTATGCGGGGAGAGTTTTCGGGGGGTTGTGAGGGGTTGATTTATGGGTTATTTGAGGAGGAGAGATTGAAGTTTTGGCTGGGAGTTGATATGGACTGGATTATAGGATGTCTGGTGGCTTTTATGAAGATGGTGGGGTGGATAATGTGTTGGTTTGTTGTATGAGATTGGAGTTGGGAGGTGTGCGCTGCGTTTAGTTGATTCTGGCTGTACATGTATTTGTATGTAAGAGATCTCTTTTAGGGAAGAGGTAGTCAATCTTGAACATTGCCCCAACTTCTGCTGGGCATTCTGAGACTGGTGATGATATATCATACCCTAACCCTGACCTAAGTGTGCGCCATCCTACTGTTATGACGTCTTTGAGTTGAAAGCCAAGCTCCTCCTTCCCGATTAGTGCATCACACGCAGCTTTGATAGGCTGCCCTGTCCCACGCGTGCTATCTAATCCTTTTGCACCCCCGCAGCGTTTCCTTCATTTTTCCACGATAACAACGACCGTTTTGAATCAAGAGAAAAAAAAAAGGAAAAAAAAAAAAAGAAAAAAAAAACGGATGGAAACCAGAGCCGGCGGCATCGTCCGGTCCCGCGTCGCCAACGCGTGCGACACGTGCAAGCAGCGCAAGATCCGGTGCAGCGGCGTGTTGCCGTGCGGGTACTGCGTCCGCCGCCGGGACCCCGACAGTTGCCGGTACACCGCCCCGCGTGTGAGGCGTCCAAGGCCGTCAACCACCACCACCACCGCCGGCCACCGTGGGGATGATGTGAGGAGTTCTGTTTCGCATGCTTCTGGGTCGTCGGGGGTGGCTTCAAATCATCCGGTTGTGCGGATCGGTGCGCCGGTGCAGCAGCAGCACCACCACCGGATTGTGGAACAACATCCGTTGGAAGAGCACGAGGACACCGAGGTGCCGAGGGAGGCGAGGCTGCTGTGTGACGCGCAGGGGAAGCTGGTCTTTATCGGGGACTGCGCGCCGCTGTCGTTTTTCCAGACGGTGAGGAGGCTGGTGACCACACGGGTGGATGCGCATGCCTTTGCGCCCGAGACGGGGGGGTACTCGGCGCTGGAGAATGCATCTTCCAGGCCGTCGGTGTCGTCTGGTTACGGGGCGTTGCCGCCGCGGGTGAGGATTGAGATCGGGCCTGCTGCGGTGGGGGCGTATTTGGAGGTTACGAGGGGGTTGATTGATTTGTTTGAGGATGATGCGAGGCTGGAGAGGGATATTATGGAGTGGGCTGCGGAGGATCATGGGGATGATGCTCTGGCTGGGGCGGTGAATTATTTGGTGTTGGCGATTGGGTGCCAGAAGATTGAGAAGGGGGGTGAAGGGACGGGGCAGCAGTATTTTGACTACGCGAGGAACGTGGCGCTTGCGAGTTTAGGGGGGAATTTGGGAGTGGCGAGCGTGCAGGTTTTTATACTTATCACGCTGTACTCGCTGGGGGCGTGTCAGATTAATGCCGCGTTTTTGTTCTTTGGGCTGGCGGCACGGGCAGCGCTGTCGATAGGGGTGCATAGGACCGCGGTCAATGCGAGGTTCGGGCCCGACATCCACAGGCAGAGGGACAGGTTGTGGAAGAGCCTGAGGGTGGTGGACTTGTTCTTGTCGACGTCGATGGGGAGACCGCCAGCGACATCGGATGTGGACTGTACGGTGCCGTACAGACAGCCGGACGAAACCGGGAGGGAGAAGTTTGATCTGTTGAACGCGTCGGTACAGATATTCCTGGTGATCGAGAGTGTCGTGGTGGAGGTATATTCGAGGAGGAAAATCTCGCCGAGGTTGACCGAGGGGATATCGAGAGAGCTGAGAGGGTGGTCAGGGCAATGGTTGGAGAGGTTGAAGGAGGTGGTGGAGGATAATGAGGAAGGGGACGTCGATGCTGGAGTGGTGAATGGTGCCTGCCAGGTGCTGGCCTCGTATTATTACGCAGTGATGCTGGTCTCGAGGCCATTCTTGATGGTGGAGCTACATCGAAGGCTTTCCGATGGATGTCCGTCACCAACCACGACTTCGGGAAAGTCGAAACTTGCGGATGCCTGCATCGACGCAGCAATACTGATGGTTGAACCCATTCAGGACCTGATCGATAGAGGTCTGATGACAAGACGGGCACCTGTTATCGTGTAGGTCGGTTCTTTTCTTCTCTTTTTTGCCAAAGCTGACTTTTGTCTTAGGTCATGGCTGTTTGCCTCCTCGCTCGTCCTCGGTGTCGGTCTCATTGGCGGGTTTGGTCGCATCATCGAGAAGTACTGCCGCGCTGCCATTACCGCTCTCGAATACTTCGCGCAAACCGACACCCACGCGGTTCAATACTCGCTCATTGCCAAGTCATTACTGAGCACAGCACTAGAATACCTGGAAAAGAAGGAGATACAGGAGCGGGCACGCAGGACAGAGAGCTCGTCACAGCTGTTTGGGCTCATACCGCGATCTCCTCGGGGAAGCGATGGCGGTCTTGACGGGCCACAATCCAAAACAAACCCAGCTGCAGGACCGGGAGAAAGCAGCAGCAAACCAGACAAGCCCCATCCATCCCAAGACGATGCGGTGATGCAACGCTTTGGCTTCGACTTTGAGTCTACGTTTTTTGGGATGACAGGAACACCCGAGTTTTCTGTCTTTAGCGGCTTTGAAGAAAATGCCGACCAAACCTTTGGGGCCCTGAACCTGTTCCCGCTTCTTGATGGGGATGGGCATATCGACTTGGCCAGCTACTTTTGAGATTTTGCCTACTGAGACTACGCTTAATGACCCTCTCCGGCTCCGAACAGAAACGGGCAAGGATAAACCTCCCAGACTCCACGGCGGCTCACCGAGAACCAGCCGCTCCCCCCCATTTTCCAAGATTCGGGTGTCGGAGACATACGATCGGTTAATCTGCCGGTATATTGTCGCATTGACACAAAGTCTTTGGATTGGATGCCTGCGCGCCCTGCGGCTGGTATTACAGCGGCCAAGCATTGGCGGCTGATCCTCTCAGGTCGGATGTGTCTTTACATGAGGTATCACCAACTTCATCCGATGATGCTAGTGACACCAAGTACTTGTGGCGACGTCTGGCTTGGGGATGCAGCTGTGGCACGCCTGCTGTTCCAAGACTCCTGTATGTTCACCTGTCAATCACGGACCAGCGTGCATTGGGGTTCTCGCTGGCTATGAGTAGAAGAGCCTGGACATTCCGGATTGACAAGGCCTTGGGACACTTGGCGGTGGCCTTTCCACTGGCAACTCCCAAGGACCAGGTAATATATATGCCGCCTTGGCCGGTATGTGGGCCCCGACGACACGGCACACACAGATTGTTTCGAGTTGCCGGCCGTGGCAGGTTTCTCAAAAGTTTTGACAGCATCTGTGGGGTCAAGGCATCCGAAGTTGACGTTTTCCCAGCGCAGGGCTGTCTGAACCATGACTCTCGGGCTGATATCGGGTTATAGTATTACATCTGGTGTGTCTGGCTCGTCACGAATCCGGTCACAATGATCGGTTTCGAGGAAACCCTGCTCTGTTGGCTGGATATGCTTGGTTCTGAACATGCCGGGAGTTGTGATCAAGACTGAGCAATCGGGTTCAGTTTTGTCACAGTGTTGCTTTGTAGATTCTTGATGGGGTGCCAAGTGGTTCCGGCGTCACTGACGGGAGGAATCTTGCATGAGGGAGATCACCATTTTGCCTTGTCCCGCTGCCGGCAACCCTTGCCCGCAGATCCTGTCAAGGGCAGCCCTCAACTCTCTCTCAGACACAGGACTGTGAATGTCATTTACCGTCAGTTTCTTTCCAGAGTTTTATTTCTGGTCAAGACACGGCAAGTCTCAGATCAAGCACCGCTCGCCGCTCGACATGCCCCTTACATGATGATGGTGACCCCACGGTGTTTCTCACGAGCTACCCTGGTATTGCTGTCGGTTATCCTGAGTCTCCTGCTGTTTACCGCCCTCCGAGTTCACAATGGAATCCCGCCAACCGTCTCCATCACAGCCGCTCAGTCCATGGTTGAGAACCTAGCGGGGGAATGGTTCCATCTCGACCGACAGCACCCAGACAAAGTCTCACCCTTCACCCCGCAAGCGGACAATGCCGCAGAAGAACCAAAACCGCCAGAGCTCCCGGTAGAAGGCAAATCAAGTCGGAACCTCGCTCGACCTCCGGAGCTGGAATACCTTCGACAGGAAAAGTTTGGCCTTACAGACACAATCCGCTACACCCAGCAATGCATCAAACCCGTTTACGACAAGACCGTCGATCGAAATCTTGTCTCTAACATCACCACCCCTTTCACCTCAGACAAATCAACCATCGGCGTCACCCTCAGCGACGAAAACCTCTCCCTCCCACCGTGCACCCCCATCTCCCTCCCCGTTTCAAAACCCTACCCCAAAACCCCCCACCCGGAGCTCATCTTCGGCGTAGCCTCCACCTACGAGCGTCTCTCCTCCGAGTCCACCCTCTCAGCATTCGCCCACTGGTTGTCCCACTCCAAATCAAGACTCATCCTCACAATAACAGATTACCACTCCCTCCCCTCGCCCTCTGCCTCTTCATCTTCCCTACTAAAACTGTACCACTCCCGCTCCATCTTAGTCTCCGCCCTCCCCCCCCCTCCACCCCCCCCCCACACCAAGAATTACACCACCCCCCAACTGCACTTCCTCCTCTTGTCGACGTTGTTATCCTTTTCCACCCCCCAAACCACGTTTCTCTCCCTCATCGACGACGACACTTTTTTTCCGTCTTTGCACCGCCTGTCGGTTGCGTTGGGAAGATATGACCCGTCAGTGCCGTTGTATCTCGGTGCCAGGTCAGAAAGCAAATCGGCGAATAGACAGTACGGGGAGATGGCGTTTGGGGGGGCGGGGTTGTTTGTTTCTGTGCCGCTGGCTAAGCAGCTGGTTCCCTACTTTGAGAGGTGTGCGGTTGAGTATGGGGGGAGGGACAGAGGGGGGGATGGGCTGTTGAGGGATTGTGTTTATGGGTTTACGGAAGTGAGGCTGACGGAAGTGAGGGGGTTGTGGCAGGGGGATTTGAGGGGGGATGTTTCCGGTTTCTTTGAGGGGGGATGGGTGAGGAGGAGGGGGGGGGAGAGGCGGGGAGGAAGGGAGGGGAAGTATCTTGATCCGTGGCATAACCCTGGGATTCCACCGAGAGATCACAAACGCGTGAAGAGAGAAGAGAGGGGGGGTGGTGCTGCTGGGGGAGGGGGGACGAGGAGGTATCTTGACCCATGGAAGAACCCTGGGATTCCACCAAGAGATCCCGAACAGCTCCGCCGGGAGGAGAGAGGCGGTGGTGCTGCTGGTGGCAGAGGTACCGGAAGGTGGAGGGGGGGAGAGAAGAGGGAGGACAGAGGCGGTGGTGCTGCCGGAGGGAAGGGGACTGGAAAATGGGACAACCCTCCCATCCCTCCCAGCGACGTTCAACACCTCCCTCGGGAAGAAAGAGGCGGTGGTGCCGCTGGTGGGAGAGGCACTGGAAAATGGTACCACCCCTCCCCCCCCTCCCGCATATGGATCTCCCTCACCGGTTTCCTCGACCGAGCAGCCAACCCCTCCAACCCCCATCTCAAACACCTCCCCACACCCGACCTCCTCCGCCCTAGAGACAACCCCCCTTCCCCCCCCCTCCTAAGCCTCCACCACTACAAAACCTGGTTCCACGCCCCAATCTCCCAAATGTCTGCCATCACCTCCCTCTGCGGCGATTGCTTCCTCCAACGATTCAAAACCGGCTGCAACACCACCACCACCACCTCCTCCTCCTCCTCCACCGTGGGTCTCTGGGTAAACGGTTACTCCTACACCGAGTTCCCTCCCGGCTCCTTCCCCGACCTCCAAAAAGTCGAAGCAACATGGCAGTACGCCTCCTCGGGCGACTACGACGAAGCCTACGGCCCCTTGCGACCAAGGCTCGGAGAGGGACAAAAAAAGCAGTGGTTGCTTGTGGATGCCTACTGGACTGGGGAAGGGAAGAGAAAGAAGCAGTTTAGACAGTTGTACATCTACCGCGCACCAAGGGGGGAGGATAAGAAGCCTGTGGATGAGGTTTTGGAGGTTGTTTGGGATGTGTAAGATTGCATAGTAATAACACACCATCGTTTGACGCTATCTTCTTGGGTATCGGTGGTGACATGACAGATGATGTCGATATTCCTTTTTCATTCAGGCCGTCTAAAAGGGTGATATTATACAGGCCTGGCCCGCTCATGCTAATGCTACCGTCCAGCACATCACGCTTCAATGTCTCTCACGCCTTCTGGGGGCCGCCCTTATTATGTCATCCACACGGAGCAGGAGCTGCAAACACTACGTCAGTCACTGGCCACGAAAGGGAGGGAAAAGAAAAAAAACTCACCTCGGCCGCCTCACTAGCCGAAGAAACCACCGCCTTTTTCAGCTTGTAGCTCTCAATAACACCAAGCTCCCGCATGTCCGTGATGCCGCCACCAGGCGTCATCAGGTCAAGACCATACGTGGTCAAGCCATCATATATAGCCTTGCGCAAGCGAGCAACCAGCTCCCCGGAATCAAGACCAGCATTGTCCGCCAGAATGGTAGGCAGCTGTCTGAGAGCGACAGCAAAGGAAGAAACAGCCATCTGCTTCTTGCCCTCGACCCGGGTAGCAGCCCCCTCCACAGCCTTGGCCATCACCATCTCGGCACAACCGCCACCAAGCGTCGTCCGGGGCTCCTTGACAGTCTGGGAAAGAACAGCGAGCGCGTCGTGCAAACTGCGCTCGGCCTCGTCGAGCAGCTGATCTGTCGCACCGCGGAGCACAATCGTGCACGCCTGTCCAGCAGCCACACCCGAGAACTTGATCAGGGTATCCTCACCAATAATCACCTCCTCAATCAAGTCGCAGTGGCCGAGCTTGACGGATTCCGGGTGGTCAAACGTCGAGGTGATCTCGCCGCCCGTCACGAGAGCTAACCGCTCAATGCCGTCAAAGTCGGCGTGCTCGATCGACATGATGCCGGCATCCGTAAAAAGCTGCTCGGGCCAGTTGTAGATGAGCTGCCTGTTGATGAAGCAGTTGATCCCGTGCGCCTTGATCTTTTCCACCTTGGCCTTCATCTTTTCCTTCTCGGCCTTTTCCAAATCGGCCAGCTTGGCGGTCGAGCTGACCTTGAGGCGCGCGCCGAAGATCTTGACCTTGTCCGTGTCCATCGACGTGTTGGCGACGAGGATCTTTGCGTTTTCGAGGCGCTTGGGCTGGTTGACGCCAATCTTCTTGTCCAGGATGAAACCCTCGTCCAGGTATGACTCGCAGAGCTTGCCGCCGGCCTTCTTGATGATTTGAATGTGGCTGAGGTCGGAAGAACCCTTGAGTCTCATGATGGCATCGACCGCGAGCTTGGAGAAGTGATCCCTGTCTTGGGCGAGCACCTTGGAGCTCAGCGTCGTCCGCGCGATGGCGAGGAGGTCTTCTCTGAACGCTTGGGGGTTGTTGCTGTGGTCGACCGCAGAGGCCTCGAGAGCCTTGAGGGCGGCCTGGCTGGCTATCCGGTACCCTTCGATGATGGTCTGGGGGTGGATCTTCTTGTCGACGAGCTTCTCAGCTTCGCGAAGCAGCTCGGCGGCGAGGACGGTGACCGAGGTGGTACCGTCACCGACTTCGTCATCTTGAACCTTGGAGATGTTTACGAGGACCTTGGCGGCGGCGTTGTCGAGGGAGATGGACTTGAGGATGGTGGCACCGTCGTTTGTCACCATGATCTCGGCGGTCGAGCTGTGATGAACATGACCTAGATTAGTAAATGATGACAACGTCTACAGCAAGGACCAGCAACATACGCAGACTGTAGAATCTTGTCCATGCCCTTGGGGCCAAGTGTGCTCTTCACCAGATCACCGACGGCGATGGCGCCAACGAAGGCGCTGAGACGGGCATTCTCACCCTTCTCCTGTGTGGTGCCCTCCTCGAAGATTTGGGTGGGACTGAAGGAAGCCTGTAGCGGGGGTATGATTAGTTTAGAGAAAGAGAGAACACAAGAATAGATAGAGTAGACAGACCATGGCACTGATTCAAGATTGGGTATATCTGGTCTATAAGGTACCTAGTTTAACCTCGACTTGAAGTTGCGGTGGCCCAAGATTCAGGAGATATCCGTAGTTGGTACTAGGTATTATGGGTCGCCGTGGGGAGGAGGGGCAGCTATGGGGACCAGGCTCTGGCAGTCAACACTGCACCACACAAGGCCAAAGCTGCCTGGCCGGGCCATCTTTTTGCGGTCGCGACCGGCAGAAAAAGTTGAGAGCTCCCCTCACCGCCCGCTGACACAGCTGTCCGCCACTTGCCTGTCACCTTGCAGCAGCCCCTCGCCAAGCAGCTTTGGGTCGCTGCCGGGAAGGGAAGTTTTTTTACACGCTGCGAATCTTTGCCCAAGCTCACAGAACAAGGCGAGGAGGGAGACAGACAAAGGATAAAGCCGCTGAGATACCTTATCTGCACAATTACAACTGGGCTAGTATTGACATTGGCATTGACATTGATGCCTTATTGAAGCCGTCGACTCTCTTCTGTCTGTACTGTAGTAGAAGTAATCCAAGTCCCAGGCAGCTCCCAGCAGAACCAAATTTGTGGGGCTCTTTTGGCAACTCTACCAAAAAAACCATTCTCGAACCCCACCACAGTCTGCGCAGCGCACAAAATCTCATTTATCCCGACCGACATCGAAGCAGACCACGTCCAGCGACAGCGCAATCCAGCAGCCAAAGAGACACCCCAGGCCGTTTTCGCAGTAGACCCAGCCAACCGAGAAAGAGTCTGCCCAGCATGGCGCCGTCCTATGAGACTCTGCGCGACGAGAACCTCGACGAGGAGGATTTCGACTACGACGAGGTTGATGTGTCGGATCTCAAGGAGAAATATGAGGTCCAGCTCGAGCAGGGCTACGACACCTTTGTCGTCATCGACGGCCTTCCCGAGGTCACCGAGGAGCAGAAGCCCAAGCTCGTCAAGTTCTTGTTGAAGAAGCTCAACACGGTTGGCAAGACCAGCGAGGATGCCATCTTCATGCCCTTTGGTGACCATGGCAAGTCGTTGCGGTACGTGGGCGGTCCACATTTTTTGTTTTGTTTTTTTGGATGATGTGCCCCCCTCTAATAAAACTGCAGGTTTGCCTTTGTCGAGTACTCATCGCCCGCCGAGGCCGCCGCAGCCGTGCGCCAGCTCGACTACTCCCCTCTCGACAAGAAGCACACTCTGCGCGTCAACAAGCTGACCGACATCGACCGCTATGGCCGTGAGGGTCGCATCGACGAGGAGTACACTCCCCCCACCATCGAGCCTTTCCAAGAAAAGGAGCACCTCCGCTCCTTCATGGCCGACCCCTCGGGCCGCGGCAGAGATCAGTTCGTCATGTACAGGGGAGACACGGTCGGTGTGTTTTGGAACAATGAAAAGGACCAGCCCGAGAACATTGTCGACCGCCCACACTGGACCGAGACCTTTGTGCAATGGTCGCCCCTGGGCACATATCTCACCTCAGTTCACCAGCAGGGTGTTCAGCTCTGGGGTGGTGCCTCCTGGACGAGAATCAGGCGTTTCGCCCATCCCTTCGTTAACCTCGTTGCCTTCTCGCCCAACGAAAACTACCTCGTTACGTGGTCCAACAGGCCTATTTCCATTCCTGATGAGGGCCACCCCCAGCTGTCTATCGACGATGATGGAAAGAACTATGTGATCTGGGACATCGAGACCGGCAAGCCCATTCGTTCTTTTGCCCAACAGGACACCCCCGCCGGACCCGATGGTGAGGCCAAGAAGCCCGCCAAGTTCCCCTGGCCGGCGTTCAAGTGGTCTGCCGATGACAAGTACGTCGCCAGACTGAACCAAGGAACATCCATCTCTGTGTACGAGCTTCCCAGGATGAACCTCCTCGACAAGACCACCGTGAAGCTTGACGGCGTGGTGGACTTTGACTGGGCGCCCGCGACCGTGAAGAGAGAAGGTGTGAAGGAGTATGAGCAGCTTTTCTGCTTCTGGACCCCCGAGATTGGCAGCAACCCCGCCAGAGTCGGTCTCATGAGCATTCCCTCCAAGCAGGTCGTCAGATCGCTCAACCTCTTCAGTGTTTCCGATGCCAAACTTCACTGGCAGTCAGAGGGTGCCTACCTCTGCGTCAAGGTTGACAGGCATTCCAAGTCCAAGAAGTCCCAGGCCACCACTCTGGAGATTTTCCGCATCAAGGAGAAGGGTGTCCCCGTCGAGGTTGTCGACACCATCAAGGACACAGTCATCAACTTTGCGTGGGAGCCCAAGGGTGACAGATTCGTCACCATCACGACGACTGAGCCCGTTGGCGCCACCGCTGTTCCCCCCAAGACGTCTGTTGCCTTCTTCTGCCCCGAAAAGGCCAAGGGGAACGCTGTTGGTAACTTCAAGCACCTCCGGACGCTCGAGAAGAAGAACAGCAACGCCATCTACTGGTCGCCAAAGGGCAGATTCGTCGTTGTGGCCACCGTCCACAACACGCAGAGCTCGGATCTCGACTTCTACGATCTCGACTTTGAGGGCGAGAAGCCAGAGTCGGACAAGGACCTGACAGCCAACTTGCAGCTCATGAACACTGCTGACCACTATGGCGTCACCGACGTGGAGTGGGACCCCTCTGGACGTTACGTTGCCACCTGGGCCTCTGCCTGGAAGCACGCCGTATGTTGTTTTCCACTAATTCCCAAAATGTGCACTTTGCTGACGATGTTTGACCATAGATGGAGAACGGATACCACATCTACGACTTCAGGGGTGAGCAGCTCCGTGAAGAGCCCATTGAGAAGTTCAAGCAATGGGCGTGGCGTCCCCGCCCGGCCACTCTCCTCAGCAAGGAGGAGCAGAAGCAGATCCGCAAGAACCTCCGCGAGTACTCGAGAATCTTTGAGCAAGAGGATGCTGAGCGTATCAGCAGCGCCGACGTGGCTGTCGTCCAGGAGAGACGCCGTCTGCTCGAGGACTGGTACAACTGGCGCGAGGTGGTGGAGGAGGAGGTTGCCGAGGAGCGTGCCGAGCTCGGCCTCCCCGCCGACCCTGTGGAGGAGCTCCTCAAGGCCAAGACGGCCGAGGTTGCGCCCAACGGTGAGGAGCAGGTCATTGAGGAGATCATGGAGGAGGTGCTGGAGGAGACGGAGGAGATTGTCAACTAGTAGATGGCATAAAGTAGTCCTTTTTTGTTTTTCTTCAGCGATAGTTTACATGTTTTGTGATGTGTGTTTTTCGAGGCAGGCAAAAGAAGATGAAGCGGGAGGCTTTTGCGTCCGATGATGTTGTCCGAGAATCCTTTTATTTTGTATCATGGGTAGCGGGGAGTGAGGGCTCTGAAAATGGGAGGCTGGTGTAATGTCATGTTCATGAGGATACGGGACATGCGTGTGAATCGGTATGATGATCATGGGTGCGTGCTACTCTAGAGATTCCTGACATTTCCACTAGGAAGGATAGCTGCAAGTTGTATGTTATATGCGGCGGACCTATCAACATGGAAATAGGTATTTTGTTCATCGATGCCAGCGAGTCCTGTATTTTCACCGTGTCCTGCATGTATTTTCACGGCCTCCCCACTTATTACAGTATCCGCCGGTATACTCAGCTACAGCAAATTTTATAGGCGCTAGATATTAACAAAAATACTAGGTCTTTTTTGGTAAACTAAAGTTTAACTAAAATGATTATAAATTAATAACTACTACTATTATAACCTGTATTTTTTGTCTTTCAAATAACGTGATCCACCATCGAGCGGGACACCCCATCGACCGGGACACTTTTCCAGACCACAACCACAACAAACTCTAAAATCCCATAAAACACTAATCAAATCAATTGCAGCTACTCAGCATCACTTGAAGCATCTGTTTCCCCAGCCTCTGGGCATGTCCTTGCATTGTGGCCAGTCTTGCGGCAGATGCCACAGTGCCGCGAACCCATCCGACGCCTCTTTGACGACCCTTCATTTCCGCTTTCGACGCGTCCTTCCGCTTCAACTACGCCCTTCTCTGCCATTATATCCCTAGCCTGGCTTCCATTAATGGCCCCTCCATCTTGGAGACGCGTCCGTTTGGCCCTCCGGCGCTTGGAAAGTGCTTCGTTGGCCTCCTGAAGTGTCCGTACCTCGGCTTGTAAAAGGGTCACCTGATGGGAAAATACCTGCATTCCTTTCGAAAGCTGATCAACAGCAGCTAAAATCGGAGTCGGAGAGCTCGACTGATGTCTTGCAATCCGAACTTTAATAAGGGTAGACTGCGAGGGGGCTTCGTTGGTAGTCTTGGGCGTCTTAAAGAACCAAGGTGTTGGTGGCCCATCAGGGGTCCCAGGGGGTTGGTGTCCGCAACTTGACATCTAGCTTCGAAAGGACGGCCTGCGGGTCGTAGGGATAAGTCCAGACCCCGAAACCCCCGAGAACGTTTTCTTGGGTGAAAGTCCGGCTGAAGGCGGCTTTGAACGCAAGGAAGAACTCGGGCTTCGTGATATGTGTAACGGTTCCAGGAGTGTATTACAACTATCTGGTGACGACTCTACGAGTACACCGAACTTGAAGAAGAAAAGGAAAAGGGGAATAGAAGGTTTGTCGACATGAGCCTCTGGTATGGCTGAGGGTGTTGGCCAGTGCGCGGTGATAGAAGGTTCTGGAGTAGTGGTCTGTGCGTTCTGGGAATAGCTTCACCAGGGCCGAGGGTTGCCGAGGTCCATGCCAGGCTCAGCCTGTTACAACTACCATCCGGCTGCGTTTCTTCCACTGCCTCCCCACCCACGGCCTTCTGGTCAAGTAGATCGTGTGCATCCTGCACAGTAAGTGATCCTCCAAGCCGCACACGTGTTTTTTTGGCTCTCCTGCGCTTGCTTAGTGCCTCGTTGGCAAGGTGGTACTGCGCGGCGAAGATGATAAAAGGAGGGATGGCCCAACCGAGGGGCATTAACTCCTGGATTACCGTTGCCCATTCGCGGTTACCAGGCTGGGCTAGTTTCGCCTTACTAAGGCCGTCCGAGGTCGTAACTACCATGCCCGCGAAGATAATACCCATCATAAACCCAGTCTCGTCGAAGTTGTAGATATCGTCATCTACAATACCGTACTTAGCCTTAGTGTTCCGTACGAGCGCAAACCACTCGGCAATGACCTTTGGATCCTCGCACTTAGCCCTCTGGTAGTCGTATCTACGCTTAAAACGCGTACGGAGCTGTGGCTGACGTTTGACGAAGTTATGTGCCCAGAACTTGCCAACAGGGGCGCGTCGCGTACGCGTAGCAGTTGGTTGGCCATATCATCTACACTACGCAATCTTGGGTGGAAAAGCTCGCGTACATAGCTCAATAATATATCGGACAATAGCTTCCTCTTCCGATTGAGTCATCTTTTTCGAATTGGGTGTTATATCGCGTCGTGCAGGCCGGCCGGCGCGTCGGTTAGAGAGAGTCATAGCTGGTACGTTGTAGAGCTTAGCTGCAGCTCGGAGGCTTAATTTTTCATTGATTCGAAGAGCCTCAAGGGCTAAGAGTATCCTGGCTTCCTTTGAAGTAGGAGGCATATTGGGTTGTGGAAAAAATTGATGTTAGGTGTAAGGAGGACGCGTCGTGGTGGAGACTGTACGACTCGCTTATATGTACGACTCGCTTATAATATACGTTATTGCTTTAGAATATAGTTTATTTATTTGAAAACTGTATTTTTGTAATATATAAATACGTAACTTTAGAAACGGTAATAAGTGTCACAGTTAAGCCAACAACAGGTCAAACAGAGTGAGAGGCGCGGGGGCCCTCAGCCAATCGTTAGATTAGATAGGGAACAGCCAATCAGGGCTGGCCAGAAGTGCTATGGCGCCAAGACACACTAGCACTCTGCAGGACGCAAGATGCTTGGGGTGATCGAAGGCATAGCACGACGAGCACTCTACAGGATGCAATATGCTAGGAGTGATCGGGGCGGTCCTGCCTGAATCCACAAAACAAGAGATAAGTGACGTCGTATTGTGGTCTGGTGCCATCATGTCTGAGCCTCGAGCTCCAAAAAGGCCTTTGCAAGATGTTTCAGTTATCTTCCCTGACAACTGACCAGAACCATCCGATGTATTTTCTAGGCGGGCGAACAGACAGTTTGAGGCTCTGGTAATAAGCTTTCACAACTACGTAGAGGACAACATCCAACCGTTGCCTGGGAAAACCAAACCACCGGCGACAATGCCGAGCCTTGACTCGGCGTCGGCTCTGGACCTTCAAAAAAGAAAGAACGTCGCATCCGGGGCTAGAAACCAACACCCGGACTCCCGATCTTCAACACCCAAACCCCCTCCGTTCCGAACCCTCCGATTTTTTTCGGTTTTTGGCCTCCGTCTGTCCGGCCAATCATGGGTGCAAAGGGGGGGGTGTGCAAGGTGACAGGGTTGTTTTGAAGCACTCAACAAAAGGGGTTTAGGCTCCCCCAACAAAATCGGGGGGTCCACAGAGCCAAGATTTGCACATGCATTTTTGTGTTGTGTGTCTGGCCAGCAGCAGGGGGCAGAGAATAATAAAAAAAAAGTTGTGTTTGGGTGGATGGGCAACACCGGTGGTTTTGACCGGGAAGTGGGATAGGAGGGTTATGGGATGGGACGGAAGGATGAGACGGATGGTGGGTAGGTACACACGGTGGTTGATGGCATGAAGGAAAGGGAGAGGGCTAGCAGCTGGATGATGAGAGGGTGGTTGACAAAGAGAAGGCAAGACCCCGCCCCCGCAGTCGAGAATCTGAATTCTGAC
The DNA here is from genome assembly GCF_035222375.1 of Podospora pseudocomata. Classification (NCBI taxonomy): domain Eukaryota; kingdom Fungi; phylum Ascomycota; class Sordariomycetes; order Sordariales; family Podosporaceae; genus Podospora; species Podospora pseudocomata. The sequence continues at coordinate 1,786,563 of NC_085889.1, read as the reverse complement.
GAAGAAGGAGATGCACTGACAGCTGGCTGGGATTTGTGGTTGGTGGGTCCTATCCGTTCCCGCAACACCACCTTAATAGGGACCCCACATTGCGGATCTTATCGATGAGGGACAAGACGGGACTTGCTGTTATTGTTGTTGTTGTTGCAGAACTGTCGACGAAACAAAACAGCAAGAACGAGTCAATTCGGGGTGCTTCTTCGTTTGGTTGGGCTGGGATGACGGCCTTGCCACTGCGCCTGAGACTTCGAGGCCGAGGGTTTCTTTGACTAGATCAATTTATCGTTGGCAGCTGGCACAGCAGAATGTCCATCTCACTCTTGGGAATCCGAATTCAGAGGACTGCGCGAAGGGAAAATGCAAGTCTACGGCGATCGTCAGCTACACTAGCCTTCGAGCCTTCCTGTTCGCTCCAGCACCGTCCCTTTTCCAATTGCAGCCAATCGGTTGGGCCTCGGCATGATGCTAGATGATGGTCAACTGCGTCGCTGTCTCAGGCTCAGCTTGCAAAAAGAATGTCAAGAGTTCCTAGCATGTGAGTCTCCCGCCACCCACACCCACTCCAGAGGCGAGGCGGTGAATACCTCTGGTGCTCTCTGCTCTCCAGATCGATCCAGACATTGCCATCTGGATGAGCTAGAGAAGAGATTGCCCACCTCATCCCATGGTGAGGTGGCCAATACGTGACCTTCACGCAGAGCAGCAAACTCTATGTATGCTCTCCCAGCCTTGTACTTAATAAGGAGAAGGCGCATTCCTGCATTGACAGCAAACTGTGCTACAAAGTGGTTGCAGTGGCAGGCAATATTCTGTATCGACTTGTGCCGGGTGGTCCTTCTGTTGCAGCGGTGTCCCAACAAAATCAGACATATCGACCCACGGATAAGGAGACCGAACCGCCGCACACACACGAAAATTTCCGGACCGAGAAGGGACTTCTTTTTTCTCTTCCTCTCCTGGCCTTCCTAATCCTCTCTTTTCCCTCTCTGTGTGGCCGATCGGGTTCTGTTTTTTTTTTTGAACGGTTCGTGGCACCTTCTCTACCTGGCGCTATCCTAAATTAACCATCCGGCCGTACTAACAACACCCGTGCCCCAGACCCTTCCTTTTTTTTTCCCTCTCTCCCTTCCGCCCGTTGCTGCTGTTCTTGCACACGGTGTACTACCCGGAGCTGTTTCTCCTCAGCGTCCATCTTCTCCAATTCGTCCGATTACTCGTGCGACATCCCTCACCATGGCTGCTGGAAAGTCTTCCGGCGTTGCTGCCGAGAAGAACGCCTCTCAAAGAAAGGCTATCAACGGCGACTCGGCCGTCTCGAGCTACGCTCCCTCCCCCGCCGATTCTCCCCGTCACTCGGCCTCGTCCACCTCGCTTTCGTCTCTTGCCTCGACTGACGCCCCGGCTCCCAAGAAGAATTATGGCAAGCTCATCGACACTTACGGAAACGAGTTCGAGGTCCCCGACTTCACCATCAAGGAGATCCGCGATGCCATTCCCAAGCACTGCTTCGAGCGGTCCAACCTCCGCAGCTTCAGCTATGTCGCCCGTGACATTGCTCTTTTGGCCACCACCTTCTACCTCTGGCACAACTTTGTGACCCCCGAGTACGTCCCCAACAAGGCTGCCCGCGTGGTCCTCTGGGGTGTCTACACTTTCCTCCAGGGTCTCTTCGGCACCGGCATCTGGGTTCTTGCCCACGAGTGCGGCCACGGTGCCTTCTCCGCTTCCAAGACTGTCTGCAACGTGACCGGCTGGTTCCTTCACTCTGCTCTCTTGGTCCCCTACTACAGCTGGCAGCTGAGCCACAGCAAGCACCACAAGGCCACCGGCAACATGGAGCGCGACATGGTTTTCCTTCCCCGCACCCGCGAGCAGCAGGCCACTCGCCTCGGGAAGATGGTCCATGAGCTTCATGAGCTCGCCGAGGAGACTCCCATCGTTACTTTGATCCACTTGGTTGGCCAGCAGACCATCGGCTGGTGGAACTACCTCCTCACCAACGTTACCGGTCACAACAACCACGAGAGGCACAGAGAGGGCCGTGGCAAGGGCAAGAAGAACGGTTTCGGCGGCGGGGTCAACCATTTCGATCCCCGCAGCCCTCTGTATGAGAACCGTGATGCCTGGGCTATCATCATGAGTGACATTGGTATTGCCTGCACCATCTCCATTCTGGTGTATCTCTGCAAGCAGTTCGGCACCGCCAACATGTTTGTCTGGTACTTCCTCCCCTACATGTGGGTCAACCACTGGCTCGGTAAGTTTGATCTCGAATCGTGGACCAGAAAGGGAATTTTGTGCTAACGAAGCAACAGTTGCCATCACCTTCCTCCAGCACACCGACCCCTCGCTTCCCCACTACACCGAGGAGGAGTGGGACTTTGTCAAGGGCGCCGCCGCCACTATCGACCGTGAGTTTGGCTTCATCGGCCGCCACCTCCTCCACGGCATCATTGAGACCCACGTCCTCCACCACTACGTCAGTACCATCCCCTTCTACAACGCCGACGAGGCCACCGAGGCCATCAAGCCCGTCATGGGCAAGCACTACCGCGCCGATGTCAAGGACGGCCCCGTTGGCTTCATCAAGTCCATGTGGAAGGCTGCTCGTTGGTGCCAGTGGGTTGAGCCCACCGAGGGTGCCGAGGGTCCCGCCAAGGGTGTTCTCTTCTTCCGCAACCGCAACGGTCTCGGTACCGCGCCTGCGAAGATTGCCGCTCCTGTTGCCAAGTGAGTGAGTATGGTTGATGGGGAACTCAACTAAAGTTACTGCTCTCTCTACCCCGATCCTTCAGCCATGACTCGGAGTTGTATAAGAGGAGAGCTCTTGTATATATTATCATCATTCCCGGCCCTTCCACGCCGTACCTAGCGAGGTGTTCCATTGCTTTCAGGCCAAACGCAACATCTCTACGCCCCTCTTTCCTGGACTGGACCAGCCTGAGCGGACACCAAGCATTATCCCAATGACTTTTTGTTGGGACCGACTCGGAGTTTTATTTTTTCTCGTTTGTGGCTTTCAAAAAGTTCCCACACTGTGCTGGAACGGGGCTGAGTGGCGGCGCTTCAGGCAAAGGACGGCGTTTCTCGTTTGACTCGATTGTTGATAGCGGTGATTTATGCTATTCTGTTTATTTGGTCTGGCGGGAAGCGCGTGACAAGACAAGAAGCAAATCGTTTAAAAGACAAGGAGAGTCTGGCAAGACAAAATAAATAGATGATTAGACACGAGACCGGGGTTATATGATGAGGGGAGTTAATGAGAAATGTTTTGAACGTAAAATAATTGTGTTAATCTGTGAAGTGATAAAGTGTGAGGTGAGGTTATTAGAAAACAACGAGATGGTATGGGTTATGATGTCCCAAAACCTGGTATAAGAATTTAAGAAAGTGGTGTTGGGGGAAGCAGGTTGAGGATGTGTCAAGTGCGGGGAAAGGGCAAATGTGGGAGGATCATGCGAGTGACTTACTCCGTCCGTTCCGGGAACCTTTTTGGGGGATACAAGCAGGAAAACTTGGAAAGTTTTGCATGCTAGGTACTTAAAGAAAGAGAAACCTTATTTGTTGGGGGGGCGCTGGACCTTTTATACCTTGAGTTCGGGATGGGTCACGATGATTCTTCTTCAGGATTGGGGTTACGTTGGTGAAGTCATGACTGTTAGCTGGAACTGCTTGAGCGTGGCTGGAATAAGGTCACTTTACAGGGGATGGGGTATGTGCATTTAGGTATGTTGAGGAACAATTAGGAGCTTTATTTATAGTAGTTTATTGCACTATGGTGTTTTTTGCGAAGCAGGTAGATGTTATGGGATTTGAGTTTTGGGGCTGGGAACATTATTTTTGAGTACGTATGGACAGTCAGCTAAGAAGTCAACCATGCGTCAAAAAACCCAAATCACCGAAGAGAAGCCCGAGATTTCGGAACCGAGGTGGGAAGGAGTGAAGTAGAAAATTGGCCAAGGAACGGAGAACTTTAGCAACACCGAGGGTCCGGTCTTGTCGGTTGGTTTGGTGATTGGGGGTGGGAGTCTTTTGGTGCGCGTGTTTGGGGTATGTGGCACAGCTTGTATGGCAATTTTGATCTCTTGGGGTGTGGAAGATGATTGTTGGTCTGCCGGTTGTTATTTAGACTGTTCTGGGCTGGAAAGGGGGTTGGTTCGTTGTTGTTGACAAATGGGGGTCCTGTCGTCATGCCTGGCACTTGAGGTTCAGTGTTTGGTTGGATGTGAAAGGGCATACTCAGGTAGACGTGGAGGGATGTAAGTGACATGGAAGGTGAAGGGGAAATAAAGGCCTGTGTGAGAAGGATGGGTTAGGATTCCGATGATTGCCTGAACGCTGTTATCTTCACAATGGTGAAGTCGATTCACAGGAGCCAGACACCCGGATACCAACCTACTGTTGAATTGTGGATGACGAGAGAAAGCAAGACCCTGCACCTTGCTGACCAAGTACCAGTTACAGACCTAACTACCTACCTAGGCACCAAAGCCACTCTGGTTGATGTGAGTCCAGCACAGCCGAACTTTGCCCCCTTATTTCCAAGTGCCCGAAGCCATCTCATTTCGACTGGGTGCTAATTTCAGTAGTCGAGGTAGCAAAAGTCGTGGGAAAGGCAGTGGGTGCAAGAGTAGTGGTCCAGTCGTCGGGTGTGCTCTCTGTTTCAGTCCCGACGCATGACATAGTACCATCATAGTTGGTGAAGACAGTGTCTGTTGTAAGTTTACTTTGTTAGCAACCTTTGGTCGTGAGTGTCTTCACGATTCAAGGTCTGGAAGTGAGAGAAAATAACAACTTACCCAGATCCCCTGTCACATTCTTGATCGCGTACTTCTCCTCGTTCGTGTCCCAGAACTCGCACTCGCACTGTAGAATAGCCCCAGGATCGGCAGTCAGGATGCACTTGTCGCAATCTCTGCTGAGCTTGCCATATATGGAGGCCGCGAGCTTCATAGTGATGTCGTTGAAACCAACGCAGAAGTCCAGCACGGTAACGGGGTTTTTGACCAAAGGCTTGGAGGGGTCAAGGGGTGTGCAGTCAGCTGAAAGACCGTAACCATCAAGGGTGATGTTGGTGCAGGTCTTGGAAAAGTCGTGGAATTTCTCGAAGCCCGGGCCTCCTTGAGCCCTGGTCAAGGAGGTGGTGAGGGCGAAGAGCCCGATGGCAAGCGTGTTGACAGAGGCGAACATCTTGATGTTTGCTCTGCAGGTGTTGGATGGGCTGGTTGTGTTTCTGGAGGGCAAGTCGTTGAGGAGAGGAAAAGTCATGGCTTGAATAGCCAGGAAGAAGCTGGTCGACCATCTTTTGAGATGGGGCCTTGGAGCGACTCAAACGAAGAGCATCACGGGGCCACTCGATGACCTGCCAAACAGACAAATGGTTGCTCCTTCCTCTACACTGTTCCTCTACACTGTTCCTCTACACTGTTCCTCGATCGCATATCATCTTGTGACGTCGTTGGGTCCATGCAGGAGGAATGGTCTCCGCTACTTTTGTTCTGCTCATGGCGGGTTCAGGGGCTCCAGTAAGATCAAGAGAGCAAAGAGTCGAGAAGTAGGCTATGTGCCTTCAGATAGGTAAAACCAAGGGACTTTGGAAATAGCATCCAGTGGCCAGTTCAACACCTGCCGACCCTTAGCTTAGATAACTACCAAGTCAGTTATGTCTGACAGCTTTGTTCAGAAGATGCTTCATGGATGAAGCCGTCATTGTCGCCAAGAGCTAGCAGTGGGTTCTCTAGAGTAATGCCGCTTGCCCAGCCGGGAGCTAAGTTTTGCAAAATCAGCAACTTTGCTTGGTTGCAAGAAAACGGTGACATGATAGGGCTGGCAAAAAGGAAAAGGAGAAAAAGAAATGAGAAAAAGGACGTTGATATAAAACGTCTTTTTCAGAGTGACACCAGACAAACGTTGCATGAAGCCATCGTGGAGAAGGACCTTCGACTGGTAAAAGCAGCTGAAGCCGGTGGAGCGAAACAGTGGCCAACCTCAAAAGGAACTGAAAATAATCGGGGCCCGAAGTGTGGATATCGTGGGCGAGACGGTGATACCGGCGAGATCCGTTTGCTTGCTACCGCAGCAATCCCGGGTTGCTCCCCCGAGATCAGCTCCCGAGGATCATCAACCTCAACCGAACCGACCAGCCTACTGTGCGACATGTAAGTTGCCAATCGTGAGACGCGGGGAGTTGGAGATGGAGGAGGACCCTGGAATGTGGAAAGGCGTTGCGGTTTATGCGCGATGTTTCTGTGGTGCTGTGCCTGGCGGTGGCATAAAACCACCGAATCCCCAAACAACGTCTTCCCCGCCACAGGCCCTGTCCAGAGATTAGGCGCGCCCCTCCTTCATTTCCAGGCCCCGATCGATTGCTCCATCTCACAATTCTGGAACGATGAGAAAAAAAGAAGAAAAAAAACAAAGAAGAAAAGCAAAATGGAGGTATTCAAGGTGCATTTCTATTCACGAAGTTGCGGTCCACTCTTTCTACATTTTTTACAGAGTGGGAAATGCATCGGGATTGGGGGTGAGAAATGAGGGTGTTCCCTCATGGAGGGCATCCGGACGCCACAGCCGGCCCGCGGGCAGAGTGGTGAAGCTGCAAGCCACAGTGTTTCCGCACCTCACCGTTGCTCCCACACCTGTTTCACAACCTCTGCTGTCGGTGGCCTTGTTGGTGGGGAGGGAACAGAGCAGGCCGCTGACTGACTCCGAATATCTTCATGAATCGGGAGTGCACAAGTGGCTCTGCATGGGCCTGGTCTGGGTACGCTGTTCCGGGGAGGCAGTACAAGTCATGACTTTACTGGCGGGGGCACCGTCGCCTGTTCAGCTTGTACCGTTGGGTATTAACCGTGGCCGGTGTTTTTGTCCACCATGGCCGGAAGGATGGACGGATGGAAGAATAATATCAGATGGCGGCCGCAACCGGATTGGAGCATTTTCACGCTTATCTCCAACAACACAGGGAAATGTCTGCATCTGATATCACGACTCACTCAATCGAGATACCGGTTCCTGGCTTCCCTTTGTGCCTTGGTTTTAGCTCATCTTGGGAGATGCTCGCGGCAGCTTTTCATAGGCTGTGCCCCACATTTGATGCCAGGTCTGATTTCCGGACCCGCGCTTTCTTACCCCCTTCTCGCTTGCGCCGTTAGTTTCTTCGTCATTTGCGCGCCCATCGCCCACCGCATCTTGACTCGTTTTTTTCCTTCTCTCCATCCTGATTTCCTGATTCCTGATTCCTGATTCCTGATTCCTTCGACACGTCGCTCTTTTTTTTCCCTTCTTTAACAAACAATAGGCCCGTCCGTCTCCTCGACGTCGGCCAGACACTCGTTCATCCCACACCCACACCAGCCACCACCATAGCACCACACCACACAACCACGACATTCGCTACATAATAACTATTGCAGCCGCCCGCAGCATAATACGAAGAAAATCAATTGTTCACAGCATCCTGCGTACCGGAGTAGTTAATATATCACCAGCTGCTGCTTTTTGTTCCGAGCCGAGTCGCGCGCCACGTTTGTTTGTTCCGGTCGCCCAATCGCTCTTCGACCCAAACCCTATCGTGAGACATCTGCTCGGCATTTCAGGGGTTTGCCGCTCAGACGCCGTGCGCCATATCGTCAATCCAGCGGTTGGCTCCGAAACGACTGCACTGCGACGCTTCCCGTCGCATCCATACTCTCGACTTCAGGAAACCAAACAATAAAACCTTCCAATTCGCATATCGACATCGGTCTTGTTGGTGGATCATGCCAAGATGATGATCTATGAGAGACCCGTTCATGATGCCGTCCTGCCCGGTCCAGGTTCGCCTCCGGGCATGACGGCCTCCAAATCCTCGAAATCCTCCTCCCTCAGCTCCATTGCCTCGGACGACTGCAGTGTGCTTGCCGATGTTAGTCACTTTGAAGAAATTGGGCTCGATGACGGCCAAATCGATCCTCGACGGTTATCCGACCCCAAGAGCATTACAAATCCCTACGATTCGCGATCCGTTACGAAGCGGCCCATGTCGGCTTCGACGCCACGACTCCAGAGCTCTCGCGAATCCTCCAGGACACGCTCAAAGCGGGATTCCGCATCTTCGGTCAAATCGCGCCCCAGTATCGCTCCACTGCAGAGCTCCAGCCTGCGAGCTGTCAATGGACGCGTGAACAGCCTTGGGCCTTTGCCGGAACCGCAAACCAGCCCACTGCCAATGCGCAACCTCGCTCTGCGTCCTGCTTTGAGCTTGACTGCGCGGCTCAGAAGCCCCAGTCCAGGTGGGCTCACACTCGCCCCACGAGACACCAACCTTGCTCCGAAGCCACGACGAAGCAGCTGGCAGTCCAACCGAGAGCGCAAGTCGGCCATGGAACTCGAGCTGGAGTGCGACGAGGATGACGGAGACGACATTCCCGACGGCCTTGTTCTGGACAACGTTCCCCTTTCGCCCAGGCCGCCCAGTGAGCGCACCAAAAGCCAGCCCTCGTCAAAAACGCCATCCCCAGAGCGAACTCCCAAGGAGAGAGTGCGCAGTTTCGGAAATGGTACACCTCCGGTTGCCGTGGCCCAAGGCTGCCTCCGATCCCCCATGTGGAAATCCGAATCTGCCCTCTCCACGCTCAGTTCCGCCGCCTCCAGCAGGGTGACGAGCCCTGTGGCTACGAGATCCAAGAGCTGGAACTCGGTTTTGAACGACCTGAACCCCGACGCCAAGGCCCTCACAGAGAAGCTTGAGGAGCATGCCGAGGATTTGGAGCACAGAGCTCAACGGTCTAGCACAGGCTCGATGCCTACCCCCAGAAGGCTTTCCGAGACGGATGCGAAGCCCAGAGTCAAGTCCGCGTTTGCCGAACTGCCCCCTCTCCGCAAATCCAACATCATGATTGATCCATTACCCATTTCCAAAGAAAAAGAGGCCGTCTTATCCCGCACCCGCCCATCTTGGCTTCCCCCCAAGGATCCTGCCGAGGAGCGCAGGCACCTGAAGGAATACCAGAAGATGATGGCCCAAAGCCAGGAGGCCGAGAGGCGTCGGGAAGATGCGAAGCGTGTTCGCTCAGAGTGCCGTGATATCGCAGCAAACAGCATGATGGCGATTTGGGAACGTGATATTTTGCCCCGGTGGAACGAGGCTGTTCGCGAGCGCAGGACGAGGGATATGTGGTGGCGAGGAATCGCACCACGGAGTCGAGGAGCCGTATGGACCAGGGCGATTGGCAATGATTTGGGCCTGACCAAGACATCTTTTGACGCTGCATTGAGCCGTGCCCGTGACGCCGAAGCAAAGACAAAGTCTGGACATGCCAGCATGGAAGATGCCCGTGCTGTTGGCTGGTTTGACTTGATCAGAAGGGACGTCCAGGACCGAACATGGCCAGACCTTCGCATCTTCCAGCCTGGAGGCCCGCTCAACCAGAGCTTGGTCGATGTGTTGAAGGCTTATTCCATGTACCGCAGTGACATTGGCTACGTGTCTGGGTGTAACGTGAGTTGCTTACCGGTTCTTGTTCTTTTTGGCTCATGCTAACCACAAAACAGACCATCGCGGCACTTTTGCTTCTCAACCTCCCAACCCCAGTTGATGCCTTCATTGCACTTGCCAACGTCCTTAATCGGGGCCTGCCACTCAGCTTTTATGCATCTGACGCCGGGGCCAAGTCGTCTGCCTACAACCTGTTGCTGCAGACTCTGGCCCAGAAGGCACCCAACCTCTGCGACCATCTGACGAACCTCCCTGACCACAGCCCGGATGCCTACCTTTCCGAAATCTTCACCTCCCTTTTCACCCGCCAGCTCGCCTTGGACGAGGCCACTCGGCTATGGGATGTTTATGTCTTTGAAGGTGATGCCATCATGATCCGTGCCGGCGTGGCTTATCTCCTCAGAAATGAGATGACGCTCCTCAGTTCTAAGAACATGGCGGACGTCCAGGCCACGCTGAACCTTTCATCAGAACAAAAGGCACCTCGTGTTGTTGGCGGCAACGGTGAAGAGGAGAGGTGGATGCGGGCCGTCAGGGATGCTGGCAAAACCTGATCTGTGACCACGGCCTTTGTTTCCTTTTCTTTCTGGGCATGTGGGCAGTACATATGAGACAGAGATGACACTTTTTTCACGACCGGGTACACTACAACAAGGCGAAGCAAAGACCAACGTACATATATTTGCAACCCTTTATACGCCAACCCAACCACATACACTTCCAACGCAGTCATGAAACAATGCGGGTGTCGAACACCTTAACCTTGTTTACCCAGAGGCTGCGTTTTGTCTTTTTTTCTTTTTTTCTATTTTTTTCGTCAAGGCATCAGGCGTTTGTACCATGGAGCTGGCGTATGATGGAGCCACGGCTACCTCACCTGTTTCTTCGCTTCTTTTTCTTTCGCGGCCCCGGTGTTCTTCTATTCGACCTTTTTTTTTTTTTTTTCCCCAGTGGCGGCCCAATCTTTGTTCACAGCTGGTTCCTTTTTCTGTTCGGTTCTTCCTTTCTGATTCTACTTTGAGATAATAGTCTTGTACTATTACTATTGTGTATATCTTAATTCTTCAAGTTTTTATTCTTGGTAGCGAGGGGAGGGGGGGGGGGGTTGGTGTGGTGTTGTTCAAGTTGTATGTTGAGCACGCAGCAGGCAACAACGCTAAGGGGATGAGGGCGGTTTGGTGTTTTTGCAGGCGGAAGCTATATTCTGAGGAGTGATTGATTGGGTGTGTGGGATAGACGGGAGGGAAGGAAAAGGTTGAAGTGATATGAGGAGTATCGATGGGAGTATAAATACATTAGGGAGATACCCTGTTGCCATGATACTCTTTGATTCTGTTTATATATGATGTTGATTAGTATGTGATGTTCGTGATGATTGTGGTGGTTGTGGTGCCTGTGATGCTTGTGAGGTCTACCCAAAATATTCATATAAAAGCCATACTTGAAAAAGAACCTGAAATCTATTCGTGTTTGTGTCCAGGCCTTATTCAGTTCCCTATACTCCAATATGATGGTACGGGACCTCTTCCCGAAGCTCCTTTCTACAGGCCGTTTGGTGTTGAGCCTACTTACCCAATTAATCTTTGTGTTTTGCTACTGACATCGTCATGGCAGGATACCACATGTCATCCATCATATGCTTAATCTTTATTTTAGGATATAATGCCAAAATCACCCACTGTTCTAGTTACTAGACACTTTGCCTTTCTCTTCTCGACCGCCGTGGATAAGCAGTTTCTAACAGTACCTAATTATCTACATGTTCTCCCGATCACCTGGCCCTCAAAGAATCTCAGCAAATATCTCGAGCGAGGAGTCGTGCTCGTTGACCCAATTGACGATACGAGAGAAATTGCGACACATGTGAACTGTAGATACACGTGCCTCAGGCTGGGCATCCCCGTGGTCTGTGTAGAAGATAAGGCCAGTATCGGCATGGCACATGAGCACCTGGCGAAGAAGATCGATGCAGCGATCAACATGTTCCCAGGTCATTTCAGGCGGATCCTGGAAAGTATCGACATGCTGATAGTGATTTCTCCAAATTAACTTTCGGGTGATATATTCAAGCAGTGGAGCTGATGAAAAAACCTCCGCCGGGGCGTAGTAGTGCCGATTTGCGCTTTTCGTAGGCTTGGATGTTGGGTCGAACGCCTGAAGTGTTTCGTTGTTCACCAAGATAACTGGTTCTACGAGCTTCGCATCAGCATGCTCACACTGCTAACTTGGTGTTTAGGGCACTTGAGTACGTACGGTCAACCGGAGAGTCCCACATATCATCGAGCTCTTCCCGGGGTTGTCCCTTGAAAACAGACGGCTCCCCCAGCTCTGCATCAAACCTCATGGGCGACCTCTCTAGGTCCGACAACGGATCTACACCTTTATTAGTATTCAGAAATAACAATGTTGTTAGCGTGCGTGGTGTGTGATAGCTGTGCGAATTGAGACGAGGAAGAATGCATGTTGAAAGGATTGGTAACCGGACTTTGGAATCCTAGTTTCACTCATGGTAGGTACCTAACCTCAATCCTTACAAGTTGGAAACTGCCCCCAACGACTCAGCCATGTGTCCAGGCATGTGTTATGCCCGTTGGTCCCGCTCAAGACAGCGGTTTATTCCATATCTTAGTCCGTTTCACGGGTGACTCTCTCCGCCCCTGGGGTGGTCAGTATGTAGCTGTCTCGGGGCTTGCCGAACGGTGTTGAAGAATCATGCAACCAGGAACTTACTATGCCCAGCTGCCTGGGCAGGTGTTCGAGAATCCCTGACATGCTGGTTTCGAGAAGCATATTTTATTCGGCGTGCTGTGTAGAATGCGGCCCACCCAGTTCAGGTGACACTTTTGAAAACCAAGCCTTGGGGTGGGAGGGGCTCCATGGCTGTGTTTTTGTCATCGAAAATGAATCCACAAGCTTAACAAATCCACGCCACGTAGCTACCGCAGCAGTGTTTCCACAAAAACACATACCTTGACTGGTTGTATCCCTGAACCCTCGCAAAAGACTCACGCATGTGCTTCCTTCACGGGGTGTAAGTATACGTCCTCCAGCCGAGAGGATCATCCTTGACGACAGTATCCTTGTCCACCTTGTGCATAAGTCGCCTGTTCCAAGCCCATTGCTGAATCTTGGAAAAACTACGACATTTGTGAACGACTTCGGCAACGACCTTCGTGGGAGTGTTTAGTGACATCCGAGCAAAAGTGGTGGGGTGACGTCGCTACTACACCGAGGAGGGGTTGCCATGTTAGATACCTACATATCCAGAAGGTTGAGGGGTCGATGATTGCGACTAACCATAATGCTTTGGCGTAGCATATCAATGCAGTGATCTATGTGCTCAATCCCCATCGAAGTCATCCGTGTTTTGACTTGTCAACCCCACGATAGATGCCCTTTCGTATCATTTTCTGTTGCCGCATGTCAGCGAAACCAGTCCCGAGCGATCAAGATTCAAGACTAATAATAAGAGAATCACTAATCATACCAGGCAGTGAAGTTGGTGGAAAGCAGCCAGCTGGACAATATATCCACCTATCATCGCCGGGTATTGGAAGTGTCTTGTTCTCCATTGGTCTCGCCTCCTCCGTGCTGATTCTGGAGATTCCAACTGGAAAAATAATTAGTAAGTATCCTGCGCGGGACAGTGTGGCCATGGGTACTCACAATCATACAAATCAGCCCACAGTTTGTCGTTGTGAGGGTTGAGCTCCCCCCTGAAATGGTGATGTTTCAATGCCAAATGCACTGGAGAATGTGACCCGTTCGCACTCGATAGCTGGCAACGCCGGTGCTGAGATATATCACGATGCAGTCATCAGTAATTATTGTGAAGACACAGGAAACCTTTGACAGAGTATGTGAGCAGTTCATCGGTTAGTGAGCGGTAAGGATGACAAGGTGGTGGTGCACTGTGATTTCAGTGATATACCAACCATATCAGACTCTTGTCCCTTGTCTTTGTCGATAGCTGACCATGCCCAATCTAGGCCCAACCAACGTCTTATTTAGACGAGACGTCGGGGCGTATAACCGCCCTAATAGATTACGACTTTGCCTGGATCTCCCACCCCTCTTACGAGTTTCTTCGCTCATTTGAGGGGCTTGGGGGTCAATTTCGAGGTTGGTCCTGCGATAAAGAGAGTTAGGAGGTAGCGTTGAGGGATGCCAAGCTCCATGGGTTTCCTGCCTCCCTGCCATCTACTAGCGAGTCAGACTCGGGAGTTGATTGGGTTGTTGCACGGGAATGGGAGGAGGCATTGGAGGCTGAAGGAGTCAGGTGACCGAGGACTATTGAGGGGACTGATAAGGTGGCTGATGTTGATGCGATCCTGTGTGCGATTTTGCCGTGGCGTGTTACCAACGCGGAAATTTTGGCCCGTCCGACGGAGGAAGTGATTATTGAATGCAGGACTGATAATGAGGAGCACCTGGATAAGTTGTTGGCCCGCCTGGGTTTTTGATTTTTGGTATGAATAAGGCAGATGGCTGGATGGGAATGGAAATCGATGTTTTGCGAGCTGGTGTGTTGGTTATACGATTTTGCCTTGGCCTTGCTCGAGTTAAGGGAGATTTACACAAATGCTACAGAAAATAGGTAGTTTACATAGATAGGTATAGAAACCTAACAGAGAAAAAGAAAGCTATCCGAGTCTGTGAAAAACAAGCCCTAAAACCACAGAGTAACCCACGTGTGGGCCTGACAAAAGGTGGGACCAGGTGAATACTGGGAGCAACCACACTTTGTGCAGTTAGTTAGCATGTTCAATCCCTGTGATATGGACGGGGACCTCTCTAGTCTTGATGGTCGTTAGCGCCTGGTTAAGGCTACCGTGTGGTAAGATATGGTGGGAGAAATATCGAATGTGGGTTATAAATTCGATAAACGCCAGAGCCTTAGGTGAACTGATCGAAATCCAGGTAGTCAGCATCGTTAGCTTTTGTGGGTGTCGTTCATGTCCCTAAGTGTCTAATATGACACTTGGAGGGTGTAAACAAATAAAGAGAAAAAAATACAAAAGGGATTTCGTAATGCCTGATAGTCACTCACCTGGTAAAACAGTGTGATTTTCAAGGTTGAAAATATATATATCAAAGAGGAGAAATTATAATCGGAAACACCGGGTATGGGCCAAATGTGTCAGTGATATAGCATGTGCAATGTAAGCCTGGCAGCGAGGTAAAAGAACAATGGGAAAACCAATCTATAAACAATGCGGTGTCATTTTAGAAGAGCTAGGGCGCATTTCATTATCTAAAAAACACCCAAAGAGATCATGGAACAAATAAGCCTTCGCAGGTCAAGGGGGGATGATGACTTGTTGTCAGGTTCTTTTGTGCTGAAGTTAGGAGTAACGCGGCGAGAGACTCAAAATAACAGAAGATACCAAACACGCCACATCGTATTGAATGGTGGATATCAACTTTGATAGTATCGGCTTTTAATCCAAGCAACTATCTTTACCCATCTAAGCGAACCTCTTCACTAATCCAAATATTCATGTTATTTTAAAAGATAACCGTTAGGGTTGAAAGTTCTGTTGATGTAAACGACCAAGGGCTCCAAGTGTCTGTTCCAGAAGTGATTGGCAAGAGTACCGTCATGTCGATCCAAGCAGAATATCAAAGCAAAAGAGGCCCTTGTAATGGGCAAGATCCCGGACAGACCCAAGGGGGTGAGCGGGAAGTATGATTGTCCGTTCCTCGTGAGGTGCGAAGCCCGGTTCGAAGGACTCGAAGTGAGGAGCTGACTGTTTCTGTGATGTAGTTTTGCCAATACAAACGGGCCTAAATGTGTCTGAAGTTTATAATTGGTGTAGTAATGTTCAGGCTGTATAATCACTTCCCATCTCACAGCAATTGAGGCTTACAGGAAAGGACAGGAAAGACACAAAGGTTTTGATATATGATCATGAGCAGCGACATCAAACTTTAAGAAGAAAAAAAGAAGAACCCCTGAATCGATTGACCACTAACGCCTGAGAATGAAACCATCGGCCTACCTAAGCCACCCCCGTGACACCTTTTCTAGAAAGAGTCAAGAAACTCAGTCCGAAACCTCCCCAAGCAACTCATTCAGGTAGGCCATCATCTCGAACGAAGCTCACTCCCACTCATTGACATCCTCGTTACAAGCCTTGAGCAGACCATCAGCAGCCTGGGCAAGCTCGGGAATGTCGGACTTCTCAGCTATAGAGGGAGGTAATAAAGAACATGTGTCAGTGAAAGATCTCCACGGAAACAGTCGTGTAAAGCCATTTTTTTGATTGACATACCATCCTGCTGAGTCGTGGAGGTCCTGCGAAGATACTCACCCAGACTCGATCCTGCAAAGGCAAAAGGCTTAGTACATTGCGCTTTCGTAGCTTGGAGAATGACCTACCACATGTTCTCAGACAACTCCCTCCCCAAGCGGCAACCCTCGCGAGCACGAGAAAGAAATCCAGGATGTGCTCGCGCGCAGGTGAGTCGAGCCTCATCCGAGCAAGATCCTTGAAAGTGGTGACGAGCAGCTGTCCCGACCGCGCGGACGAGGGTGCTGTTCCGCTCGGTGGTGCGGAGGACCTTGAGTTTGGAAGACTCGCTGCTGTTCTTCCAGGTGAAGCCGGCGGTCGGGAACCAGGTTGAACCGTGGCCGGAATGGTTTGAGCCGGTGCTGTGGGATGATGTAGGGGAAGGCATTTTGCTGGTGATTGGTGGTGTTGGAGGTCTTAGAGGTGTTGGAGGTGTTGGAGAGTTTGCCCTCTGCCCAAAGTTGTTCTGGATAATGTTGGATATAAGAAGGAGAGGGCTCTGGAGGTTGTTGGGTGTGAAGGGACAAAACAGGGAGAGAGCGGGAAAAGTAAAAGCATCGCATCCTCGACCAGGAGGACAAGATTCCACCCATGACGACGTCGTCAATTATTGGGAGCCGGTGAATAGCGGGCCTGGGAGATAAGACAATAGTTGCTCCTGAACAAGTCTACTTGCTCCATAATTGATGTGATCTTACTGGCTGCTCTGGACGGTTGATAAATAAAATAAGACAATAGTTGCTCTTGAAGTGAACAGAAAACTCTGATAGCTCAATAATCGATGAGGTTTTACTGGCTGTCGGCGTTGACGACGACATCAGAGCGTGACCTAACCAGCAAGAGCTAGGATTGCAAGAGCAATAACTGGAATATTGTGTTTAGGAATCAGATGATAGGGTCTAGAGATTTCGGGTGGAAAAGTATCTTTGCTCTCATTGCCCGGTGTTGATGCTTCCTATGTAAACAAGAGACTGGAAGCCTGCTGGCGCATCATAAAGCCTAGAAAAGTGTAGGAGAAGACGAATGCTACTACTCAGGCATTAAAGAAAGGTCAGTTAGCCTGATAATCCGTGATGTTCCACTGGCCATCGTGTCTCGACATCAGAGCATCCCCCAAGCTGCCCACAGTTCGGATCACAAGAGCAAGTCGAAAAAGAGCTTGTTGTCGAAGCCATAACAATACTGACCGTGAGATCGGACGGCTAAATATCTATGCTCCCGCTACCAGACAAAGACCGCAAGTTGTCACCAGGAGCAACTGTGATGAGTTGGTCTCTCTCTCTCCCGGGGGTTCAGGGGGTCAAGTTGTGATGAGAAGTCGTTGGGAAGAAAAGATTTTTCGTGTGAGATCTAGCAATAATTAAATACACAACACATGGCAAAAGTATAACTGGTAGCCCTGAGCAATGAATGCTCTTGTGTGCGAGTCACCACCGGTTTGTTTTGAGGTTTGTGATCAACCCCTGAATCTTGGCGTGTTGTGGTAAACAACAGACCTAGTTCAAAGTCAGCGGGTCGGCTACGAGTGTTTGCTGGGAGCGGATATGCTAGGCTTTTCTGGGCAAGCGTTTCTGTATGGTTTGTAAGAAGCTAGGATTGGGTTGGTCGGAGTTTGTTTTGGTATTAGGTTGACTGTCTACGGGCCTGCAGGCAGCGGTGATGATAGGAATGCAAATGAGAGTCAGATGTAGTGACATCTCTCAATGGCTACACTTGGATTCAACCGGGGAATATGACCTCTCGGGTGTCTGGCCTTTCTATTCGGTAGGTATAGTTTGGCCAGGCCACCAGATACGACGTCATCACAAGCCAAGCAATAGGTGCAAGATTCACAAAGACAAACTTTCAAGGAAAACACACCAAATACATTGTACATCACGCTCCAGAGCATGCTAACTACCTATCTTGCCCCTAAACTCCTATCAACGAATTTCAAAACGTGCAAAAAAGAAAACAAATCACCCCACCTCCTTACCCTTCCCTTCATCCTCGTCCTCCTCCCCCTCACCTTTCCCCACCCCCTCAACAAACCCATTCCCAACCTCCAACCCACCTCCCAACCCCAAAACTACCCTCTCCCCCGGATTCCACCCCCCCCTCAACTCCCACAACCTCACCACCCCCCTCTGCCCAACCCTATACACCCGCCCAAAAACCTGCCTCCCCTCCCTCCTCGTCCACGTCGGCCCCGTCAAAACCAAATACCCCGCCCTCTGCAGATTAAATCCCGTCCCACAAACCCCCGTCGGCGCAACCAGCACATTCGGCGCCGCGTTCCCCACCTCCAAAAACTTGTCAATCACCCTCTGCCTCTCCAGACTAGTCATATTCCCATGAACATAAACCGGCTTCACCCCTTCCGACTTAGGGTTAGTAAGCCACAGAAACAGCAGAAGCGATTCCGCCTCGAGGGGGGAGAATAAAACCAGCTTTTTGCAGGAGGAGGACTCCCCTGGGATTTTTGTTTTGTCGTTGACCATCTGGGTGATGATGGAAGAGATGGTGGCGAGTTTTGGGGAGAGGAGGGTGAAGGAGGGGAGGTGAGGGAAGTAAGGTGTTTTGGAGGGGTTGCCGGAGGCGGTGGTGAGGAAGGTGGATACCTCCTCGGGGGAAAAGGTGAAATTTGTTGTGGTGCTGGCGATGGAGGGGAAGGTTCCGCATAACCGGAGTTTGAGTAGGAGGTCTGGGCCGGTGGTGGGGGGTTTGAGGTTTGCGGTGGGGGGGATGGTGGTGGAGGCGAGGGATTGGAGGGGGGGGATGTGGCATGAGGGAAGGGTGTGGTCGATGATGTTGACTTTGAGTTTGCCGAGGGAGGTTAGTTTGGTGGATTGGAAGGTGTCGGTTGCTAGGCGGCGGACCATCAGTTGGGTGAGGAGCTTGTCGAGGCGGTGGTAGTATTCGTTAATTTTGGTTTGGGGAAAGGGAGATCCTTGGGTGGTGGAGGTAGTGTAGGAGTCGAAGAGCTTGATGCACTCGTCGAGGTGGGCGACGGTGGCGGATGATAAGGGGTGGTTGGGTTTGCTCCAGATTTGAGGTCGTTCGAGGACTTCAAGGACAGAGCGGAGGTCGGAGGGGGAGTTCTCGAAGGGTGTGCCAGACACAAAATAAACCAGAGGAATGAGTCGCTTGTTATTGATACTGGAGGTCCTAAGATGCTTGAGCCAGGCAGTGACGCGGTTGACCTCGCCAGAGGAGGCAGCGTATTGGTGAAACTCGTCCAGCATGACGATTCCGGGAGTGAAGGTGGTCTTGCTCTTGGCGAACTCGGCAACCAGCTTGTGGATTGACTCCGGAGAGACGACAATGACAAAGTCGCTCTGGGCTGTGGCATTACCACTCCGCAGAGACGCGAGCTCGGCAGAGGTCAACTTGGAGTCCTTGTCAGTCATGTGAATATCAGTGCCGTAACCACGGACTCTGATGACCTTGCCGTCCAGTTTGGTCTTTGCGTCCTTGACCATGGGTCCGCAGTTTCTTGCCGGCGCAATAATGACATTGGGTCCATCGGGAAGGCAATCGGCCAGGTTTCTGGTAAGTTCGTTGTAGCAATAGCATTTGAACCCCCATTTCTGATCATAAGGGCAGGATCGAGCATCTTTTGAGTTCTTGGCGTTATGTTTGTTAGCCGGTCCTTTCTTGACAGCTTTCCCCTTGGCCGATGGACTCCAAAACTCAGTAACATCAGCCTTACATCGCCGAAGGTTGTGAGCCAGAAGGAGGACACCAAACATCTCTTGTGTCTTTCCCAAACCTTGCTCATCCGCCAGAAACCCACCCCTGACATCATTCAGAACAAAATTGAGGAGATTGTAGACGCCCATGAGCTGGTAGTCGAACAAACCAACAGTCATGCCGGGAAGCTTTTTGACGGGAACACGGGTGCTGTGAGTGGCCGAGGACGCCTTGATAGCGAGCTGTCTCCTGTACTCCTCCGCATGGACGCCGAAGAATTCAAGACAAGAGTTCCATTCGCGTTCCGTATCGCCATCATTATAGGCCCCGAGGCTGTCATCAATGACATCACGGTAGTTTGCGCCGTAATCCGAATCCTCGGTGGTAGTGATCTGGTAACTGTCCACATTTGGCTCAGCCTTTTCGTCATGTTTCTCGGGAGAGGCACGAGGGCTCGAGATAATCGGTGATTCAGTGGTTGCGATATAGAATGTTTCGGTAGCAGACACAATGCTCGTAGTAACGCTTCTCGGGGAGCTGGGCGGGGTGTTTTCAAAGAACCTGTCGGGAAGAAAATACCAAAAACTGATGACCTCATGGGTATACTCTCTCTTAGACAGAAACCCCGGCTTAGGAAGACCGGTAGGATATTTGGCGTGGCGCTGACGGAACTTCATGTCCCAGTACTCGCTCTCTGTGATGAAGTCGAGCTCAAGAGCCATCTCAGGAAAGTCACCCCAGTCTGAGAAATTCGGCTGGTCAGGTTCCTCACGAGACTCCTTGGAGGGTGGTGTTACTGCTGACAAGACCGCTCTGTTGTATTCCTCCTCCTCGGTAGTATGGGATGGCTTGAGGGAGGAAGAGAGCTTGTCTGTGACGGGTGGCTTATCACTCCCTCCAATTCTCCAAAGATCATTGGGGAGATCTTCCAAATCAGGTCGAAATTCCATCTCGACATACCGATCATCTTCTTTGCTGCAAGCAATCTGAATCAGTAGTTGTTCCCAGTCAGATCCATATTCCAGATCCTTCTCCTCGCCATTCTGAATGACAAAGAGCTTGTGCAGGATGGGATCATAACCAAGCTGTCGGTTCATCCAATTCTTGAGGCGTGCAAAAGACTTGGGTAAGGGTTCTTGTCCGGTTCTCGAGCTGTTCATAGTTGATATCTGCTACAGTGTGTAACAGAAAGCATTCAACAGGCTTGTCGGATGTGTCATCGCGGTTAATAAGCAGAATGATGTTGTACAGCCTTATCCAGACAGGCACGGCCGCATTGGTGGGCTTTGAGGTAGAAGCCATTGTTGTAAAGGGGGTCACTTCCAGAGTGAAAAAGAGTGGTAAAGAGGCTTGTGGTCTGAAAACCAACTGATATCGTGATTTGCTTCGTTTTAATACAAATATTCACCGGATGAGGAGTGTACCGAACAATTCCAGTCCGAAAGAACCATGTTCATCTGCAATGGTGGCGAGCTGAAACAATCCAACTGGAGCACCACCCAGAATGTCCTTGAGCTGGAGTCAAAGAGCCCCCCACTAAGCCATTGTGAGATTGTCCAAACAAAGGAAGCCCCGTGCTTCTGTACTCAGTACCAGGCCGCAACATCTTTGTTATGGTCTTTTTACACTTAGTTCCGATACTTGAGGTCAGGCGTCAGCCCAGGAATAGCATCCAACCCTACAGACATGGTCAGCATTGCCTGTGAGGCGTCATTCTGGGACTGGAAGAGAGGTAGAAGCTTACAGCCATCAATCTTCTCGCGCACATGGAGAGGGCCTATGCATTTGTTTCCCGTGGCTAAGCTCTGAGACTTGAGCTGTGGGCACCTATCGCAATTGGAGTCCATGGCAATTTGCAAAGCGTTGTCTTTCCAGCCAAAAACATAATCACCGTGATTTCCGAACCCAGTCTCGTCGCCCTGGCTCCAGACAAATGGCTGGCTGCCATCTTCGGGCCATAGGTCCTTTGCATTGAACTTGGATGTGTCCCAAATAACTTCAAAGAAGAGCTGTGGAATCTTGACGGGGTGAGATGCCGGGCATGGGCCATTGTTCTCGAAGGTACCAGATGCAGGGTAGGCAACATGTGCCATGTGGTCGGGCGTGTCGAGATTCTTGCCATCCCAGCAAGTTGGAAATCGGACATTTGACATGATTCCTGCCGGGCAAGGCCGCTTGGGCATATCGAGCGTCTCTCCAGTGCGGGTCAGAATGTTTTGCAGACATGTGTATGTAAGTTGTCGGAATCTCGAGGCTTCTTCGCGGGTGCGGTATTCTTGTTTGCCGATCAGCATTCGGAAACCAGGTCTGAAAGCTGTGACGGTGCCCGGCCCCCCACGGCCAGTGAAGAAGGGCGTGTAATAGACCGTCATGCCACCATTGGCAGCTTCAAACCCCATATTTGGCTTTTGCGGCACCCGAATAAACGACCCATTCCGAGCACGGAAGTAGAGGATGGCTGTCCAGTAATTGGAAAAGTCGTCGGCGAAGGTGCAAGTGGTGCATGTCGCCTGAGAGGGAGGTGGTGTTGCTGGATCCATCGTGACGTTGAATGCATTCTACCAACTAGTCAGTCTTTGCTTTTATTCGAGGGGGGGTATCAGGACCAACATACGCCTCCGACGATTTGGTGAAGATGTGGAGATGGAGCCATTCCAGGATTGACCAAGCTAAGGGACACAGATTCGTGGTCAGTCTGGGATCCTTAGGTATTCAACGAAACGAGGGGCTCACGGGTCAAGTCGCTCAACCACGAGCTGCGAGCATGAGAAGCGTAGCAGGGCGCTTGCCGTCGACGCTGTCAGCGCCACGGCTGCAAGGAAACGTATGTGCATGTTGGAGGTGTCGCGACTCAGTCTCTGTGGTTGTCGATATCAACAACGACAAGAATGAAAGAGTCGGAAGGCATGGCTAAATGTCATGGCCAAGGGGGCAAAGTTTGGTGATATCACCGCTGGAGGTGTGCTGGATTCATTTGAAATTTTTGGCTGATCTTGTCTATTTTGGAGGTCAATATAGAGAGGTCGTCTAACTTGGAGCCGGTACTCCAAGGCCAGTCATCTGATTGATGGATAAGTTGGTCGGCATGGCTGCTGCCGCATTGCTTCTCGGCACTGGGGAGTACCGGCAAATGAGTCTAGGAAAAAATAGATTCATAGCAAATGGGGCTGATAATTGCTTGCATATAGTTGCCTGTCCGGATCCCGGATCTGTGCCGAAACTTGGGTGAGCTTGGTTCGCCAATTGTGGTCTATTTCGTAAGCTTGGAGATCATGAAAAGACAAGACAAACCTGAACAAAACGTCCAAAGCTTATTAGTTGAAAATAAATGTGGTTTATGCGTTTGTACGAGCGTGCCTGCCTGAGAGGTTGAGAACTCCTTCCAACTTCAAGCTTTCAGGTAGGCAGCAGTCCATGATTGGGTCGGCTGTATGGAGCGGAACTTTCCGCACACACATCTGCTCTTGAATATTTCTACACTGTCGTTTTCATTTTCCGTGGTCTATTTTCCAAGCAACATCACACAGGCCACGAGATATCACGACGTTGACGACCTCGAGAGATCAACTCGACTAATACAGTCAAGTCAACAGCCGGTTGGCAGCTGCCCACCTGAGATACGATAACCAACCTCCACTACACAGTCCAAAAAAATCCCCCTTATGCGCAAGATTGCAATCCTTCATTAAACATCGTGTTCGGTATGCACACGATGCACAGGCTGTCGAGAATTCGTCGCAGCAAAATCCCAATTGGTCGTGCTGCATCCAAGACCTCACTAATTAATGGCCTGTGCGTGAACACCTCGCAGAACGCCAAGCCATTTGGACACCACGCTTACAGAAAAAGCACAGATGCTCATCACCGACCACAGTTGCCCTACAGCGTGTGATTCATCCCAAGACGAAACGTTGAATTGTCACTCGTTGGATCGCCGCCGTTGTCGTTGCATCAACGTTCCCGCTGTCATCCGCCTCCAACGATGTCCGAGAACAGAGCCTCCCCAAAGATCCAGGGGTAATAAACGGGCAATGTGAGACAAGAGTCCAAGCTCCGACACTTACACGCCATGCCCTGTGCTCCACCACACCCTTTCTTTCTGGGGAACATCGCGCACAGCATTGGCGGCCCGCGAATACGCACCTGTGGAGTTGGTGTCGTGCTTGGTGGGACACCTGTCCTTGTCATTTGCAATCTCTGCTTCCATTTGTCCTCAACCCTGCAAACAGCTACGTAAATCACGCAGGAATCGGGTCAAGGTAGCTACAGAAGGGGACTTTTTGGGGGGCCGGGGGTGATGGTATGCTACATACCATGTGTCGATCGTCCGGCTGCTGTGGGATCGCCATCAATCGTCTCGTTTTTTGTTCGCCGTCCTCGGGTTGTGGGAGAGTCCGGGGAATCCATGATATGAACGGCTCACCCAATATCTCGGGCAGCCATCCCGCCTTGCCCCAGATTTTTCTCCCCGGACTGGATTTCTCTTGTTGATCGTTCCCCCCTTGCACCCCACCCACTGGCAGATGAGGCAGCCGTTGAGCGGAACCGCCGTCGTCGGGTAGTTTGTTGTTGTTGCTGTCCTCGCCGTTGCCAGCGCCATCTTCTGCGAAGCTGGCGTGCTGCGACTCTGATGTCGCACTTTACCGCCACCATAACGACGACCGAGTTAACGTCATATTCCCATGAGCCCACGACAACGCATGGCTCGACCAACGTAGCACGGGGTGACGCGGAAACGCCAGGGTTCAAGGTCAAGCAGACGGTGGATTATGGGCACCAGATCAACTTTACCATTTGGTTTTTGACTGCCTTGTCGGCGGCCTTTCTGGCACTGAGGGTGTACTCCAAGTCTTTGAGGCATCGAGGGTTGTGGTGGGATGATCATGTTCTTATTGCTTCGTGGGTGAGTGGTGTCCTTTCCTATCCCCTACCCAGCAGCTATCTGACAATGCCACAGGTAGCACTTGCCTTGTCTTGTGCCTTCGTCTCCGTCTCTGTCACCTACGGTTTTGGTCGGTCACTCGCGCTCTTCAACTTCAAGAACCTCAACATCTATCTGTTATACTGCAACTTGGCCGGCACCTTCTCCATCTTGGCCGCTTGTTGGAGCAAGACCTCGTTTGCCATCACCATCTTGCGCATATCAAACGGATGGATGAAGTGGCTGGTCTGGTTCATCATCGTGACGGTTAACCTCTCGCTCGGGGTGGCGATTGCGCTCACGTGGGGGCAGTGCACGCCAATTGCAAAGATCTGGCAGCCAAATCTGGAGGGAAGTTGCTGGTCCAAGCATTACCAGGTTAGGTATAACATCTTTACAGCCAGTAAGTCGAGTCTCCGATTGCACCAAAAGAAGGGACTTACGTTTGGCTGACATGCTTTCAGTCTACTCTGGCGCAATGGATATTGTTCTCGCCTTGCTCCCCTGGAGGATCATCTGGAAGCTCACCATGAACAAGAAGGAGAAGTTTGGCGTCCTCGTCGCCATGAGCATGGGTGTTTTTGCCGGCGTCACCTCCATCATCAAGATAACACAGCTTCCCTCCATCTCCGACGCGTCGTTTACCGAATCCACGACCCAGCTCGCCATTCTGGCCGCAGCCGAGGGCGCAATCACCATCGTTGCCGCTTCGATTCCTATACTCCGCGCTCTGCTCAAGCACAACGGGCCCCCGCCCGGCCCGGCAGAGTTTTATCACGATATTTACACCGGTTCTTCCAACGCGCAGGGCACAGGTCGCAGCTCGACGGTCATCAGCTCCCAGGGACATTGTCGCAATGAATCCAGTTGGAGCCGGGCGAGTCGAGTCAGCAGTAACAAAGAAACCAATGTCGGAGGTTCTTCTGGGCGGCCGGGGAGCAGGTCAGGGTCCGTCATCAGGTTGTCACGACTGTCGAGGTTTAGTAGGTTCAGTACTGGAATGTTTAACCTGAATGGGTACCCCAGTGGGAGTAGGGGGTCGTCGATACGGGGCTCCATGTCGAGGAGCAGGAGTAGGATACGATCGAGGAACCAGAGCACGAATTCTTTTGGGAGTGTCGAGGCAGGGGATGAATTTGAGCCGCCGCCTGGGAAGATCATCCAGACGGAAGAGGTCAGCGTGGAGTATGAAGTGAATGACAGGATAGGGATGCCGAGTGTGCCGTTGCCAAATAGGCCGATGCCGGATGATCTGCCGGATCTGCCTATGCCAGCGGCAGTGCAGATGACTACGGCAGAGGTGCAAGGGCAGACGTTGCATCATTATCATCAAAGGATGGACTCTGTGCCGAGTGATAGGCAGTGGATGGGGGCAGCGGGGAGAATTGTGTAGGTTCGCATGGGGCATGAGTTTCGGGGTCTTCGTTTTGGTTTCGGGTTGGGAACGGTTGGTAAGGGAAGGTTTGGAGCATCTTGCATTCGTCTTGGTCGTTCTTTCGTTTTCGTTTTGGGTGCTGACGGTCATGACCTTGGGATACCCGGTTTATTCATGTTGCGAACGTTGATTATGTGTAGCGTTGAGGTTTGGGATGGGGTCGCCTGTTCAAAATATTATGTCATTTAATCAATGATGTTTTTTTCTTGTTGCCTGCGACTTTTGCGCGGACTGCCCTGGCATTGAACTGGCAGCTGTTCTTGTATCAGATAGTACGAGGTTCCTGTGAACCCAAAGCTTTGAGACCAGTCCACTGGTTATGAACATGATGATGAAAATAAAACTCAATTATCAGATAATGAACTTGGTGAGGTCGATTGCCGAGGTAGTCAATAATAGACTGTGAGAAGAAAAAAGGGCAAAACGCTCACCGGCGTTGGCCGGTTACGAAAACCCAGAGGTTTTAACCATGAATCGAACGGTGGGCGTCTCGGGGCTACGGGGCTACGGTGAGCCCCGGCGGGGGACAGCCCCAATACCCTGACCACTTGACCACGAGGGTGTTGTGGAGGGTACTGGGGCTGGTTGAATGATGTGTTTTTGACCTGGTATATAAACCATGGTTCTGCCCCTGTGGACCGCGACTGTCTTTGCATCATTACTGTCACCGACTTCTCCAACTCCCCATTGACTTCTCCAACTCAGGTAGATTTAACATTCTAACCAAACTCTATCTCACAACCTCCCCTCCTTTACCAACCCCTCCCTCACCCTCTCATACCTCTCCTCAGCATCCCTCTCCGAATCAAAATCCAGTATCCACCCCTCCCGCTTCAAATGCAACACCTCCGGCTCCTTCCAAATGACATCCCAATCCGCCTTATGCCACTGCTCCCTCGTCGTAACCCCAGTCTTTTGCACCCGATGCACCCGCTCATACCTCAAACCCTCCCACACCCTCACCGCCTCCTTCACCTTTGTCCCATCCCCCTTGATCCTATCAAGACAAACCGCCAGCACCACCCCATCCTCCATAGCCTGACTCGCCCCCTGAATTGACGTCGGCAAAAAAGGGTGCGCCGCGTCCCCGACAAGTATCGTCCTCCCCTCCGGTGAGACAAACGTAGGCAAGGGATCGCGAAAGACAAGCTTATAATCAAACAGTCTCTCCTCGGGAGTAGCCTTGACCAGTTCCTTCACGACCGGATCCCAGTTTTGGAGGAGTGAAAGAGCGGCTGGTTTCGAACCGGGGAATTGCCATGATTCGGATATGTCGGATGTGTCGACGTGGGTGCACACCCAGGAGATTTCTTTGCCGTTCTTGATGCTCGCCGCTAAAAAATGGACGTCGGTGCCGATCCAGGCGTTGTGGGTGTCGCCTCTTGAGACGAGGTGGGATGTTAAGGGGGAAGAAAAAAAAGAAGGGGGGGTGGGGAACCAAGACCGGAAGACGGCGTAGCCTGAGGGGAGGGCGTGGTCTTCTTCCCCAAGGATGAGGGTTCTGGCTTTGGAACGGACGCCTTCGGCTGCGATGACGAGGTCTGCGGTGTGAGCTTCCCCTGAGGAGGTGACAACCCCTGCGTGGGACGGGGTTTCAAAGTATTTTGTCACTGTCACCCCCAACCGGATGGGGATCCCGAGGGAGAGGGCGTGGGAGTAGACTAAAGAGTGGATTTCCCCTCTGTGGCCGTTTATTCTCTCACCCCAGGCGAGGTGTTCTTCTTTGAAGGATTGGGTTGTCACAAAACGGCCGGAGGAGTCGTGGAAGTGGACTTGGTCGGCTTTGTGGATGATGGGGGAGAGGAGGTCGGGGAGGTTGCCCCAGTTGGTGAAGATGCGGGAGGAGTTTTGGCCAAAGGAGATTATGTCGCCGAGGGGGGAGAGGGAGGGGGATTTTTCGAAGAGGACGAGGTTGGTGAGGCCTTTGCGGTGGCATTCGATTGCGGCGGTGAGGCCGGCGAAACCGGCGCCGATGATGATGATGGAGAGCGGGGGGGAGGAGGGGGGTGTCATGTTGGGGATGGTCCATTTTCAAGTGGAGATGAGGGAAGGATGGTGGTTTTAAGAGCAGTGATTGCTGACATTATACCTTGGTGATGGATGGGCTAATTAACAAGTACCGAGAGATGGTGCTGGACATTGCAACTGCATGCTATTACCCCGCATGAGATTGGGTTGGATCACCACTCAGTGCCTCGAGTTGGAGTCTGTCGGCGCCGGGTATTGATTTGCAGAAGCACGTCAGCCGGGATGTGAGCAAAAGCCAGAGAAGACTTTGATATGACCAGATTTCTGCCCTTTTGTTATCATACTGTGGTTGTTAAAGCCTAGAGGGCAGCCCTGTACCTTTGCCATACATCCCCCCAGAGGTGACGGTCCAGACTATGATATCAGTATATGATGCATCTTAGACTACCTGTAAAATCAAGACCTGGTCTGGTTGACCGTTAGGCCAACAGCTTCGACGTCGTCGTTGGCGGAGCCCGGGCAGGTCACGTGCGGCTGCAACCAAAGCGGTGCGATTCTGACTGCCGTTGCAATTCGGGGAATTGATTGGCTCTGACGGGCCAGGCCGGACAGGGATCGACGCCAGCAAGGCCGAGCTCCCCACCTTTTCTTTCCAGCCACGCGCCTCATGCGAACGTTTTCAACCACATGAGCCTTGAACGCCCTGAGCCACCATCAAGTTTGATACCTCATTAACTTTTGCGAAAACGTCGTCTTTCGCTGCTCTCTCTCTCGCTCTCTCTCTCTCTCTCTCTCTCCCCTCTCTCTCTCTCTCCCCTCTCTCTCTCTCGCTCTGTCTTGTGTCTGCTTTTTGCTCTTGCTACCCTGTTCCTTTTTCTTCCTCTTTCCTTTGTCTAGTAGGTATACTTGTCCCGACGCCCCGACGCCCATCATCCCAGTGCCTTCATTTTCCCCAGAGGGTCCACCAAGCAGCCTCGAAAGACATCTTCTCCACCCACACACACAATCCTTCCCTCTTTGGCCTTGTCACTGGCCCATCGCGACGACGACACACAGCGCGCGCTCCACAGCACAGCGCCTCTCTCAATCGCAGAGTTCAGTTTTGCCTTTGATCCAAGCTCAAGATCTCAGCGCTGCCTTTTTCGTCTCGTTCCTCTGCCTGCCGCTGGCCTTTCCGCAAAACCACGTCACGCGGCACCTGATCTTCTTCCATTCTTCCATTCCCAACCTCCAAAGCATCAATTGATGCGCCTTGCGACACCGACACAATGTCAGCACCATGTACGAATATTCAGGAGCTTTTCCACCCCATGCCGCTCTCTTTGCTGACCCGTTTGCTTCCAGTGACGGATGAGGAGACCACAGAGTACAGCCGAATCATTGACGGCATCCTCGCCGCCGCCGACCTCCAGACAGTTACCAGGAAAAAGATTCGCCAAGGACTAGAGGCTGCGATTGAGAAGGATCTGAGCGATCAGAAAGTGCGTTTACTCCTGGTCCCGGCGCAAAAGTTGGCACTGGTTTCTAACTTTGTGCCCCTCCACTAGGAAGCAATCAAGAAGCTCATAGAAGCGCGTTTCGACGCCGTATCCGCCAACAATGCCGATGCAACGCCTCCCGAAACGAATGGTTATTCTCCAGAGGATGGAGGCGAGGATGGAGGCGAGGATGGAGAGATCCAAGTCTCGCTGCAGCCAGCCAAGAAAAAGGTGAAGCGCGAGAGCTCCAGTGAGGATGCCGACCGTCGCCTCGCCGCCGAACTTCAGGCTCAAGAGAACGCACTTTCAAGAGCCCGTGTCACGCGCGGAGCTGGCACCACGAAACCAAAAGCAAAGCCCAAGGCCAAGGCTGCCAAGAAAAAAAGCGCCAAACGCGTGAGGTCCGATGATGACAGCGAGGTCGAGGACGGCGAGGAAAAGCCAAAGAGAAAAGCCGGAGGAGGCTTTCAAAAACCATTCAATCTCAGCGAGGCTCTTGCGGATGTGTGTGGCGAGCCACAGGTACGTTCCTTGCTTCCGCTACCCCTCGCACGTCCCCCACATTAACGAATAAAACAGTTGTCGCGCCCACAGGTGGTCAAGAAGCTCTGGGACCATATCAAAGCCAACGAGCTCCAGGACCCCAACGACAAACGCAACATTAACTGTGACGAAAAGCTGAGGGCTGTCTTCAGGCAGGAAAAGATCAACATGTTCTCCATGAACAAGCTCTTGGGCAGCCAGCTCTACCCCATCGAGGAGGCCTAGAGGCGGACATGTTTTGGATTTTTTCTTTTCCTTGTGCGGCAGGCGGGGCGCGCATAGCATATCGTCCTGAGATTGATCTTATTTCTCTTGGCTTAGGATTTATGCCTCGTTTATGGCTGGCATGGATACGGTTGGGCGTCTCGTGTTTACTTTACGGCATATTTCAGTCTTGTTTTTTTTTTTACCCCGGACGACTTCGATCTTGGCCTGTGCTTTACTCGTCAGAGGGTTGGCTCACTGGATTCTGAAGGTTGAATGGGATACACCAGGCATAGGATGGTTAACGGGATTGGAGCACAAATACTTTTTCCGGCGTCGTATGGATCTGGCGCTTGGCTCACATTCCATGGTCTTTGTTTACACCCCTTCGAACCTGATTTGTATGATTTGTTGAAGCGGAAAATAGCGACAGTTCAGCGGGACAAGCTTGGGGATCACATGGGTACTTTTGGACGTGGTAAAAACGTCCGGGCCGGGTGTGTCTGAGTGGAACAACCGTTGAACTGTGTAGGGGGTTTATTGCCGCCATTAGTAGGGTCAATGGCCAGCAAGGAGCAGGGAGGTGCTCTGAACATTGGCCATCTTGTTTACATGAATTACCATAGTGCTAATGTTGGAAGCGGTTGGCTTGAACAAACAGAGGATATGATGTTCATTATCGGCAGGGTGCATTTCTGTGATATGGCGGCTGTACAAGTGCCACACCACACCACCAACGATGTTGCTGCGCCATGCCCTGGGACTCCCTCCTCTTGGTTCATCTGAATAGATATGATTAATACCTGCAGGCTGCAGGAGTGGGAGTGACTCTGCAAGGCTGAACTCCAGTCTTCCCCCAGATTACACTACCAAGGCTGTGGTTGGGTGAAGCTTTCAGGGGCAGAGCCCAGGCGAGTGACACATTCGCCGACGGTGGTTGGGGCCAATCAGAAGGCCGGCCAAACGCCGGTTAGATCCGTTTGAGACCCGTTTGGCGGGGCACCCCTCCAATGACGCCAATGAAATCCCAAAAAGTTGAGCAAACGTGGAATCTGCGGGAAGCTTTGAAATGCATGAAGCTCTCCTCGCCGCCGGCCTTCAAAGTACTCGCCCCCCCATTGTCTCTCTGTTTTGATTCCCGAACTCGACCTGCATACCATCTCGTCGTGATTGCGATTGCCTTCCTGCTCTTCTCCTGCACCTACTTTGTACCTCTCCGCTCCATATCTAAAGCAGAACAGCACCAGCTCCGATAGACATCCGGCCTGGAAGACCCCCTGATTTCCAGATATCTGTCGCAGCGAGTCAAGCTCCGGACACCGATTAGAACCACCCTCGATCCAATCCTTATAGACACCTACCAGACCGATATGGCTGACGGAGCTGCTCCTACTGGCGATAACCAGGCACCCAGCGGACCTAGAGGCGACGGCAACAGAGGCAGAGGCAGAGGTCGTGGCGGTAGGGGCCGTGGGAGGGGAGACCACTCTCGCGGTAGAGGGCGTGGTAGTGGAGGAGGACGAGGAGGAGGCGCCGGACACCACCGTTCTGGAAACACGGCCACCACAGATCCAGCTTCGCAGGAACCAAAGAAGGCACCCAACTTCAAAAGGACCGAAGTTCTAGACGGCCAGGCCGACGACAATGCCGAAACGTGCTTCATTTGCGCCAACCCCATCACCCATTTCTCTGTTGCTCCCTGCAACCACACCACATGTCACATCTGTTCTTTGCGGTTGAGAGCGCTCTACAAGAGCAAGGATTGTCCCCATTGCAGGGTGAGAAGCGCTAGCGTGGATGATTTGGGAGAATATGAGCTAACCTACCTGCGCAGACATCATCGCCATATGTTATCTTCACCGACGACGGAACCAAGCGCTTCGAGGACTACACGGCCAAGGACATCACCAGCACAGATGACAACATTGGTATCAAATACGCCGGGGAGGAGATTGTGGGAGATACTATTCTTTTGCTGAGGTTCAATTGCCCGGATTCCGAGTGTGACTTTGCTGGTCTGGGCTGGCAGGACCTGCATCAACACGTCCGCAATGTGCACCACATGAAGATGTGCGACTTGTGCACACGGAACAAGAAGGTCTTTACACATGAGCACGAACTGTTTGCGGACAAGCAGCTCACCGAGCATATGCGCCATGGCGACGACAAGCCCGGCACGGCCGACCAGACCGGCTTCAGGGGACATCCGCTGTGCGGCTTCTGCGGAGCTAGGTTCTACGATAGCGACAAGTTGTATGAGCATTGCCGCAACAAGCACGAGCGGTGTTTCTTGTGTGATAGGAGAGATTCAAGGCAGCCGCATTATTTCCTCGACTACGACGCACTTGAGCAGCATTTCAAGAAGGATCACTTTCTTTGCAACGATCGGGAATGTCTGGAGAAGAAGTTTGTTGTGTTCGAGTCTGAAATGGATCTCAAGGCCCATCAGCTTTCTGAGCATGGTGGGTCTGTAGGAAGCGGTAGAGATGCGAGGAGGGTAGACATGTCCAACTTTGACTTGCGCCAGAGATATGAGCAGGAGAGAGGGGCTCCCAGGGGCGGAAGAAATCAAGAGCGTCGGCGTGCGCCCGACCCTGCCAACGAGCCGATACCTGCCAGCTCCGCCCAGCCTCTGCGAAGAGATGAGATTGCCTTTCAGCGTCAGATGGCGATACAATCTGGCGCTGCTAACCGGGCACCGCCACCTGGCCCTGCTCCCGGCCCGTCTCGACCACCACCTCCAGCCATCGCAGCCGCTCGTGCGGCTGCCGCTGCCACCACCGCACCCATCGACGCCATGGAAAACCTCTCCATAACCGACTGGTCATCTCTCACCCAGGAACAACGTGCCAGCTTGGCCCGCCACAACGCTGTTGTCGAGCGCGCGTCTAATCTCCTTGGCAACAACGAGAACAAGATTGCCACTTTTAGACAATACATCTCCAACTACAACCGCGGAAGCATGAACCCAACCCAGCTCATCGACGCCTTTGCTTCGTTGTTTGCCGACACCTCCTCCGACACGGCGTTGGGGACCCTAGTGAGGGAAGTAGCAGAGTTGTTTGAAGACAAGAAGAAGGGAGAGGCTCTCCGCGCGGCGTGGCAGAACAGGAGGGCGAGAACGCAGGACAGGGAGGAGGAGTATCCTTCCCTTCCGGGATTGGGGGGCATGCACGGCGCTACTACCTCGACGACGGGGTGGGCGACGGCTGCGGCGCCGACGAGAGTCACGCTTCACAACAATGGCGCTGCTGCTAACTCGAACCGGGTGTTGAAACTGAAGAATAGCACTAGGAGAGGGAGTGTGGGTAACGCGTCGGTGATGTCTTTTGCTTCGGCGTCGAGCGGTGGGGGGGGTAGGGGTGTTGCTGCTTCTTCGGCAGCTGCGTTTCCTGCTCTTCCTTCTACGTCGAGACCTGCGCCGGCACAGCCAAGTTGGACTGCTGGGGGGAGCAGCGCACCTCCGGCACCGAAGACCACGACTGCTAGTCACGTTGGGACGGGAGCGGTGAAGAGGGGGCCGCCGCCGCAGACGAACAGTAGTGATGCTTTTCCTGCTTTGCCTGCTGCTCCGAAACCAAAGACGACTATTTTTGGGTATGGGAGGGGGGTGGTGAGGAGGGATTTTGGGGTGAGTAGGGATACTGGGTTTAGCTGGGGGGGTGGTGGTGGTGGTGGTGGTGGTGCGGCAAGTGGAAGTAGAAACGCGGGAGGGGCAGGTGAGGAGGTGCAACAGCAGCAGGATGGTGGGCAGGGAGGGCAGGGGGGTAAGGGGAAGAAGGGGAAGAAGCAGGTTTTGGCTCATTGGGGCTGAGATTAGGTTGTAGGGAGGGGAGTTGTGAAGAGGGTGATATAAGGTTGACATTGCATATGGGGGTGTTTACGGTATGGGTGTGTAGCGTTTTTGCATCTGCAAGATAAAAACAACAGCCATTTTGTCTTGTTTTATGTGACCACCACCTAGTTGCTTCTGATATTCGGATACATATACATGGTCGTTGATATAGTATGTTTCTTTATAAGCAACAAACTTGATCAACTCTAAACATCAACATAGAGAGGCGGATCCTGGAAGCCAAAGACATATTACATAAACCTTCAAACTGTGCTACAAAAAACATTCATCAAAAACCACCTCATACTTAAAAAATCACTGCACCACACACTCCCCTCCCCCAACCCCCAACCCCAGTCACCAAGACCCCCTAAGGCACCACAACCTCAGGCTCATAATATCCCCTGAACCGATTCCCCTCCCAAGCCCCAATCTCCCAAACCACATGCCAGCACTCGAGCAACAACATCGGAAACCTGCTCGACCAAAACTGCATGTACCCCTCCGGCAAGCTCCCCACCATCTTCTTGACATTCTCGGGCATATCCTCATAATGATTCTTTTTATTCCTCAACGCCCTCAACAAATCAAGCATCTTATCCCCCGTATACTTCCTCTGCTTGCCCAAACTATCCACAAACGGCTGCGGCAATTTCTTCAAAAAGTTCTGCCCTAGCCCAATAACCTCCTTGCTGCTCGCCTCCAGGGTAACAAGCGATGCAGAAGGTGGATCACGCGGTTCTTTTTCGAAGTGGTCAGAGACGTCGCACAAAAAGTCGAGGCGTTTCTTGGGGTCCCAAAAGAAAGGGTGGCCCATGACTTGCTTGGCTGTGGGGCGCTCCTTGGGGTCCGGGTTGAGCATCCAGTCGATTAGATGTTCTGCTTCGGCGGTTCTATCGCCCAAAACGCTGAGGTCCTTGAGGCTTTTGGTGCCCTTGCGGATGTTGACCTCGCGCATGAAGCGGTCGCCGCAGTCGTAGGGGTGTTTGCCGCGGGTCAGCATGTAATAGTACACCAGGCCCAGCGAAAAGATGTCAATAGCACGAGTGACGCGGCGTGTGGACGACGGGGTGCCCTCCGGACCGGTGGCGTTGGACGTGGAATGGAAGCTGGAGCCCGGTTCGGCGAGAGCCATGGGGTGCGCGTGCGGTGGTGCGTCGTCGTCGATCAGAAGCTCGGGAGCGCGCCAGCCTGTGGTTCCTGCAGCGTGGGCGGTGGTGGCACCAAACGAGGACTGGGTGCCTTCCAGCTTCTTGCATAGACCGAAATCAGAGACCAGAATGCGCGGTCGGCCGTTTTTGCCCATGTTGACGAGGATGTTTTGAGGTTTGAGGTCGCGATGGACGATGCGTAACGAATGCAGATGGCTGATGCCATTGGCGATTTGCAAGAGGACGTTCTCCATGTGCATCTCGCCAGCTCTCGCCAGGGCAAGGTGGTTGTATGGTTTGGTAATGACATCGGCCAATGACGCCTCGCACAGCTCGAGGGCAATGTACAGAAACGAAGCACGCTGTTGCTGGGCAAAGTATCGAATCACTGTTTGGGTTAGCCACTAGCGCAAGGACAACAGCGGCAAAGAGTAAAACGTACCGTTGTAGTTGTCATCACTCTCGCGCAACAGCTTCGTTTCCTGGCTGGCAATCTCGTGAAACTGTACCAACATACGCTTCACAGCAACGGCACGCCCATCCCACTTGCCAGAAAAGACAACGGTACCGTTGCTTCCTGTGCCCAGCTGATCGGCTTCGTTGACCTCGAGCCCGCCCATTCGAATGATGGAGCCGGAAACCTCGTCAGTGTTGCCGGAGACGGTCAAAATATCAGGCTCCAACGTCGGTGCGGGACGAAGCTGCTTCGCCTTGTTGACAGCCTCCTCCACGGACTCCTGCGGAGGGTCGTCATCTCGAGATCCTGAATTATCACCCTGCTCCTTGCTACCGTTTCCTTTTTGGTGTTTCTTACCACCACGACGGCCTCTGTGCGCCTTCTTCTTCTTAGGAGTTTCAGCAGCAACAGTGGCACCGTCAGTAACGGGGTTGGACGTGGGTGTGGATGCATCCAAAGCCGCAGGCTCAACGAGAGCGGGGACAGCAACGGGGACGGGTGTGGCGTCGCCGCCCGAAGCAACAATAGGTGTCTCGAGCTCTTCCTTTGGTGCACTGGGCTCGACTGGCACCGCCTGTGGGGCAGCAGCCTCCGGAGTCGTCGGCAGCTCTTCGATTTGAGGACTCGGTAGCACCTTGACTTCGAATTCGGGGTGGTGCGTCTTGGACGTCTGGCCATTCAGAAACCACTTGCGAATCGAGTCTTTAAAGTACACCGCCAGAAACAACAAGACGATGAACATGTTTTGAGGGCTGAACAACTCGGACACGGTGGTGTTGCCAAACTTGTCGATTTGCTCCTTTGCCGCGTGCAAAATGTCAGTGGACGCCGGTTCAGCCGGGGACAATGACTGAGGGACGTCCATGTTGGGAGGAGACTCGATGCCCTCATGCTTGGGGGGCGCGTCGATCAACAGAGGCAAGCTGGCGACATCCTTGAAGGGGAGACTGCCGGGCTGAGCGACGGGGACTTGATGGACGCCAACCAGAGCCTTGGACATTTGGACTTCGTTGGGCCTGTCAACGGCTTTCCACCACTCTGCTTTGCCGATCTGTGCCGCCGGGGCCTGTGAAATCAAGGGATAACGGCTTTTGGACATGGCGTACCAACTGCCGGTCCCAGTTTGGTTGAGTAACACCTTTTCATCGTCGAAACCGGTGTTTTGCTGCCCAGGCAGTGGAGGATGGGGCAGAACAACACGGCGTGGCTTCTCGCCCGGTTTGGATTCCCCGCGCTGCAAGACATCAAAGACGCGAGCGATGGGCGAGTCGAGCGTGGACATGAACAACTGATCTGCCTTGCTGGAATACGCGATTCCGAAGAAACGCCCGTCGGGAGCACCGGTGATGTACGTTTGGTCCCTGCTGAACTGGTTCTGCTGGATCAGATCCCTGTCGCGAGTATTGGGGCCCCATTCGCTGTACTTGAGAGACGCAATGGGCCCGCTTCCTACACGGTGAATCACGACGGTGTATTCGGTACGTCCCAGGGTGATGGTACCGCTGTGGCATGCCTCGTCCTCGTCGGTGAGGGCGTTCGGTTTGTAGCAACTCTCGTTATCCACCTGGTTGACAAAAACGCCACCAGAGCCGACCTCTTCCATGATGGCGCCCGTTGCGGCGTTGAAAGTGACCATGGTGGTTTTCTTGTCCCCGGTGTACATGATGCCCTCGTCCGGGTCACTGAGCGGGGAGAGATCTTCCACCACCTTTTTCATGGTCCAGGGCATCTTGGCGAGGCCGGTCCCTTCTTCGTTTGGCCTCCACAGATAGAGCTCCCCGTCGCGGGTGGGCTCCACCACCCATATGTAGTGATCAATGGGATCAAAGTCTTCGTCAAGAACGGAGCGGTTGGTACGAAAGTGACGGGTCTCGATCATGGGACTACCGGCCTTGAAGTGCCAGCGCTCCACGCCGGTTCTCCTGTCGCTGGCGTAGAGATCCCCATCGACGGTCGCCAGAAGAACAAAGTCTTCCACTTCCCACTCCTCCAGACGCCGCGCAATATGCTGCGAGAGTCCAGCCCCACGGTTGGGGCTGTCTTTTGATGGAGGAGGTGCTCGAACGGACAGGTCGGAGGAGTCCGGAGCAAAAGCTTGGGCGCGCACATCGTGAGCATTGTAGATGTTGTTGGTGTCGGTATCGCGGGATGGTGACAGCACGTCGGGCTCCCGGGTGACGGTGTTCTTGCGCCGTGCGTGGATGGCAGGCGTTTCGACGAGGGGCTCGGCCGTCAGGGCGGTCGAGGCTATGTTTTGAGCGACATGCTGGTGGTCGCCCTCGAGGGGAGATCGTAACCGGTCTGGCTGACGCTGATCGTGGCCCGAGTGCTGCTGCTGAGCATCGGCCAACTGGAGCAGAGGCAGGAAGATTACGGCGAGGGTTGCCCAGGTGTATTTGCGCTGGCCAGGAGGCCGTCGCAACATGTTGGGGACGTCAACGCGACTGACTCGGGGGTCGTTGTTGCTGCACGGCCGTCGAGGGTCGAGGTCGAGAGTGGATTCGGTCTACTGCAGGCGACCGACAACGGAGGAGGTCGACTTGTTTGGTCAAAGCTGGTAAAGGTCGTCGGCGTCGCTGTGTATAACACCTATTCAGTATGATGGCACGATGGGGAGCAAGGAGGAGCAAGGGCAAGGAGTAAGCAAGGTGAGGAGCGGGTGGAGGGCTGTGGAAGCAATAAATGGAAGCAATTGGACACGCAAGAATGGCCCTGTTCCGGCTCGCCCTTCCTCGCCAAGAGCTGTTGACATGGATGTTAGGGCACGGGAACGAAGTGGGGTCCGGTTAGCGACAGACCTCCCCTGAAGTTATCAAGTGACATTTTCATCATCGTGGAGCAAAAATATTGACAAAGGAGCACCTTGATGACCTCGCTGTGATTTGATCGAGAATTTTGATAGCTTTTGAACTGTAGTTCGAGTCTATATTAGAGCCACAAAACCTAATTTGCTGGTCATGCGTAAACTTACGGCTTCACCACCCCCACGTGGGCGAGGAGGTTAACGCCTTTGGTGAAAACAACCTAGCCAGGCAGCCAGTTCTGGGATGTCAGGTAACAGTAGGAAGCTTGAATTTGAACAGATCTCGTATCTCGATCAAAAAACACCATCAGATGTAAAATATACGCCTAGCAATTCACTCAAGTCAGGAGTCTTCCGGCAAAGTCAGATGAGGGAGCTCCAGTGCGTGTAAGTGAAGAGTGACGATGGAGCAACTCAAATGTACCCCTCTAACAATTTTGAAACAGGCTGTGCGTCAATCTCGGCCGATGATTGGACAACCCGCCAAGACACTTGGTTACAAGTACCCCTCCATCAACAACAACAGCACAATCTGGTGCAATCGTCTGGCCGCCCTTGGGCTGGAGAGAGCGAGAGAGAAAAAAAAAATGGCGACGGCTAAAGTCATCCAAGTCGGACGCACACCATCTCGACCACCACACAGGCACAGGACACAGGACAAATTGTCCACTGCAGAAAAGATAAAGTAGACGTTCAGGAAAGCCCGGTTCCTTGCGTCACAGTGCACTCCGCAAATAAGGGATGCCTATCCGTACCGTGTTCTGTCCGCTGTGGACCAGTCTGCGAGACGAGGAAGGGTTACCCTTTCATCAGCCCACACTCACTTTTCCTGAACCTGTGACATTCGACCACCGACCGCTCTTTTCAGTTGATGGTTCAGTTACTGGTTCACCGAATATTGAGATATCTTCAGGTCTTTTTGCAACAATTATTTGTTGTGCGACTTTGGGAATCTCGGACACTTGATGACCGCTTGCCCCTCCTTTTTTTTGTGCCCCCCGATTGATGATTGATCAGCAGACCAGACCTACGTACACAACCGCACTCGCCCTCGCATTTGTTGATCCTCTCTTCTTCGTCCCTTCTTCGGCCGGGCGGTCTAGTCTGTCTCTATTGAAACCCCTTTTGGGAACATGTGGATATCAACTGATCAAAGCCTTTCGCTCCCCTCCCTGGTTTCAGTTGTGCCACAGCATGGCGGGCTCTGCCGCCGACGGTGCCTTTTTCTTTCCTTGTTTTAGGTTTTAGAGGGCTCTTCGAATCCCGCTTCTCTCCAACGAGGGAGAACAACGAGACGTGGCTTATTCGGGCTGACAATAACGATTGGTTTCTGCATGCAACCCTTCTTATTGGCTCCTCAGCGCCGAAAATGCTGCCGAAAAGTACCATCTTCAAGTTGGCCGGTGTTTTTGGTCACGTCCTGGGCTCCAACCATCCGGAACCCAAGGCGGTGCGGATAGATTGGGGCGGCATGGTTGCATGATATTAAAAACTACTACAAAACAATATGGCGGACATTCCTACAGTTTCGCAGCCTTTCCATCCTCCAACATCTTGGTCTGCACCTTGTAAATCTTGAGCAGCTGCCGAACCGCCAAGTCAAGCAGGACATCCTCCGACCCTCCCGGAATTCTCGTCCCCGGAACCTCTCGGTAGAGCACTGTGTGATGGGTAGAAAAACAAGTCAGCATTACCACATTCAGTTCGTCAGCTTAAAGACAGAAAAAACTCACTCTCAGCAACCATCCCCTGCCCCGTAGTGGTGAACCCATTGCCCCCAAACAACAACACCGCCGTATCAGCACACTCCCTGAACACAATCCCCGCCTGCGCCTTCAGCAACGCCGTCATACCCCCCAACTTGACATCCGCCTCCTCCTCCGGCAGTCTTGTCATCCAATAAGCAAAATGCTCCACCCACGCAGTCAAACTCTCCAGCAACGCGCCCGCTTTCGCCAGCCGGTGCCGCACCACGGGCTGTTCCACCAGCGGCTTTCCAAACGCCTCCCTCTTCATGACGTACTCGAAGGCCGCGCTGAGCGCCACCCGAGCCTGCCTTGTCGTCCCCGTGGCGACGGCTAACCTCTCATGGTTGAAGTTGGTCATTATGTACTTCATCCCGTGGTTTTCCTTCCCAATCAGGTTCTCAACCGGGACTTGCACGTCGTCCAGCTCGATGAAAGTAGTCCCGGCCGAGATTTGCCCCGCGACTTTGAGACGGCGCATGTTAACCCCGGGGTGGTTTTTGAGCGGGACGACAAGGAGGGAAATGCCTGCTGCTCCCGAACCGGGGGGGCCGGTGCGGACGGCCATGGAGGCGTAGTCGGACCAGATGCCGTTTGTGATCCATTTCTTGGTGCCGTTTACAATGTAGTGTTGTCCGTCGGGGGATTTCTTGGCCGTAGTCACGATCCCGGCCACGTCGGAGCCGGCCTCGGGTTCTGTGATGGCGATGCAGATTCTTTTTCTGCCCAGGAGGATGTCGGGGACGATTTTTTCTTGGAGGATGGGGGAGCCGAACTTGAGGATGAGGGGGAGGCCGAAGGCGATGCCGGTCGTGAGGGAGCCTGGGGGGCCGGCGAGGCCGGAGCGGACCATTTCGTCGCTGTAGATGTGGCCGTGAAGGGAGTCAAAGTCTTCTACTTTCAGGCCGCCGAGGAGGGTGTGGATGCCGAGTTTTTTGAGCCAGGCTGTGGGCAGGGGGGCGGGGAGGGCGGGGATGAGCATGTGGTGGTTGGCAAAGGTGGAAAAGACGGATTCGGGGACGGTGGCGGTAGGGGATTGCTCGGATTCAACGGCGAGGGAGTGGAGGTTGGAGGTGATGAAGGGGCGGATGGCTTTGGCCCATTGGAGGTGGGAAGGGGTGAAGTAGGGGGAAGGGAGGCCCATGAGGGCTGGGGGGTCGGAGAAGGGGATGGGGGCTTTGGAGGTCATTTTGGTGTTGACGATATGGCAAGTCACGGGCGAGTCAGGTGATGTGAGTAAATGAAGCAAAATTGTTCAAGGCGGTGGGTGTGGTGAACACAAAGGAAAGTATATGTAGCATCGCGGTCCCCCGCATTTTGGAGGCGATCACCAACCGTATGAACCTGATTGAGCCTCGGTTCCCCTGCCTTCTCCGCACGCCCTGGCAGCTGCGTTGGAGATCACGACAGGGCTAGCTGAGCATGCGGGGTACCTGGCACAGCATTGGTTTCATGTTGGCTTAAGGCATAGGTGACTTCATCAATCGTTGCATGTATCTGTTGAAGAGAGGATGCATGGATGATATTGCTTCAAACTAGTCTCCTAGTAGCAGAAATGACAAACAGCCTCCACCACAGAAGCGAAAAGTTCAACTTTATGACCTTTAGAGCTTTCAAGATGCAGAGGTCGATTCTCCCACCTGTTTGACTTTGCCATTATTGTTACACGCTGCTCAAGCGCCTACAGTGACAGTCACACCATCTCCCAGACTGATCCAGACCCCGGCGTAGTCTTTCAAATATAAACATCCCAAAATTCTGAGTTGAAATGGCCTGAAAGACATGACAATATAGCCCCTACCCAAACACCTACTTTATGCAATCGCGCTGTGCAACTCCATCCTATCTCGCCCCTAGCCGAAGCTTGCCTCCTGCCTCATCTGGCTTCTTTGCTTTTGGCAGTAAGATCTCCCATATCCCACAACGACTCCGGGTTGAAATCCTTTGACTCTCGCTTCCTAGCTAATCGACCACTAACACCTTGCAACCCCAGCTGATTCCTAAACTTGGTGGTGAACGTTCCCCCTGGTTAAGCTGCTGACCTTCAGCTGGGGCTGCACGATGCAGGGGAACTAATCAGGAAGCGAGACCTCGAGAATCTCAACCTGGAGCCCTTGTGAGATCAATATGAAAAGATCTCACCACCGCGCCAAAGCCTGAGGCAAACAACCTTACTCCAAACATGCTGCCTAGCCAACCCGACA
Source organism: Podospora pseudocomata (assembly GCF_035222375.1). Taxonomy (NCBI): domain Eukaryota; kingdom Fungi; phylum Ascomycota; class Sordariomycetes; order Sordariales; family Podosporaceae; genus Podospora; species Podospora pseudocomata. The sequence continues at coordinate 1,744,376 of NC_085889.1, read as the reverse complement.
CCTCCCTCCCTCATTCAGCCACCCCCCTTACAAAACAAAAGCCCAAGCCATCAACCCGACCGCCACCCCCTGCACCCCCAATCTCTGCACCGCTCCGGCCGAATCCGGGCTGGCAGTCGACGTAGAAGTCGACGTCGTAGACGTGCTGGTCTGAGTCCTCGTAGCAGTACCAGGAACCGTCACCGAAGCAGTGGTATCATCCCCAGCCCCCGGCCTTCCCTCCGACCTCGTAGCACACATATTAAACCCATTCCCACTCGCCCCCGTATGCGTCATCGTGCCGACATAGACACAAGCACCATTCAGGTTAGGATTGAAAACAATCCTATCCGCTCCGGGGGAGCCTGCTCATCATCATCAGCATCTATCATGACGTGTATATAAAAAAAATTAAACATAAAAAAAAATAAGAAAAAAAAGATTTTTTTTAAAAAAAGGGGGGTGGGGGGGAAAGGGAAACTACTAACCCCCTTCATAAACCCCATTCCTCACTATAGGAAACTCCTGATACGGCCCGCTGGCAGCAAAAACGAGACCCTCCCGGTTGTTGAACCGGTGAGGATACTTGTTGTTTCCCAATTGCTCCCCGTCCTCGTGGAGACGGCAGCCTTGCTCGAGGGCTTCCTCAATTTGGGACCGGGACCAGTTGTTGTTTCCGCAGGTTACTTGGCCGATGGAGGAGGTGCCTTGGGCTGTGGCGGTGGCGGCGGAGAGGGTGAGGAGGAGGAGGGTTTTGAGGGTGACCATTTTGATGGGTGATGATGAAAACAGGATGAAGATAGAGAGAGAGAGAGAGAGAAGTGAGAGGTGAGGTTGAAGTTAGGTTAAAATGAGCGTGAGAGTTGATGTGTTTGCCAAGGGTCGTGGCGCCAAGAAGACACTGGGGGATTCTCGGGGAGAGGTAAGTGATTGGCTGCGTTGATGGGGGGTGATGGGGAAATTGTGAGACATTGAGATGAATTTGTGGAGCTGCTTCTTTTTTCAGCTGGAGCGAGTGGTTTGGCGGTGTTCTAGAATTTTTGCACTAACATTTTTGGGGAGTGAATTGTGAGCCAGCCATTCGATGTTCTGCGAGGCCTCCTGAACAACCGCCAGGAGGATCCAGGAAGAATCTGGTGGGCATCGCATGCCTCGCTGACGTCAACCCCACCTTTGACAACCATAACTTGTATTTTGAGGACAGACGTCTTTTGTAGCAGGCCAGCAATATTTAGACTTGCATGATAGAGAAAGCTTTGGACGACTTTTTCTCGCTCAATCCTTCCTTGTCAAAATCATCGGATCAAACCACCTTAGTTTTGACACCTTCACGACCAATCATGTGCAATACTTTTGAACAGTCGTTGCAACGCCTCAGCAACCGCGAAGCTGTGTTGACCGCGGTTCGGCACTGGGTCCAGGAAGCCCAGAAAGAACAGCCCGGCGATGATCTGGAGCACCTCTTGTGGTATGCCTGGGAGGCGGTTATTGACAAGGCGGGGAAGACGCCCGTGGACCAGCAAGAGCAGCTAGTACAGTTTCTTGCCGAGCTCAGGAAGCACGAGCTGCCAAACTTGCGGTTTGGCGAGCACAAGGTGTGGAAAGATTTGCCCAACTTCGGGCTGGCGGCTAGGGAGAAGTATAACGATGGTAAGCTTTGACTCAATCCCATGGTCGTTATGACCACCTTCGCTAATCCCATGAAAGTAGAGGCGTTTGCTGCTGATTCACCCGAAGACCGTGCCAAACAAGATGGACTGGTGGGGTTGCTCGCAAGGTTGACAGGTGTGGTGACCAAGGATATCGACCCGGAGACCACAAAGGGAGATATCGGCGGCGACTTTGCGTTGTTTGGGCTCTGGACCCTGAGGGAGGTCTTTGAGGGTAATGTTACCACATCGAACCCGGAGAGTAAGGAATACATTACGGCGGATGGAGAGTTGGTACAAGGAGCAGATGCCCAGGTTGCCAGTCGGGGAGTCAATCAGGCTAGCCTCTATATCCTGTTGGCGGGGGAGTATCTCTGGAGGTTGAGCCAGGCGAATAAAGATTTCGTGGGGAACAACGGTGCGCCTGGCCCCTACTTCAAAGATTGCGCATGGAAGGGCTTCAGCAAGGAGAGGTGGGCAATCTGGAAGAGAGGGTTTGAGAAGGCCCAGGAGTGGGTTGTGGGTGAGGAAGCCAAGGCAAGAGTCAAGGCCGCCGTCGAGAAGATGGCTAAGCTTGAATGATATTGGTTTGAGGGAGAGATTCCGGGGGACCGACACATGAATTAAGGTATTTTAGCCAGCTACTTGGTAGGTAGCTTCCGGCTACCCTAGATCAAATTGACGTGTCTTATTGGAATGCTCTGGATGTTTCTGCTATTTTCGACAACATTATACTGCCGTTTACTATGCTCATTGGCATTAGAGAGCGGCTCAAGGTCCTTGCTGTGAACCCATCAAGACACCGAGTGGCAAGTGGGTCTGTGAGACTGTATTTGAAACCAGAGTAGGTTCGAGACCTACTGGCGCCAACCTGTGGGGATCTGGGGGTCAAGTGCAGTGGTCACAGGTTCTTGTACAAGCTCAGGTGAGTGAGTGCTACTGTGATGATGTTGAGCAGTGGAGTCCGGACAGCTCCTAAGGCGCCCAAGTTATAAAGTTCGCATTAACTTGGAAGATAAGATATTTCCCAACTTTAGCCCCATTCTATGATTCCTATCCCTTTACGGTAGGCAATCCAGTAGTCAAACCATCTTGGGAATAGCCTCATCTCGTCTCGGCTCGGCTCACCGTCCCCTTACCTTATTCCATCCCACTGCAAACCCCGCATTCTCCGAGATGTGTCTGCCATCAATGACCCAGCAAACTCTATTTCTGGGTTCTTCTCTTTCTCTGATTCTTTTAGCCGCAGTGAAGCTTTGAATTGCTCATATCTGAGATATTCAAGCTCAGCGCTTCCTTTGCAGTTTTCCCCTTCCCTCTCCTGTCGCTCAAACTCCTCGTCCAAAGCCCTGGTGGCCTCCACCTTCCTCTGCGAGGTCTCGACCCTTTCAACCTCAATCTCTACCATTTTGCGTTGCCAAGCTTCTCCCGGTTTTAGCAACTCGAAGCATTTCTCATTGATAGCTTCATACCGATGCCTAGCAATCTCAAGGGTATCCGCGGGACTTTCCTTCTCGGGCCATACACTATCCTTTCTTCTTTCTCTGATTTGATCTTGTTTCCTGTTCTCCAGCACGTTCCGCGTGAGAGTATCCCAGTCGTCATTCTGAGCGGCCAATCGAAATACCGCCCTCCTGCTCTCGGTACTCATCTGGCAGGCTGTAAGCCAGTACAGTTTAAACATTCTGCTTAGGAAGCTGTTTTTCATCCCTACCCCCTTCCCACCCTCCGTCTGCAAAGGAACTACAACCTCCAAATAGCATCGCCGACAAATGGCCATCTTTGGCAGTCCAGCCACAATATACTATTTGCTATGGCTCATTTCAATCCCATCGCAGTAAAAGTTGGTGCTTGGAATTTCACCAGAAACATTTGCTTCCTCAGCCGCATTCTTAGTCTCGTGTTTCGGTGCGGCAAGTTCGCCTTCGCTTTCTGGCATCTTCTCTGCGTCCAGATGAGTCGAGGTCTCCAGCGTGCCTTCACCTGCTCGGCTTGGTTGATGGTATCTAACAAGAGTAACTGGTGTGCAGTATATACAGTGGTCTGCTTGATGTCCACAGGCAGCACACAAGCTGTCAAGTCCGGGATTGATAATTCCATCGGGTTTGTCATTGTGATGGCAAATACAGCAGGAGGCCAACGGATCCTGTAAAGATCTCATCTCTTCAGCTGGTATCCATTGAGGCATATGTGTTAGCAACCGCTGGTTTTATCGGCCCCAAGCATCAGCTTAGTCGACGATCTTACCATCTCTACTTTGGTGCCGCATACGGAACACTTGTCTGTGTGCCATCCTCACCATACTCCTCTCACTTGCATGTGCGGCAAAATCCGGATAACGCGGACCCATTCCTTCACCACTCCAGTTTGTCATGTTCCTCCAGCTCCTCCGCTGTTACTTCAGAGTCATCTGTTTTACTGGATATTTCCTGTTTATCTCCGTCGATCTTGGATCGGGGTTTGTTATCTTGTAACTCGAATCCCGTTTTGTAGTCGTTTGTTCTGTCGTCTGAAAACTGACCGTCACTAAGACGATTGTTGCTTTCATCAGACATTAAATTTTGCCGGCTGGATGCCATATTGGTGTCTTTATGCTCGTCCGAACCGTCGTCTGTGTCAGCTGACGGCACGCCAAAACTGGTGGTTGTTCCTGGTGTAGACCAACGCGACGTTGGTAGTGCTTTGCCGATGTAATTGTTTCGTCGCAAAATGGGCATGGTATTCCTGCGGTGATGTCAAGAGGCCGCTGTGAAAGTTTGACATAGGCCTCGACATCACCAGTTCGTAAAAATTCCGATGACTGGTGGGACTTTATTCGAATGTGTTTCGCATTCGGCCATCGGCTTTATGTGTGTCTCGCACCCAAATGGACTTAAACAGGTGTGCTAGTGGTTTTGTTGAACGTGGTTCATCCTGTATGACTGTCGGCTATTGGAGGGGGAAACGGGACTGAGAAGTTCCAGTATCATTCATGTCGGCGTCTGAACTCTCGGTCAGGTAATATGCAATCCTCAGTAAGGCAAATATATGGCCTGAGATCAATATATACATGCTTTCTGATGTTCCATTAGCTTTACATCTGCCACGAATGAAATGGAGTTCACTCACTTCCAAGCGTTGCGATCCTCTGCGACAACCATGGTGTAACAAAAGGGGCATTAGAAAGGACCCATATCTGCCTGTTTGGGTAGTGGTGGGATGTTGAGGTTTCCAGACGCTGCCGCTGATGTTGCATAGGAGGTCTGCGAGATGCCAGCATCAGATTGGTCTTCTTTGATGATTGTTGCGGTCGCGTTATCCTTCATAGTACGAGGTATAGATGATGCGATAGTTTCGGAATCTCTGGGCTCTGCCTTTGCTTGTACTTCCGCCAATCCGCCAGACAGCCTTTCAGGATGCGTTTCCCGGTATTTGAAATACTGACGCCTCCCAGAGAGTGACTTGCCCAGGTGCTCAGCCAACCATGGCTCAATTTTGGTAAACTTTGAGCTAGCACGCTGAACGTCATAGGGTTCAAAATACGTTTTGTCAGTCAGCTTTGCGACAAGGAAGCGTTGATGGGGTGCTGGGTTTTTAATGTCGACGCTCAAGCGCAGAAAACAGCACACGACATCCACGATGAAACGATGCGAGACATTGTAGGACAGAGCTGGCAATATTCCGTGCCATTGTCACATGGGGAAACCAAACACGGCCCGTTGTCAGTTCATGAAAATGAAGATAGAAAGAGAGTAAGGTAAGATCTGTTGCGGCTCAAGTGCTGCCCTCCTGGCCAAGAGGAAGCTACGAAATATTGAATGCGGGGTCAGGCTTTGCCGCAACGTTGCAGACAGCCTGAAGGGAAGGAAGGTGACTGGGTAAGACCAGCTGGGGGCCAATGTGCAGGTTCTCCGCTTTACCATTCGCATCTTCCCGTTGTCTACTCACATCTGAAGCGGCTTTTGGTATGATCATGACCTTCTTCTTAAATCTTTCAAACGCCGGCATGTCGGGCCTCGAAATCGCCGGGGTGCTTTTGGGGTCTATCCATCCCTGTTCTGATCTCGACCCTCGAGCACTACAGCGAACGTCTTTCTACGCTGCGAAGGTGGAAGAAGTACCAGTCTGAACTGTATTTCCAATATCGAGAAGTTCACCAATCAAGATATTGATCTAGAGTCTTCACGACGGACCCGCTCGCAGGGAAAACTCCTCCATATTCTTAGGAATCTTTTGAAAAAGTCTGTACCACGCTCTGCAACCTAGCTTGGCATGTAGTTGCCAACACGATCTCGGCGTAAAACTCGAAAGGAGGAACACCATCACGATCACCGACACCAAACATACATCCTCTAATACCTCAAGCCTCCGCTACTGACTCCCCGGCATCTAGACCCAAAGGAAAAACGACTGTCAGCTTCAGATTGCCTCAGTTAGTAGTCCACGTCAACAGCCACGACTGTTCTCGAATCACAACCACAGAACACTATCACTAGCGCAATTTCAAGCCTGACCAACACCTTGACGGTCCCTTTGTTATCGAAAATCACCACAACGATGAATATTTGCGAGGCCTTTCAAATTTGCAACAGAGTTGCGTTGCACAGGATAGGGGCGCCTATGGGATCATCATTGACCACCAGGCGTTAGGAATGGGCAGACAATATACCATCTACCCCAGCGACCCGACAACAACTTGGTCTCTCATCGCGACCGTCTCCACCTTGCACTCGTCATTTCATCAAACGTCCTTCAACTCCACGGCACCCCTTGGGTCCCGGACGTCCTCGGTAGCCATGATGTTTTCTTTCTTGCGAGGAATGGATATCATTTGTATAGCCAGCCACTCTTCCGCAACACTCACCAACCTTCCACCAACCCAGTCTTGTCGCCTTCGGAATCAGACAACGGCCTTGCCTTCGTCCTCGAGCGGGAACCCAAAGTACTCGCCCTTGGCTTCCTCCTTATCGAGCTAATGCTTGGCCAAACGCTGGACGCACTTCGCGGCGACACGGGACCAGGGAATCTTTCCCGAAGGTAGTCTGCTATCGAAATATGTCATCGCACAGAACGCCTTACCTAGGATCAAGACGGAGAGTCTGAATTACTGGACTGCGGTCAGCCGCTGTACGGATGGGGATCTCCACAACTGGAGATCGGGGACTGATGGTACGGGACTGGACAATGAGAGCTTGTGTGAGGAGGTATATTCGGGATTTAATTGCGCTGCACATTTTCAACTTATCACCCTTGGGGAGCGAAATTTTCTTCTTTCCTTTTTCTTTTTTGGATTAGATATCTTGGAAGTATACGCACAGCGATGGAGTGGACCGTATCTGATTTATTCGGTCGTGGCTCTACCTACCAAAAGTGACAATCCCTTCTTCATTTTTCAGAGCTTTCTGACGTCTCAGATCTCCTCACATAACTCCTGATCAACACGAACCCGACAACCTGGGATCGGACCCATGATAACCACATGCCAACAATCCTCGTTTTTCATTGTTCACACCCCGCACATCAGATGCGAAAAGCGGAATAGCGTTTTGTTTTGGAGCTGTCTAGAACCATTGGAGGCATTCTAGACAACAAGGAAAAGGGGGAAGCAATTACCAAACAAAGGTGAAAAACCCGCTCGTTTGTGGCATTGGTGCGGTTGTGGCTCCGCTCTGCTCTTTTATATCTTTGTAACAACAACACCGAGGAAGACCGAGAGAGAGAGAGAGATCAAGCTTTTCACTGACAGGATGAAGAGCGGATACCGAGCAGTAAATCAGGATGGATGCTACAAGCCATTGCCCAGTGATATATTCCCCGATAGGCGCTATCGTCCGCAATGTTACGTAACTTGAGGGCGACCTTGGGCAAGCTATCGGCATGTTCCGCGTCGAGGTAGCCCCTGAACAGGTTTTGATAGCCAATGGCTGGATGGCTGGCGTAAAACTCCAGTTGGGCCTTGCATGCGCAAAAATATAGTTGTAGTAAGGGTCTGTGTCACGGATTTGTTTGCAACATGGTGTATCCTGATGGGCTTCGGTGATATTCTACCAAGAACTTGATGTGAATGAGGCCGGTGGCGTCTTGGTTCAGGAGGTTTGTCCTGTTTTCCTCTAGCGCAATGTCATGTCGCTATCCATTCGGCCGATAAACTGTCAGGTCAGAGCGGAAGGGAACCGCGGAGGTGTTCGAGCAGGGAGGGCGTGAAACATTTGGGGAGATAGGACGGATTGCTGCTACGGCAGTTGACGGTAGTGGCGTCTGGGTTGCAACGGCGCCGGAGTGTGTTGTGGAGAGCAGGCGGAGAACGGCGCATCTCCCGAGTTTGTCACCGAGATGGACGAGATGGAGGCTGTAGGGGAGATGTCATGAACCTGGCGTTCTGGGCTTCGTTTTGAGAAACTCCAGGGCTGTCTTGGATGAAGATGAAAGGATGAACCCAGGACTCAGGACCCTAACCCGCAAGCGAAGTTTCGTCGGAACGGTGACTGATTGGTTGATGTGTGAAGGGATCTGCGAAGGTGGGGCATCTCAAGTCTCTCTTCTCCCCCGCCAAGCGATCGTGGTTGGGGGCCCGGGCGCTATCGAGAGGGGTTACGCGCGATCAAGCGCACAACGGCTGCGGCCCTGATGCAGCCGTGACGACGTTGGGAACGATGACAGCCTAGCTCGCCTTGAGTCGCTCACTAGTCGGACCGGACCCTGGAGCCCATCATCGAGTCTGCCCTCCCGTCCCCCGTCCCCCCGGGGGGGAAAGAGTGGCACGTCAGACAAGGCACGAACGAAAAGAGCAGGAGTTCTGGTGGAGGTGGCGCTGTGTCCCGTCCGCTGGAACTGCCAGGTGGTAATGCGCGGGGGTGGGCCTCCCATTGTTCCCTTCTCTTTGAGTGTTCCTCCAGCTCCAGTCCAGTGATCTGGCAATCAATCAATCCAATCCCTCAAATTGCAGCGAGCGTCCACCTTCGACCATACCACAGACGCCATCGTCCATCCGTACACAATCAGATCATCCTGTCGCCCACGCCGGACTTTCCTCCGCGCTGCGACCCCTACCACCCTGCGAGTCCGTCAGGCCAACAGCAATGGTGCTGACGCTGTCGCCGGAGCCCCTCGGCCGTTCACACCGTGACTCCCCGCGACCCAGTGCCCACTTGCGCTACCGCTGCCGTCACCACCCGCGTTACTCCGTTGGCGAAAGCGGACCCGCCACCGGCCTCAGCCAACCGTTGCCTCCGCCCCGTTGACCGTTGAGTTGACCGTTGGATCTAACCGTCAACGCCGCTGCCGCCGCCATCAGAACTCAATGGACCTCGACGGCAGCACGTCTACGGACGGTGGGCCCATGGCCCTCCTCGTCGCCGCCGAGGACTTGACAGGACTCGTTCTCGACCGCGACGATGTCAAGGTTTTTGTCAAGGAAGAAACCACAAGCCCAGTGTCAAGCACTGGCAGATCATGTCAGGCTCCATCGCTGAAGTGGAAACCCAAAGCTCCCCCGAGGACCTCCGGTGCCCACAGCAGCAATCAAACCATCGCATCGCGGCATCATGTCACCAAATCCGGTAGACATGGCAGCAAAGCAGCAGCAGCCGCCAAAGCCGCCGCCCTCCGAGGCCCTCACCCATCGCCGCACCCCATTGTTCCTCGCCGTGTCGAGGACTGGGATCCGTGGAAAGGGCTACTCCATGAACTCTACATCACCCAAAACCGCATCCTCCGTGACATTATACAACTGATGGAAACCAACTACAACCTCAAGGCCACACCCAAAATGTACAAGAACCAGTTCGCTCGCTGGGGCTTTTTCAAATACGCCGTCAAGAGGCGGCCACGGTACAACTCTGACGAATCCCCCACCGACGACACCTACGGTTCAAAGTCGTCATCGGCCTCCATGATCTCCCTCAGCAGAAACAACAGTTACAGCACCAATTCCCCCACCTTCTTCGGCAACGACACGTCCCGCGCCGCTCAGCTAGGGTTAACTGCCATCCGCCGTTTCTTGCACGGGTACATCGACCTCGATATCAGCAACCTCCGGGTAGAAGAAGTCGCCGGCTACATCGACCCTTGTTATCGCTACTTTAAGGTTTCCATGGATCTATTCGACTTGAAGGAGAATAAAACCGGAGGTGAGGTGTTAAGGCTGGCATTCCTGCAGATCGAACGCAAGCTCGAGAAGCCAACGATGAAGTCATTTTCGGATTTGTGTTTTGTCGTCCCGCATTTGTTATTGGAGTACGGGAGGTTAGATATCCTCAAGGCTTACTTCCGTTACTTGGCACGGTTAACAACCGTCAAGTTTGGAAACCACCCCGTCTCGGAGATCGCGGCGAGTTTTGTCGAGATGTTTGAGGAAGGGTCGGAGAATGAGGAGAGGCTGATGGGGTACATTCAGCTTTTGTCACAAGCCAACGCGGATGTCATTGAGGATATCCCTGGTGTGCTGGGTAGGACGAGAGAGTGGGCGAGGAATCAGAGTTTGGCTTGCCAGCAGAGGGAGGATAGGAGTCGCAGTGGGAGTCCAAATTCTTCGGCTGCTTCGTCGAAGGGGTCACCTCCTGATATGAACATGGCGGTGGCGCCTTCTGTGAGGGATAGAGACAAGAGGCGGCATCACATGCTTCGAGTCGAGGCCCAGAGCGTGTATTGGGCGCAAAAGCTGGTTATGTCAGGTGATCCGGAAAGTGAAGCGCTGGCTGAGCAGTGGTTGGCGAAGGAATTCGGGCATGATTTCAAGCCCCGGGTGATGGCATTGCTGGAGAGGCTAAAGATGATGAGGGATATCGGGGTATTCCCGGAGGTGTTTGCCAAGATGATGGAATGTCTGTTTATTGGGTGGCTGTTTGATTATTGCGAGTTTGTGGAAGAGTGGGAAGAGGCGTTTGAATGGGGGAGACAGGGACTGGCACTGTCGGCGAATGAGCAGTACGTGATTTGGAGTATTCACTTGGAGGGGGTGATGAGAGAGCATGGCAGTGTGTTGGAAGCGGATGCACTGAAGAAAAAGAGACAGGGGATGGACTGGATGGAACAGGTGAGGACGCAGGTGGACAAGTTGACTTTGTAAGGTTTATTTTGTGTGTAATTTTTAAAGGTAAGAAGGGAGTTTTTAGTTTGGAGAAGGGTTTGATACCTTTGAAGATGGGTATGTTGATTGGTTACAAAACGGGATGGGGGAGATGGGTTTGCATTGGGAGATAATACCTTGGCTGTTTGCTCTGATGTTCTAGGTGATATGAAGATGTTTCTCGTCTCTGTACAATTTGGTTATGCACTCTTTTCAGTTTGATTGCATGCATTGCCCCTTGTCAATCCAGAGAACACGGAGCTCAACATACCCGCGCTGATATCCCCAGTCACCTCATCTAGTGACTCGCAATGGGAAGCGTCACTAGGTCGGTGTACGGGCAATATCACACGGGTCACTCTTCCGTTACTTGGACTTGCCCAGCTGAATTCTACGCCGACCAAATGACCAAGCAGCGCCCCTCGTCGATGATGATGATGATGATGATGATGATGATGATGATGATGCAGCCGCCGACAGGTTCGATCATCGGTCGCACGATGAGTCTTGTCATGCCCAGAGATAGGTAGTAATTTGGTTGGAAAGTAAAGGAGCTGCTCCCAACTTTTAGATATTCAAACTCTCTGTCCTCTCTTCCCCCCAGAAGATTTTCTTTTCCTAAACTCGCCTCCAAACTAGGCTTTCGACCTCACCAAAGCCCAGAACAACCACCTTCAACGGCCTTCACACGATGATACTACGTACCGTAAGCAAAACGCAAAAACTTCCTGTCGTCCTTTTCCTTCGACCTTTCCCCCCCCCCTTTGATCATATCTTTCTACCCTTTTCTTAACCATATCTACCACCCTTCACTGATATCTATCGTCTTTTGCCCTTTTGACCTGCACCAATTCAACATTGAACTCATTTTCTACACCACCACAGTCTCTATATACCAAGGACGAGAGACCGTTGGGAGAGGAGTTGCCTAGGGATATCTGGTACGTTTTTACGCCTAGATGTAACGGGAAACGAGGGGTTGGGTATGGAGGCTGATGGGTATTTTTCAGGGTTGAATTCGGTTTTCAGGTTGTTTCGGTTCGGTACCAGTATTTGAGGAAGATGGCGAGGGAGGAGATGGAGGGTATGTGCATTGTTATTGCTGACGTTGGGATTCATGGGGATGATGTTGGGGTATGCAGAGGGCTGATGTTTTTTGTGTTGATAGCGGAGGCTGAGCAGGTGTCTGACCTTGCTAAGGCGGCTGACCGGCTGTGTTGCTGCTGCCAACAAGCATGGTGATGAGTGGGATTGGCTGTCGCTGGAGGTGTTGGTTCCGCCGGAGTTGATGGGCGAGTCGCCTACTAGCTATATAGTGCCCTGGATTGGGAGTGAGGATAGCTTCTTCGGATGGGGGACTACTGCATACATGGCGTAGCATACCGGGAACGCATGGGTCTGTTAAAGACAGTGGGGGCATGGCGGGCATGGCAGGCATGGCGTCACGGTTTCTTTCGGCTGTTTGAGGTCTGAGGCGTCAGGGAAATATTTCGAGGGGCCTATCAGCATGGAATCAGGCGCTATGAGCCTTTTCGGAGGCGTTTAAAACATTCTCTTAGGTGTCTAGAATCTGGAGGCAGGCGCTGTCAACACAATGCAATGTGTGCTTCTGGCAATACTGTAGGGTGTTTTGAGTTCTTAACTATATGTCATCAATATGGTTGTATGTGTTTCCACTATCGTGACAAATGTCGACAAAAGAAAAGGGTCATCTTTAACACGTGAGAGAGCTATGGCTGTGCCACCCAAATGCAACACCGTTACAGCCAGCACCCAACACTGTACCATCTGCACTTGCGCCTCCTTATGCCTAGACCCTTTATACATATTCCTGTCCAGTCTTCCCCTAAGCTCACCTCACCTCCCTCATCTTTACTCCCCTTCCCCCCACACACACACACAAAAAAAAAAAGAAAATGAAGCTCATCATCGCCGGCTCAACCGGCTTTCTAGCCACAGAACTAACCCGCCAATCCCTCTCCAACCCCCTCATCACCTCCCTCATCACCCTCGGCCGGAAACCCTGCCCCCCGCCCGACCCATCCACCCTCCTCCCAAACGCCGACCTCTCCAAACTCAAATCTGTCATCCTCGAGGATTTCGACAGAGATGACTACCCCGAAAGCATCAAATCCGACCTCTCCAACGCAGACGCCTGCATCTGGACCATAGCTATCACCCCCGCCCAGCTCAAGACCGTGCCCTGGGAGACAACGGTCAAGGTCTGCCGTGACTACGCCGTGACTGGGATCAAGGTGATCTCCTCCTTGACGGATAAAAGGCCGTTTAGATTTGTTTATGTCAGTGGTGCGAACGCTGAGCGGGATCCGGCAAAGAAGCCGTTGTTGTTGGGCGATTATTGCGTTCTCCGCGGCGAGGCGGAAAACAGAATCTTGGAGTTTGGGAAAACATCTGGGGGAAGGGTGGAGGTGGCGATTGCGAAGCCGGGGATTATCTCTGGTCCGACCAAGGAGACGGGGGTGTTGGCGAGGGTGTTTTTCGGTGTGGTTGGGATTGGGAAGGTGAGGGTTGGGCAGGTTGCCGGTGCGTTGTTGGAGGAGGTTGCGAAGGGGTTTGAGAGGGAGACGTATGAGAATGAGGATTTGGTCAGGGTGGGGAGTGGGACGGTGGCGGGGGGTGAGTAGGGGTTCGGTTGCAGGGGTTGTTGGGTAGTGCAACGTGTAGAGGATGAGACTTTGCTTCTAAATGCTTTCCGAGAAGTTATCCAGAATTTCTATGTGAAGGGGATGATCTACCCTGCCACCTTCATACCCAGTAATACCACACTCGCAACCGCATAAATAATCCCACTAACCCCCCAAGGCAGCCCCAAATCCTCTGGATCTCCCGTCTTCAACGCTTCCACCCACAGCAGGGGCATCACCATCGCCCCCATCAGCGTTCCCACCGTCCGAACGAGCATCACGACTGAAAACACCACCCCTGTCTCAGAGTCCACCTGCTTGACCACATGCTCACTCTTTAACAGCCCAAAAGTGAACATTGGCAGAGCTATTCCCAGTGCATACACCCCCAACGCACAAACGAGCCAGCCAATACTAGGAGCGAGGGCGACGCACAATGCGCCGAACCCTGACAAAAGTAAACAGATCTTGGCGTTGTGAATCGTTGTCCTCGTGGGACCGGCTTCGGACTCATGAGCAGACATGAACCCGGCCTGTTTTCGAAGGAGGGCGGGGATGATGTAGGTTAACAGAAAAAAATTAAAGACGGCTTTGACGGAGAGGAGGTAGCCGATGGAAGAGAGAAGGAGGTGGTAACGGTTGGTGATGTAGAGGGGGAGGAGCTTCGTGTCGGAGGAGGCGAGGGAGGCGAGGAAGAAAACGACGAGAAGCAAGACGAAGTTGGGCGTGGGGGCTGTGAGAAGGGAGAGGATGGAGGACAGGCGTGTGCTGAAGAGGGAGAGCAGAGATTTGGGTGGTGCTTGAGGAGACGGCAGAGAAGACCTTTCTTCATCATGCGTCTCTCGGGGTTCAACTGGGTGCGGGGGAGGCGCTATGGGAAGCAAAGATATCAGGGGTGCCGATACCAACAATAGACCAAGTCCTAGTACGAGGGGTAGCCACAGCCTGAATGACATGGTCATTGATGCCAGAGCAGGCCCAAGCTGACTCGAGAAAATGGAAGTCGTAGCGTTGAGGTAGGCGAAGAAGGTCGCCCTATCACTTCTGTCAGTCACCATTCTCATAACTATTCCGACTCAAAACTCACCGCAGAACCACATCCCCCGTCAACTCCGACACCAGAAAATACACCACCGAGTTCAACACGCAATCACCTCCCAACCAACTCCCCGCTGGCGCAAGCACAACCCATTCCACCGGCAGCCACCTAAAGCACCCAACAAACAGCATCCACCCCAGCAAAAAAGCGCGGGGGACCAGGTTCAGCCTCAAAACGAATCCGTACCCATATCGATCCGCCAGCGTCACCAAAGGAATCGTCATGAGAAAGTCACCCCCCACCCAGATGGTCTCCATCACCCCTTGCAACTTCCCCAAGCGCTGCTGGATGGTATCGAGCTTGCACAGCTCTTCTGGGATGGTGCCGTCCGGGGAAACGGCTGAGGGATCACTGAGGGAGTAGTGGTCAAAACAGAGCCGGGATTCGATCACGCGGGTGGTGGGGAGTTGGTATAGCGACCATGAGAGGTTGATGAGGGCTACCAGAAGAAGCAGCGGGCGGATTGCGCGGCGGGGAGTGGGGTGAGAAGAGGATTTGACGAGGGAAGGCGAGCGGCTTCTTGAGCGAGACGGAGGCCGGTCTGATGAAGGGCGTGCCATCTCATATGGTGAGGGGTGGAATACCCGTTGAGATGTATGATGTGAAGGTGCTGTAGGTGGTGGATTCAGGCTTCTGGAGCTTCACCGGGCGCTAGGGAGGGTGCCCCACTTCGCGCCCGTTGAGAGCTCCGCCCCCGCAACATGGGGGTCCTCTTAAGGAGACTTGAAAGCAACCTCGATTCTTGTAACACACACCACCTACTCCATGAGAGCTTTAGATAATGTCGATCACACACCTCCCATCAGGATCCAGCTCGTGATAATCACCCGAATTCTCATCCAGCAGTCCTTCAAAGCCTCGATGAAACGCGCCCGCCAGCTCGAAGCTCTCATAATCCTGGATCGACAGATAGGGCACAAGAAAATGCCCTACCCGCCTATATGTTCCATGCTCTGAAGTCCTTTCAAGAATTATGCCCTCCTCTGCCGCGGGCTCCCAATCCCCGCAGTACGCCGCCTGCTCCGCGCCTATGTGAAGCAGAAAATATGTCCGACCAGGCAGCCAGTCACTGTCGTCTTTCAGTGCAAGCGCAACCGACTTTCGACACGTGTCCCAGCTCAAGGCCAACGGGTGGTCAAAGAATTCCTCATTAATCTCCAATACTTCCGGGAACCGGACTGTTCCTGAAATGCTAATCCAAGGCTGTCCGTTCTCGATGTATCGGCATATCTTGCGCATATGGCCGCGAAGACGAAGTCGACATAGATTAGTGCCGTCAAACAAATTTTGAGATGTTCGGTCAACCTCGACGTCCACCAACTCGACACTAGGCACTATCCGGGTGTATTCAGAGCTCTGAGGCCATGATACTGTATCCATGATGGACGCCCAGGACCAGGACGGTGCCACTTCTGTTTCCCTCGGAGCATCACTTAGCCGTTGTGGCTCGCTTCCTTCTTCGTATTCAGCTAACAACCACACCAGCGAAGGCAGTAGGCTGTCCTTCCACATCCCAGCCAGATAGTCATTCGGGTTCCGTTTCGCAACAGAAGAAAACTGCTTAGCCAAAGCTGACACAGCTAGCAGGCGATCATTCGGATATGTCAGAGCCGTGGCAGTGTAGTCTTCCACAAGACGGAACCATCGCAGTTCCAGTTCGTCAGCAGATAGCCCCTTCGTAATCGCCGCCATACCCCGTGTCTGGCGCTCCAATCCATCTTGATATCCCTCGGGGAGAACCTCAGATGCGTCCAAAGCATGACACTCCCAGTACACTTGGTCCGACAAGAAATGTACAATGCGCGGTGCGAGCAACCTCTCTTGATACACCCAGCCTCGTTCGTAAAGGGGTCCAACAGCCCGCAAGGAATGAAACCCTTCGGGAGTTGCCTGCAGGGTAACGCTTTCTTGACCAGCTTCGACGACGACCGTCGCCCGACAAGGATTGATCGACGACAAGTCTCGATCAAAGACTAGCCCGTCAGGCACACTGGCAACGGAAGCCGAGAGATTCAAAGATGAATTGGTGTAGACCTCGTCCATGTGCATGATATCAACTGCTTTCTCTGGTCCGTTGTCTTGCTCGATGCAGAGGGCGTCAATCCATATGTATCGGAATCCAAGCCCACGCGTGACTTGGATGGCATGGCGGAATACCGCTGCTTCGTCGCACGCTAGAAGATGGGGGACTATGTCTTCTTTTAGCAGGAACTGAGTCTGGGTGGTGAGGAGCAGCTTGGGTGGATTGCCCCATCTGTGGCTGAGGGTGAGGTACTTTGTGTCTGGGGGCAGAGATTCGGACACTACTGCGCGGATGTTCTGAGAGTTTTCAAGACTCAGTTGATCAAAATGTTTCGGCAGCGGCTCGGTGGTAGACCAAACGTCTATCAGACGCCGTGGGAGACGGCCTGAAGACCGGTTTGCACACTGGGCATGCGATGAAAGGCATGTTTCCAACCAGTGCTTGATCTGGCCCAGCGTTTCAGCTGACCATGTAGTAGGGGCACTGAGTATGCGGGTACTTCTTCCATTCCGAACTAACACATACAAGTATCAGCCTCCACAGCTCCACCCACACAGATGTCACGTTCCTCACCATCTTGGATGCTCAAACCCCCTACATGAGATCTAGCCTTTTGGTCCTCGGCACAAAACTCCCAAAGCCTGAGATTCACACTCGTCGAGTTGTTCTGCAGCAGAGTAAACCTGAGCTCTGCTGTTCTTTTGGAGTCTAGGGGGTCATTGATTGCCGGGATGGTGTTGCTGATGAGAGAGCACATGTCACATTGGTTTTGATGAATGTGTCGGATTATTCGGTCTCGGTATGACTGATCCAATGGCAGGGACGAGACTGTTTCGATGATTCCCGATGTCAAGACAGAACCTGCCTTTTGGAAGATTACGGTGCAGTCGGTGCATATCTGCCGGCTGTGGGGGTGTGACATGATTAAGTCACTGATGGGGAGCAATTCAGAAGCAAGCAAATGGTGAGTCTTTCTTCTGTGAGATGTTTGTGGGAGTCGAGGGAGATGGTGAAAGGCTCAGGGGAAGAGCACAGGAGAAATTCGTTTCAGTGCGGGGTAAGGTAAATTAGAAGAGAGGTGCGGTCTGGCTACTGGAGCGAAGACCGGTTGACTGTCTTGACTTTTATGGGATGATGTCCGGGTTAGGGTTATTTAACGATTGATGTAGGAGGCTTGCGATTGATGTGGGAGGCTTGCAATTGATGTGGGATCCAGGAGGTGAAAGGAGATACGAGGAAGAGATACGAGGAAGTTCGGATAATTCTGGTGGATATTTTGTATGCTTTGAGGGGGAAGCCCGGAGGATGTAAGAGGTATAAGAGGACGCTGTGGGGAGTATACCTATTTTCTCTTTCTTTTCTTTTTCTTCTTGATCCGGCAATTCAATCTTTCACCTGTGACCTACGCCTGTACCTAGTAATAGGCCGTTAACATTGACTAAAGTACGATTAGGAAAAGTTATTTGGTCAGAACTTGCATACAGATTTTACTCCTACTACCCCGTACCTACTCATCATCAAAAGAAACCGGCCTGCCGCCATTCACCCAGATCCAGTCTTCCCCTTACTATCCCGCTCATTGTTATTTTACGATTAGGAATAGACCAATACCGGTACCTACATAAACTAATGAACGCGCAGATACTATGAAAAGACACGAATAAGTTGACTGGCTTCGAACAAGCCGTTTCTTCGATATCCCCAAGTTACCTGAGTTGACAACTTATCCTTCACGGGGACTTCGATTCCTAGGTAATGACCTTACTCCGCCCGCTGCATTTTACTAGCATCACCAAGTTCCATCAGAGCTAGGGCAATCTTTTCATTGTCGTTCTGCACGGCGACGTGCAGGGGCGTTCCTCCATTGTCATCACGCTGCTGCGGAAGAGCATCGGGACTGGCCTCCACGACCCTCTTGAGGATGTTGGCATCAGATTGTGCGCAAGCGAAGTGAACGATGTTTCTGCCCTTGCTATCCGACAAATTGACGTCTGCGCCATGACTGAGGAGAAGATTCACAAGTTCCATGTTGGAAGTTAGGACGGCTCTCCGTAGGGGCCAAAAATCGGGTTTGGTTGTAATATTGGGGTCCGCCCCGGCTTCCAGGAGAACTTGGGCCACATCAGGACGTCCCGCTTGGACAGCTAGGTATAGTGCCGTTGTCCCTTTCTCCTCTTGGTCAATTATTTCTATTCTTCGTGTGTCCACAAGCACCTTTACGACCTCCAGCGTCCCCTTTTTGTCCATCTGTGCAGCCATGTGTAGGGCTTTCCACCCATCGATTTCCTTTTGAGCCGGGTTCGCACCATGAGCCAGGAGGAGTCGTATCATTCTCGGATCGCACTCCGTGGCAGCCGCATGGATAGCCTTCTTTCCGTCGTTGTTTGCTACGTCAACCTGGGCACCGTATTTGAGGAGCAACTGCGTGACCTCGACCTGCTGGAACACAGAACATGAAATCAGTGAGGTATCACCATCGTCATCAGCACCATTCGGGTCGGCCCCTTTTTCGAGCAGAAGCTGGACGATGCCCATCGACTCGTCCGGCTCTTTCTTTCATCTTTGCCAGATCAGCAGGGTAAGAGGCGTGGAGTATAATAAACTGCGAGATTCCGGATCCGCGCCGTAGGACAAAAGGACCTCAGCAGTGTCACGGTGACCTCTCATGTGGGCTATCAAGCAATGGCGTTACGTCCATTTTCTCACGGACGTTGGGATCGGCCCCGTTCTGGAGCACATAGCGGCAAATCCGAGCATGTCCTTTACGAAAGATGCCATAGCTAGCTGCGTGGCCTACCCTTCGGGCTGAGGAGCTCCGTTTTTCTGACTCGAGCAGGCTTTCTAAGAAGGGCATAAGCCCTGCATATCGAGACCGTCTCGGTGCGTTGCCAGCGGAAGAGGTCCCCATTGTTCTATCAGTTAGGTATGATCAAGCGGCGGGAACAGTCTTGTGTATTTCTGGACGTCCGAAATTTTCATCCACGAGCCAGACTTGGCAGTCGCAACAGCCTGCATTGGTGAGGATTGGTTCCAGCCACAATCAGCTGATGGTACCCCCTCTTGAGGTCCAGCAAGTGTCACAAACGTGGCTAGGTGTGTACCAAACGCCCAGACGTCGTTGGCACATGAGTAAGGGGTTCTGCAACTCGAGGGCCAATGGATAGCAAATGAGCCAAAGAGGCGTAGAGGGCAATGTGGCCATTGACCAAGGATTCGAGCCCATTATGAGGATGAACGAGATTCGGGTACAGGTAGGCTTTAGTACATGCAAGAACATCCACACAAGTACCTGGACAGTGATATTCTGTCTAGGTAGGTGGGTAGCTTAGCTAATAATGTCCCCCCTACACATGGAGTAACTTCAACTCTTGGAGAACTTCCGAATAGAAACGCTCTTGAACGGACATGTCTCTCTCAAGGTTTCGCCGAGTCCCGGCTCTGGGAGATCCAAACCACTAAGGCAGGCCTTAATCACATCGCACACAGTGTCCCCCATGTTAAATCGAACCTTTTGCAGGACATGAGACTCCAACAGACATCTCTTCACAGGCATTGTGTCCCTAAGACTTGCCTGCTCTAGGTCAACCCGCAGAATGGCATGGACGGGCTGCCAGCACGCAATCTCAACCCGAATTACACCGAGGGCGTAAATGTCGTGCTCCTTCCTATACGACTCGGAGCCTTGCTCGCTGTCTTCGGCTCTCCGGTCAGAGTCCGCTTGCGCGCGCGGATGCTTGTAGAGGTCGTGAGCAGGATTCGGCCAGCTGGGCGATGTCCAGCTTGGCTCAAACCGGGGCTGGGCGAGCTCAAACCCAGAGATGACTAGCTGTCGAAATACGGCCCCCGGTGTGCCACTGTGAGCGTCGGGGAAGGAACAGAACATTGTGGCTTCACAACCCCTTGTGCAGACAATTCACAGCGTGTAGCCGACTCAAGCTTTCGGCCAGTGCGAGGGCCAGGGCCGCCCTGTCTGTCAGACTGGACACGCTCAGAGGCGCCTGGGTGTCCATCAAGAGAAACCCCCGCAGACACGTCGGCTAGGCTCCCGAATCAAAGCCTCCTGGGCTTGGAAAAGACGAAGCCATAGCGGTAGTCGCGGGTCCCCTTTCTGGTCGTCTCAGAGGAGATGTCCTCTCGAAGATAGCCGAGGCTCTGCGCCGCATTGAAAAGCCGTGTGTTTTTGCTATGCTTCAGCAACGCCACCAACGCATTGAGCCTTCCGGTCTGCCACCGTCAGCCGTCCACTAATCTGGGAGTCCCGAGATGAGAATTAGGGCTAGTACTTGCCTTGTATACAGCCAGCAAAGAGCTGGAAGCTCAAGGAGACAGCAGCGAAAGTTCTCTCGGCCATTGCTTGGAGCGTACTAACTCATCTTACCGATGAAGGAGAAGAAAAGCCCATGGAAGAGCCAGGCGAGGAAGAAACCAACACCGCCTACCTGAGAGGCAAAATAGACCTATAAAAAAAAAAAAAAAAGGAACCGAACATTGGAGCACACAAGTTCAGCAGCTCCAGAAAAGGGTCTCATCTCGACGATCACACAGGTCACGTACCTTTCCAGGTGGGTAGGTAGGTAGGCGCCCGTTTCACTACGTGGAGACAATCCAATCGACTCTAACCATGAATGAAAAGGGGCCGCTATCAACGGTCAATGGTATTGATAGCGAGCTACCCTTTCGACGCTTCGCAAGAGACAACTGAGACAACAGAGGATGGATCCTCGCGCTCTGACGCGAAACTGACCGACGATGGAAGCAAAGCCATGATCAGATACTACCCTCGGACCGACGGGCGTTGCTATCCCCACGGGTTCAGCAGCACCAAGACCGGGGATATGATGGGGAGGGCCGCCTATGGGGATGTATTTTGGGTAGAATGCACGCTGTGCCATAACGTTCGTGTCGCCTGGTGTGGCTGCGTGACGATGGTCGCTGACGGAGATGAGCTCTAAAACTTTGCCAAAAAGGTCATTCGGTTTCCCCCATGGATACAGCAGAGGGCACGCGAGAAGCATATACGGGACACAGATATGGAGCTTTGATGCTACATGACGTTGGACCATCCCCGCATTATCCAATATGTTCATCACGAACTCAGCGACACCAAAATGGAGATATACACCGAGTTCTGTCAATTCAAGGAACTGGAGGCAACTCTGGGAAAGAACACGTGAGTCATGCCGCCATGGAGCTTGTCGCCCTGCCCGGTTTCTGCGGCTAACTCCCCGGTCCTTGCCGGCTTTCGACAGTGTGATGTTTCCAGACAATGTGGCTTGGACTTTTGTCGAGGCCTTGGGATCAGCTTTGTCACGCTGCCATTACGAACTCGAGGCAACTCGGAACAACGACTCTCTCCATTGATACATTAGCTTCCCGTCAGGGTGGCACACCATTCTGCACCGGGATGAAAACCAGGAAATGGTGAGCTCCCTTGGCCGGCTTCTTTCGCTCCCATCAGAGCTCGAACGCGGCCTAAATGCATCTTCAAAGTTCTGATCGCACTCCGAAACTCGGTGGAAGTCGATCTGATCACCAGGCTGGGGGACTCTGGAACTTCTTTTCAGCTGGAGGATGGCGGCGCGCTGCCAACAAGCCATGCAAGTACAAGAGTTTATTGGGCACCGGTAAGGCCGAATTCATACCAGTCTTCCGAAAGCTTTCTCTCTAGAATGCGATGACCGACATTCAGCGGAGGAAATAGCCGAGCAGTCGAAGCGTTTCGAAGGCCGCATTACCAAGTGGTCCTCCAAGGGCGATATACGGGTTGTCGGTGCCATTCTGCACCGCATCCTCACCAAGGAGATCCCTCGCACACCACACCGACGTAAAGACCGTGTCATCAGTCGTCTCATACTTCGTCACGAAGCACCTTCCGCTGCTGGCCGCGATGTACACCCCGTTCGGGCCCAAGGAGGTCGTCTTGATCATGTCCCTATGCAGGATCCACTGCCCTGCCGAGATCTCAGCCTGCCGCATGCAGCTGTGTCAGGGGTTCGACGGCAACATGGCTGGCTATACAGTCTTCCACGCGCTTGCGGGGACATCTCTAGACTGTTTCGATATTCACCAGCTTGCATGGCAGGAGTCCGAGTGGCCGCAGGCAAAGGACATGCTGCACCTGGTGGTCAAAAGGAACAACCTTGGACTTTTGCCGAGCGGGGTGGCCGCGCAACAAGGAAATATGAATCTATGCCTGCAAGTGACACAACTCG
Source organism: Podospora pseudocomata (assembly GCF_035222375.1). Classification (NCBI taxonomy): domain Eukaryota; kingdom Fungi; phylum Ascomycota; class Sordariomycetes; order Sordariales; family Podosporaceae; genus Podospora; species Podospora pseudocomata. The sequence goes on along the minus strand of NC_085889.1, from coordinate 1,721,723 downwards.
AGTGAGGCTTTGTCTTTTGTGACACTTGTTCTCAGTCTAAGACGGGCAACATGCTGAGCTAACCTGTTACGGCACGTTGGCAGAGATGAATCCAGGGCAGAGACGGCAAAGAGAGCGTCGAATGCTGCCCTGAAGGCTCCGGAGCAGCGCTTGGAGGCTTCGGCGCACAAGGAGTTTGAGTTCATGTTTAAGATGCTCACCCTGGGGAACTCTGACCATCTCGTGATCCCCCTCACACACATGCAGGCAGCGTTGATCGACACGGCGCAGCTGGGCTATCGGAACACTGTGCGCAAGCTGCTGGAGATTGGCGTGCCTGTTTCCATCAGGGTTCGCCGCAACGAGACGGCGTTGCGTATCTTTGCACACGCAGGAGATGTGTCCATGATCAAGCTCCTCCTTCAACGCGGTGCCGAGGTCGATGCTAAGGACCAGGGTGGGAGCACGCCTTTGCGCTGGCCTTCTTGGGCTGGGAGGTTTGATACAGCCAGGGAGTTGCTACTGAAGGGGGCCAAGGTCAACGCACAGGACAAGTCGCACAGAACAGCCCTCTTTGGAGCCGCGGGAGGAGGTTATGCTGACGTTGTTCGCCTCTTGCTGGCTCGCGGCGCAGATAAATCGCTCCGTGGTGGCAAAGACAGCCAAACTCCTCTAGAGAAGGCCGTCAAAAAGAGGCAGAATGCTGTAGTTGAACAATTGAAAGGAATCGAAGTAAACAATTTCGAGCAGGTGGACTGAAAGACAAGGTAATCTCGTCTGTCCCGGAAACGGTCCATGTCGTTAGTGCTCTGCAGGTGTCAAGATCCCTATTTTCATTTTTAGCTACCTGAGGTACTCCCCATCCCAATGACACAAGCCTTCCATTATCAACCAGACCCGGTCTTTACATAAGCCTCACTCTCAGCATTATCATCTGCCCCAGGCCCAGGAATAGGAACCAACACCGGCACCGGCATCCCGGCCACAGGCGGCGACACAACCCTCCCCTCGGCATTCACCGGCGTCAAAACCGGCGAGTTGACAGAACTCACAGTATCACCCCTCGTCATCGCTGACAGATTACTCCCCTCCGCAGAACTAGTCGGACTCTCCCCCTCCTCATTTTCCACCTCCCCACTCGCAACCCCATCCCCTTTCTTGACACTCTGCGCATCCATCTCATACCTCGAAGTATCAGTTGCCATTTCCACGCGGTACCACTGCCCATCCATCTCATACAGCGTCCCCGGCGCAAGCTCAAACTTGGGCGCAGCAGCCGGCGACTGAGGCAAAACAGCCGAGGCATATGTCGGCGGCGGAAGTGACGCTTCATTATTCTCCGTCTTTGGCTCAGGTGACTCGTCCCCTTGTTGTTGTTGTTGTTGTTGCTGCCGCTGTCTTGTCCGCCGCCAGTACCACCAGAAAACCCCCATCGCAATCCCAAAAAGCACTGACCCGACAACGGCGACAATGATCCCTATCATTGCTCCCTGTGGGAGACCGCCGCTTGGGGCCGCCTCCGGAGCCGCCCCGGCCCCCGCCCCCGGACTCGAACCCGCCCCGGGAGTAGGCAACACCGCTGAAACCCAACCCCATCAGTACACTTCCCGAAAATCATCAAGATGGGATGGGGGGTGGGGGAGGGGACACCAACCAGGCATAGCATCATGATTACAAGCATACACCCCCGAGCAAATCGTATCATTGTTGTAGCGATACAGATCAAACTTGAACCTCTGCCAACAAGTAAAATTCCCGTAGCCGTTGTCACCCGTCCCGGCAAACTGCCCGTCGCCTACCTTGGGGCCGAGCCAGGCGGTGAAGGTGACGTTGCTGTTGTAGAAGAGGGCAGAGGTCTCGGTGTTGATCCAGAGGGCGGTTTGACCTGGGGGTGTCTCTACTATGGCGACGTCGCCGGGGATGGGGCCGGGGTCGCCGACGTAGTAGGCCATCTGGGAAGAAACGACGTTTTTGCGGTCGCGGCAGTCGGCTAGGACGACGTGTTCGCCCGGGATGCGCTTTTTGATGGTGGGGTGGGTGATGGATCGGGGGGGTTTGGAGGCATGGTGGTGATGGGGCTGGAGGGTGGTACTGGTGGTGGTTAGCGGGACTTGGAGGAGGATGTGGAGGAGGAAGACGAGGAGGCAGGTTGTTGCTCCTAGGATGCGAACGGTGCTCCTTAGGCCACGGCGGTGTTGTTGTTGCGGCTGGGTGGAGTCAGCATGTTGCGCTGCTTCCTCCATGTCCCTGGGGCTGGCCAAGAAGAGAGCTTTCTCTCGTTGGTCCATAGCGGGCGGGCGGGTGGATCTGAGAATCCTTCCCAAGCTGTCGGGTAGGTAGGTGTGTCGGTTCGATGCAAGTGCCGAAACACGCGAATTGCCAGATTAGGCGCTCTTAGCAGATTATCAAACTGAGAAGAAACAAAAGAAGAACTGAATCCCCTCAAACTGACATCGTGGGAGGCTCAAGTAGCTATGTAAGCACTGACAAGACCACCACTACCTGCTCAGCTGAAGAAACCTCCTGCCTGCTCTACGAGCTGACCAATATATTTCGTCCAAAATAAACACCGCCATCACTCCGACCCCCAAGACAGGTTTAGACAATCCAGATGCACTTGGAGAAAGCCACCCAAGCAAATGTGAGCATCGGGGATTCTGTCAGACCAATGAAACCACCCCTCCGAGATGTGTTGACATGCATGCTGCAGTGGGTGCTTACTCATGTCCTGAGTTTGATGCCGTAAAGGCTGATGATCGCCCTGTCAAGTGAGAAGTGGCGGGCGGCACAGGCATCAGATACAAACACCGAACGAGGAAGTGCCTAGGTGGACTGGACGGTATCCTCCGCGGACAGATACTGGCTCAGCGTAAGGTTCATCAAGCATAAAGTGCGGGACAAGCCGTGAGGAGATTGGCGTTCAGCCCTAGACTTGGCGGACTTGGCTGATAAGATTGGCCATGGGTGGTCCTTTTGAAAGGGTGGTGTGAGTGTGTCATCAGCAATTAAGGGACCGGGGACTGCGGCGGAGCTCACGGTCCACGGTCCACTGGTCTATATATACGGAGGAACTGGCTGGTGTAGATAGACAGTTCCGCAGTATGCAATTCAGATTGTATTCACGGTATCTTGTGTTTACATTGAGACATCTTGTTGTGCACTGTTTAGCTGCACCGAACCAATTGTCAGAAGTTACCTTCAACCCGTATCCCTTTCAGAGGTTCTGTACAGGGGTTCGTCACAGTATATATTCCACCACTAAAGGGACGGCAAAATGGAAACTCGGGCAACGGACCGGTAGTTTGCTACATATATTCTTGCCGTCTTTACGTGATTTTTGAATTATAGTAATCAAAGCTATTTAATTAGATGTTTATGAATGTGGCAATTTATAAGTGTCTTCTTGTGTTAGAAAAATAAATAAGTTCGTCTATATCTAAAGTTGCAATTTTAATACAAATGGTGGTTCTAGTGGGTTTGATAAAGGGCTACTGGCACGCATAAGGAGAAAACGGAAATCATAATTAGTTTTGGTTACGGCAAGTATAGCCGAACGGTCCTTGGATCCACTTTAGCTCAGGGTGATGCTCATTGCGCTCACCTTTTGCTCACCTTCTGAGACTAATACAGACTGAGCCCAAAATATTGTCGGGTGTGACTATATAGGTATTTACGAATGGGAATAGGGCATTCCTTCTCGCCAAACAGGACGATAAAGCACTGTTCTGAGCATGTAATGCACAACTGTTGGCAAGCAGCAATAAAGGCAAAAGTTGCGCCATTTGCAAATCTATTGGGAACAAGAACTTCCTGCCAACTACGTTACGTGCATATGTTTTCAGTCGTCATAGTTGTCGTCTTCTCGTAGATCACGAGCAGCAGGCTCTGGCTCTGACGCCTGCACGTTTCCACCGGTAACGGCAACGTGTGCCTTCACCAACACATCGTTCCATCCCTTCGTCAAGGCACCAAAGATCATGTATGAAATCTCCTCATCTCTCTCCGTCAGCAGCCGCCCATCATCAGCACCCACGATAGCCACTGGTTTTACCCAGTCATGGTCCCGAACCATATGTGGTCTCTCGTCGTCCTCATAAAACTCTTTTATGTGGCATTTTGGAATGTACATGCGCATCTTCAACTTGAGCCCGAAGGCGTCGTCGGCAAGGGTCCAGACGGCCCGTGTCAAGTCTCCCCCCGCCTCCTGGGTCAAAGAAGAACTGATAACTGGCCTGGAAACAGCCATGAGTGTATTGAAAGCTGTGTTGAGGGTCGCTGGCTTCACCTGACATTGACCCACGCAGGCGACGGTGGCACTACGCCAGGCTTGGACTTTTTCTGGGTCAACTAGACAGAAAGCGTTGTTTGATTCAAGGACATGGAATGCAAGGGACAAAGAGGCATACCATTATACGAGCTGACAGACGTTCAAATGCCTCCAAGCCCGACTCGACATAACGCGGCTGGTTTGAAGAGTCAGACTCGATTGTGATACTCTCGAGCCCGTAAGTTTCTCTGCTGAAAATGGTATCCAACACCTTCTCATACCACGTCGAACGTTACGTGTTGATTCGATCCAAGACTGGCTGCGAAGCCCAGCCTTCGTGGCTGTAGAGAGTTGGCATGTATTCATCCTGCTGTTCTTGGTCGTTGAGAACCGCCGGCGACTCGAGGACGTACCAAACCCTGTTTCAGATCACTTTGTCGATATCCTCCCGCAGGTTTACGAAACGGCTAATAAACTCTTGGTCAGTGACCCGGTTGACACTTGTCGTGCCAGGTTCAGGTTGAGGGGAGCTGGTGCTGATGCTTTCGTGCTCGTTGTCCCGAAGACTGTTGATTTCATCCTGCAGTTCCTGAATTCTGAACTGGCGTTGAGCTTCCTTCAGCTCCTTCTCCTCTCGCTCGACGGATAATTGCTTTTGTAGATTGGGGATTGTGCGGTTTGGTTTGTCAACGTCGGGTGTCATTTGGGAACCTCCCTCGACTCCAGCAGGCGGCCTTGATCGTTCGGCCGCTAGTTCTTGTTCTAAACGCTCGAATTGGGCCTCTAACTCTTGATTATAAAATTCAGCAGCTTGATGTTGTGACTGTAGGCGAGCTACTTCGCGCTCTGCGTTGTCCTTCTGGGTATGTAGTCTTTCGATTTTGCGCAGCAGGTCTTGTGTCTCGGCAGGACTTCTGTTGTCTTCAACTGCCGGCGGTACTTGGGGAGTTCTTTGGATTGCTCCCTGAGGTGTTACTTGGATCGCTCCCTGAGATGTCTCATGGATCGCCCCCCTGAGGTGTTCCTGGGATCGCTCCCTCGGGGCTTTCTTGGATCGTTGCCTGAGATCTTTCTTGGAACGCTCCCTGAGGGTTTTCTTGGTTCGCTCCCCGGGACACTCCTTGGTTCGCTGCCTGAGGTGTTTCTTGGGGAAGTGGTGGCGGTGGTTCTTTAGGCGGCGGCGGTGGTGGTTGTTGAGGTGGCGATGGTTGTTGAGGTGCTGGTTACGGCGTTCCTTGGGTTAGTCCATAGGAACTCCCTTGCTGCCTTTTATAGGATGATCCATAAGGCGTTCTTTGCTGCGTTGTGTAGGATTGTCCTTGGCCTGTTTCTTGATTTGTTCCTTGATTCGTTCCTTGATTCATTCCTTGCTTCGTTCCATAGTTTGTTCCATAGTTTGTTCCATAGGAGGCCGTTTCTTGGTGTGTTCCCTGTGTTCCATAGGTTGGTCGATGGGGCGTTTGTGGTTCAAGGGACGTTCCTTGTGTTCCACTCCCAACTTGCTGTGAACGCATGGCGTTTGTGTTGCGCTTCAACTCCTCCTTGTCGGCTTGAATCTTTCTTATTTCATCCTTCAACCGTCTCACCTCATCTCCCCGCGCTCTCCCGGCATTCAATTTGTTCTGCAAACGCTCCATGTCATCACGCAGCCTGTCACTAGTTGTCGATGACCCTCATCTCTATCCAATCGCAGGTTGTCTGAATCCTTGTTGATACGCTCATTCTCCTTACGCAGCTCTTTGTTTTGGAACCGACAGATTGTTGCTTGACGACCGCTCTCTTGTATATTGAATTCTCGCTTGATCAACTCCTGCTGTAGACGTTCGTTCTCCTCGCGTATTTTGCTGGTTTGAATTGAAAAGACTGATATTTGGCGATCGCTCGCGGCTTTTTTGAAATCGCAGGGTGATCAATTCCTTCTGTAAACGGTAGATCTCATCGTTCAGCCCGGCGATCTCAGCGGCCGAAGTTGCCTTGTACCGTTTATTATGAGCTTGTTGCAATTGCAGTTTGGCTATTTCTGTTCTCCCCGGTCAAGGGAAATGTATTGCCGCTTTTGGACTTGGGTGGGGTGTATAGTTAGGAGCAGCACCACTGCCTCTTCCACCCTACCCCCCTGTCAATTTCAGCTTGGAAAAAATGTGCTTGATTTCGAAATGTCCAAACTAACCAGCTTAAGTTCGAATACCTAGTTTGCAAATCAAGGTAAAAGCCTAGCTGAATCGTCATATAAACCAACGTACTGCTTGTCTTAATTACAGTTCCGTTTCATATTTATTATTATTATCATTATTCCTACTCCGTTCTACCCTAAAAAGAGTGTGTCGGTCCTGCTGATTCTATTTACATAGGAAAAGTCCGTGCCTGGAGCCGGGTGAGAAACCTATCTCGGTAACAAATAGGAAACAGTTGTTGAAAAAGCCAGATAGTTGCAAAATAAGGAAAGGTCCCAACAAGGCCTTGAGCACTAGTTGTCCTCGACTTCCGCTCCGGTCGCCGCGTCCACCTCGTCCTCCCCTATCAATATATCCTCCTGCTCAAATTCCAGGTTTCTAGCTAAGCTGTATTCCATCAAGCGGCCGGAATCCATCAGCCAGCCCAGAACCTTTCCTAACAGCCTTCGGTTCCGAGACCCTATACCTTATAGCACGAGGCTAAGATCTCGGTGCGTGCGGATAGTGTTTGTTGGCAAGGTTCTAGGCTTCGGTGGTACTGGGCACCATATAACGAGCTGCTCGACTGTTTCACGGCCTTCTCCGCAAGTACAATGGGGAGTGGCTAGGCATGGGACTTGCTGCTTGAATAGGAAATCCCGTAGACCTATTGCTCCTGTACGAGCCTGGACTAGTAGAGAGCTCTGGGCTTTGGTTAAATCCTTGTGTCTCTTCAGGGTCTTGTCTGTGAAAAGCATTTCTGGTGGTCCTTCATCCGCTATCCTGGCAGGTCGGCCCTCGACCTGCTTTCTCCAATGGTTTTCCCATGCTTGGTAGAGTGCTGCTTCTGTCGTGGGTACTGGGATCTCTCCTCGGCTCTCTACCAGTGTCTCTCCCTGGCTCTCACTTTGGCTCTCACTTTGGCTCTGGTGCTGGCTGATCCACTTGTTGATGGTGATGACAGCTCTCTCAATGACCGTGGGTTCCTGCGGGTGGGTGGATCTTCGGCCTGGCCTCCGTTTTTGGAAGCGTCGGTATATCCTACTGCACGCTTCTTGGACGAGCTGCCCTAGTGGGTGTTTTGATGCATCTGGTCCTTGCCCACTGTGCAAGGACGAGTTCTGAAGCCGGGCTTCAAAGTCTGCCAGTCTCTCGTTGAGGTATAGGTCCAGTGGTGACACCCAAGTTTCGGTTTCCAAGTTTCTGATTGGTGTAGCCTTGTATGCTCCGGCCACTATCCTGAGGTTGCTAGTCTGGGCCTTCGCCAGCCTCTTCGCCAGACCCCGTGGTTGACCTCCAGTTGGAATGGGTGTGTGGTAGTTGGCAGCTCCATAAGCTATGGCGCTTCTGATGCACTTGGTATTAGGATGGCTAATCTTGTACCCGGCAGTTCTCTGTGTTAGCTCGTCAATGTTGGGTAGCTCTAGCAAGTCAAATGATGTCGGCTGGGAAGTTACGAAGATTTTTATGATGTCCTCGCATGAGCCATACTCCGTCATCAAGGGAGGAATTGTCATCTTGATCACCTTTTTTGAAAAACTTCCCTGAAAGGCCACGTCGCCCGTGTGTGAAGGAATGACTTCATACGTTCCACAGAGTATATCTTTGACCCTCCAACATGGGGCTGAACTTCATAGCACTGGTGTGACGCTCAACTTTCTTTCTCCAAGTAGCGTAGTCCAAGAAATATGTGATGACCTCTGTGCTGTCTCCTTGAGATATAATTACCTCGTGAGTTAGTTGAAAGAGTATTATTATACGTAAAAACTTTGCTCCGCACGACCGAATAAAGCGTGTTGTAGCGCTTAGAGTTACGTCAGGCCACCTAACTCGATCTCGAGTTGTTCGAGTGGGCCATAACTTTATAACGTGTCTACAAAGTGTTGTGGAGCCACCTGTCTTCAGGACAAAACAGGATACTCGAATTGATGAAAGAGGCGGGATCTAGAAGGATCTAGACAATTATAACGGGCTATAATTTAATGGAGACCCCCAGATCCCTCCTGTGTCACGCTAGGATAGAAAAAAAAGAGAGAGAGAAAGGAAGAGAGATCAGCTTAGCTGTCTGTCGTGAACGTCAGAATTAGGACGCGCCCCGAAGAACAGCCAATAGCAACCGTTAATGCCGCTACAGCTAAACATTCTGGCAGATATTCCGGAGGCAACCATAGCCAGTTTTCTAAGCCCCTCGTAATCCACCTGTTGTCTGAGTCTATTCCGTAGCATGGGGGGTTGGCATTATCTGATTCGGATGCAATCAGCGTCGAGTTAAGGGAAGACGCTACCGACTGAACAGAATGGCGATGCCCTTTGAGCGTCTGCGTACATGACCCCGTAGCCGCATCCCAGATCTTGATGGTCTTGTCGTGTGATCCTGACGCAACCCACTTCGAATCGGGCGAGAACGCTACCGACGTGACCCAATCGCGATGCCCCTTGAGTGTCTGCGTACATAACCCCGTAGCCGCATCCCAGATCTTGATGGTATTGTCGCCTGATCCTGACGCAACCCACTTCGAATCGGGCGAGATCGCTACCGACGTGACCGAACGGCCATGCCCCTCGAGCGTCTGCGTACATAACCCCGTAGCCGCATCCCAGATCTTGATGGTCTTGTCGTGTGATCCTGACGCAACCCACTTCGAATCGGGCGAGAACGCTACCGATGTTACCCAATCGCGATGCCCCTCAAGCGTCTGCCTAGATAACCCCGTAGCCGCATCCCAGATCTTGATGGTCTTGTCGTGTGATCCTGACGCAACCCACTTCGAATCGGGCGAGAACGCTACTGACGTGACCGAATGGCCATGCCCCTTAAGCGTCTGCGTACATAACCCCGTAGCTGTATCCCAGATCTTGATGGTCTTGTCGTGTGATCCTGACGCAACCCACTTCGAATCGGGCGAGAACGCTATCGACGTTACCCAATCGCGATGCCCCTTGAGCGTCTGCGTATATAACCCCGTAGCCGTATCCCAGATCTTAATGGTCTTGTTGTGTGATCCTGACGCAATCCACTTCGAATCGGACGAGAACGCTACCGACGTAACCCAATTGCCATACCCCTTAAGCGTCTGTGTACATGACCTCGTAGCTGTATCCCAGATCTTGATGGTCTTATTGTATGATCCTGACGCAACCCACTTCGAATCGGGCGAGATCGCTACCGACGTAACCGAATCGTTATGCCCCTCGAGCGTCTGCGTACATGACCCCGTAGCCGCATCCCAGATCTTGATGGTCTTATCGTGTGATCCTGACGCAACCCACTTCGAATCGGGCGAGATCGCTACCGACGTAACCGAATCGCGATGCCCCTTAAGCGTCTGCGTACATAACCCCGTAGCCGCATCCCAGATCTTGATGGTATTGTCGCCTGATCCTGACGCAACCCACTTTAAATCGGGCGAGATCGCTACCGACGTAACCCAGTGGCGATGCCCCTCGAGCGTCTGCGTACATAACCCCGTAGCCCCATCCCAGATCTTGATGGTATTGTCGCCTGATCCTGACGCAACCCACTTCGAATCGGGCGAGATCGCTACCGACGTTACCGAACCGCCATGCCCCTCGAGCGTCTGCCGGCACGCATTCCAATTATCCTCTACAATTGGCCCCGAAGTAATATACTTCCGTTCTTCCTGCCTGAATAGGCCTCTTGTTATACTTCGGGCGGGGCTAAATATAAGTGCCGAAGCGTATACCTGAAGAGGATAATTCTCAATAACCCATCTCCAGTATAATACGAATCGACGCATGTCAGCGATAAGGCTTGGTAATTGAGACGTAATCGACCTGTACTAATCTCCTGTTAGACCACTTAATGACATGATACTATCACTGGGTAGAGCCTACCTGAAGAATGCTTTCGAGGTTTGCCATTGAAAGTACCCCCTGCGGCATGCTCTTACATAGTGAAAGTGCTTCAAGCCAGTGGAGGTAATGCTGTCTCAGAAAGCCATCGACGATACCACCATCTTGGAAAATATCTGGGTGCTTGCTATCGTCGCTCGCCTGCCCGTTACAGAGATGATCAACCCAGTAGATACAAGCATAACATAGTGCGGCTAGCGGGTCTGGATCGGGTAGCTTGGCGTCGTCGATGGAAGATCCCGGAGCGCCAAGGCTGTAGATGTCGCGTCGTAATGTTCCGGACATTACGTGTAGCGATCGCAAGAAGACGGCATGGTGTATGTCTTTTATACCGGAAGGAAAAACCTCATGAGCTGCTTCTCTCAGTAAGAAATCCTTTGCGGATTGGTGGACGAAATAGATGGTGGTTTCTCGAAGGGTCAAAAAAGAGCCGCAGAGTCCTACTATCTCTGTCATGAATTCCAGTTCGTCGGAGATGCCCTCGGGTATATCCACGAAGACCGCTAGCTCTTGTATCGTGATAGGCCGGTAAGTAATGGAGAGGATCGCCAGAACTTGTTTGCAGAGATCTGGCTCATCCGAGCGGCGAACCTGATCTATCATTTGTTGGTAGAGAGAATCAAGACCAGGTGGAAACATGTTTAACTTGGTGAGAACCCTCGATCGTGAAACATGCGTAAGTTCTTGACAGACTAAAGCCACCCAGAGGAATGTGTCGTTTGCGTTGCGGGTCAAATGGTGTTGAACAGCGTTCTTTGTTCTGTCGTTGTACCTCTTTTTCCGCGCTAGTTCATCCATCTTATGCTGAATATACGTGCTGACAGCGGAGGAGATAGACTTTTCGTTCAACTCAAGACTGAGCCTTATCTTCTTTTCCGCGGCTTCTAGGCTCTCTTCGATGTTCGGCCAGTTGCGACTAGAGACGACCCACTTGACACAAGGAAACGTAGATGACATGTCGACGATAAATTTTAGAAGTCTTGGCAAGTCACCCATGCATTCGTCCAGAGCGTCGATGACCAGGTAGGTTGGCTTCAAGTTCGGGTCTCCTAGCATCCCCCCCAAAATATCCGAGAGGACGAACCACGCATTTGCGTCAGAGAGCGATTTAGCCTTATCCGTGTATTTGCGTATGTGGGGGATAAGACGTGGCTGCTGGTGGGCAAGAAGGTAGATCAAGCCGCGTAACACGGCAATGGCGTTATTGATGCGCGAGTCGGTAGCTTGGCAGAAGAAATAGGCCAAGTTGCGACAGTGCCCGTCTGCAACAATGGCACCCTCCAGCTCGTTGATGATGCCGCAGAGCAACATGGTCTTGCCCTTGCCGGGATCTCCTTTAATCCAGAGAAGGCGGCTCTCTAACTGGTCATACCAAACGCGGAAGTCGGGGGTGTCGAAAACCCAGCGGTAAGCGTCACTAAGTAACCCACCCTTTGCCTCCTCGATACGCTTCTTATCAAAGCGCGGGTCGGTAGAATGCAGACTAGACAGATAGCGATCATGCTTACTAATTTCCTCTCGCAGCCGCTCAAATGCTCTTTCTTCTCCCTCGCCGTATAGAAGCCGCATTTGTACGTTAAAGATGCCGAGTAGACAGTAAGCCCTGTCTTCTTCGCGCGTCGTGCTGCGGTGTTTAATCCACGACATGCGTACGTCAAAGCTGAAATCGGACAATTTGTTGGCTTGGAGAGCTCGTAGAGGAATGCCAGTTGTGTTATGAATATGCTGTGCGAGAGACTTCTTATCTCCTAGGCGCTTGCGGTCTTCGGAGAAGAATTCAACAACTGTTGGCGCAATAAGCTCTTGGAGGGTCCACCCACGAGTGAACCATCTGGATTTCCGAAAAGCCAATTCCCAACCGGGATTGCTGTCGGCGTCCTGTTGGTAGGTTGAGACGTCTGTGAGATAGACATAGCATTTGGCCGCATTGCGGTACCATCGGAACATGGAGTTGAGAGCCTCCTGAAACTCATCGCAGTCGGATTTGTTGATGCAGCATGTGTCGATCCAGAAGAATTTCAGTCCATCACGCCCGGCTTGGTCTCCGCAAAACTGGATCTTAGAGTAGCCTCTTTTGTTCTTGTGTGTACCGTCCGTTATATCCTTAAAGCTGACCTCTTCGTCGCCCCATGTGTGCGAAAGTATCGCATACGGTGGGACCTGGTTGTCGGGAATGTCACCCGTCAAACTGACATCGCCGGTATCATTGCGCTCCAGGAGGCGCATTGTCGAAAAACCGCCGAGCTCAGCTCTCGTAGCATGGAAAATGGTTATGCAAGGTTTTGCGAGGCTTCTTTGGCTGCCTTAGGCCTTTGCAGTCAAAAAGGAATCTGTTGTCTGCCCGTATAACTATTCGACAGCGGGAAAAGCCGAGCAGGTGCGCGGGAGACGGACGGAACTAGTAGGCTCAACAAATCAGTAGCTGAAACCAGGATACGCCCTCAGATATAGACAAGAATTACCTGCCCCGAGTGATTGTTGAGAAGCGTAGTGCAAAACTCGGTAGGTTCGATTGTTGCTGTTTCCAAAGGTCGACAACCCCGCACATCGGGCATTTTGCTGACGTTGGTGCCCAAGCGATTGGCGTCAACTGCGCATACTGGAAGCATCGTGATTGGCGTTGCTTTGCTGGCGTGCATGAAGATATCCCTTGGAGGCCGTCGTTTTGCCCTATCGTTTCGTTCTCTTACACCTCAGCTTCTCAGCCCCCTACCGCCGGTATCCCAAAAGCTGTCTAGATCTTACAGGACTATAGTATATCACCCCGACATCAAAGATCCCAATACCCGAGATTTGTGGCTAGGCCAGAGAAAGCAAACGACTATATACCTGAGGTGAGGGCCTGGGCTGTGCCGCAATGATGAGCCAAGTCCAGCACAAACGCGCACGGACATCCAAACGTGATCCAGTCTTTCAGCTGAATCCTTAGCAAAACGCATTCCTTGCCATAACACACATATGATCTTGATTTCGGCTTCGAAGATCGGAGTGGTAAATACCCAGATATACAAAGAGTTATGCTTCATCATCATTCCATCTGAGAGCCTGAAAATACACGCTCGATGTACCGAAGTACCTATATTTGCTACAGCCCGTTTTTATTTTCGATTTTTATTTTCTGTCGGCGCTTACATGCTTCAGGTTCATTGGAAAACTGAGGTTGTGAATGTAGAAGATGGGGAGAGAAATCTTCCTCAGTTTTGGGCAGTATGTCTTCCGAAATCTGCATCAGATTTCCCTGGAAATGACAGTCTGGGTGTTCGCAAATGCTTAACTGTCGGCGCCTATTTCTTTTCCGAGTTCTTCGCCAAGGGGTGGGGAGGGAGTCAATGCCGGGGGTTGGAGGGGGCGGAGGGGGTGTAGCTTTCGGTGGAACCTGGTAGGCCTTCTGTTAGACATTGTTTATGTTCATCTGTCGAGCTATTCCACTGACCGTATTGGCCCCTTGGCCCCTGGGATGGTTCTCGTGACGAAGTCGCTGTGAAGGCGCTCGATCTAATCACTCAGAATAGCCATGCGAGTCTGGATATCTACCATGCCATCTTGGATAGTATTGGTCGGCTCAGGCATCTCCACGTTGTGTGCTCGAGTTAGTCCGGGAAGTGAATCGGGAATTGTACAGAGACCTGGGGCGCCGCGCTTTTCTAGCTTCTCATGCGCCAGCCTTTTGGCCAATTCGGACATCGTGGCAACGACGGATACCAAGGTAGGTAGTGAGCCAGTTACTTTAGGGATGAGTTCATGTTTTCCTGGCAGATGAAGTAAAGTTTTAAAGAAGAAGAAGAGTTGCCTTAGCTGTGGCTACCTACACAGGAATGAAAGCATTGTCTCCTTGCCCCCACATTCACACCAGTCTTTGTTCCTTTCGTCGAGTTTAGTTCCCCAACTCAGACCCGCCTTTGACACTTCCATTGATGCATTTGGGATTGGCCTCGAGCCCACATCTTGTACTCCACGTCGTTTTTTATTGCCGTTGATTGGGTCTGAGGAATACCTGTACATCCACTCAGTGTAATGACTCAAATGTAAACATTCCCATACCCATCCCCCGGCCCCCTAACCACATCCACCCTCTCCGGGTGCACAACCGGGCTCCCATTAAACTCCGCCGGCGCCTCCGGCAACGGCATACCCCTCCACACCCCCTGAAGCCTCTTCGCCGTCCTTAAAAACCTCGCCCTCGCCTCGGGCCAGCCCCGCGCGACGAGCTTACCCCCCCGCTTAACCCACTTCCCATCCACCAACACAGCCTCAATATCACCCACACTTGCATGAAGAATCACAGCAGCAACAGGATCAACCCACCCCAGCATCCCCGGCGAATCCCCATCCCACACCACCAAGTCAGCCTTCCCACCCACAAAAATCCCACCCAAATCATCACGTCTCAGCGCCAGGGCCCCGTTCCTAGTAGCGAGCAAGAATGCCTGCTCGACCGACATGGGATTGCTAGCTGGTAGCTTTCCCTGCTCGAGCACGTCAAGATAACGCTCATACCGTGCCTGTTGAAGCCAGATGCGGGCTTGAGTGAGGATGTCGGTGCTGAATGTGATGTGAGTGTCGATGCCGAGGGAGGCTTGGTCCTGGATGGAGTAGGCGACTGGGTGGGTTTGGCCATAGTGCATCTCTGACTCGGGGGTGATGGAGACGTACTGGTTGGTGGACCGTAGCAGGTCGGCGCCGGTGGGGGTGAGGAAGGAGGCGTGGGAGAAGACGATGGGGGTGGAGATGTTGAGGTAGTTTAGGGCGTGGATGTCTTCGGGGGAGTTGCTGACTGAGGTTCCATGGCAAGGGGGGGTTAGTGAGGTTGGAATAAGGGGGGAGGGGGGTGGAAAGGGGAACACATACAGCCCCAGGGTCCTTGGAGGGAGTGGGTTGTGATGACTGATACGTTGAGCTCCCTGCCAAATGCATTAGCTGTCTCGAACCAAACTGAAAGACCCTCCAGGCTGTCTCCTACCTCGCAAGCGCCATGATTTTGTTGATTTCCCCAACATTCGGGTTCGGGCCCCAGCCGTCGTAGGCAATGCCCAGAGTAGTAGGGGAGCTTCTCAGTCCTGTTTTGGCAGCCATGTTCCGGAAGACTGGATACAGCTCTTCAACTGTGATCAATCCAGTAATATTGGCAAAGGTGAATCCCCAGAACACTCTCGCCCCACTGTCGATACAGGCCTGGAGACCCGCCTCAGCAGCGTCTTTGGACCAGGTGTGAGTGGCATGGTCAAGTGAAGTCGTGACGCCCGCGTTCAGGGCCTCGTACAGACCGGCAAGCTGGCTGTCATAAATGTCTGTGGCATTCCAGAAAAAGGGGGCTACAAACGAGCTGTAGCGGCCAAAGAACTCAAGGAGGCTGGTGTTGGAAGCCATGGTCTTGAAGACTGTCTGCCATCCATGGCGGTGGGTGTCGATGAACCCTGGAGTGATGATCTTGCCGGCGATGTCGACGATCTCGGTCCGGGGAGGGATGCGGGTGGGTGTTGAATCATATACGCCAGTGATGCGGTCATTCTCGACAAGAACTGAGCCTTCCCGGAGAACGCGTAGACCTTGAGTTTGTTTGTTGAAGGTAATGACGGTTCCACCTTTGAAGAGTATCGATGCTGCGCTCGCCGCAGTGAGGAACAGGGACAAGATGGTTAATTCGTTGATGGGCTTCATCGTTGTCGATGGGGAGAGAAGAATGTCATCACCGGCCCAAGAGTTGCCCTCATATTTGACTTTCAGGTTGTGTGAGATGTCGAAGAGCTGTTCAAGCCTCTCAGCCCTCGGCCAAACCAGGCGTCTCTCTGCCGTGTATTGAGCGGCGCAGCGAATAATATGCTCTTAGGCACTGCAATATATGCATAGTTTGTGTAACATATCCCGTCCTGATGGCACCAACAACAACACTGTGGAAGCTTGGCGCACATTAGTATCAAGACACAACGCGTCCAACTGCATAACTTGGGCATACGACAAGGTCGGTGGTTCCTGTACCATGGTTCCATTGTGACTAGTTTCCTGTAGGCAGCGCCAACTTCAAGTGCTGTTCTCGGTTTATGTGACCAAAAAATGTCAGCCGTCTCTTAGCTCTGACAATGAACGTTTCACCAAGCCACAGTTTCCTATGGCTTTATGGTTTTCTCGAGGAGAGACTCCTCTCAATAGACTCCAACCATCAAGAAGACTGGCAGATGAAGCATATAGGAAACCGTGATCGGTGGTTTAGACACGGAGTTAGAGCAAGATAAACATAGATCTATAGCTCGCCTCAGCCACCCCCTGGTGCTCTAGCCACAAAATGGATATCCCTAGATCTTGGCATTCGTGGCTCCAAGACCCCAGATCAGGGGCAGATAACAACATCTTGCGCTCTCCACTCATTTCCGTGAGGCGAGGGTCATGTGAGCCCATGTTGTTAGCGCGAGTGTTTAGCTAAATTAGGGGGCCATGCAAACACCGACGGGGTTGGATCGGTCAAAAAGCGCTTGGCTCCGGTTCTTCAGGACAGTTCACCGCATCTCTCGCTACGTCATCAACTTCTCAAATCAACATCACCGCAACAGCCGCAGCAACAGCAACAACCGCAACCTTGAACCACCTCAACCAAACCGTCAACCACCACTTACCACGACCGCAACCATGGCCTCTATCGCACTTGAACTTGAAGGTACCATGATGGCGCCAACGTGGTTTCTTTTCACCAAGTGATGAAGCTGACTCGGGGGCATCCCACCAGGTCCAAGCCAATCCATCGACGACATGCCATCATGCCTGTCCACCACACCACCAAGATCGTACGGCGAGAGAATCGCCAACATGGAAGACATGCGGAAGAACCACCAAGAAAGAGTAGCAAGGATCAAGCGCGAGCAACGACAAAAGGGCACAGACAGTGCCGAGGAGGCAATCACAACCATCAAGAACGAGCATTGATCCATTTCTTCCATGTAACAAAACACGCACTTTACCGGATTTCTTTGTATATACCTAACCGCTACAACATCATAATCATATTCCATTTCTCGTTCCACCCGTCATGCTTGGCCCTCCTCACATCCTCGCAGCCGCAGCTTCCTCCGCCTTCCTCTCCGCAACAATATCCTCCGCCGCCTTGACACTAATCATCATAGTCGGGCAACTCGGAAACGCCCCCGGAACAACAGGAAAAGCGCTCGCATCCACCACCCTCAGCCCCCTCACCCCATGAACCCTAAACTTGCTATCCAACACAGCCATCTCCTCATCCTCCCCCCCAATCGCGCACGTGCTCGTGGCGTGATGGCTGTACGCCTGGCTCTTGAAGTACTCCTTTTGAACCTCCTCCCCACAATCCCCCGACTCCCGCCTGTCCCCCTCACAAGGATGCCTCTCCACAAACGGTGCGACCGGCTCCGGCACGGAGTTGATCGCCTCCCGCAGGATATTCGCCCCCGCGACCAGCTCCTCCAGGTCTTGATCACCCTGATTCTTGAAAAACCGGAAGTTGATCTCGGGCACGTCCTGCGGGTCGGCAGACCGGAGGGTGACGGATCCGGCTTGGGATTTGGGCTGCATGTGGACCAGGGCACAGGTGTACTGCTCGGCGCCGTGCCAGGTGGGGAAGCCGGGCCAGAAGCCCTCGAAGGAGAAGGCGCCGCACCAGGTGAAGATGTTGCGTCTCGCGTCGGGCGCGTTGGGGGTCCGGAAGACGGCCGTGATGAGACCTGAATTGACGGGGGTTTGCCCCATGGCTAGGAGGGAACCCTCGTAGTTGTCGCCTAGGTTTTCGCCCACTCCGGGCAGGTGCTTGACGAGGGGGATGTTGAACTTGGCGAGCTCGTCTCTGGGGCCGATGCCGGAGAGTTTGAGGAGCTGGGGGGAGTTGAAGGCGCCGCCGGAGATGATGACCTCGCGGGCGGCGAGGATTTGGGATTTGGGGGCGGTTTGGCCGTTGTGTTTGGGGTCTGCTTTGTAGAGGGATTGGCCCTGCATTATTTCGACGCCGATGGCACGGGGGGTGACGCCCGAGACGCCGACGGTGGATTCGTCGAAGAGGACGCGGGTGACGAGGGTGTGGAGTTTGAGAGTCAGGGGGTACTTGGCTGGGTCGGCGAGGGTGGCGCGGACATAGTTGTTGGGGGAGTTGCGCTTGCCGGCGCTGTCGGCGTGTTGGGCGAGGTTGTAGAGGGATGAGGTCTCGTCGAGGTTGGGGATCTCGGTCAGGATGTCGGTTCCCAGGAGGTCAGCAGCGCGGGTTTCGTCTTGGCCGGTGAGGGCGGCGAGTTTCTTGAGGATGGTGGTCGCGGGGTTGGAGCTGTTGCGCGCCCAGTCTGTTGGGCCGACCGAGGTCGCGAGCCAGCCGTCGTATCCTCTGTTGGGGTCTCCGGGGGGGAGGTACTGGTTGCGCTCGATCTTTTTGAGGTACTTGCGCATGTTGCTCGCCGACCAGCTGGCGTCACCGGTTTTGTTTACGATGATGTTCCAGTCGTCGTCTGCCGGGAGGGTGCAGACGGCAGCGTTGTGCATGGCGCAACCACCCAAAACAGCAGCGCGTGGGTATTGGATGCCGAGGTACTTGGCTCCCTCTGGGGGGTCGAGGCCGACGTAAAAGGTGCCGTCGCCCGTGTCCCAGGTGGTGTGCTTGAACTTGCGGTCTTCCTCGGGATCGTCGTAGTGCTTGACCCAGAAATCCCAACGGGTGGCTTCGTCGTTGGCCGCCTCGTTGAACCAGGCGATCTCGGCGTAGGTCGGGTTGTCGCCCTCGTCACCGCCGGCTTCGATCAACAGTGTGGAGTACCCGGCCCGGGCGAGATCGGCGGCGAGGGGACCACCGCCGGGACCGCTCCCGACGACGATGTAGTCATATTCGGCGGTAGCGGTGGCCGGGGCAGCCTCTACCACGGCGACTGCCGAGATGATCAAGGCGGATAACAAACGGTAACGCATTGTGAGTGATGATGGACTTGTCTCGAGACCCTTGGACAGCGAGGATCGTGAACTACCAGGCCGGGCCACTCGAGCTTTTTGAGCTCGTGTCCCGTCATCTCATGGCCTGCGTGCCGTTGGATCGATCGAGCTGCTGCACACCACCTCGGACTCTCCAAGCGAAGCCGTCCCTTCGGCTCGGGTTCTTTTTCTTCTTCACACGTGTTTTTGGTGCCGGTAGTATGTCACCAACCGCAGTTTGCACCGACCGGCAATACCTATGCGCGGGCGAAGTGATATCGCTGTATGTATGGACCATGGATGCGTGTCTGGTTGGCTATTCAAAAGACATAATCCCGGATATTGAGGGGCCGAGATCGTCAGTTGCCCCAACTTGTGCAACCTTACATCTGTTGGAAAGTAACCCGGGTGCATTATTTGGCCTTTGGGTAAAGTGCAGGTTCGTTTATTATTCCCCTCACAAGGCGGCAGCGGAGTTACCTGCCTGTTATGTTTCCACCGACTGTGGTTTCATTTTTGTTTGTTCAAAAGTTGGAGTCGTAGTAGGTACCTGGGAGGGCATATAGATTAGGCGGCGGTTATTGCTCTTGGCGAGGGGGAGGGGGGACAGTTCCCGGGATGTCGGGGCAGCAAGGGCTTTTGAGGGGGGGAGATATTGTAGAGTGGTAATCACGGGGTTATTACCCGAGGGGAAAAGGGACCCTTGCATAGGGTATATGTGATTTGTTAGTGTAAGCGTGCTGCAGATGTGGTTCCAGAACTCGGGAGTGTATCTCGCGGCTGTTTTGTGTAGAATTGGGTTGTCTCGTGCAGGCGGACATATTCGGACGGAATGTTGAGGTGAGGAGGAAAGCCACCGGGGATGTAAATGGCGCCACGATCGTCATGGATCGAGGTGCACTCAGGTAAGCTGATTATATGGTGAGCCACCAGGTGCGGGCAGGTCCGGTGTTAATGGTTGCCCCTTGATGGCAAAAGGGGCTTCGTTGTTTACTTGCCCAAGTAAACATTGTGGGGGTGATGTGCCGTTCAGCCGAGGTGGCTACTCACTACCAAGCCCCAAAAAGGGAACCGTCAATGATTCGAAAACCCCTGTATTAAGGATGCGGAGGATGCCGTCGGACGATGGTCTGCCCAGCGCTGTCCACAGCGATGAGCTCCCGATATGTGCTGACACCAAGCAAAATGTTGCGAAACCAGAAATTGAAACAAATAGGAAACAAAGAAAGCTGTTGAATTCTAGAATGGCGGTTCTTTGTCCTCAAATATACACCCCTGAGCTTTTTTGATCCCGAATGGGTCGTGCCGTTGCCGAATTTTTGACAGGAATAGGAAGATCAAATGCCAGTCGCGACACAACGAGAGCCGTGGGCAGCCGACAGTGCAAGGACATTAGCACGACTGTCAACATCCCCTCTGAGACATTTGTGCGCACGGTGCGAGAAAAAAACCCCACGTTTGCAGCTGCTACTGCATGGAGTTGCCACAGCCGGAAAAGGCCATTCCACAACATCAACCAGACCTCGATCACAGGGGGGGGGGCCCATTGACAGCAGAGAGAGATGGCCAAATGTCATCACCACTGTGCCAGAATGTCAATATCAGTCCATCTACCTACATGTCAAACATGCTACTCCATGTCGTGCAACATCGTGTTCCGGTGGATTTGGACCGTCAACTAGTCGTTTTGTTTACTGCAGCATCACAACAGCCCGCCCGCTCTGCTGGATCCCACATTTGACCCAATACGAGAACCCTGACCAATGCCGCATGCGTCAGTTACTATCGGCCCGGACGACAACTCCTCCGAGCTGTCAGGCCCCGTGAGCCGGATTGGAGATGCCGGGCGTGAATGACCTCTCTGATATCCCACTGACCACTGCCGTGGTTGATAAGGACCAGCTCCAGCAGGCAGCCCACCTCCAAGAGCCCCTCCACTCCTTTCACCACGGAGTGATCATTGTCGACTTTGACCCCAAGATGAGACTTCAAGATGTGCTGCTCGTCGCCGTTATAGCGCGAGTGTACGGAAATCTGGATCCCCTCTCCGAAGCCAAACTCGAGACGCCTGCTGGGGGGTTCGATTGGGACCCTGCCGAGGCTGACCCTGTTGACCATGGGGGATATACCAGCAGCTGGCATCACAAGCTTCACAGTCGTGATGAGGCGTCACACCGTGAATTGACGTTCCATCCTGAGGGCGCACCGGACAACTTTCGATGTCACTATCCGCAGCTTGACCCTGACATTTGGGAGTCATGCAACAGAGCAAACTCTCGGACGTGTTGGTTGAGGATGAAGAGGCCGGACAGTGAGGGGAGAATTTATGGTTATGATATTCACACCAACTGTGTGTATTATGCCCGGGTGTGATTCTGTGAGACGAAAACAGACGCTGACATGAGTACACGCAGATGAGGTTGCTGCGCCCACTGGCGTCTCGCGATACGTACGGTCACCCCTGATCGTTGACATGAATCTTACTAACTTTGATAGTACACTATTGATGTTGCGACTGGAGTGATCTACCCAGATGGCTTCCCGAAACAAGCATTGTTGTTCAACGGCACCTACCCAGGACCTCGTCTCGAGGCATGCTGGGGTGATGAACTCGTCATCACTGTCAAGAACTCCCTTCCCAACATGGGCACCCAGATCCACTGGCATGGAATCCGACAACTGTTCACCAACGACATGGACGGGGTTGCCGTCACTCAGTGTCCCATTGCCCGAGGCCACACCTTCCAGTACAAGTTCAGGGTGCTCCAATACGGGTCGACGTGGTACCACAGCCATTATTCACTTCAATACAGCGACGGTCTCTGCGGTTCTCTTGTCATCCATGGCCCGGCCAGTGCCAACTATGATGTCGAGGCTGAGCAGACGTTGATGGTGTCTGACTGGGTGCGTGACAGTGCCTTCAGCGAGTTCCATCAAGAAAAGACCAACGAAATTGCAAAGGCAAACGTCAAGATGGACACGTTCCTCCTGAACGGAAAGGCAGGCATGAATGCAGTTGGTGGACCGGGAAACTCACCAAGAGACGTTGAAGCCTACAGCGTGACACAGTTCACCCCTGGCAAGAAACACCGTCTCCGTCTCATCAACAGCGGATCCGGCGCCACCTTTGTCGTCTCCATCGACGACCACCAGTTCACCGTCATCGCCAACGATCTTGTTCCTATCCGGCCCTACACCACCGACCGCTTGGTCATTGCCGTAGGCCAACGCTTCGACGTCATCGTCGACGGCCAAAGAGACCGCACAGGCAACTACTGGCTCCGCGCCCAACCCGCCGACGGCTGCAACGCCTTCAAAAAGGGAGTGTTCAACTCGACCGCCGGCGTCAACACGACCTACCCCCTGAACACCCGCGTAGGCATCATCAGCTACCCATCCCTCCATTCCTTCGCCCTCCCCGCCAGCCTCTCAACCACCACCGACTTCTCCTGCCTAGACGCCCAATCCTCCATGGTCCCCGTAGTCCCCTGGACCATCGCCCGCGAGCCCCTCAACCCTTTGTCTCTCTCCACCTTCTACAACGCGCGCCAGACCGTCCCCGACCAAACCCTAGGCCAGTCAGGCAACTACTCCCACTGGCTCTTACGCTTAGACCCCAACATAGAACACCAAACCGGCAAGTCGATGCACTCCCCCTTCTGGCTCGACTTCTCCAACCCAACCCTCCTCAACCTCACCGGCGCGGCCGCAAACCCAAGCTACAACATCGTCTACTACCCCTACCGTCGCGACGGGTTCATCTACATGATCATTGACTCCTCCCTCCTCCCAGGGACTCACCCCTCCCAATTAGGGTCACAGATCGTCCCCAATAGGGGTGCGCACCCGATGCACTGGCACGGGACAGATGTTGTCATCTTGGGGCAGTCAAACGAACGGTTCGATCCTGTGACGAGCCCGGGGACGTGGAATTATGAGAACCCGCCTAGGAGGGATACGGTGGTTGTTCCGGGGGGTGGGGGGTATGTAGCTGTTGCTTTTCGGCCGGACAATCCGGGGGTTTGGCTTGTTCATTGCCATATCAGCTGGCATGCTAGTAGTGGGTTGGCGTTGCAGATGGTGATTCAGGGGGAGGAGGGGGTGGAGGGGGGGATTTATGGGGTTTTGGGGAGGAGGGCGGTGGATAGGCTTGTTGGGGGGTGTGAGGAGTGGGAGGGGGATTTGGGGAGGGGGGACTTGGAAGAGATGGTGGAGAAGGATGATTCGGGGATTTGAGGAGGGGGGTGGGAAGGGGGGTTATATATTGTAATAGCGTTCATGTGTATTTGTTATGTTGGTTTAGTGGTTTGTTTCTTGGGGAAGGGCAAGGGGTAATAGTATCGAATCATGGCTTTGAAGAGCAGTAATGGTAACTTTTAGTCTTTACATGTTAACTCTATTTAATGGTGTGCGGTGGTGGTGGTGGTGGCTTTCCCGGAGTGTTTTGTTCCTGGTATATCAACTGGGGAGATGACAGTGGTCGTACCAGGTGAGTTCTTCGTCATTTCTGGGGTATCAAGCGGAGAAACTGGGCTCGGTGTCGGCGGTGGTGGCTTCTGACCCATCTCTAGAGTCTCTGATGGTGAAGCGGGAGTCACCGCAACAACCTCAGCGTCGTCTATGTTCATAATGGGCACACCCGGCTCCATCTCCAGCTCTGCCCGTCCATGAGATGACCACAACACTGGTCTGTATGACGTGTCCTCCATCTCCCAAGCTTCATTCTGGTTACAAGGCAGCTCAGACGTACGTCTCTCCGCATCTGCTTCATGCAGACCGGCCTTTTTGTCAACCTCGAGGGTTCTGTACGGGACATCGACGTCTACATCATTCTGTCTTTGTTTTCTTTGGCGCCGTCACCAACCTCGTGCCATTGATAGTGGTAATCCGGTCGGCCCTCTCCCAACCTATATCATCCCACCACACCATTTTGCTCAGAGCAGTCACCTGGATCTTTTTAGTAAAGCATACACCCACCGCTGACGCAGGCGTACAATGCCGGACAGCAGCCTCCTGCCACGCCATGTTGGCTGTGAACCACCGGGAAACACGGCAGCTCTTACCTCCCACCGTCTCAGGGCAAGCTCCATACCCGCCTTTATCCGGACATGTTTGACGTATATCCCCCCACGATACGATCGAGGCAGGTCTGTCGAAAAAGCAACGGTCATCCCTCCCCCCAGGTCCTCCACAGATCAATCCGACGGGACAACACCCAGGGCAATCTCCTCCGCAGTCAAAATAACTCGGCAGACCACAGGAGTTGGGGAGAGCGGCAGTGGTAGGGGAGGTCTGGGTGAAACTTGCGCTTGTCTGAAGAGTACCCGTACGCGGTACGAAGAAATTCCACCAGCGCCGTGTTACTCGTGTCAATCAGCACCTCAATCGCCCGGAGATCCCATGATGTAGTCGGGGTGGCGGTAGTCATTTTGGGTGTGCGCTGATGGGTAAGGTAGATAAAACCAAGGCCATCTAGCGAAATGGCTCAAACTGCCCTTTGTACCATCCTGTTCCCTCAGACCAGGCAGGCAGAACAGCGCGAGAGAGGCTTGTGTGACTGAATATCGATTACTTCCTATATCAAAGAGTGCAACCTTTGTCCAAGTGATTGGTTCCCTTGAGGGTGTTTATGCAAGGTATTTCGAGGGAGTGTTGGTGCTGCGTAACCAGGTAAATTGCTGGGCTGTGCTGATAGTGCGGCTCTGTTGGTGTTCGAAAAGACTTTTCAACTGCTCCGTTGAACACTAGGTCTGTACTGTCTTTGGAGGCATATCCGCGTCTTTCTCCTTCTCAGATACTACCCCGTAAAGATGGAGGCAGTTCCCGGGACCTTACATGACGTATCCTCCAACTCCCACGCTTCTGTTTTAATGTCGTTGCAAGCCATCTCGTGCGTGTGTCGCTCCGTGTCCGCCTCAAACACCCTCCGTGTGTCTGCTTCGTACACATCAGACTCTTGTGCCAGCTCAACAATGGACTTCTCAGCCAGTTCCGCTGCAGGGCTATCTTTGCTGTCGCCGTCCTCCTTTCTGTTTCGTCGCTGTCGTCGAACAAAGAAGAACAGCCCCGCAATGATCATCAGGCCAACCGCAGCGCAGGAAACAACAATTCCCGCAATAATCCCCGTCCCTAAGCCTCCTTTCGGTTCCGTATCGATACCTGTTGGAAGCCTGAAAATCGTGGATGTCCCCTCCAGAAGAGGGCTGGTAGTGGTCCCTTCGAAGAAAGGATCGGTAGTCATCATAGGAGCCGCATTGAAAAGACGGGTGAGAGACACCTGTATATCCGGCGGATAAGAGTAGTCCATCACAAAAATCGAGGGTGTTGTCCCAGCCTCGACACTCCCGTATGACACCCAGCTGGTGAGTGTTTTCTGAACCTTGTGCGTGAGCATGCAGCTGCCGTCCAGGCAGGCGTAGGAGGAAGGGCAACAGCCTCCTGCGGACGGAAACTGTAAGCAAGTCCACCTAGGTAGGTAATCATCAGCGTCAAGCTTACCTCCTGCCTCCTCATCACATTGCCCATACCCCAACAGCCCGAAGCATCTCCCAGTAAAATCTACGTTGGTCGACGGAGTGCTGGGGATGATGCACCGATCCATCTCTTCAGCACAGGCATACCCCGTGGGACAGCATCCTTCACTTTCGTTGCTCCCACACTGGTAATACCCCGTTACCAGCGCGCTACAGGCGATCCTCTGGGAAGTTGTTTCGGCGAACGGGAAAGGAGCAGTAGTCGTAGCGCCTGTCGTGGTGGCGGTTCCGAGGTCGGCGGGCGTCATCTTTTGGAATGGGCAGATATATGCACGAAATCACTGAATATCAGGAGAAAACAGATTGAGCTTGCCATTGGTATTTGCCTCGCCCTGCCCCCCCTAATACCGCGCTTAGAGAACACCGACGGAGATTTGAAAAGATGGCATGCCAAGCGACGGAATTCTGAGATGAGGGGTGGCCATTGGCTCGTTTAAAGCGATGCTACCTAGACGCCTGGGAATCATCGCGCCTGAAACTGCGAAACAATGGTAACGATCTACTGAAGTTGATATCTTGGAGGTTAGGCATCTAAACAAGGGTTAGGGCTGAAGCAGCAAACAACTCTTGACAGGGGGTTGGTTGTGTTCCAGACATTCGATGCCAAGCAATACCCCGATTTGACATCTCACACTACACAATCACCTTCGCACCAGAGAATTCGATCGAACAAGACCTTTCTCCAAGTAGCCAAAGACATCAACGGTTGAGGTGGTTGGGAGGGAGCCAAACAGGGGCCCTTGTCCAACAAACCGATGATCAGGGCTTTCACCGCTCCGCGGTTTGGGATCACTTCAGCAGCAAAAATTCCACCACATCACGAGGTCACAAAACCTGGTGTTTTCCTCTCCAACTCCCTTGCAAGCAGATGCCGCCTCACAACTTCTCTGGGGGTTACCCAGGCTAAGATTTGGCGCACTGTTCAACTTGCACAGCAGCAAGGGAGGGACCTCTAAGCTGACAATGTCCTAATGACCTCGTCATAGCCCTTACAAAGAGCACCAAGTGTGAAAATTTTGCACCTTCACCTGATGCCCCTGCCGAGGATTTGCCATCCAGCCACTGGTGGTTTCCAGATCCATGATGAGGCTCGCCAATCGTGGTCCAATTCCTTGGTTTCTTCAGGCCTGTTATTGGAGCTTCTGTTCATGGTCGGGTTCAAGTCGGGTACATCCGCATGGGCTGGTGTCAGGGGGGAACCTCCAATTCGGTCGACTTGCACGTCAGCCGCCACTGTGCCCGGTTGGCTAGAATTGCGGCTCTCACAAGGGTTTTTTGCTGACGATGGTGACTTTCCCCCCCCTGAAGTCCTGATTCAGGAAGCATGTGGCCCATTAATGACACCCTGGTACCCAGCGCTGCGGATATGGCGGCTCTTCCCGGGGCTAGCTGTGGTTGGGGCGGGGGATTTGTTCCTGGGATACCAAAAGTACCGGTTTCGGGGCTAGAGTAAAAGACAGGGGGGGGCGTGTTGTTGAGCACCAAGCCACGATCGAGGGATGGACTCATGGAAGAACGACCGGACATAACTAGTGTCAGGAAACTAGCCAGGCCAAGGCTGTCAGAAAGGAAAGAAAAAAACCCATGGAGGACTTACCGTATGGGATATATACTTCCGCCGGCAGTAACGAAGGAGACTTTACAGCCTGTGACGAGCCTGCTCTTTCTGTTGTTCAGTTAAAACTCACCTTGACAGTCACCATATTCTTTGTGTCATCGCTATGGAAAGCACGGCCTCAAAGCAGCTACCACCGACGACAAAGGGCAACATGACGCGGCCACGACCGTTGTCGACCTTCTCGTCGGCCTCCCCCTATGTCGATATCCTTACCCCCATTACTCCCCCAACGATCACCCCCTCCCTAACCCTCAGCACCACCCCCGCGCCTCCTGTGGACCCAGAAAACGGCGTGTCAACAAAGGAGATGATAGTAGACTCGCCACCAGAAGGTGGCCTGCAAGCGTGGTTGACAGTTGCTGGATCCTTCTGCATCACCACAGCCGTGTACGGATTGAGCAACTCTGTCGGTGTCATCCAACCCTACTGGGCCCAGCACCATCTGTCCTCCTTTCCGATCCAAGACATCGCCTGGATCTCAGGCGCCAACATCTTCCTGTGTTTGTTCCTGGGCGTCCAGGTCGGCCCATGGTTTGACCGGTTCGGTCCGAGATGGCTGCTGATGGCGGGTAGTCTGGTGTACCTAGCTGGACTTGTCGGGCTAGGCTTCCTGCCAGAAGAGAGCGATATCCATGTCAGACAGGGCGTGCGAGCACCGGGTGTCATGTATGGTCTTTTGATGCTTCTTTGGGGTATCGTCATGGGTTCGGGGGCGGCTTTATGCTGCACTGTTGCTCTCTCTGTTCTCGCGCACTGGTTCGAAAAGAAGAGGGGGTTGGCGGCAGGGATTGTCTTTGTTGGTAGCAGCGTGGGTGGTGCTGCTTTTCCGTTGGTGTTGAGGACCACGCTGCCCAAGTTGGGATGGGCATGGAGCATGAGGATCCTGGCTCTCATTGTGACATCGCTGTTGGGTATGGGGAACATCCTGATCAAGGGTCGCATCAAGGGTCGACGGGGGTCGGGGGCGATCAACTTTGGATGTTTTCGAGACGCTAGCTTTCTGTGGACGACTGTTGGTTGCTTCAGTATGTGCCTTCTCGACTTTGGACTGTGGTTTACTTGCTAACATGTGGCCAACAGTGAACCAGTTCATCCTGATCGCGGGATTGGGTATGGTCCCGACATGGGCTCTCGCAAAAGGATTCGAAGAGCAATCGACTTTTGTGATAGTCGCCGTGATGAGTGGGTGAGTATGACCTGGCATGTTGAACACCGCCCCCAAGAAATATCAGCTAACGCGGCGACAGAGGCTCAGGAGTTGGGCGGCTGGTGGCGGGTGCCATCTCGGACAAAATTGGCCGGTTCAACACCATGATCTTGACCACCATCTTCTCCATCATCACAACATTTGCCGTCTGGATGTTGGTGGAAACGGACAGGATGTGGCTACTCTACCTGTTCGCAGCCCTCTTCGGCTTCGGCACCGGTTGTGTCATCAGCATCGGGCCGATCTGTGTTGGGCAGTACGTGCTCCCTCAACTTGAAGAGCACGGGCAACAGCTTTGCTGACCGACATCCTAGACTCACGGTTCCCAACAAGTTTGGGCAGTACTACGGTACAAGTTACAGCGTGGTCAGCTTTTCGTAAGTCTAGAAGCCTGATCTCAGGATCCAAATGAGAACACCTCTACTGACTGGGGCAAAAGGTCGTTGCTTTGCATTCCTCTGAGTGCCTCGATCCTCGAGAACCTAGGCACAGAGGGTTTTGTCCTTGTTTTTGGTGCAGTGTTAATTTCGGCGTTGGCGGCGTTTTCGTTGGCGAGGTTCACAATCCAGGACTGTGCGTGGCGCTGGAAAGACGTGGTATGACGTTTGGTTGTTGACCGTGATTTCTTTTTGTTGTCTGTGATGAAGGGAAGGGATGCCGCTGAAGAAGAGATATGGAAAAGGAGAAAAGATAAGATGGCTTGGCATGAAGATGATGATGAGATGGAAGTTTTTTCCCGAATGCCTCTGGAGTTGTGCCTACCCAGGTAGCTTCCATTTTTGCGTGCCGCCCTGCCTCGCCTCACCGAAGTCACGGAAGCAAAGGTGAGGAATGTGAGCTAGGTAAGTCAATATTTTCTGTCTCCTGACCATGGTTCTCCATCATGAAATTGGCGTCGACTTCCAAGCCTAGGCCTGACAGAAGTGCTAACAACGTCATCCCGAGACCTGCATATCAGAATCGAGACATGCGTTGGATAAAGACAGGGTCTGGATCAGTGCCCTCGCACTGGATGACACCTAGGTGCCTTGGCACTTCTCTACTCAGCCACATTCCCTACCAGCCAACAAACACATATCTCAGCGATCGCATCAGAGGCCTGGACATGATGGAAGTTAGCGAGGCAAACACCACATACATGGAGCGGGTTATCGGGTACCACTCCATCTCGGGCGCTTGTATAAACATGAGCACTTATAGTGAGCAGCATGCCCGATCTACTATCAAAGCCGCAATGATAAACGTAATAGGGAGTCGATGATGGCTCTGTCGCATTTATCCTAAACCGCTAACCAATGCAACCTCGCAACTGTGGACCGTCACCGGGGGGCTCCTCCATTTGGAAGGTCGCTGCTCGGTAGTTCTATGCACGATGCCGTTAGTTGCCCTAACTGCCAGTCTCCGACGTTCAACAGGGCAAGTCTTGGCCGACTTTCCCAATGCTTGGATGGCCCCCCCCCAAGACCAGCCCCTGAACCCCTGCTACCCCCGCGCCTCTCATGCGACCACATGCCCCGACGGACAATGACGAATCGACGATGGCCTTCCTACTTTGGTAGGTGAGACACCAGCATGTTATCTAGACCTGAGCGATTTCCAGGTTCTCGAACGCTCACCACCTGCACCAGTTCAAACTGCAACGACTGTTCAAAATGTTAAATAACTGGAAAGCTCACCCCCTTTCTTCTTCACAGCGCCCAGCCTTTCTAGCCAGGTCTGGATTGCTAGGCGTTCAACCTTTCCGGATTAAACATGAAACAGTTTGTGCCAGCCGCCGCCGTGGTGGCGCTCCAGGTCACCGCGTCTCTCGCGGAGGAGCTGCTGCCCGTTCAGATCAGGGCTCCCAGCCCAGCACACTTCTCCGATCTCGTGGCCAACAACACGCTCGATTTCGGCTGCAGGCCCATCGCCCATCCCACCAGCGATGGCAAGTTTGAACTCCAGGCTCTCCTCACCAGAGACCAGATCAGCTGGCTTCACGGCGAGTATAGCTCGGACGAGGCCATCACCGTCCAGGAGACTGCCCTTGACAAGCGCCAAACCTCGGGCAAAGCCCCCATCGGCACCGGCGATCGCTTCAGCGGCGGCTCCGTGACCCCCTCGGGCCTCGGAACCAAAGCCAGCACGGCCAGCATCGCCAGCATCCTCAACGTCAACGAGATCAACTCTGCGCTCACCGGCCTCGCAAACGCCTACCCGGGCGCCTTCTTCAAGTACAACCTCCCCTACACCACCTTCCAAGGCCGTACCTCGGTCGCCGCCTACACCGGAGCCGGTCCCGACACGTCAAAGTACCGGCTCTACCTCTCGGCCGGCATGCACGCCCGCGAGCGCGGCGGGCCCGACAACCTCCTCTACTGGGTTTCTGACCTCCTCGCGGCGAACAAGTCCGGGTCTGGGCTGACCTACGGCAAAAAGACGTACACCAACGCCCAGGTAAAGTCTGTGCTCAGCGCGGGGATTGTCCTCTTCCCGCTCGTCAACCCAGACGGCGTGGTATACGACCAGTCGTCTGGTTCTCTCTGGCGCAAGAACAGGAACACCCGCTCTGGCTCGTCGGGCGCGTCGGTGGGCGTTGATCTCAACCGCAACTTCAACTTCCTCTGGAACTTTCGCAAGTTCTTCTCTTCGTCCGTCTCCCCTGCTTCTACAAGCCCTAGCTCGGAGGCGTTTTACGGCACCGCTCCCGAGTCAGAGCAGGAGACCAAGAACCACGTCTCCGTCTATGACAAGTTCCCCGGCATCAGATGGTTCATGGACATTCACTCTGCCGCGGGGACGATTTTGTATTCTTGGGGCGATGACGTGAATCAGTCGACGGATCCAAAGATGAACTTTTTGAACTCGACGTATGATGGGAAGAGGGGGGTGACGGGGGATAGTGTGTACAAGGAGTACATCCCTGCCGCGGACGCGACTGCCATCAAGAGGGCGGCGGATGCCACCGTGGCGGGTATGAAGGGTGTGGGCTCGAGGAGCTATGTTAGCCAGCAGGCGGTGGGGCTGTATCCCACCTCGGGGGCGAGTGATGATTATGCTTTTAGCAGGTTTTGGGCTGAGCCGGGGGTGAGTAAGGTTTATGGGTTCACGATGGAGTTTGGGTACTCGACCAATTTTTATCCGACGACGGCCGAGTTTAACAATAATATTCGGGATACGAATGCTGGGTTTATGGAGTGGGCGTTGACTGCTATTGCTGTCGGGTTGTAGTGAGGGAGGAGGGTTGTATATAAGATGGGGCGGTATATATTTGTAAAGGATGAATGAGAACATGAATTGAACATGAGCATGGCGGTGGCACGGATGAAGCGTGATGATCTTCAGGTTGGATCCCCTCATGAAATCAGTGAATTGAGTGCTCATTGAATCATTAAATCCCACGCTGAAAGATTACCCTCAAGGTGACGCTGCAAACTCTAGACTCGTCTACAGGACCCCCCGCCCTCAAATGACCTCTTGCGATGATCAGACCATTCCTATCCCATAACCAGAACTCCCAAAAACAAAACCCAACCTCGATCGCAAACAGATAGACCCCCCCCACGGGTCAATAATACACCCTCTCCCTCTCCCTCTCCCTCTCCCTCTCCCTCTCCCTCTCCCTCTCCCTCTCCCTCTCCCTCCCCATCCTCCGTTCCCTCTCCCCCCTTCTCTCCCCCTCATAACCCTCACTCTCCTCCCTCCCCCCCTTGGAAGCATGCCACCCATCCCAATAATACTGACACCTCTCATCCGGACACCCCGGATACCTCCGAAAGTTATCAGTGTACTTTCTCTCCGTAATCGCCCTATTATTCTCCCGCCCAGGCACAAAGCCGCAGTGTCGACTATGACCTAGAATGCTCCATGTCAGCCTTTCCTGTTCCGCTAGCCCTACCTACCTACCTCCCTGCGGGAGGTAGGTTGGGTTGAGGTGAACTGACATCTAACAACCTTGATCTTGATAAAATGCCCGCACGGCTCAAAATGCAGCCTGACCTGTCGGCACATTTCCCCTCGAGAGCATCACCTGTGATAGGTCGGTTGGTGGTGTTAATCGTGTCTGTTGGATGGTTATCCAATGACGTTTTCGACGCGGGGTTCCGCTGCTGAGAAGTTGGCTGAAACCCCCCTATCTCGTTCTCCTCATCTAAAAGAGGAGTTGCAAACAGAGAGATAACAGTGAAGATTATCTCTTGCAAAGATTCACTAGGGGATTTTTGGGGGATTTTTTTTTCTTTTTGAAAAGATCAAAGCGGGCTCAGCAGGCGGCGGTTCGGGAATTGGCTCTGTGTGTTCTGTGTGTGAGGTGCGTGTGCACAATGCTCATGTGGATCCCCCACCTCATGACACACGATGCCCCTCCCTCCCTCCTCCGTGCCTCCTCGCCAATTTATCACAATCACACACGCGCCGCAACACATGATGGGCGGGGGGAGGGGAGGGGGCTGTTTACATCGCCCCCAAAAGGTCACGCGGGGTCAACATCATCACAAAACAAAACATCCAACACCCCTCAATTTTGTTTATTGTAGGATAGGTAAAAAGCAGGCTACCCTTCTATTCATTTTGCTGCTTGCCTCTCGCCAATTACTAATCTTTTTTCTTCTACCAATAAAACCACATCATCATCAACAACAAACGCTAAAATATAAAAAAAAAAAACCAACACGCCCATTGC
Source organism: Podospora pseudocomata (assembly GCF_035222375.1). Taxonomy (NCBI): domain Eukaryota; kingdom Fungi; phylum Ascomycota; class Sordariomycetes; order Sordariales; family Podosporaceae; genus Podospora; species Podospora pseudocomata. The sequence goes on along the minus strand of NC_085889.1, from coordinate 1,688,526 downwards.
ATTGCCATGAAATTCAAGATATCTTCCATCCACCGGCTTGCTTTTTTTATACAACGCTGCCAACACACACACTCCACCTATTCATCATCGTCATAACCCCCGCTGGCAGCAGGCGTCTCCGCCGTGAAGGGGGCCGGCGTCGGAGCACCATAGTATCCCGAGCCGGAAGCACCAGGAGTGGGTGCAGTGGCAGCAGGTGTTGGCGCTGTGTCCCCGCCCCATCCACCTGCCCACACGCCCGGAGTGGGAGCGCTGATGGGCGCCGGCGTTGGTGCCGTGTAGGCGCCCGGAGTCGGAGCACTGAACGCTCCCGGCGTGGGCGCACCGAGACCGGCGCCGGGCGTGGGCGCGTCGTACGAGTTGCCACTGGCTCCGGGAGTGTATCCCCAGTCGGCACCGGCACTCGCAGCAGGGGTTGGTGCCGAAAGACCGCCGCCATAAGCAGGAGTCTTGGAGCCCCAGGTGTCACCGCTGCCGCTTCCACCGTAGGCGGGTGTCTTGGATCCGTGGCCAAAGCCGTCATGGGCAGGTGTCTTGGAGCCGGAGTTCCACGCCGGGGTGCGCCCGCCGCTGCCGCCGTAAGCCGTAGCGCCTCCATAGGCAGTCCGGTTGCCGTCGTATGGGTTGGCAGTCCGAGAGCCGTCTTGCCAGGCAGGTGTTCGTGCGCCAGAGGCATTGCTGCTCCAGGCAGGTGTACGAGAGGAAGCTAGGTAATTTGTTAGTGCGTGTGTTGACATCGTCAAGGAGGAGCAAGACTTACATGATGCACCGCCCCAAGCTGGGGTACGGCCGCCGGCCCCAGAAGCCATTGGGGTTCTACCACCGGTCCAGTCTCCTCTACCACCACCACCACCACCACCACCACCAAACCCACCACGTCCAGAACCACCAAACCCGCCCCCCCCGCGTCCGCCACGTGAGTAGATGTCAATTGGCTTACCAGTGACCTTGTCCTTGAAGGCAAGGTCCGCCTTGGGCACGGTAATAATCTTGCTCTTGGTGTGGAGCTCAACACGCGCATGGGTATCCGTGGTATCCTTGACGATACCCAGCAAACCCTTGTATCCACCCCTCCTGATAGTGACAGTCTGGTTGATGGCACGGTCCGGACCGAAGCTCTTTGGTGCTGCCATACGGTTGTTCTCGGCAGGGCTTCGCTTCATGGCCGGGTTCATGGCAGTCAAGTCAGGACCACCGCCGCTGTTGATGCGACCACCCTTGGCCGCGATGGTGTTGACGTTGCCGGCGCGCGTGACAAAAACGCCGGCATTCTCGTTGGTCGTGTTGGTGTGTAAGAAGATGAAAGAGCGATGAATGTGAATGATTTTACCCTGCCGTTGTTGACCACCGTACTCACGGACAACATCATCCAGACGAATCTCGGAGCCGCTCCTGTCAGCAGCGACGGCAGTTCTCCTCTTTGGGAGCTTGTTGGTAATCTGAGAAGGCATAACCTGCCTCACCTCTCCATTCTGGTCAAGCACCCCCACTGACTCACGGTCAACCTTGACGATGCAGCCAACAGTCGTCGCATCCAGCTGCACCAGATCAAGGAGGGAGTACTGGCCAAGCGATCCCTGTCCTCCAATATCACTGGCGGCGCGGAGGTCCTTGCTGAATACTGTGACCTCATTGTTGGTCTGATCCGTGAGCAGGGTGACACGATCCTGCGAGATGTTGACCACCATGCCCACCTCATCACGGAAACGGCTGCCGCCGATGACCTTGACGTGGTCACCAATCTTGAACAGCTTGCGAAGACCTTTGTTGGGCACCTCGATGGTCTGCCCAGCGAGGTTTCCTTCCGTGACTCTGAGTGTCACTATGTCACCGCGAACATCGACGGCTTTGCCAACCACTCCGCGCTGTTCGCCCTCGTACACTTCGATCACATCTCCGGGGACATAAGCAACGTTGGAGCTGCTGTCTTTCAAGCTGGCAGCAAGAGCCTTGAGGTCAAGGTTCTCTGTGCCATCCTCGGAACCACCGGCGAACCGTGTGACCTCTTCAAGCGTGGGGTTTACATCCTTGACATCGAGCAGCTGAATCTTGATATCTTTGACTTGGAACCCATTCTCAAACTCGTCACCCATAAATGTCCACGAATTCGTCTGTGGGTTGCCCTGGAGATGTCGTGGGTTCTTTTTCCTGGCCTCAGCTTCGCTGAAGAGCCGCTGGGGTGGGCGGGGTCCAGGGATGCCGGGACGCTTGCGCTTGCCATCTGGACCGATGCCATCCTCTCTTACACCATAGTCCAGACGGGGAATGAACCTAACTCTAGCTTCCAGTCCATTCTCGGTGACGTCGAGAACCTGGGCGAGATCTCCAGCGTGCTTCGCAGGCCTCTTCATGCGCACCCAGGCACCAGGTGTCAGGCTCGGGGTCTTGATGACGCGCAAGAGATCGGGCATGTCCTTGATCGGAACCAGATCCATCTTGGTGCGAGGGTACACGTTGAGAATGCCGTCCAAAGAGAGCAGGATGTCGTTTTGGCGGAGCGCCTCGATGTAAACGTAACCCTTCATGACGGAATTAGGCCCGGCACGCTCAAAGGCAGCAGTGATGGGCAGCTCGTTCTTGGTACCAAGTCTCTCCTCAACACGGCGGATGATGGAGAAGACAACCTCGCGCTCCTTGCCTTCCTTGCACCTAACGGCCCAGATGCCGGGGTCATTGACGCTGGGAAGAAGCAGGCGCTTGGGCACAATGGCCATGTCACTGTATCCTCTGGTGGGCGCACGTTTGCCATAACGCTCACGCAGGATCTCGGCTTGCTTTTCGGCGTCGAGGCTGGCCTCCAGCTCGCGTCTCCGGTCGAGGTCACGATGTCTCCTGTCGTCGTTCATGCCGCCACTGTCGGCGATATCGTCAGGGTGGGCATTGTCGATGAAGTCCTCGATCTCCTCGCCATCTCTGTCGTCGGCTTCGTCTTCGTCTTCATCGTCGACCTCGGCTTCGATATCGAACAGATTGCCCACACCGGCAGGCTTGCGACGCTTCCTGCGGTGGCTCTGCGCGATCCAAGTCAGCAATTGGAAAGAGAAGCGAAGCGGGATGCAGACTCACATGCTGCACGTCATCCTCATCTTCTTCGTCCTCTTCGTCCTCCTCGTCATCTTCATCGCCATCTCGGTGACCACCGCCCTCCTCATCGTCTTCCTCCTCTTCATCATCCTCGCGGCCGCCATCATCATCATCATCATCAGCGGCGATGCGCGGACGCTTGGTGGCGCGACCTGAAGGGCGTTCATCTTCGTCTTCATCTTCGTCGTGGTCCTCATCGGCTACCGGGCTGCTACTGCGATGGTCGTTCTTACGGGACACGCGGGGACTGCTGTCGTTGGCATCCTGTTCCTCATCCGACAGGTCGGCTGGGGCCGGGTTGAAGTTGTCGTCTTCTGACTCGGAGTCGCCTCCGTAGTGGTTGTCGGCCATGGTGGGAATTCGGAATTCGCAATTGGTTATCTGGCAATTCGGATGCTGCTGAGGCGGCGAATCGCCAGAGACAAGCTGCGCGGTGTGAGCAGCAGGAGAGTGCTGGGGAGTTAGCTTTGTTGTAGAAGGGAAAGTTTCGTTTGGCCGGCGGACAAAAGACCGCTGCTGTCCTCGAGGCGCAACTGAATGATGGAGCTTGCAGGCTGCGTAGCGCGCCGCGCTAGTGCTGTTTGAGAACCCCGGTCGGGCTCGGCGCCAGCAACAGCTTTTCTCCGTTGTGGCCTGTGCGCTCTTTCTTTGACTGTCGTTCTCTGAAACTCATCAAACATTCGAGCGGCACTGGTTTTCTTTGGGAATTAAGAAAAATATTTTTGAGAATTAAAATCTTAAGCACGACGGAGTGGTTGCCAAAGGAATATTTAGGGAAATGTTGTCCACGAATGCTCGACCGACACATTCCTTCTCTCCGCAAACCAGTCCATTCTTTGGTGGGCTCAACATGAAGTATCACTCCTGTCTACGATTTTTTTTTACGCTCCTTGGCCAGGTAACTGCCTCGTAGTTACCTGGCTCCACAAGTTAAGATGGAACGACGGCTGCTTACTTACAAGTTGCAGGGTTCGAAAGTTGATGTGATGAACTGTCTCTCGCGTCATAGCAGCATAGGTTGCTTTCTGGACAGAGCTCTGGGCACGGGTTGTGGGGACAATACTAGCAACGACATAAGACAGCATCTCACTACATACAAGAGATGTCAGAACACTGAATATTTGACTCTGGAACAAGAACGATCAAGTACACAAATCACAAAATCACATCCCAGCGCCTACCACCCGCCCCAACAACCCAGCTCGTATACCAAAAACCACCAAATCAAAACCGGAACGCCCAATGCCAAAGACCCAACCCTCTTTGTTTCCCTTCAACCCCCTATCTTCACACTCCCTTGAACACAACCCCCACTCCAGAACCCCTCCACCCCCCTCACCTTGGGCGTCAACGGCGGCGAGGGCGGATTCGACCTCACCTCCACAACAGGAACCTCGCTCTCCACCGTCACCACCCTCTCCACCCCACCCCCATCTCCCACCGTGACAAAGCTCCCTTCGCTCATCGGCCTCTCTTCCGACATGAACCGCAAGTCAGCCTCATCCAAATCATCCAGCAAAGCCGACATCCGCTTCGGTCTGGGAACAGGCAAGTTTCTCGGGAGAGAAGGCCGGCCAGCTGCCATGCGGCGGTACTGTTGCGTCAGGGCGGAAACAGAGCTAAGACGGACTTGTTCAGAGCAAAGATAAACTTCTCGAAGAGGGAGAGGTTGCGGTTGGTGTTGAGGGTCAAGGGAGGAACTGATTGTGTGGCAGAGGTGGTGTATCTTGGATTGGAGGAGGGAGAGGTTGGTGTGGAGGGTTTGGCAGGTTCGATCTGGATTGGGATGGATCAGATATTCTACCCTTACGCTGAAACAAACAAACAAACAAAAAAAGCCACGGACCGTCGCCGGCTGCAAACTCGGGACCGATAAGAGTAAAGCCGATTTGATAGGTAGACTGAATCCGGTAGCTGGACATGTCAAGAGAGGTGCCCACGGCGCATTTGATCGGGCGGACCCGGGCGGCGGCGGGGTGGAAGCGGTGGGTGCTGGTGCTTGTGTGGTAGCTGTTTGATGCTTGTTGCCTCTGTAGCCAAGTGTTGTAAAAGTCCAGGCCGGCTTCGAATGCAGAGGCGAGGCGCTCGACAAGGCCGTCCACCCTCGCCAGCTCGACCTCGTCAGCAGCATCAAGCGTGGGAGTGGTGGTGGTGGTAGTAGTAGTAGCTGCCAGGGCTTCTGACATGATTGCTACCAATTTGCGTAAGAGGGGAAAGGACAGCCATCGGCATAGCAGACAAAGAATTTGAGCCACATGAGAGGGCTGGTCTCTTATCTCTCGAGCCGTTCCGCGGGTGTTGCTGCTGCTGCAGGGCTTATCTCCATGTCCCCCAAGATAGGTAGCCATGCAGGAAGTGGAAGTGGCGTCGAATGGGGGAGCGCGACACGAATCTGGACTTAATTTCTGCCTGGGAAAGCATGATCGGAAGTCGCTTTGGCGGAGTGGTTAACGCGCGCCCCTGCTAAGGGCGTTCCCTCGGGAGCGTAGGTTCGAATCCTGCAGGCGACGATGTTTTTTGTGCCCCTCATCTTTCTTATTTATTGGATAACGGGCCCACCCCCTCGGTTTTCACTTGGAAAGTGGCTTTGCCAGATCATATATAGCATCTCGTCGTCCTCCAGGGGGGTTCCAATTGATGATCAATCAATCCCCCAACCACCCCAGAAACAATGGTTCCCGATAAGATCTGCCATGTCATTGAACTTCGGTAATGGATCAAGTTCGAGTCCCAACTTATCCTGTTCTTCTATCCATTTGTCGATGAGATAACGATAGCCGGCCTTCACTCGCTTGAATTGCACCCAGTACGTGAAACCCTCATACAAGGCTCTGTCCCAGTACTCGGGAAACATATTCCCGTCTATGACCTCTTGGTAAACATCCTCGTATGATTTCCCTCGCCCCCATGCCCCCGTGTCCAGGAAATCGCGCTCTATTGTGAAGCCCTTGGCCGTTGTCAGAATCTGCCCGGGCGCTGGCAACCTCTCGACTCTCATGAGCGACATGCGCAGCCAGTACAGATACTTTTGCCAGCATTCGGTAAGCAGCCTGGGCTTGTTCTCCATGTCTTCAACGTGGCTTTCCAAGAAGCTGTGCACCAACTTTCTGCCTGAGCCAAAGACACCGTTTCCCCCCATCATCTCCACCATGATGATTGACCACAGCTCGTGCTTGCGACTAAACAGCTCGTATCCGTATCTTGCCAGCTGAATGTGCGGCAAATGGTCTTTATCGATATGTTCCTCCTTAGCGAAGCAAGATCATTCGCTGGCGAGCGGGTGGTGGTTCACGTCGATGTATATCGGTTTCAGATCGGGGAGGGTGTTGTTGTGCTCTTCTTCCCAGGCGGTCAGGTCGACGCCTTCGAGGTCGTGCCTGTAGACGAGCTCCAGCGGGAAGGGCTCGAGCGGCAGCATTGGGCTGTCCTCAAAGTTGAAGATTTCAGTGTGGTCCTCCTCCTGGTATATGTCGAACCACCGCCGGCCAGCCTTTCGGTGTTGCTTGCTGCGGCCTACCGTGGCGAGGTCGCCCAGGTAGTGAAACTCATGCTCTACGAACCCCTTGTAGTCTATCCCCCTCGCGGGAGTCGCGACCTCCGCGCGTTGAGATATGCCACCGGCTGGTCGGTCCATATATCTGCCTCCGGGAAGTCCTCGTCATCGTGACACCACGCCTCCCTACAGTAGTCGTCGCAAAAGAGGATGGTGGGTTTGACGATGCAGCAGGTGTGATGCTTGCACTCTGACAACTCTGTCGCCAAGAGGGGGAATTTCCGAACCTCGGTCGTGATCTCGTCTCTCCAGGGAGCCTCGCGGTCCTTCCACTCGATCAGATGGAGGTAGTTCATCCTGAACCAAACGCGGCTTAGCTCGTCATGGCCATTGGGCGTTGCGTCACAGGGTCCCTCCGAGGTGTACTCGGGATCTTGTGGATTCACGGGTTTGTGTATGATCGCGATGCTGTGGACCGTGTAATCACCTCGTTCTGTCGGTGAGAAGGGCCTCGTGGACATCTAGGGTCGTACATCGCGCTCTGAATAGTGAACAATGCGTGTTCTACACATGTTTGCGAAGCCAGGTTTGCAATGATTTGGTATGTCTTTACTTTGGAACAGTATCTATTCGAAGTATTTGAGTCTCTACGCTTCTTTGTACTAGGGAGGAAAAATGCTGCTAGCAAGCATTCTTTTGTCTAGACTCTCGAGTGTTGTCCCTTGAGAAGGGAAACCACCCACGGCCTTACCCCTTCCGGCAGTCGACCAATCTTTGTCTCTTCACCTCCTGACACCAACCTTTGCTACCCTCAATTCAATATGCCCGTCTGGGGTGAAACAACCTGCACTGTTTCAGAGAGAAATTTGACAGGTTGACAAGTGCCGAAACACTCTTTTACCAAGGGATCACAACGTCTGCACCCCAGATCAGAAGATGTCAAATGCCTGCTTTCCGATGGCTTGGCATCCACGCAAGGCATATCAACACATAGTAGTTTCACTATAGGAGTAATATACCCACTGGCTGTCGTGGTCTGGGGATGGCTTTTATCCGCCGTCTTTCTGTTTACCCGCTCGGCAGCGGCTCCGTCTCTTGGCGCACGGTGACGATGGGCACGGGGGAAGACCCGATTCAGACTGGCGGGCGTGATATCCGAGTAGAGTGTTGACAGTGGGTGAAATGAAACATGACCTTGATTTTCTGCGTCTTAAAAGCGCTGGAGGGGGCTATTCCCCCAGAGGCCCTCTTGAAGCTCAAAATGTCCCATTGCGCGTAGTTCTTCCCTCAGCCTACAAGCTCAAGCCCGTCGCTCCCAAGATGAAGCTCTCCACCACCCTCGCCGTCCTCGCGGCCGCCGCCGCAGAGGCACACTGTACGAACTCCCTTTCTCATCATCCGCCCCCCTTCAACCTTCAACCCAACTAACCTCCCCAAGACACCTTCCCAAGCATAGCCAACACCCCCGACTGGCAATACGTCCGCCAAACCTCCAACTACCAATCCAACGGCCCCGTCACAAACGTCAACTCCCCCGACATCCGCTGCTACCAGCTTCGCCCCGGCTCCGGCGCCCCCGGGACATACACCGTCGCCGCCGGCTCAACCCTGGCCTACAACGCCAAAGCGTCCATCTCTCACCCGGGTCCGATGGCAGTCTACATCGCCAAGGTTCCCGCCGGCCAAACAGCCGCGACCTGGGACGGGAGCGGCAAGGTCTGGAGTAAGATTTATCAAGATAGGCCGAATCTAGGGGGGAGCATGACTTGGCCTAGCAACGGGGCGAGGAGTATTAATGTGCCGATTCCGAGGTGTTTGCAGAATGGGGATTATTTGTTGAGGGCGGAGCATATTGCTCTGCACTCGGCGGGGAGCGCGGGCGGGGCGCAGTTTTATATCAGTTGTGCGGTGAGTTTTCTCTGTTTTCTTCGTGTATAAGGGGAGGGGAGGGGAGACTGATGGGGATGGCAGCAAATTACTGTTACTGGCGGGTCTGGGACGTACAGCCCGAGGAACCAGGTGTCGTTCCCTGGGGCTTACAGCGCTACTGACCGTAAGTTGTTCTTTGATTGTCATGTGCGAGGGGCTGAAACTGATGATTGGTAGCCGGTATCATGATCAACATTTACTATCCTGTGCCCACGAGCTATACCCCTCCTGGTCCGGCGGTTGAGACTTGCTAGATTGGTCGTTGTAGGTCAGGACAGGGGTCCAGGGGTCCAGGGGTTCAGGGGTTGAAGTTGGGGGCGGTTTGGTGAGCAGATGTCTGGCTTGAGAGTGGTGTACATGTAAAGTTCATGCCGCAAATGCAAGGGTTCGTGGCTGTTATTACACTCAAATCCAAGACTGATGGTGTACGTCTCTTGAGTCTTGTCATTAATTTTTATCACCTTCATCGGGGACTCACGAGGACCAAAGTGGGCTGAAGGTTCCAGATATGAAATGATGCGTTCAAAAACGACAGTCTCGGTATAACCTAACAATCAAACATCAAACCGTGACGCATAGGGCACACACATCAGGCAGTAGCCTCGTCAGTCGAATATCCATCCCGCTCATCAGCCCCTCTCACTTCCTTAACGACCAGGCAGCTTCACCATCCCTGCCACAACGTCAGCACTTTTCTCTCTCTCATTCACTCCAGGGAAAACTTACACCCATCCGTCTGTTCCACCACCGTCTCCTTGATGACACACCTATTCGCCACCGCCATCTGCTGCTTCTGAATACTCCCACACCCATCATAAAAACACTCACTCTTGTCCATCGCCCTCTGCAGACTATCCCCCTTCCACCCAAACATATAATCCGCATGCGTCCCACCCCCCGTCCCCTCAAAGCTCCACACAAACGGGTTCTTCCCTCCCGACGGCCACATGCTATTAAACTTTGTAGTGTCCCACACCGTCTCAAACGCAACCTGCGGCATCCGGATCGGATGCGAAGAAGGGCACGGCCCCGCGTTGAGGAACCCGTCCCGGGTGACGGTGTTGTACATGTGGGACTGGTGGTCAGGCGAGTCGAGGTTTTTGCCGTCCCAGCAGGCGGGGAAGTGGTGGGTGGTGAAGATGCCTCCGCTGCAGGGGCCGGTGGGGAAGTCGTCGAGTTCGCGGCCGCGGTTTTGGCCTTGGAGGCATTGGTAGCGGAGGCCGACGCGGGGTTTTCCGGGCTCGGTCGGGGTGCCTACTGTCATGCGGAAGCCCTTGGGCGAGTAGCATTCATTGTTAGTGCCTGAATCAGGCAGGTAATGAGGAAGGGGATCTCCTCACAGGGGGAAAAGAAGTAATCTTCTGCTTCCCCAGGTTATCTCTCGTGAGATCAAACTGGGTGTAATACACCGTCAACCCTCCCTGCGCACCCTGGGATCCACCCAGCAGAGGCTGGACGGGGAGCACAGGCACGCGGTGGTACGACCCGTTGGTTGGGTGCTTGAAGTAGAGGTGGGCAGTCCAGTAGTTGGAAAAGTCCTCCGACATTTGGCAGGTCGTGCAGGTGGCTCGCTCGCCGACGTCGCCTTCCATGGTGGCGTTGAAGGCATTGCCGCCGACGATGTGGTGGACGTGAGCGGAGGGGATGTTGCCCGGCTCGACGACGGGGTCGAGACGTTGGATGGTGAGGGTTGAGCATGGGAAGCGGAGGCCGGCCTGGACGGGCGCGATCAGACCCACGAGGGTTGCGGCGAGGGACTTCATTTTGGCTCACGCAGGAAACGAGGAGCAAAGTTTGCGGAGGAGCAGAGCAAAGAAACTTGCTGCTGGTGTCGCGTCCCCGAGGTACAGTTTTTATACTCTACCTACTCACCCACCGGCACTTCTGTAGGTCTGGCTTTTCACATACAAGCCCGCTGCCATCACCGCGATATTTACCAACGAGTGGTATCAAATCCACAAAGACAGCGTCGGCCATGCTCCTCGAATCGGGTCAATTCCATACATTGCCCGGGTTCTTAACCGGTGTCGAGCTGGGGAATCAAGCTTTCTGTATGGACGGGCCCCCCATCGGCTGCCGCATCTCAATATAGGGGCTGTATGGTCTATACTACTCCGGTCTATCATCAGGTCTCGGCATATCCAGCTTGTTGTATTCTGCCCCCTGGATTGGTTATTGACATAGTGCCGCGAGCCGGGTGCCGAAACTGGTGTGCAATTCTAGGCCGTTTGCCGCCCAAGCTTTCTTGAGGTTTTGGTCACTTCCCGTGGGGTGCGAATGAGGATGGGATATTCTTGGGTGTTGATCATCGGCCCGGCATGGTTACCAAGTTGGATTGATGCTGGCTCTAGCTCCTGCCCATGGTTTAGTCGGGATAATACGTCGCTGGTGTATGTGAACGCAGAATAGGAATGATCGCCGTCGATATATGTATGATACTAGTTTTTGCTACCCTATGTACATTGAGCCTTTGATCCTACCAACCAGGTTCTTGCCTTGTCCACCTTCCAGCGATCCTCCACTTCCCCCGGTAACTCAAGAGAACTGAGAAAAGAACTCCCAAGTGTTCCTCGGCGCAAACGGCGTCGAAGATCCAGCATCAGTCTGGCTAGGGTTGTGATCACCACGGTGAATAACCCACGTAACAGGATACCCCTCCCTGCAGCCCTGATACACCGTCTTGACCGAGTTCTGTCCGTTGGGCTGCGGCTCAGGGTTGACGGGCGTGCACCCGTTGTTCCTCACAAACCTATCCCTAAGCTGCCTGCCGCCGGAAACGTTGAGGACCGAATCCGAAGTGCCGTGCTGACCGTAGAAAGCAACAGGGGAGTTTCCTCCGTTGCAGCCGCTCAACTGGCTACCGGAGATGACGGCGATAGCACGGATCATGGTAGGTCTGGCACAGGCGACAGCATAGGACATGGCGCCGCCGTAGCTGAACCCAGTGGAAAACCGCTGGGTGGTCTCCACGCAGAGATCGGCTTCGACTCTCTTGACGAGCTCATCGAAGAAGGTGACGTCCTCGCCGCCCTGGTTGGCCCAGCCGGCGTTGAGACCGTTGGGGACGACAAAGATGGCGGTATTGTTGGCGAGAGCGTTGAGGCCGTAGTAAGGGAGGGCGCCGCCCTGGTTGATGTTCTCGCCGTTGACGATCTTTTGGGCGCTGCCGCCGAGCTGGTGCCAGGTGAAGATGAGCTTGTGGGCAAAGTTGTTGTCGTAGCGGTCAGGGATCTTCATGATGTACTGGCGTTGCTTGCCGTTGATGGTGATGGTGTACTGTTGGCTTCGGATGGTGTTGGCCTTGCCGCAGCCTGCGGACCGTTCGGCCATCACGGCGCCGAGCAAGCCCAGCACCAGGAGCGACAGGACTGTCAGGAGGTTGGATCGACGAGGCATCTTGGGCTTTGGTAAAGAAGACGGTCGGATTGGGGTTGATGGTGAATGGGTTGAGACGTCTTCTTCACCTTTCCCGTCCTCATGATGAGCTTTTATACCTGTCCCTCAACACTGATTTTCCATCTCCTCCATCTGCCGTGCTCGAGTTGGAGCCGCTGTCAGGAAGAAACACACGAGTTTAATCTCTTGATATTTGCCTTGCGTGGTTGTTCTCCTCATCTCCTTCACAGAATGTCTTTGACAGGCGCGCTTGACGCCTCGCTCACCTTCACTGCCCGTGGAGTTGAGTATGGAGGAGGAGATTTGAGCTGGTGGTACCTGGTAGGTTGGCCGGACAAGTCAGATGCGCACCAATCACCGTCGGCGGAGCCCAGCTGTCTGTTCAAATATCCAAGTCCCTGGGAATTGGGCTTTGATCAGCCGGAAGAGGAGGATTTAACCGCCCGCCCTTCACGACATCAACCTTTTTTCCATCAGCATCAAACACCACGGAGGGAATGCTTGGCACTGTTCTGTGGTCTTTCGACTGATCGGCTCGAGATGTGTTGGAAATACTTTGGATGTTTTGGGAGAGGCGCACGAATCACAAAGAGGCCAGGAAGGCGTCTTGTAGCACAGCATCGATATTGATGATCAGAGTCGCGTGTAAATGATTGATTGAGGCTCAACTTCCCCGCATCTTTGACATTCTGTCCGGTATTTGATTTTATTTCCCGATCGGAGTCTGTTTGTTCAAAGGTAACGTGCATATTTTCGGGCCTCGATGCCCTAGTGGGACGGTTCAGGGGCTCAGGGGTAGGCGCAGCTAGTCAGGGGCAAGGACGGCTCGAAGGCGAGGAAGGGGGGTGGGGCTCGTAACCAGTAGACTGGAGGCTTCTCCTTTCTTCGAACAAGTGATGAAGTTTGACATGGAACCTATTCGCCACTCTAGGTACCATAGCATACCTAGGAAATCATATACCTGATGACAAAGAAAATGGCCTGGTATTGCCCATCTTCAGACATCTGTGCGAGCACGAAAGCAAAGAAAGGGGCTCACAACAAACTGTGACTACATATAAAAAAGAAATAAAAAAGAAAGCGTTTATTATCACTGTTTTCAGTCAGCCTAAGACCTTACCCGCATCCTAAACTCACCTGTTGATCAGACACCATTATTAAGACAAATGAAGTACAAGATAGTCAAACCTGGAGCACTCAACCACCTACAGAGACCCCAACGCTGTACATCATTCCCTCGCCTAACTCTACATACAGGGGATTTCCAAAGATCCATACCTCCCATCTACCTCTCGTTAACATCATACCTCGGAAACTCCCCAAACGGATTCTCCCTCTCCCTCTCCTCCCTCACCCGATCAGCATGCGCCTCCCACCCGTACGGATCCTCCTCCGCCCCTCTATTCTCACTATTCGCAAAAGCAGGAATAGTAGGCGACCCCGGACCCTCACCATTCTCCTCAGGCCGCCAAGGCTGCATCCCCTCCAGAGAAGGCGACCTCGTGCCCTCCCCCTCAGACGTAGGCGGCGTGACTGTATCCCCCCTGCTCTTCCCACTAGACGAATCCTCACTAGCATAGGCGTCTTCTTGTTCGCGTAGCTGATCAAGGACCGGGTCGTCAACTTCCCGGCCTTTTCCATTGGAGGGTGGCAGTCTGCTCGGGCCGGGGTCATCGCTGCGTTTCTTGACGACGGTGATGAATCCAGGTTGACGTGCGGAGCGAGCTTCCAAGCCGTTCACACCGTTGCTTGCCTCTTTGGGCATCGCGATAGCGTTGGTGAGGCCAATGATGGCGATGACGGCCATGGTGTACTTCATATTGAGAATTTGAGATCGTGGTTTGTTGAACAAGAGCTTGCCAGAAGTCTTGGTTTCGAAAGAAAAGCCGTATTAAGCACGAGGCGTAAAGGATTGTTGAAAGTGCGGTCTTGCCAGAAGCCGAAAGAAAAGGACAGTGAAGATTGGAGACCTTCCAGAAGTCGCCAGATATTGCTGTGAAGGAATGATGTGCTGATGATGGAGATAGGAGAACATTACTGCAGTTCAAACCGCCTTTTATGTAGACTCGGAGCATCCCAATCCAATCCCGTCCCGGACCATCGTGGGTTGGATCGGAGAGACACCGGAAGGTCCTCAGGAGGTCGAAACACGTTTAGCAGTAGACCCTGTGAGCCAAAGTGCTGTGGCATCTTGGCAGTTCTTTTTGGAGTCGTTGTCGGGGCGCGGGGGCATTCCGCCTTCGGCGTGTAAGACTGTTGCGGCGGAGAACGAGAGTTGTGGTCAGCAGGAGGAGACAAGAAGGCGTCCAACTGCTAGCCATCTCACATAAGCCTGGCGAGGAACACTCGGTACTTGTGCAACATAATTTCCCAGAGCCCAGTGGAATTGTTACAAACCATGAAAAGTCTTGCAAACCAACGGTTGCCATTCGCACCAAACTGACTTCATGTCATACCAACAGGGATGTCGAGAATTCCATTGCTATATGCCGTCTGCGACTGTGAAGATCGTAGGAGCAGTCAGATGCTGTGATATTGCGTGAGGCAAAGGGTATAGACTTCAAAGGAGAGTTGATGTGGTATTTAAATGTGTAGAGCGTGAGTAAGGATAGTTGGGTACATTACCTCCCAGGGTAAGTAAGGAAAACAAGTATGAAAATAAGAAAAGTTGGCGAGAATTTGTCTACTCGCTGTAAAGCTCAAGCAAATTATTCACTCTTCACGTTGGAAGCTGAAATTCATAGTGTAGAACTGATCGCTTTGAGTCTGTGTTGGTATGCTTTCGTGTGAACGTTGAAGAAGAAAGCGCAGAGACGTGACAGAAGTCGATGTTTTTGGTTTGAAGCTTCGAATAATTTCACGATGACGGACTAATGTCTAGGTGGTCAGCATGCCGAAGCCAGCTCCAGGCCGAAGTGGGTGCCCCTGATGAGTAAATGAAAGGGCCCGCTGGTCGGGTGTGACAAGGGCTGTAATATCAGGGCTTGGAACTTCATGGTTCAATTCAGGCTAATAATCTTCAATGGCCTCGAAGAGCGTGATGAGGAAGAAGAAGGTCTAGGAATACAAACAGATCTCAGAGACGCGTATTTATCCATCGTCAGGTGGTCCGTGCCCAGTGGCCTCAAGCCGCTGCCAAGTTCCTCAATATCTCAGGTTGGCCAATATCATCTTCTTAATAACCGCGAAGCCTGTGATCGTCTACCTCACTTTGACTACTGGTTCACAGCGTGCAGTTACCCCTCCTTTCATTGGCATCGACGGTGTTGTTGGCCGTGTTCACGGTGGTTGGTTCGTTGACGTGTGACATCGGGCGAACGAACGTTAATGTGGGTACGGAAAAGGTATGAAAAAAACATGAGACTTCTACTAGCGTCTGAATATAGTAGGAGAAGCATCACCGCGGGCAAGAATTCAGTATCAGATGAAGAAGGTAAGTTCGATGACATGGCGTCAGAAACAAAACTCTCCAAGCATGTCTTGCACAGGGCGGGGGCTGCAGAGATAAGTTAAATACCAGCAACCCGCGCCACTCAGCGCCCTTTGGTGATCTTGGCTTACAAAACGAATTACTACAAACAGCACTAGACAAGACACTCGGATGGTTGATGAGAGAGGTCAGGATTGTAAATCTATCCGAACTTCCCGATATCCAGGTAATACTAGAAACTCAACACAACTTGGAAGAAATATCACCTGAAGCACCAATACATAGAGTTGAACGCGTTCAAATTTCTGCCCATCGTAGGAACATCACTAGTTCCAACATAGCCGGTCAACCGGCCACGTTTTGAGACTCTGGAACTGCGACCCGGCCATATACCTACATGCCATCTTATTGCTTGGCATAGCATGACATTGCCTCTGGCGCATAGGTTGAGACTCAAGTCTGAAGCAGAAATCTTACTATCATAACAGGAGCTTACGGAACTGGGTTATAGTATTAGGGCCCGGGTACGGCCTCACCAAATAATCTAATATCTTCTTCGAATATAGTACTAGGTACCTATTGTCATGGTTCAGAAGAAGCGGGGTCGCCAGGACTAGTAAGACTGGAGCAACGGATAAGTGGGGCCTGTGGGACAGGGAATAGCACGGGCCAGGGGATCTAAGCTTTGGGAGATAGATCCGTGGATCTAGGGATTCAGAGCTAGATCCGTGGATCTAGGGATTCAGAGCTAGATCCAAGGGATCTAGGGATTGAAAGATAGATCCAGGTACGGAGGTACTTGGAGCCCTAGGTCTATATACACGGAGGAACTGGCTGGTGTAGATAGACAGTTCCGCAGTATGCAGTTACAAGTCACAATCGTGGTATCTTAGCTATTGTGATTGAGACAAGCTATTGTTGTACACTGTTTAGCTGTACCGGGCCAGGGATTGTTCAGAAGTGCCTTTAACCAGTATCCCTTTCAGAGGTCTGGATAGGGGTTCGTCACACCTATATGTTACAACCTGCACCGGGAGTGGATACAGACTGCAAGGCAGTACGCCGAAGGTGAATATGACAGGATGATCGAAGGTTGTGACAAGCGTCTCAGACACGGGTTCACTGTCAGCAACAGGTTGTTCCAACAAAGAGCTACTGAGAGTAGATTGTAGACAAATAAACTTGATTGCTTGCATGAGGAATCAGATTCCTCGACACGGGGAGCGCCCGGCGCTCCCCCCTATTTATGTGAAGCTATCTACATATGTTTCTGAAGTATCTTTGTACCTTGCTCAGTGTGCTCAGTGGTCTTGGCGGCTGAGCAGACTGAGCAACCTTTCATGATCGATGTGCTCAGTGTGCTCAGTGGTCTTGGCCACTGATCAGACTGAGCACCTCCTGAATGGTCGTATGGGGGCTTACGGGTCTTTCCATCCCTGGCCCAATGATTGGCTGAGGTGTCCAGCACCTCGGGTACCACCCAGTGGTTCCTGTACAGGGGTATTACGCTTGGGGCGTAACAAGTAGCCTACTCAATACTATACTCGAGGAAGATATTAGATTATTTGGCAAGGCCGCACCCGGCCTAATGCCACAGCCTAGTTCCGTAGGCTCCCGCTTTAGTACCTCACTCGGAAGGTAGCCTCCAGGCTTAACGTCAACAGAGCTTTGGTATGTCAGGTAAACGTCCTTGCCGGCAAGAACTTCCGCTTCGTCATATGATAACCAGCCATTACCAACCTAGTATTCAAGGTTCATGATGACTGTGTATGACCAGGAACTAAAGTAGGTACCAGGTGCCCATCATTTAGTCTCCTCAAAGGTCGATTAACTCCACGTAAGTATACTACCAAAAATCCGCCGCTCGTCACCCCGAATCACCACAGCAGCAGCGAACCCTCTACCCCCCTCAACCTGGAACCTAAGCAGCAACCCCCGTGCCCGCCTCCCCCTCATCAAAAGACCCATCCGACTCCCCCTCCCCGGGACCAGGCTTATAATCCTTCAAATCCTCATTTCCCGGCTTCTTACTCTTCTTCCCTTCCAGACCTCGCTGGGTGTTGCTCGGGCCCGCTACCTCGTCATCAGCTGGGGCGGGGTCATTTTGTTGTTGCTGGGGTGGGGGTGGTGCTGGCTGTGCTGGCTGTGCTGGCCACCAGGTGGTGTCTGTTGCTGGTCAATAACCCCCATCTAGGCCGTCCCCCTGTGGCCTCGGCCTTCGTCCCGCGCCAGGTGGGACATAGTCCGTGCTGTCAAGCTTTCCTGCGGGCTGACTCCTTCTTTGGGGCCATTCGACGGGTGATGCTGCGGACAGAGGGGGCGTCTGAACGTGCCGACATGGCTCCATGCTCGCGCGGGATGGCTACTGCGGTGGTGAGAGCTGCGCCTGCGAGGGCGTTTTGTTGCTTCATTGTGGTCGAGTGATAGCTAGGTGATGAGTTGTATCGATAGAGGCAGGCAAAGATGTGTGAATCGTAGATCAAGACTTCAAAGGAGGGTGTCGATGTCGAGAGCTTGCCAGAAGCTCCACCGAAAAACGCAAAGGAATGTCAATAGAACGGGGACTTGCCAGAAGTCACCGATGAACCAACCGTAAGAGGGAATGTGATGCTGATTCTGGGAAGAAATGATGGTGTTGGGAAGATCAGCCTTCTTATATACCCATGTATTGCATGATGCAAATGTCTCTTTCATCTCATTGATATCATGAACCGTGGTAGATAGTTCCTTCGGTGATAAGGCCTTGTTTTCCTCGCGGTTGTTTCGGTAGGTCTAGCATCTGTTTATGGACGCCGACCTCAGTCTGAGGCCAAATGCGGCGCCCATGTGTTACGTTAGGTAGGCAGTGACTTAGATCTCTGGATACGACATGCTTTGTTAGGAATTGCTTCGCAGCTAATGTATAAACAGCTGGGTAAAGTGTTGGAGTACCATCGGGGGATCGGTATATGGTCAGCAATAGAGTAACTGGCGTGTTGTACACCGGCGTGCTACAGGCCTTTACCCAGTGCTGACGGGTGGCACCGAAATTTGTAAACCTACCACTATCTTACAAAGCTCGGGCCACATTGTGTCAGTTGGAGAGGAAGTAAAAGGTCAAGCAGTCAGCTCCAGAGCACATGTAAGGCTGCATATTTGAAGCCAGAGTAGGTTCGAGACCTACCTACCGGCGCCGACCTGTGGGGACTGGGGGTCAAGTGCAGTAGTTACACACACAAAAGACGCACAAATTGATAGTACATCATCTGTTCATTATTTTCCTGTTTTGAGCAGCCGCCCAGCTATTCTATCTACATTACTTCGTCATTACATCGTGTCACATCACATTCACAACTGGAAATAATCCAACGACAAATTCCTCCCGGCCTCGGGGCTCGACACCTGTCCCTTACCAGCAGCAGCAACCGACTTCTCCCTCTCCCTGTCCCTCGCCCTCGCCCGCGCAGAGTCCACCGCCTCCTCCACGCTCTGCACCAACTCATCCAGCGTCACTGGCGTCATGGGAAGCGGTGTAGATGACGGCGGTGGCGGCGGTGGAAGGGACGTCTGCCTCGCGGGAATAGCCAAGGCGTTGACAAACAAATCCGTCTCGGGAGGCGCGAGCGGAGGGCGAATCGTGCTCGAGATGCTCGTCCTGGAGATCCTCCTCGAGGGCCGCGGGGGTGGCGGGGCGGTGGCGAGCCAGTCCATGGTGTGAATCCCTCCATTGTCCGCAGTGCCAAGTTCTAGCGTGACTGGCATGGTGAGGTCACTTTGTTGCATCTCGGGCAACGGCGGCGGCGGCACCTCGCCCCCTTCGGCAGTGGGCACGGGTGCGTCTGCGACGGGTGAGAATCGCGAGTCGCAGTGCTGCTGGACTTCGGCTTCCATGGCGGCGAGCCCGGAGCTCACTCCCGGTTCGGCAAGCCACTCTTCAATCGTCATGTCAACCATGGCATCATCCGCCGGCTGCTGAGCTGCCGGCTCGTCCTGCACAATGACGGCATCAGTGTTGCTGGTCGAGGGAGCCTCCTCGCAGGCGGGAGTGGGGAGCGGGGTCGCCTCAAGTGTCGTCTCCGTTGTGATTGTGGGGGTTGCCGTAGCCCACCCCTTGCTGCCGTTGTTGATGAAATCAACAAATGAGGCGTGGAACGAGTCAAGATCAAAGTCTGACTCTGGAGCGATATCTGGAATCTCCCGCAGAGGCTCTCCTAGTTCCCCCTGACCAGAGCTCTCTTGTGGATGAGCCAGCTGAGGGGATGCCGGACCGCCAAGAGGGCTGCTCCCGAACACAGCCATGGTAGAGAACACCACGTCGGGTGCTGTCTGGGTGGAAAACCGCCGGCGTTTGGCCTCACGACCCTCTTCGGGCCCGTCGCACATGCTGAGGGTTCGTCTCGCGGGGGTGAAGCGAGAGCTCTCGTTGCTGAGATTCCACGAGTTGCTGCCAAAGATCATGTTCGTGGTGGGGTTCCCTTGGTTGAACCGGTTGAGCAAGGCACTGGCTTCAAAAGAGCCAGAGCTGACCATCTCAGTCCGGATATCAGCCAACATGGTCTTGAGGAGGCTGTACATCCTTGAAGCTGGCTGATAGGCATGGCTCATGTCGTAGATGGCCGCAGAAACAACCTGTAGGTATTTGAGATTGCTCTGATGGTCCAGCTCGGCGCTCTTGTGGGCCAAGGCAGCCATCAGAGCGAGGGCAGCAGTGCCGGCTTGCTGGATGGCCTCAAGACCAATCTTGGTGCCATCAAAGCGCTGGCGCTGCTGCCAAAATATCCTTGCAACCCGGACCGCATGCTGAGTGCACATGCTGCGAGACAGAGACGCCCGGTTGTCCTGACGAGGAAAGGTGCCGAGAGAGGCCTGGAGCTGCAGCGAAGACTCGGGCGCCGCATACCGGGAAGCAGCAGCAGTGCTGTCCGGAACCAATGGCCCATACTTGGCCCAGGGCCTGTGAAGCAGGATCATGCATGTGTGGAATTGCTGATGAAGCAGAAAGAAGCCGATGGGGGCCGACTTGATGTTGATGGGCTTCCAGGCCAGGCAGTCTGGAAGCTGTCGATACCACGTCTGAAACTGGCGTTCCAAGGCCAGAAAGTAGAGATAGGTTCTGTCCTCGGTGGCTTTGGCAGTCAAATCTGAGATGCCATGTGTCGTGTTCTGCAGGTCGGATACCTTGCCAGCCAGCTCCATAAGCTCAAAGCGCTTCTGCTGGAGGGCAGCTTGGCCAGCCGCATATGTTTTGGCCTCGGCAGTCATCTGGCCATGTGTCGAGTTGAAGGCACCCTTGGATAAGAGGTCGATGCTGATGTCTTGAGCCTTGATCGAGGTTGGACGACCAAGGATCAAGGCCCACTGACGGTCGAACGCGATGCAGCCCGCCATAACCTGACGCCGCAGCCGCCTTTCCGCTTCGGAGATGTCTACCCCGCTGTAGTTTACGTGGAGACCTATATCGAAGGCAAGACGGTTTGCAATGCCTACAAAATCACCAAACGGTCAGCTTCGGCAACGGCAAACACATGACTACAAGGCAACATACCCAGATACATCCATCCAGCACTGTCACGGCCGACGCCAAACTCCAAGTCAGCCAGCAACAGCATTCCCTGAACGCTCGGGACACCGCCACCTTGATCAATCTCAACCTCCAACAGGCCTTTCGCTTCCCGGTGGAGTGTGCTCTCGCGGCTTCCGACAGAGAGCTTCTTGATATCGTCCCGGGTGCGGTCAGCGAACCGGTAGCCAATGGCCAACAGGGTGAGGTGAAGGAACGGGGAGTAGAACTTGGGGTCCTGTGTCAGTCTGCCCGTTTCAAATGCCGCCCTGTCGACGACCATGGAGCCAGAATAAAAGTAATGCTCCCAGAAGCACTTGGTAAGGTAGTCAATGGTGGACGAGCCCAGCGTCTCGATCAAGGTGGCAGCCCTTCGTGCCCGGTCTGGACGGCCCTCATTGTCAAACAGGCATGTCGATTTTCCATGGACATGGCTGTTGGCGGTGGGGCCAAAGAAGCGAACCCTCCCAGCCGATGGATCGAACGAGTGGCTGCCCCTTGCTGACAGCAACCTCCGGACATCGGCATCTGGCGTTGTCCCGAGCTCTTGCAATAATAGCGGATCGATCAGTGATGATGATGATGATGATGATGATGATGATGATGATGACGACGCCGATGATGATGAGGTCATGTCAGTCAAGTCAATGGTCTTGCTCTGTTCTGACTCGCTCATGAGGGTGTCCTCCTCGCCTGAGCCTGGTGGTGTGGGAACCTGGATCTCGACCGAACTCCCATGCTTGGGCTCAGAACTGGTCGACCTTTCCCGTATCCGAGCTTCTTCTTGCTCTTGTTGTTGTTGTTGTTGTTGTCTCGAGATGGCGTCTTGTCTTGTCTTTGGAGGGTGGACAGCGGGAGGGGGTGTGACTCCTTGTTCCTTCAACATCTCCTCCAAGAGAGCAATTCGATTGGATAGTGATGACATGTAGGCTTTGGATATTGGCCTATTCATCTGTCAGCCTGGTCTGGCCTTGAAACTGAGGCAGAATGGCACAACTCACCTCCTTCGCTCGTCATCGTTCTTGATGATACATGTGTGGCCCGTCTTCCTGCACTGGGTGCACTCTGACTCTCCCTCGGCCACGACACAACGAATTCGTCTCTCACGGCACGAGGCACACGCAATGGAGGCTCTGTGTCTGATCTGTGGCTTGCTCGATGAGCGAATGGAGGGACTGGGGCTGGTGGTGCGGTCTTGACTAGACCTGTCAGACACTCCTTCGAGAGGTGATTTGCGCCTCCCTGTTGACACAGCCCCTGTTGACATGGTGTGAAGATGTGATAGGCAAATGGTTTGGAGAAGAAACAACAATGGATGCTTGATGACGAAAGGCCAAGATGAAAACAGAAAGTTGGAGATTTGGGGTATGAAAAAGACGACGGGAGTGACGGGTCAAGGAGCTGTCAAAAGCATCAGGACCGGGGAGTCGGTTCCATTTTCTTTCCTTCAGAGCCCCATCGCCACGTCCGAAAACAAGAGCCGTGACGAGACAGGGTGCAGCTGAGCTTCCCGTATACAGACTAGTCTACCACCCCGCATCCGCTGGATGTCGTTGAGCATGTAGCGTATCCACCTCGCTGGGACAGTTGGGTTCGTGCGTCTGGAGACTGAGGTTGCTGGATGCCAATAGAAATAGAAATGTTGGCCACGGCGATCCACCAGCGATCCCAATAGATAACACCCTAGCCCTTGGGCAGCTCTGCCAACCAAGCCAGGCACTTCCAGGGAGGAGCCTCTAGTGGAATAGTCTGGGGTTGAAATCTGGGGGTCTGGGGTCTGGGATTGACGACGGCGGAGCCAGGGAAAGTGAGAAACCTGGGGATAACCCACACACCACGGACAGAAATGCCAGGAGGGGGAATTCCTCCCTTGAAAAGTGCTAGGATGCCGCCATAGATGGACGAGCAGGCGTGTCCTCTTATGCGAAGTTCGGGTTTCGGGGATAGCTCTGAACACGGCACTTCGTCTCGACAGCACAAAATGCACGATGTTTTTGCCCGTCCCTCCAGTCACCTTGATCGGCCCAAGCCGCGTGCGACAGGCATCCCCCCAACCGATTCGTCAATGGTAAAACTTGCCAGAGGAGGCCAATGGTGTGGACCGGAGGATTAGTTCACCCCGCAGGACACACCAGCTCCAAGCAGCATCCACCGCTTCCACTTCCCCAGGAACTCCACCAGCTCCAGAATGTGGATAGAAGTGCTGTATCACGACCTCACCGATGTGGGCGTCTGACAAATATGCCAGATGGCCTTGTTTTCCAGAGGCTGATATCCAGCGGTGGTGAGAGCACGGGAAGAACGCTGATAGTGATGTAGCACCGGCTGAAGAAGTGCTCGATAGACCGACGGCTTTTGACGAGTGATATTCCGCCTTCTCGAAGACCCGAGGAACAACCCGAGGTCCCCTGGGTAAAACGGCCAGGCCGCAGGGGTTTTGGCGAATCCTCGGCTGCAGGCCAGATTCATAACGTCTTAGCAAGCCGTCACATCCGTCAAAGCCGAGGTGGGAAAATCTCGGCTCAAGGCCACGCGCCGCCACCGCTGTCATGCAGTTGCAATACGGGCTGCCAATGTTTTCCCCAGGACATGGCCGTCGTGCTAGTCTAAAGAAGCGCGCGTCTTGGCATGTCAGTTTGCGCCGGTCACCAGCCTGGCTCCATCTGTTGTTTCCAGGCTCTTGTCACTGAAGACTAGCCAGTGGATGGTGACCATTCAGCAACCAGACCTGCCTTTTTGCCAGAGGGTCCGTCTTGTTGGTGGTGTGGGGTTCTGGGCTAGTGGTAGCGTTGACTTCCCCGCATCTAAGGAGAAAAGCCAGCTAAATTGGCGCGGATGAGGGGGCTTGTTGAGCAGGGATTCCGCAGGTCGGACAGGGATGCGTGATAAAAAGTCTGGAGTCGACCTCGGCATTCAGTAGTGTCACCGATGGGTCAGAAAGAGAAGCAGAGAGAGAAGCAGAGAGAGACAGGGAGAGAGAGAGATGTTGTTCTGGACAACATTTCATGGACTGATGACGGAGGTGGCCGACCTTGAGAGTGGGCCGGACTAAGAAGAAGTCGGGAGGCAGTAAACATGATGAGAATCCAAAAGTGTTTTCTAGGATTCTGTTCGGCAATCCTGGGTTCGCATTGAGAGCCACCTTTGAGCTGATATTTGACAACGACGACCAAACAAGGAGCATCCTGCTACAAACGGAAGCCCACTGGATGCCACGTTTTTGTTGCTGACACGCAGGGAATAACCTGCTGGAGGGTGTTTGAACGCATTCATTCGGCTGGTCGATCACAACGCTACGCTTTCTTGGGCTCAGAGGACGGAGCGGAGGAGGCATCATCGGACGGAGGAGGGACTGGCCTGCCAAGAGAGACTTGGGAAGAAGAGTCAACAACAGTATCACGACATATCTGATGGGCTGAGACCTACGTCGGTCCCAGAGGTAGTACGATGTGACAATCAAGAAGGGCAGCGCAACCATGAGGCTCGTGACCTTTCTCGCCACACGCTTGTACTCCTTGCTGTTGATGTCCACCGGCTGCTTTGGCTCCATTGTAGGTGTCCCAACGCCAGGGCGGCGCACAGCAGACGGTCTCGGCACGGTCGTCGGTGCGACTGGTGGGTTTACCACAACATTCGGCTTCGACTGGGTGTGGTCGACGGGAGGGACCTGGGTTTCTGTCTTTTTCGCGAATCTCGACGTCTGCTTGGGCGCGTCCGAGAAGGATGGGGAAGAAGTCGTAAAGGTTCGTCTCGACAGAGCTTGTTGCTGGAACAAACGTCTGCAGCTTTGGTACGGGAGCTGCCCGTTGAGCTTTGGAGGGGCCATGACGCAAGGCTGGATATTCGAGAGGAGGGATACGGCCGAAGGCGACGACTGTGGAAAAGGTCAGGTCACCATGATTGACATGACTGAGAACACAAGCCAGGGGAACCAACAATAACAGAAACAGAGAAACGGAGCCGGGGAGGGGGGGCAAGTGGTGCTTTGTAGGCGATCAATCAGGTTGGAAGCATGGCTGCCCTGCAATTCTTTTTGGAGAAGCTCTTGGAGAAGAACATTCGCGCATTCTAGCGCGTCGGGCCCACATCTATGTGCACGGGCCACGCTCGGGAAACCAACATCAAGGATATCTCCAATTCTTACTTCTTCAGATATTCGCAACTCTTTGACTTATCTTATTTCTCAGTCTTTCTTTTCCACCTTTCTCATAACTTCATGATTTCATCCAATTACACACAATTCCAATTGGAGACATCCTTGAACGTTTCACCCGCGGCCACTTCTCACCCCCGTCAGCCTCTAACGCCATTCAACCTCGAGGCCTCAAGCCAAGTCAACATGGCGGCATGGATGATGGCCTTCCCCAAATTCCACCGATCGCCCTCTTAAGTCTTAACCTTCTCAACCTCAACGGCAATGGCCAATGACGCTCTCCTGGTTGAGATCCTTGCAACAGTCCTTGAACGTCTGGCGCTTGTTTCTGTCCACGGCGCAGATCTATATGCCGAGCGTCAGCGTGTCAGCCTCCACATGCCCGTCTGGCTGTATATGTCAGGTACTCACGTTGTTATAAGTTTTGTATCCCAGCTTCTTGCAGCAATCCAACGTCTGTGTCTTGAGCAGATATCCCTCCCTGCTGTTCATACACATGCAGTCATCTGGCTGAAGATACCAGCTTCCTGGGCACTGGACCCCTTGCTGTGCAAGCGCACCACCGAACAGACCAACTGTGATGAGAGCGAGAGAGAACTTCATTTTTCTTCTGGCAACGGAGAGAAGTCGTTGTTATTAAAAGACAAGAGTACAGATCACATCATCAAACGGGCAAACCACGTCAATAAATACACCTCACTGCCATCCCCTTTCCAACCGGGGAACTGGAAAGCAGCTCCTTCATAACTTTCCTTCCACCGACCATCAATTTATCCACAATTTCGCCCATGACACCCAGATCACCATCAACGCAACGACGATGATGCATTTTCACTATCGGTGCTGCAAGTCAGCGGCGCTCTCGAGGCCGGAGCTAACACTCGGTAACTACACCGCCACCATGACCAGCTGTTTTGTTGTCTCGAACAGCAGAAAAATAGCTTCTTCAACATCAATCCGAAGGGCCAAGACAGTTCTGGCCTGTGTTTTGGCCAGGAACCCCTCTTTATTGTAGCAAAAACACTTAAGCCGGGTAAATACACCAGCCACTTCACTGGCCGAACCAGGGCTGGCTAACCTCTAGCTCACACACGAACCACTCGTCCCGAACCGTTCCCTTCGCGCCGCGTCCCTGGGAATGGGTTCAACAAGGCCGGAAGCGCTCCTCTGAGGTTTGGTTGAGCTCCACCGCCACGTGTACGGGTATATGAGCTTGCGCAGGTTTTTGATGACGCAAAGCAAAAATAGAAACTGCGAAGCGCACGTATCATGGTTGCTGTATTCATGTCCTCCCGGGGTTGATGCGAATACAGTTGGTCTGTGGTCTGACAAAACAAGATACTGTCTCGAGCAACGCACGGCACTGGACGCTTAAACTTGCGTTGCTGGCTTGACCTCGGTGACTTTGTGGGTTACAAGCTAGAGATTCCTTTCCAGCTGACATCGGTAATGATAGCCGAGATAAAAATAAGAAAAAAGACAAAAAAAATCAATAGTTTTGTCTGAGGCAAACTTCAACCAAGCTTCGTTGACGTCTGAGAACCTGAGACAAACTCGTTCGGCACCCAATGGAAACTCTGGCAGACAGACGGCTTGACAGGCCGTAGTACACGGAACGATCGTGGCAGGAACCACTGCATGTCTCGTTTACCTCTTGAGATCGTTGGTTACACATCCACAAGAAGAATGCAATGCATTCGATATAAGCCCAGGGAATTCTACCCGGATGTCACAGCGGCAGCGGAATCGAATCGCACGAGAAATCGATATGTGAAAAGTTCCCAGGAGGTGGAGAAAAGCGATGCCGGTGGCGGACAATATTCACTCTTGGACTTCACCCTGCAAGCTGGTAAAAGTACATGCTCTTCTACCTGCAAAGGAGCAAGAGCAATTAGCACTTCTTCACCTTCTCCCCAGCAAATGGCGAAATCATCTCAAATTCCCTACTCGGTTCCACAAACTCTACTCCCTCCAGCTGATGATATCTGGGACGGAGTCACTCACGCGGAGATATTCACTAGTCTTAATCAACTGCCACGGGCAGGCACAGGCCCGACATCGAGTTTGACACAAGAACGCCTCACCATGAAAAAAACAAAAAGAATTCTTCTTCCCGGGCTTTCTTGCTTGTCTCGGAGGGATGACTGCAGAACAAGTTCATTTCATTTAACTCGCTGCACCTACCCTCGTTCAGGTCAATCTGTCGACCACCTTCCTCCATCCCTCTCACCTCCACAACGAAGCGAAAGCTTCTCGAGGGTGATACAAAGAAAAGACCGGGGCCTCCCCCTGAGCTAACCCTGTCAACGCTCGATATGCGCTTCATGCCGTGCGCATTCGCCTCATTTCTGGCCTTGCGCGGTGGCCAGCTTGGCTTGGCCGCTGCTACTCCTCCGAGGAATGGCAGCATCGCAAACAGCCCTCCTGAGCCGAGACTTGATGGGAAAATCACCCCCAAGGTCATGATCGTCAACATGGCAAGTACCTACCCCACAACCCAACTTCACCAAAGCTAACCCGCAGTCCAGTTTGCCCCCGAAGCCCAAGTCTGGTACGACAACATGCCCCTCAACAGCCACGGCAACCTCCTGGCCGTCAACATCACCATCCCCGGCCTCTCCCCACGATACCCCCACGTTCACTGCAGAGAAGACCTCCAAGTCTGCCAGGTGACCACCTGCGAAGGCGAAATCAACGCCGCCTCGTCGGCCATGGCCCTCCTCCTCTCCCCCAAGTTCAACCTCACAAAGACATACTTCCTCCTAGCCGGCATAGCAGGCGCAAACCCAAAGTACTCCACCATCGGCGGCGTAGCCCTGGCGCGGTACACCGTCCAAGTAGCCCTCCAATACGAATTCGACGCCCGGGAGATGCCAGACAACTTCACGACGGGGTATGTTGCTTATGGCACCACGCAGCCGGAGGAGTACCCCAAGATTCTGTACGGGACAGAAGTGTTTGAGGTGAGCAACGCGCTGCGGGACGCGGCGTTTAACTATGCTGTCAGGGCGAATTTGAGCGATAACGAGGACTCGAAGAAGTACCGGGCGAGGTATAAGCCGGAGGGGAATATTTTTGCCAAGGCTTCGAGCGGGCCGGAGGTGGTCAAGTGTGATACCGTCACGAGCGATGTTTATTACTCGGGGACATTGCTGAGCGAGGCGTTTGAGAGGACGACGGGGGTTTGGACGAATGGGACGGGGAGGTACTGCATGACGGCGCAGGAGGATAATGCGGTGCTGGGTTCGTTGGTGAGGATGGCGGTTTATGGGGCTGTGGACTTTTCGAGGGTTGTTGTTATGAGGACTGGTGAGGTTTTTTGTTTTGTTTTGTTTTGTTTTGCTTTGTTTTGTTTTGTTTTGGTGAGAGAAGCTCGGCTGATGAGGTTGTGTTTGTTACAGGGTCTAACTTTGATCGTCCTCCTCCTAACGTCACTGCCTATGAGCATTTGCTTGTTCTCAAGCAGAATGGCTTCGAGGTTGCGATTCAGAATCTCTATCTTGCGGGGATTGAGATTGTGAATGGGATTCTGAAGGATTGGGGGGCGGTTTTTGACAAGGGGATTAAGCCTTGCAATTATATTGGTGATGTGCTTGGGTCTTTGGGTGGTGAACCAGATTTTGGCCCGGGGAGTGAGACGAAGGGGGTGGGGTTTAGGCCTCCTGGGAACAGCACGACAAGAGCAATAGTATAGGGTGCTAGTTGCTGAGGTTCGGGGGGGCAGTTATCCCGAGATATGCTGGTTGACTAATCAATGGGAGATGGTATCACACATCGACGTGTTGGATCGTGATATGTTTGTGGTGCTGGCGGCGGATGGTTTGCAGGTGAGCGGCATCCAATGAAGAGTGAGGTTGAGAGAGATGGGGCATGTATGTGGCTGTAACACGATGCATCTCGGGAATCTAAACAGGAGAGAGTTCCCGGAGATGATGTGTAGGAAGCTTCAATGGGGAGCCGTTGCTGCCAAGACCTGGCTGCAGTGGTTCGATGCGCTAAAACCCCGGACCAAGCCCTCCGCCGTTGAGCTCAACCCCGGCAATCATTCACCAGCGCCCCTGTCACCGCAACAACGAAAACATCGAAACTCCATCTCGCATCCTCTCAAAACAAAAGAGAAGAGAGCAAGCGCATCGTCATATCGAGACCAGCATGGGATATCTTTACTCTGGGATCATATCCTGAGGATATCCATACCATTTCCACCCCGTCCACGCCAGCCATGTCCCTTGTTCCCTACCACGAGCGCGAAGGTCGCGAGATTGTTCTGTACGTCATTCCCCCACCAAAACCATCTGGGGGCAGTCCATGCATGCCACTGGGACTCCCGTCACCCCCACGACAGCATCACCTACTGCAATGTGTCTCATTGCTCTCTTGAACACTTTCCCCGTCAAGCTCCATGCCTCGCGACTCTGGAAAAAAAAACACACAAAGACTGATAAACATTCCTGCGCAGCCGTCACCACAACGCCATCGTCGTCCGCGACCCCACCTCGCAGCGTCTCGAGATCCGCGGCCTCGAACTGACAAAATGTCCCACCTGCCACCAAAGCCTGCGAACATCATCCCCCGAGAGGCGCTTTGAGCCCGCGACGAGCCATGAAACCTACGTCAATCCCGATTACTTCCGCATGCTGCGCGCCGGCCAGCATCGACGGAACCACACGCAGCCTCTCCCGCCACCGTCGAGTCCTATCCGGCGGTTGGTCGAACCGTTTCCGGCCTCGGTGTCTGATGAAGACGGGAGCGAGCTTGGACGGCAAGACGCCGAGTCTGTGAGGAGCTCACCGGCGCCTCACCAGGGCGGCGGCCGCATTCGACGAGAGGCGTTCAGCCCGAATTACTTTAATACTTTCTTTATCGAGGAGCGAGAGCTTGGCCGAGGCGGCAAGGGAGTTGTCTTGCTTGTGCGGCACGAGATTGACGGCTGCTTTCTGGGAGAGTTTGCCTGCAAAAGGGTACCAGTGGGAGATGACCACGCATGGCTTGAAAAGGTGTTGGTAGAGGTTGAGCTGCTTGCGAAGCTCTCCCATCCCAACCTTGTCTCCTACCGGCACGTCTGGCTTGAGGACTATCAGACCAGCCAGTTTGCGCCTGTAGTTGCGTGCGCATTCATCCTGCAGCAATACTGCAATGGCGGCGATCTGCTACACTACGTCATTGGCGACATGCCGAGGGAGGCCACGAAGGAGCAGCTCAAGGCCCAGATGCGCCGTCGCTCCAAGGCCCAGACAGAACGTCCCAAGATGCAGCGTCGCTTGCCCCCTGAGGAGATTTACTCGCTCTTCAAGGATATTACGTCCGGCTTGGCCTATCTGCATGCTGCAAACTACATCCACCGCGACCTGAAACCTAGTAACTGTCTGCTGCATCGCGAGGGGGCTCATTTGGTTTGCCTGATTAGCGACTTTGGGGAAGTCCAACCGGAACATGCGGTTCGTAAGTCGACCGGTTCGACGGGTACGATCTCGTACTGCGCGCCGGAGGTTCTCAAAAAGGATGTCACGGGGAGGTACGGAAACTTTACCACCAAGTCGGACATCTTTTCGTTGGGGATGATTCTGTATTTCATGTGCTTTGGCAGGTTGCCCTACCACTTTGCCAACGCGGTGAATGAGGAGTTGGAGGATATCGACCAGCTCCGCGCCGAGATTACGGACTGGAAGGGGTTTCACGATGAGCGAAGGGAGCGGCCGGATCTGCCGCACAAGCTGTATCAGTTACTTCAGAAGCTTCTGGCGGTTAATCCGCTCGAGCGGCCTACTGCTAACGAGGTGCTTGGTGCGATGAAGGGGGAGATGCCGTTGGATGGGGTGAGCGGGATGCGGGGGGGGAGGAACAACTCGGACGGGATGGGGGGGCATAGGATTCAGAATTTGGAGGAGCCGGGTCTGATGAGGCCGGAGGGGACGAAGCAGGCGAGGGTGAATTCTCTTACGGAGGAGGATGAGTTTGCTGCTGTTTCGCAGACGACTTCGGCGGTTTCACTTTTGCAGAAGAGGATGATGAGGGCTCCGAGGCATAGAGGGTCGGGGGGGGAGTTGACTTTGGGGGGCAGGAGGAGTGAGGATGATTTGCCGGAGGGGGAGGCGGCGGCGGCGAGCATTACCACGCCTTTGTTGATGCCGCCGCCTACTACTGCGCTGGAGAGGGTGAGGAATGGGGCTGTGCTGGCGCAGTGGAGGGTGAGGAGGTGGGGGGGGGAGAATGAGGTTCTGCTGAGGGTGGGGGTGTTTGTGGGGAAGATGGTGAGTCTGAGTTGGGTTTGTTGGCCTTACAGTTCTTCTGTGGTGGTGATGGGGTTGTTGGTGGGGATGGCGACGGTGGATTTGGTTGGGCTTAGCCGGGGGAGGGGGGATAGGGAGGGAGATGGGGGTGGGGTTGTTGGGGGGGAGGGAGGGGGAGCTGATGATGGGCGTGGTAGTCCTGTTGTTATTAGGGTTGGACCTGATGGTAGTCCGAGGGTTGTGCACCCGGTTGGTGGTGGTGTAAGGAACTCGGGCTGGATGGTAGGATGGAGGAGGAGTTGGGTGTTGCTCGGGGCGCACTTTGTTGTGTTATGGGTTGCGTCCCGTGCTGCGGTCCTTTGTGCGGCGGCGGTGCCGATTGTGAGGAGGGGTGATGAGGAATGGGAGGGTTGGTTGTGATGTCGCCTTGTTTTGTTTCGGATCTTGAGGTATCCGAACATTGGGTCCACTTTAGTATGATGTTGACGACAGACGAAAAGGCCAAAGATCAGAAGCGGGCGGGACAAGGTTTCGGATTTACACCAGACGGGCTGTGACATGGGATGGCATTAATGTTATAGAACGGGTAGGTGGGAGGGTAATTATCTTTTGAGCGAGTAAATTTGAGTGCTGAAAAGGGAGTCAGTTGACCAGTTTCTTAGGAGTACTTTTGGGTGGTTTCAATATCTTAGGGGGGGTAGGTGTATACGAAGGGTTTGGTATGGCGTTTATCGGACACAAGTGGATGGCTGACCTGGATGAGCGCGGGCTGTATGAATGGATGGCCCGTGGGGATCTGCCTGGGTACCTATGGTCATCATCGTCGCCCCAGCTCGAAGAGAACTGTCAAATAGCAATGTATGCCAGTGATGATAGGTGTTCATCGCCACTAGGTTATCTACCGGCAACGCCTCGTTACAAAGTAATAGTAGTTCTTGCACAGACGACTCCGTCATGTCGGCACCTCGGGAGTCGGGAAGGGGTATAATGAGGAACCGTTACCAACCTACCCACCTGTCCGATATCGATGGCACAGACGGTATAGCATTGAGGAGGGAATGAAAGGGGTGGAGCAGCAGACGAGAGAAGTGAGGGGTATGGTCAATGTGTGTGTGTGTGTGTGTTTGTGTGTGACTAGGACCTGGCATGTGGTTTGGTGATGGTGTTGGGAGGGAAGTGGTGAGCCATACATACCTACTGCTGGCCATGGAGGATGACTATGTTGAATAAGGCGTGTTATCAAAACCCTGGGTAGGTATGATTAGTCTGCTTTCGACTATGGGGTCCTACGCCACGAAGTTAAAAGCAGAGGCATGCCCACCTTGGCCCCCTCTTTCTTCACGACTTCGACTCTTGTCCACGACTTTCTTGAACCACTTGTCAGTTCCACCACCTCCCCGTGTCTGGCTTGTGCCCGCATTGGCTCTTTGCGAGTGCGGCAGCAGCAAAAAAAAAAAAAAGTTTCCACATTTGACGACTGCCACTTACCTCACCTGCTTTTTGCGGCTCAGTTACCGTGTCATCAAGTCCGGAACTTGGAAATAGAGACGACAGCAAATCTTTGCTTACCTACCTTATCAAATATCTTTATCCCCACCTACCTACCTACGTATAGATAAGTTGATTTGTCTTGTTGTTTTGGCAGATCACAGGACGCAAGTGTAACATACCTACTACTACATACCCTGGGAGAATGTGCACCCTTAGAATCATCATTCACCACCGCTGCGGGCATAGGATTACGAGTTTGTGTGAGAGCTGCGGTATGTTTATGTCTATCTTGTTTTTTCATGGTTTGGAATCAGGTTGCTGACTTAAAGATAAAAAAAGAAAATGTCGAGTGTGGTGGTGTGAATGGCAGGGTTGAAGAGGTTGTGTCGAATAAATACCCCTGTGCTGTGGGTGGGTGTCCTTATTGGGGGAGGTTTGATTAGCTTGGTGAGGACGTGAGGAGAGGCTGGGGGTTGCGGGTTGGGTTTCTGTCCTGTTTTTATGGGAAAAAGAGGGAGGGTGGTGGTGGGTGGTTAATATTCTGATGTCCTTGTTGGACATGAAGTGGTTGCTTATGTCTTTTACTTAGGTAGTCGGTCTCTAAAAACTTTTCTGTCTCGTCCAAACATGGTTAGCCCAAAATCAGGCTCGCTTCACCCTCGGCTCACCCTCGGCTCACCTTGAGCTCACCACCGCTCACCCAAGCCCTTTATGGGCATTGAAGACCTCGTTTTCCTCCTTATCGCTTCCCACAACTTCTATCGGTTCAGTGGCCCACAGTGGCTTGTATCGCTGATAAGCCCTGTTGAGTCCCTCGTATTCGATTGATTCCAGTGGGTGAGAACGCTGTGGCTGCCGGGTCCTGGGCCGTTGAGAACGCTGTGGCTGCCGTGGCTTCAATCTGTTGAGAGTTCTGACAGAGAGCACTGTGGCTCGCTGTGGCAGCTGTGGCAGAAAACTCTGGCTCGCTGTGAGCTAACCAATCAGAAGAGGACCGATGGACCGGTGCGTGGAGATAGCAGCCAACTCTATGTCTCCTACAATCCACTTGTCCGAGTCTCCTCTACCCGGCTTGGTGACAAAGGAGCTTGGACTCTTCCCAGAACCGATGCCACTTTGGAAAGTTTTTGTGTGCTTGATTGCGGAGTCCACCCCTTCCCTCCTAGGGTGAGTCTGCCTCTCATGACCTGGCTAAGGCTCTTCCCGGTCCTAGAACCCCGGGATTCTCGCGCCGCGGCGCCGTGGGCGTTGATGGGCGTTTTCTTCTGCAGCCTGTCCCTGCGGTAGATTCCAGTTTTTCTCCTCTAATTCCTTCGCGAGCCAGTACTCGTCCAGCCTTCCCGTTGAAAGAGCCAGTTAATTGATGTCGTTGCTTCCTCCTTTTGGCCCAGAGCTGTCTCAATATGAGCTCATCTCTGACCCTCCTCAATCTCAATCTCGCTTAGGGTAAATAGAAAGGAAGCAGTAAATGTACTAGCAGAGGGTGCGAAGGGCAGGATGGCGGGTTTTTGGCGTCGTTACTGCAGCGTCTTCGACTGCCAGGCTCACAACGGCGAAGGAGTCTGGTGGTTTGTTCCCTAGGGCTCGGAGGCCTCCGTCCTCAATGTCCTTCCCCCTTTCCCTATTCAAATTGAATCACTCTCGGCATATCCTCGGGAATAGCGCTTCGACGCAGACACGCAGCTCAAGGAGATGACGGGCAGGTTGTCGGGAGAAGGGCCTTACGGCTGCGCTATATGAGCTTACAGGATACCAAGCTTGGCATGCAATGTACAAGATCGTTATCATCTACCGTGACCTGCTCCTCCCGTTCCCGCCAATGTGCGGCTGGTAGAACGTGCAAACTCCTAGCCTACACACGTAGTGTACTCCGCGGGGAACGCTCGTCTCCCTACCAGCCAACTGTCTGTTACTCGAAACGCCGCAGTAGCATGGCGGGCTGTTGGGATCGTTGCCTCGGTGGTCTGCGAAACAAAGAAACTTGCCGCAAGGCTGCCATTTGTAGTAGGGACGACCTGCGTTTCCCTTGCGATTCGAATATCGAGTGATGAACCTCTTGCTAGGCCGTTCGCATAGGCGAGATAAAGCTAGGGTGAAGGTAAGAAACGTTAAGAAACGACTAAATAAATAAATAAATAAAGCTCTATGCTCTCTTTACATCTGCTTGTTCCAGCCGCTGCCAACTCAGCCGCGGTGCCAGCAATTCAGCCCCCGCAGCCTTGTCGGCCTGGGCTCCTAGATAGCTCGGATTCCTCTTCCAACCACACCCTAGCCCTATCTCACTGCCGTCTCGAATACCATATTGCACCCACTGCATCCGCTACATCAGCTGCATCTGCGCCGTCATGCCCGGCAGCGACATCCGCCTGCTCGCCCTTGACGGCGGCGGCGTGCGCGGCCTGTCTTCGCTCCTGATCCTCCAGCAGCTCATGACCGCCATCGATGCTGAGTCGCCACCTAAGCCCTGCGACTGTGACGGCTGTGGCGGCGTCACCATATATATACCACTGGAGCGAGCCAAGCCAGGAAGCTTGGCTCACTTGTAGCTTTTGATAGCAATCACAACAGGTTTGGCGCAGTGGTCTGCCCTGCCGTGACAGCGACTACTTCGACATGATCGGCGGCACCAGCACCGGCGGCCTTATTGCCATCATGCTAGGCCGTCTGCAAATGACCGTCGACAACTGCATCCACGCCTATGCTTCACTGTCCGATAGCGTTTTCGAGAAAAAGAGCCGCCGGGTTACGATTAAAGGCAAGCTCCAGGGTCGGTTCGACGCCGCCGAGCTCGAGCGAGCCGTGAAGAAGATCCTGGTAGAGCGCGGGTTCGACGAAAACGCACTACTCAAGGACGCTCCCGATGCGCCTTGCAAGGTGTATGTTTTATATCGCCTTTTCGGCTTGTACGCTGCTAACCTATTAGATTCGTCTGCGCGACAAGCAAAGAAACTAACGACACCGTCTGCCTAACGAGCTATCGATCCCCCCGTGGCGGCACCGACCTCCTGAATTCTACAAAAATATGGCAGGCGTGCTGCGCTACGTCTGCCGCCACAACTTTCTTCGACCCCATTGCCATCGGCCCTTTTGATGAGGAATTCGTCGACGGCGCGCTGGGAGCAAACAACCCTGTCTACGCGCTGTGGACCCAGGCCCGAGATGTGTGGGGTGATCAGCTGCGGGGCAGGCGGCTTAAATGCGTGGTTTCGATCGGCACAGGAGTACCTGCGCTGAAGCCGGTGCGCGACGACGTCTTCGGGATCTGGGCTACCCTAAAAGAACTTGCGACCGAGACGGAAAAGACAGCTGAGCAGTTCCGCCGCGACCACTCGAACCTCGACGACGAAGGACGCTATTATCGCTTTAATGTCGATCACGGACTCGAGGATGTCGGTTTGGAAGAGTCGAAGAAGAAGAAAGAGATTGCGGCGGCGACTAGGCGCTACGTTGCGTCGCAGCGCGTAGTCAAGCAGATGAAAGCGTGCGCAAATAACCTTGCGGGACGAAAGTGTTAGTCTAGTTTTTATTAGCTTTACTCCATCGTTTCCTAGTTCCTATTCCCCATTAATCCGATCGGTGCTAGATTATGGCCGCTACCAGACGATATTCACACTACGGGGCGTGCCGGTATCGAGTAAATTTGTTGATAGACCGTCCGACACTGCCGAGCTCGAACGATATCTCCTGCCGCATTCCCGGCGGAGTCACGGACGCAAGATATTTGTTCTCTACGGACTTGGTGGCATCGGGAAGACACAGCTGGCTGCCGACTTTGCTCGACGCCATCAAGCTACGTTCAGTTCGGTCTTCTGGCTAGATGGTAGGTCGGAGGACCGACTGAGACAGAGTCTTGCTGGCTGTGTAAGCAGGATACCAGAAGGTCAGATTCCAGACAGGAGCAAGAATCGCGCCTTAAATACCGAGGACGATCTTAATCTCGTGGTGATGGATGTGTTAGAGTGGCTTGCGCGGCCGGACAATACCGACTGGCTGCTAGTCTTCGACAACGTCGACCAAGACCACGAGCAAGGCGGGTCGACAGGCACATACGATATTCGGCAGTACCTTCCGGGCGATCACGGGTTGGTGCTGATTACTACACGTTTATCAAGGCTAGCACAGCTCGGTAACTCGAAACGACTGAACAAGGTGGACCAAGAATTGGGTACTACTATATTTACGCAGTGGTATGGGCAACAATTGGGTAGGTTTTAACTTAGTAGTTTCAAGGCTGAGGCTGATAGGTGGCAGTTATGGACGAGACTGCGACCGAGCTGTTCGGTTTGCTCGATGGCCTGCCGCTTGCGCTGGCTCAGGCTGCGTCATATCTCCGCGAGACCGGGCTCGACATTACGTCGTACGTTCGGCTCTACAAGCAGCAGTGGGACGACTTGATGAGGCTTGACAGCGAGTCTAGCTTACCGCTAGTGGATTACGAGCAGGGAAGTATTGGGACAACGTGGACGATATCATTCAAGGCAATCGAGGCGAGGAACGGGAACGCCTCGAATCTGCTGCGGCTCTGGGCTTTTATTGACAACAAAGACTTATGGTTCGGTCTACTGCAAGCTGCGGC
This sequence comes from Podospora pseudocomata, assembly GCF_035222375.1. Lineage (NCBI taxonomy): Eukaryota > Fungi > Ascomycota > Sordariomycetes > Sordariales > Podosporaceae > Podospora > Podospora pseudocomata. Next base: position 1,651,205 of record NC_085889.1, on the reverse strand, counting down.
ATACGGTGGGGAACAATGGCCCGGATGGCTCTGCGATATAGCGTGCAACGAAGTCAGGTTCTTGGACGCAGCGAGACTGCTGCTCCGCTACTCGATGATCGAGGCCCGAGAGTCCGTGCAGGGTAGCGGCAGCGGCAGCGGCAGCAGCAGCTACAGCATACACCCGGTGGTGCACAGGTGGACGTCGCACATACAGGATGACAACGAGAAAAGACTGTTTCTGCAGCTGGCGGTGATGGTGGTTGGATTCTCAGTACCCGACAGCAAGACTGAGGATTATTGGGTGCTCCAGCGGCGGCTTCTCCCGCATGCGGAGAGATGCTCATGGTGGGCTGGGGGGTTCCGGGGGGGGGAGAGCGACTTCGAAGGCATTAATACCACCGGCGCAACACATATGTTGGGCATCCTTTACAAAGATCAGGGCCGACTAGGGGAAGCCGAGGCGATGTACCAGCGGGCGCTGGAAGGCAAGGAGAAGGCGCTCGGGCCGGATCACACATCGACTCTCGAGACGGTTAACAATTTGGGCCTCCTTTACGTAGATCAGGGCCGACTAGGGGAAGCCGAAGCGATGTACCAGCGGGCGCTAGAAGGCAAGGAGAAGGCGCTCGGGCCGGATCACATATCGACTCTCAATACGGTTAAAGATTTGGGCCTCCTTTACCAAGATCAGGGCCGACTAAAAGAAGCCGAGGCGATATACCAGCGGGCGCTAGAAAGCACGGAGAAGGCGCTCGGGCCGGATCACATATCGACTCTCAATACAGTTAACAATTTGGGCCTCCTTTACGTAGATCAGGGCCGACTAAAAGAAGCCGAGGCGATGTACCAGCGGGCGCTAAAAGGCAAGGAGAAGGCGCTCGGGCCGGATCACACATTGACTCTTTGTCACGAAGTGGCCAAACGAGAGACAATGCTGCAAGGCTACACTCAATTGACGAGATACTAAGCTAAAGAAGAGAAAAAGGAAAGGAAGGCTTTGCCTGGCCTGGCCTGCGAGGAATTTAAGGTGCAAGGCTGCAAGGCTCGGTGGGGCAGGGCAGGTGAATGATAAGATAAGGTCAGGGTGCCAGTGCCAGTGCCATGACACTCTTGTTAAAATGCAGCATTTATTCATGGAATTTTACAGCACTTGTTTATGGAATTCTCCGCCCACATTGTTCTCAACGGCTCACCCACAGCGCTCTCAACGGCTCGCCCACAGCGCTCTCAACGGCTCGCCCACAGCGCTTTCAACGGCTCGCCCACAAGTGTTCTCAACGGCTCCCAGGACTCCTCACCGGATCTCCGGACAAGCTCTTGACCGGACCTCCGAACAATGAGAGATATGAGAAGCATCATGAGCGACTCGAGCACCTCATCAATGAGATCATAGATTCAAGTTACTGAATAAGGATGATAAGGGAGTTCAGGTGCTCATAAAGAGCCCTCTTCCAATTGCAATGGTTTTTTCTGCTTCTTTCTCTCCTTAAGAAACAATAAGTCAAGACAGTCAATAAGATTGATCATTTACAGTATTTTATGAGACTACAACATCTCAGTTCACTACTCTCTGTATTTGCAGGTAATACCTGTTGCACTTTCTTCCTTCGACAACCGCGTCGTCGTACTCAGCAGCACAGTCCGACACTCGCCAAGTTCTTGGGTAACTGCTTCACCCTCCTGAGACCCCTGTAGCTACAGTGCTCTCAGCGACCCCATTCTAACAACTCTCAATACGGTTAACAATTTAGGCCTCCTTTACGTAGATCAGGGCCGACTGTTACGTCCCAAGCGTAATACCCCTATACAGGAACCACTGGGTGGTACCTGTCAGATAACACGATGCACTCTTGAGGGTGAATATCATGGGGGTTGCAACAGTGTGATTGTATTGCTTGTCCTTGTGTGTGCTCCTGTTCCTTCAAAGCCTGAGAACCTCAATTATATCTATACATGGTGACAGCATTGGTGGCAAATGGTACCATGTCCAGCTGAACTGGTTACGTCAGTTTCAGCTTCCATGAGCTCCTATTCAGCTTGGTTGACCAGAACCCTTTTCTGTCTGACACACCCCTCAGATCTAGCCGAGCCTGGATCTGGACCATACCATTTAGAATCTAGGTCTTTGGTTCTGTGACCCTATTTGCTGGAGGAAACGCTGGTGGAGTGGACTGCTCAGAGCTTTAGTCAAGCCGTCAGCTGTCATACTGTTTGAGGGTGTGTATTCGATTTTTATCGTTTTGCGGTTGACCTCCTGTCGAAGCCAATGGTTGTGAATATCCACATGCCGGAGCTTGGTTTGCAAAGTAGCCATTTCTGCAGTCACCAGCCTAATGGTTTGCTTGTTATCACACTGAATGGTAATGTGGTGTTGATCTAGTTGAACTTTCAGTTCGTCAAGCAGACGATTTATAAATAACCCTTCTTTCGTAGCTTGTGCGAGGGCGAGGAGCTCAGCTTCGGTGGTTGAGGTGGTGACTGTGTCTTGCTTATTGGCTCTCCATCCAATTAGGCCGCCAAACAGCTTCATCGTGTAGGCTTGCGAGCTTTTCCGGTCGAGCGAATTATCAGCAAATGAGGCATCGCTGGCAACAACAAATTCGTCTTCACCCCCTAACCTCAACGCCAGTGTTCGAGTGTTATAGAGATAATGCAGCACTTGATCGGCTGCTTTATGGTGTTGTGGTCCAGGATTGGTGTTGAATCTAACCAGCCGTGATGCCGCAAATGCTATATCTGGTCTGGTAACCACTGCGGCGTATAAGATGGATCCAGTCTTTTGCTGGAATGCCGTGATCGACCGAGGCTCGGCCTTGCCCTCGTATGGCAGCAATTCTGTTGTAGCCATTGGGATCTTGACCTTTGTACTGTTGGTTTCTTTGCTAGCCAGGGTGACGATTTTTGTCGAAGTAGGCTGTCTGAGAAAGCCAAATCAGGCCTTTGGTTCTATCTCTGAGAACCTCAATCCCTAGGAACCATTGGAGGTCGTTTCCACCCGTTAATTGGTATCTTTGCCGCAGTTGTGATGCTAAGGTTCGAGCTGCAGCTGTATCCTTCTTTCGATAGGCAAACACAATGTCGTCAACATAGAAGAACACCAGAATTCCATTCCGAATTAGAATGCATGGTTCGTGCGGAACACTCTGAAATCCCAAGGTTTGTAAGGTCGTGGTGAGTTCCTTTTGCCAAAGCAGTGGAGACTGGCGCAGTCCATACAAGGCCTTCTTTAGCCTTAGGATCTTTCCAGGGGTTCGGTAGCCAGGAGGCATTCGCATGTAGATGGTGTCTTCAAGGTTGGCATTGACGAAAGCGTTGACTGCGTCGTATTGAACTAATTCAAGATCGAATCTGGCCGCAATAGCCATCATTGTGCGGAACGATCGGGCTGCCAGCGTGGCTGCGTAGGTTTCTTGTGCGGTGGGCTTCTGCTGATCGCCTCTGACTACCAATCTAGCCTTGCAGTTCTTGAAAGTGCCGTCCTGGTTGAATTTGTAGGTATAAACCCACATACAGTCTAGGGTTTGATGGCCTTGTGCCTGTGGATCCGACCTATCCACTTCGCACCAAGATTGCTTCTGTGCGTGGCTTTGGAGGTGCTCTTTTTTCAGCTTGCAAAAAAATTGAGGGCCGAATGGGTGGTGTTTCAGTTGGTACTGGTGTTGAAGAAAGCCAAAGAGGTGGGAGATTGCTGTTGTGATGGACTCTGTGGTTCTGTCCTTGAGGTAATAGTCCCAGGCTAGGCCAGACCACCTGTCTGTGACTAGGAGTAGGTATCTGTATCCCTTGAGACCTTCCTCAAAGTCATGGAAGTCGATTGCAAGCCGTAGACCGGGGCCTTCGTTGTGCTCTCTCGGTCGTCGTTGGATTTGCCGCTTGGCCTTCGATACTCCGCATGCATCGCACTGGACAGTGGTGGGCCCCTTGATTCGAACTCCTCGCGTGTGATGGACGAGTTGTTCTAGTGCCTGAGGGCCAGGGGTGGCCAAGCCGTAGGTGCCAGAGGTTGGCAATGGCTTTGTTTGGTGGCTTCTGGGTGTAGCTGCTGAATCGATTGCGCCGGGTGCAGAAGAAGGCTGCATTGGAGACAGTGGATGGTAGGTCTTCCAGAACATACTGGCCGTATCGATCCGTCAGATAGCAAAGGATAGAGTTGTTGGCCTTCCGAACACAGTTATTGCCAGGACTGTTATCCCACCACAAGCCTTGTTTTCGTAATTGTCGTAGAGATACAAGGTTGCAAGCGAATCCAGGGCAGTAGGCCGTATTCCGAAGCCGTAGAAAGTGTTGTTGTATTTGCTGTCGTGGCCGCCTTTGTTGTTGTGATCCCTGAATCTGGATATCCACATCTCCGTATCCATGAATTTGAACTGGGTGTTCGCCAGCCCAGAGGAAATCGCCGGCTGGGGCCTTGATGTAATTGGCAAATCTAGATATATGGTTAAAGACATGGATTGTGGTTCCAGAATCAAGGATAGCAGAATTTTTCAAAGGGTACTCAGCTGTGTGGAAGGCTCCCTTTGATACAACAAAACTGCCAGGGCAGCGGCCGACATTCCGGCCTAGTCAATTTGACTTCTTTTTCTTCAGATTTTCAACTTCCTTTTGAAGATCTGGATCTAAGAGGGCCTCTTTCACCCTCATCCGTACGTGTTCCCTTTCAACAAAGCCTTCAGGGGCTAGTTCAGGGAAAGCGTAGAAGCATTTTTCCAGATGGTGGAACTGGCCACAACAGGGGCATGTGGTTGTAGGTCTTCTGCCCTCTGGGGAGTTGGCTGTGCCCAAGGCTTTTCGCCTCTTTCTGAGTCTTTCGCCGTTCTTCGACCCAGAGCCACGCTGTCGTTTTTGGCCATTGTTTTGTCCCCCCCCATCACTACCAGGCTCGACTTCGCTATCAAGAGCGTCCTCCTGATTGGCATCTTTGGCTTCTTTGCCTGCAAAGGAGGGGCCGAACGAGCCTTTTGCTATCCGGCTGCCAACCGGTATGCGGGCTTTCGTCGATTGCCGCACCTCCTCCCGAAAGTCGTTGGCTACCATTCGGTAGGTCAGGGTTAACTGCGATGCTTTGGATAGTTTGTAAGATGTAACCCAGTGGCCGAGAACAGGCTTCACTGCATCTAGAAAATCGTAGAACCACGTCTTTGTGTGTAGGGCCTCAGGGACCCCTTTTCGCTGTGCTGTAGCTATGGCTTGCTCCCAGGATTCAGACCAGTTGATCAGGTCTCTGGGGGCTCGGAGCAGTGGCTTTGTGGCCAATCGGTAGGCTTCTCGAGCGTTTCGTAGAGCTTCGTCGTCACTGACTCCGGCTTGTGCTTTCAGGGCCGAATACCATTTCGTAACTGGCTCGATCGGATCACAGGATGTGAGTTGAAAGTGTGGGCTGATGGTCTTCAACATCCACTGCTTCAGTTGCTTGACGATTTCGAATTGTTGGCTGTATTCCTTTTTGTTGGCCTGGTAAATCGTCCAATCCATCTGGTAGGTGCGGAAGCCATCAGGTGTCAGGTCTGCAATGGTGATCGGAGGGTTGCTTTGGCTAGCCTCATCGTCGCCGGCTACAGATTCCGTACGAGCCCTGGCTGTAATAGTCGATTGACTAGGGGTCTTGTGCTTGTGGTGTGCAAGATCTGGAGCCACAGGCTCATTGAGGAACGGGGTAAGCCCTTGAATGTGACTCCATAGGCCTCCGGCCACAGCCTGGGCTTGGAACTGCAGGTTCCACGACTCCCAGTCTTCGGAGCTGGCCAGAAAAACAGACTTTTCGTTGTTTGTGTTCATTGTGTTGAGTTTTGGTGAACTGGAATTGAATCCAAGAGTGCGAGTCGAATGTGCTTCTTGTTGGGGTTGGCTGACTAATCGGCGCGCAGGCGATGCGATGAGCGGATGAGACTCTTAATTGTCAGATAACACGATGCACTCTTGAGGGTGAATATCATGGGGGTTGCAACAGTGTGATTGTATTGCTTGTCCTTGTGTGTGCTCCTGTTCCTTCAAAGCCTGAGAACCTCAATTATATCTATACATGGTGACAGCATTGGTGGCAAATGGTACCATGTCCAGCTGAACTGGTTACGTCAGTTTCAGCTTCCATGAGCTCCTATTCAGCTTGGTTGACCAGAACCCTTTTCTGTCTGACAGTACCCGAGGTGCTGGGCACCTCAGCCAATCATTGGGCCAGGGATGGAAAGACCCACAAGCCCCCGTGCAACCAATCAGGAGTTGCTCAGTCTGATCAGTGGCCAAGACCACTGAGCACACTGAGCAAGGTACAAAGATACTTCAGAAATATATGTAGACAGCTTGACATAATAGGGGAGCGCCGGGCGCTCCCGTATCGAGGAATCTGATTCCTCATGCAAGCAATTCAAGTTCATTTGTCTACAATCTACTTTCAGTAGCTCTTTGTTAGAACAACCTGTTGTTGACAGTGAACCCGTGTCTGAGACGCTTGCCACAACCTTCGATTATCCTGTCATATTCACCTCTGGCGTACTGCCTTGCAGTCTGTATCCATTTCTGGTGCAGGTTGTAACACCGACTAAAGGAAGCCGAGGCGATGTACCAGCGGGCGCTAGAAGGCAAGGAGAAGGCGCTCGGGCCGGATCACATATCGACTCTCAATACAGTTAACAATTTAGGCCTCCTTTACGTATATCAGGGCCGACTAGAAGAAGCCGAGGCGATGTACCGACGGGCGCTAGAAGGCAAGGAGAAGGCGCTCGGGCCGGATCACATATCGACTCTCGAGACGGTTAACAATTTGGGCATCCTTTACGTAGATCAGGGCCGACTAGGGGAAGCCGAAGCGATGTACCAGCGGGCGCTATAAGGCAAGGAGAAGGCGCTCGGGCCGGATCACACATCGATTCTCGAGACGGTTAACAATTTGGGCATCCTTTATAAAGATCAGGGCCGACTAGGGGAAGCCGAAGCGATGTACCAGCGGGCGCTAGAAGGCAAGGAGAAGGCGCTCGGGCCGGATCACATATCGACTCTCAGTACAGTCAACAACTTAGGCAACCTTTACGTAGATCAGGGCCGACTAGGGGAGGCCGAGGCGATGTACCGACGGGCGCTATCCGGGTTTCAGACTACTCTGGGGCCATCTCATTCAAAATCTCAACGTGCCATACGGAGTATAGAATCTTTACAGCAAACACAAGGTACCTTCGATATATATTCCTGTCGCAACATTAACTAATAGTCTTCGCTAGGCTTATCTATTAAAACTCATCAACCGAGGCGAAAAAGCCGCGCCGAAGTCTTGGAGAAGCTGAAAGCCAGATTTCGTAAATTTAAGGCTGGTTAAGCTAGCTTTTGAGTCGAGGAAGTCTTCTTGATAGTCATAAGTGGAGTAAGACTATTATCGCGGCATTCGCGCATCCTTGTGCCCGGGTTCTCCTGATAGATATTATATTGCTTTCAGCGTTTACTATAGATACAGGCATACGAACTCTTAAAGATAGCTACCATCTATACCAGCGCGAGAGGTTGCGATCATGGCCGAGAACTAAGATCCCGATGCCGTTATTCGCTAGGATGTCTAAAATAGACGCGCTGCTCTCAGACGCAAAGACCTTGCGGGGTATACTGCTACCGGCAGTTTGATCAAAAAGTCCGACGATCAAGAAATTCTATATGTGGCCCTCTGGGAAGAGGATGAGCCCGATAGACTTCAGGCACTTGTCTTTTGTCACCCTCAAATGATCAAGATGATGGAGCGATTCCCGGAAGTGATGTATCTCGATGTTACATACAACACCAACAAGTACAAATTTCCCTTCTTTCAGTCCAACTCGATGACCTGTTAGCTCGAATTACTCACAGTTCTTTGCCCTTGCTAACAACGAAAAAACAGAGGCATTTAAGTTTATCTTCAATAGCATAAGGAATCTACTTAACAGGTTCAATATCCCTTATCCTCTATTGATTATTGTTGAAATACAGCAGTTATTTGTGGATTTTACAGATGTTATTTCCCGTGGCTCGCAGCACTCAAAGGCTTCAAGCCACGACTCCCACAACGTCCACAACGCCCACAACGTCCACAACGCCCACAACGTCCACAACGCCCACAACGGTCACGAGGAGCTACAAAGTTCTCGTATAAGCCATTGTGACTAACTGAACCGATGGTGGATGTGGGGAACGATAAGGAGAAAAACGAGGTCTTGGATGCCTATAAAAGGCTCCCCTCGCAGTGAATTTGGAATGGTCTTTTCTCTCCACTCTTAAGGTCAAGTCAAACAGTCAAAGACAATATACTGGTTTACCACACTCTCTTCCAGGGCACAGCTTCAGTATCCACCATTCTATTTGCAGGGCATAAGTTCCCTATACTTCCCTTCCTTCGGTGTCACCTCACACCGTCGTACCTCGCAGTCCAAGGACTCCAGAGTCTCCAGGTAATTGCTTCCGATCTGCCCGGCAGGGCTTAATCAACTAGCCTGCAGGCGACGTATCTCAACAATATCCTAACTGTAATCTCTTCTAGCTCACTTATAAAGTGTAATTCATGTGATATTCACTCAGGAGGTGTCACGGCAGGGCAGACCACTGCGCCAAACTACCGGTTCACGAAAATGTCTACGACACATGGATGCCCACTCACTTCAAAAACATCTGCTCTGCCATCGATCAGTTGCCGTCAAATTTGGACCACAACGCGACTTGTGCCGTCTCCACGTCCGCGCCGCATGAGATTGCCAGAATGCCGCACAATGTGAGAATCAACCAGATTACAGCCAAGACCAACCCGCCGGTGCCAGTGCCATATGCCGTCCTTTGCCATTGAACCCGGGCGTCTGAGACAGCGCCACTCTGTCCCGCGAGGCCTCACACACCCTTCTTTCCCAAGCCTTCGTAAGCTTACCGTAATAGTGCGCCCACAACCGGGGGAGGAGATGGACGTCCTGAACACAGTAGCGCCTGATTTCCTCATTGAGAGGCCGCTCATTGAACACCTGGTAACTGCCCCCACGTTCGGGCGCAAAAAGCCTGGTGCCTCGCTCCTTGGTGGCCATCCAGGAACTCCGCTCCGACGCGCTCAGAGAGGCATCGTGCTCAATGCACCGGGCCAGCCCGCAGACGACCCTCCGCGAAAACGTGCGCGTGGCGAGCTCCATCAGCTGCAGGTCCTGGACCCCTGCGAGACGGATCTGGAAGTGGCTGAATAGCGCATCTGAGTCGTTACGGACGTCGAAGAAGACCTTAGGGATAGTCTCTGACTCCAGGATGTCCTTGAAGGTACGGCCCATGGTTGAACTGAGGGTGGAGAACGCCTTTTCACCGAGGATGTGGATGTCGATGAGGTAGGCCCTGCGAAGGGGCAGAACATAGATTTGAAGAATGGATATAGTGCCATGTCTGGAAAGGTTAACTCCCTCGAGGTCGATGTACAGCGAGGGAGGCGTGATGGGCTGGCCATCAAGGATATCCACGAGGGCGGACATAGCCGTAGCGGTGTCGATGAGGCCGCCGGAATCCGGGTTGTGGGTACCCGTGTTCTCCGTGGGTATCGGTAGGTTTGCCCCGATGTTCGGATTCTGAACAGAAGTAGAAGTCGACATGTTTCCCGGCCTCAAGAGATATAGATGTTAGTAACGGGTTATCATTCTAATGAGTAGATAAGGCTGACATACGTGTAATGAATGCTCCGTAAGGTTGTCAGTGCAGGTAAGTCTTGACTGAATAAAGCACGAAGACAGACGTGTCGGAGATCCCCAGTGAAGGGCATTACACCAGTTATAAGCCCGTTATCACAGAGGCCGGCCGGGATATTCATTAACGGCATCCCCCTCGATTTGAGACGTGGAGTCCTAATCCTCTAACCCATGGAATACGTCTTGCAGCACCGGTGTGTCTCTCATGTCCGTTTGTCACTGCAGCGTCCCGGCTATTTTCAACGATAACAGGTTAAGCAGGAAGCTATAAGAAAACAGACAAGCCAACAAATCGACGGGCCTCATCATAATCACTGCGTTAGAGGGAGAGATTATAAAGAAACTTGCTGAAGCCCGGCAGATCCAATCCGGTATCAGCTGTTTGGCGCAAGTTTGCCTGCGACGGCCCGCAAGCCAACCCGTCTGCCCCCCCGGCGAATGGGCAGCATCCCTCGACAACGACACCGTTGGTGAACCTTGAATGTGCCCTGCCTTCGGGAACCTTCTGGACCTTAACACGTGGCAGTGATTCAGCCAACCAGCAATTTCGATCCAATGATACCAATCTAGACCAACGCTCTCCGTTTGCTGCTCTTCCTCGGCCCTGATCTACAGACTCTCTGCGCCTCGTTTGATACGAATCGGGGCATCGGCTGCGAGCTCTGGGTACTTGGAGGGCTCAAATATTTCGCGGGGATCAGAGGTATCGGCCATGATGGCGACAAACCGACAGAACTTTCTTCAAGAATTAAAGTCAATAGAAGTGAACTGCGATGTCAATGATGTCAAGTTCTCAATTTCCCGCAGCGCGGATGAAAGATATCACTGCCTAGCACCGTTTGCTACGCGCGGGAGGCTGCATCTAGAGCTTGGAAGAACTTGAAAGCCGGATCTCTGACCGTGTTTGGAACGTGTTCCCTCGCGAAAGTTGATATTTTCTTGATAGCCTTCTTGATCAGGGCCTGATCAAAGCGGCGAGGACAACCACACATCCCAGGACACCTCCCGCACTAGCGTAAGGGCTGAGGTATGAACCCTTGAAAACTGAACTATATCTAACGTTAGTTCTAATGGGTTTAATAACGGGCTATTAGCACGCGCAAGGAGAAAACGGAAGTCATGATCAGTTTTGGTTGCGGTAAGTATAGCCGAACGGTCCTTGGACCCACTTTAGCTCAGGGTAATGCTTACTGCGCTTACCTTCTGCTCACCTCGTGAGACCAATACGGACTGAGCCAAAAATTTTGTCGGGTGTGACTATATGGGTAGGTGGGTAGTTGGGAATGAGAGGAAGGGGAAGGGATATGTCAATGATTATGAGCTACGAGACCAATCGATAGGGTTACGTGCATACACCGACGATGTTTATCCAAATTTTCAATTTCTGTGTGTCGGTGATGAATGAGAGAATGACAAAACTAGGTACCTAGCTACTGTTCACACTACTTCTAACCCCTTGGAAGCGATCCATCATTGTTGCTTTTGACCTTCCAATGTCTTTCCCGTCCCCTTATCCTATTCAACCCCTACTGAGCCGTCTCCTCTGCCAACTCATCATCTAGAAAGGCAAACCACCCGTGCAAGAGCACCCGCAAGCATTGCAATCCCCCTCGCTCTGACCACACCCCCACCCGCTTTTCGGAGCACACTGGCTGTTCGCAGTGCACTTGATCCAGTCACCCCAGCCATTGTTCACCGCCTGCCAGCACCACGAGCCCCCGCTCCCGCCGCAGCGCCTCCAGCAGTACCCGCCCCTGCCGCAGCCGTACTGGGCCGCGCTGCCCGGGACGCAGTCGCGTTTGCCGAGGGTGTTTTCCTCGGTGGCGGTGCCGGAGGGGTGTTCGACGCTTTTTTGTCTGCGGTTAGCAAACCGCTCGGTTACGTAGGGGAAAGAGATCACTTACCAGTGACGGATCTGGACTGGATCAACGTCGGAGGGGAGAGCGGTCTCGTTGTAGGTGTTGGCGTGGAGACTGCCGCACTCGGCTTCGAGTTGGGCGGTGGAAAGGTCGGCCGCGGGGGCGGGGCTGGTGAGGGCGAAGGTGGCCTGGAGGGCGAGGAGGAGGGCGGTGGTGAATTGCATTTTGTTGAAGGTTGGCGTTGGTGTGAAGTTTGTGTGTGAGAGGACGGTGATGTCTGAGAGACTGATGGTGAAAGAAAGAGCAGTGATGGCGAGCGTGTTCGTGGCTTCTTATACTCAAAATTCGACGTCTTGGTTGTACCCTCTGTTCAGTGACAAAGGCTATGAGGTATGGAATCATGAATGATGGTCCATCACCATGCCTTCCTTGAGGATTGATACACCACATCTCGTTCTGCTCGTTCATGCGATACGTTGACGGCCCGACGAGAAGCAGTGAATGACTGGCCGTTCCCGATCAACAGCAACAAGATCCACATCAAGTTTAGGATTCTACACGCTGTCTTCAGCTGTCGTTGCAGCTGAAAGTAGCACCGCAGGGCTGATTAGGTGAGGCGCTGTTCTTGGCCTCGCTCATGGTGCGATCATAATGATCACGATGTCGAAGAACCTTAGTAACGCCCCATATTCCCTGTCTCAAGGTATGCAGGCAGCTTATGCGGTGACTGTAGTCTCAATCTCGATAGGGCAGGTCATCCATCAGTCTTACCCGAGGAATACTGTCAAGTGCGAGCAGTTGGATAGACCTCGGACTTTGGGATGCACTACGCCCCTCTCACTACCCACTAACATTACACCGACCATTTGTCGAACTGAAACAATGATTCCTAATGTGGACCCACCTCTGTCAGCACATACTTCCCAGCCCTGTTGCTCATAGGCCAGAGTGTGTGTATATGTAAAGAAAAAAAAATGCGGCCGTAGAAAGCATCGATTTCCACACGACTTACGTAAAGTCTTTCGCTCTACTCGCTTCTTTGCCACAGTAAGACTGAATAAACAGGGCCATGATTTCATGGCCGGTTAAAAGGACCCAGCCAAAACACTTTCGGGAGTTTACCGACCAGAGCGGTATCCTCTGAGATTCCGGTAGGTCCTGGAAAACTTCACGCACAAGCTCCGGATCTTCAAATTTGGCATACGGAAAGGGGATATGGCGTAGTGTTGGCCCTGCAGAGTCCAACCAACGTCTTTCTGGATCGTCCCCGATGATCAAATTGCGGGAAAGAAACAGCGGTAAGATGGCGGGGACACTAGGGTTCATTTTTGAATGGCATGAATGACAAAGGGCGCTTGACAACATGAGAGACAGTCAGGCCTTGGTTGGAGTGCTTCAACAAGCTAGGTATGGCACATAACAATCTATTTACTCGAGTCTAAAGCCCTTGCCTACGAGTCTACTCTTCTCCTCACACCAACTTCCAGTCATTCTGACAAACATCCACTGGGGGTACTCACCTATCCCCCTTGACCAACCCCTCCGTCTCCTCAATCCTCATCACATACTTGACTCCACTCGCCCTCCCCTTCTTCAAGTCCTCCAACGCCTTCTGAACACCCCCCAATCCACCGGGCACGACCTCGACCCTCTGCGGCTTAAACCAGCCCTCGGCCAACCCCCTAGCAATATACCTAAAGTAAACATACCCCAAATCCTTGTGATCGTTATGAACATCGCCCACCATGGTAACGCTGTACTTTTGCCCCTCCTTCAACCCCTTCTTCGGATGTCCAAGCACAAGAGTGACATGGCCCCCATCCGTCGACAGCACCTCGGCAATATTGTCGAGACTCTCCGGCAACGAAACCGCATCAAGAGCATACTTCAACTCCCTCCCCTTCAGCGCCTTCTTGATCCCCTCCACCGTCGCCTCCGGTCCATCCCTGTAATCAACAACCACATCCCCCTTTGACTCATCGATAAACCCCCTCACATACTCCTTCGCCGACCCGGCCACGCAGATCAAAGGGTGCATGTTGCTCCTCAGCGCAAACTGCAACCCGTAAAACCCCACCGCGGACGACGCGCCGTAAATCAGCAGCGGAATATCCGTCACCTCGTCTCTGCTCACCTCGGGCGACCACGGCTGCGGGAGCCTCAACCGGTCGTACAACCCCACAACAGAGGTCATGGCCGCGAGGGGCAGAGCGGCAGCCTCCTCGAACGAGATGTTGCTGGGGATGTGGAAGGTGGTGTGCTGCCAGGCGACGGCGTACTCGGCGAAGCTGCCGTGGGGGGTGCGCATCTCGTGGAAGGCGGCGACGCGGTCGCCGGGCTTGAACTCAAAGACGTTGGCGCCGACGGTGTGGACTATGCCGGCGATGTCATCGCCTGGGTTGGTGCGGGCGTCCTGCTCGTAGAGGTCGGGGAGTTTCCAGTCTTTTGGGTTGGTGCCGGTGACGACGACGCGGATGAGGATGTGGTCCGGGGAGGGGAGGGAGGGGATGGGGGTGTTAACTATTTCGACCTGAGGGCCTTTGCTGACGAGGGCTTCTTTCATTTTTGGCCGGTGGTGGTGAGGTTATTCAACGTGGATTGACGTGATGGCAGGTGGTGGTAGTATGAGAGTGTTGTGATAGGATGAGGTGAGGTGTGGTAGGTAGTTAAAGTGAACTCCAAATATCAACACCACTGCGGGGAAAAGCTGATCTCTTCTCAGTCGGACGTCGTCGTTCCCCTTGATATATGACGCGCACAATCACACTGATCCAAGATTCCGGCCTGGGCACACATTGTGGTTGCCCATTCCCACCCCGCCACCCCACCGTTACCCACCGAGGCAGTTGGGGGGTCTCGGGGTCATGTTCTTGCCCGGTTTTTACCAAAACATTCGCCGTCCCACCGTCACCTTACTAATAGAGTACCGGGGGGCCGCCACGGAAGATGGAAACCCGATGGAATTGAACATAAAATCGATGCCAGATACGGGGCCATTAATGAGACGCATGCCGAGGTTTTTGTCTCCTTTTTTGTCTCCGAGGACCTTGTGTCAAAATATGTCTCCGGGTGGTCTCTTTGGTAAGCAACAAAGAAAAAGAAACAAAATGAAAAAAAAATGAAAAAAAAGCCAAGAAAAAAAAAAACCAACCCATTCTCTCCAGCAAAAGGTCACCGCCGCGGCCCCGCTACGGCACTCTTCCCCGGCCTTGCCGTCGGCATACTACCACTCACCTTACCACCCGGTGCCGGTGGGATGGCCCTCCGAGAACGTGGCATTACCCGCATATCCAGACTTCCTTGTCACACAACCCCACAAGTGGGAAAAAGCACACGGGCAATACATTGATTGATAAGGATTCATTCTCATTTCTTCGTCTCCACGGGCTGCAACCCCGTACATACATACATAACATACTTGCCTACTCATAGATGTAGCAATGCGGCCCCTCGATCGTAGACTCCATCCAGCTTCCTTAAAAAGCGGCACATCCGGCGAAAGATATCCAAACGGCACCGGCCGTGTCAAGCGTGAAGTTGGCACTAGGACATACGGGCAAAGTCAAGATAAAACTCACCATTCCCCGTAGTCTGCGTGCCCCAAACCACCGCCGTCCGTCCCTCCTGATCCTGCCCCCTGCCAGATCGCCCACTGCCTATCCATATTCCCATGATGCAGATAAAAGATCGGGATCCCCTGGACTAACAAACACACCCAACTCCACCATCCCAACCGATAGAGGCCCACCCCCCCACCCCAAGCCCATTCGGCGGCGGCGTCCAGATTGACATTAAAATCCGCAAAACACTCCTGCTCAAGCAAAAAAGTCACATTGCTCGGCCGCAACGTCTGCTGGCTAATCGCGGGGGAGAGATCCCTCAACAAACAGCGGGGGTTATACCCCGTCCCATTATTCGGTCCCTGGGGAGCAATGCCGATCGGTCCGAGGTTAGTCTTGAATTAATCCTCCCTGAGCGGTCCGGAAACGCAACTGCCGCCGGTGGCAGCGGGATGATCACCGGCGTGGCAGCACCGGGGAGGTTTGATCGTGATGGGGTCGGGAACTGGGACGGCCAAGACAAGGGAGGCGAGGGGCAGGAGCCCGGTGGTGAGGGGAGACGCCTTCATGTTGGCGACGAGGACGACTCAAAGGTGGTGACCGAGGTGAAGATTGAGGACGCCAGAGACAATGAGTCGACCTTGTATGCCTGCCCATTTTGAGTTACTCCTCGCGTGTGGGAGAATGAAGTGCTCCCTTTTGCTTGTTTGTAGCTTTTCCCTGTGCCTCAGATGGAATACTATCACCTCTTTCTTCAGTAGAGGGAGCTGCAATTGTCATATGTCAGCCCTCTGCCACATAAAAATCACGAGCTGTTTCATCGGCAAGCTGCAAGAAAGGCCTGTCTAAAGGCCGACTCGGGCACCGCAGCCAAAGAGATATCAAATGCTAGGTTATATCTCGGCCACTTTTTGCCGCCTTTCGGTTGAACTGCGTGACTGACTGTGACCGGCACATGGGAGGGTGACCCGGTATCAAACGAATTTACGTACGATCCAAATGACTATTGATTACAAGGCCGAGTTGGTGGAGGGCTATATGGAGGTTGCCCCCCGTAGGTCAGGCAGTCTGGTTGCTCCCACGGCTCTCGTCAGTCGGTCTCTTGTCGGCATTCATTGACAACCCGCATATTTTCTTTCACCGAACACTAAAATCATTTCCCAACGCAGATCCCTCCCGAGTAGACAAAATCCACCATAAATCCATACCACAACCCGTAACTACTCATCGTAAACCGGATCCCCCTCCGCAGCATCAACCCCCTCCCTCACAACCCTCTCCACCGCCTCCCTCACCCCCTCGGCCCCATCCAACAAATCAATCCAACCATTCCTCACCCCCTCCCTGGCCAACAACTCATCAGCAACAACAGCGACCGTCTCCCTGCTCACATCCCCACCCGACCCCTTCGTCCTCCCCAACTCCACCTTCCCGGCCGGCTCCAGCGTTAACGTCCCAGGACGGAGGTTAATCCCCACAAGCGTCTCACTCTCCCTCGAAACACGGTACAGCTCCTCATCAGCAGCAATCTTGGCCTTGTAGTACGTCGGCAAGACCTCATTGTTGACATGTTGGGCGGCTTTCCACTCCTCCTCGCTCCACCACGCAGGCTTTGCCTTGCGAGAAGCAAGATAAGACACCATCAAGAACTTGGTGATGGAGGGGGTGGAGGCAGCTGCGCGGATGAAGTGGATGGCGGCGTCGCGGTCGATGGCGTAGGTCTACCCCTGTTAGCATCCCCATAACACATTGCAAGGTGGATTGATCAGTCTTTACCCTCTCCGGACCACCCTTCCCACCAGCACCTACAATCCTATCAGCACCCATCTCATCTCATCGCAGGGGGGAAACGAAAAAAACAAAAAACAAAAAACAAAAAAAAACAAAAAACAAACCGGCACTCCAAACAACATAGTCCACCCCCTTTTCTCCCTCCTTCCCGGCGTCTTCAATGACTTTCTTGGCGTCATCTGTAGATTTGACATCTTCCAGGCTCCTGACAAGAACATTCAGCTTCCCATTCTGACTCTCCCCCAACTTCTTGATCGTGGGGACTTGTTCCTGAGCCCGGATCACGCTCGTGACAGTCCAGGAGCGCTTCAAGAGCAAGGGGGTCAGGAGCTGGGCTACCTTGCCGTGGCCGCCTAGGAGGAGGACGTGGTGGGACATTTTTGGTGGCTTGTATAATTGTTTTTTTGGGGGGGGGGCAAAGGGGTTTGGGAATTCAAGTTGTGAAAAAGCCTAGGTAGAGTAGGGAGGTATGTTGTGTTTCGTGAGTTTGGGGAATGGAAGAGTGACGGTAAATATAAAATCACAAACTCGAACCGGAAAGAAGGGGGGGCAGAATTCGAGTGTTGTATGACAAACCCAGTAACTGATGGGTTCACAATGGATTGCATCATCGGATGAACCAAGTGTGGTGGGGGGGGGGGAAGCCGAGACAGTGCCCCACATGCCTGGTCCTGCCCGGTGGTGGTGTTAAGGTCAGTCAGTGTTTGCTGCTTCGTCACACAGTATGCGCATTTTCACAGGAAGATATCAACATCACAAACAAAACAGACAGACAGAGAAGTATACCCATGCAACCAGTCAATTCACACTAACTAGCTACTATCATTATCCCTTCCTTCCTTCCATCCCCCCCAGAAAAAACTTCAACAACAACAAAAAAAGAAACAAAAAAACAACGGTAAAGAAATGAATCATATCATCATATCTCACAACAAGAAGAAACAACACCTCCTATCCTTGGTCCCTTAAACATTAACATTCACATCAGGGAACCCCAAAAGAGTGTTCCACGCAACAGCGGTGGAAGCGTCCCTGGTTCCGAGAGCCTGGATCTGGGCCTTGGCGTCCAGGCAGGCGTCCTTGGCCGCCTGGTTGGCACCGCAGATGTTGGTGAGCTCGTCGCAGATGCGGTTGGTGATGATGTTGGGGTTGAGGGCCTCGCCCTGGCGCGAGAGGATGACGGGGTCGATGGCGTTGAAGGTGAACTCAGTCGCGGGCCGGTTGCCGCGCCCGCCGAGGAAGTTCATGGTGGGCACGCAGGAGCCGAAGTCGAGGGCGGCGTTGTTGCCACCGTTGTTGCCACCGTTGTTGTTGTTGTTGTTGTTGTTACCGTTGCCGGCAGCGGGGGCGGGAGTGGCGGTGGGAGCGGCCACGATCACGGTGGTGAGGGTGCGCGGAGCTCCGCAGTTGACGTTGCCGCCGTTGTTGTTGTTGTTGTTGTTGTTGTTGTTGTTGTTGTTGTTGTTGTTGTTGTTGTTGTTGTTGTTGTTGTTGTTGTTGTTGTTGTTGCCACCGGCAGGGGGAGCAGCATTGGCACCACCAAGGCTCTGAGCAGTAAAGTCAGTGAAGCCCTGGGCGGCGGTGATGTCGGCAACAGACAGGCCGTTGGCGTTGAAGGGGTTGTTCAGGGACTGGGCAGAGCGGGCGTTCTGCTCAGCGGCGCCGGGAACATCGGGGTCGACCAGAGGAATGATGCCACGGAGGGCCTCGGTGGCGGGGAGACCGGCATCAGAGCAGATGCTGGGGATGGAGACGGCGAAGGGGTTGAAGTTCTTCTCGGCCTGGACGAGGAGCTTGGCGGCAGCGATGACGGCATCGTCAGTGCCGAGCTCCTGGACGATCTGGTCGGCAAGTTGGAGCTTCGCGCAGGCGTTGGCTCCGGCGAGGAGAACGCTGGGGGTCTGACCGGCCAAGGTGCCGGCAGCACCGGGGTTGCCAAAGGCACCGAGAGCCTGGACGGCGCCCTGGACGGCACCCTCTTGACCGAAACGGGCCTCGACAACGGCCAGCATGAAGGCGACGATAGCAGCCTTGGAATACATGGTGATGACAAACAGAAGTTATCGCACTAAAACTTGTTTTTGTAGGGATGGTGTAGCGGAGAAGTAAAGGACCGGCCGAGCGGTTGTAAAGAATGTGTAAATGCCGAAAGAGCGGAACGAAACGAAGAGTTCACAGAACTGAAAAGACTGAAGAAAACAAGAAAAGAGAGCGATGAACTTGCTGAATGGAATGAGGAAGGAGAGAAAAGAGACAAGAGGGATGGGAAACATGAGGTTATATAGAACAATGCTCCAGAGACGGGATGACACCCAAGCAGCCAGGGCCCAGGGCCCAGGGAAAGGAGAGTGAAAGGCGCCCCCTAATGGCGATCATACTGGCACTTGGATGGCGACGACAAGGCCCAAAATGGGATGGTCGAGCCGTGCTCCATCTCGAAGGGGACGTCGACGTCGCTTGTGTCGCAGGACGGCGGTTGAGGTTCAGTGAGCGCACCCCTGCGCCGAGCCAAGAGCCTCCTTGAGCCTCCTTGGCTCTGGGGGCCCCGGCGGCCAGGTCACACCGTTGCTCAGATCCCCGGCAGGTACCGTGCCCCTGCCTGGGCGTCTGAAGTCGGGCGTTGGGGGTCAGGATTCACGGGATCCGAGGTGAGGATTAGGATTTAAGGGTGGTGGTAGAATCTGGGCCGCTCCACAGTTGATGTCGTTTCGAGCCTCACCGTATTTGTTCCTATCGTCTTTTCTTTGTCATTTGTTTGTATAACAAAGTTGTTTACCGAGCTGGTTGATGGTTAAGGTAGGGTGGGTGAGGTGGTCACCCGAGATGGCCATCTCCGTCGGCCTTGGTGCTTCCCGGGCGCTTGCTATCGAGAACACGGGTGACGAGATACCTGAGGAAAAGGTTTCAATTGTTTCCTGTCTCTTCCTTCAGGAGGTCGTCGGGGTGGATCGCTGTTGACGTCGCACCAGTTTCATTTTGGCGGTGGTTGGTGCGCTGCTTGACCGTTGTGATTCGCAAATGATGCTCGAAACGAGCCTTGACAACCCGGCTGGCCGGCGAGGCAGGTGGAATGACAAGTGTACAACGAGATATGGCCGATGGCAATGTGCACCATCATACATCTCTGATCAGGCCTTTGCTTTGACCAAGTTCGAGCGAGGTTCAGGTAGAACAATCAACTGTGGAGGTGGCTTTGGGTCGAGACCGTGGCGCGCGTGGATCAGAGTGCCCGTGACGGCGACAGGGGCATCAAAGGTGCCTGGCTGCTCATCGGGTGGCCTTTGCCTGGGTGCCTGGTCCCGTCGTCAGATCTGGCTTGTCTTCTGACGATGGTTGAAATTGTCTTGCCTTGGGTGCAAAGCATGGAATTCTAGATTACAGGCTTCCTTTGTGATGCCATTCATCCTGCGCTCCTCATGATTTTCGAGCTTCAATGGCACAGCGAGTGGTGGCGAAGACACCTGGAGGTTCAGGTGGTTGGAGCGCTAAGCTTCTAGAACTCGGTTCGGATGGTGCTCGCTACGGTTCCGCCCTGGCGATCTAAACCCCCCCCCCAACCCCTGTCAGCCACTCAGGCGATGCGCTAGAGCCGATCGGGTCTGATCAAACAAGCTACCCCTGGGTTGTGAGACAAGCCCGAGACGTCATGGGAGCCTCCAACATTGTCAACTCCAGCAATGCCATCGTGAAGTTGGTGGAATTGTCGGAGTGTCGCGCCGACGAGCCTTTTCCTATCTTATCTTCATAAACCATGAGGCCTGTCTTCCCATCTCGGTCAGTCGTCTGATCTTTTGTCACTTGTCTAAACAACGCTGGTAGCTCACTCTCATGCATGTCCCTTATAATCACTATTACTTGAGTATGCTTGTACTGATTATATATGCCGCTCCGTACTGAAATGTACACTACCTACTCTCGACACAGTTCTCTCCAAGATCTGCAAGCATGGGTGTCTAAGCTTCATCGCACTGAACCTACCACTTTAGCCAAAAGACATGATCGATATCCAATCCATGTGTTCTGTTACCCGGGTGTCTTCCTTGCTCAAGATATTCATATGATGTCCAACACCTTGTGCAAGGCGGATCATAGTCCACTGCAACCAACACACTCGTATCGCATGGCCATGTAACTTTTTGTAGTTCCCTTCAACCACTCATCATGTCGACTTCTCCCACCCCAACAACCCAAACTTCAACTCGCTCACCCACGGCATATGATAATACCTCGGATCTTTCTGTCATCTCATCAGCACCACCTCCCCCTCCATCTCAAACCTATATCTCGAAAAAGAACTCACCAAATTACTCTTCACCCTCTCCAGCACCTCCAACCCCTCCTCCACTACCCCCCCATTCCCATTCCCCTCCTCCCCCACAACGCCCACCCCCTCAACAGCAAACCACCGCCTATCCCACCCCTCAAACTCCTTTTTCCTCCCCCACCCGCCATCAACCCTTTTCCACCCCTTCTCAGGCAAATCAACCAGAACCCAAACCTCCTCCAACCTCCTGAACCGCTCAACCAACCTCCCCACACACCTCGAGCAAAACCCCGGCCTCCCACCCCCCCTCATCCCCATCCACCCCGTCGGACACCGCCTGTCGTGCTGAAACGGGCCCGGAGTCGGCAGTTCCCAGCCTAACCCATACCTCACCGCAAATTTCCTCGCCGCCGAAAAGATGAAGTGGTTACCGTCGGTAAAATCGAGCATCCTCCTCACTTCGTCACAGGTGCCATTGGCCGAGGTTAGTGACACCAGATCTCGGTGGAGGTCGAGGGACAAGTCGACGGACTTTGGGGGGCACAACACTGGATACCCCTTTTGGGGGAGAGACCTTAGGATAGTTCTGTTGTGGGCGAATGGGAAAGAGGCGTTGTTGCGGAGAATGGCGGCGCGAGAGGCGTGGCAGGTGAGGAGGAGGTTTGCGAGGTTGAGACAGAAGGAGTCTCTGGTTGGGATGAGGTCGAGGTCGTTGGTGAGCCATGGAGTAGAAAGTTGGAAGGGGGCCGGGCGGCTGAGAGGGGGGTTGTTGGGGCTTAAGAGGGGGGGTTGGAGGAGGAAGTGGATTCCTGGGGTCGAGGTTGGGGAGGAGAGGAGCTGGGCGGCGTGGTCCCAGATTAGGTTTTGGAGTTCACCTGGGAAGAGGGAGAATTGGGGGAATTGACGGGGGGATGGTGGTGGTTTGGGTGGTGATCCGGGTGTTCCGGGGGATGATGAGGTGGAAGATGGCTGTGGTGGTGAGGAGGGTGGTGTTGATGGGTCGTGGTACCTGGGCGGGTTGAGATCTGGGCTTTCTAGGCGTCGGATTTCCATGATGCGGGCTAATCTGTCGTTATTGATTGGTTGGCCGGAATGAGATGGCGATAGTGGTTCGTGAAGGTCGAGGGAGGAAAAGTCGTCCTGGATGATGTCCATGATGAAGGACATGATTTGTTATCAGAGTTGCACCCTACACTGTGCGCAAGGCGGCTTGTGATTGGTCAGTTTGCAGATGACGAGAGATGATCACTGCCCGGGGCAAGTGATATGGCAACTGTGACTGAACGGTTTCTTGGGGGTATCAAATGTCTTTTTATTTCATTTTTATCTTTTCAAGCAAAATGCCAAAATGATACGACATGGCTACGTTGCACATTGTATGTCTGTGGGTGAACAAAGAAGTCTTGTGTCAATGAGCTCTCATCATGACTACAATGCACAACCCTGACCCGAGGTGCATCGATGAAAGACCGCATATCGATGCTGCTGGTGCGCAGGGTACGGTAGCCCTGAATTCTTGTGTACTTGATAATCAATCCCCTCTGTCATTTTGAAGCCATCGTGGAGCTTCTGGATCCCACACAGCGAAAAGCAATTTGCAAACACTGGTGCTCCACGGGAGCCTCCCACCTACCGCTCACAATCGCAAGGAAACATGGACTCATAGACATATTATGTTCGCTACAATTAAGTAAAGATGAATTGATCTCAGAAGAGAAGCAAAGTGATAGATGGTCAAGGGCTTCAGATAATCAAAGGAGATGGTCTCTGTTGCGATCGATTCAGCCAGTTCAGGTTCTATTCCGGTGGTGTTGAGCTGCCAAACCTAACCTAAACCACCTCACCGTCTGAGTTGCAGCCTGTCAGTCTATGCCAACGCCACGCTGTTAGAGTTTTAAACAGAGCGGTCGCGAGAAAAACTTTGATAAGGTATTTAAAAACGACTATATATATTCTCGTCGGGTTCCCCCCAATCTATGCAACCACTTGCATTCCTCCATACTCTCAACCCATACCATTCTCGCGGTGTCAACTCAGACCACAGGTCTCAACTCAGTTTGCTCTCAACTGGGTCAGTCCAGTGCCAACTTGGTCCACTCTCAACTCAGACCACAGGTCTAATACTTACACCAGCCTCAACTCAGACCAATGGCACCCAACAAACCGCCCGCTATGAAAAGCGACCTGTCATTTCTGGTCTCCTATGACACGATCAGCAAGGTGGAAAGCTTCCTCGACAAGCTTCTTCCGGCAGGAAAAGAATATGAAAGGATGGACCTGATCACCCATGACTGGCGGGCCTCTTTCAAATCATTTCGAAAGATGAAGAATAACGTGGGCGAGAACAACACTGAGGGGAACAACACGCAGGAGAACAGCACGGAGGAGAACAACACGCAGGAGCAACACGCAGGAGAACAACAAGCAGAACCACAACACCAGCCAGTCCGGCCACGTCGGCCACTCTATCCTCCGCCTCATCTCCCTCACCACCGCCATCGCCAGCCGTCAACCCGGCTCCTACGACGTAGCATCAAAACCCGGCATAACCGGCACCTGGATCAAAACAATCTACCGCCTCATCGCCCACTCCGACACCTCCGCCCCAAAGTTCCTGTCCATCCTGACCGACAACAGGTTGCGCATCAGCCAGCCCCCCCTCACCACATACCCAACCCTCCCCAGCACGATCGAAGCCCAATTAAAACCCCAAAACCGCCACGGCCGCCCACCCTTCTTCTACCTCGAAAGCAAGGCTCAGGAATATGCGAAAAACTCTGCATGATCTCACCAACATGCTCAGCGACGCGGACGACAGACTCCGCTACCTGTCCGAGGTGATCAGCCTCCTCCAGTCTCTCCACCGCTACGCCAGAGACAGGCTGAGCAAGCCGTTTGATCCAATGGAGTTGGACGAAGAAGAACTCGAGGATCTGAAGCGTCAGATGATGGTTCTGCAAGCCATGTCCGAGCCCGAGGCGAGGACGGCTCTCGCGCCCGTGATGGAGAAGACGGAAACAGACTTGGAGTGGGAAGCGCTGCAGGAGAGCACGACATGTCAGGAAAGCCAGAGAGCCTGCGACTGGTTGCAACGCAAAGTCATCAGGCAGTTGCTGCGGGGGGAGGAAGAATTGGAACAACTTCGTTGATTATCTCGAGGACAAGGGGGAGGATCTCTATTGAGCGAGGAGGCTGAAACAGATGTACTCGGAGGAGTGGGGGGAGGAGGAAGAAGAGGATGTATTGCCGCCAGACGAAGAGTGCTTCTTCCCGGCAGAGAAGGCCTTGTTTCAAGGGCGGTAGATCAACATAATCCAGCCATTGAACCGTCAAGCCGTGCCCTATGTGTATGTAACTCGAAAACATGTCGTGGTGTCTGTCGTGTGAGCGGTGTTGTGAACTTGCGGCCCATGGGCTGGCACAGCTGGCAGAACTAGGCCTGCTATGGATTGCCTCGGCTAATGCTACCCCGGATGGGGCATCGGAACAGAACGGGAGACGGACAGAAACACACCCCAGGAGCCTCCTGCATCACCAGGACACAGAGATGGGAAAATTCCAATGGTATTGCGCAAAAATCCTAGGACCAAATCCGATATTCAGAATCCCAAGAGGAGAAAATGCATCCCCTTCTCTTTGTCAAGGAGAGTCCCTGAACGCCGCCAACAAAAAAAGACCGCGCGACTCGAGGAAAGCACCCCGAAAATCCGCCCGCATGTACCCGGCCCGGTCATAACATGAACATGATCATGATCTCCTCCGCCAGCCCCAAACCAGTTGAGCCATAGGGAGGCTGGCGTCCATATGCTCCCCTCGCCTCGACCGCCTGTTTCTCCGCCATCCGGTTTCGATCGTTTCGTCGTGAAAGCATGGAGGCGCTTTACCGGGTTCTCTTGAACCACTTGCTCGAGCCTGCGATGGCAACCGACTGATCCATCACCCACTCGCCGACACCGAGGTAGCGGTTCATGAACTTCCTGAAGGGGTCCTGGTCCGAATCACCAATCTGATCGGCTTGGAAACTGCGAATTCCGACCCATCAGCACTTTTATTCGGTTCTTTCCATGTTCTCGTTAATCGACTCACGTCAGGCCGGTCGAGCGCTTCATCCCCGCAAGGATGGTGGAAACTAGGTATGTTGGGTTAGCCGACAGAGAGCCCAAGCAAAGGCGGTGCAGGCGAGGGGTGTGGGCAGCGACTCACCGAGCACAGCATCAAAGGCATAATGAGTCAACCTTGCCAGCTTTGACCAGAGGCCGAATGTCAGTAAGTCGAGGAGCTGGAAGACGGCATGGTTCTTAGACTCGGAAAGCGACACAGAGACCGCCGAGCAGAAAGAGGCGGTGATGGCACTCGAAGGGGGCGAATACTTACGACCATGGTGAATCAAGTCGACCGAGAACAAATTTATTTTTCGCAACGGACGAGAGTTGGACGATATCGGCGGCGCAGGGCAGTCTCGACAGGAACGTGGGGAGGATAGCGATAGTGATGCGGTTCTGGTGGTGTCGGTATGGAATCTTTAGCGGGGGGTCGGTCGGGCGATCAGAAGCAAGCGACAACGACAGACACCAGCAAGACTCAGCTCCTCTTCCAGCCACCGTGTGCCCCGTGCGCAGCCGCCGATTCGAGAGCTTGGACCACTCCAAGGTTGCCTTACCTCAGCAGGGCAGCTCAGCCAGCAAGGATGCACGTGCGGAGTCACGAGCAAAGCAGGCCAAACCCCTTCAGAATTTGTCCTGCTTTTCCCTCACTCGGCCCCGCATGCCGCCAGAGTTGTCAGCGATTGGTTGACATTCTCTGTGTCACCCAAACGACAGAACACCACCCCCGCCACCAATGGCCCTCTCACCGCCCGTCAGAAAGGTGGGGTAATCTGATGAGAACCCCCGCGTTCTTTTTGGGTCTTCATCTGGTGAGGGGCCTTGGCAGGAACACTCACGGCAGCGATGCCATGGACGAACGATGTGATGGACACAGAGATGCTACATGCATATTAAATAGGGGTCAAGTCAGTCTACTACGGGGGCTGGATCTCGGGGCTTCGTATCTTCATCATGCATGGCCGATGCACGCCACCGCGATGGGTTCCAGGTTTGACAAGGCCACCTCAATGGCAAGGGGAGACGAACCTAACCTAACCGCCCACGTCAAGACCCCATCCACCCATTCACTGTCCAGGGAGGGGAGGGGTGCGTGGGGCTTTGGCAAGAGCTGAGTGGGATGATTGTTGGGAAGAGCTTTTGGGGGGGAAGCTTCCCCTCCATGCCCGAAGGCAGGCAAGTCCAGTTTGGCTGGGCTTTGGTTGAACCGCATCTGTTTTTTTTTCCTTTTTTTCGCGCAGAACTTCCAGAACTAGATACAAACCCAATTCCCTCAACTTTTCCTCGACTTTCCCATCCATCCATCCCTCTCGTTCTCCCTTCCTCTCTTCACCTGCTCGACCACTCTTGAACATCGCATTGTTAAGAGGTGAGTTTGTCTCGTCTGTCTCTTCTGTCTTCTGTCTCGTCTGTCTTGTCTGTCTCTTCTGTCTCTTCTGTCTCTCGTTGGCTGGCCGGGGGTTGCGGCGTCAGCGCGTCCGGTGTTCCGTTATCGCTGCAGTCCGACGGGGCCCTGGCTGGGCGAGGGGTTGCCTTCTTCTGCTCGACTTCCGGCCGGAACTCGATTTTGTGTTCTTGTTTCCGCCTCAGCAAACACCTCAGCAAATTCCATCGTTGGATTTCGAACCTGTCCCGCTGACAAGACCTTATCTCCAGGAATCTTTAGCAGTCCGACCTCTATCTCCTCCTTCCGGGTTCCGAGTCTCGCTCAGAATTCCCCTACAGTCCTTCAACATGGTCAACACAGCTCTCGACCACCTCAACTTGGGGGGCAAGATCGAATGGCTCTCGCAGCTCGATACCGCGTTCCAGCCTGCCCGCAACTTCCGCCGCACCTCCATCATCTGCACCATTGGTCCCAAGACGAACTCTGTTGAGGCCATCAACAAGCTCCGCGAGGCTGGCCTCAACGTGGTGCGCATGAACTTCTCCCACGGCAGCTACGAGTACCACCGTATGTTCCCTGCGCTATCCATGCCTCGATGATGCGCTTTGGTGGAGAGGTCGCGAGGTCCGCTCAGGTCCAGCTTTCCCTGGCTCCACCTGGGCGACCCGCAGACACCACCGCCTGGCCATCCACGGATGCTTGGCACAAGTCTTGTCTTCCTGTGATCGTCGGTGCTAACAGTCTGTGACTGCAGAGTCTGTCATTGACAATGCTCGCGCTGCCGAGAAGGCCCAGAAGGGCCGTCAGGTCGCCATCGCCCTCGACACCAAGGGCCCCGAGATCCGTACCGGCAACACCGTCAACGATGCCGATCTCCCCATCTCCGCCGGCGCCATCTTGAACATCACCACCGATGAGAAGTATGCCACGGCCTGCACCACCGAGAACATGTAAGCTCCCCCGATTCACTCCCCACGAACCTCCTAAACTGACACTGCCACCAGGTACGTCGACTACAAGAACATCACCAAGGTCATCTCCCCAGGCCGCATTATTTACGTCGATGACGGTGTCTTGGCGTTCGATGTGCTCGAGATTGTCGACGACAAGACCATCAAGGTTCAGGCGCGCAACAATGGTTTCATCTCTTCCCGCAAGGGTGTCAACCTGCCCAACACCGATGTCGATCTGCCCGCCCTCTCCGAGAAGGACAAAGCCGATCTCCTGTTCGGCGTCAAGAACAATGTCGACATGGTCTTTGCTTGTATGGACGCCCATGGCTGGCTGTAACGACATGTGCTAATTTTTTTGATTTGCCACAGCTTTCATCCGCAGAGGGCAAGACATCAAGGACATTCGTGAGGTCCTCGGCGAGGAGGGCAAGCACATTCAGATCATTGCCAAGATTGAGAACAGACAAGGTCTCAACAACTTTGCCGAGATTCTCGAGGAGACCGACGGTGTGATGGTTGCCCGTGGCGATCTCGGTATCGAGATTCCCGCCGCCGAGGTGTTCGCCGCTCAGAAGAAGATCATTGCCATGTGCAACATTGCTGGCAAGCCCGTCATTTGCGCCACTCAGATGCTCGAGTCCATGATCAAGAACCCCAGGCCAACCAGAGCCGAGATCAGTGATGTTGGCAACGCAGTTACTGACGGCGCCGACTGTGTCATGGTATGTTTGCAGCAAAGATGTCTTGTTTGCACCCAGGCACTAACATCGCCTAGCTTTCCGGTGAGACAGCCAAGGGTAGCTACCCCAACGAGGCTGTCCGTGAGATGAGCGAGGCCTGCCTCAAGGCCGAGAACACCATCCCATATGTCAGCCACTTCGAGGAGCTGTGCGCCCTTGTCAAGCGCCCCGTCTCCATTGTCGAGTCTTGCGCCATGGCGGCTGTCCGGACGTCTCTCGACCTCAACGCCTCGGCCATCTTCGTTCTCTCCACCTCGGGCGTCTCTGCCCGCCTCATCTCCAAGTACCGCCCTGTTTGCCCCATCATCATGATCACTCGGAACGCGTCGGCCTCGAGATATGCCCACTTGTACCGCGGCGTATACCCATTCTCCTTCCCAGAGGCCAAGCCCGACTTTAGCAAAGTCAACTGGCAGGAGGATGTGGATCGCCGCATTAAGTGGGGTCTTACCCACGCTATCGACTTGGGTGTTCTCAACGAGGGTGAGACGGTGGTGGTTGTCCAGGGCTGGAAGGGCGGCATGGGCAACACAAACACTCTGCGTATCGTTAAGGCCGATGTGGACCACCTCGGCATTGGCCAGCTGGAGTAGACGGGTTTTGGGACGGCGTATAATGAAGGGACGGCATGTGGTTTTTGCACCTAGTTTGTAGTTTTTTTCTGCCAAAAGGGCCTGGTTGGGCTCCAATAGATTCATGACCTCAGTTGATGCTGCTGTATTTCTCGGTTCCGTGAGTTACGTACTTGCTGAGACGGACGTCCGGGATGACCATGCGTGATATTCCATTTCAGGGCGAGGCTATCCCAGACTCCGGCCCTTGTACCCCCCACACCCGCGAAGACGTGATGAAGCTCTCTTCCATGCCAACAAGTACATCAAATCCCTCATAGCGCCAGTGGTTTAGTGGTAAAATCCATCGTTGCCATCGATGGGCCCCGCGTTCGATTCGCGGCTGGCGCAGTGCAGTGGCTGAGTGAGAATGTTTGAAGATTCAGAAACTGAGTTTCCTTTTGACCTTTTTTTGGTCAATGACTATGCAGGTAGTGCTACATTGTGGCGGAACATGCAAGGAGGGGTAAAGGCTCTGTGTGAGTAGGGCTGTATCGTTTCGCAGATTTTGTACAAGGCAGTTGTGGGCTGAATGAACCATTGTTGAGGTCTAGCAGTATCTGGTGCCCACTGAAGCCTTCCATCAGTACAGGCAAAACCAATGCTTTGTTGCTGATGGGTAACAAGGCCTTTCTTTCTGGGGGGGTTGGCATTGTTGAATGTGAGACATGTTTGGTTGGGTTGGGTATATATGTAGCTGTCGTTTCTCGGGAGTTGGGTATTGTCGTGGAGAGACTTTTTGGTTGTTCGTCCTGCTTGCTACCTGTTTCAGCTTCCTGCTCCTACCTGGACCACCGGATCGACTATTTTGTGTCTCCCCTCTGCTCGCCGTCCAATTCAAGCTGGACTCAGATAGGTATGGCTCAGGAAGTTGCTGTTCCGCTCGGCCGGTTTTCAGAACCTCGACACCGTGATGATGATGACAATGATGATAATGATGGAGATGATGATGATGATGATGATGGTGGTGGTGGTGGTGGTGGTGGTGGTGGGAATGGGGAAGATGATGGCAGGCCTGTGAACCCCCGCCCGAGAAAGAGGAGGAGACTTGGCTGTTTGCCGACAGCAACCTCCAGATCGAGCTTGCCGAGACAGAGGCGGTGTCTAAGGAATACGAAAACGACATCTTCCCAGCTTTATTCTCTCTGTCAAAGCCGAAAAAAAGAGTTGCCGCCGTCGGAAAGGATGCCACTTGCTAGGCGGTGCTCAGCGATGAGCCTCCCCCCCTTTTCCCCTCCCACATCACCACCTCGTCGTGCCGCTGCTCAGCCATCCACCCCGCCGGTACAGACCAGTAAGGCCTTGTCAGCAGAAAAGGCCAAACGCCCACCAGCATCCCTTCGAAAACTGCTCCCCAAAATCGGCTTCTCCTGGCCGGTGCGCGAAACCCGAAACCGGCACAGCCGAAAGCTAGAAAGGAGGTTAGCCGGCCTGGAGGGACGTGAAAGAAGGGCTCTCCTGCACGCATTCGGCGCGGGGGCCAACGAGCTGGACAAAAAAGTGGTAGAGAGGGGATTGGTCTCTGTTTTTGAGGCTGGGTTGGGGGTTTTGAAAGGGGAGGGGATGGTGAGATCAAACCAGACTGGAAACAGAACGATGCTGATGGCCAATAGAAAATGCGCAGCCTGGAAGATCAGAGTTTATTCTGGGAGGAGGTTATCGCACACCAACCCGAGGCGTGGTTTGGACGTGTCACCGGGAAGGTCCTTCATGGTTTGGTGTTGATGACTGTTGAGGCTAGATTCTGGGACAGGGAGCACGGGGTCAAAATAGGGTGGATGAACTCCGCGAGGGGGAGAAGCGAGCTTGTAAGGGTGGTGGACGAGTTTACCGCTTGGTTGGAGGAGAATGAAGATGGGCAGACGCGAAAGGAGTATTTTGGCGGGATTGAAGGGGCGGTGCATGTTGATCTTTTGGCTGACGAGAGAACCGAACAGGGGAGAAGTATTCTGGAGGAGTTTAGTGCGAGGTATGGGGTGGAGGATATGGATGTTTATGTTGATTTTGACGAGCAGTTGGCCGAGGAGCTGGGGGATCTGATGGCGAGGTTGGCAATTGATGCTGATGAGGAGATGGTGGATGTTGACTGGGAGCAGGATTGGGAGGGGTGGAGCGAGGGGGGGATTTTGTAACGAGTTTACTAGGAAGAAGTAATACCTAACAAAAAGAAAGCATCTCAGGATTGAGCTTGCCCCCGCTTTCCATATCAGCCACGGCCTCCCCCTTCATGAGCCCGTCCACAAAACAGGTGCCGATGAACTCGTAATGCTTCCCCTTGGGGCGAACCACCACCGGCTTTTGGCAAGCAAAGAGAACGACAATCTTGTCGCCGGCTTGGGCCAGACCTGGCACCGTCCCAACCTGACCATTCGAAGTCATGCAAAGTCTTCGATAAGATGTCTGAGATAGATCCTGGTACGTGTAGTCGTGTGGTTGGAACTCTTGTGCCGCACCTGAAGAAAAGTAGCTGTGCAGTGGGCACCCTTTGATCATAAAGTCGAGGTTGGCGTGGAGAAGGGTGCGCCACCACAACAAGGACATGTGGGCGTGAGCTAGTTCAGAAGCGTCCTTGATGTTGGCTTCCAGTCTTTGCCAGTTGAGCCCGTCTGGCGGACGATCTTCCTTTAGACCCCAGGCCAGATTGAGGAGACAGCTTGGATTGGATATATCATACTCGGGTTCTGCGTGCAGCACGCGTGCTAAAGCCGTCCTGGCGTCTTCGTTGGGCATGTTCGACGGGGCAGCGGGGGGGTTGGTCACTGAAGACAACGGGTTGAAATACGAATCCTGTAATGTGATTTCCCTTGCGCGCGAGGGCGACATCGTCAAAGTGTCAATGGAGTCGATGATCAGTCCCTCGCAATACATGATGCGTCCGTCGTGAGAAAAGGCAGGACACTGTTGTTTTCCCGCGTTGGCGTTGAAGCGGGAACCAGGACGTGAAGGTGGGGTCGTACGTTCTTGAACTAAAGCATCGTCCGCCTCACTACTGAGATCGATGGCCCAGCTCGGTAGAGAGCTACCCCCTGGACGGGGCTGTAACCGGGTTAGGTAGGTCCATATTGATAGATCGCCCAGGCCGAGGATACAGGCTTTAGCAAAGTCTGCGTAAGCATCGAGTGCCGCATAAAATTCAGCATAGCTGGGTTTGACACTGTCTCTGATGGAGAGGGGGAGCAGGGCCAGTGTTCCATAGACTTTGTCGCGCGAATCGGTGGCGGCGGATGCTTGGGCCAAAGTCAAAATCGTGATGAGAAGTCCGGTGTTATTAACCCTGGGGAGCTCCCGAAGGTCAAACTTGACAAAGATTCGATGAACGTGCTGAGACAACATCCGTTGTTCCTGGATCGAGGGGAGATCAGAGCTGGAGTCAAGCTCACCGTCATCCCACATAAAGTGCAAGTCTGATGGCTGATTGAGTGCCGAGCTAAAGTCGACAAACGGTTCGAGCGCTCGCTTTATCTCTCCGGGTACAAAGAGGTAGTCATCACCGTACCAAAAACAAACAGAATTAGCGAGCGCAATCTCCTGTGTGATCCAAGTGCGACTCCAGTACGGCAGTCTGATGAGCTCAAAGGCCACAGTTCGCAACGACCGAAGTAGTGACTGAGGGTATAGTGTGGGGTCGGAAATGTAAGACTTGGGGATTCCCTGATGCTGACTGAACCACTGTCGCACCAATGTGTAAGCGGTGTCAAAAGGGGACCCTGGTGTTGCCGAGGACGGGGCACCTATCCACCCTCGAACTGCCAGAGCCATGCTGTATATCACATCCATCTTTTGCACCTCGGTCTCCTTTTCTTTGTCGTCATTTTGGTTGATGCAGAGGGCATCAATCCAGACCTTGAGATGTGACTGTTTGACCTCTACTGACTTCCTGAGCCTCAAAAGCATCTGGTAAAGGTTGCCACCAACTTGTACCTCGTGATTATTCACCAAGATGGTGTGAGAAGGTTCGGGAGGTCCCTGAGATAAAGGTGTCAGCGTAATACAGCATAGCTGACGACGATGACAGTGCTCACCCAGGTATAACTCATAGCTATGTAGTCCCCCCATTCATATCTCGGAGCGAACTCTGTCCACCTTGTCAACCTTTCGAATGGTACGTCTGATTTCAACGTCTTCAGCTCAGGGATCGAGTTGAACTTTTCCAAAACATATGCCCAGTGCATCTCAGTATCTTTTGGTTGTTCCTTGGCCAGCTCGTTTGCAGCTGTCGCTAGAATCCATGCCGGAGGTGTTCTGGTCACATCAAATGGGAACTCGCCATCGTTCGCTTGGAGTATGGTCCGCAGCTCGTGGTACCACACCTCCATGTCATCAAGGTCGACCGTCTCAAGCCTGCACTCTATCCAACTGTCCTCAGTTTTGGGTGACTGTGGCGTGATGGATAGCACTCTGATTTGTCGGCTGTTGCTTTTCAGGGGTGTGTAAAGCGGCCCCAAGGCAGAGGTTGTTTTATGTGATGTTGGAGCTTCTGGGACTCCGAACTCAGGCGATGCAAAGTCAGAAGTGGCTTCACCCTCTGTCACAGACCCCGAATCTCCTACGTTGTCAATACTTTGATCCGGAGGTGTCAATGTACCGGTCGTGATTCCCGTCTTCTGGCGCGGCAACGAAGGCTCTGCCGATGTCGATGCTTGTTCTACCTCATCATTGTCAGGCGCTGTAAACTGAGCCAATGCTTGTGGGTCACTTGCTTTTGCAAATTCCCGGATCGCAGCCAGTGCGTGTCCAGTGCTCGTAGGTGCTGATCGCCTCAGTGCCTTTTCAAAGTGAACTCGCTGTATGCTACTAAGCCTGGTCATGTTGTTAACAGACATCGACGCTTGGGATTCGGCCGCTGAGATCAGAGCAGCCTGGACACACAGAGTATGCAAGTCGGAGCCTGTATAACCCTTGGTGCGTCGTACAAGGTCATCAACGTTCACGTCGTCTGCAACAACGTCTTCGCGGAGGCAGATTGCAAGAATTTCTCGCCTCGCCCGCGCCCGCGGTAAGCCCATGAACAATCTTGCAGGAACGCGACGGAGAACGGCGTCATCAAGTGCTTGTGGAAGGTTGGTGGCCAGGATAACAAACGGCGAGTTCATGTCCTGTTTGAGACCATCCATTTCGGCAAGGAATTGGTTCAGCCGAGCACGCTCCCACGTGTGGTCGTGTGGTTCCCTGCGCTTTAGGAGGGAGTCCGCTTCGTCGATGAAAATGATGCTTGGATGGAGTTTGCGAGCTAGACTGAAGAGGTTTTGGATGGTCTTTTCCGTTTCACCCACACGACTCGACTCAATGTCGGCCGAAGATACCGAAAGCATGACCAGCTCGTACTCGTGGGCCAGCACTCTTGCTAGATGAGTCTTGCCTGTCCCTGGGGGGCCGTAGAGTAGAGCACCGCCGACTTTGGCATTTGTGAGGATTCCGGACCGGAGATTGGACGAAATAGTCCCTGTTGCCTGGTGAATCAACTGGGCGATGGCATCCTTCGTGTCCAAATCGAGCTGGATATTCGACCATCCGTGCATGACCGACCCTGTTGCGATGTTAGCCTCAGAGCAGTCAAGGACCCCAACGCCGGTGGTGACGAACCGGGATCAACAACAAGATCCAATAATTGTTTCTCAGCGTCATTATTCCCGTTCTCAGCTTGCTCGAGCTTTTGTCTAATATGTGGCGAAAATTGAGCCCAGCGCGACTGGACGTCATCAACACTACTCTCAATGTCCCAATCTTTTAGCATTTCTCCGTGCGAGGCCACTGCAATAAGTGATTGTCGAATGTGATCGGCAGTGACGCTTCCATGTCTTCCGACTTGAAGCGCAACTTTCTTCCCAACTGATATGATTTCCCCATGTTGCCGGTGCCCGAGGCAAAACCTCGTCGATGTCTCGCAGTCATTGATGAACTCCCATGCCGTGTGAGGCTGCAATAGCGGCGAAGTAAAGTCCCCGATAGTGGCCCTTATCTGTCGCTGGAATGAACGGATGTTTATGCGAAGATGACGATCGCAGTTGGGAAGTCCTTCTTCAAGCAGTTTGACCTGGCTTGGAGTTTTCAGTGGCACCAGTGTTATGTCCTCTTCGGCCTCAAGAAGCGCGTGTACGAGGGGAATGTCAGTGTCTCTGTGGGATGTGGTGTAATAGCGACTCGAAAGCACAAGCAAGGTGGCACCGTTCACTCCCGCTTGATTGATGATGGCTAGCTGTATCACGTCGAGTATTTCTTTGATGTCGGCGAAGTCGAACCATCTTGGGCTGCCTTGGAGGTCATTATCGTCGGGTATGTCGAAGTGGTGAACATCTGGAATGTGTATGATCAATGGTCGACGCTCAGGCGTGGCGCTACCGGTACCGTGCCTGAATGTCCTCTGGTCTGGAACGTCGAGCAATGTATGTGCGAACAACAGCGGCCTGTCCCTTTTGCCTTCCCGTACACAGCCCCGACTTTCTGGTCCATTTAACCAGTACTCACCCAAGTCCAAAACATCCTCAATGTCCAGTGCGATAAGATCAGCCCCAATGTCAGTGGCAAACTGTTCGACGACAGCTTCAAAGAAGGCGCGGTGACCTCGAGCCCCGTACATGGTGTTAATCGCGGTCAGGAGAAGGGTCGCCTTCCTGAAGAAGGGCACATTCTCTTCGTTTGCTGACTCCCACGTCTGGCTTGGGTTTGACAATACAGACCAAAGGTTGTTGTACACAGCTGATTTGATTTCAAAAACGGCATCCTCATCGTATGCTGTATCTGGCGCGTCTTCCTTGATGATTATTTTGGGCATGTGGTTGGCAAGCTCACTCGTTGTCTTCAGGTTGTAGTTCAAAAACCAGAAGGGCACTTCCAACTGCGCAGGTAGTCAGCAGAAGCATTATGGTGGGAAGCATGTGGACGATCTCATACTGATCCTTTAACATCGTCCTCTGGTAGATTGTACTCAGCTGGGACTTTTCCAAGGTAGCCTTGCTCCACTGCCTGCTCCTCCAGAGCTTCACTCTCTGACTGACTTCTTGAGTCAGAACAACTCACTGAGCTTCCCCCGACTGGTGTCGAAGACAACTCTTCCCTTGATTTTATTTCTTCGCCCACCGCCTTTGGCTGTAAGTCCTCTTCCTCGATTTGGTGCTGAGAGAGGTGCTCCTGTGAGAAAGAGTCAGGTTGAAGCCGCGCATGCTGGCCCAAGGTCGGGAAGAAGTCCGACGAGAGCCCAATTATATGTAGCCAGAAACACAAAGATAGAACGACCACTCCAGTAGTCGCTACGATGGTGACAAATTGGTCCACGGAGATGGCCACGGCGAGTATCGTCAGTATCGTTTCAGGCCGAACTGAGTACTGTAAAAACCAAGTCATTGTGTAAACGAGCGGCGATTGTCATCTTCTTCACTACGAGAGCGATGAGATGTCTCTCGCAGCTTTCAGGCAGCCATAATGACAGTAGTCGAGCACTGCCCACGAAGACTAACAGGCGCCGAAGCTGTTGGGCGGTGTTTGTGGGGCCAAGACGGCGTGCTGGCCAATGAGGGGCTACTTGGTGCTCTCGGATTGTCAGGTTGAAGGCTTTCGAAGAGAATGTGTTGCCATCACTATGGGTGCTATGTATGTTGCGGTCGATGGTTCATTTCGGTTGGTGTGTCAATCAGGATTCTTTGATGGTGCGTCTGGTTGTGAAGAGGCGGTCGCCTCGAGAGTCGCCTTGATCTACGCCAAGTGAAGGCCTTGTGTAGTGGCCATGCTGTGTTACTCACATAGAGCCGTTGAAGCATTACAACCCAATCGGAGAGAAAGATGAACTGTAGGACAATTGACGAGGCCTACCTATAGCAAGCTTCTGACCTGACAAGCAGGCTCATGGCATGTCAGTTTTGGGAGTTTTGGTCAACAATGCCAGAGGGGTTAGGGTTGTTCCTGCTAGAAGTCAGGCCCACAGTGACGTTGCGCAAGGACATGTCAGGTTGGGCCAGCACAGCCAATCAGCAGACGCGCTGGAGCTGCAGGTCTCAGTGGGCAGAGGCACATGCCACAGCTCTTGTGAACACTTGACACTCCAAACATCCATCCAGGCATGGATTATTATCCCAATCTTGGGACGGGCAGACAAACACTCTCCACCTTGCTCTCTCGGAAACACCGTCGACGTATTCAGTACTCTTGGAGCATCAACCGACATATATATAGACATCTGCAACTGAATACCTCAACGCGCCATCCAATGTCGGGCAAGCATACTGGTACGGTACCTCCCCACCACGAACGCCCTCTGCAACGCCTTCGATGTCTTTGGTGGAAGCTAACCTCCTGAACCGCTAGTATGTCAACACAGATAGCAAACACGAAGGCGCCAACATGACGTTCAGATCTACGTTCCTTCCCCGTCTCTCACTGTCCCGTTCCGAAAGCCCCGGCATCCCTTTCCACAACCCAATAAGCCCCACCATCCGCAAGAAGCCGAGCGAGTACGATATGGATGACCTGTCACCACGACCTGATGACAGCTTGTTACCCTCCGAGGGCTCCCGACATCGCAGACAAATCTCGCCATCGATCGACCATAGCACGAGCGATCGGGCTAGTAGTGTTGGTTCGGCTTCCAAATCCAAGCCCAACGCCCCGGTTCTCTTCCACGGTCCTCCTCCCCCCGTCGCCACGTCCCGGATACTCTATAGGGATGAGGAAGAGCCACAGTCATACCGCCCGTTTGACACAGCGGCATCTATTGCTCGGAATGTTGGCAGCGTACTATTCGACCGCCAGGACGGCTCCTCAGCCCACACAAGAGGGCGTGATGCGGTAAAATACAACGAGTATGAGCCGGATGCAGTGTGGCGCAACCTTCACCACCGGGAACGCCAGCTTCAGAAGGAGCTCCAGAATATCCTGGATGTCCAGTCAGCGTGCCTATCAGCCCAAGTTGGGAGAGCAGGGTCTACAGGAAGCCCTCAGGCCAGTGATGCAAGCACCACCCCTACAAGCACATTACACGCTAGCACCACTTCCATGTCTACAGCACGCCAGGTAAGCTTTGCTCAGACTACAACAACACACACGGGACAAGTGATACCGGTGAGACAACCCAAGAAGAAGCGTCCGTCTATACGCGAAGCTCGCACAGGACTTGCTAGGCACATGACACTCCTGGCAGATCTAAAAGCAGAGGAGGACGCCAATCTGACTGCCGCTCTGTCAACGAGGAAGCGTGCTCTTGCCCAGCTGCGGAAGCTATGCCGGCAACGGAAGGAGATCACCGGCGAGTTGGAGAAGATCGAACAAGATGAAGAGGAGCCTCTTGCACAGGAGATCAGGGAGCTGACAGAAGAACGGAGTAATGTGGTAAGTGAGATAAAAGAGTTGGAAGAGAGGCTGGTTGGGTTGCGGAACAGAAAAAGGTACCTGGATGCCAAGGTGGCCGATGTGGAGAGCAAGAGGGACGCAGGTCTGAGTGGCTATCGTGGGGCTCTGAAGGATGTGGATGGGAACCTGGGCGGGATCCTGACGAGACCCAGTGTCAAACCACTGGACTTGGAGGGTGTGATTGGGCCTGGTCAACCAGTGGATAGGGGATCGCATTTATCAGGATTGGAGTTTCTGAGGCTAAGACCGGAGAGGAGGACGCCTGAGATGGCCAAGGAGTGGTGGGAGGGCGAGGTTGCATTGCTCACGGCGAGGAAAGCTGATGTTGATAGGGAACGGTTAGCCTTGGAAGAGGGTGTGGAAGTGTGGAGGGAGACGTTGCAATTGGTGGACAAGTTTGAGTTGAGCGTGGCAGCGGTAATGAAACACTGGGCAGGCAAACACGATAACGACGAGGCGAATCGGGAGTGGGTCAAGGCCATGTCGGACGTGCTTGGTGACATGAAGGGTGTCATAGCTGATATGGAGGGGAAGCTCCGGTTGGTGGAGGAGAATGGGTGGAATCTCTTGATCTGTGCCATTGGCGCCGAGGTGGAGGCACTCGAGCTCGCAAAAGGACTCTTGGTGAAGGGATTACGAGCCGGCGGCTTGGAAGTACAGGACGGTTCGGACGACGAGAGGGATGTGGACGGAGAGGGGGGCTCGACACCGCATCTGGGGAGGTCAATCTCTGGTAGCTCAGGGTTACAACGCTCCGCCATCCGCTTCAAGTCGTCGTCGTCATCATCATCTGAATCAGCCGAGGGAAAGAACCTCGTTGGCGTGCACGGTGTCGAGGATGGGCACAGAACTGAGGAGAGTGACAATGAGGTGCCTCCTGACTTGCTGGTGTCTTCGTCGACTGCTGGCGCCAGGGACGGATTGGATCGTACGTGCAGCAGAGAGAGTACTTTGAGCGAGAATGAGGTCCCCCCCGAGTTCTTGGCGGAGCATGTATGATCAGCATGGTGCCGAAGCACTTCTGTACGAATGAGGCCAGGGAGCATTGGATTCACACATTGCATGTTGAACTGTTGGGCGTGTATCACGGTTATGGATGAACGCAGCGTGGCTTGACAACTGTTTGGTCTTTTTGCTTTTTCTACTTCGTGAAGTGTTGGATGCATCGTTTGTTGCTAGATCATGATCTGGAAGGGTAGCTCCTATCAGGTAAGAACATCACCCGCAATGATCATGGCGATATACTGACTGCCCCAGGGTTCTCTTTCGCTCATATCAGTCTGCTCAACGGCTCTCAAGTTATGCTGCATTGGACGACATCCAGACCTCAGTGACGTTGCGGATGCAATCTGTTTTCATGCTGCACCACTTCATCAATCCATGAGAAGGATCGAAGCGAGTTCAGCTCCTCGCTGATGAGTCCAAGGGAGATCAACTATTCGCTTGGCTGTTGTAATGGGACGCGTACGCATGGCAACACATCTGAGATCCAACTAGCAGAGCAAGTAGACGCAAGATGAGGCACAACGACACGAACAGCTTTGTTTCACTTGTTTTGATGAGACATTTGAGCGGCGACGACGGCTTCATAACGGCCGTGCAACTGTGGCGGCGGCTATGGCGCACATATAGTAGGGGCGGACCCGGAGTCAGCGAAAAATCACTCCGTCTCCGACTTCACCTCCCCAACTCCCATCGGCCTCAACACTCCAACATGAAGTTTATCTTCGTCTGCGACAGCGGTGAATTCGACCATGATTGCGACTCTGGAGACGCAATCAAGTGGGCGATGAGACGGGTATAACCTGTTTGATTTTGTCAGATAATTCACACGGACATCACGGATGTCTGGCGTCATCACTAGTCGTGCTGTCTGTACACTCGTCAACTACGATTTGGTCCGTCTCCGACATCTCACACGACAAATCTTGGAATGCAGACTTTGGCTTCATTCTCGTAGAAGTTCGCGATGACGCAGGACGGTGGAAAGGGCGGCGGAGAGAATCATTCATGTCTGAATCCCCCAAGCTCAACACGGACATCGCGGATGTCTTTATGCATCTTTGTTGGGGAGGGAACCGGCGAGGGCGGCACGTCAAACCTTTGATGGAGGCTACTACTATATGCCTTGATGCTCATACAGTGAGTGAGACCATGAGGCATAGCAACATACCTGATCGTGTGTTTTCATCACGAGGTATACAGATGGCTTGTCGTCGATGGAGTCTACTGTCTTGGCTTCGCCAATGGCGTACTGCAAAACAATGGATGTTTGTGAAAGGTGAAAGGCAAGCCACAAGAATGTTCGCCTATCTCGGCCATGTACATCAAGAGATGTTACCTTGTCATTGCGACCTACATTACGGATATTGTGGCTTCCCAAAGTGGTCACATCAGGCTTGATATTACTCCTCGCTGTCGCTTGAGATGACGGAGAGCGCTCTCTGTAGTCTCACTTTTGGAGACTTGCTCCCAGCGGTCATCGGCGGTGATGGCAGCGGCTCGAGCGGCAAAGCAAAGCCAAAGTGAGGCTGTCATGAACAAACGCCCGTCTCAACCAAAGATGTCACAACCGGCTACTCCGCTCTTTTTATGGGGGTGTGTCTGTATGGGGTCCTACAGCGGGCAGGCATGACGTTGTGTAGAGCGGGAAGGTGGAGGGATCTCCGCCTCCCGCACCTGTTCCTGAATCTCTCACCAGGCCGTTGGAAAGACCGGTTGCGCGCCGTATGAAGACATGACGATGTCGATGTACATGGCTGTGACATGACATGTCGGCCTGCCCGAATTCTTGGTTCCATGCTCGAGAACTTGGTTCAAACGACGCTCTGAATAGATGACATGACGTCGTCATCAAGCTTCGCCCTCATTTTGATTTCAGCAACCATAGCCCCCTTGCGATTCAGCACAAACGGGCGTGTTGTGAAGCAGGTCACACCTGACCAAAGATTGCAACCCTATATACGCCCGACTTACGACCAAGGAGACATCGCAAGAAGCACGCGGCATGATATCCCGCATGCTCTCGTCCAACCAGGCCCCGCTGCCGCTCATGCATCAAACGTACGCGTGGCCGGCCTCACCTGATCTTGGTCTGGGGATTGGTCAATGGGCCAGTGGCAGCGAGAAAGGACCGAGATATTGGTCCGGAACTTGCCGTCTGGGATAGGTTTGCTGGATGGTTGAGGTATGTATGTACAGTACCTTGATCTAAACGCCACCCCGGGTGACCATGTTGTGCATCCGCATTCATCACAATCGATCCACTCTTCTTCACCACCACCACCACCACCACCACCAAACCGATCTTGGTCATCACTGTGGGTTGAGTGTGCGGTCCGGGGTAGGTATGTATCATCGTGCCAGT
This sequence comes from Podospora pseudocomata, assembly GCF_035222375.1. Taxonomy (NCBI): domain Eukaryota; kingdom Fungi; phylum Ascomycota; class Sordariomycetes; order Sordariales; family Podosporaceae; genus Podospora; species Podospora pseudocomata. Next base: position 1,609,590 of record NC_085889.1, on the reverse strand, counting down.
ACACCACGATTCTGAGTGGATGGTAGTATACAACCTCTGACAAACATGTCATACTGCAGGACACAGTAGCTGCTACTACACAGGGAAAAAAGCAGGAGGGAGAACAGAGTGTGAGGCTCGTGACTGCAAGAAATACTAAATTGTTGCATTGGTCTCTAAAATCTCACTCACGTCTTCCGAAGCGTTCAACTGTCACCCCCGTTAGCGGGTGCAACCAAAGTCCGAACAGGCCAGCCCCTAGCCAAGCACCTAGCAGAGTACCTTGCCTTTTTGCTGTCAATCGTCAAAAGGCAAAATCTCGGTGATCCTTCCGAACTCACCGCATATCCTTTTCCACTCACCGTTGTTGATCATCGGCAACACAAGGACTCGTCTTGGGAAAAGCTTCATCATCACCATTGAGTGGCTCATGCAAATGCAGGAGCGGCAGTTGGAAATATGATGTCCAGATCTTGATTTGTTGCTCTTTTTGATACTGAGTCGGGATGAGGGGGGAGGTGATGCCCCACAATACCTACCCTGCCTCAACTGAGCCGCCGAGTACATATGCATAAGTACCTGGCTGCTGTGGGCCCGTCGGGATCTTTTTGTTCTCCGGGTCCTTTTCGAAAATGTTGTACACCCGAGTTTTTTTGTTTCTCAAGGTTAATAGTTTTTTTTTGGGGGGGGGGGGACTAATAACCAAATGTTCCACTTTGTCCGTGCGGGCTGTTGGTGCTGGGTTGTATTTTGTTCTTGTTAGTTGGTTGATTGGTAAAATGCGTGTTGTTGGTGTTCTGGCCCCCACACACACTTGATGGACGGGCTTGATCTATTAGGTACAGTACACCTTTCTCGAATGCGTTGACATGACAAGAGATATCGACCGACTACCTAGCAACTATCACCAAAAACCGGCTGCCAATGAATGAGATATGTACCTTGACCAAGAGTGTCGGAACCATCAAGATACTGCCTGCTCGTACTTAGCCGAGGTTTTGCCCTCGCATGTCTGAAATCCGAACCCGAGTCGATATCAGGAATAGTGCAGCATGTACCTTAGTTAGCTGCCTGTTTGATGTGGAGTGTTGTTAAACCCCCTTCCCCTTTCCCCGCGGTTAGGGAAAAGTGAGATAAATAGCGGGAGGGCAGAGCCGCATGCTAAGTACCAGTAGGTGCAGCTGAGGGGGTGGTGTCGGAGGGGATATTGCTCCGTGTCCTTTGTACCTTTTTACTCTGGGATAACATGTCTGGGTTTAGGGGAATCTCGCATTTAATCGAAAAACAGGAACGATGCTGAATGAGGGTTGTTGAACACTGACTGCATTGTCCTTTTGTCGCCCGCGCGGTAACTCCTTTTGATAGATTTGGGGGTTGAAGCGATTCCTTCTGGAAACTGTCCATCGGAGAGTTTTGCAACGTGACAACACAGATGCTGTCGTGGGAAATCTGTTCTCACTTTTCTTTTTCTCACACTCAACCCTTGTTCATGCCGTAAGCTGATGTGCGGGCCTTTTGCGGACGTTGCTGCTACCCAATCGTTGATTGTGGCTGTGTTGGGTGCTACCCTAGTCAGAATTTCTCGGAGAAAGTGCCGGTGGGATCTGTTGGAGATGTGAGAAAGTTCCTTAGCACTGATGGATTTCGAGCCCTGGATGGCAGACACGAGACCCTACAGAGGCGATATTTCCCAAGATGGGAAGATTCCATCCATGACACATTAACCCAGAGGTGAGCTGGAAAGTTAGGGTCTCCCGGCAAAGACATGGGAAGCAGGGATGGCAAAGGCATGTAAGACAACGGCACAAACGGCTGTTGGAAGAATGTCGTGTACATGTGTGTCATCCCATCTCCCTTGTAAGTTGATAGCGGGAGCTGCCTAAAGCAGCCAAAAAGGAATAGAAACCTTTGTACCGCTCCCCCCCCCTCCCCCAAGAGAAGATTGACATCGCAGATCGGACTGCTACCAAACTCTGGACAAGGCCGCTGATGTTCCGATTCGCACTTTTAAGTCCGAAGGTCCGTGCCGGTCCGTTACTTTTCAACAACGGTTTTTTTTTTTTTTGGGGGATCATTAAAATAGAGAGACCAAGGTACCTACCTTCCTTCTTCTCGAGTGGTTGCTGCGGGTCTCTCTACGTGTTTCGTGACTGCAGCAGATTCGTCACCCTTTTTGCATCAGCCACTGTGAGTAACAGTGACAAAAGAAGGAGATCGGCTTCTTCCAGATGCCATCACCGATCGCAGACCGTCGTTTACTCTTCCCTCCTAGGTATCTAGGTTACCAACCTGAGTTGGCGCCCGGCTCCAGGCCCCCAATATCAGTGACCCGGCAGCGGGACCAACATTTCGTCACGTACATTTAGCGGCCAGCAGCCCCTCATCGAGAAATAGTTGCCTTCAGACGTGTTGTTGTCGACCTCTTTCTGGAGCCAATAGTCCAAGGCTGTGGCGCAGCAGACCTGTGGAAATTTCCTCGACAAACTGGATGCTGCCTTGTGTGGACGCCCTACCTCTGGGGACCTACCCCTCATCCTTCCTCCCATAAGGCTTTACCTCATCGAGGGAGAATGGTTCGTCGACTGGGACAAAGGAACATGTCACTTCCAGCTCAGCGGGAACATAGAATATTATCATCATCATCAACAACAATACCAATATGGCCATGTCCAAGTCTGTTGCGGATCAAGGAAGACGCCAGTCTGTTAGCTGGGTTGGAGGGGATGAATGGGACCCGTGGAGGACGACGATACAGGACCTATACCAGACGCAGAACCTACCGCTCAAGGATGTCATGAAGGTCATGGAGGAGGAGCATGGTTTCCGAGCAACGTACGAGCCCTCCTTTTCTTTTTTTGTTTCGATCCTCGCTGTTCGGAATCACCAACTCTGACAAGCCAGAACCACTGATCTTACAGACAACGAATGTACAAGACACGTATAAAATCCTGGGGTCTCGACAAGAACTTTAAGGAGTGCGAAGTGGTAGAGCTATTCCGTGTCCGAAATGAGCGTGACAGGGTCGGGAAGCGATCAACAACATACATGATCCGAGGTCGAGAAGTCGACTGGGACAGAGTGCAAAACTATGTCAGAAGAAAGGGGCTGAACATCACCCAGCTTCTCGCCTCCAGCGCCGGCACTGTCAGTCCATGCGCGAGGGAAATATCGTGTTTTACACCACCCCCAGAAGATGGGAGACCAACCGGCACTAGAGATGTGGATGTCAACTTACTGAGGGTATCCTCCCCTTCCTCCTCCTCGCCCTCCCCATCCCCACCAAACAGCAGCAACACCAACAACCTTTTCCCCACAACCTTCCCCCCGATCTCTCCGGCCGCAACACCAACAACAATCCACCAACCCCCTCAACTCCCGCATCCTCTCGACCAAATCAACAACCCCCTCCGCCGACCCTCCTACCCCTTCCCAGCACCACCACCCCCATTACCGATCGTAACCCCCCCACCACCACCACCCCTCCTCCCAACTCTATACCCCCCCCAACCACCACCACCACCACCACCACTCCCATCACAATACACCACGGGCACCCAGCTCACAATCTCCCAATCCTTCCAACTCTTCCTCTCCCGCCTCTACAAAACAACAATGTTCCAAGACGGCGAACGAGCCTGGGGAACAACAGATTTCTTCCTCCGCAACATGCGGTCGCTGGAATGGCTTTCCACCATCCGGTACGCCCTCGCGATCAATAAATCTTTTCTCGTTGACGGGTTGGATGGAAGTGAGGGTAGTGAAGAAATTAAACGGTTCAAAGCTGTCAACCGCGCGTTTGCGGTCTTGGAACCGGGGAGTAAAGGCGTGATAGGGAGCAGGATGTTTTATATTGTTAACTTTCTCGGGTGCTTTCACGCTGGACCGGACGGGGGCGCGTTGAAAGAGCTGGCGGGGAGGTTGATGGAGGACATTGTTGTCAAATGTTTCCGTGGGGGGGAGGGAGATAGGGGGGGGTTTGGGGGGGATCTGAGACGGGTTTTAAGTGGGGGGATGGGCATGAGATGGAGGTTGACTCGGTGGATGAGCTGATGGAGGAGGGGATGTCGGTCGGGGAGACGGCAGGGAGGTTTTTGATGGCGGTGTTGGGGCGGATGGTGAGGGAGGTTGGGCTGGAGGTGCCGTTGGGGGTGGTTTTGATGGGGGATATACATGGGGTGGGGGATGCGGTTGGGGAGTGGAAGCCGAGGGGGATGAGGGGGGGCACGATGGCGGGGTGTGCTTGGAGGAGCTGTTTGCTTTCTCCCGAGCCGCCTTCTTCGAATACGAAGGAGGATACGGGGGTTGAGTTGTTGGAACATGGGATCTGGCTGGCGGGCTATGGAGATGATTTAAAGGCCGAGGTCAAGTTTAGGGCGCTGATCGATCAGGCAAAGACCGGCTCTTCCCCGTCGCCAAAGATGGCCGCTGAGATGAAGGTGCTGGCACGGTGTTCCCATTATCAGCTGGCGAGTATTTACTGGAGGAGAGGAGAGAAGATGGCTGCCACGGAGGAGCTGCAGTTGGCTGTCAAGGCATCGGTATTGTATGATCACTTTGTGCAGTGGGGGGACGTGGACTTTTTGTATGTATGATGGCTGGGACATGGTTGTAGATTTCAATGGCAGAGACATATACATACATGTACGTGGTTTCTGAAGTCTTTGTCGACATCGGATGTAAGCAGCTGTTTCCCCCCGGAGCGTTTCACGCCGGCAATACCACCCTGGAGTGAAGCCATGCTCAGCCGCACAAACTAGTGAAAAGCCCCGCTTTGCCCGATGGCTATGGCTATGGCTTCTGCGGATTGACAGAAAAGCCCCCGGGACCCGAGAGCCTGGTGCCCAGTTCAAAGCTCGTCCTCTTCTACAAGCCACATGCCTTGGGCTCATCGTTCACAATGGCCTCAAGCGAGCATCCGGCGGTTGGCTGCAAGACTTGCGCCTTCTTTTCAGAGGCCATTCTCAAGACCATTCGAGGAGAAGCAGTCGGTGAGAACATCATCAGACTCGCCGCAAGTTTCGATCCAAAATGTGCCACCTGCAAATACACCCTCGACTCCTTCGCTCGTCTAGCGCCAAACTCGCCCCTCCAACTGACCTGTCCTATGCGACTCGATTGCTTTCCCCAAAAGCGATTCTTCTTTCGAACCGGATGTGGTTGCTGGGACCACTCAGCCTATCACCTCGAGCTGCTTCCCTCATCAGAACTTGCTCCGACCTCAGTCCACTACAAGATCATCGACGCAGACACAATCGACATCAGCTCCCTCAAGCGATGGCCGGAATACTGCGAACAGCACCATGAAGACTGCCGACCCACCCCCACTCAACCACCCGTCACAGACATGATCCTAATCGACGTCGACGAGCACCGCCTCGTCCAGTTCCCCGGCACCCCCCCAAAATACACCACCCTCAGCTACGTCTGGGGCGTCCTCCCCGACATCCTCGAAACCCGCATCTCCAACTTTTCAACTCTCCAGCTCCCAAGCTCTCTCGCTTCCCCAGAGATCCTCCCCCGGCTCCCACTGACAATCCAAGACGCCATCAAGGTCACGCGTGACATGGGCGAGCGCTACCTCTGGGTGGATAGACTCTGCATCATCCAAGACGACGAGGCCAACAAAGCCCAGCAAATCGCCTCCATGGCCTCCATCTACGCAAACTCCCAGTTCACCATCATTGCCGCTGACGGAGCCGATGCCAACACTGGTCTCCATGGCGTGGGCTCTTCCCGCCCCTTTCCGGACCTTCCAATCCTGGAGTTTTCTCCCGAGTGCCGGATGCGTCCGGGGCCGGAGACAGAGGAGGCGAGGTATTTCACCACGTGGCATAACAGAGCTTGGACGTTCCAAGAACGGTTGCTGTCGAGGAGGTCGCTCGTTTTTTTTAGGGGGAGCGTGATCTGGCAGTGCAAGTGCTCCGTCTGGGTTGAAGGGGCCGCCGCGGAGCCGGATGGGATGGTGGTTGATGAGACATGGAGGACGGAGAAGAAAAGGCCGGCGCATCTGGCGTTTGATAGGCACTTCATCTTTGAGCTCAAGACCCCCAAGAGGCCCGACTTTCGCTATTTCGAGGGGTTGGTGAGGCAGTATCAACGGAGGAGGATGACGTACCAAGCAGACGGTCTTCGGGCCTTTTCTGGGATTCTGGATGTCCTCAGCCGGACTTATGATGGTGGTTTTCTGCACGGGATGCCAAAGATGTTCTTCGACGTGGCCATGTTGTGGGAGCCTCAGGCGGGGTCAAAACCGAGGCTTGTCGCGCCGGGGAGCAGGGAGCTGATGTTTCCTAGCTGGTCGTGGGCTTCGTTCCAGGGGAGTGTGGCGAACAACTTGAGCGATCACACTTTTGGGAACAACCCTTCGATCGAGCTGACTCCGGTGGTCAGGTGGTATCATGCTCCTGCTGATGAGCCGATCAGCTTTGTCAATCTCACTCCGCATCTCGCTCGGATGTTCAAGCAAGGGGGTGTTGGGGGGTTGGATTTGAAGTTCTTTGATGTGCCGACGATTGATACAGGCGGGCTTACGGTGGAGAAGGAGAAGTTGGGTTGGCTTCTTCATGGGAGTGTTTCGGTGGCTTCTTTTCGGGTGCAGCCTGAGAAAGAAGAGACCAGCAAGCTGGTCAGGGTTGCGTGGGAAGAAGAGGTGGCGCCGTTTGTGAACTACCATTTTGTGGATAGTTCTGGGAAAATAGTGGGCAGGTTGAAGGTTCCTTTCACGAGGGAGGATCCGGTTTTGGAAAAGGATACGCTGTGTGAGTGTATCGTGATATCGGAAGGGAAGGCATACTACACGAGGTCGAAGTGGCTCAAGGAGATATACCTGCCGGAATGGGGACTGAACGAGGAAACCCGTGAGCTGGAGGAGTTCCATTTTTACAATGTTTTGTGGGTTGAGCGGAGGGAGGGAATTGCATATCGAAGGGGATGTGGTACCATTTGGAAGGAGGCCTGGGATCGACAGAACCCAGAGGTGCGGGATATTGTCCTCGGTTGAACACTTACAGGTCCATGTATCTGTCAGCTTCTCGACAATACTCTCCAACACCCCAAAGATGAACACCAGCACGCCATTCATTTCAACATGAAAGCCTTCGGTCTCTGCACACATGTCAGAAAGCCGTTGGATGCTGTTCAATCTCTCGGGAATATTGGCGAGAAAGTTTGGGATGGTCTCTCTTTCTTTGACATGTTTCTCAACTGCCTAATTTCCCACTCGTTAGCAGAGGTTGCTTTCGCTGGAGGTGGATCTGCTCACAGCCAATATCACAGCGAAGCCTCCCGAGATGAAAGCACCAAAGGGGTCAAGGACAACATGCTCGAGGGTGCAGATTTGGTGTTCTGTTTGGGCGGGGGAGGCGGCTGGCTTCAAGAACCTGAAACGGGTTCGCTTTCTGTTCTTTGGGGGAAGGCATTTCCCCCCTCGTTACCAACTAACTCACTGTACCACAAGGTCTCACTTCCTCTGCAGCTTTATGTGACATGCTCGAGTTGAACTTGAGCGCTCATGCCTTGCAAGAGCCCGAATCTATGAGAACATGAGCATCCAGGTCGTCCGGTTTCTGGATTCGTCTCAACCGCGACACTCAAATTTGAGGAACACAGCTCTCGCGTCCATATTTGTCCACCAACCATGTATTCCAAATGTTAAACAAACCCCCAGGCTTCCCTTGACCTGGAGTCGTACTCGACGAGGCACTTCCAGTGCGTTGTCCACGTCGTGCCAAGGTGCTGCCTCTGTCGTATCACTTTGCATGCAACTGAGCGCTGGTTCGACTTTTCTTTTCAGTTATTCAAGCCGTCTTTATTCCTCCAGTTGAGATGGACCCTAAATCGGAGATCGACAGGTTGGTTGGATCGCTTGAGACCAAGGAACAACAACGCGATTCCAGAGACGAGGCAGACATACCCCCCTGTGAAGCGACGGAGAACAGCTCCAGAGTGCTTGTGGATGGCCAGGACCCTACACACCAACCGTCTGACGATGGTAGCTAGACGAACTGAGTAATGAATCTGAGGACAACTCTGACGGCGAATCCAGGGCCAGGTTTCGCAACCCAGAACACATGCCGTTACCCCCCGCACCATCGATCAGCGCCATTGATGTTGGGGAATCTTTAAGTAATTTGGAATTTGGAACGCCCATCTCAATCAACGCACACTGTACCAGAACGGCGCAAGGCACAAGATATACAACTGACAGTTCATTTCTTTGACCTATCGGAACAAGAACAAGATGATGTAGAAAGTTGGAACGTATATCTGGTTAGGGAGGCTCGTACCGACGTGTGATTCGATGGGTGCCCGGCACCTTTGTCGAGAGCTCCTTGCCCGTGCCCGAAGACGACGTCCACGTTAAGTCTGGTAGTGTTTTTCAGTACCTTGAAGCCCACCGATTTCACAGAGCAGGATCATGTTACCAAATCATCGACCTCGCAACGACCTACAGGAACCAGACCGTTGTTGAAAGTCCGAGGAGTTATGACGGACTTGGTTGTTCATTACTCTCATTTGGATTTCAACGGCCATGAGTATGGCTGTGTTGATGATTTGTTCGTATTCAAACCATTCGAAGGCGAAATGGACATCCGCAGCCTGGAGGCTTATCCCATGAGTTATTTCGACAAGAAGAAGCTTGATATTCGGGCGAGAGGTTCGTCGATGCTACAAGTGTATCACGCATGCAGCACCAGGGCCTTACGGTGGGACCAAGCCGCGACGAGGTAAGATAGGTATCCCATCTTTGTGGCTCTTTGAGTCTTCTCGTCTTCTCAAACATTATAATTCTAACATCCGATTACGCATTCTTCCACAGATCAATAGCCCTGTTATTATCGATGTGAGGATGGCCTTCGTCGAGGACAAACAGTCCTGGGAAAGAACAGGCATGCAGCTACCAATATTTACGAAGCCAACAGAGTCTAGAGAAATGGCGAGGTACAACATGACAGACCCGGACGAAGCTTGCATTACCGGCGCGCCAAGTTGCGGCAATAGGTGGTGTCGCGCACACGTCAACGAGGGGTATTCCTTCGGTCCATACACCATGGAAATAGCCGTGAGGCGGGACCCAACTATAAGAAGGGGACTCGGGAGTTTGCTGGCCGAGTCTCAAAACAGCTTCGGGAATGACCATATGAGACCAAAAATGCTCCATTAGCTACCCGGGACGGTGCCTGGCTTTTCTCTACGAAATCGAAAATGGGGTAGGGTATGTGTTTCCACTTACCTATGCCGTTTCGTTTGTTGAGGAGAATATGGGTGTGCTCACTAAAACCTTTACCCTTGCAGCTTTACTCGAGCTATCGAAGCTACGCCGGGTTGAGCACAACTACGGCTGGGATGACCTTGTTCTACCCCCAGGCCATCGGAAAGTGGTGCAGGCCATGGTTGAAACGCATGCGACCTACAAGCCAGATGGTCATCCGGCCACCGGAAATGGACGCGGTGCCTGGAAAAGGTGAGTGGAAAAGGCGTACACCGGTTAATGGTTTTCAATCCGTCTTGAAACATTGTGAAAGCTTACACATAACGTTGCCTTCCAGGCAAAGGCTGCATCATACTTCTTCTACACGGTGTCCCTGGGGTTGGAAAACATCCACGGCTGGTAGGCAAAACACTCTCCTTTCATCTCAACGTCTGTGGATCGAGGACCTAACGCTAGAGCTAGAGTGAGTTGCTGCTCACACAAAGAAGCCGCTTTATCCCATCACATGCGGTATGTGTCCAACATGCCAAATCCATATCTGATTCTGACTAGCGACAGGCAACATTGGATACAATCCTGAGGATGTTGAGAGGAACATGGAGGACCACTTCAGGCTTGCCCACAAATGGGGTTGTGTTCTTCTCCTTGATGGAAGCGGACGTGTTTCTTGCCAGACGGGGGGTGAGTTTTGCCCTGGCCTTCCTTTGGTAGCTGAAAAGGCGAGTCACAACTAAAAAAAAGCAGCAACGAGATGTCAAACGGTAACGGCCTAGTCTCTGTCTTTTCTGCGAATCCTCGAGTGCTACTCTGGGATTCGTTTTCTCGCCACTAACCGGGTCGGAGCGATTGATGACGCCTTTCGTTCTCGGCTTCATCTGACACTCTGCCATCCGACTCCCAGAAGCAACCAGACCATCGAAATCTTCAGGCACAGCTTCGAACGCCTTGAGATGATCAACGAGGGCCGTCAGGAGCACAACCTCCCGCCGTCTGAGTACAAGGATCAGCAAGACAGAATAGTCGAATGGGCTAACGAGCAATGGAAGATGCTCCGCTGGAACGGGCGCCAGATCAAGAATGCCTTCCAGACTCATGGCACTCGCTGAGTTCAAAGCCAAGCGCAAACAAACCAGCGATGGCCAGGATCCAAGGCCAGTGTTGACCAAGCGTTGCTTCGAAATCGTGCCAAATGTGACAATTGAGTTCAACGCATACCTTAAAGCAACAAGGGGGTTTGACGAAGCGGGAACAGGCCGGAGAGGACAGCTTCATGAAAAAGATAAAGGAGAAGAACAAGGACTACTTCAATTCTGATGAGAGTGAGGCCGATGACTCCGAGGAAACCGAAAGTAAGGATCAGACAGAGACTGAGGAGGACAGCGATGAAGAGGAGCCAGATGAGCAGGACAAGAGGAAAGTGAAGAAAAAGGGTGGCGAGGGCAGCAAGAATGGCAAAAAGTGCAAAGATACAAAGGGGAGGAAGAGCGAGGGGAGGAAAGGCGGCTCCAACAAAAACAAGAGAGGGAAGAAAGCTGGAAGCGATGAGGACGAGGATGACGAATGATGACAAAAAACGGCTGTGCTTTTTCTTTTCCGACAAACTGATCCCGTTGTTCCTTTCCTTACTTTAGTTCTAGTTAATGCCAAACAATGCTTTTTCCTGACACACCAGTACCTTGAGCTCACCTGTCTATCTAGAGATAAGTAGCCCGAGGAGCAAGCCCATCCCACTCTTACACATTAGCTAGGCACCTGGTTTACCAGATAGGTGCTATAAGAAAACCAGAGATATATGATGTATATTTACGAACGGGTCCAGACTATGTACCTGCCCCACCCAATCTCTTTTTCTATTTCTCAACCCCCGCATTCTTCGTTCCTCATCATCCCTTTACCCGATCTCTGATTCACAACAGAATCCCATATTCATCACAGCTCTCAGCAAACGTCAGCGTACTTTCTTGATTCTGTCAAGGTCACGGCCATCACGAAAGAACCTGTCCGGTGTCAGGCTGAAAGAGGGCCGATCAGCAACCGGTGATATAGTTGATGGTGATGTAGCAACCATTGTTCCCTGTGCAGCACCGTCATGTTAGGAACCAAAGCGCGTTTGAAACTGTCGGGATTGACATTGTGACTTACAGTGGGCTGACCCGCAAGCCTGGCATCCGTTGTTGCGGATTGCGTTGTAGGCGCTCCTCAGAACAGCCCCGGTCGCGATGCAATCCTTGCCCTGAACAAATATGCCGCAGTTTCCACTGCACGTGCCGCTCTTACTGTTTGTACCAACTGTGTTAGGTACCAGCCGTCGGGAGGAGGAATAAAAGGAAGAAAAGGGCTAGAGGCGGACTTACGCGCCACCACTCGCGTACGTGGTGTCCTCGATCTTGTTCTTGGCCGTGGTGCAGCTGTCCTTGAAACCTTGCCTGTTGCTGCACGCGCTGCTGCCCTTGCAGTTGATCGAGTCCTGGCGGGAGACGAGCTGGCCGCGGGCGAGGATCTCGCCGCCGATATGGGGGCCGGTGCTGGCAGGGGACATCGCCTCGACCTGGACGGCCACGGTGGTCTCGCCGTTGGAGAGCATGACGGTCTCGAGGAGGGGGTTGGACTGAGGAGCGGCGCAGGCCAGTCCGGCCAGGACGAGGGTGAACTGGATGATCTGAGAGAAATGCATCTTCGGCGAGTGGAATGGAATAGGCTGAGATGGCTGAAGTCCTAGTAAAGAGCTGGTCTGTGAGAGCTTGGTGGTGAGATATCCAGTCTGAAAAGGAGCAGAAGAAGAGAATTTATACCTACCTACCTAGACATATCTTTCAGAGCCAACAAGGCTGGAGCGACCATCTCGGACTACACATCGGACTTCCTTAGCCTTGTATTTGCATCCTAGCCTGATTCAACGTTGGTTTATGTACAGCCTGACAGCGCTCGCTAAATGAATCTAGTGTTATGGAGTATTCGAATCCTTCTAGTGATCTAGAGCCAGTCGGTTACATCACAAACAAATAGCTGCCTGCTCGCCAGTCGGAATAGGCACGCTCGTATTTAGTACTGCTTACGCCCCACCGCGAGCGGCTCTCCCCTTTGATACTAGTGATCCTGCCAATACAACATGCTGTTTCATCAACACAACCATCGCCTTGGGACATTATGCCGACCTATCCTAAGCCTACCCAGACTCTCCTTCCTATTCTTTTGAGTCTTCAAGTCTTTACACACTGATGTTGCGCCTAGGAACCCAGGCACCGGATATAAGGATATAAACGAGAATGAGGCAGTCACCTTCGTCAGGTGCCTTTGAACGAATCCAAGACGACACCATGTTGTACTTTGCCAGGGGATTGCCGCTGACGCTGGGTGAGGAGTCCTCAGAAAGCTTTGTGGAGAACAATTCCTGGACGGACGCGCGTCTTTGATCTACTCGCTGGCACCTTGCGGGAGTTATCAGAGCCTCTATATCACCTCGGCACCCAAGTCACTACCAGTGGATCCGCAATGCGTTGATGTCAACTACGGTAGTATTCGTTGGTCAACGCTCCATTGGAGCGGCTCAAATTCCCTTCTCCACCACAGCCGGAGACCTCATGCAGGGTGCTTGTGCACCTTGCTTTTCCGAAGGGGCAAGATGTGGAACTAAGCTACAGTCCGTATAGGTTCCTTATCACACTGAAGCTTTCAAGGCTACCTTATCCTGCCTCCTTTGCATCCTTCCACCCAGGGTGGCTCATGACCTAGTCCTACCCGCAAGCATCACCTGACCTTATAATGCTGCGTAAAGTCGTACCTGACCTCCATGAATCCGAGAAGCAAATCCTTCAACAAAACATCATCCGTCTCCCCCTTCTTCAACAGCTGCATAAACTCGTCCCTCTCAAATCTCGTCCTCGGATCCTTATCAGACACTCGCCTGAAGTTCTCTTGTGAAATGGGGTTGATAACAGTCTGCCACTTCTCAATCCTCTTCTCAGAGTACAGCTCCAGAATATCCTCACCGGCCTTGTTTTCCCATATCCCCACAAGACAGTCAAACAGGCCACCAACATCGACAAAGCCACCTGTTATGCCCAGCCCTCCCCATGGGTTACACAGATGGGCTGCGTCTGCTGCTAGGAGGATGCGACCAACTCGGAATTTGGGGGCACATCGTTGGTGCATCTTGTAAGGTGAAATATTGACAATCTTGTACTCGTCTGGCTTGGGGTGGCCGGGGAGCATCTGTTGGAATTTCATGGGTTGACGGGCGATGTACTCTTCCCGGGTCAGGCCGGGTGTTTCGCCGTAGGTGATGCGGTACATGTTGTCTTTTGTGATGCGGGCGGCCATCTTGCAGTTGTTAGCACCTATCCTGATCCTTTTTCCTTGCCAGAAAAGGGGCGCTTACAAAGAAGTTCTCCGGGTGAACGATGAAATTCGCATCATGCCACCCAAACTTTCCCTCAAAGTCGTAAAACGTCTGTTGTTTCCATGTCAGCCCCAGCCACACCCAAAACAACAACAATGAGAGAGTAAACAAACATTAGTAGCAATAATCTGCGCGTCCCAAGTAAACCCAGGAAACTGATCCCCGAACAAGCTCCTCCTGACAATACTATTCGCCCCATCACAACCAACCACATAATCCGCCTCCTCCCTCTCCACCTCCCCTCCCTTCCTCTTCACCTCCACCCACGCCCTCCCCCCCACCTCGCCATCCTCATCCTGACCAACCCCGACAACCTCGGCATCAAACTCCACCTCCCCACCGTACTTCTTCACCTCCTTCAGCATCAGCTCGTCCAAATCCTGCAGGACATAGCAGTGTGTTCTCAGGTCTTGGCCGTCGACATCACTGAGGACTTTGGAGGCGTCAAACCCGGCGATGATCTCATGGCTGTCAGGATCGCGCCAGCACATGGTCGAGAGGATGAGGCCGTTGGCGCGGAGCTGGTCGATGATGCCGGCGCGGATGAACTCGGGGATGGCGGGGGTGCCGTAGTGGGCTGCGCGGGGTTGCTGGTCGAGCTGGGAGGCGGACTCGAGGACTTTGACGGGGATGGAGTGCTTTGCTAGGAGGAGGGCGAGGAGGAGGCCGGAGGGGCCGGCGCCTACTATGAGAACCTTGGGAGGGCTGTCAGACCCATGGTTACGGGATGAGGGTGTTGGGGAGGGTGATGTACTTTCTTGAAGGGGCGGGGGTTGTCGTCAGTCATGGTGAGGGCCTGGCGTGTTCAAAGTTGAAAGGTGTTCTTCTCGGTAGAGGTTCATCGTAGGGGAGGTAAGTCATTCTTATGCTCGCTTACCCCACCGTCACATCGACCATCTACAATGTCCTGCACCTTACTTACGTACATGGCGTCCAGCATGCAGGGAGCAAATCGGTGACCACGCCTTCTTGGGACTCGGCATCGTGTACAAATGCGGGACCATGATGGTCAGCTGTGATACCCGGGCTGTTGATTTATTGCCGTTGCGTTAGCTTGAATCGCATAGGTACTGGCCCTCAGGTGAGGGGGCCGTTGGAGGTTGGTGCGGGGAAGAAGGTCTCGATCGAGAGAGGGAGGGGTACTTTGTTTGGGTGAAGAGCTGACGGGCCTTTTGTACCTGGGTTGTACAGGTATTTCCGGCTCTTACAACCCGAGAACCAGACACATGGGACGATAGATGAGTGCCTAAAGGAGGCCAAGGTAAACAAACAACACAGAAACCATCACAAGGGTTAGGGTTTGCGCTTGTCGTTGAAGTTCCCTTCTCCCCCTGGACCAAATGGGGATAGCCTCTTGCTAATAACTCGCACAACACTGTGACGAACCCCGATCCAGAACCTCTGAAAGGAATACTCAGTTGAAGGTGCTTCTAGGCAATTGTTTCGGTGCAGCTAAACAGTGTACAACAATGGCTTGTCTCAATCACAATAGTCTTGATACCAACGAATGTGACTTGTAATTGCATGCTGCGGAACTATCCTCAAGCTATCTAGTTCCTCCGTATATATAACTCTCGGGACCGTGGACCGTCGACCTATAACCTTCAGTATTATATTATTCTATTTAGGTTCCCGAGTCCAGCAACGACCAGTGATACACATCCACTCCCGTATTCCGGCTCCACAATATCCTGATCGCCAATATGCGTAATACTATTAATCCAGTACTCATCCGCCTCAACGCCAAACGCGCTGTTTTATCCAACATGCCAGTCAGTCAACCCGTACCTATCCATCCTCATACCTTGAAACACCGTAAAGACTTACCAAGATTCATACTGAGCAAGCGTCTTGTGCCTGCCAAAGCTGCTGTACTTGAAGGTGCCATTCCCAGAAAGATTGTTCGCCAGGCGCTGGCAGTCCGAGATCAGAGGCGAGTCGCTGGGTGGATCTGTTGAGATTGTCGAAGGTGCGATCGCAGACGTGGCAATAGTGATGGCGCTCAACCTCATGTCTGGTGGCCTCGGACTGGGTCTCAAAAACCTCGATGCATTTCTCGCATTCGTAGTATTCATCGGGAAGATGGCAGTAGTCCCACATGTGCTCAGAGCGGTCCCAGTTGTCGTTGAAGTACTCGACACAAGTGAAGCACTCAAAATCGGGAATGCTGTGGCCGGTCGGTGGCCTTGCAGTGCTGGTCACGGGTGCGCCAGCCGCTGGGGAAGCGGCGATAGCAATCCCCGCATTCATACATGTTGAAGCCTGGCGCGACCTACACGAACCAATATTAGCTTTGATCCAAGCAACTCTCAAAAATACCCATCAACTTACCTGCTGATAGGGAAAGGCTGGCGTGGAGATATGTCTCCGTTTGGCTGGTCTTCCCGCCTCTGCCTGGTGATGATGGCAATGTTCGATGCCGTCCCGGATGCCAGGGGAAAGTTTGGGGAAGTGGAGAAAGCTTCCACGATTGAATCTACAAGAACCTTAAAAGGCCCTCAAAATATACTCGGCGATGGGCGTTTGCCGGCAAGGTACCGGTCGACGGGCGCCGAACCATGGGCTCGATGTTTCATTTAAACCCATCGGAGCACGACGCGAAAACAACAAACAAAGAAAATAGAGATTCAATTGAATTTACCCCGCGCCGGCCAAGCAGATCACTCAAAAGGTCCGCATGCGGTCTTTGTCCACAACAGGAGGTTAACACAGACTCACGTGACCACTCAAGTTCTACACTTTCCTCACTTCCAGCCTGTAAAGAGGGTTCCTGAACGTTTTGCACACGGAAAGATGCACACGCAATCAGGTCTATTTGCAGATGTGCCAATTCGTTTACTGTCTCACCTAAAGGCCATGCTACCGCACTATAGCACACCAAACAAAGCTACAAATACACAGACGTGGGTGCAGACAGGGCATCACGTTGTGCACGTGGACTGAGAAGCCACCCGTATCGAGAACAGCGCCAGGTATGATGAGATCTTTATGATAAGATCAGCATCGAATAGAAACCTCAGGATAAGATCGTTAAGATAAGATCAGCATTGAATAAAAATCCCAGGATAAGATCATAAAGATAAGATCATCAGGATAAGATGCCACGCCAGCCCTCTCCACCTTTGGTTGCCAAGCCAAATCCCACCCCCTATTCCAGCCCCTGACCACATACATTACAGAACCACAAACCCTCATTTTTGACAATTAATCCAAAACCCCCTACTCCATCCCATCACCCTCCCTCCCAACCCCGCCCCTGCCCCTGCCCACCCCCAGGCCCAGCCCCGTACCCCCTAGCCAACAACTCCGCGCTTGGATAAGGCACATCCCCCAACCCATACGGATCCTCCCCCCTCACCCCCCTCATCTGCGGCGTCAGCCCAACACTCAAATCCGGCACAGCAGCCCCATCATACTGCCTATACGGCACAGGCCTATCCTGCCCCATGCCCACATAATGCCCAGGCTCCTCAGGCATCTCCTGCAGTCCAGGCGAGAACCTCCTCACAGGCAACTCCTGCGGCGGCTTCCATCCATAGCCACCATACCCCGTATCATAAAGTTCCGACCCCCTCGTCGTCTCATGCAGCTCCCCCATCCCGGGTGTCCTCCGTCCCGCATTTTGTTCAAGTTCAGAGACATAACTCCCCCCTCTTTGCTGTCGCTCCGGTGGTGGAGGTGACATGGAACTGACCGTCCCGGCCCCGGTGAGGTTCCCGGGGGAGGGTGAACCGGCGACGGGCGAACTGACGGTCACGCTTGGAGACCTGGAATCAATTTCTTTTCTTCCGAAAACGCCGTATAACGCGCTGTCGTGTGCTCCCCCACCCGCTCCCCCACCCGCTCCACCGCCAGAAATGGCCGCCGTTTGGGAGTTGCCGCCCACGGTCGAGTCATCGGTCGAGGGAGGGGGGTTCTTTCTTCGATAACGGAGAAAGAAGAACACCAACGCGGCAATGAGGGCGATACCCCCTAAGGCTGAGCCAACGCCTATCCCTATCACCGTTCCTTGAGGCAGCGTACCGCTGGCAGGTGGAGCCGGGGACGGGGTTTCGGTTGTGGCGATAATAAAGACTGTTCCTGCCGAGGTGGAGGTTTTGAGGTTGAGGGTGGCGGACGAGTCAGTGGGGAGGACGATGTCTGATGGTGTGACGAAGACTGTTACTGAGACGGGTGTTGTGTCTGGTGCTGGCGGGGGGGTGTTGTTCGTATCACCACCACCGCCGCCGCCGCCGGCACCTCCATTGTCGGGTGGGGATTGAGTCAAGGTGACTGTCTCGGGGGGTTTGGTAGGCGCGGGTTCGTCGGCTGGCGGGGGGGCGGGGGTGTTATTTGCCGGAGGGGGATCTGCCGCGGGGGGGTTGTTGGGAGGTGGTGTCTGAGCTGGCGGTGGCTTTTGGGTGAAGACTGTCGTGGTGGACCGAACCGTCGTTGTGGAGCTAGCCCCATCAAAGATGATCTGCGTGCTGGTGATGGTGCTGTATCTGACACTGGTCACATAGCTGTAGTACCAGGACGTGCGATAATACCAGAATGTTGTCGTCCAGGTTGGCCACACCGTTATCCACGCCGTTGAGGCCCTCTTTTCTACCACGCCGGCTCGTTCGAGAACGCGTCTGACAAGTCCAGGATGGTTTGGTGATGACTCCATCGTTTCAGCACCAAGGTCTTCCAATCTTGGTGGCTTGGTCGGCGACGGAGTGTGGCCAACGTCATGCGTGCTTGTTGGTGTTGGAGCTATCAGTTGTCGTCGTTTCGCTGCTTCTCGAGTGACCGTCGTCCATTCTGTAGATGTTGCCACTCCGTTCTTCGATCGAACTGTGACTGTGGTGTAATCGTATTTGAGGCTCACATAGGTGGAATAGGATGTTTCGTAGTCGGTGTAAGTTGAGTATCTGGTAGTCCACACAGTCCTGGTGACTGTCAATGTGTATCTTTTTCAGTTAACAATACTCTGTCAGCACCGTCACCTAGTACTGCCCGTCGGGAGAAAGATATGGGCCTCGAACTTACACCGTATCCTTCAAACAATACCCACTATAGCAACCATACCCAGCCAGACAGCAAGTCGTCGCGCTGCAGCATGTCGTTCCAAGCGGGCAGCAGACGTTGATCCATGCGGTGCAAATAAGCTGACCAGCGCACTGTCTCTTGCTAAGCCCACCCGGCACGCCTCCCTCCTCCCCTAGCAAGCTTCTTCGAAGGTCCGGTGAGGCATATCGAAGTATTCCGTAACCGACTGGACTCGTTTCTGGTAGCGCTACCGTCGCAGTTCCATTTTGACTTCCAATAGGTGACCCTTCAACCCGACCCAGCCAGCCCGCTGCCGTCGCGACCAGCGGCACAACTTGATGTTGAAAGCGCATCTCTCCCACCCGAAGGCTTACCCATTAACGATCGGGCATGCGCCAGAAGGCAAATCCTCCTGCGCGGGGCAACAACGTCGACCATCACCTTATAACCTCTTTCAAGCTCCTATCCTCCAAGTCCGACAACTCACAGCATCCCATATCCCCAGCCTCATCACTACCGTACCAATGTGACTCCCATCACCCAGCTTCTCCCACCACAACCACACCATTCCATCATGCGTGGCTTGCCCTCAGGCCCGTCTCGAATCTAAAGAACTCCGAAAAAGGGACCCCCAACTGCGGTGAACCAGGGCCTTGGCGAATAAGAAGTGCAGATGCCCAAGGGTGAGGCTGAAAGCCTTTCGCTAGCGTCATGTCGAAAGATGGTGGGATGGCAGATGTCAGCTGCGGCACTTTTGGGAGACCCAAGAGTCCGGTCGGGTCTAGACGAAAGTCTTGGTGGCAAAAAGTGTTGATCCTTGCCAGAATGGATTTGGTCGATGCCAATATTCATATCGATGTTGTACTGACTGATGCCTTTCAGGTGAGCCTTTTGTTCTCGGCAGCTATCATCAGTGCATGGTGTACCTGAGCTGTCAGTGTCGCAACCTGCCGAGACCTTTGTGTAACTCGCTCTGCATGATGGCCGCCTGCAAGAACACCTCGTGCACTGGTGATGCTGATAAGAACAGCCTTGTCAATCACTTGGCCTGCAGTTCGAGCCAAATAATGAAAAGGGTTGCGATCAAGAAAGCGATAGTCCCCATCATACAAATGCATACATGCTTGTATTGTCTGCTTTGTTAATGAACGGTACAGGACCTGGAAGTGACCTTAGTCCTTCGTTGCCGCCAAACTCTTCTTCACAGAAGTCGCTGAGTCCACTGATCTCTTCCGCAATGACTCCTCATCCGACATCTTGCCATCCTCACCCTCATCCGAGCTTTCCTCTTCGCTCTCATCCAATGCAAAATAATTCTCCCCTCCATCGCTACTCCTCGGCATCAAAGCCAAAGCCTCCGTCCCATCCTCCCCCCCACCAGCAGCCTGCTTCCTCTGCCTCTCAGTCCTCCAAAGCCAGTAGCCCAACCCAGCCGCCTCCAACACTCCCACCGCGACGACCAACCAAACCGACCCTGCACCCTTGCCAGACAACAACATGCCCAAAACCACATTCACCAACCCCCCAGCAACCAAAAACCTCCCCAGCCAGATATGCCCGTGAGAAATCCACGTCCGTCTCTTGATCCTCACAAAGTCAACATGGTGCCTCCACCCCAAAACACTCTGCACAACCAACCCTACCACAACGCCCACCCCCAACCACTGATGTGATGTTTTTGGCATATGCCACTTTGACAACCGTCCTCCAATCATCGCCCCAACAACCGCAACCGTCGTGGCCAAAACCTGCACCCTCCAATGCCTCTTAAACGGCCTCCCCTTCCCACTATTCATCCTGATCATCACCAACCCCAACGGGAACAACCCCAAAAACCCCACCCCCATCACCACCCCATGAATCTTCGCCAACGACCAAACCCTCACCACAAAGTCAAACCAAGCCCCGACCCCAATCGGCCCATCACTCGTCCCCACCCTCCTGTTCCCTTCCTTTTCCTCAAAATCCCACTCATGTCTCCCTCCCTCAAGAGCAGCCCTCCGCATATCAACCCAAAACCTCCCAAACCCCCCACTCCCCTCACGATGCCTATGCATCTTCAATTTCGCCCCCACCTCAAACCCGTCCCCATCATGTTCGAAATCCTGATGATCATTCCAAGCCCAAATCCACGGCATACTCCCCCCTGTTCCCCCACCACCCCAGCTCTGCACACTCCCAAAAGTATCGCACTTCTCACAAACAACCTCCACCCGTGCGGCATGCGTCGCTGGCCCGTCCGGCTTTTCCCATTCCTCCATCTCATCATCATGTCTCCCTTCCTTTCCCCCACCCAAAAGAACCCACTCCGCCCTCATCACCCTCACCACCCCCCCTTGTTCAACCCCCTCCCACTCCCCTTTCACCTCCCCATCGACACCCTGATGATCAATAGTCCCGGGCAGGTGATGCCCATCCACACTCCTGACACTAACCGCCGGCCTTCCCCTCCCCGGATCCCCGTAAACAACAACCATCACCGACCCCGCCATCGTCGGCCCCGTCCCAACAGCCGTCCACCCTAGCTTCCCCGATCGGCGGATCGATAAGCTGATCTGAAAATCCTTGTGAAAGTCGTGATTTGGCTTTGGGCTCGAGTGATTTTTCACCGACAGACCAAAGCAGAAATCGGCATGCCCGGTGGGGTGCCCAAAGTTGCAAAACTGGGTGTTTTGTGTGGGTACCGAAGGGTCGGCAGAGGTGAGGAGGGCGAAGAGGGCAAGCAGTAACGCGAGCGTGAGGGAGGCCATCTTGAGGAATCGCCGGCCGCGCCTGATGATCCGGTACCTTGTAGCATAGATACCACCGCGTCTGTCTTTTGTGTATGTACCTGGGCGATTAATAACTCATGGTGATTGACGCCGAAGGAAAGAAACAAGCCTGAAGTTGTAAGAGACAAATGGTGTGAGAGAGAGAGAGGGAGAGAGAGAGAGAAAGGTGGCGCAGGACCGCGGGATCGGCCGGGGGGTTAGGCAGCCAAAGATCCCGTCAGTCAGTCAGCGGCGACCGGACTCGGGGACGGCAACCTAGGCGCGGTAGTCGTGTCAGGCTCTGTCCGAAAAGGAAGGTGGGACACCTGTCAAAATGATGGACAATAATAGCCTTGTGAGCGCCTATAGATCCCAGGAACAAGCAGTTAAACACTGTCAAAAATGTGCTCAAAATTGCTGGGCACAACCGTTTGGGATTCAATAATCCGATAGCGTCCCATAAAACGGATCAAGATGATGGATGGGGGGCACAGTAGCTAGCACAACAGCTTGCATAAGCAGTGCACCATAAATCCGAGACACCCGAAACCCGACGACGATATGCGTTTACAAAGACGTTATTACTGTGTACTGTACAACCTCATATTACCCTTATTCTCTTCAGATATATCCCATGCTTTGCCCTGCCATAAACATGTCCCTTTTACTCATCAAACAATCTCATGCAATACCAGACAGTCCCCCATTCCCCAAACAAAAGACAGACTCAGAGCGCCTCAATGGCTCGCAACAGCACCTCCACCCCCCGCTCCTGTACTTCTGCCTCACCACCAACCCTGAGCAAGCTTGCCACATCGCTCAGCACTCCGAGAGGGATGTAACACCCCGTCTTGGCCCTCTCCAAGCTTTCCTTCAACCGGCTGGTGTGCTCCCACTCCTTGGCCGCCACCTCGGCCTCCTCGATGACCTTGTTAGGAATACCGCACATGGCAGCACAGTGCATACCAAACGATCCCTCTGCAACACCGTCCTCCAGTTTGTACAAGAACGTCACTCGCCGGTTCCCACCGTCGACGTGAATCTGCATCCTCCGCGCCCGGATCTCAGGGTGGTTCTCAAACTCGGTTGCCAGGCTGTGGTAGTGGGTAGCAAAGAAGCCAACACAACCAATGTGGGATGCTACATGGTGAAGAACAGCTTGGGCGACAGCCACGCCATCATACGAAGAGGTGCCACGTCCGAGCTCGTCAAGAATAACAAGGGAGCGGGACGTAGCCTCGGCCAGAATCTTCTTGGTTTCGGACAGCTCAACAAAGAAGGTGCTTTGGGCGGCAAAAATATTGTCGTTGGCGCCGAGACGAGACATGATACGGTCGACAGGCGTCAACTTGGCCGACACAGCCGGGACGTAACAGCCAATCTGGGCCATGATGACGGCAGTACAAGTCTGGAAAATGTTAGCTGTCGAGCAGAGAAGAATATTGAGCAACGAACTCACCATTCGAAGAACAGTCGACTTTCCAGCCGCGTTGGCACCGGTAAGAAGGTTAATCTTGGCCTGCTCGCCGCCGAGGTGGATATCGTTGGGAATAAAGTCGTCCACCCTGTTGATCATGCACGGGTGACGGAGCTCCTCAAAGTGCAAGACGCTCCGCTCGTCATCAACAAACTCCGGACGGCAACTGGGAAGGCCGAGGGCAAGAGACGACTTGGCCAAGCTCATCAGGCAGTCCAGCTGCGAGATGATGCGAATGGCCTGCAACCACACCTCGTAATCAACGTCGAATTTCTTAAAGAACCTTGACGCGACCTCCTTGACGATCTGGGAGTGCGTTTCCTCGGTTTCCTGGAGCTCACGGACAAGGCTTTCCAGCTCTCGGAAGTAGTACCGCTTGACAGCGGCCGTAGCCGACATCTGGCGCCAACTCGAAGGCACCTTGACCGACTTGGGCACTTCAATCTGGTACACCTCCTTGCCGACGTCGGTGAACTTGAGTTGCCTGCACTTCAAGGCCGTCTTTTGCTTCTCGAGCAGCTGAGCCAACTCTTCCTTGATGCGGTTCAGCTCGTCCTCACTGTTGTCATAATCCTCCTCGATCCCCCGCTCGGGGATGAGAACCTTGCTGTCGCGAGCCTTCTTCCTGTCAAAGGCCGTCTCCCAGTAACCAAGGGGCTCTTTGAGATCGGGCATGCAAGAAATGAGCCGGTCCACCAGCCCATTGCCACCCCCAAAAGCGCCAAGGAAGTTCATGGTGTAGTCAATCTGCTCAAAGCCCTCGAGAACACGGACAAAGTCTTCAGGTCTGCAGGAGCCGGCGTGGATGCGCGAGATCAATCGCTCCAGGTCGGGCATCTTACTCATGTGGGACGAGAACTCGGCAAGCGCACTCTTGTCGTTGCTGAGCATGTCCACCGCATCAAGACGTTCGTTGATCTTCTGGATGTTGCAGAGCGGGTGGCAGACCCACTGCCGGAAGAGACGCTTCCCAAACGGCGTAATACACCTGTTGAGGAGGTTAAAAAGCGTTCCTTCCACGCCACCGTTGGCCGTGTTGGAGAAGATCTCGAGGTTGATGAGGGTCTGGCCGTCCAAGATGAGCGTGCCGTTGCGGTGGATTGGATTGTATGATTCAAAGTTCCCTTGCGAGAGCAAACTCCGTTCGAGCTTGAGGAAGCGCAGGTAATGAACCAGCCCGCCAAGAGCCGACATCAAGAGGTCCTTCTCCTTGACCTTCTCGAGCTTCTCCGGCCAGACTTCCTCCTGGTTGTCAGCGTTGGAGAAGTAACCGTTGCACTCCAGTTCCCGCCTCGACGTCTCAGCATCCCAAAACTCGGTGCCGGGTTTGAGATAGTTCCAGATGGTGGTAGGTGCAGTGTTGTTCTTGAGGATGCGGAGCGCCTTGGTGGACAGCCGCGACTTTTCCAGCACCAGTTCCCGAGGGCATGTCTGGGCAACAAAGGTCTCGAACTTGGTGAGGTCGACATCATCCTCAAACTCGGAAATTAAAAACTGACCAGTGGCGGCATCCACAAACGCAATGCCAAAGCAAGGCTTGCCATCCACAACAGACTCCTTGATGGCTGCGCAGTATGTGGCCATATCATCCTGGAGCATGCTGCCGTCCACCAGGGTGCCGGCAGTCAAGATGCAAGCAAGCTCACGTCGGATGATCTTGTCCGCCTTCTTGGCCTTTGCGTCACGCTCACGCATCTCTTTGCCAAGCGCGGACTCCATCTGGTCCACACGAGCGACCTTGAAGCCTTTCGCGACGAACTGGTTGACCCACATATCGAGTGAGCTCTCAGGGACACCCACCATACGCATGTTGACGCGGTCTGTCATCTTCAGATCAAACAACTGGTGACCAATGGTTGCATCATTTTCGTACAGCTCGTAGAACTTGCCTTTCTTGAAGAACACGACGGTATCCCAGAGATTCTTCTTGATGTCCCAGTACTGCTTCTCAAAGGCAGAGAACTGCTTCTCCGCTGCCGGTGGGATGTAGATGGACGTGGGATCGAACTCTGGGTCGGTTGGTGGCTTTTTGTTGCCATCCAGGATGTTGGCCAGCCAGGGATATCTCTTCTCGGGTTCCTGAGTGTGGGCTTTCGGTTTCGGTTTGGGTGTTGACGACGGCTTCTTCGCAGCTGGAGGGGCCTTGACGACCGTCTCCTGTGGCTCGTCATGATCGATGCTGTCAGGGTCGTATTTCCACTTCTGTGCGGTGGACGTCGACGGGGGGACGTCTTCCATTGGCTCGTCACCGTCCAGGTCTGGAGCAGCTGAACGAGGCGGCGATGGGTTGGTGGTCTTCTTCCGTGGCGCAGAGGTTTTGGCAGCCGGCCGTTTCCTCTTCTTCGATCTGGATGGAGCATCTGAGTCGTCCGAGACTACAAAGTCTTCCATTTCGTCTGTACCATATTAGTGCCTTGATCCAGAAAATGGGATAGACAGTTCCAGCATACCGTCCTCCTCTTCAACTTCATTGGCGCCTGCCTCGTACGTGTCCTCATCATCCTCGTCGATGACCGCCTCACGCGGGCGGCGCTGTCGGCTCTTTCGAGATGTCAATGAGGCGATGAACTCCTCGTCTTCTTCGTCGGATGATTCGGCATAGTTGACGGTTTTTTTGACCTTTCGGGAAGGGCTGCTAGGCAGCGTCGTGGTGTCCCTCATGGTCGTCCTCGATTTCGACACCTGTGGGACATAGCGTCAGCAACACGAAGTGCGAGAGCATAGGAAAAAAGAAAAACACATGCCTTGGCAGTGCTGACGTCTCTGTTTTCCTGAGAGCTGGTCGGCTCAGGGGCGTCACTGCTGGGGACAGGTGTAGCATCGGGTGGTCGTCGCGCAGAGTTGGACTTGGTTGTCTCCTGGAGGCATTGCGAGGAGCTGGCTTTCTTGAGGGTAGGTGTCGGCTTGACCGAGGGCGAAGAATTGGGAGCATTGGCACTGCTTGCTGGTGTCTTAGAAAAGAAGCCGAGAATGCTCTGCTGCTTGCCCGTTGACGGCGCCTGTCCCTGTTTCTTAGCTGTAGACGGCGTCTTTGCCGGGGTGCGGGCTGCTGTCTTGTCTCCCATCTTGGCCGCGGGTTGTACAGACGGGTGATGGATGGGTTGAATGATGGTCGAATACAACGGATGAAGAGAAGAATACTATAGAGAAGGGGAAAGCAGACAGCACTGAATTGGACAAGTCTAGTTCAAAGGCCCCTGGCATCCCAGAAAGTCTAAGCGGGACGCGATACGACGCGAGGTGGTCCAGGGAAGGCGCGTTCGCGCGTCAAAGTGCCAGCCCCACTATCCTCTAATTGTCATTATCTTATCAAAGGCACTGCGGGGCGTTTGTCACAGCGCTCTTGCTTCTGGAAGCTTTCGTCGGGCACCATGTTCAGCTTCGAAAGGCACGTGATGCATTTCTTGAAACATGATATGCTGGATTCTCATTATCTGTTCATCGTGGGAATTCCATCCTATAAGCATCAAACTCTTTCAGAATTATTCACCCTATATCCAACCTCCAACCCCATCCCTAAGATTGTGCCAAGACGCGATGAACACGGAAAAAGCAAGTTCACCAAAACAAAAGATGCCCCCGGACTCTTCCAATCTAACTCCAACCACCACAAACCCAATTCCAGGTTGCGCCTGTGAACCTCACATCCCCCTAATGCGCATAAACCATCGTCCAGTCGCCAGCCCAGCTCGTAACAGCGAGTCCTTGACGCTTGTGCAATGGGCAAAGTCAATCTTTTGGTGAGACGACTTGATGGCCTCAGCTGCCCGTGCAAAGCCCAGTCTGTCGTAGGCTGCCACAGCGTTGTGCAGAGATGACTGGTAACAGATGTTTTCCGCCAGATCCCATCCATCCTTCAACGCCAGATTGGCTCCGTTTCCAGCAAAAGCACTCACGGCATGGTTGGCATCACCGATAAAGACTATTCTTTCGAGGCTCGGGTCGTCGTGCCGAAATGGTTCCTTCTCCATGGCTGCAGTCACAAAGGCTGATGATGGGATGGTCGACTCCACGATTGTGCAGAATGGCTCCGAGAACATGCTGCCGAGACGGAGGGCTTCTTCTTTGAGGGCTGCGAATCTGTCGGGCGTCGCTACGCTTGTTCGCGTATCCGGCTCGGCTCGTTGTTGGCTCAGTGCCCACACGACAGTGTCCTTATTGACGGCCGAAAAGTAACAGCAAACACCCTTCCCGGACAACAAGATACCCCAATTCTCCTCGATGGGCTCCGGTATCCCATGTGGGAACTCGGCTCTTCCACCTATCTGGACCGCGCCGGCGTACTTGAGGTCATCGTGGGGCCGGAGAGCAGCCCTGAGTCTGCTCTGAGCGCCGTCGGCGACCACGAGAAAGTCACAATCCTGGTGGTCTTTGACTCCCGCCTCATCCTCCACCGCGACTCGGATCCTGCCGTTGGCTAACCGCTCAGCCCCGGTACATTCAACACCCCGATGGAAGGCTGCGTTTATCCTCTCTGCTTCTCGGACTAGGATTCGTTCAAGATCGCTGCGCTGGATTCTCATGGACCCCGTTGGCAAGTTCCCCCATGGCCGAGGCTGTGTTGACATCAGCTCCTTCCAGTTAACATCCCACATTTTGAACTGGCCCGACCGGAGACCGAAGATGGAGTGACTGAGTGTTTCATCGAGGAGGCCGAGTTGTCGCAAGGCGACCAGACCTCCATTGACGCTGTCGCCATGTAGGGATATCGAATAGTTGTGTCGAACATCTCTTGGGTTGCGCTCGAGGACGACGATCTCTGGTAATCTCCAGTTTGGGTTCCAGAGTTTGTGGAGGGCGGCCACAAAGGCGCATCCAGCGATGCCACCGCCTACCACAATGATCTTTTTGTCCTCGAGGAAATGATTGGATGCCGCCATGTTGACGCTTTTCGCTGAAGATCTTCAGGTTGGGTGTTTTCTTTGGTCTTTACGTCTTTTTTGCCCTTGTCGTTTTCTTGTCCTATGACATAATTTGTCTCGGCAGCGAAGCCTCTCCTCTTATATCTTGCCATCATCGTCCCAGGTCAAGCTTTCTGGCGTGGCTTGTATGGATGCAACAGTTGGCCATGGCCAAGTTGATATCGCACACAAACGGCGATGCGTTGGTCTCACAAGGCGATTCACCAATCGACCAACGAGAAGAGCGCATGGATGGACATCAGCCAAGGAATTGTGGGTCCATGTCCCCTCATCGACCCTGATGTCCACCATTTTCCGATGCGGGGTGACCCGGCGATGCAGAAGCGAAGCGTGGGTAGATCGTGCTCCAGGCTTCTGTTGTCTGAGATCGTGATCAAAGACATGGCACTTACAGTACATGGCCAAAGTGGGATAGGGATCTGGGGTCTGTGAAATATGTCTAGAGATCGACAAGTAGCGGGCTGGTTCCTGAGCTTGACCTGGTAGCTGCAGCTCCCTGCAGCTCAACTCCCGTTTCGTCAACTCCACCAGCGTGGCAACCGGTATTGGATTTGCCAACATGCTCATATCTCCGCCCTCTCTCGGTTCCCTCATGCTACCCAACTGACTGATATGGACATCCTCACAGTCTGCCGTAACTGCATCGTGTAACAGTCAAGGACAGCGAGAGTCACATTGGGATCTCATGGGTGGGCTAACAACAACAGCAAATACCGGCATCCGATGTTGCTTGTTCATAACCACCAGGTCAATCACTGGGACTGCCTCTTTTGCCTCAACAACCTAACCCCTCTCTTCCGCTGGCTTGGCGACAGCTGGGAGTAGACAGGCTGGTGCACAAGCGGGGTTCGGGCGCCCGTGGTCCGCGTCCCTCGAGCTGCAACGCCGGCAAGTGGGTGTGTGGATGGCTGGCCGAGGAAGCCAACGTTTGGTACCTAAGATAGGCAGAATTTCTCCGAAGATACGGCGTCTGGTGGGATGGCAGGTGGGAGCCGCCAAGGCGGGAGAATCCGACAGGCGCACTCAACAGTCACGGTTAAATGGTCCGGTGATGAACAAACGGTTCCTCATCCAGGCGGCCGTGGAGGACAGGCACTGGCAGACGACAGACAGGACAGCCTGTGAGTGTGGGAGTGTGGAATGTAACCCTGCCTTCACCCGACTTTTCACGATTGCCAATGACAACATGTGTCAAAACTGTCAAGAAGAAAAGAGAATTCTGAAAATACCACGACACTTTCAAGGCGCTACCATACAACATCCTCATTCCGGTTCCGGGACGCGGATCATCATATGTCGTTGCCGGCATTGACGTTGAGGACAAGAAACTGACACTAACACCTGGAGCTAAGAGAGGGGGCAATTCTTGGAGAAGGGTCACACTCGACCGCGATTGGCACTGGCAAGCGAAGCTGGCCAGCTGGCTCTGCGTCCAAGCGGCCACTCAGCTCACTTATTACCCCAACGCCAACCTACGGGACTCGGGGGACTCTGGGGTTTGTCACTTGCAGGTCGGTGCAGGGCTGACCGGCCTCCCCGCAACCTGGAACAGATCACAAAAAGGCTGGAGTTGAAGGTGTAGAAACGCCCTTGGTCGGCTTGCGCCCGAGAATGGATGTCGACTCTACGGACCGGCCAGACGCTGCTGGCGCACTCAAGACAGACGGCGTCAGGGAATCGCCCAAGGATCACAACAGCCGCCGGGCCGCTGCATGTCTCGTGTGTCGCAGAAGCAAGATCAAGTGTGAGAAGGGACGCATGCCAAACGACGAGCGCTGTCAACGTTGTCTCCAGTTGGGGGTGCAGTGTGTTCGACCTGATTTCCATGTTGGACGTCGAAAAGGGGTCAAGAAGTGAGAACGTCTTGTCTTTTCACCCAGTATCTGGCTGCTAACCCCCCACTTAACAGCAAGCGAACTGGACTGGAGAAGGCGCTGCACCAGGTTGAGCAGGCAGTGAGGAGATCAGGGACCAGCATTCAGGGGATCGAGGCCACCAAGGTTGTATCCGAGCTCAAAGTACTTCTCGGGTCGGGCTCGGAAGGGTCTATGCCACCAGGCGACACCATCCAGGTTGGTGGACGAAAGCCGAACCCGCGCCGAGACTCGAGACAGAGCGACACGCTCCTTCCGGACGCTTCATCTGACGCCGGAGACAGCAGCGCTTCCGACCAGGACGGCATGAGTGTACCGCCGCAGGGATCGACCCCATCCCAGGGCCATGCTGTCGAGGAGAGTCTTGCTGTTGATGATGCTGAAAACCCGCTCCAACTTCTTGCGCGCGCATCCGACCTTCACGTGTCCCCAAAGTCTGGGAACGATAGCCTACCGGCAGAAGCTGCCTCTCATCAACGAGCACGCCAGACCAAGCAACTCGACCAGCCATCGGAAGTGGAAAAGTTCTTTAAGCTCAGCCAATTCAGCCTCGATGTCGGGAGTGATCTGGACCCCATCGACCTCGGCCTCATGACCGTGGAGGAGGCCGATGCACTGTTCACTTTGTATGTTTTGCCTTTTTTTCCCACATCAACGACTCGCTCTAACCGTCAACAGTTTCCATCACAACCTAGCGCATACCCGCTGGGGCCTTGACCCAGTCTTGTACACAGCATCGTTCACTCGTTCCCGGTCCGCCTTTCTC
The DNA here is from genome assembly GCF_035222375.1 of Podospora pseudocomata. Lineage (NCBI taxonomy): Eukaryota > Fungi > Ascomycota > Sordariomycetes > Sordariales > Podosporaceae > Podospora > Podospora pseudocomata. The sequence goes on along the minus strand of NC_085889.1, from coordinate 1,579,199 downwards.
TTCACGTCAATATGCGCCGCCTCGGCCCTCTTCATGGCCGCTGCCTCGGCTCTGTCCCGTCGCCTCTCGAATCACTGCCAAGCTCTCGTGAACCGCATCATCCGTGACCGTTACCGCTCCGTCGAGATTGTCCTTGCCTTCATGGTCAACGTCCCCTGGATGGCGCCCGGGAAACACAGCACCGATGACGAAACCTGCTGGTACGTCAGTATGGCGACGACGATGGCGCTTGATCTCAGTCTGCACAAGATCTTGGTCTCACAACAGAGCGTAAACGGCCAAGGCATGGGAAGTATGCCGATGCAAGTTCCGAGAGCAGACTGCATCGACCCCAAGGTGGCGCTTTCGCTGGACGGGTTCTCGGAGGTGGATCCGAACAGCGAGTATGGCAGACGGCTGCTGAGAAGAAGGGAACGGTGCTGGATTGCCCTTTTCGTCTTGGAAAGAGGCATGTGTTTGGCAAGAGGTCGGTGCTACACGGTCCCCATCACGCCCATCCTCAAGGGGTGTGACCAGTGGCATTTGTCAAATATTGCAGATACGATGGATGGGCATCTTGTTTCCATGGCGGTGCTGAGGAGAGATTTGGTGAGCTTATCCGGCGTGTCCGTGGAAATGGTCGAGGTTTGTTGCTGACATGCGCAGGATGATTTATTTGCGTCTATCAGGGCGGTCTGTGATGGCTCTCGGGATGGAAGAACCGGGGGCGGGATTATTGCCACCTCGTGAGCCCCTTCTCGAACTGTTACCGCTCACACACATGGCTGACCTTGCGGCAGGATCCAAATGACCGTTGACAAATTCTTTGACGAATGGCATGCTAAATGGGGCATCTCAATCGGCACAGGGCCGCGTATGTCTGAAGGTTTCATGCGCAGCCCAGAACCGCTGTTTGCTGACCAAGCGGCAGAGCATCGACTGCCGCCGTATGTGCAAATCCTGGTGACCCATACCAGGCTTTCCATCTACAGCAGCGTCATCAACCACCCGACGGCTCCCACCGAAGTGCGCCACTTTTTCCATGCGGCCGGCCTCTCATCTGCGCTCAACGTCATGCGAGCTGCAATCCAGGGCGAGAGCCAACTGTCCAGCATGCCCAACAACACAGCCATCATGATCTCGTTCGCCGCGTGCTTTGCTCTTCGTCTCAGCGGCCAGCTGCCGGGCAATTCCAACCTGGCACCAAGCGTCCGAGCCCTCATTGAGGAAACAGCAGAGGTCCTCGAACGCATCGGCTCGGCAACAAAGCATCGAGATGGCATGTCGGCATTGTACGGAAAATATCTCAGATGCATTGTCAAAAAAGCGGCGCTATCAGCAAACGAGACCGCCCCTCGCCCCCGGACCGGTCACCACCAATCGGAACCTCTCACGCAACAACACCAAGCCACAGCACCGTATGCGAGACACAGTGACGCCAATAACCACAATCACGCCCGCGGCAGCTTTAGTATGACGGACGCCATACCACCCAACCCGGCTGTTTCCGGCTTCCTGGAACCGCCCATCTGGTCCGAGCCAATCCAGTTCTCGTCCATGTCGGATGATCAAATCGTCGAGGCACTCAGCAGGGTTAATAACGAGTTTGACCCAGCCCTCAACATGTATCCCTGGGACGACGCGGCGGCGTTGGATTGGTTGAACTGGTCAAACCTACCAGACTTTGGTACTTGACACGGGTCAAGCGGTTGCTCGAGCCGGCACCGGGGTGGCTGCCGTCATGCTGACGAGCTCGGAGAGCTTTTCCATGATGACGAATGTGAGGACGGTGTGAGGTGTCAGGCGGAGCCAGGCTGGCGTCCACCCCTTCATTAGGAACATTGGCCCTTCTTGCCTCAGGCCGTCACGCGCAACCTGCAGGACGGTTGAGCCCTTGGTAGCGCTTTGGATTCTGCTCTTCAGCACATCGGCCGGTGCGCACGCTGTCGTGGCGGCTGTTCCGGCGAAGAGAGATGCCAGGGCGTGTGTTCGGATGTCGTCTTTCAGCCGGGTGCGGGTGAGGATAGTTTTTTTAGCGACCGCATATCTAAGGTAGTCACGCATTGTTAGCGCGGGAGGTTGCTACGGGGCTTGGCGATGGCTTACGGTGCGATCTGGGACACGTCTTGTTCGAGGTCAGCAAACAGCTTGTGGGCATTGTCTGGGTGCTCAACTCACTCATGAGGACACTCCTGACGATATTGGCAGACAGCCCCCTCCCAAACACTTTGACGCCTTCCTCTCTCGCGATCCGGACGAGGGCGGTCACGGCGTCCGAGTAGAGAAAGCGCTCTGCCGGTGGTTTGGCGGCGTCGGCACACATTCGGACGAGAACAACCTCTGTCGGATTCCCCACCACGCCAGCGAGCCCGCCGGCCACACCGGCACACGCTATGGTGGATGTGGTGGATGGCTTGGCACCACCGGACCGCTTTTGCATCTGGCGGGACAGGATGGTATACAAACCGAACCTGGCTGTCGAGTATGTCGATTGTCGGAGAACCGAAGCGGAAAGGCCGGACCACAGTGAAGGTATTCCTACGCGCCATCAGCCTCAGCATAGCTGGCTGAACACACCACACCAAGACGTCTCACCATCACGAACAGCGAACCGGTATAGGGTCGAGAGCATGGGTGCTCGGGTATGGAGGACCTGCATGCGGCTGGACGGGATTGAGTGTTAACATGTTGCACATATCTCTCGAGCGATCGGAGCGGGGGTTCACGTCAACATACTATTTTGTGAGATCCAGGGGGTGGGCTGGGGCCAGGGTCAGCACTCAACAAGCGATACGAACTGCATGCTTCTCTCATAGCGATCAGGGGTGTCCACTCACTGAAGCATACTGCCATGGAGGCAGCGGCTCCGCTGCACCTGCTTGTCAATATTGTCTTCCGTGCACGAGCAGCTAAGAACTCACCCGAGCCAGAAGGGTTGCTTGGTTCCTTTCTGCCCACTCATTTTCGCCAGGTTTGATAGCAAGATGGCAAAAGAGATATCACTAGACCTCAGGACTGGATGCCTGGGAGCACCATGTTGCAAAAGAGACAAACATGAGGAGAAGGACAACTCGGAACACCCCGAACAGACACAGCTTGGGGGAAAGGGACGTTTGGGCCCGGGTCACTACAGCCAGCCTGAGTCCACGGGCGTTTCAGGCGCAAAATATGGCCGACCAGAGACTCACTACACACCATGGGTACCTTGTCCAAGGCAAGCAGGTTCCATTATTGCTTTGAGATGGAAATATGATGGAATTATGCTGGCAATATCTTGGTTGGTATAAAGGACGGGCAGTTCCAGATCCACGTTCCCATGGATCTGGAACACAACCGCCACTCGGGATAGTCGGGTCACACAAAACAGATCTCCCATCATGGCAAAGAAGACGATGATGATGGGCTAATGGGATGGGAATTTGCAACTTTGTCGGCCCACACCAACTCGCGGGGTAGATCAATGTGCGGCGGGGATGTCTGACCTCGGCGGCTAGAATTGCGGGGTAATGATAAATAGGGACAGGGACGGTGAAAGACACGTGTTGTAGCTCATGAAAAGAAAGCGGTCTTGATAGTGACAGGCTTCGTACGGTTGAGGGTCGATGAGTAAGTGAGTTTTGCTATTGAGAGAGTGCCCGCATCGGCACTCAAAACAACCCCCGAGCTCATCCCCGCTAGAAGCGGCTGTTTCCCCCTGCCGGAGAAGCCCTTGGCGGACAAGCGGGCATTGCGACGAACTCCAATTCCCAGCTTTTGCGCACCAATCACATCGCTCCATTCCAGCTGCGGGAACCTCCCCAATGATCTTTCGTCGCGCGCGCATCATCGACTCGACCACTTCCACCACTTTAACGACACTCCACCAAACGACACACAAAACCACCACTGTTTTCCAATTGGTGATGTCCCTCAAACATCGCGCGCTTCTCTCACCTGTAAACAAGCTAGAACAACGATAGTCAGCACCAACGCAGCAGCAACAAGCACCACCGCCGACACCATCGCTAGAAACCCACCCCCTCAAATATCTCATGGCCGAAACCAAACTCAAAGACCTTAGCTCCCTAAGGCCCTCCCTCAAAAAACTAATCAACGCCCCCTTCGCCTCCCCAGCCACAACCCCGGCCCCCCCCCAAATAAGAAATATCTACCAGCGCCTCTCCCGCGAAGCCAAATCGCGCAAATACGGCGAACGTTCCTGGATAACCATAGCTGTTCGTTTCCCTCCCCTCCCGTTTCCCTTCTTTTCACTAACCCTTCCTCCCTGTCCACAGGCAGCAACAACCTTCACGCTCAACTCCCCCTCCTCCCTCTCCCACCTCCACTCCACCTCCTCCTCCCTAACCCCCACCCAACCCTCCCCTCCCTCACCCCCCCCCCTCACCCCCCTCCTCCTCGCCGAACTGATCCGCGAAGTCGGCCTCAAATGCATCTCCTTCAATGGAATCCCCCGCACAATCAACTGCCTCAACGCCTTTCGCTCAGACCTGGAGGTAAACCCCTGGTCCAGCTCCCTTTCCTCGGTCCCATCACGAACCGTCACTACCTCAAACATCAACAATACGATAAGCAGGGGAAACGCGCTCTGGAAGTCAATCTACACACCCCATCACGGGAAACTAACCCAAAAGCTCGCACTGGCACATCCCGATCTGCCCGGGTATATCCTCCAGGGTCACTACGCCATGTTACTCGCCGATCCACCGAGGCATGTGGAGGGCGGGGTGCCGAGACAGGCGAGGTTGGGGCGGTGCCTGACCAGTCTTGTGGCGATTGCGTGTTTGAGAGCGCAGAGGGGGGTTGGGCCGCAGGTGTTGAGCCATGTTTACGGGTTGAGGAAGGCTGTGGAGCAGGGGTTGCATAGGGAGGAGTTTGAGGACGAGGAGGAGAGGGAGGGGATCGAACGGTTGGCGGGGGATGAGGGGTGTGAGTGGATTTTGGAGAGCGTTGACAAAGTCGCGAGGGCGATCGGGGGTGGGGGGTTTGCCGGTTGGGAGCGGGAGGTTGACCAGGACCAGGAACGGGACAAGGAGGACGGGGTGGAGGATGATACGAGGCTGGATGGGGAGGTGAGCGAGGTTGGGAATGTGGCGGAGGAGATGGAGGAGGAGCTGCAGGGCGGGAGGGGGAGCGGGAGCGGGAGGGGGAGGGAGTCCAAGTTGTGAGAGAGACAAGAGGTTTGACATGTATTTATTGCAAAAAGACGGCATGGTATATACATGTTCATGAATGACAATGACAAAACAACGCCCGGCCATCATGCTTCCCACCTCTCACCTACTCCATGACAATCAACTCCTCCGCCACCGCAAAGCCCGCATCGGTCTTTCTCCTCACCTCCTCGACATCCACCCCCGGCGCGATCTCCGTCAGCGTGAGCGTCCCCTTCTTCCTGTCGACCTGGAAAACCGCCTGTTTGTCCCTCTCCAGTCAGCATCACTTCATCGCCGGTACGACGAGAATCAACTCACCAGATCAGTGATAATCGTGCTCACCACCCCCTTCCCCGTAACCGGCAGCCCGCAAACCGCCACAATCTTGCTCGTCCCGTCCTTGGCCGTATGCTCCGTCGCGACCACGATCTTTGTCCCCTCCGGATTGCTCACCAAATCCATCGCCCCCCCCATCCCCTTGAACACCTTGCCCGGTATCATATAGTTCGCCAAATCCCCCCCCGCACTCACCTGCAGCGCCCCCAAGATGGAAACATCCACGTGTCCCCCCCTGATCATGGAAAAGCTCTCGCTCGAGTCAAACGTCGAGGCGCCGGGGACGAGGGTGGTGGTTTCCTTCCCGGCGTTGATAATGTCAGGATCGACCTCTTCCGGGAGGGGGTAATCCCCCATGCCGAGGATGCCATTCTCCGACTGAATCCAGACTTCCTGCCCCGGGGGAAGGAAAGAAGGCGCGAGGGTGGGGATGCCGACGCCGAGGTTGACGTAGAAGCCTGGTTTGAGCTCTTTGGCGGCGCGGCGGGCGATGCGGTTTCTTTTCGCCTGAGCCGGTGTTTCCTCTTTTGGAGGCGACGAGGAGAATTCCTGTGGGGAGCGGGTCTTGACAATTTCCACTTGGGGGCGTTCGGTCGCTGGGACGATCCGGTCAATGTATATGCCCGGGAGATTAACCTCGCTCGGGTCGAGCTCCCCAATCTCAACAATATTTTCCGCTTCCACAATGGCAAGCCTGGCAGCCTTTGCCATCAAGGGGGCAAAAGTTTTGGTCGTGTGACGAAAAACGCAGTTGCCGGCCTTGTCGACTTTCCAGGCGCGGAGGATGGCCACGTCGCCGGGGAGGGCGGTTTCCATCAGGTAGGCTTTCCCGTTGAAGATGCGGGTTTCTCGCGGGGCGGAAAACTCGACCACGGTTCCGTCGGGGGAGTACCGGGTCGGGAGGGAGCCGGATTGGATGAGGGTGTTGCCGCCGGTGGGGGTGAAGAAGGCCGGAATGCCCGAGCCGGCGGCGCGGATTCTTTCGGCGATGGTGCCCTGGGGGCAGAGCTCGACGGCGATCTGGCCCGTGAGGTATTGCTTTTCGAGCTTTTTGTTGGCGCCGAGGTACGACATGATCATGCGGTCGATTTGGCCGTTTTCGGTGAGGAGGGCGAGGCCGCCGCGACCTTCAGAGCCGGCGTTGTTGGAGACTGCGGTGAGGGAGTGGAGGGATTCGGGGCCGCGGCGGCGGATGGCGGCGATGAGGGTTGCTAAAGGGGGGGCGCAGTCAGTCAGGGGCTTGTCTCGATGGTTAGGACAAGGGGGCTTACAAGCTACACCGCAAAGGCCAAATCCAGCACTGAGCAGGACGGAGCCGCTCTTGATGTCGGCCACGGCTTCATCTGCTGACGCCCACACCTTGGAGCCTCCTCTTTTCGGCTCAGAAACCGGAATCTCTCTCCTCCACGGTCGCGTGTGAGAAAAACCCCTGCTTTGGGCATAGTTGATGGTAATATTTGGCTGTGAGGTTGATGTCGTCGCCTCGATCCTCAAGCTCGACTGAAGTTGTCTTGCACACGATCCCCTCGAAGAAAGCGCAACGGCGCGCCGTCCAACAACACTGGCCAAGTTCCTCATCTTGCTTCAATGCCTCCGGCACAAAAGCAATCAAGACTCAACGACCGGTACCGCAACCGCAAATAAACACAAAACAATCCCTTTGGTCTTAAAGCATTCGCCGTCTCAACACCGTGGCAAAGGGAAGGTCGACTACCAAAACACAGCGTCGCCCAACCCACCCGGCCGGCACGGCGCGGATGCGGGTGCTACAGGCAGGCATGCAAATCTGCCATCCGATCTTGCAATCAACAGGTCCCTTCCGTTTGGGCTGCGCCAAGTGGTGTTCTACGTCACCAGAACATGGGGGGTCGGAAAGGGCCGAGGTGGTCGGAGATAGATTTGGGCGCCGGGAGGAAGCAAATTTCGGGCGTCTCCTCACTCAACGTCGATGGGGGGTCGGAGTTCGGCATCGAGCATCGGCTTGGATCTCATTGTGGCTTACTGATGAGATGGAATGGAAGCATGTGAAGATGCCCCAAAATATCTTGTTCTTGTCACTTTTTTTTTTTGAATGTCTTTGGTGACTGACACCCAGGAGCTGTGGTGAGGTTCAGATCCAGCGGCCGGTCCGGCACTTCCCCGCCGATTAGCGGTCGATGCGCTGTGGGGAGGACGACGCCCCACTGTAACCCGCTGGAAAATACCAAGCCGGGAATAACCGTTCTTCTCGAACGTCTCTCATTGGCAATCTCTTGTCCATGTATAAATTAGACATCCCGAATCAAGACTCGGAAACTTTGAGAGTCATCATGATCTCATGAATCTGGGAACTATGCGACACCCTGCCAATCTCAGCGTCACCGTTGCTATCGGCGCGCGGGTAGTCTGCAGGCCCTCAATGGCCATTGAGTGATCAGTCAGGTCACTGGCGCTGAGTGAGACACCAGGATGCTGTACCACGGTCAATGGCACGGTCTCGGGCGAATACATGCAGATCAGAAATTGATAGCACCAATTCGATGAGACAGCGTGAGAGGAAAGTGTCGGGGCGCTGTAGCAACGTCAGGAGAGGGCAGCACCATGGAAAAAGGCAGGTCAGGTTGCATATCACCTCACCCTGCCCATGCCCCGGGCGTATTGTGTCGCGAGCCTGGTATCAAAGCTACTCTAGCCTTGACCTCTACTCGGATCGAGTTTACCCAAGAACATCTCACGGGCCATCGTGTCGCCTGTGTGCCACAGTACACTCAACAGAGACGACCCGGTAAAGATGACAACACCACGCCCAATCGCGGGCACCGCCGCGCTCGAGAAAAGCGACAGCGACCACCTCTCCACCGGCGGCCCCGAAACCGCCAAACGCGAGGACGTCGCCACCCCCTTCTCCCCGGAAGACGAAGCCCGCCTCACCAAGCGCGTCCTCCTCAAGATGGACACCCGCATCCTCCCCATCCTCTCCCTCCTCTTCCTCTGCTCCTTCCTCGACCGCACCAACGTCGGCAACGCCAAGATCATTGGTCTCGAGAAGGACCTTGCCATCTCCAACACGCAGTACAACCGGGGTCTTGCCGTCTTTTACGCCACTTACATCGCATCTGAGCTGCCTTCTAATCTTCTTCTCAAGAAGATAACGCCCCGGGTTTGGCTGCCGCTTCTGACGGTGGTCTGGGGGATTGTAACGATGTGTCTGGGGTTTGTAAGGAGCTTTGGCTCGTTTTTCGCCGTGAGGGCAGTGTTGGGGTTGGCGGAGGGGGGGTTGCTCCCGGGGATGGTGCTGTATCTGTCGGGGTTGTACACGCGGCAGGAGATGGCGGTGAGGATTGGTGTTTTTTATACGGCCGCTAGTTTGTCGGGCGCTTTTGGGGGTGAGTTGCTTTTTCCTGCGGGTCGAAAGGAGGTGGAAAGGGATGCGGCTGACAGAGAATCAGGTCTCCTGGCAAGGGGTCTATCCGCGATCGGGCCTAGGGGTGGGCTTGAGGGGTGGAGGTGGATCTTCATCATGGAGGGGGTCATTGTGAGTTTTGTTGCGGATGTTTGACGGAGTCTGTCTGCTGATGAGATGGGCAGACGGTTGTTGCCGGCGTGATTGCGTACTTTTTTTTGCCGACAAGTGTTGCCACTGCGTCCTACCTGACACAAGAGGAGAGGGACTTTGCGCAGCTGAGGCTGCAAGGGAAGATCGGAGCTGCCGGTGGTGACGAGAGGTTCAAGTAAGCCTGGCATGTTATAATGCTTTTGTGAGGTGATGCTGACATGTCAACAGCCCCGTCTTGGAACGCGAAGAGAAATTCAAGTGGTCCGAAGTGCGCCGCGGCATCCTCAACCTCCAGGTCTGGCTCACGGCCACCGCCTACTTTGCCATCCTATCGGGACTTTACAGCTTCGGCCTGTTCCTCCCAACAATTATCAACGACCTCAAAATCACATCCAACGCCAACGAGAGTCAGCTGTGGTCCGTGATTCCCTACGCCGTGGCCACGCCAGTCACGGTCGCCGTAGCTTTTGCCTCAGACCGTCTCAAGCTCCGGGGCGTCATCATGCTCTTCACTCTTCCCATCGCCATCATTGGCTACGCGGTCATCGGCAACGTCCCCTCTCCCAATGTCCGGTTCGGCATGACCTGTCTCATGGCTGTCGGGATGTACAGCAGCGTGCCGTGTATTCTCGTCTGGAACTCGAATAACTCGGCTGGTCACTACAAAAGGGCAACAACTTCGGCGCTGCAGCTGGCGGTTGCCAACTGTGGAGGCTTTGTGGCGACTTTTGCGTATCCGAGCGTTGACGGGCCGTTGTACCACAAAGGACATAGCATCATCTTGGGGCTGTTGGTTTATGCGTGGCTTGCGTGAGTCGCTGGAGATCTTTGTCGGTGTGGAGAGTGAAGCTAACGGGGCCACAGGATTCTCACAAACGTCTTTTGGTGCATCAAGATCAACAAGGACAAGGCGAGAGGGAAGTACGATCATCATGCGGGTAGCGGTGATGACAGGGATCCAATGTTCAAGATGATATTGTGAGATAGGAATTATGCGGTAGTTATGAAGATTTAAGTTATGCATACATTTCGGCCTTGGTGCTCTGTGTCTCTTGATACCCCAAGTAGTGAATGACTGGCCCTTTCATGTTCAAAGGTCTGTAGAAAGAATTCTGAGTTCTGTCTCGTGTCCCAAAAAGGGGATCGATCCCCTTGTCGCCGTGGTGGAGACTGGAGATAAGCAAAAAATGAAAGGTTATTGATTTCGTCCAGGCTCGAACTGGAGACCTTCAGTGTGTTAGACTGACGTGATAACCAACTACACCACGAAACCTTGTTGATTTGTTGGGGTTTGGGTGCGAAAATAGAGTCCAAGTCGGCTTCCCTGCTGTCTGCCGAGAAGAAAGGGGCAGGAAGGGTGAGCCCCTGAGCACCCTGTTATCCTGTCAGGCCAACATTACGTCGCGTAAAGGATCTTTTACCTGACATGTCAGTAGTTTGGACGGAGTTGCTTGCCTTGGGAGAGTTTCAACATACATAGAAGCACTCTTGTATTTTATACACATACATACACCTAACATTTGTGCAGTATTTTGCCTGCTTCTTATGCCATTTTTCGTTTGGGTTCAGGTACACTGGACTAAAGCGTCCGGATCCTGATTAGCTGCTTGTTGTTTGTGGCAGAGCTGTGTTGTGTGCCTTCCAGGAACTGACCTCTTGCCTCAGGTGTCGTTGTTGGACGGGAGGGCGATGGTGCAATCCTCAAGGTGGGCTGATCTTTTCTGAAGCCTCTGATGAGGCTCAAGTTTTGTTCGATCATGAGAATTGATCTGTGTGCTTTCCATTTGGTGTCCTTGGTTTGTGGATGGGACTTCCCCTCGTGCCATGATTTCCGGGCTGGTTTGTTGTCACCGCGGAGAAAACGACCTGGGAAAGACATGGATAGGATTAGGACCTGTGATGGTGGCATTTGGCACCTGTGTATGTCTGGCACTGACAAGGTGTGACATGAAGAATCTAACCATCCAAGCCTCCTAGGCAGACGCCTACGCTATCTGTTATGGCCGTCAATAGAAGGAAGCCACACCCTAACAACATGGAAGCTCTTGAACTCAAAGTGGGGCAATCGCTGCAGACCTGAGGTATATTAGTTCCACTGATGCTCTCTCGGCCCTTGAACTAAATTTCCCTTTCTTCCTTCCATATGCCCAAGGGTGTGATGCTGCTGGTACCTTCACAAGAGTGCGTCACCGTCACAGAACAGAATCAGTCGCCGTTGTCTCCACTACCGACTTATGGCTGCCTGCTGCAAGCTGCAGGTGGCAGAACACAGTTTTCTGGTAGGTATAAATCCCACCCATCTCGCCTCATTCCCTCACACCAATCTTTTTCCCCTTGGGCTTGCCTTCCAGAAGGCTGTGGGCAATCGGTACCTCCACAAGGGTGCGGCGCCGTAAGGTATAGGTTCTGACGGCCGTCATTGTCTAGTAGTAGGGACGTTACGAAGCAGATCGACAAACTTGTCGCCTTCAAGGACAAGCATCACACTGAGAGCTTGCCGCCTCGAAAGGCAAGCGAAAATAGGGAAAGGTGTGCGGCGAGCAATGATGATACCAGAATCTGAGCCCGCTGAGCATAGTGTGCCGTGGCAAATATGATGATATCAAAATCTGAGCCTGGGATGTCCCAATGCACTGCTCACACATTCCCATCTCCTCTAGCAAGTGCCGGCGTCTTGAATCGCGCTTCATTCCTTCACCAATCACCTCTCCATTCTGCATTTGCTTGGACAAACCTTTCCCAAATGTTTCATGCAGCGTTCTTTCAATCGTTTCATCAGCCAGTGCCGGGACCGAGTGGATACCGGGGAATTGGGTGTCGCGGCGACGGCCCCGGGGCTTGGCCACCCATTCAACAGCCGCTGCACCGGGCACAGAGGGCAGCCAATCCGAGCACTTGAACAAGGCCGGCCACAACGGCTGCGGCCTGCATTGAACCGACTTTCTGGCTGTCCGCGGTTCCACGCCGCTGCAGGGGACCGCAAACCGTTAGAGAGTGGTATTCCAGATTCTTCCCTTCTTCTGTTGCAAATCGCCCGGATTTCCGATAACCGCCCAGCACCGGCACTCAATGATTCCACTGCATACGCCCTTTTGCACCACTTTGAGGCCGTCTGGCCCAATCGACTCACCCTCTTTGAGGAACGAAAACCCGGGACAGGATGCGATGCGCTGTTTCGTTTGCCACCGTCACCCACGGCCGGCCATCCATCATCCTGATCTTGGAGGACATCACACCCAGTCAACACACATTCGGAGCTTGACTTCGGATCACTACATATATCGGAGGTCATCCCGTCTCAAATCCAAACCTCTCTCACATCACCATCCAGCACTCGGCACTCATTCACAACACCAAGATCTTCGGGTCGCAGTCTTTCCTTCCATTCACCATCGTCTTCTGATTCTTGGGCCGGACCCTTGCCATTCCCTTTTTACAGCCACTACCAATTTACAAACAGTCTCGACGACAACCACTTCACCACTCTCTCAAAATGCAGGCCACTTTTGTTCTCTCCCTCCTCGCCGCCTCGGCCTCTGCCCTGGTCCACGTCCCGCGCCAAGGCGGCGTCAACCCGGCCGTCATTCCTCAGGACTTTGGTGTCAAGGCCGGTGATGGCCGGGACACCATCCAAGTCGGAAGCTGTGTCGGCGCCAACCAGAAGCTCATCCCCTGCGACTGCCCACCTGCTCCCAACGACCCAGACTTCCTCGGCAAGCTCTCCCAGGGCCTCAGCCAGGGCTTCTTCCCGGACCCCAGTGTGCCAATTCCCATTTCTCTTGGGGAGTTCAACGATGCCTCCGATACTTCTATCGAGACTCAGAAGAGGCGCGGCACTGCCATGATCCAGGTCTTGCAGAGCTTAAACGGTGCCAAGGGGTCGGGCTGCCCAGGTGTTGCTGCACCCAACCTGGTGAAGCTTCAGCAGACGGGACAGATTGGGGCCGGCAGCGTTGGCAACGCCGGCAAGTAAAGGATCGACAACACCCGGATGTTCCTTTTCTTCTGCCTTTCATCATTGGTGGTCTTTTGCTTTTCGGGTCAGACAAGTCTTGACCGTCTGAGGGGAGCTTTCGGCATTTACTGCTTTCGCTCACTTTTCTGTTCAACACCATCACCGGCGTCGGTCTTTCAGCAACCCATCCCACTTGGCTTTACATCGTTCATTTATCCTTTACACAATCACTCACTCGGCCCGAAACTCAATCAGGGGACAACAACGCTTTACAACATTTAATACCTGGCACCTTACTAGCGACATTCTTGTCTCACCAGACACTTCGCTCACGACGCTCCTTGCCAACATTTGACACTGCAAACAACCCATTCCGCAGACCCCGAAAGAAATACTTGGCCACATCCACAATGGCATTGCCGGTACTCGAACAACAGACACACTCATTCAAAAGCACTCAATTCACTCGTTGATTTACATAACAGGGGGCGCATTTTTCTAGGATATTTTAATAACCCTGTCACTCGCTTTCTTTTTTTATTCTTCAAGTCTTTCATTTACTCCTTTTAGGTCTTTTTGTCACAGCAACAGCTCTCTTTTTCACTCACTCGACAATGTTGATCTTTCAGGTCTTTTATCCGTTTTCCTCTCTCCAGCGTTTGTCACCGGGTTGCTCATCCAACCACCTACCTGTTTGGGATTTCTTTCACTTACTTTTCCTCGCAGGTGGTTTTTCTCACCTTCTTTTTCTTTTTCCACAGGTCACTACTCACGTTTCCAGATTTCTGTTACCGCTTTTCTTTTATCATCATAAGACTTGGATTGGAGCAGGGTAGATGGGATGGATGTATGGCGTTTTTTTTTTGGGGGGGGAGGGTTTGGGGGTTGGGATTCGGGGGGGTTGGACGGTTTGAGGGGGTTATGGAAAGCAAAGCAGAGGGATAGATAAGGGGATACATACATACAAGGGATGAAATACACGGATTTGGAATCGAACTCGGAAATGGTTTTCTTGATGCTTAGTATGTTGATGCGTTTGATGCTTGGAATGATTTTCTGACGACTTTGGACAATTGTCTATTCCATTGTGCCTGGAACTGGATCGGGATATGGAGCTTTACTGTTCTGCCAAGCCAGGCGCCCAGTGTTGGGGGCTGTGTTTGAGCGACGTAAACGCAACAAGGTCAGCGGCCATGGTGTAGTGGTTAGCATTAATGCCTTCCAAGCATTAGAGTCGGGTTCGATTCCCGATGGCCGCAAATTCTTCTTTTGCATGTTTTTCTTTTCCACACCCTCGCCACATTACAGTAGTAACACACTTTTCCCATTTTTTGCTTTTGTGTCCCTCTGGAATTGTTCTTGTTCTTGCAGTGCGTATGGAGTTGCCAGTCTTGTCTGGGAAAGTCAGGCATGTCTCTCAAGACACCTACCCAGCACAAGGGCTTGGATAATGAAAGATGGACAACAAAAAGGGTAAAAACCTTTGTTTAATGTTTGAGGACCGCATTTGGTTGGGGAGAGTTTCAGTCGTGTGTAGCAGAGGCGGGCGGGCGGAGTGTGCGGCGTGGCCCTTTTGCGGGGGGGTTTCGGGCTTTGTGGTATTGGGAAAGGGGTTGCAGATTTGGTTGCAGAAAAAGGGGCGGGGAGACCGAGGTGTTGGGAGTTGTGGGGGTTGCACAATTCGGCCTGATGCTTTTGAGTATTGAGGAGAGAGGACATGATGCAAGGACGTGTGGGGGGGGCAGGCGGGTGGGTGAATAATACATGCCGGTTTTCACCGGTGCTCACACACTGGGCATGAGTTATTGGGGCAGCATTGAACGTAGCTGGGTGCAAGAGGTAGAAGCATGAAAAGCGTCTGCTGGTATCCATACCATCCGTCGAACCCGTTTGTGAGAGAACCTGCCGATGAAAACAGGCACGCAACTGAACAAACCTGCTTTTCAAACCCCAACGCAAACGGCGTAATCTTTCCACAGCGCACCGCAATCGCTCCTCACGCCGGGGTTCCACTTGTAGAAATCCTCCAGGGCGATGCTGTACTGGTTGGAGATTGCCCAGCAGCCGTCTCCACCTACAACGACGTGCCATTTCTTGCAGGAGGGGCTAACACCTGGTTGGGTTGGCGCTGGGGGGTTCGGGGCTGCTGTTGAGGCGGGTGGTTTTGTGATGCTTGATGTGGCGGTGGTTGGTCTCTGCGTTGAGGTGGGTGGCTTGGTGGGAGTAGAGATGGAGGCTTTGCTTGTCGTGGCGGGGGAGGGAGTGCCGGTGCCAGCTCGCTCGACACACAGTTGGATGAAGCCATCCATGTTCATACGGGTCCAGAGGTTTTGGTTGCAGGTCGTGGGGGTGGAGCCATGCCATGGGTTGAGGGTGAGGACAGTGGAGAGGGTGATGTTGAAGTTGAGTGGGAATTGGGTACAGTTGAAGAAGGCTGGTCTTCGTGTAAGTTGATGTTTTCATGGTGGAGGGAATTGGAGGGGGAGTTTTCCACACACATTTGTCTTGTGCCCGCAGACCAAAGTAACAGCTGCAATCTTTGGGCTGGAGGGTTGTGTCTGGGATTCGTGGAGGGTCAGCTAAGAGGCAATAATCGTGGGGCGGTTCTGGTTGAGGTACTGGGTTGGTTCTGCTTGTTAGTTGCTGTTTACCCATGAAGCAAAGTTTTAGAATAGAGGGCTCGGGAAGAGCATACGTTCTATTTCTCACTTCCGCACACAGTAGCTCGATCCGGGCTTGAACTCGCACTTGGTTGCGGACAAACTGGGGTTCCACTCCAAAAGTTGTTGGATAGTGACGTCGCCGACACTGGCCCACGAGGTGCAGTTGTTGCCGCCCGCGAAAAGTGGATTATTTGCCATGAAGGAGCTTTCCCAGGCATTCCTGTGAAGAAAACATTCATTCACTGTCCCCGGCGCTTTGGGGTGCAGAGTACGTATGGGGATAGGTGCCGCCGATGCTGTGGGCTGTGGGGTTGGGCAAGTGAAGCTGGTGGAGGCAGTCGATGTCTTGTAGCCTGGGTACGTCACAATGTTTCCGACCGGTTTGACACAGTAGGCTGTGTCTTTCCACAAATTGGTGCAGTTTTTGTCGAGATTTGGGTTGAGAAAGTAGAAGTCATCAACGGAAATGCTGAACTTGAGGGATATCATCTGACAATATTCATCAGGTTGGACCTGGGGAGTACCTATGTCAGTGTTTATCCTGCAACTGTGCCATCTATGACATCAACCAGCAGGGCAGCCATGGTACTTACAACATACCACTGATCGCAGTGCTTGTTCGAATCAGGATGGTGATTTGTCGGCAGAGGGGCGTCGGTGGTGACCGCATCTCCCTCTCGAACCGGGACAGTACCGCTCGGTGAGCTTGCCAGCGTCGGCACTCACCTGTGTCAGGCTGAAAATTGAGCTGAATTTCCATTTACCTGGCGTAAAGAAACCAGCCTCTCCAGTCTCCAAGATTCCTGCACGACGGGTTTATGAAGGGATTCCAGGCCAGCAAATTGCGCCTTGGTCATGCCATACTCCTTCATTATGTCGTCGCAGGTTTGATCCACCACCAACTCAAACGTCTCGCATTTCTCCGGCATGCAGATGGACTCACCCGCAGGCGGCAAAAGATTGCAGCTAAGGTCGAGGCCATTCTCGTTGATCAGCTGGTAGGATCCAACCCCGGCCAGTCCCGCGATGGTCCGACAAGTATCGCCAGCCTTGACGACGTATTGAGTACCTATGCTACGGGTGCGCTGCGGCGGCGGTGCCATCCCAGCGGAGTTGAGAGCGTATGAGGTGGGGGTCGCGTAGTTGTACCCGGTCTTTTTGCTGCTCTGGGTCAAGGAAAAGAAGCCTGCCGCCGCTTCGGCGTCGTATCCGAAGGGGGACGAGAGCTGCGCCTTACCCAGGCCGAGTTCACAGTCGGAACATTTCTGGGCGTCCGTGTAGTTGTCACGGTTCTTCCAGGTGGCCACGATGGCGTCGCAGTATTGACCACTGGCACTAAGAGGCATGATGTTAGCCTTTCTTTCTAAGGGGAGCCTGGAAAACTCGAGGGAGGTAAGTCTTACGGATCCTTCACACATCCCGCCTCGGCTGCATAAATATTACGGTCGGCAAAGAATGAGACTCAGAAAGCTGTTAGAGATTTACATGCAAATCTGGTTGGGCATGATGGAATGGCGAAAACACCCTGAGACCTACCTGGATAAGCAATACCGCCCGCACCCCCAGGGACTACAAGATCTTGTTTCGCGGTACAAGCCGCCTTGATTGAGTTGCGCAGATTGCCAAGCTCTTTTCTGCAGGAAGAATCACATAGTTCTCGAAGCTGCCAATCTTCCAAGAGCTGAAAGCTTGCACCGCTGAGTGAAGCGACATATCAGCATGAGCATTCCCTCACCCACATCGATCAAGAAGAGACGGGCGTGGCTTACCCGATGCCTGTATGTGTGTGAAGCCAGCCAGGACATGACGGCAGTGTCGTGTTAACTGATGTCAGGCATTTGTCGCTGAACCCTAGCTGCTTGTAGGGGATCATGAGGCCTGGGAATTGCTGCGGAAAAGACGGCTTCTGCGGCTATGGGCCAACGCACTGCGGTTCTGGCTGTTCGAGCAACTGCGATGCTACTGCCGAGTGCGGAAAATATTCCAAAATCCCAGGGGCGACATGCCCCTCGAACACCTGGTGAGAAGGTTTCCATTGTGCTGATTGTTGTGTCGAGGGAAATTTTTTGCCGTTTTCGGACTCGGTTATGGGGTGTCGCAATAACAAGTGGCACCCCACCCTCTTTGCTGTTCATGTTATTTTCAGCATCATCTGAAAATAATTGTCACTGCGACGTTGGAATTAGCTTGTCGTTGTCAGCAGTAGTAAACATATGAAGAAGTTAAGTGTGACGAACCCCTGATCTGAACCTCTGAGAGGGTTACTGAGTTGAAGGCTGCTTCTGAATAACGGTTCGGTGTAGCCAAAAGGTACACAACAGAAGATGGATCAACACTTATCTTGCTATCTAATAATTGGCTGTGGTGCGCCCTGAGCCCCACCCTTATGTCAGGTTCGTGACACGATTGCACGATATCAACAGTCTTGGATGCTAACTCTTTGTTCCAAAAGTCGCTTAGAGCTACTGTGAGGTTTTCTAAAACATCTATAAACTAACCCATCCTCCCAGGCCCTTCTGGTGTCAAGCTAGAAAAAAGAAATAAAGAGAACGAATAGAGAGAACTTTAAAATGTATTATATGTCGCGCGAGAAGCCAATAGTAAAAACTCGCCCTGATGAACAGCCAATAGCTACCACCCGCCCTTGGATTACAGAGCAGGTTGGGCGGTATTCAGGTGGTAGCCATAGCACATTCTGGCCGTTACAAATAACCCAGGTCTTATCTGACCCCAACCTATACCCATGCGCCCTTAGATCATCCGCCGAAAAGGCGATCGAGTTAACCTCGTCGCTATGGCCTTGGAGCGTCTGGAGGCATTGGCCCGAGGCGGGATCCCAGATCTTGACGGTACGGTCCCGTGAACCGGATGCGAGCCGCTGGCCATCCGCCGAAAAGGCGACCGCGGTAACCCAGTCGCTATGGCCTTGGAGCGTCTGGAGGCATTGGCCCGAGGCGGGATCCCAGATCTTGACGGTACGGTCGTCTGAACCGGATGCGAGCCGCTGGCCATCCGCCGAAAAGGCGACCGAGTTAACCTCGTCGCTATGGCCTTGGATCGTCTGGAGGCATTGGCCCGAGGCGGGATCCCAGATCTTGACGGTACGGTCGTGTGAACTGGATGCGAGCCGCTGGCCATCCGCCGAAAAGGCGACCGCGGTAACCGAGCCGCTATGGCCTTGGAGCGTCTGGAGACATTGGCCCGAGGCGGGATCCCAGATCTTGACGGTACGGTCGTGTGAACCGGATGCGAGCCGCTGGCCATCCGCCGAATAGGCGACCGAGGTAACCGAGCCGCTATGGCCTTGGAGCGTCTGGAGACATTGGCCCGAGGCGGGATCCCAGATCTTGACGGTACGGTCCCGTGAACCGGATGCGAGCCGCTGGCCATCCGCCGAAAAGGCGACCGAGTTAACCCAGTTCCTATGGCCTTGGAGCGTCTGGAGACATTGGCCCGAGGCGGGATCCCAGATCTTGACGGTACGGTCCCATGAACCGGATGCGAGCCGCTGGCCATCCGCCGAAAAGGCGACCGAGGTAACCAAGTTGCTATGGCCTTGGAGCGTCTGGAGGCATTGGCCCGAGGCGGGATCCCAGATCTTGACGGAATGGTCCCGTGAACCGGATGCGAGCCGCTGGCCATCCGCCGAAAAGGCGACCGAGGTAACCGAGTCGCTATGGCCTTCGAGCGTCTGGAGGCACGCATTCCAGTCCGCTTCTACTACTGGCTTTACACTGATCCAGCTAGGTTCTTCCGTCTTAAATCTCTTCTTCATTAGACTACTAAGCGGTGCAAATACGAGGGCTGATGTGTACGCCTGAAGAGGGGCTTGCTCGATTATCCATCTGTAGGAGAGAGCGAACCGGTGCGCATCCCGAATAAAGGTTGTTAGTTGCCTTTGATGAGTTCGCTCCTGTATCTCTGTTAGTATGGCTCTCTAGTCTTAGTGATCCATACTTACTAGTAGGCCCTCAAGTTTTCTTATGGCAATGACACCCTCCGACATAGCTCGGAGTAAACTGAGAGCTTCGAGCCAGCAAAGATACTTCTGTTCAAGGAATGTCTGGACCGCAACCAGTGTGTTGCGTTGTGGCGTGTCTTTATCAGAAATCGACTCGCGGAGATGGTCAACCCAGAAGACGCACGAATACCGGACTGTGGCTAGCGGGTCTGGACATGGCGTTTGAACCCCGTTGATTGGGAATCCCGGTAACTTTAAACCGTATATGTCGCGGTGCAATATCGTAGACATCGCACTTAGCGACCTTGAGAAGATGCTATCGTGTACATCGTCCTTCCCTTGAGGGAAAACCCAATTAACAACGTCGCGTGAATCTTGGTGCGTGCCGTTGCTGAGTAGGAAGTCTTTAGCGGATTGGTGGACGAATGATATCGTGTGTTGGCGCAGTGTCAGGAAAGAGCCGCAAAGCCCTACGATCTCTGTTAGATCCTCGACATTTCCAGAGGAACAGTTTGGCATATCCACGAGGGCCGGTAGTTCGTTTAATGTGATAGGTCGGTATACGACCGAGATGACAGCCAGTATTCTTTGGAGAAGTTTAGCATTCCTCGACTTGTTGATCTTGTCCCTCATCTGTTCATAGATTGCATCGAGCCCAGGCGGAAATGTTGTTAATATCTCCACAGCTTCCCATCTCGAGATCTTGGCGAGCTCTTGACAGACCAACGCTACCCAGAGGAAGGTCCCATGTGCGTTCGTATCCAAATAGCGCTTGACAGCGTCCCGCGTATCGTTATTGTATTTTTTCCGCTTCGCAAGCTTATCTATTTCGGACTGGATATATGTGGTGACAGCAGCGGAGACAGACTCTTCATTCAGCTCAAGACGTAGGTTTATTTTCTGTGTTGCGGTGTTGAGACTCTCCTCGATATCCGGCCAGTTGCGACTGGATACGAGCCACTTAACTTTCGGGTATGCTGATGACTTGCTTGCGATAAGGTCGAGAAGCAGGTCCCGGTCTCCAGTACACTCGTCAAGCGCGTCAATGATTAGATATGTTCCCCGTAACTTCGGGTCTTCGAGAATGTTGGTAAAAATCTTTGACAATACCACCCATGAAGTGGGGCCTTGGAAGCCCTCTTTCCCCAAACCATAGCAGCTTTCGCGAACGTGTGAAATAAGTTCCGGCTGCTGCTTGGTCACAAGCAGGTAGATCAGCCCACGGAGGACCGCTGTAGCATTGCTGAGGCGATCGTCCGTGGCCTGACAGAAGAAAAACGCGATGTTGTCTGTGCGCGCAGTGTCTTTCTCCAGCTCATCAATTATTCCGCAGAGCAACATCGTTTTGCCCTTGCCAGGATCGCCTCTAACCCAGAGCAACTGGCCATCTCGGTTGTCGCGCCATCGGTGGAAATTGTCATGACTGAGAACCCAGCAGTATGACTCTCTGAGGAGACCACCCTTTCTTAACTCGATATTGTCCTTGTCGTGGCGGGGGTCGGTTGCTTGCAGGTGGGTGAGGCATTGTTCGTCTTTCTGGCCTGGAAAACTTGGTTAACGAATCACTCTAACAGCGACGCAGGCGTAGAGTATATATCAAACGTGCCCTCAACATATATATGTTGATGATAAGTTCTAGAATAATACCATGTTAGTATTGTACCGCCGCTTGAATAATACAGTTGTGGAGATCTATTTTTACGAGTTATCTGAGGGGCCAACATGCTGGGCCAGTGCCTTGGTCTCGTAGTGCTGGTGATTGCTGGCAGGCAATGTATTAGACGATGCCATTCTGGTCTGCTCTCTGATGAGGTAGAGAATATGCGACGATTGCTTTCAAGGCGCCATAGCTAGCAAACCGGTTTGCAGGTTGCCTAATTGCTTGGAAACCGTCCTGAGGCAGACCTGAGAGCTCTCTTCTTATATCCCGCTCATTATTTGAGAAAGGCGGGGTCGTCGAGCTTCAAGGGGGGGTCGTCGTCGGGCTCCAAGCCGCCACAAATGGCTGGCTGGCTTGGTCCAGTGTAGAGTACATGGTCGAATCAGCTCCGAGCAGTGGTTGCACTGGCCACATTTTGGCCGCAGGTATGCAGCAATTCTGCATCTCTGGCGACTGTGACTTCTGCAGTCACTCAATAATGGCAGATTTAAGCCCGATTGATTTGGCATAAATACGCCCTGCATGCCCCGAGATGTATGCCCTAAAGAGTCTGTGTCAAGTTCCTCCGAGCCCATAACCACCAGCCTGTCTTAAGCTTCTTACATTGTGACACATACAAGTCGACATGACGGGCGTCGTAGAAGGAATCGAAGTGGTATCTGGGTTGGCCGGCCTCTTCAACACGGCCATAACCTGGTTCGACTACGTCCTCGTTGCCAAGCAGGCGGCTCCGCGACTGCAGTCGCTGTTGGTGAAACTCGACGCCGCGCAGCTGCGGCTGACGCGCTGGGGCAAGGCGGCCGGCCTTACAGGCTCGCAGATTGAGGATGAAGAGTCACTGAAGAGTTCAGGCTCGTTCCAGCTCGACGAATCGCAAGAGCAGCTAGCGGTCGTGACGTTCCAGGCCGTGGCGGATCTCTTTGAACAGTGCAAGAAACTTTGTCACCATGAGCGCAAAGGCAAGAGCAAAGACGACCCCAGTGCCACAGGGAACGAGGTCAGCCCATTTGGCACGGTTGGCCTGAATTGGAACCCCATGCACCGCTACCTTCATGGGAAAATGCGAGACATCGCCGACGGCCGCAAAAATAAAGTCTCGGTCGCGCAGCGGGTCAAGTTCGCCATCTACAAGAAGGAGCATCTCGAGAAGTTCATCAAAGATATTAACGATCTTATCGACGAACTATATAAGATCCATGAACCACCCGTGGAGGAGCAGGAGGAGCTCGGCAAGGAGGAACTAGCGAAGTTTCTTGAGGTCCTGAAGGAGTTGGATGTCGCTTCCGACCGCGATCCCCTCATACGCTCTGCTGTGCGGAATATTCTCAAACAAGAGGCAAGTAGAACTTCATTTAACCTTGCCGTTTGATATACATCGCTTACATATTACGCAGAACATTGCTACTACTTACAATACGGAGAGCTCCACAGTCCAGAATATAGGAAATCATCAAGGCGGCCAATATACAATGACGGTTGGGGTCGATGGCAGCAAGAAGGGGCGCTAGGTTGTCGGCAAGTGCGAATACACATAGCCTAGAGAAACGTCGCAGGCCACTACAGTGGCCCGACATAAGAATATTGCTAGTTAGCTGGTAATATAGTGTGTTTTAGCTACGGTCTCTTATCCTCTAGACGCTCGGACCCCACGATGCGACACACCCCACAATACAATATGTGCCTACATTACACCTACACCACAATATCATGTCTAGATCATCCATTTGTAGGCCAAATTCTATAGAACAAAATGTAGACTACATGTCACAACCTTAACATCGGGAACGGTGGAGCGGCGTAACCAATCAGGAGAGGGCCTGGGTTGTGCCGCAGTGATGAGCGAAGTCCAGCACAAACGCGCACGAGCATCCAAGCGTGATCCAGTCGCTCAGCTGAACCCTCAGCAAAACGCATTCCTTGCGTTGGCACACAGATGATTATTATTTTGGCTTTAAAGATCGGAGTGGTAAGTGTCCAGAGCTATGCTTCATGATCATTCCGCCTCAGAGCCTGAAAATACGAGCTCGATGTACCGAAGTACGTATACTTTTTACCGCCCGTTTTATTTTCGATTTTTATTTTCTGTCGGCGCTTAATGCTTCAGGTTCATTGGAAGACTGAGGAGTGAGAATGTAGAAAATAGGGAGAGAAATCTTCCTCAGTTTTAGGCAATATGTCTTCCAAAATCAGCATTGGATTTCCCTGGAAATGACAGTCTGGATGTTCACAGCATGGATTTTGCGGCACGACTTCAGGTATGTCTCCTTACAAGAGCCAAATAACACAAGCTCACTACGGAGTAACTGGTTGTTGACTTGTTTCTCAGAGTTCTGCACTACTGGCTGTCAGTCCAATTGTATCGAACATCCTGCACCCCCGGGGGTGCCGCGGTGGGAAGACGCTTAGTAAAGGTTGGTACTCTTTTACTTTTCACACATCATGCAATGGCTCCGTGGGGACACCTACGCAGAACATGCTGACATCTGAAGTCATTGGATACTGGGAGGCATGGAACGACAGGTCAAAATGCCACCAGACAAGCGCTCGTGATTTACCAAGTAAGCTCGTCGCCGTTCCGAGTGCTGTGTTTGACCACACAGTTGACAACAGATGCCCATCACAGTTGACGGCTTGACACACATCAACTATGCCTTCGCCTACATCGACCCTTCCAGTTTCGAATCACCACTATGGATGCACAGACACCGGCGAAGACCTTTCAGGATGTTGTCGACTTGAAGGGCATCAAACCCTCGCTTCAGATATATGTGTCCATCGGTGGAGCAAGTCTTGACCTTCGTACCCCCACAGCAGTAACGTGTGTCTAATGAGCTGACGAACGACAGTGGACATTCAGCGATAATGGCACAGCAGCACAGCCCGTATTTGGCAACATTGCCCGAACTGCTGCCAACCGTCAGAAATTTGCGCGTGCCTTACTCAAGTTCATGAATCAGTACGGCTTTGACGGTGCTGATCTTGACTGGTAAGCTTGTGGTTCACATGTCGAGATGAAAAGCATTAACATCTGAAAGGGAGTACCCAGGCGCACCAGACCGCAGAGGCAAGCCGGATGACACCAAGAACTATGTCGAGCTGTTCAAGACGCTACGGGAGGCATTTGACAAGTCAGGTAGAAGGCTGGGCCTCACCTTTACTGCCCCTTCTTCGTACTGGTACTTGAAGTGGTTCGACCTGCCAGGCTTGATGAAGTATGCCGACCGGTTGAATCTGATGTCGTATGACCTGCATGGAGTGTGGGATGGAGACAATCCGATGTAAGCCGAGTCGCTTTCCTGTTTCCGCATTGGTTTGTGCGAGGCGGATAGCCGTTTTCTTGCTGACATCAAGCTCCACGGCGGGAATATTGTTCAGGGGCACACCAACCTGACCGAGATCAAGCTTGCCTGCGAGCTGCTTTGGAGAGTCAACATCCCCCCATCCCCAAGTCGCGCTCGGTTTCGGATTCTACGGCCGAGCCTTCATGCTCCAAAATCCCTCCTGCACGAAACCTGGCTGCCCCTTCAAAGGCGGTGCCGAGAAAGGTGTCTGCACCGGTACAAGCGGCTGTGAGTTGTCATCAAGGTTGAACCAACATAGATAGACCAAGCTAACAAAACCCCCTGCCTACTACCTACCGAAGAGACCTTGCCCACTACGAGGTCCAAGACATCCTCGCCAAGCAAAACAAGAAGAAGCGTGCCATCCAAGTGATTCACGACAGAGAGGCCGCCGTCAAGTACTTCTCGTGGGACAACGACCAGTGGATCTCGTTCGACGACAGGGAGACATTTGCGCAAAAGGTCAAATGGGCTGACAGCCTCGGACTGTCCGGTTCGCTGATCTGGGCGTCAGATCTCGGTGACTATGATAACAACGCGCACAAGACCTTGACGGGCAATGAAAAGCTTGAGAAGCGAGGGAGCCTGAAGCCCGTGAATGACATGGAAAAGGTCATCGCCGATACCAGTTCGTTTCTGGGGAAAGGCTGTGAGATGCTGGACAAGATTGAGGAGGATATCACAGCTTACAAGGGGGCGCTGGAGTTGAAGACGACGAAAGAGCTTGTTGGGTATGATGCTCATGGCTGCAAGGCCAAGAAGGTGAGCCTGAGTTCTCTCTCACGCAAAACCAAGCCAATCGTTTTGGGAGTCTGGTTTGGAGTGGGAACTGACTACCTAACTGGGTAATTTCCAACAGGGAAAAACATGCGGCGAACCTATCGTCTGTCCCATCTCGGCTGGGTTCAAGGACAAATGCATGTGGCGCGGTTCAGGGGGTGACTGCAATGGGCAGTGCCGCGAGGGCGAGATCAAGATTGCCGGATCCAGCTGGGGTGGCAGTCCTGGCGAGTCTGGCACCAATCGATGCAGCCGTGGTGGTAAGCAACTGTGCTGTCAGGTTGGGCTAGACAAGATCAACGACGGGTGTTACTGGACTGAAGGATGGTATGTTTGGTTTTTTCCGGGAGATCTCCATTTCCCTTTAGGTGCCTGTGTCTGTCTGGTGCCAACTGACACAAAAGCCGCAGCGGCAAGCACTGCAAGGCCGACGAGGAAAAAGGTCGCTTACGCCACCGAGATTCATGAAAAGTGCTGGAAGCACGATGAGTCGCTCAAGAAGCGCCTTCATAACAAGGGTGGCGAAAGAGAGCTCTCTGCTGTGAAGTGAACGAAGAGCCACTGAACCCGGTTGCTGAATGCAATTCCGAGATTTGCTCTGTTCTGGATGGTGGGGGGTGTTCGGACCCAGACGAAGGTGAAACGGATGATGGTGCCGATTATCCCAACGGAGATGGGCCCAGTAGAGACACGTTGGCCGTAACCAGCCGTGCTATTGCTGCGGGATCATCCGCGGTTCGCAGTCAGACCTGGTACGCCTACGGTCCCGAGTCCTTGAGCGACAGCGATGACGAGGTCAACGACACGCTCTCGGATCATACAGGCGTGGGACTCGAAGCAAGAGCCCCCTCAAGCTTTGGAGTCCGAAGGTCAATGACAGTCGCGGTCAAAACACTGGCAGGAGTTCCAGTGCGGCTGGCATCAAGGGTGCTGGGAATCTGATAATGAAATCCATGAAGTACAGAACCGGCCCGGGGACTTTTGAAGGTTCCGGATCCGAGTCGCTGAAGTTGAAGGCCGGCTTTGGGATGCCCAAGGACGTTTGCGCTGGCACGGTGGCCCAGTGGTGGAAGCCAGACAGCCTGCCTGCACTTGCCGGAAAGCTGAGATATGACGCTGAACATTTGGTTGATGTAAGTTCTGTGCCGAAGGACGCCCGATAAGTTTCCGCTGAGCATTCTCGAAGTAAAACACAGTCAGTTCTCAATCATGCCAGCTTGGGCCCGGACAGGTTTGACCTCTGGCGAGTTCAATCCGCAAGTCCTCCTGGATGTGTGGCACAAGGCATATCCGGAGAACATCCACCTGCCACAGCTCGGCGCCATTGTCACAGACGTCAAGGGGTGGACTCCACTAGTGACACCGAACGACCGCATGTTCACCATCATGGGATCAACAGCCTTCCGAACCGGCATGTCGGTCCTCCCGAACGACATGAACAAGATCAAAATGGCGTTGGTGCTCGGGAACAAGCCAATGGCCCCCGCCGTGTTTCAATCCTTGATGCGACAGGTGATGACGACAACTTCCGACATGCAAGCAGCCCAGAAGATCTTGGGGGTCATGCAAAAGGTAGCTACATGAAGAGAAATCAACATGAAGAGGCAACCACTGATCCGTCGCTCATTCCCTCAGACCTTTGGCGTTTTCTCTTACATAAACTCTAACGATCTTGCCCTGTCTTGGGAGATAACCCGCGCCACCCTTGCCCGCGAGCTCCAACTGCTCGAGTCTTTCATGGGCTTAACAGGCGCCCTCGAAGTCTGGCGCCAGCACGAAGCTGCCGTGTCTTCGCGCATGCCAACAAAAGCAACCGAGTATATGCTGTATCAGCTTCGGGAAATCAGCTCGAACCTAGGACCGGGCTAGGGGGCAAACCTTGCCACTAATGAGGCAGTCAAAGAGCTCTATAACACGGCGACAGAGCTGAATAAGCTGATGGATCCGAAGCTAGGGAAGCTGGTTTTCCATTATGATATTCCAGTCCAGGATTAGTCGGAGGAAGCCAGGTGGGGATCATTGGCGGTGTGGTGCTGGGCGGCGTGTGATTGATGGCCGGTCTACATAGCCTAGGTAAGTAGTTCGTGTTTCTCTTGGAGGAAGGTAGGTAGATACTTGTGAGCAAACCTGAATCAAACGCACCTTGGTGGTGTACGATTATTCCGGTCGTTCGATGGTAATCATCACTGGAAGCCTTACCTCGCGTGTCGTACTGCAACTTAAAATGCCAGAGAAGATGGCACTACCGCCCCTCCCTTAATATCGACCCGTTTCCCAGCGCGCAAAGCCTGCGCTCCCGAGTGTTACAGCCCTGTGATTGACCAGATCGGACCATGAGAAATACGCACAGAGCTGGGACAACCAATGCATTAGGTACCTCACCCATCAAACTTTGCCCGAGTGAGCCCGCGGTTCTTGCGTGCCTCTCATTCACCTCTCCGTCAAGAACCGCACACGACATGTTCAGGTCATCACTACCATTCATTCCAATGAACTTCTCAAAACGATACACCCTCCCCTCTCATGCCCTTGTCCTCAACCTCCCACCCAAGCGTCCGAACCCTCTCCGCACATCAACCCTCATCACCAGAAACCATCCCTCCCCCCCACCATCCAGAAAGATGACCTCCTCCTCCCTTCTCCCTCCCGGCCTGGAAACCCTCCAAAACCAGCTCACACACCACCCCACCTCCCCCTGGGGCCTCCCCATCTACCGCACCACTCACTCGCCCCTTTCCCAAACCGCCTGGCCAACCTTCCTCTCCCTCCTCCAAACAAACGTCAGGTCCACCCTACGAGAAATCTACCACCTCCCCTTCCTCGCCAGATCCCACTCCCAACCGATATTCTCCGACTCGGAGAAATACGTCGGGCTGGACACCCACGCGTTAAGAAGCCATTTCGACAAGTGGGTGTCGTCGGAACAAGCTGTTCCCGAGGGATCATCAAGATGGGAGTACTGTCTCACGGCGGATGACATCTGTCTTGAGTCGATGGATAGGGGGGAGGATGTTGATGCCGGTTGTCAAGCGGGGGTGGGTGCCGGCCGAGGAGGAAGGAGGTGATGGCAAGAAGGAGGAGGGGATGTTGTGGGAGGATGGAAAGACGGGCGAGCAAGGGGAGGGTGTGGGGTGGATGTATATTTATGTTGGGGAGTATGTTGGGATGTGTGATGTTTTGGGGCAGGGTGAGGAAGGGTGGTATTCGGTTTATGTGAGGTCGCCGCTGATGAGGGATACGGATCCGTCGGGCGAGGGGGAGGTGGGGAGATTGCCGGGGTGGTGGAGGAGGAGAACGAGAATGGAAGGGTGAAGAAAATGTTGGGGAGGTAGGTGGTGGGGGCGGGGGGGGAGGGGAAGAATGTAAACGCGGATTTTTTTTTTTGAGTTGAGGAACTCACGGGTGGGATATAAGCTTTTCGTTGCTGGTGTGATTTCATTGAAGGCTAACTAACTACTTGCTTATGTACATGTGTCGTTACTATAGTCTAGGCAAGGGGGTATGATAGGGGAAACAAGATGAAGCTCTTTTCCTCAATCCCTGGAGCCAGCCCAGTTGCGAGACCCTTAGTTGCCATCATCGGGGAGGACGAACCGCTTGAGGAGCTCCTCGACGGTGTGGTATCTCTTTTGATTCCTGTTGCGGCCGCCCCTGCCTCTGCCTCTGCCGCTACCACCGCCGTTACCGTTGCCGTTGCCGTTGCCGTTGCCGTTGCCATTACCGTTGTCATTGCCATTGCCATCCTCAACAGGGAATGGATTCACGCCAGCGTCGGGATTGTCGTTGCCGGTGTTCCCGTTGCCATTTCCGTTGTTGCCGTCACCATTCTCAACAGGGAACGGAGTACTGCCCAAAGCAGCAGTAGGCTGCGCACCAGCCGTACCCGTAGGCACAATCCTCTCCGTGTTGATCGTCGGAGTCAAAGTAGGAAACTCGGCAGAAACGGTGCTCAGCCCAAGGATAGCCTCGACAGCAGCGAGGTTTTGTTCCTGCTCCGAAGAGCCAGCCTTGGCGTTGGCATCAACAGCGGCGGCAAAGGCGGCTTGGTTAGCCGAGGTCTGAAACTGGGCTGCTTCGAGCGTGTCGGCTGTGGTGATGTCCTTGGCGGTGTTGATAGCGGGCTCAACGTCGATTTGTTGGACCGCGAAGCATCCTTCATGACAGTGTCAGTACCTATGAGAGCTGGACAGAAGAGGGTGGGAAAAAGGGGGGAAATCAAACCTCCAAAAGGCCCCGCCTGAGCAGCATTCCTGCACCTAACCGTACACACGTTCCCCGTCGAACCACCGATGCACTTCATATCATCCGGCATGGTCACCGTGATAGTGAACTCCTGCTCAGCAGCCTGACTAAGTCCATTCTGTCCAGGGATATTGTTGCTCACGACCAGCTCGTGGGACATGATTCCCGAGTTGGACCCTTCGTCCAAGTCGCAGGTGTAAGGTCCTGCGCCGTCGGCGTTGACCTGGTGGATCGTCACTTCGACGCTGGAGCCTTGTCTCACGGCCGTGACGGCGCCTTCGGCGAGTGCGTTTTCGGTCACGGTGCCGACGTCGATGTTGCCGTTGAGCTTGGTGCGGCCGCAGGAGTTGACGGTGCCGGCGGCGATTTCGGCGTCGCGGATGATGGTTGTGTCCATCTGGCAGGGGTTGATGGAGGTGCAGTTGCGGGCGATGGCGTCGTTGACCATGAAGCCGACGGAAGGGGGGGAGTCGGCCTCGCCTTGGGCAGCGAGGATGACGCCGTGGGCGGAGACCAGGGAAGGGAGGAGGAAGGCCGCCAGCGGCAGGAGGGTGTTTCGGGTAGAAGGGAGGTACATGATGGTGTTTTTTTGTGGTGAGCAGGAGAATAGTGGACAGTGAACGAGAGGCGCGGTGTCGAACCGGTGGAAAGATAGGGGTATCACAAACGAGGGCAAGGCCTCAGCCTTGACCGGGAGGGAGAAGAAGAGCGAACGGGGATGAGGAGAAAAAGAGAGTCTGCCAAAGTTCTGCCCGGAGCTTTACCGACAAAAATGAAGAGAGGAAGGAAAAAAAAAGGGTTTGGTGAAGAAAGATGGTTGTCTTTGCCAGAAAAAGAAACAGGAACAAGGAAAAGGGAACATCAAGATATAGTGGTGTGATTGCACGAATACGGTCCCATGGTGGAGTTGATCTGACGGGAGCTAAAAACGGTTTGAGCTGGTAGGGGGTGCCCAAGGCCTTTGGTTCATTGTCGAGTCCGGGGCGGCATGATCGGGGGATCGTTGAAATCGGAGTCGATGTTGACCTGTTCCGGCGCTGGCTTCGGTAGAAATGCTACCCGGGATGTCAGATCGAAGACGGGTTCCGGTGTCTCATGGCGAGTCAGTGTGTGATGGTGACCCGAGTGTGTGGTTTCAAGGCCGGGATTGTATCTTGACATCCTTGTGACAGTGTCTGTCTTTTTGTTCTCATGAGGCTAGGATATCCCTCTCGGCGAAGAGATGAGGTTTTGGGAATCTTTGGGATGGTGTTTCAGAACTATGTCGTCTGATCAAGTGGCAAAGAGTCTGGTGAAATGACGCCATAGCTCTGTTGCACGGATGCAGGTGGCACAAAACACTTCCAGGCCTCTGCCAGCCTGTCCAGGCTCAGGGTCGCAGAAAGGAACTTGAAGTAAGATAATAAGTCTTCAAATCTCCCCATGTACCTTATCCATATCCGGAGGAGTGCAGCAATGCTTGGATAGAGTCGAGATAACTAGATATTCGACTCATCTGATTTTTGAATCCCCTTGGTCCGATCTTCGTATGGCAATCTTGAACTTGGATTGGCCAGTAGAGATTAATATTGCTTCTTCGAAAAACTTGAATTGGTTCCCTCCACTCATCGCTCAACATAAAGAAGAGACTGCTATAGAGACGAAGTAGAAATATTCCGCCAACCGGAGAATTACAATCACAAAGTAGCTTTTCCCACAGATCCCCGCAAACATGCTGCATCAAGGACGACCGGCCGATGGGTAAATAGCCGAAGTAGAAATAGATGCAAGGCACACGTGGGAATATGGATAAAGTGCCCAGAACCTGGGGAAATAGCCGGTGAGTAGCGCCATGCCTGATGGCGCAACGGACAAGGCGCAGAATGGTCAGAGGTGTTGGTTTTGGGGTGCGAGTGCTACCAGGAGTTGACGAAGTAATGTCTGTTCCCAACTTTGGGCTCGTATCAAGGGAATTGTGACCGCGCGCTTATGCAGGTTTGATAGATGAACGGGGTGTAATAGTCAGGACCCCATACTGTAGTGTATATTGGACAGACATAAAATCCCAGGGGGTACTTATGCTGGAATGATTGCACCCTTCAGCTTCTCACTTGACCCTCTTCAACCTCACTCGATTGGGCTGGGCGAGACCGACAGACACGATGTATCCAACCGCCTTCCTTTCCAGTCTGCTCCTCCTTGGCGGCGCGTCTGCCTCGGAGCTGGAGTACAGACAGGCGTCAACAATCACAGTCGATCTCTCGCGCACGTTCCAGACAATGGACGGCTTCGGAGCCTCGGAGGCTTTCCAACGAGCCGTGACCATGAAACGGTTGGCGGAAGACCAACAGCGGAAGTTCCTCGATCTCATGTTTTCAACCACCAAGGGCGCGGGGTTGACTATTCTGCGCAACGGTATTGGTTCCAGTGTAGACATGAGAGACGACTGGATGGTGTCGATCCAGCCACGGAATCCTGGTGGTCCTTCCGCTACGCCGAACTATGTGTGGGATGGGAGCGACAACGGTCAGGTCTGGGTATCTCAGGAGGCGGTCAAGACCTACGGGCTCAAGACAATCTATGCCAATGCCTGGAGTGCACCGGGGTACATGAAGACCAACAACAACGATGCCAACGGTGGGAGCCTTTGTGGTGTGTCAGGGGCAAGCTGTAGCAGCGGTGACTGGAAGCAGGCTTTTGCCAATTACCTGGTCCAGTATGTCAAGTTCTATCAGCAGGAAGGTGTCGAGATTACCCATTTGGGCTTCTTGAACGAGCCTGACTACACGTAAGCTTGTCCAATGGCTTCAGAGACGTCTTGCTTGCTGACAATCTCTCAGTACGAGCTATGCATCTATGAGAAGCTCAGGCACTCAGGCACAAGACTTCATCAGGGTACTCAGGCCGACGCTCGACCGGAATAACATGACCCACATCATCATCAACTGCTGCGATACGATGGGGTGGTCCGTCATGAACAGTATGCTCAACCAGATGAGATCTGTCGAGGGTTCCATGGGTGTTGCGACTGGACACGCGTACACGTCCGGGCCTTCTTCGCCTTTGTCGACCCGTCACAAGGTAAGGCTTTTAAAACTCTCCAGTCGATGGCGTGGCTAATCCCGAATAGACATGGATGACGGAAGCGGCAGATAACAATGGAGCCTGGACCAGCTCTTGGTACTCCAATGGCGGTGCCGGCGAGGGATTGACGTGGGCTAACAACATTTACGGTGCTATCGTCAACGGTAATGTGTCAGCCTATCTGTACTGGGTTGGTGCGCAGGACAGACCCAGCAATACCAACAGCAAGATGATCCGGGTGGTCAACAGACAGGTTGAGCCGTCCAAGAGACTGTGGGCATTTGCCAACTGGAGCCGATTTGTAAGGCCGGGCGCCGTCCGTGTTTCAACATCGGGTGCGCCCTCAAATGTCAGGACTTCTGCCTTTAGGAATGTCGATGGTACGGTTGCTGTTCAGATCATCAACAATAACAGCGGGAGCGCGAGGACCATCAGTGTCAACATCGCGACTGTGGGGGCGGGGAGTTCGTTTGTGGCAGCTGCAGATGGAGTGGCCGCCTGGGTGACGGATGGTAGCCGCGATTGCGATCAAATTGCCGCGACCTTGGACGCGTCGGGGAGGACAATGTCGGCCAGCGTGCCACCGCGGAGCATGGTGAGCTTTGTGCTTCGTCCTGCTGGGAGCAAAGCAATAGCCTAAAACATTAGATAAGGCCTGTAACTACGTCATCCAACTCCTTTCAACACCAAGCATGTGGCTTAACTCGATTCTGGCCACAGGATGGCAGTGAAACCCAGACGACCCCATCACATACAAGCTTTCTGACCGCAAGGACACAGATCTCCCGCCGCAGGCCAAGACGCAGATCGTGAGATGCGGCCCGGTCACCGGCCCTGTGTCTCCTCGCCAGCAACCCGCGGCCCAGCAGAAACACAAGATCTGGCGGGGTGGTTCTGACGAGCGAGGCTTCATCAGGACGCACCCCAACGGCACAGCAGGCACAACATCCGCCCCCTGCCATCTGTTGCTCGCAGGTCACCACCACAGGCCCAATGTGCCACAGTCTCGATCGTTCCATCTGAGATCCAAAGACTGGGAGCCGTCTCTCCGCCAAATGCGGCCGGCAATATGCAGCCTCCAGACGTTCATCACTTCAGGATACCCAGCCCATCTTCCCGATCCAAGTTTCCACCGCAACACCGACTGAATCCTTCTTCGTCACACAAGCCCGATATCAAGTCCAGTGGCTTTGCATTTGCTGTCAGTAAACTTGAGATGATCCCGATTTTCGACCCCGATTGATGCCCCCCTTTTGCAACATCGGCCAGCATGGGGAAAAGTCCGAGATCGCATCCTGCATCTAAAGTACCACAATGATCTTGCTATAAATGACAGCCTCGTCCAAGATTCTGTCCCCTTTTTCGTTCTCCTCTTCAGGATACTCAGGCAGTCATCTTCACTTCTAGTCCTTCCTTCAAACCCTTCATAGATCTTTCGCTCCTTTCGGCTGTGCCGTCCCTCATTCCTTTCACGCACCATTCAAGACTTGCCGTTCTCTTTCCACATCCACACTCCCACAAACATGCACGCCCCCACCCTCGCTCAAGCCCTCGCCGGCGGTCTCCTCGCCGCCGCATCTGTCGCCGGCTTCACTGGCGTCGACACAAGGGCCATCACACTTCGTTATGCAGTAAGCATTTCTGTTTCTCCCTTTTTCCCCGTCAAAAAGCTAACCAAACATCAGGGAGCCCTAGTAGCAGGAGCAGCCATCCCGGTTGCAAACGCTGTCCCTGCCCCTCAATATGCCCGCGTCCTTCGTGCCAGGGGTGTTGGCAAGGCTACTGCTCCTCGCAGCGCAACGAGGAGAAGCCAGACCAAAGCTACCCGTGTCAAGGCCCGTGGAGGAAAGGGGAAGAACGACGACGGTGATGATGACGACAATGGTAACGGCAATGGCAACGGCGACGGCAACGGCAACGGCAACGGCAATGGTAACGGCAATGGAAATGGCAATGGCAACGGTAATGGCAAGGGGAAGGGCAATGATGCGGATGCGGATGATGGTTTCGATGATGATGATAATGGGCGTGGAAAGGGGAAGGGCAACATGGGTGGTGGTGGTGGTAATGGCAATGGTAATGGCCAGGGAGGAGGCGCCAACGGTGGTGCTGATGCCAACGCCGGGGCTGGGGCAGATGCCAATGCCGGAGCCGGAGCAGATGCCAATGCCGGAGCCGGAGCAGATGCCAACGCCGGGGCTGGGGCAGATGCCAATGCCGGAGCCGGAGCAGATGCCAATGCCGGAGCCGGAGTAGATGCCAACGCCGGAGCCGGAGCAGATGCCAACGCCGGGGCTGGGGCAGATGCCAATGCCGGAGCCGGAGTAGATGCCAACGCCGGAGCCGGAGCAGATGCCAACGCCGGGGCTGGGGCAGATGCCAATGCCGGGGCTGGGGCAGATGCCAATGCCGGAGCCGGAGCAGATGCCAACGCCGGGGCTGGGGCAGATGCCAATGCCGGAGCCGGAGCAGATGCCAACGCCGGGGCTGGGGCAGATGCCAATGCCGGAGCCGGAGCAGATGCTAATGCCGGCGCCGGTGTCAATGCCGGCGCTGATGCTAATGCCGGAGCTGGGGCTGATGGCGGCATGAACAGCGGGAATGTTGGTGCCGGAGCTGACGCCGGAGCTGACGCCGGAGCTGTCATTACCCCTCCCAACAACGGCACCCTTGCTGCCAATGACACCCTTGCCAGCAACGACACGGCCAGCGCCACTGACGCCTCGGCGGCATCAGCCCTCAAACGCGGCGCTGCGGTCGTGGATCTGACTGCCCACATGGAGTAAACTACCTGGTGATGGGGCGTTTCGGGGAGACCAACTGGCACATGGTATACATGGAACTCGGGCACGGAACACGCTGGTACATTAATTGATATTGAAGATGTAGTGGGCATAGATAATAGAATTGTACATACTGGATTCTCAAACCTCTTGCGGACAGTTGTTCTCTCCTCACATGGTACCATGTCATGGGCAGAAACGAGTCTTTCGACGTACCCGTGGATTCCGCCACCAAGAAGCTCCCAAGAAGTCGAAGTATACCTTCTGCCGCATGGTCGAAGGCTTCAGTAACTACTGGAAATATTAACGAGGCTGACGATGTTCAGAATGATGTCTGGGTATCTGAACTCCTTAGCTTAATCCCTCCTCAAAATAGACCATAACACGTCAGACCGACAGAAAACATGGTCGGATGAGCCTCAGACTTTATTTACAAAGTCTTGGTGAAATCTTCAAATCTCAAAAACCGCCATGTTTATTTACTTCGGTTGCCCTGCACCACCATTGTGGATGAAGCCGTTCCCACATCGGCTTCACATTCCCCGCCCCACGATCAAACACCCAAAATCAATTTATTTACATCTCCAATGTTACCACCCGCAAAAACAAACCCGTCACCATCCCCCGGCACCCCTCTCGACTCCCAAAACCCTGACGTTAACACGCCTACCGTGCACGGTCCACACCCTTTTCATTCCCATCCCCCCAAAACACCACAGACACCCATGCACCCAACATCACGAAAACATCAACCCCCAAACGCCCTCGCTCCCTCTTCCATCCCTTCCCCCGCCCACAAAATGGCCCCACACACTCCGTAACAGCTTAAAAATAACCTCACATCAGACGAATTTATATTTTCGGCCTTTTTGGAAGCCCGTAAAAGCCCACAAACCCCACCAAGATGGCGATTTCACTACCCACAGTTTGTGTTTTTTTTTTTTTTTTTTTTTCCAGTTGTAGGAATGTGCAGGTAACATTCCAGCAAACAAAGTCGAAGGCACCTCTAAACGAGCGAAAAAATGGGGTGTGTGAGCTCCAACTTGCGGGGTTTCCGGCGCAGGGGCGATGAGGGCGGAGGAGGGATGGAAATGGGGGGGCGAGGTTTACACAGCGGAGGAGCTAGAGGGGTTTAGGGAGGAATTGGCGAGGGAGTTGGAACGGGAGGCGAGGTTGGTGAGGAGGAAGGGGAGGTGTTGCAGGAAAGAGGGTGAAATCCGGAATAATGGTTTGAATATTCATAGAGATATGAGCAGCAGGAGCAAATACCGCGCAGCGACGGCCACCGACGGAACCGCCATGGGGTCCCGGATGTACTCCTGCGTCGAATCGAGAAAGAAAGGGGGAGACAGAGGCACCTAGAGAGCAAGGGCGAGAATGAGAACGAGAACGAGAGAAATAGAGAGCGGGGGAGGACTATGCAAGTACTTACTGGCGAGGCATAAATGAATGTCAAAGTCTTGGCCACCCTTCACCATGTCACCATTTACAGCATCCAATAGTTGTGGTAATCATTCATTGTTCTCTGTTCTGTCCATGTCAAAGCCAATATGCCTCAACATCGTGATTTAAAAAAAGACCGAGCTCAAACTTTGCAAGAAGTAGCCCAAAAAGGCAAACCAGAAACGCCAATCTAACGAGAACGCCTCAGAACACAACAAACGCCATGAAACCCCTCAAACCTGCCACCACGTCGAAGAACCCCCCCCCCACCACTGTCAAACCCATCCTTACTTTGCAACCAGAGCCCTCGTCGCCAAAATATGCGTCGCCAACGCCCTCAGACTCGCCGCCTGCGTAATCGTTGTCAAAGCTAGCTCAACTGCCGTCTCCCTCCTGATCCAGTTCCTCAGCTCAACCGACACCAGAGAGTCCAGCCCGTGCGAGCTCAGCGGCGCGTCAGGTTCAACCTCGTCCCTCGCAATCATGGTCATGGCCGACACCTTGGTAATCAGCGCCTCGGTCAAGCCAACCTGCGGGTCAGAAGCCGTGGTCCAAGAGGCAGTAGATGCCGCACTGGCAGCATTCTGGTTCTCGGCATCGCCGCCCGTCAGGTCTGTGTGCAGGCGGTCTTTGAGAAGAATTGGGTGCGAATACTTCCAAGGGATGTCATGCAGCGGCTTGCCGTGGACGTGGAGCTTGTACGCGACGGCCTTGCCCTCGGGGCTGATGAAGGGAGAGTCGCGGCCCTGGCTGATGGCGCTCGCGACAAGAGTGACGATATCCTGCATGCGGATCGTGCCACCGAGGGTGATTTGGAGTTTCTCAGCTATGCCGTGGTCCGCAACATAACCCACGCCCAAGACGACGGGGAGGGAGATGGACACAGTGTGGTGACCTTGCTCGACGCGGAACTGAGAGAAGGCGTCGTAGAACGAGGCCGTGCCAGCGTAAATGCTCTGACCCGGGTTCCCACCGTCACCCAAGAAACTCGAAAGCGCAATAAAGAAGTCCAGCTTGGGCAGCAACTCGTGCAGGTTCCAAGCTCCTTGGACCCTCGGGCCAGTGATGTACTTCCAGTCGTCATACGTGGCATTCAGCATCAGCTTGTCATTCAGCACCAAAGCGCTGTGCACAACACCCTTTACCGGGGGCAAGCCCTCCTCCCTCATCGCCGCCACAACATCCTCCAGCGACTCTCTCGACCCAACATCACAAGCATACGCCCTGAACCTCACATTCTCCGACTCGGCATACTTCTTCAGCACCTTTTGCACCTCAGCTCCCTCCGGGCCACTGCGCCCAAGCACAACCACATTCTTGGCCCCAGCGTGCTCCACCATCCAGTCCGCCAGCCCAAGACCTATACCTCTCGTGCCACCAGTCACAAGGTAAGTAGAGTTGGGATCCAACCTGGCAGGAGGTGACGGCCTAAGCGCGCTCTCGGCAAGCACCTTCTCCTCCTTGCCAAAAGTAACGACAATCTTTCCCGTGGTATCACCAGTCTTGAGCTTGCGAAGACCGTCGGCAAACTGAGAGACGGGGACCTCGGTCACGGGGTGGATAGGAACCACGACTCCCTTTTGCAGCAAGCTGACGACCTCGCCAATGACATCTCTCAGGTCATCCGGGCGGTGTTGGTGCAAAGCGCGGAGGTCGACGGTGCTGAAGGTGGCGTTCCGTTCAAAGGCTTTCATGGAGAGGTTGGTGTTTTGAAAGGCGTCCTTCTTGTTGATCTCGACGAAGCGGCCAAAGGCGGCCATGAGAGACCATGTTTCTTGCAAGAGTTCGCCGGTGAGAGAGTTGATGATGACGTCCACTCCCTTGCTGGCCGTGGCGCAGAGGATGCTGTCCCTGAACTGTGGGGTGCGGCTGGGAAAGATTTGTTCCTTGGGGATGTCGTAGGTTTCGTGCAGGAAGGCCCTCTTGGCCTCGGTGCCAGCCGTGACGAAGATGCGGGCACCGATGTGCTGAGCGATGACAATGGCGGCCTGGCCGACAGCACCGGCGGCGGAATGGATGAGGACCGACTCGTTCTTTCTGAGACGGGCTGTGTGGACAAGAGCGGCCACGGCCATGGTGTAAGCAAGCGGCAGGGTGGCAGCCTCGATGCTGCTGAGGCCAGCGGGCACCCGAGCAGCATGCCACGAGGGAAGTTTCTTGTACGTGGCCAACCCGCTGCCCTCGAGTGACAAGAAGAACACTCTGTCTCCCTCTCTCAGGTGCGCCACCTGATCGCCAGTCTTGACAACAGTGCCGACCCCGTCGAAACCAGGAGGAGCCCAGGGAATAGACCCAAACACGAGATTGAGGTCACGGTAGCTCAGCCCTGCCGCCTCGGTCTTGACGACGATCTCGTCGTTGGCCAGCGGTGCCTGAAGAACATCGGTGCGCCTGAAGTAGATGGACTCAGGGCTCCCAGCCGACTCCATCGTCATCTCCAAGCCGCTGTCGCCAGACCAGATGTTTTGTACCGATCTGATGGCAACACCTTGCTCGATACCGAACTGCTCCTTGAGCTCCTTTAGCGGGCGCATGCGCCGCTGGTGGATGAGTCCATCACGGAAGAGATAATCCCGATCCTCTAGCGCGTTGACCTCGGGATCCGCAAGCACCCTGACAACCTTGAGGATGGCATCAATGCCATCAGCTCTATCGGCCGTGCAAGGGATCCCCTCCATCATGAGGATGTGCTTGGGCTCACTCTCCAACCGGACAGTCCTCAAGATACCCTTGATGGAGTGAACTTCCGGAACCGGCGCCGCCTGGTCTTGCTCGGGAACAACCCAAAGCATGCCCTTGTTGTGAATCGCAAGACTCTTGATGGTGTTGAAGGTGTCCTCGTCTACCTCCTTGAGAAGACTGTGGCGGGGAGAGTCAATGACGACGACATGGGCATCCTCACCCTCGGCGTCAACCTCGAGGAAAGGCTTGATTGTCGTGACCAGACCAAATTCTTCCGTGATGGCGTCGGCAACAAGCTGGGCATAGTCGAGCTCGTCGTCATCCATGAGGGGACCGGCAACCGTAATCTGAATCTTGTCGTCGTCGTCGCCGACCTTGCCGATCCTGCTCGACATGAAAGCACTCAACATCTGCTCCGGCTTGCCAGGGTGATCTTGATACAGCACATCAACTCCGGTGAAACCAGTGTCGACGAGAAGCCTGTTCCAGCTCTCCAGCGCAAGCAGCGGTCCCGACTCCCGGTCACGGTAGTCATCCTCGGCATACCACCAACCCGGCAGCAGCGCAAACGGCAGCGTGATGGGCGCGTGCCTGTTGGCCTCGAGCAGGATGACCTTGCCTCTCGGCTTCAGCAAGCTCCTCACATTCTTCATGGTGGTGATCATGTTGGCCGTCGCATGCAGCACGTTTGCCGCAACGATCAAATCGTACTCGCCCAATTCGAACCCCTGCTCGACCGGATCCCGACTGATGTCCAACTTTTCATACGAGATGCGGTTCAAATCCGACCACCTCTTCAACTTGCCGTCGCGGGCGTTCTCAAAGAAGCCGCTCGAGATATCGGTGAAGGTATAACTCAAGAACGCGCCCTCCTCCCGGTCTTTGGACAACTCCTGGAGAATCGGCAACGTCGTGCCCGCCGTGCCGGCACCAATCTCCAAGATCCTCATGTTGGGCTCCAGGTTGCTGAGGTCGTACACCAGCTCCCCAACCAGCTGACTAAAGTAGGCGTTTGAAACATCAGCCTCGTAATGCCGAGTCAGCAACCCATCCTTGAGCATCACCTCCAGCGGCTGCACCTCGTTCCTCAGAATCGGCACTAGTTGCTTCCCAATAGCGCAGAGCAACTCCCCCTGGGCGCTGATAGCCTCGACCCTCCTCACCAGCCCGACCGGATCCTCAATCTCTGGCCCTTCGGCATCCACAATCCTCCTGGCCCACTTCTTGAACTTGACCAAATGACTCGGGATAGCCGACTCGTCATCCCCAGCCGTCTCGACGAGCGCCTGGTCCACGAACCAACACGCAGCCGCGTGCAAGTCCCGCCCGCCCTCCATCTCCTCCTCGCTGATCCTCTGGGGAGCAAACCGCCTGAGCTGCTCCTCCTTGGGCAGCAAGTCGAGCCGAGCAAGCAGCTCGAACCGCCAGTTGACGGGCAGGCCGTTTTCCGGTAGCTCATCCTCGTCATCACCCGACTGCAGCGCGCGGAACGTGACGGTCTCCCACTCGACAATCGGCTCCCGCTTGCCGCTCTCGTCATCGACCACAAACGCAGCCACGCTCATCAGCATCCTCCCTCCCTTGGCGTCGTGCTCGAGCAGCCTCGTCACAGTCTCGATCCGCTCCGACTCTTTCCCAAGAGCGATATGATTCGACACCCTCAAGCGGTTCACATGGTTGGGCATCAGCGCCAGTCTCTTCCAGTCAATCTCGCTGAACGACCCACCGCCCTGCAGAAACCCATCGAGCGTTGGCGGGTCGGCCGTGTAAGGGGAGCCGTACTTGCTCAGCAGATCAACCTCTGGTCCCAAGTCGCGAAGCTTTTGATCAATGACTGTGAACTTCTCCCCCTTGCGGTAGCGGGTGGTGTTCCGGAAGGACGGGCCGTAGAGGGTGCCCTGGAGACCATCTGCCGCGTAGACAACGCCGGGGTCGTGCTCCTCCAGCGGGGTCGCCTCAGCGCGGTGCAGCAACAAAAGAGACTCTTTTGTAGCCGGGCTCTCGGTAGGAAGCGGGACGGTCTCGGCTTCGATCTTGCCGTAGCAGTGCGTAGCCCAGGAGTTGGTATCGCTGTGCAGGATCTGCACCTCGAACGACCACGAGGTGGGAGAGTAACCGGCTGTACTCGTAGAAGTAGGCTTGACCTTGGTGAGGAGATCGACGTTTTGTTCTTCCTCGACTTGTAAGCTGCGGACAACGTGGATGTCCCTCAGCACAAACGCCTCTACGGGGGTGCCGGGGGCGACGGCGCGCCGGAGGGCCTCGATCGCGCAGCCGAGGTAGCCTGTCATGGGGAAGATGACGACACCAGAGACGTTGTGGTCGCGGATCCAGGGGATGTCGTCTAGGCTGAAGAGGGAGCGGTATGTGCGCTCCTGGCCGTTGGCGTTGCCGCTGGAGGCGGCTTTGCGGCCTAGGAGGGGGTGGAAGGGCTCGCCTGGGAACATGAGCTCGTGGGTGTGGCGGGGCATGATCTCGTAGCTGGTTGACTTGTCCCACGCGTAGGCTGGGAGGTCGGTGAGGACCTGGGCGTTGGTCTTGTCGGTTTGGTTAACGGCACCAAGGTCGGTAGGGATGCCAGAGGTGAACAAGCCGCTTGCAAGGTCCAGCAGCGCCTGGCTGCCGTCTACCTTCCTGACCAAAGAAGGGAGGTAAGAGAAGGACTTGAGGGAGAGATCCTCGACCGTGCGCTTGATGGGGTTCTTCAAGGCCGCGTGCGGGCCAATCTCGACAATGATATTAGGTGTCTGGCCGGTCTTGACATCCTGCTGTTGGGAGAATAGCTTGGTGATGGCATCAGAAAACCGAACAGGTCGGACAAGGTTGTTGACCCAGTACGACGAGTCAATCACAGTTTCGACCCGGCCAGTGACCGAGGAAACAAAGGCCGGCTTACTGTCGTCGTTCTCGACAACGACAAACTCATCCTCGTAGTAGGGCTGGATCGCCGCGCGGTACCAATCGGCCACCTCCTCCATATGACGAGAGTGGTATGCCAGGCTGACCTTGAGCCGGCGAACAAACAAGCCTTGCTCGTCCGCGGCCTTGTGGATGGCCTCAATGGCAGCCATATCGCCCGACACGGTCACGCTATTGGGACTGTTGATAGCACCAACAGTCGCATAGGCGTCACCCACGTTATCTCGAATGAGCTTGGAGGCTTCCTCAAAGCCAACTCCCAGAGCCAGCATGGCACCAACACCTCCCTTGGACGCCAGCTGCGACGCAGCCTGGCCGCGATAGTAGGCGGTAGCAACAGCAGCCGTGAAGGAGATGAGCCCGGCCGTGTACGCGGCCGCCATTTCGCCGCTAGAGTGCCCGGTGACAGCTTTGGGTGTGACTCCCCAGCTCCTGAGCAGCTCGACAAGAGCGAGCTGGACAGCAGTGCACGCCGGCTGGCTGATCTCGGCATCGTCAACGCGGGAGACGGAAGCATCCTTGCCGAGCTCCTCGGTCAAAGACCACGTCGCCCCCATGGAGGTGAGAAGGTCCTCGGCTTGGTCAAGGGCGTCGGCGAAGACCTTGTAATGACGCAATCCCGAAGCCATCTGGGCATATTGGGCGCCTTGGCCGGTGAAGCAAAAGGCGACGACGCGGTCTTGCTTGGTTCTGGCGGGCTTTTTGGAGGAGAGCTTCTCTTTCAGGTCATCGACCGAGTTGGCGACGACGGCGACACGGTATGGATGATGTGTGCGGCGCTGGCCGAGAGTGTAGCTGAGATTCTTGGTAAAGTCGGCGTCGTCGACGCGGACAGTAGACCAGTCGGGCGTGGGGTTCTCGTCCCCGAGGAACTCGACAAACGAAGACAGGTAGGCATTGAGACTCTTGTCTGTCTTGGCTGACAGAACAAACAGCCGGTTTGGAGCGTGGTGGTGGCCGTTGACACCGTTGGTCCCGTTCGTGCTGTGGCCATTGATGCCGTTGCCATTGACATGGTGATGGCCATTGACACCGTTGGTACCATTGGCATGCCCATTGACGCCATTGGCAGCATGGCCATTGGTATAAGCCCTCAAAGCCAGGTGGCCAGTCAGCGCAGGCGACACGGGAGGTTGCTCAAGCAAGACTGCAGAGTTACTACCACCAAACCCTTGAATCTGTCAGCACATTGTTTCCTCTCCCCACGAGCGATGAGAGTGGAAGAAAACGCATACCAAAGTTGGTCACCAGTGCTCTTCTGAGCTCATTTTCGGGCCAGGCCATTGGTTTGTCTCCAATGACACGCATCTTTTCCTTCCCTTCGATGCGCTTGTTCATCTCCTCGAAGCCAGCGGTGGGAAGGATGATGCCGTGTTTGACCATAAGGATAGCCTTGACCATGCCCAGAATACCGCTTGCCCCTTCTAGATGACTGGAAACTGGTCAGAGTGAAGTTTAAACTTGAAATCACCTGAATGCAGCACTCACCCAAAGTTGGACTTGATCGATCCAATGTACAGGGGGTTTGCTTCTGTCCTGTCCTTGGCCAAGATGGCGGCGAATGCGCCAGCCTCGATGGGGTCACTGAAAATATCCAGATTAGTTTCTTGTCATGTCAGACCATCCCCCCTGAATTTATTGTGGGGCCACAGGAAAAAGAAAAACAAAAAGAAAAGAAACTCACCCGGCAGGCGTACCAGTCCCATGGCCCTCAACAACAGGCGTCTCCCCCGGGCTAAGCCCAGCAGCCTCATGCACCTTGACCAACAACCGCTCCTGCGATATCCGACTCGGCATAGTAATCCCCTCCGACCTCCCACAGTGATTGCAAGCAGACCCCCTAATAACAGCATGAATAGGATCCCCATCCCTCACCGCATCATCAAGCCTCTTAATCAACAGACAAGCACCTCCCTCACCCCGCCCAAACCCAGCAGCCTTGTGATCATAAGAAAAGCTCTTCCCCTCGGCCGACAGCGCCCCCATCTTTTCCAACGTAATCCACAAGTTAGGACTAAAACAAATAGCCGAAGCCCCCACAAAAGCAGCCTCGCACTCCCCATTCCTCAGCGCCTGGCAAGCCTGATGCGTAGCATAACAACTACTCGCGCACGCCGCCTCAATAGCCACGCTCGGGCCGTGCACATCGAAAAAGTAACTCAGCCTATTGGCAAACATGCACGCCGCAATCCCCGTCGCGGTCCAAGCAGTCGTCTTGGCCAGATCCTCCGCCACGCGGTGGGCGTAC
Organism: Podospora pseudocomata; assembly: GCF_035222375.1. NCBI lineage: Eukaryota > Fungi > Ascomycota > Sordariomycetes > Sordariales > Podosporaceae > Podospora > Podospora pseudocomata. Next base: position 1,534,456 of record NC_085889.1, on the reverse strand, counting down.
TCTTGCGAGCCGCAAGCGACAAAAACGCCAATGTTTTTTCCCGCAATGTCTAGCAGAGACTGGCCCGCGTTCTCGGCCGCCTCGAGAGCGCACTCGAGCATCATCCTGTGCTGCGGGTCCGAGTTCTTTGCCTCTTCGGCCCTCATGTTGAAGAAGGCGGCGTCGAACTGGTAGATGTCGTCCGGGAGGAAGTGGGCGCCGTTGACCTTGAAGCAGCCGGGCTTGTCGAGGCCGGGGGTGTGGAAGGCCTGCTGGTCGAAGCGGGTGGGGGGCATGGTGCTCCAAGCGGATTTGGCTTGGGAGAGGTAGTCGTACAACCCCTTGCGGCCCACGCCTGGGGCGCGGTAGGACAGGCCTACGATGGCGATGGGGGTTGGGTCGTTGAAGGGTGCCATGTTTTGTTAGAGAGAAGGGTGTGTGTACCGTTGAGGGTTGGTTGGGGTGGTGGAGAGTAGGAACAAGTGGATGGAGAGAGGGGGGGGGGGGCAGGTTTGATGATAATAGAGATCAGGGCGAAAGTCAAAGCGGCCCAAGACGAATTTATATACTTCTTTATACCACGTCTGTTCCTCGAGATGTCGTTCCCAGAGCCTTGATAGTCAGGGCCCGAACTCCCCACAGGAAGAAGACACACAGGATCAAGGTACCTTACCTTTAGATAGGATAGGTAGCAACCATGCGCCGCCCAGCCCAATCAAGTGGATGTGCTTACGCACCTTTGGCGTCTCGGATGAACTCTGTGACGGTCGAGCAGCATCAGTAAAAGCCCAGTACCTAGTGATGTGTGAGCTGGAAGGGATCACTACCTTGGGTAGGTACCTAGAACGTGAGACGGCCTTCGCCTCGAGACAGAAACATACCATACTCCAGTACCCCACGAATGGATATTGATAATTCCCCACGAATACCCAGCATTGGCATTCTCAATATCTTCCTGCACTCTGCATCCTTTGACCCATGTCGTCAACCGAAACATTGATTGTGCCCATCCTTGAACCGGTAGATATCACCAAAAAAAAAACACCATCAGCTCGGGCAACCTTTGTCCCTGATGCCGGGGGGTGAAATAAAAAATACCATGCTTCAAGCCATGCGGAATTGTCGGATCAGCATGTCACCCTTCGGGCAGAATGTGGTGGGAATAGGACTTACACGGCTTGCCGGTTCTAGATACCCTGAGACAACAACAGCATAATGGTGTCATAACTCGCCATGCCGTACCCCCCCCCTCCGCCCCATCCAACCCGCACCTTGAACTTTGCCCGGAAACAAGTTACTGAGATCACGTTCACCAACAAGCCAAGACGTAAGCATCTTATCTCTTCCATCCATCCCAGCGGCCCGCCTCCGGGTCCCCATTTGGGGTCCCTCTGCGAATCATGGTAGAAAGAGCCCGGGCGTGTTGGTTGAGACATGCATGCAATGTCTGTCAAGCGAACCCCTTCAAGCGGTAGCAGCAAAAGTCCATTGATATCCAACAGTCCACTACCACTCAGCCAAATCAATTGCAGTGACCTTTGTCATCTGGGAGTCCCAGACACACCCAGTAACACTGCTGAGTACATGGCCCAAGAAAAAAACATATATGCAATCATCTTGGCCAATGTACGGGAGGGTTACACCCCCCCTGCGGGGAACCATCAATGTGTACAAAGGTTTCCTTGTCTTCTAGAAAGGCGGCTGAGCAGAGCGCCAAATGAGATTGGCTGTAATCTATTCCTGCGTCCATGGGTCGCACCCGGGTCCGGGCAACTCAAACCGCCCAAAGTTTTGATATGACGCGGTTAGATGGTTTATCCGGTTCTTGTCTTCTCGGATTCGCATTGATATGTTTCTATGCAAAAGCTTTCCAATATTACCACCAGACAAGACCTTGGCAAAACCCTTCGGTGACCAGACAGTAGGATGCTACTTTATCGGTATGTCGGTCGGTATGTCGGGATGTTCTTCAACAGCAGGTGTCCGATCCTTTGCGTCAGCTATCGCCCACACGCGATTGGTAGTTCCTGAGGTAAAATCACTTGTAGATAGGGGACATGGCTGTATCGTTGCTGATCACTACTTGATTCAACCGTTGCCAATGCTTGTAACTGCGAGTAACACGGGGTCCAATCAACGCCGCAGTTTCAACCACCTGCGAAGAGCTTCCCGGTCGACTGTATGCAACCCACTGATTCCGCTGCCTTCTTCGAGATATGGAAATTGTTCAATGGCATGCCAGACTGTCGGGATCTTGTGTCTTTCAGAAGAGAAACCCTCACCCGCATGGCGACGAACCGAGTCCAGAAGCAGCTGCTGACCCCCCATCTCCTTTATTTCCCCCGCAAAAATGGCTTCCGTGTCTGATGATGAGTCCGAGTCCGTATCGCCAGAGGTCACGGTGCATCTTGGCACAACCATTGCGACGAGTTGCGTGCGCCCAGCAGCGATTTTGGTGAAAACGGCAGCGTCTTGGACATCGTCATGGTGCATAATCAAGCACTCGACCTCCTCCAACTGAACCGTTTGATTGTTTATCTTGACCCGGCTCTCTTGTCGTCCCACGACGCACAGCTCGTTATCTTCCCCGCTGCCTGTCTCGATATACTTGGCGAGATACCCTGTGCGAATGAACAGTCCGGTGGGTTGTGGGTGGTGGCTGTCAGAGGATGACACCCACGGAGGAACTTGCTGTTGCAAGGTTGACAAGAGGTAGGGAGAGGAAGCGGAAGAAAGCTCCGGGCCTTCCAGCCAAAGCTGTCCTACGCTCCCAATCGGCGCAAGTTCGTTGGGATTCTGCAGGCTTGCCAACCAAACTTTGCAGCGGCCCGAGGGGATTCCTGGAAACAATGCGCCCAAGGCGGCATCGATGGACCTTCCGTTTCTCAACGCTCCATCATGATTCCAGCGCATCACTTCACCCAAATCATGCTTGTTGAAGAGCGGAAGCCTGTCCAATCTGGAGGTCAGAGGAACCTCGGCCAGCACGCGAAGTGTATGCTCAAACTGATTCAGAATGCGATGTAGCTGCCGTTCAGGGAGGACTGCGGGGTCGTACAAAGTCTTGAGCAAAATCCTAGTCGCCCCAGGACCCTGCGTTGCTCCATCTCGGTTGATCGACTCCAGTTTGCAGCGTAGTATCAAGGCCGGTAGCGTCCGCGCCTGCCAAAGCACACGATCCATCCGTATCGGGGCTGGTGCGTCAGACGCGGCGGAGAACTTCGGAGGTAGCGCGGGGATGATGTTGAAAAGCGTCTGGAATTTGGACGAGACCTGGGCCGCTTCGTTCACAAGAGAGATGTTGGTCAAGCCGTACTGGAGTGCGGGGTGTGCTTGGAGTTGACGCAGCGAGGCTGCCCTGTCCTTCACGAGTTGCTCCACCGTCATGCCCTTGCGCTGTTGGATGTTGAGGTTGACTTGCATGGGCACCTCGACGTGCATCGGTCCCAGGGTTGATTCGAGGCCGCCAAGCGTCGGGGAGCGTCCAGAAAGGACAAATCCGTACGAGATGCTGTCGCTGTCGGCGTAAGTGGCCTCTGTAAGTGCCCAAGCGGCCTCGGCGAAAGTGGGGACGTGTGTTGGGGAGATGCTTCTGAGGCCCAGCTGGTGTGTCAAGACGATTTCTTTCTCCACGACTTGGCTGGGGTAGGGTGTATGCCCAGGTGGAACAGGCGGGAAGATGACGGGAAGACGGCGGCTATCAAAGCGGGAGGCCCAAAAGGCCTTGGCGGCTCCTTCGTCGATGGCGAGGCAGTGAGCCACAAACTCTTTGAACTGAGGTCTTTCCGGAGGTGCTTCTCCAAGGAAGGCCATGACGATGTCCTGCTGAACTAGCGTGGTTAACGACCAGTAGTCCATAATGGCGTGGTGAATGGTCAGAACAAAGCTTCTGTCGATGAAGGCTGAGCGCAAAAGAGGGACCCCAAAGTCCATCCGTCGAGCCTGGTCATCTCTCAAATATTCCTCAACGTCTCCAGAGAGGTGTTCTGTGGCGTGGTCCTCCTTGATGACCACCTGTAACACTCCCAGCCCCCGACATTGAACCAATCTCGTGCGCAACACGGCGTTAGCCCTCACGACTCTCTGCAGAGCCCTGCACCACCGTTCAAGCTCTATCCCCTCATCAAAGGAGAGCACGATTTGAAACCATTCGGATCGGCCCGGCTGGCTGTGGCTGACATGGTCGAGTTGTTGATGTACGCAGCTGTAGATGTCCTCAATATCCCTCGTCGAAGTCTGGCACGCTTCGGCTATGATCTCGAGTGTTTCGTTGTCAATATCATCTCGCGAGAGAACCTTGGTGTCCATCATTCTTGCTGTTTTTCGTTTGTCGTGCTGGTAGAGGAAAAGGCTGGAAAGACGGGCAAGGATGCCAAACACTGCTAATTATGTCCACTGACTAGCCTCGGGGTAAGACGTGTACCGGTGTCACTTGCAGGTCGAGATGCTATGGTGATCGGGTGGGTTGCGTGGCTAGGGGGGTGTGAGTAACGAACGATAGGTAGGTATCCTTGTACCTTGGCAAAGATCAGCATGCAGACCAAGGGTGTATTAGCGGGAAGGTTTGTCCCGGTCTTACATCTGTCTCTCCACAAGCACCCAATTTACTTGGGGGCATACGGCCGAGCCGGACCACACTTAGCTGGAGATGTGTCTGCTAGGTCGGTTGAGCGGAAGCTCGGGGGCCATAGTGGGAGTCATCAGCTGGGCCATTACTGGCCTTGCCATTTTCTCCCAGTCTAGTACCAAACCCCACATTCCAGTCTTGCCTGCCCTCCGCTCTTGCTCTTCAGAATTTCCTCATTCACAGCCACATATGTGTAATCTTGGGCGTGTGGCTGAGGTGGCGGAGAGTGGTAGTTGGTCATTGCAACTTGAACTGTTGCCTCAATGGCCTCGACGTTCATAGTCCAGTCTCCGTTGTTAGCGGCGATTTTCCTCCTGATAATAGAAATATTGCCGACGGGTATGAAAACAGTTGGGCACACCCGCTGGGTACGCCGCCTTTTTTTCACCCGGAAGAAAAAGTGTTCCACTGTCTTGCCCACTTGTCGGGAACTGTACCCTGTGAGAAAGTGTGGGACACCAGTACATTGACTATGACTGTTTGTCTCGAACTTGAAACTTCAAGGAAGGGAAAAACGTATCATCCCAGATACACTAAGACAAGAGTGCCGCAAGCAGTGAGTAAGGAAGCCGTCGGCACGGTGAATAGATCATGAGCGACCCAAACTACCTAACCATGAGGACGGTGAGCAAAGCTTGAATTCTGAGCGAGGTGGGTAGACTAGAGCCCAGATAAGCCAGTTTAAAACCCCATGGTTCAGGTTATAAGAGGAGGCACAGGGTAACGAGGAATCCCAACATATCGTTCTGCCCTTTGAAAAGATGGCCATGATGGCATCTCGCACTTGGAGAAGGTTGCAATCGCAACATACCCGGATCATCTCCGCACAGAGTGGGAAGAGGACCCCGCATCATGGGAAATAAGGAAAAATGAAGTCCATCAATCTTAACCGAGCGCTTGCCAGTGCCCCTCCAGGGAAAGGCAGATATATGAGGAGACGGGTAGACACCTATGGATGAATTTACTCGGATGTTCTAATCCATCACACTTGTGTTGTTATCCCTACAGCTCGTCAACCCCATGATCACGTCCATGAAAATAACTGCAGCATCATTGCTGGCAGGGGCGTCAGCTGTGAATACCTCACTAAGCCTTGTTCCCGCATCTTCAATCTCGCAGTCACATGTGCCGCAGTTCGTCAGCTACTCCTTCGAGCCGGCCTTCTGGGTCGAGTTCTTCGGCGAACCAGACGCCCCCCGCAACCTGACGTACACCCTCCTCAACCACCTCCACGAGCGCGGTGCTCGTCCCATCATCAGGGCGGGAGGCATCACGATGGACAGCATGATATTTGACCCTTCCCAGAAAACATCTGTTGTCCGCACTGAGAACAGCAAAGGAGGCATCTACCGAACCACCATCGGGCCAGCCTTCTACCGCTCCTGGGACAACTTCCCCGAGGGCACCACGTTCGTCTCTACTCTCAACTTTGGCAACAACTCTGTCCCCATAGCCAGAGACCTTGCCCTCGCATCCTACAACCTCCAGAAAGACAAGATCATCCACTATGAGCTAGGCAACGAGCCCACAAACTATCCAACCTCTCGCTGGCAGGGAAGCACGAAGGCTTACGTCGATCAATGGCTCTCCTTTGTTAATCAGATCAACAGTGCTCTGGGTGGCAACCGGACTGGCCACAGCAGCGGAAAATGGTGGGCGTCAAGCGCAACAACCGACATCACCCCTCTCAAGGTCCGTCCAGCAGACCTCATCCCGGCCGGCATCAACAACACCGGCCAAGTCTCGCAGTACTCCATCCACTCGTACGCGTTTGCAACTTGTGACCCCGCTCGTGAGCGATTGGCTACAATCCCGAACATCCTCAACCACACCGACCTACTCCGCTACGCCGACCATGAAATCTACCCTTCTGCCAAGCTAGCCATGCAGCAAAAGGGTGAGTGGGTGATCGGGGAGTTCAACTCGATTGCTTGTAGCGGAAAACCAGGAGTATCAGACTCGTTTGCACAGGCGCTGTGGACGGCAGACGTGGAGCTGATCTACGCCGTGAGAAACGCGACAAGCGTGCACTTGCACCAGGGGGCAACGTTGGTGTTCCAGAGTAACCAGCAGCTGAACACGCCTGGAGATGATGGGACGCCGGGATTTAGCAGCTATTCGTTGTTGTACCCGATCAACTCGACCAAGAGGGGCGAGGCGAGGGTGTTGCCGGTGTTTGTCAGTCAGCTGCTGGTGGTGGAGGCACTGAGTGAAGGGGGGAGGATTGCTGCGCTAAAGACGCCCCGGGGGGTTGCTGAGAGGGAGTTTTCAGCGTATGCGATATTTGATGCTGCTGGTACGAGGGTGACCAAGATTGTGGCCTTGAATTTGAAGCTGTATTATGCTGGACAGCAGGAGCAAAGAGGGGAGGTAGTGTTGGATTTAGGGGCTCATAGAGGGGCGACGGTTAAGCGTATGACTGCTCCATCAGTGGATGAGAAAGACGCTGCCAAGGTGACGTGGGCTGGGCAGTCGTTTAAGAATGGTGTTGCTGTGGGCCAAGTGGCTGAAGAAAGTTTGGAAGCGCGAGGAAAATTGTCGGTTCGGGATAGTGAGGCAGTCTTGTTGACATTTGAGTAAGCATCGATGCTATGCTGACTTATCCCTTATGCCTTCTTCATAATACTGCTCGATGACAACTGCTCTAGGTGACAGACGGACAGCAGTCAGAGGCATTTGCCATGACGGGTGCGCGGCAGATGAAGCCAAGTGATCAACTTCAACTAGACCAGGCTTTCACGGCGAGGTAGTACTTGATCATCTGATGACGTCTAGAGTTGAGGTGGGAGACTCGCGAAACATGGCCCGAGCGTTCGAAGTGTCCAGGCCGTGGGGGTCGAGATGATGAAACTGCACTCACCACCTTGAGCTCCCAGGCTCTCAAACATCAAAACGTGGCATGTTAGAAGTGGTCGTTGTTCTCTTGTACATACATGAATGAGTGCCTGGGCCTGGTAGGCGCCCTGGAGCCATATGTCATGCAGGATGGAAATGCCTACATGACGCTCACCACGTGCCAATTTGGATGTCGAGGTCTAACCGGTGTTGGAGCTGGTCCAAGCGTCTTTCTTGCAGGTGCCGCTGATGGAGCTGTTTCTGGCCAATCAGAGTCTTTCAACCCACCCTCTCAGCGCGTCCTTGGCTGGCTGGGCGGTGGGCGGGCAGCCGCAGGCACCCTAGGGAGGGGGACAGCCGCTGGGTCGACCTCATTTCTCATTTCGACACATTCAAGAGCTTCCCATCGCATCAACCGACGATACAAACCTCACAGAAGCCCAGCCGCAGGAGCCGGCGACGCTGATTACAATAGAACCCTTTTCTTCCCGAACGTCGGCTACCTCGTCCCCTGTACCATTATTTGCATTCAAGGAAATTTCTGTACGTTTGGGCCTCCAACTCCTGTCTCCCAATCTTCCCCTCCTCGTGTCTTCCGACGCCGGCTTTGGGCCACCACCACTTGTCCACCTACTCCTCTCACCAGCAAGCTACATCATATCGCCGGGTGGTGGATAAGACACACTTTAGCCAAGGCCTCCTCTTCACATGCTGCGACACCCTACCCGCTTGGACTTCGCATCGCACATTGTGCTGTTGTTTGTCCACCCCACCACGAGGCTTCGGCAAACACCTCCCCGATTATCTTGGCCAGGGCAGCCAGCAAGCTAACCCTCTCCTTCTTCGTCAGATACTAGACATTAAGATACCCGTCCGTTTCCGCTGCGCTTTTTCTGTCGCTGCAGCTTTCTCGGACACCAGATATACACACAGCCGCCTGCCGATTGGGCACGCATCGCTTCCCTCGGCCCCTTTTGCGCGACACCCCACTTGATCACAACACATCACAACCTGCCTTGGAGCCAACAGCCACCATGTTTTGGAGGTTCGGCGGTTACAATGTTTCGACCATCGATACGATCCTCGAGAAAGAGTCCTTTCAACTAGAGGAGCTTCTCGATGAAAGCGACCTCATCCAAGAGCTTAAGCAGCACAATCCCAAACTCGTTGAATACCTGCGCGAGCAGCAGGTGCTTGAGAAGCTTCTTCAATATGTAGTAGCGCCAAAGCTCGAACCTGTCGCGGCGCCAGATGCCGATGAGGAGGAGGAGCAAGAGGATGACGAGATCGGAAGGCCACCTGTTTTTCCCACCACCAGGTCTCGGTCGTCATCACGAGCGACCGAGCCCAGCGGCCAGGAGGAAAATGAAAAGAAGCGCAATCGATGCGCCTTCGTGGCTGCCGAAATACTGTCCTCAGACAACTACTCTATCCACGAGGCTCTTATGGAAAGCAGACCCCTCCTCCGGAATTTCTGGGAGTTCCTCAAGAGGCCGACGCCGCTCGATCCTTTGCAGGCCAGCTACTTCACCAAAGTAAATGAGTCTCTCTTCGATAAAAAGACGGAAGAAATGCTGGACCTTCTCAAGTCGTTTGAGGGAGCCATTGCCGATATTTTGAGACATGTGGACTGCCCCATGATCATGGATCTGCTGTTGAAGATCATCAGCTTGGAGCGCACAGAGAGCGGCCAAGGCGTTGTTGAGGTATGACATGTCAAGCTCGTGAGGGAAGGGAAATGACTAACAGTGACCTTTCTGCAGTGGCTATATACCCAGAACGTGATGCCAACTCTTCTCTCCTTCCTCGGACCAGAGCACAGCTGGGCCACCCAAACATCGGCCGCCGACTTCATCAAAGCCATCATCACTGTCTCAGCCAACGCTTCCCAAAACGAACAGACGTGTATCGGTCCGAACGAGCTGACAAGACAGCTGGTCTCCCGCCCTTGTGTCGAACAGTTGATCCAGTACATGCTGGGGGGTGGCAACCCACTCACGTGCGGTGTCGGCATCATCATTGAGGTCATTCGCAAAAACAACTCGGACTATGATCCCGAAGGCGTCGACGCCAACGCTCCTCCGTCGTGTCGCGACCCCATTTATCTCGGAACCCTTCTTCGCCTCTTTGCCGACCACGTTCCAGATTTCATGAGCCTGATCATGAACTCGACGGCACAAAAAGAACGTCTTTCCTCCACTTTCGGCGATAAGATCGAACCCCTTGGCTTTGATCGCTTCAAGACCTGCGAGCTAATGGCAGAACTTTTGCACTGCAGTAACATGGGCCTCTTGAACGAGGTTGGTTCTGAGCAGTTTATTGCTGCCCGGGACGCTCAGCGACAACGGTTGAGAGAAGAGGGCCGTTTGATCCCTGCTCGTGGGGTTGATGACACGCCATCATCGATCGAGGATCTGACGATGCGCACGTCGCAGTCATCGCCTGCTGAGGAGAGGCGGAAGCTTGAGGTCATGAACATATCTGCCGATGACGATGGGTTTGAGGAAGTGAGCCATGACACCTCGGACGATGTTTTGGAGCTCCCGGATGCCCCTGTGCCTACCCAAGCCCCAACATTTTCCATGCTTGAAAAGGACGACGCGGACTTTGTTGATGAGCCACTCAGCTCACCAAGGCTGAACTTTAAGGAGCTTGACGCGGAAAAGAGAGCGGAGTCACCACCGGCCTTCGAGGATCCTGATCTGGTCGTCGCGCCTCTGTCGCCCACTAAAAAGGCAGCTCAAACTGGTGCAAGCAAGGATCAACAGAGCCCACCCAAACCAGTGACTGACGCAAAAGAGCCGCAAACTTCGGGCAAGAGCAAGGAAATCTCCACGGCGGAATTGCCTGTGTTGAGCACCGAGTCCTCCGTCCCCAAGGCTCTTGATGCTGCCGATACGTTGTCTCCCCACCCTGGTGACACGCCGGCTCCTTTATTTTCCAGTGCTACCGCCAAGGGTGATGAGGCCAAAGATAAGACTGAGCAAACGTCAGAGCCATCGCCATCGCCACCAAAGGCCGAAGCTGCTGAGGATTCACCTGCCGGCACCAACGCCAATGAGACCACGGGGGAAATTTCCATCATCATTGCCCCCGCCAGCGACAGCGCCACTCCTGCCGAGGGAGCCTCAACCGCTCCCCGGCCGGTGGTCGGCGACTATCTCAAGATGCAGTTTGTTCGTCAGGAAGTGGTGCCCACCATCCTTCGGTTCTTCTTCAAGTACCCTTGGAACAACTTCCTTCACAATGTTGTCTACGATATCGTGCAGCAGGTGTTCAACGGCCCTATGGATCGCGGTTTCAACCCGACGCTGGCCATCAGTCTCTTCGAGGCTGCCGACATCACCAACCAAATCATCAACGGTCAGCTCGCCAGTGAAGAGTCGCAGGCCCAACACAAGACACGAATGGGTTATATGGGCCATTTGACGCTGATCGCCGAGGAAGTGGTCAAGTTCACGGAGCGTCACCCCCCCGAGCTGCTCAGCGAGGTTGTCTTGGACAAGGTCATGGCGCAGGATTGGATCAGCTATGTTGAGGGCGCGCTTGCTGAAACTCGCGAGCGTGATAATGCCATTCTTGGAGGGGTCAGGCCCGAGGTTGCTATGAGCAACCGGGCCGCCCAGTCTAGTTTGGTAGGCGTCGGCCTCAACGGACTGAGCTCAATCGGGCTGGGGGGAAACAACTCCAACACTCTTGCCGAGGCTGGCCTGGGTGGCGGGTCAGACTTGGGTGACGGGTCCGGTGCCGGTGCCTCGCCGTTTGGGATCAGCAGTGGTACCATGATGAGCGGTTTCGGCAGCTCGAGCGATGAGGACGAGGACGAGGAGCAAGAGAGCGAGGAGGATGTCAATAACGAGGTTGGTGAAGATTTTGTTAGTGTGCAGTATTTTCTCCCAAGTGGGTTGCTTGATCCTCCAGAGGACCGTTCTAGCATCACCGAGGTGCCGTGGGGGTATGGAGATTCTCTGAGAGGCGGCTACCGATTCGGTGCACGGGCCGAGTCGAGTGACTCGGAAGGGTCAGATTACGGGGAAGGGCATGAGAGCGACGACCAAACTACCAGTCCTAACACATCGGCGTTTGACGAAGAAGAGGCTGCCCACAACGAGGCCCTGGGCTTTGGGGATATCAGGCAACATGGGTCTGTGGCGAGGGACGTTCCAGACGACACCGGAAGCCGTGATCCTCCATACGACCACGTGCTAGACAGTCGGGATGGGCCCAACCCATGCACAGAGAACGACAAGGCTCTCAGTCTATTCATCCAGAGCATGATCGACGCCCGCACCCGAGGGCTAGATGAATCCATGGACACGTCAGAGTGATTCGGAAGGAAGAGTGGAAAAGAGTTGGGTATCAAGGGGTTCTTTGGCGATATTTGCATCTTTTTTTTTCTTGACAGAGGATTACAAGGCATTTTGAGCAAGCGCTAGACGAGCGGGGTTCCCCGGTACTATGGTTTCCAAAAGTCTTTTGGCTCTCCGGTTCTCCTATCCTTTATTTTCCTTGGCATACAAGTGGCGCGAGTCGGTCCTCCCTTTCCATTTCCATACCGTTTGCCTTTGAGCCATGTTGAGGGTTCCTTTTCCACTTTTTCCAGACCTACCTGTCCAAACCAATACGGCCCCTTCTCCCCTGTGTTGCCATCACAGCCTTTTGCAGACAAAGTGCTAACCCTGGCTTGGCTTTCAGTTTCGTGCGTATACCGATCCGTTGAATGCCAACTCGTCCAATTCCTTGAACCCGCCATCGATCCCGCCACCGCCGCCACCTCCACCACCTCTCAACATTATGCCTTCTAGAGCCCGTATGCAGCTGGCGGCTCGCCTAGCCAAGCGGAATGCGGCTGCGGCTGCGGAGAATGGCGGGCAGGAAGGAAGCTCGTCCAACACGGACGACGGGACTTCGGATGCCTTCACCCTTCCCAGCCTGTCAGCAAGCGAGCGACTGCGCAACCCGTTTGCCGATGACGGTGACGACGAGGACAATAGCAGCGACGAGGACAACCTCGACAATGCCGAGGACGAGGGAGGCGCAAGCAGCTCGGCGTGGAACAGAGGTTCGTGGTGGAGAGGTGTCGTTGGCGGTCGCAGTTCAGGCAGGAGACAAGGCGATAATGAGAATCAAGAGAAGGAACGCTTCGGCGACGGGCGGGATGACACTGACGATTCGGATGATGCCGTCCACGAAGACGACATTGACGACGAGGAGTTTGGTGATTTCGCCATGCCCGAGGTTCAGTCGTCGGGAGCCATGGTCAGCGGGATCGATCCTGCCAGGGAGAAGATTCTTGTCAAGCCCATGGCTCTTCACCCCAGTGCTGCCAAGAGCTCGTTTGGCAGCTTGTGGCCTTTTGGGGGTCAAGGCTTCGGTGCGAACAAGGAGAAGGAGAAGGAGCAAGAGAAGAAGACAGAGGGCGAGCAGGGGGCGTCGACGTCATCGTCATCTTCTACTGCCAATGCCATCACCGAGGAGCCGGTGGAACTTGGCAAGGAAGAGGATGAGGGCGTCATTGGAGAGGATGGGCAGAAGATCAACAGGGCGGTGGAGGCGAAGAGGAGAACGAGTATCGAAGACCCGGACGACGATGATGTGGGTGGGGAGGAGATCATTGTGCATAAGGGACCGGGAGTGCATTAGGTCAGGGGGATATACCAGGTATGATGATGCTTGCATTTTGGGACGAGTGATGGGTGTATGCATGAACGGTAGCATGGGGGAAAGGGGCATGGCATACAAGAGGTACCCTGGAGGTGGTCAGTTTTGATGAGTTGAGTGACGACGGAGGATGGAGGATGGAGTTTGCGATCTTTTTGAGCACGTACTTGTATTTGTAGTGGAATTGATGTTTGTTTTTATGTCATCATGTCGGGTGGTGTTCTGGCCAGGCTCGCCTCGCCAGGCCTTTTGGAAGTGGGCATGTGGATGTGGATGTGGAGTGGAGCCGCGGGCCGGTGGGCGGTGATCAACGGTGGGGTTCTTGGCGCGCGTTCCTGGATTTCGAACATGGGCTTTATTAAGTCTTCTTTTCCAGTTCACAGCTCTTTGCAGAGACGGGATGCTTTGGCGTTTGGCCTTTTGGGCTGTTGGTTCCTCATGATTGTGACTCCAACTGGGATAAGCAGAGCTACAGAAGTACGTGCGAGTCTTGAGGGTTGGCTGGTTTGCTGTCAGTTGAGTTGAGTGGCCAAGACTGCCCCGCGCACGGTCGGGTGGGTGCCTTGCATCTCAACTTGCTTGTCGCAGACTGTGCGGACTTGGAATGTTTTGCGCCGGGCACTATATCAGCTGAAACTACGTGTCTCCCGATCTGTTCAGCATGTCTGGGAGTCTTTATCGACCTTGGGCTATCCATGCGCCCAACTTTATTTCGGGTAGGTGATCCGGGTTGGGTTGGGTGAGTCGAATGTCTTTGGAGGCGATGTGATTGCCCCTCCCCGCCACCCTGAGCTGGTTTGAGGGGCGCGGGACAGTGTTTGAGATCTTGTCGTGCGATTCGTTTCTCCTGTCTTGGATCGTTGGAACTTGATTATCTTGTAGATGTTATAACACGACCTACCTCAACTTGCTCTACCTACCTGGACCTAACCCCGAATACTTGACGACGCCCGCGCACGAACGAGAAGGAGACCTATGATACCCCGCGATCGAGATATTTTTGCGCGATAGCACTTGCAGAAAGAAATGGACAACTCTGCGCCAGCGTCAGGACAGAATGACACCACCGTGACGACGAGTAGAGCATTGACCCACGAACCACCCCCTTTCCTCTCGAGGATAACCCGCCTCTCCCGAATCTACACGGCGAAATCGCTAGCTTTTCCTTCGGCCTGGCTCAGGGAGTGGAAGGAGTACTTTTACCCGCCGTCGACGAGGCCGGATATAGTGAAGAGTTATGAGTGCAGGCCTGATTTGCCTGTCCGGTATGTGCCCTGCCCACCCCCCCGCCCCTCTCCCTGTTTCCCATCTATCCAATGTCATGGAATTTTGCTGATATTTACTGTTGGGTTACGCAGTATCTTCTTCCCGTCCTCCTACGACCTAACCTCCCCCTCCACCCTCCCAACTCTCTTCACAGTCCACGGCTCCGCCGCCGCGCCTTTTGTCCTGGGCACTCCGAGAGATGACGACGAGTTCAACCGGACATTTGCGGATAAATATCACGTCTTGGTGATAGCGCTGAACTACTCCAAAGCCCCTGCTTCGGTGTTTCCCGCACCGGTGCACGACGTGGAGGCTTTGCTGGTCGATGCGTTGGGGGATGAGAGTCTTCCTATAGACAGAACGTCTCCAAGGGGGGTGGACGACGATAAGAAGAAGGGACGGGTGGGGATACTGGGTTTCGGTGCGGGGGGGAATTTAGCGATGGCGGTGACGCTGCTTGAGGGGGTGAAGAGGGAGGAGTGTTGCCCGGGAGTGGTAGTCAGTTGGGGGGTTGGCTGGATCTTGCAGCGGGCGGTGGGGAGGAGGGGGCGTGGAGGTGGGGGTATGTGCCTTATGGGGTTGACCTGAGGGACGGGTTGGTTAGTCCTTTTTATGCGCGGGGTGGGGAGGGGTTTAGGGGGTTTATTGCTGGGGAGGGGGATGGGTTGGCTGGGGAGAATGAGGGTTTGGCTAGGAGGTTGGTGGGGAAGGGGGAGGTGGGCAGGAGGGAGATAACCTCGGAAGGGGGGGTTAAGAAAAGGTTGGAGAAAGAGGACGAGAGGTTTTGGTTTGAGGAGGGGAGGGTGAAGTGGGTGCTTGTGCCGGGGGTTGGGGCCGGGTTTGAGCATAGGGAGGTGAGGGAGGAGATGGGTTCGGAGGAGGAGGTGGTTAAGGATGCGGAGGAGAAGACCGAGTTGGTGATGGAGGAGTTAGGGGGCTGGCTGAGAAGGGTTTGGGGGGTGGATGGGTGATTGATATGACTGGGTGGAGACTTTCGCTCTCGCGGTTGCTGTGGTTTGCAGCCTTTGCTGTTTTGCGGCCAGAATTGTGTTCTGATTCAAAGATACTTGCAGTTTGATATTGTGGACAGGGGTGCATGATAGGCCCCACTTCAGGTACTTGGAGCCAACAAATCAGATAACCCCTTGTGGTGTAGTTGGCTATCACGTTCGGCTGTAAAGGAATTTATTGATACCGAAAGGTCACCGGCTCGATTCCGGTCGAGGGGAGATGTTTTTTTTTGCTTTTCTTTCCTGCAGATGCTCCGCTTCATAATTGTTATATTTCTTTGTGGGTTTTGGGAATCAATCCATGTTGACGATAGAGTCTGCATGCTCAATCTTTTGCAGATCGAGCGAGGTAGTCCAGGCGAAGCTGACTTTATATGCATGCCTTCATTGGAATGCCCCTAGAACTATCACCTCCTTTTCCATTCATGGCCCTGGCCCAATGATGGGGTTCCTAAAAGTCTCTCTGGACCCGTGGAAGCCCTATAAAGGCCTATTAGGTAACACAGGAAGCGTTTGCCTTCACGCAACGATGTCTTCCTTGATCTCACTGGAGTTTCCTATCATACTGTCCGGAGCGCGCAGGCTGAGCCGGTGGCTAGATGAAGGTTTTGTGACTTGACGCCATGAAGTCATGTTATAGGGCATTTGACTCGTGAGCAAAACCTTCCTAGGAGACGGCAGCTAAGCTTTCTCCTCTGTAAGCCACTGTAAAAGTTGATTCTGTTTCTCAACCATTCACCCAAGCCCACCCTCACCACACCCTCCAATGGCAGCAGCATAGGAACGATGGATGGTCGCGCCAAAACGATGAGTGCTGCCCTTGCAATGGCGTTTACTGGCCTCGAAACGTGGGATATGGCCCCCGAAACGATGATGGATATCGACTCCGAGTCTTCACTCATCATGCGACTGCCTGTCAAGCTTCTACTCAACATCGCTTCCCACCTCCTGCCTCACAGCGCGATGCTCTTTGCCCTCACATGTAAGAAGCACTGGCAGATCCCAAGTAAGGAGATACGCAAACAGCTCGGTCCCAACCAACTCGAGGGAAACCCATCTAGCCGGTATCTTCACGCTCGTCGCTATCTCTTCTTATATTTATACAGAGACTTGGAACACACGCACAGTCTATTGACGTGGAATTCCGGCTTTGGCGCTCCACCACCCTGGAGAGAATTTTGGGAGCTCAACGAGTGGGAGAAGGAGCGGGCTTTCAGCTGGCGCTATATGCCCGAGGGAAACGTCGACATAGGTGGATTCGTTTCGAATCGCGTCGAGGGTACGTGAATTTCTCGCCACTCAAGCCATTGGGGACCGTTCATCTAACAGAATCACCACCTAGTTGATGAATACATGTTGATTTGTAAACCGCGTGGGAGATCTCGCAAGAAAAGGCGCTGGATACGAAACAAAAGAGGTTGCTTCGCGCCGCAAGGGGCAAATGAATTGATCATGTTTTCGGGACTGCTCGGACGGACACAAATGGAATGGCCGGAAGTTGAGATGTATCGAGAAATGCGGCCTAAATGGTACCTATACAATGTTAGCTAGGTAGATATTTTTTCAGTCCCGTTCGTTCCTTTTGTTTGCCTTGTTATTATCACAATGCACAGTCAGCGTGAGACATGCAATCCTGTCGGCCACATGGCAGACCCGCGAATCCAGACGAAGCTCGACGACCCCTCCTTCGCTGGCTTTTCTGGCTTCGACAGCTCGAGCGCCACAGAGCGGCATCCCCTGACCCCGAACGAGACAAGCGCAGCTGGTGTACGCCAATGGCAGCGATGCTTACCTTTGTCTGCCTGTGCATGCCGTGGGAAGAGGGTAGGTGGAATAAAGGCGGCACCGGCGCCCCCGCCTTGAAGATCATGTCGTTGATCTGTCTTTTTATCTCACCTCTCACCTCTCACCTCCAGCTGCGGGGACAATGAATCGCAACCTTAGCTGGTGCAAGGGAAAAATATCCAGAAAATAACATTACTCTGACAACATATTATCTAGTGCTTTCCCGCCTAACCTCCGGCGGAACAGTTCACCACCTGCCTGGATATACCTAACGGCTATATACCGAACAGCTGGCACCGGAACGACGGAGTGGGGTATATTGTTACAGTACTCCCCCTCCATCGGTCCCTGGCTTTAGGCTCGTCCCATCCTGCATCATGGAACAAACCCGGAAACACTCGGCCTCTCGTCCAATCGAGTATCTCCTCTCAGGCATCTCATCGACATCGGCCATCCTCACACGCTTCATCCGGTCTGTACGAGCCTCCCATTCCGATCTCTCTGCTGTCACCCGCGAGCTGTCCGACCTCAGGCTTTTGCTGGAGCTGCTTCGAGATGAGCCTTCTATTCCTTTGTTATTGCAGGCACAAATGCTGCTGCTGCTGGAAAGCTGTGGGAATACGCTGATACGCATCGATTCAATCCTCGCCCAATGCCGGAATGCAACAGACTGGAGTCAAACCGGACGAGCGCAGATCGGACAGTGCCGTGACGATATAGGATTATTTCGTGAGGTACTGGGACTTGCCTTGGATATCTTGAGCTTGTAAGTGGCCAGTCTTCTTCGTCCGCCGAATTTCCAAGGTGTTCATGCTAATTGTGTCCTGAAGAGACCCATCCCAACAAAGCAGTGCCTCTGAAGCAAACACCATCAAGGAAAATGTCAAGGGCGAGGTTGAGCGATTGCGAGCCAAAACTCTGTCTAACGAAAAGCATGACCCGGACACCAGCGAAGTTCTTGACCTGTATCTGGATGCTGTTACCAACTGCGTTCGGTCCTATGAGAAGAAGTCACAGGCGGCACGCGAGAGGTTTGGGTCAGAAGATACCGTGTAAGCCGTCGAAGAGAACACCACCTACCTAGCAGAGATGAACTAACAATGGCCAGAACAACCGGAGATGTCACGAACCACGACACGCCGGGAATTGAACAGAACCTTGAAGCAGTCCGTTTGTCTCAGAAAACGCCCGTACCAGCAACGAAGGACAGGACCAACGATGAGCCGGCAGGAGCAAGTTCAGCTTCCAATGCCAGGGCGCCAATGCCACATGAGGACGCCGACAAATGGACATCGTCTCGAACCAATGCCTTTTCTTATTACAGTGGCCAACCGGACTCCATCACCGTGAAGCGCCCTGAAGATCATGAGCCATTGCCAGATGTGCCACCGGTCCCTCCAGTCCCGCCGGCACAAGCACCTCCAACAATGCCTCCACGGCCTCTGCCCGAATCGCCCACGCTACCAGGACGCTCCGGCACTTCGACGCCAGTCCCGCCGAGAGAGATCAATCTTCCACCGCCCCTGGCAAGATCAGCCTGGAGTCACGAAGATTCCCCGTCCACCAAGTCTGAGCCTCTCGGCTCGGGGGGTTATCTCGAGCCCGAGTCTCCCACCTTCTCCTCAGAGCGTTGGTCTGAGCCTGTCCAGGCCTCCCAGGGTTATCCAGAAACCGAGCGATCCCGTCAAATATCGGTTGCCCCGAGTGAAAGTCCACAGTCGGGACGAGAAAGCCTTCGTACCTCATTCTCGTTTAACCGCATCATGTCTGGTATCAGCGAGGTTTCGGCAGTTCGTTCCGACACTTCGAGTCCTCGGCGGCCATCTCCGGGCCCATCCATGATCAGTGCCATGTCACCATACCATCAGTCACCTCCCTTTTCACCGCCACCCGAGTACCGTCGAAGTCCGACGCCCAGATCGCAGTGGTCGCCTGGGTTGGCGTCACCCAGTCTTGTCTCTCCCGGCCTCATGCCTCCAAGCATCAATAGTCCCAGCATCATCGCCCCCAGTATTGGATCCGCAAGCCAACTCGTCATACAACCACCGGCAAAACACAGTGGGCATCAGAGTCGAATCGAGGTCACCCCCGCTCGCCATCTGACAGATAAGGCCAAGTCCACTCGGATCCTGCATATTGACACTTCACCAGCAAATATGTTTGTAGCCACCAAACATGATCCCAAGACCGTCAAGATCTGGGCCATCGCCAAAAGCGCGCTGCATAGCACAATCAAAATCACGTCTTATGTGCAACCACAGGTTCGATCCAGAGAGTACTTCATCCGCAGTCACGCAATCTTGTCGGAAAACGCCACCCTCATAGGTATCACAACCCACTTTGGGCTCACCCTCGAAATATGGAACTTTGCCAAAGGCGGCACCTCTGCCAAAAAGGTCCAAACCATCGACGAAGCCCACCGGTGGGCAGCCTCCAAGCGGGACGCTTACCACACCGACTACGCACCACTCGTAGTCTACCGCCCCAAAGGCGACCGAATCGACCGCTTCTTCCTCGCAAGACACCCCTCCGCCAAGAGACCCTTCTGGGAGGACTCAACCCACTCGATTGAGCTCCTCAAGGCCGAACTCCCCTTTGTCCCCAAGTTCCCCGAGCTGGCCTTCTCGTCCGACTCCCCCTTTCTGGTGGCAGCAGCCGGACCACGACCGGGTGACGCCCCCAGAGCTCACGCGACGGTACTGATCGCGTGGCTCATGAAACCGACCTCTGACCACAAGCTCCGCGCTCAAACCCCCAACGCGACGGTGACCTCGCTCGAGGATGAAGACCGCCACAAGCCGTACAGAGTCCACATACCGGAATACCCCGCCTTGCAGACCGCCCTTCCAGCCTCGCTCACCGCGTGTGGGTCATTGGCGGTGTCGATTTGGATACCGGCCAACCACACCGACGTTGCCGTTCCGGGGGGGAAATACCGCCGACAACCACTCCCGGCACCGGAACGGTTTGTTGTCGTCTGGGACTTGCCTGCCAACTCGACGAGGATATTTGCGATTCCTAATGTTCAGGCTTGTGTCTCCCCCAACTGCAAGTATGTCGCTTATTGTGATGCGAACGCGGGGCAGTTTGTGATTATTGAGGTTGAGACGGCGGAGGAGATTTGGAAGTGGCCTGATGCGGTTAAAGGGAAAAAGAACAAGAACAACCACAACCATCTGGCGGGGTTTGGGGGCCAGTTTGAGGATTTGCACAAGGTGACGGTGTTTGAGTTTTCGCCGGACGGGGGGATGTTGGTTGTGGGGGATGATAAGGGGAACTTGGGGGTTTATGAGGTGGAGAAGGGGGAGGAGAGGTTTGAGCTCGGGAGTGGAATGGAGGTTAGTTTGGCTGATGTGGGGCACTACCCGAGGGGGGTTGAGCAGCAGAGCAGTAGGTTTTCGGATTCGAGTTTGTATGTGCCGTTGGGATGGCAGGGTCAGCAGGGAGGGGGGAGTGGGAATGGGAGTGGGAGTAGTGGGGCTTTGGAGTGGAGGGGGATGAGGGACTGAGGTTGGGCAGGGGGTTGTTAAGTCTTGTGGGATAGGGGTGATTTTTTGGTTTTTTTTTTGCCGTCATGGAATGGTGAGTTTTGGTCTTTGGGATATATGGTTGTGAATGAGATACCCGGGGACGGCTGATGGGAGGCAAAGTTGATGGAAACAGATTGTTTGGAAGGCTTGGTCTTTTGGTTCTTGTTACCCCCTTTTAATCATATAATTCCATAGGTTCTTCTCAGCTAAATGGTAACTTTTATATCTAAAAAAGCTTTTAGGAAATACTCGGTCCCTTTTTAAGTGCACACGGTGGTTTAGCTGCCCTACTTGGAAGGCTAGAAATACGTGTTCGGGGCAACCAAAGAAGCTTACTCAAAAGCTAGCGGCATAGCGGGAGAGGGCTGCAAAGTTCAGAGATTCGGGAGGAGAAAATACATACACGATTGCCCTGGGGAAGAAAACATTGGCATGGTCGACAGACTGGTTTAGCAAAAATGTCAAAAGGATGGGGCCGAGCCAGGGCTCGAACCTGGGACCACTTGCAACAGCAATGAGAGGAAGTTCCCAAAGCAAGTATGCTACCACTACACCACACGGCCTTGGATGAATTGATGGAAAATCACGTTGAAAACTGGATATGTAATGGGTAAGCGTTCTTTAGTTTTGCGACATTGGTCTCTTGGTTTCTACTGACTTTGCGGTGTTTAGTTGTGACGATGGAAAGTTTCGAAACATGTGGATGGGATCTGGATAAGGGTTTCGGGACATGACGTGTTTAACTATTAATTGATGTAGATGTTCTGACACTCATGAAATGGGAACCGGTCTTTACCCGACTCGGCCCTTCAAATCTCCATAACCCTCGCCGGATCAATCTTATACTCACGGGAGGCCTACTGCTTTGTCCTCGCCTCCCCATCGCTGGCAGGCCGTGGTGTCTGACCCTTTTCAGCTGCATCATCAGAAGAGCTTTCACCCTTGCTCACCAGCCCAAACTCCGTTTCGTGCTCCTTTCGAAGTGGCACATGCTTCTCAACAAACGTGGCAAGGAAGCCTAGACCGGCCATGCCAACAATGACATACCAGACCGCATTGAGAGCGTGGACGTAAATCCCGATCAGCGCGCTCCGGATGTCAGCTGGCAACGACCGGATCCCGCCCTCCGCCTCCGAGGCAGACACGAAAGCGTACGCGGCTCCATCCGCCAGGAAAGACTTGAGCTCCCGGCTCAACACTGGGTTGCTCTCCAGCCGTGTGTTGAACTGCCCGTTGAAGACGATACTCGCCATCGTGACGCCCCACACCAGGCCAAACGACCTCACAAAGCTGTATGTCCCCGTAGCGACGCCGACATCCTTCTCCTGTAGCGGTGCCAGCGTCGACGGAAGCGTAGCGGTAAAGATGACAGCTGTTCCCGCTGAAGCCAAAATCTGAAACCCAACCCACGTCCCTGTGCTCGAGTTCTCGCTGAGCAACGAGAACAACCCAACCCCGATCGCGCTGAAGGCAAACCCGACAAAATGCAGAGGGATATACAACCCCGTCTTTGACATGAAAAACCCCGTCATCCCCCCCAGAGGGATGATCGCCAGCGCAAACGGCAAAAAGTACACCCCCGCCGTCAACGGGCTCACCCCGAGCACACCCTGGAAGTACACGGGCAGAAAATAGCTAATCGCCTGCAGCACCACACCCCCGAAAAATATAATCACAAACCCGGCCGCCGATGTCCTATGTTTAAACAACCTCATCGGCATGCTCGGCTCAACAGGACCCCACCTCTTCCCCTCAGCGGACTGATGAACATGAAACGCCACCCACCCAGCCACACCCACCACTATCGGAACAACAACCTTTTCGCTCTTCCAAGGGTAACCCTTCGTGCCCCCCATGATAAGCCCAAAGAACAGACTGACCATACTGGGGATAAACAGCCCGTTGCCCACCCAATCAACCCGTCTCACCACCTCCCCCCACCCCAAACTCTGATACCTCACCCGGAGAAGCAACAAAACAACAACGAACCCAACAGCAGAAACAGGCAGGTTGAGCCAGAAGATCCATCTCCAATCCGCCCTCGCCAACGCACCTCCTATGATGGGGCCGATAGTGGTCCCAATAGCAGCGGTGCTCAAGACAGCACTTAGATACGGCCCTCGATGCCTGGGGGGGATCATGTCACAGATGATGATATCGCTCAGGACGTACAACCCCCCCGTTCCGAGCCCTTGGACTGTTCTTCCCGCGATGAGCATGGCAACGCTGCTCGCTCCACCGGCGATGCCTGACCCGAGGGCGAACAAGGCGATGGAGACAAGCATCGGGTTGCGACGGCCGAAAATGTTGGATATCTGCCCGAAGAAGGGCTGGGGGGCGGTGGAGGCGAAGAGGTAGGTGTTGGCTATCCAGACGTAGTCGTTGCTGGAAGCCGGGGAGCCGTGGTTGAGGGAGTGGGTTATCGTCGGGAGGGAGGTGGTGATGATTGTTGCGTCGATGGCGGAGATGAAGGAGAGGAGGCAGAGGACGAGGAAGACGAGCCAGATGCGGAGGGAGTGGGTGAACTTGTCCGCTTCTTTGACTACTGTGCGGGAGGTCTTGGCGGTGTTGTGGTGGGAGGGGGTTTGGAGGAGGGAGCCTGGGTCGGCGGGGGAGGCTGTTGGGCCTAGGGGAGCCGCCATGATTTGGTGTGAGCTCTGGTGATGATGGAGCTGACTGTAAGAAAGAGGTGAAGTCGAGACAGAGGACGGAGAAGGATCAAGCGGGTGCGGCGTTCAAAAAGCCGTTTGAGCTAGTCCGTACATGTTACAACCCCGGCAGATGTGGGAGGGGAGGAGGATTGAGGGAATGAGAGGAGGAGAATGGTGGGGGGGAAGGGGTGAAGGTGGAAAGAAAAATAAAATGTCTGTCGGTTGGGCCAGGCTGCCTTGACAAGTCATATAAAATGCGAACCAACTGTTCGGATGTTGCGTTGGGAGATCATCGCTCAAACAAACGACAAGCTGATGACAGGTTCAAGTCGACACAGTGTGTCGCTTTCCAGGCGTCCCAGGGGGGGTTGCATGCACGTCGGGACGTTTACCGTGCATGAAGGGGGGTGTGGTAGCGTGGCCAGGCTGAGCTGGTAGCACACGTGCAGTGCCCCGGGAGTTAATATAAAACACATACTGGATATCAAATCAGAGGACCCTGCCCCCATCCACACAAGTCAGACTGTTGACTGCCTGACAGCCCGTGTCTCTGCGCATAGGAACCAACAGTCCAACAACGTTAAACCGAGGCCGAAGAAGCCGCCTTATTTTTGATACCTGATGATCTAGACCGAGACAAGACGTGTCGCCAAGCCACGAACACAACGAACAAACCCAAGATACACCCAGCTCAAGGCAAGGAGGAAGCAGTTAACCCCGCGATCCCGCAGAAACCAAAGACCCACGACGCCGCAAGACGGAAGAGCGCCCAGCTGGGGTTGCCCCCCTTGTAGACGATATACGTGTCGAGAATGCCAGCATAAAACCCATACACCGTCATGATGGTGTCCAACTCGGCGAATCTCCCCCTAAAGTAAAAGAGGAAGGCGACAAGACCGATGATGGTGGTGCGAGACTGGCCTTGAACCATGACAGGCTTTGTCTCGGGTGCTTGGGCGACGTTGGGAGGGAAGCCAAACTCGAGCATGGCCCCCTCGGCGTTGAAGATTGGCCAGATGCCGCCAAAGGTGCTGCTGGCGGCGAGAATAAGCGCGGGGATGTGGCGTAGAGAGAAAGGATACGACATTGTGATTTGCCAGCGGAGGCGCGGATTTCTTGGAAAAGGTTTAGTTTTTTGTCGATCTCTGGTAGGCAGGAAGGAAGGAAGGAAGGAAGGAAAAGATAGGTATTGGAGGTGTGGGCAAGGAGGCAAGCAAAGCTGAAGACGGGCGAAACACGAGTCTTGATATGCACCGAGCAGCAGGAGGGGAGGTGGGGGAAAGCCACGAGCGGTTAGCTGTTTGTAGGGGCTGCAAGCAGACAAGCAGACAGAACAAACGTACTTGTTGCACAGTGCGGAGGTGTTGTCCCAATCAAGTGCTGTGTTTCATCCGACTTTGCTGCGGCGCGGATATCGGCCCGGTTGAGAGAGGCACAGCACGGCTCGTCTTTCCAGCCCCCAAACCGGCGACTTGGCTGGGCGCTGGAAAACTGGAGAACGGCATTTCGACGGGTCCTTCTGCCACTGCCGTGCTGACATGCCCCCCCAAAACAGCCGCGCATCTGATACCTACAACTGCAGCCTTGCGGCGAAGCGCTGCGAACCAAGAACGCGGCAATCTAGACATCAAGTCTGCTCAGCCTATTGGTCTATGAGTACGAGCAATGGAAGGTGAGGTGATATCGTGAAAAGGCAGCAGCGAGCATAGCATCGCAGTATGTGCGATAGCCGTGCCGCACCCACTGCGCAGTAGCGTGGAAGATCACAGTAAAAATAACAGTTATGTTTCATTCACGTATGCGACTATGGTATCTAAAATCTTACAAGCCACTCCCCTCCCTCATTCCCGCGCAGTCAAGCTAATCTTGGTCCCAGGAAAAGGATAAATAAACGTCCGCCAAGCAAAATACCTCGCCGCCCCTGGGTCCGTTAGCTGCATATCGTATTTTGCGATGAGCAACCCCAGCATGGCCTTCATGACTGCCGTGGCGTAAAACCGCCCAGGGCTGCGCCGTTGGTGATAGCAACGTCAGTGTCTTACTCTTAGTCAAACAACCTCGGACTGGGGAGGGAAAACTTACCAAGCGCACCTTCCTGTGCCCCATAGCTGCCAGTCAGATATGCTGGTGAAGTCAGATGATTTGTCACCTGCCGAGAATGATGGGCGGCTGTCGATTTTGGCGACAACCGCCGGGTCCGCAAAGCGGAAGCCTTGAAAGTCGGTGGGTTTGGAGAAGACGGACGAGTCCATTGCCATGCCGCGGGCTGCCGTGACGATCCATTCGCCCGGGTTGACGGCTGTGCCATCTGATAGTTTGAAGGGCTCGAGTGCCATGCGGCGGGTGCTGACCGATTCGACCGGTGTTATCCTGGCGGATTCTTTCATGAAGCTGTCGAGGAGGGGGAAGCATTTGCCGCCTGACTTCTCGAACGTCTCCCAGCCGGTGGCCTCGATCTCTTTGCGGAGGGGCTCGACGTATTCCGGGTGGAGGCAGAGGTCGTGGATGGCGAAGCAGACGGTGGTGGAAGTAATGTGGACTGATCCAAACCACAAGGCAATGAGCTCGTAGACGATCCTTTCGGCCGTCCAAGGGCTGTTTCTTGGGGCACTCTCCATGATCCATTGCATGCAGTCTTTCTGCAGAGAGGAATCAGCTGTCAGTATTGCATTTTCGCAGGCGCAAGGTGGCGAGACTTACATGTTCAGGTACCTTCTGTCCAAGTTTGGCTCTGGCGTACTCGTCCACCCGCTCAGCAGCGACTGGGAGCAAGGTATCAAAGATTACAGAGCTGGAGTTGAGCTTGTTGGAAAGGAATTTTCCGATAGGCCTTGAAAGAGTAGGAAGTCAGCTACATCTCGCCCTCGAACAGCGACGGGAAAAGGTGAGCTTACTCGGACAGAAACTGGGGCAGCAACCGCAAGATCTCAGCAATGAGCAAGGTCTGCTCAATAAAGGTCATGGCCGCCTTCATGAACTTTCCATTCTTGGCCAAGTCCTCGCCAAAGAACGCCAAAGCATTCGAGTGTGCGATGGCCTTGATTATGATGTGGTAGAGCTTTGGCGTCATGGTCTTTCCATCCTCAAGCTTGGGGGCCGAATCAATCTCGTTGTCCATCAGGGCGCTCATTGAACGTCTGATTTGGGGAAGAACCTCAGGCAAGTGGTTCGTGAGCATGACGCGAAGGGTTCTGATCAGTGGAATCCCCTCAGCACCCCTCTTGTCCATCCAGTTGAAGCTTGACATGGTGTGTTTGGGTTGAAGCAGCTGCTTGGCTGCGGCCTGAAGAGAGAGCACATGGTCGGGAGCTGAGTCGATCTCCTTGATGTGTTTCCAGGACGACACGACGACATAACGGTTCTCGGGGACGTCGATGTGGAATGGCTTCCCAGGTCCGGCCTTGTTGAATTCTTCCTCGATGATCTTGGGTCCTTGAAAGAGGAAAAGCCATGCTCGAGCACGTCTTTTGAGGAAAGATATGGGCGAGTGGGCCACAAGCCATGTCCGAGAAGAGGTGACGATGTTGACAAGTGTAAAAACGATGGCCAGGGATAAGCAACTAAGCACGAACCCCTCGGTCTCGCCGCCGGTGGAAAAGGTGTTTAGCAACATGGCAGCGTCTGCCTTGGGGAGGTGAATGATGTTGGGATGGTGAACAAAGACAGAACTTCTGGAAGCTTGAAGACAGAACTTCTGGAAGCTTGAAGACAGAATGGTTTATCAACATCAACTGATCATCGAGGCCGCCTTAGCTGTCCCGAGAACCATCCCGAGGTTCCCGACGGTTTGGTTCTTTTATATAGCTACTATACTCAAAAAGTCTCAGTTGTGGCACTGCACACTGGTCAGCCAGTCACTTCACGGGCAGTTTGGCTCATCTCGCATCCAGTTGTCACTGATAGGGGGCTCCCTTTGAGCGTCGGCACCAATGCCACACTCTTGATAAGTTTTCAAGTTTCAACGCACCGTCTTATCCACCGGTTGGTCGCGAACAATCCGCCAAGGCGTGATGTGTTTGCGGCGTTGGTCGTATGTCGTTGTGTCTTGCACGCTCAGCCCGATTTGGGGATTGCCCCGTGCAAAAAGGGACTTCGTCTCTGCTACGCCACTGATCATCTACAGGAATTGCAAGACATCTTCACGGCGGGCAGTTACATCGGTTGCTGTGCCCTTCTCGGATTGACTAAGGCTGGACACCTTTGCCCTGCTAGTGCAAGGCTTCTTCTCTTCAGAGTTGGTAGCTCCAGTCAGATGGCAGTTACGAGCCGGAGCAACGGCGCTGGCTTTTATGCCACGAGCATGCATCTAGGCGATGTTGCAACGTTGTGCACACGTGGGAAAGGTACAAGATGGCACAGTGCACAGTTTAATCTCTCATACGGCCCACTATTTCTGTCGTGTCTTTGGCGCCCTGCATCGGCTTTGCCGCGAGCCTACACGCCTAGCGGTAGTCGCGCTACCAGCTTATGGAAAGGATCAGTAAGCACCCATGTAGCGCTGACGCTAACAGACAGAAAATTCAGGAATGGTAGTTGCCCATGGCGTGGCTTAGTGTTTGTCTCTACTTATTTTCTGTCCAGCCGGCAGCGTAGCATCGAGCCTGTTGTCCGAAAAGGGTGCAGCAGTGTTCCAAACATCGGTCTTAGTCAGTGGCAGGGCAGAAGCGCTACCACCCCGCACTCGCTGTTTTTTTCTTTTTTTTTCTTTCAGGCACTGATGCAACTGAAGCAGCCTGTGGTCGCAAGTCCTCTCTGGCATCTCTCATCAAGATGCTGAACATCTAGTGTCTCAAAGCTCTCTACCTACAGAGCAGTGTACTATGGTGAAGTAAGTGGTGAGTAAGTTGGGTAGGATGTCTTCACTTTGATATTCCGCCGACAACCCGGGAATTTTCATACACATACACCAAAGAAGGTGGGTCGCTCACGATGGTGAGCGGACGAGTTGGGACTGGGCCGCATTGCTGCTTACCCAGTAGCGGATGCCCACAATACCAAGACATGAACGGTGTGTAGTCGCATCTACCCACTATGGTTCAGTCGGATCTGCTGTCTTGTCATACATATTGAGACTGCTGCGTACCCGGTGCTTATGATCCAAAGCCTGCCTGCTTGCTCAACTCACCGACCGTTCCGGCTCCCTCTCTCATCGTTCCATTCCTCTTCCCTCTTCCCGTTCAACCCCCCGTCTCTTCCATTGGTTGTTTCGTGTCACACAGTCGTCGGCATTGCCCAGCATGGAAGGACTGCCACCCGGGATGGATCCGTCGCAGATTCCCTTTGCGCCGAACCCAAGCGGAGCACCCCCGGACTTTGAGGGCGGGGAGTCACTCACACCCACCGTTCTCGGTACCGGCGTGACCTTCATCATCATTGCCGGGCTTTTCGTCGTGAGCCGGGTCATCACTGGACTGAAGAAGTCACGGAAGCTATTCGCAGACGACTGTAGGTACTTATCTGTGGTCTGCCATGAACGATGCTGATATTCTACTTCCACCTCAGGGCTTTGCGTGATAGGTCTGATCGTCGGGATCGCACAATGGTCTTGCCTATACACCAGCATGAGCAAGGGCTTGGGGAAGCACTCCTGGGATGTCCCCATCACGGCCCTCACCGTCGAGGTGATGCAGGTGAGCTCCTCTCAGAACTGTCTCTTCCAACACCGAATCGTGCTAACATGGGATGCACCATAGATTCGCCTAGCTGACCAGTTGCTCGGCTCCATCACCCACTTCGCAGTGAAGGCCTCCCTCGTCTTCTTCTTTTTGCGTCTCTTCGGCACCCTGACCTGGGTCCGAATGACCTGCTACGGACTCCTGACCTTGACGTTCCTAGCCTATGGCTCGTACGAGGTCATCGTGCTTGCCTTTTGCATCCCCCGGCCAGGCGAGGAATGGGGCAACGTCGTCCTCGCGAGGTGTGCCACTACTGCCCCTGCCACCATCGCCGTCAATGTCTGCGCCGTGGTGGCCGATCTGGCCCTTTTCATCATGCCCTTCCCCATCATCGCCGGGTTGACGTTGAGTCGGCCCAAGAAGAAGGGTTTGCTGGTTGTGTTTTTGATTGGGTTCCTGTAAGTGGGCACTTGGTACCTCGGACTTGGAGGGCAAATATATATTTACTGACCTGGACAACACACAGCGTCGTGGTCACCAGCATCGTCGGTCTGGTCTACAGAGTCAGGGTATCCTACTACACCATCGATCCCATCTGGGACGGCGGCAATGTAGCCATCACAGCGCATGTCTTCCCCGGTGCCTCCCAACAAACAGAAATCACTAACATCAACAAACAGCTACATGGAAGTCTTTGGCACCGTCATCGTGGCCTGCACACCCGCCCTCCCGGGTCTCTGGAGCAACGTCCTCAGCGAATCAGCCTTCTTTTCATCCCTCCGCTCCCGCATTCTGGGGTCTCGCTCCCGCAGGACGGGCGATAGCAATGTCAGTGGCAGCATGCCCACCGCGAGAACGTACCCGCCGCCGACGTTCCAGAACGAGTCAATCTCCAAGGCGTCGTTCAGGACTGGGTCGCAGAGGGAGCTTGTGGGGGACGAGGACGGGATGGATGAGTATCCGTTGAAGACGATCCAGAAGACGATGAGCGTTAATGTGAGCAGGGCTGAGAACAATGATGGCCAGACTGGGGGAGATGGTGATGCAAGGAGGAAGAAGAGTAATGGCGGGTGGGAGGAGTTGGGGGAGGGGAACTGTGAGAGTACTGTTAAGGGGGGGAATGCGAGGTGTTGAGCGGTCTGAGTCCAGGTTGGTTTAAATTTTGGATAGTATAGGGTACCTACTGGAGGGTATCATAGAGGTGGTGATCCGATGCCCGTGTTGAAGATGCCTGTGCAGTTACCTACCCATACAATGCAGAGAGTATGAAAGGCCTCGGTGTATGTAATCTTCGCCGATTCTTAGGGGGTGGCCGGCAAGGCCACGACCTGACCGAATGAGAGATGACATGAGTAAAGAGTGGATGGTATACAACAGTGTCTCATCATTTGACCTCAAGCAGACGCCCTCAACCAAACACAACAGCTTCCAGAGCTACCCAAGAGATAAAGGAGGCACCCATGTAAGTCTGTTTGTCATATCCGGGCTATGAAACTACTTTGAAGTCCACACACCCTTTCCAGTTGAGATATTGAACTCTTCACCTCTTTCCATTCACACACTCCCTCCTCCACAGACCCGCCCAGAACACACCCACCACTTTGCTTAAGAAAGAGTAAAAGAAGAAGGCCCGCTGTAGGAACTAGCAGTCCACTGCGACCCAGGGCTGAAATAATCCAAGTTGACAGCCGAACCAACAACATGAGCGTCGCTCAACACAAAGCGGTAGTCGCTGAGCGCCTTGTTGATGCGGAAGAAGACAGCGGGGTCGCTGCTGGTGAAGAAGCCGGTGTTGGTCGGGATGGTGGAGCCGGTGGTGGTGTGGGTGAAGGTGACGGCCACGTTCTCGGGGAGGATCACCGCGCGGGCGGTGTAGCTGGGAATCAATCTGTCAGTAAAGGTCCGGGTCGGGAGGAGTTTGACTTACGAGCAGGAGGAGGAACCGCAGGTGACGGAAAAGTTGGTGACTTGAGCACTGGTCGCGCCGTGGGCCTGCTTGGCGACTACCTCGGCGGGAGCGGCGGAGGCGAGGCCGAGGAGGCTGAGGGCGGCGGCGGTGATGGTGAACTTCATTTTGGTGGTGGTGAAGAAAGAACTGAGGTGATCAGAACTTTTTGTTGAGATTGAGTAACGATATGAAGGTGAGTTGTGGTGGTGGTGGTGGTGATGGTGAAGAAGATTCAGGCTGAAATGTTGGAGGATACCTTATGGCTTTTATAGACGAGCTTTCGCCACTTCCAACCTCCGTTGACCCTTTTTGATCATGGGAGCATTTCTGTTGAGCAGCTCTGTCGCCGTCGGGCTTGGCGTGGTGATGTCCTGTGATCCTGTGAAGGATTGATAAAAGGGAGGTTTGTTTGGGTAGGAGCTCGACTAATGCTTGTGAGAAGGAGCTAGGTAAGGTATGTGCATGCGGAAATGAGGCTATTCCAGGATCGGTGAACGGTGAGTAGGGGTTTGTCGTGGCGAACCAGGTCTCGCCCACGCACAAAGGTAGGAAAGAAGTCTGCAACCTGCAGGTAGGAGAAACATCGCACTGACCAAACCCAAGCTGGAGGAATGTTTGGTAGGGCGTTGTTGTCCAAACCCCCACTAGACCATGTTGCTCATTAAGTGGGGGGTTTTCATCCGATTGGTACACTTGTACGACTGTGCTGTCACGTATATCAGCGCTGGACTATTTGGGAGCCGACGGTTGACAGAGCCGCAACAGGCCCCCATTCATCAGCTCAGCGAGTCTCAATATTTTGCCTACTACTTTGTCTTCTGTCGCCCTAGATTGCCTTTTGTTTCATTTTTTGCAGCAGTTGATCCTCGACTGTGAAGAAAAACCCTACAAGGTAGGTATCAGACACAATGGGCATAGTTTTCGTGCCGCGCCGTCCCTACTAGTATGAGTGGCGGTCCCCTGCATGTCTTCTAGGGCAAGTACCTTAGTCTGACAGCAAGGTAAAGTGCGGGGTTCACTGTTTCGAGCCATGCATATTGGCATCGTTGTACACCCCCGGCAATAGAAGCTTTCCCCGGTTCTCGGAGCAAGCATGTGGGGGTTGAGTGACCGGGGCCGGGTGCACCGAGTGTCTACAAAGCTTGGTACCATGAGGATGGATAAGGCATTGATGCTAGCATCCCAGAGTTCAGAAGCGTTTGAGCACCACGTTGGCAAGTTTACGTAGCTGTCGACTCAACACGTTTGCTGGTAGATGGGCTTCTGCTGCAGCGGAAGTTCTCCAGAGAAAGAGGACTCTCATAAGAGCGAGAGGAAAGTCGACCAAAGTTTGGCACGCTCTCCGCACCTTACCATGGGAGCATGATGCACCCGTAGCACAGGCAGCAACATCACACCGAATGAACAACCTAGACACCACAGGAGTCAGCCCTAGGGATGAATAGGCATGCTTCCCCGCATTTAACCGGATGACAACTTGGCAGGGATCGGAGACCACAGGTTGATCTTAGTCAAAGTTACTCATAAAGACAATACTCAGTCTTGTGAGGTACCTCCAGTCAACTGTTTTCGTCTTCATGGGACTTTTCTTAGCGCTGCATTTGCATTGCAAGACGATAGCGTAATGCAGCATGCCAAAATAGGACTTACGAAAACGAGTCGGACTTTATTCTCGGACTATGAACCCTTGTCTCTATCCTGGGGAACGATTGTGAGTGAATACGCCAAATTCCAAGAGGAGACTGCGTCTCTGGTTGTTTCGTTCTAGATGAGGCTAGAGTGTGACTCAAGACACCAATTTGGGCCAGTGTTGATGTTCACCATGCAATGAAACCAGAAAATAAGCCTTCAGTGTATGACACATGGTTGAGAATATTTCTGCTCTGAATGAGGTGACCCGAAACCCGCAAGGCTTTCGCCATCAAGAATAGTCCCGGACACTCTAGGGCTGTCATGTTCTTTGTCGTCCTCTTGCGGGAGTAGAGGCGTTGAAACTCAGCAGAGCAAGGTTGATGCTCTCATCTCAACATGCCAATGTGCTAACCATTTGTCGGAGTAGCTCTGAACCACGTCCAGGTGGAAGGTCCACGCGAGTCTCATGCTTGTGGGGATATTTTGCCTCAGAACATGACATCTGGAGAGATGCTTTTGGACATACGTAGCTCTGCTCATATTGTTTAGGACCAGCAAGTATCGATAGCTTATCTATCAGCTTTGGCTCTAAGCTTTAAGTTTTAAAACCCAGGCAGTTAGTTAATGCAAAGTAATAATTGAAGAGAATGGACAAAAGCACATATATCACACAAGAAGGAAACCTGAAGTACGGTAGGTAAAATACCTATTCAGATCATCCATTATGACACACACATCATCGTATGATAAGAGCATTCAATTTTCCCGTCATGGCTAGCGCTATTATGGATTGATAATATGCGGCTTACGGTGCTGCCTCCAGGTTGCATCTGCCACCCCAACTGGCCAGAACCTACCTACTCTGTCCGATCTTATTCTTGTGATTCAGCTCAGGCTGCCCCTCATCAACATGCTCTCTCCCTTCCAATCTCCACCCACAGTTCGGAGAATCATTGTTCACCATGTCGGCTCCAAATCCCGATATTTTCACTCCCAAGCCACCACGCAGAAGAGGGACAGTGCCGGTGCGCCTGCCGTCCTTCAGCCCCAATGACTTCTCGGCATCTCGTGGCCCCGACCCCTCTTCTACCTTTCGCCCGCCCCATGCTGAACCTCCGGCTGCACAGCAACAGTACATCCCGGTCCCACAAAGCGCTCCTATCCCTCCCTTCCCCCCTCCCTTTCCACATTATTTTCTCCCAAACTCCCAGACGCCTGTCTATCAATATGTGGCACCTCAAGGGTACCCAGTTGCGGTTCCTGGCAAGTCATTGAGCGAACCACGTGCGCGTATCGGACGAGGGAGAAGGAGCAGGAACCCCGAGCGCCACAGCATCAGAGAAGAATCACTAGACGTAGAAAGTCGGGCGAGATCAAGGTCGTCGTCATCATCGGATTCAGGCCGGGACAGCCCGCCTAGAAGACACCATTTCCGACATTCGTCCCGATATAGTGCTTCCGATAGCGACGAGGACTTTGGATCATCCACCCTGTATTCCTTCACACCTTCTCGCATCTCCCGCGGCGTGTCAGCAAAGGGCGCCGGGGCCGTTTCAGGAGATGATGAAGATGAAGACGTCGCACCCCAGGAAAAGTCCCACGACCCTATAGGGGCACCTTCCGTGTCCCATGTCTTCGAGTCTCAGTACATCGGTGACGGAGTTCGGGAAGGGCATCATGCCGCGAGGCTATCAGTTGTGGATGACAAGAATATGAAATATCATCCTCTTTTTCGGTGGTTGTGAGAAAGCCCTTGATCTTTATCTGTATACAAATCTTGATTTTACCAGTTGGACCTCGATTTGGCTGACCCTGAGAAAAGTCACATAAAGCCTCGTGGATCACGGCCCATGTTGGACTTTGAGCATTTTTCGGCAAGTTCATCTGCCCTTGAAAGTACCAGAGACTCTACTGACATTGTTGTAAACAGAGAGAAATCTTTCGAATCGAGAGCCTCTCGACTGGAGAGAAGATGGCAGCGGCAAAGATGTTCTCAAAGCTAGGGAATGACAACTTTCGGTCGATGCAGTTCTCGGACGGCCGAGATGTACACCGAATGAAGCCATCTTATCTCCGTGGAGAGATCCCAGCAGACAGCCAGTACAAGGGCACACAAGCTCGAACTTTGCACTGGATCGCACTTCCGTATTTCAGCGCTGAACCGTACTCAGGCCTCGAAGCCGGTGCCGGAAGTGCCTCCGCCGTCCCAGCCCCCACCCTGCTACAAAGTCAGTTCTCCCACGTCGCCAAAAGTCGAGATCTAAGACAGGCCGTTTGTGGGATTGGAAATAATCTACAGCAGGAGGTTTGCCTTCACGTCCCACAACTTTGGTGTCTGATATTTGACAATGGTAGGTTTCAGACTGTTACCTCAGTTACATCTGCATACACAGATTTGAAGCTGACGGATCGGATTGCTATCAGCGCTCATCGTCACATACATCAACCTGCCGGATAAATATTTCCCTGGTGACTATGTCATCAAGACAACCGGGTCATTGGACGTCCTCGCGGGGGTTTCACGAACCAAGAAGATTCTGGTCTGTTTTGGAACTTGTGTCATGTGGTCAATACCGCTACATGAATGCCAGACATGGTTTGTGAGTGCTTGTAGTGTCATAAGGGTCTGTCTGAAACATGGCCCAGCTGGCTGACATGATTGGGAATGCCACAGGCTTTGACATCTCGTTTCAGCGAGTTCTGGCCTCAGAAGTTCGAGCTCCTTCACAACAAACGAAAGATCACGGCAAAAGACTGGCCGGCAATTTGGGACCGCGCTCGGCATATCAAAAATCATGTTAAGCTGGAACTCTACTTGGGGTACGTGTTAGGGACCTTGATCTACCGTTCTATATTCAGGTCTCGAGTGACTGACTTGCCAAGTGCACGACTTATGGCGCCACAGCGCGGAAGACTACTCCCTGACATTGCGAGTAAAGGGAAAGGGAATATGCAGAGCTCAACAAGTTCCGCGCATGAAGACACTTCAACGAAACCCGGTACTGCAGGAGATGGCGGCTCATCCTCTGCAACTGTCGAGACCACCGACGGAAGATTCACCAACGCCAACGGGTTTGCTATCTTTACTTGTATGGCTGGCGTATCGACCCCAAACTCCGATGACAGCGTTGAAGATGCATTACTCGAGCAGCTTGTGGAAATCCGTGATTGGCTGCTCTACATGCCGAGCTTCGGTGACGCGAAAGCCTACAAGTCGTGTACTAAAGATACGCGTGCTTCTGTGCGTCGCTACCTGGAGAAACGGGCGGCGGAGCTTAGTTCTGTCGAGTCGCAAGGTCGAAAAGACCAGCGTGCCCAGCGGGACTTTGAGGACAAGATCGACATCTTCAATGCTGCCGAAATAATCTTTGCCTTCTTCCTCCCCCTAGACTTTGATGGGCCGACCGTGAGGAGATATTGGGGGGCTGTCAGGACCATCATCGGAGTAAGACCTGACAAAATGTCTTTGATCCAAGAACGATAGACCTGTTACTAACATTTTTTGTGACACTAGGAGAAACGCGAGGGTCAGCATCGGTACCAAGCTTCCATGTATACCATCCGACATCAGCTGAGAATGCAAGCCTTGGACTTGAGTCAGCTCAGCGAGATTCTCTCTGCCGCCCATGGCGCCGATCGTGCTCAGATCACCGTGCCGACCCAGATTATCGACGCCTGGATCCATCTACTTCTGGGCCTGGCCAGCTTCCCAAGAGACAGTGACCGTTCCGAGCGGCTGATTGGCGATGCGAGGCGAGCTGCAGCAGAGGGCGCCAACATAATCATCACCTCACTCTCCCCCAAGTCTCTCGTTGAGAATTCCGTCATCTTGCCCCTGGAGATATTCTCCTTGATTAGCTTGAAGCTCATACAAAGCGCACCCAATGTACCTGATTCACCCTCGAACAAGGAACAAGCGAACACATACAGCGACGTTGCTCAGATCTACCGCAACCGTCTCGACAAAATTGTAAGTGAGCATAGAGGTTAGGGTGGAAAGTGTGCCCCGTTGGGTATCATCCAGAGACGCTAACTGCCCCCCAGGGAACGGACATATCGAAGAGACCAAGTGACAGGGCCAATGAAGAGAACCTCAAACTCGTCGGTGAGGAAATCCAAGCCATATTGCAGACACTCCTCCAGCAATACGTCATCTTTTCTCTGCTCTTGGAGAATGCGAATCATGAGATCGACAATACTACCACTTTTAAAGAAAAACCAATTGTCCAGGCTGCCGGTCACTCCAGGTCTATGCCGGTGTTCATCCAGTCGTGGAGCCGCGACCGTGAGCCTGGTTATCGAGGTCATCAACACCGAGAGACAGAGGTTCGGGCTTGGGAGTATGGTCGGGAGCATTCAAAGTTCGACATGTACGACAACCCTTTCGCATTTGACCTGGCCAGCGAGGATAGCCTGTTCAAAGTCAAACCGACCGACCCCGGCGGATATCGAAAGCTTCTTCTTCTCGAATGCCACTCCAAGACTGACCTTTTGAAGCAAGAGTTCCATCAGCTGGGAGCCAGGTGCGCGAACCTGAGGGCGATGGCAAGTTTGTTCCACTCTCCTGAACAATTACACTCAACTAACAACAACATCAGAGCCAATACAGCGCAGACACGACAAAATTCCGACAAGACAAAGCCATCTACGCCTTCACTATTGTCACCGTCATATTTCTCCCCCTAAGCGCCATATCCAGCATCTTTGGCATGAACACGGCCGATATCAGGGACATGGAGGATAGCCAGTGGATCTATTGGGCCACGGCCATCCCGGTGACGCTCGCTGTGATATTGTTCGGTCTTTACTGGATGGGTGAGCTGGGAAATACCTTCAAGTGGGTGTTTTGGAGTTTGGGATCTTGGATATTCCGTGAAGTGGCGGGAGACCGCGAAAAGGGACGGGAGATAGTGGACAGGTGGTTTGGACAGACGGACCCGGTTCCGCTGGGTCTGCCGAGTCATATGCAGCCGGCGTATCCTATCGGTCCGGAACGCAGGCCGACGTATAATCCAGAGAGACCCGCGAGATCAGTTTCTAGTGACGAATCTGTTGATATACGTTATCGCAGGTTTGTGTAGGGCATAGATAGCTAAGCGTCAGAACAGTATCGCCTCATGAAAGATTACCGAGTTCATTACCACAGCACCACGGGTTCCTTTAACACAGCCAGTGAGTGGTAATACTTAGACGACGGCTCAATCGTCAATATGGACTGAAAAGGCCTTCCAAGACAGACTATCAACACATCCAATTGTCCATCCCAACTCTCCGTTTCTGATCCTGTCTCAATACATCGACAGCGAGTTCACATATAACAAGCCTGCATACAACAATATTCACTTAGTCCCGAGGAAGAAACTAGGATAAAAAGGAAAATTCGGAGCAAAAAGAAAAGACGTCCCAGTATTATATTTGTCTTCCCAAGTAGGAGGCTCCAACTCAGGTGTTGAGAGAGATAGATGTCTGCCTGTGTCGAGAGAGAGAGAGCGAGCCCGTAATCACATGCCAACAAATGAAAGCTGACAAAAAGAACCCATCCCTCCCTCTCCACTCACATCATCAAGGGAATTTCCACTTTGTGGAGAGGAGGAGGTGAGAAGCTTTCCGGGGGGCGCAACAGTCACAGTTAGAGATGGAAAGTGGGGAGGAGAGTGGGTTAAAAAGTGTTAAAAACAATGGACAATATGGGAATTGAACCCATGACCTTTCACATTGGCAATTGAATGCGAAGCGAAAATCATACCCCTAGACCAATTGCCCCTTAGAAGTTGTTAGAAGAATTGTCGAAAGCTAGCTTCTTGATTGGCAAGACGAAATGCGAGTGGTGTTACCGTGCCGAGGAAGTGGGGAAGCGATGAGGACCATGTCACTGCGGGAGAGACAGCGAGGTTGTGCAACTTATCAGTCCGTAAGACATTGCTAATAATTTTACGTTTTACACAGATATCTTCAGCACCATCCCCAAGACCTATTGCGTATCGGTGACTCCCGCCGGATTGTTTGACCGCCCACATGCCGCCCCTCCCGCCACACAAGGTCAGTTTAAGATTTCAGGGGCCATCTCTCAACCCTAACCCAATTTGATCCCCTTTGTCCCGTGACATTCCGCCATACACGCCATCTTGACCTCGCAATCATCGCTACATCCGTAATTGCACGCAGGGAAGGCAGCTTCTATTTTCCACCGGGCAATCGAAAATGGCGTGAGCTAGAAGAGATCAGCGTCTTCTTTACTTTTATCGGCAAGACCCTGGATCTTCCACCGCATTCGTCTCTTTTAGGTTTTTCCACATTCTAAGACTAACAGGGGACCTCTCGCTAGTGAATGGGGGTGAATCTAAAGCCCACGTGCAGGTGGGACTGTGTGATTTCTTTTCCTCGCTGGGTACGGAGTTTGGTCCGATCCACTTGGGGACCTGGTCGAGATCCATCAGCGAGATAAGATGGAACAGCCGTGTGTGGTGCCATGTGTGTGCCATGTGGGAAGTGGCTACCTGCTTTTGGGGATGAGATCGTGGCATGTGGGGAGTGAAATGGCGACGGGAAAAAGCTTGACTTGATGTTGATCGATGGATTGCGGATGGGGATTCTTGAAGACGAAGGCGGGATGAGTGGGTGGATTGAAGAAATCGAATCACAGCACGATGAAGAGCAAACATAAACAGTTCATTGAGCGAACTACCACAGGTTGAATGATGAATCGAAATGGAATTGACGGCCGTTATTCTGATCAAATGGAACGCTAACGAGGACGGTCGTTACATGACATTACTATATACTAAACACAAAATTGATGATATGTATTACTTTCATTAGGTTATCCTCCTCTGTCATCCCTCCGCAG
The DNA here is from genome assembly GCF_035222375.1 of Podospora pseudocomata. NCBI lineage: Eukaryota > Fungi > Ascomycota > Sordariomycetes > Sordariales > Podosporaceae > Podospora > Podospora pseudocomata. Next base: position 1,495,070 of record NC_085889.1, on the reverse strand, counting down.
CATCCTAAGCAGCAGGGCCGTAGAAGTTGAAACGACGTCTAGAGTCGTACTTGTCCTTCAACTGCAAAAGCTTGGCGCTTCTCCAGCTCTCGTGGCCGTACATCTCCTCCTTGGTCTCATCACCATAGGCATAGTTGAGGTAAATGTGCTTCTGGCTGCGGCCGCTGCCAGCGTGCAGGATGTTGCGAAGCTGGTTGCCAAAGGCCTGGGCCTGGGCATCAAGAGCGGCATTGCCAGGAGTGTACTGCACAAGAGGAGCAGTGAGGAGGTTGTCCTCGCGGAAAGCATAGGCGGTGGAGGCGGTATCGACAGCCTTGACACCCTGCATGGAGTAACCCTCGAACATGAAGAGGGAGTTGGCGAAGGGGGACGAGGAGTTGGTGCCCTCCTTGAAGGCCTCGTAGACCTCGGCCATGGCGGAGGGGTTGTACTCGGGGAGGTACAGAGGGAAGCGGGGGTTGGCAGCACCGGTCTTCTGGCACGGGGGTCCATCGAGGGAGATGCCGACCCAGCTGGAGACATCCTTGTAGGTACCAGTGTTGTTGGTGACAGAGATGGGGCCGAGAGCAATGAAGGGGGCGGTGTAGGCAGTGTCGACAGCAGTGACACCCTCCTGGATGATGTAAAACTCAACAACGGGGCCGGTGGGGTCAATGGGGGGAATGTTCATCCAGTACGACCAGTTGATGATGTCAACAGGCTGGGTGCCGTTCTGGAGGAGGTAGTCGTTGGCGGCCTGGTAGAGAGCCTCGACCTTGTCACCAGTGTACATCAAGGTGGTGATGGCCCAGTTGGTGTGGACAATGGGGAAGATCTTGATGGTGACAGAAGTGACGATACCAAAGTTGTGGCCAGCGCCCTTGAGGGCCCACCACAGGTCAGAGTTGGAGTTGATGGTGCGGAGCTGGCCATCGGCAGTGACGATCTTGGCCGAGACAAACTGATCAGCAATGAGGCCGTGGTGGCCTTGCAGCCATCCGTGGCCGCCGCCGAGAGCGGGACCCATGTAGCTGACGCACTCGCAGGTACCGGTCACGGCCTGCTTGCCAGCAGCCCAAAGGTGGTCGATGAGGACCTTGGAGTTGGTGCCACCGAGGACAGTAGCAGTCTGCCCATTGCCCGAGATGCTGACACCTGACAACTTCTTCAGGTCGATGGAAATACCCCAGTTCATCTGGCCCAAGGTGGTAATGGCACCATGGCGGCCGTTGTAGGCCAAGAAGGGAACATTGCAGTTGTTGGCAATGCGCACCTGGCGATCAAGTTAGCATTTGTGGGAGAATATTGCTTGCGGCGAGGAAGACCTACAAGCTTCATCACATCCTGCTCAGTCTCGGGGGCGACGCTAATGTCAACGTAGGGAACACCCCCGCCCACGTTGGACCATCTCTCGGTGGCGGCGTCAAACTCGGTGGTGTTGGGATAACGAATCTCGGTTCCGGGGGACAGTTGACGGGCAAGACGCCAAAAGTCAGCAATGTTGCATCCCGGAGCGCGGGACAAGGTGTCCACGGCGTACTCGATGGGAGTAGGCGCGAAGTCTGGGTCCTCCTGCTCCGGGAGCTGGGCAGAAGCCACGGACCACGAGGCCGCGGCGACAAGAGTGCTTTTGAGCCAGCGCATTGTGATTTGATGCGACGGATGGGGTGGCCGAGGACTGGACGGGGCTGGAGAGAGAGGAACCGAGAGTGTTGCCCTGCAAAAAGCAACGCCGAAAAAGCCTCCACGAGAACGTGCGGTGCCGCGGTGTTATATGTGTGAGCGGGCGGTCCAAGCCGTCGGGTCCAATCGCTGTTTGTTTATTGGACCCAAGCCCCCGGAACCAAATAGCCTGTTGCATTGATGCGCGCCACTCCTTCTCGGCCGCGAGGCCTTACCCCTTCCATCTCTGCCGGCAGAAGGACTATTGTCAAAGTCGCATCATCTTGGCGACAGGCACCCCATTCCCAGTTGCCCACCAAGCCATTGCCGAATGTTTGGCAAAAACCCCGAGTGTTTCTGTTAGCTGGCGTTAGTTCTGCTGGGACGGGAATAGGCGGCCGGACGGCGGTGCTGTTAGAGGGAGACTGGTCTTTGATTTCATTTGAAGAGCGGTGGAGTCTGGAGTCTGGTCCAAATTACTAAACACCAACCCCATCCACTAGCCGAGCCGGGGATTGTTCCGAGGGTCGGTCTAGTGTCCCATTCTAGTCCATACCGTCCGCATAGAAGCTCCACCTCCTCCTCCACCTCCTCGTACAACAGAACGCCGACCACGGTGTTTCTCGTGGATAATCTGGTAATGAGTGCGGGGGCAATCAATAACGGTTGGATTCCATCGACCGATGCTGACTTTGAAATCCCTCAACGGCTATCGCACGGATAGTGAGAGCCGGTCAAGTCGAGATATTCCCAAGTGCTTCGCTGAAGTTGTTAGGTGGAGAGGCACGGGTAAGGGCAAGGGTGTGTACATACTGTAAATGCCGCCTGAACTCTCGGAGCAACCTGACACTTCAGCTTCACTAGTGATGGAACCCAACACTTCGTAAGTCGCCCCTGAAAATGCAACAGTGGACATCGGCGTGGGGGCTTGGGTCTTCCAAGACTGCTAACCCATGCAGCTAAACAATTCCAGCTTTGCCGGCGACAAGTTCTGACCGACCCAACTGCCGCCATTGGTCCCAAGAGTTGCGAGGTTGCATCCCAGAGGGGTGCTTATCGGCCAGACTGACCCGTGGGTGTTCCAGGAAAGTTCCGTCTGCCAATGTGCATGAAAAACATATATTTCACCAAGTAAAAAAGCAAACAAGAGGCATGCACGTCACCCCTTAGACCCCCTACGCCTTTTATCGTGGCATGAAGCCTCGTCTCCGATGGGTTCCTCAGCTGCCGAAAGGGTGACCTTGTTGATCCATTCCATGTGCAGATAGCTAGTCAATGTTTCCCCCGATGTACAAATCCGTGATGGGTCCCATGTCTTCCTGAACTGTGATCTTCTTGTCTTTTCGCCTTTTTCGTTTTTTACCTTCGGGTCTCAACATCCGGGCTTTTGCGATTCCCCAGATTCCACAGATAGCCGAATCGCCGGTCCCTGATATCGAGACCCAATGGCAGACGCAGGCCCACCATCTCCCGAGGCCATCGCGGCGGCGGTGGCCGCTGCGCGGACATTCAACATCACTCTCTGGACGCTGTATGCGATAGGCGTATGCACTACGGCTCTGCGTACGTACTCTCGCTTTGACCAGGTTGGCTTCTCCAACTTTGAAACAGACGACTACCTTGTGTGGGTGGCAGTTGTAGGTCACCTCCCAACATGAACCCAACATCAGCTACGTCTTGATACTGATCATCGCTGCCCAACACCAGCTTCTCTACACCCTCCAAGCATGTCTGGGCTACCAAATCGGCAACCTTGCCCAAGGCCTGGCAAACAACGGCATGACGGATGAGCAGCGGATGTCGCTGCTTCCCAGTGACCCAGAATGGGACAGGAGAGTCATCGGTTCCAAGGTCCAGGTGATGGGATGGACCTCCTACTCGACCCTGATGCTGGTCCTCAAGCTGGCCATGTTGTTCTTCTACCTGCGGTTGACGGTATGCCTCCCTTCTTCACCCAGGTTGCTCGCCTGGGTACGAACGACGATTGCTGACTCTGTCTAGAACGGCCTCGGTCGTCGTTACCGCATGCGCGTGCACGCTGGGTTCGTGCTCATCATCGCCGGCTGGCTCGCCTCCGTCCTGGCCGTCTTCGTCGGCTGCATGCCCTTCCACAAATACTGGCAGATCAACCCCAACCCAGGCAACAGTTGCCAGCCCGCCATCGCCGGTCCCATCGTCTGGGCTTCCTTCGCCGCGAACGTCACATCCGACATCTACCTTATTATCATTCCCCTTCCTCTTCTCTGGGGTTCCCGCCTCCGTCTGGTCGAGAAGATCGGTTCCACCCTCGTTCTGAGCGCCGGCATCTTTGTCCTCGTTTGCGCCACTTTGAAGACCATCTTTGTCATCACTGTGAGTCCCCCAATGTGTCATGTGTAGTCCCCACCACTAACCCACCCCCAGGACGACGTCAACGGCGCCGAGCTCGCCGGCGCATGGGGCACCCGCGAAGCCTTCGTCGCCGTCGTAACCACCAACCTCCCCATGGTCTTCCCCCTCTTCAAATCCTGGCTCAGACCCCTCTTCGGCTCCACCTCGCAGCGCACCACCGACAACAAGTACAAGACCCCGGAGGGCTTCCGCTCCATCGGCGGCGGCGGCGGCGGCTCCAACTCGCACTCCCAGTTCAGGAGGGGCAACGGGAACACCTCGAATATTTTGACCAATGTCACCTTTACCGAGAGCGAGGAGAGGATCGTGAATGAGATCAAGATGCAGAACATGAAGACTGATGTTTCGGGGGGCGCGAGGAGTATGCATACCAAGGAGGCGGACCACAAGGGGATTGTGGTGTTGACCGAGTTTGATGTGAGTGAGGATGCGAGGAGTGTGCAGAATAGTGAGGCGCCGGCGCCGGCGAAGCCGAAGGAGACTTGGTGATGAAGGGGTGCATCATGGTACCCTGATCTACCTTGTACTTGATGGGCTTGAGGGGGAAACATGGTTTGAGGAGGGGAGGGGGGATGATGGTTTTCTTTTGTCGGTTTTCTTTGTCTTTTCTCCTTCATGCCCTTTTCTCTTCACTTCGTTAAACATATTTTCCCTTGAACACACTTTGGAGACGGAGGAGGACGGGATACGTATACGGCGGGTGGTGGTTTGGATGGCTTGCGGTGTTTTCTCAATTTGGATGGATATATCCCCTTGATGCTGTTGCGGTGTTGTGGAAAGATTATCACGACCATCATGTCTCTCTTTTTTTTGAGGATGTGAACTTTTTATCTTGTTTCGATATCCTCCAATTACCTATATGTAGTTGTCCGTCAAATGTTATGTCTTTGTAGTCTACATGTAGTTGCCATTTGTGGTAGCTCGTATCTTCAGGGGTCAGGCGGGTGGCTGCATGGAACTTGTTTAAAAACCATGCTGGGAGAAACGGATTTCGGCATTGACGATGGTGGTGTTTTCTTGGTTGGGCTGCCATGCCAAGCTGCTGCGGACCTGCTGCGATGCTTGGGTCACCTGCTGATTGGCAAGTCATACGATAGCGCTGTGTAGTGTTGAGGCGCAGTCTGTCACCAGAACGTGAGGCAGAAAGTAGAAGATGACATCAAAAGCTGTTGATTCCCTCACATGTCGCTGCTGAACGAATGTCTGTCCTGCACACCACATCTTTCTGACATTAGGCCTCTGTTGGCGCCGCATTACAAGATGCTTTTCCGCAACCTACGGGCAATCCAGCTGCTTGTAGCCCTACTTGCCCTGGTGCAATCAGGATGCTGCCAGGACACCACCGAGATCCTCGTCGAAAAGCTTCAATGGACTGCTCCACGAAAAGAACTGACCGCACATTTTCTCGAAAACACCAACGGGCCATGGGAGCAGCTCTCGACCCTGTTGGGGACTTACGATTTGTCCAACATTACAAAAGACCAGATTATCTTGCCAATGTATCCCTCACCGTGGACCAACATCTCAACAATCTGGTGGACTAGAGTTGTTGACTACCAGAAGATGGAAGAGTTTTACCGAGAGAATCGCTGGGTAACAGGTTACGTTGCCTCAAGTTGGGATCCTTCCATCCAAGCGGGTGCCAGGCTGCCGGACTGGGATCTATCTATGCCATACGGCAACGGCAACCTTACAGAATTCCTCCACGTCAAAACCCCTCTTATTGCCCTCAACCACTCCAAGCTGTACCTAGAAGCCGAGATTGCCATCGAGTTTACACACGGAGATATGCTTGCTCTTGCGCCCCCTGGAGATGGAGAACCTGGTTCGCGCAGCATTATCCAGCAGGTCAAAGACGCCGGCCGAATCCGCAGCAACTCCTTTGGACTGTACGTGGGACGACCGGACTGGAAGTTGCCCGGCAAGATGTTCCTGGGAGGATATGACAGTAACCGGATAAAGGGGGACTTTCTCATGTTCGACACCATGGACCAGCCCGAGTTCGTCCATCAGGGCTATCTTCCGCGATTGTACCTGAGTGACGTAACATTGGGCTCCTTTGAGAAATCTCGAGACGGGTTTGCCTTTGACTGGGCCACCCGCGAGAGCCCCAACCGGACCATCATGGGCGAGATATCCGAGTCCAGTCGAATGACCAATTTGAGTCTCTTGCAACTTCCCCGACCGGCAGCACCCGAGAGGAGGCAATTTTTTGAAGTCGAAGGGCACATACCTGGCGCTGCGTTGGTTGTGCCGGACCCGACGATACCCCACATATACCTGCCCCCGAACACCTGCGACAACGCGGCGAAGGATCTTCCGATTCACTGGGATGACAGGCTCAAGCTTTGGCTGTGGGACACGTCCGACCCCGGGTATAAACGCCTCATGAAGGCTCCGGCATATATGGGGTTTACCTTGCAGAACGCGTTCAGTCCCGGATCTGTCAAGGTCAAATCGCTCACGATCCAGGTACCCCTGTGGCTTCTCGACATCGAAATGGACACCCGGCTCAATGGCATTGACGCGAAACTTCGGTACTTCCCCTGCAAGTCAGCAGAAGCTTGGGAGGGCTACTATAAGCTAGGCCGCGCCTTTCTTCAGTCTGCCTTTCTCGGCGTCAACTACGACGACAATTTGTTTTACATGGCGCAGACAATTGGTCCCGACGTATTTGACCCCAAGGAGAGGTTAATAAGTTTCCGCCCTGAATTTCAGGAGCATGCCGGGAAGCACGACAGGGACGCGGAGTGGATTCAGTATTGGGCCAGCTACTGGAATCGCGATGACGATGACCGAGGATCTGGGTCGAACTGGAATCGCGATGACGATGACCGAGGATCTGGGTCGACAGGTTCAGGAGGTCCAACTGGCCCCACAGGAGTGTCGGGCAGCTCCTCGGACAGTGGTAGGAGGGAGATGACTGGGCCCATCCTTGGGATCGTGGCGGGCTGTCTGGTGGTGATCACGGTGGGGTGCGCGTTTTATGTGCGGCATAAACGGAGAGCGAAGCTCGCGGAGCTGGATCGGGAGCTTATACGATCTGAGAATGGGACAGCTGGTGGCCGAGATTCACGGCCAGCTGCTGCTACGGCTTCACGGCCAGTTGCTACTACGGCCTCACCGCCAGCGGCGGCTCCGACTTCGAACAGAGTGGCGACACCACCTGTGTACAAGGAAGAGCCAGACGAGGCTCCTCCTCCATATAGGCCATGATCAACAAGATCGAACGGGGTTTCGGTGTTTACTGAGTTGTATATAGAAGATTGTATGTGCTTAGAGATTGCTGAAATGTATATACCATTGCTAAGCAGATATGCAGTTATCGTGTAATTCCCACCAATAACATTAGGCCTCGCCCAGCCTTGTGTATCGCGAAACGCCCGGCAAAGTGCCTTCCTGCGCACCGCCACCTTCAGGGGTAAGTGCGGGATTCGTCAAACTGTTGTCCCGGTTCAAGCAGGAGCCTATCAGTCGAGTGCCTTCCATTACATGTTCTAGCGTCACGCAACCTTTGCTGCCTGGGCAGTCCAGACGTGATGCGTCTCCTCAACACAGAGACGCTCAATCTTGAGACCTTTTACGATAAAATTCCTGTTTACGCTATCATTTCACACACGTGGGAAAGTGACGAGGTGCTGTTCCAGGACATTAAGAATGGGACCGCAGAGAGGAGAGACGGGTTTGCCAAGGTGAAGGGAGCGGTTGGACAAGCTGTCAAGGATGGATTCAAGTACACTGTGAGTACATACCCTCTCAACGACTGTCAATACTGGTCGTTAACATCATGTCATGGTGGATTGACACTTGTTGCATCGACAAATCAAGCTCGGCCGAGCTCTCAGAGGCCATCAACTCCATGTTTCGGTGGTATCGCGAAGCTCAGGTCTGCTATGCCTACCTGAGCGACGTCAATCACGACGATGACCACCGTGCCAAAGAGAGTGGCTTCGGGCTTTCTCGATGGTTCACCCGTGGTTGGACGCTTCAAGAACTTATCGCTCCTCCAGTCGTATACTTCTTTGCTTCAGACTGGCAAGAGATAGGTTCAAGGCACGGCCTCCTGGAACTTATTGTCGATATTACGCGCATCCACCACGGGTTTTTCATCTCCGGAAACCTATCCATATTTCAGCGCTGCTCAGAAGATGTCTTGAGCGGCTGAACGAATCACCACCCGCATCGAAGGCATGGCATATTGTCTTTTGGGTATCTTTGACATCAACATGCTACTCTTATACGGAGAGGGCCACCGGGCCTTTCAGAGACTTCAAGAAGAGATTCTCAAAGATATTGAAGATGATTCCATATTCTACTACGGCGGAATCGAAAGATCCATCCTGGCTTACGAACCCAGGAACTTTAAAAACAGCAGCAACGTGGTTGCTGGCAGCTGGCCGTACAGCTCGCAGAACCTCAAGGGCATCGTGGCCCGAAATATCTCAGTGAACAAAAAGCGAATCGAAATGACCGTTATGGCATTTCGAGACCCTTCAGGTGACTCTAACATACTTACGGTGTTGCTCAACTGTGCAGCCGCAAGTGATGTGGGTAGGGCTAGTTCGTGCTTGGATTTCATGGAGATATCTCCAGGAATCCTCACCAGCTTTTATCAAGAAGGACTTGATCGGTGGGAACAAAGAGCGACAGCCACAATGCAGCTCATGCATGAGGCTCTTCCCATGGCGATTACCTTGGTACGAAACGGCGTCGGTTTCAGCTCCGAGTCAAATTGGGAAACCGGGCTGAGATTGACGCCGAATTTGTCCCATATGATTACGATCAAGGGCCTGATCCAATCGTCCACCATCTTTATCATAGCTGATGTCAGTGTGCCGCGAGACTTTTTTGGTCGGTGGGATCAGAATGGCGACGAGGCTCGCTGGTATCTTTCGGTTAGTCCTTGGCTGGACGGCCTAAAGCCCTTTTCATTGCTGTATTCTAATGAGCAAGGGAAATCCTTCATGCTTGTTGTGATCCCAAGTGTGGCTCACATAGAAACACGGCTTTACACTAATATCCCCTCATGGAAGGGCAGAGACTAGTTGGAGTTTACAACGGATGTGGAGCGTACGCTCCCAATCGAAACCTGTCCGAGGGGTGATTGCCCACGTGGCACATGTATGGCCTGTCCCAGACAAATGCTTGATGACCACTCAGATGTCATGATCGAGCTGTCGAGTAGGAAAAGGGCAGACGGGTGGTGGGTCTTTATTTCTTCCAGACCTACGGACTAGGGGGGTCAAAGGGAATGCTTGGTTCAATACACAGGATAAATAGCTTTGATTGAGGATACAGCTAGAACTACAGATTCTCACGAGGCAAGAACATCCCGCTGTCTTGCTTGCTTTCCAACTGCATCACCCCCAATGCTCCCTGTAACATGACCTTAGGCAGTCCACTCCACCTCAACAGCACGCTTCTCAGCCTCCAATCCAGTCAAAGCAAAATCACCGGCAAGCGAAACCTCGTTGCGAGCCTCCAAGACATCCAAAACGTCGCGCTTGAGGGCTCCGTACTGCCAGTAGCACCAGTTGAGGCAGGCAGTCTGTCCAGCAGGAGATCCGACAGCCAGGGCAAGGGCCCAGCACCCAGCACGGAGCCGAGCATCTCTGAGACCGCGACAAAAACGGTTGACGGCTTCCTCGCCACCGCGGCAGGCAGCCTGGCACTGGGCCAGCTGGGCTGAGGCGCCGATGGCGAACGCGACGGGGATAGCGATGACGGTGGAGACCTTCATTTTCTGGGGGATAGGAGTCAGTATTGAGCCAGAGGAATAAATATGGGGCGAAGAACTTACCGGTGAGAGGTCTTGTAAGTGTACCTAATCTGAGTTGTACTTGGTTGTGTTGCTTGATTGTAGTCTGAAGCTGATAAAGAACTTCCTCTCTAAATCGATGAGGACATCACAGGGTTTATATACACCATTTCTACCCCTTCACCCCTTCATTCACCTCATCGTCCTCAGTCCCGTTCTCGTACTCGGTCACAGCCCGAGTCAAGATCTCCCAACCCCTCAACTCCCGGCTCAACATCCATCCGCCCCATCCCGCCGTGAAAGCCCAAAGTCATTATGTCACAATCTTTTCTTTTTCCAAACTGTTTTCTCAAAACACCAAGATATGCCTACATCAACGCGGAAGCTCAGTCGTCTATTGCGGTTGAGTGATTGGTGCCCTCTCTGCCCATTCGCTAAACCTTACCCAGCTCAGGTGCCGCCTAATATCGACGATGATCTGCCCAGCCCCAGGACTGCGGCTGAGTCTGGGGCGAGATGCTCAACGACGTGGTACCGAAAGAGGGGATCTGCGTCTTTGTGTCATGTTAAAACGGGGAAGGATGTGAGACACAAGTAAGCAATTACCTGATGAGTAGAGATAGATTGGTGATGGCTGGATTGGGTCACCGGTGCGAGAGGTTATGACGATGCAGAGGTGGAAGGGGTAGTGGGTAGCGAGAGATCGAGATCGATAGACCCGGAAGGTGCATGGAGGGCTCTAGACTTATGGTTGATGATGAAGATCGATGTAGAGTTCAATCTGGTACCGTGTTGTCGCCAAGGTCAAAGACGCAGGGCTGGACAGTTAGATCAACATACTCCGGTCCGACGTTTTGAAGAGCACATTTACAGTCCGTTCCCGTCTCTTGTGCATCTGTGTAACGATACTGGTCCAATGATACAACTTGCCATACATGAGGTGCTACAACATAGGTAGGAAACTAAATGCCAAGTTACAAACACTTCCAGGGCTAAGTTCAACCACCCAACTCCTCTGCACGATTCACCTTGCCGCCCTGCCCTCTTCCCATCATCATCTCAAGTTGACTCCCCAACAGCAACATCCCAACAAGAGGGATGAACTAAGCAACAATAATCTTATGCTCATCATCATCCTCATCAAAGTCATTGTAATCCCACCCTGTCCCCACCTCACTCGTCAACACGACCAACCCCTCCCTCTTATACCAACAGGTACCCCCCTGAATCACCCTCGTCAACGCCATCCCCAACCCCCAAGCTCCAAGCCCCCCCTCCGGCCTCAGCGTGAAGAGCAGCAAGATGCTAATCTCCCTCAAATCCATCGGCGCATCCAGCATGGCATACCCAACCCTAAGCCCATCTACCTCCACAGGCGTAACATTTCCCCCATCCGCCCTCCCAACCCAGTCATAATCCTCCTCCCCCACCACCGTCCCACACTTTCCCTCGACCACCTCCCCAGCAAGCACCACCCGTCTCTGCACATCCCGTTTTGAAGGCCAAGCCCAGCCAGAACGAACAAACTTGACAAGAGCATGCTGCACATCCCCCCTCGGCCAGAAGGACACCGGACCGTTGGCCCGAGCAGCCCACGACCAAGACGGCGCGCAGTCTGCCTCGTGCCTTGTGGTGGAGAGACTGTCCTCCCGAGCGGGGGTTTTGTTCCTGTACCAGGCCAGACAGTAGGGAATGTCCTCCTTCCAGAGGCCGGCGAGGTGGTGCCAGCCTGTGTGTCGGGCTATGACGGAGGCGACCCCGATTATGGCAGGGAGCTGGTCTTCTCGGTTGGAGAAGCTGCGGGTGGTGTAGTTGCGCACGGCGGAGTACCAGGCTGAGGCGAATCGTTGATCATACTTTGGGCGGGGCCCAGGAGGGAGGGAGGCGGTGGTGCGGATCCAGGAGTGGAGGTTGGTGGTGGAGGTGGTGACTTCGTGGGTGTCGTTGGGGTCGGGGGTTGATGGGTAAGGCTGGGAGGACACGGAGACGGGGAGGGAGGAGGCGGTTTCTTGGGTGCACCGCCAGGTGGTGTGGGTTGGGCCGAATTCTACTGTGCGGCGGGAGAGGAGTTGTTCTTGGAAGGTCCAGAGGCGGGTGTCGAGGATGGAGGGGGTTGGTTCGAGTTGGCGGGAGATGATCACCGGGTGTGGTTGCCCGTCGATGGTGGTGCGGATAAGGAAGGGTTGGGGTGGGGGTTGCTGATGAGAGAACAAGGAAGAAGTCTTCGCTCGTCCGGTGCCGGCGCCGATCGTGAGGTCGGCGTTTTGGAAGATGTACCCCATGTTGGCGATTTGGGCTTCGAGGTCGAGGGTGTCGTCTTGGATGTTGCACCAAGCATCGACCCAGATGTAGCGGTACCCGAGCCGGCGGGCGATTTGGACGGTGTCCCTGTACACGGCAGGCAGTGTCTCTGAGCCGAGGACGGCTGCCAACCCTTGGGTGTGCTTGCGGCTGTGGATATTGCTCTGAAGAGTGGGCTTTTGAAGCTTCTTGCCATCTGGAGTGATGTCACCCCATGTGTAACTCAGAGCAACATACTCTAGCGTCTCTTCAGCGTTGTCTTCAATCTTCTCGTCAATGATGTCAACCAGTCTGAAGGGGGCCTTGAACTTGAACCGGACGTTCTTGGGGTCTTCGATCAAGCGATTGTTGCAATGATCGTGAGTCTCCTTGCATGTTTTCTGCCAGGTGCTCAAATAGTCGAGCAAAACAGAGTGGTCAGTCTCAGGAGATAGGTACGCCTTGATCAGGTCAGCCAGATTCTCATCCTCCACAGGGACTGTGTGTGAGATTGTTAGCGATCCATCCGAGATACAAAATTTTGTTGAGATTTTGAGCCATGCTTACCATATGACATGAAGGAGAGATAGGCCTCCTTTTCCTCCGACCTGACCTTCACCCGGCCAACAAATCCGAGACCACTATCCCGCTGCCCTGGTGCGACCCACGTCTCAACAAGGATCTTTTCACCCAGCAAGCTCCCATCTACCGGCGAAGCCAAAGACTCATGAATCAATGAGCACATGTGACAACCAGCTCGAATCGATTCAAGAAGCTCATGAACTGTGCGACTGTCAGGTGGCGAAGCATCGGAAGGACGTGATCCAGTGTGGAATTGGTGACCTTGGCACCGTCTGCATAACGAAGCAAAGGAGGCGGCCTCATTCCCACCGCCACTGAAGAGAATAAAATCCGCCAAAATGTTGCCCATGCGGCTCTCGGGCGCGACCCCGAATCTCTCCACAATGAGCTGAACCAAATCCTGCGGCGAAGGCTCTTCAGGTGCAGGCTTAGCAAAGCTTACCCGTCTGGACTCACGTCCTGGTTCCGCAGGAGGATAAATGGGTTTGACAGAAGGGTCCAGGACCTCCTCGACAGTATCTTTCTTTGAAGGCCTCTTCCCTTGCTCAGTAGACTGGCCCAAATCTCGAGCAACTCGGGCCATGATGTTCTGCGCAGCAAGGCCAAAAATGTCCCGGGTCACTGGCTGCAAGTGGATAATCCCATTGGCAAGTGGTCTTCCAATGGCGCGATCGAGCGCCTTAGCGACCTTGTACATGGCAGGGGCGATGACCTTGTGGAAGAATGATGGGCGAAGGTGTCGTAGAATAGGGAGAGCAGCGTTCTTGTATAGGGGTTTGGCAATCTTCCGGAAAGCCCAAGAGTGTATCTTGTCGATGACAGCGGTGCCCTTGCGGATGACGGGGGAGGACACAACAACGATCGGGAAGGCAATGGCTTGGGCGGCGGAGACGACATGGGTGGGAATTGAGATGACTGAGTAGGTGATGGCGCGTGAGGCCTCGTTCATGCGGCGCACGATCTTCTTGGTGACATGTCGAACAACGGGGGCTGCTACCGTCTCGGCCACAGCGGACACTGCGCTCTTGCATGCTTTCTTGCACTTGCGCAAGACTCTGCTGAAGTAGCCCATTTTGTTGGTAGAGGTGGTAGTTCAGCAGGAGGTTTGTGATTGATGTAAAGTGAGAATGAGTAAGGCAGTATGATGCAAGGCTCTCCCAAAGGTTGGTGCTACTAGAAGCAAGTCTAAAAGGTCCTTTTGTCAACTGACAGGTCATTATATCAGGGGTAGATAGCAAAGCAGAGCCTCTAGAATTACACTCTTCTTTCAACCCTTGAACGGCCAGGCCGGCGTCCTAGGGCAGCCATTCTCAAGAAATTAGGCATCCAGCATAGAGTAAACGTCAACAACTCTTCGAATCCTCCACCCTACAGATGGTCACGAGCATGCGAAAAAGAAGAAAAAACAAGGCACAGTCTTCACTGGTCCCAAAGTTTTGGGTTCATAGTCTCTGACAGCATTTCTTGCAGCGCCACGGGTATCAAGAGTTTTCCAATCATCGATACCCTACGGTACGCACAGAAGTGCATCTTTGAGAGTGATTTATAGCCAAATGACGCTAGCCGTGAGCCAGCCTGTAGAAAAACTGTCATATGTGTCGTCCTGTCTTGGCAAGAGTGTGTAACAGTCCCTGCAGCACATGACCTCGTGCTGCATGACCCTTGTCGTAGGTCTACGGGTTATTCTCATAGGAGCCTGACAGCATGCACATGCAGGTGCTGCGGGATGAAGCGCGCATAGCGCACAAGAACAGCGCTGCCCAACGTTCCAGGTTATCAGGGTAGAGGCATTTTATTCCAGAATCAAGACAACAATGTTGCCGTCGTGGCAGGAGTCTATTGGGACCGTGGCATTGAATAGATATGTGAATTATTATGCATGTCTTGAATGCTTCACCGAGCAGAGCCTCAGCTATGCTAGAACTTGAACATCAACATGGTTTAGGAATTGCACCGCAAACCCTAACCCCAAAGACGCAACAACTGGTGAGTTGAGTTAAACCTCTTTTTCCAATACTTTGGTGCTCCAAAGCAAAAGGAAGTCAACCTCGGGATCATGGGTGGGTATAACGCATGCCCGAACCGTATGTTGAAGGCATGTTGCTTGAAGTTACGCTTAACCTGACATGAAAGAGGTGTGTTGCGTAATACCTGGCTTGTTTTGAATGTCAGCTGCTTGAATTAGGTGAACAAAAGGCAAAAGCATATGGGGAAGGGGCAAAGATAAGGTAGGTTGACTTTGATGCTGCGTCTTATCTCGTGAGAAATAAAGTTTCAAAGTCCCATCCGGACTCCCGGCTTTCTCTGATCAAGACTGAAACAAATTCCATCTCTTTGAGTGAGCGGTAAGGCACCTACCTACCTACCTGCCGCTAGAGAAAAGGGTATGCTGCTGTAAGGGCCATCCAATGCTTTGTTGTTCTAATCACCAAGTGAATTATGGCGGTGGTGCGGAATTTATCAACAAGGTCAGTCGACAACTGGAAAATCCGGTGGTGGAGAAAAGAGCAATTGTGGCGACGCCTCCACGCCAGGACGTCCGAAAGATTCCAAGGTTCTTTTCGCCAGTGTGACGCGTGAAAGGTTTTCTTTTCACGCCACTGCTTGCTTCAAACTTTGGACCTGTCCCAGAGTCATCCTGCAGCATCGTCCCATCTACTCCCCCTCGCAATTGTCCCAATACCAAAACCCAAGCATCACGCACACCGTCGCCGTTGGTGTTGTAGATTCCATCCTGCCACACAAGAAAAAGCCATCCAGTCGAAAGAGCCGACATGTGCCTCTACGCCCAACACTACTACCGCTGCGGTTGCCCCCAGCCCGGTCTTGCACCTCGCCTAGTCAAAGAATGCCCGATTGGAATGGAAATCGATGCCGACCCAAATGACAATGACGGCAAACAAGAGCCAGCAGGATGCGGCATGCGAAAGATATCCCAAGAGCCCTACACTATGCCATGGATCTGCCGAAACTGCTATTACCGAAGCAGAGGTGACTACGAGATGCGCCATGGTCGCGAAGACGGCTGGGAAGGGTGGTTCGTAAAGAACTGGTACAACTCGCACGATGCCGGGAGGACACTGAGTACCTACTCCGGATCGTCCATCAACGACCCTGGGTATCTCGCGCTCGATGATGATGATGATGTGATGATGCTATCGCCAGCAGCATCGACGCCCCAGACACTGAGACAGTATCAGTCGGATTAAGCGAAGGGTCCAATCGACAAGTACAAGCCAATAAGATCATACGTCAAACGACCATCTGGTAGGCCCCTGAATGGCCCAAATCCAAGCCACTAAGACACTGACACCTGGCAGCAGCTAGATAGCTACCTCAATCAGCATCTTCGTCCTTGTACGCTGTCTTCCACGGTGCCTAACACCCTTGGTCCTCATGGTTGAGGAACAGGTGCCCAAAGCTTTGGTCCTCATGGATGAGGAGCACGGTGCCCAATCCCTTTGTTCCTCATTGATGAGGGACAAGTCGACTTGGCAATCCATTTACAATCGAGAATGAAATGCACCTAATGCGTTTCCATGCGTGCCCCGCTATATTGCGTTATGGAGAGCTTGTGCGTACTATTTTACTTCTGATGTGTATTATGCGAGAAATGAGGGGTCGGTGCTCACATGACAAGTCAAAATGAGAATGCAGAAGGCCTCAGGGGTAATTGAGGTGGCTTTATGTACCCACATATTCAGACATCCATCCCCCTTCGCAATATTTCACCAAGACCTGCAATATATTTTGCAGAAAATGATTGGAAGTTCGCCCAGGCATCCGAGGGTGTTCCATGCCGTTCCTTAACGTCTCGTCCCATCCCTGAATGAGCTTCAAAGATCGAGCTTGACAGCGAGGATGGATAGGACCTTTGCAAGGAATGTGGTGGGAACAGGAACCAAGGAGTCAAGTCTGTAACTGTGCACCCCTTTTCCCGCAAATGTTTACAGTTTATTGCCCATTTTTGAGTGTTTCCCTTTAAGCGTTGCCTTCGACATAGATAGGGACAGGACTACCCCAGTGGGACATGCCAGGCTGACTCAACCAGAAGATCAAATTGGCGTCTTACTCAACCGAGGTGCTACCACATAACAGCAGCAATCTCGACCACAGTCGGCTTTTATTCCTTCGATGTTGTGCAAAGGCTGAGAGTGCTCTGGTTATGAACAGTTATGCATGCAGGCTATACAATTACTCGGTGTGAACGGGGAATCATAAGATTTTCAAGAGACTAGGCTGGGCAGTTATCAACGTGCTGGCCCTAGGTGTTGTCAGTCTCTCACTGGTCCATTGATGAATCCCAGTGTTTGGCTACCATTGGTCAATTTGACCGCCCACCACAGGCTTCAGATGCTGGCAATGGTTGGAAGTGCGTGTCTCCAGTTGTTGCACTTCTATGCCCAGTTCCTCTCAACTTCATGTTCTCTGAGACTGCCTTTGCCCTTCATATTTCTTTTGTTCCAGTTTCCCAGCGTTGGTCTCATCTCTGCTATGTCTCATTCACCGAAACCTCCATCGCTAGCACCATCCCGCAGGTCTATTTTTCGCGAGGAATTCAGCTCGCAGCATACTCTTCCTCATCTCAATCTCGGCTTACCCGCAGCAGAGGACCACCACGGTAACAGTGCAAACACCACCAACATGGCGGCATTCCCAACTCCAAGGGAGGTTCGCCGACTAGCATCTGATCACAACTTTGTTCTCGGCGCCACTGATCCCGCCCCCAGACGGTTGGGAATCTTGCCATTCATAGGAAAGCAGCTCTCTCTTGTTGTTGCACTAATTGCTGGTATTATCTCGGTGGCTGTGGCCATTGCCTACACCGTGGCAGCAAGCAAGCAGCTGTTGCAATGTCCAGCTTGGGCGAATGATTGCCGTTCGCTTGATCTTTGGACGGCAGAAAATCTGGGTGCGATACAAGGGATTATCACAGCAGTCTATCTCATCGGTCTATCTGCCTTTGCATATGTTTGTCAAGCACTCTGCGAAGCAGCGTTATGGCCTCTGTTACACACCCAAACACTCACCATCTCGGCCCTAGGGGGTTTGCTGGCTTTTAACCATGGCAATATCATGTCGCTACCTCAAGCAGCCACAGGGATACGCTCTCTGTCTGCGGCTGTAGTCTTTGTGGTATCTTTGCTTGCGATCCTGCTTCCCCTGGCTGCCCCTCCGCTTGTAGGGTATGCATGCACGCCCATTCTGGAGGCGGTGACGATATCAAGCAACATCAGCTCGTCCGCATCTTCTTTTTTGGACAGACCCTTCACACAGACCAACCCACCCTCACCAGCCTTCATTCCAGCACTATCAGCATACAACACCTACGCCAATAACCCAGCATCTGAACCACTACCATCCTTCAGAAACTGGCTCTTTGACAGGTCAATCCTTGCCACCAGAGGTAGTTTCACCGCAAAAGCCGTCCACCTCGACACAAACATCACCTGCCACGGCCAGCAGCTGCAACAACTCCACAGGAATAATGCTCCCATTAACGCCTTCAAAACAACAACCAACTTCTCCAGCAGCCGCCACAAGCCCTCCGGGGAAGTATGGTTCACCCCCCAACCTCACCTCACGGTCTTCCTCGACGACGTCAACTTCCACTCAACCAACACAATCAACACAACAATCATCCTCGCCGCCATAAACGGCACCATCTCCGGCGGCCAAACAACCAACCTCACCCTAGGCAACATCAAATCCGTCTCAGCAATCAGCTGCTCAGTTCTCCTCTCCGTCAACGACGATGTCCTAACCATTGGCCCCGCGCCTCCTAACCCAACTCGCCCAGTATTGTCCTCCCTCTCGGACCTCAACATAACCTCCACCCTCCTCTGGCTCACCGCCTCCCCTCTCCTCGTCACCCAGGCAATGTTCTCCAACTCCACCCTCACCCGCCTCGACTCCAACAAGTGGACTATCCCCGGTCTTGAGTCCCTCCTCCACTTTTCCATAGCAGCAATGGCTACATCCCTTTTCAGCAGCTCCCCCTCTCAAACCCCAACCCATCAGCAGAAGCTTGTTTCAGTGATCGAGACCAAAAAGCTCAGCACTGAACGAGCCTTTTTGCTGCTTGTCCCCCCACTGCTGTACACCTTTTTTATTATCTTCATGGCACTGTGGGATGTAGTCATGCACAAGAAATATCAAATCCCCGTCATGAGAGGCATGCCCGTATCCGAGGTGATAAAAAGCTCCCAGACAGCTTGGATGAGGGAGCAAGCTGGGGCTGATGGGGCAAAGAGTCATTTACCCTCTCAGCTGGGGGGGTTAAGCGTGAGGTTTGGGGTTGCAGGTGGTGGAGAGGTTGGGTTTGGACCGGCAAGGGGAGCGGTGTCAGGTTTTGTGACGGGGAAAGATAAGGGGAAGGGGAGGGATGGCAGTCGGGTTCGTGTCGGGGGTAGGGTCCACACTGGACATAGCAGTGTTAGTTGGGTGGAGGAAGAGGATCGTGGTGGGAGGGATAAAGGGAGAGGGTATCGGGCGGAGGGGGGGGAGTGGCCGAGGAATAGTGATTTGTGAGACTGTGGTGGTTTTCAGCAGCAGTGCTTGTCTAGAGATGCATGGGATAGCAATGCTTGTTTAGAGACGAATGGGAAGGCTCTACAGAGATTCAAGACATATTGAACAGAATTTGGCCAAGAAATTAGTCGGAAATACTATCAGAAAGGTGCGACGATGACTTCATTGTCGCCATATGTTGGGCTGGTGACCTAGGAAAGTCACTGGCTGCGAAAATGAGGCCAAAATTGGCCAGAAAATGATAAACAAATTAGTATTACAGTAGTTGGTTGTTGGTTAAAAGGAAAACAGTAAGAAAATCCAGCCCCAAGAGCAAACCGGTGTGGGTCTGGGAAAACCCAGGCCCTTCAGTGTCCCACACCATAGTGGTAAGTGACCCCTGAGCCGCTGACTGGTGTCGACATCATAGCCTCACGCAAACTCACCAATTTATCTAACAATTCCTCAATGGACTACGCTCTCACCTAACTACCCAAATTCAATATTATCAAATGGCCAAATCACCAACCACAGTGACAACTGTCCCAACTCAATTGCGTGCCCATTATCAAGTCTTGACATGTCTTGCCACTGCATAAATATCTCAGCTGAGCCTTTGGCGCCAACGCCCAACTCCCATTCAAGTAGGTAACCAGCCGTCGCCGCAATTGCGAGACAAAGATAGCAAAAACTCAACATTGGTCATTATGGGTATATCGCAACGCTTCTAAAGTGTGTATGTATGTGCACGCCCCGGTATATACCATCCCATTCCAAATCCCTGCGCCAATAGCACCTGTGTTGCCAAATCGCTGAACCGAAAAAAAAACCAATTCCAACCCTGAACAGTAGACCAACTCTCTATCAACACCCGATATCCCCCTTCATGTAGACAGCTTAAACAGCCTGGCGACCCTGCATCTCATACCCCTGCTGAGGGGGCTGGATGACCTGCTGCGGCTGTCCAGAGTAGGGCTCGTAACCCTGACCGGCATACCCAGCCTGGTTCGCCGCTTGCTGGTCGTAAAAGGCGGGCTTCTGGTATTCTTGGGGATAGTCTTGGCCGTATCCAGTAGTTTGAGGGGCATAAGCCGTGTCAACACCAGCGGTCTGGTTGAAGGGAACAGCAGCGGGGTTGCTGGCGGGCACGTAGGTGCCGCGGTTGCCACCGGAGCCGTCACCGAGAGAGCCCTTGCGGTATTGGTGGAAGATGATGGAAGCATAGACAAGGAGACCGAGGAAGGAGAGCCTGGAACGACAGCGGTTAGCGATTGTGGGAAGAGATGGACAAGTGGGAAATAGCCTACAGGATAATAACGTTGATAACGGCGTACAGAGCGCTTGGCCTGGCGCCAATCATGGAAATAATGAAGCCGACGACGTAGAACAGCGTCTGGAAGATGTTGGTGAAGAAGAAAAACTTGGGGCCCAAGGTGCGTCTGGCGCGCTTGATGATGCTGACGAGATCGAAGATCAGACAAACGAGGATGATGACCATGGTGATGACGGAGGTGGCAATGATGGCTTCGTATGTGAGGTGGGTGTTGTACTCGTCAATAATCCGCCTTGCGTCGTCCTTGTACACCCCCAAGCCGGCAAGGAGGAGGGCGGAGATACCAATCTGGATAAGCATGATCAAGATGCGGATGATCCAGAAGGGGATGAGCACCCGCTTGAGGAATGGCGACGTGTCGCCGATGATGTATTGTTTGCTCATGATTGCGAGACCGTTGTCGTCGTCGTCGTCGTTGTCGACCGTCGTGATCGAGCGATCTCGATGTGGGGTGAGGTTGCTGGAGAGTTGACACTGGAAATCCAGCCAGATGCAAAAGTGCGTGAGTTCCACGATTGTTAAATGCGGGCAGGTGGTGGCAGTGATGCTAAAAGCCCCAACCCCTGTTGGACCCCTGTTGGGTCATCTTCCCCAAACGGGGAGTGTCGTCAGAGATGGCCAATCGCAATCAGCCAGCGGCTGCTTCAGCCACACAGCTGGGGCGAACTCAACCCGAAAAGCATCCACAGCTCAGGATCCCGGGGTCAAACGGTGCCTGTGCCTTAAACGCTTAGCTTAGGATAAATTGGGCAAGACTCCGATCTGAGGTCATCCAACAGGCCTGTGAGTAGAAGCCCTGTGGCTGGTTATCATGGATCGGTGAAGCCTCTTGCAGGTGTTTAGTTTTCCGTCGGGGAGGAGGGCTGATGTGATGGTCGAAGATCAGAAATCCTTCGCAATGGGAGCCATTGGCAGCCGTGATGCCCTGGCGGGAGCAGCCACGCGGGTTTCAGCTCCTATCCCAATGAACAACAACCTGTGAGTCCAGAAGCAATGCTGTGCTACATCACGCACAAGCCAAAAGATCACACTCCCTGGCGGGCGGACCATTCGATAGGGCAGAGACCTCCTGCAGCGCGCATCCATCGTCTCAACCACCCTTTTCTTCCGTGTCAAAGGATTTGAAGCGAAATGCTTTCAGGGTCTTGTCAGAACGGCACTGAAAATCCCGACGGTGATAATGCCAGCGCTGCACAGATGCCCCAGAAATAAATAAGCGCTAGCATTTAGGCACTGACAACAAGCATTCCCCTGGTGTTTCCTTTGCTTGGCAAGCCACCAAGCCTTCCTGACATCGTTTAATTTGTGGGTCTCATCCGGGCAATTTTTAGAACATGCCTTCTTCGCCGACGACAACCGACTCATCTTGAACTCGAAGAACAGCGAAACGGTGAGATGAACTCTGTCTTTCCATGAGCTCCTTGTTACTGGTCCGTATCCACCGTTGCTGTTCCGAAGAACAAGCAAATTGCTTGGTTACTGAGGCGACCCAACACCGAGTCAGTTGCACGATGGCCATCAACAAATACGAGGTGCCTTTTGCCTCTTTTTGCGTGGTGTCATGCTGAGTAGAGGACTCTGCTGACCACTCTCGTAGGCCTTTGACGAGATCTCTACTTTCTGAGTCGGCAATTCCAGACAGCTCCTGCAACGCTCAGCGATGGGATGACAGATACACAGCACGAAAGACATGGAACTCAGCTGGCGCATGATACAGCAGCTGGTTGCCGAGTCGTTGAAATATCCGCCGTCGAGTTCAAGCTTATAAGATGCAGAACTGGAGGATAGGGTAACAATAAACCAAGGGCGTGTGGCCCAGTGGTAAGACATCTCAGTCGCAAAAAGTTCGTTGCCTCGAAGCTGTTACAAGACAGGTGAAAGGGTTCCAATGCTCAAGTATGCTCCATGAGAAGATCCCAGGTTCGAATCCTGGTACGTCCAGTAATTTTTGCGTTTATTTGTTTTTTTTTTTGCTCGAAAGCTTCGTCAGCTGTTTGCCGGGGTAGATGACAGCTGGTTGTCTGTTGGGAAACAACAGGCCTTGGTAGGCAAGGTGGGTGTTCCCGTCATGACATGGGAAGTCGGCTGTTAACAGTAATTGCCACGGTACCCTCAATCCAGTCTGGCCACACGAGATGCCGGTGAAACGGCGCGGAAGAGGGCATCTCATGACGGCCAGCCCGCCTACCAGGTAGGTAGGTAGCAATTTCTTCGCTGCCGCAATGTGCTGATTAACTCACCGAAAGAAATGCTACCAAGTGCTGGAGGGTTGCAAAACAGCACTTGCTACAGCCCCCAAAGCACTGCATCGAACATATGAACAGCTATTTATCCGCATGTCACATGGTGGCAATACGACTACAATGAGCGTATCAAACTCCTGAGATTCTGTACCACATCAGATTTCGCTAAGGACTTTTCGGCTGTCAGTGTATTGCGTGAAGGCACAGATTTCACCGAGCTCCATATAAATCTCGGCCTTTTATCAACTGCTCTTCCTTCTGCTGAGGCAAGTCTGTCATCACTAACACCATTTACTCAATTGCCCAGAGTCAACATTAATCGACCAGTTATGTCTGAGCCTAGATCAAAGACCACGGATCACCATGAACCATCTGCAACAACTTGCCTGGATGTCCCACGTCATCTTTCCCACGTGGGAAGTCTAGACATACTCCTTCTACCGGAGAACCTTTCGGATGCCGACGAGGCTTCGGTTGCAACATGTGAATTGGAGATCACTGAGGCTCGATCGATATCAAGTAGTGATGACGAGACCCAACACGTCAAGACAGCTAACATTTTCCTCGAGGGGACAGTGACCGGGAACAGCCTCACGCATACCCCAGATATAGAACTGCAAGTCAATCTTACAGGGTCGGAGAACGATAACGGCTGTGAGAGCATTGAGGCCTGTTCTCCAGTGCAAGTGTGTGAAGAAGATATTGAGCTACAGGATTTCACAGGGCCACATAGCGGAACCGGGAGCACAGATCACCTTACTGCACCCCCAGATCTACCAGCGCCTGCAATCTCTCCCCTTGATGCGCAGCATCAGAGCCCTTCTGCCTCTAGTCCTGATGGCCAGTCACAACCCGAGAGATCTCTCCCCAACTACAAGCCAATCGCTTTGACATGGCCATTCCAGGTCTTCCTCCTGGCCATTGTTATTGGCATGTTTGCGTTTCTGGAATATCAAATCCACGACCTACCACCCCTCCGCTACAAGGCTCTTCAAATGGGTCAGCAAGAAATTGCTGACTCAAGAGATGCCCTGCTCACCACAAGCACGGTTGTCTTCTCCTCACTCAATACACTGTCTATCGAAGCCAAACCACTTCCTCGAAGCCCACTGGTGGCACCTACTCCCGCCACTCTAGTCAGACTGGAGCCAACTGTCGACGCCCGTGACAGTCCTGAGCCAACCCCGAAACTAAGGATAATGGTCCCGAGACCTCACAAGACCCTTTATCCTTCCCCTCAGCCGCCCGTGACTGCGTTCTGTGGCTGGGGTCGTCCGTATTGGAACATGTCCGAGTATCAATACTACAACCTTTGGGACACCGTCGTTCTCTCCCAGTGGTATGTAGCCCTGGAAGAATTGATCCCAGTGTTCACCACCACGGACCCTTCTTGGTGTCCATGCACGGTGAGTGCTGGGTACGAAGGAAACTGGCCCTGGGGCTGGCCCGACTGGCCAATGTGGGACACCCACGACGAAGGCTGCAAGTCGGTGATGAATGCTATTTGCTCGTTCAACTATTACAAAGTCCACACTTGGAGTCCAAAAGGGCCGTCAGGGTATCAATTTCGGACCGATCTGGCCCTGGTCTCCAGCAGAAAGGAGAGAGGCATGTATGGAATTCCCCTTTCGCACCGCGCCTTGGATCCTATGACAACTCCGCCGTCATCACATAGCGCCTTCTGGGGGTATCCCCTCACCGATTCGGACAGCAACATCATGTTTCCGCTAGAAGTACGGACAGCAAGGCTCGAGCAGCAGGACGTATTCGGCAATAAGGTGGGAGGGGATGAGATTGCGTCTTTTCCAGTGAACTACCGCTGGATGGCCAACACGCTGCTAAGCACTGAAATTTCACATGGGGTCACCCCATGCAGCACGGATATGATGGAGGTTTGGTGGTATCAGGATCCTCTGGGGACTTGTACGGGGTCACCGTCAAGTTACGCGACTGTCTGGTGGACCCTCCCGTTTGGCAAGCCAGTCACCTCCGACATATCAGAGACGCAATCGCACACTGCCATCCCGGTCTATTCCAGCCTGGGTATAGACACCTCAAACAATATACAAACCCACAGCAACGAGCCCAAGCCCTCTGGAGCCATCACAGAGCAGGAAGAGCCCTCGAAAATAACCCTCAACGTCATGACCACTACTGAGACTGTGACACCATCTCCAGGGCCCACGAGCGGTCGTGGTCCTGATGCAAAGCCGATATCGAGGACAGAAAACACCGAAAACACCGAAAACAAATCAACGCAGTCCGCGTCATCAGAAACGGAGATTCAGGGGCCAGTCACTATCTCTTCAACAAAGGGTGAAGTCACATCTACCGGTAGTGTAACTCCAGCGCGATTCGATTCAACGCCACTTGCTCCTCACTCTGAGACAACTGCCTCGGTCAGTAGCGGTTACTCCTTATCCATTCCCCAATTATTCTTCACCGCCAGCAGTCTACAAGGCGAACAGGGCCATTCTAGTGGAACGAACTTGTCTCCTCTGGTCTTTGTAAGCAACGCCGCGTCTGAACCAGATAACTCCCTATCCAAGTTGCCAATGACCATTCTCACAAAGTACGGAGATATTCTCCATCATGACGAAGTTAGCGCCACGATTGTTCGAGCCAGCAGCGTTACCTTTGACTCTGCTCTGGAGACCACACCTATGGTCTCAGCTGAAACTAGCATTTCTCAGATTCCAAAACAAGATTCCAGGACAGCGTTTGACCTCGACATTGTCTCGGTTTCGTCCGCGATCTCAGCCAAAGATCCTACCGCACACCCCTTAAGTCATTTACTATTGATCCAGGAAGAGCATACCACTAAGAAGGAGATCAACAACACCAATGAACCTATCACACTAAACACCACCTCGCAAGAAGCCTCAACGCTCACCTCTGATGCCTCTTCAACCAGCACCGACACCTCTCAACCACCTCCCATTCCACCAAACCCACCTATAGGCCCAATTCCCCCAGAAGTCCGAGGAAACTTCTTCAACCTCCGCTCAGAAACCGACTACCTCATGGCCTCCCTCATTCCAGTCCTTCTGGCAACACTCCTGGGCATCCCCGTCCAGATCGCAGTCAGTTCCCTCAATTCAATGCTTCCCTTCAGGGCACTAGGTCATGAAGCCGGAACACTGCCAGAAGACTCCCTCCATTTGCCCTCCAATAGCTGGCTAGCACCATGGATAGCATGCAGATTCCTGCACCGATTCAAAGATCCCCTCCCATTTCTCAACGTGCTCCTTGGACTCCTATCCACCATTCTTATCCCTCTATCGGCCGAGACAATCCGTCTGGAATTCACCTCGATCAACTGCAAGGTCTTCAGTCGGGTATGTGCCTTTGGGTTGAGAAAGGCTGGAATTCCCATGCGAGCCGTGGAGGGTGTGTTGGTGGCTATTGCTGTGCTTGTTATCGCGATCGGGGTTCTGCTCTCACGGTGGAAGAGTCGGGTTGCTACAGAGCCGTGGAGTATTGCTTCCATGGCTGGACTATTGTCCGATGCTGAAGTGAGGGGGTTGGTGCGGTCGTTGCCCGGGTGTACTGAAGGGGGATATCTAAGGGATGATCAGATTGCCAGTGTTTTGACAGGGAGGCGGTACCGTTTGGGGTTCCTGGGAGATGATGATTCAGAATATGGGATTGTAGTCTATCCGGCGATAGAGGACGACTCACCGATACAACCCACGGCAAAAGAACCCCCAACCCGCACACCTGTCTCTTCCACACCAAAGAAGAGATTCTGGCACATGAAACCAACCACAAAAGAGTTTCTCGCCCGGGCAACGACTCTACTCTTCGTCATCGGCCTCCTGATCCTCATCCTCTATTACGAAAACACCATCCTCGACACACCCTTCGAACGGTTCATGGACAGCCAATCCTTCGGTGTCCGGATTCTGTTCACCTCCTTCGGCACCATTGTCAGCGGATGCTGGGATTACTTCTTCTCTCGTTAGTCCACACCTTCCCCGTCTGCCATCAAAGACACATTCTAACCGCCGTCATTAGAAGTATCCCACTCCTGCATCCACCACCGCCTCTCCACCGCCCCCCAACTAGCCCGGACCTCCATCCTCCTGTCCCCTCCTTCCAACATCTTCACTGGTCTCTGGCAGTTCGCCCGCTCAAGAGATGTCCTCTTCTTCAACATCGCCTTTGCCGCCCTGCTGGCAAAGTTCACACCGATTTTGTTCTCCAGCATCCCGTTTCGGAATACCGTTACCTGGAAGATGCATGAGGCGTGTACGTGGTTGGCTGTTGCAGTACTAAGCTATATGGTGATTGTGCTTGTGGTGATGGTGTATCTTCGGTGGAAGCAGCCGCGGTGTTATTTGCCGGTGAAGACCGATACGATGGTCGGGTGTATGTACTACCTCGCCGAGTCTGAGATGTTGAGTGATTTTGAGGGGATGGGAGTGTTGGGGAGGAAGGAGAGGGATCGGTTGGTGAGTGAGATGGGGAGGTTGTATGATTTGGGAGCAGTTAAGAGGGCGGGCGAGGTGGTAAGAGGTGAGGGTGGGAGGCTGGTTGTTGACTACTTTGTCGCTAATTCTGGGGTTGAACGAAAGGGAGCGAGTTAGGGAGGCGCGCTGATTAACGCAGCCGCGTGTCTATCATCTTTTGGATGTGTGAGATGATGCTGATGGGTCGAAGGTGCAGGGACCACCCGGTGTGTCATTCAGGAACGTTTTGTGGCCAGCAAGGTCCCCGCCCCACACCTACGTCATCGTCCAACCTCAGCTTCCCAAACACTCGGTTTTCGACGTCCCCTAACATATCTCACCTGTTCAAAACACATCACTGTATTCGCAAGTCGTCTCTTTTCCACTCAGCTATACCTAGGCTCTCTCCAATTGACCAACGATAATCATGGCCGGCGTCGTAGCAGCAGCCATCGCGGCCGAGCAAGTCATCATGACAGGCGTCGAAGCCGCAGCAGCAGTCGCCATCGCAGCTCCTACCGCCCCCCTCAAAGTATCCCTCGCCCAGCTTGACAAGCCCGAAGGCGATGACGGCAACATAGCTCGCTCCAATCATTCTCTTACAGTCATCGACGACAAAGCCTACCTCTTCGGTGGCATCGATGCCTCCGGCCACCTCTGCTCTCCCACAGTGCACGCCATCTCCCTTCCCCAAGAAAAATCCCAAGCCGACCCCTTGACTTCCAAATCCACCTCCCTAGCAGACTATCCCGCTTTCCCAACAAAGGACATCTCCACAGGGGAACTCAACGTCCCCTCCGCACGCAAAAACCACGCCGCCTGCGCCAGGGGCAACCGCTACGTCTTGATCCACGGAGGTGAAGATGCCTCTGGAAATCCCATTGACGAAGGGAACGTCATCTGGGAGTGGGATTCGGAGACCCTGGCATGGACAAAACTCCGGGGTGCAACTCAGCTATACAAGAACATGGCTCCTCGCTCTGGTCACTCCCTGTTCATCGACGACAAGCAAGGTTTTCTCATCTCCGTCGGCGGTAGCAACGACGGAACGAAACGCGAGGTTTGGTTTTACGACCTGAACCAGGCAGTCTGGACGACACTGCCTGACCTTCCTTCTTCGGTCGAGCTGCTAGACGCGAGAGCCTACGCAGGGAACACGCTTTACGTCCTGGCTAAATCCCCCTCTGACCCCAACACAGTGGAGTTGCTGTCATTGTATCTCCACAACAACGCCACAGACAGGGAAAAACCCCTCCCCTGGGAAACGCATTCATTCACCGCTCCCTCTCCCCGCCCACAGCCACGGGTTGGTGGTGCGCTGGTTCCGATAACGACCGGTTATGGGAGGGAGTATCTTGTCTATATGTTCGGCCTTCCTGTCGATGAGTCACCGGCTTTCCAAGGGGATATCTGGACGTTGCAGCTCCCATCAAGGGGGGTCACGGGGGCAAAGGTGAAGGATTATGTGAGGGAGAAGCTTCCAAAGATGAGCAGTGGGGAACTGACGTGGGCGGAGGTAGAGTTGGTGGCTATGGAGCAGATGGAGAGTCAGGGGAAGGTGCACCCAGGACCGAGGGGGAGGTTTGGGTTTGGGGCGTGTTCGGGGGGGAGGGGGGTGGTGATTTGGGGTGGGGAGAATGCTAAGGGGGAGAGGGAGGGGGACGGGTGGATTTTGAGGGGGGCGGGGGGGTATGAGGATTATGATCGGAGGGAGTAAAAGATGAGTTGTCACGCGTCTTGGGACTATATCTTTCTGGGTTTCTTTGGGCTGGAATGTTGATAGACAATGGATGGGTATATGGCTTTGTTAGTGCCGGCAGGTATCCGGCTGTTCTCAAATTTGAAGATTGCTTATATTAGTTTTCTGGTGTTTCACCATGTGGGAATTTGCTGTGGTCCCTCGAAGGGCATCCTTGACACCTCTTTCATGGTGAAACATCTCAACGTCGGTCAAGTCTACTCCTGTTGGTATTCGTCGTCACTGGGACACCTGCCAGAAATACCAGTCAGTGGCAGATTTTATGCCTTACACGCGTCTGGCAGTTTCACCCAGAGGGAACATAGGCCATCCTCACCTTGAGCATGATGGTAAAGTAGTATCGCTGATGTGTGCTAAAGGACAGAAAATTGCTATTTTTGTCTACAGCTCTTGTAAAGATGTAGTTTCGTGCCATGCTGTTGGTGTTTGTGTCGTACTGCAACGTATTGTTGGCTGTGGCACATCCCGTGGGATGTGGAACTACTAGCCTCCATCGAGAAAGGCATCCGACCTGTCACACTAAGAGTAATGAATCTAGCTACGATAGTCGATGTGCGAGAATGGGAATTGTTATCTCTTCGTCATGATTGAAGTAGGGTTTCGTTGGTCAGGTTTCTGTTGTGTTCTGAGTTTCACATTGTCACCCACGAGATTTATCAGGTTGGCATCTTCTTTTGCCCGGTGAGCGAAAGTGGTTTCTGAAAAGCTTGGATGTTATATTGGAGGTGTCGATGCCGTCTTGTCACATCATAAACCATGTTCGCAGTTTAACTAACAACTTTGGGTACGTGAGCTCGCGAAAGCTCACTTCGAGGAGATGTATTACACGATTACCATTTGATGAACTCGCAGGGACGTTTTAGGCGCCATTTTGTGTGCCGTGTGAGCCTCGTCGGTAAGGACGGTGAGTTTTGTTTGCTGATCACCATGTTGCCACTACTTACACCGACGGTCTACGAGATGTCGCCGACCACAGCGAGAGAAAGACATCGACAAAGATGATTCGCTCGCTGGTGATCCCTGGGGGGCACTGGGGGTAGCAAAGCACTGAAGAAAAAAAAAAGGTGAGTCCCGCTCGTAAACCCCGAAACGGCTTAGATTCCAGGTTATCAGATCCTTCAAGCAGTACCAAGAGGCGCCAAAGGAAGGCAGCAACGTATCACGAGTGGGGTACCCACGCTTCCGTGCAACCATATATGTGGGGAAGGAGCCGACGAGTGGTGAAACGATCGACAGCAAGAGAACCTTTTTGGATTTAAATGGCTCACTGCATGTTCGTGGGTTCCAAGAGTGGACGAGATGAAGAGAAAATCCCGGAGACCTGGTTTATGACTAAAGGGTTGGATGTTGCGGTGGGCATCACGTCTTGGTGGTTGTTGAAACTCTGAACATGATGCTGTCAAAAAGTTTGCAAATGCCGCCGGGAATGCGCAGCTAGACTCGGCAAGGTGCGAGGTACCAGCGGGAAGGGTCTTGGACAAGCTCACTTTCGGCGCTATGGCATAATCATGTGGGGTTTAGTGTCTTGGGGTTCTTGGTTGTGGGATATCAAAGCTCCAAGCTGACACAAACATGTTGGGGGGCGCCGTGTGAAAATTTGGATCATGGTGCTGACGGTTTTCCCATGTCCATCAATACTCTGGAAAATGAACGGTATTTTCTTCGGCAGTGGCTGAAGCAAGAATGGTTGATGGCATACCAGAGGCATCACCTCGGTATAAGCTCCACCGAACATCTGCCTGTTATTACATAACAGAATAATAATGGGGCCGAGACCTTTGAAGCTTGAAAAGTTGGGCGCTCTGGACCAGGCAAACTGGCGCAAGCTGTTCGCAAGGCTAGCAGGTGTCTCTCCCACGGTATTACCAAATGCAAAAAGCCATCAACAGTGATGTGGTGTATGAGAACAGAACAAGACTGGAGCCGATGTCAATGGGCTGGTGATACAGGCAGTCGATAGCGTCAATAGCGTGAAGCTGGTTGCAGAACGGCAGCCTCAACAGACCAGTTCTTTGAGAAAATGGCTTTATCCCACTGTTAATTGTCGCCGATGTCGCAAAACACCCATGCAGGCCGTCGGTCGAGAAGCAAGAATCTGAAATGCTCCTCCAGGGCTACGAGGAAGGTCCGCGATTGGTGGTTGAACGCTCGTCCCCACAAAAGCCATCCGCCACTTTTTTTTATCAATCAGATAAGATGAAATGCTCGACGATCTGATAAAAAATGCTCCACCTCTGCCAAGGATGAGCCCCGACCAGAACTTCCATTTTTGAACATGATCTTCTCAACGGCCGGACCTTGCTCGGAGCTTGCTCCCAAACAACATCGAACTTGGCAGTGCAGACTCCTCTAGCTTTTCACCGGAACGATACCTGACTGGTCCTTCCTCGACCTCGTCCCCTCCCTCCTCCATTCTCGCCCAGTCGCCCTTCCACATTCCCGCTGCTTACCGCCGGCCGTGGCAACCACGCAACCCGCGCTGCTCCGGCCTGCCCTCATGCACCGGTGGGCCCAAAATCCCTGCGGATGACACGCCAAGGTGGTACTGCTCAAGGGTTGTCTGCAGAATACCACATGGAGCACCACAGGATGATGCATCCAGTGCTTGCCTCCAAGCGGGATTCCCGTGGCACTCGTGAGTTCTGGCCTGTTGCTCTGGGATGGTCTGTGTCACTCATTGAGTCCCACTGGGTCGACCGAGCGGATATGTGCATTGGGTGGCACAAGCCGACGGAGAAAAGCTGATGTATTCCCACCCTGATGCATTCCATCTGATTAGATTAAAAGGTCGCGTTGCGCTGCTTCCCGGGCCATTTTTTTGGTTCCTACCCTCTCATCCCTTTTCGCCGATCCTCCTGTTCCTCCCCCAAGCCGACAACATGAGGGATGCTCTTTCTCGGCTTCGGCCGCACAGCAATGTTCCTGTCGTGGAACCAGAAGTGGACGAGAAGGCCGCCAGCGACAAGGAGGCCAATGTCGTCAATACCGAGGGTGTCAAGGAATCTGTCGCTGACGACTCAGATGCCATCTCGCTCGATGCTCAGCGTGGTGTGCAGGATATCGAGGCCCTGACCAAGGTGTGGACGAAACAGGACATTATTTTGGCATATGTCACGTAGGTAGACTATCCCGCTAGGCATGTGTAGCTTGTGCGCTAACATTTATGCGTGCTCAGTATCTGGATCATCTACTTCGTCGATGCGATGCAGCAGAACATGACCAACAGTCTGCTGCCCTACGTCACGAGTGCCTTCTCTGCCCATTCGCTCACCCCTACCGTCTCGATCTTTGCGTACCTGATCTCCGGCCTGTCCAAGTTGCCCCTTGCCAAGATTCTCGATATCTGGGGTCGTCCGCAGGGTTTCATCCTCATGGTGATTTGCCTGACAATCGGTCTCGTCTTGATGGCTGCATGCCAAAACGTCGAAACATATGCGGCCGCTCAAGTCTTCTACTGGGTTGGCTACAATGGCGTCACCTACTCGATCTCCATCTTCGTTGCCGACACCTCGTCCCTCAAGAACAGATCTCTGATGTTCGCCTTTGCCTCTTCCCCCTACATCATCACCGTCTGGGTTGGTGGGCCCCTTGCGGACGCTTTCCTTTATGGCCCTGGTTGGCGATGGGCTTTTGGCGCTTTTGCCATCATCACTCCTGTCATGTGTGTTCCCTTGTTGGCCCTCTTCTACAAGAACTACAAGAAGGCCAAGGCCCTTGGAGTCATGCCGGAGAGAAACTCTGGGCGCACTTGGCTCGAGAGCCTCAAGTATTACGCCATCGAGTTCGACGTCTTTGGACTCTTGCTCATCATTGCCGGGTTGGCACTGTTCCTTTTGCCCTTCAACATTTACTTCTACCAGGCCGACGGATGGGCCTCGGCCACCTGCATTGCCATGCTCGTCGTGGGCTTTGTTCTTTGCGTCGCCTTTGCAGTGTATGAGAAGTGGTGGGCGCCCAAGACCTTCATCCCTTATGAACTCCTCACCGATCGGACTGTTCTTGGTGCCTGTATTCTTGCCGGCAACCTGTTCATCTCCTTCTATATCTGGAACAGCTTCTTCGGCTCCTTCCTTCAGGTGGTCAGTGGCTTGGACATCACCAGGGCCAGTTACATCCAGAACATCTACAGCATTGGGTCCTGCTTCTGGTCACTCGTTGTCGGTGTGCTGATCCGCTGGACCGGCCGGTTCAAGTGGTTGGCCTTGTACTTTGGCGTTCCCGTAACCATTCTCGGCGTGGCCCTCATGGTTGTGTTCCGCCAGCCAGATTCCAACATTGGATACATCGCCATGTGCCAGATCTTCATTGCAGTTTCCGGCGGCACGTTGGTTATTTGCGAGCAGATGGCTGCCATGGCTGCCACCACCCATCAGTACATCGCTGTTGTCCTGGCCATCGAGGCCATGTTCGCCAACGTTGGTGGCGCCATTGGCGGCACCGTCGCCACCTCTATCTGGGGCACTGTCTTTCCTAGGAGCTTGAACAAGTTCCTGCCCGAGGCCGAGAAGGCTAACGTGTCGCTCATCTTCTCCGACCTCAAGACCCAGCTCGACTACCCGTGGGGCAGCGAGACGAGAATTGCCATTCAAGATTCGTATGGCGATGCTATGAGGTATATGATTATTGCGTCGGCCGTCATTCAGGTCATTTCGATTGTTTCGGTGGCTGTTTGGAGGGATATCAAGGTGAAGGATTTCAAGCAGGTGAAGGGCAATGTCATCTAAATAGGGAAGGTTTCGGATATGCTTAGTGGTTTCATGTTGGTCTAGAGAGGTTTCATGTCTGGATGATGTATGTGGTAATGATGGGAGGAGGCTTTTGTATACCCCGGGGAGGAACCTTTGGAATCAAAATATTTCACACCGTTGTTTGGACTGTCACTCGAGTCTGCTTGATTTCACGTCGCATCATGTCTCATGACCCTCAATGATTTTTAAACGCCTATAACTGATAATCAAAGCCTACTTAATATGTTTAAAGGCATATATACTACCTATATTTAAACTTTTCAAAGTCTACCGACTATCCGTAAACGGCTATCGACAACGCTTAAGGCCCAGTGGGGGCTAGGCATCTTTCAAGACCTTCGATCATCTTCCAAGACGTATACTTGTTGAAAGGTCTTTTCATACTATCCAAAGGCCTATCCACCGTTTTCAGAAGCCAAGGAACTATCATATATGGCCTGTTGTTTCTGTTTCACGGCCTCTTAATTCCATGTTGTAGTCTCCATATGCGGTGGATTGAGGCATCTCAGTTAATCTGATTCGGTAGAAAAGTTTGAAATCCACACAGTCACCATTTTCACCTCCCACACAATCTTTTCTCCCATTGAGCTCTGTTCCCTTTCCTTTCAGCCACAATCTTTCCTTTGCTTCACATCTCTGCTTCCCTTCACTACCTACCTTGAAATGCCCCACCCCACAAAATGGCAAACACCATACCAGCCGTCACACACCCCGTGAAGCTCGGCTTCCCATCATTACCCGCCGAACTTCGTCTTCAGATCCACCGCCTCATTTGGGGACCGAGAACAGTAGTCTTATCTTATGGAGTTGGGGCACGGCTGCGGCAGTGTGGAGAGGAGGGAAACGAGCTTGCGACATTGTTCCTCAACCATGAAGCGCGTGAGGAGACGCTGAGTTATTACACACAGTGGCTATACCATTATACCGACGCGGATATATCAATCCAAATATCGACATGATAAAGATGCAGTGGTTGGTGGGTACCAGGTATTCCAACACGGATGCTCGGGTTGGTTCCTATCAGCTTCACTTTGGGAAGGATAATGCCCTCCTCTCTCTTTGTGTCTATTCATGGGGCGCCCTTTTTGGCATTTGTCGACTGTGCCATCCAAATCTTTGACAATCTTGAGAATCGAGACGAGATCTGTCAGTTGAATGCCACGATCGGTTCGGGCAGAGGGAAGGTGGTGGTGGATGTTTTTTCGTGTGTGGAGAAGTCCTTTATGTATGAGCTGCGGTTGAAGATAAAAAAGCAGGGATGTAAAGTCTGAGTGCAGCAATGACTAGAGATGACAGAAGGGGTGCAGGTCTGTGATGCTTGTGGTCTAGAGTACTGGTCTTTTTTGACGGTCTGGATGTGCTGCTCTTGAGACTGTGCATCATGAGCCTTGTCAAAGACACTGAAAGGCCTGCTTAGGCCGCTGACATCTATGTTAAGATGCGTCAAGATTGAGAATGCAGAATTCCGGTCTCTTTCATGCATGGTATTGGGGGGTGGGGAGATGGGTTACCTAATAAAGATGTTGGGCACTAGAGACAAGGAACCAAACGAAGGAAGTGTGGAATGGGGTTTATCACTGATTGGCACGAGGATGACAACGTTGATGAGGAGCAATGGAGCTATTTGGTGAGAAAACCCAGCCCCAGGGCAATATATCCGCCCGAGGATGGAGCCTCATCCAGACGTGGCTTTCCGGAGGGAGGTCATTCATTCTTTCCACGCTTTGGTTAAGTGTTCGGGGACTTCGCTCGCGTCTGTGCAGACTATTTATGGTGTTTGTCTACCCGACTATCAGATTCATGAGAGTTGTACCGCAGTGTCGCCTGGGGATGGCAGGAAATATCCGGTTGTTACTCATATGCTACAAGAGGAGGCTTTTGACAGGTTGGGGGTTCTTGATCTTGGCTTTGAAGATCTTGGTTTGAAAGTGATGGCGGGGGTTGGGATCTCTATAGAGATGCCCATCGCAAGACTTGGCATAGCTGTTTCTGATGCAGCTTTGCAAAGTCTGGGAGCAAAAGAGCAGCGTCTACGATTGCCTTGATACATGTGGGTTTGTGTTATGTCGTCGATGCTGGTTGTTACATAGATGTACGGGTATAGCTGAGAAAACATTACACATTCATTCTCTTCTACGACTCCCTAGCGCTCAAAGTGCACTAAAAAGAATGAAAATAAAAGAAAAACAACATACTTGCTCCAGGTCAAGTTGATATAGATTAGTGGAATACAACTACATCATGTTCAATAACATGACCGCTTTACTCAGGTAGAATAAAAAAAACTAAATGCACCTGAAATGTCAGTCTTCCCACTCAATGGACCCAAGCCATTAAACTTCGTCCGAATTACCTGCTAAGGAATGTTGATATCGACTGAAGCCATTAGTCCCCTGATCCTATCAACCCACTCATTCAACTTCCTATGCAATCCATAATCTCCTTCTTCGCTTCCCATCACCCCCGTCTTGTTCTCACCTTCAGGGATGACGAACCTGACAACGGGATGTCTTTGTTCCGTCTGATGGCTATTGACTAACCTCCAATTCAGGTGGGTTTCACCGGTCTTTTGGCACTTCAGCCAACACGCTGTTGAGTCCATCGTTCTCCGAAAGCGCGGCACTCGACAATAGGTAGGCTGAGTTCAAGAGATTGATGGCTTTCTCGAAGTCGTTACTTTTGGATAATTCCTCTGCTTTGTCAACCAGCTTATTCAATCTCTGCACAGCCTCCGATCTGACATCAAAGATAATAAAGGTGTGGTTCTCAAGCGTGGAAGCTAGCTTAACAATATCCGCCAGGTAGACCTGAGCATCGAGCAGACATGGGTCTTGGCCGACTCGTAGTTCGATATAGCGCTCAAACGCCAGTTGTAAAAACTGCTCAGCGCTATCCTCCATGTCTTTTATAATTAAGTTGCATTAAACAACCAGGCGAAACATCTCTGATTCCCTTTCCAAGCCCAGCTTGTCGGTGGTTAGACTTGAGGACTTTGAGAGTTCTGCTATACCTTTCTGAACGAGTTTTTGGAGGGTTTCGAGAGCGTCCGCTGACTGTTTGTGTGTGAAGCACAACATCGTCGTGATTGTTTCGGGGTGGGCAGCACCGAGCTGACTATTGAATTCAATCGTGATCTTGTGGAGGCATGACTTTGCCGCAGCCCAGTCATACAGGGTCAATTTTTGACGAGTTATTTTCGTTTGCCGAGTCATCTACAGGCTGGCCCTAGATGTTGCGTGTTTTGAGTTCACTAAAGTCAGGTGACTCTGGGTCATTCCATTGCCGCAATCCACAGCAGGCCATAACAAACTCGCGCTTGGCTGCTAGGGTATTAGCATGCGATTTCCCGAGAGCTAGAGCTCTCTTGATCAAACACTTTTCGGAATTCCTCTCGTGCTTGCTCAAGATTTCCGTGTCCGTATTGGGCGATAGCATGGTCGTAGTCGGCCGCGAGAGCGAAGTCGTGCGAGCTTCCAAAGATTGTGGCTCGCCACTTGCGCACTGTGTCCAGCATTTGTAGATGATTGGCTTGTTGTAGTTTGGCCTTTGCCAGAACTGTCAGGTGTCGAGGAGGTGTGGGTGAACTCGTAACCGGGAGAGTAGAAGGCGTAGCTGCTCACGAAGAGTTGTTACACTCCCTGTCTCCTTCGGATTCTGCCAGATCGTGTTCAGCCTTTGTTTGTTGCCTGTCAGACGGTGCTCTATAAGATTCCGAAACTCATCTTGAAAGGCGAATTCGAAGGCAACCCGTTGTTCTGAGATATTGTCATTGGTGATGTTGAGAATGGCTTTGCCAAGGATGTACTTAAACCGGACCTCTGTGATAACATCAGATATCTGACTTGACCTTAAGTTACACGGGGATGTTGCGTTTATTTCCAGTGTTACTACACTCGCCTTAGAAGCTGCTTCATCAACATGGTCCAATCGATATGCCCTCCACTGGCCCAGAAGTGCCCTCGTCCCGAAAGCCTCCGCCTTGTCCAAATTTCCGGAGCAGCAGTAAACATGAGCCAGATCAGAGGTACAACGATGGATATCTGGATGCTGCGGGTTCTTTTTTCTATAATGGCAGATTTGGCGTCTTCTCAAGGATCTGTAGGTAGAGCTGTGTCGCCTCTTTGTACTGACTCGATGTCCTGAGTGAGCTTGCCCACTCGGCCTTAGCGGCTAGCGTCTGTGGGTGATCTTCAGTCAAACACTCCTTCGTCTTCTCATACACTGACTTGGCAGTAACTCTTGCTTCGACCATATGACATTGATTGCGCAAAATAGAAACCACGGTTCGGGCAGCGCTCGACGCAAGCCGGTGAGATGCTCCAAGCTCCGAACAGACAGTTTTCTAAGTCTCCGTGGAGAATATCTCGGCCTGACGTACATGAGAAGTTAACGGTAAGAGCCTCGCTCTCAGGCAGGCAGCCGCAAGTGTGCTGATATCGCGGGTGCCCAGTCTGTATGCTAGCCATCTCCATGCATCCTCCATCATGGTAAGCACTGCCGTATTGTCCCAGGCCATATGGTATATCGTCGCAGCCACGATGAAAACACTGGGATATTTTTCTGCAGACTACCCGTTCGCCTCGTCTCTGCCGGGGCGTTGCCTCGTTCCGGACTTCCTCGTGTTCGACTGCCCGGCTCATCTGTTTTCGATCAATCAATGCTCTGGTGTGATCCCGCAGATGTGTGATATCCTTCTGTGCTAGGTTAGGCTCTACAAAACAGGCATGGAGCAGTGCTTGGCCCTTGTGAATATCCAGAAAATCAATTCAAGGGAAATGTGTGATGCCGATTCTGGAAGAATTCTCTGCTAAATTCTAAGGTGAATTTCCTTATGGTATCTCTACATCTACCCGCTCGATTTTCCAATACTTTAGGCTTGGCCGCTAAGCGCTAAGAGAAAATAAATATTGAAATCTGGAAATAAAACCCGGCGGCGATCCTAGTTTTACGTATTATTATAATAATTTATTTCTAACTTTGTAAAGATAATCTATCTAAGTACCATATCTGTGACGAACCCCTATCCAGAACCTCTGAAAGGGACACTGGTTGAAGGCACTTCTGAATAATCCTGGTTCGGTGCAGCTAAACAGTGCACAACAAGATGTCTCAATGTAAACACAAGATACCGTGAATACAAGCTGTGATTGCATACTGCAGAACTGTCTATATACACCAGCCAGTTCCTCCGTATATATAGACCAGTTTATCACCATTATCACCCTTGGCACTAGTGATAATACGACTTCCCAACTTTTCCTGTTCCAGTGGTTGGACGGGTCGCGCCCCGCGCTCCCCACTTATGTCAGGTCCGTGACACCGATCAAGATTAACATCAGGGCCCAAAGATCGGCACGCCAGAAATGTACGACTGTTTAGATTCACAGGCTTCCGCTACGGAACACAACAACAATAACAACAACAAGGCCACCATCGCCGAGCTTACTGCCGCGCCTGAGAGCGCCCACCTCGTCCTCGCGCGCTACGTGTGCGGTGTCACGGACCTGACATAAGTGGGGAGCGCGGGGCGCGACCCGTCCAACCACTGGAACAGGAAAAGTGGGGAAGTTGTATTATCACTAGTGCCAAGGGTGATAATCGACATTATCACTGGTGATAATGGTGATAAACCGGTCTATATATACGGAGGAACTGGCGGGTGTAGATAGACAGTTCCGCAGTATGCAATCACAGCTTGTTGTTACGCCCCAAGCGTAATACCCCTGTACAGGAACCACTGGGTGGTACCTGTCAGAAAGAAAGGAGTCTTACTAGCAAGGAGTTCATCCTTCTGTTGGCGGTGGCCATGGTCTGTTGGCCGCGGCCATGATTTGTTGACCATGTGACAGAATGAATCCTGCAGAAAGGTCTATAAAAGAGAGCAGGAACAGAGAGAAAAACAAGCAATACAAGCACACTGAGCAAGGTACAAAGATACTTCAGAAACATATGTAGATAGTTTCACATAAATAGGGGGGAGTGACCGGCGCTCCCCATGTCGAGGAATCTGATTCCTCATGCAAGCAATCAAGTTCATTTGTCTACAATCTACTCTCAGTAGCTCTTTGTTAGAACAACCTGTTGTTGACAGTGAACCCGTGTCTGAGACGCTTGTCACAACCTTCGATCATCCTGTCATATTCACCTTCGGCGTACTGCCTTGCAGTCTGTATCCACTCCCGGTGCAGGTTGTAACACTTGTATTCACGGCATCTTGTGTTTACATTGAGACATCTTGTTGTGCGCTGTTTAGCCGCACCGAACCAATTGTCAGAAGTAGCCTTCAACCAGTATCCCTTTCAGAGGTTCTGTACAGGGGTTCGTCACAATCGGCCTCCAAAGCTTAGTTGGGCCAAGACTTCCATAGGCCACATATCAACCGCAAAATGGAAAAAAACTAATATTATCGTAACTTCGATAGTAAATAGCCTATTAAAAGATCGCCAAGGTTTCTGGAAAGGGGAATACTAAGTGCAAACGCCCAAGTTCGATTCTCAAGTTCACTAAAACCACTGTCTTTCACTTACACCTCCCACTAGTTCTCACACGTATAAGGGTGTGATCTTCCGGTCAAAAATAAGGCCCTGGGAATTGAAATTCCCACCGTTGAATCCCACTGCGCAAGGGCTAAGTGGGATTTTCTGTGTAACGTTAGCTGACGGAATTTGCCGGTGTGGCTAGGCGCGTCACGTCGGTTTGCAGAATTGAAAGCCGGCCAATCACTTATGCTTACATTATTAACCTGCCTTAAATAAGTGGACGAACCTTGAATGGGTTCCTCTGACGTGTGCACTGTACTTTACCCCCCGCAGATCCACAAGCGCTGCTGGATTCGGTACTGATACAGTTGTTGGCTGCCTGCCATGCGACACTTAACATATAGTGGGTCTTGTGTCAGCTCTCCGACTTGCAAATAAAATCCACTCTTCGATCTCTTTTTGTTTTTGAACCGCGGAAAGACATGTACGTCTCTTGATCCAGACACACTGACACCGCCTCCGTTCGCTTGCACGACACACTATGGCACTCCTCAAACTTCCCCCCGAAACCTTGATTCAAATATTCGATCATTTGGGCTCATCCTATTTTCGCTCGGATCTGTCACGCCTCACAGTCTGTAAGCAGTGGAGCGAATTTGCCCATACCGCGTGCTTCCGGGATCTTTACGTTACTCAGAAGACACTACGACGCTTGCTGTCTTCTCCGTATGTGGAATCAAGTCTGCGTCTAGTCAAAAACAGCGTGGAAACCTTGGACCTGAATTTGAAAGGCTTTGAAGACTGGGACTCTATTCCGCTGTCTGGACACGATCCGCAGGCCGTAAATGTCTGGAATGGCGCTCTTGGAAACGCTGTGCGCGCAACCTGGACAACAGAGTTGAATAACGATCTCCTCTACCTCGCCGCCATCATCCAACAATCACAGAGACTGCGAATCTTACGCATCCAAGCCACCAGTGAACTGCATCCGCTACTTCGTTTTCTAGAACGTCGTGACTACCTTTTTTTATCCACAATACGCGCCTTCTTGTCGGTCAGCAACCTAACTAGTCTAGAGCTAGATCTATGCGGTACTCGACTTATACCGCATCAAAGCCAGGAGCGCGGTGAAGTAATCCATGTCTGCACGAGTATCGCCGCGCTTTTTACTACGCTACGACGTTTGCGACTGCGCATGCGCAGTATTTGTGCCGATGTTCTAAGACCCCCACTGCATTGCACCGATCTGAAACTGAACGAGATGCTCATCAACCTCAGTCTGTCCAACGAGTCACCTGTAACCACCTCGGCAGCGCACGCCACATGTTGCGGTTCCTCTACAGGGGGGTTCCTTCAACTGAAAGCGGATATGGAGAAGCAAGCGCAAGTTCTTGTGGCACAGATGGCTGCCCCAAAAATAGTGAGGATATTGACGCATGCGCTTCCACGTATTGAAATGCGAGCGTTCGATGTCTTGACTGGCAGAAATGTCGCATTGAGTGAGGGTGCGCAGTGGGATGACGAGGGCGAGGTTATCGAGGACCAAGTATCGGACGACGAATCCGAGATTTCGGACCTTTCCTCAGACGACGATGAATAGTGAGGATGAGGACGAGGACGCCGAGTAGACTGGGGAGAGGGTCAGGATGGGCACCTTGTACTGGTAGTCAGAAAACAGTTTGTTGGGTAGAGTATGGTTGGTAGCAAAGATCAAAGTTTGGCTTGGTTTGATTTCGGCCATGCCATGATTTCTTCAGACTGAGCCCACCTCCCTACAAACCGAGCCCACTTCCCCACAAGTCCTTGAATCGCATAACTTGACCCTTCTCCAGGTAATCGGCCCATCTGACTGCCTTCTTCACCCATATCCCGTCATATTGAGAGACTGCCTGGAAGAAATCGAGCTCCACATAGCTTTCTTCGAGCGGCCACTCTGGCCACAGCTCCCTCAGCGTGACGTTGTAGACCTTCCGCAGTTGCGTTGCTTCCCACTCCATCCTGTGTATGAAGTAGAGCTCATTCCTGCATTCGTTCTCATCGTTGCACTTCTCAGGTATCTCATCCATGTACATATGCGGCTGCGGCTCCTCCTCCCGAACTGGCTCGTCCAAGAACTTGGGAACTGTGGTCGACATCCATAGAGGCATTGCTGAGATGGATTACCAGTCCAAAACGGCCGTGATTTCGCCTTTTTCATTCACCAAGATGTTGTTTAGATGGAGGTCGTGGTGGTAGAAGTGCTGTTGTCTCTGCTTCGTCCGGATGTGCGGGAAAGACCTTGGGAACAAGAGCGAGCAGTCTCTGCGCCACAGGCAAGATTTCCTCGGCGTCTTCTTTCTCGTCTTCATCGTCCGTCTTCTCGAGGACTGCTGTCTGGTGTACTATGATGATGTTCAACACCGCGCTCAACCAGTCATGGCTAGAGCGGAAGGGGCCTCGTGGAATGTCGTAGTAAAGATGATCGCCCATAAAGAACTCGTGGGACACTAGTAGACCAGGAGAGACCTTGTCCAAATCTTCAGCGTCATGTCCCTGATCGACTTGATCGACTTTCCGCAGATCCAACGTCCCTATGCCCCTGAATATGGACTCCGGTTTCCCACGTCCCGACAACTCCCACGTCCTGACAACTCGGCCTGGAATGTCGCGACCCGCTTCGTGAAGACGACCTTTTGCTCCAAGGACATGGTCCGCCACCTTCGATGCGCCGGCGCACCCTCCATCAGCTCCATCAATATCCACTCGAAACCGATCTCGTTGTCGTTGCTGTCGTCAAAAGCAAACACGTTGGGGACGGGGATCGTGGTGTTCTCGCGCACCCAGCGCAAGGTGGCTACCTCGGCGCGGGTCTTGTGGCGGGGATAGACGGGCAGCGAGACGCGCATCATGCGAGGGCCGCTAGCAGATTCGACGATGGAGAGTTTGTTGAACAGGCCGGATGTGTGGAAGGCGACGGTGCAGGGGTCCTTGGGGGCGATGCTCAAATGCTGGCGACACACGTTTTCGATTGCGGCAATCGAAGGGTCTCGCGTCCACTGCGGCACAAGTTCAAACAGTCTCTTTCCATTCTAACCCATCTTGGCTTGGCCGCGGCATCGTTGACATGGTTCGAAAGTTTATTATCACAATCAGGTTTGGCGATGGTTAAATGATAAGGTATGCTTGCAACAAGGGCGGGCGTTGATATTGATTCAGCCAACCGGGCGAGTAAAATGGGGGGTTAATTAATATATATAGGGTATTAGTATTAATCTAACGTACATTATAAGCGAGCGACCAATATAAGCGAGCGATACCAGTTTTATTTTTTGAGATATCTACCACCCAAATTTGTGACAGAACGAGGGCTGAAAATGGCCGCGACAGATCTTCATGTTAAGCACTTAACGGCTGTGCCCGTTTTAAATGGCGTAGCCATAACGTCCAAAACACCGTTATGCCAGCGCCACTACATTAAATAGATAATTTTAATCCATAATATTTATATGGATTCCCGCCATCATTTCGTTGCGGGTTAACATCAGCTAGCCAACTCAACCCACCATCCATCAACCATCATCCATCAACCATCATCCATCAACCATCATTCATCAACCATCATCCACCAGCATCACGTCAAGCATACCCTTGTCCACGCCATCTAATCACCATGCCTCGAGTTCTCCAAATTTCACTCGACTCGGATGATGAGGACGCCGGGCTCGTAAGCGCTGCTCAACTTATCCAGCGGTTTGAGTCAAATCCGATCCTCGAGTTTGTACCCGTCAGTAAAAAAGCCCAGGAAGCCGCCCAAAGAGATTGGCAAAAGTTTGAGTGGTTAGTACCTTAAATAGTCCAAGAAGGCAGGCCACTAACAGCTTCGTAGGTGGTATCGTACTATTCCCTACCAGGATTACAGCATGACGACTGCTTGGATGGACTTTTGTGAGAATAAGGACAAACCCAAAAGCCTGATTCGGGCATTTCTCTATGAGCACATTCTACAGGTCACGACAAAAGCGCCCGGCCATTGGTAAATCCGAAACACAAGTAGTTCAGACCATATCCGCGGCGAA
The DNA here is from genome assembly GCF_035222375.1 of Podospora pseudocomata. Classification (NCBI taxonomy): domain Eukaryota; kingdom Fungi; phylum Ascomycota; class Sordariomycetes; order Sordariales; family Podosporaceae; genus Podospora; species Podospora pseudocomata. The sequence continues at coordinate 1,450,840 of NC_085889.1, read as the reverse complement.
GTCGGCTCTTACTTTCTGGAGGAATATCGTCTACATGGCCGACACAACTATTCTGAACGAAGCACGACACAACGATCCAGATCATAGACATAAATGGAAGTTAAGATGGGCGGACGTGGGTGCCGGGGGCAATCCCGGGTCTGGACCTGTCGCCGATGTATCCAGGGTTAGTTTTTTCATTTTCTTATTTTCGATCGAGTATTAACTATTTACGTATGAATTCGAGTTGAATTGAGCGATGAGCTTCACTTATCCAGTGAGCAAACATTTGAGAAGAAAGTCCTAACATCTGACGATATCATTCTCCTTTTGGACACGCTCTGGACACGACCATCAGATCTCCGATGTACCGCAAGGCAACGGGTTGCATTTCACTCGGTCCTTCTACTCGCAGGATTTGGGTTCTGCCCTGGCTCTATTGTCTCCTTCAGATATCAGCATGTTCGTATTCGATGCTTGCGAGTTGATGATAATCCGAAAAATCTTGCGATTTGCGCAACGATTAAGATTGTTCACAATAAGAGGCGCCAGTATACCGCAAACTCACATAATGCAGTGTAAGTGGTCAGCAAATAGTACTTTGAGACTCCTCTTCTAATATTTTATAGCGTACAATTCTCTATCACTCTTGTCCCATGCCAGACGATCTGTCTTCTCAGCTTGATTATCGGACAAGCTATTCACGACAATGCTTTCGAGGCTGAGTTTGGTTCTCTGGAGGAGATACTGACGCGACCAAATTTAGACCAGACGGACTGCCTCGATCTTAGATGGAAAGAAGACAAAATGGAGCAAGAGATTTTCCCTATGCCCTACCATAAGTATTGGGGCATGTGGAATGAGTTGTGGCGTGTGGCGGGAAACCGCGACACGATCAGGCCTTACTCGCTGCGCGTTGGTGCAGGGTCTCTCCTCGATGGTACGATTCAAACCTGACGATCTTTCAAAGCCCTCACTAACCTTAACACAGGCCCTCTGACTCCGGCCTTGCGCGGTCACCTTATGTCAAATACAACAGCTGTGTTTGAATCGAGCTACCAGCCCGAGCATATACGCCAGGAGCTTATGCCAATCATATTTGGCACTGATGCCGCAGGAGAACACCACTCACTCTTTCGCAGTCTTCAGCGCGCCACACTTCTCAGAGACGTCAATGCACCCCTATATCCTACCGAAGAGGATGAGAAAAGCCTACGACTACGTGAGAATATTACCAAGCTTACTTGGGAGTATGAACAGGCGAAAGCAAGATCCTCCTCTCCCGATATCAGTCGAGCTTATGCTGCGCTGGCGAATAGACGGAAACAGATACTGGCCTTGATGGTGGAAAAGCGGAGAGGTGAAGATTTGGAAGAGGTGGATCGACGCCGGGCGCTAGGCCAGTCGATTGAAGATATCCCGATACCCCGAGGCACCCCTCCTGCCCCCCATCCTCACGACCAAGGAGGTTACGTGGGCAGGTTTTTGACTGACAGAGATCTTGGGAAGCCAAGGAGAACCGAGATATACTGTCGAATGCTCGTCTCATATTTGGGTCACCGTGTCACAGAGCTTAAGGCAGTGATACATTCTCTCACCGAAGCGCAGACGATGGTTGAGGAACCTGATACTAAGGCATGGACATGCCTCTTTTGCCAACGCACCTTCGCTAAACGTAATGGTTTAACACGGCACAACCAAGATCAACACTTCAAGAAGGGGACGTTCGACAAACCTATACCATGCCCCCTTTGTCCCGATGTTATTATTGAAGGTCCTGAAGCGTGGAGTAACCACACAGCCAAGTGCCACGGCACAAATTATACGCCGTGGTTGCCTAGTAAAAGGTCTGACAAGAAGGGACGTCCAACTAAAACACAAACGACCAGTTCAGCCCGATGCCTGTTTTGCGAACAAATGCACCACCCCGGAAATAGCCACTCAAGACATGTCAATAAGTCCCATAGCAAGATGTTCCAAAAGCCATTTGAATGCCCGGAATGCAAGAGGAAAGGTTTGGTAGCGGTGGAAATAAAAACACGCGAGGAGTGGTTGGACCATACATGGAACTGTCATCAGCAGGACGGACAAGCGGGAACAGCTGTGTGTGGCGAGATAGAAAGAAAGCGGAAAAGGAAGGATGACGGTGTCCAGGACATTGATACGAAAAAGCGGAAAGAGAGTATGTAGGCTTTCCCAGTTGGTAGCAGCACTTTTGACTCAAGCGTAATAGAGATAACAGTTCGTTCGTGATTTGGGGTCTTCAAGCATGGAGTTTTTTCGTCTTTACCTAAGGTAGCTTCTCAGTTTCTTGGTAGCAAAAACTTTCATGTGTATTTACTCCTGGCGACCTATATCTGTCTTTTATTTATCTTCAGCCCACCACCGTAAATAACAATAACGTATATTATAAGCGAGTCGTACATATAAGCGAGTCGTACAGTCTCCACCACCCTACAACAACTATCCTCAATTGCAACATAACAACACTATAAACCAACTATAATTACATCAGAAACAGCCGAATCAGACGATTCTACAGCCTCCTGGCAAGTACGTGCATTATGGCCAGGCTTGCCGCATACAACACAGCATTGAACCTTTGTACGAGCACCCCCTACACCACTACCATCCAGCTGCGTTTCTTCCACTGCCTCCCCACCCACGGCCTTCTGGTCTAGTAGATCGTGTGCATCCTGCACAGTAAGTGATCCTCCAAGCCGCACACGTGTTTTTTTGGCTCTCCTGCGCTTGCTTAGTGCCTCGTTGGCAAGGTGGTACTGCGCGGCCAAGATGATAAAAGGAGGGATGGCCCAACCGAGGGCATTAACTCCCTGGATTACCGTTGCCCATTCGCGGTTACCAGGCTGGGCTAGTTTCGCCTTACTAAGGCCGTCCGAGGTCGTAACTACCATGCCCGCGAAGATAATACCCATTGTGACGGCTGTGGCGGCGTCACCATATATATACCACTGGAGCGAGCCAAGCCAGGAAGCTTGGCTCACTTGTAGCTTTTGATAGCAATCACAGTGGGTATGGTGCAGTGGTCCGGCCTGCCGTGACACCCATCATAAACCCAGTCTCGTCGAAGTTGTAGATATCGTCATCTACAATACCGTACTTAGCCTTAGTGTTCCATACGAGCGCAAACCACTCGGCAATGGCCTTTGGATCCTCGCACTTAGCCCTCTGGTAGTCGTATCTACGCGTAAAACGCGTACGGAGCTCTGGCTGGCGTTGCTTGTTCCGTTAGCCACCCCTTTGCCGTTCAGCCGAGAGACTCCATGCCGGCAGTTTAACCTGTCGTGAGACTGGCAACCCGCCCATATCATATATATGAGACTCAACCGCAAGTACACACCAACAATCCAAGGGGTGAAACCTGGTTGGGCTTGATCCGGATTTTTATCTTTCCAAATTCAAACGGACAACATGCAGCTCGCTTTCCTTGTGGCTCTCATCTGCGGGATTACCCTCGCGGTCGAGGACTGCACAACAACATCACAATCCACTTCCTACTGGAGCATCAATGACCTTGTCCTGAAGGTCTACGACTGGGCCAACGGCGGTTCCATGGGCACGTTTGGGTTCACATCATATTCCTCAGCGACGAACAAAACAGTGGAGTGTCTGGCACAGGATGTTGATCTTGCCAGATTAGCGGGAAATGAGCCGTGGTCGAAGTGCAGCGATCCTGGGGTTGAGTTTCGATTTGATTTTGAGGATATGAGTTTGAGTTTGAGGGAAACGTGGACGTGTTCGGGGTCGCCGGGGTAAGTATACTTTTGACAAGAAATATGAACCCGTTATGGCTTGGGCTAACATTTCCCTAGAACAACATTCAATGCCAATGCGACAGGACTCATGATGTTGCATGGCTGTCTGGACAGTGACACAGAAAAGGGTGTCGAGTCGGATTGCCATGTGATGGAGTTTGACATGGCGGGCGAAGTGACCTCTTCGGCGGTGTTATAGTTGCCTTTCAGGCAAAGGCAGGGCAGTATTCTAGATGGGACAGAGAAATCACACCCGTGAAGTTATTCCCAATTTCCCATTCCTACCCGTGATCTCGCGACCGAATCAGCCCTACCATGTGCCTATTGAGCTTGGCTGTTTGGCATAGCCTTGGCATGTCCTCATTCTGCCCTACGGTTGGTGCAAGTACGGGTTAGTTCACATTGCCAAGCCTCAGCTATCCCTTCTTCATAATCCCGCCGAGTGAACATCATGCCAACCCTGCCGGCGCCAAGTTGGGCACACGTCTTAAGTACTGCGGGCCGCCCTGTTTAGCTTCGTTGTGGTCTCCTTCTCCACAGCCATGTCTTCATGATGGTACAAACAAACCCACATGCAGTAGCCTTTTTGGCCATCATGGCCAGTGTGATTCATCCAGCACAGGCCAACGAGTGGACTGGGTGGACTCGCACAAAATTACTGGCCCTGGCAACATCTTACTTACCAAACGGCTGCGATCCGGAGGGTACAACCGGGTTAACGTCATGCTACGAGACATATGTCCCGGGTGTTCCTTACACGGTGAAGCATACCAACATTCCCCCTGGTGCCACACCGACGAGCAGTTCAACGTACACCAACCGCGACTGGGACATTAAAATGGCCACCATCCTCCTGCCCCCGGACGCCGTCCCCCGGTCCGAGATTGACGGCTGGTACTGGTTCCGATCAACGACAACTAGGCCCCCATCTACGAGCGACCTTTGGTGGATTGACCACACCCTCACCGCCCCAGCCAGCTGCCCAACTCCATTCGAGTTCACCACATCTCATCTGCTCAGTTACTGGGGCGACCGCCTCCCATCCGAGTTCCTCGACGAGTACATGCTCCCCAAAGCCACCGTCTTCCCAGTCTATACAACCACACCCTCCTATAGGGGAGCCTACCCGTCACCAGTGAGAGAGATCCACGTCAAGCCGACGGATCTACCCCCAACCCGCAGCGGTGGACTTCCTCGCTACGGAGATGCAGGCTTTGTCATATCGGATCTCAAGAGCTTCAATCAATCCTATATCACACACTGCCATCTTCCTGGCGAGCCGCGACCCTGCCCTTACAGCTACGCCGGGAAGTGCAGCAAAATCGAGCCGTGGAAGATCATTGTTGCGGCTGTTATCCCGTCCATTTTTCTTCTTGGGTTCGTCGAAAGTTTCTTCTGGTTCAGGCGGTTGATGCTGGGCAAGTCGTGTCTCCGGTTGGGAACGGTGTGTTGGAATCTGATCTTCATTTTTCTCGTCTTTTTCACGGCGATAGAGGATAAAAGAAGTCCAGAGCATCAGGCCGACTTCAGGGAGCAGTGGAAGAAGATGTCGCTCATGACAAAGATCAAGTTATGGGGCCAGTTTGGATTTCGGCATCGGTATCCGGTGGAGTGGTTGGGAGAAAGGAAGCCGACGGGTCGGGTCACGGAGAGTATCGAGATGACAAGAGGTGGCGGTAATGGAGGAGCTGGGAGAGGAGGACAGCGGGTGGAGGATGATGATATACCTCCAGCTTACCCTGGTCCTCCTGCGTAGGTGGCTGGTGGGACTGCTTGGTGTTGGGCACCTAACCGAAATCCGGTGTCGATGCCTGTCTAGGCGAGTGAGTCATGTAATTATGCTAGATACCCCCTGCTTAACGGTTAGTTATTGAATTAGCTAGGCAAAATGTTAACTTTCTTGTGTAACGGGAATGTTTGTTTTGAAGGCGTCGACATGATTTTTTGTTTGTGGCTAACCATTGGTCAATGGATATGCAGTTATCCTCAAGCCTCTGGACTGACATCCAATAATTCCCATCCGACCACATGATCAAGGATGGCCCTTGAAGAGGGGTAAGAAGTTGCATAAAAGGAAGGACCCCCCCAGGGTTTCCCCCTCAATCCATGCTCTAGAGTTTTTCCCCCCAACACCGAACATCGCCATCACCAGACATCCTGTCATGGCACCACCAAAAACGCTGACAACGCTACCGAATGAGGTTCTGCTGCGCATCTGCAAGCTCCTCTAAATTGAGATTTCCCAGTTCAAATTAACGCAAATATGAGGCCGGATTTGATTTGTTTGGTTTGATCGGCGCCTTGGCTTCACCTGCCGTCTCGAATTCGCGCTTGTGCTCCCTCACCTCTCGGTTCAGGCCGGCCTCGGGGGGGCGCTCCCAGACCCAAGATCCCCCCCCGCCCTGACCGCAGTCAAGGCAAAGGCCAGGGCACTGAAGAGGGAGGCGTGGAACTCGTGGTGGCTGGCGAACAGGCCGACGCGATACGCCCAGCTAATGATCCCGGGACCAGGGAAACGACCCCCCCCGGAACTCACGCTCGCAAGAAAGACCCTACACCACCTCCTGGCGGAGAGGACGGGACACGGAGACTACGAGGAGTACCACCTACGCTTCGGACACGACTCGTATAGGACCTGCCGCTGCGGCCGACCCACGGAAATCGGCACTTCGCGGAGTGCCCAGCGGCGCGGGCCAGGGGCACTCTGAACAGCGAAATGCGAAAAGCGCTCAGGAGGCCGGATAAGCTCCTGGGAAAGGACTGGAAGAAATACGCCGAGTGGGTGGAAGGCTCGGGAGTGTACGACCCAGCGGAGGAAGAAGAATAGGACACGTGACCAGGCCCAGATTGTAATGGCCTGAGGAAACAGCGGAACCACAGAGGAGCCGTAAGCCCTCGGGGACCAGAGCCCTGAGGCAGGCAGGCCTCTCTCCTTTGTAAATAACTCTCTTTTGTGACGCGAAACGCCCTGTCAGCTAGTATTAGCAGTAGTATTAGAAGCTTGGGCCGTCCACATCCCCAAACGGGGGCCAGGCGAGGTAGGCTCGGGCACGTGACCCCTCGGGGCCACGCGCCACAGTTCGACCCGATTGGACGCTAATAGATCTCTCTCTCTCTCTCTCTCCCTCACCTCTCGGACTTTCACCTCCTTGTTCCTGGTTTACCGCTTCATTCAGCGTCACGGCATATCAGCCCGGGTACCACCGATAATTCAGCCCGGCATGTCGCGCAACTTATCCGTTCCCATGCCCACGGGGGAAAGGCGCATGTTGTTGGGGTTTCTATGGGTGGGTATATAGCCCAATGCCTCGCCTTGGAGCAACCAGAGCTTGTCCCTCTCTTTTTGTCACAGGCGCTGCCCCCGCGAGTGGGGCACGGTTGTTTTTGGCGCAATGGCCTGGGTTGACATATTATTCTATGAAGATGATGGTGGGGTGGGTGCCGGGGTGGTGGTATCAATGGCAGGCTTCGTTGCTTGGGTTGAGGTTGGGTAGTGAGTTGATAGAGGAGATGAAGGGGAATATTACTTGGGAGGTGGTGCGGGATATGTTTCCGTGGATTTTGACGTTCGGTTTGGATGATGTGAGGAGGTTGAAGGTGAGGACTTTGCATGTTGCTGGGGGGAAGGGGGATGATGTGGGGATGATGGTTAGGACGGCGGAGGCGTTGAGGGGGAGAAGGATGGAGGGGGGTGAGGATGGGTCGGGGGGGGTTGTGTTGAGGGAGGGGGTGCATGGGTGGGATATGCAGTTTCCGGAGTTGTTTGCGGGTGGGGTGAGGGCTTGGGTTGTGACAAGGGGAGTATCTCGGCTTGGAACAGGTAGTTCAACTCAGTATAATAATCTGTTATGGCCTCAAGGTCCTTGCCCCTTGCCATTTGGGTAGGAAAGGCAAGGCCTACTTATAGTCCTCCGGATCCCCAGGACCGTTCTGAGCTCCCTGGTCCTCGAACCTGTCTTATCTGTCTGCCTTGGCCGGGCACCTCCTTCGGCGTCCTGGCCACTGATTCCACCAGTAATAGGTACATATGATTCCTGTCCTGCAGTCTTCTTGCAGCTCGTATGGGTCCTCAGTCCCTCCTGCCCAACCAACCCGTATCGGCACCCTGGTTCTGCCTTCGTGGTGGTCGCCGTGATGCCTCCGCTGAGCCCCGGTGGGCTCAGTTGGTTGCCGGCCCCAGATATTCTGATCCTGGGCATATCGTTGGGCTATTGTTGGTTGGAGTGTGTACTGTCTAGGGGCACTGAGTCGTGGGCCCGTGTGACATGGGTTGAGGGGGGGAGGTTGCCGAGGGGGTTTGAGAGGGTTTAATAGGTGATAAATGCAGTATCACTTCAAGACGTGGATATGCTGGACTGATGGCCAAAGTTCATTCTCCGCTGGCAACGCACCCTTTCTTTCGAGGACTAATAGATTCACCAGGTTATACCATTCTCCTATCTACAAATCTCCCACAACAAACAAGACAAAACCCCCCACCCAAAAAAACGAATGTCGACAGCGAAAGCCAAGGATCTGCAGTCCCCTTTTTTCACAAAGCCAGTCAAAGTTTCCAAGAAAAGAACACCCTCTCCCACCCCCAAAGAAACCACCGCCCCTTGGGCATTTCGTCCCATATCACAGATAACTATCTCTAGCACTGGATAGAAACAGACGCATACAAAACACTGTAGCAGCCCGAGCTCCTAGCAACAAAGCTGGAGCCGCGGCAGTTGTTGCCGCTCCAGGTGGTGACGGTGCAGCTTGTCATTGTTAGCTTTCTGCTGCTGATCTTCAGAAGAGGATGGACACTTACCCGGAGCCACTGTAACCAATAGACCGCTTGTTGGAAACGGCAAAGCAGCGGTACCCGCCGTTGGTGACGGCAGTCTGCTCGTTGTTGCCGTTGCAGGCATCACCGGAGTAGGTCGTCACGACGGCGGTGCCGAGGATGCTGACGCCGGACTCGAACTTGGCCTCGAGCTGACCCTCGGGGGCGGGAGCGGCGAGGGTGAGCGGGAGGAGGGCGGCGAGGGCGAGGATGTTCTTGGTGAGCTGCATTTTGGCGGTTGGTTGGGGGGTTTGCGGTGGTGTTTTGGGTTGGGTGTAGAGGTTGAGGGTGAGTTGAAGAGTGAGTTGAAGAGTGAGTCGAAGAGCGAGTTGATGGTGGTGATTTTTGGGGGAAGAGGATGGGATGAGGATGGGGTTTTATACTTGTGTTCCTGGTCGACGGCAGAGCTTGGTCGTCCTCAATGAACAGGTCGTATGACTTCCAAGTCGCGGACACCGAGCGGTCGTGGATGAAGTCTCCCCATGATACCCTGGCAGGGGACGGAGAGTGACTCTGCCTCGATGGTCGAAAGACAACATGCCACCTGTTAGGGGCGGTGATGATATTGCAAAGCGATCTGGTGCAGGGGAGCGGCACACAGGGGATATCGTGACTTTACCTAATTAACAGGCACTTAACTGAGCGGTGGATCTAACAAGGACCCCAACATTTCACAAAGAGACCCAGAGATTTCTATTTCGATTGGTGATTGCCTGGGCTGCATAGCTATGTTTGGTAAGATTTCATACATGATGTCTGTTGGACCTCGATCTATAGAGAAGTTGCTGTCAACTTGGCATTGCGGCGGTGCCCCAAAGACATCTATTTGACATATATTAACATGGTGGCGGTGAAGATTCCGCTCATGCTAGTGCACCAACAGCTCTTTGATGATGGACCACAAGCCAATTTGTTCAGCATCAGGGGTAACACAATGTCTTTTACAACCGTCCCAATGACTGACCGAGGATCTACTACGAAAGCCGCCCCTTGAGCGTTGACAGACCTCCCCTGAACTGTCTCCGAATGTTGACTTGCGTAATGCAGCCAATCGAACTTCTCCCGCACTCATCAGCCGATGAACTTTCTAACATTTCTCTATAGGTCTCTGCTTGAGAGTCCAAGCTTCTGTCTCGCTAGAACATCCATTTCTAGGTACCGAGTCTAGCGGGAAACAGACAGCCCCAGCCATCTGAGCCAAGACTCTCATGTAAAGCCTTGTCACCATCAACATGACCTTCCTGTTTAGAGTGTGTATTTCGAGGCGAGCTTATCCCTCATTTATGTCGCTAAAAGTTTGTGCGACCAACGGTCAAAGAAACATATTGCGACCAGTTAAAAGAGCGGAATAGATACGGGGGAGTGAATTACATACATGTCTCTAGATCCTACTACGACATGGAATAGATTTGCAGAGGAACTAACGACAAGTTACCGCCGGCAGTCTGACTCAGCCACGAATCTGTCACCCATCGGCAGCTCTCTCGTTACCTACCTACCTAGCTAAGACCATGGGCATTAAACCGTATCTCCGGACCCAAGTCCCATATCGATATGAAAGACACTATGGGATAGAATGCAACAAATAAGGTTTTGTGGGCGCAGCTCATCGGCTGTCGACGTGTCGTATTCCAAATCCGTCGGAAGCTTTTCCACCTGTCCGCGGCCCTATAGGGATGTAACTACTTTCAATTGCAATTGGGGCACATCAGTAAGTTCTATTCTAAGCTGGAAAGTGTACTCGGGTTGGCAAGGAGAGTGTAAACAGACATGGACAGCCCTGTAATAGAATCGTTCTTGGAGTCTGATATTTTCTCGTTTATTCTCGGCCGAAAAAAGGGCTTGCATCAATAGGTATTATTGAGCAATTCTCTTATTTATTTGTTGAGAGGGTTGGTGTTGAACCACGTCGAGGGCAGTGGATAGGAAAAACTCTTTGATATGGTACCTAGTCGACGGGAGATAATCATGCTTAGCCGGGGCCTACCATGCGAGAGTCAGATTAAAATAGAGATGAAGTTCAATGATTTATTTATGGGACTTATGGAACAGCACAGAAGATTAACGAACTTTAGATACCTACTATCAGTATACTCTCATAAACCCCTCCAGAGGTTTGGGAATTCTAGTCTTCTCAGCTGAGGCTTTCTCTCAAAGATCAAGATCAACCCTTCTTGGCTTTGACTGAGTATTCCTGAACATTTTGAATCAAACAAGTCAGCAAAGGAAAAGGGTCCCAAAATACTTCATGTTACCGCAGTTTGTAGGTACGGTTTCCATTCAACTTACCTCGAACTGTTTGAAAAAGTCCTTTAATCGCTTATCGACCTCGGCCTTATCTCTTGTCCTCTGAGCGTCTTTGTTCCTCAGGAAAGCCAGCTGATCCGCAAGGGGGAACTTTGAGTTGGCAGGACCGTAGGAGCCCAGGAAACGAAGCATGGTTAGCATCTCATTTGACTCTGTCAACTTGAGCGCCTCCCACTTGTTCTTGTCGAGCGCGTATCTCGCCAAGTATAGAAGGGCCCCGCAGAGCCCGGAGGCGATTGCCGTTGCTACGGAGCTTCCGCTGTGTTCTGTGGGAAGCCTGTCTAGGCTCAGGTTGAGGGGCACGTTCTCTCCCGGAAGGAGGATGTCGTAGTCTTCTTTGTGTACCCAGTCGCATCGCTCCCCAGTGCCGGTTGAGGCACCGACTCGAACGCAGTGGTGACTGGCTGCCGGGAAGCAGAACAGGTGGGTGCTGTTACCTTGGTCACTAGCGGCGCAGAGCATTAGGATGCCTTTTTGTTTGGCGTTGTTGAGTGCTGAAGTCAAGCCGCTGATCTCCTCGGAGGATTTGCTGCTCTTTTCGATGGTCCAGCTCATGGAGATGATGTCGACATTGCAACGAATGGCCCACTCGATGGCCTAGAAGTAAAGAAGGGTTAAACCAACATCCTGAACCTTTCCCCTGCATAAATCTCTGGAGAAGTCTTGAAAATATACAATAAAAAGGCTGAGACTTACATCAGCCGCCGAACGCGCAGTTATGTGGCGCTTTCCGTGCACTCCGCCTGATCTCTCATCAAGTTTGGCCACGTACAGCCGTGCCCGAGGGAATATGCGTAAAATGAAAGCAGCCATGATGGTGCCGTGCTGGTCACTGGTTGAAACAAAATAAGGCACGGTTGAATCATCTAGGCCGTTTTGCGAGCAAAAGGAGGCGCCCGACACGATCTTGCCGTCGAACCTATCGAGGCAAGCGTCAATTCCGTCGTCGATGATGGCGATCTTGACTGTCTTGTCGTCGTCGGCTTCGTTGGAATCTTTGATTGAGCGAATGAACTTGCATATTGGTTGAATATCTTGCATCCACTTGTTGTCGCTGTTTTCCAGAGAAGGTGGTTTAACAGGTTAGCTTCTCCATTTCTTGTCCAGGTGAACAAGTTTTGGATACATACTTCTGGCTGCTTTTTGTGCCTATTGTCTTGAAACTTGACCTGAAACTGCGAAAGCCGGGATCCTCTGCATCGATGATGGTGATGTTTGTGATCTCGGTGGTGGTTTCGGTTGTAGGTGAAGTCTGAACAGGTGCTGGTAAGCGTTCAACCATGCCATAATCCCCATCGGGATTCTGATGGTTTTCAGTGTCAGGTTGATGGGGCTCGTGGGTCGGTCCTCCGTTCGTAAGATTCCCGTTCGTAAGATTCCCGTTCGTAAGTTTCCCGTTTGGAAGTTGAGCAGGTTCTGAGTGGTTGATGCGCTCTCGGAATCTTTTGATCTGATTCTCTACTCTCTGTTTGCTCTCTAAGCCCTATATCCGTACGTTAGCTCAATGCTTGATGTAACGGAACTGACGTAGACAGCAATTACCATATCATAATACAGCAATATCTTTTGTAACTGCACCAGGAACACGGAGATTAAAGAAAAGTGTTAGCTAACAATTCATGTAGGGGAATTTGTCGTTGTTTAGCATGATCACGGGCAACATACCTTCCTGAACTTCTCGCGGTTAGCAAACCCTTCGTTACTGTACCAACCCAACATGGTAGCGGCATTTCCTGACCAGTAAAGCGAGACCTCCCGGACATTTGGGGCTACAGAATAGATGACATCGCTGCAGATGTCAGGCTTCTTCCAGTCCCAGATTTCCACATCCAAGTTCATCAAGGCCTGCTCGATCGCGTCGTCGGAATGTGGTCGATCGCTGTCGTCGATGACAACAACCCTCTTTATTGTGCGGACATGGTTCTCTCGTAGCCACTGAAATACCGATACCAGGTCTCGTCTGCCTTTCCCATTCATCATGGCTTCGTTCGTTTTGGCATTGGCCACCACAGCCTCAGATCTTCGCTCGCCAGCATAATTTGCGCCGCTTCGTGCATTGGAGTTTGCCTGTGAGATGGGGAACCCATTTTCGACCGGATCTGTTTCGAAGATCAAGCTCGGGAGACTAACACATATGAGAATGGATTCAAACTTCAAGTGCTTGACGAGTCGTTTCAGATAGTCTTTGGTTAAAGTCTGGCCACGGAGCCCCGATAGGCTGAATTCGAGGTGTCTCTCTTTGGTGTTTAGAAAAGAAACGGTTAGCCCGTTGAGATATCCTCAATGACTTCGAAAACAAAAGAACAAAATAGAGAAAGAGACTTACCCTCACCAGGAGCGTAAAGAGCCTGCAAAAGATTCTTCCTATTGGTGCGAAATTTGTCGATGCAAAACAGCTTCATCATGGTGAGTATCTCGTCTGTTCCATACACCTCGGCCAAAGCCGTTTGCAAAGCTTGCTCGCGGGCCGTCTTCTTGAGTTTGTCCTTGATGGGCCCCGGAAGGCCCCTGAACTCCGTCATCGCATGTGCTCGGTATGCTTTCCAGATCCTGCTCACCAGTCCCTCTACTCTGGTCTGGAAGGGGGTCAAATTGAGTGCCTTGTTATGTTTCTTGTCCTTATCTTCTGAATAGTTCATCCTGGCCAGGATTGCTCGAACATTGCTGGCAGTGTTTTGGATAAACTCGGATTCCATCAAGAGTTTCACCATCTCGAGCCTCTTCTCGTCAACTGGGCTTTTATTTACCACTTGCAAAGATATCAGCTCCAACCTCATGTCGGCCTTCATTGATTCATTTACTATTGTCGCCAGCGGGGGGTCAGTGACAAAGTTGATGGCCAGAGTCTCTTCTTGCCGAAGCATGACTGCATGGTGCAGAGCAGTGGACTTATCAGCAAGAGACTGCTGAGCGAAAACGTTGCTTCTGCGGACACCTCCGGCTTCGTTTCCAATCCGAGCGCAGAGTTTGATGATTCGATTGACATGCTCCGAGTTGTGCTTCACGGCGAGGTAAAGACAAGTCTCGTCGTCTCGATTCCGATGTTGAAGAATTTGCCCAAGGGTAGACGAGGGCGCAATCTCCGAGTCCTCCGGCTCGACACCATCCAAAGCAATCTTGACAAAGGCATGGTTCTCGTGGTAGAGAGCGAAATGCAAAGGAATTGAGTCGTCCTTTTTGTATTCGCACTTGAGCATGTGCTCATAGTTTTTGAGGAGCCATCTCAAGAATGACCTGCCGTCCCCGGCTTCTCCTTCGTGCTTGTCCTGCCACCAGTCATCCTCTGATTTATCCGCTAGCTTATGGAGAATGTTTCCGCTCGTCGAGGTTCGTTCGTTGTTTGCCGTGTTGAGAAACTCTCTGTACTTCTTCTCAAACGCTACGCTCTGGTCCGGTTTGCTAAAATCGACAGCTTTTGCGGCTTCCAAGACAGTGGACTGCTTGATTGCACCTCCGGAACCTTGAAGAGTGTTGGTAGAGAATGTTGGTTGTTCCTCGTCTCCACTGTCGTCAAACCTGGATAACCTGAACTGCGCCATTGCCGACTTTTGGAAAGGGACTTCAAGTCAAGAGTGCGGTGGGTCTCGTCGTAAAAATGAGGAGTCTTGCCGGGGGGAAAAAGTCAAACAAGCTGATTCCTGAAGGGCAAAAAATAAAGAGCTTGACGACTGAGATGCAAGCAGAAGAACGGGAGGACATGGGTCAGACTTGCCAGGTTTCAGTTAGCATTGGACAGAGGCTTAGAGCCAGGCAGAAAAAGCTTAGCACAGTACGGAATTTCTTTTCTGTCAAGACTGTCGAGACAAAAAGCATGATCTGATTTAGTTGTACATGTACATGTACATACATGTATTAATAATGCATATGCATATGCATATCTTCGGCCCAGGGGTCCTCGCTGATAAGGACATGGATCTTAGACTACATTCGGCACAATCTATTGGTGAACGCAGGCCAGCCTTGCTTGTCGAGATGGGGGGCGGCCTCGACCCCTCTATATTGAAGCCCAAACTGAATGAGTGGAGGAGAGTATGTCGCGATAAAAGTGGAAATCTGCTCAGTGCTAAATATGCAGTGTGGTCAGTTGAGATGCGTTATCGTCTTGTGATACCCATCCCCCTATGCCACCTCTGCATAGCACATTCATGCTACAAGGCAATACCATACTCGCCTGATCTGGTGCATTTATAGAGTCAGGAACATCCAACCCTCGAATTCGGCAATCAACCATACCAGCTACGGTATCCGTTGTTATTATGGACTTTGTCGATATCCCTCTGTTTCCCAAGTCAGATGACGATGATTCGTTTCGGACGAGGAGGGATCCCAATCAGGCATTCGATACCGAGAATCCCACAACCATGATAACCAGAGGAAATCATGGAGGAGTTGTGAGGACCAGAGCTGTGCTGACCAAAGTGCATGCTGGGACCATCACGAAAGGCGGGCCACGCGGAACATTGTTGGTGTTTGAGTTTCGCTTCCAGTCCCCAAACAAGCGTCGATTTACAAATGCAAAGCTCATTGTCGAGTTCGAGGACAGCAGTGGGCGCAACGACTACACCTTGGACCCAGTGGTGTGCAAGATTGTGCCGAATGGCTCCTTTGCGCTGAACAGGGCTGAAAGCAAATCTGACATCAGCAAGAAGTTCACTGGCTCTCTAGGAAGCGGCCTGGACGGAATTGTTGAAGCAAGTCTGGGGTTCGAGTGGGAGGTGTCAAGGGAAATTACCAAGGAACATTACACCAGCCTGACGGGAATTCCAAGCAACGAACGCGAGGACGAATATGGGGAAGATAACTCGGCCATTTGGGAGCTGGATGAGGACGAGGAGCTTGCCAAGAAAGCTGGGATCCCCAGGTACCTCAGGACAGCGGTGCTCCTTCGACACCCTCACAACAGATCTTTTCTCGTCAAGCTGAGCGTGGAAACCAAGGTCGATTTCGGAACCGACATTCGGACCTTCTTCGGGATGGGACAGACGGAAGCTGTTGACCCAGTCAACATTGATCCTGCCAAACTCGAACAGACAGTGGAGGAACTGGAAAACATGGCTGAGCTGAAGAGTGTCGATGTTGCATTTGCGACGCCACTTAAGACAAATAATTGAGTTGGATTGGCAGGAATCAGGAAATCCAGTTAGCAATGGCGGTTGACGCGATTCTTTTTCCAATGCTGTAATGTACAGGTATATGTACAAGTGTCTGGTGTGCGGGGAAGGGAAGGGTCCTTCCTGTCTTCTTGGGCTGACATGCAGCTGCCACCTACACTTATCAAATTCAAATGGGTGCGGGATGTAGTTTAGCGGTGCCTGTGTACCATGCAGGGAATTTTGGGAGTGCCCAGCCAGGCTGGGCACATGCTTTGATTTCAGGAGGAAAGAGCTGTGGAAGAATGTGAATCGTCAGGTCAATTAGCCACTTCAGGCAGGCACCCAATGAATTTAACGACCTATTTTCTCCAAACACCACCTAACAATGCCGTACAGTTCACCTTTGACCACCGATCAGCCAGCACAGCCAATTCTACCTGCCCTGGCAAATAATTCAGTTCTCCTCCCGGCATACCTCTTTAATTACTATTACCTTTCGCCACGAGAACATACCAGCAATCGGCAACCAACAATGCCATCCCTATAGTAAGTGCCTGAATAAAGAGAATAGGTATATCAGATTGACTTCTTCATCCTGCTCACAATATCTTCTCTACTTGTTAGTATTGTGCTGGTCTGTGGTGTGTGTGCTTCACGCAGTACCGCACAGTCAAAAGACACGCTTGAAAAGGTTTTCGGCGACCGCTTCCCAGAGGCCCGCATCATAGTATTTGATGGACTCCGTTCGGACAGCAATCACTTATCACAGACAGGATGGGTCTGGCGGGCAGCGGATGACCTGCTTCAGCTCTTAAAAGAGGAGGTGGGGTTGCTGGAAAAGTCCATCTATAGGAGTCCCATCTTGTTTCTGGCAGAGAATGTAGGAGGGATCGTGTTGAAGCAGGCTCTCATCGAAGCCATGAGAGACTGGCGCTATCAAGACTTTGTCTGGAGAACTACAAGCTTGGTCAGTCAGGACATCAACAGCGAGCCACCAAGTTGACCTTGTATGCTGACTAGCTCACCGAGCTTGACAGTTCTTTTTCGGCACCCTGCATCGGGTTGACATCAACTCCTCAATTGACAAGCAGTTCATGCGGCTGGTTCTAGCCACAGAAGAAGAGATTCCTGATCCTCTCATCTTCATTGCGGAGTCAACAGCAGCCTTCCCATCAGTGAGCGCGCAATTCTCACAACTGCTGTCCATGTTTTCTGTTGTCAACTTCATTGAGGACGATGAAAAAGTATCGGTGGTTGGAAAGTTCTCGTCAACCTTTGGTCATGCCGCCGAGAGTAACGTAGCTGCCAATTGTAGCTATCAAGAGTTGTGGCACTTTGCACCTGGCGACCCGAAGACTGACAGGCTCTGGGGGCTAATCCAAAGCAGGATGAAAAGCGAAGGTGAGTACAACCACCGTATGCAGATGTGACTCTCCTCAAGTCATGCTGATGAGATGGCTGCAATCACTAGCATCCGAGGTTGAATACTCCATTTTCATGCAAGCACTTGCTGAAAGGGATCCCGGGACACACCTGGACGGTGTCACTGCTCAAAGAGAGCACCCGACGATGAGATGGATTGCATCACACAGCATTTACTTGGAATGGCTCGCGTCCTCAGCACCCGCCTTCCTCCACCTGCATGGCAAACCTGGCTCTGGATCTTCCGCTGTTTCGGGTGTCATCATGGAAGAAGTGGCAGCGATTCCCGACTTCCAAGACGCAACATTCGTCAGGTTCAATTCTCACAAGCAGTATATCCAAACATCAGAGACGGCCAGGATTCTTCTTTCCTTGTGCCGCCAAATTCTGTCGGCGAATCCCAAGTTATTTCGACGTACCAAGCCGCTTTGCAGGACCATGCGAGCAGATAATCTCTTCAACAAGTCCGCCGCCTGGGGTCTCTTCCAGTCCCTTCTCAACTTTCATTCAGGTCCCTTATTTATCTGCCTTGATGGAATACACAATTTGCCGCCTGACTTCCTCGAATACCTTAGCACCATCAAATCTCTAAAGCAAGAGAGTGGAGAGCCCCCGAGATTTCTTGTCACCAGTTCCTCGGAAACACTCCCCATTTTTCCGGATTCATTGAAGTCGACAATCGCAACATTGAGCCTCAGTGACGAAGCGGACATGAAGCGAGCCACCAAACAAGCCGTCCAGAGGAGGGTATTGGACGTTGCTTGGCGGAATGTGCTCTGGTATGACCTCCAGGAAACGATTATCAAGACAGTTTGCCACGATTTACCACCTTATCTTGTTGCTATGCAGTCGCTGGATCTGTTGGATGTTTCGACGCCGCATTCAACGGAAGCGGCCTTTTACTTCAAGCTTGAGCACCTTCCCAGCACACTTGATGGTTTATACTCACATTATATCGCGATCCTGTCTCGGTGGGAGCGTCAAGTTCTGGGCTGTATTGTCACGGCGGTCCAACCGCTGCGCAGTGTTGAACTTGCCATTTGTCTGTCTCTGCAGGGGGAGGAGACCCAAAGTTGGCGAGATCTACGCAGCCGGACTTCGCAGGATATCATCAAAGACATTCTTGCACATAAAAAGATACGGCATCTGGTAAAGGTCAGAGACGATAGGGTGTATCCCATCTACGAGACTCTGACCGACTATCTGCACACAAAACACAAGCAGGTCTCCAAACAGTTGCATTTGTCAATGCTGAAGGCCTGTATCAAGTACATCAGCGACCTCTACCACGATACATCTTTCCTATTGGGTCTGACCTCAACCCCTGAGCTTGGATCCAATATCACGCAGGATGCCACGCTTTCCAAGGAAGCCGGGTTTCTAAGATACGCGAGCCTGTGCTGGCCGGACCACTACAACCTTTGTCATGGTGATCCTCAAGCATACAGAACGGTTTCTCAGCTCCTTGGAAACCCTGCGCTGCGTTCCACCTGGTTCAGTCTCTATGCACACTTCAAAAGCCACCTCCCGGAAAATCTTGAGTCTCTGACATCTCCCTTGGCCATGGCTAACAAGCTTGGGCTTACACTAATTGTCGATGATATGATTCGAGGAGCCATACCGGGAGGCGACCATTCCAAGACGACCTGGTCCAACCCTCTGGCAGATTCATCAATCTCAAGCAGGATGCCCTGGGCCGATACTTTGGAGGTCAAACATCAGCTGGTCCAGGAAGTCATCACTTTTGCAGTCGAGGAAGGGAGAGCAGAGCTCATCTTTCAACTGACCTCTGTCCTATCACCCGACACGCTCGAGATTAAGGGTCACAAGGGACTTACTCCACTGCTCAGCGCAACCAGAAACGGGCACATGGACGTTGTGAATGCTCTGGTCAAGCAAGGGGCATCCTCCAAAGCAACGGGGCGAGACGGGTCGACTATCCTGCATCTGGCAACAAGGCTGGGAAGCCTGTCCATCGTCAAGCGGATCCTCGAGATCAACAGCCAGCTTGATATTGGAGCAATGAACAATGAGGGATATGACGCTATCAAGATTGCAGCAGAATCGGGCTTTACTACGATTTTGGAGGAGCTCCTGCACCGGATAGATCCCGAGACCAGAAAGAAACTTGTCAACACGCCGCTGCCATCAAGTAGTCAGACTCCCCTTTTTCTGGCTGCGAGACACGGACATTCGGAAGTGGTAAAGTTGTTGCTGAAACACAAAGCCGATCCCGGCATCCACAATGACGGCGAATCGAGTGCTCTCTACCAAGCCGCCAAGGAGGGAGACAGTGACGTTTTTACCGCTCTTCTCACCCACCCTATGTATCAGAAGTTGAGCATTCACCCGCAGGTCATTGGTCCTTTCAATGATGCAGATGGGGAAAGCTCCATAGCCAGTGACGATCTTGATGCATGCCTCCTTGTCGCTGCACGATACGGGCGAGTCCCCATCCTGAAGAAACTTCTCGAGTACAAGGTTCGGGTTAACGTAACAGGCGAAGGAAAGAACACAGCACTTCATTTGGCTGCACGAGAGGGCTTTGAACAGGCCACAACGCTTCTACTGAAGCAACACTGCGAGGTGGACCTGCGGAACGAGGAACGGCTGACGCCAATTCAGCTGGCAGCACAAAACGGACATATCGGTGTTGTCAGGACTCTTCACAAAGAAGGGAAAGCAAATATTGCAAGGGGCCCCGACCCAGAACCTCCGCTATCATTTCGGTCAGCACTGTCCACATTAGAGATGGCGGCCATGGAAGGCCAAGTTCCCGTCGTTGAATACCTGTTGGTGATGGATCCAGCATCGGCTCCTCGGGCCCTCCAGCTGGCGGCCGAGAATGGACAAACCGCTGTGGTGCGTTATCTGATGGCCAATCAAGACCAGATTTCAGTGTCAGTGGCATGGGATGATGCAGCATGGATCGAAGCAGCCGGAGCAGCGCTCAAGAAGCGCCACCTCGAAGTGCTCAGGGAGCTTTTAACCTTCAAGTTGTCCGGCGTGGGAGAAACAGGACTACCAGCTATTTCACAAGAGTTTTACCACCTGCTGTACATGGCTATCGAGTATGATTACGGGCCTGAGGTTCAAGTTCTGGCTGAGAAGGGTTTCGATATGAACAAGCCAAACGTCAAGAACGAGCACCCGCTCCATCTGGCGGTCAAGTGGAACAGTCCCAACGTCATTGTGCCCCTTGTAAAAGGAGGGTCTAGTCTAGGTCATATCGACGACACCAAAAAGGATACGCCCTTGTATCGGGCTGTTGCGCAAAACCACGCAGAACAAGTGGTGCACGAGCTTCTTGAGGCGGGTGCAGACCCCAACTGGAAAAACTTGGGCCAGGAGGACCGAACGCCGCTGCATCAAGCGTGCTCTGTCAGCAAGGACAACTCGTCGATTATAACCTGTCTTTTGGACCACCGGGCGGACGCCCTCGCCAGAGATGATGATGGTTGGACTCCTCTCCACTACACGACCAACAAGTTCAGCCTTCCCAATGCCATCGCGCTCGTGGGTGTCAACCGAGAACGCACCCACTTGATTGAAATACGCAATAACTACCAATCAACCCCCCTGGTGCTTGCTGCGGAAAACGGCGCCGTGGATGTGATGGAGTTCTTTTTGGAGTGCGGGGCGGATCCTATGCTAACCAACAAGACCGGCTCGTCTGCTCTCCATCGTGCCGCAGGAGGCGCCCACCTCGACGCGGTGAAGCTACTCATTGAGAATAGGTTCAAGACAGCTGATCCGACCATGTCCAAAGCCAACGGCATAACGGCGCTTCACATGGCTATCCACAACTCCGTTCCCCAGCTCGAGATGGTCGAGTATCTCCTAAGCAGAGATGGCGTTGATATTAATGCCCAAAGCTCCAACTTTGGAAGCCCTCTCTGTGCTGCAGCTCGGTTCTATTCGACGGGTTACTTTACACCAAAAGGCGATGGGCTGAAGCTCTGCAAGCTCCTGATGGAAAGGGGAGCTGATGTAAATTCTACCGGAGGGTGGATGTATTCTCCACTTCATATCGCCGCTGAGCATGGGTCTGCCGAGCTTGTCGAACTCCTGTTGAGTAGAGACGACACCAATGTCGACATTTTCTGGGAGGAACATGGAACACCCCTGAGCGTGGCTATCCTCCATGAGCACGAGACGGTGGTGGGAATTCTTCTCCAGAGAGGCGCTGACCTCAACATTCCACTTGATGGGGAAACCGCAGTGCAGCTTGCAGTGAGGACAGGGGATTCGGGCGTGGTGAAAACACTCCTTGAAAAGAGGCTGGAAAAATTCCAGGTTGTACAGGGTCTTGAAGATGCTCTTTGGGCGGCGGTTCGCAAGGATATGCCACAAGCTGTGAAGGCGCTCCTGGCCGAACGCAGCAAAGATCCATCCTCCATCCCAGACACAATCATTCAAGGCTGGACCATACTTACATATGCAATTTACTGGGACTCGGATGAGGTGATTGGCTATCTATTAGACAATCCCGAGCAGCACGACGCCAACATCGATCACCACAACGACGCTGGTAACGCGCCCCTACACATGGCCATCGAGAAAGGCGCAGATGAGCTGCTCGGACAGCTTCTCGATCACAAGGCAGAACCAAACATTTGCGATCGAGTGGGAAGGACCCCGCTGATGCTGAGTGCCAAGAAAGCCGATCTCGAGGTGATGGATATGCTGATAAGTAAAGGGGGAAACGTTCTCAGCAAGGACCTTCGCCTACGAGATGCTCTCTACTGGGCTTGCCTCTCGCAATCCAGCGATGCCGTCACCAAGATTGTGGCCGTGATGCAAAACAAGGGCAGCGAGTGGCTCACATCCTGCTCGGCTGCCATCTTCCCCGTCATCCATGCCAGCGAAGCAAGACAGAACCTGCTCGAGGCACTGTTCAAAGGAGAGGACATGACGGCGCGCAAAGAAGTTCTTGCCGGGATAGCAATGGATAGGAACAACTGGACATTGGCCTACACGCTTAAACACAGCCACACACCCTCGGTCACGTCCGACACAGACTTCTTACCCGGCTGGTTCGTAGAGTATGCTCAGGAAGCGGCAGACAAAAGTAAGTTGTTGCAACCCAGGGTCTTTGTGGAGCTAACAGGTGAACAAAACATCGCAAAGACGCTTCTTCTACGGTTGAGCCAAACACTCCATCCAGGTGGGACGATGTTGATGCAGGGCACCCTCTTGAGGTGTCCCCGGATGGGCAGACCGTCACGGTTGGCCCAAAACCACTCATGACCGGGGGAGTGGCCATGTACGCGTTGATCCGCGCCGACTATTGCATACCCGCCCACGAGGATTACCAATTTGAAGTCACCGTTAACGACCCAGTTGGTGATATGATAGATGAGAGTGGCCCGTAAGTACCTACCTACCTACTTATCTACCTTACCTACCTTACCGCCTTCAATTTGAGCGAAGAGTTCAATTGTTGTGTCCCGATAACAAGTACCTTCTGTTGGATTAACTTGATTTCGACGTGCTATAGTTTTCCCATTGGAATTGGACTCTGTACGGAAAAGGTAGATCTCAACCAGATGATAGGATGGGAATCGGGTTCTTTGGGGTATCACGGCGATGACGGGAAAATGTTCTTGGAATCGGAATGGGGGCGAAGGTACGCTGATGGGTATGGTGTCAACGACACGATAGTTTGCAAGGTCAAGGTGGGCGATGGACAGAGAAAGGTCTCCTTCTTGAAGAATAACAAACCCCTTGGTAAGTGGAGCTTCGTTTTGTTCTTGTTTTGTTCCTTCCTACCGGTACCTGGTCTACCTATATGCACCTAGGTACCTACACGTACAGGACCACCCAGAACAAATGTCTGTCACGATTATAAACTACGTACGTAACTAACATTAGCCCTAACAATTGGGTTGTCAGGAACTGCTTTGGAAGGGGACGATGTGCCTCGGGGACAGCTTTACCCTGCAATCAGCATGAAGAGTTCCCTGAAAGGACTTTCGATGACGGCGAGATTTGGAAATCCGAGCGACGTGATGGGCCCGGGGTTATTACTAACACCTGATATCCAAAGCCCTGGAAGAATGAGACATGCCTCACCGTCGCCAGCCATGCATCCTGATTCTCCTGGTGTTTGCGTAGAGGAAGTGAGAGAAGACGAGGTTGAGGATGGGGACAGTGATTACTCTTGGTAGTAGCTTTTGCATGGATCAAGATTGGGTGGAATACTTGCCTCTGTAATTTATTGTCATTTCACACTTGAGGTAGTTAACCAGGTGGGTAGGCCCGTGCCCAGTGGCCTCAAGCCGCTGCCAAGTTCCTCAATATCTCAGGTTGACCAATATCATCTTCTTAATAACCGCGAAGCCTGTGATCGTCTACCTCACTTTGACTACTGGTTCACAGCGTGCAGTTACCCCTTCTTTCAGTGGCATCGACGGTGTTGTTGGCCGTGTTCACGGTGGTTGGTTCGTTGACGTGTGACAAGCAGGCAGCGGCAATATCATGAGGAATCTCCGAGTTTCTTTCATGTTCAGCACTTTTTCCTTCCTAATGAATCTGATGATGGGGCTTCTAGAGCGATATATGTCAGACAAACGTGGGTACTTTCCAAGGGACATGTCGTAAGTGACCCTGAAATCATACTTCGACCGCAGTAACTCCATCGGGAAGAAGACCGGGAAGGACTGAGTTTCCCATTCGCAGGCAGGACATACTTGCGTTCCTGGTCGTAATAATTGATTTATACGCGTGAATCTGGAGGGAAATACATCGTGGTGATGCAGTGGGCAGTGATAGTGGAACATATTTGGATTCATGTTGGCGCAAGATTCCCTTATATTTCCTCTCATAAGTACCCATGCCTC
This sequence comes from Podospora pseudocomata, assembly GCF_035222375.1. NCBI lineage: Eukaryota > Fungi > Ascomycota > Sordariomycetes > Sordariales > Podosporaceae > Podospora > Podospora pseudocomata. Next base: position 1,426,611 of record NC_085889.1, on the reverse strand, counting down.
CTGGAGCTGGGGAAGTGGGGACTGATTGCCCAGAGCGTGCGAAAGAAACTCGGACATTTCCAATGGCAATACAATCTTCCTAAGCTGCGAAACATACGGCTGAGAGAATCGTTCCCACATATCGGGCTGCCGACCAAAGCTATGGAGCGTGGCTGGCAGCGGTTCGATATCTTCGGGATATCTGACTATATATGGTGGTATGCCAGTAATAACAAACAGGTCCTGGTTGAAGTTGACTGGTAATGCATGTTCGTTCACGCTCTTGATTCTCTGTTGCCATGCCATTGTGTAACCCTCACTATAATCGACGAGAAGTCTCCAGCGTGTTCTGTGGGCTTTGAACCTATCAGGGTTTTGCTCCAAAAAGACAGTGTAGACTTCCTTGCACGTCATTTCGATACCCATCGGTCGAGAAATCTCGGCAAGCTGCCCATGTCGGTATCGAAGAGTGATCGTTCTGGAAACCGCAAGAGCTAACTTCCATATCATCAAGCGCAGTTCAGCCGGTAGCCGCAGGAAGAGTTCGAACCTCGCATAACTTCTCCCTCCCTTCAAGTCGTTTTGACGATGCCCTGGCCGGCGAGCTGTTACCTAACTGGAAAAATATTTTAAAGCAGCATGTTTTTGATTGAGACATAAACCCATAGCGATTATCTGTTGTATAACATTACGACGTTCATCGAAGCCGGGCTGCGCTCGTCTTTGTTTATGTAGTTCAAAACAACTTTGAGGCGGTACCATATCGGAAAACGGCCTGCGCTGTTGATCTGAACGATTCATGATAGCAGCAAAAGTGTACGTTAGGTAGGTGCCTAGGTAGCTAAGGTCTACGGTTGAAAGTGTTGGTAGGACGGGATCAGTATTTTATAAGAGAGCCAGGTTTATATAGTTTTCCATCATCATCAAAACACTTTTCCCCCTGTTGTCTCTATTTTCAAGTATGTTTCAAGATAGGCGGCCTGTTGGATGTTGTGATGGTGCGGATGTGCCTGATACAGGAAAGCCATGTGGCCACGCTGCCTAATAGATGAGAGGGGTGACATGTTTCACAGAACCAGACTTGCATTTTAAATGATTTCTGACTCAGGTGGGCAATACCATTATGCGGAAAAGCGACACTTGCATCTCCTTGACCCCTGCAATCCTGTAAAGGGAAGCTCTGGCCTACCGCATACAACCACCCAGGACCGCAGACACCATGTGTTGGCTTAGAGCCTTTTGCTTTCCTTTGCAGGTCTTGCAGGCCTTTTGCAGCCTTTCCCTTTTATCCTTTTCACGGCTTTATTCGCCTTTCTTCACCGCCCTGGTTATGACAGCCACATGTATTTCTAGCGGTTCAGTCCCTCAGTTCGGTAGATTTATTCCATCACCTTCACTTTCCCACACCATGCGCAACATCTTTACAACCCTCCCAGTCATGGTACTTAGTGTATTACCAATCTGGACCAAATGGCAGGGACCTGGAGTACCTAGTTGTGCTCAAATGGTCCAACATAGGAAGCATCTCGGTCAGAAATTGATTTGTATCAGGATGTTGTTCCATTAGGGCTGTGATCTCCCGTTGTTGAAGAAGTGTCGCGTAGTGGGCCAAATCCCAGTCCAAATATAGCAGGTATCGGGCGCCCAGCTGTATAACGAGTTTGTTGGGCATTTCGGATGGATCAACAACCTTGCAAATGACCCATTCACGCCTCTTCATCCCATCGCCCGGGTCAAAGAGGAGCGCGTCTGTCTCCCGCAACAAAGCTCGGGCGCGGGTGGCTTTCCAATCAAAGCTGATGGAGGGCATCACAACCCTGGCGGAGCCGTCTGGATCAGGAAGCTTAATTTCCTCTCCGCGAACAAAGGGGCGCTGCGAGCTGATATAAGGGCCGGTAGAGGCGACACAATAGCTGGCTTCAGGGTCGTATTTCCAGTGCCAGATTGGCGTCTGACAGTGGGGATTTGGGCACAAGCGACTATCGACTGCTGCTGGCTTGTAAACGATGTTTTTCCGATGAACCACCGGAGTAAGTGGTGTTGAGGGCGGGACACGGCAGATTCGGTATCGTTCCGTAACTCCGTTTTCAAACGTTCGAGACGGGGTCCAGACCCAGAAATCAGTGGTCTTAAGCCCCGCGAACAGCTGGGGTTTCTCAGCAAACCACTTCAGTACTGCACTTGGTACTAGGGCACGGCCCAATGTCAATCTCAGGGTAGCCGGACTAAGTCTTTCAATCTGAATGTGCCCTTTCACAGGGCCTGATCCAAAGGGAACGTCGAGATGTATGATGTCGAGATTTGGGTTAATGTAGCCACATTGAGTAAAAGAAATCTTCGGGGCAACGAGTTTTGCTGCTGATGCTTTGTACAGATGATAATATTTCAGAGTTTCTTGCCTTGCTTCCAAGCATAGATGTAAGGTGGCAGGCATTTTGCCCCTTTTCATAACTTGAAGCGGCTGCCAACATCCGTGGAACAACACCAGGATGATGGTAGACTTCCATGTTTCTTGATAAACCTGCAATCTCAACTCAACTGGTAGGGAACGAAACCTTAAACTAGACGGCAGGCCAGACTGTCCCGTGAGGTCTAAATGCTGAGAGAGCACCGGTCGCTGGTGGTTTGAGTTCCTTCGCGGTAGCATGGTTCAAATGCGGAAATATGACATATATGCAAATAGAAGGTTATATGAATGACACGGTAGCAGCGGGAAGAGCTGGTTTATATAACCAAGTGAAGTCTAATGTTGACTCATGAAGGTCAGAGTGCCAATGAAAGGCACAACGCAAACTATCAATGTGAGTCAACTGAGGCAAAACAGTTGTCTCTTTTCTTTATGATTTCTAAAGACTAACTAGCAACTCAAAGTCAAACATTAAGCTTCAGGCTGCAAACGCTTTAAACTACCTACCAAGGGTCAAAGAGTTTCCTGAACGTAGCATATTCGTTGGCTTTTTCTTCTTGTCACGGGCAGGGACGCTGGGACTGAGCGAGAGGCGGAGGATGGGGCGAGTAATAGGGGGTTCGATTAGAAAGTTGAGAGGAAGTCCGAGGTCCTGGAACAAATACGAAGACCAGTGTTCGGAGTTATGGATTGGTCAAAATGTCGAATGTCGAGGTGCGGATTAACATATCCATACAACTTGAGCCTTCTAGACGGATGATGCGCGATGATGAAATACTTGTGATAGTGTCTCAGCGTTTCCTCTCCGGCCTCGTGGCTGATGTGGAATGTAACTGGTGGCCTTTGTGTGTCGCATCGTGATCTACCAGGCAGGTTGTCAGGGAAGTCGTGGCATGTTTTGTCTCCCAGAAAGATGACCCGCGGCTCCAAACCGGACGGTAGATCTGGTACCGAAGCTCAGTGGGCAGACGGCGAAGACCGATGCCATGGGCTTGAGATGGTGCCTGAACCGGAGATATCATGTTCTTTGCTGGACGTAGTTGTCTCGAAGCGGCGTGTTGGCGGGGGAAAGTTGGGTGAAGGGCAAGCGGAAGGGGAAGAAGGTGTTGTTTGGTGTTGGGAACTGGTCCTTCAAATTCACTCCTCAGCTTTCGCTCCAGGTCACAAGTTACTGTCAGACAGTGGGCAGAAAAAGACCAGTCATTACGTGCCAGAGTAGTAGTTCACAAGGCAGGCAGCATGTCAAGGCTGCAGCGGCTCTTCGTTGCGTCATGCTTTTATTGTCAATGTTGCTGCTGCCCTGCCTGTCTTATTACACTCTACCTACCCCGCTCTGCTGGATTCCGCCATTTCACTAAAATTTCTCGTTATTTCGTTTCCAGAGGCTCTCTTTTATAAACCACCTCCGTTGACTCATCCGTGGCTCGGTTGAAAATCACAATCGGGTCATTGTTTTGGTGAGTCCACCTTTTCCAGTACTTGATGTTGATCATTTGTAAGTGACTCACAAATCGGCCAGTACGAGCACCCCAGAAGAAGCCAGCCGAATGCAGTTCGTTGTACAGAGCCCTCTCCGTCACACTCATACAACCCTAATCGGCCCCGTCTTGACATGTTCCTCGTCCCAGACAGACACATCAATCGAGGTGGATAGTCCAATACGTTCCCACGCCGCTCCATCGATATCTCTCAGCGAAGCTCCCAGCAGAAGAGCCAGTGACCTTTTGTTTCGTCTCGCAACCAACAAGACCAAACAATTTCCGGTCCATTCCTCTGTTGGATCGTCGACCCCGTACGGCGCTCTTACCGCCGAGCCCGAGTATGGCTGATTTGGGTCACCCTCCACCGACATCAATGGGACATCAGGATTGAAGAGAAAGTCCGGATGCTGTCCAGATACCCGGACGTTGTGGGTGTAGCGGTACTTGCCCACCTCGCGGGTCGTCTCACTCTCTTCGCTGTACGATGCGTTCGGCTCGATGGTACATCGAATGCCGCCAATGAGATAGCTTCCGACCATTGTAATAGCGCCAGTGGCACGATCAAGATCTCGACATTGCAGTTCGTACATGAGGGGATCAACCTGGTGCAGGGGCGCGTAGTGCTGGTCGGTCAACACATGGATATACGTAATCTCACCATCAACGCTCGCCCAACTCCACGTCGGAGCATAGTGTCCAGGATTTATACGGCAGCTAGCCTGCCCCGAAGATTTTTTCAGGTCTATGGCGCTCCAGCCAAGGCTTTCGACAAGCTTCTCCTCGAAGACGCCCCAAAAAGGGGTCCAACCGGTGTTGACTGCGATTCGCTTCATGACGGACTCGATGGCGGGCAGCCGGTCCGATGCGTTGGTGATGTTGCGCTTCATAAACTCGATGAGCAACCGTAGCCATGCGTTGTGTGAGCTGGAGGCCAACTCGACGTGTGTTGACCACGAGTTTCCAACAACGCCAGGGGCATAACCTTGCCAAACCGAGTGGTGATGGCATTCAAACTTGAGAGCACGGGGGGTGAAGAACACGGTGCGAGACGAGAGAAGACGTTCCTGCCAGATCCAGGCCCGTGTTGACACCCGACCATAGTCTCCTCCCACATATTCGGTTTCAAGCTTGTGCGTTCGTCGACGGACCTTCAGCGTTAGCGTACCCATGCCCTTGAGCTTTAGGTCAAGCGAGAACGGGCCGGCCTTGGTGTCTCTTTCAAGAAGAATGCGATCATTTTCAGACTCCCCAGAGGCGGCTGCGATGGTGAGTGTGGCATCCCCGTAAATGTCACCCATCTTGGGCGCCTGCGTGGAAAAGTCACCACCATCGCCTTGGACGATACACAGCCGGTCAACCCACAGATACTCGATGCCGAGGGCGCGGACACACGTTACAACGTCTTGCAGAAGCGGCGGAAGCTCATCGTAGTTGATCCCTGCTTTTCTTGACTCCAGGTTGCGTGCATCAGTGAGATAGGTATCTGGCGAGACGGAACCCCAGCAGTAACTGAGAGCTATGTACTTGGCGCGGATTCCAGTGGGCTCAACAAGCTGAATACGGCTCGGCGTGTGCGCCTGAACCCAGATCACCCGGCTAGGCAACTGTGGAAGCAGCTTCTTGTTGCCTTCACAGCTATGGGATGTGATGCACTCGTTCACGCGTTGGTTGATGAAATTAAACGAGTCCTCATTACCGGCACACTGTGGGATCTCCTCGCCGAAGCCGACGTGCCGTACAAGGGATGACAAGTCGAAACCTAACACACGACGAATCGGCAAACAGAACAGAAAAAGCTTCTGACAATACGGGGAAGAGGGGTACTTACCTGGTCCAGGGGCGCCAGAGCCTCCAGAGGGGCTTGGCGAAAGTGGTCGATAAATCTCGACATCAACACTGGGCTTCTCAGCATCACGAACAGTGACCGTGAACTTGACCGGGACATCAAAGCCATAAGTCTGCAACGCCTCCTCCCGGCTCATATGCGTCGTGATCAAGCTGCCAAACTCTAGTCGCACCACCACGGGAACACCAGGCGCCAGGAAAATGTGGAGGATGGTCTTTTCATTCTCCCAGCCTGGATGGATGGCATTCAACGCTGTGCGCACGATGAAACAGTGCATGCAGCCGCCGTTTGCCGAATTGATGAGATCCTCTGATTTGGGAACAAGTTTGGCGGCATGTGTGTCCGGTGGGAGATTGTACTCGAGTTCGGCCCAGGAAGGGTCTTTGGTGTTGAGGTTGCCATCTCTAGGGGCGTGTGTTGCGTCGAGGTGGAAGCAGATTTGACAGATGTTGCTTGATGGGAGGACCTCTATGGGTGGTGCTGTAGTTGTAGGGGGTGATGGTTGAGCAACAGGAGTTTGGATGGGAGCAGGCGGTGTGCTGTCTTGAGCAATGGAGGGGAGAGCTTCCCGGAGAGAGCTTGTCTCCGAGAGACCCTGGTCATTGCTAGTGGGTTTTTTGTCTTTGAGCTTTCGGAATAGCTTCTTCATGATGTCTTCTGAAGTGATCTTGCTTTGTTTGCTTTGAGGATGTGGAGAGCTTTCAAAGTGATAAGTTTTCTTCAAAGAATATCTGTGTTCCAGCGGGGAAACATTACCCCTGCTTACTGGCCCCTGAATCCGGGGCTAACGCTCACGATCGAGATGTGGCTGTGCTCTTCCCCAATGAAAAGGGCTCAGTCACAAGAGGGGAAAAGCTCTGATTGGGCAGCCCAGCTCACAAGCTGAAGGACCAATATGGCATCACAACGATAAACTGTTTTCAACTCACTCAGCTGACATGTCTTAGACCAGGCCACCGCACCACCTGCCTGAAGAATATCATATCTTAAACAAACAGCGAAGCCAAAGACAACTAACAAAACCACGCAGTCCAACCATCCAAGCAAACACCTCATGACACCTCGCCCACAAGTCTCAGTCTCCCTCCAGAGCAACCTCGACAGTCTGTTTAGCAGTTCCTAGCAGCCTTTCCAATGCAGTTAATCCCAGCAATGCACTCCCAAGGTGCCTTGCCATAAGTAGCGCAGTTGATGAGCTAGGTAAAAATCCAAACTGTCAGCCATCACATCTCAACGTACACTACCGGGGGTTCGTACCTTGGGAGCACAATCCAAAATCAAACTCCAAGCACCAACACACCTCAACCAGTTGACAACCCGTTGGCCAAACTTTGTGATGATGGGAGCAAGCCTAGCCAGAACCTGGAGCCAGCCAAGAGCGCGCTTGTCAACGTGCTCGACGTCACGAGCGGCGAGGACGGCGTCGAGGTCGACCAAGGTGCCGTTGCCGTCGAAGCCTTGGACTGTGGGAGGGATGGGTTAGTTTCATTTGGAAGTTTTAAGGGGGTAAAAAGGGGGTGGGGTTACCATCGCCATCAGGGCTGACGATCAGATACCCCTGGGAAACACCGTCGACGATGATTTCAACCTTTTCGGCTCCGTCGTCGAGAGAAGCGGTGATGATGTTGACGTCTTCGTCACCGCGGGCGGAGAGGGGGTCGTGGGCAGGGTCGAAGCTGAGGGCTGCGGCGGCTTCACGTTTGGCGAGGGCGTCGACAGGGGTGTAGAAGTCGTAGTTTACTGCGGCGGCGGAGGTGAGGGTTACCATGGAGAGGAGGGTGGTGAAGAACTTCATTTTGAGACTGGTTGAGGCGGTTGTCTTGGGGTGTCTTGAGAAGTGGTTGTCAAAGCTGGGTTGGTGAATGAGCCGGTGGTGATGATGAGAGACGAAAGGATGGGATGGAGAACCATGAGCCTTTATACTTTGCTTTGACAGCATCGTGATCTCCATTCTCTCTATATTTCTGATCTGTTGCTATTTTTGATGGCTTCGAAATCTTCTCTACCTCTTGGTGTAAGACTGCAAGCCACACGGTGTCGCCGTAGATGGTATCTCTTTGCCAAAACAGCGATCACCATGATGATCTCGGAGAGATGGTCGCTCATCTTGATCATAAGCGCAATTATCCAAGCATGGCGCGTATCTAACGAAAGTAACACAGGAGGTAAAAACTTGAAACCATAAGTCCGAGGCTAATATCGAGAATAAGCAGTATTACAGCAAGCTCGGTGTAACAGCCGTCCGCTGCCTTAGCCTTTAGGAGCCAAGACTAGCTCTCCCGTGTATTATGAAATAAGCACGCAAATATGATCACCTGGTCTGGTTTGCCTCGGTATTCAGCTGAGGGGATGATGAGTACCTACATTGTTCAGGTCAAGAATGGCTAGCAGTCAATTACTGGCCATTCATCCATCCCCGACCATGACTTGTCGCGAAGCTGGACCTGAAGTTCAGCCGGGCTCGGCATACAGCGCCATTGGTGTAAGTCCCAAAGCTGACGAGAAAACACCCCGCACCAAACGATTTCACCGTCAAGACTCCTCACAATAAACGCTCTATCGCCCCCCCCCTTACCACCTCCATTCCAACCAACTTTCGTTCACCGTCACCATTCCCACCGCACCAATGGCAAAGAAAACCTACATCTTAGCCCCAACTTCACCACCTCCCCCTCCTCCCTCCGCCTCGGCTACCTCCTCCCCGACCCCCTCAGCCCGGACTTGATACCCCTGAACCGAAACTCGCGACTCCCCATCAACCCCAACGACCTGCTACCCCCAACAACGGTAACTTCCTTCTCCTCCACGCGGAAAGACCTCCTCACCGGCCGCTTCGGCGTCTGGACCCCCCTCCTCACCGGCCGCTTCGGCGTCTGGACCCCCCTCCTCGCCGGCCTCAAGCTTCCGATGGGCGCCGACCTCGGGTTATTCTTCGAGCGCGGCTCCAACGACGTGATACAAGTCCCCGAGCTCGAAACAGGAGAGTTTGTCGCGACGGAGGAGTATATATAGCGGGTGTCGGAGCCGGATGATGTAAAGGGGTATTTGACGGAGAGAAAATACCGCGTGCCGGTGTATATCGTTACTGGTGTCAAGATCGCCAGGGGGGCGTCGGTGTCGTTGGAGAGGACACGGGAGGCAGATGCACGAGTGGGGGTGTCGGGGCCGGAGGGGGTGGCGGAGGTGAAGCCGTTGCTGCAAATTGGGAGGAATAGACTCCAGGGTGTCGCTTTTGATACAGCGAGCGAGTTTGTTCTGGCGTTTCAGGTGAGAAGGATTAAGTTTGCGAGGGGGAGGGTGCAACATGAGTTGAGTTTGAAGGGGACGAGTATGTTGGGTGATGAGAGGGAGGATGTGCAAGAGTGGAAGGTGGACTCGGTGGATCATTTTGTGGGTGAGGAGGATGAGGTTGAGGTTCTTGAGGATTCGGATGAGGTTCAATGGGCGGTTGCTAGGGAGTTTGAGGACTGATAGGTAAGGTTCTGCCCGATGCATCGACACTTCGATACAATATTGTTGTAGGTTCTCGTGTCTTTCTGCGGTATCCCTGCACAATGAACTGATCGCTTCAACATGTTCCAGTTCTTCATATGAATTGTTCCACAATGAAGCACTTTTCCATTAACCCGCCTCAGACTTTAATCGATTAAGCGCAGCTTAAATACCTTGCCGTAACAACGGAGAAACCCCGCTCCCCTTCATTACCTTGTGTTTCAACGATTCTAAAAGTCCCATGAGGCTATCCAAAAAGCGGCATGCCTTCCTTCAAAATGGTACACACCTCTACATCAGTAAGATCACGCCTCCAAAGTACCCATGGAGCCAATGATAGTATCCCCACTCTATCGCCGTTAGAGCCCATAGCCTGCTTGCTGAGCATATAACGCATCCCCTCAATCGTCCTTAGCCACGTGTACTGATCTTGGCTGAAGTACCCCTTCTTAAGCATGTGTTCCGGCCAAACCAGACAATTCGCGGCGATACCAGCGGCTATTGGCGCATCATATGAGCTTCCGGATCGGGCCTCCTTTTTGTTGTTCCACAGCATCTCTATTCCGACACCTAATGTGCCAAAATAAGTGCCTCCTGGTTTTCGAGACGGGTTCAAGCCCCCGTTGTCGTTTCCGTATCCATCCAAGGAATATACACCAATAACCTTGTCGTGGGTGGCAGGAAACGTTGGCCGGCTGTTGAGCCCCGAGTTTGACGCCGCAGCAAAGATAAGTGTTGGGTGCGGTCGAGCGGTTACAGCACGGTCAATGGCGTCGCTCACCCCCTTATCTATGTATGCAGAGCCGAACGACATGACCATGATGTCCACCTCTTGATCCATGGCCCAATGGATTGCTTTCACCACGGCTGTGTTGTCATCGAACTGTTTGCCGGCGGAGACCTTCGCGATGTATACTTCAACGTTGAGGGCTGTCTTGAGAGCAAGCCACGCTACATGTGTGCCGTGGCCTACTACATCCCTTTCGTCTCCTGGAGATGTGACGAATGATTGAACTGCGCGGATTGAACCTCTTCTCCAATCTCGAAAGCCAGAAGCTTTTCTCGGATCCTTGATGTTATCCAACACACCTTGAAGGCTGCTATTATCAACTTCAATCCCGGTGTCTGATACCGCAATCTTAACAGGCCATAGTCCATTGCTCTTTGTGATACTCGGTTGTATGAACTGGGCATGGAATCGGTCCATGGAATCGAAGAATTTCGCGGCTCGGTCAACTCGCCTGCACTCAAAGGTTTAGCTTGTATTGTAATTGTGAGGACAGCGGGAATAGCCTTGTGAGATTGAAAGGCATGCCATCGAGATAGTCCAAGCGCACAGGTTCGGTAGGAAACGGGCGGTTAGCAAGGAGATAGTAAAGAAGTACATACTCATCGACCGTGCGTACGATCTCACCATCAAGAACATCGTCGAGTCTGTTGAACCACGTTTCCTTGTGGGTTGGTGATATTCCGGCTGGAACGTCGCCACTCCATACGTCCCTCTCTTCCGCTCCAAATGAAGCTTCTTCACATAAAGCGCTTTGCTCGGGTTTGGAATGAGATTGAAATTTTGCTCAAGTGGCTCGACAATCGCGTCGTAAATGGCCTTTCTCATCATATCCAGTTCGTCCACCACACCGCCTGCTTCGTTGCTCTGTTTGTTAACTAATGCGAAGATATGAAAACATCCATCTACCGCGGCGTTGTACTCTCTCTTCCAAATCTATCGCCTCTGGAATCAAGAATACTGACAATTGTGTCCTCGAACTCATCCTGGGTTACTGAGGAGGGGTCAACGTCAATGCGTGTGCCAGTTTCAATCTCGAGGAGGAGCTTTGCGAAGGAAACAAGCGAAATCGTAGCCTGAATTGAAGATGTGGGCGAGGAATTGTCGAGGGAGCAGTGAATGAAGGGATGGTGAGGATTCCAGATCTCATCGGACCGTGCAAGGAAATGTATATTGCCCGCCGTCCAAGGGTCTTTGAGCCAATAGGCACCCCACAGATGGAGAAAGCACCTAGAAAGAGACAATGCTAGAACAGCCTTGTCGTTCATCCCGAAGACGCCTCCTTCTGGTATGTCGGTAAGGAAGCCGCTGCAAATCAGGTAGTCCAGAGATATTGTTGGCTTGGCATCTTGAAAGTGCTGCGGCGTATCAAGCTGATACTTGGGGTCGTGCCAAAGGTAGTATCGATGACCGGGCTCAACAACCTCAAAATGGATGGCCAAAACTGTTGGCAGGTGGTGGTTCTCATTAAGGGCCCGAATGTCTTCGCAGAGATCGACAATCATTTCCACGTCTTCGGGTAAGCTGTTGACGTTCCTGTTTTGCAAAAGGTATCAGTGCATGCAACACACAAGGGTAGCCTGACATTGGCAATGATAAATACCTACCTTGGCACAATGGCCCTACACTGACATTCCTGCCAAAGGTTGTTGGTAGGGCAGGAAGGGAGAAACAAGTTGAAATGTATTGGCGGCGCCAGGAAACTATCCATGTCAAATCCATTCAACTGAAGCTTGACCTGGTGATCCTGATTCTGACAAACGCTACTGTATAGCTTCTCGAAAAGGCGACTGGAGAGGTCGCGCGGCGTCGTGTTCTCCCACTTTGTTCGGGGAATCCGTTGTGCAGCAGGTGGTCGAAAACGCTTAGTTGGTGCAGTCTTCCTGAGGTTTGCGAGACATTTGTTGAGATGCCAAGCCTTGCGTACCCCCTCCTGAAAGTTGGCCATCCTCTGGTGGAAATTGATAAGCTTGTGGCAAGCCCTGTCGCCTGACTCCTGGATAATTCTTCCAAGCATTTCGAGTTTTGGATATTTTTTGACATCGCAAAGATCTTGTAGCGCCCCGATGTCATCATGGGAGCGCACAGTGGGTTGTTCTTCCCGGTCAAGGGAAATGTATTGCCGCTTTTGGACTTGGGTGGGGTGTGTAGTTAGGAGCAACACTGCCTCTTCCACCCTACCCCCCTGGCAATTTCAGCTTGGAAAAAATGTGTTTGATTTCGAAATGTCCAAATTAACCAGCTTACGTTCGAATACCTAATTTGCAAATTAAGGTAAAAGTGTCACGGGCAGGACAGGTTGACATATTAATGACAGTAATATTTGTTGAATTAGACAGTGAGAGGCCCACTGTTAAGGAATTAATATCTTGGCAGTGGGACCTTGTCCACCCGGTCAGGAGAGCCTGTGCTACCTGGCCCTCTTCCCTCCGAAGAACGAACGAATGGACCAAGTTTGGACCCCATATTATTGTTTGACACATAGCAACAGCAACCTCGTAGAAAGCTATTTAGGGTTAGGTAACGTACATTATAAGCGAGTCGCGCATATAAGCGAGTCGCGCACTCTCTGTTACCCTACCACAACTATCCTCAATTACACAACCACAACACTAGGAAACTACAATAACTGAATCAGAAACAGATGAATCAGATGATTCTGCAGCCTCCTGGCATGTACGTGCATTATGGCCAGGCTTGCCGCACACACCACAGCACCGAACCTTCGTACGAGCTCCCCTGCATTACCGCCATCCTGCTGCGTTTCTTGCGCTGCCTCCCCCACCCACGGCCTTCTGGTCAAGTATATCCTTTGCATCTTGCACAGTAAGTGATCCTCCGAGCCGCACACGTGTTTTTTGGCTCTCCGGCGCTTACTTAGTGCCTCGTTGGCCTTGCGGGGAGTGAAGTGTTCTCTGCACGAAGGAGAGCCACCTGGTGCATCACAGCCATTGTACTCTTAGCAAGCTGGTCCACAGCAGCCAACATTGAAGTCGGGGAGCTATTTTGATGGTTGGCAATGCGAGTCTTGATAAGCGTTGACTGCGAGTCAGCTTCTCGGGGGTTGTGTGGTGTCTGGAAGACCCAAGGTTGTGCAGTGCCGGGCCGTGAGTTTGGAGGTGTTGGCGTACGAAGCTTTACATCTAGCTTGGAAAGCACCCTCTCTGGATCGTACGGCGCAAGGCCAGCACCTGCAAAGCCACCCTGTATATTCTTCTCTGTTATAGAGGCAAAAAAGGCCTCGCGGAAGGCACAGAGGAACTCGAGCTTGCTTACGTGGTTGATATGCATGCGCATCAAGTCCTCGATCTGGCGGCCGTACGCTTGCTTCAATGGCCCAAAGCAGCCGACATCGAGTGGCTGGAGGTAGTGTGAAGAATGCGGAGGCATGCAGAGCGTGATGATGTTGTTCTCCTGGCAGTGGCGCTCGAATTCGGTCGAGTGGTGGCTTTCGTGGCCGTCGAGGATCAACAACCGATATTTGCCCTTTGTGCGGGACGCTGTATGATAGTCGAAGTGCTTGATTCAATCTAGGCCTACCAGATTGGTAGTCCAGCCATTATCGGTGGTTGCGATGCGCCAGGTAGACGGTAGGTTGCACTCGGTGTACCAGTTAGCAAGGTGGTACTGTGCGGCCAAGATGATGAAGGGAGGGATAGCCCAGCCGAGGGCATTGACTCCCCTGGATCACCGTTGCCCATTCGCGGTTGCCAGGCTGGGCCAGTTTCGCCTTGCTAAGGCCGTCTGAGGTCGTAACTACCATGCCCGCGAAGATAATACCCATCATGAACCCAGTCTCGTCGAAGTTGTAGACATCGTCATCCACAATACCGTACTTGGCCTTGGTGTTCCGCACAAGCGTGAACCACTCGCTGATGACCTTTGGATCCTCGCACTTGGCCCTCTGGTAGTCGTATCTACGTGTAAAACGCGTACGGAGCTGTGGCTGGCGTTTGACGAAGTTGTGTGCCCAGAGCTTGCCAACAGGGGCGCGTCGCGTACGCGTAGCAGTTGGTTGGCCATATCTTCCACACCACGCAATCTTGGTGGAAAAGCTCGCGCACATAGCTCAATAACGTATTGAATAATAGCATCCTCTTCTGATTGAGTGAGCTTCTTCGAATTGGGCGTGGTGTCGCGTCGTGCAGGCCGGCCAGCGCGTCGGTCACGGAGGGTTGATGGTGGTACATTATAGAGCTTAGCTGCGGCTCTGAGGCGTAATTTTTCGTCCTTTTGGAGAGCTTCAAGGGCTAAGATTACCCTCGCTTCCTTTAAAGTAGGTGGCATGTTGGGTTGTAGAGAAAAGTGATGTTAAGTGTAGAGAGAACGCGTCGCAATGGCCAGTGCGCGACTCGCTTATATGCGCGACTCGCTTATAATGTACGTTACAGGTTATACCATAATAATTCTTAAGGAGTAATTTCGCCAGGCCATTCAGGCCTTTCAATCCTTTACATCATCGCAATACAGCCGGAGGCAATCAAGGCCCCCTATATGCTAAGTACCCAGCTCCGATCCCAGGCCCCAACTTAGTTCGTCGTCCGCAAAATGGCAAGTTACTTGGTTGTACATAGTACCCCAAAGGCAGGTATTCGTTGCCGAAAGGCATGTATGCGAGCCCTGGCGAAAGACCTAGAGCGAAGGGTTGGGGTCGCTCGCTGTTATGAATGGCCGGAAGTCGATGGTGGAAATGAGTGATTGAAGGTTGTGCAGCAATTCAAGATCGGCGGACTTGGTTAGAGTGATGCGAAGGCATGGCTGATTGAGTGTCGGAAATTTCAGTCGCACGTCTCGTTAATCGCGTGGTTCCGGGAAAGACATCTTGGGATTGGCGACGGAGACAATGACCAGTTGTTGATTGACAAAAGCCACGGCAGTATATTGGGAAGGCAGAATGCCTCCAGTCAGGATTGGGGTTGGCTCTGAGGAACTTCAGGTATAGCGGTGGTAGTGCTTGAGCGTCTCCTGGTGCGCCTCATAGTTGATGGAGAGGGTGATCGGAGGTGTTGTTTGCTTGCCGTACGAGAGGACGACCGTTCTGGGCTCCCACACTGCTCGATAAATTTCAATCGAAGCTCATTCGGGGGCTTGGAAAACTGCGCTGGCGAGGACGACATATTTTCGAATGATGTGGCGAATGGAAAACTGTTAGTTTGCGATAACATGAGAGAGGACACCTCGCAAGTGTGTTTGAAAAAGGGAAAAGAAGTGCTCAAATATATGGCCTCGAAAGAAGAGTTTGAAGTGTGGATGCGGATCGGAGCCAAAGCCATGTGACCGCGAGGTGGGTTGTGAACGGCAGCCACATGTTCATGTTCAGCCACCAGAGCCACGCTTCGCGGATGTTCGAACGGAAAGTAATGTGCAGGTGCGGTGAAATACTCCAACCCGTTACTGTGATATTATCCTTGCCTCCCCTGATCCTTTGATCCTGTCACTCGCTATAATTCTTCACTGATCATGGACTCCCAACCCACCATCGCCAGCACCCTAAGCAGCGCTAATCCCCCCATGGCTCTGGAAGACCCAATTCCACTAGCAGACTTTGGACAACCCTACCAACACAACCCCGGTAACTCCATCGTGGAGATTCAGCCCCGTCAACGCCCCAAAGCCAAATTCAACAAAGTCAAACCAATCGTCCAGTCATACATCCCCGGCACCGAGAAATAGGACAGGCTGGTGGACGGGATAGAGTTCGTCACACTTGCATCTGGGTATGCTCTCGTGGCTGCTACCTTGAAAGTGTTTGGAGACCGTTCACAGGTTGGAAACCATCTGGATGACCCGGTTGGGTTGCTGATTTGGGGATTGCTCTTTGTGAGGCGGCTCGTATTTCAATGAAACACGGTGTGGTTCTTCACTAACAGTTGGTTAGGGTTTCGCAACGATTGTCTTCCTGGGCTTTCATGAGCTGGTCAACATCGATGCGGCAGTCGGCAGAGACGGCAAGCCCGGGGCTCGGCGGGCCAGGATGACCGGGAAGCAGTTGAGATTCATACTGGCTGTTCGGTGTGTGCTGCTCCTCGTTGCGGCCTTCATGGTTCAAGTCCGTGGACCGTTCTGGTGGACGCCGAGCATGGGAAGAGCAGAGAGGGATGGTCGAACCTTGATCGATGAGGGCCTGTCTGTTACGAGTCGCAAGTGGTTCAGGCTGGCATATGCGATTGTGTGGTTCATGATGATTGGGTGGTTGTCGTTGGTGGTGGACGGGATGCACCGACTCGGGTTAACTACCCGGTTCCCTCGCTGGTGGAAGTAGCCTCGACTATATCGATGCCCAAGTATAGGTTCATGGTATACCTATAGAAATAGTTTATTCCGCCCTCGTCGCACATGATACCACCTACCACTTGATGTCGTTGCTGTTTCTCTTGTTGTTGTGGTAGGGCTGAACTTGCAGGGATCATGCGCAGGCTAATGGCGGGGTACCTGCGCCACCCCGCATTTCGGACTTGACGGCGCGGAAGCCCACGCGCTGTGTGCCAGGCTTGGGCCACGGTCTGCGACGTCACTCCATCCCCACCAACCATGGCACTGACTCTCTCCACGATCATTAAGTCACCACAGCTGCCCACGCCCAAAGCGCGAGCTGAACATGTACGTGCCCTTTCCTGTCCTCGTCTCTCATGTTAACACCTTCTTGCCCCTCCCCACCCACCATTTTGAACTCTAGTCACCACTAACAGCTCCTCAACTCCAGGATCGACCCCTCCATCCGCCTCCGCCGAGCAATCCGCTCCAATGACCACCTCCTCGTCGCCCGCATCCTCAAATCCCACCCTCACCTCCTCCACAACCCCGACCCAGACGAACGCTTCGGCCTGTCCAACTCCAACCTCCACCTCGCCGCCTCATTGGGCCATCTACAAATATGTCGATTGCTGATATCCCTCGGCCACGAACGAACCAGAACAGCCGATAACAACCCCACCAATGACGACGATAACATCACACCATCACTGAATGACAACCATCAGACACCACTCATGCTCGCTTCTGCCGCCGGCCACACAGAAGTAGTCCACTGCCTATGCGAATTCCACCCAGCGGGTATCGTCAGGCAGGATATACGAGGGCGGGACGCAATCATGGAAGCTTCACTACATGGGCACGACACAGTTGTTCAGTTGCTGCTAACGTACGCGCCTGGTGGAGCGGAGAGTGCGTTGAGAAACGCTGATTTGGATGGGAATACCGCGTTGCATTTTGCGAGTAGTAATGGGAATTTGTTGGTATTGAGGACGTTACTGGCGGCGGGGGCGGATCCGAGAACGACCAATGTTTGGTTGTGGACGGCCGAGGCGTACAGTGCTACTGTGCAGGCGGAGGTGTATCTGAAGGGGTTGGTGGTGGAGGTGGAGAGGAGGAGGGGGTTGAGGGCACAGGAGACGACACCACAACAAGAAAGTCCCAAGAGGATTAGGGAGGGGGTTGGGGTTATGGATGCCAGCCCAAAGAAGGAGGTGGTGGTAGGCAAAGGGAGTCCGAGGAAGGGGTTTAGCTTGGGTTTTATGGGCGGTGGGGTTAGGTTGGTGAGGGACGGGGTTGGGGATTGAGAGGGTTTCATGGGGTGTGCTGATGCTGTGCTTTGACAGTTGAACATGGCGTGAGAGATAAGAGTGCGTCGGACCCTTTTTGCTGCCTTTGCCAGATTCTGGGCGGTATATATCTGTTCGAATACATGCAGGGTACAAGGCTACGCTGATACGATCTGTTGATGAGCAAGGGAATAGGAATAATCTGTTCTGGTATGATTGTCTGACTGAAAGTCTGATCTCTGGCTGTAACACCAGACTTTGGTGTCCCTTAGACTTAGAGTCTTGTGCTGAAAATCATGCACGGCAAGACCTTCCCGGTCCCTTGCCCAACTCCCGTCTTGGCCTTCAAAAGCTTCGCTTACACGCCAGAGCTAACAACAGCCATTCTACATCCAGTTAGCGATCTTCATGATCACCAAGCTAAGAGTATTTCAGGGAGGAGCAAAGCACATTGAGACGCCACACTTAGTTGCCTCCTGCACAGTAAACAAAATTGTTTCCGTCAAAAGCTGTGAAGAGACCACTGTGAACGCTGCACTGGATAACCGGTGATATTCCTCCTTTTCATCTAATCTCATGATGCCAGGCCAGTTGTCCGAAGCCGCTGCCAATCACGTCAAAATGTCACGGGTCTCAATCATTGTTGGGCAAGTACTATTTAAACCAGTGCTCGTTGCTGGTTAAGTTGTTCTGAAAACAACGCTGTCTTCAAGTCCTCAGTGTCTAGGATGGATAGCAACACCAACTCTGGGACCCCTAGTGGTCTCATTGACGTCCACGTTCATGTCCTTCCACCTGTCTACGTGGCGGTCAATGAAGCAGCAGGCGGCGATCCCTCCAACTTTCCCTCGCCTACTTGGTCCCCTGAAGCGGCCATCAACTCTCTTGATCTCTCTGGCGCTTCCCTCGGCATTCTCTCCGTCTCTGCCCCGGGTATTTCCATTGCCGGTACCGGCCAAACTGCCCGCGACCTTTCCCGTGCTCTCAACACCCAGCTTGCCAAGTATGCCACATCGTCCGAGAACTCTTCCCGTCTGGCCTTCTTCGGGGTACTTCCCGACTGGGCAGGATGTAGACGGCACGCTCGATGAAATCGACTTTCTTTATTGCCAGCAAAAGCTCTGCAAGGGCGTCACGGGGTTCACATCTGTCACACGGCAAAAGCCAACCACCCGCAACCACGGCCAGCAACACTGCCGATACCACCGCAAGAAGGGGTAACTGCAAGTTGTGAACCTCTCGTTGAAAGCGAGGCAGGCAATCTGAAGGCATGGCGGTTATCAAAGGAAGCCCACTGGCCCCTGAGATATTGAGGAACTTGGCAGCGGCTCGAAGCCACTGGGCACGGACCACCTGACGATGGATAAATACGCGTCTCTGAGATCTGTTTGTATTCCTAGACGTTCTTCTTCCTCATCACAGACTTCGAGGCCATTGAAGATTATAAGCCTGAATTGAACCATGAAGTTCCAAGCCCTGATATTACAGCCCTTGTCACAACATCCTACAGCTCGTACCTCCCGTCAAACCCTCTGTTCAAGCCCATCTGGGAAAAGCTCAACCACTACCACGCCTTGATCTTCCTGCATCCGATAACGCTCGACATCACCCCTCGGTTTATTGCGAGCGGTCTACCCCAGCCGGTAATCGACTGCCCCATTGCTACAACTCGCGCGGCGGTTGACATTGTCTTTGGTGGTATCATGTGTGAGTATACCGACGTCGACATCATCCTCTCACACGCGGGAGGAACACTCCCTTACCTGGCCAATCGTATCGAGTGCTTATTGCTCAACCCGGCCTTGACGGGGATGGTGAACATCACGCGCGAGGACGTCAAAGCTGGGTTTGCAAAATTCTACTTTGACACCGCGCTTAGTAGCTCCACTGCCCAGCTGGAGAGCCTCCTTGATTTCACGAGCTCTGATCGGGTCCTCTTTGGGACAGATTTCCCCTATGCTGGAAAGGAAGCTATTGCAGCTGTGTTGGGCCAGTACCATGATTTTGTTGGGAAAAATCCCAGGGGAGGAGCAATTTAGCCGGCGGTGTTGAGGGAGAGTGCTGCTCGGTTGTTGGAGAGGTATGGCCATCCTTGATTAGGGGGTGGATACCCAGGCTAGGGGGGTGCGCGCAGGTGTTCGTCCGAACTACGCGTCGTCCCTAACCTCCTGATTTATTTAACTGGCTCGTGATGGAGTTGAGTCACTTTGTGGGGTTTCGACCACCTTCTACAGTTATCTAATGGAGTCACATACCATGGTATGCTCCGCGCTAAGGGTGCTAGCTGCCGGAGCATGCTCTTTAACACGGACTATGGTGTTTTCTGTGGAATTTCTTAGCTGGGACGAATTCTTGGAGTAGCTGGGTAAAGAAGGTGGCCTTTCAAGGGGCATTTTCTGTCGGGATGAAGTTATAAATGGGCTAGCTACGACCGCTTAATGAAATCTTATGGGCAACGATGAAAATTGATGGAAAGTGACTATCAGGTGAACATATTAAAACACAACGAGTCAAGACCGTTTTTGAAATTACATTGAAACCTACAAAGAATACTTCCAAGATTGGGCTTATATAGGTAGGTATGCCCAACTGAACTTACGTTTCAACCTTAACACTTACCCCTTTTCACCTCTTACTGGCGTTGGGTGTGAACAATGCCACAAGAAATATCACAGGCTTTTTTCCCGCGGGTAAAATACACAGGGTGAACAAAGCTTACGAGCTCCCGTCTCGTGGGTGACGAACGTGCTGAAAGATGTGGTTAAGAGACTTGATTATTAGGATATCTATGCCATGCGGTGAGATGATGCCCCTGACCTGGGGGCAATGGCCCTAGCTGATTTTTAGCTGAGCATGATAGGAACAACCTAGAACGCACGATGACAACTACTGACAATGGCTTAGAAATAGGCAGTGAAAGCATTATGCAGGTTCATGAGATAGCTTTGATGCCCTTTTTTTCTCCCTGTTCTTGTCCCCCTTTTGTTCCTTTCTGCTCATCATCGTCATCATCAACTACCATCAGCTCAGGGCCCAAGTGTGGATGGTGGGACTGGAGTGAAGCGTGATAGGTTTGCAGCTGAAGAATGTGCCACGATGTGGCTTTGCCCCGTGATCCTTTCAACGTGTGACATTTCAGGAGTCCGCTGCCATTTAAAACATCTCTTCATCTTCCTCCTCCTCTTCTTCCTCTTTTCATCAGCGAACATATTTCAACGACTCCATTGCCCACCCTTCCAAATCAAGTATCATAAGTCGAGGACCAACACCTCATTCCGCACTGCAGAAAAAAAAAACACCTTCTCGAAGCCCTGATCTGGCTTGATTCCATATCTGGTCGACGAAACGATTTCCGCGTGAGCATATCCGAGAGCAGGAGATTTTGCGCAATAGTGCGCTTAACGGCCGGCTGGGCTTTGATCTCGGCAATGTTTAGATTCTGAAGATCTTGGATGGTGTGGTTGAGGAGGCGGTCAATAGTCTCGGAACATCAGTCTTCTTCCATGAGCAGTGTGTTCGGCAACCCTCCTTGGCATACGCTGTGAAGCTGGCCCCTCCCGGATGCAGTTTCACTAGACCAACGACCGGTATCTTGCGATGAATTCTGACTCTATGTTAACTTTGACTTTCTAGTAAGGTAGGTAATTGCAGGTTGGCCTTACCTCGCAACCCAAGTAGCGTTAAGCATAATCGGCGTATGCCTTTTCATCTCATTCATCATGTTCCCCCTGTGAAGTTTTAGATGGGTGCTGGGCGCAAGCAAATATCTAAGGAAATGTACCTCAAGTATTGTACTCACCAATCAGGTGCGAACTCGCTGTGTTCCAACAAACTCAGATTCTCACCTCCGAAGAGAATCTCCCCAACAACATCCGTGACATAAGCAAAGTAAGCAAGCTCCAGTTGCAAAGGTGTGCTATTGGCAATCCACTCTCCTATGCGAGCAACGATAAGTTGTGCCTTCTGAGCAATCAGGTCTTCTTTGAACTCAACTGCACGACGAGAAAAGAATGATTCGAGGGGCTTCTGCCGTAAGCGGTGTAGCTCATGAGACTCTGTAAACATGTGAGAGCGGTCAAAGCCGAGTGCCGTTCTTTGTCGCAAACTGACCTCAGTACGGCGGACAGAACCGTGGGCATGACTGTTTTGGTAGAATCCCGGGTCTCTGATGGAGAGTTCCCAAGGACCAAATCGCACGATTGGTCCTACAGATTGCGTGGGTAGCCCATGTCAGCAAATCCATTAGCAACCTAACATGCAGGTAGGGAATGCTATACCATATCTTGTATGCAGTTCTGCAAGCTTGAAAGAAAGCTTTCCGTAGGTCATAACCTCGTAATACGTCTGGTACCACTCTGTCGCAGTGGCCAGCTTTGGACCAGGAAAGCCAGCGAGTGGATGAAACCAAATGCGGTAGATAGTCAGTGCAAGACCGTAGAAAGCAAGTCCCGCAGAGGTGACAACAACAAGAGATGACCCGTTAAGATGGCGCTGGTCTAAAAGCATCCTGTTCACGATCACCCTGAATGGTGAAGGTTCCGTGGTGCGGTCGGTTGAGGACAAAAACCCATTAAAGCAGAGCCGCACCTGACATCCCTATCCCACTTAGAGACAGGCCGAGCTGTTAAGAGTGCTGAGAAACAGACAATCCCATTGTTCCCATCATTCTACATAAGCCATTGGTCATGCATGTGACTCGGGACTAAATCCTGATTCACAATGCGCTCTTGTACCTGTTCTACAAAAGAGGATTATCATGCTGGTTTCACAGAAACCTGTAAGGGTTGCCAATGTGGTTACATCTGTCACACAGCGGCCCTTTTCCCTGGCATAACAACCTGATATCTGACGCCTCTTGTCTGAGGTAATCTCATCCAAGATCTGTACGAGGCAAAAGCTCCGATGTGTTTCGGATGCTGCACCGGGGGCTTCTTGCCATAACTTAAAGCATATTCTTATCTTGGTAGGTACTTTGCAGCCACTCGACCACAAGATGGGGGCTGTCTCTGACCGGTAAAGGCTTAGCCCAGTGTACATAAGGACGACGGTTGTGGGTAGCGAACAAGACTAAAGGTTTTTTCATATTCCTACCTAGATCGCTACTTCAAACTTTACTTTAGCATCCTATCTTTCACTCAAATGGAATTCCAAAACTCATATGTCCTCGATCCATCCGAGGATGACACTCAAGGTCTGTGTGATGGCATCAAGGTTCGAATCCACCACCATCACAAAACCACCGACCTAGCCATCATTGGCGCAATTGAAGACTGGAAAGAGAATGTCGCCCCGGTTGGATCATGTAGCTGCCTACCCTGTTATCCTCCTTGCTCAGACTCAAATCATTTACTGACACGGTACGGCAGACCGAGGTGGCCTCCACCCCAAGTTCAACGCCGTGCCCCTTTCAACGCCGGGCCCCTTTCAATGCCGGAATGCCTCCCGGACCGACTGGCTATCGTCACCTATGCTAACGAGTTTAACTTTCTCAATGACGATTTCTTTGAGAACGCGGAAGAGACAGAAGGGCAAGATACACTGACTGAGGTCCTCTCCGGCTTCGCCTTGCAGAGCGAACACTCCACCAACAACGATGACGCGGTACCCGAATTGTCCATCAATAACATCAAGAAGATTCAGACATGGGTGGTCTCGGAGATGCTTAGAATTGGTGGTCACCGGGGGTTAGTAGCTCTTAAACTCTGGCAGGAGTTTCTTCAAGGTGGGTGTGGTGGTGACTGCTCGAGAGCACAGCATTGCAGGTTGGCTGACTACATCGAGTATCAAAACGGAGACGTTGGAAAAGCGTGCTTAAATCCTAGAGGGCGTATCCTTTCTTCGGTGCTAACATATGGCAGCTTCTGGAGTGGCATGCTCTACTTTGGCTGTGCCATCAGCATTCCAGATGAGGAAAAGGCGGTCTGTTCGGACCTGTGCCGGCCCGGGGAGATTGCCTTTGCTCTCGTGAACGATCTTTATTCTTGGGAGAAGGAGGAACAAGACGCCATGAAGAGCGGCAAGACCCATATTCCAAATGCCATCTTGGTCACCATGAAGGAAAAGGGGGTTGACCTGGCAGAGGCCAACGAGATTTGCCGCACTACCACCAAAGACTAAGTCGACAAGTTCCTGGCCGTCGTGAAGGAGGCAAAAGAAGCTCAAAAGTACTCGGTAGATCTTCTCCGCTTCTTGGACGGTCTGGTGTATTCGATTGGGGACAGTCTTGTATGGAGTTTGACCTGCCCCCAGATATCACCGCGATTCGAATTACAATGAGCAACAACTGCAATGGTTGACTCATGGCATACCGGACAACCTTCGGCGGCCTGAGTACTCAATGAAGTCAGCATCATTACACGCAAATACTATCTCCAAAGCTGATGGCGTCCATACCACACGCAAGATGGATTCAGCATAGCCAGGATGGTGTTTCCTACATATGCTTCAGAGATACTGACCAGACAAATATACCTAAGATTCGTTATCACCACAACCAAAAAATGAAACTTAACGATGCATCACCTCAGGGGAGAAACACTGCATTAATAGCTATAACCACCAAGACCCTTGACCCGGGCATGCCCCTTGCCACCTTTGAGCCGCTGACTCCCTTTTTCCTTGTTTTTCCTTTCCCCACCTTTCATACCCATACCCCTTAGCCGATACTTCATAAAGCTACCCCACAACAAACCCTCATGAACCCCCACCCCAGGCAGCATCAAACCACCGCATCAACCCCCCATCCCCATCCGGCATTAAACCCTCTGAACCCAAATATAAGTCCTCCTCACCTTCCCCTCTCTGCCCATCCTGCACCACCCCATCTCCCTCACACTCCGCCTCATCAACCTCCCATCCACCCGCGTCACACTCTCCTGATGCTCCCACTTCCCATTCCCCTGCTGATAAACAACATACAACCCCCCATTCCCGCTGTTCACCCCTAATCCAGCCAGCAACTCCCCCATGGTAATATTCCCCGGCACCTTGACAGTCCAATAGTCCAACCGAGTATACCCCTCCGTCAACTTCCATGGTGCAACCGCACTCTGCAGCACAATAACATCGGCGTGCTCGGTAGGAAAGAAGTAGTTGAACCCAGGCTCGGCACCAGCACCACCGGTGGAGTTGATGAGGTTCGCAGCAGGGAAGCCAGGGTGGGTGAGGGGAGGCGGCTGGGGGAGGCGGCCGGAGCCGTGGAGGCCGGAAATATAAACGTAGGGGTTGTTGTTCGCGTCGAGGCCGGTTGTGGCGCCGATGGTGCCGGGGTGCTGATTCTGCGGAACTGGAAAAGGGGTTAATGGTGATGATGGGAGGAAAAAGTGGAAGGAGACTTACACATCATGCCGCTGACGTTGGGACCGTACTTGGTACGGGCCATTGTCGTGGTTGCTGTGGTGTTGGGGTTTGTTAGTAGGTCTTTGTTTACTACCCCTGAAGGCTTGGCGTTTTGCCAAGGGGGTGATGGGTGGGACTTACAAAGAAAGGAAAGAGGCCCCGAAGACTTGGGTGAAGAGGGTTTTAAGAGATATGGCAGCCGTGGTCTATGGACGACTTGTTAAAGTGAAGCCGGTGGTGATGGTCTGTTGCGGGCGGTTGTGATTGAGTGTGGTGTTGCGCCCGATGGCAAAGATCAATAACTTTGCCGCACAACGAAATGAGGCTGGCAACAAGAAGCGTCTGGGTGGTGGTGATGATGTGCGATGGTGGTGTAAGCTGAAGGTGCCTGCGGTATCAGAGAAGGACGAGTGTGTGATGGGGGAAAAGATTGAGGGCAAGTGGTGAAAGTGCCCTGTTCTTATACCTGTGATGGAGCAGTAACACGGTGTCCGGTTCCAACATGGGCAAAAAAGATTACCAAACGTGACCCAACACAACTTTGTTTATCATAAGAGATTGAGGGAATTACTTTGGACGAAAACGCATCCTTGATCAGATGTAGCGGAAACGTTGAATATCGCGTTTATTGGGACGATGACGTGTTCCCCTCGGCGCACGGGAGCAGTATAGGTGAGGAGCAACCATTCACTGCTTCCTGCCTGGAGCAGGTTCGGATGATCTGGGACATCCGAACCACGAAAGAGCCTTAAGTGGGCCCAGGCCGTGTTGAAGAAGGGACGATTTTGTCACATCTTGCCCAGCAGGGTCCCGGAGCTGATGTCTCCTTACCATGCCATTATCAAGAGCTACTCATTCACTGACTCTCAGAACATGCAGGCAAAAGGTTACCTATTTTACCACTGAGCCGTACCACCACGAGAATATCAGCCCAGACAATGCACATAACCTGCAGTTATCCACCCAAGCGCTCTTCCAACCTCCAAAACCCACGATACCAGACATCCTGCTGAGATACAATAACCACCCAGCCCCCTCCAACACTGGTGGCCATTGGCAGCTCGTTTAAACCCAAGTCCCTTCAATCACTGGATTTTGCAGGTACTTTATGACGCGCCTCCACCTCGTTACTTCACCACCAACCAACCACCAGGACCTTCAAATCTTCACCCCATCAACCACCACTGATACTGATAAGATATGCCCTGTGACACAATACTCAAAGTGGACCCTTGAATGAAACCATGAATGTTATCATCCACCAATTGACGCATCTCCCTGTCATGCACTTCGCCCATGAATGAGCTGGGTATATGATCTGTTTCTTCAAGATTGACAACCTCGAGCCACGGTTTGCTAATAGTCTTTCTATAGAACAAAACGGAGGTTCCGAGAAGTTTTGGGTCTGGATGAATCCA
The DNA here is from genome assembly GCF_035222375.1 of Podospora pseudocomata. Lineage (NCBI taxonomy): Eukaryota > Fungi > Ascomycota > Sordariomycetes > Sordariales > Podosporaceae > Podospora > Podospora pseudocomata. The sequence continues at coordinate 1,400,322 of NC_085889.1, read as the reverse complement.
ACCAACGATTCTGGCTCAGCATCGCACCTATTAGCAGCTGATACCGTTGCGCAGGTGCTTGGATGAAACACAGGATAAGCACTCACCGGATCACCGAATCGAGGTCAATAAGTCTGGCGACATCAGTTCGGGACAAACTGCAGAGCCAGGCGCCGTCTCGACTTGTCATCGTGAACGAGAACCCCCATTTTGGCCACCCTGGTCTCCTCCCGTGTTCTCAGATTAGTTGGATAGTACGCTCATAAATGGGCCCTCCAACTGACAGACCGGTCCCTGTAGGTATGCTGTCATACGCCTTGACTTTCCCAGAAGGCCTATCTACGAGGAACGGGACAGGGTAAGCGTAATTGATAAGTTGGACATTGTCAAGACAGCAGCGGTCCTCGATATTGGCTCGCCAGGGGATTGGTTTCTGGAGTTGGGAGAGGTCGTTTGCCGAGACATATAGGCGGGCTTGCTGCCAACGGGCAGTCTCAGATGCGAACGGCTGCGGTGGGGGGCAGCAGAGGACATCGATCGAGTAGCGGTGGATACGTGTAGCAGGTGGAAAGGGTCGTGGAAGTTTGGTAGACATACACGATATGTCGTTATGTCGACGCCATGTAGGGGGGCTGTGATACGCTGCGGTGAGCTTTTCTTGAAGTCGTTTGCCCCACCACTTGGTATTTCCTGTTGCATGAGAATTACTTGGGCTGATTCGGGATAGGGCCCGCCTCCAGATACCAATGCCGCCCTTCTGGGATGTCGTGTCTTCCGATTTTGTCTCTGTGGGGTGCGACGATTGTAATGATGAAGATTTTGGCTTCTCAGAATCATCCACGACGGGTCCGCTATTATATATATAGGGCGGAGGAAGATTCGTGCTATCGAGGTGGTCCTCGAAGAGGTCATTTATGCTCTTTTCCAGCATGTTAACTCATGGACGGCTGAATTATTGGAGTGTTAAAGGATGAGAGAGGACAGAGAAGGTGGGAAGAAAGGAAAAATGATAGTTAAATGGATAATTCTAAATTAGCGTTTATTTAGATGAACAGCAAACTTTACTACGGCACTGCCATTCTTTCCCGTGTGTCACGGCGCTGGTTGGTTCCATACTGCCACGTGCCCCACCTACCCGGTCTGGCAAGATGGGTTGCTCCTGTGGGTGCTTATTGCTGAGTGCAAGGCCACAGGATTGTAATTCCTTCCTTTCTTTCTTTCTTTCTTTCTTTCTTTCTTTCTTCTTTAGATCAAAATCCTATGAATAAGCAATTTCTTACTTGTGCCTTTGCCTCGGGAAACGCTGCCCTCACACCGTGGCGCAAATGCAGTTCTGGGACACACTCAAACCCCACCACAGATAGGCCGATATTTGCTCAACCTTAACCCACTTGATCAAGCCCATTTTAACTGGGGTAACTTTCGCTTTTTAACGCAGATAATGCATTTTTATAGGTACTTGCTCTATGTGCATTATTAAATTCTATTTGTGCGTCTATTAGAACCATTCAGCATTGTGTGGCAGGTGTGGCTTGCTGTCTGCATCCAATATCACTCTCTCATGGTATTTAAAGATTAAATTCCAATTTTGAGTACCTAGTAACATTGATGATTAGATGCGACACTTACGATGGCGCTTTTTAATCTCTCCTATTTAAAACCACCTCGTTGAATGCTCGTTAAACCCTGCCCCCATTGTGATTTCATGGAGTTATTAATCACAGCCCTGTTGATCTGCTTAACCGAACCTTCGTGAGCGTCAGTCCACTTCCACGAGCAGGCAGCTACGGACCTACAACCCGCTTGCTCAACCTGCACTCAGCTCCAGGACTTCCCTCGAGTGGGTATCCGGTGTCCGGACGGGAAGCTGCACTTCTAGCTGCAAGCCTGCATGCAATTGCCATGTCATGAACGGCAGGGTCACTGCTTCCATTGAGAGCTGAGAGACGGGACCGCGATGGGCCGATATGAGCAACCAGCCACTCACAAATGGAAGCAATTGCAACGCCCTTGACGGGGGTTAAGAAAAGACACCAGTTGTGATGATGCTGCCACAAAAGAATCAGGAGATCACCCCTTCCGCTTCAGCTGGCATATGCGCATATTGCACTTTCTGCTTGGAAAATCTCAGTTGAAGGTGAGTGACCCGTTGGAATTCCCCAACTCATGTCACATCACGGCATCCTGCTGTCCGGCATGGCAGCGGCGGCAAGAGGGAAGTTGATGCATGGTTGGATATTGTAAATATTCCGAGTTTCAAGGCTCAATCTTCACCTGTTCTTCCTCCAGCCTCACATTAAATCTTGAATTCTGGTCTCTGGAAACTCCACCAACTCTCCCATCAATCGCTCAGCCTCTCTAACAAATTTTATTATTAATAAAAAAAAAGAATTTCGATTTCTTTTCGAAATAAAAATGGCCTCCCAGAACTCCCCCGCGCCCACCTCGTCCTCGCGCGCTGCGCGTGCGGTGATCTCCACCGGTATCCCAAACCCCCAATTGACCTTGTACCGTGATTTATCCAAATTTGACTTACTACTCATAATAGCACTGTGCTGACTGAAGATTAGGCAAGAGCAAGGAATGATATTGGGAGGGAAGGATACGGTGGGGGCAGACCGCCGGCGGCGCTGGACGAGGTGGGCGCTTTTTCGGCAAGACGTTTTGGGCTGGCTGGCGTTTTTTTCGCTCGCTCTGGCGATTTGGGGCTGGGGTTGGGAGTCCGGGTGGTGATCGCGGAGGCGGTGGTGATCGCGGAGGCGGTGGTGGCGGTAGTAATTTTTTTTTTTGGCAGACGTTTAGGGCTACAATCTTATATTTTTCCAATGCGCGGTGTGGGAAATGTAGCTTCTACTGTGCCGCAGGCCAGGCTGCCTGACGCAATGCAAAGGAATGATCAGATCACCGCTCTCTCACCCAGCCTTGGCAAGATGCGGATGTAACGACCACGAGGATGATGAGAGCGATCGGTCAAAACGTGCAGTCGATAGACAACAGCGACATGGTGCCTAGATAGATTGTCTTTGCAGAGCTGGAAATAGATTATCGTGATAATGCGTAAACTGGGATCGCCGCCGGGTTTTATTTCTAAGTTTCAATGTTTATTTTCTGTTGGCGCTTAGCGGCCAAGCCTGAAGTGTTGGAAGATCGAGGGGGTGGATGTAGAGATACCATAAGGAAATTCACCTCAGAATTTGGCAGAGAATTCTTCCAGAATTGGCATCACATTTCCCTTGAATTGATTGTCTGGATGTACACCATATACACCTCGATGCACGGGTCAGGAATGTTTGGTCTGGGTGTGACGCACTTCACACATCGTGATTCAACGTCGCAAATAAGGTAGGTGTTTTGGCGGGCTCGCAGCAAGACATTGCTCACCGGGCGAAACAAGCGATTCCGAGTTGTCAGCCACGGGAGTGATCGAAACCATTGAACGAGGCCGCCAAGGCGGCTTGATTGACGGCTCCCTTGTTGACTCGCTGTCTCATACCTCCAGATTGAGAGATAATCCTCGGAGCCTCTGTCGCAATCGGGAGGACAGCGGTCTCCTCTGGCAGTCCCCGTGGCTGGAGGGAAGAACATGTAGCGGTAACATCCCTTTGAGCACACACATCGCCGCTTTTGGGACAATCCGCATTGTCGATGAAGCGATAGATCGGAGTCGCGGTCGAGGTCACGGCACAAACCGTGGTGGTCCTGCATGCCTCCTTATCGCCACTCCTGACGCACTGGGCCGACGTCGTGGAGAACCACGGGCTGGTGCAATCCAACGATGTCGGTCCAGGGAGGGGAGGAAGATCCCCCGGGCCACATATGGAGCCTTCCGGGCATGACGTAGCCACACATACAGTGTCGAGGCCGCATATTTGGCCCTGGCGGTCGCCACTACAGGATCTGGTGGTGGTGGATGAGATGCAATTTGTAGGCAACGGAGCGCCGCCGCCGCCGGGTGCGGATGTGATGGTTGCTAACCTTGTAGGTTCCGTGAAGTGGGAAGGCTGGCCAGTTCGATCGGGTCGGCACCAGAAGTCGGTGCACAGAGTCCACAGCCCGATGTACATGTCGGAGACGGGGTACCCGTGCTGTATATAAACGTTTTGGACGGCCCAAGCTGATCCTATCCACCTATGTCTCCTCCGCGGCCGCCATCACTGCCATCATCACCACCGCTTCCTGGATTTGGGGGTGTCCACTGGCAAGATTCGCCGACCTGCCGTTTCCCGGCACCGCCATCATACTTCGCCGCCCAGTGTTTCTAGGTACTCTAAACATCAGTGACACATTGATGACGGATTTGGAACCACGGTTCTTCGTCTTGATGTCCTGGAGAGCAAGCACGAGCGCCTCTACAATCTGCCATCTGAAACCATACTGGTTTTGAGGTTTCGCCGAGTCGGTGTTAAGCCAGTGCATGCCGGGAACGGACGTGGTGACTAGAGTGACATGACCTCCAGGACAGACACCGTTAAACATGCCGCCAACAATAGACGCCACCCTTGTGGCGTGGCTGGTGTCCTGTCGCACATACCCCTCCCAGGAGCCATATACCTGCCGTGGTAACCTTTCGATTCTGGCGCCACTCAAGTGTGGATGCACACGGTCAAACTCGCATTCTATAATGTAGACGTATTGTCCCTGGCATTCCGATTCGTGCCTGTTGTACCGGTAGCCAGGCTGGCCATCGCGCAAGGTTGCTATCACTCCCATGGCCGGGTCGTTAAAGTTGACATCAGGGGGAATTGACAGATGGGACGGCCCCCAGTTGTAGCTATAATTTACCAAATCTTGTCGAGCCAGCCCTTGTTGTCGTCAATGTTTGCCTACCGTCGTGTTGTGTTTGTTGCTCATCAGGACGAGGGCTGGGGTCGGCAAAGCCTGTGACATCATGCCGCTTCCGAGTTGCGGCGGCCCCATACCCCGTATAGGCCGGCGGTGGCGTCACCATATAGGCATCGTTGGCAATCTGAGAGCGAAATTCATGTTAGCGCATGTGCAGAAGACCTTGGGGCGGTAAATCAGAGCTTACCCCAAGCTCATCGCCCTGATTGAGCAGAAATTTTGCATAAGCCGCGCTGACCTTTTTCACATAGAAAAAGGCCACAAAGACCGGATCCGTCGATTCGATTACCGTAAAACCCCCAACATGACCCTCCATCCTAGAAACCTCTAGCTGCTGACGGAATCTAATATTAGTGCTCAGGGGGTCTGTAGGAATGAAGATGACATCCACCATGTTCGTCTCGCAGTCTCGCCCAAACAGCTTGAGCCTGGTTTCAGACCCAGCTGTGTCGTCATCTTCTTTCAGCTCGGACGGTACGTCGTCGAGCACAGCCCGCTCATCCAGCGATCGGGGGGTAGGTTGCGGTGTTGCGCAGGCGGTTTCGGATACACTGAAGGTGGCGTCCGTGAGGGAACAGCCAAGAATAGGGAACTCGCTCGACATGGTGCGTGTTGTGATGGTTCGAACGGTGCCTTGAGTTTTTGTTGTACCATACGAGGTTGTCGAGATGGTGAGTGTTGCTGTTACTGGTTTGCAGGGGTTTGGAGCCGGGGGTGTGACAGGAAACATCCCGCGCCTAATCTTGGGCCACGGCGGAAGAGAGCACGGAGGTGTGCGGCAGCCAAATGTCCAGCCAGGCGGCCGCTTGATGAAGCGGGGGGGGAGCGGGCCCGGGCCGAAATCTTCGCCCTGGGGAAGCTCAATGTCCCACCAGAAGATCTTGATGTCAAGTTCGGGCCAGTCGATGCAAAGATTGAAGAACCACGCGTCACACTTGATACGAGTCTTGCCAGGGGGTGGAGGGATATCGGTTCGATCACGGGTTCGATAATTTCTGTCGCGTCGGGCGGAAACCCGGGAAAGTCGATAGTTGGGGTCGGGAGGTCATCGTCCTCATCTTCCACGTAAATGTCTTCAAGACCAAGTACGGGTGTTGGTACTGGCGGATTCTCGGGCCCAACAAAGCTTGTGGTGCTGGAAACCATTGCAGAGGCCGTGGTTGGATCACCGCCGTAACCACCATCAGAAGCGCCGCCACCCAGAGGCGGGGGAAGAACAGTTCTCGAGGTTGTCCGTCCGTCCTGGCCAGTCACCGCCAGCATGATGGGCGGCGGCTGGAAGCTCGGTCGTAGAATGACCACTGCACCGGGCTGCTGTCCGCTTGTGACGTAGTGAATGAAGAAGTTAACAACCGTGACAGTCGTGGTGCTCGTTGTGCTCACGGCGACCAGGGTCGTGGTGGTGGTGCCGACCTCCAACGTGGCCGTGTAGGGCTGCATGGTGATGACTTTGGGTTCAGATAAACTGCTAGGAGGGAAGACCATGATGCAGGGAGCTTGGCATTGTGCAGCCGGAATCTCAAACACCTCTTGACCAATGTACACAACATCGCCGTACTTCTCATCCTCAGAATCACCGGACCCAGCCACTTGAAAGTCGATGCTCCAGACCATGGTGCCGCCAAAGCATCTCGAGTCGGCCCATGCTTTCTTGGCGGCGAATGTTTCGTCATCGTCGTAACCAATCCACTGATCATCCCAGGTGATCTGCTTCATCATGGCATCAGGGAGGTACTGCGGTGTGAGACCCTTCCTATCAATCAACTGCTGGATCTCGTGGAGTGACATGACACCCTCAAAATTGGTGCATGGTGCCGGATTGCTGCCCCCGGAGAACGGACACAGCAGCTGGTTGCAAGTTGGGTTTGTTAGGGTGTAGCCGCGGCCGTACAGACCAAAGTTGAGCTTGGCTGGGTTCAGCCCGTCAAACCAGAGCGGCTTTGTATTCTCGGAAATCTCGCGAATGTCGGCTTGGCCACGGACCTTGCTACCCAAAGCTTTGACGTCGGCATCCCACGGACCATGCAAATCGTACGCCATGAAGCCAAAGAAGTCGACGTAGGGCTCCATGGCCTTGGCATCGAACCAACGCAGATACCAGTAGTAGGGCGCCAAGGTCAGGCTGATGCCGTACTTGCTGCCGTATGCTGCCCGCATTTCCTTCATCAACAGAACGAGCTTGCGCGTGTCAGCCAGTTTATTTCCGCCTCGGTCAGGGTCACCGGGATACTCCCAGTCAATGTCGATACCAGTGAAGCCGTACTCGTCCATGGAGTCCTTCACGGACGAGATGAAGGCAGCGCGACGGTCGTAGTCGGCAACCATCCTGCTCCAGGTGAAGTGAGTGGGCGTGCCCTTGTCACTGAAGTCAAAGCCGCCAATGGCAATCCATGTCTTCAGCCCGGGCTTGGCGAGGCTGGTGAACTCGCGCATCATGGCTGGATCATCGGGATGAGCATGGGCGATCTTGTAGGTGACCGGGTCGATGGAAGCAAATGAATAGAACAAGTGAGTGTATCCGGTGGTGTTCAGCTGTCTGGGAGACACCTTGTTGCAGAGGCGGTTGCGAACGTTCCAAGACTGATAGTATCCGATGTGACGGCCACCTGTACTGCCACCGCCGTAGGGGCACGATGGGGGGCCTGTGATGTAGCAGGAACCGTGTCCGGCCTGACAGGGCAACGTGCCTCGCAAGGGGTCGGCATTGTGGCAATAAGACTCGGTCGACTAGGTAGACAGTCAACAGTCACTCAGAATAGCACACAAGTAAGTGTATACTCACACCACACCAGCCGCTGGCCGAGCAACACAATTTCATTCCGCAAGGCATCTCAGCAAACTCGCTGTGCTCGCCGCACATGGCCGTCGCGTTGCAATTGGAACGACGCAATGTGGCCTGCCTTTGTTCAATACTTTTGTCATCAGAGCTTGGTCAGGGGGTAGCAGTGCAGTGTGGCTGGTGTGGCGGATGGTCTAACAGCACGATGAGAAGTAGACCACGATAATGGCGCATCATAGGGTGTGGTAGCTTCTGCATTGTCATATCTACATGGGCATATATTCTAGACTCTTACTTATCGAGTCTTTCTATCTGAGCTAATGCTTTCTGTTAATGCCCGTCAAGTACCTTGATGGCCGGTATTCATTGCTGCCGTCCTGTTTTTTCACCTTCCCACTGCCCTAGAGTACTTCTCCCTAAGCTCTCCTGCCTTGTGCCCTCTGCCCTTCCCGGGTATTCTTCTACGACCTGATTTCTCCGAGTCTTGCGTTGCTCCTTCTTCGCGAGTGGAAAGATCAGCCAACCAGCTTACGTAGATACCTTGGTGACTAACCGTGTGAGTCCCTTATCTATTCACCTTGCTATGATGATAGGGAACAATAGGTAAACAATGGGGATTGATTCCGGCCATTGGCTGGCCCCGCCTTCTGCTACTCAGGTATAAATTACCCTCTTCTGATCCCCTCTTCTTCCTCTGCTCCTTTTTCTCCTCCTTGCGCCTCTCTTTTCACCTGTTGGAGCTTTAGTTCTTGCCCACTTTAGCATCTGTTTTCGCCGGCCCGCGCTTCTGTTATCGCCTCCTCGCGACTCCATTTTGCCAGCCCGCCTGCTCACGAATAACAATGGTGAAGTCAAAGGAAAAAACCCAGCATCGCAAGAAGACGGCCGTGGGTTCGGTTGATGTAAGTCCCCGATCAAACACATTTGCCGTCGATGGTTCCCTACCCTGGCTTGCCTCCATACACATTCATTTTCACTGTGAAATGCCGCTGCAATGCCAACACTGTCAATTATCATGCTCGACTTTCTCAGCGTTTTGTTTCAAGTAATGACGGACTCAGGCTGCTTCTTCAACCGCCAACGCTGCTCCCGTTCTCGACCCCGCCGCTATCCAACCTGATGCTGTGATCACGCTCGCTCAGATTATGCAGGCAAGTATCTCGACCATCGACACGGAGCAGTTCATTCCAGTGTCTAACAGTGATGCAGGAGTTGCGCGATGAAGAGATCAATGGAATTGAAGTCGACCTCGGCAGTTGCGACGACGTAGAGCATTGGCTGTCTTCAGTGTCAGTTGGCTCCAAGAACATGGCACCCACAGAAGCCGTCAAGGATCTTGACAAAACTTTGGGCTCCACCGTCGACAGTATCGCCGACCTTGCCCTCGATCTTCACAGCACCGAGAAGACGACTCTTTTCCCCTTGGAACCGGTGTGAAGATTGCCGATGAACGTGTTGAGGACACACAGGCCGACATTGACCAGCTCTGCCAGAATATCACCAACATGCAAGCCAACATGTACCCGATCCTGCAGGAACAAGCGCGTTTGATCAAAGATCAAGGGGACACGATCGAGGCCCTCAAAAAGCACAACAACCTGCCGGCCACGGGTGCCACTGCTCTGTCGACCGACGCTGCTACGTTGGATGCCCTTACTGAAGCAGTTCAGGCCCTTCATGATCGAGTCACTGCCATTGAGCTCACGGTCAACAAGGCTGTGCTTTTCAGTGATCAGCAAGGGCAATCTGACATCTCGGTAGCCGCAAACTCGATAAGGATGCAAGACAGGGAGCGCGAAAATTTCAACAAGTGCTTGGATGAAACCCTCCGTGATTGCCCACGGGACCATGGCGCTATCAAGCGCTCCCTGGATGGCTTCCTCGCGGTGTAGGAAGCCGCGCAAGCCACGCAAGGGGCCGAGATGGTGAAGTTGAAGAATGACTCAATCGCCTGGATAGAGGGTGGGGTAGATTGTGATCATGTAAGTACCAGTCTATTGCATTAAAAGCTGGGACTACAACTCCCTAATGCTGAGGTCACAACCCCTTCCAAGCTGGGATTCCAAAGCGTTGAGGTTGGGATGGTGTTTCTCCAAGCTAGGAGAAAGCGGAGACTACATTATACCAACGCCCCTTGTATGCTAAACATATGCTCACCCGCCTCCGAGACTTGAAGATTTAGCATTCCTGCGTCTGGTTGGAAATTTATGGAGGTCCCTTTGGCGATGTGATTGCAAACAAGGCTACAGGCAAGACGTGGTTGGCATCGATGGTATCAACGTCAGGTTGGGCAAAAGGTTGGGTTTGTACTCGGTCCTGGTTGTCAAACACTAGAAGTTAATAGACACCAAAAGATTCTGTGAAACATATCCCACGTGTACCGCAATAGCAATCGGGTATGTGACGTATCGTTTGACTGGAGGACCGGAGTCTCTGGGCCGATTGTGATCAGTTGAAGTTGCAAAAGGTGGGGCTCGATGTGCCCATGCGACTGCCAAAAGTGGGGCGGGGAACCCCTGCACAAGCCACTGGTGCCCTGCATTCAGACTCCGACTCCCTTCTTCAGCAATTCAACCGCCGAGCGGCCAACAATAGCGTAGCGCATCGGCAAGCCATCCATTGTCAAGACCACCTGCACTTAACTGCCACGTTTTTGGAACCTACTACCGTACAGCCAGCTGTTTATATCTCCTTCCCCCCTCCCAGGTCTCCTCGCCCAACTCCCATAGCTGCTATATCGTCGGCAAGATCATCGAGTCCAAAAGGCACTACCGCACCTCATCTGCAGCCCTATAAGGCTCGGTGGATTCATCAAGCAGCAATTGACCGCCAGCGCCGCCGCCTCCCGAAACGTTCGAATGTTCACACCAACAACTGAAATGGCAGCGCCATCACCCTTCTCAACGCCAAAGCGAAAGCGCGAGCAGATACTAGGACGTCAAATCCCCGACTTCCCCTCTCCAGCACATCAACAACAACAGTTCACCTTCAGCCCCGACTCCTCCCAAACGGACGACGGCAGCACAAGCCCCCGAAGCTGCGTCGCACACAGGTTCCGGGGCCTCGCCCTGGGGCCCACGCCGAGTGGGGGTGGGGTCGTCCCCAACAACAGTAGTGGAGACAGCGCCAGCAGTGTTAGAAACTCTTTTGGACCCCCCCCCGATTTTGGCAGCGCGATGGATACCTCCTCGTCATCAGAGATGGACATGGACAATTCGGAGAGGGGATCCCGCAAACGGGCGAGGACTCGGGAGGTGGTGATGGGTGATGATAATGTGACAGCGGATGCGGTTACCCGGGACAGTCTGCAGGATGCAGAACAACACCAAGATATCGCCGATAAGCAGCGGCAGTCGTCACCAAAATCGCTCCGTTTCGCGATTGATACTGGGGTAGTGGAACAGTCGGAGACGATCGCCAACACGCACACTACCGCGCCTCGAGCAATTACTCTACCATCGAGGACAAAGTCTGCTGCGAAAAAGCCCCGCAGTCGAAAGACTACTCCCCAGCCGCAGGCACAGCTTCCGTTGCCGGCTATGACGCTTACAAATCTCCCGATTTTGGCTCCGAAACCACCGGCGGCTGAGGCGACGGCGGCTGGTCCGAAGCCACCGACAACGGTTATTACAGATCCCTTACGGGCATCGCTGACATGGCACGACGACGAGATTACGATCTATGACCCTGATGACAGCGATGATGATGGGACGGGGATTAATGGGATTGGGTTTAAGCCTACGGCTGCGGTGGCCTATGCGAGGACGGTGAAGAGGAAGCAGCAGCTGGCTGAGTACAGGAAAAGAGAGGAACGAGAGGCTAGGGCGTGGAGGAACCAGAGGAGGAGGCGAGGGGAGAGTCCGGCTGTTAGCCTCAGTGGGAGTAGCTCGGATGTGAAGAAGAAGATGGAGAGGAGGAGGGTGAGGTTTTTGGACGGGAGCGCTGAGGTTAAGGTGACGGTTTAGGGTTTTGGGGTTGGGGATATATTCCAGGATGGAGACGGGGCTTTTCAACGATACATTGGAGAAACTGGCGTTTGGTTCCTGGCTTGGGCTTTTTGCAGGGTTCTGGCAGCTTGTTCTAGCAATGATGGGTTATGGAGTTCCTGGTTCTTTTGTGAGCGGCAGGCTAGCCAACAATTTCTTCTTTGTATCAATGGGTTTACTGAAGTAATGATAACGGCCGCATGGATGACTGTCTTTTTTTTTTTTTTTTTTTTTTTCCTTTTGTTCTCAGTGGTGTGATTTGGGTGGATTTGAAGGAGGATCTTGAACATGGTGAATAGCGCAGCGTTGAATTGTTTTAACATGACAATGGAAATATACCCATCATGAATGATATATTGTATTTGGTACCCAAAAGCTTCCCCTCGTGCTGGTGCTCCCACTGGTATATGTACAACCTATCTTACACCTCACTATCCTACACTTTGTGACGTCCCTACCAAACCTTCCACCAACTCTTCCCCTTTTGCTCCTCCAGTAACCTCCTTTCCTCTTCCGCCTTCCTCCTCCTATCCTCCTCCTCCTTCGCTCTCATCTCAGCCTGTTTTTGCCCGTATACCTCTACCACTCTGGCCACTTTGGCCTTCTCCTGCCTTCGCTTAGCCTGGCAGTACTCGTACTGGAGGATGGCGGTCAGGGCGCCTGTGCCGACGGCCCAGTTGGCGGCGCGGGGGATAGGGAGACCGAGGATCGAGCGGAGGATGCCGACTGCGGAGCCGAGGCCTATGCCTGTTAGGAGGCCGGTGCGGGCGCAAGGGGTTTGGTGGACGGTGAGGAAGGAGGAGGGGGTGATGGTTGATAGGGCTGCTGTGAGGGAGAGGTCTTCTTCTTGGGGATTTTTTTTTTGGGACGGTGATGAGGGCGTGAGTGTTGGCGGTTTTTGGAGCCACGGGAGGTCGGATTGGGGGTTGTCGGAGGAGTCGTTTGGTGGGGTGGCCATCTTGGGTGGGAGAGGTTGAGTTCGGTGGAGGGGTAGTGCTGGAGCAAACTTTGGAATGTTAACAGTCGATATGGGAAGTATGTGGGCGCAATTGAGGCATACCTGGGTTTGAGCTGGCCGGTTGTTTACTTTGCCTTGGTCTTGAGCTTCGGCTTGTGATGCAGAACTCCAAGTCTTGCATCTGTCCACTGCCGGTTCGATGGTGTGGTCTGTGCTTTACGTCTGCCAAAACGTGGGGAAGCTGTCTACAGAGGGTTAGGGTTTTTTGTGTCCCCGTTGCACCCCTGCGTTAAGTGCCCCACCAAGTCGCGTCGCGATTGGAAGCGCGCTTCAGAACGCGTCTTTGTTTAATGGGTTTTTGCCAACACAGTCGAGGCAGTGGTCCACAGCGAACACCACCATCAATTGGCACCTTTCCCAAGTAATCCACGGACTCAGGAGCTGTGTCTTTCGTTCTTTGACATTTCTATCAGTTCAATGCTGCGTTTTTCATGATTGAGTGTCGTTTTCTTTTGCTCGGCACTTCCACTATCGTATAGCGTATAGCGCACAGCGGCATCCAGCATAGAAAGCCAAGACAGCCAGCGCCATCGAGTCTACAGAGTACCCCGGGTCGACATTAATTGACACCCGTCCACGGGATAGTTACATACCTTCACCATGCCGAATACCTCCCTCCGCCAGCCCCGGGGCGGCTACCGACGAGGCGGCAAACAAGCGTACCATGGGCCCAAGACAAAAACCTTTGCGGCTTCGTCCAGCACCCGTGGCGAGGCTACCTCGATGGATGAGAAGTGGGAGAGAACCGCACTGGCACACCAGATCGACGAGAATATGGGTTTTGCGCGCTATGACGCCGGACGGAAGCGCGAGGGCTGGTTGGTCAATGTACAAGCTACCTCTATCGACGACCCACGGATTCCCGGAGGTGGCGGCAGGGCAGCGCTTGACTGTTACTTCATCGAGGAGGACGGACAGACATTCAAGGCGACGGTGGACTTTGAGCCATACTTTTTGATAGCTTGCCGAAAGGGTCATGAAGGGGAGGTGGAGGAGTGGTGCAAGAGGGTACCTGGGGGTGGAGTGGTCAAGTCGATTAAGAAGATTGAGAAGGAGGATTTGAGCATGCCGAATCACTTGCTGGGATACAGGAGGACGTTTCTCGAGATCAAGTTTCACAATGTGCAAGACTTGATGGCGGCAAGGAGGGATATTATGCCGATAGCGGAAAAGAATAAGAAGGGGATGGATGCTATGGACACATATGCTGAGGTTGCTACGTGAGTTTGACATTCAGGGGGTTTCGCTCTTGCTGGCTTACTGACATATGGCAGAACAAACGGCAACTTTGATCTTTTTGATGACGACTTACGAAGAGACGACCAACGACACAAGACATCATTTGCTGAGGCGAGCGATTTTATTGTTGATATCAGGGAATATGATGTTCCATACCACGTTAGAGTAATGATAGACTTGGGTACGTGCCTCTCGGTTCTTTACCCGCATTGTTGGCTAACTCCTGTCAGACATTCGGGTGGGTAATTGGTATTTTGTAGAGGCCAAAAACGGTGTGACGACGGTTATTCGAAATGAGGACCGCCTCGCCCCAGCAGATCCGGTCGTCATGGCCTACGATATCGAGACGTGCAAGGCGCCATTAAAGTTTCCCGATGCCGCGGTGGATCAGATCATGATGATATCCTACATGATCGACGGGCAAGGTTTCTTGATCACGAACCGAGAGGTTGTCTCCGAAGACATTGCGGATTTCGATTACACACCGAGACCAGAATACCCCGGGCCGTTTATGATCTTCAACGAGCCGGACGAGAAGTCAGTACTAGAACGGTTCTTTCTCCACATCAAGGAAGCTCGACCCACCGTTATCGCCACTTACAACGGTGATTTCTTCGATTGGCCCTTCGTGGAAGCCCGTGCTAGCATCAACGGGATTGACCTGTACCACGAAATTGGTTGGAAAAGGGACAGCGATGATCAGTTCAAGTGCAATTACAGCGTGCACATGGACTGCTTTCACTGGGTCAACCGTGACAGTTACCTGCCACAAGGTAGCAGAGGCTTGAAGGCTGTCACGGTGGCCAAGCTTGGATACGACCCAGACGAACTCGATCCCGAACTCATGACACCCTACGCCCAAGAAAGACCACAAACCCTAGCTGAGTACTCAGTCTCCGATGCCGTCGCCACCTACTATCTGTACATGAAATACGTCCACCCCTTCATTTTCTCTCTCTGTACCATTCTACCGCTTGGCCCAGACGACACGCTCAGAAAGGGTACAGGAACCCTGTGCGAGATGTTGTTGATGGTGCAGGCCTACCAAAAGGGTATCGTGCTTCCAAACAAGCACGTCCAGGCCAAGGAGTCATTTTGGGAAGGACACTTGCTGGAATCAGAGACGTATGTTGGTGGACACGTCGAAAGTATCGAGGCTGGCGTGTTCAGGGCAGACATCCCCGTCACCTTTGCCGTTGACACAGGGGCAGTGGATGAGTTGTTGAGGGATCTGGATGCTGCCTTGAAGTTTAGTATCACGGTCGAAGAAAAGAAGTCCATGGACGATATCACCAACTACGACGAGGTGAAGGAGCAAATCGTTGCCAAGCTCATGAA
Organism: Podospora pseudocomata; assembly: GCF_035222375.1. Taxonomy (NCBI): domain Eukaryota; kingdom Fungi; phylum Ascomycota; class Sordariomycetes; order Sordariales; family Podosporaceae; genus Podospora; species Podospora pseudocomata. The sequence continues at coordinate 1,385,141 of NC_085889.1, read as the reverse complement.
CCTCAAGGAGACGCCAAATCGCCTCGAGAACCCCCTGATCTACCATCTCGACGTCGCCTCCATGTATCCCAACATCATGACGACCAATCGGCTGCAGCCGGATTCCATGATCTCAGAGTCAGACTGCGCAGCCTGTGACTTCAACCGGCCTGGCAAAACATGCGACAGAAGGTTACCATGGGCGTGGAGAGGAGAGTATCTACCAGCGAAGCGCGACGAGTACAACATGATTCGGCATGCGTTGGAGAGCGAACGGTTTCCAGGGAAAAGGCCTAACATGCCGACAAGATCGTTTCGGGAACTACCCGCTGATGAACAGGCAAGTCTGATCAGAAAAAGACTGCAGCTCTACTCGCAAAAGGTCTACCACAAGATCCACGACTCCACCACGATTGTCCGAGAAGCCATCATCTGCCAACGAGAGAACCCCTTCTACATCGACACGGTGCGCGATTTCCGTGATCGTCGTTACGACTACAAGGGAAAGGCTAAGGTGTGGAAAGGCAAGACGGATGCCCTCAGGAGCTCAGGGGCATCAGCGTCCGAGGTTGACCACGCCAAGAAGATGATCGTTCTGTTTGACTCGTTGCAGTTGGCGCACAAGGTCATTCTCAACTCCTTCTACGGATACGTCATGAGAAAGGGTTCCCGTTGGTACTCAATGGAAATGGCCGGCGTTACCTGTCTGACGGGCGCTACCATTATTCAGCTTGCCAGATCTCTGGTCGAGCGCCTCGGTCGCCCACTGGAGCTTGACACGGATGGTATCTGGTGTATGTTGCCGGCTACGTTCCCAGAGAACTTCACCTTCAAGCTCAAGAACGGCAAGAAAATGACCATTTCGTATCCCTGTGTCATGTTGAACCACCTGGTCCACGACAAGTTCACCAACCACCAGTATCAGACTCTTGTTGACCCGAAGACGTTCAAGTACGAGACCCACAGCGACAACTCCATCTTCTTCGAAGTCGATGGTCCGTACAAGGCCATGGTTCTTCCAACATCGAAGGAAGAGGACAAGAACTTGAAGAAGCGTTATGCCGTGTTCAACGACGATGGCAGTCTTGCTGAGCTGAAGGGTTTCGAGGTCAAGCGAAGAGGTGAGCTGAAGCTCATCAAAATCTTCCAGCAGCAAATCTTCAAGTTCTTCCTGGACGGCACCACTCTGGCCGAGTGCTACACCGCTGTAGCCAAGGTTGCCAACAGATGGCTCGACGTCCTCGACAGTAAAGGAACAACACTTGCCGACGAGGAGCTGATGGAGCTCATTTCCGAGAACCGCAGCATGACCAAGACTCTGGAGGAATACGGCTCACAAAAGTCCACATCCATCACGACGGCCAAACGCTTGGCTGACTTCTTGGGTGAGGCGATGGTCAAAGACAAGGGCTTGAACTGCAAGTTCATCATCTGTGCCAGGCCCAAGGGGGCGCCTGTCACTGAACGTGCCGTGCCAGTTGCCATCTTCTCTGCCGAGGAAGAGACCAAGCGGATGTATCTGAAGAAGTGGCTCAAGGAAGAGCCAGCCGATACGGATCCTCGTGCCTTGCTTGACTGGGAGTACTACCGTGAGCGTCTTGGCTCTGTCATTCAGAAGCTCATCACCATTCCGGCAGCACTGCAAAAGGTCCGCAACCCAGTACCGCGCATTCCCCATCCGGACTGGCTGCAGCGCCGCATCAACATCAAGGACGACAAGATGAAGCAGAAGAAGCTTACCGATCTCTTTGGACCCACCACCAAGCGCCCTTTGAACGATATCACCAACCAGCTGGGAGATCTGGAGGATATTGGTGATCTGCTCAAACCCAAGACAGTTACCTCGGCTATTGCTGCCTCCCAGAAAGTGCTGTCATCTCACAAGCGCAAGTCCCCTGAGCCAGAAGAGGATCCCTTTGCAGCCCTTCCCAAGAAGATGCCCGATCCAAGCGAGGACTACCCCGCGTTCTTGGAATACCAGAAACAGAAGTGGAAGCTTCAAAAGCAGGCCAGGGCACGGAGACGCCATCTGTTCGGTGAAAGGCGTGGGAATGCACAGAACAGTCTCCAGCAGACCTTCCGCAACCAGGCCGAGGTGACCTTCAGGAATACTTGGCAGGTTCTCCAGCTAAAGGCAACGGACATGCCAGGGATTGTTATCGCTTATATACTCATCGACAACAAGATCCACACGGTCAAAATCAATGTCCAACGTCAGGTCTTCTTGAACTTGAAGAGCAAAGAGCTGCCGGATATCGAGATTGACGGATGTCAGGTGGAACAGGTCAACCATACACTTCCCAATGGCCATTCTTCGGTGCACCTCTTTAAGCTCACTGTGCCAGAAGAGATCTACTTTGCCGAGGCGGAGAAGTTTTCACTGCTGTTTAACCACCCAAGTGTGGAAGGCGTGTATGAGAAGCAGATCCCACTCAACCTTCGGGCACTTCTCCAGTTGGGTAATCTCTGCACCATTGATACCAGCCAAGCTGGTGTCCTTGGCAAGGGTCTCGAGCAAGGGTTTGACCTTGATGGTCTCAAGAAACCAACCAAGCCAAGACCGTATCTGGAGGGCGCCCGTATGTCTTATGTGTATCTGTCACACATCAGCGCCGGTGACCGGCAGATCTTCGGCTTGTTCTCGACAACCGGTGATCAAGCACATGTCATTATCCAGCAGAAGAGCAAGGACGGCGGTCAGGATTTGCCAAACATTTCCAAGCTTTACTCAGATTTGCTTGCTCGGCGGATCAGCGAAGAGGGTGAAGACTCTACCTGGCAAGAACGCTTCCAATACCAAGAGAAGCTGAGCGTCAAGATCACTCAGGTCACTACGCGCCGCAAAGCTTTCCTCGAGATTGGCGACATTGTCAAGAAGATGAAGAAGGAGGAATCCGGTCCGACGATGATGGTTATCCAATCCTCGCAACGCAACCTGCTGGTGCACGATATTCCCATCTTGGGCGAGTTTCCTGTCATGCCACTCAAGTACGACACGGCCGATAGCTCGCTGCCGCCTCTTGGGTGGCAAACTGTGGTGGCACGCCGTCTGGTGAACCACTACCTTAGCCTTGGTTCGTGGATCACGCACTTGACTGCCCTGGCCAAGTACGGCGATGTGCCACTGTGCAACTTGGAGCGGGACGATCCCCGCTTCTTGATCGACGTTGCCTATGCCCGCCGACTGCAAGCCAACAGTGTTGTTTTATGGTGGTCGCCTAGTCCGCGGCCTGACCATGCTGGGTATGAGAAGGATGACGTGGTTGGTCCGCTTGATCAGGTGCAGATGCCTTCGGTTAATACCCCTGGCACCTATGCTTCAGTTTGCATTGATATAGAGGTTCGCAATCTTGGTATCAATACCATCTTGACGTCATCTCTTATCAACGAGCTTGAGGGCGCGGACAGTATCTCCTTCAACCCTGCTGGTGATGGCGGGGGTGGGGAAGAGTCGTTTCAGTCTGAGAATGCATTTGCGAACGCTGGTGTCCAAGTCCTTCGGGAAATGGTCAAGTCATGGTGGGCTGAGGCCTGCAAAGGGTCGACAATGGCCGATATTATGGTGCAGCATCTCATCCGCTGGGTTGAGTCCCCGGCATCTTGTCTCTATGACAGAGCTCTGCACTACTATGTCCAGATGATGAGCCGGAAAGCTCTTCTCCAGCTCATGGCTGACTTCCGCCGCGTGGGGTCGCACGTTGTGTACGCCAGTGCCAACCGCCTCTTGTTGCAAACCACCAAATCTGAGGTTGGCAATGCGTACGCCTACTCGCAGTACATCCTCAAGAGCATCAAAGCCAAGCCCCTGTTCCACTTCATCGATCTTGAAATCAAGGAATACTGGGACTATCTGGTCTGGTACGACGAGTTCAACTACGGCGGTAAAGCCTGCCAGGAAGTTCTCGAAAAAGATGAGCAAGATCTCCAGATGATCATGCACTGGCAAATCGCGACGTTCCTCCCAGTCCGACTGCAGCCAGTCTTCCGAGATTGGGTAGTCGAGTTCATCGAGCTCATGCACGGCATCAAACGGCCCGCTAATGGATCAGATCCCACCGCCACCCCAAGAATGACCCAGCTCCCCTTCCGTGGTGACAGCACTCAACAAGCCGATGACAAGGTCCCCACAGGCGCTAACCAGATCATCCTGGGGAAGAATTTTGAGAAGCCGCTCAAGAAGGAAATTCTAGGGTTGATTCAGGCGCAAAAGAGGGAGATGCTTCACCCAGAGTTGGCCAATGACTACAGCTTTCCTGTTTTGCCTGGGTCTTACCTCCCTCAGCTGCTTCCTTCTTCTGCGTCTACAGGGCCGGCGCATAAGAAGAGCGCGTCAGCAAAGCCAACGGCGAACCCAATCCTGGAACTGGTCAAGGCGCTCATGCAAGTGCTCTCTCTTGACAAGAACATCACTCTTGAGGCGAGATTGCTGAGGAAGGAGTTGTTGGCGCTTTTTAACGTGAGGGAGTTCTCCAAGGAGGGGCAGTTTCTGAATCCCTCGGAGTCGTTGAAGATAACCCAGTTGAGCTGTGAAAACTGTACCATGACGCGAGAGTTGGATTTGTGCAGGGATGAGGATTTGATGCCTTTGCCCGACGAGGAGCCACAGGCAAAGAGGTGGGCTTGTCAGTATTGCGAGGCGGAGTATGATAGAAATGCGATTGAGGAGAGGCTGGTGGGCGAGGTGGAGGGGATAGTGGTCGAGTGGACCTGTCAGGATTTGAAGTGTGGGAAGTGTGGAGCGGCGAGGGTGAATGAGTTTATGGAACATTGTACTTGCTCTGGTGAGTGGAGGGAGAGTGTGAAGAGGGAGGAAGTCATGAGGAGGTTGAGGGTTTATAAGAGGGTGGCGGGTTTTTATGGGTTGAGGATGTTGCAGGATGTGGTTGGGGAGATTTGGGAGGGGTTGTGATTGGGCAAGGGTGGGACCCGCTTTTAAATAGGGGGTTTGTTTGTTTACTTTTTGTGGAGTTAAAGGGGGGTGGTCTTGGCTTTGATAAGGTGGTTGAATGACAAAAGCTCATTTTTGAAAAGCTGGGTGTCCCTTTTTCGATTCATTTTTGGATTCCGATATGGGACTTGAACATTTCCGTAGTTCTGTTTCACAGATTTTATTATGGTCGTCCATCTTTGACTTGAATGCTGATCATGGCGTCAGTGTGACAGCCAGGTGGTCTGGACCCGGGCCATCCGAGACATTTGGACCTCCTTTCTTGTGTTGACTGCGGAGCACACCTTCCGGCCGGTTTCGGGCTGTCGTTGGTGGTGTGATGCATTAAAAAAAAGAAGCTCATCGGTTTTGCCAGTGCGAAGTGTCTCATTGGCATCGTGAGAAATCGGAATGGTGTTTTGGGGATGGCATTTGCTGGAACCTGTCATGTGGCGTAGTTGCCTGTTGGACAGAACTTGCTAGAACTTCCAGAGGGGCCAGTAGCCTTGTCATGTTACAAAGATTTGGGGGTCGTACAACCTGCTATCTTGTGCTTGCCAGTTCTGGGATGCTTTCATTGCGATTTAACGCTACGAGTCATCTTTCAATCGCAATGAACCAAGTTTTGCCTTTTTACATCAAGCGCAAGATGATGTCAGATGGCTACCTGTTCTGAACCCTAATTTTACCATCAATGAGCCCTCCTTATAAACCTACAGTGACAGACGGGTCGCGGTCCAGTCCAGTCCCACAAACTCATGTCTGTCACCCAACCCAGGCACCACATGTACTCCCTCCGTCCTGACTGACAGAATGACAACCACTAACCAGATGGCCACACACCTTGCCACAGGCTGAGTCAGTCCTACTGTGATGGTTCTCAAAGTCGTTAGATATCGCCAGTCAAGAACGGGATACCTCACTGGAAGTTGGGCATAAAAGTGTCTAGTCTGGGCATCTTATTTCTTCCTCTTTTTGCACACCAAGATCAATCCATCACAACAAGAACCTTCTTCCCAATCTGACCACAATGTTACCGCTTCTGTTCTTCCTTCTCCCCTCCCTCACCCTCTCCTCCCCCGCTGTCTTCCCCTCGGATGACAGTAACAACCCTTCCCCCTCAGCCAATAACAACAACAACCACAACAACCACAACAACCCCATCGATCTAACAGCCCCAACCCCAGAATACCCCCTCCCCTGGAGCCTCACTCACTCCTCCTCCCCAGCAGAGCCAGACATCTGGACCGACGACCCCACCCTCGCCAACCCCTCACCGCAATACCCCCTCCCCTTCGCCTCCACCTCCAACAGCACCTTCGCATCCCTAGCCTCGCAAGCCAGAATCAGAATCGGCTGCACAAACAACCCCGTCGACGCGTCCGAGTTAGAGAACAGTCTCACTTGCTTGAGCAACTGGTGCAGCACCGGGAACACGATCCCGCCCCGTGGGGGGGAGTTTTGTAATGTGGGGGGGAGTATGATGTATATCTGGTGAGTCTTTTCAAGTGGTTGTTGGGAATATGTGAATTGGGATGGAGGCTGATGATGATGTGTAGTTCTTATGGAGGTGATAACCCTTGCAGTGCTAATGAGTTGGTTACTGCTTGGGGGAGCATACAGAGGGATTGTGGGCCGGGCAGGGGGGGGTGGTGGTTTAGTAATGATTGGAAGAAGACTTATGGGATCGATTCGGCGGGGGCGAATGTTTGTGGGAATTTGTAGGGGTTGGGCTGTGTACCGAACTCATGAATCTTTTTTTTTTTGTTTTTGTTGTTTTGGGTTGAGGTGTTGGTTGTGTGGGAGTCTGGGTAGGTAGTCGGTCGGTTATTTGGTGGTGACGGTGGTCGTTGGAGACTTTTCTTTTTGTCTTTTTGTTTACAATATTCTGTGTTTTCATTGCTAGATAAATTTAAGTTGCTATTCGCCCACAAATCTTGGTTTACGTGGAAGAAAATACTTTGCAGGCAATAAGTTTTCATTGAAGAGACAGGAGATCTCTACTCAAGAAATGAATGAGACTGGCAGTGGTCAGCATGGCTGAAGAAAAGAAAGAAGTGACAAAAAACAAAAAGCAAGGAGCGTAGTCCTGGGTTTGAAGCAGGATCTCGAGTGCAGACAGGTCCCATATACATGAGTGCCGTGACCAGTGGCGAAGACGGAAAAGGGTCTACAGAAACTGACAACTCTGCTGCGCGTCGCTCCATACCACTCGGCCACTGGAGCTCCTTGTTGAATATTAGACACAAAAGCCTGGTATATATCGGACGGTAGAGAGTTGGTTGCTGTTGGGGAAGGAGTGATGTAGCCGACGATAGCCGACGAGGTTCGTGATGTCAACAAGCGCAGCCGTGCGTCACGTGTAGCCTGGAGCAGAGTTTTCACGTTAAGAATTAAGTCCCACTCACACTGGGCAGATGGGTTGATTTCACTCTTGCTGTCTGTCTGTTGCTTTTGCGAGGACCTCAATGACCACAGCACCAAGAGACTTGTTTGGAAATGAGCTTTTTTTGAATAGCATTCAGGCTGGTAGAGACATGCACGGTGATGCTGACTGTAACAATGGCGACCAAAATAGGGGTAATCAATAACTCCACTTCATTATCCATAAACAGTAGAGAGATGTCTGGGTTGTCAGACATATCTCACATGTGTTTGAACTCGATGGTCCCACCCAATCAGCAAAGGAGATCTGGCAAAATGGAAGATAGGCGAAGAGTAAGGGGTTGTCTGTGGTCTCCCACCCTGCTGCTATGTACCCAGGCAATGTTAAGCTACACTCAAAACCAGCAGGCTATATTCTGAGGAAATTCTTCAATTCTGGTGGTAAACAAAAGAAAGTGCCCTCTTGAGGGTATTAAAAAAACACCACCCTCGTTCGGGGCTTTGCAAGCCTCCCGTCATTAAGCTTAGTTTTTGGTTTTGGTGCAGTGGGCAGGGCCACTGCTGAAGCATTTTATCTTGCGTGCCCAGGGTTTCCCGGTGTTTTTAATTTTCTAATTTCATTATTATTATTATAAACAAAAGGAAAAGGATAAGCAAAAGGAGAGGCAAACGGATAGCTTTGAATAAACGGAAAGATAATGGGGCTTCCAGTCTGGCACTCCCATCTTTAACAAAATCACAACACCATAAACTCATGACCTCCCCAACCAACGATACCAACAATAACTTCGTCAAAAAACCCAAAGCCCACTAACAGTCAAAGAAGCAAAAGACAAGGGGTGGCCCAGCCCGGATTTGCACCGGGACCTTCCGCGACAGCGGAATTATGGGGAGCAAGTGAAGGGGTCCAAGACGACTATCAATTTTGTTTTTGTTTTAGTGGTTTTTGACAGCAATGTGATTCGAAGCAATGCTGCTAGCAGACTCAACCAAGCAATGCATATGCAGAGCCCGCTGCCGCGACTATTCTATTTATACCACTGAGACCACCCCTTGTCGAAATTCAGGCTCGTGCGCGGACGCTAAATCCCCCGGCGATGGGAAAGAGCAAGTTCCCGCTACCTCTTCAAGAAAAAGTTGCCAAATGAGTATCCGAAGATATCCTTCATATACACGTCGGAGTCAGGTGTCGAGCTAAGAGTTGAGTCGGAGGAGTGGCTAACATCACCAGTCACTTGAATTGCTCCTTCATCACAAACCAATAGTCCTTTGAGTGGCTGAAGGTGATGCCAGTCGGTTTGTATGCCGGGATCCAAGAAAAGACAATCTGCTTCCATCAGGATCTCCTTCGACAATTAAGCAAACTCCGAAGATCGTTATCTTGCGGCTTCCAACAAAGCGTAGTACTTGATAGCTGTGCTTGTGTCATGGCCGTACATGAAATCCAAGGTCTGATCCCGTTTGTTGGCTGCGTCTAAGTCGTTCAGCTCATAGTCAAGGGAGTCGTGGCTATTTCGCAAGTACTCCCGACCCACCGCCTTGGCAAAATGTGTCCCGATCCGCACCCTAACATACTTGATAGGACAAAGAAGGCCGATTAGGGAATCGAGTGGTGAGAGGGGAAAAGTTCTGGGAAGGTATTAACGATTTAGTGACGGTGCTGGGCCGGCATGATTATTTTGTTGCCTAGCAGGCTAGACGGCTGGGTCCAGACTTAGGGTGCCTGTTTCATGCTAAGGGTTGTGAAAACAATGTCGTACAAAGACAGAGTTTGTCATGGTGCTGCTGGAGAAAGTGAAGATGGGCACAGGGGATTGGGATAGAGGAAGGAGGGGGGATGTTTGTTTTGTTACCTATTTGGAGGTCGCACTTGAGCCAATTTAGATTGGCGATGCGAACTCTGAATAAACCCATAGTTTTGCAGCCAGGCCCAAGCTGCGAATGAGCTCGTTGTTTTGGTTGATGATACGAGAAAGGGCCCAGCTGTGAGTGTTTTGTTGGGAACTACACCTGAAGAGAGTGCCACAACATTGGTATCTCCTGCTCTTTAGACCTCATATTGTATAATGGTCATTCTTCGCGGTCTCAACACAACAATCACAGGTACTTTTCAGGGTACTTGGAGCTGTTCAAAATATGTTTGGGGAGCCTTGCTGCAGGGGCCAGGGATCGCACTATGTTCACCTTGCAGTTTTCGATGGTCACTTTTGCGGTTACAGATACCGCCGTGTTTCGCATAGGTAAAAGAGTCGAATTCCAGTATTTATATTTCTCCTTGACTCTCAAAAAGTGGTTCACTGAGCCCATAGTCAAGCCTCAGGGGTTGCCAAGACTAGTCGTAAACAGATGTTCCTGACGGTAAGGTAGACGAGCTCTAACAATGCCTGCAACTGCACGCTGTCCTTTCAGAAGATGCCTGACGTAGACTGACAGTTGATACGCCATGATGTTTTGAAGGTTGGCCGGGGGTTTCAGAGATGGGTTGCAAGCCGCAGGATACCTGGCATCTGCTACCACGACGTCTTCTTATACCTCCCAAACCCTCCAGACTTCTCCTATAAAGCGTGCCAAATACCCACCGGAAGTTTCCGAACTTCCTCGTATCTCTTTCTCGTATCCCATTTAACTTTACCGCCTCCCACGTGAATCGGAAAATAAACCTTAACCGGGATATTATTCTATAACAGTATCTCCTCTGTTTGGGCATTGTTGTCCCCCATGGTTCCAAGCTTGCATCCTCTACAGCTAACAGGCCATTCAGGAGTCCATCGGGCATAGTCCAACATCTTGCTAGCGTTCCTTCCATGATCGTGACCATGTCGAGGACCCACTTCTCAATGCTCAGCAGAAGCCCATTCGCCGACCGGTTTAGCGATTGTTTCCGGAGCAGCCAGTATCAAGTGACCGTTGGACAGAGAAGAGATTCCCTGGTGGTGTAGCGGGTCAGCACGGCAGTTTCTGCGGGTTTTTCTTTCTCCCTGTCTATCCCTTGCTGGTAGGTTGGTGGTTGGTGAGCTCAAGTGGGCTCTATGCCAACACCCAAAGATTCTGAAGGCACAGGTTCGAATCCTGTACAGCTCTTCCGTTGGTCCTCTTTTTGCCATTCCCAACCAATTCTTGGTGTTTCGTCATCTGTTGCTGCTGGTGTTTGACCTGACATCGTTGGAACCTCATCCCCTTCATCATCATCCGTAGAGCAAGATCGCGACAGGACTACGGCCGACCGGGTAGACGTCGTGAGTTCGAGTCCCGTGTCGTGTCAACTCGATTCTTTTTGTCCCACTCCACCCTTTTGCTTGTTCGTTTCCACACCGGGTGCACCTCTGAAGTTCCCCTTCCGACGAATACTTCCACTCTTATCCCTTCCCGTTTTTGTGGTCCATTAGTGTGTTTGTGTCGAATATTGCTGCGACCTCTTCAAGTGCCTTATTCAACCAGAGATTGAGAATTTCTGTGACCTTGAATCCCCTTCCAATACTGCAACGGGCCACATGATTAGTGGCTCTAGCCCTGTGCCTTGTCCCAATTTACATTGTCGTTTCCCCCTTGATGCCATCACCACCACATGCCGCCGCCGTCAGCTTGATTCTCCAGTGGCTGCGTTGCAATAAAGCACAACCGCAAACAGCCAAACACAACAACAAACATCCAAGCACAGCAAAGCTATAGTGACAAGCCCAAACCTCAGCCTTACAAGACCAGCAAAATAACATAAAAAACAACAAAGCAACTTCAAAAAGCAAAAGCTCAACAAAATCCAACTAAATCAATTATTACAGGACATTACTTCCACCCTAAGGCCCCAGCGTCTACAACCCAATGTTCCTTCTTTTCCCAATGTTCTTCACCCCAATCTCTCCTGAACCTCAACTCAATAAGCATATTTGCTCCAATCAATAGCAGCAACACTCTCATAGCACCGCACATCATTCACAAACGTCCTGTCATACGCCGCGCCCTCAGGTAAATCCACAAAGTCATACGCGCATTCCGGCACCAGATTGACAGCAACACAGCCCTCAGGCACCCTCAAATGTGTGCCAGTCGAGTCCCTAGTTGCCCCAAGCCAGTTCACCACCTCAAACTTCCTGCTCTCCCCATAGTAAGGAATCGTCGTGTTCCCGCAAACAATAAACGATTTCACAATCGGGGCACCCTCCAAAATTTGCAAGGTGGAGTAGGGCATTGTCAGCTTGCTGATCGCGGTACCAGCACCAGGAGTGCCAGCATTGATGAAGAGCTCGCTGCCCTTGGTGTCATCGCTGCCTTGTTGGTACTGGATGGCTTCCGGGAATGGTGACTCGGGCGGGCCCGCATCGGTGAGAATACCAGCACGGTAATTGGCAATGTCGGAGTAGCTACCATTTTGGTAGAAAATGGGACCGGAATAGCTAACTACGGCGCGGTTCTGGGCCGGGCCGATGTGGGCGGTGGAAAGAAAAAGGTTGTGGACGGGGGGAGTAAGGTCAAGGGAGGGGTTGGTGACGTTGACGCGGAGACGGAAGCCACGCGCTCCGGAATGACGAGGGATGGAGCCTGGCTCCTGAGGGGTCCATTGTCTTGGAATGTCAGTAGATGAGGTGGGCGCGGCCGAGGCGAGGCCTAGAAGGCTGGCAAGAAGGAGGTACGAGTGCATGGTTGCAATTCTCGGGGGTTTGTCGGATAAGTTCGAAGACAAGATTGTGTCGGTCTGATCTGTGATGATGGTGAGTTGGATCGTTTGCATGTCGTGCCTTCAGCTTTATATGCGGGAATCGATGAGAATGACATCTCATGATGGCGAAGGACGCTGTTTTCGATACGAGTAAAGCCTCGTTGGTGTCACCAGTATACGACGTCACATTGGTAACGGTATGGGTGATGATGAGAAGCTAATGATACGCGTTACTCACTTTGTGGGAAAATGCTACCTGGAAAGGCATGTGCCTGCAGGTCAGTTCGTGTCGCGGGCGGACAGTGGCCATGGTGCTTACTGAGCGTCTGTGACCTTCCACTTCTCAGGCCAATTCTGCCGCTTTAGCTAGTCCAGTGTGATCCGACTTTAGCCTGGGAACACCCATTGGGGTAGCATTGCCATCTTAGTCGAAATTTCGGCCACCACCGAATATAAGTCGCTTGAGGAAGCCGAAAATCCTTCTAAATCCATTCATTCTAAACTTTTCAAACATATAATCTTTTATTCCTAAAACAATTCAATAACTAAATTTACCTGAAACTTTTGTTACAACCTGCACCGGGAGTGGATACAGACTGCAAGGCAGTACGCCGGAGGTGAATATGACAGGATGATCGAAGGTTGTGACAAGCGTCTCAGACATGGGGTTCACTGTCAACAACAGGTCGTTCTAACAAAGAGCTACTGAGAGTAGATTGTAGACAAATGAACTTGATTACTTGCATGAGGAATCTGATTCCTCAACATGGGGAGCGCTGGGCACTCCCCCCTATTTATGTGAAGCTATCTACATATGTTTCTGAAGTATCTTTGTACCTTGCTCAGTGTGCTCAGTGTGCTCAGTGGTCTTGGCGGCTGAGCAGACTGAGCAACCTTTCATGATCGATGTGCTCAGTGTGCTCAGTGGTCTTGGCCACTGATCAGACTGAGCACCTCCTGATTGGTCGTATGGGGGCTTATGGGTCTTTCCATCCCTGGCCCAATGATTGGCCGAGGTGTCCAGCACCTCGGGTACCACCCAGTGGTTCCTGTACGGGGGTATTACGCTTGGGGCGTAACAGAGGGCTGGACTCGGGAGGTGAGCGGGGCTCACGGTCCACGGTCCCCAGGTCTACATATACGGAGGAACTAGATGGGTAGCAGATAGTTCCGCAGTATGCAATACAAGTCACATTCGTTGGTTTTAAGACCATTGTGATTGAGACAAGCCATTGTTGTGCACTGTTTAGCAGCACCGAACCAGATTGTCTAAAAGCGCCTTCGACTGAGTATCCCTTTCAGAGGTTCTGGATAGGGTTTCCTCACAGTCGTCGTTATAGCTAAGCTTTAAAGTTCCATTTAGAAAACCGTTTAAAAGGCCCATTTTGCAGGCCAAAAGATCGCAGCCTTACTAAGGCCAAAGGTCGTGATGGTGAATTGGTGGCTCCGATTATCGAAGTAACCTTGGAAGAAATCGAAGGAGTAAGGCGAGATGAAGGTTGGAAAGTGTCAAAGAGCTCGTGTTCTGGTGAGAATGCCCGAATGAAGGAAGGTACAGAGAAGGGCGACAGCACAGTGATGGATACTGCCCCACATCTCTGCTGATATCAGCCTTCCATCCAATCAAACAATTGCAATTCTAATCACCTCTCCTCTTCATGTCAACTGCTTTGCAATTTGCCGCCGCCCCTGGTCCTCACAACCAAGGCACAAGACTTCCCGACGACCAAGATGTACCGTATTTCTAGCTTGCCGGCAAAGAAAGAAGTGCGATGAACACAAACCTGTCTGCTTGGCCTGCGACAGGAATTCCCTGATCTGCACCTACCTATCAGCACCCTCACGATCCCCATCACAGCCCTCCAAGACGGCCGCTCTATCTCTTCCGACTGATACCAAGACAACTATTCTCGTACTTGAACCGAACAGCTCACCTAATCACTTATATCACCTTTGGAGACCTCGACTCCCAATTATAGCAAAAATCCATATCAAGGTCAAACACGGTCCCGGAGCTCGCTTCCGATGTGGAAGGCCCAAATGTGCCGACCCTGCAATACTCGCAACTGTTCCTCTTTGCTTGGTGGATAATAAGCCCGCAGGGTGTCTCCCCTAAATCGTCCTCAGACTCGGAGCTCTCGTAGTTTATGCTCCCGAGCAGGACAAGAGTCAGGTCCTGCTTCCAACTCTGGTGGGGATCGTTGACGTCTGGATTGGGGAAGAAGTCGAGGTGGTAGCTGAAAGCAACTTTGTTGTCGCCAGGCTGCTCGAGATAGGAATTTCCGGTATCACTCAATCTTTTCCCATCGCAGTCATCGTCGTCGTCCGGCAAATGGTACCACCCAAGAGCAAGCGGGTACACTCTTATCTTTATGAGCAGTGTTGCGCCGGAAATCTTACCATACTTGTCATCCCGGACGGTACCGTCTGTGCTTTTAAGGTATCATATTGCATGCGAAGGACTGCAGACGACCTAGCCGGATAGAGATTGCAGCGGCCAGGCCCGAACCCTCTTACTTTGCCCACTGCACTGCGGCCCGCCGGTCTTCCTACCCAGCTCCAGCTGGGCCTAATCCATGGATCATCAAGAGACTGCAGCAGCTCGGCAAAATAGCTGCGAAGCGAGTCCTTCATCTTCCAGAACAGTCCAGCCAGCAGATCCCCTTTCCACAAACCAGCCACGTACTCGTCGTCCAGAGCCGTCGCGAAGATCTGCGCTGTGCCAGAGAGCGCAAGCAACGAGTCAGCCAGATAGGTGGCTTGTCTTCCCAAGAACTGGGTGGCAATCTTCAGGTTCCAGTTTCGGTACATATCCGCAGCGGATGTGTCTTGCACGATGCCGTGGACAGAAGAGTTCAGAGGCTCTTCCAAGACCCCGCCGTACTCCCAGACGAGCCCGGCGCCGCAGCTGAAGTAACGACCGGACTGCGCGAACAGAATCATCAGCGTTGAGAGTGTCGCCTCCTGGAACGTCCAGGCGCGCGAGGCCCACTGTGTGCTGTCGAAATCGAGACGGCTCCAGGTATCGTGTTCGAATCCGCGAGGAAAGCACCGGGAGACGAAGCCCGGTCCGATTTTGTAGCACTCCACTCCTCTGGTCTGAGCCATGGTGTCGAAAGGGATGTTGGCGCGAAGTTGGTCGTCCGGCAGGAACCCCTGCTGACAAGACCGTGACTTTAGGTTGCAGATGGTCACTAGGCGTTGCCATAGATCTTGTGCATGAGGGACGACTCGAGCTCCCAGTCGGTAGCGTCGCCCTGCAGAATGCAGAGCGCATCAATCCACAGGTATGGAATGCCTCAAGCCGTGTGCTCCCTCTACACAGATCCCACGATAAGCGTCCCATGAGGGTAAAATCATCGAGTGTGTATGGACGCTCACCAGATTTACGTGCTAGAGGCCAAAAGATAGCAGGTCCCGAAATCCAACTCGAAACCTGGATGTCTTGCGGCAACCCCTCTCGGCGCTTTGCCATGTTTGGGCTATGAAGCAGAAGGCTAGCTTGGAGAGCCCATCTCGTGATGATAGCACCCGTCTGGTTCCTTTTGGGGACCGCATCCCAAAAATAGTCGAGGTGGACCTGTATTGCGTCGTATATGACAGGGGAAGTAGCGACGAAGGATTGGATGGCGGACTGTAACAGATGGCAGAACATACAGCCCTTGAACCTAGTGCGTTTCAGGGCAGCAAGGTCGGGCAAAACATTTTCGTGACGGAAGTCGCTTTTGAAACGGTGTTGGCCATACTGATTGGTATAAGGACCCTCTGTGTTTGTGGCTCTCTTAGACCGGGGCCAGCGGCTGAGAACCACTTCTGGAGCCAAGAGAGGCTGTTCAATGCCGGGAAAATAGAGGCCATATCGACATCTGTCACAAATATGGTCGGCGTCGAGTTGCTGCTCCATGTAGTGGCTCTGCGGAGGATGGATCGATATTGGATGTTGCGGCCAGGAATCATCAGTTGGGCTCAACCTACCACCGTCCTCGTGACGTCGCTGGAATGTATCGGGTTGAGCCGCTCCAATCGGGGCATCATTCTAACGTATTACCTGTCACCAACCTCATCAGCCTTTTGGATGCAACAACTCCCATACCCACCGTCAAGAAGCCATATGGGCAGTGCGGGGCCCAAGGGGGCCCAACCTCGACGCAGACCGACAAGCCCCAAAGTGTCCATCCTCGCACACCAATTTGATTGTGCTCTGGTGTGAACCGACGCAGGCCGGACCTTCGTTTACCTTTTTCTTGTCTTCTTTAGCTTACATTTCAATCAATTTGGGTTAGACCTACTGTAGATTTGCCTCAGAATACCTACTTCTTTGCGAAATACGGAAGAATTAGCTGGTGGTAGATATTGTTCCGAAATTTGCAATTGACATTAGTACTAAAATCCCGACATTTCTTTTTCCGCCCGTTTTATTTCCAACTTTTATTTTCTGTTGGCGCTTATGCGGCTAAGGTCATTGGAAGATGGAGGGGGTAAATGTTGAAATGAGGAAAGAAGTTGTGTAAAGGACATGGGTGCAACAGTTGATATTGACTCGATCTACCTTATCGGAACAAAGGAAAAGGTGCTGCTCCAAGGAGCGCGTGAAAACGAGTGTCTAAATACATGGAGCTTTGTGGTCCCTGTAACCTGTGCTTTTTGCCACCATCCCTCCATGTATTCCATCACTGATTCCGTTGTTGTCTGACCGCTGCCGCAAGTGCCTGAGGGCTTTCGTAAGCTCACCTGATCGTGTAATCGCAGCTAGAGGGCATCGCGAAGTGGTTTCTTGTTCACAGAAGTCCTCCTCATATTTTGGCAGCATGTCTTTCAGAATCAGCATTGGATTTCCCTCTGAATGATAGCCTGGATGTACTCCACCACGGTTGTAGACCCTGAATCCTTGCATTTGTCACCGAGTTTAATGCATACATTCTGTCATCGTCATCATCATCCGTCATCAACCGCCCCGACCTTCCGATCCTCCAAGATGCCGAAACTGTGTTTACCGTCATGGATAATACCCATGCATCCATTCAGGGCACGCTGTTTGGGTGCGCTCGGGAGCTGTTCAGACTCATTCCAGCGGTGGTGTCCCAGTCTGACAAGCTTAGTCGAGAGAGGTCCGCCAGTATGTTGCCTTCGGAACAACGGGCCATTGAAGAGCTACGACAACAAATCGGGACATGGCATCCAGACCCCCGTTCGGATAAACAACATGCTACCGGCGGCAGACTGTACCAAGAAGCCATGATGTTACTTCTCGCAAGGCCCGACGAGTACGACTCACTAGTCTTCTCCTTGATTGCTCTGCTTCAAAGCCTCCCCATCGAGGCATAAGTGGCGACAGTTCTCTGCTGGCCTTTGGCTATGGTGGGCTTTCGACTCGTCAACCAGCACATCAGGTAACTATCAAAGGATACCTGTTCGCTATGCACCGCAAATACGGCTTCGGTAACATTCGCCAGACTATCGACCTACTCGAGTCTGTTTGGACGGGTAGAACTGTTCCAGACAATGACAGCTTCTCAGCAGCAATGGCCACCCATGGGCCAGTGTTCATGCTGAGCTAGTCCCGAGCCAAGATACCCCTGGAACCTTTGCCACGCACCGAGTCAGTACCACAACAAGCAGCCACATCCTAGCCTTCAAGCCTCCACACCCACAAATTCCCTCATAAATCCAAAACAGGGCTCATTAAACATCAACAAATGGGTATAGCCACGCCCGGCTAGCTCAATCGGTAGAGCGTGAGACTCTTAAGGAGTTCCTCCGTCATCTCAAGGTTGTGGGTTCGACCCCCACGTCGGGCTCAATTCCCGTTGAAACGATTCATTCCATTCGATCTTTTTTTTCTCAGTCTGGCCATTCTATGGGACTTCTTTGTGGTGTCAACCCTTGCTGGTGAGGCTTTCTTTTTGTTAACAGTGAACCGCAGAGATATTGAGAGATTGATAAAGTAGAGATAGAACCAGTTGGTTGCTGCTAGTGGTCCGGGAAACCTTTGCCAAAAAGGTGTTTGTGAAATGCCCGCATCATGATGTTCCACCACACCACCACACCATCCAACCACCAGCTGGGCCGCAATTGTCTGCATCACACCTGTCTTATCTTCAAGTTTGGGCTGGACCAATCACATGATTGACCGTGCTAATCTCCCACTTCTCTCAATTACACCACGCCGAGACCAGGCGGCTGTATCATTCTGATGTTGGTTGTTCGTAATGGGATAGCCATCTTGCAGATGGTATCAATGGTATAATGGCAGAGGCAACTGGCTATAAGATGGCGATCTTTTCTGCAGAAGACGGTGTCTTTGGCCATCAAGCAGACATGACCACTTCTTTGACAAACTTGTCTACCAATCTGGTCAATTCCTCACAACAACGAAATTCTCAACATGGTCGCTCGCCTTGCCTCCGACCTTCCCAAGGTGAAAGAGTTCCCAGCCAGCGCCAACCCAGATGACATTGTCCAAGCGCTCATCCGCACCGGTGGTGTTGTCATCCGAAACGTCATCCTACAAGAAACACTAGATGTCATCGAGAAAGACGTCCGCCCCTTCATCGAAGCCGACAAGCCCTGGAAAGGCGACTTCTTCCCTCCCGAAACCCGCCGGGTCTACGGCCTTGCCGGCAAATCACCCACCTTCTTCAAGAGCGTCGTCGCCAACCCGTTATACCAAGCCGTCTGCAGCAAGATGCTCACAGCAGAGTATAAATCCTGGCTGGGGCAAAAACTCGAGACATCCATCTCCCGCCCTCAGCTCAACAACACAATTGTCTTTTCTATCAACCCCGGCGCCAGAGCCCAGGAGCTGCACCGCGATGATATGATTCACCATAATGTCCTCACGGCCATCACAGCTGACCAATACAAAATCGGGCGTGACAGTGGGATCGGATGGTTCGTCGCCGGGAAGAAGACCACAAAGGCCAATGGCGCGACGAGGTTCATTCCGGGGAGCCATCTCTGGGATCAGATGGAGCCTCCTAGGGAAGAGCTAGCTTTTTTTACGGAGATGAACCCCGGGGATGGGTTCGTGATGCTTAGTAGCTGCTTTCAGGGAGGTAGTGCTAGCACGACAAGGGATGAGGAGAGGTTGATTTACAGTTGTTTTACGACGAAGGGGTATCTACGACAGGTGAGAGCCCTCCCCACTTTTTTTGGAAAGAGAGGGAAGGAAAGCTAACGCTGTAAACAGGAAGAGAACCAATACTTGGCGTCCTCGCTTGAGAAGATCTGCGAGTATTACGACGCTGATTTGCAGAAGCTGATCGGGTATCAGGTTAGTAGCCCGTTTTTGGGCTGATTGGACTTGGATGATCCGAGGAAGGCGCTGTATGGAGGTGACTGGGAGGGAAAAGGGGGGGATTTGTACTAGCAAGGCTTTTGTCCACGATAGTGGCGGTGATGGTGGTGATGGTGGGGATGATGGTGCTGTGGTGGAGTTGTTGTTGTTGTTGAATGACAGGGGCGATATGCAGGAAGTGTGAGCTAGGGGCAGGCAACCATATAAGAGTTTTAGCGGGCCAATGATGGTGGGGGGATTGAGAACTCATTACCTTGTTTTTTTTTGTTCTAGAGACCTCTGTCCCCTCTGCCCCTCTTGACACGGACGTAGCCCCGGAGTTGTGGTGCCAGCCGGCTTTGCATATGGGTCAGGAAAGCGGGAGGGTGGTTGTGATTGGAGGGGTGGGCAATTGCTGGGACTGTGATGGGTGATGGGGTACCAAAGGGCTGCATTGGCTCCGGGCGGGAGAACGGGGACGCTAGACTTACTTGGAAGCTGTAGAATGCGGTCTATACTTGTCACGGCAGAGACTGGGAATTGCGACAGGTTTTGGGAGGAGTCTAAAGAGAATCGATAGTGCCGTGTGATTGGTGACACGACAGGTAGCCCTGCGGAAGGAAAGCGGGCTGGGGTGGATGTGAGTGAGATTTTGTGGAACCACATGCTTCTCAGGTGGTTTTATAGCTGGATGCCAGACCCAGGTTCTCGGTACTCGCATCCTCGTTTTTTTTCGACGACTATCCTCGTCTTTTCCATTTTGGTTCTTGTTTGTTGGTCATCATGGCTGTCAGCCAGACCTTGACTCAGGTCGTTGACCTTGTGTCTGAGCACAAGGTTGAGATCACTGTGGCTTTCGTTGCGGTTTATTTCTTGAGTCAAATCAGGACGTACTTCAAGTTGGCGCATGTGCCGGGGCCGTGGTTTGCGGGCTGGAGCGATATACCGCATAACTGGTCGATTTGGAATGAGAGGGCTTATCAGTATTATTATGATATTTCGGAACGATATGGTAAGTCTTTGTGTATCATGGCTTTTGTTTGAGGAGTGATTGCTGATGATGGATTGGGGATTACAGGCAAGATTGCACGCATCGGACCAAATTCTGTTCTTTCCTCGTCACCCGAGGTCTGGATCCATGTCAACACCAAACCTGGATATCGGAGGAGTGACTGGTACTTCAAGGCGGTGAGGGTCGAGTACCAGAGGGATAACATTTTCAGTCAGGCGGACACGGAGAAGCATGATGCTACCAGGAAGAAGATTGCACCTGGGGTGAGTTGGGATTCTGTGCTTTCCATCTTGGAATCAGCAAAATTAACGAGGGAAATAGTACTCCGGCCGGGAAAACCTCGAGTTGGAAGGGTCGGTCGACAGCCGTGTTGTTGCCTTCCTCGATCTCATCCGCAGAAACTACCTCTCTGTTGATGGCGGCCCTGTGAAGAAGATGGACTTGGCAAAGAAGATTCAGTTCTTCACCATGGACGTCATTTCGCTCGTGGCGTTTGGGACCACATTTGGGATGCTGGATCGGGATAGCGATATCAATAACTTTGTCAAGAGCTCAGAGGATGGGTTGCTGATCGGGAACATGTTTATGTCGCTGAATCTGGCTTGGTTGGTGCAGGCGCCGGTGATTGGGAAGTTTTTGGGACCCAGCCCGAAGGATAAGACCGGTTTTGGCGCCATGATGAGGGAGACGTTCAGGTATATCGACGAGAGAGTGGAGAACGCGGCAACAGATACCAGGAGGGATATGTTGGCGAGCTTTTATCGGCATGGGGTGAGGGGGGATGAGTTGAGGAGTGAGGTTTTGGAGCAGAGTGAGTTCTCTTTTTTCCTACTTTGGGTATAAGTTCAGGTCGGGAATGCTAACGACATGATAGTGGTTGCTGGGTCTGATACCACCGCCGGTGCGTTGAGAGGCATCATGCTCCATGTTTTGGGTACGCCGAGGGTGCAAAAGAAACTGCAAGAGGAGATTGATGCCGTTCATGCCAAGAGAACTTGGGGTGATGGGATTGTTCCTCATGCTGTTGCGAAGCAGATGCCGTACATGCAGGCCGTCATCCGGGAAGGACTCAGAATCTGGCCACCTGTGTTGAACCTGCTGCCAAAGGATGTGCCTGCCGGCGGTGATACCATCGTGGTCGACGGGAAGAAGGTTTTCTTGCCCGGTGGGACTTGCATTGGTGTCTCGACACTGGCCATACATCACGACAAGGAGCTCTACGGCGAAGATGCAGATGTTTTCCGGCCTGAAAGGTGGCTGCTGGAGACTGATCAACAGAAGCTGGACATGATGACCAGGATCAACGACTTGACTTTCGGGCATGGAAAGTGGCAGTGCTTGGGCAAGCCCGTGGCTCAGATGGAGATCAACAAGATGATGTTTGAGGTAAGTCGGCTACACATACGATGATGAGAAGCGTCGGGTGTGCTAACCAGATGACAGTGGTTCCGCAACTTCGACTGGGCCGTCGCTAAGCCCTCAAAACCGTGGAGGTTGACGAATGCCTTTGGCCTGTTCTTGATCAATGACTTCTATGTAAGAGTTATGAAGCGGGAGACTTGAGCTGATTTTGGCGGACGGGTGCAAATACTCGGGATAATGATGTATGCGTGGTGCTTGTAAATGTCTTCATCAATTTCAGGGGGTGACTGTGTTTATCTTGATACCTTTCTTATACAATGACTTCCAGCAAAAGAATGCTTCCTATGTGCCTCCCCATTCATGATTTACAATCAAGGGCCAGGAATCCATTGCATGTTTAGAAAAAAGGGGGCCCCCTGTCCATCATGCAGGGCTAGGCCCGGGACGCAACTCCGCACACAAAATGCCTCACTCCGACCCAGACCTTCAACAAATCCAACAGCATCAGTGGTTTAGTGGTAAAATCCATCGTTGCCATCGATGGGCCCCGTGTTCGATTCACGGCTGATGCAATCAAACTTTTGCCTTTCCTTAAAAGACCGATTCTTTTTTCTTCACCATGACTTGTCTTTTTCAGGGGTTCACTCATCTTCGGACATCAACAGGCTGTTCTGCATGGTATGTAACGGGGAAAACGTTTCTCTTGTTGCTCCTTAAAGGTCCTCACGCGTAGGCGGCTTCGGCACATGCGGCATCTTCGGCATATCCCAGTACCGGTTATCCCACCAGCTATTCTGAATCGAAGAATGATTCCTGCAGTTGGGCTGCTCGTACGAGTCCTTGTCACCGACAGGCCACAGCGGCGCAAAGCACACCTCGTGAAAGTCACAGGTGGTGCACTCCTTCCATTTTGTCCACTTCAGCTGGTCCATCAACTCCCTGATAGCCTTCTTTGAAGATTGAAGAAGTTCATCCATACGGCTCGCAGGTACTTTGTCGTTGTATTTGAGCTTGTCAATCCTGATCCGATTCTTGATGGAAAGGCGCACTACGAATAGTGTCTCGCAGATAGCATGCGTCACTTCCTCTATGGCGGCGAGAATAAGATGGTCTTCTGGAGTCTTGGGCGTGGCTGAGCGGATATAGTGGCGTTCGCAGCGTGAACAGGCGGCATGATATATGTCTTCCTCGCCGTAGTCGACATGGGTATTTGTCAGATGGTTGAGCTCGCCTTGGAACTCCAATATCGACTGAGCTCTTTCTGCCATGAACCAAAGCCTATCTGCATAGCGTGTGATGATCAGATCGGTAACCTCCTGCCAGTTAATGGAAGTGTGTTTGCCGTCCAGGCGCTCATGTACCACCTCCTCCACGCGGGACCTGATGCTCAGCAACTCGTCCTCTGTTGCATACCACAATCGTGGAAGATTTGGCTTTGACGATTTGTCATTGGTGAGGTTGACAGGGTAAAACATCGCCGAGACCATGGAAGAGAAATCAAGCTCTACCCTGGAGCCACCAATACCATGGTACCGCTGAGCAACAGCGCTGATCCATTCAAAAGGGTGAACTTCAGCATACCCTTCCCAGCCTAGCCCATCAGAGTTGGACGGATCAGCTGGACGCTGGATAGCGGAAACCAGCTCCATGCTGTCAGAAAAGTTGCATTTGATGATCTCAAAACCGGCTTCCATCCGAATCACACCCTGAAGACCCCAGCTCGTGACAATATCACAGAGACTTTTGGCACGACCGAACTCATCCCAAGCTTCAGCATTGCGGTCCCCTCGGATAACAAAGTCTTGCAAGTCCAGGGTGCCCATCTCCGTGTTGGCGGCACTCGTACCGTCTAGGTAGAGCAGCCGAACAGGCTGTGTCGTTTGGTAGATCTGGAGGTACCCTTTTTCATCTGCACCATCTTCTCGAACTTCATAATCATTTTCTCCCTGGAAGAAAATCCCTCGTTGGCGCTGGAGCGGCATGGAAGAGCCCGCAGTGTTCAACTCCCGCGGCGGAAACTTCCATCGCGGGTGAGCAAATAGCTCTGCGTGCTCAATCTCGAAGGCGAGCCATTCTGGACCAGGTGGCGGAGTTGACCTCCAGGTGCCGTGGTACAAGGTCACTCCAGCAGGAATAGTGGCGACGAAAGTTGACAGGCCATTATGGTTCAAAGATGAGCCCCATTGTCGCATGGCGGAATGGATGGCGTTGAAGATTTCGTAAGCATTCATCCTGGCTGCCCCCTCGGCGGGGTCCCGATGATTGACAGCCGCCACATGGTGGGACAGGCAAGCCACCCAAACGGCTGCATGTCTCAGGCTGCCAATCCGCATCGTGACTGCTGCTGTCGATTGTTATAGAGCAAAACGATGATTCTGATTCCAAGAGAACACGCCGGGGACATTGAGGTGTTTGCGCTGCTATCGTGGTGACGCTCATGGAGTCATGGTTGCCTGGCGTGCTTACGTGGGCCTGGGGAACAGCTCGGATAAAGTCCCGACATCGCATTCTCCGCTGTTGCGGTGACACAAGTCCAGTTCGAGGAAGTACCCAGGTACAAGTAACCTTTCCCTTCACCTGAAGTGCCATCCTCGCTTCTGATAGCTCATTGCACCTGGTTCCTTTGAGGTACTTTATGGCTTCTCTTCATTGACGGTCAGTTAAGGTACACCACGCCTGCTGTGCCCCGGAGAATGCGGAGCTGTTTTGGGAATAATTTTAGCGCGAAAGAGGAAGATCTTGCCAAGACAAACCAAGACTTCCTCCACCACCAACCCTCTATCACCATGATATTAGGTCACTTCCCTTAACTGCTCACCCTTCGACAGCCTTAATCCCCTCCTCGTCCTTCACCAACTTCGCCTCATCAAACTCTCTATCCCCCTTTGGAAGTTCCAAGCGGAAGTTCGACATGACCGCCACGCCAACCTCGATCTCCCCCTCGGTCTCAAACCCCAATATATGCCCTCCCCTCTCCCGATCCTCACTGATAAAATGCAAATGATCCCCCGCAACATTAATCCCCATGACATACCCTGGGCACCTAAACCCAATCACCGTCCCCCTCTCCCCCTCAAACGTATGGGTCGTCTGCCTCGAGCAAACATCCACCATCCCCTCTCTCGGCCTGCACTGCCCGCCCGCAGTCCTGAACTCTATCCTCTCAAACGTCCCATCCAGCCTAATCGCGAGGAAATGGTTCGTTGCCTCTGGATGGAGCTCATCTAGTAACGCCTGAAGATCTTTCTTGCCATCTTTCAACGTAGCCTTGACAGTGGTGGTGGGGTCGAATCTGGTGACCGTTGCAAAGGGTGTGATGGTTGTTTCCGGGTCGACATGTACCACCGAACCGTCGGCCTTCATCTGGTACACCTCCCCGTCGAGGACAATCATCTCGCCAACCATGTTCTTAAAGGTGCCAAGACCGTGGTCGCCATGGCGCAAAACGTCGGATATGGGGATGCCGTTGGAGGCTACGCCGTCCATGAGGGCGGATATCAGGGAGTATTGGTAGACTTCGTTGGCTGCCATGTTTTGGTGTGACGTCGTTCAGTGACGTAAATCCCTTTCAGTGTGGTGAAAGTTGAAGGAAATGAAGTTGGCGATGGTGGTCAGGGCCAAGACTCTTGATCAAATGCCGACGATGATGGGAAGGCATGAACGGGAGGGAGCCCCACTATCGTCGGCCCCACAGATCGAATCGCCGGAATCGGTGCTGTCAGTGAGATTTCGGATGGCAGCCATGACAGGCGAATCAGTTCGAACTGTTTGGTGTTGATGCTCTGTGTCACAACATTTTCGTTAGCTATCAGCGAGATATTCCCGCCAACAGCTCTCGGCAGATGGCTGTTGTGGTCAGGGCGCAGCACAGTGCTCCGCTCATCTTTGGAGTTGAATCAAAAATGCAAGATCAAGGAAACCTGATATCTAAGTACCAAAAAGCATACTCAACACGCCCAGGCAAAAGATGCATCAGCCGTGAATCGAACACGGGGCCCATCGATGGCAACGATGGATTTTACCACTAAACCACTGATGCTAGCTTATCGGGATGTGGTCATTTTCGCAGCCGGAAAAGGTCTTTTGTGCGAGATTTTGCCGGATGTTCGGTAGCGGGCGTAGTAGCGGGGAGCACATAACATCCGGAGCAGACGCGGCCCGAGATCTGGCAATGCACAACTTTGTCCACTCACCGAACCCAGGCCCACCCCTCTTTCCACCACCGCCACAACCAAACCCTCGAACCGGCGAATGAGTCAAAAAGAAAGCCCTCAGCGAGACAGAAAACCCCATTCTCTCGTCACTAACCTCGCCAAAGAACATCAAGGGCCGCTGGTCTAGTGGTATGATTCTCGCTTAGGGTACACCCTACAGCATCTGCATTGCGAGAGGTCCCGGGTTCAATCCCCGGGTGGCCCCGTTCCCTCCCGTTCGCTGTCTTCTTCATCGGGCCGCTGGTCTAGTGGTATGATTCTCGCTTAGGGTTCACCCTACAGCATTGCTTGCGAGAGGTCCCGGGTTCAATCCCCGGGTGGCCCCGGAGTACGGAGAGAAGAGAGCGACTGGGGAGTTCTTTTTGTTGTGTTTTGGTGGTGACTTTTTGTCTGGGTTGCCGCGAGGGAGCGTCAATATCGGTGGTTGGGTGGTTGGGTGGGTGGGATGGATGCAAGGGCTGATTGTCAAGCCATCAAGGCAGATCGGGCATAAGCAACTCCGGTCTTCTCAAAACATTGCGATCGCGATCGATTGCTATTTGTCAACCTGCAAAAGATATCAATATTCAGGCATTGCCAACAGTCATGATCCTGTCACTCTGAGCATTTGCTCCGTACCCTCTCGTTTTTGTCCCAATCAAGCCCATCTGTTCCCTATCACGCCGCCATGGCAGCCCAGGTTGCGTCGCAACCCCTACCCACAGCTGACTAACAGCGCGTCCTGCCCCGCCTGTTTCTGTCTCTGCCGATCGCAGACTTCGGCCTCCCATCGACAATCCAGTGTTTCCTCCAAGACACCATTCGCTGTCCTGCACCCAAATCGGACCCCTGGAAAATGCCGAACACCCGTTAAAGCCGATCTCCGTTCAACCACAAACCCTATTAGAAATCAACGATGCCCTCCCATCAAACCATCCGTCTCTTTCCTGCTTTTCAGCATCATAATTCAAGATTTTTTTTGATGTTTACGGAAACCTCGGGCATCGCCAACCCCACCTCGTCCGCTAGGGCCCGCATCCCCAGTCCCTGACAGCCGTCGCTCCAAGAAGACGTAAAAGAAAGCCGAAGACCGAACCGTCTTTTATACATATCTGCAGCTTGGGCACGATACTTTTAGGTATCTCGAGTAAATAATCATTATCAATTCGCCATGATGTTTGTCCTGTACTGGAAGGTGGCCAAGCCCTTGATTGATCTTGTCAAGGGAGAGGATCCCAGCCCGGAGCCTCAGCCTTGTCAACAACCAGAGCGCTACCAACAGCCATCCCCGTATCCTTCAATGGGAAGACGGGAGAAAGTAGGCAAATGGTTGGATAAGCTGCCGCAATCGGATTTGGGTTTGGAAAAGACGACATCGAATAACGGCGCTTATTTTGTCTGATTGTCCAACGACCAACAAGGCTGGCCGGGCACAAGAGGCCCACCAAACAAGGGAGCCATACAATCGACGAAAACACACCCTTCGCTGAGGCGTAAGTCGGCCAATCACTGAAGATGCTCGATTTGTCAAAAGGAAGGACATGAAGTCGTAGGTGCTACCCTTGCAGTGCTCTGCTTGCTTCATGGCTAACCGTCATCTAGCTCCACCAAATGGAAATGGAAGCGTCGCCGTATGCATATTTGCTGGCGTTTAGGAACGCTATCGTCGAATCGATCGTCGTAAAGCGCGTCATTGTGCTATGGCGTTGTCGGGTCGTCGAGTCGTCGAGTCGAGAAAGGGCAGAGGATGACTGCCACGAGAATCATGATAATGAGCAGGGTCACAGTGGATGACATACATGGCGTGGGAAGAATGCCGAGGGAAACGCCGGCCCAAGTGATCTGATGAGGTGGACATGGGGCTTGGTTAATTGATAATGACTGAATGAGAGGAATAAGAGCAGTTGCACTGTGAAATATTTCTTTATGCGATGGCGATGGTGAGCGGGGCATGGCCCATAACTGTGTTGTGTTGTGAGGAAGGAGCAGGCATCAAACCAGCACAGCTGTCTGCCTGACTTGAGTAGAGTGGTCTGTGGTTCTTGCCTATAAAGACAACTGAGATATCCTAGCGCCTAAACCCAACTTCAAATTTTCTTGTTTATTCTCTGTTTTCCCGTTTTTGCCCACTGTCGCGATGATTCTGTTCCATCTTCCCCACAACGTCATCGAAGTTGGAGACAGCAGAATGCGGGGCATCGGGGCATCGTGTCTTGGCTTTCAACTGCCGACAGCAAACAAACCATCCCGGCGGGTCGGCTCGTTGCCGACGACCTTCGTTTACTTCCGTCCGGTCTTCTCTGCATGCTGACGATTTCTTCCTAGCAACACTTGACATCACCGACACCGGTCACCAACATCACCAACATGTCGCCCCCACCGCCCTCCTCCCGCTGGCCAGCCCCCTACAAAGCAGCCATCTCCTTCACCATGGACAACCTAGGCGAAGCCCAAGACGTCCTCAATGGCAAGTGGCCTCACCCCATCGGCACCCACCCGGCAGTCACCAACCAACTCCCGCGCATGCTGTCACTTCTCGAAAAGCACAACATCAAAGCCACGTACTTTGCCGAGTCATGGAGCTTGTCTGCCTACCCTGACGCTATTAAATCACTGCAAGATGCTGGTCACGAAGTAGCTTGGCATGGGTACCAGCATGAAGTCTGGAAGAATCTTTCCCCCGAAGCAGAGCAGGAGAATTTCGATAAGAGCTGGGAGGAAGCAAGGAAAGCTGGTATCAAGTACGAGGGGTTTCGTCCACCTGGGGGGAGTATCAATGATGGGACTTGGGGGTTGCTGCAGGAGCATGGTGTGAGATATGTCTCACCTCTAGGGGAGCTAGGGATTGGGAAAGAGGGGGTGGTGGTGCTGCCGTTTGAGTGGAGGGGGGTGGATGCTTTCTGGTATATGGATAAGTTCAGAGGCATAAGGGAGGATCATGGCGAGAGAGAAGAGCTGGAGAACCCCGAGGAAGATTTGAAGGGGTGGTTGACGAGTAAGATGGAGGAGATCAGACAGACAGGTGGATATCTCTCTGTTTTGTTCCATCCGTTTCTACAGACAGACGAAAAGAAGTTTGCCATGTTGGAGGAGGTGCTTGGGAGGATTGCCGCTGAGAAAGATGTTTGGGTGGCTCCTTGCAAGGAGG
Organism: Podospora pseudocomata; assembly: GCF_035222375.1. Taxonomy (NCBI): domain Eukaryota; kingdom Fungi; phylum Ascomycota; class Sordariomycetes; order Sordariales; family Podosporaceae; genus Podospora; species Podospora pseudocomata. The sequence continues at coordinate 1,356,205 of NC_085889.1, read as the reverse complement.
TTGCTGAGTGGGTCAGAGGGCATCCTGGTTCGTTCGAGGGTGGGAGGTGAAGGCTTGGTTGGCTGGGACCCCTGAAGACTGCATGTGCGCAGGCTGACGTCAAGCAAGATCATAAAGAAACCACAAACTTTCTCTTTTCCAGTTCCACACCCGTTGTCTGAGATAGGGCTAAGAGCGCCTATCTGGTTCTCGATCACGAGCACTTGCAATTGTTAAGCTTTCCCAGTGTTGTTTGTGGTGCGAGGCGGCCACTAGCAACCTCAAAAAGCTCACTTCAGGCCGATCGCTCCTCAAACTTGCTATCTATTTTCCCTTCGCCTCGTTACCCCTCCGTTATCCTACACATCTGGACAATGGCTGAGAATACGCAGAAGTAAGATATCCTCTCCTGCTTAGCCTTACCTGTGCTCTGAAGTTGCTTGATTTAGTGATGTCGACGCGGAAGTGCCGCGGATTCTCGCAGTTAACATCAGCTGCGCCGTCGGCCAGCTAGCTGACTACGGCAAAGACCTCTGGTATGCCATCGAGCTTGACTTGGACCATGATATCTTTACGAAGGACGTCGCGCCTTCGCCCAGCTTTCTCGAAATTCCTGTTGTGGTACACCGGGTTGGAACATTTCTCGTTTGAACAGTGGCATCTTGACAATCAGCCTGTCACATGGATGATATTGATCCCGAGTTCGGGTTTGCGCCATTGGGGTGGTAACTGAGCGTCGGGACTGTGGTTGCTGCACGCAAGGACAAAAAGCCCTTCCTCGTTCAGCATTTGGAGTGCCTGCATCAGTACGACAGCGCAATCCTGGATCGCTTTGGCGACGGAGAGGGTCCCCCGAAAGACATGTACAGTCGGCAGGCATTTGAGAGATTCTGGAACGAGTACAAGGCCGAAAGAGCGGATGATTCGACTTGGAGGGATGTCAAGTCACCTTATGAGGTTTGAGGCTCATAGTTGACCCCGTGGTTCTTGCTGGGAGAATCTCAAGGGAAACAAGGCAACAATCGTAGATATGTATCTATCAATCAATCTACAGAACAACACCCGTCACTTCAAAAGTCTGGACCAGCTTCTTTTCAAATCTTGACCAGAACTTCTTCCCACTAAGCCGAGTATCACTGTACTCAACATAACGACTGCCACTCCCAATCTGTGTCGCCCACCTCTTGACCACCGATCCATCCGACCCAACGGCTCCAAACATCCCCAGATCAAAATTGATATACTGGGCCTCCCCCCAGTTAACAGCCACAATCACCAGCTTCCTCGCCTTCTCATCATAAGCCGCAACAGCGTAATCACTCCCCCCATCCAAAATCCTCATCCCCGGCCTGATATGCCTCGCAAACTGCGCGAGAACAAAATACTTTTGGTTCACCTGCCCGATCGTCTTCCTGTCATTATCCGCGTCAATCAAACCCCACCCACCCCCATCCAAAACCTGCCAGTACACCCACGCCATCGGCCTCAACCACCGCATATCCAGCAGCAAATTACTCACCAACCTCTCCCCGGTAGCATCCGCCTCCCCATATTCACTCTGCCAAAGCTTCTTCCCCGCCTTGTTCACCATATCAAACAGCACATCCCTCCTTCCCTTTTCATACTGATACCCATGCACATTCACCCTCACCACTGCTCCCATCACAGTCCTGTTGCCCTCGAATTTCCTGAGTGTCTCAACCGCCTCGTCGTAATGGCTCTCGTCCGAGGCGGAAATAACCACCCCTTTCAACCCCCGATTGTCCAGTTCCTGCCTTAGATACCCCACCACGGCGATCTGGGTGGAGGCGTCGAAGTGGCAGCCTTCTTGCGTGCCGGTCTTGCCGTTCCACCAGTTTGCTGACGGCTCGTTGAATGGGTCTACTGATGTGAAGCTCACTCCCCAGTTTTCTGCTGCGTATTTCGCCACTGTGGCCAGGTAGACAGCATGGTTTTGGTAGTTCCATGATTGGAGGTTGTCGGATCTGCCGTCGTCGGAACCGGAGGGGTTGTGGTTTTTGCACATCCACCAGATTGGGGAGTTGGAGAAGAGCTCGAGGGTGGTGGCGCCGCGGGAGGAGGCTTTGAGGAGCATGGAGCGTTGGTTTGGGTCGGCGGACCAGTTCCATGATGGGGAGGTTGGGAGGGAGGAGGTCCAGTCGAGCCAGAAGCCTTGAATGAGGCGGGAGGGGATGATGGAGGGGGAGGTTTTCATGGAGGTGGAAGGGGGGATGGTGGTTTTGGTGGTTGTGGCACCGAGGTTGTAGCGAGCAATTGTGAAGCCTAGGCCGGGGAGGGGGACGGATTGGTGGCGGGTTGTGCGGAGGGTGAAGAAGATGTCTGCTAGGTCGTCGCGGTGGCCGAAGGTGGCTGCCCACCAGGCTAGGGAGGTGCCCCAGCCTTCCCAGGTGCCGCGGTTGGAGGTTGCATCGATGGTGGTGGTGAGGTCGGCGTGGGCGGTGGTTGTAAGGAGGGCTATGCCTGTGGCGAGGTGGAGGAAGGAAGGTGCCATGGTGCTGGAGGGGTGAGGGAGGCACTTGAGCCTCAAGTGTCCAACATCATGGTTAAGGCCTGCAGGGTGAGGATGATTTGATTTTATAGTGATCTATATGAGTATGGTTGGTATGTTTCACTAACGCTAAGATATCCACGAGGGTAGTATTGTTCTCCAACACCACAACCCAACCCGTCTTTCCCCTTTACCGGGTTTATTTGTTTCCAAACTTTTCCACCAACCAAGTAACACAACTGTGGATTGCCTAGCCATAATTACGGAACGTCCTCGACCGCACTGATGGAAGCTTCCATCGTGCAATTGAAGTTCTAACTGTATTCGGGGAACTCGGAGCCGAGCGAAAGAGGACGTCCACGTTGAAACATCAAGCGCATAAGACATACCTAGCTGAAGACTCTTACCGTGACAGGGCTGAAGTAATAATTCAAGCTGCCACTTTGCTGACATACTTCCGCGGTACACATCGATCAATTGAAGACTTATGACGTTATCCCATTCGTTACCAGGTCCTCGGGAATCCCTAAAGCCAGAGCCTCTTATTCCGGTCTAGTCGACTCGAGCCCCATTATAAACGCAGGCTGCAGTTCATTCACAACATGAAAGAGTCCTTTTCCTTTGTTATGTTCCTCGAAAACTTTGCATGGGTTTGAAGCTTTTTGCGGATATTTAAGACATGCGCCCCGAGACTCGAACAAAGGCAGATCTCAAAGACAAATGTCAAGGAGAAACACAACCCTCTTTAGAATTTCTCTTCACCGGAGCATGCCGTTGATCTCCATGTTGATTTTTTTCAGGCGCCAATGTTGTAAACAGCCGGTCGGTATTGCAGTGGGGGAATACCACTCGCCCACCCCAAAAAGGGGGTAATTTATCCTGCTGCATAAACCCCCCATGACCTGTCTCCTGTCAAAACACGCGTTTAAACCTCGGCCCTGCAGCAACGCCCCTTCGGGTCGGTTCGGTTGGGCACCTGTACTTCTTTGCCCAGCCCGAGGGGTTGGCATGTGGTGTGTTGTGAATCATGTCTCGGATCGGACTCCCTCACGAGGGCGGAGATTTCCATCTTTTGAGAAATTTCCCGCGCTCTTGGATGTTTGGTGATCAGATCATCTTCAACCTTTTCTTTTCCAACCGTACCATGTGAACATTTCCCATGCCATCCGAATAAATTCCATCTCCAAGTCCAACAATGGCCTCCTCCTATGCAGAAAACCACGACCTGGCCTCTCCACCAAGCCTGATGTCGCTCATGATGGGATATACCCCTCCCCCTCGGGTTGCTGTTTTACCACCTCCTCCACCAGTCACAGAAAACAGAACCGCCTCGTCGTCCATCACGCTCGAACCACCGCCACCACTGACTGTCACGTCTGAGTCAAGTAATAGTACTACCAGCACTGAAACTTCAACGGCAATGCAGGAGGAGGCAACACAGGTCAGGATTCTAAAGAGGGAGAGCATACAGATTGAGATTCAGCAACCTCCTACGGCACATTTTGACAAGCATACTTCTGATGAGCCTGGCTTGAGAGGGAAGAAGGCTGTTACGATTTTCAGCCCTGCTCGTTCACATCAGGATGTGGGGGGTGAGAAGGCAAGGTTGGCGTTGGAGGAGGAAGTAGGGGCCGTCAAAAAGGGGAGAGGGAGGAAAAGGGGTTGTGGAGGGTGCTGGGGCTTTTGGTAGGGTTTGATTGGGAGAGGACAGAGGAGAAAGGTGTGAGTACTTGTACGAGGAGAGAAAAGATTGTACTACTTTTCCAAGACCTGCAAGTTAAGGATATCATGGGGTTACTAGCGCAGAGTGTTCCCAGATATAGATACGTACCTATGTACGTAGTCGATAAGTCAGGGGATGTTCAGGGGTGCTCTCACGGTAACTCAGCAGTGGTGAAATGCCGAATACCAATTGCTTGACTCGACTGCGTGCTCAATGTACCTTACACCTACATAGTAGAGTAGAAACAGAACTCCGCTAAACGTTTTTGAAGACTTCATGGTCCTATGAACCAGACCAAAAGTGGAAGCCTTTGTCTCTAAATGTATCTCGGTTCTCTTTATCCATGTGCATCCCGCGGGAACCCCTTTATGTTTTCCTGTGAAAATGAATGCATTGTGAACTCGATGCAGACCTCAAACAAAGAGACAGAGACGGCTACATAACCCTTCCGTTTCCGTCGGTCATTCAAGATGAAGACTCCATGTCCATGACCCAGCAGTTTCGCCCTCAATATCAGCATAGTCAAACCAGGTCCCATGTGGGAATTCTTGGAGAATTTCAGTCCTGTCCATTGAACCTTTCGAAATCGGACATATAACAGCTTCAGACTTGTATAAGATCAGGTATCTGTATAATTATCAGTATCGACACACTATAGATCCCTAATCATTCACGATGCCTCGCAACAACAACAGCGACGACGATGAAGTGTATCAGCCGCCTACAAACACGTCAGGGCCGGCAGACACGTCTCCGCGGCAAACGCGCGCTATACGAGAGGCGGCTATGTTGCGTGCTGGTTTCGTCAATAGCAATATGTCAGAGGAGGATTATCAATTCATGCTCAGCCTTATGCCCCTTAATTTCCACTCAGATCCCACCAAGTTTCCCAAGCTCTTCCAAATCACTAGTCAAGATTATCAATCCACAAGCCCCCTCGAAGATCGCGAGGTGTACGAGATCAGAGATTACCTCGTCAAGTATATCGACTTTGATTTGCGCGTGCCCACCCTCGCCACTCGGATTCGCAGAGCCAACGCCGACTATTTGTCCGATGGTATCAGTCGTTTGATGTCGCCCTTTGGGGAACACTATTATGCGTTTACGTGTTTGGTGTGCCACAGCTGGTACAGACCAGATAGCGAAGAGTGCAACCAATACACTTGTTACGCCCCCTTCAGAGACCAGTTGGCCGAGTGGGCTAAAGACCATATCGCCATCCGCATGACGCCGGACCGGGGCTATGGCGCCTTCATGAAGCCCGGTCGTGATGTGGAGCAAGATGAAATCATTGGCATCTATTACGGTATGATATGCAAACACGACAGCGAACACGTGCCCAACAGCGCCTACGTATACGAAATGGACGACCATATCGGAGAGTACCCATACAACATTGATGCGGGAATGTACGGCAACTGGACCCGGTTTATCAACCACCACTGCCGCCCCAACGTCGCGTGCAGCCCCGAGACCATCGGCGGCATCAGAGTTTTGGTTTTCAAAGCCCTCAGGCCAATCGAGGAAAGGCATGAGATATACGTCAACTACGGACGAAGCTATTTCGACAAATCCAAAATGCAGTGTCGTTGCAACCTCTATCCCGTTGAGCACAAAGCCGAGGGCCATGCGGATACGGCGACCAACAAGCCACGTACATGTGCTCGCCCCGTCCTTCCGCTGGACCAGAAACGCGAGCTTCCACTGGACAGTGAGTCAGATTCGCCCCTCTCCTCTCCTCCTTCGACACCAGAGAGATCCGTAACGCCAGATCCCGGGAGGCAAGATCCCTTCAGGCCGTCACCCTTGAGGCCAGGGGCCACCTCGAGGTCAGGTCCAAGACATAGACGGACTAGAGGCAAACTTGCCACATATTCACCGGCCAGCTTATCAAAGGTGTCCTCTGGTATCAGGAAACGCCAGCGGATCGACAGACAGGCTTCAAGGAGCTATGTTTCTGGTGTTCAAGAGGCGCTTGAACAGCAGGAGCTTATAGAAATAGTTGGCGATGCTGGCTACTTCTCTGACTCAACTCTTTGCTCGCCAACTGACACCGACGAGGAGATGGAGGATGTCCTCGGATACTCACTTGGCAATTTGGGGAACAAGCCGAAAGTGCACGCCGAGCCCTATCGCGCTGGCGGTCAAGCACTGCCTGATGTAGACCAGGTCCTGCGAGAAGCGGCGCCAGTCGAGGCAGAAGACTATCAAGTGGAAAAGGTGATGGACTCGACCTTGATGGGTGATGAAGTCAAGTATCTGGTCAAGTGGGAAGGATGGCCTCAGAGGAGACATTGGACCTGGGAACCCTTTGAGCACTTCTACAGCGACGGAGCCAAGGCAGCTGTCCGCACCTTTCACGCACAGCAACCCGGCAAACCCAAGGACTCCCGAGTGGAGGCTTGAAGGCATTCAGAGCTCGTGGGCGAGCATGAGAAGGGGGGAGATAGTGTCACACGGCCAACAACCAACTGGCCACATCACGGCCCAATCGCCGGCAACCTGCACGTTGTGAGCCATTTGTTGAAAGTGAAGCAGTCTGAAAGGCATGGCGGGAATGCTACTGGCCCAGTGATATATTGAAGGACTTGGCAGCGGCTTGAGGCAAGGGAGGCACGGACCACTTGACGGGAGATAAATAGGCGTTCAGGATCACTGTACTACTCCAAGTTTCTTCTTCTCTTCTTCATCATGGACTTCGAGGCCATTGAAGATTATTATTGCAATTGAACTACTGTTCCAAGCCCTGTAATACAGCCCTTGTTACCTCTCCCGACGTGGTAAGAGTATAAATTAGGTGGGTAAAATGGCGGGAGAATGGCGTTTAGGCGTACTACTGTAATTGTCACGGCCTGGGTGGTAAAGTCTGAGACAAGGCAACAGTTATACCAACCAATTGATTGAAATACTAAGGTAAAGAAGAAAAGAGGAAAAATATCACAACGGCTGTTTGCCTGCAGGGCCTTTACCACACTTATCCTCCAGTCTGCCAGTGCCAGGCTAGTGTCAGGCCAGTGCCGTGACAGTAATACCATGATTTGGCCATTTTGTTTTACACATATTTGATGGAGAAGTTGTTGTTCTGTGATTGATGATTGATGATTGATGGAGGCCGCTGCCAAGAGCCAGGGCACCTAAGCTGCCCTGCTCTTCAGCCACACACCCCACCAATCAAGCTAGACAGCCCCGCCTGACAGGGCCCCGAGACCATTGGCTCGGGCACCTCAGCTCAAGCGTCGTGACATGACATCAGCGTCTCTCCCGCCCAACCTGCTTGGCTGAAGAGCCCTGGAAACTTATCAAAAATCCCACCTGGAATTGCGTGGCATCTCTGTTAACCATTCGTGCCATTGAACCCATAAGAAGTACGCGTCAAGTGGCGTCTCAAGTGCGTAGTTTTCCTTGTAACCCCCGTGCCGCCGCCGCTGTAATAAAAGAAACACAGCCGGGCCCCTCTCCTTGGGTTGGTTGCCAAGTTGGTCTCCGCCATCAGCTCCCTCTCGGCCCCGGCATTCCTATCCGCTCCGCAGCAGAGACAAACAAACCGCCGACCCCCCAAAGCGGCTTACTGTTATATAACCTCCCCCATATGCCGTCTTTTGGAACACCTCAAACCTCCCGTTCCCGCCGGTCCCCCATCTTGATAGCCACCTCCTTAACTGTCCTCCTCCTGAGCGCCGCCGTTCTCCTCTCCAAGACCATCTTCACCAACCCAACAACGTCCCCCATCCAACAAGACTCTCCCAAGATGGGCGGCGGACCAGTCACCCCCGGCTACCGCAGCGTAGCCTACTTCGTCAACTGGGCCATCTACGGCCGCAAGCACCGCCCGCAAGACCTCCCCGTCCAGAACCTCACCCACATCCTCTACGCCTTCGCCAACGTCCGCCCCGAGTCGGGAGAGGTCTACCTCACCGACACCTGGGCCGACACCGACATCCACTGGGAAGGCGACTCCTGGAACGACTCGGGCACCAACCTCTACGGCTGCCTCAAGCAGCTCAACATCCTCAAGTCCCGGAACCGCAACCTCAAAGTCCTCTTGTCAATCGGAGGATGGACCTACTCCTCCAATTTTAAACAGCCCGCCTCCACCCCGGAGGGCCGTGAGAATTTCGCGCGCACCGCCGTTGACCTTGTAAGCCCCCCTTAATCACTCCCCGCCCTTCACCCAAACCCCCTCTAACACCCTCCCCCAGCTCAAAAACATGGGCTTCGACGGCCTAGACATAGACTGGGAATACCCCTCCTCCCAAACTGAAGCCTCCCACCTCGTCTCCCTCCTCTCCACCCTCCGCTCCCACCTCGACGCCTACTCCTCCACCCTCCCCTCCCGACCCCACTTCGAACTCACCGTCGCTTCTCCCGCCGGCTTCCAAAACCTCCAGAATATGGACCTCCCCGGAATGGACAGGTACCTCGACTTTTGGAACCTGATGGCCTACGACTACGCCGGATCGTGGGACTCCACCGCCGGCCACCAGGCCAACCTCTTCCCCTCCCCTCACAACCCGCAGTCTACCCCTTTTAGCACCGACGCCGCAGTGAGCCATTATGTCAGTCAGGGTGTCCATCCAAGCAAGATCGTGCTGGGAATGCCACTGTACGGGAGGGCCTTTCAGCAGACTGACGGCCCTGGCGGTCCCTACAGTGGTGTGGGCGAGGGGACGTGGGAGAATGGTGTGCATGATTACAAGAAGTTGCCATTGGAGGGGTCGGAGGAGAGGTATGATCATGAGGCGGGCGCGAGCTACTGCTACCACCCCGGGACGAGGACCATGGTGAGCTATGATACTGTTCCCTTGGCTAGAAGAAAGGCGCAGTATGTCGTAGACAGGGGCTTGGGTGGTGGCATGTGGTGGGAGAGTTCAGCTGATAAGGAAGGGCCCGAAAGTTTGATCGCCAACGTGGTTGACACATTTGGTGGGCCAGGAGCGTTGCAGTACAAGGAGAACTGCGTCACCTATCCGGATACCAAGTACGATAACTTGAGGAATGGGCTGTAGGGTAACACAGGACAAGACAAATAAAACAGACAAGCACAGAGACACCCAAATGTAATGAACGAAAAGAATCATGGGGATGGGCTTAGGATTTGCTACCTTGCGACCCTTTCCAGAACCACAACGCAGACGATGACGGGGAACTCTCTATCAAAGAGCCGAGATATCGTGATCATGTCGCATCCCAAATCGCATTTCCTCGCCATGTCAGAGCCAGAATATGCCCCCCTATCTAAAGGTACATAAACGCCGATGAAGAAAATCAGTCACAGCCCCGTTCCTAGCTCAATGCTTTTCCGTCCCAGTCCCATGTTTCGCCTTCTTTTTGTTCATGTTGGGCAATTAAGCCTTCTCGAAGACGTAGGTGAGGTGGCAGCGACCGCAGTACTGGCGATCCTGCATGGCGGCCATGAAGACACCGGCACCGCACTGTAGAGAGAAAAGTTAGCCTGTGTTGAGAGGGACAGAAACAAAAGGGAGGGGAAGGCGTACGCTCTCGTTGGGGCACTCGCGGCGGAGGCGCTCAATCTTGCCGTCAGAGTCGACCTTGTAGTACTTGAGGACGGCGAGTTTGGTCTTTTTCCGCTTGTGCTTGATTTTCTTGGGGGTGGTGTAGACCTTCTTTTTTCTCTTCTTGCCACCACCACGGAGGCGGAGGACCAAGTGGAGGGTGCTCTCCTTCTGGATGTTGTAGTCGGAGAGGGTGCGGCCATCCTCGAGCTGCTTGCCGGCGAAGATCAGGCGCTGCTGGTCAGGGGGAATGCCCTCCTTGTCCTGGATCTTGGCCTTGACATTGTCGATGGTGTCGCTCGACTCCACCTCAAGGGTGATAGTCTTGCCCGTGAGGGTCTTCACGAAGATCTGCATGATTGCCTACTGAGAAGTGGTAAGGATATGTTAGACGCAGACGAGAGAATGAGAGAGACTTCTGCGCCCCGGCGGGTATCGAGAGAAACGAAGTGAAGAGGGGGAAAAAAGAGGCTATCTTGAGGATTGCGCGCGACCAGCATGCAGACAACCGCTCAAGGGTCGCCTCCCACGGCGACTGCCGCGATGACAAGATTGGGTATCATGGTGAAGATGATGATGAAAAAAAGGGTACCGGGGCGCGAGAAGCTCAGCAACATCAACCAGACGTACCTAGACACAGTGTCTTCCTCAGCAATCTGGAGATGTTGTGAAGTGCGCGCTGATGGAGGAGTTGAGAATTTGAGGTGCCGCTGCTCTCAGACTTGAACTTTTGGACAGGTGGGCCCCACACTTTACGCGGTGCGGGTCAGCTGACTCTGGCCGGCGGATTTAGGGCTTTGCAACCCACTTGCCCTGTGCAAAAAATCCCGTTGGGGAGCTCGGTCCACCACAAGCGGAAAGTGGGGCACCACCTGCGCAGCATTTGGAGGGCAAGTTGAAATTCCCAATTCCTGCCCTCTTCCTCCACACAACCAGTCTTCTTGAGAACCAGTGCATCAAGAACACCGTCAAGATGGTCAAGAAGAGAAAGAACAACGGCCGCAACAAGAAGGGTATGTGACTTTTCATTCATCGCCTTGGTCGATATCGACCTCGACCTCGACCTCGACCTGGACATCATCGCTAACTCTATTCCTCACAGGCCGCGGCCACGTCAAGCCCATCCGGTGCTCCAACTGCTCGAGATGCACTCCCAAGGACAAGGCCATCAAGCGGTTCACCATCCGCAACATGGTTGAGTCTGCGGCTATCCGTACGTATACACGCGCTGGCGACACCACACCACGACAACAACAACCCGATCGAGAACAAACCCAGACTGACTTTGCGACTTCACAGGTGATATCTCCGACGCCTCGGTGTTCGCCGAGTACACGGTTCCCAAGATGTACCTCAAGCTGCAGTACTGCGTCTCTTGCGCCATTCACGGCAAGATTGTCCGGTACGTTTGTCCAACTGGCGGGGACAACCACGTCTGTCTTCACGACGACGAGGGCGGCTGAGAAGATTCCTTGGTCGAACGCGTTTCCCGCGCAGAAGAGTATACCCCCCGACTACAGAACAGTCTCCCGCTGACACTTGTGCTTCTAGTGTCCGCTCCCGCGAGGGTCGCCGCAACCGTGCTCCTCCCCCGCGTGTCCGCTACAACAAGGACGGCAAGAAGGTCACCCCTACCCAGGGTGCTAAGACTGCCTAAATGGCCAGTGTCTTCTAGGTCGGCGTTTTGGGCTGGTGGCATACGGTCTCTGGGTTTTGATGTTCCGGGAGCAATGATATCATGATTTCACTTTTGCACAGCAAACTGGCGATCACGGAAAAGGAATGAGGGCTTTCAGGGTTTTCCTTTCAGCTCATCAATGGGAACACATTTAGAGCCATAGTCACCAATTCAGAGCACTTGTTGAGTGTGAACCAACCATTTGTCGCCTTGCCGCCCCTGGAAGAGACTTGGTCGCCACTTGATCATTTGGATACGGTCTGTCTGCTGCGATGCGGCTTCTTCCGGATGTTATTGGACATCCACCTTGTTGGATTTCGCCTAGGGTTTGTGGCCTCGGGGTCCAGCTTAGCCATTTTCAGAGAGGTCGCTCGCTGGCGAGCACCGCTACTGCACGACGCTTCAAATTGAGTTGGTCGGAGTGGTCGGGCAGGTCGTCTCAACTCAGCAGCGGTCCATTGTCTGTCACATCCTCAGCTCTTCCTGGTCAAATGATTTTGAACATCTGCAGCCTCAAGATCTCTTTGCCATGGGCCAAAGAATACATCAAGCATGCATCTTCTAGTTGTTCGTCGCCAGTGGCAATCTGCATCCAGACTCATCCATTAATTAAATCTTCGAGAGGAACGTCTGTGTTGATACTCAACTCGCGTCATTCGTTTCCCATCGTAATAATCAGCCCACCATGAGCCAAGCATCGTGTCCGCGAAATCCTCATAACCCAAGGCTGAGGAGGTGGCTTGCTCTTTGGTTCTTCCCCGACTCACAGACCCTCCTCTCTCTCTCTAAAATTCCCAGAAAATCCCTTAGCGAACCAACAAGCCCGTTTGGCTTGCTCGCTTGGTGGATCCAATCCGGGGGTAGGTGATCCTACCGGGTCCGGACCGGGGGTGCCGGGGTGCCGGAGAAGGAAGCTATCCCCTGCCGGGGGTTAGTGCTGCGCATTAATTGCAAATTGTTTGGTTGTGAAGGAACTGGGGTTGTTTTCTGCGGCAGGCAAAGAAGGGGATAAATGGAATGAGATGGCGTTATGTTACGTCAAGAGATCGAGAGGGAGGGACCGGTCTGGAGATCTTGGGGATGATGGACATGGGTAGGGGGGTGCGGCTGGGGGATTTGGACGGATGGGCTCGTTTAGTGTAGTACTTAGGGTGGGTGGTTCCCGCTGAGATGGGACATGAGGAGAGTTCAGGTTCTTCTCATTTTGTAACTTCTTGTCAATCATTTGGGGATTTTATTGAGGATATATTGTGTTTGGATTTGGGTGACGACTTGCAGGTTTGCTTGAGGTGGGAGAGGAGATCTGACACTCGTTTATTATCGACTATACGAACACGGACAACCCAGACTGTTGCTGAAGACTTGGGTGCCGACATTACCAACGAGAAGACGCGTACGGTGAAGCTAGGTCAGGATAGTAAGGATGGATCCCGCAGCTCCAATACCGAACTACGACAACCCCGAGTCGATCGGTTACAGACTCATTACTGTTGCTGTGGTGTTTCCAGTTCTTGCGCTGTGCTTTTTGGTCCCGAGGTTGTACACAGCCAGCCATATCATTCGAAAATGGCATCCAGATGATTGTGAGATCTCCCTTCACACAAACCACACACCTACCTAGTTTGCTGACCTTGGGGATGGATAGACTTGGTAATCATTGCCTTTGTACGGACACCCCTTGTTTTTAATCATGACAGACATGGCAACTGACCACTACTGATAGCTCTTCACCATTGCCAACTCGACCGTCTCCATCATCCGTACGTCTTTTGTCTCTAAAGACAACCAACATCATCCTGATCAAACAAAGCTGACCCCCCAAAAACAGAAACCACGCTCGGCATGGGAAACCACATCTGGGACCTCCCCTTCCCCAAGTTCCAATCCATGATGAAGCTCGGCATGATCGGCGGCGCCATGACCTACAACCTCACCACCCTCTTCGTCAAGATGTCCATCCTGTCCTTCTACCTCCGCTTCGCCACCGCCAACCACAAGTTCCGGATAGCGGTTTACGTGGTCATGTTTTTTGTGGTTGGGTACACCATCCCCAACGCGTTTCTGTTTCTGTACATCTGCAAACCGATGCAGTATTACTGGGACTGGACGATTGAGGGGGGCACGTGCATCAACCAGCAGGCGGTGTTTGATTCGGCTAATATACTGAACATGGCGACGGATTTCATAATTTTGGTGATGCCGATTTGGATGCTGTGGGATTTGAAGGTGGGGATTAGGAGGAAGGTGGGTGTGGTGGGCATTTTGATGGCGGGTGGTTTGTAAGTTCTCTTCCAGTCATTGCTTGTTGTTTGTGGGGAGGGTTGTGTTGGGAAAACTCAGGGGGCTAACAGTTTACAGTGTCTGCGGTGTGAGCACCATGCGCATGGTGACTGCGATGACGGGAGCCAACGAAACGGATATTTCATGGCATTATGTCAAAAACTTGATTTGGTGGTGAGTACTGACAAGAAGTGGAATCTGTGGATGGGTTGGGCTGACAACATCTAGCATCGTCGAAATGGACATTGGAATCGTCTGCGCCTGTCTCCCATCACTCCGAGCCTTCTTCCGGCGCTTCTTTCCGAACATGTTCGTCTTCAGCTCAGCTTTCGAGGAAAGACTGACTGCTACGTTGACATTCCGACGAGGCAGGGAGCTAAGCTCGCAGCCGAACGCTCTTCAGTTCCGCTCTACCGATCCGGATAATCAGAGCAATTCCAGCCAAGACATCACTGACCAGAGGGCTTGGTGGAGGAGGAAGGCCACAGGCCCAGATGTTGAGAAGGCGGATCAAAAGCAAGTGACGGATGAGTCGTCGGTTCAGGTTGTTGAGAAGAGTGCCCTGGGCTCCGATTCAGGGAAGACATAATGATGGGATTGGGAAAATTGGATTGGGTATCTTGGGTAATGGGTTTTGGTTGGATAATGATGGGAAATGTTGGTTACTCTTACAATGACATGGCTTGTCTCTTTTGTGTTGATTGCGTGATCCTGCTTGCGTAGAGAGTCACCCTGCCCACAGGATAATTGAGATTCGAAAGTAAGTTAAGCCCATATTATACTATAAACTATATATCAAAAGTAGGTTGATAGGCCTATAGACTGTCCTTCAACGTGTATTAACCTACTTTAGTATCTCAATTATTTTGTGGTGAGGGAGAGAGTGTACAGTGACTGGTACGTAACGTCAGTAATTAAAGTCAGGTTGGCCCTGTAAGTGTCTCATCCTAAACTCCGGGGGAAGTGGAGCAGAGAAATCAGCTTCTGGGAGTGGGGTTCTCTTGGAGGAGCTCACATGACAAAACATGTGACCTTCAAGAGGTCAAACAACTCAGGAGGTGGCCCGTGCACAGGCTACAGCGTCCAAGCGTCTCTGGCTACAGCGTCCAAGCGTCTCTGGCAGTCGCTGGCAGGCGGAGTGCAGCAAGGCTTCGATATTTTTTTGGGAGCTCTGGGACCCAAAGGCCGGGAAGCTCCACGAAATAATCAAATTACCCCCCCAACGGCGCGCGTTCCACCCACCACCACACCCCCTTTGCAACGACTCTTGTAGTTCCGTCACGACCAGAACAAAGAGACCAGCCTTCACACACCGGCCACAAGATGTCTTTCGGAGGCCAAACACCCACCATCATTGTCCTGAAAGAGGGTTAGAAAACAACCCCTCCTTCCCGATCCGCTCACCGTTGTCCCCTCCCCCACTGACTCGATGCTTGTGTTGTTGCGCAGGGACGGACACCTCTCAGGGCAAGGGCCAGATCATCTCCAATATCAACGCCTGTCTCGCCGTTCAGGCCACGATAAAGTCTACTCTCGGCCCCTATGGCGGTGATCTCCTCATGGTCGATGCCAACGGCAAGCAGACCATCACCAATGATGGTGCCACCGTCATGAAGCTCCTGGACATTGTCCACCCCGCCGCCCGCATCCTCGTCGATATTGCCCGGTCACAAGACGCCGAAGTCGGTGACGGTACTACCTCCGTCGTTGTTCTCGCCGGCGAGATCCTCAAGGAGGTCAAGGAGCATGTTGAGAATGGGGTCAGCTCACAGATCATCATCAAGGGTCTCAGGAGAGCGTCGACCATGGCGGTGAACAAGATCAAGGAGATTGCTGTCAACACAACCGAGGGCAACAGGAGAGACACACTCGAGAAGCTCGCTGCCACCGCCATGACCAGCAAACTTATCAAGCGTAACACCGAGTTCTTCACAAAGAGTGAGGCCCCCTTTTCTGGGTACACAATAGGCCGCAGCAGGGCAGGGGTACTAATATCTTGTTTCTCTCATTAGTGGTCGTCGACGCCGTCCTCTCCCTCGATCAAGAAGACCTCAACGAAAAGTTAATAGGCATCAAGAAGATTCCCGGCGGTTCCCTTACCGACTCCCTCTTCGTAAACGGTGTCGCCTTCAAGAAGACCTTCTCCTACGCCGGTTTCGAGCAGCAGCCCAAGTCCTTCAAGAAGCCCAAGATTGTCTGCCTGAACGTCGAGCTCGAGCTCAAGGCCGAGAAGGACAACGCCGAGGTCCGCGTCGAGCACGTATCCGAGTACCAAGCCATCGTCGACGCCGAATGGCAAATCATCTTCAAGAAGCTCGAAGCCCTCCATGAGACCGGTGCCAAGGTTGTCCTCTCCAAGCTCCCCATTGGTGACTTGGCTACCCAATACTTCGCTGATCGCGACATCTTCTGCGCTGGTCGTGTGTCTGCCGATGATATGGAGCGTGTTGTTCAAGCCACCGGCGCCACTATCCAGAGCACCTGCTCCGACATCCACGCTGAGCATCTCGGCACATGCGAGTCCTTCGACGAGAGACAAATCGGTGGCGAGCGCTTCAACTTCTTTGAGGGCTGCCCCTCCGCCAAGACCTGCACTCTTGTCCTCCGAGGTGGTGCTGAGCAGTTCATCGCCGAGGTTGAGCGCTCTCTCCACGACGCCCTCATGATTGTCAAGCGCGCCATCCGCAACAAGACTATTGTTGGCGGTGGTGGTGCCACAGAAATGGAGATTTCCGCCTACCTCCACCGGTTCGCCGATCGCGACGTAGCCCACAAGCAGCAAGCCATCATCAAGAGCTTCGCCAAGGCCATGGAGGTCATCCCCCGCCAGCTCTGCGATAACGCTGGGTTCGACGCGACCGATATCCTCAACAGACTCAGAGTCGAGCACAGAAGGGGCAACACCTGGGCGGGTGTTGACTTTGTCAACGAGGGCACAACAGACATGATGGAGAGATTTGTTTGGGAGCCTGCGCTGGTCAAGATCAATGCTATTCAGGCTGCCACGGAGGCTGCGTGCTTGATTTTGGGCGTGGATGAGACGATTAGAAACGAGGAGAGCGCGGCTCCTCAGGCCCCAGGTGCTGCTTTGCGTCCTGGTGATGCGCAGAGGGCACTTGGTGGGAGGGGGCGTGGAAGGGGTATGCCCAGGCGGTAAAGGGGGCTGGAAAAGGGGGCTGTAGATAAAAGTGATGGAACACAGGGGGTTGTTGCATGAGCATGGGGTGTTGATACCTAGATTCTTTGCGTGTTATATACATGGCAAATGTGGTAATAAAAGATGTTAAAGTAATGGCAGTCTCTCCTGTAATATTATGCAGCGGTCAATGTGTGTTGTGCATGATGTCTATTCAGGAGTGGAATACGATAGAGATGTATAAAGCTGGGTTGCATGACGAGATAGGTATTCGTTTCAAGCAGCATCAATACCATGTGCAATATCAAAACTAAGTTCAACCAGTCCTCAGTACATGGGCCAACCAACCGATTCAACGGTTCTAATTTACATCATATATTACTAGTTAGTGAAGGTGCTTTCATACAGGTATGCAGATTCCTAGAGCAGATAATATTGATAAGGCCTTGTGCCTGGAGTGTTACTATGTCCATCTTGCATAATGTTGCCTACAAGCCAGAGATATTTATGAGAGAATATCGCTTGCGATGGGCAAGATAGTCTTTATATCACCTTTGTCGACATCGTTGATTGATATCATCATTGAAAAACAGACGCCCAACCTTCCTGGCATCCAGAACTCTGAGGCGTGTGTAACATCTCAAATGCATGTAACGACGGTTTGATATTACCGAGGATGATGCTCTTATTTCGATTATCTGTACTCGATGCTCTCGATCTGGAAGAATTTTAGCGTGGAAGAGGGAGTTGGGATGGTGGGTGGTACAAGACATTTGCGCTTTTCCCACGAAGTGTCTGTAACATGTGTACAGACAATATTGAGAAACATTTTAGCGTGAAAGAGGTAGTTAGGATGGTGGGTTGGTGGTACACGACTTGGGGAAAGACTTTGAGGCTGAGTTTGGAACCCGCCAATCAACCCCCATCTCTTCCATATCCAACCACCATGAGCAAGATACCCCCAGCGAAGCAACACAACATAATTCATGAAATAAACTCTATTACAAAATGTTAAGTTAATCATCGCGTGAAAATATCCGTAGCCAAAAAATCACAAGTAGTTAACCGCCCCCCTGAATCCCCAAAACTCTATTTTCCCAACCGCCAACCCCCTTTTTGTTGCTATGTTAACAAAGTCCAACATATTTACCCACCCCGTCCGCCTTCACTCTACCCAACCCTCCCCCCCTCATCCCCGACCTCGGTCGGCACAGGCGTAGCTGGCACCTCCCCCTTAGGACTCAAACTCCCCTCCTCCTTCCCCCCTCTCACCTTTCCTTCATCCTCCTCCTCAACCGGCTCCTCAATCAACATCTCCAAATCCCTATCCACCGCCTCCTCCACCTCCTCCCTCATCCTCCTGCCCACAACCTCTTCCTCCTCCACCTCCTCCTCTTCCGCCCCAGCGTTAATCAACGCCTGAAACGCATCCGTCTCATCAGGCTCCTGATGATGATGATGCGGGTGGTGCACATCCCCTAACAAATACCCCGGGTGCACCAAACCGTCATCGTGATGCTGCTGCTGCTGATGATGATGATGATGATGGTGATGATGGTGCAAAGAAGATTGTATAATCTGCGGATCAATAGGCTGGTACACATCCGTCACTTGCACATGGTGATGTGGATGGTGGTGGTGGTGGTGGGCATCATGATGCCCAGGCCCCCCCATGGCCGCATCAACACCAGGACCCGAACCCGTGTCGATTCCGTGACTGTGACTGGCTGATGATAAAAGCGATATCGTCGTCGGATCGGTATACTGCGGTGGTGGGTGAGGTTGTTGTTGTTGCCTTGGCACGGTAAACGGCCCCAAGTGGGGCGGGTCGGGTATTGGTGGCCTTGGCTGCTGCTGTAGTGTTGTTGTTGAGGAAGAAGACGGGGCGGCCACGACGACAGCTGTAGCAGTGGGACTGGGAGAGGACCGTTTAGGATTGGGGGCTCCAGGTAGTGTTACAGAACTGGGTCGTTTTACGCCGTTGACGGCGGCAAGAGCAGGTGAGGGTTGGGCAGCTGTTGTTTGCGAAGACTGTGAAGCAGCGGCAGCGGCAGCGGCAGCGGCAGCAGCAGCTGATGATGATGATGATGGCTTCCCCAGCTCTTTGCATTCTGTACAGTTCCTAATTACATCCGACACCGTCTCCTTGATCCGGCTCCAGTGGTACCGCTCCGCAATGGTCGCCGTCGTCTTGTTGATGCCGGCGTGGGCCTGGTTGTGCACCATCCTCGCAATCTCGTACTGCCGCTGCGGGTCC
The DNA here is from genome assembly GCF_035222375.1 of Podospora pseudocomata. Lineage (NCBI taxonomy): Eukaryota > Fungi > Ascomycota > Sordariomycetes > Sordariales > Podosporaceae > Podospora > Podospora pseudocomata. Next base: position 1,337,130 of record NC_085889.1, on the reverse strand, counting down.
GAGATGACCTCTTTATCCTTGAGCATCAAGACGTCGCCCTCCAGGAGCTTGTAGTGTGTCGCCGCGCTACGGAGTCTGCTTTTCTCGGCTCGGTCAGCGCCGTTCGGATAGCGGCCGTATTTGAGGTAAAACTTGATCTTGTCGAAACGCTCTTCACTCACAAGTTCCTCGTTGCCCGCGCCGCCCGCCGCGTCGCCCAGGTCGCGCCCGTAGATGATGGCGTCCACCAGCCGGTCCGGGTGGCTCTTGAGGTTGCCGGCGCCCTTGACCCGGCCGATCCGCTTGAAGCCGAGGGCGTCCCAAATCTTGCACGAGGCCACGTTGGTCTCGTAGACGAGGTTGAAGACGGAGTACTTGTAGCCCAGTTGGGGAGCCCACTCGAGGTACGTCTCGCCCATCAGCCGACCAACACCGCGGTTGCGGGAGGCATCAGTGACGATGAAGCCCGCGTTGCAGATGTGGCTGCTGCGGCCGGGGTAGTTGGGCTTGATGTAGAAAGTGCCAAGGCACTCCTTCGACCAGTCTTTACCCTCGATCACATCGGCAGCGCTTTCAATGTTGCCCAGCAGCATGATACCGGCAAAGTTCTGGAACCAGTAGGCAGCAAACTTGTCAAACGACATGGGCTCCATCATGGGGTAGGTATCACCGCCCTCGATCTCTTTGCTGAACTGGTCGCTGAGATAGCGCAGCAATGACTCGGGTACCTCATCCCGGGATGCAAACGGAATGACGGTGGCCTCGGTCTGCCGGTCTCTAAGCGTCACATGGCGAGGGACAATAGAGGCCGGGACCGAAGGCTTCGCGGGATCCGGATACGGAGGGTCGCCCGAGATACGATAGATGGTCGAGGCGGCTGGGTCCTCCAGAATGGCCGGCATTGCTTCTTGGCAGGCTATGTTCGGTCCGGACGGTGTTCAATGCAGCGTCCGTCTGTGCCGGGTCAGATGTGAGTTATTAGCATCCTGTTCGTCTGTTGAGGTACTTCTGGATAAGATGTGAATGGTTATGGTGAGAAATGCATCTTGTATTGTCTTCCTCTTCTCTTCCTACAACGGTTCTCCTCCTCCTCCTTCTCCTACCTAGATTCCCCAAAAGTTGAAACACCCGTACCTGGAAAGCAGAAGAGAGTGTTTGGAGGGGTACCTGAACAGCACGACTCAGGGACGGGTGGGTGTGTTCCTGGATGTCGGGCCGGTTCGTGCCCAATCAACGGGGGAATGCCGGTGTGGCGTGACGAGAACGACCGAAGTGCGGCGACAGGGTGTTGGCTGTGACGTGACGGGAACGTGTCTGCTGTGCTGAAATGTGCGTGGTGATGATTTGTGCCTGGTGAGGGGAAATTCGCTGGAAAGGGGATGCTGCGAAGATTTCGGGCCGCATTGGGGGGGAGGGGGCCTTAGTCATAGTCTTGGCTGGTGGCAGCTGACAGCCCGGCGTGATGAGACGAACAGCTGCCAGGACAATATCAACAACAACAATCATTATCGACAGTGATTTGTTGACATCACGCCTCCTGAGGAGCTGTTATTTTGTTGTCTTTCAGCAAGTGTACCAATTTTGTTCCTAATTTACATGTACATACAAAAGCCTCTAAAATACACATTCATCTTGAATTTTGATACAGAAAAGGGACACTCGCCCACTAGTATTTGGACGGAACAGCCCCCTGACCAAACATTTCAGCGATAACCTCATCCTCCGTCATCAAATCAGCCGGCTTCAGCCCTCCCGTCTCCTTCTGCATGTTCTCCTGTTTTTCCTCGGCTTCCCTCCTGATCTTGGCGTTCACCTTGCCGATAAAACTAAACACATCCTTGGGCGTCTGCCACTTCACAACCCCCTGCTCAGCATCCGCCAGCCTCCTCTGCTGCCCCCTCTCACCAGCCCGCCCCAAAACACCCGCAATAAGAGCCACAGATCGCAAACTATTCTCCAATCATTAGCAACCCATCCATCTCCCTCATTCAAGGAAAACTCACCTATCGTCATTCGCCGGAATCTGATATGTAACCCAGCTCGGATCAGCATCCGTGTCAATCACCCCCACCGTCGGCACCGTAGCCAGCGCACACTCCCTCAGCAACGCATAATTCTCCAACGGGTTCAAGCAAACCACCAAATCCGGCGTCACCGGCCTGCAATCCCTCAAATGCTCCTCAAACCCCTCCAACTCCCTATCCCTCTCATCCACAATCTTGAGCTGCCCCCCTTGCAACAACACATCCTTGTTCGTGATACACCCCGGCGTCCACTTCTGAAAAAGGTGACACGCCCCCGCCAGCTCCGCCATCCTCGTCACAATCGGCATCTGCCCCTTCCTGTTCCCCACAAACAGAATCAACCCCCCATGATACGCCACCTCCTCCACCACCCTCGCCGCCCTCCTCAAGTGCGCCGCCGTCTGCTCCAGGCTGATGATGTGAATATCCGACCTCTCACCATAAATGTATCTCGAGTTGGCCGGGTTCCACCTCGAGACATGATGGCCCATGTGGCACTGCGCCGCGAGCAGGTCCTCCAAACTGGCGTCGTGGGGCGGGTTGCGGATGATCTCGTCGGGGAGATACCGCCTCTCAACCTCGGACCCGAGCTTCTCCGTTTCCTTTTGGTACTTGATAAACTTCCTGAAGTTGCGCGGGATGGCCGCAATCTCCTGCTGCTGTCGGCGGCCGGCGAGCCTGGCTTCGCGGGCGGCATCCGTGGCGCTCAGAGCGGCGAGCTGCTCGACCGCTTCTTGGTTTCCGGGCACGGGGGTGGCGGTCGTTGTCGTCGTTGTGGTCTGAGTAGAGAAGAGTCGGAGACATGATGGTGCCGAGGGAGGGACAGAGAGCACCTGGCGGCCTGTGATTCACACATTCGACTCAATTAGCGAGGGTTCTGAGGAATCGAGCCGCTGTCAAACTAGACTCACCGTGCCGCACGCCGAAATTCCGTATAATCATGGCGGGAATGCTGGGTGTCTAACAGGCATCACCAGTTCCAGAAGTTCTATTGCCGGCCGAAGCGCAAATCAACTTTTCTCCAGAGGAGCAGCTCCAATTCGAGGTGGCCCGTGCTTCGCTCCCCACCGAGCCGCCGACCACCCGAACCGACGCCCGCACCACATCGGAGGTCTCTCACCCCACGTTACGACATCACTTGTTCATTTCAGGGGCAGTGAGAAGACAATGGATGAGAAGAGAGGGGGGATCCGTCAATTACGGAACAAAGGAAAAATAAAAAAGTGCTATTAGATCATCTATGGAATCAATAGGCAGTCATGAAGTCTGATACAAAAGAATTCTACACCGCGAACCTCGCCTGCCCGAACCAAGTGGTTTTGTAGGTGTGCATCGTAAAAGGCTCGCCCCAACGCAAGGCTCGTTCGTCTCGTCACCGGATTTTGCTTTCACCACCCCCCTAAAAGCGGATATATACTCCCAACATTCCTCTCCCGCCTGCCACATCTGTTTATCTGCTAGACGCTCTACCAATGGCAAACACACCAATGATAACGACGGCCAATGTGACAATAGCACCTGGCAGCAGGAGCTCATTAGGGACACCGGCAATGACCTGTTCCTGCTGAAGAGGCGCAGTTCGCGTGCGGGTTCTCCGGCGAACAGGCGCCTCCTCCTCAGATTCGTCCTCCTCTTCCTCGGACTCCTCCTCGTGGTGTGCCTTTCTCCGCTCTCTGACTACTGACGAGGCAGGAGGAGTGGGGTGAACCACCGGTTCTGGCGCTGGGGCGACGGCAACGGGAGGTTGGTTGGGGTGATGAACAAAGAGATCGACCTTCTCGCGGTGGCCATGACGAGCCAGGAGAATGGCCTCCAGGAGATCCTGGTCTGTTGTGATGGAAACCGAATCACCCTCATCATCCAGATAGCTCAGGGCAAATCCGCCAGAGAGCAGACCATCCTCAACCGCTGGTGCACCTCCAATAGTCTCCACCTCGGCGCCGAGCTTCGCTGCGACGTTGGCAACAAATTCCTCCATGCCGTGCGCAGCAGTCACTTGCAGACGATGGACACGCCCGCTAGGCGCCTTGAACTTGAAGGCGAATGGGATCTCGCTGGGTGGGAGTTCGGGTGTGATGGGCGCCACAGCACTATGGGGGGGCGAATCAACACCCGCATGGCTGGCTGAATCGCCGGGCGCAACGCTGTCGTTGATTCTGTCGCGGGACATATCGGGGGACATGACGGAGCGGGTGTGGTGGGTGTGGTGATGGGAGCCGTCACCAGAGACCATGGACTCGGTCTCGTGGTCAAGCGAGAGCCAGAATTTGTTCCATGCCGGTCCTTCGTTGTCGGCGCCTGTCCCCATCGTGTTGATCTGTTCGAGAGTGGCATATGTGAGCTTGAGTACATCGACCATACCGACGATCTCGCCTCCATCGTTCATCACCGGGAGGTTGAGGTAGTGGCCATCTAAAGCACCGTATTAGTTTGATCTCACCAAAGTTTGGACAAGTAAACATACCATGCATCTTGCGAAGAGCAGCCTGGATGGTCATGTCCATGGGCGCAAAGTCGGGGTGAGGGGTCATCACACGGACGACGCTGCAGGTGGCAGGATCAAGGCCTGGGGCAATAACACGCAGGACAACATCCTTGCTGGTGAAGATACCCGTAATAGCGCCCTGATCTTGCACCAAGACGGCTGTGGTGTGATTCTCCTTCATCAACTGGGCAGCCTCCTTGACCGATGTCCGCACGCTGACAGTGGTGGGTGGGATGCCGTTGAGGACCGACTCGAGGGTAGGACCCGACATCTTGGACCGCAAGGCCTCAACATACTGAATAATCTGTTGAGGCTGACTTGTGCCCAATTCGGACTGCACACCCTCGAGGGCGTCGTAGAGACGGCGAGACGAAGAGTAGGCCCGCTCCAACTTCTCCATGGCCTCGTAAAAGCACTTTGTGATATCGAGCACACCAGAGATGTCTTGGTTCTCGTCCATAACTGGCAAGTGGCGGAAGCCCTTGCGGACCATGAGGTCGAGGGCATCGGTGGCACTGGTATCGGTTCTGGCGCAGAGGGGGTTCTTGGTCATGATTTCGGCAATGGTGACATTGGCGGCCTTCAACCCAGCTCCAACAACGCGGAAGGCGAGATCCTTGGCGGTGAAGATGCCGGCAATTCTCTCATCGTCGTCGGTAACAAGCACGCAGTCTTCCCTTTTCGCGGCCATCAACTGGGCAGCCTCGGAAACGGTCGTCGCGGGCTTGATCTGGAGGGCGGGGCTAGGCTTGAGGGCAAGGACGGTGCCGGGAGGGGCTTTGCGGGAATGGCGGGCTCGGCTGGTAAGATGCTTCTTCTTGGAGAGATCACTCTCAAGCTTGCGGCGGATGGCCTGGTAGTTACAGAGTAAGTCTTCATCCTGTCGCCCACCAAGTGGTATTTCTCCTCGTCCGCCGCGTCACTGGTCAGGAGATGCGAAATAGAGGCGCCAAGACGAGCCGATAACTGGCTCAGAACAAGAAGAAAAAGAAGCCAAAATACATACCTCGTCCCGCTTTGCTTGTTTTTGTCTGCCGGCACTCAAGGAGGCGCCGCTCTCGCTGGGGGCAGCATGGGTGGTTTCGACTGGTCTGGGGATTGCCGAAGAGGCAGACGATGTCGTAGGGGTATTGGGGGTGAAAGGGATGCCGCCGCGCTGGCCGGTCCGGCTTGGGCCTCGCATGGTGCCCGGGTTTGTAGACATTGTATCGGTGTGAAGTTTTGGTGTAAGATATGCTGGTGAGTAGCCGTCAACCAGAAATACTGCCGGCTGGGATCTGGCGATCTGGAGCGTCGACTTTGAACTTTGTCGGCGGTAAGATGTCGGCAATTTTCTCGAACGGGTTGTGACATTCAGTGAGTGGATTTCTCGACCGAACGAAGATCAAGAGCCGGTGGCCAATCACGTAAAAGCAATCAGATGACCGCCCTTGCCAGCCGAGTCGCCCTTGGCTCGAAGTGCACGGGCCAGTGCAGAGATTCAATAAACCCCCACCAAATCCCCAGCTTCTGGTGGGGTTGGGAGCAGAATTTCAACGGCCTCACTGTGAGAGAAAGGATGTCCTGTTTGAGTTGTTTCACAATGAGCCGGGCGTAAGCCAGGAAGAGGCCAGCAATTTCTGTTTCCAACCAGCATCTGTCATGTACCAAATGTGGGGGATGCGCCCCGGTACGTATCTTTTAGCGGGGAACTAAAAGACCGTTGCAGTGCTGTGGAAAGCCATGACCTCAACCGTTGTCCTGGATTCGACCCCGTCCACTGTTTGGTGATAGCATCTCTCTTATGAAAGAGGGCCTATGAAACGGAACACCGGCATCGCCCGGTCGATCTTTCCAAGCTGGCCGTGCAACGTGTCAGAGATAGAATATCTTCATGTCGGTTCAATCAAAACGTGGCAACACAGCACTCCCGACATGCCGTTGGACGGAGATTGGAACATAAGTTGTGGCTATGGACAACTCAAACTAAGTCAAGCATTATGATCAGTAGAACCAAAAGCTTGTGTTGTCCAGGATTTTGGCAAGCTGTGAATATCAGTGTACTGTAGATAGTATCTCCATGACGTCCAAGACGAGGTTGTTTAGTTCCCTGTTTGGCGATCTTGACTGCAGGTTTACTATGGGACCATCCGACTCATGGCACAGCATTAGTCCGCTGGAGCGTTTCCGCGGCGAAAACTGTTGTGTTCGTGATACTTGCTCGCTTCCGTACCTAGCCGTGGGTTCGTCTGTTGACAACACGAACTTCCTCCTGCTGAACGGGGCCTGGATGCCTCCAAAAGATCCTGTCTCCAGGCGAGGTGCTTGTTTTTGCAGCGTGAAACTCCCCCATCGTCAAGCACCCTCTCGCCCAATCACATCAGCGAATTTATGCTGCAGCATCGCTTGCATGCCGGGGTGGATCCCGGCTTCCTGCATTTCTGAGTGTGAGGCACCAATCAGACTGCGCCGTTCGGTTGGCAATTATCCCTTGACACGGACACGCTCTCGACGTCACCTACCGCTCGCAACGATTCCGGATTCAGGATTTCAATTAACAACAAGACTGTGACGCTATGCCAACGGCCTTTCTTTATCTTCCTGTCAGCCCCGGCGGTTTGATGTGATGCGTGTTTCGTCTTCATCCTCACCTTCGTTTTCGACTTCGAAACCTGTACCTTCGCTGCTATCTTGTCTTGTGGACCTCCGGTGTTCCCAACGTGTCGCGGACAACATACCAACAGACTGCCCGCACTGCCTTTTTCCACGTTCCTGAGCGCACCACCTCCCGCTACGGCACACGCTTACACAAAGCGGCCCGCCGTCGGTTTCTCTTCAAGTGCGGCCAACAGACCCCGACCATTTTTCGACAATCGCTGGAAGATTGAAAAGCAGATGGTCTGATTTTTGGCGGAACCCGAAGGGAACGGAAACTGGGTCAATCACTTTGTAATCGCTTTGCAATCGCTTTTTCCCTAGAATTACACCAACACCAACCTCCCAAGCAGTAATGGCGCCCCAAGGGATAGCTCCCGCTGCAAGCATGCAGCATTGGTCTGCTGCGAAGCTCAAGCGCGCAGTAGCCGCCATGCTCCTCCCTCGCGAGGACGACGAGTGCAGCCCGCAACCAAATATCAATCTGTGCGAGAAGCCCGGCATTTCGACCGCCAAAATTACCTGGATTGTGGTTGGCAGTGTTTTGTGAGTGTTTACCTCGCTCTTGGCATCATATGCGCTTGGCGAACCATTGCTGACTGAGTGTCTACAAGTGGTGCCCTCATTATTTGCACTTTGAGCGTCCTTGCATTTTTGCACCGCCGGAAGAAGAAGAGAGATGCGAGCGAGGACAAGAGCGATCGGTTCCAAGCGGCAGACTACGGTCTTGACGATGTACCCTCCACGAAGCGATCACGCGCACATGATAGCGACTCCAAATTCTCGCCTGAGGGCTCGCCCAGCGGTTTTGGTCGACGTTCAAGAGACCCTCTAGATGCCCCCAAGGAAGCAAAGCTGAGCGCCGCCCAGCTCAACGACCACTTAGACCCATTTGACGATCTGGACGGGACCAATAACCAATGGCCCAAGAGGGATAGCAGCCGAGGCAGCCCCTTACGAGGGAGTCCCTTGCGAGGAAGCCCTCTCCGGGGAAGTCCTCTCCAGGACAAGTCATGATGATTTTGCTATGAGGAAGAAAAGGACAAAACGGCACGTTAGGATAGGAATTGGGGATGAATATGGGCAGGAATGATTTATGTCATGAATAAAGGAGTGTATGTATGATATCCAGGGAAACGGGCGGCGGGACTGTATCGATACTTGGTTTGGAGTTATCTGGCGAATCTTTAAGCACGACGTCCTTGGGATGTCATGGCAATCGACTTGATTTTTTCAACAACTGAGACATGTCTCGACAGGTCCCCTTTGTTCCACTTGGCGCCGTCTTGGAGGTTTTGTGCCACACCACAGACCCGAGCATTCTGGTACTGACTTTGGTGATTAGAGTTCAGCCTTCATCCACCTCACCCAGGTCCACAACCACCACCACGAGACACCACCGCTCGGCTTCCCCATAACCTACACCACACCCCCTCATCCAACCGAACCCTTAACTCAGTTTTCCGAGAGGTTAAATCGCCGATCAGACTGGCAACCTGGTCGGTGGCCCATTCGTCTGGGTCCAACTGCTCATCTCGAGTTCAGAGCTCGGGGAGTCTGGAGTGGTACTCAGTTCAAATCGAGTCTGCTGCAAACATCTTCTGCAGATCTCGCCAAAACTTGCGGTACTTAGGGGGATCCTCCATCACGATGCCGCAAGAAAGCCCATCCAACAAGAGTCTAGCTCTGGGGCTTGACCCTCTCGGTCCATTCACAACCACGATCGAGACGCCGAGGGATGGCGAAAAGCGCCGTCCCCATCAGCAAAATGACAAGACAAACCAAAAAAAGGGTCACCAACAAAACAACAAAAAGAACGGGGACAGGATATCCCGAATATTACAATGCGCCACCTCCTGCTTTTCGGCAGCCTGAAATTACGCCTGGAATTCGATGTTTATAGGGGCTTGATACACGTATATGATACCCTTGAACGTTTCGATTCACAACTTGCAACAATTATCCTCGTCGATTGACGACACAAATGTATGACCACCCCTCCGATGATCTCGGTACAAACGACACTTGCCGAGTATCGGTGTGAGACTACGCGGAGGCTGAAATAGCTAGAAAATGGGTTGGGTAATGCGGAACAAAGGAGTCTGGGGTGCACGGCGGTGATGCCTGAGGGAAGGAGTTGTGCAGAGGATTACGGTGATGTACATACACATGGGGAGGAATAGGAGAGGAATGTCATTGTCGGTCTGGGGTGGGATTAATTATACGGCTAGATATTCTCTAGCTTAGAGAGTTAGGACGTGGGACCCTCTAGGAAACGGAGGAAGGATTAAATAAGGTAGTTGTTTCGATTTCTTTTTGTTTCCTTTTTTTTTTCTTTTTTTCTTTTTCAACTTGTCATGTCCTTATTCTCTCCTCCTCCTCCTCCTCCTCCTCCTCCTCCTCCTCCTCCTCCTCCTCCAGACACAAACTATCCAAACTAAGCCACCCCTTTCTGTTGTTCCACCCTACCGTTGTCCTCCCCAAACCATGTAGTTTCACCCCCAACCCCCCATCAACCCTCACCCCTTCCCATGTCAGCCTCACAGCAGCCCAGTATATCCCCCTCTCCCTCTCCCCCATGACATGCCCGCAGTGCCCCGTCTCTTTAAACCTAACCATCAAGCTCCGTCTCTTTGCCCTGACCGCATGGTCTTGCACATCTTCCCACAAGACAAGATCGTCCTTTTCGCTAAAGAGGTACGTAGTTGGGACACTCTCAGATGATGAATCCCATAGCCTTTCGTTATTTAACCCCAGTTGTGTAAAGTGCAGCCAGTCCCGCCGCGCTTTGTCTCTGTTGCCTGAGCGGGCCCGAAAAGAGAGGTACACCACCCCGCCAACGCTCTTCCGAATAACATTATGTTGACAAAAACCGGGGAGTGTCCTCGCAAAGGCTGCCGTGGAGGAGGCAAAAGACGGTGTTGGGCTTCCGGGCGTGGAGTCGAAGATGAATGCCCCGACTGGGAGCTTTTGTTTTGAGTGGTGGAGGTAGGTTGTGGCGAGGGAGACGGCGGCGAAGGAGCCGCCTTCGGAGAAGGTGTGCAGGAGGATTGAGCCGGGGGGTAATCGCGCGGTTGGGGGGGAGAAGGGGGAGAAGTATGGTCCTGGGGTGGTGGCTGGGAGCCTGAGGAGGTAAGTCAGGGCGGGGAGGAGGGATTTTGCCTTGTGGGGGATGGAGTGGATGATTAGGTCGGTGATGTGGGTTGTTATTAGGAGGATGGGGGTGGTGGGGTGGAGGGATTGGTAGGCGGTGGTGTATTTTGCTATGTGGGCTGGTTTGGCGGAGGTCCAGGTGCAGAGGATTATTAGTTGGGGAGGGTTGGGGGAGGTATGATGGGTGAGAGTAGGGGAAGGGGGTTGATAGAGGTGGATTGTGGGGGAGAGGGGGGTGAAGCCTGGGATGGGAGATGAAGAGGTCATGTTGGTGAGGTGTAGTTGTCATTAGGTAGGTGAGGCAGGGCAGACTGATGGAGGTTTGTGATCACAGAGGTATTATATCCGCCCGCCGGTATCATAGTAGACACCTAGCTGCTGTGCAAGACAGCACAAATACGTGTCGACAAATATAGCAGTTTGGTTCCTGGCTGCAATGTCACACCATTTCAGCTGCACCACGGGGACAAATGCCTTGTCTTTTCCCGTTCCTGAATTGGCAAACATTTGCCGCTGTTCTCCCATCACACAGTCCGATATACCAGAGGTTAAACACGATCGATGGGGACAGCCTGTGAAACACAGCGAAGTAGGTAGGGTTACATTTGGTTTGGTGGCAGAGATAAAACTCTAGTTTGCGTCCTATCATGGACGGTAAGCGCGTAAGAGAGGCGCAGGGCTGGTCATAGTCGGGGAAACGGCTGTTTTGTTCAGCCCGTGGTAGATAACGTGTTGAGAAATGAGGTTCCATGCACTTGCTCAGCTGCATAGCTCTAAGCTGGAAGCTGGCAAATAGTCATGACATCAGCCCCAGCATGGTGCAAGCGACGACGGGGTTTATGAAGCTCCAGAGCATGCGAAACTGACGCCATCTGGAAAGGCATCGGTTTTTCTGCAATGCCCGCTTCGGGAACGGTGTGCTAGTGCCGGCAGTTGCATGGCTTGCACCGTGGCTCCAGTCCAAGTTGTTAGTAGTGATATCAAACAAACTTTTCCCATGTGACTATGTGACTGCCATGCTGCTTAGAGTCCTCATCTTTGTGGAACATTTCGGGTGCTGGTTCATGGTATTGTCTCTTTGCCCATCACCGCCCTTGTCGATCAACATTGCTTTCTCTCCGAGATATGGATAACCCTGTGATACCACCCAGGTCAAAATAAGGTAAGCTGTCACCGAGAATAAACTTCAAGACGGTCTCTTGTTAGTCCAGATGGGTGGTCAAGTGCGGGGAACTTGCACCTGCAGCTTCAGCTGGGGGAAACTTCTCTTTGAAACAGCGGCTGCAGCCACCCACAGGCCAATCTTGTCGCCAATCGACGTTCCAGTCTCCCATTCGCCATGTGGGCTGTGTCCAATAACGCGGACGGCTGTTCGCTGCGGGAGGGAGGCGCCACCCGTTGCGACCCTACCATATACCGTTGTCTTTCCATCTATTCATGACAGACCGATATTGAGTCTGGGATTGCTATTGTTGGTAATTTTTCCCAAGATGTATGTGATCAGCCATTGGTTGAGATCAATGGCTGTTGTGATACTGCGATCCAAGTCTGAGTATCACTCACCCCACCCTCCACTGCAAACAGCCATTCACGTACGCTATATCAGCCATCGTCAGTGCAACTCAACGTTAGCCACGTGAGAGTCAACGTATCCAGCATGATGACCTGTATCTAGACACATCTAGCAGTAGTCCCACTCTGACGTTTGGTGCTATAAGCCTGTTTACCCCTGGGCATGCCCGCTCTTCCCATCCGACCCTCACTGACATGCAAATCCCCAAACTCTGTGACTCCATGCCATAACAGAAAACTTGAACCGAATGGTGCGTTTCCTGGACTGAGATGACTGTGAGCTAATTCCTTCCTGACCTCACCTGCGCTTGACGTGCGGTAGCATCTTGGTTCTGCACCTTATCACCATCAAACAAGACAGACGACTTGCCACTTTCACCACATGTCCATACACTTCGGAAGGAGGGGAATGTGAGAGATAAAGAAAACCGGAACCGACAGACTCCTCCCAAACTCCCCTGAAGCAGTGGTATATCCCCCCTTCCTACCCACCGGTTCTTTTAATTCTTCGATCCTGAGGACAGACGCTTTCCCCCCTTAGCAACAAAACAGCCCGCATGACAAGCCCCTGTCTGCTTCGGTGTTAAGTCTCCCGTGTCCAAGGCCACTCGTTCCTTTTTCCAGTTTCCCTCTTGGGTTTTTGTTCTTCCCCCTTTACGAAACCTCCCACCACCCGCCCCTATATCCCATCGATAGACAACTTGATGCCAACCCACCGCCACCGCCCATCTCTAACAGTAATGCCCCGATCCCGGGACGACACCCCCTCCTCCTCCTCCTCCCTCGAGCGAGGCGAAGACCCCCACCACGGCCTCACCCTCAAGCAAGAGCTCGAGTGGAAACCAGGAAAACAGGAATACGCCGTCATGATCACCCTCGCAATCATCTCCCTCATGGTTGCCCTCGACGCAACCATCCTCGTGTCCGTCCTCCCCACCCTCGCCATCGACCTCGGCGGGACGGCAACAGACGCCTTTTGGGCAGGGACATCCTACCTCCTGTCCTGTGCCGTGTGCCAGCCCTTCATCGCCGCCTTGTCTGACATCTTTGGCAGAAAGGAGATGCTCATCTTTTCGGTCTTGTTCTTCACCCTCGGCACCGTTCTGTGCGCCCCGATTGCGAAGAACTTTACTGTTTTTTTTGCGGGGAGGTCGGTGCAGGGGATTGGCGGTGGGGGGATTATTACTATGGGACAGGTTATTTTTGCGGATATTGTGCCGCTGAGACAGAGGCCAAAGTACTTTTCTTTGGTGCTGGCTGCGTGGGCGCTGGGGAGTGTGCTTGGGCCCTTGATTGGGGGGTTGTTTGTCGAGAAGGCATTCTGGAGTTGGTGCTTCTACATCAACCTGCCTTTTTGCGCGTTGGGCCTGGTGTTGATTCCTTGCTATGTCAAGCTGACGACTCAGCGGACGAGCTTGAGGAGCAAGCTTGCAAGGGTGGATTGGTTGGGCGGGTTTTTGTTTATTGGGGGGTTGACGAGTTTCTTGGTTGGCATGAGCTGGGGAGGTGTGCAGTTTGAGTGGTCGTCTGCGCAGGTCATCGCGCCCATGGTGGTAGGTGTGCTCAGTGTTGCCATGAGTGTTGTTTGGGAGAGCTATGGGGCGAGGGAGCCGTTTTTGAGGCCGCAGCTGTTTTGCAGTGGGAGCGCGCTTGCCGCCTATGCTTGTGCTCTTTTCCAGGGCTTTATTCTCTTTTGTGCGCTGTACTACGTTCCCTTCTACTTCACCGCGGTTCGGTTCGAAAAGCCGACGCAATCCGGACTCGACATCTTCCCAGTCACATGTCTCCTGCTCCCCGGAAGCATCGTCGTTTCTCTCATTTCCTCCCGAACAGGCCACTACCGCTGGGCGATCTGGTCTGGCTGGGCCATCACCGCCATCGGCTGCGGTCTCCTCCACTTCTTCGACACCGACACCCCCACCCCCGTCTGGGCTGTCATTCTCGCTGTCTTCGGTATCGGCCATGGCATCCTCCTCACCAGCGTCAACGTCGGCATCCAGGCTATCAGCCGGGTCGAAGACGCCGGCCGAGCCGCAGCCATGTACGCCTTCATGCGCACCATGGGAATGTCCATCGGTGTCGCAGTCGGTGGTACAGTCTTTCAGAACCTCATGGTCAAGAAGCTCGACGAGCTAGGCATGCCGGAGGAGATTGCTCACGACTCAGAGGCATTCGTTGTTCAGATGGCCGCCATGGACCCTACCGATCCTGTCCGGATCGGCGCCCTCGAAGCCTGTGAGTCAACCGCCCCTTCCCCGCTCTTTTCTAGCTTCAAACTGACACCTCCCACACCCAGACGTCGCCGGCTTCCACGGCGTCTACTGGACCATCACCGGCGCCTCCGTCGCCGCCTTCCTCATCTCCCTCTTCATGAAGCGCCACAGCATGGACAAGATGCTCGCGACAAAGTTCGTTCTCGAAGGCGCCCGCACGACCATGGTGCCCAACCCGGCCATCATGACCAACGCCATCCCCATCCAAACCAACAGCTCTTCTCAGGACAAGTTCTCGTCGGAATCACCCCGCCGACTCCCACCCCTGTTCAAAGACTCCCCTATGCCGTCGGCATTTGACTCTGAGTCGACTTACACCATGGCTAAGTCTAGCCGCGATGAAGAGAAACCTGACTCCCCACCGCCAGCAGAGCCGCAAGAGCCTGAAGTTCCCGGGGAGGTGGAGCAAGTTGCTGTGGCGTATTTTGTTGAGGCATCGGGCAAGATTGTCCCGGTGGATATACTTCCTGAGCATCAACCTGTGTCCCAGATGGGATCGGTGTTTGAGTTCGCTGGTCAGCACAAAGAGGAGGGGGAGTCTCCTAGGTATCCACTCTGGGAGCCCCAACCCGGGGAGGAGGATGAGGTTGTTGAGGAGGATGCCAGCCCCGAGGAGCTTTTTGAACGGGCGTTGGGTAATGGATCGATACACTCCGCCTCGACGGAGGAGGAGCTGGCGGAGCAGGAGGCCGTGGTTGCTGATTTGGCGCCCGAGTGGATGCAGGAGAGGGAGGAAGAGTCGAGATGAGGAGGAGAAGGAGGAGGGGGGGGGATGGGATGTTGTGTAGGTACTATGGTGAATACCCTGGCAGCATTGCATGATAGGAGTTTTTTTTTTCTTGTTTTTTTTTTGGATGGATGGAAAATGGATGGGTGTTTATTTAGTTAGAGACTTTTTCTTTGGGAAGTTTGGTAGTGTCAAAGATCAGCTTGCTGAGAGGCAATTTTAGGTTAATTTCATGATGGGTCTGTTTATGTTTGTGAGGGGGCTATTTCCCGTTTCTGAGTACAAGCGTCGATGTCTCAACTGGCACCTCCCCAGTGTGTGTCTTAGCCTCGACCGTCCAACTCCACCACGGCACAAACGGCTTCTCCACCCCATTATCAACATAGCAATAGTCCGGCATCGCTGATTTGGGGCAATGTTCCGATTTTCTCACCCAGTCAGGAAAATACCTGTAAATCCTCCCGTTCAGCTCCCCCCGTCGATACCCCACCACCCCCATCACGCACAAAGTCGTCAGCCACTGGATGACGTCGCCGTGGCAGAGGTCTTCGTCCTGGCTGGTTCCGTATCTTCTGATCTGGCCGACCCAGCAGGCGGTCGGATTGGCGATTTGCCAGGTTCGTTTCCAGCGGAAGAGGGGCTGGGAGGACCGCTGGGCTTCCTTATCCATGTCGTCTGGGCCGCAGGGTTGGACGGCCGAGGAGCTGTTGATGATGCGGGAGGGATGGAGGTGAAAGCCGGTGGCGAGCGCGAGGCGGAAGTCGGCTGTTTGGAGGGTGATGAAGCCGCAGAGGTCGGTGGGGAGGTGGCGGGAGGGGTTGTTGAGTTGGAGTTTGAAGGTGAAGATTGTGGGGATGGAGGTGTGGGCGTGGATGGTGGTGGTTTAATGGGATGGTAGAAGGGTGTTCAAGGTAACAATTGAGAGAAATGGAGTACAGGAAGAAGTAGAAGGGTTTGGATGAAGTCGAGTCGTTTTAAGACGGGACTGATGACCGTGTATTAAGAGATGACTCTGATGTGAGAGCGAGTGATATTCATGAATCTTACTCAGTCATTGCTTGACAATCGAACAAAGGGCCTGAGAGCTCTGATTAACACCAGCCGTCAGCTGTAGTGTCGAGTGCTGTTCTCACACCTATCACTTGGCAGATTCACCGGCCGCAGCAGAAGGCCTCCTTTCATCCAACCAAAGACATACTTTATACCGAAATCTCAACATGTTGATCTTTTCGGTTTTCCTCCGGCAACCACTGCTGGAATACTCTCTGTACCATCAAGATGCGACTTATCAACACCAATGACGGCTGGTTCGAGGAGTTTATATGCAACGATATTCCACCATACCCAATCCTATCACACACGTGGGAAGATGGAGAGGTGACTTGGGCTGACATGAAGAGCGGGAGATATCAGATGTTCCGGAGCAAGAAGGGCTACAAGAAGATTGACATGACGTGTCGGATAGCGAAAAAGGACGGATACCAATACGCCTGGGTTGTCACCTGTTGCATCGACAAATCCAGCAGCGCTGAGCTAACCGAGGCTATTAAGTCCATGTATCAGTGGTACCAACAGTTTTCAGTGTGCTACGTCTTTCTTTCCGACCTCCCGCCTCCGCAAGTCGCCCCTTTGGAAATTGCTCTATCACGATGCCGGTGGTTTGCTCGTGGATGGACTCTCCAAGAGCTGATCGCCCCAGCAAACGTGGTATTCTTCGACGGGGAGTGGAAGGACAGGGGCGACAAAGAAACGCTAATAGACCATCTTGTCTCCATTACTGGAATCAACAAGGGCATCCTGAGACACACACAGTCATTATCGAGCATGTCGGTTGCCCAAAAAATGAGCTGGGCGGCTTCCAGGACCACAACAAGAATAGAGGATACGGCCTACTCCATGCTCGGCTTTTCAACGTCAACATGACTCTGCTTTATGGTGAAGGGACCAAGGCTTTTGGACGGTTACAGGAAGAGATTATCAAATACACAGCCGACTTCAGCATTTTTGCTTGGAGGGTATCACCAGAAACAAAGACAAAAATGCACCCTGGTGCCCGAGTTTATTGTGGTGTTCTCGCCGAAACACCTCTGTATTTCGCCGGATCGAAGACCCCTATCAAACTACCTCGAGGCGACGACAGGTGAGTGTTTTCCATGACGAACAGCGGTATCAAGATCCAGTGCCAGGTCCTATCCGACCCAATACCAGGCAAACGAGCATACTCTTATGTTCTGCCGCTCAACTGCTCAGATGTCAAACGGCCGATTGGGATCCGGTTACGAAAGTGCGGCTCGGATAGGTCTGTGAGGGAGAACCCATGGGAGTTTGTCGAGTACAAGACTATATACTGGCCGAAGGTGCCAAGAGCACAGTATTTGCTCACCGAGCTGGCCGATGTTGAGGCCCCAGTAATTCCTGAGCCGCTGACAGAAATAAGGCATCTGATGGCTCAGTGTCGAAGACATGCTCTTCAGGTTGGCTACCCCTTGGAAATGGATATCTATGATGCCTGGCTGTGGAGCCGATGCGATGACGAGGACCGGGCGTTCTTTGTGACTGGTGATGGGCCATGGGACTCGGGTCCGATGCGGTTTACAGTCAAGACTGATGTCCCAGCGTATGGCAAGAACAGGACAGTGGAATTTGAGGTCATGTTTTACGCTCTTGTTTGGTCCTCAGCAGACGAAAATGAGCTACAGTGTAGCTTGCTGGAAGACCAAGAGCACTCAACAGCGTTAAATGCTACGCAAACTAGAATAGGGGCCTGGGACCAAAATCGATATCAACTCATGAAGGTCACGATTCACCATAAGGTGCCTCGGGTATCAGCTGTCGTTTACCGAGTTCAAGGAAGAGACTGGGCTGTGGTGGTGTCCTTTGCGCTGGTCTGGATTCGAAATCCACACGTTTGCCGCAATTACTTCTGGAAGGCGGAGCTCTCTTGCAAAGCATATCGAGAACAGGATGTGCCAAAAGATGTGGTTCGGTATGGTCAGTTGGGACAGGACATACTTCCCCCATGCCGATGAGAACAGATTGCGCACGATTAGGATGAAGCCAGATAGTTCTGTAATCTCGGTGCAACTGAACTGATGATCTCGTCTTCAAAGCACTGTCCAAAGGAATATATCTGCCAAGCTCACACGCCATGTCTTGCAGAAGGTCAGTCGAGCCTCGCGTAATGACAGATTATGAGTCAGTTCCAAGGCTTCTTGATTGGTGCTACGCGAAACAACGTTTATCTCGATCAGGCTCAGCCGTAGGTGAGGGATAAAATGTGGCTGAAGGGATGAGTGCCTTTGTTAACTATATTGACATTTCACACGGCTCCTTTTCTCTAATGAACCAGCATCAACACTCTTCTAAGCGGTCCCCCACCCATGGTTCGCTGGCACAAACCAAGTTGCACCACCCCTCTTGTAGTGGTCAACCAAACCACAAAGACCCGCACTGCACCTCATGTGGCTCGTCGCCCAACCTTGACGAGCTCGCAGCTGCCGTCGCCAGGTTCAGTCCACTTTTTCCAGTACCACCCGATGAGCCGTTGGATAATCTAAATCTTCACTGGCCTGCAACAGTCAAGTACACGTATCCAGACGGTCATCCGCTTGCAACACCCACCGACGATCGAGTCGTGGACACGACCTCTCGACCGACGAGCCCATACAGCGCCGTTCCGACCGCAACCAACAAGCCCGCGGCTTCAAACCTCCAAACAGAAGATGCTGACGCGAAGGCATTAACCCCATACGAATGCTCCATCCGACCGGATGAGTTCCGCCTCCTTCGTCTCCCCTTTGCTGAACCAGATGATCCGGTTCATGTCGTGCTCGAAATCTGCCACGATGGTGACTACCCGAGTACGAGATCTGCTCCTACAGCTGGGGTGGTGAAGACGGGGACAGCACACTTTGCAAGCCGGTTTTTGTTGGAGAGTACTGGGATATACTGTTTCAGACACAGAACTGTTGAGATATGCTGAAGTGCTTGCGGCCAGGCATAAGAGGCCCTCAGAGTGTGTTGTGGGTGGATGCCCTCTGCTTCAATCAGCCGGACCCGTACGGCGAGAGAGAAGAGCAGGTTGAGAAGATGTTCCAGATATTTAGAAAGGCGGATAGAGTAATAGTGTTTCTGGGGATGGAGATGTTTGGGGACTTGGGCGGCGTGTGGTGTTCAAGGCTGGGGCCATTATCCTTCATGGGCTCCCCATGGAGGTCTCCAAAGATGTCTCACACAAAGATTATGGTAGCGACATACTGTAATCCAGTTCGGGCAGATAACCAACCTGGAAAATGTCAATCTGGGGGGAGGTTCTATCTTAAGGATTGGGTGCGGTTTTGTCGCTCGGCCTAAGATACTGAGTGGTCCGATGGAGATTTTTGGGATAGGGAATCTTCCCTCTGTTGTCGAATTACGTCCGATCCTCCTCTGGATTGTCTGCCAGCCATTTGTGGGATCATGTCAGTTTCTGGAGTCACCGGGGCATTGTCCATGGGACTGACTCACTTATGTCAGCTCAGTTCCCAGCCAGCTGTAACGGAGGATGTGCAATCCATTATTCTGTACAGCGTCGATGACACGCTGTTTTTGCTCAGTGAGGAAGAGGGCTTGTGTGACCATCTTATCAATCCAGAGAGTGATCATTTGTTTATCCTTGAGCGGAAATTTCAGGCCCCTAGTTTCATCATACTTCGCTCCGTAAATTATGAGCTTTGGCAATTCAAGATTGTCGCCGTATGCTACCAAGCCTTCATCAGATTGCGGCCTTGGTTTGGCGCTGGCCTCGGTTTCAGGACCCTCTCGCGCAGTTTCGAACACCGCTGGGCGGTACCATAGACCAGTGGACCGACCCAATGACGATCCTTCCTGGACGGAGAGAAAACGGAGTTACCACCGATTATTATTTTGACAAATTTTCAGCCTCTTGGTGGAAGATCTGCCATGTATTTATCCAATTCTCAGATTGGGACAAGGGTGAGAGGATGCCTCAGTATCATCTCCTTACAATTGCATTTATCACTAACGTACGTTATAAGCGAGCGACCAATATAAGCGAGCAACCACTTTTTTCACGCGACGCGTAACCTCACCCTCAAACCTAATTTTCTCAACAATCTAAAATGCCATCTACTTCAGAGGAAGCCCATATAATCTTGGCCCTTAAAGCTCTTCAAAATGATAAAAACCTAAGTGTATCAGCTGCAGCTAAGATGTATAACGTCGATCGCAGCACGCTTAGACACCGCCGCGCCAGCCGGCCTGTACGACGCGATACAACACCCAATTCGAAAAAGCTGACTCAATCGGAAGAGGAAGCTATTGTCCGATATATTATTGAGCTATGTACGCGATATTTTCCACCAAGACTGCGTAGTGTGGAAGATATGGCCAACTATTTGCTCAACGAACGCGGTGCGCCTCCTGCTGGTAAGCTCTGGGCTCACAACTTCGTCAAACGCCAGCCAGAGCTCCAGACGCGTTATACACATAGATACGACTACCAGAGGGCCTTGTGCCGTACGATCCAGAGAGGGTGCTTTCCAAGCTGGATGTGAAGCTTCGTATGCCAACACCTCCGACCTCCCGGTCCGGCACCCCACAACCTTGGGTCTTCCAGACACCACACAACCCCCAAGAAGCTAACTCGCAGTCAACGCTTATTAAGACTCGCATTGCCAACCATCAAAATAGCTCCCCGACTTCAATGTTGGCTGCTGTGGACCAGCTTGCTAAGAGTACAATAGCTGTGATGCACCAGGTGGCTCTCCTACGTGCAGAGAACACTTCACTCCGCAAGGCCAACGAGGCACTAAGTAAGCGCCGGAGAGCCAAAAAAAACACGTGTGCGGCTCGGAGGATCACTTGCTGTGCAGGATGCACACGATCTACTGGACAAGAAGGCCGTGGGTGGAGAGGGAGTGCAAGAAACACAGCCAGATGGTAGTGGTGCAGGGGGGGCTCATACGAAGGTTCGGTGCTGTGGTGTGTGCGGCAAGCCTGGCCATAACGCGCGCACTTGCCAGGAGGCTGGAGAATCATCTGATACATCTATTGCAGAGGAAATTGTAGTTAGTTACTAGTGTTGTATGTAGTAATTAAGGATAGTTGTTGGTAGGTAGTGGAGAACCCACGGCTCGCTTGTACCCACGACTCGCTTATAATGTACGTTAGAGCCTTTTGGAAAAGTTTAAGACGTCAGTACTTCGCTACTACCAGCGGTCAATCAAATAAAGTACCTAGGTACCCGAGTCTGGGTAACAAAACAAACCTGGGTTAGACACAATGGAACCTGGACCTCTTGGAGAAGGTTGGGTTGAAACATCTGACATCTCCATGATTGGAGGCTTTGTCGCCGGGAAAAAGTAACATATCCGGGGAAACTGATGAAATCGATCAAACCAAAGACAAGTCGAGGAACTCTTGCTACCAAGACGGGGACGGCCTCATATTTAATGCTAGGGATGAGGCTTAGAATAATTACCAAGGCTCTTTGGGCTTCCGTCAGCATTTGACTTGCATAGATAGGTATGCAGCCTGAATGTTACGTAAGTGTCAATAACCAGTTCCTGGAGATATGCAGTGATGTGCCATGCCGAATCATTTGAAAGGATTGGGAATGGAACTTTCAGTACGCCTGTCGATGAGACACACGTGCCGTGAGAGGGCCTTAAAGACCCTAGAGGTGGGGAGGAATTGAGGTGAGTTCTGCCCTCAACGCAGCCTCACCGCGTTTTATTCCAGGCTTGTGTTTATGATGGTGTGTAGGGGCGGGCGGTTAGGGTACAAAAATGAAATTTCCTTGGGGTGCAATCGATATTCGCTGGCTGAGCGCCAATGATGGAGAGTACCTACGAAAGTTGATGGAGGGGTGTGAACCACATCTCATGCCCGGGGGTGGGCACCTGAAGAGTAGGTCGAAGTCCTCTGAGCCTTGCAGGCACCCCCCATGCGGTGCCCTAAAAGAGTGCACCAGGGTGCAGTGCCCAAAGTACCACTCTTGGCGGAAGTTCGTCACCCAAGCTTAGGAAACACCGGGCTGCCTCTAGGTGTCATCAGGTCATCCAAACTCATAACGGTTCGACCCATAGACCTGCAGTGACTCGGCACCAATTGTGAAAGGTGCTACCTAACTTGTGCTCTAAGATATTGAGGCCCGGGACAAGGCCTAGTGTTTCTGCATAGCTGCCCACTTTCAGGTAACAGTCAGTTGGAAACCCAACTCACCGAGCAGGAGAGAGAGAGAGAGAGAGAGAGAGATCTATTAGCGTCCAATCGGGTCGAACTGTGGCGCGTGGCCCCGAGGGGTCACGTGCCCGAGCCTACCTCGCCTGGCCCCCGTTTGGGGATGTGGACGGCCCAAGCTTCTAATACTACTGCTAATACTAGCTGACAGGGCGTTTCGCGTCACAAAAGAGAGTTATTTACAAAGGAGAGAGAGGCCTGCCTGCCTCAGGGCTCTGGTCCCCGAGGGCTTACGGCTCCTCTGTGGTTCCGCTGTTTCCTCAGGCCATTACAATCTGGGCCTGGTCACGTGTCCTATTCTTCTTCCTCCGCTGGGTCGTACACTCCCGAGCCTTCCACCCACTCGGCGTATTTCTTCCAGTCCTTTCCCAGGAGCTTATCCGGCCTCCTGAGCGCTTTTCGCATTTCGCTGTTCAGAGTGCCCCTGGCCCGCGCCGCTGGGCACTCCGCGAAGTGCCCGATTTCCGTGGGTCGGCCGCAGCGGCAGGTCCTATACGAGTCGTGTCCGAAGCGTAGGTGGTACTCCTCGTAGTCTCCGTGTCCCGTCCTCTCCGCCAGGAGGTGGTGTAGGGTCTTTCTTGCGAGCGTGAGTTCCGGGGGGTCGTTTCCCTGGTCCCGGATCATTAGCTGGGCGTATCGCGTCGGCCTGTTCGCCAGCCACCACGAGTTCCACGCCTCCCTCTTCAGTGCCCTGGCCTTTGCCTTGACTGCGGTCAGGGCGGGGGATCTTGGGTCTGGGAGCGCCCCCGAGGCCGGCCTGAACGTCGGCCTCCTCGTTCCCCTGGATCCCCATATGTCCTGGGGCCCAGTGTACCGTGAGGGGGGCAGGTGGTGGTCCTTCCACGCGTATCCTATAACCCTGAACGCCTCCTGGGAATTGTCCGAGGGGCGCCCTGTGATGCCGTATAGTACCGCCGAGTTGTCGATGAAGAGCCGTACCGCCGAGGGTCTTGCCCCCGCCCTGATGTATTCGCGCGCCCACACCACCGCGTGTGCCGCCCCAACCGCTTCGCCGTCAAAGGCCTCGGATTCCCCGAGCCTTCCGTGGTGCTCGTGTAGCTTCTGCCCATCCTGGTACGCCACGTAGCCCCAGCCCGTCCTCTTCGGTAGTCCTCGTGCGGGGCTGCCTTCGATCCGTCACTGAACAGGTGGATCTCGTCCCTAGGGGCGAGGAGTGTCAGTTGTTCGTGGAGTCTCTTGCCCAGTTCCTTGTTTTCTGGTCTTGGCAGAGGTACCGGGTGCCGTAGGGTCCATTGCACCAGGTGCGGCCTGGGGCAGTCGGGGAGTAGGGTCGCGAGTGTTTCCAGTCTGGTTTGCTTCTCCGGGAGACGCCCCCGGGGGCCCCTCCTGGGTGGCTCCGGCATCGGCCGGGTCCGGAGGACCAGTGGGTGGCGGGGGTCGAGGCTCTTGAACCGTGCCGCCATCGAGATTCTGGCGTGGGCGAGCGCCACTTCGGCGGGGGGGGTCCTGCTCGCGGAAGATCGCCCCCCAGGGGTCGTTCTCCAGACCGGGACAACCGCCCTGGC
Source organism: Podospora pseudocomata (assembly GCF_035222375.1). Taxonomy (NCBI): domain Eukaryota; kingdom Fungi; phylum Ascomycota; class Sordariomycetes; order Sordariales; family Podosporaceae; genus Podospora; species Podospora pseudocomata. The sequence continues at coordinate 1,313,515 of NC_085889.1, read as the reverse complement.
CGCACATTTAAGTGCCTTGTTGACCGCATTCGTTTGTCCTCCCTGCCTTACCCCGGTATACCACGTCGCCGCCCCATACGTCGCCGTGGGTACGACCACTGCCCGGACCGCCTCCGCCGTGGCTCTTGGTGGGGTGCCCCGGGCCACCCTGTTCAGCCTTCGCAGGTGGTTCGCTATTTTCAGTGCCTTCGTCGCCCACCGACTGGCGTGGGCTTTGAAGTTGAGTTTGGGGTCCAGGAAGAAACCCAGCCATCGGACCTCCTGTTTCGGCGTCACCTCCGTATTGCCTATCCTTACTGCGGGGGGGGTTGCGCGGCTCTTCGTAAGGTGTAGTAGCTCGCACTTGGCTGGGTCGAACTCGACGCCATTCCTGGAGCCCCAGGCCTCCGCCTTTTCGGCCGTAGCCTCCAGTATTGCCGCGCACTCCTGGGCGTTCTTGCCTACAGCCAGCAGTCCGAGGTCGTCTGCGTACGCCGACGCCCCGGCCAGCTCCTTAACCAGTGGCTGTAGGAAGAGTGCGAAGAGGACCGGGCTGGCAGGGGACCCTTGTGGGAGTCCGCATGCCACTCTTCTAGGGGGGAGGGTGCAGTCTCCTAATCTCATGGCTGAGCTCCGGTGTGACATGAAGGAGTGTACCCATTCGCAGACATTCAGTGGCCAGCCTTGTTGCCTTAGCCTCCCTGCTAGCCTATTCTTTCTGACCGCGTCGAAGGCGCCCTGTACGTCCATTGTCAGGAGCGCCGCCGCCTTACCCCTTCCCCAGGCTCTCTCGACGTCGTGTACCAGGCACAGAACGAGGTCCTCGGCGGACCTCCTCGGGAGGGACCCTATGTGGGTGGGGCCGAGCACTTCTTGGTTGACTGCGGTGAAGCCTATCCTTCTGGCTATCAGTCTTTCAAGACCCTTCCCTATACACGATAGGAGGGCGATCGGGCGCCACGCTCTGACCGTGGTATAGTTGTCTTTGCCCGGTTTCCTGAGCATTACCGTTTCCGCTTCTTTAAACGGGAGCGGGTGGTGCCCCTAAGAGGAGGCACTGTCTGAAGAGGGCCGTGATGTTGTCGCCTATCTCCCGCCACACCTCGCGTAGTAGGTCTACCGTGACGTCGTCTGTGCCGGGAGCTGTGCTTGTGGTCCCGATTGTGCATCTCCTTGCCTCCTCCGGGGAGATCGTGTTGTCCCATTGTATAGTGTCGGTGGGTTGGGCGAGAACCCAAGGCTCTGTGGTGTCCCCGTCTTCTCCGAATCTTTCAACCACCTCTTTCCTAAGTAGTTCTAGCTTTTCCCCGGTTCCGTAAAGGTCCTATTCCTGTGGACCAGCGGCGGGGGCGAAGGTGTCGGTTGCCTTGTGCCATGCCGCCACTGCGTAGATGTCCTTGTTCGAGGACGCTTGCTCGAGCTTCTGTTGCCAGTGCTCTCTTTTGCCTTTTGACCGTTGTCTCGAACGTCTTGCGTATTTGCTTCCGGTCTTCCTCCCTTGTGTGGGGTCGTTGCGGCTCTGCTGTAGCGCCACGCGTGCTTCCTTGCACTCCTCGTTCCACCATTGTGTGGTGCCTCCTGCTTGTCTTCTCAGGCGTCCCGCTCCCTTGATCGCGCCTACGAGGGCGTTCTGTAGGGAGCGGGCCCAGTGGTCGAGGTCCTTGGTTGTGTGTGCTACCGTCGGTACTTGTGTCATGCCCCATCTAGTCAGGGAGCGGAAGAGCGCCCTATCCTCCTCTTTGGCTGGGACGTAGGGTCTACCTTTCTTGGTTGCCTGTGGGCTTGCTGGTGGTACCGTCCCCGCCAGGGTGTAGTGGTCCGATCCGGTGTAGGTGTCCTCGTCCACCCAGGCTTTTACCTCTGTGCTCGTTGAGAGGACCAGATCGATGGTGTTTCCGTGTATGTTGGTGGGTCCCTGCAGCGATGCCAGGGTGAGGCGGTCTTCCAGCCATCCAGCTATTCGTCTCCCCGCCGGGCACTCCTTTCCCGGTTGCCAGGTAGGGTGGTAGGCGTTGAAGTCGCCTCCCATGATCGCTGGTCTGCCGGGGTGCCAGCTTTCGACCAGGTCGAGCACCTCGTCGTCGCCAAGTCTGTCCCTGTATAGGCTGACCCAGACTATCCCTTTGGGCTTCTACCGCGCAGGCGTCGCGGTGTCCCGCGTGTCCCAGGCTCTGTTGGGTCCCCTTGTGTGTCTTTTTTTGATGTATACCATCGCCCTGGGGGTCCCGCATTCCAGTCTTCTGTTGGCGTGTAGTGCTGGTATCCTCTGTGGGTTTTGGTCATTCTTCTGCCGTCCTGGGTTCGTGCCCATGGTTCCTGTACCAATATGACGTCGGCAGTCCTTTCCCACGCCATATTGAGGAGGGCGTCGTGTGCCCCTGGTCTTCTGGCTACGTTGGCCTGTAAGAAGGAGAGCCCGGACTTTCGTCCGTTTTTGGCCGCTCTCCTGGGCTCGCTGGGTCTCACAGGCATGGTTCTGTGGCCGGGGGGTTGGTCGTTGCGGGTTGGGGGTCGGTGTTCCTTCCTTCCGCTGGGTGTGCCGCCGCGTACAGGGGCCTCGCCTACCTTGCGTATGGCCTTGAGCTGCCTGTTGGTTGGTTTCTTGAGGACGCCCCCCTCCGTCCTTGGTCTGGCCGGGCACGCTCCAAAGTCTGCCTTGTGTGGTCCGTGGCAGTTGGCGCATCTCGGTGGCCTGGCGCAGGGCCCTGGTGGGTGATCAGTTCCGCAGTTATTGCATCTGGCTTGTCTATCGCAGATGCGTGGGTCGTGGTAACCTTGGCATCTATAGCACTGGTTGGCTTTTGCACTTCTGGTGATCTTTCTGGCCGGCGGGCTGCCAAAGAGTCTGAAGTGGTCAGGGACGGGTTTGATGAAGGATACGACCCAGTCGGCGTGAGTGTCGTCGGGTAGGGCGTGTTTCGACTTCTTCGCCGAGACCGGTTTGGCCTTAGTGGCCCGGAGGATCTCGTCTTCCATGAGGTCGTTGGTGTCGATGCTGCCGTCAGGCCGTTGACCGTCTTCGGTACCCTGGGGACTACGTAGGTATGCCAGGTGGCCGATTCGTCAAGCTTCGCGCCGTGTGTGGTTAGGGCTGGCGCTAGGGCGAGTAGTTGCGTCCGCGCCTTCTTGTCGGCTGGGACGATCGCGAAGCCAGTGTCGACTTGTTTGGCCGAGCGGATGAGGCTGAGTGGGGCCCCGAGCTGTCGGCAGAGTGCGACTCTGAAGCCCTCCGCTGATGCCTGTCTCCACGGGTGGCCGTCGGGGAGCCTTACGAAGAGGCGGTCGTCTTCTCGGTTGGCCTTGTTGTTGCGGCCCACTGTTTTCCAGCCCGCTGTTGGATCGGGGGCGTGGGCAGTCAGGCTGGCGACACTTGTCCGCGCGCTGCTGGCGGCTTGGCTGCTGCTGGCCCCGCTCGTCGCCATCTGGGCCCACGTGACGCTGGTTGCATTGCTGCCCGTCGGGGTCTTGGCGAGTTTGGGGGTCTTTGAGGGGCCCCGGGCCTCTGTCGTCGGGCTGGTGCTCCTGGTCGTGCTTGTCGAGGAGTTCTTAGAGTCGAAGCTGGTCGACCAGGCGCTCCTCGCTGAGCCGGGGGCTCCTGTAGTGCCGTCGATGTCCTTAAGTATCCTAAAGAGCCAAAGGACTTTCTCCTTGCAAAAGGACGCCCATTCTGCCTGCGGGCCGGCCAGTTCGGCTGCCAGGGCGCCGTTTAGGCTCTGTGCCATGTTCCTGAGCACCTCTTGCCTTTGGAGGGCTTGTGTTCTGTCGTGGTCCATGTCCCTGAAGAGGGCCTCTACTTCTGGGTCTAGAGGGGGTCTTCCGGCATGCCGGCTGTCCTCGAGGCCTCGTGCGCTGGGCCTATCTAGTCCGAGGGGACAGCTTCTGTCTGCTGTCGGGGGCCGTTGTCTTGCGTGGGCGCGACGGCAGTGGGTGAGGAGGTAGTGTCCCTGCGGTCCTTCCGGTCGGGGTGGGAGTGGTCGGTCTGGTCGTTGGGAGGGAGTCTCCCATCTCTTCGTCCCTTCTGAGGGCGGCTTCGTCGGCGAAGAGGCTGTCTTCCTGCGGTCCGCGTGTGAGGGGCATTGCTCATTTCGACACGGGTCGTCGTAGCAGGAGCCTGCGCAGGCCAGGCAGCCCTCGCAGTTCCACAGGCAGTTGGGGGTCTGGGCGCCTGGTGCCGTCATTTTCGCGTGGGTTTTAGCGACTAGTTCTTCCGCGAGTCGCCGCTGCTCGAGCGTGGCTTGTTCAGCCGGGACGTTGTTGTCGAAAAGCACTGCTTTCCAGGCTTCGGAGACGCCTAGGTAGATCTCGTGCTTCGAGTTGTTCGAGAGGCGGTAGCCTCCTGGGGCCGTCGAGGCCATCGTTGTCGTGGTAGGTGGGGATGCGGCTTGTGTAGGGGGGGGTGAGGTGATGAGGGTATTCAGACAAGAGGGCTTCCAAGGCCCTGGAAGGAGTAACCAGCTCCTGATTGGTCGATTCTTCCTAGAAAAATATTTTTCAGGGAAAGGTTGCTCACCGAGCAGGAATGATTGGCTGTCAGTGGCGTCCATGCCAAAACGGGTGACAGCAGGTCACACTAGGTATCACCTGACTTGAATCAGAGAGCTCGAGAGTGAGTTTCAGCGTTCATATCTTCTCACATATTTGCGACATACCTCTCACCACCGAAATTGATAACCCCTATCTTAAAAGTCAACAAAACACTGAACAAGACATATAGGCCTATCAAGTTCACGGCCCCAAACTTCATTTTGGGATGGTGCTCGACGCCTATCTTTCATCTGCATCATGCTGGTACGTTCCTAACCTGATTCTTTACACATCTACAATGCAGTCATGGTAAATTTCGGGGACTTCCTCGACCTTCATCGGGCTCATAATGAAGCACATTTTATTCCTCCTCCTATTTCACTATCTCATCTTTACCAAGTACGGCTCTATTCATCCATAAAAACTATCCGAGCAATTGATGGACAGAGTCTAAGCTTTATACCAGCCTATCCCAGCTGCTCACCAACGCTGTCCGAGCCTTCAGGCAACTTGGAAGCATGAGGAGGGAGACTGTTCTTATCGTGGGTAAGTGCCGGTACCCCGTGCAACCCAGAATTGAAACTGATATTCCCCAACCAACACTCCAATAACCACGCGTCGACGCCACTGACACCAAGAGCTGCAGGGGCAAACCGCGGGATCGGAAACAAACTCCTGAAGGCATTTGTTGAGGAGTCATGGGACGTTACGGCTATCGTTCGGCCCAAAACACGCACAGAAAAGGATCCGACGGTTGTGGAGCTCGAGAAAGCAGGTGTGAGACTCTTGGAGCTAGATTATCTTGATGAAGCCACCATCTCTCGAGCAGCGGCTCTATACGGTGCCGATCGACCTCTTGACCTCCTCATCAACGTTGGTGGCCTCTCGCCTCATCCAAAGCCATGGCAGGAGCAAACAGGGGAGATGATGGTGGAGAAGTTCCGCGTAATGGCTGTTGGCCCTATCCTTACCATCGGGCACTTCCTCCCGAGCTTGGAGCTTGGCGATAACACAAAGATAGTCAATATCTCCTCCGCCTTTGGCTCAGTTTCAAGCGAGTAAACTCTCAAGATCCTGCCATATTACTTTCATTCCCCATGATAGGATGGAAGCCCGACTCATCTCCATATATCATCTTGTTATGCCCTCAATGTCATTTCTCATAGCCAAATCATCTTTGCTCATCCTTTCGTTGCCCCGTTTAATGAGGCAAGCTGGCATTAACAAGACAAAAGAGAACTCTTTTGGTACATGCATGGCCTACCGTATGGCGAAGACGGCTCTCAACCAAGGCACTGTCACCATGGCTCGTGAGTGGGAAAAGGAAGGACGAAACCTGACGATGGTGAATGTCGAGCCTGGATTCATCTTGACCCGGCTCACAGGGTGGGATGGGGTTGACGATATGACAACCTGTATTGCTGGCTTAATGAGGGTATTCAAGGACATTACGCCCCAGGACAACGGAACCCTCATCAAGTGGGACGGGAACAGAATTCCATACTAAATCAAGGAAATGTTACGCCTTTCGAGTTCATCTAGCCCTGGACACCACTTCTCGCAGCACGATCAATGGTTACTGTGGCCAATAGTGTTAGTATGAATCACGGCCCTTCGGCTTAAACTACCTACTTTGCAGTCTTCTCGGTTCAATACATATCTCTATCCCAGTTTGAATATTCGATTTGTGAGTCCATTTTTGGTGTGCGTCCACGACTTATCATCCACGTAGACTCTTGGCATCGACACAGACGAAACTGAAACCGCACCACAAACCAACAGTCTGCCAATACCAAACACCTCTAATCGGGCCAGAGGAATGCATGACATCTCAAAGCCCCGCATTTTCGACCAATGAGCTTCCAGAAGGCGGCGGTGAGGTGTCAGTGCCGAAGGCTTTCTCCCATTTGCGCTTTTTAGGCAGTTTGAGGGTTGATGTGCTAATCCACACTTTTCGAGGACCACATTGGATCAGATTCACACAGATCTACTTGATCTCTAAGACTCCCACTGACAATCAGTTCCTTACTGTCAAATTTTGTCACAAGATGGTGCCGACAAGCTTTCAATACCGACCCCTTCCCCCCCCTCCAGCCAAGCTCATCCGGCTCTTGTCTATCCACCCGAGCGAAGACAATACAGCCCCGATCTGCCTATCGTTTACGAATCAACCAGCCTGTATCGACATTCAAGATGAAGCTATCACACCCTACGAAGCTCTGTCCTATGTATGGGGCTCCGAAGCCGACCCGGCTCCAATCGCCATGATCACGATCGACGCTGACGGCTCAACAAAACACAACACAATGCTCGTCACCCAAAACCTTGCCACCGCGCTCAGACACCTCCGTTTGCCCTCGAGCCCGCGCACAATCTGGATCGACGCCATCTGCATCAACCAAAATGACTGGACCGAAAAAGGCCACCAAGTCAGTTTCATGGGCGACGTCTACGAAAAAGCAGCCCACGTCGTCATCTGGCTCGGCCCTGAAGGAGACGATAGCAACCACGCACTGAATATCCTCCGAGACATCGGGTCCCAAGTCACCGTTGACTGGAACATGCAATCCATGACACCCACCCCCAACGCCCGCGACCCCTCACTCGCCGACATTGACACCCCCTTTCCTGACGACGGGCATTACACCCCCCGCGACGCCAACGCCGTCGAAGCATTACTCAACCGGTCTTGGTTTGAACGACTCTGGGTCTTACAAGAGCAAGCACTAGCAAACAACGCAACATTCCAAGCTGGCCATTCCACCATCTCCCGCCTCGACCTCCGCAATGCGGTCTACTGCACCAACGTCAAGAACTCTGAAGGGTCTAGCCCGATGGCGAAGCTGTGCCGGACTGATAGGGCTTGGCTGGTGGTTGCGATGTGCAGGCCTAGATTTCCTATCAACCTGACAGAAATGCGGACGTACTGCGAGGAGATGAAGTGCAAGGATCCAAGAGATAGGGTTTATGGGCTGTTGAGGCTGCTGAGTGGGTTTGAGAGGGAGGGGGGTGCTGCGGAGGTTGTGAGGCCGGATTATACTGCTTCTGTTGCCGAGGTGTATGGGGATGTGGTGTTGAAGTATATCCAGGCGACTAGGAAGGGGGATATTTTGGCGCATGCGGGGGTTAAAGACGAGGAAGGGGGGTCAAAGTGGTGGCCGAGCTGGATTCCGGATTGGTCTTATGAGATGGAGAGGAATATGTATGGACTGCCGTGCTCTGGGGGAGAGACTTTTCTTGCGGTTGTCACGGATTCGTCTCTGGAGGGGTCATTTCTCTCTATGGTTGGTGTCCGGTGCGCGGAAATCACGGTTACGGCCCTGCCAGACGACACTACCACTCCTCTTGCCACGCTGGCCAGCTTTCGAAAGCTCTTCAGGGATGTTTTCGCCAAGGTGACGGCTGTGCAACAGCCAATTCTCCTAGAAAGCATGAGCCGGGCAGTCAGCGCAGGCCGCTTTCGAGAGACGTTTATCCCACCGGAAAACTACTACCTGCCTGTGTCTGACGTGACGGACATGCTGCGCAAAGTCCTGACCACATCTGAGGATTTTCGTGAGGAGAACAATGAGGACCCAAACTTGGTACTCCTAGGAAAACACATGACGACCTGGGTTCAAGGACGCCAGTACTTCATGACATCTGATGGCAGATTTGGGCTTGGAGCCAAGGCAACACAGCCAGGAGACATCGTATGTCTTTTCCTCGGGACAGACACCCCTCTAATCTTGCGTGCAACAGAAAAAGACAGGCATCGTGAGTTCTATCAACTTGTTGGAGACGCCTTCATGCATGGTGTCATGGCTGGCGAGCCATTCTTAGGACCACTCGAAAGTTATCAGCGGCAGGTGTATGCATTCAACGAGAGCAATCGAGGCAGCCTGTCCATCTTGGATGAACGGACTGGAGAGGTCGTTATCAAGGATCCAAGGATCGAAAGATTAGGGCTAGGCCTTGAAGCCGTTGATACTTTCACAAGTTCGGGTGGCGAGTTGAGATATGAAATAAGTATGCAGCAACTGAAAGAGAAGGGAGTGGCAGTACAAGATTTCTGTTTAGTTTGAGTGCATTACGGGAACGCAATTACAGGAAGGAGTTTCCTTAGATTCAGTACCCATCAATTCTTGAATTGGCTGTCGACCCTTGGGCATATTATTTGAGAGCGGCCCGCAGGCTCGTTTCCAGAGCTTGCGAAGCCGCACAAACAGCCCTTTCATTTTTATGGACGGAGTACGGCCAGGGTGATGGGTACGTTGGCTTATTTGGTGGCAAAGAAAAGGAAAGGCGTACGAAGATGGTTGTGTGTTTTTGGCTTCGCTTTGTGGCATTTGATGTTAGGGCAGTCCCACCCACAATTTAAACTTCAAACGCTCCTTCGTCTGCAGATACAACCGTCCACCAAGCCACGGGCGCCACATAAAGGTTAGATAACGTCAAAATCTCCATCGAGGCCCCCGACCCGACGACAGGGCGGATCTAGAACTCATGCTCAACACATCATAGCGCTCACCTTTATGCTTACTGTTATACGGTAGTTGCGGTTAAGCGCCGGCCGGCCAGTTAAATCCCGGTGGTTGTATCTAGGCGCGGCTTTGTTCATTGGCTGTGTCACCCGAGTTATGCATGTTCAGTGTTGAGTTTCGACTACTCAAACCTGGAGCGACTCCGAGTCTATTCTACGTAGCTGTCAGAGGCCAACAGTAAGCAGCAGAGGACATTTGGGGAACGGTCAAAATGGCGTCAGGGAGGAAAACTGCAGATTTCTTTTGAATTAATAGCAATATTTGGGTGCAAATACTTGCTGAAATGCAGTTGCCGATGTTATGCTGTAGTACCCAATAAAATAGAAGGCCACTGCCATACATGATGAGCATCGCTACCCTAATCACCCTCTCTGACCAAACCCTGGTAGCTTCTTGCAAGCGTTCATCCTGACATGTGGGCTCTGATCCTAATCAAGACGCTGCAGAACCAAGGAGAGAAGTTCAAGTGAACGTCATACAGGGGAGAAACCGCCAATAAAGCCACTGCCGCTTTCCTTTCCCTTTTGGCCCCACACACCCTCTTGTTTCATCCTCCCTGTTCCTGTGGCTTGCTCCTAGCGGCATGCTTCCTTCTTTTTTCCTTTCCCCAGTCGACGCCATGCAGCCAAGGGCGGGATGATGTTGCGCCAAGCGCCAAGCGCCAGTGAAGGAGGGCAGCGACTGACAGCAACGGGCATCAGCGGAAGTGCTTAATCTGCCTAATATCAAACAAGACGTCTTGGCGTGAGGTTTTCCCCAAGCTTACTGACATGTCGTCTGGCTGCTTGCCGGCAAGTGCTTCCTATTGCCCGAAGCTGGTCCGTCTTGGCTTCGACAACTTGCAGCTTCTGTGTTCGGTTCGCGTTGCTTGTTTCCTGAGTGTCCCATCTTGGCTCGGCTTCCTGGGCCCGTGGTAGTACCTGCTGTCTGTATGCCTGCGCATGCTCACGAGGCACGCTCAAAGCGGTTTAGACGGGGGTGGCTTTCCCAGGTAATAGTGAGGGTGCTGTTGGGGGGCAACTGTTGTCCGTGGCGCGAGTGCACCATGGCCGGGTGCTTCTGGGAGGGTTTCTTGACTTCAATATGGTCCGCAACTGGCGTCTCGATGATCATGTTCTTTTCGTGGAGAAGCGTATAGTCGCAGCGTTTCCTGTCGTCCTTGGGGTATGGGGTGGGGGTGCGATAGCGCACTGGCTGGTGGGAGCAGTGGTGAGAGCGCCATTTGGACGGTGGGGTGAGCCAATTCGGCTGTCTCTCGAAAATCTTCTGGCCCATCTCAGAGATTCCTGGGCCAGTGCCGTGGCCGTGGCTGTTGCTCCTGGAGTTGGAGTTGCATCTGGATATGGCGGAGCCCATGGTGAAGTTTGGTGTTGTATGAGAAATACGGATTGCAAAAAAAACAGTTGTGGAGAACTGTCTGGCGGGGATTTTGTAGAAGAGGGTGTTCAGGGATTCGTGAGACAGTCCAGGTTGGTGGTTCGGGTGCAGTGAAAATGCCGCAGGCCTGGTTGGTTCAAGACTCTGGGAATAAGGGTGACACTACAGTCGAGGGCTGATGGAGGGTGGTGTGCAGGCAGCAGGAGACAAGATGAGTGATGGATGGATGATAGGTGAAGGAATGGGTCATGGGTTGAGGGATGAGGGATATTTGAACGAAGATTGAAATGGCAGTGAGATTCTGGACAGTTGAGATAGGGCAGGGACAGGGCTTGAGGAAGTCTTATATGCAATCGTCAAGTGGCAGTTCAGTACGTACCTCCCCCACATTGAGTCTAGTCCTTGGCGTCCATTTACCGATGGATAAAAAAGTGGTCGCAATGTCGATCAGATTGGGCGTGTAATTCCCGAAACAAGCTGCTGCTTCTGCTGATGCTCATGCTTCTACTGTGCTTCTCTGGTGGCGTCTATGATCCATTCGCAGCTGACAAAGACGTCAGACGCAGCACATGGCGCGTGCCAAAGGCCTGGAGAGGAGGACACGCTGAACAGAGAACAGAGCTAGGACCTAGGTAGTGTACTGGCAGTGTTGCATGAGGCGGTCACCGCATGTGCAGTCCGTTGCACGACGGAACCTTCCGTTCAGCAGATTCCCGGCCATGAACCCAAGCTTTTTCCTGGACCAGACTTTGCTGCTCCACGGTCAACGAAGTCAGACAAGAGGATGGCTTGCCGTGACAACACCAGTCTTGGCGTATATGCCAAGGCCTTGCCAAGCTGTTCATCCTCGATGAAGATCTCCCTTGGCATCTGATGGCGGCCCGATTCGGTTAAGCGCCACGCGTTACCCCCCAAGACCCGTTTGTGGCTTGCTGCTTAACAGCCACCCACCAAGGCCTTGAACAATCCTATGGCCTATCCACTGCCAACATCAATATCCCACCGCTTCAAGATTTCTTCATTCAACGTACGCAACCAGCCCGGGCGGAGCATCATCGATTTTCCACAACATGCTGCATCACGACCAGTCCGCGCGTTATGGCAGCTTGGCACCTGTCTCCTGTCCGCATGTCCCAGCCCCGAACATGCAATCTCTCAATTTGCGACACCGAATTTCGCTGCTGCCGGGCATGGGCTGCTATCATTTTGCGCAACACGGAGGCCTTGGCGAGGCTCACAACCACAGACACATCAGTAGCCTAGACTCTCACAGTCTCACTCAAATCCTCAGACACCATCCGCTGCCAAGCCCGTCGTCCCGTCGTGCGAAGGCCACCCACTTCCACATCAGATTCCACCGATGCCGCCATAGGCACGTATGACCCGATCCGACGTGCCCATCGGTACCCGTCATGCCCGAGCCTTGCCTTGCCTTGCCGTCCGACGGTCGCGCGCCCGTCTGCGTCTGCATCGGCCGGCCTTATTCTTCTGCCTTCCCGCCGTCCACGGCGCTGGCCCTGCAGGAACCGTCTCCGATGGCGCACCTTGGTCCCTCCAACTACTGCAACGTCTCTTGCACACCGTCATTCCCACGTCGACACATCAGCAGAACTGGTCAGATGTTACATACAATGGTGATGTTGGTGCCAAGCCTTATCTACCGGCATTTGAACCTGCCAAGCGGTTACAACTGTTGATCAAGACGCTTGGCATTCCGCGACGCCTGTGTCCTTCGTGGGATGTCTCATGAGGAGGTACGCCTTCTGCTCGTTTTGGGTCTGTTGGAAAGATAAGGCGGTATCACTGGGTGGCCAGCCCCTTTGTGCCTCATCCCGGTGTGAGCGCAGCCATCCCTTTTGGCCTTCGACAACTCATCATCCACTGGGCGCATCGCCGCTGCCAAGAGGCATCACGATCCTTCAAGCTGCTCGAACTGGATGCTATATCTCTTGGCATGATGACAACCCTGACCGATCACCGCAGTCATCTGTCCTGTTGGCGGTCTAGTCAGAGCGAATGACAATTTACGAGGCAATAGTGCACTTGGCCGGTGGCTTCATAATGTCAATCACTTTCGACACCGAGAGATGAACAAATCCTGCATTACGACCACCGCAACCGCGTCACGATGGCCAAGGAGATTATGCTCCGTCAATGGAAATTGCAGCCTCTGTGGGGCTCCATTGGGAGTACAGCAGCATCTAAGCAAGGGGGTTGACGTCCACCAGATGCTAGTGGTGACCCGGACTCCTGCTGACAGCCACAACGGCCGAACTACGGTGGTAGTGGACTTGACTGCCCATGCCCCTGTCTCTTCATGTCCAGAGAGTGGGAACTAAACGGTCGCTAGAGAATTCATAGGCGTATTTCGCCTACAGGACCCCTGGCACAGGCGTGGTAGGCTGTCCCACCAGATTCGTTGGCGCGAGTGCGCCCTAATATCTATTTTTTGTTCTTCTTGAAGGGTCTATGGTGCTCACAATGCTCACCATTGTCCCTGCGTAACCACCACCCCATCCAGGGTTTCAGGGTCCTGGTGTTCTACGCCAAGAGTCATATGGAATGCTTGCCTCATCGAGCCCCCTCCCATCGCCTCAGCAATGGTATTAGGAAGCCGGTTTGAGTTTGACATGATCGCATTGGGAGCTGAATGTCCAGATCGAGTGGTTTTAGCACATCTTGTCCTACGTCAAGTCGAGACATGACGCCTCGGAAACACCTCAGGCCGGGCAGCTCGTCAGATCGGGAGAATTTCGCCCCTCTGGCATGAGGCGTGTACCGTACCACGGCCTTGAGAAGGGTCTTGTGACGTCAGGTAGGTCGGACGCCTTCAGTTCGAACACTGTGCCCTTTCATATTGCTCTCTGGGGATTTGTACCACGATGGAGCCCTGGATGACGGGGGCTTTTCCGACCGGGTGTTGAACTCTCTCCCGGGCATTTCTTCTGTCTGCACTCTCACAATTTTTGACCAGCGGTCCTTCACGTCGATTCTGGTGATTGTCTGTATAGCGTTGATCCTAGTAGACTTGTCCAACGAAGGTCGACCATGTTTACTTGGCCGCATTGTCACAAATGCAGCATCAGTGTATAAAACTTGAGCTGACGGGTCGGAGTTTCTATTGACTACTTGGTATGGATGTTGGTTCCCGTCTTTGCTGATCTATCTTCATGACGGTTATCAGTACTTCAGGCTATTCATATCAACCGGATTCCTCGGCTATTGTGGTGTGGTGTCTAGCGGTGAAACACAGACACGCAAAAATAACTGCTCTTACAGGGTAAGAATGATCAAGCAGGAATACCATCGTATCTGTAAGACTGTATCTTGAGCGCTAACATACAGAATGGCAGAACCAAGACTTCCAGACGTCTACGGCCCCGGGACCTTTACCGACCGAGAACTGGTTCCGATACTGACGGATGCGCACCGAATACTCCGGGTCTTGGCAACCCAAACCCCTGGCTTCACAGACAATGAGGTCGTCCTGTCAAAAGTTAGGTTTGAAGGCGAGGCCGAGCCTGTGATCCCAGGCCCTGTCAAGTCTACGCCTGTTGCAGCAGCACTCCATGCCATGACCGGTATCTTGGCCGATGAGATTCTAACGCTCCGAGGGTTGCCTAGTCCTACCAGGAAGGTGGTCATCAACACGACACATACAACCCTGTGGCTTGGAGGTGTGGCGGCAGTTTACCTCGACCACGAGTCGATTATATCCTTGATGAGAGATAAGAAGAGGTTCGGTGAGCTGGTTCCGGATTGGCAGCAAAGAGGTTTTGATCCTAAGTTGAACCCCCTGCTCAAGCTGAGAGCAACGGGTATCTATCCCACCAAGATACCTGGGCAGTGGTATAACCTCCATGGATCCCTCAACCCAGAACCTATGCTTCGTAACCTCGGCATTGACCCCTTCCCTGAAGCATCGATCACAACCCTCGACGAGGCAGCGGCTTACCTCCGCAAGAAAACAACAAAGATGTCACCCACCGAAGTGGAGTGCCTTAACCTCTCGGCCGGTCACTGCGGGACAAAGTGCCATACTCCCGCCTCCTGGTCCGCCACCTCGATGGGAAAGTCCCTGGCTAAGCACCCGCTAATCGATGTCATCCCCCCGCGCTCCCACTCCGTCCCCTCACCACCTACCCCCTTCCCGGCTCTCAACACGACCAACACCCTTCCCCTGTCAGGGGTAAAAGTCCTCGAGCTAGCCCGCATCATCGCCGCCCCGGTAGCCTCCTCCATCCTTGCGTCGTTAGGGGCAACGGTCATCAAAATCAACGCCCCCCATCTGCCGGATATGTCTGTTCTTCAGCTCAGTCTGACAGCCGGCAAGATCACCACCTGCCTTGATCTTCGAGATCCCACCGACAGGGATAAGCTTCAGGAGTCGTTAGCCGAAGCGGATGTTTTTATTCAGGGGTTCCGTCCCAGTGCGTTAGATAAATACGGTCTTTCCCAACACGATATCCTGTCCATGGCTGTCAAACGGAACAAGGGAGTGGTGTACGTGACGGAGAATTGCTTCGGTCCTGATGGGCTGTATGCTAGTAGGCCCGGGTGGCAGCAGGTGGCTGATTGTGCTTCTGGTGTGGCGTACGTCATGGGGAGGGGTTACGAGTTGGCTGATGGGGAGCCTGTCTTGCCTAGTTTGCCGGTTAGTGATATGACTTGTGGGCTTGTCTGTGCTGTAGGGGCGATGATGGGGTTGTTGAATCGGGCGAAAGAGGGGGGGAGCTGGATTGTGAGGGGGAGTTTGGTTAGAGTTGATACGTTTTTTTTGGATAAGGAGGTGGGTTTGTATCCTCGGCATGTGGTGGAGAGATGCAAGGAGAGGTTTAATTGGGGAGTGATGAGGGGGGAGAATCATGTGTTGGAATTGTTGAAGATGACGTGGGAGGGGTGGGAAGGGGATAGGGTGATGAGAGGGTATTTGAGGGAGGAGGGGGAGTGGTGGGAACGATGGAGGGAGAGTGCGTTTGGGGGGAGGGGGTTGGGTATTTTGAGGCCTGTGGTGCGGTTTGAAGGGGAGGGAATCAGGGAGGAAGTGCAGCCCAGGTGGGCGAGGGGTCCGGTGCCGTTTGGGTTTTACGAGAAGGGGGATGCCATGTTTTAACTAACATATCCAAAGCTAGTGCTAGAATTATATATCTTTGGAGCTAGGTGGTCTGGAGAACTTAAGTATAAAGTTAAAGAGACTTTGGCTTAAGCAAAAACTAAATGCTAGTGTCACGGCAGGCCGGACCACTGCACCATACCCACTATGATTGCTATCAAAAGCTACAAGTGAGCCAAGCTTCCTGGCTTGGCTCGCTCCAGTGGTATATATATGGTGACGCCGCCACAGCCGTCACAGCTAGGACCTTTCGATTCAAAGAGGGGGTTTGGTTTTAAAATAGACTGTGAAGCTTAAATTACTAGCTCAAAAGTCAGTATTATGTTAGGATAAGCACCTTCAGGTGTTCAGACTAATGGCCTGATTAAGATGCGTAAACCTAGTGCTAGAATCGCGTATTTGTAGCGCTGCGTAGTGTGTAAAGCTAAAGCACGAAGTCAAAGAGATTCTTGAGCGTTGTGTTACAACCTGCACCGGGAGTGGATACAGACTGCAAAGCAGTACGCCAGAGGTGAATATGACAGGATGATCGAAGGTTGTGACAAGCGTCTCAGACATGGGGTTCACTGTCAACAACAGGTCGTTCTAACAAAGAGCTACTGAGAGTAGATTGTAGACAAATGAACTTGATTGCTTGCATGAGGAATCAGATTCCTCGACATGGGGAGCGCCGGGCACTGCCCCCTATTTATGTGAAGCTATCTACATATGTTTCTGAAGTATCTTTGTACCTTGCTCAGCGTGCTCAGTGGTCTTGGCCACTGATCAGACTGAGCACCTCCTGATTGGTCGTATGGGGGCTTATGGGTCTTTCCATCCCTGGCCCAATGATTGGCCGAGGTGTCCCAGCACCTCGGGTACCACCCAGTGGTTCCTGTACGGGGGTATTACGCTTGGGCGTAACACTAAAGTAAACAATAAGCAGAGATTTCTGGATTTAAAGCTAGGATTAAGTTTTATCAGTAACTGTAAAACCTAAGATTATTATATATAAAGTGAGTATAAAGCTCGGATTTCTAGATTTAATGCTAGGATCGAGTCTTAGAACAGACTCCTGGAGCTATGTGACGAACCCCTATCCAGAACCTCTGAAAGGGATACTGGTTGAAGGCACTTCTGAACAATCCTGGTTCGGTACAGCTAAACAGTGTACAACAATGGCTTGTCTCAATCACAATAGTCTGAATACCAACGATTGTGACTTGTATTGCATACTGCGGAACTGTCTATCTACACCAGCCAGTTCCTCCGTATATATAGACCTTGGGACCGTGAAGTGCTAACCCTGCTGTTACAACCTGCACCAGAAATGGATACAGACTGCAAGGCAGTACGCCAGAGGTGAATATGACAGGATAATCGAAGGTTGTGGCAAGCGTCTCAGACACGGGTTCACTGTCAACAACAGGTTGTTCTAACAAAGAGCTACTGAAAGTAGATTGTAGACAAATGAACTTGAATTGCTTGCATGAGGAATCAGATTCCTCGATACGGGGAGCGCCCGGCGCTCCCCCCTATTTATGTCAAGCTGTCTACATATATTTCTGAAGTATCTTTGTACCTTGCTCAGTGTGCTCAGTGGTCTTGGCCACTGATCAGACTGAGCAACCTTTCATGATCAATGTGCTCAGTGTGCTCAGTGGTCTTGGCCACTGATCAGACTGAGCACCTCCTGATTGGTCGTATGGGGGCTTATGGGTCTTTCCATCCCTGGCCCAATGATTGGCTGAGGTGCCCAGCACCTCGGGTACCACCCAGTGGTTCCTGTACAGGAGTATTACGCTTGGGACGTAACACGTTTCCTCTCCTCCCTGGTCTTCGCCTCGAAGACCTTTGACGCTAGGAAATTGTCGTTGTGACTGTAAGTTTTCCCTTTCATCCTTTTCTAAAATGTCTGCTAACAGGGTGCAGAAGAATTATCAAAAAACTCAAAGAAAGAAGTCGCAACCGCGATCTTCTACCGAACGTCGTTATTCCCTTGTTGATTACACTAATACTTTCGGTTTCGCCATGCCCGTCGATTGTTCTCGTTGTAAGCGGCTGCGGCTTACAAACTGTAAGGCTGCCGACCGTAGCTTGTCTTGTCAGAATTGTCTGCAAGCGGGGGGCGAATTCTTGCAATATTTATGGTGAGCCCTCGTCGGTGCTTCGTGGTCTTCTTGAAGAGAAACGGCGCTTAGACCAGGAGAAGGAAGAGACGCTTTCGAAGCTCCTTCGTCTGGAGGCTCAGTCTCGCGCACTGCAGTTGAAGGCGGGTGAGGCATTTTCTCGAGAATACACTCTGTTGCGGGAAGAGGAAGCAGGGGAGCAGGCGGAGGTTGCTAATCCTGCTGTTACTCGGGAATCGGAGTTCCCAGTCGCAGAGGTCGATCGTTCCCTGTTGTCCTTTGGGGACGCTGGTAACCTTGATTTCTCGGGTGTCGACTGGTCGTCGTTGGATCCAAATCTTTTATCCCAGGTCGGTCTGGGTTCTGTCGGTGAAACTGCTGGAGCTTCTCCGGGCAGTCCAGGAAGTCGACAGGTTCCCACGAATTAGATTCTGGTCCGTAATCTAACCATTTGACGAGATATTGGAGTTCGTTGTTGCTGATCCGTGAATCCAGAATATCTTCGACGTCAAATTCTTCTTCGTCGTCGACCACCTCGAGTCGCGTCTCGAGTTTTGCTTTCTTTGGTGCTGGTTCAAGAAGGGAAATGTGGAATACTTTGGTTCGTACTCGCATGGAATCGGGAAGGGATAATTCGTAGTTAGATGTCGAGATCTTTTTCTTGATCTTGAATGGCCCGATCTTCTTGAAATCCAGTTTCTTGCTTGGTCGTTTCGTGTGAAGATTGCGTGTGAGAAGAAACACTTTATCTCCCTCCTCGAGGGGAGGTCCCTCGACCCTATGTTTGTCGTAGTGGGTGCGCATTCGTTCCCTGACAACTTCGAGTGTTTCTTTCAACATGTTGTGCATCTCCTGCAATCGTCCTGCGTGGATCGCTGCACGTGGTACCTCTGCTGTTGGTCCCTGTCGTAACTCGGGTTGGAATCCGTAGTTGGCAAAGAATGGTGAGACGTTCGTTGTCTCTGTGTTGCTCGAGTTGTATGCTAACTGAGCGGTTGGTAACAGGTCAACCCAGTTGTCCTGTTCGAAGTTGATGTAGCACCGAAGGTATTGTTCAATGACTTGGTTGAGTCGTTCGGTCTGTCCATCTGTCTGGGGGTGGAACGCTGTCGAGAGTTTTGACTTGACGTCTAGTCGTTTCATCAGGGCTTGCCAAAACTTAGAGGTGAAGAGTTTGTCTCTGTCCGAAGTGATGTCATCTGGCAGTCCATGTTGGCTCACGATGTTCCGTTCGAATAGGTAGGCGAGCTGTTCTGCCGTAGTGGTTTCTCTGAAAGGAATGAAGTATGCCCACTTGGTGAGTCTGTCAACCACTACCCAGATGGCGTCGTACTTGGTGTTGGTTCCATCTGGTACCGTTGAGCTGGGGAGTTTGGTGATGAAGTCCATGGAGATGGATCCCCACGCTCGTTCTGCTGTGGGAAGGGGTTCGAGAAGTCCGTAGGGTTTGTGTCTTGCTGCTTTGCTCTTGATACATATCTCACATTCTCTTACCGCTTCTTCCACGATCCTTTTCATTCCTGGAAATGCGTAGTGCTGTTGTACGCGTTCGAGCGTTTTTCTGATACCTGGGTGTCCTCCGAGTTTGTCGCTGTGGAGTTTCGTGACACACGCTCGTCTCTTGTCTGCTGGTACGTAGGCCTTGTCGTTGTACCATACTGGGTCGTTGTCGTCGGGCCCGGCCCGTAGACCTAGTTCCTGTATCTCATCCTCATCGACGTCTTGTCGTTTGGCTTGGAACTCGTAATCTTCCCACTCGGTGTGATAAGTCCTTGCGCAGTCTTCCCAAATCTGGATGGCGTGTTCCAGTGTTCCGTCTTTTTCTTTAAAGAGGGGGGCTGCGTCGATCTTTTCGTTACCCTTGTGGTCTGGTCTTCTGCTGAGCGCGTCTGCTCTAGCGTTCTCTTTTCCTTTGACATAGTGGATGCGGAAGTTGAAGGGGCAAGGAATTCTGCCCATCGTACTTGTCTTGGACTTAGTTCCTTCGTGACGAAGTACTTCAAATTCCGGTGGTCTGTGAATACATCCACTGGTTCCTCAGTCCCACTGAGATATGGTCTCCATTCGTCAAATGCCTCGATGATGGCCATGAGTTCCTTGTCGTGGATTGGGTAGTTGAGTGCTGGTCCAGAAATCTTTTTGAGACAAATCCTACCGGGTGTCGGCCGTCGTTAAAGTATTGATAGAGCTCTGCTCCAATAGCAAAGTCTGACGCATCGGTCTCGACATAGAATGGTCTGCTGAAGTCTGGCATTCGTAGTACGGGTTCGCTGCTGATAGCGTCCTTGAGTTGGTCGAAGGCGTCTTGTTGTTGTTGTTTCCACTTAAATGGTGTTCCTTCGCCGGTCAACTCGTGCAACGGTTTTGCAATTTTCCCAAATCCTTTGATGAATGATCTGTAGAAGTTGATGAATCCAATGAACATCCTAACTTCCTTCTGGTTTGTTGGTGTCGGCCAGTCCCGGACTGCCGTGATCTTAGCTGGTTCCATGCGGATCTCTCCTGGTGTAATTTCGAATCCCAAAAGACTGTCTTCTGCACGTGGAATTCGCTTTTTCGTGGGTTCACCGAGAGTCCTGCATCCTGCAGTGTTTGTAAGATCTGTCGTACGTGCTGTCTGTGTTCTTTGAGGGTCTTCGAATAGATCAAGATGTCGTCTAGGTATACAAAGGCGAATCGATCCAGATATGGGCGCAGGGTGTGGTCAATCATGCTTTGGAATGTCGCAGGGGCGTTAGTGAGTCCAAATGGCATGACTTGGTACTCAAAGTGTCCGTAGCGAGTCCTGAAAGCTGTTTTCCATTCATCCCCTTCCTTAATCCGGATGTGGCCAAAGGCCATCGGAAGATCCAGTCGACTGAACCATTGGGCGCCTGCCAGTCGGTCCTTCATCTCCTGATAAGCGGCAGCGGATACCTATTCTTGATCGTTTCCTCGTTGAGTTGTCGATAATCGACCACAAGCCTTAAATCTGTCGTTCCTTTCTTAGGCACGAATAAAATGGGGTAAGCTGCTTCGCTTTGTGATTCTCTGATAAAACCCCTTTGGTAGGTTCTCCTTGATGTACTCTTGTAAGGCTTTGTCCTGTCGTGGACCTAGGTGATATGCTTTGTGGTATCGTAACTTTGCTCCTTCCTTCAATCGGATCTCGTGGTCGAAAGAGGTTCTCTTGGGGAGCTCGTCCTTCATCTTGTGTCTGAAGACTGTAAAACTGTGGTATTCTTTCGGAATGTTGCTGAGGTCCTCCTTTTCCTTGGGAGGCTTGTGCCTCGAGTCGTCACTCGGGTCTTCCTCTAGCTTCTCTGGTCTGACATACATCACCCAACCTTCTGGTTCTCTGGTGTGCGAGGGTCCTTCCTTGGTACTTCCTCTGTCAGTTGACATCGGCTCGTCGTGGCTCGTATGTCTCGTATGCTCGCAGGGGCTCTCTTGTCCCTCTGGGCACCTGGGAGCTCTATCCAGTTCAGCTCTGTTCACCCGTCTGGTGTCAAGCCTGGAGTTGAGATGGCCATTCTCCCAGTCTATGTCCGGGTTGTACTTCTTCAACCACGGATGTCCCAAGATCATGTCACACTTGGGTCCGGTTGGCAGGATATCGAAGTCCACTTCCTGCGGGTCGTCGTCCACCGTGATCAAGAGTGTCGTTTCCCGTGAACTGATTCCTCCATCATAACTGGCCGTTTGCCCTTCGTAGGTCCTCATTCTGTATGGTGTTTTCTTCATGACCCACGGCATCCTCGTCTTGTTCACGAACGAGGGGTTGACGATGTTGATCGAACTCCCTGAGTCGATCACTGCAACTGCTCGATACTCCTTTCCTTTGGAGTTTGTCCATCGAACTACTACTGTCAGGGCACTTTGGTTTCCTAACACTGTGGCTCCGGCAACTGTCTCGTAGTGCCACCATGGAGGTCTTTTCTTGGATCCGGCTCGCGGCCTCCTGATGCGAGTTGTGATCCGTCGTCGTGGAATTAGTTTGTTCCACTGGGGCCTGGGGAGGCCCGTTGGCCGTTCCCCGTACGTGGGACTCTGGTAAAATCGGATGGTCCCGAACATTGTCTTTCCCACGCTTTCTGTCGTAAGTGGTAGTCGCTTGCCAACTTCACGGCGTCTGACTCCAGTCCTGATTCTCTAGTGGTGTAATAGAACATCTCGTGTCGCTCGAGGTACTGTTGTTCTAGTCGTCTGCGGAAATCGGGTCCCAAATACTCGTTGGCGAGTTCTTCCAATGTTCCGTATTCTCCATAGGCATCATATGGGAGGTCTCTTCCTGGGTACCCCTTTGACCGAGTGACTTTCTTGTTGGCCTTCTTCCTGACCCTTGCTTGGCTCTTCTGTCGGTGCCAGTCTCTTGCCTTTGCGCGGCGGTGACGGGCGCACCAAACGTGTTCACAGTCCTCGAGATCCAAAGCATCCTTGTCCCAACATCCTGTGGGGACCATGTTTTCCACAACAAGTGTGTATTTTCCTTCCGTTGTTGTGGTATAATTCCAATCCTCCTCCGATCCTGCCTTGTGTACTTGCAAGATGGGGTCGTTATCTCGTCTGGAAGGGAATACCTCGTGGTAAACCTTGAATCGATAATGGACTCTGCAGTAGTCGTAAATGCAGTCAAACCATGCAACTGAGTCGTGTAGTTCGTGGCAGGGTATAGCAAGAGGTACGTCGTCTGGGTGAGGTTCTGCCTTGGTGTGCTCGGTGGGGGTGTCTTCCCCGTAGACCACTGGTCGTCCTGGTCTCTCGAAACGCTCGTTCCAGTCCTTGGCTGTCACCCACCAGTCTGCATTGTTGCTCATGTCCCAAAGGGTGATGGGTTCATCCTCTGGTTCTGGTTCTGACTCTGTATAGTCGTCGTCGGTGGAGACTCCGGTTTCTGCGGTTCTCTCACATCTTCTTACCCACTCGGCTCCATCCAACGGACAATCGCTTCTTGCTAATGAGTTTTCGTTTTTGATCGTTGGTCGTGGAAGTTCTCTCAAAACTGGGCTTTTGAGCGGGGTTAGGGCGTGATCCATCATGTCGGCGAGTTGTTCTTGAGTCGTTCCCGTGGGCATGTGCGACATGAGGTTTCCCATCGCGGCGTCCATCATCGGCCGGTGGAGGGGGTCGTCGTCTTCGCGATGTATCATCCTGACGACGCGGTCGGTGTCCGCGAACTGAACTGATTTGGCTTCAGGTACCGGTTTGAATTTCTTCGGTGAACGACATTCTCGTGCAAAGTGTCCCATCTTGTCACAATTGAAGCATTTGACCTTGGACTTATCCTTGGGTTTGTCGCCGTACTTTCGTTGTTGGCCTCTACCGTGCTGTGCTGCTCCGATGTCCATGGGTCCTGAGTGTGTTCCCCATGAAGTGCTCTTGTGTTCGTACTTCTTTTTGATGTTGGCCTTGGGAACCTGAGGGTTGCGATAGACTCCTTTGTCTTCCATGGATCGCTCATAGAGTCGGTTGTCGATGACAATGGCTTTGTTGATGTATTCGTCGAGGGTAAGTGCGTGTCGGTCTTCCTTGATGAGTTCGTCCTTGACCTTGGGCTTCAAGCCTCTGTAAAATTTGTTCTTCAGAGCGGCATCGGCCCAGTTGACCCTGAATGCGTCTCGGCGAAAGAGTGTCGCGTACGTCGAGGCTGAGGCAGTCTGCACAAGTCGTTCGAGACGATCCTCGGCTGCCTTTTCCTCATCGGGTTCGCCGTACATCTTCTTGATTTCTTCCTCGAACTTGACCAATCCCATACCGAAGAGTTTCTGTGTGAGGGGTTCGCGTTCATCCTCCGCGTACTCGAAGTAGTTCCTGAGGATCCCATCAAACCACTGCTTGGGGTCTCCTCCAAGGAAACTGGCGGCATATAGGAGTTGTGACTCGGGGTCGGTGATGCCGTACAGACGTAGGTTGGTCCTGACATGTGACAACCAGGGCGGGAGCTCCTGTTTACTTCCGGTGAAGACGGGAGGCTTGCCGACCTTGGCGGCTATCTTGGGGGTATTGTCGCGCGTCGTACTTCGGACGGTGGTTTGCAGGCGCTTGACCTCATCCTTGAGATCCTGGAGATCATTTTTGCTCTTGATGGCCGTCTCCATGCTGAGAAGTTTCTTGGCGAGGGCGTCGAGTTTGTTTGCGACATCATTGAAGTCATAATCTTCTTCGTCGGAAGCGGCGTTGTCATTCTCAGCGGGAGGGGTTGTCTTTTCGACGGCGGGGGCATCTCCAAGAGAGACGTCATCGTCTCCAGTGAGACGGTCATGTCCAACGGAGGGATTGGGGGCAGCGGAAGCCATGGCGATTGGTGTTCGTTATGTCTGAGCACAACGTTCGATCTTGGTCATGCAAGCAACGTGTTACAACCTGCACCAGAAATGGATACAGACTGCAAGGCAGTACGCCAGAGGTGAATATGACAGGATAATCGAAGGTTGTGGCAAGCGTCTCAGACACGGGTTCACTGTCAACAACAGGTTGTTCTAACAAAGAGCTACTGAAAGTAGATTGTAGACAAATGAACTTGAATTGCTTGCATGAGGAATCAGATTCCTCGATACGGGGAGCGCCCGGCGCTCCCCCCTATTTATGTCAAGCTGTCTACATATATTTCTGAAGTATCTTTGTACCTTGCTCAGTGTGCTCAGTGGTCTTGGCCACTGATCAGACTGAGCAACCTTTCATGATCAATGTGCTCAGTGTGCTCAGTGGTCTTGGCCACTGATCAGACTGAGCACCTCCTGATTGGTCGTATGGGGGCTTATGGGTCTTTCCATCCCTGGCCCAATGATTGGCTGAGGTGCCCAGCACCTCGGGTACCACCCAGTGGTTCCTGTACAGGAGTATTACGCTTGGGACGTAACACCTGCTATGGCCCCGATCACTCCTAGCACATTGCATCCTGCAAAGTGCTCGTCGTGCTATGCCTTCGATCATCCCGAGCATCTTGCATCCTGCAGAGTGCTCGTGGGTCTTGACGCCATAGCACTTCTGGCCGGCCCCTATTGGCTGTCTCCTGACTTTCCTAATGATTGGCTGGGGACGTCCTGCGCCCCACATACTGCGCGACCTGCCGTTGGGTTAACTGTGACACGGAATGATCACCATGATCGGGGAGAATCACAAGTCTATATATACGGAGGAACTAGATAGCTCGTAGATAGCTCCGCAATATGCAATTCACGCTTGTATTCACGGTATCTTGTGTTTACATTGAGACATCTTGTTGTGCACTGTTTAGCTGCACCGAACCAGAATTATTTAGAAGCGCCTTCGACTAGTATCCTTTTCAGAAGTTCTGGATAGGGGTTCGTCACAATAAGACAACAGTTATATTATACCAATTGATTTAATTGTGAGCTAAAGAAGAAAAGAGAGGAAATTCTAACTGTGCCTGCAAATCAAGGCTTTTGAACGGGGTAAATCTTTGACTATTTGCTCTCGCTCCCTGAGTCTCACATACCCCACGTGGCTCCCAGTATCCACCAGTCCGTCGGTGTCAGATTTCGAAGTATTATTTCATATCCCTAAAAGGTTTTATAAAATTAATAATGTCAGGGAGTTATAATTCCTTTACCGTGTTACTGGAAAGCTACTAAATATCTATATTTCATTAATATATTACACCAAATTATATACCGAAACATAGCTTTTTTAAGAGGCCGAATAGTATCTATAAGCGCCGTAAGTATAAGCCCGATATCTTCGACCGATAATTTACTAATAAAGTTACTATCTCGGATAAAGGTCTATAGCTTCGGAATTAAAGCTTTCCCTAAGTCCGAGAGCTTAAGCGTGAAAATCGGCTTCGATATATCGTCGAGAGGAGTATCGGGAGGACCGCCGGGAGGAGCGTCGGGTAGAGTAGGACGATCGTTAGGAGGAGCAAGAAAAGTGTCGGGAGGAGCATCGGGGTGGCCGCCGGGGAGGGGAGGAGTAAGCTGAGCGTCAGAAGGAGCAGGACGAGTGTCGAGAGGTAGAGTGGGAGGGGCATTGGGTCGAGGAGTATCGGGACGAGCGACGGGGGGAGCGTCGGGAAGACCATCACGACCGCTAGAACGTTAAGCAGGTGTGGATGGGAGTGGTGTTCGAGCGACAATGTTGATAGGAGGCGATTTGGTATTAGGCAGCGTACTGCTAGTGGGAAAAGACTCGGCACTCGAAGAGGCATTCCTGGTGGTTAGATGGGGGGTCGGCGGGATTGTAGGCAGGAGTATCGCCGCTGGGGGGTGTATTGGCACTAGACAGTGCATCCTCAATCCTCTGGCTGAGTTCTTCCAAGAGCCCTTCAAACTGAGAACAAGCGTCGAGTAAAGAGCGCGCCACACTCTCCGTGCTAGACACCGCAAGTTGCGGCCGTCCTATGGCTCGTCGTGTTGTGTGGAGACGCCGTCGACCATCTTGGTGAGTTTGCAAGGTATTGACCCAAGAGGTAATCATGGATTTAAGTTTCTTGATCTCCTCTTTGAGGCGCTGTAAGTCAGCCTATATTTGATCCACTTGGCAAGCCCTAGCGGATAAAGGAAACAAGAGCGTTGGAGAACGGCTGATCAACAGCGAGGTCGTCAGCGTTGTTGTTGCGGCTCTGCGGTAAGTCATTGCTGGCCAATAGGGCCAGCGAACTGGACCCACTACGGACGCAGCCTGCTGCGTCCGTAGTGGGTTCATATCTTGGCGCTAACGAGTGCAATCACCAACATGGATACTTCACTCCATACGTCAACAAGTGGAAGCACTACGGGGCAACGTTGACATACGACAAGTCTTGCCGGCCAGTTGTCTTGGAGATTCTCAGGACATCTTGCCGTGAGAACTCCCAGTTGTTTTCCTTCCTGGAGATCCTGGGCCAGGCGAACCACGCTTCCTGTGCCGGGCCGCTCACGGAGTTCAAGTATCGAAGCCCAAGGAGAAGGCGTTGTGGGCACGTTGCCTCGACGGACGCCAAAAATGTACCGAAAATTCGAGTGGCTACGGTAAACGAACGAAAAGGAGGGTAATCGACGGGAAGCGAGTGACTGGGTAAAAGAAACCAAAACCCTTGCCCACCAAACAACCGCACTTCAGTGTGTTCTCAGGCCGCCGACACCACCGTCCCCCCCCCCGGCGCCTCAAACTACCACTCGAGCCCACTGACCACCCCTTCTGTTCACGCCGTCGACCCATCCGCAAACCCCACCATCACCTCCCCGTACCTGCTGCCGCAATTCTTTCTAGAAGTATTCTTGATCCCGGAGACACTAGAGACACTGGTACTGCGGCTTGCTGGAGAAGTTCTAGTGTCACAGGCTTCCCCAGACGCTTTAAATTCGCGAGCCTACACTTGCCACCCTCTCTCGTCACCGTAGCAATCTCCACACCTCTTCGCAGTCATCACCCGTGGTGCACCTGACGCCCATGCAGTCGCCGCCGTGAAGACAGCCCAGGTCGCAAGAACGGCGGCACCGGGCAAGGCTATTACATCTGTTCAAGCGGTGCTGGCGGCCTTTCAAGTCACCACCACGTTAGCCCGTCAACACAATATTAAACGTTCATTCCTTTATAAGAAAGTAGTCCGCAATCTGGTGCCCTAGCCCCTGTTCCAAACCCTCTCCCCAGCGTACCCATTCACAAATAACAATTTCGATTCTCGATAGCGCCTACGCCCTAAAAATCGGTTTAGAAATTTCCTCTTCCCAGTAATAGACGTCTTCAGGTGGCTCTCGTTGACCACCGTTCCCTCGTGCTCGGCGACGGACTAAGCGACGAAGACAGGGTTTCTTATCTACATCTGACCTAAAGCTGGTCGGTGATAGGGGGATGGGGCCTCCTTCCAATACTTCGTAGTTCAAGGCAAGGTTCACCCTACTAAATACCGCTTCGTCGAATACGTGCAATCGGTTTATGGTGAGAAACAGAATACCATCGTATTGTTCCAGCTCGCGCAAGAACACAGAGATCAGGGCGTTAATCTGAGGATTATCCGAACGTTGACTCAAGAACACATCCGCTTTATCGAGGAGCAGTAGTACTCTCCAGCGGCTTGCGATCTTGAAGACTTTTCTCAGGATTGGTTCCACCTTGGTGGGCTTTACCCCTATCTGCCCAGCAGGGACCTATCTGGGTCAGCGAGAAATCGGAATATACGGAGATACTTACAATATAGAATGGAATTCGAGAGGACTCTGCCAACACCTCTGCGGTCAGTGTCTTCGCAACACCTGGAGGTCCACTATTGTTACTTATTAGAAATAGCTCTTCCAAGAGGGTTAAGACTACAAACTGAAGTAGGAAGTTGATTCCGCGGCCTTCCCCTTGTACGAAATCCTTAAAGCCGTCCTCAGGCGCCCGTTTCTGGTATGTCTCCGCCAGAGCCCGAATCGGCAGCTTTTGCGCCTCGGGGATCTTCACGTTATCAAAGTAAGCTTCGCTCCACTCAACACTGCTAATGTTAGTGACGGCGAGATCAACTGCGACATATTAGCAGATTTCCATCACCTTGGGAAGGGGAACGAACGGAATATCTTGGTCCTTAAGTAAAAATCTAAGACAGTTGGAGCGCAGATGAGAGACTCATCTCCGTCAGCTGGATCTGGATCAAGGTTTTCAAGCTTGATCATGGCACCCTGCCTCAAAACGAGTACTTAGGTCGCACTTTTTAAACTCGCGGACAGGGATAGTTGGGTTTGTTCTCCTGGAAACAGATGGCATCCACCATGATCCTACCCTAAATATACCAACGGACGATTTCACCTTCATCATCAATGTAGAATACCGTGCCGTCATACTGCCGATGATGAATACCCATCAAGGAGACGTACTCGCGGCCGCATTCAATAAGCTGTCTCCTGGTTGTGTCTGGTTCGGGGTGGTACTCGAGAGGATATACCGAGAGAAGCTCGATCCGCTTAGCCCCCCGGAAGATGTCAGTTTCGATACACACGGTGGTTTCCCCAAGTATCCTTCCATCACTGTTCAGGAAACGGGTACTAACGTGGAGATATCTCGAACCGGCTCGTCTCTTCATCTCCTCGCAGTGATTGTAAATGACGCATCTCGGTGCACCAGTGCCACGGCAGGTAGCATAAGCCTCTGTGTTCGGTCGGAAAAGGGCCCACAGCAGGTCATACGTAATCTACTTTCTCGAGAAGCTCGTCAAGGTGCTGCTGGATCGGGCCGTAGGTGGTCTTGACGTATTCCAGCAAGACCCTATGGGCTTCAGTGGCCTGGGGATTGTCTGCGAGATGTTTGTAGCGCGACTCCAGCTCCTCACGGATATGGAAGAGAATGTGACGTTCAACCTGTCTGAGTTAGAACCAAAGTTCCAAAGTATGAATGTAAGCCATACCGAAGGGGTAGCATCAGCCAGGGAGACACAGCGCATATCTCTGAAATCACGCAGGATATCTCGTAGGAATGGGGACTTGATGTCGATAAAAGAGGTTATTTCCAGGGTGTTCCTCTCTGGAATGCTGGTTAGTAGCTATAGAAAAGCATGGGAGAAACTTACCGACTCTGTCCCGGACAACAATGACGTATTAGTCGAGTTCGCTAGATTCCAAGTCTAATGATTAGGTAATCTTATACTTACCCGCTTTATCGTCTCAACTACCACGCGGTAAGCCTTCAGTTTGTAGTTATTACGTTGGTACTTACACTTCATCCACAGGCTTGTATCCTAGTTTCGATCCGCGTTCAGGTCGGGGCTGTCCGTTGCTTGGAGCTTTCTTCTTCGAGGCGCTTGATGCCATCTTTGGAGTGATGAGTGCCTCAACCGCTGTCACAAGCCGATTCGCCAGGTCAGATGCCTCATCCCGATCAAGGCTACCGGGAGCAGGCGTGGAACCTGCACGGAGGGCGTGTTGGGGAGCCATTTTCTCTTGGGCCATGGTGAGAGGGGGCCGCTGTCCGGTAGGAACTGAGATTCAAGGAGTACTTGCCCGTTAGAGCCGAAGGTTGAGCGACTTGCACTCTTCGGTGAGATATTCTAACTCTTATATCCACTTGCTCGCCGCATGGCTAACCGTTCGGCACACTGCAACTTGGCAAGCTCCCCTCGAGACACCAATTCATTCAGCTGGTCCAAGAAAAACATATTGAAATCTGGCTCAAAATGGGCAAAGTGGGTTTGAGCTACTGGAGCGGCTTTTCCCCGATAATTTCTCTCAAAAAGCACGCAGGAGCATGCAGCTTCGTTCCAGGCTGACCTCGGTCGTAAGACTTCCTACCCAATGAATCCTAAGGCGGACGGATGCTTGTACCCTGCCCAAGAGTTCTTGATGTCTGGAGGTGGTGGAATGCTTTGCAGCTAGGTGAGATGCCGGACTAGATGGGCGTGGGCGTCTCGGTGCTACCCCGGGCCGCGCTCTCTAGAATACGAGACGTTGTTCCGGCATGTTCGGGACATATTATCTGTTCCACCGTGTTCGTGCCAGCTGTCCTCGGAGCAATTTTTCCGTTGCGGCTCGCTTGATCTGTATGGACAGAGCTTTGTCCTTAATCTGGCGGACGTAAAAGCGCTATTATTGGCTCTAGTGAATTCCATCCTTTGAGGGGTCAGTGATACTAAGCCGCTAAATCCTACAGTAAAATAGGATGTGTAAGGCGAAACTCTTACGCTTTCCTTGTTCGGTATTAGCTACAATATGCCAGGGTTCGTTTTGTTAGCGTAAAGGAGGTGTTTTGGCTGGTGTGCCTGTTTTCACTAACAAAACGAATCCCACTAGACTGTAGAGGAAGGCCCTGGCGGATAGGAATCATAGGAGGTTCTTAGTACACAGGCAAATCCCCTACTTAGCATCTGTCATTCGCACTGACGTGGGGGAATACATGTAACCATATTGGCAGCACATTTCGGGTTGAGTAGTCAGCGGCTATTGTGTCCTAGGCGACGTTCCGCCAGGGACGGCAGCGCTATAGGTTATCGTGAGATCCTATATACGTTCCGTGACCCGGAGATTTCTATAAGCGGATAATAACATTAGGTATTACCGATAGGGGCTAGAACTTCTTGCGTATATCTTTAGTATTGTTTGACCAACTTGAGGATCACTTATGCCCTTTGTGGCCTTACAGGCATTCCATATTTTTGGGCGAAGTGGCCAGGTTCTCAAAATGTTTTCCGAGAAATTCTTAGAACTCTGTGGGCACCAGAATCCGGTTATTGGCTTATTCTCTTTCTTTTCATCTCTTCTTCGTGCATAACGGAGCGCCAGGGTGGCAGACGGGGCTGCCAGGCGGTGCCATGACGGTGTTGATAGGTAGATAGTGCTGGCTGTCCAATGCTAGGCCGTGGAAGAAAACATTTCGCCTGCTCTAACTTCTTGTTGTCTATCCTTGTGCCGGTGGAGGAGACTCTGAATAGCTTCATCACACATCCACTGTGCAGTGCAGGTGGTGCATGGCTTGCCATTGTGCTGCAGGTATTAGCAAAAATGGTGCAAACGTGGAAGATTCAGGACGGCTGGCAATAGATACCCCTTCTCATCAAGTATGACAGGATATAAGGTATGCTGGAAAGGATGGTTGGCACTAGCGAAGTCTTCTAAAATACACGTATAACATGGCATTTTGGCAAGCCCATCACACCTTGCACGCTGATGCTATCCACCGCTGACTATGTACATGATAAAGTGCACGTATAAATTTGTGCTTCGAGGAATTTCAGAAGTCACTTGAGGTTATCAATTTATTATCTTATATGTGGGGGATACATTACTAACGATTTCTAAGGTACACTGCCTTCAAAATCACTAACGTTAAGCGGAAAGAAATGTAGATAATGTGGCCTCACAGTTCAACTGTTGACCCAATAGGCCCAAATCTGATGTTGGACCACACAACCTTTCTGTATCATGTCAGCTTCTTTCTTCACCATCCACAAAGGAGACTTACGCTTGACCATTGCTTGCTCGAGCAATCGAGGGTTCATTATCCTCCCATGGACAGGGTCCACGCTCGACACCAGGATCCCGGTCATCATAAGGGGGTATCTTGGATGAGTCAAGCCAGGTGTTCCACGTATACCACTTCCACCAGATTATTAGCGGCAAAACATCTCACAGCACCAGAATATACACTCACATCAGCCGCATCAATCGATGTGACCAACACCATGGGCCGGCTCAACACCTGCCTTTGGTGTGTCGGCCAGCCATTATGCACCGCCCAGATGTCTTGCTCCATAAAGACGTTGGCCTGTACATCACACATTTCCTTACTTAAGCCGCTTTGCTTTGGGAGCCCATCCCACGTTGGAGCTGGGACATCAATCCTTTTCCCATCTTGGATAAAGAACTGATACTGACGGTCTTCTTCCCAACGAGTCACAACGCTGAAGCCTTGTCAGCAACACAGAGCGCGGGTCTTAAGCATAACACTCACTTGAACTTCCTTGTGGTATCAACCAGCTTCCCCTTCCCATAAAACTCCTTCGCCCCCATCCTATACGGGTTGTACTCGCACCCTTTCCTGGCACACTTTGGTGGAACGCCCCTCTCGTCAGGATCATAATACGTGGGGTCGCACCAGGGTCCGGGGCATGGTTCATAATCATCATTCTCACAAATATGCGAAGACATCGAGTATGAATGAGCGTTCGAGTTCCTGCATCGTCATCAGCCGTATCCACTCTCAAGACAACACAACAGCTCACCAAACCGCAAATTCGGGACAACAAGCCCCATCACTTTGCCACTGGTACCCCCGCGCCCCCTGTTTATTCGTCGCGGCCCTCCCCCCAACAAATCTCTGCCTATCCTGACACCAGCCGTCACAATACCCAGTCCCATACTCCGCCCCAGCCTCATTCCACGGCTCATGCCTCTCCACCCCCCCATCAGCATCCATAGCCACAAACCCCAACGCAGCATTGACCCCACACCCAACAGTCGACAAATCCACCTCAAAACTAAGCTCATTCCCCAACAGCACAAAAGTCTGGTATCTATCCTTCTTCTCCAGCAAGAAAAGCCTTGAACCATAATTGGTAGCGAATTCGATCCTCGTCACCAGCTTCTGCATCAGGGTGGCGTTGGTGGTAGTGATGCCATAGCTCGAACGATAGTCCCCAGCTCCTTCGAGAAGGCACTTTGAGGTGCAATTGTTAGTTGATGCCGGACTTTCATCACCTAGGTCGCAAACGGCGGGGTTCCACCACTGGGTGCCGTCTGGGTTTTGCTCCACGCAGTTGCGATACTTGACGTCGTGGACCCAGCGCCAGTTGGCGTCGAGGACGAGGGAGGAGTTGATTGTTGTGCAGTTGGTGGGGGAGGTGCATTGTGCCCATTGGAAGGGAGGGTGGGTCTCGGGGCTGAGGTTGCCTTTCTTTTGGGCGAGGGATGAAGGGAGGAGGAGGGGGAGGAGGAAGATGGAGAGGAGAGGCATTGTGGTTGTGGAAGGGGAGGGTTATCATGGGGTGAGCGTACTAACGGTCAGAAAAGGAAGTGATGGGGTATGGTTTTATATCGACAGTTTTTCTCCTGGAAACAGCGAAGACTCAGCCACGATGGAAATGATGGTTTTCGGGACGGGAAGCCGATTTGCGGGGAATTTATATTGCTGATGCATCTCGAATCCTCCACTGTGACGCACACCGTCAGCAGCACTTTATATCGCTTCATGTTAGGGCTGTAGAACCTGGTGATTTACTTTATTGATTCGATTTACGAGCTTTGGGCCAAGAACGGTTGGCTCGAAAAGTGGGATCTAAAGCAGATATCGGAGCAGCGGTCCCCGTGGCATCTGACTGTTCGAGGTACGCTAGCAGTTGAGTGCAAGATTAATGATGTGAGGTCTAACTTTCAATTTGGCTTGATGACCCTCAATGAAATCATGCACCTGTCTATAAAATGGACGAAAATAGACGGTTATGACTTACATGCATTTAACATAGGTAGTTAAGTGTAAGTGAACAGGAAGCAGTATGAGCATTTGCCCCTTAACAATTTCAGCTTTAGATAGAGATAGTCTAGGCTTTAAATAGAGGTAGTGTAAAGTTTAAATAGAGATAGTCTAAGCTTTAAATAGATATAGACTAAGCTCTAGATTGATATATTCTAAGCTTCATATAGACATAGTATAAGCTTTATGTGTCAGTCAGATGAATCGAAGAAGCCTGGACTATACTCTACACACGCTTTGATGAGAATTAGGCGGTAGACTATATTTATTGGTTATAACATGCATCTATTTACCTTAGGTATTAGTGAGTAGCAAGTAGTCAGAGCCTTCTATCCTCGGTACTCTCAGCTTTGAGTAGAGATTGTCTAAGCTTTAGGTATTCTAATGGATAGAGAAGGCTTGGACTATATTCTATATTAGCTTGGATTAGAATGAGGCAGAAGGTCACATGTTTGCAAGTCTGAGCCAAAACATGACGCTAGTATCATGCTTGTCACCTATTTCCGTAGTCATCGGAGACAACTACTGTCAAGGTCATTGTATAGGCGACAATGAAGAATGAAGTCTATTGTTCCCTCTTCTATCCACGAACATAATCCTACGGATCTTTTACGTTTTAGGCAACACCGCAGGAATCCGTTAAACGAACGAAGTCTCAACCATACACTTCTAGAAATTTGTAAAACACTATTCGTGATTGTCTGTCCAGAGATGAAATGAACGTCTATGCCCTTTCTACCCGGCCACTCCCGCATTACCAACCCCCGCTGTCTGCGTCTTCCGATTACATGAAAACCACGCAGCCTCCAGAGACAACCTCGGCTTCATCATCCTCCGCACCCCTGACTTCGCCACCACCCTCTAGAGAGGTTTCAGCTTTGCAGACTACAATATTCTTCCCAGCACGTCAGCAATCTACGAAACCGGAACAGATAACGTTGATCGGCTCGTTCTCGAGGTTGACACCAGAAACAAGTGGAAAAGAACCTGGCAGCTCCACGGTCAGGATTGAACCGGTGAAATCCGGCAATATCGCAAGGCGGAGCAGGAACTGTTCCAAATCCACAGCTTTGACATGCTCACCACGGCACGTGTCCGGGATGTGGTGGCTTATGTGCAGCCAGACTTCACGGGGAAGATCTATGGGTACACTGCCAAGTCGCGGTCGGATATGTCGACCAACCGCGACTTCTGCTTGAGAGATTACGTTGCCGGGCCGTTTAGACGGTGGTGGAGCTGGAAGATAAGAGGGAACTTACACACTGGGGAAGATCCAGCATTAGGTAGGTACCTAGATATGTAGGTAGGTGTGAATCACAACTGTGTCTCCGAGAAAGGCCACTCAATGAGATGTAAAAGTTTTACGATCAGGACCCCGAACAAAGTCCCCGTGAATGTCGTGTTGAATAATCATCTGTATTATTTTCTGCATATTTCATATATCTTATATCTCAACCTTCCAAAGGGAGATAGATGATCCTGTCCCAGTTTTCCCATACCCAAACATTATGTTCCAATCCCGAATCATTACCGGCCTAACCAAGGCTCATTCTACATCATCCATTACGTCCCTCATCGTTCATCTATTTAGGGAGCGCCTTTCTCTTGATGGTGTTCATCCTCTCCAACAGTCCGATATCCCACCATCCCTCCCAGACCGTCTTTCTCTTCTTGGGAGCACTAGGAATAGGGGGTGGGCTGAAAATTACCGTCTCCAGCGCCGGACTGGGACTCGTTTGCTCCTTGAAGCGAGAGCTCCTGCCTGGCGGCTAAGGGACCACGATGGGAGGTGGGACGGGCACACCGCCGGACCTGCGGTTGCGCCGAGCAGCCATAAAGCCTCTAATAGGCGACAAAGGAGAACAGGGAAGGCGAGTTGGGACCCGTTTGTGTTCTTCAGGAATTTTGTCGTTACTGGGAGACGTGACTGTTGCTTGTGTGTTCGGGATTGTCAAGGTAAGCACTGGGACCCGAGACGCCAGGGGGGAGAGGCCCTGATATTGTCCCTCCTTCTCATCAGTGGGAGACCCTGGGATCGTCGGCATTGTCTTGGCTGGCGCTCGCATGTGTAGCCTGGGCGGTGGGCGCAGCCCTTTGGTCGGGGGACTGCCGCCACTGAAAACGCTGTTGATGGAAGATGCGTCCGATTCACAGCTGTATCTCGGCTGAGTGATTGACAAACCGAGGGCGTTATTATTTCCAACAGAAAGAAAAGCCGCAGGGGGAGCACGGCTGTTTCCGCGGTCGCGGATGGGCACCAGCGGAGGAGGGGGGAAGCTTGGGTAGTAGGAATTGGTGGAAGCCATTGACTTTGTGCCAAGAGACACGTCCGACTCCCATGCTTTCCCAACACCACGCACTCCTCCGTAGGTGCCCGCGCACCCCTAACCCTCAATATCCTTGTTCTTGGTCTCGCGACGGATGCGTTGCCAGAGGCCGAGGCAGGCCAGTGTGGAAAAGGCGAAGAGCAGGCAGATGGTGATGCACAATCCCCACACAGCCTTGATTTGGTAGCAGGTCGTCTGGTCAAGCAAAACGAAGCTGATGTAGGAAACGGTCTTGGTGATGATCGACTTGATTGGGGAAGGTGCGGACGAAAACAGGCCGGAAGACCATTCTGAGGATGGGAGAGCAGCGCAGTTGAGCATGGAAAGTGGCTTTCCAATCAAGGAAGCTACGACGATGGAGGCAACGAGGAGGAGGCTGTCGAGACCAGCAGTGGTCAGCATCGAGAGCATGTTGTCGTAGTACAAGATGTATGTGATGATCACATAGATTATGGCTGTGACAGCCTGTTTAAGGTCAGTATATAATGCAGTGGTCGAGAAATGGGACAACATACCACTATCAGAGCACCGACAAGCTCTGATGGGGGACTGTGCTCGGCTGTGGCAATCTCGTTGATGAAGTTGGCACAAAGACCAATGACAGAAATGAGGCACGCAAACTGTGATGCCCTCATGACAGTAAATGTGACGCCCAAGGCGCCGAGCTGCGGTGCTTGGAACAGCATCTTGTTAGGCCCGGCGTTGTTGAACTCGGTAACCAGCTCAAGCGAAGGTCTCTCCTTGGTGGCGGTTCTGAGAGGAAACTTGGATTTTGGAAACGGCGCCGTCGGGGGAGGCGGGAAGGAAGTAGTCACGGGAATGTTGGGCAACTGGTAATAAGACCGTGGGACAGGGTTTCGTTACTTCACGGCTGGATGCGTGAAGTTTTGGGGAAGATATCGGGACAGATCAACTGCCAAGAAATGTCGAATAGATGTGGATGTGCTGGTGGTGACTGGCGGTGATCGAGCAGTCAAGGAAAACCGAAGACCAAAGAAATACCCAAGTTGAAAACCTGTAGATAATCACAAAGGAAAGATAGGAAAATAGAGACCCTAAGAAAAAGGAAAAAAGGGAAACAAAACCCAAGGAAAAGACGTGTGTGTTGTGCTTGTGTTGCTGAACAGAAGCTCCAAGCAGCGAGCCCCGTCGAGGCAGCTCGACATCTTATGTGTCTCCGTTCTGTTCGCCAGCCATCTTGATCCGACGTTGATCCATGGCAACGGATGGTTCATTTCGGCTTGAAACAAGCGCGTCTATTGGCGCCTAAGCTCCAATTGCACAACATGGGAAAAGAAACAAGGCGATCGAGTGAGGCTCTTGGAATTCGATTGCTATTTTTTGACCCAAGACATTGGCGGCATTCTGTAGGCGCTGAGCCCAGCCAATCGGAAGGCCGATGTCGCACGACTGGCGGGGACTTGCATGCCCCACCAGGCCGGGCGGCTGCTGAAGTTCAGCGGCCAACCAAAAATCTCCGATTGTGTTGTCTCTCGAACCGACATCAAAACAACATTCGACGCTTCCTCCATTGGCTCACAGTTGACCTTGCTGCGACTGTCCTTCGCGATGCTAGAATTACACGGATCACTGTGACCTGCCATGGTACTACAGTTCACTCAGATGCACGGTCTGGACTGTGCTGAGTTTCGGGTCGGTAAACCCTAACCCTTACGAACAACTCTCTCCCTAACAACACGTCTTGTGTACAGGTATATAGGTAGGTCGGTAGTTAGGTAGATGGGATCCAGCAGTTGATTTGGAGCATGGAATCGAACTTGTGATATTGCCTGACAAACCATATTGTCTGACAAACGACATATAAAGACTCCCCCTAAACTTCCTTTGCAAACTCATCGCACTTCATCCTAGCTACAATGGCCACACGTTACTCTTTCTTGTACTCGTCTACTGGAACATAATTATCATGGAACTAGTACAGACGATCAGGATTGCCATCTGGCCCAACCTTAAACTCCACCTTCCAGAAGCTCGGCCCTTGGTCCGTACCAACCCGTCGTCCACGCCGTGATAACTCGTTGCGTGGCTGGAGCCAAGTGAATACGTCATCCTCATAGTGAGTGAGTCAAAATTTCTCGGTCTTGAGGCCCTGAAGGGCCCAGTAGAGATGGGCTTCCTCCACGGTAACAACAGCCTTGACGATATAAACTTACCCCAGTACGTCCCGGCATAAGCACTCAGATTCCGCGACAATGGCCCGATCATCCGTGTTCGCTCAAGCTCCTCAACGAGATCAGGGTACCA
Organism: Podospora pseudocomata; assembly: GCF_035222375.1. Classification (NCBI taxonomy): domain Eukaryota; kingdom Fungi; phylum Ascomycota; class Sordariomycetes; order Sordariales; family Podosporaceae; genus Podospora; species Podospora pseudocomata. The sequence goes on along the minus strand of NC_085889.1, from coordinate 1,275,447 downwards.
CCGGAGATTTATAGCTGCTGAAATCTTGGCTACCGCGATGTAGTCGTTGCGTTTGTGGGTCGGAACCTCGAGAAACTCCTCCAGAAGCAGCTGCCCAACCCATTCAGAGACGTCGTTGAAGCCAGTGCGTTGGGTTTGATGACGATGGTGCTTTCCGTGTCAGGAACAAGCATGTTGAGAGCCAATGCGCCAGGCATGCTTCCTTGGTGGAAAATAACCAAACGGGACGGTACTCCTTTGCCGACAACGGGCATCCCCTCGGGCATCAAATGGGGATTGATGCCAATCTGACCCATTCTTCCGGGAGGCTGAACGTGGGCCCAGCCAAAGCCATATGACGCCTCATTTCTTGATGGCTGGTCCATGAAGATCTTTGCTGACATCAGATTCGCGACCTGCTTCCGCGGTAGTCCTTCGGTAGATGTCTCTCCGGTGGAAATCTGTTGGTCGAATGCTTTGATGAACGCTTTGCACAGCTTCATCAGGTCGTTAACACAAGACCGCATGCCCGCATGGAGACCGCCGAGCCAGTCGTCTCCCCATCTGACACAGGTGATGGGTGCGGAGGTCTCGTCGCCCAGAGCATTGTAGCACTTTCGACATTGTCGAGGTCAGATGGGGGTGTTTTGAGGTAGGTGCGTGTCATGCCCAACGGGTCAAAGATGCGACTCTGGATGAAGTCGAAGAACGACTTTTTGCTGAGAGACTCGATAACTTTGTCAGCGAGCTCTTACGCTAGATTGTTGTAGGCAAACTGGCCGCGGAATGGCAGAAGTCGTGTCTAACTGTTGAGTTATTTCATCGAGCCTGCGCTGCTGACGAGGATGTTGCTGTCAGTGCCGATGAGCATATTGTCACCCCAAGTCATGGCCGATCGGTGGCAGAGAAGATCGGCGATGGTCATCTGGTTCTGATGGGTTTCGTCTTAGATGTCCGGCGAAGGCAGGGCGTCCTTGACCAGCGTGTTCCATCTCGCTTTCTTTTTATCGACCACGATTCCCAGGTCCGCAGAGGTAACAGCCTTGGTCAGAGAGCAAACGGGAAGAATCGTCTCGTCGTTTGGAAACAATTGTTACTCAACATCGCGGTAGCCGTAGCTGGCGAAGCACACTTGGGTGCCCTGGTGCATGGCACCGAGTGAGAGGCCAGGCGTGTCACGAATGCGCATCAGCTCCACAGTCTTTGGACGCAGAGAATCAAGTCGAGATGGGAGGCTGTCCATGATGTGGGATGGGCTGAACTGTAGTCGGTAATGTCGGTTGGTATGCGAATGATTCCAGAGTGCGAGCGGAAGGGAGAAGGGAATCATAAGAAAGGAACATACCGAAGATACGCGATGCGGCATACACGGCTTGATACGCTCCTCGAGTAACAGTGCGATGGGAAATGTGGTGAAGAGAAGCACAGTGGCCGGTACGCAGAACTCTGGAAACCACAAGTCGCATATGAGTAAGGCGGGGGAAGGGCTGTGCTTGCGTGGCCGTATTAGGGGAATATTTGCCGCTTTTTTCCATGAGATAAGATTGAAGTCTAGGCATCGTCAGGTGAGGTGGGCGATGAGATAGGATGGCGCGAGATTGGAAGCATACCGCCTGGCGAGCCGTTGGAAGGGAACTCACGGGCGGTGGGGGCGGTAATGTCCAATTGCGGCGGTTTCCAGTGATCCATCAACCAAGATAACTCCTCACAGAACCATCATCTGGGCGGCCAGACGACGCGGGGTCGTCCTTTTGCGAGTCAGAGCTATACTCGTCGCTGGCGATGTGTCTGTGCCGGCGTGAGCCACTCCGCGCTGGCTTCCTACACATCCCGTCAGGGCTACTTCCGATGATATCAAGACGCATGTTGCGGTCACGGAGACTGTCATCAGAGTCCTGGTTGAGCAGTTGATGGAGTCGGAGGAGTATCACTGATTGTGGGACGGCCACCGGTGGCAAAAGTGAAGCAGAAATTAGGTGAAAACTGATGACGATGTGAGAAAATCTAGGCAACAGGAAAAGAAACCTGGAAGCCTTAAAGACTGTGTGAAATACCAACAAAAGCTTTAATCAAGAGCAATCCAGAGTGTGGGTCTGACTACCAGGGGAAGTTCTACATATTGTCTTAGCTTCCAATATATGATACTTCAGCCCTCCATAGATATTATTTAAACCTTTTTAAAGACTTTATCTAAGCTTTTTAAAGTCTCTATCCAAGCTTTCTAAAGACTATAACTAAGCTTTCTAAAGACCATATTTCAACTTTCATACAACGTTATTTAAACCTTCCAATAACGTTATTTACCTACCTAAGCTTTCTGTGGAAGCAAACCTAGGTAACCGAAAGATGACAGGTATTGTGGTGAGCCCAGAGCAAAAGAAGTGTGTAGTAACTGACGATGTATTTGGGGTAACCTGGTAGAGCGAGCTGGCAAGCCAACCTACACTCACACCTCACACCAACCAGTGCGAGTGGGTCAGAGCAAAAGTGATGGGAATAGGTCTGCCTGCCCCGTCCCACGGGAGCAACCCACACTACAGGTATAAATTAACTGCCAGATATAAAAGAAAGGTAAGCGATAAAGAGCATGGAAATCCAACCAATATTTAAGATCTATGGTGTCCCAGAATAAAGACCATAAGGCCGGAAGCCGAGTCCTGAGATCTCCCACACATAATATCCTTAAATAAGGGTATCTTGAAATGTTAATTGTATCAGGGGAAAGCCGTAGGCCAAGGTCTTCGCCACTGTTACCAGGGCTAAAGTCAGAAAGGTGAGTCAGGTGAGGTAGGGTCGCATCTTTACACTTTCTAAGAACATCATCTAAGCTCTCTATAGATATAGTCTTAGCAATAAAGGTATTGATCCAAGCTCTATTTGTCCATCATAAGCTAAGCCCAATTACTACCACGGTACAAGACACAGGACGTCTGAATCGATCTTTTGACATTCCTGTGCCAAGCAACCAGTGTGGTGCTCCTCAGGTCCACCTTTAACTAGACCCACACAGACGGGTGAGATGGATCGCTCACAGAACATGCTAAGTTAGATCAGTCACTTTCAACGGGTCAAGCTCTCATCTCTTATAAACACTCCAGAGGTACGTAGCCCATTGGTACCTACCTTTCACTGCAGCAGGGACACAGGCTACCTATCTTGACTTAACAAGTAATCAGAAGCATCCCATCTCAGCAACACCCACAACCCTTCTACCCTATCTCAACAACCATGAACAACCCCGACTTCGCCTCCTCCCCCTCTTCAATCTTCTCCGACCGTGTCCAGGAAAAACTCCGGCCCTGAACCGACATCTGTGCCCTCCCAGGCCGCACCGAATTCCCAGCCAAATTCATCATCCGCCTCCACCGCAACTACGCCCGCCCCGCAGCCACCGGCTTCCTCGGCTTCATCATCATCCGCGCAACAAGCTTCCACCGCCTCATCGAGCAAGGCTTCGTCCTTGAGCACGAGCACATCCTCAAGCACCTCTCCAGAATCTACGGCCCCGGTGATTTTGTCCCTGACAAATGGGACAAGTTCGCCAACGACGTTCACCCCTCCCTGGTGTGTAAACGCGTCTGACCGATTATAAACCAGGCGTACAGATGGGCCGGGGAGATAAGGATGTACTCGGATCAGGAGGACAGACTGGCGACCAGTTCGCTTGATGAGGTGTGGTCTTGGGCGGCGGTGGCGGAGGTGAATGGGTATCATGATAAAGATGAGGGGGATAAGATATATAACTATGTGACGGCTTGGGTGAGGACGCCGTATGATGGGGGTGGGGGGATATCTTGGTTTTTAGTTCAAGGGGTGAAGAGGGAGGATCCGTTGTGAGGATGGTGGAGTTTTAACTTTGGGAATGTGGAATACCTTGGGATTTGAATCGAGGATGGACGTAATTCGTTGGTAGTTAGAGGAGGTTATGGTATCATCATTGTATTTATTCAAGCCGGTAACAACAAGATACCAACCCTAGGCAAATACATGTATCACAGCGCCATTTGGAGCGTGGTATGAATGGCGATCTCGATAATCCAAAGTCAATATTACTCCGTGACTCCATAGGTATCGAAGATAACGAGGTTAGTGAGTTCGGAAAATATTCAAGTTTAATGGCAGCCCTCATGATACAGACATGGAACTGCAGGGTTAGCACTCAGGAGATGCCTTGGATGACTGAGACTGAATCATCAATGAAGTGACATGACGAAGGCAAAAAGTCATTTTAACGATCATTGTGACAAGGGCTGTATTATCAGGGCTTGGAACTCATGGTTGAATTCAGGCTAATGATCTTCAATGGCCTCGAAGAGCGTGATGAGGATGAAGAAGGTCTAGGAATACAGACAGATCTCAGAGACGCGTATTTATCCATCGTCAGGTGGTCCGTGCCCAGTGGCCTCAAGCCGCTGCCAAGTTCCTCAATATCTCAGGTTGGCCAATATCATCTTCTTAATAACCGCGAAGCCTGTGATCGTCTACCTCACTTTGACTACTGGTTCACAGCGTGCAGTTACCCCTTCTTTCAGTGGCATCGACGGTGTTGTTGGCCGTGTTCACGGTGGTTGGTTCGTTGACGTGTGGCAATCATCGACATATCAAAGGTAAGCCGGTAGTTATTTATATCTGAATATCTGGGAAAGCATGCTCAACCTCCGCTCTATTACGGAAACATTAGCCATGTTCAAAGATACTGGTATAACAAGATGCCCACACCCTGTTATTTTGCACTTCGTGTGCACCAACAAGCAATCTCGCCGTATGGAGAGACGCAGCCCAGCAATTAACCCGGAACATTCCTCGGATTCATCACCATCTCGGCGCCAGATATTCACCATGTGCTCGATGAGCAGAGCGGGGGATTTCATATGCTCGAGAGGGAAATCTATCAATCAACAATGCATAACCTGGAACAAGCACCTATGGGACCATCGGACGTCAAGCAAAGACTATGGAGCCTGCCTATCGTTGGAAGCGCATTTGGGATGTGAAGGATGATGAAGGGAAGTCGAAAGCCAAGAGACCAGTCTACGCGGGGGATCTGAAGCATAGCCTTCTGGGATTAGCATTGGAAATCTGTTGAGCATGATGTGTGTTGTCGAGGTTTCGGGGTACCGTGAACCGGACCTCCTGGGCAAGATATGTAGCTTTTATCCAGATTGAAATTCAAGGCCTCCATGGAACAACATCAAGCAACAGCCAGAAGAGAATTACTGTCTTGTTGAGGGTGTAGTGAGTCCCTTCCACCCGTGGTGGGGTTGGACTGTTGGGCACATGACATATTACAACCGCTGAATAGATATTGCTGCGAGCAGCTGAGTGCCGGTAGAGGCGAGAAATATCATGGTGTAATCCAGAGGTGTGAAAAGTCTTGTCGTAATTTATTCATTAATCATGGACATGCCTGACACCGATAACTCTCCTGCTGAAAACAATGATTTAACAGTCAAGACAGATCACTACTGCCTCAGTTCTTGTCACCATTTCCCGCAGGAGACACATGAATCTGCCAGTAACTCCTCCAATCCCACCACTCCCCCTTCTCCTCCCAAGCCTGCTGGTTATCACCCTGACCAGGCTGCCACATCCCCAACCCAGAACCAGCGTCGTACTGAGGAAACTCAGCCCTCTCAGCCAGCAACCCCCTTGCCTTTCCATCACCCAAAAACGCCAAGAAGTCCTCCGCAACATGTACATACTGTCTCAACCCCTGATAAACATCAATTGTTGCCCCAGTCGTGAAGCTCAGAATCCAAGGCTCCAATAACGGCGCGTCCGTCACACTGGGATGCGAGGTGCCCAGAGAAGTCATAAACCAGGTCGGATTCCCCCTCTCATTATTCTCCTCCACGATCTCCTTCACCGTGTCAAAGTGCGCCCTTCCATAAAAGATGCTCGTCTTGCTGCTCCAAGAATTGCTGTGCACCACAAGCATGGGGACGTTGATATCTCTGTTCAACGGACCGCTTTGCTTCCCAGGGTCAAGGATGATAGCGCCCTTGAACGGCCTCATTGGCGTCGGCCCTCCACGTAAAGCTTGCATGGCCCCAGTCGCTCCATAACTATGTCCGGCAACGATCATCTCATCTGTGTTCAACCGCCCGGCCCAGTTAACAAGATCCACCCCCTCGCCTCTGGGGTTCAACTCATACACATCCGCGCCTCGCCCCATATTAATCAACTTCATAACCCTAACCGCCTCTTCAATCTCCGCCTCCCGAAAGCTGAGCTGCGCCTTGTGGAAGTCCTCCACGCTGATCTCCCTCCCATCAGCAGTCTCAACCTCACTCTCATCGAAAATGAGCCTCTTCTCCTTCGGCAGTCCCTTCCGCTTGATCATACTCCCCGGGCAAGACCCATCTCGATGCTCAAGCATAACAACCACGTACCCCCTCGCCGCGAGCTCCCCAGCATAATGAGAGTAATCCGTCCTACTGGATACAGTCCCATGAGAAAAGATGATAACCGGGTGACCTCCCACCTGTGCATTCTCCAGCACCTGCTCCTGTGTCTCTGCCTTGTCCCATGAAGTCGCAAACTGGGAGTATCTTGTCGCGGTGTCGCTTAGCGGGGCGTCAACCGCAGCGGGGATGGTGATGCTCCCGGCCAGCGTCTTGAGTGCAATCTCAAAGATTTTATTGACAAGCCAGTTGCTGATGTGCGCCGCCTTGGCGTAACCCTGAGCACGGAGGTAAAGTGGTCGTGGGATCCAAGGGTGGCGTTTGACGGTTGAGGCTTTGGCGGCGGCGTAGGTGGTGGGGTAGTAAACGGTGAAGAGGACGGTTTGGAGGTCGAAGGCGGGGGTGGAAGTTGCCTTGAATCGTGCTGTGTCAATGGTGCGCACGGGCATAACGGGGGATTCGATATCGATTGCGCCAACGGCGTAGGGGCCAGTGTGTTGGGGGAGTGGATGGGCGAAGATGGGTTGGGAGGTGAGTTTGCAGTAGAGGATGTAGCTTAGGCCGAGGAAGATGGGGAGGAATCGCCATCGGAGGAGGTTGAAGGGGAAGGTCTTAGGGGTGTGCCCCCCGGGAGCTTCTGGGAATGGCTTCATGGTAGCCGGTATAACGATGCTATGTATAGTATGTGGATGAAAACATTGTCTCACTGATGGAGAGGGTCGCTGGTTATTTTATGTTGCTGATCGACAGCTATGATGCAACTGTGCCTGTGCCCCAAATTGCCAAGCCTTGACCCAGCAGCCAGGTTTGTGACATCACCGGTGTTACCCGGCAGCCAATTACACGGGCTGATCAACAACTCGGACCAGATTGTCGGGCTTGTGGGTTTCAGCACATGGCCAAATCAGCGAAATTATTGTCTCTTCATCCCACTTCTTTGACGTATGTATGTAGTATGTTCCAGAGTTGAAAATCCGACAAATCCGCAGTGGGTGTGCACAGACCATCTTCTTTGTCACCATGACAGCCCCTGAACCCCTGAATTGCTTATTGACAGAGTCACATCGCCTTCCTTCTTTAAACAGTTGTGATGATGCAGCAGCTAGCCAATAGCGGCAGCCAGAGCCTGTAAAGACACGATTGACAACTTGTTACAAAGGGCGCAGAAATGTAATGTAAGTGAAAGCAAAAGCAAAGCATGTAAATTCAGCGCTAACTAGGTACCGCTTGTCCAACTCACAACTTTTCCCCCATCCCATTATCCTCCATAGCATCGTGTCCAGCATTATTCGTATCTTCTCTCTAGACCAAAGCCCGCCATCCAGCAACTTAGGCAGCGATCATCTGAGCGCGGCGACCGATGGGGGCGGCCTTGATGGCAGCAGCGGGAATGACATTCTCACGCTTGGTAACCTGGAGACCCTCGTAGCTCTTGATGGCAATTTCAATGGTGTTGCCGAGAGAGTTGGCCTGCTCGGGGACACCGTTGGTGCCAGCGACGACATCGATGAGGGCAAAAGCAGCAGACTGTCTGGTCAGCGTTCAAGTTCAGTCATGCTTAGTGGTAGAAAAGGCTCACATCAACAACAGACTCGAGCTGGCGAAGGACGGCGGCAACGGGCTGTCCAATGATGGGGACGGTCTGGAAGAGGCCAGCCTTTCCGATCAAGATGTTGAGAAGCACCTGGTGGACGCGGACAAACTCGCGGAAGGCGTCGGCGACGGTCTTCCGGTCGGCGTCGAGCTCGAATCTAGGGGTGGCAACAATCTGAGGGACGGCGGCAGTGGTGATAGTGATGATCTCAGTGAAACCTTGGATGATTTGCTGGCGGAGGAATTAATAGCCTTTCACTTGGAGGGTAGGCATGTAAGGGGACAAACAGGGAAAGGGCCAAGGCCAACGACGATGAGAGGGCCGTTGAGGATGGTGATCTGCTGAGCGGGAGCCTGGAGAGCCTGGGACTTGGCTGTCAAGGTTTGGAGCGTATCGGCAATCTGGGTGGAGGTGAGAGCAGCCATGGCGGGGGCAGCAAGGGCAATAGTGCCAGCGATGATGTTGCGGAAAGAGACCATTTTGGCGGTTGTGCAGTGAGCTTATGAAGGCTGGAAAGGTGTTGGGTTAAGTGGTTGAGTGTGGGTGGGCTGTTGGATGAAGAGCTGTGATGAGTGACGGAGAAGATGTCTGGATAAAGCTGGAGGATGAGAGGGCCTCTTATAGACCAATCTCGCGTCCATCTGTCACCAAGTCACCGACTTTCAGCGAGGCTCTGTCGTGGAAAACATGGAAAGCGCAGTTGCCGCGCAGAGCTCTATCCAGTGATCCTCAAGCCAAGCTTCGCGACGATCAGCAACAGGGTGGTCCTGGCATGAGTCACGGACAGGGTTTTCAATGGAGGCACATGGGAGGAATGCCGAGGATCTTGAGCTAGACTCAGACGGGTTACTCTGTTGAGATGACAATGATTCAGATGCCATAGCATCGCGGTGAGCGAGGCCCATTGAGATCGCTGTGGAACCCCTAGATCCTCCTAAGCCGAGTCAGAATCTGTGAACCACTTACAGGCAACCTCATGTCGCCGCGTTTGGCAACGCAAAGCCTTCAATTTTTACAACGTCACAAACCGTGACTGTTCACGAAAGCATACCTCCTGCGGCGATCATGGCTTCTCACCCTCCCAGTCTCTCCTCTGCAGCCATTGCAGTGTCTTGCCTGGCAATCGAATTCACTTCCCATTTCTGCTGAAATTAAGACACAGGCCGGCTCAAATACCGCGCCCGGGCAATCCAAACAGTTGAAACATGGTGCCTTTGGTTGGGGTCCAATTTTCATGCCTGGAGTCATGCTTCCAGGTTACCGGGCAAGAGCATCCATTCCAGCAACTCGCCGACGTTGGTATAAGCTCAGATGATTTTCTGATGAACTGGCATACCCGTAACAGGGCCGACTCGGCAAGAGATCGCAGGGCCGCGAGTGGATAGACAAATCAAGCCCCAATACCCAATAGTGCCAATCCCGCTTCTTCAGAAAAAACGCGATGTGGCATCTGCAGTGGAACGATCCCTTCCCACAGTTGACATCGCAGATCTTGAGGCTAAAATAGCTTGCGAGATGGCGCTAGCCCAAACACAGAGTTCCCGAGTCAGCTGTGCCAGCACCAGGTCGTCATGCCCAGCAGTGATCGGCAGTACCATCCACCGCCAGCAGATCTTTGACAGCCGAGACAGGGTACCCCAGAAATCAAAGGGTTCAATCACCCAGAGCTAAGCTCTATTCAACATGGTGAACTGGTAGGTCAATATCAATAACTCCGATGGTGGCCGGGAAGGGCCGGTGGCCTCCCCGCTTGCCTTCCTTCCGCGAAGCTTGATCCGCGCAGCTATCCCTCTTGTGTGCTAGCACAGCCGTAGAGGTTCATTGCTTCTCCTGCACAAGCTGGGCAAGCGCCGATGGTACCCAAAAGCCCATGGTGAAGAGGATCGGAGGTCGGCATCAAGATCGATCTATTGATCCCTTTCTGTATGCTTGGAAGCCGTATGCCAAGGGAGAATACAACGCCACATGTTTCGGATCGCGATTGCCGGGTGGTTACCGGTATGGACACAGGTGATGGATCTCATGAAGCCACATACTAAATCCGGCATGACCCAGCCAATCGAGTTCAATGTGTTGAGACCACAGTAAGCGTCCACAACTCTGCGTGGCACAGCAAAGGTTCGACCACAACACACAATCATTCTAAGACTCCCCTGGGTTGTACAGCATGACCTCAGGCGTGGAACTTCTAAACCTTTTGTCAATTATAGCGCCACCAAGAGTTGACTGAACAACAATAAGGTGGTAAGAATGCATAAAGAGCTCACACCATCTACATCTACTTTTGGAGGGTTGTCGAGCCAGCCTTCTTTGCCAATATTGATTCCAGGCGTTGCTTTTGGTGAAGTTGCGGTCAAACATGGCCCTGTTGGGAAGCAATCTACCTTGAGCAGGACCCAATTAGGTAACGAGATCAGCGCAATTGGCTGCCTTTGATCTACTGGATGTGATCCAGACGGATGTTGCCATGTCGGATGTTGCGGGACAGTGTCCATGTGATGAATGTCGGTGTCTTCACTTGGCCTTGTCCTGAGAGACATGGGGTTGGAAGGACGAGCTTTTTGGGTAGCGGTGTCGTTGGTGCCAACAGTCCAAGAGAAAATTACCTAGGTATCCGAAGTTGTCTTCGATCTTGATATATGACACCTCATGGGATCGTCTGAGACTTCTGCAGAAAGGGCAGCTTTGCCAACACCATCTTGACGGGGGCTGAGCACAACGAGTTTACATGTTACTAACAGTCACCTGGATTACTTTTGATATTGATGCTTTCTACCCACGGTATTTGTCTATGAGACCCGAGATTAAGAAGTATTCCTGTCTCAGTATCTCCTTCCCAGTCCTTCTCCGATCCACCAGCTCAAACTCTCCCTCACAACACACTCCTCTGCAGTCTCTGCAGTGGGAACACCCCCTTTTTCTCATATCCCCCGGCTTCCCCGCCACAGTAACATACGTCTCCGACTTCCAAGCCAGAGTCAGCAAATCATGCAAGTCTCGCCAAGTGACATTGATCTCCCTGCCACTCCCTCTTCCAAGCAAAAACGGGAAAGGACGAACCCAACATACACCAACAGAACATCCAACTAAGTCAGCATCACCCCAAAGCGAATTTCATACCCTCCGTTGGCTTCCCGAACCCATACTCATACTTCTGGGCCTCAAGAGGAAAGTTGACATAACTCTCCACCCGCTCCCAGATGAAATCAGCACTCCCATAAAACTCCATATGTTCCCCCAATCTCGTGACGCCCCTGCCACTAGACCAATCAACAACCATATTCCCCGCCAAAGGACCAGATTGCACATCCAAATGTGTCATGACAGTCGCTGTCTCGTTTGACGCAATCGTCAATTGGCTATGCCCATGTGACTGCATCCTCGCAAGCCCATCCCCAGACACCCCGCTGAAAACCTTCTCAAAAAGTGCCCTGCTGCTGAACAGTTCAAAGTCTTCAGTTGGTTCAAAATCCCCCATCTTGTCAAAATCCAACCCCGGCCCGGAATTCCCCGCCCCAGACCCATCCCCAAAGGAGTATTCTTCATCCCTAAATTAACTAGCTTATCAGTACGCGTATGTGTCCTGCCAGTCTTGTGCGGGCTCTCCATCTCGGCTCCCATCACCCTATTAAGAAAAGGCAACCACCCAGCCGTGATCTGGATCATCTTTGCTGTGCCCTCCACAACATTATCAGGGCTGTTGTATTGACGTAACTCCTCGATGAACTCGCTCTCGTTGAGGGAGACTCTAACCGGGGAGGCGGGCACCCAATGAGTCATCACTGTGCACGCGAGAACAGCTTGCTTGACTTTATTTTCGGTTTGGTTGAAGTAAGGTGGAAGGCTACCTAACAGAGACAGGGACTGGGTGTGTCTCTTTTTTGGTGATGTTAGGTGCCTGAATCTTGACAGAGACATTGCCTTGCTGAGGGAGGGGTGTCTTGAATTTTGAGCTGCCACCAGCGTTGCTTTGCAGTCTTGATCATCGAAGCATTGGATGGCTTTGGGGTGGTTGTTGAATATGAGTGTTTTGTTCTCGGAGAGTTCGTCGCGTTTGCCCTGACGCAGTACCTGGTAAATTTGGACAAAGGGCTGGAGTAGGTCTGTTGCCTCAGGTGATGTTTGTATCCTGAAATCTTCCGCGTGTGAGATAGCCCCGATGTCGTGAAGGCGGGTTCTTCCTGTGCCGCGATCGATACGGCGTTGATGTAGTTGAGAAAACGGGTGATGGTTCGCAGTGTTGGCATTGAGACTGTCGTGGCAACTGTCGAGTTGTAGGTGTTGTTGAGGTAAAGGTCCGAATCTCAGAGCGTGTTGATCTTGACTTGACCACGAGTCAAATCAACCAGGTTGACGACAGCAATGATGTCTGATAAACCCATGTGCTGCCAGTTTCTCACCCAGCTTCAGAGTTCTTGATGGCCCGCGCTTGGGCACCAATAAGCCATGGCCCAGTTGTCATCTTGGCAATTGTAAAGAAATGGAGTAGTCTCCAGACCACCTATGACAGATGGCCAGGTTCCATCGCCGGGACGATCGGATGATACTGGGCCTTGAACATTACCAAAAGTTTTGGGGAGGAGAACTAGTCCTTAATGGGGACAAGGAGAATGGCGGAGGCAGGACCAGTCAGCATAGCTAGAATCGTCTTAAAAAGTAGCAGCAGAGCCAGAAAACAGCTGGACTTGGTCAACTAGGCTTTTTTTAATGGCGAACTGAAGGTGTATGCGATGTCGCCCACACGGTAACTATCGATGGCGAGACCGCGTGGGATCCCTGATTTGTTGAGTCTTCGTGTAAACGCTGTGTGGGTAATGGCCGCAATTGAGGCGACGACCAACAGTTCGTGGAACTTTGATGCCAGCTGAAGCATGCAGAGAAGAGGTGGGGAGCAGATCCCGAACTGAGATCATAGCCGAACCAGAATGCTGGCTTGAAGTTGAGAAGTACCAGAAAGCTCGTAGGAGTGGCAGGTATTAGATGGACTGCCACTGTGAAAAAGGCCCGCCATGTCAACAGAGAGTGGCACCATGGTCTCCTAACAACCCGGATGCCTTTGTCGTCAAGTAGTTCAGTTCTATAGCCATCATCCGGAACGTCCTTCTCAGAGAACGGAGTCACTTGTGGGTTCGGGCTATTGTTAGCCAGGCGTGCGCCGGCCTGATCTCCTTGTTTTGATGGTAATGTTGACCCGCTTTGGTGGAGGACTTGCTATTGCTGACTGTCTGGTGTTGAGTTCCCTAATTTGAAGCTGTCGTAGGCGAGTGGTCTGAAGCCCTGCTCGTTGTGGTCCAACGGGGACTAAACCTGTTCGTAATGTTGCGCCATTCTGATTCTTCAAGTATACATTAGGCGCTCATGTCGATAAGGTGTGTTGGATGGCTTGAAGAAACTGGAGAACAATACTCCCAAAAATTGCAGTCATCATAGCTCTAACAAAACATGGATCCATTTGTCTTGGCCCAACCAAACAAAGTAGCCCCTATCCACCCAAGGTAACATAAATGTCGGTGCCATCCATGGCACAGGTGCTTACCGACAGTAGAGTCGCTTCTCAGGCTCGAGGCTCCCGAGGGCTCAAAGCATTTCGCCAATAGGAGTCGAGATGGTGAACTTTACTGTGGCTGACTTGCGGGGACAGAGCTCGCTTGAACCAAGTTTCTATCTGGCGTTGCTCTCTGCTGGTGGTGAAAGAGTCCCTGAGAGCGACGAGCAGGTGCCAAGAGGTCGCATTTTCACAGGTCTTCGAAGGTTGAAAGACTGAAAGCTGCGACATTTGTGTTTTGAGTCTTGGACAGCCTCAGTTGAGGAGGAAAAATGGCCGATGTCACCTTGCAGTGAGAAGGTTGCTTTTCTGGAAAAAAAGGAAGAAAAAAAGAGAGAGAGAGAAATGGCAAAAGAGATGCATCAGCCGTGAATCGAACACGGGGCCCATCGATGGCAACGATGGATTTTACCACTAAACCACTGATGCTGGTTTTTGATTGGCTGTTATGGTGGTGCGGAGATTATTCCCAAGATACATCATTGACAAACGCATCCGCAAGATCGGTTCAACAGGGAGCATTAGGCTTAACAAATCTAGAATCTGGTCCTCATTTATGCTTTGTCTTTAGTTCCACTCTCTTCTACACCCGGGGATGACTCCAAGATCTTGGCTTCCATTCTTAAAAATTATATGTTGTTTTGTCTTATGTCTTTAAAACCTGCAGCATGTGAAAATGATAGGATTCAAGTGCCGGCAAAGATTCTGGTTTTGTTTTTGTAGCTCTGAAATGGCCTGGTTTCAGCACAGCTATCCAATATACTTACTTTCCAGGTTCTCAAATATCAATCTTCTGTTTCCTTAAAAGATCAGACCCTTCACCTGGAATAGGTAACAAACAGCAGCTTTAAACTGGGTCTCTGGATGTTTATTTCCAGGAACTTCGTTCCACCCACGATTGGTCCGCTGACATGAACAAAAGAGACAAATTCGGCAGGCTATGTGATGTTATGACTGAGGTCCATCCCCGAATATCTTGTTGCAGCGAATGGGCAAACTCATTACTCCATACCATGGGAAAAAGGCGCGGTTCAACTTTAAGCCTCAATGGAAGCCACACCCGACAGCCCTGTAAAGCTTGGCGCTCCACTGGTCAGCTTTTGGGTCGGCTTGGCGTTCCAGGCTTCGACAAACTGCTTCTTTTGACATCAATATTCAACAGACCGCCAATTGAAAGGTGACAGCAATGCCTCGATTAAGCACTCAACCCTCCTTAATATGCCAGGAAAAATTACAAAGTCCCTTGATCTGCAAGCTGACACGCCAAAATCCACGAGGTTATCTCACAAGCCCCCAAAAGCTCGGAATGCGCATGCCATCATCTCGGACTACGCTCACCTACATGACCCTTGCTGTCGCGAATCCGCAAACAAAAATGCCGTCCAAACCAGCATTACCCAGAACTGTGCCACTCGGCTCGGCAACTAAGGCACTAAGCATAATGTGGCTCATACCACTGTGAATAGCTCAGGAATAGCATCCATGTTGATCAAGCATCGGGTCAAGTCGCCGGAAAGTTTCTACCCCTACCCCTACCCACCTCCCTGCGTCTTGGCTCTGGGAATCCGACGACACGCGGTGATCCGACGACACGCGGTCCGAGATCATTAAAGTCCGGTGGTTTCCCTCCGTCGTACACGACAGCACCCTTTCCCGGTGCTCGACATCGTCTATACGCCCCATGCAGACACCGAAATGGCGACTCGAACTCGATCATCAGACGCCAATCCATCCAAGACCAGTCCAACACACACACAGAGGATCCATGTACGGCCGTTGTTTGACGCGAGCACAAGTGGCGGTCATAACACCCACACACCCTCTATTCGGGTCCGTCCACTATTTGATCCGTCAGCTACTGCTTTTCCCAAGGCCAAATGGGCTGGGGGTCCTGAAAGAGATATCTCCAATGACCTTCAGATTCCTTTTCTACCACTTCACCCACCATTAGGGCCCACTTTTCTTGACACTGAAGCATGTCTTTGTCGACGCGAGCCGGATCCAGCCATATCAGAGGACAAGGCGGGGAGTCTTCTCTGGCGATGCTCGGGGAACCAAACGGTAGCTGATATCGACTTCACCACGGGAAAGTGGTTCAAGCCCATCAACAACGATGGAAAAGATGCCCGCCAAGTCCTAGAACTACCAATGAACGATGGATCGAACCCCCCGCTGAGAGAACACTCCTTTCGATGGGATCACGAATCCTTGTCTTTGGTCCCTGGAACGGATGGCTTAGGTGTTTGGGACCAAGCCTGCACGGGAGAAAATCGAACCTCATTCTCGACATCATACTACCGCGCCGTAGAGCAGCGAGACAGAAACGAAGCTCCAGTGGACGCAGCCCCATGTTGGAGACCTGGCGCAGTACCCTTGAGGTTGCAGGATGTGGACGACTGGAAGACGAGGGGATGTCTTCCTGGCTTTCAGTGTCTGTTTCTCCGCTGGTATGGGATCGAGTTGCTAGCTCGCTAACTTCACTTCGAACAGGCCAAAACAATACCGTCAACTCATTGCCGCAGTTCTGTCCCCCATTTGCCGAATGCCAGATGGCTCGATTGGGTTACCACGCATGCGCTATCGATGGGACGAACATTGGGATGGGGCCATTCGAGCCGATCATCTGTCAAGCTGGGAATTACTGCCCTCCAGGTGGCAAGACTACCTTTAGCTGCCCAGCCGGCCACTATTGCCAGCCTGGAGCAGCGACACCCACCCCCTGTGCTGTTGGCAGTCTTTGTCCTGAGGGCTCCTCGTACGAACGATACTTCATCCCTCTTGGGGTCTTGATTGCTCTCGACATTTTTATTATCATTGGAATCATCATCCTCCGGTTCCGCAGTCGTCTTTCATCGAGCGCCCAGGTTCATCACAGCAGCTTGTCGAAGAAGCCGGAGTCGACAGTCGTTGGGTTAGCGAGGGCAGTAACCCGGCGCAAGTACAAAAGGATATCAGAGGGGGGTGAGAGGTCAGATGATATGGACCATGAGATGCGAGCTGTGGGCAGTCATCCACCGCCTGGTAGGGGAGATGTTTGGGCTGGCTTTCAAGAAGCCTTGACCATGCCTGTCCGGTCGTATCGAAACCCGGAGGGAATTATGAGCCCACAAGGAGAAGACCTGGAGAAGAGCCTTCCGCCCCAGATTAGGGCCTTCATCGACTCGATGCGCAAGGCAACTGATGCTTCTGATATTGGTCTATCATTCGGTTATTCTCAGCTTGCGTTTCAGCCAAAAGGAACCAGTCGCCCAATTCTGCAGGATATCACTGGCTCCATCCGAAGTGGTACGCTCACTGCGGTCATGGGCGGTTCTGGAGCAGGGAAATCAACATTTGTCAATGTCTTGATGGGCAAGATTGAGTACACTCACGGCAAGGTGGAGGTCAACGGAGTACCTGGGAAGCTGGCGCGGTACAAGAAGCTGATCGGCTATGTCCCCCAAGACGACATCGTTCTTCCCGACCTGACAGTGCGAGAGAACATTATGCACTCTGCACGGATACGCCTTCCTCGCACTTGGACTTCCCAAGAAATTGAGAACCATGTTACCGCGGTCATTGACTGCCTCGAGCTCTCCCATGTCCGGGACTCTTTGGTTGGCAGTGTTGGAAAGCCTGTCATCAGCGGTGGTCAGCGGAAGCGTGTCAGCATTGGTATGGAACTTGCCGCAGCACCAATGGCGATATTTCTGGATGAGCCAACATCTGGTCTTGACGCCACGTCAGCAAGCTCCATAATGCGCACCCTCAAGGCTATTGCGAGACTTGGCATTTCTGTGATTGCCATCATCCATCAGCCAAGAATGGAGATCTTTGAAATGTTGGATGACTTGATTTTACTCGCAAATGGCCAGCAGCTCTACGAAGGGCCAGAGTCGGGTGTTCAGCCCTTCTTTGAGAAGTTTGGTTACATCTTTCCGAAACATGCCAACTATGGTGATGTGGTGACGGATATCATCACTGGGAATGGAAGGGCGTACAAGACGTCTGGGGATATCTCAAAGGATGCTTTGATTGCTAATTGGGTTGCGTGCCGGAAGGAGATTCAGAGTCCGGTGGTGCCCACGATGGAGGTGTCGCGGCCTGGTAGCCCTGAGAGTGGTTCGTCGACTGCGGGAGACGACGACAATGAGCGGAGGAATACTCGTGTCTCGGTGGTAAGACCTGTGTCACCTTTTACTGTCAACTTGGCCACTGCAAAGTCAAAGCTCCGTCAAAGCAGTGCTTCAGTTCTGGCTGTCGGGAATTTCAACACAAGCAAGGCACCCCTTGGCCGACTCCTCAAGAAACGCGGAGCCTCACGGCTCAAGCAATTCACCCTATGTCTATCCCGCGCGTTTCTTCAGCAATACCGCAACCTGTCCGTTTTCTGGTTTGAAGTTGGGCTTGCCGCCCTTGCTGGGTTTCTGTTGGGTCTGGCAGAGAATGCGAAGAATGGTGTGTTGTTCATGGGGCTTTACCACCGGCCCTATGAGATTCTTTCGACTGCGTCAGACTTCAAGTCAGCCCCCGAGATGGCGTTGTTGACAGCCATTGCTATAGGTCTTGTCTCAGCCGCTCCGGGGGTGCGAGTGTTTTCCGAAGAGATGTTGTTGCACAGGAGAGAGGCGGAGGCGGGGCACTCGAGGCTGGCGTATTTCATGGCGAAGAGTGTGTCTGTTTTGCCGAGAATGACGATGGCGTGCATGCACTTTACGGTGCCGTTGTGGTTGTTGAGCACACCTATCATGGGATGGGGATTGGGCTTTGCCGCGAATTTGTGGTATTTCTATTGCATTTTTGGACTGGCGAGTGTGATTAGTATGGTGGTCAAGAGGGAGGATGCACCGCTGTTTGCAACGATGATTGCGTTGATTGTGGGCATTTTGAGCGGAGCAGCGCCGCCGTTGAGCAGTGTGCGAAACTGGTGAGTCTTTTTCTCATTGAGGTGGTGTTGTGTTTCACATGCTGACTGAGGTGTTATAGGAAAATGGAGTGGTTGTGGAGGATGAGTCCGGGCGTGTGGCTGGCGGAGATTTATTTTGGGCAGCTTGTGTCACCATTGGGGTATCTCTACGACATTGAATCAGCGGCGTTCATGACAGGGTTTCGTCTGGATGGGCTGTGGCAGAATATGGGGATTTTGGTGGGTATTGGGACGATCTACAGGATTTTGGCGTTTGTCGGGCTTGTGTGGGGGACGAAAATGAGGATCTAGAGATGGGCAGTTGCCAGTTGGAATATTTGTTGTCGTTAATACCCCTGTTTGGTTTACGCTACAATCCATTGTTTCTTTAGACATTCGATTTTCCTGACCTGATCCCCACTCACCGACTCTCACAGGCTAGATGATAACACAACAGCTCGAGTCTCGGAAATCCTGCATTCGGCTATCGCGGTAAAAACAAAGGATGGCCACCTGATCTCGATCATCTACTCGGTTACCGAAGTCTGACAACACAGCCAATATCCGTCGACGAATAACACTCAACAATAATCATTCCCTGCCTATACCGACGACCCGAAATCCGAGAGCTAGATATCTGGGGTATGGGGATTCTGGAGAGAGAATACGCCGTCTTACCAAAGCCACGCTACTGGTAGGTTGACCAATGGTATAAATGGGTTTCTTCGTATAGAGCTACACTATGCCAAACCCACAGCGGGGAAATTGATGATCGACGGGACCTCATGCAGCCGGTCTGCAGGTAGCTTGTTTCTGGGCTGACATCTGTCGTGTTAACACATGCTGTGACTACCGGAGAATATAGTCCTCGATATTGTTCTTTGGGGCTTCATTTGTTTGCTTCCTTGGCACGGAGAGACATGAGAGGTGGTACAGAACGCCTTTGATGCAGTGATAGGGCTGGTGAGTGGATATTATTTTTTCGATGACGGGCCGGGAGGGCGCAGGTTTAAAGCTATCAGGCCTGTTTGAAAAATTCGCGATTGGTTGATCTCCATGTTGATGTCACCGAAAATAACTAACCATCGAACCAAACCCAGATCGGACCCTTGACAACAGCACCCATGGTCTGACTAGGACTAGTCCGAAGGCATTACGAGAAACGAGCAGTTCACAACACACGATTGAAGCTCTGGGACCGAGTAGAGAGAAGGATGCACGTGGTCAGCTGAGGTGATGGGGAGAGGTTGTGTGACTAGCTCCACCAATGCCAAGCCAGGGATTGACGCACTGCCTCGTATTCCACGTTTTTTGTTCCCGGGTCGCATTCACTTTTGCTGGGAGGCTAACCGAAGAGGTGACATCGTGTTGAGCTGAACTATCGATTTGAGTGAGGGTGACATTTTTGCACAGGCGGTAGAGTGATGGGAGGCATTCTCAGTTTGGGATGCCGGGTGAGGGATATCTTCGGGTTGGTCGGGTGGAAGTGGGATCGGTGATGGAAGTAGATGGAGTCACGTCACCCGATGGAGCGCGTTACTATCCAGAGAGAGGGTGAAACTAAAAGTATAAAGGGAGGTGTTGTCTCCCGATTTGAAGATACAAAAGCTTGATGGACCAGATTACAACATCTCTTGCAACGATTACAACATCTCACTTGAGCATACACAAAATCATGAAGTATCTCACCCTTCTCCTCGCCGCCGTCGGGCTGGCCTCTGCTACCGCAATCCCCGTCATCGAGGAGCGCGACGTTCAGACTGTCTCTATTAAGTTTAAGGGTGGTCCGGCGGAGTATTCCTTGACCTTGCCTGCTGATGGTTCGGAGGTTTTCACCAGTATGTTCCTCTCTCCTCTCCACCAACACCTGTTCCCACTAACATGAACATAGACAACGTCCTCTCCATCTCCATCATCGAATCGTCTTACTACATCTCCGGCTTCTGCACCTTCTACACCGACGGCGAGAAGGCCCTGCAGCAGGGTATCTCCTCTGGAGGCCTGAACCAGCTGTTTGTCGGCCCGCCGCAGCCGATCAAGAGCGTGAGGTGCCAGGGCTTCTGCTTGCCTGTGTATGGAGACTGCTATCGCAATGGGCAGTATGTGGGACCTTGCTGCAATGGATTCTGTGCTGCAAATAAGTGCAGACCCTGGGTCAACCCTTATACTGGGAATTAGAGGCCGGGGTGATTTTGGGTGTGGAAGGGGTTGATGAATGATGATTTCATATATTGCGGATGGAATATTGGGAGGGGTTATGGATTTCCTTTGAGGATACTATGAAACGGGTCATTAGGATGGGAATGGGCTTGGATATCACGAATAAACGCTCATTAAGGATCAGGGGTTACGCTACCTAGTTTTACAAATGTTAGGAATTAATCTTCAACCACGAGGCAAAGCTTCTATGCTACCTTGCCTTCATTGACTCCAAACCATGCCAAATCCTACCTATCAGAAGCTCGAGACGTGTCAAAAATAAACTTTCAAGTTTCCCCATACCCTCCCAAGCGCATGTTATTCATCCGTACCATTGAACATCAAGGGATAGGTGCCTACCTATCTTAGTTCACCACCCAAGCGGCAGATATAAAAAAAAAAAGAATTTGGACTTGCAGTACTAGGTAGTCGCCATGCAGGTTCTGGCAACCTTACTTGATGTGAAAACTGCTGTTCCAATTCTCGCCAAACCCCGTGGCCAACGATAACTACCTAACATTTTACGTGAGTTCAAGACGACAGGCTCAACTTTATCCTTTCATGTACACCCAAGGCCAACTGAACTGAACAGCATAACACTAACAGGGGCAGTTCGCAGACTTCCATGGCCACTATCCCTGGGAAATTAAACGGCTGCGACTGCAATCCATGAGATATTGCACGATTATAACAAGGTATGGCCCCAACTGTTGGCATCAGCGGTGAACCCCTTACAATCAATGGCAGTTGCGTATGTCTTGATGCGCCAATCGGACCCGTTAGGTATTTCAACCGAGCTTATAGCAAGCACCACAGAGAGCACCGAAGTAAACGGTGTGCTCAAGTTGATATGTGCCTGGGCCTGCTGCCATGGCCGGACGCCAGTGTCCCAGCCCCAGACTCCACCGCCGGAGGAGCTGGGTATGTTGGAAAATTCGAAAGACTCGAGACTAGCGCCGAGAGCTGCTCAACCTTTTTCGACAGAGTTTCCATCTCCGGTTGCCGCTCTGCTTGTCCCCAAGCTACCCCTTCATCTTCACGTTCGCCTTCGCTTCCCAGTCCAGTACGAAGACCCCGACCCTCCCGACCATGCTCCCCACCCGGGCCCAAATCGCGCCCCAAAGCCGGACTCCAGGGCACTCCGCTTCCATCAATTTGAGCGTTGCCCCCACGCGCATCGCCCTCGATGCCGGTCCCAGTGCCGCCCTCTCCCCCTCTACCATCACCTCCAGTACCTGACCCCCCTTCACCGGTGCCGATACCACCCTCCCCCTCCTTGCTATCACCTCCCGTACCTGAACCGCCCTCTCCGGTCCCAACGCCCACACCCGTTCCTTCAGCTGCGGCCACCCCAACACCTGTCCCTGAGCCAACTCCGGTGCCTACACCAGCGCCAACTCCAATACCCGCCCCCAGTCCCGCTCCTACGCCCGTGCCTGCACCGACCCCAGCTTCTATTCCCGCCCCTATGCCCATGCCTGCGCCGATACCAGCTCCCATGCCCGCTCCTCCCCCCGTGCCTGAGCCAACCCCGGCACCCATTCCAGTGCATACACCAGCCCCTATGCCTTTGCCTGAACCAACTCAGGTACCTACACCGGCGCCAACGCCCGTACCTGACCCAAGTCCGGCTCCCATACCCTCCCCTACGCCTGTACCTGAGCCAACTCCGGCCCCAAGACCTGAAGCTGCCCCCGAACCTGAACTTTTCCCCGGTCCCTCCCCCGTTACTTTGGCGACTGATCCACTGCCACTTGCACTTGCGCTTATGCTCGAGTCACCAGTGCTATAGACGTTGATGGTCACTTGAGGTCGGAAAAAGAGGCGCCTCGGCACGCCATAACCGCCAGGTTGTTCCTCCAAAATCGGGACCTGACTGGAGCTCATCGGGACGTTGGCCCAGGGGTAGTTGCCTTCCAACAAGTCATCTTGAAGAAAGGACTCGAATCCAGCGTCGGGTCCCATCAAAACGCAGTCGTCGGGCCATGTCAGCTCCACACTCTCCAGTGGCTTCATACCTCTTGAGCCTGCCGTCTCTGGCCTCTTGGGCAGCTGTGGTAAGGACTGTTGCCCTCCTGGAGGAGGCGGTTGTGGCGGTTGGGGCGGCTGAGGTGCGCTTAAGGAAGGGGCCATTATTTCTGAAGACTTGAGAGAGTGCATATAGAGCGGCTAATTGTCCAACCAACTCGTGGGAAGTTTACTGTTTCCAACACTCTTGGGATCTTGAGAACCACACGATTGTTGCATATTCTTTTATCTCTTGCTGCTTCTCCGAGCGCAAGAGAACTATGCCAGAGTCACTATCGAAAGTACCTAAAGCCTATAGTTGGGCGGCCAGCCTGTCTGCCATCGCAACTGTCGTGCCAAGATAGACTTACCTGTCAACCACGTACCTAGGTACCGTAGGTACTCAGAGGTATGGACAGAAACCCACCCCAATGATCATGAAAATTGAGAAAGGAGCTTGAAGTCATGTGAAAGGCTGTTGGAACCTGAGTGCAATGGTACCATTTGGTCAGAGAAGACACTCAAGGCTCTCCACTCTCCATCCCCACAACAAATACTCCGTCAAACACGAAAACAATACCCAATCTAATTGCCCCTCCCCTCGCCTCTGCTTTGTGCGGTGCCCGACTTTTCCCTACCATCCAGGGCAGGCAGTCTCTGACCAGAACACAGCCAAGGAGACTTTGTGGTTCGAGTTGCAGGCACAATGTAGCCTCGTGGGTTGGTGTAGGTAGTTCTCCGCGCATTGCCTAAGCTAGTCGATGTCCAACTGCGTCTCCGCCATAGGCGTTTCCCCCTTGAGCGTGATTGTCGCCACGGGCATCCCCGCCGCGCGCATCACCAGCACATGCCCCAGCTCCGTGTGCATCTCCCCAACTCTTCCACGACCACTTTGGTAGAAAAGGAGCATCAAGAACCAGCTTTCTGGATCTAACAACAACCGTCCACAAGTCTAGAACCAAAGCGCACAACCAACAAAACATCAGCAAAGATGCCTCGCTTCACCAAGATCACAGTGGTGTACAGCTACCGGCCCGGTATGTGATGCCTCATCACTGTCAGCCCTTCAGCTTATTTCTATGGCTTGCTGACCACCGCAATGTATGCAGTAAAGAAGAACTCCAAGGAGGGTGTGGGCGAGGGTGAATACGAAGACATACGCGATGACAGCACTCTCAAAGAGATCAAAGCCAGGCTTGCAGCAGACGCATAACCGGTGACCGGTGAGGTGACAGTCTGGTTTGAGGGCAAGGCGATCACCAACCTCAGCCAGACTCTCGCGTATGTCTTCCGCCACGGCAAGACGGGAAAGCCCGGGCCTCTCGAGTTTCGATACGACTCGAGCGTGGCAGTAGCCAACGGCGGGTTCGCGATGGGGGCAACGGCCGTCGCCAAAAAAGGAGGGATAGGTTGAGGCAGGGGCCAGGGCGGTGAGATTGACGAGGAGGGCAACCTTTGGGGTGGAAAGGGGGTTTGGAGGTGACGCTAGGGGCCACCAGGCGATTGCCGGCCTCGCCTATGGCGGCAAGGCCAATATCAGCAAGGGTCTCCGCACAGGACAAACGGCTGAAGGTGGAAGTATTGTTGCGGGCACCGCTGTAGTGCTCAAGTAACCTTTGTGGATGGGAGCTCGGGGGATGTGAGCAAGATACAAACTCAAAGCCACATGCCTATTTGAACCTTGTCAAGAAGGTGAATGGGCATAGATAGATATATGATACAGGCATGGCAACAAGGGGGCAGCGGGCTCCACATTGCCCCTCAAATGCAAACGCTCTCATTAATCAAGTAACCCTCAGCCTGTACCCAGGAAATCGACTTCACCCACAAAGTATCATTACTCGCTTCCCAAGTGGCAAACAATAGATGATTATCATCATCCAACATCGCTAACCCAATCTGTTCCTTGCCCTTTGCATCCGGATATGAAAACACCAGCGGGGCACTATTCCCTTTCTTTTCCAGCTTCTCCCACCTGGTAGCTTGCCACTTTCGCCCTCCACCAAAATCACCAAAGGTTCTATGCTGCAGCTTTCTTTCTTGATCCAACGCAACGACGTGGATCTGCTCATCCTTGGTCCCGGCGCCGATAATCACTGCACTGGGGATACTGCTCCAGTTACCCCCGATAGACCTTGGCTCCGATTCGATGCCCTCTTCCCAGGTGAAGTGATACATGTTCGAGTTTGTCCCCACACCAAAAAAGTATATCACGCGACCCTCGTCGACGGAGACTGCCACCGGATCTCCCCGGAAATTGTGGCCCCATGGATTCCATGAGCTCCAGATATTGTTAGCGGTGGAAAAACGAGTGCTTCTTAGCTCGTCTGTCCCTTGGCCAAAGGTGAAAACGGTATATTCAGGGTCGTGCTTGCTGCAGATAACGGCAGGGCTTGTTCCGGAACTGGCGAGGACGGGAATACTCGTCTCGTCCCAGCCACCTATCTTCTTGGAAGTGTCCCAAGTGTTCTTGATAACGGTCGTCGAATTCTTCCCCAACATCCACATGTCGTATGTCGGTGCTGACGAATTGTCCGCCAATGGTGAATTGCAAATCGCGATAGAGCTGAGACCGAAACCTCCCAGGCTTTCCCACTCTGTCGTCCGATTGGCCTTTGTGAACCTGATCGTGTTGACATTGCCTGACATGGTGCTTGTGGCGAAGACATCCATGCGGCTCCCGTCTGTCGAGGTGATGACTGTTGGTGCCCCGATGAAGGGCATGAGTTCCATGCCGGGACCTTCGGCAAGGGTTACCCAGTCGGTGGTCCAAGTTGCAGGGGCATTATTTCCTTCAGGTTGAATTCCCCACGAGCGAAACCAAATGTTGCTGTCTCGGCCTCGGGAGAAGATGTGGAGAGAACCGTTGAAGACGGCAGCAGCCATTGTCCGTCGGAAGATTCTTGTGCTATCACTTTGGCAGGGGGATCCTGTTGTGTTTGAGGACGTTGAGGATGAGGGAGTATCATTTTTCTTGCTGAGCCCGAGTCCCAAGCCGAGACCAAGTGCTATTGCTATGGTTGCTAATAATAGGGCGACGGCACTCCCGAGAACGATCCATAATTTTCGTCTTGCTGACCCGGGACGTGGTGGTAGTGTCGTTGTTGGTTGCGATTGTGTTTGGCTTGCTGTGGCTGGCCGCGATGTCGATTGTGAGCTTGGTGGTTGGTTGAAGTTGGCGCTGATGGCGATGTGCGATTTGACTTCGGGAAGAGCATCCTGATTGACAGCCTCTGGGATGGCGCCAAGAGGATAATGTGTTGGGACTTCCAAGTCGCTGAACTGTCTGACTTCGGGAAGACAGTCATCGTCCACGGGCATCATGCTGGAATGGCCCCATCGATGCGGTACTTTTGTCGTGTCATTTTCTGGGCTTAGTGGTGTGTTGTCTTGCACATGGGGTGTTTGCGGAGTTGGAGTTGGTAGACTTGTTGGTGTCCTTGGTGAACGAGCAAAAAGCATGGTGGCATTGGCGTTAGTTGGACATTACTGATCACTGTAAAGAGTGATGAGGTGACGAAAATCGCGCTCATGGGGGGCAATGGAGAGCTAAGATGCAGTCGGGATAAGGTTAACTGCAATGATTCGATCTCCTCAACATGGCAGAGATACCGGCGGCCTGGATTGACGGCCCAGGCCATGCAATGACCGTGCCACAGCAGAATCACTGCAGCTTCCGTTAGCGTGACCAGTGAGAGTGAGGGATTGTTCCAGTCACCGAAGGCGCTCTCACGCCCTGTCTCATAGTGCTGATGATCTGCCTCGGTGGCGATCGTTAAATTGCGGGTGGCTGTCACGGCCTGGGTGGTAAAGTCTGAGACAAGGCAACAGTTATACCAACCAATTGATTGAAATACTAAGGTGAAGAAGAAAAGAGGAAAAATATCACAAACGCTGTTTGCCTGCAGGGCCTTTACCACACTTATCCTCCAGTCTGCCAGTGCCAGGCTAGTGTCAGGCCAGTGCCGTGACAGGGGCTATCAACTTAGGGAAGGGAGAGCCGCAGGGTCTTGTCCTGATAAAAGCCTTAAGACCTATGAAGTAAAATTGAGATGGGGGTCGCAAAGATACTGAAAAGAGACAGCTGCCGACCTGCCGAGAAGATGGCAGCCATGAATCACGCCATGCCCAGTGATGTGCCCAGGCGACCACACCTGGCGCCCTAGACGAGCAAGCCACCAGTCTTCTGGCCCAGAAGCGCCCAGTGACAATGTGCCGCGATCTCCGAATTCTGCGACACACCATTCGGCTTACATTTTACCAAGGCGACGCTGAGTCAGACGCACTTTGGCGGCCGCATTCGGGAATTTTGCTTATTCGATCATCAATCAAATTTGCACATGTTCATGCGGCGTTTCTCCTTGCGTCTCTCATAGTTCTCCCACATGAGAGTTAATTCCAATGACGACATGCATAAATCCTAGGTTTCGTGGTGTAGTTGGTTATCACGTCAGTCTAACACACTGAAGGTCTCCAGTTCGAGCCTGGACGAAATCATTATCTTACCGTTTTGCCTCTCCAAGCCCAGAGGGGCTACACTTCGTTTTTGCTCTACTGTCTGTCCACATTTTTTTTTTATTTTATACTTCTCTTTGAACAAAAAACGCAGTTGACATTGATCAGGAGGAGCCTGCCTCACAACTACACTGGCTACCCCCTCACGCCAGTCTTGTCAGGCGTCCTCCAACAGTATGGACTCACCGGCCAGCACGCGGTCAGCCCATCTGCCTGCCATTTTCACCCATATCCCGTCGCATTGTGATACAGCATGGTGGAAGTTCACCTCCATCAAGGTTTCTTCTCCCTGTGGGCAACCCGGCCATAACTGTCTCAAGGTCGCTTTGTAAACTTTCCGCAACTGCGTTGCTTCGTACTCCATTTTATGGATGAAGTACAGGCTGTTTTTGCCTTCACTGTCGAGGTAGTCCGGATCATGGCGCCTTTCTTCCGCGGCCGCAGCCTGCTCAGGTGTCTCATCGGCATACGTGTCCCGTTGTGGCTCCTCCTCTCGAACAGGCTCATCAAGAAATCTGGGAACCTTAGTCGTCATCCAGAGAGGCATGGCCGAGACGCATTCCCAATCCAAAACGGCTGTGATTTCCCCTTCTTCGCTTACCAAGATGTTTTTAAGGTGGAGATCGTGGTGGTAAAGAACTGTTGTCTCTGGCTCGTCCAGGTTGGGAGGGAACACTTTCGGAATAAGAGAGAGCAATTTCTGCGCCACCGTAATAACCTCTCCAGCATCTTCTTTGTCGTCTTCGTCCTCGGAGCTGTCGATGATTGCTTTCTGGTCAAGCATGACGATGTTCAACTCTGCGGTGAGCCAGTCGCGGCTGGAGTGAAAGGGACCCCTTGGGATATCGTACTGAAATCGATCACCCATAAAGAACTCATGGGACACAAGCATACCGGGAGCAACCTTTCCCAGACCTTCGATCTCTTTCCCCTTCTCAAACTCCCGGAGTTCCAGCGTTCCTATTCCACGGAGCATGGCCTCTGGTTTCCCAAAGCCCGAAAGCTCAGCTTGGAATGTGGCGAGTTGTTTTGTGAAGGCGACTTTCTGCTCCATCGACATGGTCCGCCACCGTCTATGTGCTGGTGTGCCCTCTATAAACTCCATCAAGATCCACTCAAATCCGATTTCATTATCGTTACTGTCGTCAAAGTCCAGTGCCTCGGGAACCGGAATCATGGTGTTTTCGCGCACCCACCGCAGTGTGGCCACTTCGGCACGCGTTTTGAGGCCGGGATACACAGGCAGCGTGACCCTCATGATGACACGGCGTTGGGCGTATTCAACAATGTAGAGTTTGTTAAAGAGACCAGAGGTGTGGAAAAACACGGTGCAGGGGTCTTCCGGAGGGATGCTCAGGTGCTCCCGACACACAACTTCGATGGCGGGAATGGAAGGGTCTCGCGTCCATTGTGGCACGAGTTCGAAGGGTGTCTCTTTCCATTCGGACCCATCCTGAAGTTGTCGCGGCATATTTGCTCAAATTCGAGTGTTCGTCCGTGTGATGATTTGGTCAATGGTTTGTTCTTGGTGGTGTTTGTTTGCTTGATCACGTGGCATAGGGCAAAGGACTGTTGATCGTCCTATTGGCTGGACAAGGCAAGGGAGAGGAAGCACTGGGTGGGGGATCATCCCCATACCGGACACGAGCACTTGGTAAAAGGTAGGTTGACGTATGGAACCAACTCCACCAACTGTTAACCTAGCCAGTACTACTCCCTACTTTGCGGTCCTGGCTCAATCCTGTTTACTCCCACCACACATGGTCAGTGATATCCGGAATCTCGTCCTTGGGGACATCAACCAAACACCACTTCTCGAACCTCATGCTCCTCATCTCTGAAGAGAACAAGTCGACCCTGTTTCTCACAGGCTTTGGACAGACCCAACGATATATCTGCCCTCTAACATTGGTATCAGGCTTTTCTCTGTCAGGAACTGATCCCACAACTTCCTTCACTTCCAGCGCCTGGAACCATGCCTCAAAGACATCTTTGTTGTTCATATTGATATCAGCAATATCTGAGGGGAACTTGCCATATAGCCTCAACTGGTCACTCCACCCTGACCTGTCCTTCAACTTCCAGACTCCGTTGTGATAAGCACCATACCGAACTACCGGATTCTCCTCCTCGTCGCACTCCGGCTCGCTGATGCTGCGAAGATTCCCGATCGGGGCAACCTGCGCAGGAGCTAAGATAATACCCCTCAGAATGAACCTCTCGTTTGAACGGAAGCTGAACCATGTGATCTTGAGAGTGGGTTGAGTGGAGGTTCTGTGTCTGAGAGTCCCCTAAACTCACTCGAAGGATCATGAGGGTGTTAAGGGGATGTTACAGGGACGATACGTGAGGGCCGTTGTATGTTGTCAACCATTACTGGTGAGCAGGCTTTGACACAAAGAATAGGGTGATCGCTCGAACTCAGTCTTTTGAAGAAAATGTCTGGAGGGATCAAGGTCGTTGAAAGCATAAGCCGCCAAGCGCACATTGCCCCCTGAGTAACCAATACAATGCGATATCCCTTATTACATCCACCATCTACGCATTAGACACAGCTTGAGTCACTCGTTACACGTACATACGCCATGAAGCACGAGTCACAAAGGCGATTGACAAATGACTAAGCTGTTTGTGCGGTGCTTCTAGTCATTGTTGCTTGCACCCCTGACCCTACCCCCCACCCCTCCCCCCAAATCAACCAAACACCACCCCTCCCCCCTCTCCCCCTCAGACCGTCCCCCAATCCTTCCCCAGTGCTCCTCCTCACAAAACCACTGATACACCTTCCCCTTTACCCTCCTCCCTTTTCCCTCTTCCCCAATCTCCACCACCCACCCCCTTATCTCCCTCACAACCAACCTCGTAACCCACCTAGCCCAAATCTCCCCAGTCCGGTTAACACAAGCCAACCTACCCTCCAAATCCCCATAAACCCTCAACTTTCCCTCCCATTCCTGCCCTCCCTCCTCCCTTGACAACGGACTAAGAACCCAGCTCCTCCTAAAATGACACCCCCACTCTAAAGCACGAGCATCACTCCTGTCAAACACCCCACCACTCGTCTGTAACTCCGTCACCAAAGTCATAAACAGGAGCCATCTGCGCAGGCTGGACGTCGTGGTGATCAATCCTGAACAGATCCATTCTCCTGACTGTCCGGTGGAAGGACGGGACAGAGAGGTGGAGTTCGGCGTAGCGTTTTGTCGAGATTGGGTCGTGGAGATGGAAGATGAATTTTGCTGGGAAGGAGGAGGAGGAAGACACGATGGCGGAACGGCTGATGGTGACGGTTTTTTTGGGTGAGGTCGGGGTCTTGGATTTGCGGAGGGAGACAGGTTTGAGGATTGAGCGAGGGGAGGGAGGGGGTCGTATCGGGTGGGTGATGAGGGGCCGGACTGGGGTTGCCAGAGTAGGGTTGGTCTTGTTGTCAGCGCGGAATCGGTTGAGGCTCTCTCTTCCCTGGCTAGTCTCTGCGCTCCAGCGCGAGAGAAGGAGTGGGGCGCGGCTTGGTTTGGTGTCAAGGGTCTGTCTGTGGGTGTAGTGCTTCCTTGTGGATGGGCTGCCGGGGGCGGCTGGCTGGTTACAAAGGGGTTGCGGGAATCGACGGTGTACTTGATGTGCCATGGGGCTTTGTTGGAATACCTTTTCTCTGACATGATGACAGACGTGATGGTCCTCTAGTGCGTAGAATAACTCTGGAGCTACTGCTTGAAATTCGAAAGTACTATCTATCTATCCTCAGGTTAATGATGTTAGCGCTGGGATGGTGCTGATTGATTCCGCTTAACAAACTGTGCCTTTCCCCGAGTTTCACAATTACCCTCCTTTGCCAATTGAGATTCCTTATTCCCCTCTCATCCCTTGTTTGTTCGCTAGGTGTTTGTGACTCATGGTCATGGATCTGTAACAACCAATGTAGACAATCGGCCCCTTTTTACTCTCCTCCATCTAGGTACTGAACAGAGCCTCTCGAAACTATCGGCTCCTTTTGTCGGCTGTCCACACCAAGCCTAAGGAGGTCCGGCCGGCTATAGTGGCCAACAATATCCAAGAAAGCCCGAGCTGTGACGCAGTTCGTCAAGTCCAAATCAGCAAATATGATACCTCCCAAAGTATCAAGGCCAACACCAATAGGCCCCAAATACTTTATACCATCAGGTCGATTACCGAGACGCTTAGTCAAGCGTCTACCATCAGGTCCAATGATACAACTGTGTCCACCACCAGGCTTTGAGCAAACAATTCCCTGCCGCGTCCGAAGCAGGCTAATGAGATGAGTTGAGATAAGATGACCCTCGATTTATCCCATCCCATGGCTCCGGACCTTCGGCTCATCCCACACCCCTCACAGTTTGGCTCATCTCACTGGCTGATGAGACTTCCGGGGGTTTTTCCGGCCCGATATCTTGGCAGGATTATTGGCCACAGAGCCACAAGCCTCACCCTCACCCTCACCCTCACCCTCACCCTCACCCTCACCCTCACCCTCACCCTCACCCTCACCCTCACCCTCACCCTCACCCTCACCCACACAGGCCACAACCCTCACCGGGCACCCACAATATCCTCACCACCAAAGGTCCAAAAATCACTACTTTCTAGTAGCCAAAAAAAGGCTCAACAATATACCCTTCGTCTTGTGAGACGTGAGACAAGACGGGGGGTCGTTTTGGCTTGTCCTACGGGAAAATGAGGCAATTTTGGCCCATCCCACGGTCCAATGCCATAAGATTGGATGAGAGCGTCCCATCTCATTAGCCAACCTGGGGGACACAGGCGGCCACATGGCAACATGAATCGTTTCGCCCTGGGAGATGGTGTGGTACTTGAGGAGCGGCTGTGTGTGCTCCCAGGAAGCGAGACATCCCACTTTGACCATGCCGTGGTCAGGGCCAAAGTAAATCTCGGCAACGTTGTCGAAGTCGTTGCCGGATCCGTCGCCAAAGATGGTGCGCTCCATATGAGTTGACTTGATCTTGCGTCGGTGCACGAGGACTTCGCCCTGGGGGGAAAATGATGGCCTGGGAGATGTAGAGACTGTGTAGGGCTTCGTTCGGCAAGGCCAAATACCACGACAAATGGAAGGTTCTTCGGCGGTCGCCTGGACACGGTCCATAGCTTCTGATTCGACTGGGAGGGCATTGCAGACGTATCGTGTGTATAGTTTATAGTCGACTGGCCGAGCCCTATTTTGAGTTACAGAAACATCATTTGTTAGAAGTAGGTAGTTTAAGAGGGTCGAAGAGCAAGAGAGCTTACCAGCTCCACGGAGGGTACCCAGGAGCCCAGCGGTCGGGAAATGCGACAAGCTTGGCACCACCAGCGGCAGCCTTGGCGCTAAGACGACATGATTCCTCAATGGTGGCCATCATGTCGAGGAAGACGGGCTCCGCCTGGATGACTGCGACCCGAAATGGTGTTGGCATGGTGAACGGCAGCTAATGACGGGACCCCTCACTACTGGGACTTCGATTGTTTCGGGGTATTAAGCAAAGAAGCAAAGATGGGTGATGAAATACTCAATGATTTGGTCAGATATATCCTGGGCATCTTCCAGCAAGCATCACAGATGTTGTCGGCTTCTGCTCCTTCCCACGAGCGGGTTTCCCATGACACTTCACAATTGGTCGTCGCCGTCATTGGGGCGCATCTCGGGCAAGAAGAACCTGGCTGTCATCCACTCAGGACAAGACTAGCTTGACACTTCTCCGGAAGAGAGAAAGTTGTACCTCGAAACAATGCACCCAGTTCTGATTCATGAAGACTTTTATCACCCCTGCAGCCAGGGCGGCTGACAAAGACCAGACTTTCGGGCTGGCCCCTTTTGACGACCTTGCCTCTCCTGAGCGCCGGTGCAAAGAGCACCCGACCCACCTGACGATATTCGGTGGTTTTCATCAGTACGGGAAAAGGTCAGGATGTCTTTCATGAAGTGTTAGTTCCTGAGCGTGACCAGGAATTCTTTTAGTACATCGACTGTCATGACACGACGGGGATGTCAAGTACGGCTAGGGCAGAGTGATAAAAACTTTTGCAGTAAAGCCCATCGAGTCTGGTATCATAAATGTCATTGGTACATACCTATCGTATACAGCCACTACAAGATTACAAAGCATGAGCAGGAAACTTCTCACCCTCCGACCCCCTCGAGTGTCCCCTTTCCAAGTCCCCTCTCCCAACAGATCCATCCACCGACTTCACTGTCGACGCCTGCCTCCTCATTTCGGGCAGATCAATTCCTACCTCCTCGTCATACTCCACCACCGCCACCGTCCCATGTTCTTCATCCTTCACAACCCCAACCTGCCTCACACTCGAGAACCGATTCCCACCAGAACTCCCCAAACTCTCAAAAGTCCCCGACCGGACCCTCTCCCCTTCACCACCTCCACTCCTCACTGTACCCGTCCCCCTACCCCTCCCAAAGGTCCTCAAGTAATAATTCCCCCCCTGTCCCGACCGCTGCCTCTTGCTCCCCCCAAGAGTGATATCCACCCCCAGCCCCCCCAAGCACCGTTGAAACACCCCCTTCATAGCCGGTACACAAGCCGCCAACACCCCCAAGAGCTGCTCCAGCGCAGTCCAAGTACAGATACTAACCCCCATAGCCCACCAATCATCCACCGCCGCCGTCGGATCCCCCCAATCTTTGATGATAACCGTCTTGACAATACTGCTCACACTCGCCAACAGCCCCATCCCCATCAGCACGCAAACAAACACCCTCTCCCTCAACGGCCTGTTCAGCTTTCTCAAGAAAGTTATCGGTGTCAGACTCAACAGCAGATCGGTCGTGATGTTGATCCCCGAACCTAAATCAGAAACGGCCTTCATTATTTCCACCGGTACACACCTCCCACCGGGGGTCAACACATCCCAAGCCGCCTGCAACGGCTGGCACGCGATAGCCAGGCAGAATATTGTGTTGCCTATCCCGTAGATGGCCAGGATGACGATGATGGTGTACAAGAATACCCTCCACTTTCTTTCGGAGCCTCGGATTCGTAAGAGTGTAAGCGCAATCGAGATCTTGATGCACGTCATGGCCAACCCCCAGACGGGGATGGCGAGCCAGGAGTGCTTGCCGGCTTCGGTGCCGCGGGAGAAGGGGATGTAGCCTGGTTTGGGGACCATGAGCGGGAAGAGGAGGGACCAGTCTGCTATTGCTAGGATCTGGACATATATTAGGGTTAGCAAGGGCTGTGGAGATGATGGGAAAGGGAAAGGAAGGAAGGAAGGAAAGAAGGGCCTACAAAGCCAACAATGATGAACCAGTCGTCCAGACCCATCTTGAATACAGGAAAGACCCGTTGGTAGATACGCGTGAAGAAGGTGACCAGGCACAAGGCCATCAGTATTGAGGTAACACCGATGAAGGTCTGGGCAAGGTGCGCCGCCCGTTCG
Organism: Podospora pseudocomata; assembly: GCF_035222375.1. NCBI lineage: Eukaryota > Fungi > Ascomycota > Sordariomycetes > Sordariales > Podosporaceae > Podospora > Podospora pseudocomata. The sequence continues at coordinate 1,240,915 of NC_085889.1, read as the reverse complement.
GTGACAGGAATGCCCGGAGGTAGGCCATCTGGCGGTGGCGGCGGCGGCGGAGGCGCATCAGTCGGGGTAAGCGCTGACATCGTGCTGGTTTGTCGTCGTAAACTTGCTATCAGTCAGAAACAAAAGAAACAAGGCATCAAGTAAAAATATAATAAAAACAAGAAATCTCAGCGGGATAAACAACTTCAGCAAGGATAGGGGGCTCCTCCCCTTAATGAACTCACTCAAGCGACCCGTCCTACAATCAAGACCCCTCTAGAACTCCCAAGCCAGAAGCCTGACGAGCTCACCCAATTCCCGATATTTGCGACCGTCCCTCCTTCCGCTCCCGGGAAGCTTATTCGAGACAAATGCACTGCATACCCCAGATTCCAGATCTCAGACAATTTGACAGATCAAATGTCAGTGCGCCCACCGCCCCCTTCGCCGGGTCCCCTAATCCCCTCCCCAGATATGAACCATTCAGGCGGAAATCTTGAAAAATGTTGCTGTGCGCACGAGCAACCCACAAAAGTTCCCCAGCCCGCCCGGTAGCAAATCTGGTCTTGTCAAAGTCCATCTCGCAACGTGACTGGCGGGAGGAGCGGCATGTTACCAAGCGAGTGGCTGATATATACCTGCATGCATGCATATTTGCTGCATCATCCATCGGTTTAAACGAGGTGTCAAACTTGGATACAACTGGATGTACAACACGGGACGATGTTGACAGGATCAGGGCCTGAGCCCAAAAGCTTGACCGTTCCTTCAAGACAGACGGACGGGATGAGTTCTGCCAGCAGATCAATATTCGCTTTCCGCCCCCCGTTGACAGCTTCAACGACGGAACCGAGCTCTGGTGCGACAGCGCCTCAGGAGGAGCAAACAACACGCGCTCAGACTCAGGCTGCCGGCAGTTATCGTCTTCATATACATCCATCTCGCGTAAGTTGAGTGGGCGGGGGCCGGCCAATCTATCCGGCGTATGAGAAGACAGAGCTTACCAGGGATCAGCGTTTCTTTGGGCAAATGTATAGATTGCAACCGGAATTGAAGTAATGAGTCTTGAGTGTGAACATGAAGAGTTTTCTTATTCGGCGAGATGCGTACAGATGTTGATCGACAAGACCTTGACAACCGGGGCACAACACCGTTACCCCGCAAAATGCCACCAAACAGAGTGATTCGACCAATCCCTACCACTTTAAACACCCAGAGCCAGCAAATCTTAGTTTTCCCTAACAATAATCCAGCATATCGCCGCCAGTTGTGGAGGGCATCACTGGGAATGCTTCGTTAGACGAGCCATGCTGAAGGAATCATCGGTCAGATATCAAGGAGATTGCACGTACCTTTTGCGCAAAGCTCTGAGAGCAAGCCATAGAACCCCAACAGCCAATGATAATTCCCACAATCAGGCCGCTCAAAGCGAATATGATCATGTGTTTGAATACTGGTCGCTGTCGGCTTCGTACCGACTTGGGCGTACTTGGAAACGTGACCCAGCACCGAACAATGGTAGTCGAGGGAAGCTCAGCAGGGGCGTGAGCTGGCTGAAGGGTAGTGACGGTATCTGTAACATTGTTCGTCGTAGGATCTCGAAGTTCTACGGTTACCGCCTTGATTGGTTCGATGGTACTGTGGACCGTGGTGACTGTGCCGTGGAGTGTTGTGACGGGGCATGAGCAAGTGATCTTGGGAGGAGCAGGAGAGCAGCGGATGCTTTTGCAAGCCTTGCAATGAGTGGAAGACATTGTTGCTGATGCCGGTTGACTTGTGGACTGTTGGTGAGGTGTTATTCTGGATGTTGTGGGAGCTGTTGTGAGAGCCTGAGGAGCGAGACAAATCAGTCCCGCAATGTGCATGGGACCAAAGGTCCGTTGTTCCTTCCATGTCGAGGTCATCCACTGCCACTGCTGATCGGCCCCGAGACAAGTCTTTGGAAGGTACAAGGGGGTAATTATCCACTCGCTCTTTCCTAGACCTCTCGAAAAATAGTTGTCACTCTCACAGAGGTAGGCATCATGCTTTGACCAATGGTTAGTAAGCCTGGTTTCACGTTCTGACCTTCAGCTTCAAAGCGGAGTCGAACGATGGCTGCATTTCTTTTTGGCTTCGGTGGGACTGCTCTGTGATCTGTTTCAGTATAGTATCTACGTCTATGCTTTGCCATCTTTTGCCGTTTTCGAGAAGAGCCGCCGAGTTACGTTGTGGCGGGCAATGCAAGTGCGCCCAGGCATTCATGGTAAGGTCGCAAGGCAACAGTCATCACGCCAAAATTCGCTCTGGAATGCAAATCCTATCTACCCGTTTGTCACCTTCCGGGGCTTTCCTCCTCTTTGCTATCCCACTGAATGAGGTGTCTGGAGTCACCACTTGCTGCTCAGCGATGCTCGGCTGGCGATCCTGCTCGCCAGCAGAAGGGAAGCCGGCACCCGACTGCATCAGGTTTCCTAAATCCTGGGAAAGCCCGGTCGCCTCAGAAAGTGGTGGGACATCCAAGTCCAAATCTGACGGCAACTGATTGATGGCAGAGCAGATGTTCTCGAAATGCTTGGGCATCCATGTGTCGTAGACATTCTTCGTGAATCGATATGCCATCCATTTTTCCTGTCCGTCAAGTGTAGTAAAGTCAAATTTGTGGATCGGCTGGTGGTAGTATTTGATGCCTTTCCCGGCTATGACCGGGTAGTGGCCGTAAATCCAGACTAAGGTATGGTCATGCGAGACGGAAAAGGCGAGGATCTCCCGGTTAACCTCATCCTCGCGCTTTACAGCACGGAAAAGCTCGACAATGGCCCGCACCGCAAGGGTCATACTGTGGGCGTTCTGTCGGTCGGCGATAAAGTCGCCGATAAAGGGCGATAGCTTGGCGAGCTGGTCATCGGTAAATGCGTCTCGTTTGAACCCAACGGAGTAGTCAGGCTGTGGACGGGTGCCGGTGAGGGGGATCGAATTGTCCCACCCTTCGTTAACGCTCTCGATAAGGCCTTTATAGTTCTTTTTCCGAAGTGCGAGCGATTCCGCCGAAGGAGCGATAAGCCTTGAGATGCCTTGAATGATCCTTGCCTCATTCTTATTGTGGAGGTTACGACAAGCATCCACAAAGATATCGTCGTCGAAGAGCGTCTCCTTAGGGACCGGCTGTTCACCGCTAAGAAGGTCCCTAAAAAGTTTCTTACTCGTATCTGTGATACCAAGCTCAGAGGTGTCCATATATGAGGCCTCAGTCTGGAGCAGGAGCGGGTACTGCGCGTCCCGGTACGGTGCACTCTTCTCCTCCCTCGCCTTTTTGGACCCCATATACGTTTTGACAAGTCTTGATTCTTGTGAGGTGACAGGAGAGAAGAAGACGTGGCGGACGCGACTGTGTACGTGCAGCAAAAGCAGACGCACCATTGCCTTCTTGTCGCTTAATTGCACTTAACTTGGTCAGTTCTCGACGACGCGATGAACTATAGGCTCGGCATGAGTACCTTGATGGTTACGAAGACATAATATGCGAACAAAGACTTAATCGCATGAAGTGTCTTTACGAAGACTTCCGGTAGGACTTGGGACAACCTCCGCTCCAGGGGGTAGATGGTATTTGTATGCCAATTGCCAGCTTGGACATGAGCTCCCAACAACTTCAACAATCCTATCGAATCTATGATGACGGACGGCGAGAAACCCTTTTCGATAAAATTACTTTTCTCTACCGAGATTATCTCCATGGAGTTCAGAAGGCAGCAAATGACACTATTTCCGGCTGTCTGTGCACTGTGCAATGCACCTCAACTTGCTGGGTACCGAGTGGAATTGGGCAATAGTGACTGGGAGATATGGTTCAAAGATGAACACCCAGGCTGTCATTTCCAGGGAAATCCGATGCAGATTTCGGAAGACATACTGCCAAAAACTGAGGAAGATTTATCTCCCGATCTTCTACATTCACACCTCAGTCCTCCAATGAACCTGAAGCATGTAAGCGCCGACAGAAAATAAAAATCGAAAATAAAACGGGCTGTAGCAAATATAGGTACTTCGGTACATCGAGCGTGTATTTTCAGGCTCTCAGGCGGAATGATGATGAAGCATAACTCTTTGTATATCTGGATATTTACTACTCCGATCTTCGAAGCCGATTCAAGATCATATGTGTGCTATCGCAAGGAATGCGTTTTGCTAAGGATTCAGCTGAAAGACTGGATCACGTTTGGATATCCGTGCGCGTTTGTGCTGGACTTGGCTCATCACTGCGGCACAGCCCAGGCCCTCACCTCAGGTATATAGTCGTTTGCTCCCTCTGGCCTAGCCACAAATCTCGGGTCTTGGGATCTTTGATATCGGGGCGATATGCTATAATTATGTAAGATCTGGACGACTTTCGGGATACCGGCGGTAGGGGGTTGAGAAGCTGAGGTGTAAGAGAACGAAACGATGGGGCAAAACGACGGCCACCAAAGGGACATCTTCATGCACGCCACCAGAGCAACGCCAATCACGATGCTTCCAGTATGCGCAGTTGACGCCAACCGCTTGGGCGCCAATGTCAGCAAAATGCCCGATGTGCGGGGTTGTCGACCTTTGGAAACAGCAACAATCGAACCTACCAAGTTTTGCACTACGTTTCTCAACAATCACTCGGGGCAAGTAACTCTTGTCTATGTCTGAGAGCTTATTCTGGTTTCAGCTACTGATTTGTTGAGCCTACTAGTTCCGTCCGTCTCCCACGCACCTGCTCGGCTTTTCCCGCTGTCGAATAGTCATACAGGCAGACAACAGATTCCTTTTTGACTGCAAAGGCCTAAGGCATATTCGTGTTTCCACCGCTAAACACGTGAGGCAGCCAAAGAAGCCTCGCAAAACCTTGCATGACCTATTCTCTATGCTACGAGAGCTGAGCTCGGCGGTTTTTCGACAATGCGCCTCCTGGAACGCAATGATACCGGCGATGTCAGTTTGACGGGTGACATTCCCGACAACCAGGTCCCACCGTATGCGATACTTTCGCACACATGGGGCGACGAAGAGGTCAGCTTTGAGGATGTAACGGACGGTACACGCAAGAACAAAAGAGGCTACTCTAAGATCCAGTTTTGCGGAGACCAAGCCGGGCGTGATGGACTGAAATTCTTCTGGATCGACACATGCTGCATCAATAAATCCGACTGCGATGAGTTTCAGGAGGCTCTCAACTCCATGTTCCGATGGTACCGCAATGCGGCCAAATGCTATGTCTATCTCACAGACGTCTCAACCTACCAACAGGACGCCGACAGCAACCCCGGTTGGGAATTAGCTTTTCGGAAATCCAGATGGTTCACTCGTGGGTGGACCCTCCAAGAGCTTATTGCGCCAAAAGTTGTTGAATTCTTCTCCGAAGACCGCAAGCGCCTAGGAGATAAGAATTCTCTCGCACAGCATATTCACAACACAACTGGCATTCCTCTACGAGCTCTCCAAGCCAACAAATTGTCCGATTTCAGCTTTGACGTACGCATGTCGTGGATTAAACACCGCAGCACGACGCGCGAAGAAGACAGAGCTTACTGTCTATTCGGTATCTTTAACGTACAAATGCGGCTTCTATACGGCGAAGGAGAAGAAAGAGCATTTGAGCGGCTGCGAGAGGAATTTAGTAAGCATAATCGCTATCTGTCTAGTCTGCATTCTACCGACCCGCGCCTTGATAAGAAGCGCATCGAGGAGGCAAAGGGTGGATTGCTTGATGACGCTTACCGCTGGGTTTTCGACACCCCCGACTTCCGCGGTTGGCATGACCAGTCAGAGAGCCGCCTTCTCTGGATTAAAGGAGATCCCGGCAAGGGCAAGACTATGTTGCTCTGCGGCATCATTAACGAGCTGGAGGGTGCCATTGTTGCAGAGGGGCACGGTCGCAACTTGGCCTATTTCTTCTGCCAAGCTACCGACTCGCGCATCAATAACGCCATTGCCGTGTTACGCAGCTTGATCTACCTTCTTGCCCACCAGCAGCCACGTCTCATCTCCCACATACGTAAATACACGGACAATGCTCAATTACTCTCTGACGCAAATGCGTGGTTCGTCCTCTCGGATATTTTGGGGGGGATGCTAGGAGACCCGAACTTGAAGCCAACCTACCTGGTCATCGACGCTCTGGACGAATGCATGGGTGACTTGCCAAGACTTCTTAAATTTATTGTCGGGATGTCATCTACGTTTCGTTGTGTCAAGTGGGTCGTCTCTAGTCGCAACTGGCCGAACATCGAGGAGAGCCTAGAAGCCGCGGAAAAGAAGATAAGGCTCAGTCTTGAGTTGAACGAAGAGTCTATCTCCTCCGCTGTCAGCACATATATTCAGCATAAGATAGATGAACTAGCGCGGCTAAAGAGTTACGACGACAGAACAAAGAACGCTGTTCAACACCACTTAACCCGCAACGCAAACGATACATTCCTCTGGGTGGCTTTGGTCTGTCAAGAACTTACGAATGTTTCACGATTAAGGGTTCTCACCAAGTTAAATACGTTTCCACCTGGTCTTAATTCTCTCTACCAACGAATGATAGATCAGGTTCGCCGCTCGGATGAGCCAGATCTCTGCAAACAAGTTCTGGCGGTCCTCTCCATTACTTACCGGCCTATCACGATACAAGAGCTAACGGTCTTCGTGGATATACCGGAGGGCATTTCCGACGAACTAGAATTCATAACAGAGATAGTAGGACTCTGCGGCTCTTTTTTGACCCTTCGAGAAACCACCATTTATTTCGTCCACCAATCCGCAAAGGATTTCTTGCTGAGAGAAGCAGCTCATGGGGTTTTTTCTTCCGGGATAAAAGACGTACACCATGTCGTCTTCTTGCGATCGCTACACGTTATGTCCGGAACATTACGACGCGACATCTACAGCCTTGGCGCTCCGGGATCTTCCATCGACGACGCCAAGCTTACCGATCCAGACCCGCTGGCCGCAGCACGCTATGCTTGTATCTACTGGGTTGATCATCTCTGTGACTGGCGGGCGAGCGACGATAGCAAGCACCCAGATGTTTTTCAAGATGGTGGTATCGTCGATGGCTTTCTGAGACAGCATTACCTCCACTGGCTTGAAGCACTTTCACTTTGTAAGAGCATGCCACAGGGGGTACTTTCAATGGCAAACCTCGAAAGGATTCTTCAGGTAGGCTTTACCCAGTGATAGTATCATGTCATTAAGTGGTTCTAACAGGAGATTAGCACAGGTCGATTACGTCTCAATTACCGAGCCTTGTCGCTGACATGCACCGATTCGTTTTACACTGGAGATGGGTTGTTGAGAATTATCCTCTTCAGGTATACGCTTCAGCACTTGTGTTTAGCCCCGCCCGAAGTATAACAAGAGGCCTATTTAGGCATGAAGAACGGAAGTGGATTACTTCGGGGCCAATTGTAGAGGATAATTGGAATGCGTGCCGGCAGACGCTCGAGGGGCATCGCTATCACGTCAACTCGGTAGCGATCTCGCCCGATTCGAAGTGGGTTGCGACAGGATCACGCGACAACACCATCAAGATCTGGGATACGGCCACGGGGTCATGTACGCAGACGCTCAAAGGGCATCGCGATTGGGTCACGTCGGTAGCGATCTCGCCCGATTCGAAGTGGGTTGCGTCAGGATCACTCGACAGCACCATCAAGATCTGGGATACGGCCACGGGGTCATGTACGCAGACGCTCAAAGGGCATCGCCATATCGTCACGTCGGTAGCGATCTCGCCCGATTCGAAGTGGGTTGCGTCAGGATCACGCGACCAGACTATCAAGATCTGGGATACGGCCACGGGGTCATGTACGCAGACGCTCAAAGGTCATGGCCATATCGTCACGTCGGTAGCGATCTCGCCCGATTCGAAGCGGGTTGCTTCAGGATCATACGACAACACCATCAAGATCTGGGATCCGGCCACGGGATCATGTACGCAGACGCTCAAAGGGCATGGCGATTGGGTCACGTCGGTAGCGATCTCGCCCGATTCGAAGTGGGTTGCGTCAGGATCACGCGACCAGACTATCAAGATCTGGGATACGGCCACGGGGTCATGTACGCAGACGCTCAAAGGGCATCGCGATTCTGTTCAGTCGGTAGCGTCTTCCCTTAACTCGACGCGGTCATGTACGCAGACACTCAAAGGGCATCGCGATTGGGTCACGTCGGTAGCGATCTCGCCCGATTCGAAGTGGGTTGCGTCAGGATCACCCGACAACACCATCAAGATCTGGGATGCGGCCACGGGGTCATGTACGCAGACGCTCGAGGGGCATGGCCATATGGTCACGTCGGTAGCGATCTCGCCCGATTCGAAGTGGGTTGCTTCAGGATCATACGACAAGACCATCAAGATCTGGGATACGGCCACGGGGTCATGTACGCAGACACTCAAAGGGCATCGCGATTCTGTTCAGTCGGTAGCGATCTCGCCCGATTCGAAGTGGGTTGTGTCAGGATCAGGCGATAAGACCATCAAGATCTGGGATGCGGCCACGGGGTCATGTACGCAGACACTCAAAGGGCATCGCGATTCTGTTCAGTCGGTAGCGTCTTCCCTTAACTCGACGCTAATTACATCCGGATCAGATAATGCCAACCCCCCATGCTATGGAATAGACTTAGATAACAGGTGGATTACGAGGGGCTTAGAAAACTGGCTATGGTTGCCTCCGGAATATCTACCAAAATGTTTAGCTGTAGCGGCATTAACGGTTACTATTGGCTGTTCTTCGGGGCGCGTCTTAATTATGACGTTTACGACAGACAGCTAAGCTGATCTCTCTTTCTATCTCTCTCTCTTTTTATCTATCATAGCGTGACACAGGAGGGGTTTGGGGGTTTCCATTAATTTATAGCCCGTTATAATAGTCTAGATCCTTCTAGATCCCGCCTCTTTCATCAATTCGAGTATCCTGTATCGTCCTAAAGACAGGTGGCCCCACAACACTTTGTAGACACGTTATAAAGTTATGGCCCACTCGAACAACTCTAGATCGAGTTAGTTGGCCTGGTAACTCTAAGCGCTACAACATGCTTTATTCGGTCGTGCGGAGCAAAGTTCTTACGTATAATAATACTCTTTCAACCAAATCACGAGGTAATTATATCTCAAGGAGACAGCACAGAGGTCATGACATAGTTCTTAGACTACGCTGCTTGGAGAAAGAAAGCTGAGCGCCAGACCAGTGCTATGACGTTCAGCCCCATGTTGGGGGGTCAAAGATATACTCTGTGGAACGTATGAAGTCATTCCTTCACACATGGGCGACATGGCTTTTCAGGGAAGTTCTTCAAAAAGGTGATCAACATGACAGTTTCTCCTTTGATGACGGAGTATGGCTCATGCGAGGACATCATAAAAATCTTCGTAACTTCCCAGCCGACATCGTTTGACTTGCTATGACGAGCTAACACAGAGAACTGCCGGGTATAGGATTAGCCATCCTAATACCAAGTGCATCAGAAGCGCCATAGCTTATGGAGCTGCTAACTACCACACACCTACTCCAACTGGAGGTCAACCACGGGGTCTGGCGAAAAGGCTGGCGAAGGCCCAGACTAGGAACCTCAGGATAATGGCCGGAGCATACAAGGCTACACCAATCAGAAACTTGGAAACCGAAACCTGGGTGCCACCACTGGACCTATACCTCAAGGAGACACTGGCAGACCTTGAAGCCCGGCTACAGAACTCGTCCTTGCACAGTGGGCAAGGACCAGATGCATCAAAGCACCCACCAGGGCAGCTCGTCCAACCAGATGCATCAAAGCACCCACCAGGGCAGCTCGTCCAAGAAGCGTGCAATAGGATATACCGACGCTTCCAAAAACGGATGCAGGCCGAAGACCCATCCACCCACAGGAACCCACGGTCATTGAGAGAGCTGTCATCACGATCAACCAGTGGATCAGCCAGCACCGGAGCCAAAGTGAGAGCTAAAGTGAGAGCCAGGGAGAGACACAGGGAGAGAGCCGAGGAGAGACCCCAGTACCCACGACAGAAGCAGCACTCTACCAAGCATGGGAAAACCGTTGGAGAAAGCAGGTCGAGGGCCGACCTGCCAGGATAGCGGATGAAGGACCACCAGAAATGCTTTTCACAGACAAGACCTTGAAGAGACACAAGGATTTAACCAAATCCCAGAGCTCTCGACTAGTCCAGGCTCGTACAGGAGCAATAGGTCTACGGGACTTCCTATTTAAGCAGCAAGTCCCAGGCCTAGCCACTCCCCATTGTACTTGCTGAAAAGGCCGTGAAATAGTCGAGCACCTCGTTATATAGTGCCCAGTACTACCGAAACCTAGAACCTGGCCAACAAACACTGTCCGCACGCACTGAGTTCTTAGCCTCGTACTATAAGCTATAAGGTCTCGGAACCGAAGGCTGTTAGGAAAAGTTCTGGGCTGGCTAATGGATTCCAGCCGCTTAATGGAATACAGCTTAGCGAGAAATCTGGAATTTAAGCAGGAGGATATATTAATAGTGGAAGAAGAGGTGGAAGCGGCGGCCGGAGCGGAAGTTGAGGACAACTAGTGCTCAACGCTTTGTTGGGACCTTTCCATATATTACAACTATCTGGCTTTTCCAATAACTATTTCCTATTTGTTACCGATATAGGTTTTTCACCCGGCTCCAGGAACGGGTTTTTTCCTATGTAAATAGCATCAGCAGGACCGACACACTCTTTTTAGGGTAGAACGGAGTAGGAATATTAATAAATATGAAACGGAACTGTAGTTAAGATAAGCAGTACGTTGGTTTACATGACGATTCAACTGGGCCTTTACCTTGATTTGAAAACTAGGTAACGTACATTATCAGCGAGTGACCCATATCAGCGAGTGACCCACTTTCTACGCGACGCGACATCTTTGCACTTCACAGCAACTTTCCTCTACCATCCAAAATGCCCACTACTTCAAACGAAAGCCAGATAATCTTAGCCCTCCAAGCTCTTCAAAATGACGAGAATCTAAGCGAACGAGCTGCAGCTAAAATTTACGGAGTCGACCGTAAAACACTAGGGCGTCGCCGCATCGGCAAGCCTGCACGACGCGATATAACACCTAATTCGAAGAAGCTCACTCAATCAGAAGAGGAGGCTATTGTCCAATACATTATTGAGCTATGTGCGCGAGCTTTTCCACCCAGATTGCGTGGTGTGGAAGATATGGCCAACCAACTGCTACGCGTACCCGATGCGCCCCCTGTCGGCAAGCTCTGGGTACATTGATTTGTTAAACGCCAACCAGAGCTCCGTACGCGCTTTACGCGTAGATACGACTACCAGAGGGCCAAATGCGAGGATCCAAAAGTCATTAGCGAGTGGTTCGCGCTTATACGGAACACTAAGGCCAAGTACGGTATTGTAGATGACGATATCTACAACTTCGACGAGACTGGGTTTATGATGGGTATTATCTTCGCGGGTATGGTGGTTACGACCTCAGACGGCCTTAGCAAGGCGAAACTGGCCCAGCCTGGCAACCGCGAATGGGCAACGGTAATCCAGGAGTCAATGCCCTCGGCTGGGCCATCCTCCTTTCATCATCTTAGCCGCGCAGTACCACCTTGCCAACTAGTATACCGAGTGCAACCTACCGTCCACCTGGCGCATCGCAACTACCGATAATGGCTGGACTACCAATGCGGTAGGCCTAGATTGATCAAACACTTCGACCATTATACAGCGTCCCGTATAAAGGGCAAATACCGGTTGTTAATCCTCGACGGCCACGAAAGCCACCACTCGACCGAATTCGAGCGCTACTGCCAGCAGAATAACATTATCACGCTCTGCATGCCTCCACATTCCTCCCACCTCCTCCAGCCACTCGATGTTGGCTGCTTTGGGCCGCTAAAACAGGCGTACGGCCGCCAGATCGAGGACTTGATGCGCATGCATATCAACCACGTAAGCAAGCTCGAGTTCCTCTGTGCCTTCCGCGAGGCCTTCTTCGCCTCTATAACGGAGAAGAATATACAGGGTGGCTTTGCAGGTGCTGGCCTTATACCATACGATCCAGAGAGGGTGCTTTTTAAGCTAGATGTAAAGCTTCGTACGCCAACACCTCCAAACTCACGGCCCGGCACTGCACAACCTTGGGTCTCCCAAACACCACACAACCCTCGAGAAGCCAATTCACAGTCAACGCTTATTAAGACTCGCATTGCCAACCATCAAAATAGCTCTCCGACTTCAATGTTGGCTGCGGTAGACCAGCTTACTAAGGGTACAACAGCTATAATGCACCAGGTGGCTCTCCTTCGTGCAGAGGTCTCGTCGCTCCGTAAGGCCAATGAGGCATTAAGCAAACGCCGGAGAGCTAAAAACACGCGTAAGGCTTGGAGGGTCACTTACTGTACAAGAGGCACAGGATCTACTGGATCAGAAGGCCGTGGATAGGGAGGGAGTGCAAGAAACGCAGCCGGAAAGTAGTAATGCAGGGGGGGCTCGTACGAAGGTTCGGTGCTGTAGTGTGTGCGGCAAGCCTGGCCATAATGCGCGCACTTGCCAGGAGGCTGCAGAAGCATCTGATTCAGCTGTTTCTGATGTAATTATAGTTAATTCCTTATGTTGATGTGGTATAATTGAGGATGGTTTGTTAGGGTGTGGTGGGAGGTGGGTCACTCGCTGATATGGGTCACTCGCTGATAATGTACGTTATTCGAACTCAAGTTAGTTAATTTGGACATTTCGAAATCAAACACATTTTTTCCAAGCTGAAATTGACAGGGGGGTAGGGTGGAAGAGGCAGTGGTGTTGCTCCTAACTATACACCCCACCCAAGTCCAAAAGCGGCAATACATTTCCCTTGACCGGGGAGAACATGGGGACGCTTACCACGGCGCGAGGGAATATCAGCCGGCACCTGACATGGATGGTGGGTTGTAACCAACTGTTGAATCTGCCAGGATTCTAAGAAACATTGACTCGACTGCATTTTGGAGAGAGACAAAGTGGCAGAGGATTTTCTTGATGAGTGGAGGTTGAAGCAAGCAAAGAAAAAAACACGATGGACTCTCCATTCTCTCGTCACTGCTAGAATGGTATCATGGTGATCTAGTGTCTTTCTCTTCTTGTTTCCATTTGTACCCAACCTACCGAGCAAGACTGACCAAGTGCTTTTGAATTGCACTCACTACATACATTGAACGCCCCGACCCCACACGCTGAAAATGCAACAAGCCCCCCCAAAAACGCCACCGTCAATGCTGCCCGCTAACACAACGCAAAACAATCGTAAATCACCTGCCTATCATCTTCCTCCTCACCGCCCCCTCAACCACATCCTCCGCCCCCGCCCCATCTTTCCACTCTTGTATCAAAAACTCCAGCAACCGAAACATCTTCCTCGTTAACTTTGCCCCGTCCCATCCCCGTTTATACAGTTCCGCCGTCTCATCCCCATTCTCCCCGTACCATTTATCTTCGGCAACAATACTAACAATGAACTGTTTATAATGATCCCTTGCTGTCCCTGTTTCTTCAGTCAGTCCCGTTCTCTCTACACTGCACTGTGATACTCACAATCTGATTTATCAGGATTATACGCTTCCATAAAATCACCATCTTCCAGCTGTTGGATCCGACGTTTTACCGCATTGTCCAAGTCCACAAACTGGATGAAGGCATTCCCTTTGCGAGGGACAACAGTGAGTCCGAGGGCGAGGTAATCGCATATAAATGCCGAGAGGTGGTCTAAGACGAGCGCTTCTTCCCATTCTGAAAAGGATTGGACGGAGGAAAAGCCAAGTTGGCGGGTTGTTCTCCGGCGGGCGAGGGTGCTGGGGAATGGTGGGGGGAGGGGTTGTGGTGGCATTTTGGTGATAATATTTCGAAGAATGGGCTATCTTTGGGGATTGAAATGATTGGATTTGAGGTTTGGAGGACATGCTGGGTTAAGAAGACTTTGAGCAGAATGGGGCGTCGCGGTGATCGTGGAGAAGAGCGGTTGGTGGTTCAGGTCGAGACTGTGATTTTCGATGGTGGTGAATGGATTTGCAGAGGATTGACATCCGTGGTTCTGTGAATCATGATCTCCGGGGATCGGATTGTGGTTGTAGTGTTGAGGGTGGTCTGGGGTTGGCCTGGTTCATGGGTTGGGGCCAGGAGGTGTGCTACGCCGCGTGTTTTGGTTGAGGCTGACATGGTGGTTTTTTGGGCCGGTGTGGGTCTTCGAGGCCACTGATGGTTCATCATGATAGGAAACGTGAAGATGACCAGCATATCAATGGTCATAAGGGTGATGGGCATTCTGGAAGGTGGTAGAAACAACGGCAGATCAAGACGCCTTTGAAGGGCAGAATGACCTCCGAGCAGTCAAGGGTATTATCATCGCCAAAACATTCCACCTTGTTCAAAACAAGAAGCTCCCTGCTGGAGTGATAGACAATTGTCCCATCGAGAGAAAAGTCGAACAGCGGAGACAGGGGGGAAAATGCAGCGGATGGCTAACAATGGTGCGTCGACGGTCGTCTAATGTGGAGAAGGCCTTAAAGCCTGCCGTTTACACAAAGTAGGCACGTTGAAGAGGCGGCATCTGGAGTATATTTTGTGGCGCTGTAATGTGGCCCGAGCGCCTCGCCTCGCCTCTCATCGGTGCAATCTTTTCGGAGCATGAGAATTGCTAAAACACAACCCCTGGCACTCAACAATCGAATCACATCAACAGCTATGGTTGTGCTGCGGGCAAAAGAATTCGTTTACCAGAACCTCCCGTTGAGAGGAATTGCGCGGTTTCTTCTGGTTAACCCATCAAACGACCCTCTCAGTCCTCTCCATTGCAGCCTGCACAACCTACCAATAACCCATCCCACTTACGATTTTCTCATTCCCCCAGTACAGACCAAGAAAAAGACGCGGCCAATTGTCCTTAATGGTAACGAGGCCAAGTTACAGTTCGAGATCGAACACTATCTGCGATATATGCGCCATGAGACCAAGGAGCAGATGTTCTTCCTTCGACCCCTCTGCATCAACCCTCATCAACCTGACGAGGCCAAAAGTTACGACCTACAGCAGAACGACCTCGTTACCAGGGCTAATCACGTGAGAGGTTTCATGGGAAAGCCGCCGAAACGATGGGATCTAGAGCAAGTCGCCAAAACACTCCGGGAAATGCACGCTTTGGCTGTTAACACCGCGGCCCGCCCACAAGACAAAGATGCTTTTCGAAAACAATATGCGTCCATCCTACGATTATTCTCTCTGCCAGAGCCCTCAAAAGAAGCAAAATCTGTGTTTGAGCGCTGCTTGGAGCTGCTCTGCAACTCAATCTGGAGAGACCGATGGACAACGCTACAGACAATCGGTATGGTCAAAGGAATTGATCTTTATATTGGCAGGACATCAATCCCTATCGACCCCTTCTATAAGCTGGCCCATTTCATCCACGATGCGAGAACCCTGCAGGCCTGGGACGTTCTATCCCAGCTTTCCACATCAAACAACCTCGCAGCCGCTAGCCGCATTGCCAGGAACCGTATGGGGACGCTTCGGCAGCTAAAACAATGGAAAACAAAATTGGCACCGAATCAACCACTCCCGCGGGATTTGGAACAGAAACTGCGAGATCACTTTGCCCGAGAAGAAAATACACCAGCTTGGAAGACCAAAGTCATGGAGAGACAACGCACCCTGAGGGCGAAAATCAAGCAGGCGATGAAACAAAGGGATTGA
Source organism: Podospora pseudocomata (assembly GCF_035222375.1). NCBI lineage: Eukaryota > Fungi > Ascomycota > Sordariomycetes > Sordariales > Podosporaceae > Podospora > Podospora pseudocomata. Next base: position 1,225,256 of record NC_085889.1, on the reverse strand, counting down.
AGGTGGAGGAAGGTCAGTTCGCACAGGAAGCTCAAGATAGCAGCGGACATTGCGGAATTACAGAGCAACCAAGCAGCAGATTGTCCTTGGCGGGGAGAGATTCGGTTTGGAGCCTATTACAACTAACTCCAGCCGCCGTGGCCGCAGGACGCCGACTCTGCAGAAGCCTGAGCATCAGATAGCGGATCACTTCATCACCACAGCATCAGATTAACCATCCAATGAAGACATTTCTCCACTACACCTGCGATGCGTTCGATTTGACGAGCAGATGACGTATCCATGCTTTGTAACAATGATCCATGGTCAATAAACATTTGGGCTGATACCAACACAATCAGCCACCCTATTTTTTGGGTGCATGCCAGTTCAAAAATGACCGCCATCCTCACCCAAATGCCCCGTCTCTCCCAGCCACCATTCCGAACCACGACCCTCCACTTTCTCAAACGCAGTTTAGCCACCATGGGAGCGGTCGATATGCCCGGTTTCCCCTTTAAAAGGGCCTCCGGACTTGATCCTCCAGCTGAGTTTGCCAAGCTGAGGAAGACGGATCCGGTGTCGAAGGTGAAGCTGTTTGATGGGTCACCGGCGTGGCTGGTGACAAAGTACAAGGATGTTTGCCAGGTGGCTACTGATCAGCGGCTGTCAAAGGAAAGAAGACGCCCTGGCTTCCCGGAGCTGAATGCCAATGGGAAGCTCGCTGCGAAGCAGAGACCTACCTTTGTGGATATGGATCCCCCGGAGCATACCAAGTATCGGTATGTTGACACTGTCAACACATTCGGGGGTTTGAACTGACAAGCGGGGACAGTGGCATGGTCGAATTCGCCTTCACGACAGAGCACATCGACTCTTTGAAGCCCTACATCACCAAGACAGTCACGGATTTGCTTGACAAGATGAAGAGCAAGGGGTGCTCCTCTGGCCCGATGGATCTGGTTCAGGAGTTCGCTTTGCCTGTCCCATCTTACGTAAGTTTCCCAAGAGCGAACTGATAGCCCTCCAGTTAGCCGCTAACAGGCTCAGATGATCTACACCATCCTCGGAGTCCCTTTTGAAGACCTCGAGTTTTTGACCCAACAAAATGCCATCCGCACAAACGGTAGCTCAACGGCCAGAGAAGCATCTGGTGCCGCACAGTCCGTAGTATCCAATCTCGGACCAGCCCGACTGGCAAGCTGACATGTGACTTCAGAGAGCTCCTCAAGTACCTCACCCAACTCGTTGAGAAGCGTCTTGAGTCCCCTAAAGATGACCTCGTCAGCAGGCTGGTGACAGAGCAAGTCAAGACTGGGAATCTGAGCAAGGAAGATGCGGTGCAAATGGCGTTTTTGCTGCTTGTTGCTGGGAATGCTACGATGGTGAACATGATTGCTTTGGTATGCTGCTGTTCTTGTATCCATGTGCCAGTGGCAAAGCTAACCATGTGTCAAAGGGCGTGGTAACCCTCTTCCAGAACCCTGACCAGCTTGCTGAGCTCAAGGCCGACCCAGAGAAGTGGGCGGGTCCGTTTGTTGAGGAGCTGTGCCGGTACCATACTGCGTCTGCCATGGCCATGAAGAGGACTGCTAAGGAGGATGTGGAGATTGGTGGCAAGGTACGTCAGTCCAAAACCTTGGCCAGAAGGCGCCATGGCTGATGAAACTCTCGACAGATCATCCGCGCCGGAGAGGGCATCATCGCCTCGAACCAATCAGCCAACAGAGATGAAGACATTTTCTCGGACCCCGAAAGATTCGACATGCACCGTAAGTGGGGACAGGAATGTGCCCTGGGGTTTGGGTTTGGTCCACACCGGTGTATCGGGGAGCATCTGGCAAAAACTGAGCTGATGACTGTGTTTGGTAAGTTTCGAGGTTCTCGTGTGTGGTGTGGGTTGCACGTGTTTGGCTGATAACATGTGGAAAGCCACGCTGTTTGATAGGGTTCCGAGCTTGAAGCTGGCGAAGCCAATCGACGAGATTGAGTACACGCCTTTGGATCGGGACGTGGGGATTGTGAAGTTGCCTGTGAGTTGGTAGATGGTATCTACAAGATTTGGGGTTGGTGGCAAGGTAGAAGATCAATGCATGTTGGCTGGCGGGAGGGTCTCTGACGATGCGAACCTCAGTTATTTCTGAAGATTTTTCAATCTGACTCATAAACTCCTTGGCTAAGTGGCCTCGATCAAAGCCAGTTCAGTCGTCAAACCTTGGAAGGATGTCCTGACGCTGCCTGTTGATCATGGACACAGAGGGGTCCTTCATAGTGTATGCGCGACAGAACTAAACACATCCTGGGTGGCGAGTCAATAATCATGTACATACTCATAAAGGTTCACCGGAGGATAAAGTCGGGTCTTTTTCCATATCTCGAGCCCCACTTACAACATCAGTGAGCTATGTCAAGAGCATTGCCTTATCGTGACCAACCGTTATGTGGAGCATTGGGCGCTGTCACCAAATTAGAATTTACAGTGCTAATGGGTACTGTTGTAACGCCTTGGACACATGCAGTGGGAGACTCAGCTGTGGCTTCCTCAATTTCATGGAAGAAGACCACCCCCATAAACTTTGCATTTCCTGTCCCTTCCCGGCCCCGTATGTGGAGGCATGCAAGACTCGATAGAGTAACAGGGTGTATTATACGGTTACACTAAGGCCAGCCTGATTTCTGGGCTCTTAGCAGATAAGTCTCCTGCTCTTCATGTATAAATATCCCACTGTACGCTCTTTCTGAGCACCTCTGTTCATTTGTCTACAATCTACTCTCAGTAGCTCTTTGTTAGAACGACCTGTTGTTGACAGTGAACCCCATGTCTGAGACGCTTGTCACAACCTTCGATCATCCTGTCATATTCACCTCCGGCGTACTGCCTTGCCTTCAGCTTCAAAGGAGTCCAGGGTGATTTTAGCCCTTGAGGCTGTTAAAAACGACAAAAAGCTAAGCCTGAGAGCTGCAGCCAAGATCTACAACGTTGACCATACGACGCTATTACGACGACGCGCTGGCAAGCCTGCACGATGCGATACTCCAGCCAACTCGCGCAAGCTCACAAACCTGGAAGAGAAGGCGATAGTTCAATATGTAATTGAGCTATGTACACGCGCATTCCCGCCTAGATTGTGTAGCGTGGAAGATATGGCCAACCAATTGCTACGCGAACGCGACGCGCCCTTTGTCGGCAAACGCTGGGCACTGAACTTCGTCAACCGCCACCCAGACCTCCGAACGCGTTATGCGCGTAGATACGACCACCAGAGGGCTAAGTGCGAGGATCCAAAGGCCATTGCCGAGTGGTTTGCGCTCGTATGGAACACTAAGGCTAAGTACGGTATTGTAGATGACGATATCTACAACTTCGACGAGACTGGGTTTATGATGGGTATTATCTTCGCGGGCATGGTAGTTACGACCTCGGACGGCCTTAGTAAGGCGAAACTAGCCCAGCCTGGTAACCGCGAATGGGCAACGGTAATCCAGGGAGTTAATGCCCTCGGTTGGGCCATCCCTCCTTTTATCATCTTGGCCGCGCAGTACCACCTTGCCAACGAGGCACTAAGCAAGCGCAGGAGAGCCAAAAAAACACGTGTGCGGCTTGGAGGATCACTTACTGTGCAGGATGCACACGATCTACTAGACCAGAAGGCCGTGGGTGGGGAGGCAGTGGAAGAAACGCAGCCGGATGGTAGTGGTGTAAGGGGTGTTCGTACAAAGGTTCAATGCTGTGGTGTATGCGGCAAGCCTGGCCATAATGCACGCACTTGCCAGGAGGCTGCAGAATCATCCGATTCAGCTGTTTCTGATGTAATTGTAGTTAGTTCCTAATGTTGGTGTGTTATAATTGAAGGTAATTGTAGTAGGGTGGTAGAGAGTGCGCGACCCACTGATATGCACGACTCACTGATAATGTACGTTATCACGCTTCGTTCTGAAGTGTTTACCTGGTGGTTTTCTGCTTTGAATAGTGACCGCACAAAGTTTTCACTCAAGGTTAGCGCCCTACGGAGGTATGCTACTTCCATTTGAGGTGCTTGGTAGTCAGCTGCCGTGTAACCACAGAGCTGGAATGTGAGATCAGCGCATATCTATTGAATTCACGACACGTCCAGAACATGTTACGAGAGCGGATGAGAATAGTCTTAGCAAAAGCCCAAGTATCTATGCTCTAGATTACATGTTCAGATATTTGGTTTAGAAGCCTGATACTCTCTGCGATTGCTCCATCCAGTCAAGCCGTTCCTTACTGCCAGTTTCGGTTGTTTCACTACCAGGTAGGTGTGACGGCTGTGGCGGCGTCACCATATATATTTCACTGGAGCGAGCCAAGCCAGGAAGCTTGGCTCACTTGTAGCTTTTGATAGCAATCACAGTGGGTATGGTGCAGTGGTCCGGCCTGCCGTGACAGTAGGTGCCATGGGTGGATGCCTTATTTATTTTGCCTCTGGTCCCCATTATGAACTGTCTGGCACTGTGTCACAAGAAGGATGACGGAATGCGGAGTGCTTACCATCCGAGGTCCCAAGGGAATGCAATGATGCCAAGTTTAGAGTGGAGCTGACATGTTGTCTGACAACGAGCCACTTTCTCTCCGAAGGTTGACCGAAGAGATGCAAGGCTCCATCTTATACCAACTAAAATACCCACCATAAATAGAAAATGAGAATATGACAGGTCGAGTTTAGGTCACGTCATCTGTTAATAGGTTGTCCGGAAGCGCAGCGAAAATTAGGGACTGTTTTGTCAAGAACTAAACTCTGGGTCCAATATAGCACGGTAAGCCTATTGCAATAGTTTTGACGACGACCAGCACCAACACCATGACTGTTGGTCTGACCTCAGATAAACATGCTCTCTTGTGTCCTCTCGCGAATAATGGTCACTGGCGAATCATGATCGAGATCACCTACCTTATGGACACTGCCAAAAGGATGCTTGGCATCATTGTTTGCTAGTGTCTACTCCGACGACGCGTAAGGTCTTGATGCTATCACGTCGAACCGGTTACCCAACGAGAGCCAACGACAATGACACAAGCTCGGGTCCTTCCTCTTCCGGTGATGAGGCGATGTCTACATGTGTCAACAGCCTCTTGGTACGACTCGTATAGCATCCTAAAAATGTCTTGTCGAGCACAATCTGGATGGCAAGTATATAACTCACCATCGACTTGTACTCAACCCTCCCTCCATCCTCACCACCATCACTATTCCTGTCAACATTTTCTTCCAACTTCCGTAAGCCAGCCAACCAAACTACCACCTCCAACTATCAAAATGCAGCTCAAAAACCTCCTCACCACCCTCCTCATCACCCTCGCCACCGCGGCTCCCGCTCCCGCCCCAGCGGCCGAGGTTGAGCCCGCCCTCGAGGCCCGCCAATCCGTCGTCCGGGTCCAGTTCGAGATCGAGCGCCAAACCACCTTTATCCAGCGCGAAATCCGCGCCGGAGGCGGCGTCTTCAACCGCAATGGCCCCCTCTTCTCGGCCCTTATCGTCAGTGGACCGAGTAACGCCCGTTGCCAGGCTTTCAACGGGAATACTGCCGTGGGCGCTGCTATTGTTCCCAACAGGCAGGTGAATTACAATGGAGCTTTTGTTACGCAGGTGCGGTGCTAGATTGGGATCATGAGTGGCGGGAACGTATTGGTTTTTGGAATGGCTGAGGTGGGTGGAGGAGGATGATGGAAAACTTTCTTTTTTTGCCAACTATTTCAGACACTCTTTTCATGAAGCTTCATGTTATTATCATTGTTTGCTGGAATTAAGATCTACTACTACTCGTACCATTTGATTTTAGCCTTGCCATTTGATCCGATATGTTCCTCCGCAACTTGAACATCTTTCACGGCCCCCTTCTTTGGTGGTGGACCATTGGGGTCGTACGGTACGCAGTCAACACCGTCGGCGTGAGAGGCTCGGGTTGCCGCTTTGCGCTAGTCTTAGTAAAGGGGTTGAGAGATTGATTTCACTGAGTAAAGCCCTACCGGTTGCACCCACGATCAACATCATAAATTTGCCTGTGACATCTTTGATGGTCTGCCCCTGTGGGAATGTAAGCATGATCAGAAGTCACTAAGATAGGTCAGTGAGGGGAAATGAGCATACAATGGTGGAAAGATGTCCCATGATGATAACCAGCAGCTTGTTATTGCCCTGTCTGACGCATAGACTCGGCAACTTCCAGAATTATGTCTCACAAATCGTGAATAATATCACAGGTTATGCGCCCAACTCAATCATGGCATAGACGTTGATCTCCAATGGCGCGGAATAACCCGTGCATTTATCCGGTCCAACCCCGGCGGCCTCTCCCCCTCATCACATCTCATTGAGGCGCAGCCTTGCTGAATGCAACCATGAATGTGGCTTGTATCACGACTGCAGAGAGGCTGACAGTAAGGCAATTGTTAAGGCTCAAACTCAACTAGCAAAACTGCATGCTTTCCCAATTTGCAACAGCGCCTCCGAGTTCAAGTCCGAGGCCTGGGCACTCAAGGGGTGAAAAGGGGCGAGCCAGGAAAAGGGTTAGGGTTGTCGCCAAGACAACGGTTACCACGTTTGATGATCACGAGTGGTCTTCTTCCGAGGGTGAGGTGAGGGGTTGCACTGGACCACTTGTCCCGGTTTGGCATTACGACTTGAACATATTAAGCAATATGTCTTCTGGGGTTTCGCACATCCATAACCCAAATGTGACTGTACACAACGGTTTTTACGACCTGGAGTACGAAAGGAAGGAAAAGGGCGTGAACACGTGGAGTGTTTGGTATGTGAGTTAAGTGATCTTCTGACGGAGAGGTGAAGGCTGATGTTGGGATTTTGGATCAGTGACAAAGTCTTTATGGCTATCAAATTTTCATGGCAGGAATGGTGAAACCCATTAAGGGAAGGGGCTGCCCAACCTTACCTTGAGCTTTGTCCATTGGTCATCTCGCAGTTTTGGCCTTGGACTAACAGAGTCATAGAGATCGAGGGCGCGAATATTCACAGGACCAAAGACTGGGAGACAGGTGAAAGGATGGCGGCCTCGAAACCGGAGTTCGGCAAGAGGTACAAAACACCAAGGGCCTCGTCAACAGCTAGCGATGCAAGCAAGCACGAAATGGTGACCAGGTTGAGCGACCAGCTGCTTTGCTTTGCAGGGAAAGGTTCGGTTTCTCTTGAAACGAGATCACGAAGGAGAACACTCGGAAAAGACAGCCGAAAATACATTGCGAGGACATCTGCGCGCTCTCGGGCTCATGCTCGGGTGGCAGTCAGGCCGTCTTGGAAGACTCCAGAGTCAACATCAGTCTCTCCAACAACTCTCAGGTGTTCAATTTAAAGAGCACGGATGATGTCAACACCACGCTAAAGACCACCAGAGTTGGCGTCTCCTGACAAATCGACTGGATCAACGCCTTCTGAGTTCACGTGAAGGTCTCGACGGCAATATATTTGAACAATGTTGGGCCGAGACGAACATTCTAGATTTCGTGATGCCTGCTATTCACGACTGCCGCTGGCATGTCAGAAAGCAAAACACTTGGCAGACAGCGGCCCAACATTAACATGAGCGGGCTGAAACCAGGCTGGCAGAGATTGTTGACCGTACACTAACCACAGCGATCTCGGCATCCCTCTTACGATCAAGATCAGAGTCTGGAGATCATTTGGTTCAGTTTGCACTAGACAAATGTGTGTGTGCTACACAATAAACGGACAACAGAAAAAGCCACCGGGACCCATTCAACCGCCCAACTCGCTGGACCCGGTATCCCACATCCAGCATAGCATCACATCACACCAATGCTTCCCACCTTTTTCACCTTCCCATCTACCCAGGTTGATCCCTCCTCTTCTTTTCGGGCCGCCCGATGGGATGCCACGTTTTGCTGTAGCGTTTCGCTGGACGGTAGAATTTATCCTTCCAACCACAAACCTCTGTAGTCCTCGCTACTCATGTGTGCCCGTTGCCGCAGTGGCAACGTGGGCATCACAGCCGCCGAAGTCAAGGTCTGTGTGTGGCATACCACATGGCTTTATCTATTTACCCCAGCTCCTGTCATGTTTCGGCCTCTTGGCCTTCCCACTCTTTTGCATCGAGACCTGTCTCTCTTTGCCCAATGTGGCAACTCCTAGAACTTGCCTGCCCAGTCATTGTATAGACGCTCCTTGTATATGAACTGGCTGTCCTATCACAAATCTGCCGCATACTCAGCCTGATCAGGGGAGACCACCCTGGATGACGTCGGTTCCGCACCCTCCAATTGGTCAGATGCCAAAACCACCACTAAAAGGGGTACCTTGTTTATTGACCCCACACACAACGCGATCAAGGGAGGATTGCCGCCGAAAAGGTTTCTATCACCCGCCAAATCTATTTGGATATTGTCGCCTTCAATATCGACCCCGTACTGGCGGCCAGATGGCTGCCATGTGCTCGGCATTTCACCCAGTCCGTCTGGTACGACGGCAGTTGCTTCCGAATGGAACAATCTTGGAAGAAATGGAGAATACCACGTTTTGGCGGCTCCAAAGAAAGCCCAAGAAAAGAGATATAAACGTGATCCCCCGAATGACCATCATCATCGTCCCTGGTTGAAGTTCTGGTTCAGCAACTGTTCCACAGTCACCACCTCTTTCCCATCGTTCCCAGCGAAGGCTGCTGTTGTCAGACACAGATCAAGACCAAGGAGAAAAGCAAAGATGCTTTGGACGTCGCTCTTCCTTGCGGCTCTGGCCGAGGCGGCCCCCAAGGCCAGCCCAAACCCCCAGTTCGGTGGCCCTGGCGGTCTGACCATGCTTCGATTCGGCTGCACCCAGCTCGTCATCGACCGCATCGACCCCCTTGTCAACCCCGGCCAGATCCCCTCGCCTCACATCCACCAAATTATTGGTGGTAACGCCTTCAACGCCACTATGCCCACCGACGATATCGCCCAGCACTCCACCTGCACAACGTGCTCCTTCGCGGACGATTTCTCCAACTACTGGACCGCCAACCTCTACTTCAAGGCCCGCAACGGGTCCTACAAGCGTGTCCCCCAGTTCTCTGCCCCATTGCAGTTCAACGACAGGTTCTCAACCCAGATCAACGGCGGTATTTTGATCTACTACGTTTCGGCCCAGCCCGGCCGCATCACGGCCTTCAAGCCCGGCTTCCGCATGCTCGTCGGTGACCCCAACGTCCGCTCCCGCCCCGACCAGAAGCTCCGTCGTCAAAACTGCTTCAGATGCTACTCCGGCCCCAACCACCAGGGTGATGTTGGTGCCCCTTGCATGGACAACAATTATGACACCGAGGCCTTCCCCACCAAGCCCTGCCCCGGTGGCATCCGCTCCAACATCCACTTCCCCACCTGCTGGGATGGCAAGAACCTGTAGGTCCCTTTGTCTTCACAACCATATTGAACGCATCTAACATCTCCTCAGTGACACCCCCAACCACCAAGACCACGTAGCCTACCCCACCTCCGGCCCAGCCGACTTCCTCTCCCTTGGTGGCAACTGCCCCGCCTCCCACCCCGTCCGCATCCCCCAGCTCATGTACGAGGTCTTCTGGGACACCTCCAAGTTCGCCAACCGTGCCGACTGGCCCGCCGACGGCTCCCAGCCCTTCGTCCTCTCCACCGGCGACCCTACCGGTCTCGGCCAGCACGCCGATTACGTCTTTGGCTGGAAGGACGACAGCTTGCAAAGGGCGATGGACACCTCTGGCTGCTTCGGCGCCAGCTGCGCCAACTTGAGGACGCAGAGCTTGGACAACGCTAGACGGTGCGCCGTCAAGCCGAACGCGAAGGAGGATTATGACAGCTGTGAGTTTGACCCTGGTTGACGATGATGTTGAAGTGTGAATGTGTGCTGACTGGAGTGACAATAGGGCTTCCCGCTCTCCCTGGTGTTGGTGCCTGAGTGGCTGACTGTCTTCTTTGTTGAGGCTGCCAAGAAGAAAACAGGGAAAGAAAATGGGCTGTTGTCGCTCGCTTTCGTTTAGGTTCATAAGAATGCGCAGCTTAATCTTTGCCAATATCTTCGAGTTGCGCCTAGCTTATTTGTTGCATCATATTTCTCGGCCTTGAATCATACCATTGTTAGAATAACATTGAAAGCTTGCTTGCCTGTGATGACGAAGAGTATTGATGAATATTTGATGACCGGTTGATGGGGTCCAGTCTACCTATACTCTGTTATAGGTACCCAGGTTATGTCATCTTTTTCATCGCAGATTCTCGAACATTACGTCCATTGGAGTTCACTGCAATCTGCATCTTCTTGTAAATAACGAGACACTTTATAATCTTGACATCTCACACTGTCGGAGCTATCCCACTCAGACCACACTTTCATAGATACTGTGATATCTTGTCGAATTTCACAACATCTAAACCGACATGTACTCTACACTTCAGGTACATTGCTCGGTACCTGTTCAAACTCCATCACATTTACACCAACTGCCCAGTCAGTATGTCACCACTTCCTCCCCAAAACTGTCCCTTAAAAACTTCCTGACCTTCTCTGAATCCTCGCCATCGTCGAAGCCCACACTTTCCCTAGTCAATCCTATCACCTGCAGCCCGTTCAGCGATCTGGCCCTAGAAAGCGCGACGTAGATTTGCTTGTCCACAAACACCTTCGAAACGTCCACAATTACTTTGTCCAGTGTCATGCCCTGTGCCTTGTGGATAGTGAGCGCATACCCCGCCGTCAAGGGTATTTGTGTGCGGGAGACTGTGGAGTACGGGCTCTCATACCCGACCACGTGGATGTCACACTCAGGGTATATAGTTTTAGTCACCCCGTTGTCAAAAGCGACAATGGGCCAGCCGAAACCGCCCTGCTTTAATTTGCTCTTGTGCATCGACGCAAATTCCCTAACCAGTTTCTCTCTAACTTCAGCGTGCTTTCCCCTAATAGTGCCAGTGTTCCAGGTGGGGAGCTTCGTCCAACTGCGAAAAGGTTCATAGCCGACAAGTGTCCCTTGGGAGCCATTACGAAGGTCTGAGTCCAAGCTGGCGAGGAGGAGGACTCGCATACCTTTTTTCAATCTGAGCTTGCGGTCGAAACGGTGCTGATCGAGAAATTGGAGGGTACCGTCATCGAGGCGCTTGCCGTATTCGAGGGAGTGTTCCCAGCTCCCCGCAAAACCGTCGTGACATTTAAAGATGATAGGCGGGGTTTCAAGTTCCTCGAAGGCCTCGTGGTTGGTCTCCCAGACGTCGGCGCGGACTGGGAAGAGTTTGACGGCATTGTCTTGAGAAAGAGTCGGTTTGGGGCGGGTGAGGGCCATGATGTCGTGGTTGGAGAACGGAATTCCGAGTCGGCATTTCTGGAGGAGGGCGATGAAGGCTGGATCTTTCTGACGATGAATGGCTTTAAGGTGAATATTCACAAAGTTGCAGTGACTCCAGGCGGCGCTACTGAAGGCAAACTTATCCTCCTCCTTGAAGGTTAGATCGCAAGGTACGCAAATTCGAGTGCTAAGTGGCTTGTCAACGGTTGAGTCTATCCCCTCTTTCGGTTTCCTAAGTTCTCTTCCACAGTTGAAGCAGTGCTGGAAGGGCTTGATGGGAGGAAGTTGACAGAAGTCGCCAGTGATAATGACTTGAATGCCACCAAATGGTTCGTCCCGCCGGCCGGAGTCCCTGCTCTGTATGTGCCTCAGCAGGAAGTCGAGTCTTTCGAAGAAGTTGTTTTCTATCATGCTAATCTCATCAATTATGATGACATCTACTTTCAAAAGCCGTTTCAAAGTCATGGAATCCGTGTGGGGGAGATCTTCCAAGGGTATTCTGGTGGAATTTGGTGTCCAGCCAGCAAAAGACCAGGTTGTCGTACCACGGATAGCGAGAGCCACGATCCCTGTCGGTGCCATGACACAGACCGTCATCCTCTCTTCTTCGAGACGTTTGCGCACCTCACGCAGGACGGTTGACTTGCCGCAGCCTGCAGGCCCCGTGAAGAAGATGTTGCGGCCGGCGATTGCATGGTCGACGACATCTTGTTGCTCGGGCAAGAGAGTCGGGCCAGCTTGCTCGTCTAGCTCCCCATCTAGTTGGTGCGCTCTCTTGGCATTGGTGGTAAAAGGTCTCTTGCTGCTGCCCGGTTCTCTCGCATCCTTGGAGTAAATAATCGCGTTAAGGAATCCCGGTGATATCACCCGACACTTGATTTGCAGTCCCGTAGTCGTTGTTGGTCGGTAGGTACGGAAATCATTGCTCGGCTTGTCTTGTACACGAGGCACACCGTGGCGACCTCGGCTGAGACTGTGATGTTGATCACTGTTTGATTGAATTAGTGGCGCGGTTCTTGCGACTGTGCGGGTTTCTTACCAGCAGATCTGGTATCTTTCCATTGACCAGCCTTTGACTGCCACGGAAAGACTCGACTTGAGCTTGCGAGACATGGTTGCTGAGAAGGTTTTGATGGTGTTAAGAGAAGATGTGCTTCATTTAATTGTCGTTGTGATGTGGCGTTTTTGCTTGAATGGTCAGGTCAGTCCGTGTATTGGTGGCCGAGTCGATTGCTGCCAGGTGTTTCGTTCCAAAAGAGGGTTAGGGGTATAGCAAATGCGATGCTTATCAGTGCGATTCGATTGGTCAACTGGTGTAAAATCATTCTTGAGGTAGGTAGGGAGGTGGGTAAAAGAATGCTTGCGCTAGATTCTCTACAACGGCAGTAACATAAGTCGACCCGTCCAAGACTTAACCCTGTGAAAACCCAGGATAGTGACCGCCCACGTTCATATTATTCCCAAACCCCATGTCGGTATCACCAACGTTCATCAGCCCAAGGCCTGTCTGCCAGTCGCTACTAGTATCATACTGAGGCACAAACCCAGCATAGGTGGCTGGTGGCCCTGGCTGGAACTGGAAACTATTGTCCACGAACCCAGAGTCGTCATCGTTTGTGTCTGGCGTGAATCCACCCATGCCCCCGAGATTCCCAGAGAGGAAGCTATGGTCGGCGCTGGGAGCGGCTGACATTGGGGGTGTCTGGTAGGTCGACGCGGGCGCATAGCTGTATGGAATATTCAGAGGTACCATCTCAGGCACAATCTCGGGTATAAAGCTCATTGAAACAGCTGAACGGTCCGCAGAGACAATATTATTGCCCCTGGCTTCCCATTCCAGGAAAGCCTTCTGAAGCGCCCCTTCAATGATTTTCGGTATACTGTCCATCCTCAGTGCTTCGTGTGGCGCAATCGGTCGCTGAAACTGCGCCTCCGCAGTCTGCGTAAAAAGGCTCGGCAAGGTGCGGAGAAGAAAGTGCTGAAAGTGCATGCTGGATTGGGCCTCGGATGATATTGGGCCCATATCTTCGGCGACTTCGGGATCTGGCATCAAAATCAGCGATCTAACCTCCCTTTAGGCGAGTGTTGGATCCTGATGGATGCACTCACATGGCGACGATGGTATTTCCTCGTTAGGGAATAGAAGCTGGTATATCTCTACCCACTTCTCCTCGTCTGTCTTTCGCCGGGCATTGTGTTTTCGTGATTTCAGTTGCTTTTCTTGGAGAGTTGAAATATCGCAAGGCGGCGGACCGGGAACGAGCTCACACCCCTGTGGTGACATCTCATGGCCCTGCAATTCTTTGAAATCCCCAAACATTTGCTTGCATCGTTGGCAGTGGATCTTGTAGTGACGGCGATAGAGATGCTCTCTGGATAGGGTTTGTTAGCCTTTGCTCACCGTCTCGAGACCAGAGCCACCTACTTGAGTCTGGAGATGGTTCCCCATGATCTGACGGCACACACTTCATGTTCCTGAAGGCTGTACTTGTGTGGATCATGCTTACGGAAGGGGCATGCAAATCTTTTTGTGGATAAAGAACTTCGCTTAGACAGCGATGAACCAGGCCGCTGCCCCTCACCGTCGTCATCGTCCTCGTCCTCATCATCGATTGGATAGCGCCCGCCAGGCCGCAGGTTCTTGTTTTGCCTGGAAGAGGTCCCCTTTCGAACCCTCCCCGTCGTGTCGCGGTAGTGCGGGGAGCTGCTACTTCTTCCTGCCTCGCCCACACACTGAACAATAAGAGCGTTCCAGTCATGATTATAGCGCGTCCAAAGTGCTCCCATGCCAAGCTCTACTGTTTGGTTAAAGGTCGACTTCCATGTCTTTGCTGCTGCAGACAAACCGTCATGTTCCAACCAAGAGTCAGTGTCTGACACGCTGTCTTCCGACACTGTCTCGCTCGTGCTGTCATCTAGCCACTTGGCGTTGTCCTTTGCGTGGCTTGAGAGTGTACTGGAGCTTGTGTGTGGGCGGATCGAGGATAGCGGGCTCGCTCGAGCAACAAGTACATGTGCGGGAAGGTGACTAGTCGTAGATGGATCTTGAGTTGGGCTCATTACTGCTATGCCATTTCTATTGGCAATCAGGTTCGGGCGTGGTGGGGTGTTGCCTCGGCGCTGGTCAGGCTGAGGCGTAGGTGCCCTTGGAAGGCCGCTATCAATGCGACGAAGATTTCCTCGCGCTGTTGCGTTTCGAAGAGCGATGCTAGGAGCAGGGCGGGCTTTAGAAAGAACAGCTGGTACTGAGGAGGGTCTCGCAATGCTGTCTCCAACGGTTGCTGATGGCATTTGTGCCGAAGACTCTCGAGCAATCTTGTCCGCAATCAGTGATGAGAAGCTTGATTTGGCCAGATTTGAAGAAAAGGGGATGTCAAGGTTGGATGACATGGCCAGAGACATGTCGTCTACCGAGCGTGGTAATTCTCGGTGACTAGCGGATGACGATTCAGATTGTGAAATAGGATCGACCTCTGTAATCTCATCTGGGTCCTGTCGAGCATAACGCTGCGGCAGCACGCTGCTCACATCCCTGCTCACATCTCTTTCCACCCGCTTTTGGGCAAGGTCATACGCCATGAGGGCAACTTCCTCCGCTTCCATCATTGCACTGTTTCCGAAAAACTCAAGGACATCTTGTAATGTGGAAGCTTCTTCGGCATCGAGAAGTCGGCCGCTGTTGCCCTCGTCCCACATGAAGCGCAGTTTTGCTCCTTGTGCTGTCTCCTCCTCTGCCACCAAGGCAACCCATGCTTCTTCTACCTTTGGTTGCTGAAGCAAAGCCTTGATGACAAGGGAGTGCTGCCATTGCACCCGCTCTGAGCCCTCGTCGTAATGATTCCCAACGTGGTCAAGGTAGTCGGTACGTGATCTGAAGAGGGCAGCGCAGAAGCCGCAACCCCAGGCAGCTCGTAAGGGAGAGTAGCGTGCTGGCTGGGGGAGCTCATCTGTGGGCTTAATTCCATGCACGTCACTCTCGTGGTCCCAGAGCGAAGCGGCCCGTCGAAACACTGCAGAACAGGTGCTGCAGGCGTACACCTCACGCTTGTCATGGTAGTCATTTTCGTGCAGCCTCCACTCCTCTTTTGTTGCAAAGGAATCACTGCAGAAGGTGCAGAAGTAGGGGTTTTCTTCCTTGATGCTGTCCTGCCTCTTGTACGAAGGGCTGATGGCTGAGATGGGAGACTCGATCAAGGACTGACGAATTGACTGCCGCGTAGAGGCCGAGAAGGTCGAGAATCTTTGAGAAAAGATGCTTGGCACTGCAGAGGACCTAGCCGTGCTGGCTGAAACGAACGAGACCCACGAGTGTCTGCTCGGGTCGTCATCGGCTGGCGTTTCTTCAATGGGCGTTGCCACAAAGGTGTTTTTGCCCACCCCAGGTGTCAAGGTGGGAAGAATGGGCCGGCTACCGGCGGCATGTCTGATGGCGCCGCTTCGTCTTGGTAAGGCGATGCCAGAGACTCCATCCAGAGCGGCGCTGGATCCTTGGGGCGCCTCTCGGCTGGCTTCATTGGAGTCCATGATGTCTGCCTCGTTCTGTGCTGCGCTGAGTTCAACACGGAGAGCTGACGACGAAAGCGCGGAGAGTGTGACTCGAGGGCGGGGATTCTCAATTGCCGGGGTTTAAGACCAGTTGGTTGACTGGTTTCACTTGGCCCCCGAGCAAGACAACACCTTTACACAAGAGCACCGTCAAACTGCCAGGTACACAGGCCCGGGCAAGGCAACCATGATGTATGCATCCATTATATGAAGGAGGGCAGTGTGTCCTCGCAGGGCTGAAAAGGGGGTCGGTGAAGAGGGCCGCTTGTCGCAGCTGCGCACACTGTTGGGGGTCAGACTCGCTTGCCTATCACGTCGTAGTGGGCTTGGGTGTGCAATGACGCCGAACAACTGGATCGTGCTGGGGGCTGTAGAGGCCGTGGCTGACGTGCTGATTGGTTGAAGACACCGTTGTGAAGATCGACCCCAATTACAGGACCCCCTTGCTGGTGGTGGTGGTGCCGTGTCTGCAGGCTGCCTCTTGACGACCTGCCTTCATTACTGTGCTGATGAGTAGTCAGCCATAGGCTCTATTTGGGTGCCCCCAATCTCCTGATGTCCAGTGCATGATACACGACGGTATACTGGAAATAATACCTGCTGTGGCATCTGGAAGTTCTGCTATCCGTATGCTGTGTCGCATCCCGTTGTCCGCGCTGAATGAAGCATGGTCGATTTGTGAGGTTGCGACGAGATGTGAAATGTCAGCTCGAGGTGCATACGACCAACGTGACCAAGACGAAAAGGACATTAACACCAAAGCTCGGGATGCGGTGTACCAGATAGCCCGCCTCGCATCATACGGTAGGTACGAATATCACAGCATATTTGCTTATCCATCCATCCATGGCCATGTTGGCTGGAGGCATGCACCCAGCTATGGCTCGACGCAGCTCGCATTTGGGCCTTTGAGAACGGAAAGAGATATCGGCAAAAGGACCAATGATCAATGATGGGCGGTGAATGGTTTTGATCAGCAAATGATGGACTTCCTGGTGATAATCAAGGCCGTAGGGCTGAGACAACTTCGGTCCGGGGGATCCGATCTGGGGTAGCACAGGTGATGGGATGCGACGGTTCCTTGGTTGATGGTGGCTGATGAGCCCTGTGGAGTTGACGCCGAGGAGGGGGCAGCTGTGTGGCTGTTTCGTCGGCTGGCAGTGTTGTTTTGGAGAGTGGCCAAAAAATAATGCCTAACTTCCAAGGCTTCCATAAAAGTAGAGGCGCTGAAAAGCCAAGACCAGCGACGGGCGCGACCCCACACCGCATGGCTCGTGCGCGACAGCTTGCCGCAAAAATTTCAAAACTTCAGAGTGCTCAGAAAAAAATATCCCAGCTCGCTATCGACAACACGCCGACTTGGACTGGTGGAATTGATCAATTGCGCAAGGTACTCCCGCCACCAGCGCATTTCCCCCGTCATCCCACAGTTTCAGAGAAATCAATAGTCACAATGGTGGCCGTCAATTATCTGCTCTTCGAGAGCGCCGTCGGCTTTGCCCTCTTTGAGGTCGTGCACCAGGCCGACAGCGTTGGTCTGCAGCTCCCCGAGGTGAAGGAGGCCATGACCAGCCTCGACAAGTTTGGCAAGATGGTCCAGTTGCGCAGCTTCAACCCATGGACGTGAGTTTATCGAGTTACCAGCACTCCGAGCGACGCGCGCTTGCGAAAACAAGAGTTTCTCCCCCCACTAACCACCAAGTCCAACAGCTCTGCCGCCCACGGTTTGGAGGCCATCAACCTCGTTTCCGAAGGCATCATGCCCGACCACCTCAAGAACACCCTCGAACTCAACCTCCCCCAGACCAGCGGAAAGAAGAGCAAGATTGTTTTGGGCGTCGTCGACAAGAGGTTAGCAGGCGAGATCACCTCTGTCTTCACCGGTGTCCAGTGCGAATCCGCCGAGACTTCCGAGGTCGTCGCTGCTCTCCTCCGTGGCATCCGTGTCCACGCTGGTAAGCTCCTCAAGGGTCTCCAGGAGGGCGATATCAACCGTGCCCAGCTCGGTCTCGGCCACGCCTACTCCCGCGCCAAGGTCAAGTTCAGCGTCCACAAGAACGACAACCACATCATCCAGGGCATTGCGACTCTCGACGCGCTCGACAAGGGTATCAACCAGGGCGCTATGCGTGTCAGAGAGTGGTATGGCTGGCATTTCCCCGAACTTATCCGCATTGTCTCCGACAACGGCACCTACGCCAAGATGGTCATCGCCGTTGGCAACAAGAAGACTCTCACTGACGAGAGCGTTGACGAGATCGCCAACGTTCTCAACCAGGACCAGGACAAGGCCGAGGCCGTTATCCAGGCCGCCAAGGTCTCCATGGGTCAGGACATCAGCGAGACTGATCTTGCCATGATCAAGGACCTCGCCTCCAACGTGGCCGAGATGGCCGACTACAGACGCATCCTCGCCGAGTCCCTCGACAAGAAGATGGGCGATGTTGCTCCTAACCTCCAGGTCATCCTCGGCACTCCCGTTGCTGCCCGCCTTATCTCCCACGCCGGTTCCTTGACCAACCTCGCCAAGTACCCCGCCTCTACCCTCCAGATTCTCGGTGCCGAGAAGGCTCTTTTCCGCGCTCTCAAGACCAAGGGCGCTACTCCCAAGTACGGTCTCCTTTACCAAAGTTCTTTCATTGGCAAGGCCGGTCCCAAGGTCAAGGGCCGCATCTCCCGTTATCTTGCCAACAAGTGCTCGATCGCTTCCCGTATCGATAACTTCAGCGAGAACCCAACCCGCCGTTTCGGTGAGGTGATGCGCGACCAGATCGAGCAGCGCCTCGAGTGGTACGCCAAGGGCACCAAGCCAATGAAGAACATTGATGCCATGGACAAGGCCATCAAGGCCGTTATGGACGACGATGAGGGAGGCATGGACATCGACTCTGAGCAGGTCGACCACATGGCTCCCAAGGAGGATAAGAAGGACAAGAAGGACAAGAAGGAGAAGAAAGACAAGAAAGAGAAGAAGGACAAGAAGAGGAAGAGCGTCGGTGCCGAGGACGTCGATATGGTTGACGCGGCGGAAGAGCCTTCCAAGAAGAAGAAGAAGAGAAAGTCTGTGGCTGCTGAGTAAGAAAATGTGCAATTTTTCTGCTTTGCATTGCTGTGCTGGACTGGTTGGCTGAGAACGGGGGGCTCTGAACATTGCTTGAAAGCGCGAGCCTCTCGTCTGGTTTGGCTGGTCATCTTCTGTCTTTTGATCATGTCCTTTTTTCCTTATCTCATTTTCTTGGAGTTCTATGGGTTTCTTGGGGCAAAATGTTTGGCAACTGGAGTTTTCGGGGATACTCTCTCGTGTGTAGTGAAGCTTTTTTTGTAGACGCCATGCTCTCTTCCTGTGTTCCTTCTGATGTAACATACCCGTCGCAGACACACGCAACACACATGGTCATGGAGACGAAAACAAGAATGAGTTTTAATAAGTTTCAGAATTTTGACCCTCGTTGGCTAAATCCGATGTGATGTGGAACTGACGCATAATTATTGATCATGATCCCAAATCAGAATATTACTTCGCCGCAGTTTCCATTGCGCCCGTTCTCGATGCTAACAAACACTTGAAAAAGGTCTTGTAAAACGCCGCACGCCTGGCCTGCGGTTTCCACGCGCGTCCCATATCTGACCATATGCACAGCAACTCCCTCCCTCCCTCCACGGTCTACGCACCCTCACTTCCAAACTCCTTCGTCCACTCCTCGTTCCTCTCCAAGTCCACCTGCGACACCGTCGGCCTACTCGACTTGATAGCCCTCAAAAAGTCCTTCTTCTCCACCATGGGCTCCAACAGCTCCTCCCCTTCCACCCCCTCCCACGTCATCTCCACCGCCTCCGGATCCCCGGGCGAGCAGGGCGTCATCCTCTTCTTGCCGTCCACCATCACCTTCTTGAAGTGCGTCGCCTGCTGAATCTTTCTGACCGGCTGCATCAGCGCGTCTTGAACAACGATGCTGATGTCAGAACCCGAGTAACCCTCCGACGCCCTCGCCAGCTCTCTAAAATCTTCGGGTTTGAGCGCCGTCTTTGTGTCCCCAATGGCAATGCTAAACATTTTTGTCCTCGCGGCCAGATCTGGTAGACTGATGTGGACTCGTCTCTGGAAACGACGGCGGATAGCAGCGTCGAGTTGCCAAGGGATGTTGGTCGCGCCGAGGATGAGAACCCCCTTGCTGTCTTTGCCTACACCGTCCATCTGGACGAGCATCTCCGTTTTTATTCTCCGGGAGGCTTCCGACTCGCCTTCGCCGCGGGGGCCGCAGAGGGCGTCGATTTCGTCAATGAAGATGATGGATGGTTTGTTCTCGCGGGCCATGGCGAACAGTTGCTTGACTAACCTGTTATCGTCGTTCGTCAGCAAACTGCCTCCTCTTCTAGGGGTAAAAGATAGTAGAAAACATACCTCTCACTCTCACCCATCCACTTACTCACCAAATCAGAACTGCTAATACTAAAAAACGTACTCTTCGCCTCGGTAGCCACCGCCTTGGCCAAATAACTCTTTCCCGTCCCCGGCGGCCCATAGAGCAAAATCCCCTTCCAAGGCTGCCTCTTCCCCTGAAACAAATGAGGAAACTTGATCGGCAACAAAACCGCCTCCTTCAACGCCTCCTTCGCCTGTTCCAACCCAGCAACGTCATCCCAGCTGACATTAGGTCTCTCCTGCAAGATGGCGCCCGCCAGCGCCGACCTCAGCTTCTTGCTATCCTCATCTAGTTCAGGCGCACCATCCTCCCCCGCCTCCTTCCCTTTTGCCGTCCCGGCGGTGGAGGAGCCGTTCGCGCCGACGAGGCCGGGTTTTTTCTTCTTGGACTCGGCGTCGGCGAGGTGGGCTTTGAGCTTTTCGGCGCGGTCCATGTACTCGGCCGTTTTGGCGCGGATCATGTCTTTGGACTTTGGGTTCTTTTCCCACTTGAGGGCCAGCATGAAGAGCTCGAGGGAGGCGTAGTAGAGCTGGTAGGCTTTTTCATATTGGGCTGCGTTGTCGGCGTCGATGGCGGTGCGGACTTGTTTGATGGCGCGGTCGAGGAAGTCGGTGTTGGACATGGTGGGCGAGGGGCTACCGCCGAGGCGGGTTTGAGGTCGTTCGGGAGTAGGTTTGGTTTGTGAGGAGGGGGGTCGGGGGGAAGGGGAGATGTTGTTTTGGCCCGCCCGTGGGGGAGATGCGATGGTAGGCAGCGGGTAGTGGCAGATGAGCGCCGCTGTCGGCGGGAGGGTGGGAGATGGGATTGTAGAGATTGAGGATAGCAACTATCTGGAGGAGGGCGCCGGGTTATTATGTTGCAGAAAGACAAATAGTTGGGACGCCAGATGTGGTGACCGAAGCGGTGCGGACGTGGTTGATGAGGGGTGTTTGGAGTTTGGTTTTAAGCAAGGCACGAAGTCGAGACCTCGTCAGTGGTGTCTTGGCACGTGTGCTGAAGAAGCTCGCAGCGTCCTGTTCATCCCACACTGGCTTCTGCAGGATTCAGTAGTTGGCACCTGTAATTCAAGGGTCCGAAATGGAAAGAAAAGGCAGTCCCTATCAAATTCTCCCCGGGCTGCAGTAATGGTAAAGGCGAGCATTGGTCTTGTTAAAGGACAAGTTGATCCCTGCGGGGTCTGTGGTTGATGCTGCGGGGTGCTCCGTGTTAGTGTAAGCACACAAAGAGGCAGCAAGCACTAACAGCCTGCACATGTCATCTCCCATTTCCTTCGACAGAGCTCTGGGTTGCTTCTGATTGTGTACAATACATACAAGAATATACCTCTACATTCATTTGATCTTTTCCTGCGACCCGTCATCGTTTCGAGTGCTGAGTAACTAGCAGGCAGCATTTTGCGGATTCTCATTTGCGCCAGCACCCCACTTTTCTCAACACTGCCCAACTCTCGTCATCACAGCGGCTGTTGAGGTGAAGATATCGGCTTGCTCACCTTATCCAATCCGTTCCCAGGGCCATTCCTGAGGTTATCCCGGACAAGAAATAGTCAACATGGCTGATATCCAACGTCGGCTTCAGGCCCTCTCTGAGGACTACGCCAAGCTACAAAAAGGTACCCCCCCATTCACCGTCATCTGTTCGTGCACAGCTTGCTAACATCTGTCTCTAGATCTCCAAGACACAGTAACGTCTCGGCAAAAGCTGGAGGCTCAGATGCAGGAGAATTTTGGCGTAAAACAGGTTCGTGTCCCACCATGAAGATCGGCCAGGATGACATTGACAACAGAACAGGAATTCGAGAAGCTCAAAGACGGCGAGACCATCTACAAGCTCATCGGGCCAGTGCTCTTGAAGCAGGACAGGACAGATGCGGAGAGCACGGTGAAGGGGCGGTTGGAGTTTATTGAAAAGGAAATGTAAGTTATATCTCTGCCATGTTGGTGGCTATCTGGAGACTGACTTGGGATACAGCACGAGACTGGAAGGCCACATCAAGGAGACGCAGGCCAAGATGGAGAAGAAGAAGACCGAGATCATTCAGGTTCAAACCAGTGCTCAGGCTGCCGTTGGTGCTGGCCCTCAGGCTGTCAAGGGGCGCGCTTAAACTTGTGAGAATAAAAATACCGTGTTTCTTGCAATAGTTGTTTTTGGTTGTATATGACCACAGTGCAATTTTGACGAGTATAAGTGAGTTGCGAGATATCATTATTCATTACCCTTATTACCGCATAATCCCAAATCTATCAGTCTAACTGTTCATGTATCTAAGACGGTCCAGCCATTTTCCCCAAAGCAACCCGATCTATCCAAACCCAGAATGGAGATTTGTTAATGTTACAGTCCACCAAAAGATATTACAAAAGACATAATCCTCCCCTTCCTTCACACCCTCCCGGTCATGATCTCTAGTTCAAAGCCATAATGGTAAACCCCCACGGCAAGCCCATATTCCCATACGGCCTGCTCCCCATCTCCCAGTCAACCTTCTCATTCGTCACCACCTGCTCAATCTCAACCTCATTCACCACCTCTTCTTTTTCTTGCTCGTCAATAACCCCCACAATAAACTCCACCACCGCCTCGACGGTATAACACTCCCCCAACAAACCCCCTTCCTCGATCCTTTCCAGCACACTTCTCTTTTGCTTGCTCTGCTCAAACAACCTCAGCTCTCTATCCACCACGCCAGCAGTGATGTCCCCATGTTTGCAGAGGTGTTCGAAGATGAGGACTAGCCCGGTGACGGCCTGGATATAAAGAATGGTTTTGGCCTGGTCGTCAAGGCCGGAGAGGAGGGCGCCTGTTGTGTCGAAGAGGATGGGGAGGGTTTCCTCTGGGAGGATGGCGGACAAAAGCTGAGGGAGGGAGGGTGTGATCGCACAGGAGTAGATTTTGGTGAAGGTGGTCACCGCGGTGGCGAGGAGGGTGGGGTGGTATTGGGGGAGGGAGAGGTGGGTGTGCGTTAGGGTCAAGGGGGAGAGGGTTGTGAGGAGGGCTTCTATGGGGGAGGTTAGTAAGCCTGGGTGTTGATGGATACGGAGAGAAGGGGGCACTAACGGTGGAGTTTGGAGGTTGATGGGCTTGATGGCCTTTGGTGGGGGAGTGAAATCGCCATGGTGATGGTGGTATATGTGGTACTGAAGGAATAGTTTGTGTGAAATATCTTGATGGTACTCTGCGAGTAGGTATGATGAAGTAGCTTGATGATTGTTTACTTATCAGGTAGATATTGTGAGATGGACGCCTTTATATAAACAAAAAAAGTTCAAGATCAACATCTACGAAACAAACAGTGGCAACATCAACCCTTTAATACCTACACGGTACTACCCAACACCTCATACAAAACCAAGCGGACAGGCCCGGCATGGGCGGTCATATTACCAAAGATAGGAAAAACAATTCTCTTGGCTCCCTGTAACGGGCCGGGTCTCTCTCACCACGGCGCGAGATGAGGCACCAACTCAACGCTTCTTCCTTTTTTTTTTTTTTTCGTGGCAAGGCGCAGTTGGTGGCACTTCCGCCCCTTCAGACGACCAGGAGGGTGGTTGGTAGCGACGTGTAACCCGTCCTCGCTATATCACCGCCCTAATTTCCGACCCGACATATTCCGATTACGTTTTTGCGTGGTGTTCAACATCAGAATTTGTCAATGCCATCGACAATGGTTGATGGATGGATGTTTGGCCTTGATTGAAGATGCTCGGCATTCGGCCCTATCCGCCCGAACTGTGACCAAGAGATATCGGCCGTGTTCTTGGCAAAAAGTTCTGGCATCGCGATCCGCTGCAGTTGGATTCATGTCTGTGTGTAATTTTGTTGACTGGTTTTTCTGATGAAATCCAGGGTATTTTCCGTTATTTTCCGAAGTTTGATAAAACCTCAACAAGCGGTCAGAAGAAAATATCTCACCAAACTCGGTCTCGCCAAAAAGATGCCATTCTCTTGACACCATCGAATTTTTGTAGCTTCGCCTTGTCCAACGCTCAGCTCAAGTGCCAAGCCATATCCGTGCGTTGCGCATCGGTCGGATCCACTAGAGTCTCACGTGATACTCTCATGTGTAACATCCGCCTCACTGGGGGCCCGTGCATGGCTTGGCTTACTTGGCTGATCTTTGCCCCGCCAGGCGGCCCAGGGCAAGGATGGTGGGGTGTCGCGTTCTCTTGTTCGAGATACATCCAACCAAACAGGTCAACTGCAGCTGTTCTACCAAATCACAATGGCTTCAACGCCAAACATGGACAGCGACCGGCCATTATCGGTTAGGGAGCTCACAGACCTGGGTTTGCAATATGACTTCCTGCCCCAGCTCCCCCTCACCCGGTGGTACCGGGCGGCTGAAGTTGTCTACCGGGAGGTCAGTCGAGAATCCCATCATGGCGTTCTTCCAGTACTGACATGTGCTCTATCTAGGCCACCCACTACCTCCGCGATGGGAATACTCCCCAGGCCTTCATGATGTTCCAACGATACTGCGATCTCGTCATGTATAAGCTCAGAACACATCCCGACATCAACCTTCCCGAATCCCGGCCTCAATACAAGACCCTGTCCAAACGTATCCCTGCCATCATAGAGCTGATGGAATCGATGCGGGTTGAGATTGATGAATACTACAGCCGATGGGAGGCACGAATGAGGGCTCAACGCCGGTCACAACCTCCGGCAAAGAGCACAATCAGACTGGTGGATCCAGCCCTGTCTTGGAACCACGCTTCGCCGGGGAGCATATTAGATGCCAGGTCCAACAAGGATCTCGCCATCGAAATGGCCAACAAGGAAAGACTTCGGAGGAGAAATGCGACTAAGATGGCGCCCTCTCGGTCGTCTCGAATAATTTCAGAAGATGAGCTGCAGCGCAGGAATATGGAGGCAGTTCGAAATCAGTTGGACCGATCGTATAGGACATCAGACACCAATGACCGCTTGCAGTCGACCAACTATTCTTACCCTTCGATCAAGCAGTCGGCTCCTCTTTCGTACGAATCCGCTCCTCGACGCCCGAGTCCCCCCCCGGCTCGGCCCATGCCACCACGACCTCCCAAGCAACTGCCCGAGCCATCCCGTCCTCCCTCCGTTTCACCCCCTCCACGGCCCAGGAAGGAACTGGACACTGAAGCATTTGTCACAACGAGGTCACAATCTCCTGTTAGACCGCCTAAAGAAGCCCTCGAGCCCGCACCTGAGCCCAAGAGAAGGTACACATTTAAACCTGAGAAGTATTTAGAGAACGGTGACCCGATCCGTTCAATCTTTTTGCCGGAGTCGCTTCGGAGACGGTTCCTCGCTATTGCCGAGCCAAATACCAGAAGAGGGCTCGAAATGTGCGGCCTCCTCTGCGGCGCCAACATCAACAATGCCCTTTTTATCACACACCTTGTGATACCCGATCAGGATTGTACCGAGAACACTTGTGATACCAGAAACGAAGCCGACATTTGGGAGTTTTGTGACAAGGAGGAGTTGATACAGATTGGTTGGATCCACACGCACCCGACGCAAACATGCTTCCTCAGCTCCCGCGACATGCATACGCAGGCTAGTTACCAAGCTATGTTGTCTGAGAGTATTGCCATCGTCTGCGCCCCACGATACGAACCTTCCTGGGGAGTCTTTCGGTTGACCAACCCACCGGGCCTACCGGAGATGCTGAAGTGCCGAAAGACGGATCCATTTCATCCGCACGATGTCCCGGGCGATCAACTTTACGTGAACGCCCTTCAGCCTGCCGGGCATGTCATCGAAGCGGACCTCAATGTCGACGTTTGCGATCTTCGGGGAAAGACATAGAACGGCTGGAGTGGCGACGAAGATGATGACGATGATGACGGGACTTTGACCGTCAGAGGTGATGCTCCCGACGATGATGACAATACCACCATCACGTCTGGATCGTATTCATGCGGTATTGGTAACATCCGGTCACGCTGGGTGGTTTTGGTCATGACAATAGTCCCGATTATTTCGATATGCTACAGACGCTTTTTCCGACAGCACTAGCGAGGGCGTTTAGGGTTGAAATTTGGCTTTGGGGGATAGGGGCATCAATGGTGATTACGAAGCGATGATATGAGTTGCCAGACGAGTTTACAGCATTAGAGAGCTAGATAGAGGCGACTCGAGCGAGTGTAATAAAGCATCTGCATTTATGGCCTTTGATTATCTTTTCCAATGCTGGATTCGATCAGGGGTCAGGGCATGCAGGAAATGTGGGCCTGCTCGGGTCGGAACCAACCCGCGAAGTCTCGGGTGCCTTCCGAATGCCTGGTTCATCGGCATCGTCAACATCCAGCGTTGCGGACTTTCGGGCTATACGACTGAGAGGTGTCTTCAGGCGTGTTGACTTTTAATGTGGTTTCTAATTGGAGTAAACCGAATTGCAGAATCTCAACTTGGACGCAGAGCAGAAAGAAATCTTGGCATTACACACCAGCACCAGCACCGAAGCTACCTACCTTGATTAGACTGCCAACCTGGGATGGATCCCGAACACCGCAACGAGCGGCAGCAGAAGCGCCGAAAGATCTCCCTGGCGTGCGAGCCATGCCGGGAGAGAAAGTCTCGTTGCGACGGAGCCAAGCCGATCTGCTCCACCTGCCAGCGGCGGTCGCTGCCGCTGCATCAGTGTATCTACACGGTTGAGAATGCCAGGACAGCGAGCAATGAGGCGTGAGTTTTTCTTGTGTCCTTTGTACCTTTCCTCAAGCGTTCACCCCATGTTGACCATCTCCTCAGGTACATCCGGGTTCTGCACGAACGCATCCAACGGCTTGAGCGGGCGTGTTCCGAGAATGGGATCCCCACTCCCCCACTTGATCCGAGCGAGGAGCCGGCTCCGGACCCGGGGGCCGGGCCGGGGAGGAGATCCGTCTCGGTCCAACCCGGGCCGGGTAACGGGCTTCTTACTCCTGCGATCAAAGACCACGTCCAATGCACCACTGCTACTCCCCTGCCTGTCCCGCATCGCCAGATCCTCGACCCACGTTCTCCCGACTGTGAAGGGCTGGACTCCCTAGAGAACGCCACGAAAATAACAGCAATGGGAACGGTAAGCGCCGAACACGACGTCAACCAAGCCTTTGAGGAGACGCAAGACGAGTTCTACGGCAGCTCGAGCGCGGCCAGTTTCATGAAGGAGGCTTACGGGAGTGTCAAGCCTCATCATCACCGGGTGTCCCCGTCGTTGCCGGGAGCCGGATCGGTGGTCACAACAACGGCAGCGGGCAACCTCCGACAAACCTTTGCGGCGCCAAAAGCGGATTTTGGGCCCCTGAATTTCCTGCAGCCGGATCGGTTCGCCTTGCCGCCGAGGAATGTGGCTGATTACCTCGTCGGGAGGTTCTTCGACCGGGTTTATTGGCTGTATCCCTTCTTTCACAAGCCAACCTTTATGTACGCCTACCGCCAGCTCTGGCAGCCGGTTACGGGGAAGGAAAAAGGGGTGCCGGAGCCTGGGTTGGGGTTGGGGAGTGAACCTGGGGCTGGGGCCGGGAGTATCGTTTTTCATTCTGCGCTCAATACTATCTTTGCGATAGGGTGTCAGTTTAGTGATTTGTCGGCCAAGGACAGGGTCAGCGCGATAGAGACTTTTTTGGAGAGGGCGAAGAAGTTTGTGGGGCTGGATTTGATTGATATGCATAATGTGGGTGTGGTGCAGAGTTTGTTGCTTATGACGCTGCTGCTGCAGAGTACCCCTTTTCCGAGCAGGTGCTGGAATTCGCTGGGGGTCGCGGGGAGGGTGGCGCAGGGGTTGGGGTTGCATACGGAGGCGGGGAGGAGGGGGAGGTCGGAGTTGGAGAGGGAGGTGAGGAGGAGGACGTGGCATGGGTGTGTTATTTTGGATATGTGAGTGCTCTTTGTGGGGATTGGGAAGGGTTGAAGCTGATGCAGGAGCAGTATCGTGAGCATGACGTTTGGGAGGCCGACGATGACGGATGTGAATGATCTGCCGCTGCCGTCAAGGTTGGAGCTGGTGGATGATGAGTGGCCTGGTACACTTGCTCAGGTTGACGATGAAGTGACCACGACATCGAGGATGAACTTCTTTCTTGACCACATTCGGCAATGTCATATTCTGGGTGAGATATTGTCGAGTATCTACC
Organism: Podospora pseudocomata; assembly: GCF_035222375.1. Taxonomy (NCBI): domain Eukaryota; kingdom Fungi; phylum Ascomycota; class Sordariomycetes; order Sordariales; family Podosporaceae; genus Podospora; species Podospora pseudocomata. Next base: position 1,196,923 of record NC_085889.1, on the reverse strand, counting down.
TGTCACCCAAAGGCCGAGGAGCACCAAGTTCTTCGTCAGGGACCACCGGTGATGAGTCTCCGCTGTATGGGTTGGATGCCATTCTGGAGCTGGATGCCAAGTTGTCGAGACATGAGGCCGCAGTTTGCCCCGCCATGTCTTGGACAGCACCCAGTGATATTAGCGGGATGGCAGAAGTTAAGAAGAAGATTATTGTCACGCAGAGAAATGTGCTTCATGCCAGGTGAGTAGCCCTGAGTCGATGGCCCTGCCGTCTGAGCTGACCAAATAAACAGCTTTCTTTATGTACGGCTGATGCTTCATCGACCGATTCTCACCCAACTTTGCTCAAATTCAGATTCTGGAACAACAGAGCCAACCTCACCGGTGAAGCAAGGACCCTTTGGTGGAAATAGAATGCTGTATGTTTCCTTTGCAGCAGAATGTGCAAAGATTTGCTTGGGATCAGCCATGGACTTGGTCGAGTTGGTTTCCAGGACTTATCAGACAGACACAACTGGAGGTTGGTGGTGGGATGGATTGTGTATGCTGAGTTTCACCGCTTCCCGTTACTGGTTCCTCTGCTGACCGTTCCTCCGCAGATGCATTCACTGGTGGCCTTGCAGTTATTGTCGCTTATCTATGTCCATCCCTCCTTGATTCTATGGATCAACGCCGCCTGGAAAGATCATGGGTTCTTTGCCAGGAAATCCTGGCACACTTTGCTTCGTTCAGTATCTCTGCTCACAGGTCTCTGAAACTGCTGCAAAAGGTGCATGGTGATGTCATGGCACGCGTTGCTGGTATGTTTCAAGATGCTCTCGTGAATATTGCGGGGTTTTCACTGACATGAACACCAGAGCAAGCCGGTGACACCGACAGGCCAGTCCTTCCAACCCCGATTGCCACTGCCGCCACCCCAGCTGGCCAGGGTATCGTGTTGCCCAGGGAGGATGGCTTCAACTCAGCCCAAGCACATCATACTTCTCTGGATTTTGGAAACGGTCTCCAATGGGAAGTTCCCAGTAATGCGGACCTGAGCATGCTGAACGTGACCTCGCTCTTCAATTGGGACCAGCCTTTAGACTTCTTTACAGGTGGGTTAGGGACAGATAACTTTCAGTTGTAGATGTTCGTGGAACTGTGTTCACACAAACAATAAATAGTAAACATTACAACCTCCTATGGCAACACCAAGTCTTCTCGCCTCTATCACACCTATTTAAACCCCCACAACCCCCTAACCCAACTCCTCATCCTCTTGGTCGCATCCCCATCATGCTGATTCTCCCCCTCCAGCAGAATCCAATCATGCGCCTCACTCTTCATCAGCTCAACCTTGACATCGAGTTTGTTGTTCACCTTCTTGAACACGTCCGCCAACTGCACGCTTTGATCCAAGAAAACCTCCTGTTCCCCTGCCGTGATGTACACCTCCGAAACAACCTTGTCCAACCCCTTGAACCACGCCTCCTGCCTCTCCCGCGGTAGATCAACAGGCATAACCCACGCCCTATCCTCGTCTGTCAAGTTTTCGGGTAGCAAATGCCCACAGGCGGAGTCAACGGTGGGGGTAGACAGCATGTCAATCCCGTTGTTCTTTTTGTAACTAGCCGTATCGGTCCTAGTCGACACCCAAGGCGACACCAAAAACGCGCCGGCGATAGGTCGAGAAAGGGAGACGGCCACCGCGTCTGGGTGGGGGTGCAGCAAGTGGGAGAGGAGTGAGCAAGTCAGGTTTCCACCAGCGGAATCACCACCGAAGATGATATTTTCTGGCTTGACCCCCGCTTTGAGGATATGATCCAACCCTGCCGCGGCTTGCTTCAGCTGCGTCGGATATTTACCATGAGGGACAAGGGTGTACTGCAGTATCGCCACGGCGACGTCGCCGGGGGAGGCGAGGAGGTAAGCGCGGTGACACCAGTTGATGTGGCCTGGTAACATGGGGATGGCGTAGCCCCCTCCGTGGAAGAAAAGGACGACCTTTTTGGCTTTGGTGCGGTGGCCTAGCCAGAGGAGCGAGGATTGCCCGTCGTGAAGGGATTCAATGTCGACTTTGAGCTCGAATAACACTAGGTCCTCTGGTTTGGGGGTGTCATTGGAGGTGGAGAGCCGCTTGATGGCGGCGATGGACTGCTTTCTAACCCATGATTTGTAATAGGCGACGGTGGGGGGTTTCATAAACTGGAGTTGGAGGGGGGTGAGGTGGCGGAGGCCGAATTTGTTGAAGGCGCAGAGAGTGTAGTATTTGAGGGAGGCGCCGCGGAGGAGGGCGAGGAGGTGGCAGCGGAGGTTGTTGATTAGGAGGGTTGGAGGGGCTGGGAGGGTGTTAGAGTGGGAAGAAAGGTTTTTTTTTTAAAAAAGGGAAAACATACCGACGACGAGAAGTTTGAAGAGAAGGGAAAGTTTCCCTAGAAAGGAGAGGGTGAGCGGTTTGGATGATGCGGGCGCCTGCAGAGGAATTATGTCAGCAACGGAAAAGGGGGGTTTGTTGACATCGTGAGAAAATTTGATGGTGTTGAGGCCCGCTTACCATTGTGAAAATATGGTTTTAACAGAAAAGCATAACAAAGGGTAGCGTAACAGCTGATTCTGGTGGTACAAGAAAATGAATCATGAAATCGGGTTCTGGCGGCCTCTCAACGATATTTCCCATTGACAAGGCCTCTCTGCATTCCATCCATTCCCCATCTGGATATCTTCATGTGCTTGTTCACAGGGGTTTGTCCTCGGCCCACTTTGCGGGGTTGGGTACCGCCAAGAGTGTGGGGAGCATGTTTTGCTGGCAGTTGGGGAACGACCAGGGGCATCCCCTGTCGTGGAGGGGTCGATAGGATGAGGGGCGCAGGAGGGGAGAGCGGAGGGGTAGTAAGGCACAGGTGAGGGTCAGCAGTAGCGGTGTGTGGTGTGTGTGACTGTGACACGGTGGGCGAGTTCACCTTTTCTTCTCCTTGACACAACTTTTGTACAGTCTGAGAATTCTGCCAGCATTACTCCGTATCATTATCATTACTATTATTGGATAAAACAACATGGCTAGCCGTAGAGAAAACAAGGGCTTCCACCTCGACAGCCTCGCCCGAGTCGTCCGGTACACTGCCCTTAACGAGTTTCTTGCCCTTCCCATTGCCGGCGCCGCCCACTTCCTCACGCTCGACTCCTCGGTCAAGTATCTGACCGCCCTCTTCACTCACGCCAACCGTCTCGGTGTCAAGCTCAACCCTCGCGACCTCAACCTTCCAAAGATCGCACGCACTGCCCTGACCCTTGGTCTTGTTGGTGCCGCCTATTCTGCCAACGAGTTCCTCACAAAATGGACCGCCAACAACTGGACGCGCAACAAGCCCGGGGAGTGGAAGACCCTCGACAAGGAGATTGTTCTCATCACTGGGGCCAGCAGCGGCATTGGCGAGCACACAGCTAAGATGCTGCTGGCCTGGCACAAGGGTGTCAAGATTGTCATCGTTGACTTTGCTCCCATGTCCTGGGAGCCATCTGCTGCCGATGCCTCTCGGGTCTTTTACTTCCAAGCCGATCTCAGCAAACCCGAGGTTGTGCGCTCTGTTTCGAAGCGCATCAAGAAGAAGGTTGGCCATCCAACTGTCCTGATCAACAACGCCGGTCTTGCCCGCGGGTTCAGCGTTTTGGAAGGATCCTACGCCGACGTCGAAGTCACCATCAAGACCAACCTTCAAGCTCCGTTCCTGCTCATCAAGGAGTTCGTCCCGCACATGGCCAAGACGAACCACGGTCATATCGTTACCATCTGCTCCATGAGCGCTGTTGTTCCCACGCCGGGCATCGTCGATTACTCTGCCACCAAGGCTGGCGTTCAAGCGTTACATGAGGGCCTGGCGCTAGAACTGAAGCATAGACACAAGGCCGATAAGGTCAGATTGACCAACATTATTCCCAACTTCATCCGTACACCATTGCTGTCAGGAGTGCCCCGTCAGTCGCAATTTGGAGCGCCATTGCTTCACGTTGAGACGGTGGCCGAGACTATTGTCAGACAGATTGAGAGCGGATATGGAGGTGTTGTGTATTTACCGGGAATCATGAGATACATCACTTGTTTGGTAAGATTCTTTTCATTCGCATATGGAGTGACACAATAGCTGACACTATCAAAGAGGGCGCTTCCTGAGTGGGTGTACACATATCTCATCCGAAATGGCACAGTCAACCTCGCGGTTGGATTCCAGGGGCGACAGATCATTGACGAGAACGGAGGCTTGAGGGCCGTCAAGGTTCAGAAGGCCGAAATCGCTGAGAAGTCTGACCGATCTGAAGCACCTGAGGTGCCCGAGAAGCCCGAGAAATCCGAGGCAGCTGAGAGACCTGAGAAGGCCGAAAGACCTGAACGCCCCGAGAGAGCCGAGAGGAGCGAGGCAGGCGAGAGACCTGAGAGAGCTGAGAGGGCTGAGAGGTCTGAAAGGTCTGAAAGGTCTGAGAGGGCTGAGAGGGCTGAGAGATCCGGCAGATCGAACAGAGCCGAGAGAAGAGCAAGGAACGAGAGGTCTGAAAGATCAAGCTGAGTGAGCTGATCAAGACAAAAAAAGAATAAAAAGCGAAATGAAATAAACGAAAACTGATGATAGAATTTCACTGAAATTACTAGATATGATACAAGAATGATACCTACCACCACATTCATCACCCACTGCCGTTTGCCTCCAAAGTCCAGCTGTCGCGTGCCGTCTCGGGGTTGCGGGGATCAGTGTGCCCCGTGGGCATCCTTGTCTCATCTCCGGATCTGCATTCTTGGCACACCCCAATCTCTGTCTTGGCGGCTTAATTGTTGGGGGACCGAGGCATCGGGAGGATCCCGCTAGTTTGTTTTGTTGCCCCCTTGCAGATATTGGTGCTAGCATCTGCGACGTCAAAAGTTGGGTATCGTCAGATGTTTGGACTAGTGTATAGATTTTGCGGCTTATGATGCCCCCTCACTGCTCACTGTGCTCCAGGTTCTCACCTCGAGGCTCTTTTGACATGTTCCCACCGCCATAGCATTTCACGATGTCTTCAGACAAAGCAACCGAAGTCCCCTTCACCCAGTTCGCCTGTATCGGCACAGGCTTCTCCGGCATAGCTCTCGGGGCTACCATCCAACGATGGTACAGCATCTCGCCCTCATCCATCCAATTCTTTGACTCCCAACCGTGTGTTGGTGGGACATGGTCCATCAACCAATACCCAGGCGCAGCCTGTGACGTCCCCTCAGCTCTCTACTCCTTCAGCTTTGAGCGCAACCCAAACTGGACCAGATTCCTCCCTCCCCACGATGAACTCCGCGCCTATCTCACCAAAGTCGCCGAGAAATACAACCTCGTCCCGCGCATGAAGTTCAACACCAAAGTCACCAAAGCAGAATGGATCCCCTCTCCTACCAACCCCCGATGGCGGCTGACGATCCTCGACCTCGAAACCAACCTCACTTCCCACCACGAATGCCAGTTCTTGTTCTCCGGCTCAGGCCAATTCAACTCCCCCCGTCCCTTGGACGTCCCCGGAATCGACTCCTTCCAAGGTCCGGTAATCCACTCCGCCCGCTGGGACCACTCCGTCTCCCTCCACGACAAAAAAGTGGTAGTCTTTGGAAACGGCTGCACCGCCGCCCAAATCGTCCCCTCCATCCTCTCCTCCACCGCCCACCTCACCCAAATCGTCCGCTCCAAACACTGGATCTACCCCCCCGTCGACGCCAAAGTCTCCCCCTTTGCCAAAAAGCTTCTGGCAAGCATGCCCGGCGCCACGCTCCTCCAACGCTTCATAGTCTACCACCTCGCCGAGGCCGACTGGGCCGGCTTCACCCTCACCCCCTCGGCGGCCTCCTTCCGGTCCAGACGCAGGAAGATGGCGGAAAAGTACATGAAAACCACCGCTCCGGAGAAATACCACCCCCTCCTCGTCCCCGAGTTCGAAATCGGGTGCAAGAGACGCGTCTTTGACTCCGGCTACCTGGAATGTCTCCACTCGGAAAAGATAACCCTCACCAACGACAAGGCAGTCGAGATCTTACCTCAGGGGGTGAAAATGGCTGATGGACGGGTGGTGGAGGCGGATGTGCTGGTCTTGGCTAATGGCTTTGAGACGAACACACCCACGACACTCTTGCCGGTTGTTGGTACGGGGGGCCATACCCTCCAGGAGCATTGGAGTGAGACATTTCCTGGTCCGGAGGCGTACAATTGCACTTCGTTGCATGGGTTTCCCAACTTCTTTTTGCTGTGGGGGCCGAATACGGCTACGGGGCATACTTCGGCTGTGATGGCGATTGAGAACGGGGTTAACTTCGCGTTGAGGGTTATCAAGCCTTGTTTGGAGGGGAGGGCGTCGGTTGTTGATGTGACGGAGCAGGCCGAGAGGGAGTTTGTTGAGCGGGTTCAGGAGGCGTTGGGGAAGACGGTGTTTACGAGTGAGACTTGCAACAGTTGGTATACAGCTCGAGACAGGGAGACGGGGAGGGTGTGGAATGGGATGACGTATCCGTGGAGTCAGGCAAGGTATTGGTGGGATTGTATGATGATCAAGAAGGGGGATTGGGTTTATAGTGTGAGTTTCCACGAGGTGGCTCCTTTAGGTGACAATGGCTAACATGTGAATAGGGACCCGCGACTGGCAAGTCGAGAATCGTCAAGAGGAGGAGGCTCGGATTGTGGTTCACCGCTTTCGCCTTGATGGCCTCGGGTGGGCTGCTTGCTTGGGTTGGAAAGAACCCGAATTCTCGTTTGGCGCTGGCATTGGCTGGGTCAAGGTTTGCTGCTGTTGTGCCTGTTCTGAGGACATGGGGATTGGGTGTGATCGGACGAAAGGGGCTGAACTGATCGTGCAAACCATATTATTTACGCACAGAGCTGTATGTACAATATTACATATCAATCATGATCCACCGTCCGTCGGCCATGTATCGAATCACCGTTACTCATGTACATATTTTACAACCTCGAAGGCACTTTCTCAACAACCAGCTCGTCCTTGATGTCCTCACAAATACCCCTCGCAACCCAATCAGCAAGAGCCATTGTCGTGACCATAGGGTTGACACCGCTGGCCGTAGGGAAGACACTGGCATCGGCCACATACAGCCCCTCGGTATCCCACACTCTACCACGAGGGTCAACGACACCGTCCTTTGCCTTGGCGCTCATGCGGCAGGTACCCATCTGATGAGCCGAGACAAACGGCGCAACAGGTGGCTTGTTGCCATACTTCTTCAATTTCCTGAGCCACTTCTTGAACGCCTTGTCTGTCTTCTTTGAGTCGCCTTGAGACCGAACAAATGGCTGGAAGCCAGGCAGACAAGGGTGGATTTCTCTCGCCCCAGTCGCATGCAGAATTTTGCAGAGCTCGAGAACACCGACAAAGTTGTGGGCGCGGTCGAAATCGGACGGCGTGTACGAGATACGAGGGTCGCCGGTATAGGGGTCTCTGTAAATGTATCCAGTGTCCCTGTCACGGATGATGGAGATGTACTGGTTGATGTGGCGGTACTTGGCCGCCATCAGCTTGTAGTCGCTTCCAGAGCGCCATGTGAGGAAGGGAAGTGCCAAGCTGGGCATCATGGACATGGCCTCCAGTTTGACGCCGTGACCCTTGCCGTCGAGGTCCTCGAAATCGCCAACCACCGTCGTGAGACTGCCGCCTGGATGCTGTTAGCTTTGATCATGCACTGAAACTGATAGGGCCCACACACCCTCCCAAGGACGAATGTCCTCATCGAAAACACCAGCAACAAAGTTGACAGGATGCAAATACAGGTTCTTGCCAACCTGGGGGTTCTTGATCCCACTGTTCATCAGAACCACCGGACTCCACAGCGTGCCAGCGCTGACAACCACCTTCTTGGCCTTGACGACAACCTTGATCGGCTCTCCGCCTTCCTTGGGGGTCCAAACGCCCGCAACACCACAGGCCACCTTCTTGCTCTTCCTTTTCTCATCAAAAAGGACTCTTTCAGCCCTGAACCCTTCCATAAACTCTACAGCCCCCTTCTCAGCAGCCTCTGGGAACCATCCATTCACAGGTCCCATCTTCTCACCATTGGCGCATCCCAAAGTGCAATAACCACAATTGTGCGGTTGACCGCGCGTATTTTGCGGCACAATCTTGCACCTTTTACACCCCGTCTGCCTCCCACCATTCAACAGCACCTGATTTCCATGGTTCGGCGTAATCTTATCCGTAACCCCCATCTTCTCCCAAACATGATCCAAACACTCCTGGAACTCCCTCCCTTCAAAAAAAGGCATCTTGTACGTCTCGGCCCAGTCCTTCCTGACAAAATCCTGCGGCTGCAACGACGCGCTCCAGTTCACCGTCCCACCACCCCCAAAACAGCTCCCCGCCGTAACAGTAATCGACCCATCATCCGACTCAACCACCCCCCCGGCCTCAAACATAGCCGACAACCCCACCGTCTGCGACATGGGAAAATACGACGCGTCGAAATGCCCCCCCTTTTCCAAAACCAAAACCTTGACCCTTTTGCCAAACATATTCGCCAACCTGTTCGTCACCACCCCTGACCCGCACCCCGATCCAATAATCACCACGTCCGTCTCAACCTCCGCTGTTGGCCTGATAAACTCAAACGGAAACGAAGAAGTAGCAACCCACTCCTTCGGCACAGAAGGGAACCCCGTCAACGGCGCAAAAGTATTACTACTCCTCAAAAACCCCAGCTTGCCCAGCGTAGTCATCGACTTGAACAACCCCCTGACAGCCCAAAGCCTGCTCTCCCTCCAACCCTCCAAAACCCTGGTTCTATCCTCCAGCCCAAGTTGGGGCAGTGGCGTGCCGTACGATGTGAGGATTAAGGATCCTGGTCTGGTGGACAAGACACTCAAGAGAATCTTCAGCTCCCTCTTTTTGGACGGGGGCAGGCCGCTGAGGACGAGTTTCATGATCTTTTCAAACATGGGGTTGTCGCTGGGGCGTTCGCGGAGGTAGGACTCGATTGTCTCGGCGGTGACCTCGTGGGGGGAGACTGCTGCGCGGATTTCGGAGGCGGCGGCGGCGTATTCTTGTTGGGAGAGCCTCAGGACTGACTTGTCATCGGGGGCGTTGTTGTCGGAAGAGGCGATGGACTTTGGGGGCAGGATCGCGGGCGCGATGGTGTCCATTAGGGCCATGAAGACGGCCCATTGTGATTCGGAGAGGAAATCGATTGAGTCGGGGAGGGGGATTTCTTTTGGTGATGATAATGATGATGATGAGAATGATGATGGTGGTGGTGGTGCTGCCATGGTTGCGGTGGTGGTTTGTGATTGGCGGCAGGCTTATTGAAGATGGTGAGGCGCGTTTGTCTCACTCGGGCTGCAGCCAAGTGTGTCGCGAGGAGGGTGGTGTTGTGGTATGTACAATGACAGGCGGGAACAAAATAGGGCAGTGGTGGTCGCTATAACTCCCCGCATACCCCAACTTTTGTGGGCTGTTCTTTGTGTCCTTGAAACACGCTGGGTCGGTCCTGTGTGCGAGGAAGAAGTTGGGGTTGGTTGGGGTTTGAGGCTGTCGATCGTCTGATTTGCTCTGATGATGCCGATGCGGGGCTGCTGTTGTTGTTGGTGGAGAAGCTACCCCGGCTTGGCCCCACTGATTAGGATTGTGATTGGGTGCAAGTATCTGGGGAAAGGCTAGCGTAGGATCGTGCCAGGATGATGGTCTTTGTGTGAGGAGGAGAGATGTCGGAATTGTTCCGATGGAGGGATCGTGAAGCATGTGGTTGAGCATGTGGTTGTGCAGAACACACTAGCCTTAAGGAATTCCCTCCAGGCACGATGTTATGGTAGGTAGCTACGCCCAGAAAGCAAGCAAAGGGTGGAGTATAGGAGCAATGATTCAACAAACATGGAGAATCAAAAGGAGTTCTTAGGTAGGGAGCTTGTTGGTGTAGCAGGGTATCGAAAGGGATGTTGGCGACCAGATTTCAACCCAGTTGACAGTCTCTCATGTGAAGATATACCCTTTGCCTTGGCCCCGTGGCCAAGGACGTCCTTTTGGTACGACACCTCAGATGTATCTCAAAAGATACATAACAGATCGGTCGCCGTTGAGTACAGGCAGTACTCACCAGTTCTCATAGGGTTTGATTTAGCAGTCATGCTACGTCGAAAGAATAGCAATCTGAGTCCTATGTAATCTTCCTGCCACATGTATATAACTGAAGTAGTGTGAACACCAGGACTGATGAGGCTCAGGCAGAACAAGAGCCTGTCACACTTGCGAAGATGGACTAGGTAGTAAAAGGCGACTAAAGTTGTGGAAACATTCGTAGGTTGCTTTGCTTTGAAGGCATTGGCATTATCTTTCTGTGTCTCATAATTGGCAATTCACCATTACTGCAGGAGGTGTTTGTTTCTCCCCGTTTGACCAAACCACAAACTGCCATCTCTCACCACCAAGAGAGTACCGGGCTGCAACCACAGTGCAGCTACGTAATCGAGCAGTTACTCTCACAGTGTTGACCTTGCTGGCGAGAAAGTGGAAGCTTGAAAAAGCTGGAGGTTGTCCCTGCACTCGAGCGACTCACCCTCCATTTCACTGCCTGCAGCTTTACTTTTGCCGCCGCCACTTTTTACTCTTCTGCTCTCTCACTCTTGTCACCACCTCCAACTGGCAACCCACCGCTTGCCGCGTTGACTTCAAACCACAAGACACAAGCTTCTCAAGGACGGCGAAGAAACTTCTTTCGTCACGCAAGTACAATTATTATTGTCAAGTAACGTCCAGTTTGTCGATTTGAAGCATGAGTTGACCTCGAGAAATCGTACAGAAGTCCGCACTGCTCCCACAATGTCTTTCATCAAAGAGGAGAATGGTTCCACTGAGAAGGGAACTCGAGAACTTCTCTCAACTATCAATTTCACTGTGATTCTGGAATCAGCACAAAAAGGTTGATGCTTGAATGACGGTCTAGCATGTTTGCAAAAGCCAGTATATATAGTCTCTTTTGCAATAATTCTATGCTCAATTTCACAGCTGGGGGGTTGTTACTACTTCCCTTTTTATTGCTGTGTGTCACGGTTCTGGAAGACAGTGGGGCCACGAGGGACCAATCAGGACTGGACCGCGCGATCGAGCGGGGCTCACGGTCCAGGTGGGCAAACAGACCAATAAGATGGGGACCGGGGACCGCGGCGGAGCTCACGGTCCACGGTCCAGTATCGGCCAATCAGGAGCGGACCGAGGACCGTCTGTAAGTCAAGGGTCCACGGTCCACTTGTCTATATATACGGAGGAACTGGCTGGTGTAGATAGACAGTTCCGCAGTATGCAATTCACGCTTGTATTCACGGTATCTTGTGTTTACATTGAGACATCTTGTTGTGCACTGTTTAGCTGCACCGAACCAATTGTCAGAAGTTACCTTCAACCCGTATCCCTTTCAGAGGTTCTGTACAGGGGTTCGTCACACTGTGCAAATACAGCGGGTCGTGGCAAGGCAACTGCGAGAAAAACACTCTGTTTTCCATCACAACTGCCAACCGACATCTCACTAGAAACATGAAGGCTTTCCGCACCACCAAAATATTGCCCAAGTCGCTTTTATCAGTTCTTCCCGGTTAAGGGAAATGTATTGCCGCTTTTAGACTTGGGTGGGGTGTGTAGTTAGGAGCAGCACTGCCTCTTCCACCCTACCCCCCTGTCAATTTCAGCTTGGAAAAAATGTGTTTGATTTCGAAATGTCTAAATTAACCAGCATAAGTTCGAATAACGAATTTGCAAGTCAAGGTAAAGGCCTAGTTGAATCGTCATATAAACCAACATACTACTTATCTTAACTACAGTTCCATTTTATATTTACATACTTACAGAAACCAGAGCTGTCCACCAAAGAGCGGCTTGTGAGAAAGTCAGCACAGCAGAGGGCCAAGATCCAGATCACGCTGACGATGATGGGCCGGTGGATGGAGCAAAGCAAACAGTGATGCGGAGGAGAAATCAGGTGACATGGAGGGCAAGTTGAAGTGTGGCACGTGAGAGTCACGTGGGTGCTTTCACAGGTCCAAGCTTGGCCATTTCTAAAGCCCTGCTGGCAGCCAGACTTTGTTTACTTTGCTGTTTTCCCTCTTTAGCTTACTATTTACTCAGATTGGCCAGACTTATCGTAGCTTGCCTCGATTATCTACCTCTCCCGTGACATGCAGTTGCGAATGCAGGCGAAGTGTGCATTAGCCGCTTTTGGAGTTGCCAAGGTGCTGCGGCTCTGCAACGTGCGTTATTAGGGTAAATGCCAGATCCGGGGATCTTGGAAGGCACGATAAGGACCTTATCAGAAGCGACACCACAATGGCTAATCAGAAATAACACCAGTTTCATGGGGCCAAACGTCACAGCACTGATCTGGCGCTCAGCTTTCTTTTCTCTAAGTAGCGTGCTCAAAAAATGTGATGACCTCTATGCTGTCTCCTTGGGATATAATTGTCTTGTCTTCTGGCGGAAGGAGTATTGTGATACGTAAGAGCTTGGAAGTACGTCAAGCCAACTAATCCGATCTCGAGTTGTTCGAGTGGGTCATAGCTTTATGACGTCTCTACGACCTATCTTGATGACGAAATAGAATACTTGAATTGATGAAAGAGGCGGGATCTAGAAGGATCTAGAGTATTGCGACGGGCTATAAATTAATGGAGCCCCCCAGACCCCTCCTGTGTCATGCTATGATAGAAAAAAGAGAGGGAGAAAAAGAATGAAAGGGCAGCTTAGCTGTCTGTCGTGAACGTGATAGTTAGGAGGCGTCCCGAAGAACAGCGAATACCAACTGTTGATGCCGCTACAACTGAACACCTTGACTGATATTCCAGAGGCAGCTATAGCCAGTTTTCTGAGCCCATCTTTGGCTCAAGTCTATCCCATGGCCTTAATAATGTGGGGGGTTGGCATCATCTGACTTGGATGCAATGACCTTTGAGTTGAGGGAAGACGCTACCGACCAGACGGAATGGCGATGTCCCTCAAGCGTCTGCGTACATGATCCCGTTGCCGCATCCCAGATCTTGATGGTGTTGTCGTCTGATGCGACGCAAGCCAACCGCCGTGACAGTGGGTCCACGTATAGATCATGATCGACTGTGGGGTCGTGAGTTCTGACCTACACCTTATCAGCATGCGGCGGAGCGGTAAGAGTGTGATATAATTAGCCAGTCCGGAGGAGCCCTCCAAAGGCGACACAATAGTTCTCTTCGCATGATGATAACGTGACGAGAGTTGACGCTCAATGTAGAATGGGGTTAGTAGTAAGTGAGTTATTATTTTGTGAGAAATAAATATCTCGAAGATGCTAGAACTCACAAACAAATATATATTTACACGTCCTCCCGGGCCATTCAAGTGGCACGCTATGAATAAAGATATAAGAAACTGGAAGGAGAAAAGTGCGGATATGAATATGGAACGAATGAGTTGTTTTATGGCTTTGGCTGTAATAGCTATACCACTGTTTCCTCCCAGTTCTCAGCAGCTAAGTGTGGACGGCAGCCGTCTGCGTCCATCATTTACATTAGCAGCGCCCTTCTCTAACAGTAGCTTCCTCACCACCTCCTTGACGTTATGTTGCACGCTAGTTAAGGAGATATATCGAAGATTAGTCGCTATAAAACTTCTTTCCGAAGCGTACCAGTATAAATGCTCCCTAAAGCTCTTCTGGAGTAAAGCGTCGTAAAAGGATCGTATAAATGGGATGAGGACATCTAACGATAATGCTGATTGATATAGAAGCGCCTCGATTGCTGCCCGCCGGACGTCCCTGTCCTTATCCTCGAGCCGTGCTGCGATGCTTTGGAGCACCTGGTCGGGGAGGTCGGCGCGGCCTCCAAGCGCCTCGATTGCTGCCTCCCGGAGGCGCCAGTCCTTATACTCGAGCCGTGCTGCGATGCTTTGGAGCACCTGGTCGGGGAGACCGGCGCGGCCTCGAAGCGCGTCGATTGCTGCCCCCCGGACGCCCCCGTCCTCATGCACGAGCCGTGCTACAATGCTTTGGATCACCTGGTCGGGGAGGTCGGTGCGGCCTCGAAGCGCGTCGATCACTGCCCACCGGACGCCCACGTCCTTATCCTCGAGCCGTGCTGCGATACTTTGGAGCACCTGGTCAGGGAGACTGGCGCGGCCTCGAAGCGCGACGATTGCTGCCCCCCGGACGCCCCCGTCCTCATGCACGAGCCGTGCTGCGATGCTTTGGAGCACCTGGTCGGGGAGGTCGGTGCGGTCTCCAAGCGCCTTGATTGCTGCCCACCGGACGCTCTCGTCCTCATGCTCGAGCCGTGCTGCGATGCTTTGGTGGATCTCGTCCGGTAAGTTATTATGCTGGTTTCCTAACATATGTAAGATAGCAGCACATTGGCGTGCAGATGTGCGGTTGGTCAGCCAGGGAGATACGACTTTTATAACATTGAATGGCACTGCTGTTCGTCTTGATAGTGAATTGAGAAGAACCGTTCTTTCGCCTTCAGATGCTTGCGTTAATACATTGGACAAGACCTGCCCCGGACACTCCATTTCACGGACTAGTTCGGAATTCTCCGTAAAATTGGATTCAAACAGTAGCCACTGTTCTAGTTGGTTTTCTAGCCTCGCTCGAAGTCCCGTGAAATTCGACTCCTTCCGCTCAACTTCGCTCAGGCAATGCATGACAAGGCGTTGGTGCGTAGGTCCTAGGAGATCGCGTGGTTCCTTCTCAATCATCTGGAAGAAGTCGAGCGCCATGTCATCGGCATCGAGTAATCCTGCGACAAAGCGCCAGAAGATATCGTAGCGAGTATCGTACTTGTGCTTCTCAAGGAAAGTGGCAGGCTTGCTCTTGGTTGATTTTCCACCTCTAAGTGGCAAACATTCGAGGGGTTGTTTCTCTTTCCACTGTCGTGCGAAATACCGCGCAGCAAAATATTCTTGGTAAGTCAAGTGCAAGAAGTGATAAGATTGGTTGCGGTGTTCTGATGGGAGATCTGATGGGAGATCTGACGTCCGGAGAAAAGAGATGCGTGGAAGCGTTTTCTCGAGTACGAAGGGATGTTTGAGATGACTGGATATGACTTTCCAATTTCTAGACTCGAAGTCTATGACATCGTTGTGTAGTCCAGTAAAAGCAAGTAGTTCAAGAAATTCGATCTCATCATTGACGAAAACTTCGACCTGGAACGAATCGAAACCGAGGACTAGGGCTTCGGTCAGGAGCTCCCCGTCATGTTTTTTTTCCAATCGTAAGATATCCTTCTTCCACAAGCTATTCTCAATAGCTTGGTAAATAGCGGTCATAGTGTTAAACTTCGTGCCGAAACGGAAGCCTGCTTTCCAGGTAAAGCAGAGCGCATCTAATTGAATTGGGATCCGCACAAGATCCTGAATCAGGAAACGGTCCTCAAGGAACGACTGAATCTCGCGGGCCTGTTCGGAGAAAGCCTTTGCAAGATACTCATTGACTTGATCCGGGTAGAATCCAATTGTCTCCAGTTCGATGTCGATAGCATGCACGCCAGCTGGCAGTTTGCCGGATGGTCGGGACGTGATGATGACGTTCGGCTGACTTAACAGCTCCTTGAGGAAGCGGGACATGTCACCTGAGCTGTCCAAGTCCTGGACCACTTCGTCTAGACCGTCCAGGAGAAACAGAGTTCTGCTACTCTTGCTCGTCTCCAATGCATTTGACAACGCTTTAGCGAGGTCCGGTCTGTCATGCGGCAGAGAGAAATACTCATGACTGAGTAGATGAAAGAAGTTGTATCCCGCCACCTGACGTCTCTCGTGTAGTTTTAGATGCCGTAAAGGTACCCAGAGCACGCGGTGGAATAACTTGCTCCATTGGCTCCATGTGCCATTGGTAAACTCATGGATAATTTTCTTGCACAGGGTAGTTTTTCCCACCCCGGCGCGTCCTCGAATCAAGATCCGTCTAGGCTTCGTCTCAACATCACCTCTTCTGCGTGGGTCGAAGAGTGCTGACAACTCAACCTGGATGTTCTTGTCTGGTGCGTCGACCTTCAATCGGGCGGAGCGTGAAAACGGGGAAGACTGTTGTGCTATATCTCCTTTTCCTCCGCGAGTTGCATGATCGCCAGGCCGCTCGACAATGGCCAGATTGATGTAGCATCGGTCCATCGGCAGCAGGCCGCCCGACAGTCGTTCAATCTTGAGGCGTTCCGACGAATAGTGTTTATTGCGAATCAAGGCATCCGCCTGTGCGAGGGGCGTTCCCTCACGGATTTTCCTGACAAACTCTTCAATCTTTCCAGCAACTTTCTTATAATCCTGACAGTCGGGGCTGCCGAATTTGTTCATCAGGCCGTGGGTTCGATCGAGCGGCAGTGGTTCAGAGACGATTTGAAGGGTTGCTGACCTCATGTCGACCAGCTGGGAATCGTTAGTCGTAGCTCTGGGACGACGGTGCGTCACGCTTCTTACCTGCTTCCATCCAGGGAATGAGGCCGGCAGCCTAGGAAATACCTTGCGCCAGAGATTCGTCATTCCAAGTTCGTAAAAGCAGAACACATGGTAGGGGTTGTGATTATCTTGACATAGCCGCGTGAACTTCCGAACTAGTGCCTCAAGAGCGGAGGTCGATCCCTTCACCCAGCCGAGCAGGTTACTCACTTCTCGGCGACGGATCACAGCCCATATGGTCAGACCTGGATCTGCCCAGATAGCTACGTCTTCGAACGAAGTCCCTCCAAAGGGGGTGGCGAGGAAGATAATCCCACGTGTTGCTGTCCGTAGAGTATAATAGCTGCTGAATTTATAATCGGCGCCCACAATAGCCTTTGCCAAGATGATTCCCCCAAGGCAGGAAGCGATGAAGAGAATCGGCCGGTCTACTTTCTTTTTATCATGCGTTCTCAAGAGATCTCTCTTGATTCCTTCGAATAGGAGCAAAGCGATCTCGTCGTCCGTCTTCTGGACCAAGTCTGACGGCTGAAGCAGATCGGCAGGCCAGTCGCATGTGAAGATGCGAGCTGCTTCCACTTGACTCGGGAGCATTCGCGGGTCGGCCAGCCAGTTAACGGTATTGTTGGGATCGTTGGGGTCTGCCCATGTCCACGTGTCCGGCGACTTTGTGTCGAGGCCATGAATGGCAATGATGTCGATGTCGGTGTCTGTCTCGCTCTTGTCAGGGTTAACTTGACAGAGGCGGACGTCTTGTCGCGTGGATCGTGCGGGGCCTGAGCTGTCCCTGGTCTGAGACGACGGTGCGGGCTTGGAACGCGTGAACGTGGGATAGAACCACAGGCCAAAGACAATCGCACCAGCTAAGAGACTAAGAGCAGTGGTCCATCCGATCAAATGCATGGCCTGGCTGAGATTGACAGAAGGCATGGCTAGGTACTGGCAGCGGGGTTTGCACGGTCAATCCCGAGAATCGTAGAAGTTCCCCGCACCGCTGATGCTGTGGCTCGACAAACGTTGGCGCGGTTGCTCCCAAGTGGAGGCTACTTCCGGCCTTTCTTGTTCGACGGCGGTAGGTGAAGAGTGTTTGATACCGATCGCTTCTGGTGGACAAAGGTCAAAT
Organism: Podospora pseudocomata; assembly: GCF_035222375.1. Classification (NCBI taxonomy): domain Eukaryota; kingdom Fungi; phylum Ascomycota; class Sordariomycetes; order Sordariales; family Podosporaceae; genus Podospora; species Podospora pseudocomata. The sequence continues at coordinate 1,179,444 of NC_085889.1, read as the reverse complement.
GCCTGGTGCGAGCAGTTGAGTTGTTGATTCTCTCAATTGCGTGGAGGCGCAAGCTCAAAGTGCCATGGAGTGTCCATGTCCAATCATATTGGTCCGCGGAGTCGGGCAGCATCATCGACCGGAGCCAGCAATACCTTTGGACAAGCAGGCGCGGCGCAACTGGACAGCCGTTACGAAGTCTAAACAGACCGCAGAAGATCAAGGCGCACGGTCATGTTTACAAGCAAGAAAGGGCTTTGGGAGTTGAAAGCGGGATTGTCGTGGCCTGCCTTCTGCTTCGTGAGTTGATTTGGGAACAAATGTATGGCGGACTGGCAAGATGGTGGGGCCATCAATCATTTCAAATCGAGATGATTGCGGTATACCAGTCCGGTAGCGTATTGCAACTAGCTAGGCCACTCTAGGAGTGCACTAAACTTAAGGAAGCAAGGATAGAGCAGAAGGTGGAGGTTCATCTGCATGAGCTTCTGGTATAGCTGTGTACGTTGGTCTGAGCGTGGAGAGAGCAGAGACGTGTGCGACTCCAGTCCAACCTGTTTGTAGCTCCTTGGGCTACGTCTTGACAATAGAGCCTGCCCGTAGCCGGCGGAATAGAGCCCAGATTGTAGCTTAGCTGAATACTACTGTCATCAACCTGTTAACCGGTCCTACCTGTGACACTCTATAGCACGTTCTCCTACGGAGCAGAGATAATGGAGTAGACAGAACAGCACGCACTTGAGAAGGGGCTGGTCCGTCCTACCGTCGGTTTCCTAAAAGCCGTCCAGATCTTACAGGATTATAGCACATCGCCCCAGTATCAACAACCGCAAGACCTGAGATTTGCGGGTAGGCTAAGGGGAGCAAACGACTATATACCTGAGGTGAGGGCCTGGGCTGTGCCGCAGTGATGAGCCAAGTCCAGCACAAACGTGTACGGACATCCAAACGTGATCCAGTCTCTCGGCTGAATCCTCAGCAAAACGCATTCCTTGCGATAGTACACATATGATTTTGATTTCGGCTTCGAAGATCGGAGTGGTAAATGTCCAGTTATACAAAGAGCTATGCTTCATCATCATTCCGCCTTGAAAGCCTGAAAATGCAAGCTCGATGTACCGAAGTACCTCTATTTTCTACAGCCCGTTTTATTTTCGATTTCTATTTTCTGTCGGCGGTTATATACTTCAGGTTCATTAGAATACTGAGGGGTATAAATGTAGAAGATAGGGAGAGAAATCTCCCTCAGTTTTTGGCAGTATGTCTTCCGAAATCTGTATCGGATTTCCCTGGAAGTGACAGTCTGCATGTTCTCACAGGGCCTCGAATGTCAGGTAAGCATTATGTCTCTCAGGCTCTTCATGGGTGATGTTCTGTCCTGGATCGAATAATAACTGTCCTCTCTCCACAGCAGTAACCATGAAGCCAACCAGCGCCAACACCAAGCGTCGCCCCGCCGCTCAGAAAGTTCTCTGCCGCCACTCGCGATTGGACTTCTCTGCACCCAGCCCCCACAGGGCTCTTCCCCTCCGTCAAGACTCGATCCCTGAGCTTGGCCGCATCAACATTATTTGCGACTATGACACTGGCCACACCATTTCCTTTAGTATCCTGCCTCACAATCCAAATCACTGGCCTAGATTCCGGTTCGATCTGTCTCCGTACCATCCACAGGGCGATCGGACCTGTCTGTGGGAGTGTGGGGTAGCAAAGGAGGGATCAGACTTTGGAGCTACGCCGACTCCTGTCAGACCCAAGGGTCGACAGTCTGTCAACTTCTCAGGGAGAGCGCCTGCGGGCGAGCTAAAGATCAAGCTTAAGAGGACTGAGGGGGTCATCGAACCATTCGGTTTGACATATAACAAGATGGGCGAGGGGATCATTTGGTCTGGTTCTACCTCGGAGAACAATTCAACATACAGATATGCAAAGCTGGAGGAAGTCGGTGGTGAGAGGCCTGGGTTGGATGATGTTGATAGATTGGAGGAGATGGCAAGGGTAGGATATCCATCTCTTTTTCAGTGCCCTGGAAAAGCTAAGAAGGACATCAACCTTGCTGGGTTGGAGACTCATACGGAGCATAGCCACTTTCCTAGGGCTGTCAAATCGACGTTTGTGCGACAAAATTAGGTAGATAAAATCTAGACAGCAGCAGGAGAACTGAGGCTAGGATTTCTCGAAATGGATCAAAGATTCAACAGGCTATAGTGCGTTGAAATTCTTCATCTGATCTTCTGCTGTGTGTGTGTGTGTGTGTGTGTGTGTGTGTGCTAGCCACAGATACTTACCTGGTGACCCATGGCTTCCTGCCCTCGCAGCTGACACGTACAGATGCCCGAGGCAGTCATTCCCAGTATGCTCCCTGAGATTGTTTGCTGAGTCAGGCTCCAGAATCGAGGAAGTTTGAGCTCCTTCTTTGCTCCTGTTGTCCAGATTTCGACTCCCAAACAATCACTTTCGATTACAAATTTACATCAGCGTGTGTTCCGGCAGCAACCAGCAGTGAATACCTAGAAATTTTCACTCGAGACGTTTTCAAATCTTGCCATCATGGGTAAGCACAATACATTGCGACAAAAATGCCAACATCCACTGATGAGGCCCTAACAGAAACAATGGACATCGACCAAGTCGGGGTTTCCGGCAACGAGCCGAATTTCCCGTCCTTTTTTATCAATAGTTCGACAACCCACGACTCTGCATCTGAAATGAGTCTGGCCGACTTGCTCATTTCCGCTCACGGCTCCACCGATATCGAAATGCCCGATTGCCCACCACCAGCACCAAAGGCACAATCTCCTAGCGATTTCCTCGGGCCAAAGGTCGTCCCGGACACATTCCCAGCACTTGGGCAAACATACCTCCTACGTGTGCCTACAACCGGCTGCATCCTCGGGCATACCAAGCGACGTTTTTTCCTGATCTCGTCGTCGCACAATCCAGAAGAGTCGCCGCACATTAGCTGGAAATGGACATTTGAGGACATCGCTGGTGACGAGACAATGATACGGCTCAAGAGCCCGTGGCTGGAAGACAATGACACACGCTGGATCCTGCTGGACGTGAAGCTCAATCCTGATGGCAAGGTGGTGGTTTCGGTGGATTGGGAAATGAGGAGGGATCCCGTCTTGGACAAGATCAAATTCAAGGAGACGTGTCTCTCTAAAGGAGGGAAGCGGCTCGGTGACGACCAGGTTGGGCTTGTGGCAGAGGTGAAGAGAGGGTGTCTGGCATTTGAGAAGAAAGGGGAGGCAATTGGGTGGGAGTTTATCAGGGTTTCGGGCCCTTAGCTGTAAGATAGGCCCTGTCAATGAATCGGGTGCTGTTTCTTTCGTCCGCAGAACAGAGGATTGATGTTGTCGCGTTAGGCTTTGCCGCTTTGTCACCTGTCTATCAGGTTATCCTGTTGGCGGTTCATCTCTCGTGACCAACAGCCAGTTCGTGCCAACCAACCAACAAACACCACTGGATTCGCACTGCGTAGGCTGCACTGTTGAATTAATTTTTTCTTTTTTAAATCAACCGAGTACCCCACTCACTATCGCGCTTATACTTCGTCCGTTCTCCTCTTTCTTCTTCTTTTGAGATTTGTAATATCGACAGAATGGCTGACTTGGCTGAGCTCAACCGCCACGTCGGAACAGAAGCACCTTCTGGGCCTGTTCCCAAGCCCGAACTGGGTGAACCTTTTGCTCCAGGACTGGAACCATCTGCCAGACAAGAAACTGAGGCGCACATTTCCCACCAAGGGCTCCAAGTTGATCGGCGCCAGACACTACGGAAGATCGCTCTGGGGGCCAGACCGCCAAGATCACAGCGCAACTTCCCGATGGCAGTGTCGGAGATTTTTTCCTCCAGGTTCGTGGACGGTCCTCGCTCTCATACTGGCCACCTTACTTGCTGACAGTCTTATCTTCTAGAGAGCACCCCAGCGATCCCTGGGTGCCACTGCCAAAAGAATGATCACAGCCGAAATCTCTGGATTGAACCCAATTGGCTCGGTGTCCCCCTCTTTCGTACCCGAAGCCTACGGCTGGGGTTCACTCTGGGACGAGACCACGGAATCTACGTCTTACTTCTCACTCGCCTCCTCCCACCACATCGGACTTCAAACCACCCGCCCAGCAAGCCTTCGTCGCCCAACTCGCTCATCTCCACAAGACATCCATCTCCCCCACAGGAGAATTTTGGCTTCCACGAACCTCCCTGCCATGGCACCAAACCCTTACGACGTCATCAAGTGGCAACCATCCTGGACGACCTTGTTCCGCGACATCCTCGGCCACACCATCTCGCTTCTCAGCAACAGCACGAAGGGCATCACAGCCATGACGAATTCCAGCGCATTAGTCACTTGGTTCTCGACAACGTAATTCTTCGTATGTTGGAACCCTTGGAAGGGAAGATCAAGCCCTGCTTGATCCACGGTGACCTCTGGGATGAGAACAGCGCTACTGATGAGGCAACTGGGAAGCCATTTGTCTTTGATCCAACGGCCTTTTACGCCCACAACGAACACGAGATTGGGAACTGGAGGGCGGTGAGGCATAAGCTGAGTAGGAAGGAGTATGTGGAGCAGTATAAGCGGTGTTTTCCGCCTGATGAACCTGGTAGGCCTTTACCTTTCAACAAGTTGAGACTCAAGGGAGGTGGTGCTAATGATGGGGGTAGTTCAGGAGTGGGATGATAGGAATCTGTTGTACTCGCTCCGCTTTGATCTTCGGCTGCGGTTCTTATTCCGGGGTCAGATCCTCGAGAGATGTGAGTCGTGCTGCCTTGCTTTTTGTGTTTCTTGGCGTCAAGATCAGGGCTAATACGTTGGCTTAGTGTCATGACCAACATGAAGACTCTGTGCAACAAGTATTGCCCAGAGGAGTTGGGCACGATTGTTGAGCAGGTACCTTAGGTACCTAGGGTTGCGATGGGTGACGCGCCCCCGCCTTCTGATTACTGGTCTTTTCTGAAAACCACTCACCAGCACCCCCCTCCTCCCATCTGATCCATGTACGAAGACACGAGCACGTCTCGAGGCTCAGTAAGGACAACCAGTCAGTCGTAGCTATGATCCAATAGGCTACAACCATAATCGCTACCTACTACACCTGCTGTTTGATGACTGAGCCGGGCTGAAGTGGGCTTCTGGGCAGCATTAATAAACACTTCTTGAAACATCTGGAGCGTCACCACTTGGGCATTCGGCCATAATCCAAGCCAATATCGTCAGAGGCGAACTGCTGCTTAATAACAACCACCACCCGGCATCTTATCTCGCCGAACAAGAAACACGTAAAAGCTGACTGTGATCGGCGGTTAAACCATTCGGCCATTAATAACCACTTGCATGCACACACAAGATCTGTCGACGAATGATTTGTGTTACCAAGACCCAAAACCACAAAACCGCCATGCGAACCTGGCATCTGTCCCCGCACGCTTACCAAATCCATCAGTTCTCAAGAAGGGGGGGCGCAGCAACTATCTGATACGGAAGCAGTGGCCTGCATGCCACGACTTTTTGCAACAGGCCTTACAAACAAGGTTCATGACGAATTCCGACTTCTCACTGGCGAATGGCTTGCTACGTACCCCGTACGAAGCCATTGAATCCACTATCAAGGGTCGTCTACAGGCTCGGAATACCACTTTTAGCTGCAGATTCATGCAGGTCATTGTGGGTTTCTTCAAGGGTATCAAGAATGGGCTTTATGAAAAGGCCGGGTCCCATCCCACGGGGGGTAGATGTCCCAGGGACCGTCGCATGCTTTCCTGGTCTTTTTCTCTCTTTTTCTCGTAAAAGAGCAAAAAGGGTGAAAGATGGTCATCTTCAACAGCCTCGTCCTGACGGGCGTTCTGGTCTCATCAGTCTTGTACATTTTTGCGTCCAGGATCAAGACCTATCTCCGGCTCCGGCATATCCCCGGCCCTGCCGGGGCGGCCCTGTCTCGATCATGGATCTTCAAAAAAACCATGGCGGGCAGGATCCCAAATGCGCTCGCCGAAGTCGCCGGCGAGTATGGACCGTTGGCAAGGGTTGGACCGAACTGGTAACGACACCCTCAAACTCGCCTACGTCCCGCGTATTCAGACTAACTCCATCATCACAACAGGCTCATCTGCAGCGACACCAAAGAGATCCGCCGGATGTGGTCCGTCCACTCAGGCTGGCACCGTGACGTCTGGTACAACGGCTTCCGCTTCGACCCAGCCAACGACAACATCCTCACCGCCAACGAGAACAAAGTCCACCACCGCATCCGCAGCAACGTCCTCCCGGGGTATAACGCCAAAGGAATAACCACACAAGAAGGCGTGATCGACACCCAAGTCGGGAAGCTTCTGGGGCTTATCGAGAAGAAATACGTCTCCTCCAAGGAAACCGGCATCCGACCCATGGACATGGCGCGCAAGTTCCTTTACTTCACCCAAGACACCACCTCCGCGCTGGGGTTCACCACTCCCTTTGGGTATCTGGATGTTGACGAGGATTTCAACAACACGATCAGCACCCTGGAGGGCATGCTCCCCACCGTCACCACCCTCGGATTGTTTCCGGTGATTATCTCCTTGATGAACAATCCCCTGGTGAAAAGCCTGCTGCCCAAACCGCATGACAACAACGGGATGGGGAAGCTGCTTGGGCTGATCAAAGACAGGGTTGATGCCCGGTACGAGAACAAGGCCAAAGGGGAGGAGGACATCCTCCAGCGGTTTGTGGAGAGTAACCTCTCTCGTCAAGAAGTCGAGGCGGAGGTGTTGATCATGCTGTTTGGGGGGACCGACACTACCGCCACGGCGCTGAGGATGACGGTGTTTTATCTTTCGACCACCCCCGCCGCGCACGGCGCTCTTCAGGCGGAAATCGACAACGCGATCAGGTCGGGTAAGGTCACCAGGCCGGTTATTGCTGACGCTGAGGCGCTCGAACTGGGTTATCTGAATGCGGTCATCAAGGAAGGGTTGAGAATGTGGCCACCTATCTCGGGATTGCAGCTCAAGTGCTCGGACAAGGATGATGTCATTTGCGGATATCAAGTCCCCGCGGGCACGGCAGTGGGGATATCCGAGTTTACCGTCATGAGGGATAAGAGTGTTTTTGGGGAAGATGCGGACAGGTTTAATCCGAGCAGGTGGGTGGAGGAGAGGGACCCCAAGAGGTTGAAGGAGATGGAGTTGACGCAGGGGTTGGTGTTTGCTTCGGGGACGAGGTGGGAGTGCTTGGGGAAGAAGTTGGCGTATACCGAGTTGAGAAAGGTGTTGTTCGAGGTGAGTGTTTTTCGTTGCTGATCTGATCAAAGCTGCATGGGAATGATGCTGACAATTGGGACCGACAGTTGTTTTTGAGATATGACTTTGCCATGACTGACCCGGCGAAGCCGTTTGAGTATTGGAACTATGGGGCGACGCTGCATGAGCATATGAATGTGACGATTACGAGGAGGGAGGCTTGAGGCGAAATGCCTTGGGTGCGGTGAAGGTAAAGGCTACCCGGTGGTTGTTTCTTCACTCCTACTATGTATTCAGAAGCGCTTCCGACCTTTATCAAATGTTGTATCACGATCGAATAGACGTCGTTCATACTTGCAACCATCCATGTGGTCCCAACCCCATGACCTCACCCATCATGCTCCCCAACCTCGACAAACCCCCACACAGTCGCCCTGTCCGTTCCCGCCAAGCACCACCTCTCCTTATTCACCGTCCCATCCGGCACAATCGACACATCCACCCACCTCAAAGTATCCCAATGCTTTATCAACAACACATACCCATCCCTCTCTTTCTCCTTCCCCCCAGTTCGATCCACAAACGGAACCCTCCTCACGCAAAACCACTCCCACGCTTTACAGTGAGGAGCAGTCGCCACCACTTCCAGCTTTCCATTCTGGCCCAGATATGTCCCACTAGCCACATTCCTAAAACCAAGCCATCCTTCCTTGGTGATGCACTCCCAGAACCAACACCCAGTGGTCACATTCATCCGCCGTAGCTCCTTCAGCTTGAGCTGCCCCCCACATAGGGTCATGGCCCTCAGGATCTGGTTGCTGCTGTCTTCCTCATCGGTGGGGCAATGAGGAGGCGGCGAGGAAGGAAGATGCAGTGCGGTAATGATGTAAGTCTTTCCTGGTGTGGGGATCGCACCCTCTTTGCAATATGGGAGGGACAGAGGAATGCACATCTTCTGACGCTGTGGAGATGGCGCACGGGAGGTGGAGGGGCTGGCGAAAGAGAAGGAGGTGGAGGGGGGTGTTGGGGGGTCGTTCTCGAGGTCGTCGTAGTCAGAGCCGATTTGGGTGGAGATGATGGAGGGGGGTGATTTGGGGGTTTTGGTGGGGGTGGATTGTTCGGACATTTTGTGATGGTGGGAATTAACTGACACGCATACGACGGGACGGATGGAAGATCAGGTAGGTAGGTATGAGTGTGTGATATGGGAATGCCCGGCGGCGGGGAAGGATAAAATATTGGGCATGAACGGGGTGGCGAACACTAGCGGTTGTTGTCCAATCAATTCGACATGGGAGGAGATGATGGGGCGTGCAAGCGCCTGTTAAAGATTGCAAACGCCAGAGATAAGTGATAAGAATGCAAACATGTACAGAATAAGGCACTTGATGTTAAAGGCCTACGGCTGGGTACAGGTGTAGGTCAGAGGTAAAAGATTCAATTGTTAGATAAAGAAGAAAACAAAAACCTGCCCCACAATGTTCTCGTAAACATATCAAATCCTTCTGACTTCGACTATACATGCAGCACCGATTCAAAATATAGGTATACTAAAATTATCCAAACTTCCTCGTAACCCATTAGACCTTTCCGCGTCCCACATTCATCTGAAAATAAACACTAACCCAGATATCATCCTATAACACTTAACAGTCTATAACCATTAATCAACACCGTCTTGAAATTTCTCCTTCTCTTTAGGGGAGAGGGAGCTTTAGGGTTTTAGCGATCCCCTTCAACCCACTGATCTCGGTTGTGATATCCACCCGACGCCGTTTGTTCCTGGCCTGATCCTCCCCTTCCTCCTCACCAGACCATGGTCTCCGCCCGGCCACCCTAGGCAGCGACCGACGAGGAGAGTAGGCGCGTGTAAAGTCCAGAGTGTCAGGTGATCCATCCTGATCTTCCTCGCCATCATCATCATCACTCTCGCTGAAAAGGGGCGACATGGTTTCCTTTTGCTTAGTCTCTCTCATCTCTTCATCATTGTCTTCATCTTCATCCGTCTCCTCGTCGTCCTGATCCGCCTTACAGTTGTCACACTCTTCCGGTACCTCTGTCTGGAATACCACCTTCAGTCTCTCCTCAGCCTCACGGTTCATGATGGGCCAGACAGGTGATTGCAACAGCCGATTAGCCTCGTACAGCCTGTCGCTCCGCATGATCCACTTGATCCGAACCAACTTGTAGTTCTCACCGCTGGTGTCCCTCTGGTTGTCCAGTCGGATGGCCAGACAAAATGGGGTGCGTTCCGGACAACAGCATAGTTCTACGCTCCAGCTATCTGGCGCCCGCTGACCCCGTCGGGTGCGCGCAGTGCGCCGATGCGCCTCGGCCTGATCCTGTGAAAGTGCCAATACGAAGTTCAGGCACCGCCAGTTGTCCAGGTCCCCGTCACGGCGCAGCTCCTGGTCCCAGGTGGAGGGCGTAGTCCGCTTGGTATCGCAGTGATTGCTGATTACACCGTCACTGTCAGTCCCGTCCAACTCGGCATCTCCCAAGAGATACTCGGCTTGTCGAAAACACTCGTCGCGTTTTCCTGAAGAGTTACCAATGACAAGGGCCACAAAAAAGCCCTCGACCGCTGACAGATCACACCACTGCGGGTGGTTCTGAGTGGCATACCTCGCAGGCGCAAAGAGCTGCACGAAATTGACCGGGATCCAATAGCTTTTGCCCATGGCCTGCACGACATCCCACCCAGTCCGCAGCGGATCAATATCGAACCACATCAGCTTCAAGACGTTTAGCTCCGATCCAACAGAGCCTGGGGGGATACGCCACACTTGATACCTCAGGCAGTAGTTGGCTTCCTCTGGACAGCAACAGTACTCATCCACGCCCTGCAACATGGCATTCACGCAGGCCCATGCTCCCCAGTTAGCAATGGATGGAGGGTCCCGGCCGACAATCAGCGGACCCTGGCCCTCAGCTTCGCATGGGAGCCTCACTTCACTGTAGCCAAGAAAGTGGTGATGCCTGTGTCGGGCGACGCGGTAGGTAACTCGGGAAAAGAAAGCTTCTGCCATGGCGGTGTCGACAAGCGAGAGGTCGTCATAGTTGTCAGTAGAGCTAGGCGACAGAAAGACCGCAAAGTTGATAGGGTTCCAGTTCCACAGTCTGTTGCTGGCGAGGTGGCTCAGCGAGTTGTTTGCACTGGACGGAGGCTGCCAGAACACGATGGAAGGGAGGTGATTGCAGGCACGGCTGTTGCGCTGCCTCGCAAGATCCCGCTCAGCCTCGACCTCAGCCTTTTCCTCCGCCGTGACTTTGAGGGTACCCGACTTGTCAACAGAGGTGTCTTGCATTTTGCTCAACTGAGCCAACACCTTGTTGAATCCTTTTCCGGTTATGCCCGCCAGCTTCCTGATCTCGGCGGTTGACTGCCGAATCATGTCGTCCGTAACCTCACAGCCCTCCCTATCCATGTCTCTCATCATCTGCAAAATAGGGTTCGCCACCAGCATTGCTAGCATGGATGTGTCCATGGTTCCCTGCCTGAGCCCCCCATCATCCGCCATCTTGGACAGTTTCTCCACCAGCCTGTCCAAGCTATCCCCCTTTTGTTGCAAGGAATCGACTGTCTCAACCAGTGTGGTCAACCAGTCAAACTCAGCTTGTCGGTTCTCCAATGAACCTCTCCCCACACTGCTCGGCATACCATTCTGTTCCGAGAGGTCCAATTCGAAGGGAGCGAGTTCTGGTTGTCTGGGCAAGGCAAAACCGTTGTCGAGGTCTTGACCTGGGTTGCGCGAAAGGTGACGGGTATCTGTTTGCATACGGATAGGCGCGGAGCGATGGGAGATCTGGCGTAGAAGACGGTCCCTAATAGCTCGCTGCGGAGGTATTCTTGGATTGAGAAAGGCTGGTTTCCCGTTGGGTGTGTGACCCAGGAGACCCATTTTCAAATGAGATGTCAAAGGGCGATGGCCTTAACGTGTACTGCTGTTGCTTGAGTACTGGAAGAGAGAGAAGAAGGAGAAGAAAGAGAAGAGTGAGAGGAGAGACAGAGGCAAGAGAGAAGAGAGGTAGGAAGGCAATAGAGACAAAAAGGCAAGAGAGACAGAGAAGGTATGTGTGACTTATACCTGGGAGAGAAGCTCAGTCATGATATCTTCCGAGGTGGCAGTTCACATGGCACCGTTTGGATGCGTGGGTGGGGATGTGGCGTTGGCAATTGGATTCCAGCTTGTCCTCAACCGTTTGCCGCTATTGTTCGTGTTGGTGTATCGGTGGCTGGATGGTGGAAAGCTGTCTGGAGAGGTTCCCGCATGTTCGCGATAGATCGATGGATGAGCGTTCCGGAAATGTTACTGAAAGGCCCGCGAACGACACTGCATTGAGGAGGCAGGAAACAAGAGGAGCTGCGCCTGGCCGATGTGAATCCCGACGTTGTCGCCCACCACCCTTCCCCCCCCCCCCTCCCACGCAAACACCATCTTGCTATCACCAAGGCGGGGTGTTGACGTTGTCCGAAGTTCGATCTTTCTGTGGAGCACTCCCAGTGGGCTGGATGGAACCTTCGATGGTTTTTCTCTCCCGCCATGGAAGTGGAAAAAGTTTGGTCAAATGCACCGCCGGACAAACCCCACAAACCGGAGATTGTGACTCGTGACGGCCTGCTACGAGAACCCAAAACACCACATATCTCTCGTTATCTCCATCCTGAAAGCCTTGAGCGCTGCTTGCACAACCTACACCAAGCCCTTCCGTTAGCTACACCACCAAAAAGCAATGCCGTCGATGTCACAATGACAGTAAAGTTTGCACCACAGACTGATCAAAAGCCCCAAGCCTCGATGGGCGCAGCAAGCCACTGATTTGCGTGTCGCAAAAGCTCAAAATGATATTTATACATCAACAACTCTCCCACTCCAAACTTCCACATCCAGAGGAAAAGAGTAATACTACAAAACTACAGCCCAAAAAAGTGCAGAGCAAACTCATCCCATAACAACAACTCGCAATACTTCTTCGAAATGATATCAAAATAGAGAAATGAAATAAAACACCCATGGAACCAATCAATCCCTTCCAACCAAACCAACCCCTTCCAGAATCCGTGAACGAACGCGCTGCACGCCTTGCTTGCTGAAACAAGAAAAGTCGAAAACTCAACCCATCGTAGAAATGAATATCAAGCAACACTATCCCTTCCACCTCTCTTCCACCCCACTCCAAACCACACCTTCAACCTCCCCTTCCTCTGCCTGTCCTCCCCAGACGAAGACCCAGTTGACGATACCCCATCCCCGGTTGTTGTTGTTGTTGTTGCTGCTCCCCTACCCCTCAAAAGCGCAGCATACTACCTGCCCTGTCCTTTATCCCCCTTCTCCCCCCTCTCCCTCTCCCTCTCCCCCCTCTCTCGCTCCCTCTCCCCCTGCTGACTCAACTGCAACTGCCTCCTCCTCTCCCGTTCCAGATTCTCCCTCAACGCCATATTCTCACTCTCACTAGCATTAATCCTCTTCATCGCCTCCCCCCGATCCAGTATCCTCCCCTCCCTCTCCGCCTTGAGTTTATACTCCAGATCTCGTAGTCTCAGCATCCATTTATTCTCCATCGACTGCCCCGTCCCACCTTGTGAACCAGCAACCGAAGCCGTATTAGAGCCAGCTGCTTGGTTGGTCAAGCTCTCCCTCGGTGTCTTGTCCTGTTGATGTAGTGGTGAGGTAGGAGCTTCATTGTCCGTGTGGTGGGGCGTAGTCCCGATGCTGTTGTTTGCAGGATTACTACCCCCGTCAGGAGACAGCATCCCAAACTCATCAGCCGCGAGATGGGTCCTCGACGAGTGAGAGTGGAACTGGCTTGAGGAACGAGACGGCACAGGTGCGCCCGTCCGTCCAAGCGAACTCCCCCTGCTGCCCGTCTTGGGGATCCGGCTCTTAGCCTTGGGGCCAGTGGGCACAGAAGGGGATGGGCTCCCCCCAACTGGAGAAGTGGGATCATGCAACCCATTCGGATCACCAGTCGCCGCGTAAGCCTGCCGGGCTCTAACCTCCGCAGCTGTCCGCAAGGTGTGGCATTCTACTTTGAGCTGTCTGTACGCCTCCTCCAAGCGAGCAAGTTTGTCCGCGTCACGCGAAGAGTAGCTGTGGCCACTGAGTTGTCCGGTAGCAATGTTGTTGCGCACAATAGACTCCAGCCTGTCGAGCTTCTTGGTTCGCTGATCCAGCAGCCCTTCCAGAGTCTGGTACTCTTTCCAGAGGTCCTTTTCGACCGACTTGATCTTGGTCTGGAAGTTGCCAATCATCGTCTCAATCATCTTGACAGCCGCCATCAGGTTCTTGCTGAAACCCGGAAGCATGGTCGAAACAACCTCCAGACTGGGTAAGGCACGCCCGTTGATGAGGCTGTTGTCATGTGCCCAATCTGAACCACAAAGGGTGGACAGACGGGTCCAGAGAATGAGCAACAGGTTGTTGCGCTCCGTAAGCTGCTCCTTGAAGCTGCTCTCCAACTGAGAGATGCGCTTCTTGTCTGCAGCCTTTTGGGCCTCGAGCTCCATGATCCGCGAATCTTGGGAGCTAACCGTGCGGGTGACATGAGAGTGCGTCTTTTGGAACGTCTCAAACTGGTTCTTGACGTTGCGGTGGGCGGCCCGCTCCTTGTCGAGCATCTCGGCCAGCTTCCGGGTTTCGTGGCTGTGAGACTCGAGTAGAGCATCACGCTGCTTGATGATGCGATCCTTCTCGACGAGCGAGGCCTTGGTAGAGTCGAGGTCGCGGACAGTGTTTTCGAGATCCCGTTGCATCTTGGCGATGTTCTGAAAAAGCGTTAGCCAAGACCTTCCACGAAGCGTCACGGCCAGGGGACCCACCTTGAGCAAGCTGGACCTAGTACCGCTCAAGTCACCCAACGCCTCGCGCAAGTTGTTTTCGAGCTCCAGTAATCTCTCCTTCCACTCGGTGGCTTCGACCTCCCGGCTCGACAGACTCTTCCGGAGTCTCCGAGCCTCGTCCTTGGCCGTCGATGCCTCCCGGTTGAGTTCGTTGACAAACTGCTGAACCTCTTCCTTCTCCTTGTTGGCGACAATCTCGCGTTGTCTCCTCTCGGTAGCGAGACGTTGCTCCAGCTCCCTGGCACGATCCTTCTCATCCCGCAGGCTCTGCTCGACATTAGCGAGAGCAGCCTCGAGGTCTCCGATCCGGATCTTGTCTCCCTCCTGCTCTTCTCGCAAGAAGGCAATCTCGCCCTGGCTGGACTCTTGCTGCACCGACAGGCGGTTAGCCTTGTCGTTGGCTTCGAGCAGCTTAAGCTCGAGCTCCTCCAACTCCCTGTTGGCGTCGCCGAGCTCTTGCTCCAGTTGGGAGATCCGGCGAATCTTGGACTCCTGCTCATCTTCCAGTCTGACAAGTGCATCGCTCATCTTACGCATCTCTTCCTGCAAGGCGTCAAAGTTTTCGGTGCGGTCATTGAGGTCAAGCTGGAGTCTCTCAATCTCGCCGGTACGTTGGTCTGCTTCTCCCTCCAGGGCATCAATCTCTTCTTGTGCTTCCTTACGCAAGGCTTCGAATTCGGCCTCGAGGTTGGCATGCTCTTGCAGTGCTTCGTCACGCTCCGCCTGGAGGGCCATCAAGTCGTTCATAGCGGCGTCAATATCCTCTTGCAGGGCGGCGACCAGCTCCTCGGCTTGCTTCTTAGCTTCCACCGCGGTCTCAAAGTCTTCCATGCAGGCATCCAACTCTCGTTGCAGATCTTGATTCTGCAGCTTGAGCTCATTGTTCTTGTCACGCAGCTCGGCCAGCTTCTCCTCGAGCTCATCCCGGTCCAGGTCGTCGAGAACTGTCGTGGCACCGCCGCTAATGCGTGAATGGGACCGCTCGTGAACACCAGCCCGGGATGCCGATCGTTCCAAGAGACTGTCGATAGTCGATGGGGCTGGGCCGCCTCGTCGTTGGGCCATCTTGAGATCTTCAATCTCTTGGTACAAGCGCTCCTTCTCTCGGTTCCTGGACGTCAACATCGAGGTCTGGGCGCCCACTTCTCGGCGGAGCTCAGCGTTCTCGTGGCGCAACTGTTCACTCTCCCGGCGTAGGTCATCAACCAGTGTGACACTCACAGTTGTTGCGTTGTCCATATCCTGGGACGAAAACGAGGCTGTCGGTGGTCGTGCTGCGGGTGAGAATGGTGCATGCCTCCTGCTGTGGTGGAAGCTAGATGATGAGCTTGTTGGTAGCCCCATTTGTTGGGCCATCTCCTGCTTCAACCGGAATACCTCGTCGCGTAGCCGGCGATTATCCTCGTCGCTTTGTTCTCTCCTAGCAGTCTCTTGTTCCAACAAATCCTTCCAGACATCCGCTTCCTCTTGTCGGCCCAGATTCTCGCCCATTCTCTCGCCGGCCCTTTCTCCCAAAGTCTTGACAAGCTCGGCCATCTTTCTTTTCTCCGCTTCCCTGTTAAGGTTCTCATTCCGTAGCCTCTCAATTTCCGTGACGTACTCCTCCATTTGTTCTCTCAGGTAGATCAGCTCCTCCTCCTTGTCATGCGCATCCTCATCCTCAGACCCGGCGCTCTTAGCTGTCCCCGGCCGTTCGTCTTCGTCCTTCAATTGCTTCTCCAGCTCCTTCACCCGCCTCCGCAACACCTTGTTATCCCGCTGCAACACCGCCAACCCAGTCTTGAGCTCCACATTCTCCGAGATCATCTCCTTAATACCCTCTTCAGAGAGCTTGTCCAGACGGTCGCTCAAAAACATAACCTTGAGCTTGAGGTCAAAGTTCTCCTTGCTCAGCCGCTCAATGGTGCTGCTCTGCTCCTTGAGCGTCAGGCTCTTGCCATGCCGACTCGTCGTGGACGCCCCAAGATTGACATTATCAAACGTGACGGACCTTCCCGGCGTCGTCAGGCCCCCCTTGGACTTGTATTCATTCGCCAGCGATTCTGGCACGTGTACGTCTCTAACATGTCGGGCGAGCACAGTATCGGTCGGGGCGGCAAGCGCAGCCGAGGATTTGGATTGAGTTGGGGTTCGCAGCACATCATCGTCATCCTCTTCATCGACGACACGTGGTGCTCGTCTGTGTGGTGGTGGTTGTGGTTGGGGTGAGAGGCTCGAGTCGACTTCGTCCAGGGTTTCGAGTTGACCGACGCTGGGCCCGATGTGATCGTGCATGTCGTCAACTCCGCTAGCCATGCTGCCCATGCTGATAGACCGCGAAAGAAAGCTGTTGAAATTGCGGGGCATGCCCAGGGAGGGAACGGCGCCCCCTGATTGGAGCGCATAATCTCCAATTCCCACGGTATTGTCGCTCTCAGGATCGGTGAGGGTCGACGACACGGACGAACGTTGACTAGCGTTTCGACTCCGGAGGAACTTGGGACGGCTGGCAGACTTCATCGCCTGGCTGTTGACGCTCCCTATGTCGACTGATGCCCGCTGCCAATTGGTTTCTTGATCGTTGTGGTGGGCTGGTTCTTCCTTGCTCGGCGGTATGACCAGAGAGCTTTCGGTAGAATGATCAAGGTATGGCTCGTCTTTGAGAGGGTTCGTCCTGTCGGGGCTGGTGTCGGCGTTGGTGGACACGGCCTCGGGAAAGGCTCTCGATATCGTCCGCGCCGCAGCAGCCGCTGTTGGAGAGGAAGAAAATGCCTCCAACGACCGCGTCGCCTTGCTGGTATCCTCCTGCTTTTCGTCGTTGCCAGACTCGGTTAGCTCGGACACGTCAGCGTTATTGGATGTACCGGAAGCCGTTCGACTCGGGACGGGTAGCATCTGCGACTCGTCGGCATCATCTGCAGGCACCTTCGGCAATGGTGCAGCCGGCTTCTTTGACGGCGAGTCGAAGACAAACGTATCGTCAAAGCCATTGCTGGTCGAGGGAATGGGTGACAGAGGGGCGTCAAAGCTAGACTCGATGTCTTGCAGGTGCTGTCGAACAGCGATCTCGGCCTGGGAATCGGAGTGTCTCAGATCACCGCTAGGGCTGTCAAAATAGCTGGTCTCGGGCACGGCGAGGGCGGAGGGCGGGTGCAGTGGAGGGATGTTTTCGGGCTTGAGATTGCTTCCTCTGGCGGAAGCGGAGGTGGCGGGACGTTTGTTATCGGTAGACTCTGTGTCGCCGATCCAGTGGGCGGTGTTCGGCCGGGAGGGGCGGTCGTGGTCGCCGTCGTTCATCGTGGTATTGCGGTGGTCGCGGGGTCCGTCCCTGGATGTGCTCTTGTAATTTCCAGCAGAGATGGAAGGGCGGTGGTCACGGATACACAGCCATTGAGGGGCAGTGGGCGCAGGTCTCGTGGGGCAATTAAGGTTGGTGGTATTTGGGACGTTGAACCAAGCGGCGGCAGCGTCTGGAAACTCCAAGTAATCGTGGGCAGGGCGGTGATACGGGGATGTCAATTTCGCAGCAAATGATGGTGATGCCAGGATGCTTCAGCTTGGAGTTCTTGGCTGTTTGCTTCTCCTTGTGGCCCGTGAGAAGCCAAAAATTCCCGGGCGCGGGCGCGTCACGGTCCGTGCATCGATCCACTAAGTGTCGTCAGGATGCCTGCTTCCGTTGCTACGACAGCCGCTCAGCCAATCAGATAGCTTCCCAGTCTTGGCTATGTGAAACAATCTTGGCATTGGAAGCAGGGACTTTTTGGACATCACCAAACCATCATATGTTATATTCCAAACACTGCACAGTACGCTGTAGTATCGCTATCCCTCCTGATCCATACCAGAGACGGGCGTGCCGATCTCGCTGTCAACTCTAGTAGAAGCCGGCGCCTCGGCGTAATTTGTCAAGATTATCTCGTCGCTTTCCACCGCTGGACTGAACATCAGGTTATGAGGCTGCGGAAGTCTCTCCCGGAGCTCAGTGAAATATAGCACCCGTTCCCTTTCTTCCCTTTCTTCCTCTCCAAACTTCCTCTTCATCCGCCTTCACGCCCGCCTTATCGCCTCCACCTTGGTCGCCTTGAGCATCTTTTAGTCCTCCGTGAGCCCCTTCGTGTGCATGGCGATATCAAGAAGTTGGTAAAATTCCCGGGATGACTGATCCTAGCTCTTTGTCCCTGTAGCAACTTCGCCATAGATGTTGATACCGTATTTGTCTTCATTGGTTCCTTCATCCGTACTTTCCTCAAAGTCCGACAAGTTTTTTACTGATAGTGGCAGTGTATTCATCGATCGGATCTTCCCTTCAGATATGGCCCTCATCCAGTCAGGCACGCCTTCGATTCTGGGCACAGGACAAGTATCCTGTCGTGGGCAACATGTCAGTCAAAGTCAGATCAATCAAGCTGGAAATCAAGGATAGCATGAGGGCTTACGCAGCACATAGGAATGCGACGCATGAAGTAGAGGCGTGCGCCCGCTTCCCTAGACAGCTTGAATGCCTATTTCAGGGTCCCTCCAGTGCATTTGCCAGGTGCCTTGCATTTTGCGAACTTGGTCTGCTTGCAGTAACAGGTTGTGCGCGATATGAGCACTGGCATCTTGACGATGAGGTGTAAAACGAGATGATGTAGGATGCAAGCTTACGAATGATGGGTACTTTTCCTAGGCATTGATGTAAAAGTTCAATGGCTCAGTTGAGGTTTGGTGGTGATCTGTTGGGCAAAGCCCATGAGGTGGCTGTTATGTCACCCGGTCTGCAGAGTGAATATGAGGCACCTTGGCAAGCAAGAAGCACCGAGTTTCACTTTCGGTAGGTTAAGTCTATGGCCTACCAGTAAGGAAGCTACACTCCTCGGCAGTTACCGGCTAGCTTCTTCCACTGAAAATTCAAGTCGAGAGACCTTCAGGTAGGTAGATACCCATGTCTGTCAAGGCGATAGAAAGATTATTCACATGCCTCAAAGACTACCTGGTCTGGAACTGGAATTTGGAAGTGATTCGAATATCTCATGGTAAGGTACCTTAGGTACCTATGTTTAGTACTAACTGCCATCTCAAGCCGCGAGCATTCTGAGGGCATTGACCAAGTTGGCTCTACTATGAAATCTGTAAGCACCTACGACCCAATTTCTTCAAAGCTACGGCAGTGAATCTCAAACAGCTTCAAGTCCTGTGAGTCTGCGGCAGCTGGCTGGCCTCCTCCCCAACTCTACATGTAACATTCCATTCGATGTTGGTGGTGTATACCAAGTGGTGCCACCATGGATCTCAGCAAGCAGTCAGGGATGATTGCTGACAACCAAACAGTTGCTTTGAGTCTAGCGTTCCTTTGTGCATTCCAACCAGCCTTGGCTTTTGTCAACGGTTGAACAACGCACAAGATGAAAGGCACATCGGAGCCTTGAAGAAATCCCAGTTACCATCTTGCTCATTGGTGCACACATACTTGGTTGGAATAGATTGCGAAATACTGTTGGCAATGGCCTTGGGATGTCCTCGTAAGTGTGATAGGATCGAATAAAGAACAAGATTTTAATATTACTTCCGGCCAATCCACAGCGACCCTTTGTTCGCATGGTAGATAGATAGAGAGGATAGGCTCTGATCCCCAGATTCTTTGAAGCCCATGTCACTGTATCCAAGTCAAGGATTCAACATTAACCACAACTTCAACGTCCCTCTCGTCCGTCACAGCAAAGCTAGGAAGTTGGGAAACATAGACAACGGAGGCAGTTCAGATGGTAGCACTGGTGGCACTGGTCCACATGAAAATTGGGTGGACAGTGGAGAAGAAGGTGAACGTCTAGGTCCAAAGATGATGGCGAAAAGAGAGGCAAAAAAGCAGGCAAAGGGACAGGAGGATAAACCTCCCGCGAACAAAGATGCAGGAACATCCGACGGAAACTCAAGCCAAAAATAAGGTAGAGTGAGTTAGGTATTGGTGTATGGAATGCTGAACAAGAGTGGAGTTCAGCATAGGGTCAGAGAGCCATTCAGGGGTTCGGGGGGCATATTGTGGATGCCCTTACAGCACAAATTGCCTTACCTTACCTACTTGAAAATGGACTTGGTTTCTAAAAAGCAGCCATATTCAACAACCTGACCTTTGCATTTATGAATGTGGACTTCGCCAGGATGAATGATGAGGTACCTATTTAACCCACTTGCCGCCGCAGCTAAGCCTGACTGCCCAACCCCCTGGTAATTGACCTGTCGCCTTTGTGATTCATGACAGCTCATCATAGTAGCCGTGTCTGAGCCCAAGAGTCAAGCCTGAATGTGCATTTTGGTGAGATATACTATTTTCGTAAGTAAGCCTCACCGAACTGCCTCCACTTTTATCACCTTGGCAGGACTGCCTGCCTTCCCGTTTTTATTAAAGGGGCGCGCACAGGTCCAGCTGCACGTGCATTGGTTGGTCACACACACAGGCAAAGGCCACCCACAATTCGTGTGGCGGGAGGCGGTGCAGCCCATCTTGCCTCCTCAGCTTGACAGAAACTGCATCGAAGTAGGACTCTGCCTTAACCGCTGAGGCTCCCGAATTTCGCGCGTCGGCAACATCTCCTCATCAATACCATAATGACCAGGCTGCCCCCGTTCACCATCACCAGCAGCTCATATCTATCGCGTCAGAACCAGAATAAAACATGCCACTGTGCCGGTGCCAGAATGTTGACTTGAAGCCGAACTGCCGGTCGTCGCTGAACTGTGCTGTCTGGCACGATAAAGAACTCTATTGTGAGGGGTGTCGCGTATGACCTGCCCATTCCATCCAGCTTCATCCATCATGTCACGTTTTTGATCAACCCTGAATGTTTTTATTATATCTGACGTAATGTTATTGAAAAATACATAAGAATCGTTTCTAACAGCTACACAGGACAACAGATGCCAGTTCAACAAGTCACCCGTCTCTCCCAGAGGCGGATTTGATGGATATCGGGCAATGTCACCCCCATTCGCCAACTACAGCCGTGACATGCTGGTCGGCCATGTGAACCTCGTCAAGGTGCGGGCACCGCAGGACTATCAGATTGGATTCCAGTCCTACATCGAGGCTATGGCAGCTATTGCGCTGGGAAAGGCCTCTGCATCCGAGGTGGTGGAGCGGTTGGATCAGGCCATGAGAGAGCATGAAGCGGAAAGACAGAGAGACTTGACAATGAAGGATGGTGATAAGAAATGAAGCTGCACGGATGTCTTGATAGAGTGGTCACTGGGGTTTCTTTGGGAATGGAGTTGTGTTTATTTCAGAGGTGTGTTGATGAAGATTGTACACTGGCTTTTCTTCTCTACGTTGACGATTCATGACACTTTCTTTCACGCGTGATCCTCTTTCTTATAACTTATGACTGGTAGGCTTAAAGCTGCACATCCTGGCTCCACAAACAAGTCTTGTTTATTCAGAATCTTATAAGTAGTCAGTTGGGAATAGCTGTGATCAGGATAAGGTAACGAGATTTATCTCGAAGAACTGCACATGGCTTAACATGAACACATGCGTATCTTAAGTATGAGTTGTCAGTGGTCACTGAAAATAGATCGTGATTCAGATTACCATGGTGGAACTGAGATATAATGGCACCGAGCAGACAACTTTCTCTGGTTGTTTCAGCAAGCCATCAACCTCCACAGCTTCTACCGTTGGGCTCGACACAAGCGCTAAATCCAACACGCTTTACACCACGAAGCACGGCTATCAAAATGCCTACCTGCAAATGCCCTGCAAGCCCCAGCTCCTGCAGAGCCCAGCAATGCCACCAATGGCACAATACTTCCAGGTTGTGTGGGAAGTGCCAGGTAATTAACGACAAGCTGTCCTGAAAGGTCTCCAAGTGAGCTGGTGCTAATTCTCCCAATAATAGGTTACCTGTCATGTCGCCCTGTCGTCTCACCAAACTCAGCAACCGGCCTACACTTTCACCAACCATGCCAATAACACGCATGCCAGTAACACCTCGTCCTGGTCGCCATACCTCGCAGTCCAAGGCAGTAATAGCGGCCGACAGGCTCACGGGACAACTTAAGGGGACATTTTCCCCAACGGAAGCCAGAGCTTGCTCGGTGTTC
The DNA here is from genome assembly GCF_035222375.1 of Podospora pseudocomata. NCBI lineage: Eukaryota > Fungi > Ascomycota > Sordariomycetes > Sordariales > Podosporaceae > Podospora > Podospora pseudocomata. Next base: position 1,157,345 of record NC_085889.1, on the reverse strand, counting down.
CATATCCCAACAATGACAGCCTGGAACAGAGGCAGGCTTATGCTGACTATATAATGGATGGGTACAAGGGCAAAACGAGCTTTTATCACCCGTACCAGAACCAGAAGAAGTAATTTGGAGGAGGGCAATGAGCCAGATAGGTTGAATGCCAAGCAGGTCCTGGGCACGCGGTTAGGTAGCTGAGAACACAGAAAATGCAGTTCATTTGGAGACATTTTAGGAACATTGCACCTAAGCTGTGATCATCTTGCTCTGCCCTGTTGACTGGTGTGCCAGGAGCACGTGCACCTTAGGCACGCCAGCAGACGTCTTCAGACCCTGCTGCTGCCTTGGGACTGCTGATTTTCAGAGTCAACCTGAGCTATGGCACGCTCATTGGTTCGAGTTACTTTTCGAACCCACAACAGCCTACACCCAAGCAGACCCCGCGGTGAGGTTCTGCTATCAGGAAGGGAGAGCTATCGTCTGTCGCTGTGAAGTTTTGTTTTGCAGGCGACTCCCAAGTCGACAGATACTTTTTGTTGTTGTTATCTGATGCCAACCTTGTCCCGAATCACACTGTCAGATTCCCACCTCCTTTTTCGACCCCATGGACTGAAACAAAGTCGGCCATCATCTTCAATTTCTTCCACACATCCTCCACTGACAAGTTCTGACAAAATGCGGGGATATCATTGTCAATGCCGTGCCCTCGGGCAATGGAGGCATTGCAAAGCTCAGGAGACCTGCGTCGGAGCACACGTTTGCCTCAACCGCTGTCACCACTGCCGGGTATGTCTTGTCTTCCACGACCCAAAGAACACGACGCTGACAAGACTTCCAATAGGTCGCCAACTGTGGCCCCGTCCTCCTCGAGAATAAATACGCCATTCCATCCGTACCATCCAGTTCCTTTGAACCCACCCCCGGCACCGAAGAGGAGGACTATCCAACCGACATTCTTCCACCTGGTATGAGCATCCACCGGGCCTGGGGAAAGCAGGATAACTTTGTTCCCGGCACCCGCCCACTTCGGCGCGCCAAAGACACTGGCTGTGGTTTTCCTCAGTACAATTGGCATGATGAGAAGCAGTAGAGCCGCCCCTACATCAGCTACAAAGAGAACCTGGAGAGGAAGCAGGGGGAATACTTGGATTCACTGATGTCGGTGGCGACTGAGGAGACGAGCTTCTACCACCCTGATAGTTCTCCCAAGACAAACAACCCTGATGGGACCACTGGCAGTGAGGAGAAGACTGCTGACAATGACAACAAGCTTGATGGCTCTGGGGAGGTGGAGAAGGCCATGGGTGCGATGACATTGGGCAGCCCTGATGAGAGAGCTGGGGAGAGTAAGAAAGTCTAAGGCATCACCGGTGGCTGGAGGAAGAGGATGATATAGGAAGCAGAGTAATATGGTCCTGTAATGTGGTAAATCAAAGGCTTAGAGAGTTAAAGGAAAAGTTATTGTGACCCCACACAGGCGTGATAAAAGTCAGTCCCCCACTGCTTACCACGGTTGACAACTTCTCAGCTTAGTCTTCAACACTGGAACCTTTCCATCCCATCCATTACCAATCTGGTGAGTTAATCCGAAGTAAGCCATGGTCATACGCCATGAAATTCCCTTACGACCACCGTGAGGCCTGTTTCAGAACGTCTCGCGTGTCTCTGATGCTGTCGCCAGCGATAACACGTGCTATTGTCTTTCTACTATTTAATTCAAGGCAAGTCGAACACCCGCGGCCTTTTCCGTCACCATCACTTCAAAACAGACACCGGAAGCATCCAATACCACAACGCCGATATGCCCTACCGCTGTCAGTGCGCCAATACCGGGCAGGATTATGCCAAGTGTAAAGCTAAAGGGTATTGCTCTACCTACGGCGAATCAATAACTCGTTGCCCAATGTGTCAGGTACGTTGTATGCCCCGGTTCAAACTCATTCGTCCCTCAACCTAATACTCGAGAACCTTACTTCGCAAGGGACATCGCCGACAATGGACCCTTTAAACGCCACGAGAGAAAATATCCATTCTAATCATTTCTAGGTCCTCATCAGGAAGCTTTCAGCCGCGGGAATATTAAAACGGACAAAGGTCTGAAGAATAATCTCGAGGAGTGGCTAGCTACATTGGAGCGAGTGGCAATGGGCCAGGACACTGCTCAGGAACTTATGAAATTTTCGCCTTAGAGCTAGAAATGTGGACAACTTCAGTCGTGCTGGAATTTCTGGGGACGGCAACAGTGTTGGTGGCACTGCTATCGTTGTGAACACAGGTAGGTGGACCTGTCAAGAAGCGCAAACCCGAGGACCAGTCAGTCAAAAACCAGACAAAGCAAGCCGGCGGCGGGAACAAAGTTAACGCTCGGAAGAAGAGATTCCAGCCAAACCAACATAAGAAGAGCCCAGTGTAGGTAGACGAGATGGGGAAGGCCTGGGGATGAGACAGTGGTAATGCTGATCGGGTCGCTAAACAAGAGGTCAGTGACTTGAGGAGATGCAAGGTTGGGTCAGGACATTAAGCAACAACGGCCAATATTTACAGTCTTTGGTGAGAGATTGCTGTGGCACAGAAAGACGGCTCAAGTCTAAACCGTCGGGTTCTCCTCAGTTTAGCTAACTGCATCACTTTTGGTTGTTCTGATACGTACCTAGGTAATTCCCAACAAGACAAATCAAACCGCAAAGGTCATTGTTCACTTTTTAACCTTTGCCTCTTCCCTCTCGCTGAACCGGTCCCCAAACAGATCAAAGTGTGGCCGCATAACAATGGTGTACTTGACCAGCTCCTCCATGCAATCCACGAGCCTATCCCTGTTGGAGCTTGGCTTCAGTCGGTTTCCTCCATCCACAGGATCATTGGCATCCGTAAAGTGCGTCCATGCTTGCGGGATGGAACTCTGGTTTGGAATAGTAAACATTCTCATCCAACGGCCCAGAATACGCAGAGAGTTGACGGCGTTGAACGACTGGGAACCGCCATTGACCTGCGCAATAGCCAGGGTCCTCCCTTGAGTGGGTCGGACAGAGCCGGTTGAGAGTGGGATCCAGTCGATCTGATTCTTGAAGACGGCGGTCTATGCAAGAGTCAGCCAGAAAATTTACCCAGAATCTTTGTGGGAGGAGTCGTACTAAGTTCCCGTGTTGTTCGGGACTGATCCAGACATGCCCGTCACTCCACTTGCTAAGCTCCCGAAGCTCACGCACTTTGGGATGGTCGTGCTGCTCATCATCCTTGACTGGGAGACCCGCTGGATCGTACACTCTTACATCACAGCCGAGGCGGAAGAGAATGCGTGATGCCTCGTACGCAAGAAGCTTGGAGAATGATCTGATAATTGTCAGCTAATGCGTATCCATCGGTAGACTCTTGTTAAAAAAAAGCAACTGACCGCGCCCGAAGACTTCCGTAGAGCACGAGGATCTTTAGCCTGTCCTTATTTTGGACGAGCAACTCAGTGTCGACCATTTTCGCCGCTGTGGCCAATTCGAGCTTCGACACCCAATCTGACTCCGAGATTTCATCGCTCAAAAGGAACGGACGGTACCGCTTGCGTATGTCCTGGTCTTCATCGCAGGGACGGATTGCAAAGGATTTGAACTCGTACGTGGAGTCATGGGCCGGCTTCACATGCTCCCTCATCGCCTCTGTGTTGTTCAGGTCTCCCATGTTTCGAATTATTGTTTGCATGTGGCCTGTGAATCTGAGTCGGGTGGCCGGAATGAGCCCTCTCTTCAGGATCCCGGGAACTTTCATAAGAGAATTGAAAATGTTGAACAAAATGTAAACAATTTGGAAGATTCAGTGGCATGCCAAGTGTAGTTCCGTGGGAAAAAAGAAAACATTTCTAATATCCCCTTCACAAAGTGGATCCCGCCGAGATCTGAACTGTGGGCCAATCATCGTGAGGGAGTGACATACCATTGCACGGCAAACATCTATCGACTCCACGCTAAAGAGCAACCTTGGAACGAGTCTGAAAACAGCAAATGCTTCTCCTCAGCACGATATTCACATGTCGACACCTGCCTCGCCTAAGGCTCAATGTGCCCTTGATGCTCACTCGATAATAACAGTCATCTCCCGTCTCTCCACCGGAGCCTGCCTTAACAAGTCATCCCCCGTCACACACTTGTCCAGCGAGACCTTGGGAATCACCAAGTAAAGCACCCCGACCCTCTCCCAAATCGAAGTACGACCCCTGAAACTCCTCACTTTTTTCAACGTCATGAAATGCGCCCCTCCATGGCCACTCTGCTCTTCAGGATTCCACCTCGTCGCATACATCAAAACACTCACCAGCTCCCCGTCAAAGTGCTTTTTTGTCCACTCCTCCTCCGTCATTTCCACACTCATAGCAACAAAGGACAATCTCCCAGCAATCCGATACTGTTTCGTATCCCACGGAACATTCTGGTCAGACTGAACTGACCTGCTGCCCACCCTGCCCGCCCTGGCTGTCCAATCCCATTTCTTCTTGCTTTCGCTAACTGGATGTCGTGTGGAATACTTCAGCACATACGGATTTTGGAGCACAATTGCATCTGGCTGTTCTGCATCGAGAGCTTCACCAGAATGGCATTCCCTCAGCCTCACCGTTCGTGCAGGCATATTATTCTCTGCTAAAGGCGCCGAGTTGAAGACGTGAAATTCCGCTACCCAGAGGGGATGCGGGGGCTGCTTCGCCGAGATGGCGTCAATCATGTCCGTCATATTGGAGCAGTGCTCGATAGCGGGAGGAGCCCGCCAGGAAACAGGCCCCTCCCATCCTGCCCACGTCCATGACGGAAGGTGTGGCCTTCGAGAGCAAGGCTCTGAGATGAATGTTGTTTCTGGCTGTATACTACTCCGGTGATACCACCCGCTCGCTGACATGGCAAAAGTAACTTGCGTGGTGGAACAGGCTGGGACACTGCCGTCGAGGTAGAGAGGCAGGCCGTGGAGGAGGTAAAGCTCAGGGAAGCGTCTGTACATGCTGGTGATTCCCAAAAACGCTGGCAGGGAATCTGTACCGTGGGTCAACCTCCGGTGGGAGTACGCCCGAATGTGCTCGTTAAGTCCGCGGAGTTGCGCACGCAGGGTGGCGCTGAGGTGCGGCGGGAAGCCATAGTCCAGACGGTATGGATCGTCCCCCCCGGTATGGACGGAACCTTCGGCGCTGCAGAATGGGCCTCCGCTCGAAGCGTCACCTTTGAAGATCCCGCCTAGCATGAAGTCGGCCATGACAAGCTCTTCATCTTCTCGCTCTTTCCAGAGAACTTTGCTATTGGCCGCCCCGTCATCGTCGGCAAACTCTTCAACTTGTGAGAATCTGTGAAAGAGCTTAGTGTCGATACTCTCTTGAGCAGCCATGTTTCGACATTCCCAGTAGACTTGATGTTCGGTAAAGACGATGCGTCTGTTGGAGAGGATACCTTCCTGGTATGTCCAGCCTCGCGTCCAGTGGCTTGATTCGAGAATGTCACGGCGCGGATCTCGAAGAGTCGAGACAAGAGCGTTCCCGCTGTCAAGAGTGTAGTGTGGCTGTGGTCTTCGGGGGGTGTCCCGAATACCCGGAAGACCGTGACCAGCACCGTTGCCGGCCGCGGCGACAATGGTTACTTCAGCTGCCTCATAGATGGCTGCCATTTTGGAGACCAGATAGGCCTTTTCATCACCGTCTGACTGGTTGATGCACAGCCTGTCGACCCAAAGGTATCGCAGTCCGATATCCTTCGTTGCACTAACGGCATCCAGGACGGTCCTTGGCCATTCAACTTGATCCTCAGGGCTTGTTCCCCACACGTAGCTCAACGCGGCGTAGGGAACCCCCCACGGTTGGACTTCTACCGTGGGAGGGTCCGCTTCGCAGTCAATCACCCTGAAGCCGCGTTCAACAACATCATCTGAAGTCCTGCTCCTACAAGCGTTCCCATGTTTCTTCATGCAGTTATCCAGCCAGTCTCGCACGAGACCTAAATCCACCTCGTTTCGCAACTCCCTTGGACGCATCAACTCTTCAGGCGCCTCGTCAGCTCGCAACCGACATATCATTCCCACCGAGGGAACCTCTTTCTCAATCCAAGTATGCTCATGTCCCATCGGCGGCAGCCACTCCAGATCAGGAACAACAATCATAAAGACCGAATCTTGAAGCTTATCCCACATCTCCTTCCATTCCTTCAACAGGTCAATTTGAAACAGCCAGCTCTCGCTGCTAGGGAGAGCAAGCAGCTTGTACTTTTCGTGCTTGTCTGGCTGCACCCTCATTTGCCGGAAGAACTGGCATAAAGGGCACTTTGTGTCTGGCTTCAGTCGGTCTTCGAAGTAATGGATAGGTACTGCGTCTTCAAAGTACCAAGACCCATCCTTTGCTCGAACTGGGGTGCTGCGGGGTTTCACCCCAGCTTTCAACTCTCCATTACGCCATGCTTCGAGAACTGAAGGGGCTTTGTCGAAGTAGTTGTCGAGGTCGAAGGCTTGACATTCTGCGCAGAGGGGTGAGGTTGGGTCGTGTCTTGGCCTCTTCTGTCCCGTCGGGCTGCGTTCTGGTGACTCGGGGTCGCTGTGCTCCGGTTCTCGTGGCTCAGGGTCCTTGCCTCGTTTTAGGGGGTTGCGAAGGTTTGTGACGGGCATTTTGGCGATATAACTCTCTCATCTGCAATAGGTACCTAAACAAACGCAGGCGACTGACATAGATTTATGTGTGAGTCAACGTTGATCATTCTTTGGGCCAGGCAGACCGCAAGGCTGGACTGAGCACTTCCCTGCAGCGTCCGGTCCCCTGAAACGTGCAGTCGCCAAGAGAGCTCTGCCACCGCCACAGCTGAGGGTAGCTCCTGGGCAGCGAGCCTCGTTGTTTTTTCTGTGTCGTTAATGTCTTATTAAGCCTCAACGTCAGAACTTTGCATTTCCCGAACCACCACCTCGATTCGAATCTTTGACCCGCCGACTCGAGGGACACACCGTGTCACCCGATTGCCATGTATCAAACTCTGCGTGGAGAAGAATTCCGCGTCGTCCATCTACTTCCCGGAGAATATGACGACGAAATCAGATGCGTCTTGGAAATACGACCACCCGACATCAAGACTGCATACGAAGCTCTGTCATACCAATGGGGCGATGATAGCAACTTGAAGACCATCCACATCTTGCACTTCGCCGTCCCCCAAGCCCGCCCGACAACAGATTGGCAAGGGCTCGCTTACGAAAGGGGCTGTCCGTGGTTATAACACGCCTCTATATCATCTTCGCCTGGTACCACATCCGCTCAATCGAGTTTAAGGCTCAACCTACAATTGGCCATGATGGTCTTTAACTTGCATTTTTGGTGGCACTCGTTTGTCTCACAGATACCAGACGTTGTCGATGAGATGCTCGAGACAAAACCGTGGAGGTTGGCCTACAGCTTTCGAGCGACTGATGTTGAAGACTTTGACTTTGACGACCGGCAAGTGACACCGAGCCTTGATCTGGCGCTTCGATATCTCCGATCGTGAATGGCTTCCCGGACACTTTGAATCGACGCGTTGTGTATCAATCAAAAGGACGAGGCGGGAAAGCGAATACAGATTCAACGTATGCAGGCAATCTACGCCAATGCCTGGCAGGTCGTTGTGTGGCTTGGGGGGTATCATGGTATCACTGCTGAGAACAGCGCTTGCAGCGAAGCGGATTACTGTTTGCAACGCCACCAGCTTGAGAAAGCCTTTTACGTATGTACTGGACTAGGCAGCTGGCGCTTTGTCTACTCCTGGCTATTTAACTTGGACAGAGTATTCGCCGAACAAGCTGTTGCCGGTCTGATCGACATCGACAAAAGAGGGTGGTGGGAAAGACTTTGGGTTATACAGGAGATGGCATTGGCCACAGGGAGGGTCCTGCTACAGTGCGGCAAAAGCGTTTGTCATTATAACCTTTACTGCGCCATGAGGCTGAAGATGATTGAACGGTTCGATAACATGACTGACCTTCAACGCACTTCCGCGGTAGCCATGCAGACATTTGTTGAAATCACAGAGTTATTTCGTTATCCGGAAGATCTGTTGCCTACAGGCTCTCTAATCAGATTATGGCTTGTTCAACTCATCTCTCGTGCTGCTGGCCAAGAGCGCAGGCAACAGTTCAGAAAGCAGAAGCTAGCACTCAGACTACAGTATATCCTCCTGAGGACCAATGGCCACTTCAAGTGCCGGGATGTGCAAGATCGACGGTATGGTGTTCTCGGTATTGCGGGAGGCTCTATAGTTGGAACTAAGAACAGAGCTCTGCCGGACTTCGTACTGAGATTGGGTCACGATAGCACTAGGTTTCAGCTGGTGGCACTATGGCGTGGATTAACAAGGCTCTATATTCTTTTTTTCATCTGAGACCAGTCGTATACCTGGACCGCCCAGTACTGGCCCATCTTTCGGCCACAGTTTGTTATCAAGGACCAAAAGGAAGTTCATCAGGCAATTGCTCGCTCGTCCAGAGACAGTCACGATAAAGCTCAGTTCTTCATGGACCTGGCACAGTATCTGGGAACTCGAACCGGCAGACTGTCAATTCTAGATTGTGCCAACTGCATGGCTGACCAGGATTTCCAAGCGCCCTCCTGGCCACCGGTTTGGACCAGACCTACCGATGACGATGTCTACGTATTTGCAATCAGTCAGGACTACGTACCTCCTGACAAGTTCCACTTCAGCACAGATTCAAGAACTCTTACTCTACAAGGACGGACCCGAGGAACCATCAACGTTGTGCGCATCACCAACACCTCACAGCCCGATCACACCCAGCCGCTGCAGCGAGAATTGGAGATATGGCTGTATCTTCCCATGGAATTCAAAATGACAATGTTGGCAGACTTGTCATTTCTGCTGCTGTTTTCAGAAACGTGTCAGCCACGAGGCGGACCGCTACCATCGCACTCATGAAGCGATGGTTTGCGGTTGGCAGCCCTGAAGGCACCATCGAACATCAGATCTGGACTGTGAGACTGACTGATTGGGACCGGAATTACCCGATGTGTCTGGTATGGCGTCTTTTCTTCAAGGCCGTCTGGCGGGAACTCCGGCATGGGCATTGGCGACGGACAAGGGTGCGTATGGTGTGGCTCGCCTTCGTCTTAGCATTGAGCTTCCCAGGTATACACTACGCGATTAATCACCTGGAATCGCTGGGGGTCATGTTTCGGAGAGCGATGTTCTCGATGAACAACCGCGGCCAAGATACCACACTGGTTTATAGCTTCGACGCTAGAGCTGGTGAGATGGGCGTTCTGAAAGCGGGCGAGGCCGTTCCAGGTGATCAACTCGTCTTTGTTCCAGGATGTTACCATCACTTGGTGTTGCGAAAGCTGAGTGACATGAAGAAGAAGACGCAGTGGCGGTTGGCTGGCCTTGTTGCTATGGGTCCCAAGGGTGGCCTCGAGCGAACAGCTTGCACCGAAGCCCAGTGGGAACAGCACGAGAGGGATGGCGCATTGCAGGAATATTTAATTATATAGGAGAGGCATTCCGTCCTCTCCTCCCTTCGGGAACACTGGTGCCTCTCTATGCCGCTAGAACACTAGAACCCAGCAGCTCCCCAGATGTAAACCAACAACCTCGGTGACCCAACAAGCGCCGTAGACCACCCCGACCGTCCCATCCCAGATGGAATCTACCCGAAAACGGGTTGTAACCCTCCCTTCTCCTCCCCAGATCCTTTTTCCACTTTGTCCTACGTCGTCAGCACACTCCGCTGGGAAACTTGATCTGCTGACTGTACCTCCATGCGGCTGCGCCTCCACTTGTGAGACACCAAACAGCTGGGGGCCAAAAACGAGTGTATGTCTCACTCGCCCACCATGATGCGACATAAGACCTATTGGATCTGACTGGCTTGGCCCCATCTACCGATCAGAGCAGGATTACTGCGTGGCACTTTTCAGCGTTCATGAAGCCCAATGTCGTTACCTACCTACCTAACTAACCGTTAACCAAATCCCGCAAAACTGAGCGACTGACGGCTTGCACGAAACTCTACCTAGATATGACAACAAAAGTCAGAGTTCAGCCCTTCAAGATGCATTTCCTGCGCAGCACCCACGTTATGATGGAAAAGTGTAAAGAAGAAATTAAAGGCCGAAATCGGCATCCGTAACGTAAAACAAGCCTCAATGGTCCTGACCGTTGCCAAAGAACCCCACCCAGACACCTCATGAACAAGAAGCCTCATAATAAACTTCGTTGGCCCAAACCTAAACCCGTAAACTCAACGCTCAACACCACTCCTGCCATAACCCACCCGGTACTAAACTGGATCTGGCTGGGGCCAGTGTCAAGACCACTCCAAACCTCACTCAACACCCACCTCCCCATCTCTAAACCCCAGGTATAGTCCCCGCACAAAAACGGCACCAAACAACATGGCAGCGTTACACGCCCCCATCCCAACTTCCCGGCCTCAACTCAAGAGGCTCAGCAAAGCGGCTCAGCCCCCTCCACGACCAACACCTATCTCACCACCAATCTCAAACTAACAGGGACTTAATTCAGGTGCCTGCAAAGGTCCAATAAACTTTTCGTACCTATCCGTCAATCACGGCTTCACAGTCGAAAACATTTTACGTACAAAGTGGCAGGTGCTTACCTTACTTACCTATGCGGGCCAACAAAATAAAAACTCTGCTTCTTACATATTATCAACCCACCCCCACAAGGCCAAATGATCCAACATCCATGTGTCCCCAATCTCCCAAACTGCCATCCGACACCGAAATCGGACGCTGGGCTCATCCCCATTTGGAAGTCGTGGCTTGATGACAGCTGGCTGCACGTCTGGAAAAGGCTCCAGAAGAGTCTGTTCGTAAAAACATGCACTCGATTGGATGACGTGGCTTTTGGTGAAAAGTAGTCAGACGGCGAGTGACAGCAAAACAAACTTTCACAATTCAATGGATTGTTACTCATCAATGATATTGAATGCTTTCATGAGAGAGACCGTCATGATCATATCATCATAATATCCGCGGCCGCCAATTCCCCATAATCCACCCAACTGATATCAATAGCACCAAAACACACCACACACACACACACACACACACACACACACACATCTCTTTTCATCCAAAACAAAAGGGGGTATCCAAAAACAAGAAAAGAAAATTTGTTGTACGTAGTAATCCCACCCCTATCCCTCGGTGGCGGTGGCGGGGGTATCTCTCATCAAAAGTCCTCCATTCCATCATCCAAAAAACATCCCTAAAACAAAAAAGAAAATACAAAAAATATTATTACACAGGCGACGTCCGCTCAGCATGTGACCTCCCCTCCCTCGTCAAATCCTCCATGCTCGTGCTCTCCTCCTGCAGGCTCTTGCTCCCAACCCACTTCCCAACTGTCGACTGCCGCCCGGAATACCCCTGATCCCGTCGAAGCGTATGATGATGCGGCTTTCCGTCGGTGATCTCGACCACGCTCATCCGTCTGCTCCTCCCAGAGCAGCAGCCGGGGAGGCTGAGCATAATGGCAGCCCAGAGGGACTTGCACGCCGCCCACGATGTGACCATGTAAATGATTGCGTTCCAAAATCCCTGAAGTGGTAGCACAAAAGCCGAGGCAAAGAAGAGCGGCTTGGAGACCTCGCCGCGGTGGACCATGCTGTAGACACGATTTCCAGAGGAAGGGATCCATGTGATGAGGAGGACGCTGAAGAAGAGAATGGAGCACTTGGCGTATGACCAGGTCGCGTTGTTATTCTCCATGTTGCGCCGGCGGGCGTGAAGGTTGGGGGAGTTGCCGGTGGATATCTGTGTGGACTGGAAGCCACCGCTGCTCATCACACGGGCATGCTTGGCCTTTTGGGTGCTGCTCATCGTTGACGTCAATGTGGTTGGGCTTTCGGCGGCTTCGAGGTCATCGTCGTCGAGGGAGACACGTGCGTTGGCAGAGGGATCGGCGGAAATGTTGACAGAGTAAGAGAAGTTGGGGTCTTTGACCTGAGCCCCGGCAGGGGCACCTGGTGACTTTGTTCTTGAGTGAGCGGCTGCGATAGGGGCAGGTGGCTGAATAATCTCGGTGGTTTGGGTGACCTCCGTGGTCTTGAAGTTGAAGGCGGTGGAGAACTCGTTTGCAACAGGTGAGAACGGCTCGTTTCCTACTACTGTGCCAGTGCCATTGGAGGAGCTGAAGTTGAGCATCTTTCGTCGCTTCTGGTAGATTTCGCGCCCAGCCCGCAAGTAAATAAACATTGTGACGACGATGGAAAGCCTAAATCCTGTCAGCAATCGCCCAAAAGGCACCATGGCAGCTTACATACCACACAGGCCCGTAAAACAGCGCAATTCTGTAGATCTCCCATTCGGGCCTCAGCCAGCACCATAAGACGGCATTGCCGTATGGCCTCCCGTTTTGGTTTGAGGCAAAGATGAACGTGAATCCCGGAATGAATGGCACACCGTAGCAACAGACAAAGTAGGCGATCTCCATCCTTCTCAACATTCTTTGGTCATACTTGTGGTAGAATGTGAGCCACACATTAATGGCCATGGCCAAAGCCCAGTACGCATCGCCTTGCATAAATCTGCGAGAGGGATCTCGTCAGCTTAAACAGTGTACGGAACCACTGGCAACATGGGTAGAGCTCACACTTGAATCAAGAAGCCTTGGAGCTGACAACCAAACGAGTTCTCGTCGCCGACATATGTTCTCGTCATGAGGGTGGCGACATTCGTCAACATGTTGCCAAAGGTGGCGTAGAAGACCATGCGGTTGACGGCCCGTTGGCGGAAGGCATCAGAGACGGAGAAGGTGACGAGGACGAAAAGACACCCCAACAGTGAGATGGCCGAGCAACCTTGCTCGATGGCAATGATGTGGTTCGCCTCGGCCTCGGTGAGGCCACGCATGGTGCTCATGATGGCTGTTGCTTCTGGCATCCCGGGCCAGGCGATCGTGAATGGAACTCAGCAATGACACCCACACTCAGGGTCACGACGGCGGGGCGGGATCCCGCATATGTATCCGCAGTGTCCGGCACTTGAGGGACCTACTTGTTGACGTGGGAAAGGGCTCAAGGTCCTGGTGGGCCGCACGAGGCCAGGCGACGGCAGGCGGGCTGCAGTAAAGAAGAAAGAGTGTGGAGGGAGTGAAAATAGAGTTGACAGAAGAAATGGTGCCCACCACGACTGGTCAAGATGACGCTTATGAGAGACTCGGGGGCTGAGGAACAACCATTCCACTGTGCCTCCGTGCTACTGAGCCAGACCGGGATGTTGAGCACCAGCAACCAGGAACCGATTCGGGGGGGACTTGGTTAGCGCAGGGGTTTGTCATTGGCCCCGTTGAAGATGAGCGCGGACTCTTCTTCTGCAGCGCTATCGAGCATTTGCAGTCGTGCCCCTCGAATTTTGCTGCTGCCAAAAGCCCCGCGGTCGACCTTCATATCGTCCGAGGCCCTTGGCCACACAAGGAGGGGGGTGTGGAGGACAGAAGCAGCTTTTCCCCAAGGTCCATTCCTGGTTAGCCACAAGACCGCTTGTGCAGCTAAGGACGCCACACGGTTCTCTGATGCGACGCCGAGTCTCCTGTATCCCGGTTTTGGTGTGTCTACCCGCAGGCTAGAGTTCACAAAAGTCGTCTGATGTTCTGGTCTGTGCCGAAGCCGATATGTGCAACGGATGCTTCCCCTCCTACAGCTCCTTCGAACCTGGCCTGCCTTATGAGCAGTGGCGCGAGTAAGCAGCCATTGCGGGCGTTGCTCGCCATGATTCTTTCTTGCTAGGTAGACAGGCTCGCAGCTTGGGGACCGCACCAAACGCGGGCATCGGGTTTGCGATATCAACAGATGGAGGGACGACGATATGCGGCTGGGTCGGGCCTGAAGTTGAAGATATCGGACCTGGTGCTCCGCATGTTGCTCCAAGATCTGGCATAAACTCCACCGGCTGGTCTCGACAGTCTTGTGTTTGTGGGTGTAATTATCTGGACGGCCGTTATGCTCCAGGATTCCCCAGAAAATAACCCGAAACCACGTCGGTCATTGGATACCCCCTGTGATGGGGGGTTGGAGACGAGATGAAGCGACTTGTCCAAGTTGGTGATAGCTCACCGTCGTGCCCCTCCTCTTCCCGCAAAAAGGTCTCTTAAGGTTGCTAGATGCATCGAGCCTTACCTGTTCAGGAGTCTAGCTTCTGCGCTGCCCATCTTGAGCCCTCACACTGCCGGCTTGCTTTCTTTTTCCTGGTGAGGTTCTTCAGATCGTAGTCAGCACCCGCATACCTCGTGGCAAGGCAGCGATATTTCGGCGCGTGTGAGAGGCCCAAGATACTTCCACGTCAGGCACCTGATTGCCAGTGTTGATGACGGGCTTGATAGGGGCTTGATAGGCTTGAGGAGGGTGTGGCGAGCTGAGGGTGAAAGCTTTGAATGGGTAGGAATCGGATATATGCATCAACCATTGGATTCGAACTGGGAGCTATCTCGCATCCCGGACTCGGTTGATGTCTGGTTCTCGAAACAAGACCATTGGACTCGCACGGTCGGCGCACAGACCAAACGAACGTCTGGATCCCAGCCAGCATCGCTGTAGCATCCCGCGTTGTTCACTTGTTGGCCGGTGTGCGACGTTGGGGTGTGTGGTGTGCCATGTGGGAATCGGCTCGCTCCCCCAGGCTGTCTCACCGCCATCCTTCACTGTCAAACCTGTGTGAATATTGCGTCAGTGCGGCGCCAACCGTCTGCAAGTGACATCTCTTGATCGAGACCCTTTTGTGACGGCGAGCATCGATAGTCGAGACTCTGCCGTCTGCCTAGAGCACCACCGGACAGCAGTCGTGATTGTTGCTCGGATTCATCGTGACAGAGCTGACATGCACCGGAGGCATGAGGGATAAATTGGGTGTGAGGTGGCTGACTTGTGCTGCTCGCAGAGGGGCAGCTGCAGAGAGTATTGGACAAGCTGGTCCACATGCTGCGTGGTAATCCGGTATTTGATGATATGCTTGGTGGATGCATAGAAGCTGTGCCCCGAACGGGCTTTCCGCCCGATTCACCACCTCAGGCAGGGACTTTGTTCTGTGTGTTCTTCAGCAGCAGCACCATTGCCCGTTGCGACCGGGCCTCTGCCATCCTGGACGCCGACAGGCTGCTCGGGAGGCGGCGCATGTACACTAATGTGCGCGATTATCGGAGGCATTCTGGAGTCCCTCAAACTGCTGTCAAATCGACTCGCATTGTGATTGATGAATGAATGGTCGAGGTCCAAAGTTGCAAGTTAGGGTTGTAGAGATCGCGTCGGCGGTACCCAAGCATTGCCAAGCGGTGCACGGATGGCATAGTCCAGAGACGATGTAACGGAGAAACCCAGTGACAGGACCCGCAATTACCAAACCCGGGGGGATCTTCTCCACTGCCTCCGCCTTTCTCCACTTGATCTACCCCGCTCGCTCTCAGCGTTCCCCTTCTTCAACAGATTCATCACTTCATCACTTGGACTGTTGGACTGTTGGACTGTTCCGATTTCAGATGCAGAGCTAACGCAAATGCCAGTATCTGTTGTATGTGATGTATGCACCTAGCAGCAGGAGATGCACGACAGACTGAAGAATTTCCTAAAACATCCCGACAAGCCGCCCTGAGCCATGCACCATCTCGACCTGCTCCAAATCGGGCTCCTGCGCCGTCGTGGAAATGATCCCGCCCAAACTTGACAGTCATAACACAGCTTTTATGCATACAGCACCCTCACCTCTCTCCCTGACCGGTGTGCCTTCATATGCCCCGCAGAGTAGCAATGAGCGACCACCAGAAAAGCTTGCTCTTTGAGCCCAGCTTGTCGTTCCTGCGTGACAAGCTCCGGCCGACATTGGCATCCACGATCGTAGCGTCGCAGCATTGCCATGGCTTTCTCGGGCTGCTGTTGCAATCCGATTCTAGACCATTTCCGTTATAACGTCCTCCTCCAGTTGTTGGTTTGTAATACAGAGCACACTATCACGGGGGTGTCGGCAGGGCTCACAGACTCCTGGCAACGCCACGCGACAGCCAGTCCGTGCTTCACCCCAGCGCTAGCTCTAGCCGATGTTGTAAAAGTTCGGAGATTCAGCTTCAAAAGGTCATCGTCTCCTTAACTCGAGTTTGGTTTACCTCATGAGTTTTGACTCTTGAAATGAGGTCGAGATGATCGCGAAGCTGAGACAGATCAGGGTGCCGTACTCTTAGGACATTGTCATAAAGCGACCAACATCACCAAATTCAGTCTCTACTTCCCAGGTCACGTCAAAGCACTGTCCACTGTTGCCAGTGAATTTGTCTAGCTCCTTGGTACTAACTTCTTTACCAAACCGTTGGGTTTCCTCAACAGGGTATATCCCATCATCAACACATCAAGCAAGCCAAGAAGAGGGGAACTTCTAGGCATTCGCATGCACAGACTTGATTTCAAAGCCTCATCCGAAGACCAAGACTTCCACATCAGACCGGTAAGACAGGGATGTTGCGAGCCTAGCCGTCGTTAACTTGCATTCGGACCCCGACCAAGTGACGATAGGGCAGACGGCCACGATTTGGACATTACACTAAGAGGGAAGAAAATGATCATCTCATGCGCTCTGAGGCTAGGAGAAGCTGAAAGTAGATCAACACGTGGACGCGCACAGCCTCTGAGAAACTGCTGATGATTCCGCTATACTTGACACAATCCAGGGGCAGATTCAAGATCAAGCTCTTGATTGTGAGAAGTGTTCCCGGCCTGTTTCCGTAGATAGGGACAACTATCATTTGTCATTCAACACAACGGCGCACCACATGCCGAGATACCGAGCGCAGACATTCGTTATGACAAACTCTCAGAGAGCATCATTCTTATGACTCGCTGCGAAGTCTTTGCTGGAGACTATCCTTCCAGTAAACCATTCCACATTGTGTCCAGATGAGCTTTAGTCTTTACCCAGGCTTCGCCGTCAAGAGTCTCACAATATGATGATATCTGACCACCCGCCGTGCCCTCCATGGTAACAGCTCATCCAGCCAACAAAACAATTCGCAGTCTCATCTAAACAATTCTTAAGTATGCCCATATCGCTTCACAAGTTGTCGTCATAAATCAGGAACAGAACAGCAATGACAAGATCAGAACAGGTGCATTGGAGCTTTCCTATAGGAAATGAATCAAAAGACCCAGAGGGAGGCGTAATCGGCTTGATAATCCCGTCCCTGAGTCGCTCTCCTACGTGTTCACACAGGTGTCCGCTCCCACTTAAAAGGAACTGTTATTCTTTTCCAGTCAATGCAAGTTCCATAGATAGTTGCATCACTCAGACCTACCGAGCCCCTTGAATCACATCCTATGTACAAAGGAACAGAACCAAGTTCGATTTACAAGGAGCCACGTAATCGATAACACGATTTTGACCTCCCGACAGAACATCAAAGCTAGGTAGGTAAGTAGGTATTCCTACACATGCCCTGGGCAAGAGTTCTGAAGAGGCGGATGTGGACCATCTGCCCGAAGTCTGATGCCGAAAACTGACAGCCCCTTTAGATGTCTTTCTGATTTTGATTTATCCCAAGTCGAGGATCCCACCGCCTTGCATAAAAAAATGACTTTCATACCTACCAGCCCCTCGGTAAGCTTTCCATTGCTCGTAACCGATCACATATCTAGACCCATTAGCCCAACCAGGCGAGGCCAACACTTTTAATTCTAGCCCAGCAATCCTGTTTTGTCTTGCTGGAGACCTTGCAGCACACCGACGCGAGATCCAAAAAGTCACGAATGGGAGAGAACATTATGCCTGAGAAAAAGACCAAACTAACAGTTTTAGCTGAGGAGTGAGGCAGCCAGCTTGTCTTGTCTTGTTTGGACTACATCCTGTTGAGCAGCTCTATTTGGCTTGCGGGAGAATATTGGGTACCTATCAAGTCGATAAAAATAATTAGATAGAAAGCTCTCAACACGTATGCTCCCGCTGGGGCTTGCACAAAGAGTGCTGAGGATATCTACATGATAGCAAAGACTTCAACCGCCAAGTCGATAACGTAAGTGCTACTTGACGTTATGTTTGATCTAAATACGATGCGCGGTAAATGTTCAGGAGACTTTTCTATGCCTGTTGTTTGAAAGACTTTGATGCATTTATTGAGGCAGTAGGTACGGCATATAGCTGATTTATACGTCCACCCTGGACCCAATATACCTACCTTAGCTGTATCGTCTGTAAGGTAGGATTAGAATCTCCATTCCCCTATCCCAAGTTTGGCACTAGGGCATCTCTCCGGGATGTAGTTCGGACCCGGGGTTAGTTCCTAGGTAATACGGTGGTTAAGTTGTCCTCGAGTCTGTTAAAACCTCGCACGCCCGAGTGATAGCAATAGCTCATACTCAATATCGGAGCGAAGAAATGCACATTGTTCAACAGCGTATGGGGGTTAAGTTTTAATCTCTTGAGTACCTTAGCTGGATAAACCAGTGGAATGGGCTTCAAGGTTCGCTCGCTAACAACGGCCTAAGCCTTGTTGCTTTCTAATCGTGCTCTAAGTTTTGGGTCTGCCTTCAAGGCTCTGCTTAACTCAAGAAACGATCTCGTTCACAGATAGTTGAGAACCCAAATTCCAGGTGCCAGTGAGCTTCCCATGATATATATCCAAGGCTTTCGCTTCAATACCCAAGGTACCTGGATTTCGTGAGAATTAGTTGATGAGTGGAGAGAAGACTTTCAGTATAAGGACAATATTGCATCGCAATGCTGAATGGTGCTGAAGGTTGCCAAAGGCAGTGAATCATGTGCTCCAGGGTTCAGGGGGTGGCTGGATGACTCGGCCGACGGCGCCACGGTGGCTGGAACCCATCACAAAGAGCGGTGTTGTTGGTCCCAACAAAGGTGTCGGTGTGCATCTTCATCTCCACCTATGATAACGGATCTCATGTCCACGATTAGTTTAGATGATCTCTGATTTGATAGAGCGGTCTCGGTGATGGTGTGCTCATCTCTTAGCCTGCCGTGCTGCGCCCAAAATGCGAGATACCAGCCACCTGAACCCGAAGCTGGTTGATATGGCTTACGCCAAATCAGTACCTCTGCCGGGTGAATTATCCCCCGAGCTCCCGGTTTCGGCTTCCATCACGATGTTTGACAGCTTGGATCTCGCATGTGGCCCTTGTGCATGATGGTCTGCATGGAAAGTGCAAGGAAGCTTGCTAGACTCCGAGATCGGAGCCAGTGGTAGCAGTTGGGCCTATTCACAAAGTCTCAATGTTTTCACAACAGTGGCCCCGTGACGCAAAGGCCAGAACATTTGGGCTCAGCATTGGGCACCTTTTAATCTCCCCTTGCCAGAACTTGTGCGCGTTCCCACAGATCTTGTGTCATGTTCGAGGTGGGTCGATACCTAATATCTTTTGTGTTCCATGCCATCCCATGGAGCTGTTTCGATGGGGGCGTCCAATGTCTCACAGCTCCCTCCGAGGGGTCATTAGACAAGAAGCGAGTCTGGGGCTCAACGGGGCCACATGACAGATGAATGGGTGAGTATCTTCCGCCATCAATTTTCAAACCAAAACAATTCCGATGTAACTCTTGCAGGCACGCGTACGGCATTCCTGACATTTTCATTGGAATTCTCGATCGATATTGCCAAGCCCATGCCGGAAAAAGGGTCGGGTGAGACAAGAGATGGCCAGCCAATGGAGTCGCCGCCTTTTCCCTCGACTATTCAGCGTCCGCTCGCCGGGAGGCAGACCCGTCCGTGATCGTCGCAACTTGGTGGTCTTCGTTGCGATAGGCCTACAACGCCATTCCAGCTCACCCTCCACCATCTTCAACACCAACCAAAACATCCTACACAGCCATACAGGCTGCAAGGTCCCGGTTGTAACCTCCAGACGCCAAGAGCTTGACTTTGCGGGGGAGATTAGCGAGCCGTTTGCTCCCGAGTTCCCAAGTCGTCGGATCTGCAGCCGGGAGATCCCGATTCGGGGCCCTGTAGGACCCATCCCTACTTTTAGATTTGATAGTGTGGTTCTTATTTGGACGTTGAGACCAAGAAGTGCCTGGGAAGGCTGTTGTTGACACTTTGCCGAGCTTTTTGCGCCCTCAGACGCCCCTTTTGTGCCCCTTTTGTCTTAAATTTTGCCCGAACGCTCACCGTCCTCACCGGACGGGCAAGATCAAGAAAACACTTGCCGTGACTGCCGTCTCGCTTGACATTTCGGTGGACCTGACGCTCGCATGTGATGTCACGCTACTGGACTCGAAACCCGGGTTTATGTTGGGTCGATTCTGCCGCGTATATCCATCACAATCAATTAATATCCAAGGCGTTCGCTGCGGGGGCCCAATCTATTCGAGGATCTCA
Organism: Podospora pseudocomata; assembly: GCF_035222375.1. Lineage (NCBI taxonomy): Eukaryota > Fungi > Ascomycota > Sordariomycetes > Sordariales > Podosporaceae > Podospora > Podospora pseudocomata. Next base: position 1,137,051 of record NC_085889.1, on the reverse strand, counting down.
GGAATTCCATGGAATCTCTGGCCAAGATTCCTTGCGCCTGCTGCTTTGGGCCTAGTGGACCTTGTCTCCTGCTTGGGGACGCCCGTGGCGGTGCCGAGCTTGCATTTTCCCACAATCATCTGACTGGCGTGACTGGGCATCAACGAATGGCAACCGCTTCGATGTTCCGTCCGAGATAGGAGCGCGTATTGGGTGATTGGGAACGGGTAGGCTGGGCCTTGGGCAAGAGGACGGACAGGGTAGATTATGGAGTCCGCCGAGCACAGCGGGATTCCCGCCTGAATTGGAATTCTGATGACAGCCGGCTTCGAGGTCATCTGGTCTGAAAAGTCTGAAAGAGCCGTCCAAAAACAGTTGTCAGATTTGTCGATGGAGCTCCAGATCGAGTTAGCGACACAGTTCCCCCGCGTGGGCTTGGGGGGCCTGTGGGTGGTCAACTGGAGAAAGTTCGGGACGCCGGGGGGGGATGCCGCTCGAAGTCTGGGACAAGCCCTGGGGCACGCGTGGGGGGCGCTGATCGGACCCGCCCAACGCCCTGTCAGTTTGGCAAAAGAGGGTCCGGGATGCTGCAATTTGCATCCGCATGCTCTGTACACTGCCGCACCGAGGCAGCCCACGCTCTTCGGCACCTCTTGATCACTCTCAGGCCATTTACTTGAGGCTTCCATACTTCGAATCCCGCTCGCCGGCAACTCTTTGTCAGGCTGGCTAATATGGCCCCACGTCGGTGGTTCCACGACAAAACAAACACCGGGAAAAAAGAGATTTCGAGACAGCCATCGAGGTTCCGGACGTGACAGCTCATCTCGGTGATCCAGGGCGGGGGTGTCGGTGGGCGTGTTCCGTGGTATTGTTGTGACTGGTATGACGGTTCACCGTCCAGCCAAGGCTGCCAAATCCCGTGCTTTCGTGCCCAGACAACAAGCGGTGAGCTATTTTATGCAGCAATTCTCCCGGTTGAGCCCCTGCAGATGGGAAATGTTGGGGCGGGATTTGGTCAGCTGAGAGGGTTACCGACTGCCTCGTAACATTCACGCCCCCTGGGCCGCCCTCTTGTGTGCCCATGACGTTGGCTCAAGCTCTTTTCCGAGTTTCGGAAGTTGAATTGACAAAACATTCGGCAGTCCCAGCACCCATTCTTTGGATCCCCTACAGAGATCCGCCCCCCTCTTAATTGCCCCCTTCCTCCGTCTCAGGAGCTCCGAGTCCCTTCGAGATAAGATAAACAACAACACCAACATCAAAGGACCTCCGCCGTCTCACCCTCCCTCCATCCCGAACCTCCCGCCAAGATGAGAAAAGAAGCGACGATATTGCGTCCCACGCACAATGGCGACCGCTACGAGCTCACCAGTCCTACTGTCATGCCCAAGGCAGCTGGCTTCCTGTGGAACCAGAAGATGATGGTCCAGATCACCTGCCGTGGATATGCCACCGCTCAGTTCATGCAGCCAGAGCCGGCCAAGTACGCCCATGCTCCGAATCTCGAGGCCAAAACCTTCATGCAGCCGGAGCCAAACTACTACGCCCATCACCCAGGTCGTTTTGTGTACATCAAGGACGAAGAGTCAGGGCACCTCTTCTCTGCCCCCCATGAGCCCGTTCGTACCGTTCCGGACCGATTCGTTTTCTCTACTGGCAAAAGCGACGTGGCCTGGGCAGTCGAGTCCAACGGCATCCGTGTCGAGATGGTGATGGGTCTGCCGACTCACGATGTGGCCGAGCTGTGGACCATCAAGGTGACCAATGTGTCTGGACGTCCGCGCAGGATCAGTGTTACTCCGTATTTTCCCATTGGCTACAAGTCCTGGATGAACCAGTCGGCCGAGTGGAACGAGGAGCTGGTCGGCATCGTCGCCAGTAGCGTGACTCCGTACCAAAAGGCGGCCGAGTACTTCAAGAACAAGTATCTCAAGGACAAGACATATTTCATCTGTGAGACGACGCCAGACTCATGGGAGGCCAACCAACAAAACTTCGAGGGTGAAGGTGGGCTCCACAACCCGTCAGGGTTGCAAGAGCCGCAGCTGAGCTGTGGTGACGCGCGCTACGAGACCCCGACAGCCGCCGTGCAGTACCGCTTGGCGCTTAAGGCGGGAGACGAGCGCGAGTACCGCTTCATGTTTGGCCCCGCCTATGACGAAGCCGAGATCCGGACCATGCGCACTCGCTATCTGAGCAAGCAAGCCTTTATTCGCACCGCTGACGAGTATGCCTCTTACATGGCTCGCGGCCAGGGCTGCCTCCGCATCGAGACTCCGGACAAGGATCTGGACAACTTTGTCAACAACTGGCTCCCTCGCCAGGTCTACTACCATGGCGACGTCAACCGCCTCACCACCGACCCGCAGACACGCAACTACCTCCAGGACAACATGGGCATGAACTTCATCAAGCCAGAGGTCACCAGGAAGGCTTTCATCACTGCCGTCTCACAGCAGGAAGAGAGCGGCGCCATGCCCGATGGCATTCTCCTGGCCGAGGGTGCTGAACTCAAGTACATCAACCAGATCCCCCACACCGATCACTGTGTCTGGCTGCCCGTGACCCTCGAGGTGTACTTGGCCGAGACTGGCGATTATGGTTTGCTCCAGGAGAAAGTCCGCAGCTCCAACGGCGACGAGCTCACCGTCTTTGAGAGGTTCAGCCGTGCCATGGATTGGCTCCTGAGGTTACGTGACGAACGCGGTCTCAGCTACATTGCCCAAGGCGACTGGTGTGATCCCATGAACATGGTCGGCTACAAGGGCAGGGGTGTTTCCGGCTGGCTCACCTTGGCGACGGCCTTTGCCGCGAACCTCTGGGCCAACGTTTGCGAGCACGAAGGCAGGACCGACCTTGCCCAGCGCTACCGAACGGGTGCCGCGGCGTGCAATGAGGCGGCCAACAAGCACCTGTGGGACGGCGACTGGTTTGCTCGTGGTATCACTGACGACAACGTCACCTTTGGTATCAAGAAGGACCCCGAGGGTCGCATCTGGCTCAACCCCCAGACCTTTGCCATCCTCAGTGGCGCCGCCGGCAAGGAGCAAATATCCAGGATTCTGCCTCAGGTCGACGAGCATCTCAACACCCCATACGGCATTCAAATGTTTGCCCCGCCTTTCACCAAGATGCGCGAGGATATCGGCCGTGTGACCCAAAAGGCCATTGGCTCGGCCGAGAACGCCGCCGTGTACAACCACGCCGGTGTCTTTTTCGTCCACAGCCTGTACAGCCTCGGAGGCGAACAGGACAGGGCCTACACTTTGCTGCGGCAGCTTATTCCGGGGCCGAGCGATGCCGACTATCGCCAGCGTGGCCAGCTCCCGATTTACATCCCCAACTACTACCGTGGCGCGTGGAAGGAGTTCCCGCGGACAGCTGGCCGCTCCAGCCAGCTGTTCAACACGGGCACGGTATCCTGGGTGTACCGCTGCTTCATCGAAGGCCTGTGCGGTCTTCGCGGCGACGACAAGGGCTTGACCGTCAAGCCTCAGCTCCCAAGTGCCTGGAACTCGATCAAGGTGACCCGCCAATTCCGCGGTGCCACCTTCCACCTCGACATTCGCCGTGCCGATGTCGACCAGGTCACCGTTAGGCAGGGAGGCCAAACCCTCCCAGAGGCTCGCATCACCAACATCAGGGCTGGCCAGACCTACCAGCTCGCGGTCTTGGTTCCACAGTAAGCTGGAAGTCTTCCAGCGACGATATGACTTTGGATGTTCAAAATTGGATGGAGAATGACAGGGTACATGAAATAATATTCGCGATCTTGGTTTTTTTTCTTGTGTTCATTTGTTACATTCTCATGAAGGGTATGGAGAGGGAGAAACAAAACAAATATTTCATGACATGGCTGGGAAATGTCAGGCATCAGCAGCACAGGTGATGGCATGATGGGTCGGGTCGGGTCGGGTGGACTTTTGTGGAATTTCGGTCGCAATTTCTCTCGGACGGTTACGGCTATCTTTCATATATTCCTTTCATGCTTTTAGACAACAAATATCGGACACAGACACAGACACAGCACGCCTCTTGCGAGGTGGTTCACAGCAACATACAACAAACACTTCGAAACATGATGGGAAACGCCTTCACCCTTCCTATCCCCAACAGCCATGTCATTTTCCTTCGAAACTACAGACATCGTTCGCGAAACTCAACTTAGCATTTTATCGGATTTCGGGAGGCACGTTTGTGTTTTTTTCTTTTTTCTTTTCTGCGTTACGGGGAATCGTTTGGTTGTGTTGAAGACAAACCAATCAGTTGGAGGGAGGCTTTTTGTCGAATCTGGATCTGCGTTTATACTTTTGACAACTTCAGCATATTTCTCATGTGGCTAATAAAGCCACATGAAAGCTATAATAACATTTTGTTGCGGTCTCTCATTGGCTATCACATTCCAACCACCATCAAACCTGCCCACCATGCAAGCCTGCGCCATCTTCGCAATCACATTGGCTCGTCAGGTATCTTGGCATTCCTTCGACTGGGGGCGTTACATCGCGCCCACTGGGCCCAACCGGCCTCAATGACATCACCACTGGGCGCCCATTCAAGCAGGCACAGGAACAGGAAAATGTTGGCTGACTTTTTAAAAGCGGTAATCAGTCCCCACCATCTCCTCGTCCCTTTTGCTGATCAGGCTCATCCATCTCACTCACGAAATCACCTACCCAAGCAGCGAATTCTCGTCGTCTTTCAGGACAGACATCACCAACCATGGCGCCACCAATCGCACCCGTGGCACAAAACCAAATCCGCCAAGTCAACGTCCGCCAGGTCGCGACAGTCACCGTCTGGGGTCCCATCCCGACTGACCTCCCTGACCCAACGGTTCAGGTCCTGCAAGAGACTCGGACAATCTACATCGCTCCCACCACCACCAACACCGAGGCAGTGGTTGTTGCTGGTGGGGGCGGTGGTTTGAACGGAGGCGAGATCGCCGGCATCGTCATCGGAACTCTCGTCGCGGTTATTCTCATTATTTGGCTCATCAAGTATCTGTCCCAGAGGAACAGGCGGCCGAGCTATTACCATGAGGAGAAAGTGAGGAGCGGGAGTAGGCACGGTCATCATCATCATCACCACCACCATCATGGACGTGGCAGGTCGAGGAGCAGCCGGAGCAGGAGCCGGAGTATTGAGGTTAGGGAAGTGAGTCGCCCTGCGAGGGTGTACAGCACCAGGTCCAGGTCCAGGTCCAGGTATTAGCAGGAGAAGTGGAGTTTGAGGTGTGTCTTTTTTTCTTTTGGTTCAACATGACATCGTGAGATTTGATCCTGACAACCACCAGACAGCAAAGGACATATGAATGACGGTCAAGATTTACGAGCAAACATGATACCTTTCCCCATACTTGTACATAACATATCTACTACACTAATCACACCTTTCTCATCTACCGTTTCTCATCTACTGAATCTCAATCTTCCTCCCGCCCTTGGCAACCTCCTGCTTCGGCACTACAACCTTCAAAATCCCATCCTCCAAGCTAGCTCCAATATCAAACTCCTGCAGCGGCCCCGGAAAGGCAAACTCCCTGCTGAAATCCCCAACGAACCTCTCCTTCAACAGATACCGAATCGTCTCACCCCCATCCTTCTTCCCCTCTGCCTTGGCCGCCCCCTCCCCTTCATGCTTGGGACAGGTATCCATCCCACAGACATTGCAATGCTTCCCCTGTGTACACTCACACTTGGCCTTGTCACACTCCTCACACGGCTTACCAGGCCCGCAGTCACAATCGTCGCACTTCTCGCCAGTGACGGTGACGGGCTTGGCCTTGGTTTTGTTGGAGGGGGTGGTGTCGTAGGGGCGCTCGACGTGGCCCTGGATGAGGAGGACGTTTTCCTGGGTTAGTTCAATGTGGATGTCGGAGCGGGACATGCCGGGGACTTCGCCGTAGATTTCGTAGGATTTGGGGGTCTCACGGATGTCTGAGTTGTGGGACGGGTTAACAAGAGTGCTTGGGGATGTGGTAGAGGTACCTACCGAAGCGGGGGCGGGGGCCGCGGCGGTGACGGCCTCCGCGTGAGGCAGGGGCTGGGGTGGAGGCTGATTCATCTTGGACTTCGCGGGAGTAGGTGTCGAAATCGTCGAGGAGGCGGAAGAGGGTGGTGAAGTTGGGGTCGGTGGAGTAGAGGTCTGCGGGGAAGGTGAAGACCATTTTGGCTGTTTATTAGGGGTCCAGGGGTGGATGAAGCTTGGATGGCGGTGGCTTTTGTGTGGTGATGGTTTGTGAACAGGCGCAGAAGTTACCTATGTTCCAGGCTGTGATGCGATGAAATGTGTCTGGAAACAATGGAACACGAGCAGGAGGAGAGTGTTTTTAAGGGGCCTGGCACAGGGCATCATGGCATCATCTCAATGTGACTACAACGTCATCCCGGTGTCGTGGTGACTTCATAGGCCCCTAATAGGTAGCGCCTACTTCCCGAGTCGTGCTCGATGTGAGTTGGAGCCTTCCCGGTGTTTTTGGTGGTGTGAGGTTGGCCACGAGCCAACTCAAAAAGCCCACTTCGGCCCGGTTCAGTCCTCAAACATATTCTGTTCATGAAAGTACGGGTTTCAAAATATGAGCAAGTTGGAGGATTGCAAGGCTTTGGCTGAATTCCTTTGCTTTCTTGACTGACTCTGGTGCCTTTCTTTTTCTGCCAACACATGCTGAATTGAGATCTACCATGCTGCAGGCCGTCCTGTAGGGTATGTCTTGAGAAGGGAGAGCTCGCTATCCATTTCCATTTGAGGCTTCAAAGTAGAGGTTGGAGAATCCTGATTGGAGGATTTTTGTCCGCAAGCGACCCTGCATTCGTGCCGTCTTGCAACGAGACCTGTTCATCCTTGATATCGACCCAATTGCTTCTCTCTTATCAATAGATCCCCCGCCAGTCATCCGAAACAACTTCACCAAAAGGAGAAATAAACGTCCGAGGGGGGCGGGAGCTCCCGCGTCTTTGGAGCCCCTCGCACGGTGAGATCATCGTGGCCTCGATCTTGGCTATATGTCTGTGATAAACCAACGTCCAAGCGCACGGCATACTCGACACCGCTCATCACTCAACATCCACGAGCACAACGCCAAATCTGGTCGAGGGCACATGTGTCTGCACGTGTCGTTTCTCAAGGGACCAGCCAGAATGTCTGGAAGCAATTGAAACCGGTCCGACATGGGATGTCAAAGTGTCAAGTAAGCCTTCTGCGAGCTGAATGTCGCAATTACAGCGACTGGATAGAGACGTCGATCACTTGACGGTCCAGCAAAGGGAGCAACGTTGATATACCATCCATCCAAGGCACAGAGATGTGTATATAAGACCTCTTCCTCTCCTCCCATCCAGAATCATTTTCCTCATCAGCATCCAACACATTCACAAACAAACACCCTCACACAAACTTCCCTCACTCTCACCACAACTCTCTAACGCTTTTTCAAAGCCCAACCACCAACCCGAATTTCAAAATGCAGTTCACCACCATCGCTCTTATGCTCTTCGTCACCTTGGCTTTGGCCGCTCCTACTCCCCAGAACGACGGTATCCTCAACAACAACGATGTCTCGGTCGACGATGTCACCGTCCTTGTCCCTGTGGCCGCCAGTATCCCAGTCGTTGCCAACGTCTTGGGCGAGACCATTGGCAACTCCGCCACCAAACCCATCGCTGCTGTCTAAAGCCCTCCCGCGATGATACCAACAAGTCCCGTGTCTCCCCCCAAGTCTTTTGAGTTGCAAGATATATTTGGGAGCGAGACCAGCAGACGCCTGGGATATAAACTGGGGATTGTGATGGACAATAATGTGGAGGATGATGGGTCATTGTACGATGGAGGTGTCTCGAAAAGTGGATAGAGATGGGATATGAACTCTGGTCCTGTAATATGCTTCAATCTGGTCTCGGAAATATGTTCGACAACCGGCGCTTTTTCTCAGCATTGTTGGGGGTGGATTGAAACTTTTATTTGGGGGGATCTTTATGTAGCTTTGACAATATTTACACACTCATTTGACGTAAACCTTGTCCGATGACTTGGTGATATGGTGACCATCGAGATGGTTACCAGATGGGAACCCCTGTCCTTGGGACGCACTGTAGCCTTGAGTCAGCTCTGGCCTGAAAAGAAGGACGGGCCACTGGGGATTTACCTGAGCGTAATAGGGATTGTAGACGGTGCAGGTTCCTACGGCACATGCTGTTGGACCGTTGAATCCCATGCCACCGCTGTTTCTGTGTCAGTTGCCATCTACATCAATCCAAGTTCAAACAAATACAACTCACCACTGTGCCCACAAAGGCTGGCCGACAACTGGCGCAGCGGTAGAAGTAGAAGTCACAAACGTGGTAGTCACCCTCGAGCTGGTGCTAGTAGCGCTAGGAGTCGTCACTCTCACACTGGTTGAGCTCGTGCTCGTCGTCGTAACCGGCGCCCCCGTCGTCGAAACCACAACCGAGCTCGTCGTAGCACTAGGCTCAGCATCACACCACTCGCCATCCCCCCACCGGAAGCAATCCTCCCCCTTGCAAGCCAGCTCGAAGAAAGCCATCACCGTCGCCTTCTGCACCCGAATATCATGCGGCACCCCGGCAGCGCTATACCCCTCCAACCAACCCTCCGCACCATACACACTCTTCGTCCACCCGCTGATAGGAGTATTAGGAGTAACACTAACAGGTGTGATCCCAACCCCAAGCACCTCAGCCCACTGCTTAATCCCCTCCTGGTGGTTGACATAATCCAAAATCTCATCATTCGTCCCGTGGAACAACTGCAACTTTGGCCTCCACCCATCATACCCCGGGTAGGCGCTCTTGACCAAGTCGGCCCACTGAGCCGGAGTCTTGGTCACCCTCCCCTTAGCGCAATCATCGCTCCAGTAGCCAAAGGCGCCGGTGTTGTTCCCAGCAGGAGCGAAGCAGCCAAAGGGAACGCCAGCAAAGGCGGCACCGGCAGCGAACACATCGGGGTAAGATCCAAGCAACACCTGGGTCATCATGCCGCCGGAGGAGACACCGGTGACGAAGACGCGCTTGGGGTCGGCGTTGTACTTGTTGATTGTCCACTTGACCATGGAGACGACACCGAGGGAGTCGCCGCCGCCGTTGTGGGTGAGGGTTTCCTTGGAGGAGACATCCCAGCACTTGTCCGAGTTTGCTTGGGCGGGGGAGGACTGGGGGTAGATGACGATGAAGCCATGCTGGGAGGCCAGGGTGGCGTACTGGGAGCCGGAGAAGGCGGCGGGAGCGGTGCCGTGGCACCAGTGGGGGTTGACGAGGATGGCTGGGTTGGGGGGAAGGACGTCGGGGACGTAGATGTAGAAGGGGTTCTGGATGATTATCAGCACACTGCTTTTGTCATTGGGGAAAGACGACTTACGTTGCGGGGGTTAGGACCAAAGTTCTCCGTGACCAGCGTCAGCGAAGCCGCCGAGGCCAACGAGGCCAGCAGAGAGAGAACCGCGACAGTCTTCATCTTGGCGATGACCTGAGGTGAAGAAGAAAAGAAAAAGAAAAGAGGAAATGAAAGACGAAGATCATGATGCTATATCACTGCATTCCGCTATCATGAACATGGATGGATTGTCCGCCGGCCCGCAACTTCCAGGTTCAGCGCCAGTGCTCGGAGGGAGCATTGCCGAGATGCCCCGTTTGGTGTTTTGAGCGACGACGTTGCACACGGGGGTCTGGCGAGCCTTGGGGGGACGGAAGCGACCGCTCCAACGGTCGGAATAGAGTCAAAGATCTTGGCGGGCACGTTGAGGTGGGAATAAGCTTTCTATGGTGCGGGTCTTTGCCGTAACAACAGTATCGGGATATGTGTAATTAAATGCGTACCTTGGGCTACCTAGACACTTTGTGACTTCTGTTCATGACCCTCATCTCTTGAATTGTGTGTAATGATGAGTTGCTGAAACGCGAAAACTGCACAAGCAAATGACCGCAGATGGCGGCAGCTGCCTGCAAATGCACGTCCACACACGTCCAACTTCATGATGGATGTGCTGTGGCGCGACCTCCATCACCTTCACGAGGCATAGTGCCAGGCTGCTGGTGCACAGCCACCACGGAATGCGCATTCTGCCACCTCACCACCACCGTGTTTTCACTGCCAAACAATGAGATGCCCGCTTTCTCAGGTTGAGCCACCTCAGCACTTTTGCGCCAGCAGCAAGCTCTGCTCTGCGTTCTTCGAACTTCTGGTCTACCATGGAGCCAGTCGCCGTACTCGCGTGGCAGGCAATGTGCTGCGGTTTCTTCACCTGGAAGCTTTTCAGCAATGCTGAAAAGATCCTAGCGTCAGCTGGAAGTTCTAGCGAGGAAAGTGCTCAACTTGATGATATTTGTCGAACACTGCAAGTTTTCACCACTCAACTAAAACGCGACACCTGTTCTAATTATTCCACAAGGAAATGGGAGCCTATGCTCACACGTGCCGATGCGTGCGAGAGGGACTGCGAGAAGCTTTTGGCCATTACGACAAAGCTAAGGGCGAAGACGCAGAACGGCAAAGCGTCGAAGTGCTGGGCCAGTTTCAAGATCGCCATTTCAGAGGTGTGGAAGGCGAACGAGATTGAAGCTTTGATTTCACGGATCTCCGATCATAGGAGCGACATCATTCTTGAACTATGTGCTACGACAAGGTTGGCCAGTCCTCCATCATAGGTACTTATAAATTGCTCAGGCCTTGTAGCTGACATTCTCCAACTATGCAGTGAAGTGGTCCAACAGATGCAGTCTGACCTTCGACAATGGGAGGCTTTCAACTCTCTAAGACACAAAGAGTTACTTAATACACTGCAACCCTTGACGAAATTGGTACAAGGACCCCAAGGCTGCCCCAACACTCAACTTCAAGACCTGAACCAACTATGCATCGATCTTCCGGCCTTGTCACTGGATACTCGACAATACGTACTTGAGGCCACTGTGTTGAAGTCTCTACATTATCCTGAATTGTCACTCAGGCATGACATAATACCAGAGCCACACGAAGTCACTCTTCACTGAGCATTCCCACCATCTCAAGGCAGCAACATGGACGCCATTGGTGGCATTTGCAGTTGGTTATCAGGGTCCGGAGAACTGTTCTGGGTGTCTGGAAAACCTGGTTCTGGCAAGTCGACCTTTATAAAATTCATTGCCGACAATACCACCACTCAAAAGCTGTTGACCCAGTGGTCTAAGGGCCAAGAGGTCATTCTGGCAGCACATTACTTCACAATCTACGGTACTCCAATCCAGCGGTCTTTGGAGGGCTTGTTTCGGTCCCTTATTTACAAGATCCTATCCCAAGAACCGACTCTCATTCGAAAGGTGTTGCCACAGCGGTACAAGAACGAGAAGATTCAGGAACCTTGGAAGCAATCCGAACTTCAATCTGTCCTGAAGAAGCTTGCTCGAGAACTTGTGCATTCCAGACTCTGCTTCTTCATAGACGGCCTGGATGAATATGCAGGAGATCATTTGGATATCTGCGAGACCCTCCAAGACCTCTCCCGCTCACCATGTGTCAAGCTTTGTGTTTCCAGCCGACCGTGGAACGTTTTCGAGAATGCGCTGGGAGGGGACACAGACTCGAAGCTGTACATACAGGATGTCACCCGAACCGACATACAACAATATATGAAGACCATGCTACGCTCTCACCCTTGTTGGGACAGCCTTGTCTCCGAGGCCGGCAGCGACAAAGCAGACTCCCTGGTTCAGCAGATCATCGACAAATCAAGCGGGGTGTTTCTTTGGGTGACGCTTGTGACTAGGCTTCTCCGCGAGGGCCTTACCAACGACGACAGTATTCAAGATCTGAATAGACGTTTTGAAAGCTTTCCTAGCGAGTTGGAACCGTTTTTCAGGCTCATACTTGACTCGGTAGACCCTTTCTACCGAGATCGAATGGCGAGAGCACTTCTTTTTTCTTTGCATGCGCAAAAGTCCCTTCATATACAGATGTACATGTTCCACGACAGAGAGTACGAGGAAGAAGATTATGCCCTCGGCGAGCCAGAGAGGTTGATAGCTACCCTACAGCAACGAACATCTCAGGCAGCCCGTGTCTTTCGGCGTGAACGGCTGGTGTAAGGGTTTGCTAGAACGCAATCATGATCAGATTGAGTTTCTCCACCGAACTCTTTATGACTTTCTCGCCACCCCCGAGATGCAGCAAACGCTGAAAGAAAAGGCAAAAATCAACAATACCGATTTCTGCCCGCTTCTCTCTCTTCTGAGAGCTTCAATAGCCCACACAAAACGGTCTCGCTGGCTTCAGCCGCCTGCATTCACTTCCTACGTAAAGGCCCCGAAAGCCGAAGATCCACTGGTTGCCCTAACCCCTTTCGCCAAGATGGTAAAGGATATGATGGACTATGCTAGGAGGTTGGAATCTATGGGCGGAGAGACCCCCCTTTCCATTACCACCTTACTGGACAACATGGACATGAGCATTGGCACAGTGGAGGCGAATGGTGAAGTGCGTGATACCAAAACCATCACAATAGCACGCGTGTTATATCGTTACCACGTCCTGGGAGCTGGTTTGGCGCGGTATTTGGCCACAAAGCTGCCGAGCACCACCTACTTTGATAGGTCGTCGTTCGCTCTATTCATATGCCAACCTCCACTGTCGGTTATTTTTGAACGTTCGCCCTCCAGCAAGGGGGCTTTTGGGTGGGTTGCTATAACCATCATGGATTCCAGGTACAGCCCCAACGACTCCTTTCTACCAAGTGAGGGTGGGCGAGAGATGGAGTGCAATATTCTCTCCGCAATGTGTACCATCACACACTACACACGAATTTTCTCTCTTCGTCAGGGCACACCATGGCAACAATTGGTCGAAATGACAACTTCAATGGTCCTTGGGAATGAAAACACGTCATCGCCTCCAAAAACATTGTCAGACTTCATGACAGCTTTGGAATACGATGCATTTCTTCTTCTACTTGGATATGGTGCAAATGTTAACAGTCTGGCCCTTATTAAGGTCGGAGGAGAAACGTTCACGATCCCCATATGGCTAAATTTCTTGCTCTACGCGGTTTACCTTTCTTTTTTCTCGAAACATACGACAGCTTATGAGACAACCCTAGATCAGATGTTGAAGGCTGCCGAACCAGAGAATTGGTCACAAAATCTCCGAGGTGCCGACCATCAACACAATGTTCCACAACTCATCAAGGACTTGGCTGGTGGCCGTACGGTGCTTCAAACATTTGCAAAGTCACTCTCTAGACTGACTCGAGTTGAAAGAGTTAAATTTGCTGGTGGTGGAGACTTGGTTGTCAGAATATTGCCCGAAAGCCTCAACAAGGAGGCTTTCGCCTTGTTGGAACCACTGGGTCTCAATGTTGTGATGGTGGAGGAGCTCCGGCGTGATTATGAGAACATGATACCTGCGAGAGGTGCCAAGCGGGGTTTGTCGGTAGCAAAGTTTGCGACTGATGATGTTCGTGACTGGAAAATAGCCAAGCGACTTTAACGGCGAATATGCGGCAAGGATGACCTTAGCACTAATTGCGATGGCAATAACATGTATTTGCTGAGCACATAACGATGAAGATATAATCTCACTCATATGCCGTGTCACTTTACATCCAGTGCCATCGAGCTTTTACACCATAGAGTCCGGTGCCACAAAACGATCACAGCCCAGGCTGTTGGCAGAACCCAACTACTCAAAGCGACCCGGGTACCTGGTACTTGAGGAAAGACATTGATTGAGGTAAACGCCGGGAGCAAGCGAATATTCAAGACACTGTACTACAGTGAGCATCATGTAGGCGGAGTCAATGCAAATAAACATTTCGGAAAAGCTGTAGGCATATCAGCTCACACAATCTCCTCAAACAAAGCTCGCCTCATCCCCTTCCTCGGCCTCCACTTCTCCCCCCATCCACACTCTGCGCACCATTCCGGCTACACAAACGTCTTATTGTCGGATAGCATCTTGATCTAGATTCCGAGTCACCAAATTGTACCATTCCACATCATGCGGCGACCGGCACCCTCCAGGCTTATGCCACTGGCTGATCTCAACCGCCCAGGTCTCACCCAAGACCGACGGATCCTGCAGAATGACGATGACCTCGCCCGCAACTTTGTATCTAGACGATAATCCGTAGAGCAGACCTTGCAGGATCGAATCTTCCCCGGCATTCCATGCACCTCATCAAGCGAATACCACCCCAAACCAACTCTGGAATGACGGGTGCCTGCCCGTCCGCGTACCCAGAAGGTGACAGGAGGTGAGGGCACACCAGAAGGCGGTCGAGGAAGGTCATAAGCACTCTCATTTTCTGAAGCCTCCCTCCTCACTCAGACTTTTGGTGCACCATGCGCCCGCGTAGATAAAGGCTATCATTGATGATTTTGGCTCGCTCCATGAGCGCGAAATGCTGGTTCCGAAAATCACGTCCTGTGTTGAGTTAGTCACCGCCACGTCTTTTACGGATGGGCCGTGGGCCGAGCCATAAAGGTGCGGTTCGTGACTATGCGTGGCAGGGAGTACGTGAGGTTCATCCCCATATTCTGCAACATGGCTGCTCATATGATGAGGAAGTGCCGGATTCTCCAAGCAGGGCCCACTGTCAACCCGCATGCCATATTCAGTGTGCGTCAGACGCCACGTGTGGAGACGGATGCAATCGTGGCAAGAGTAAAGTCTTCGGAGATCTCGCTCGAGGTACTGTAGGAATGTTGTTTTGCCGTGTCGGAGAGTGGTGCTGGCTTGGGGAAATACCTGACGAACAGTGCGCGGCAGGTCAAAGCGAAACAGAGGACGCATTCCAAGGATAAGTCATGGAGGATTATATCGATCAGTTCAGCGGGGAGCCGTAGCGTACACGCTTTGTGCTTTGATGGGCCGCCCCGAATTGCTGGAAGAAGTCGCTGGATACAGAGAAGAAGGACACCCATTTGGTGAGATGTAATCTGGTAAATTGCTTTGTGGGTGTGACCCGAAAGTCAAAAAGTCTGCCAGCCCCGCCTTTTTCAGAAGCGAATGCTGCCTCTACAAGCACAACGTGCCAGAGACGTCACGCACCCAGGGATCTAGTACAGAGTAAACACCTCCTCCTCCAGCCCCTTATCCATGATCTCCCCGTCCATCACGCCATAAATATACGCCTCCCCAACAAGATAATACTCGCCCCGAGTCCTCGTAGATCTCAGCACAAACGGGGTCGACCCGCCATACAAGAGCACAACGATGTCCTCCGCCATTGTCTCCATCGGACCCAGCCCAACATAACCAGCCGTCAAAAGGATAGGACGCGCACCATTCTCATACCGCATCGTGGCCTGATAAGACATGGTTTCCGCCATAACCTTCTCGTCATCCACCGTTTGTGTGCGTAACAGTTCAAACTGCCTGCCTGATCGTTCGAGGGTAGCCCGCTGAAAGTACATAGATGTAGGGTGGTACTCCCTGTCGCAGATGGGAATGCGCCATAACGCATCGTCCCACTGGTCCTTTGTATACTTTGATGTCCGCTCGAGGAACGCCTTGACGTTAAGAAACAACTGGCGAGCGGCTTCCTGGGGATATTTCATCCCGTCGTTGTGAACAAAGACACTGCCAACTGCCGCAGCAGTGTCAAGACAAACACCATGCAGTCGAAGCGAGGCGGGCGGCGGGCCATTCATCTCGTGAACTAAAGTTGTCGGTTGGGACTTGGACCCTGTTGCTTTGAATAACGGGACGCCCATATCGTCAGACCACGTGTACGAGAGATTGGCATCGAAGTCGGGGACCCATGTCGGTGGGTTGACCCGTCGTGTGCGACACCACTTGAGGATATCGACATGGCCTTGGGCGATGAGGAACCTTGCTGCTTGTTCGAAAGCTTCGTCGGGTGTCTTGGTGTAGTCTGTGTAAATTCCCGATTCAACTGCGTCTGCCGCGATACCAAGCAGGGCGTAGATCTTGTCCAAGGGTTTCGTGGACCGCAGGCCGAGAGCACCGTTCCTCACGTATGAAGTGTGGAGGAGTTCGAATAGAGGCTTCTTGCCACCTTCACGTAGGAACTTGCGCCGGCCTGAGAAGGCTGATCCCGCGGCGGGGTCCGTGGTCGTTTGTTTCAAGAGGGCCCAAGGGCCGTCTGGCGCAGCCATCAGTTCCTCTATGGAGAAGGGTCCCGGAATTCGAGCATGTCGACCGGCTCTGTACTCGTTGGTTTCCCAGACAATCAGCAGGCCATAGAACAGAAGAGAGGCGTGGAATGACTCGGCATCGGTTTGCTTGAAGCCACAAAGGACAATGGAATTGCGCGCAAGCGTAATTTCCTGCTTGATCCAGACGCGATTGAAATACTCCCGACGAGTAATCGCAGCAAATGCAAGACGTGGGAACCGCTCAGCAGCACGGTCTGCATCACCCTCGGCTGCGTTCGCCTTGACCATGAGTTCCACCACTGCATCCCTTGCGCGCATATTGGCAGGGTCGTCACCCACATCTGGCCAAGTCTCGAGGAGTTCCTTCTTGATGTCAAGCAGACCGGCATCCACGGCCGCCTTCCCATAGTTGGAGATGCCGTCTATGGCAGCATCACTGTTGTCAGCAGAGGGGCCAAGCCAGGACAGCACCTTGGTGGCACGTTCATAGATGGACCCCATTCGTGAAACCTGGCGCGACTTTTCCTCGTCATCTTCCTGGTTGATACACACTGCGTCGATCCAAATGTTGGTCCCGATGAAGGCATCGAGGTGTTGAAAGCATACGGTCAGGTTGCGTGCGATATCGACGTATCGCCCATGAGGTTCGACAATGACGCGAGAGAACGGTGGGTCTTCGCCCCAGAGATAGGATAATGCCGCGTAGATGGGGGCGGGGTCGGTGTCGAGAGGGACAACATCGATGCGGACGCGTATCTCGGGGGAAACAGAGAGAATATGAAGGAGGCGGATGTGTCCAGTTTCGAGATATGAATATTCGTATCGGGTGCTCATATTTTCAAAAGAAAAATCTTGTAGTATCTCAGTTACTGGCATTCGATGTCGATGTTGATTTGGATAGAAGAGAAATGGAAAGGGGCACTGTCGTCTCGAGCAGTGTGATTCAGAGATGCCAAGGCCAGCTGAAAACTCGTTGCGCATGCTCACAAGCCACAGAACACCTTTCAGAGGGGCAGTCGTCGAACTCAAGTCGGCATAGCTCGGGATTGCAAGCTCCCATTCCCTATCAGCCGTTCAGCTTAAAGACCATCCCAAAGATAAACTTCCAACCAAGCTTGTAATCACTTCTCCAAAGCTCTCCTATCCGATCTAGAATTACCCCAATCGTCCTTTTTGTTTCAGCGGGTTCGTCTGGCTCATCCAAACGGAATGTCTGCCCTAACCGCCGGTTCACAAGGTCTACCATCGAGGCCCTGTAATCGTCGCGGACTCTGATCGAACGTCTTGTGGTAAGCTCATCCAAGAGCATGAAATCGGAGGGGGCTCTGGTCGAAAGCATTCTAGTACGCTCCACCGCGTACCACTGACCAAAGTTTCCGTATAATAGGCAGTCATCGTGGTGTGGGACAGACCAAGGTCGAGGTGCTCAGGGTAACGATCGTCAAAGGCACGCTGTCGGGCGGACTAAATTGAAGATGATGTATAAGCCAACGGAATTGGAAACATAATATAGATTTGACAAACGTGCCATGCTGGTAGCTGACCAGTGAGAGTCATGTTCGTAAAAAGACATTTTCGCGACGAGGTTGTTTGCGGTGTGAAGATTGAGGTGCCTCTTCTCTTGTTGCTGGAATGGCTTGAGGTGGGTTTGGTTGTAAAAAGCAGCGTTTAAGAAAAGTCGCAAGGAGAGATTTCCGATGTTGTGGTAGAAACTTTGCAGAGTGAAGGTCGCTGTTGAAAGGTCAGGGCTATAGAGTTAAATAACCTTCCGATATCTGGAAATGTGGGAACTGGCTCGACATCCCCCGTGATTGCCACGCTGGAGCCGGCCCCATACCAAATTTCACAGCTCACCATCAACCCCAGAAAGACATCGTCACTTTTCAACATGAATCAAGACACACAGAAAAGTTACTTATATCATCTGACACAGAAGAGAAGCTGCTTAGTCCTTATTACACCCTGACTGAAAATCACAGCCAAACCGATCCGATCCACCACTTAAATAGGTACGAGACACAACCGACAAAGGTTCAGAGTCCACACACAAACCCTCCCTATCCTCCATCACCCCATCAAACCGGAATCTTGAACCCACCCGGCACCCTACTTGTAAAAACCCCGTTCGGATCATACTTCGTCCTCGCCGCCTGCAGAGCAGCCACATTCCCAGTCCCATACCCCGCAATCGGATCCTGCCAATCAGCCGCATAGTTCAGATACACCCACGGATCCGTCGCGCTTTTGGCCACCAACTCCGACGTAAGAGAATCGTACAACTCCCTCGCCTTTGTCCTTACAAAAGCATCGTCGAGGGAACTCGCCCACGAAGCGAGCAGTTGGATGACAACCAAGGGCTGATTGCTGCGGCTGGGGGAGTTGAACCCGAGGGAGTTGGTGGTCGGGTTGCGGTTGTAAATGCTGGGGGGGAGGGGCTGGAAGGTCATGGTCCAGACGATGCCGGGGATGTTTTGGACCGAGGAGTGGGAGTCCCACCAGATTTGGTAGGCCGCGCCGAGGACTTGGAGGTTGCAGACTGCTGTTTGGGTCCACCAGAGGTTGCTGAGGGAGGGTTAGTGAATGATGGGGTTGGGAGTTGGAATGGAGCGGGGGGAAACATACCGGCTGCTACCTGGAATGCTGGCTCCTGCTTCGACAGTCACGTTTCTCATGGTGTTCACCCTGGCGTAGTTGGTTGTGACCCATGGGACGCTCAAAAAGTCAGAGAACGCAGCGGGTGGCGACGACGAAGGGGGTCCAGTGTACGCCATCTGAGTTGAGATGGTATGGCTGATGCCGTAGTAGTAGACAAGGCTGGTGATGAGGGAGGCATTCTCGTCGTATCCAGTGGCCTTGTTGAAGTCGACGAATGCCAAGAGGTGGTTGTGAAGTGTTGTGGTAGGGTGCATCATGGTTCCTCCCCACATTAGTCCCTGGGTGTGTGTCTTCATCGTCACGCGGGTGACGATGCCCAGATTGTTGCCACCTCCGCGAAGAGCACGCAGCAGGTCAGAGTTCTGGGTGGCTGTGGCCTCAATCAATGTGCCGTTGGCCAAGACGACTTCGTACTTGGAGACAGTATCAGCGGCGAAGCCAACCTTTGGTGAGAGGAAGGACAGTCCTCCGCCAACGATGTAGCCACCAACACCCACGCTCGCGATTCTTCCGCCAGCAACGGTCAGGCCCAAGGGGTCTAGCTGAGCGTAGACCTCTCCCCAGGTCAAGCCTACACCCAAACGCACGTCTGCGTTTCCATTGACAAGAGTGATCTCGTTGAGGTCTCTCAGATCAAGGGTAACACCACCGGCGATGTTGGAGGCTTGGGCATGGAACATGTGTCCTCCTGACCGAACAGCAAAGCGACATGCCGGATTGGCAGAATTGGCTGCGAGAATAGTCACGGCGGTGGAAACATCGGCAGCTGATGCTGGCTGCACAATGCAGTCCGGCTGTGTCTGAGATGTTTGCAGAGAATAGTAGGACGACAACGATGATGTGTACCTGAAGTTCCCCGGAGCAGAGACCTTGGAGCTACCGAGAGCAGCCAGAATAGCCGCACACTGTTGTGGTTGTTAGATCAGCATTCACAAGACAGCTTGAGGGTTGGACAAGACGTACACAAGTGGAGAGAGACATGACTGCGTGACAGAAAGCGAAGGAGGGCTTGTCGCTTATCTCGAGCAATGTCGGTGGTTATCAAACTCATCCGAGCGACTTCGTGCCGGGTATATATAGGTAGGCAGCTCAGGAACACGACAACTCGGCGTCTGGGTGGGAACTTTTGTCCCGTCAATATTGATATGATCACAAGGTCCCTACCTGTAACTTTTGATGCCGATATGTGTGGTCGTGCCGTACTCATACGTTAACGAGCTCAGCCTTGGGCGAACCGCGTAATTAGGTGACAGCCATCATACGACCAACATTCTGGAACTAGTAGCGCGTGGTATAAGTTGCACCCACTAACTCTCGACCTTGATCAGCCTCCCAGACGCGCACGCGGCACAGGTGATGTGACGGAAAGGATGAGAAGACCCTCGCAGTCCGTAAGCCCTTGTTTAGCATCAAAAGAGCTGCATTTTTGCTCATCTTAACACAGACGTTAGCGTGGACTGTTGGTTGTCCAAGAGCCCCAACACAAGTTCATGGCGTCGACGAGCAAGGGTTTACACCAAGTTGGGGGCCATGACGCCGTGCTGTTGCAGATGGCCCCTGAATGCGGCTCCACATCTCCGACTGCGCCGTTTTGTTGACGGCACTTATCTTCCAGGTTGGCGCCGGTCCGGTCCGGTGCTGGATCTCGGGTCGCTTACGTTGTGGGTCTCGGTGCCGGGCGTAGGGGATGCGCTGCCGGTCGGTGTACATGAAACTGTCATGGAAAGCCGTTGAGGCATAGCAACTGTGGCGGTTAGGGCATGGAACCTACCCAACGTGTGTCCGTCGACGCTTGGACAAGGTATGACGCCTCGTACGGAACACCCGGAAGGTACTTTACCTCGAGTTTCTCATTTGACAACATTTCATCTTAAACCTCAGCACCGTCCTCAGCGTCTTTGACAATTGGACAATGGCGACACAAGGCCAGATCCAGAACATCCGCAAGGACCCATCCCAAACTGCATATCTTTCCGAGAGCTTTCCAGATGAACTGCGCCGACGACGGCTCTGGGACCGGCCAGCGGTACATGTGTTGTCAGGCAAGGGAGGAAGCCTCGTCTGGGCTCTAAGGCGAAAAACTGAATCCATATCACGAGGAGAAATACCAGATGTTCCAGGTCTACATCCCTGGCTTGATGCAAGGCGTTGTTCAGAAGCAAAAGTGGTTGGATAGCCATCGAGGCCGCGAGTTATTCGATTATATACCGCAATCAACACCGTCACAGATCAGCCAAGGCCGATGGCCAGACTCTCTCAGCAGTAGAGAGTCCTGGAATGACAGCAACCTATCGACGTGGCGGCCATATACATTATTGGTACCAAATCCATCGTCTCCATGAAACCAAGCCCGGAAACATCTTGTCGTTGGCTGATATCTTGTTGAATATGGGGAGCGCTCCCAGGTCGGCTATGAGTTGGGACCGGTGTTTTGTTCTGGCTCCTCATATGTATGCCTTTGACTCATAGGGCATCCCCAACGGCGTAAGCCAGGAGCATCACCCGCGGTACACCAGAATTGATGCGAGCTCAGTATCCCAGCAGTGGTACAACTGGACAATTTACTGCTGCAAATATTTGATGTCCGAAGATTTTCGGCAAGACTTTTGGCAAGGTTTTTGCAACAGGCGTATAACCCCTGACCTACTTGACTGTAGACATGTGTGCTTTCTTGTTACCCCATGTCGTATCTGAGATTCGACCGAGGCTTAAAGCAATACATTCTTCTGTTATGTATCATGCTTACCTACCACATGCGGGCTGGATGGAAAAGCATTGGGTGTATCCACATGAGACTTCACACATGACCGGGGCGATACAACAGACAGTTCTTCCCCAAGACCTCAGAACGATGGATCTAGGGGCGAAAATCCATGTTGGCTAGGCCGCAGCTATCTGACTCGCCGCCACCTCGACGACCTCACCCACCTCGGACTTTCCCCACCCTGACGATAACCAATCGGCGAAAAGATCATTTTCAAAAATACTATCGCTATCTCTCCAAGTTTCCTTGCATATCTTCACGTCATCTATCCCAATACAGTTGTCTTTGGTCCGTTTGTTCAACAGTACAAAATGCCCTCGGCCCTCCCCTCCGACACCTCCACCACCAATCCCAAGTCTCCCCCAGAATCAGCTTCCGCAGTCGACATCATCATCACGCTAGCCATCAACCCCGAAAACAAAGAACAAGTGGAAGCCAACCTCCTCAAGGCGGGCGAGTGGATTGAGAAGAATGAACCGGGGTGTCTTCAGTGGGAGGTGTTTTATCTGGAAGCAACCGGGGAGATGGTCTTGGTTGAGAGGTTAGCACCTATTGAACCCGCAGTGCGATGCTGGGTGACACTTACAATTTGGATTCAGGTTCAACGACCTCCCCACAGCCCGCAAATACCACCCCGAAAACAGAAAGAAAGACGGCATGATTGACGGGGGACTGAAATGGGCGAATGAAATTGTCGAAAAGGGCTGGCTAAGTCAGGAGCCCGACATCAAGGTTTTGAGTCGGAGGGGCGGGTTTGGGTTGAGGAAGTGGCAATGATTGTCATGATGTTTTGTTGCATGTTGTTTTAGTACACCTCCTCGAGTCTCGATACAATTTTCAGCATGTTGCTTTCAAAGTCGAGCCCCATCCCTACTGCCGTAAAGACTGACGCAAGCTCAACATGCTCCACCGCACTGCATTGCTCCATTCTCTCAATCCGCTCAGCCAACTCGACGAGTTCAGGATATCGTTCTTCTCCATCGCGCCTGATGCGCTCAGTGATGATTCTCAGTGCGGCTTCTTGGCTGAAGAGCTGGGCGTCGCACCTGGGACAGGCGTCTAGTCTTTTGAGTTTCTCCTTGAAATGCACGATGATACAGCATGATATTAGGACTACTATAGGGACAACCAGGAGGCCGAAAATGAGACCGATGATGAGGTTTCCAGTTTCTCTGCTCTCTGGCTCGGATGTGATTTCGGTGTTTGACATGGTTATGGTGAGGGGGTCTTGTTGACAGGTTGGGTCATTCAGAAGGTTTGGTGAACCAGTAACCAGTAAGGTACTCATGAATCGAGGGACAGTTCGTCGAGGTGAACCAGTGGCTTTGGTTGACAATATTCGATATTGGAAACCTGTGTTTGCCGAAGATTCCATTTCGGTCAGGACGTAGTGCCAGTGGCGCTTTTCATGTTGATGTACCTAAGTCAGTCAGTCGGTAGCAATGTTCCAAAAACATAAAGGAAGTCGCATTGATGCATTGTTCGGCTAGGTATTCTTATTTGGAGTTACAATGAGAGATCTGTATTCTGAGCACTCCATTGTCTAGGTACCTATCTGAAGGTATCTCAGTGATTGATAGGTACCTTAACTCGTTTGCAAGGCGGCTCCCCATCTAACAACACCTCAAAGGCGGCTAGAAGAGAGAACGCGAGGCTTGGACTTAATAAGACAACACACAATAACCTCTTACGAACTCCACTGTCGAATGGGTACCATGTCAATGCAAATGGCCTCCCATGCGTGACTCAGAAAAGGATCATCTGCCATGTGGACTAGGTTAGCTACAATATACAATCGGCAAGGTGGGATCTATCATACTTGTCGCGATCATTTATTGAACTGGGTCAACACGGTTGAAATCAGGGGCCACAGGTCGGTGGTCGCGGAGGATATGATGTGGAAGCACGCCACTGGCATGAATGGCTTCGCATAATGACTCCCTGGCTGCCTGGAAAGCACGGCAGACAATGATGGTTGGCATCGCATTCTCCGGAGACGGGCCTAGCATAAAACTGGACCAAGCCAGGAAGACATCGTCCGGGAACTCCCAGTCATCTAAAACAACAGATAGCCTGGCTGACAATGCCTCTAACAGGTCCCTCGCTTGGCCGATCGCTTGCCAGCAGCGATTTATTCCAACTCTTGCGTGTGTGTATCCCTCTCCAAGGCAAGGATTGGGTTCCGGCTCGGTGGCGATGCGTGGTGACACCGAAAGCAATTTGCAAAATTAAGAAAGTAGCAGCATCATGCTCCTTACTGTAAGGTATAAGTCTCGTTTGGCGTTAGTGTACTCGGCCAGACACGGTTACGGCATGGCGAACAATGGAACAGCCAGGCAGCTAGTGGTGAAAACGAGAAAAAATAAGTGGTCTCGAATCTACAGGCTGGGTAGGGGGTCATTACTGCTGGCTTTTGGAAACTGCGTGTATTCGTTGGGCATACAGAATCCGCCCTACCACCCCCCAGCGAAAGTGGTTGAAGACATTGGTTCGGCACTTTGATTCGATATTTTTGGTTATGTGAATCCGTGCAGCGGCCCGTTCACCATCTTTGGCCTTTCCTACCCATAAACTCCTCCCAAGGACGTTACGACTTTGCCTTGCACCTACCGGGCAAAGTGAAACGAACGAGATCAGAGAGACACCAGAATTGCCACCTGCGGTACCCTTCACCCCGAACTCCGGCACATATGTAAAGAACTTCTCGTACTGGCGAGACCGCCTCATCGTTCTCAAAGAAGTCTTCGACGAAGCCGAACCAAGGACCCTCTCCCAATGGTGGTGGATCCGCCGCAAACCAGTACAATGAATGGTACACATTCTGGATGGCTGTTGTAGTCCTCACCCTAGGCCTCATCTTTGGCATCCTCCAGTCCACCAAAACCATCATTTCAACCCACAACGACCTCCACCCACCCCCCGAAGACACACCCCCTACCCCGCAAGAGAATTCCTCACCATCCCCCTAAACAACCCATCCACATACCCCTGGCTCCTCCACTCCCTCCAATCCCGCGTCAACAACCCCCACCCCTCATCATAATCCTGTATCCCCTCTCGCACATAATAACTCCCCGCCAACACCCAGATCGTCCACCCCGCCTTCTGGCTCGGCAGATAACTAGCCAAACAAGTCGCGTACGTACCCCGCCAGGTATTCGCATCCATCGCAAACCCAAACTCAGTCAACAAAACCGGGAACTGGATCTTTGCTTCAGACGTCATGGCTTTGAAACCCTTGTTAAAGAGGTTGTATTGCAGAGAGGAACAGCTATTTATCCCCGTTTCGTAGTTGTGGACTTCCAGCACGAGTTTGTTCGCATATCCGGGGAAGTCTGACAGAGAGAAACGGGTGTTCCCCGGGGAGAGGGTCGAACCATCGAAAAAAGGCGCGACGGTGGTGTCGTAGTTGATGCCGGAGAGGAAGATTAGCAAGGCAGGATTGGCTTTGCTGATGGCGGAGGCACCCTGTTTGTGGAAGTTGTAGAGGGATTGCCAGTTGTAGGAGGAGGAGCGGAGGGCGTTGTTGTTTGTTGGTTCGCGGGGCTCGTTGCGGAGGCCGATGGAGACTAGGCCGGCCCAGTTTCGGCCCTGTTGGGGGGTGTTAGATGGGAACGGGGGAAGGGGGAAGGGGGAAGGGGAAACACACGTGGTTAGCCATGTAAGACAGTCCTCTGACCCAGTTGGCGGTGTTAAAGTACGTGTCTCCCCACCAGGTGTTGCCGTCGGTGCCGGAGCAGCACCACATTCCTTTTGAGATGTGGTTGTCAAGATGGACATAAATCTGTTGCCTGGCTAGCTCGGCGGCAACGGCGTCGAAGACTTGGAGTCTGGTTGTCGAGGCGGTGAACTGTGGGTTCTTTGCGAGGACTTGGTTGAGGATTCTGGTGCCGTTGGCTTGGCCGAGTGCTTGGGTGAAGGCGCGCTGGATGGTAATGTCTTGTCCGTTGTTGGCATAGATTTGGTCGATCATTTCGATTGCGAAAGTGAGACGGATGGCGTTCATGCCGATGCTCTTGATTTTGGTGACGATGTATTCGATGGACTGATATTGCAGACCCTCCGGGATCATGACCTCGCCATGGCCGGGCCAGTTTGTGCCGGCGTACACGATGTTTTTGCCGGTTGTGTCGCGAATCTTCCCGGCGGAGGTGACAAAAGGGCCAAAGGGCCAGGATCCGGCCTGTCGGTTAGAGAGGTCATTTTGGTATTGGTTTTGGTGGCTTGGTGCTGCTTGAGTGAGGCTGGCCAGCGCCAGAAACATTGAAACAATCTTCATGATGACCCCAACGTGTGAGGAGACGAGGGTTTCTGTGGTCGTTACACATGATTGGGGCAATGCAGCATTTATCAGATGAACTCATGGCTTCTCCAACGGAGCAGAAGACCCTCGATAAATTGTGTTACATATTGAGCGGTTGATATGATGATGTCCTATACCATACCACAACGTCCCTGCGACCCGGACAGTTTCCCTTGAATAACTCCCACTGTCGTAGACAAGCACGTTTCAGGGTCTCGTGATCTCACCATCAACACCACCACAACGCTGATTCGAGCGTTTCCCGCAGGAGCTGGTCCGATATACGACGTGGTTCCTGTCCTGGGTGACATTTTGTGACTGCCGGCTCCGGTATCCCCGCATGTCCCGTGGGTGATCAACGTTGAGATGACTTGAAGACAACCCCAATGAAAGGTGCCTGTGTCATAGCAGTCTTATGGGTGGTGGAAGAGGTGACGTTGAAATTAAGCCGGGCACCCTTCTTTTACCGAGACAGGGGTCCACTTAACCAGACCCACTTCCCCACAACAGTTCCCCGCAGGAGCAAACTCCCAAAATCTCCAATTTCTCCACGAATCTCATTAATGAGATGGATATCGTGTTGTTTGAGGCGGTTCAATTTCCAACTATTTTGAGAATGCGTAAACAACAGTGCTATGCGTGATATATAGGCTCCCATTCAACGCCGGCCAGCCTTTCAAGATGCAACAACAACAATCTTACAGGTCCCTCCTCCTAAACTCAACCATACACCCATTCTTCAAGCTGGTAAATGTGTCGACCAACTGGAACTCACTCGGCTTCTCCCTGCCCATCTCCGCTCCGGGCTTGCCCTCTCCTGGATCCTCAACACCAACCGCCCGGCGAAGGTCATACATATACAGCACTCTCGCCAGGGTGATGCTCATCTCAACATACGCCAGGCCCTTCCCGATGCACCCTCTTGGTCCAATCGAAAATGGGCAGAACGCGCTCTGAGCCAATGCTACCTCCTGTTCCCTAACACCCGCCTCCTTCTCGCTACCTGAAGAAGCAACCCATCTCTCTGGCTTGTAGGCAAACGGCTCGGGGTAGTAGTTGGCATTGTGGTGGATGGTGTAGTGTGGTGTTCCGACAATCGTTCCCTCAGGTACCATCTCGCCGTCGATAGTCATACCGCCGGCCAAGACCTCTCTGGGCAACAGACCACCAACACTAGGCGACAAGCGCATAGCCTCATCGATGCAAGCGCGGAGGTAGTGGCAAGAGTTGAGAACGGGACCCAGTTGGATATCCTCCAGAGACGAGAACTTCTCTCTGATCTCATCTGTGACCTTCGCCAATGCGGCAGGGTTGCGGACGAGATAGAACAGAGTGGCAGCCATAGCGGTAGAGGTGGTGTCAGAGCCGGCAATAATCAGCAAGTTGGACTCCCCCCACAACTCGGGGGTGGTGAAGCCCTGTCCAGTTTCCGGGTCGCGCGCCTTGAGGAGATGGTAAAAAAAGTCGCGGCGGTCGGTCTCATCACCAAGAGCAGTGCGCTCGGTCAGTTGCTGGCGCGAATAAGCCATATATTTGGCGCGACCAGCAGCGATCTTGTGGAAGAGGATCTTATCGAGAGAGAGCTTGTTGACAATGGGCATAGTGCCGCACAGGAGATGTCTCTGGGCAGCTACACCGACGAGATCAACAGCGTACCTGTTGTCTGGCCTATCCAACATGTGGAAAGCCTTGCCGAAGCATAGATCACCGAGGATATCCATGGCCAGCCAGTTGCACCAGTCGGACATGTTCTTCGGCGCACTCCATCCCTTATTATCCTGGATGGCACGGCCATAGTCGCCGATGGCCTCGCAGAAAGTGCGGATGTTGGCCAGGATGTAGCGCTCTACCTCTTTGATGGCGCCATCGGAGAAGGCATGCGACAGAACACGGCGCTTGCGAGCGTGGAGGTCCCTGTCGCGGGCGTTGTGGGTGTTGGGAGCGGGATGGACGAAGGCATCGTAGAACTCGGCCTTCCTGACGTTGGCGCGGAAGCCGTAGATCTCCTTGAGGGCGGTGTTTGAGTTTGCACTGAGGGCGTTGGGACCGAAGCGGACGAATTTGCCATACTTCTCGTGCATGCGCCAGAACTCAAGATGGCGGTCGCCTCGCCAGGCGTAGTAGAGCATGTAGGCATCGGTGAGCTTGGCCAGGAGGGGACCTGGGTATTTCGCTAATGGGTGGAAGAAGACGCGGTAGATGACAAGACATGATGTCTTGAAGGTGGTTAGAAACTTGATTATGGTGATTGATCTGTTCACTAAGGTAGGTACTCACATAAAGAAGGCCGGCTACTGCTAATAGCCCCAGCCAAAGCTGGACATGTGCTGCGCCAAACGCCATGGTCGTCAACGGACAACTGACAGGCAGACAATCGATGCAGGTCAAGTTGGGTCAGGATAGCACAGAGGATAGCAAATGAAAATGGGAAGCAGAGGGCACATTTGTAAGAAACAGCACTCGGTCAGGATTACGCAACGGGGTCGACACCCGTGACAGTCTGGCACACCGGCATAAGAGACAGCTCCAACCAGGTTGCTCTTGTGCCGCCTCGTGATTTGCTCGTAGGAGATGGGATAGACGGCCCCGGACAGTCATGGCGGAAGCTGCTCGAGTAGACGGGCTTGGGGGTTGCTTAGTCCGAAGGTGCACGTCCGTCCGTTTCCTTACATCAGGGGGGACCAGTTCGGCTTGCGGCGGCTCAAAGCAGTGACAAGAGGTCTTATCAGCTTATCGGGTCGATGGGTTGCTCTGCATGATGATGTCGACATTCCTTTTGTGGAATTTGAACCCATGTCTTCTGATCGTTCCGATGGTCCCGATCGAATTATAGATGTGCGGAACAAGGAGCGGAAAGGGTGGACGGCCGCGAGAAGGAGGCTCGGCCGTGGGTGAGCGGCTCTTTGGGATTTACAACCTGCTTTGCACCACCGATTATTGGAGGACAGTCTTGAGAGGTTTGGACATCCTGGACTGTGGAGCAGTGATGCAACGTCAGATGGAATCCGGGGAAACAGAGATGATAAAAAGAGGTTGAGTCCGCCTCATCGTTTGGCTACTGGGCAGACTTTGTGGCAGGATGAATGCCCTCATGTACCTTTTTTTTTTTTTTTTTTTCAATACCGCTTAAAGCTTTCAAAAACACTGGGTAATGTCTGAAATACAAATTTCCTTAGGATATCGAACCCGAAATGCATATGCGATTGAGCTCTTGATTCCGGCGAACATGTTTGTATGTAGGTTCGTAGCTCGGCATGCACCGGCATTCTGTGGAAAGCCGGGTTTGACCCACAGGCTTGGCCAGTTCGCTGCGGGATGTGGATTCGATGGACAGCACCAGCCACATCCACATCCAGTCTTGGGTGGCTCCAACCTTCGCCAAGCTGCAAGGCTGCGGGAAGGCTGAGAATTCATGCCACCGCGCCGCTCTCTCAACCAAACGCGTTTTTGAGAAGAGCAAGTCAGTTGCGACCAACAAACCACGACAAAACGACACAACCACGTCATGGTACAGCAATAGTATCCGACACCTTGAAACAACCGGCATCATGACAGTTTGCAAATACTTTCAGCAGGGAAACTGCCGCTTTGGAAGTAGGACGAATCACTGCCTCTCTTTTCTTTGACGACGATCGCCTCACCACAATCGCTTTCCCTCGCAAGCACCACTGCCGAATTCACTCTCGATCGTCGTCACGAACAGTTTCCCATGAAGCAGTCGCGCTAACCTTTTTTTGTTGGCGCAATCTCTAGATAACTGCAGGTTTGAGCATCCAAGAGACGGGGGTTCGTCTCAGTCACCGTTTGGCGGCGGTGGGAACAGATTCAGCGCCCTTTCTGGAGGACAGCAGGGCGCATTTGGAGGGTCTAAACAGCCAGGTATGGATGTTAACTTGCCAGAGAACATCTCTGAGGCTCATCTAACAAATGGGATATGTAGATCAACCCGTGTACGCCGGCCTGAACGAGGAAGCGATTCGAAAAGACCTTCAGAACGAACTACCACAATGGATATTCTCCTGCTACGGCCCGGGCAAAGATGCGCCAGACAACCTGTTCGGCGGCTACCCCCGTGAGCAGCAACCAGAGGAGCTCAGGATACATTTCATGAAAGGTCAGGCAGCGGGGGAGGCAGAAGCAGCCGTAAGTCGACCAGAGATCAGGAAAATGGACGCTGGGAGAATCATTTGTTAACACGATGGGCAGATGAACGAGATTATGCAACTGCATCAAGTAGCACGACAACAAATCGAACACACGCTGAGCAACGTACCCGCCGCTATCCAGCACGTTCATGACGGGATCAACAGACATCCAAATCGTCACGACATATGCAAACAAGGAACAGTGGGCAACACTGGAACAGCGTTCGGACAGCCAGCGCCAAATGCTTTCCAGAGCTCACAGCCTGCCTCGAATCCCTTTGGTGCTACCGCTCAACCCGCTGCTGGAGGTTTTGGTCAGCCAGCTGCGTTGGGTCAGAAGCCCAACCCATTCGGTGCGCCAGCCTTTGGACAGCCAGCCCAACCAGCCGCTACCCCATCACCCTTTGGGCAACCAGCTGCACCGTCGGCCTTTGGACAGCCAGCCGCCCTGGGAGCAAGCAATCCTTTTGGGAAGCCAGCATCAAGCGGTTTTGGCCAGCCCAGCGCCCTAGGGGGTGGCAACAAGGTCTTTGGCCAAGCCGCAGCACCGGCATTTGGCCAGTCAGGATTTGGGCAGACAACACAGGCACCAAGCGCTTTTGGTCAACCAGCTGCCTTGGGCGCCACGCCAAGCCCATTTGCTGCTGCCACTGCCGCCGCGAACACCGCCCAACAGAATCCCAGTCCATTTGGGCAGCCAGTGCAAAACCCATCACCTTTTGGGGCACCGGCACCCCCTGCTGCCAATGGCTTTGGCCAGCCCGCCGCAACCCCAAGTCCATTCGGAGCTCCAGCAGCGGCTCCAGCATCGAACCCCTTCGGGGCAGCTTCTCAGCCAGCACAAAACACACCATCTCCGTTCGGGCAACCAGCAGCCCCTGCCGCCAACCCTTTCGGACAACCAGCTCCAGCGGCGGCTGCTCCCTCACCATTTGGAGCACCCGCCGCTCCAACGGCTACTCCCTCGCCATTCGGAGCTCCTGCCGCCACGACTGCTGCCCCGAGTGCGTTTGGCCAGCCCGCTACTGCACCAGCACCCAGCCCCTTTGGCGGAACCACCGCTACGGCCCCTCAGCCTACTCCGCAGCAAGGGGTGGGACCATATGGCCCTAGCGCCACTCGCAGCCACCCCCCTTTGTCGTCATATGCCTCAAAGAACCCCGACAACACCCTTGGGATGTTCAAAGGCAGACCCGTCATGTATGAAGTGGTCAAAAGCCAGGGGGAGAAGCCTATTCCGGTTATCAGGGGGTTTGACGGGTCGATTCAGAAGATTTGGAATCCGAATGGTGCGCCGAATTACACGGCTGAGACGGAGGCCGAGCCAGAAAAGTACAATGATCCAACGGTGCAACGTCAATGGATGATGTTTGTAGAGACGGGAAGGTTTGAGAATGGGATCATGCCGGAGGTACCGCCAAAGAGGGAGTTTTGTGTTTGGGATTTCTAAAGCGAAGGATGGCATAGGGTTGTATAATCAATGGAGACAAACGGCATGGTTGGGGGCGTTATGGGGGGGTTGTATATAGCTTCTTTTCTTTCTACACTAGCGCAAAAAATGCAACTGTTTAAACGATATTGATGGCCAACTGATGTTCGTTGACAAGGTGTCTTAACCAGCAAAACCACCCCTGGCCATCTTTTTCGCCCGTTGATCACGTCTGTTGTGGTTGGCTCGGCTGCCCTTGTTGGCTTCTTTTCTCCGTCTGGCGGCATCATCTTGGGGTCCCGACTCTCCAGATTGCTGAGCACCACCCCTTCCACCACCACCACGTCCACCTCTTCCCCTGTTTCCACCACGTCCCCTATTGTCCCTAAACCCACCTCTCGAAGGCCCATCACCATCCGTATCCTCCTCTCCCGCAACCCACCCCGTCCTCTGGATCTCAACCTGCTCACCACTCCACTCGCCATACCTCTTCTGCAGCCTCTTCTGCAGGTTCACATCCCGCTGCAGCATCACCGCCCACCCCTCAACCTGCTCATCGCTCATGCCCGTCTCGGCCCTGAGCCTGATCCTCTCGGCGTGCTGCCTCGATTCCTTGTCCCGGGCGAAGAGCTTGGGGTTGGCCTGGTAAGTGCGGAAGAGGTGGGCCTCCGCCCCGTCGGGGAGGATCTCGTCCCCGAGGGAGGTGTCCACAGTCCCCCCTACGTCTGCGGCGTCGTAGGTGTCGTCGCGTTCGTCGTCGTCTGAGTCGAAGGCGGCGAGGGCGGAGAGGATGGCTGCTTTGGCGGGGGCGGTGGATTTATCTCTCAGGAGGGAGTCGGCGGTACCGGGTTTTTTGCCGAGGTGAAGCGTGCCGGTTAGGAGGGCGAGGTCTTCGTCATCGTCGTCTCGGGCAGGGGGGAGAATGGGGGAGATGGGGGGGGTGGGGCGGGGGATGAGGGAGGAGTGTCGGCGGATAGTGGGGGGTTTGACGGGAGATAAATCCTCTGAGCGGTCGAGGGAGGCGAGGTGGGGGGGGAGGGAGTTGTCGAGTAGGTGGGCGATGACTTGTTCTGTTGAGTCGTGGTACTCGTCTAGGAGTTTGGAAATGAAACCTGAGCCGAGTTCTGGGAAGAGGTCCTGGACTTGGGAGATGGAGGATAGCCGGTGGATGTGGATTTCTTGGTGTTGGCCTTCGGGTAAGGCGAGGGATTTGCCTTTGTCGATTTTGCGCTTGATGAGGCGTTTTGGTTTGGGGGGGAACAAAGTGGAGGAGGTGGGCTTTTTGAAGGCGGCGAGGGAGGAGATGACGGTTGTGGTGCGGGTTGAGACATTGGGATCGAGCTTCCGGGAGAGTTGTGTGAGTAAAGGGGTGGAGGTGACCAACTCGGCGACGAGGGAGTCGTTCACGTTCAAAGGGCCAGATTTGTGAGTGTCGGCGGCGGATTTAAGGGAGTAGAGGTGGTCGGTTAGGGGGCCGACTTTTTGGGCGTCGGCGAGGCCGATGAGGCAGACGTAAAGGGTTGAGATGAGTGAGCGGCGGAGCGGTGGGTTGGTAATCTTATAGCAGGATATGAGACCGTCGAGGAAGTCACTTCCTGCGAGGAAATACTCGGCCACAAATGGGGAGGCGTGGATGAGGTTGTTGACTTGTTCGAGGCGGGATTGGATGCCGTTGAGGTCCCCGCCACTTAGGCCGGCATCGAGATTCTTGATGAGGAACTTTTTCAGACCGGCGAGTGATGTTTCCAGATAAGACCGTGAAGCTTCCGATAGAGTATCAAGAAGGATAGTGGTTTTCTTCTTTCCATACACCGTGCTAACATCCGACAAGAAATCCCATTGCGCCAAGCTGCTTGGTGATGCTGATGACTGAAGCAGTTTCGTGATGAGCTGATAGGTGCCCCTGAGGAGTCTCTTAGCTGCAGGCGATGGTCCAAGAATCCCAACTCCATTTTGTGCCGTTTCCTGTGTAAAAGATGTCAGGAAGCTTGGTAAACTCTCATCTTTAACTGAAGCTGAGTTGAAGTCGGCATCTGAAAGGGACAAGTGGCTATCAATGAGCGCTACCCAGGCATCGAGACAAGCAGCCCACTCATCAGCCGGTAGCTGGTCACGCCAAGCGGTGAGAGGAAAGAGTGCAAAAGCTGGAAGTCGTGAGGCCATTTTTGGGGTCGGTCGTTGCAGAAGCTGAATATGGAAGTGTCCTAGTCTAAGTGAGGGTGACAGGGAAGAGTGTGCCAAGAGTTGAAGGTGAGAGAAGGCTTGATGCCAAAAGCCAAACAGGCAAGGTGACTTCCAGCAGCAACTCAGGTTCTTGGAAGCAATGAGAAACTCAGAGATTGTGATGTCGTCCAATGCTCATCCAAAGACCGTCCAGCGACCTTCTATTTATGCATCCAACTTAATGTCCTGTCTACGCCCCTTACAAACAGCAATTGCCCCTCCAAAGGTCAACTACCCAGACGCCGAATGTGTCATTGACCGAGGGGCAAGCCACGGATGGCCCCACCATAACCGAGCTGGCAGCACTAGCCACTTCCATCCCAGCAATCACCAGCCACAGTCGCAAACTGGCCCGTGCGTGCCCTGCAACCCCCACCAGAGCTCAATCCACCAAAATTACCCAAAATTCCCGTCAAAAAGAAAAGCTCGTGAAGTTTTCTCTTCCGCATCGCCAATCCAGCCGTAATCGCCTTCATCACGTTACCGAAACGGTATGTTCTCTCGCCTTCTCCCTGTCTACTCGGCAGAAAGATATTCCTTTTTCGCAGGTGCATTCCCACTAACCTTCTTTTTCCCCGTCTCTCTAGCATCGCCGTTCGAGTCTTGAGGGCACCTTCCAACCAAACCTTTCTTCCATAGCCAACCTCAACCCACCCAAACCAAACACCGCCAAGATGTCCGGCTACAACAAGGAGAAGGAGTTCGGCGAGGCCCCCAAGGTCCACAAGATCAGAATCACTCTGTCTTCCCGCAAGGTTCAGGCCCTCGAGAAGGTCTGCTCTGAGCTCCTTGAGCGCGTACGTACCCTCCACAGGATCGACATTTGGTTGCGTAGCAGTCTCTAACACAACTCCCGAATACAGGCCAAGTCCAAGGACCTCAAGGCCAAGGGCCCCGTCCGTCTCCCCACCAAGACCCTCAAGATCATGACCCGCAAGACCCCTTGCGGTGAGGGTTCCAAGACCTGGGATCTCTACGAGATGCGCATCCACAAGCGCCTCATCGACTTGACCGCCCCCACCGAGGTCGTCAAGCAGATCATCATCAACATCGAGGCTGGTGTCGAGGTCGAGGTTACCATTGCTGCTTAAATGCAGTCTAATGGGGACAGCTAAAACCTATGGCTGGAGGAAGAAACAAAAAAATACAAATGTCTGGGAGGTCCTCCTTGAAACAGGAGACTGCGGTAGTCGTGAATTGAACGAATTCCCAGGCGACAAACACTGAACGGTTGCCATGTGACGTGAAGATGATGCCCAAAATCGCTATGCATATTTTCCCTACGGCATGATATCCAAGACGTCCTACTTCTTCCTCTGCTTCACCATATCCCTCTCCAACTGCCAAATCCTACCCCTCTCCTCGGTCGAGTCTACCGGCCATGGCTTCCCCTTGTTTAACCTCCTCATCAACTCTGTCTCCTTGGCTCTGTACACCTGCGGTGTAATATACGTCCCCTTCAGCCACCTGCTCCCAGTAGAAGTCTCAAACTCCCTCCTCCCATGCAGCACCCTCGAGTTGTCAAAGATTACGCACTCCCCTGGCTTCATCTTGACCTCGTACATATTCTCCTCCTTTTCCAGCAACCTCTGAAACTTCTCCGCTGCGTCCCTCCACCTCCGCAACCGGTTGTTCTTATCCTTGGCTGGAAAGCTCGTTTGGAACGGCGGCGCCCAGTGGGTGATGAACGGTGCGCCGGTGTTGGGATCTGCTTCTATCGTCTTGCGGGTGGCGTAGTAGTGGTGTCCTCCCTTGTCGTAGCCAAAGTGAACGTCGGTTTTGGTCAGGATGTCGTAGGCCTCGGGGTCGGTGTTTAAGAGTTGGAGTGCGGCGTGGACGCCATCACTGAAAAGGGACTCGCCCCCTTCGCAGCTGTTGGCTAGGCAGTGGAGGAGTTGCAAGCGGGGGATAGGATCGTGGTACATGAGGTCTTGGTGAAGACCCAAAAAGACGTTGGTGTAAGCTACGTTCTCGGCGCGTGGTTTTGACTTGACGTCCCAGGTCCAGCCGTAAAAGGTGTACTGCAGTGGACCGATGCGGTTGGCGATGTTGATGACGGAGTGTTCTTCTTGTGGGACGTTCTTGAGGAAGATTAGCCCTGTCTTGGTGAATTGCTCAAAGGCAGTCCAGAAGGCTTCATCGTTGTTGCGCCAGTCGTTGTAGTCGATGTGACAGGCCCCGGAGCGGACTAGGTCGGCGTAGGAGGCGTTGTCCCAGAGGGTTCGGGGGATGGGTGGTTGGAGCTGGATGCGGGGGTTGTTGTTGTGGTACAAGAGGTTGAGCTCGCCGGCGGAGAGGACGGTGCGGTGGGACTCGCCGTTGCTGATGGGGTCGTTTTCCCAGATGATCTCGAGGGAGCCGTCGCTACGGACGCGGACGTTGTCGCGGCTTGTGGCTGGGACTTCGGGCAGGTCGGTGGTGGAAAAGGTCTTTTGGCCGGAATCTGGATCCAAGCACTTGGGGCAGTTACAAGAATCGCGCAGCCAGAGACGGGAGAGGATCATGAGCTTGGCGTCTTCGGCCTCGGGGGCAGGAATCAGCTTGACCCATTGTGCGTCCAACTTGGCGTCGCTGAACAAGGGGGCGTCCTGGCTGATGTATTCTCTTTCTCCTAGAGTGGGCTCGATCGTGTTGGGGATGCCTCCTTTTGTCGCGACAAGTTGTTCCCTCTCTTCCTGCAACTGGGCAACCAACTCCTTCAAATCCTCCACCTCTTTTCGCAGCGCCGTCTCATTCTCAGTTGCCTTCAGTGTTGGTGAAGTATTATAGGGGCCCGTCAATTGGCTCTGATTCCCTGTCAACCGGAGCCTCTGCTTGGTATTCGTGGATACGTGGAAGCGTCGAGCGAAGTGCGGCTGAGCGGCGGGAAATGTGAGCGTTCGGCTGGGAGTTGCGCAAACCCGTGGGGTCGTCAGAGCACCCCTGGCCGGTCGGAGCGCGACGGGGAGGGAAATGCGCGCCGGGAGTGTCATGGTGAGCGCGTAGGGTATCGGTGGGAAGAATGGCTTCAGATGGATCGGGACATGTCGAGGAAGGATATTATATGAAATCGAACCACACTGGGGTCAGGCGCGTGGGTTGGAAGTGCCGGGAGGTGGCCGAACCTCGGTCATGAGGGTCTCTTTGAAGAGGCATCGCTCGGTTGTTGCATCAGACCCACCTCTGATAAGATCGTGAGCGCCATTTTGCGGGGTGTTGTGCGTCGTTTGGCGGCTTGTCCTTTGGCCCGATGGTAACCACCCCTCTTCTGTTGCAGGTGGTGAGATTCTAGCTTGGGATTCAGCTGACAATCCAAGTAGGATATGATCTGTCGTTCCTGGTGGTGTAGTAGTGCGTCCAGGGAGACCACAGGCAATAAACAACCCTAACCCACAGACATCAACAGCTGCTCATGAGGGACAACTGACGTCATCCCTTCACCCCACCATCATGAGGCTTCTCAGCCCCGGGCCCCTTATTTCTTAAACTATTCTGCTGAAAAAGCTTTCCTGTCGCAATCTTTCTTTCACACCATTTTCCACTACAGAACACTTACCAACATTCTCGCTCAGTATGGATGCCAATAATCCCCTGTCAGACCGCGAGAAGGCGCTGGAGAACGAGTACATTCGCAAGAAGGAGTAGGTTTTAAATTCCAATAACGGTTCATTTGCTTGCAGTCTACTTGCTAACTGCGGACTCAGGATTCAGATGGCCAAAGAGAGAGCCGCTAAAAAACAAGCTGGTTCTGGGCGTCGCAGTCCCATCGCACAAGGGTCGCAAGATGTAAATAAGGACAAATAAGGAGCGCGCAAAATTACAACCTAATACAATCATTTTATTTACACTCTCTTCTTCTCCCCGTCATACTGCCGAGTGTGCTCGTGAAGATGGCCACGACAATGGCTGCTGGGAATTCATCGAGTCTGCAGTCTCCTTACTGTTCTGCTTCTCGACATGATTATCGTGCAGCTCCTTGAATAACACTCGCAACACAGGAATGCAGCTCGCCATGATGGTTGTTCCTATCTCAGCCGACGTCCAGATCAACAGGAGGCAGCCCTCGTCTATCGTTTATGAGCGTTGACCTCGATGATAACGGATGCGTGGTACTCACAGGTAAAGTTCTTCGACCCCAACAACACCAACTTGGACGACTTAATAAAAGCCCAGACTCCAGCCCTGTTCAACACATGGTCAGCCAAATCTTCATAGGAGATCTCAACCGAAATATTACTTACACAACCCCCATACTCATCCCCACCACAACACCTAACTTCTCCTTCTTCCTCATCTGCAACCCCCAGACCAACCTCCACGGCAACAGCGCCAGCACAATATCACACACCCCGCTGTACACCCCGCAGAAAACCCCATAGTAATTCGTGGCATGCACATCCCAGCAGGTTCCCTCATTACTAAGATCCCAGTTCTTACTGATTGGGTTACACTTCACCCAGACGACCACCGCCTGGACAATCATGAGCGCGTTCATACTAACCAGCACAAACCAAGCAATGTTCCGAAGGACGCTACCAGAAGGTGACAATCGGAGGATGGTTATGGCGAATGACGTCTTGGACCACACAATGGTGAGGATGGTGATGCAAGACCCAAGAGTGGCGCCCACGAAGGCGATGGTGGGGTGGTGGGAGGGGGGGATGTCACAGGGGTAGCGGCCGAAGCCGAGGTTGATGACTAGTTGGCAGATGACGGCGCAAGCTATGAACATGAGCCAGCTGAATATGAGGACGTAGTCGTCCCACCAGAGGCCGCGGGAGCGCCATTTCTTGCAGTAGATGCGGAGGAACAGGAATACGGTTGAGAAGGCGAGGAAGGACCAGATGGTGCGGGAGACGGTGGGGCCGCCGTCGGGGATGGGGTATTCTGGAGGGAGGAGACCGAGGGCTTTGAGGTCGCAGTATTCGGTTGAGGAGGGGTCTGGGGGCTTGGTTGAGGGGCTGGGGGTGGTGTGTCGTGGGAGGAGGAACTGTGGGATGAAGTACTGGGAAATCATTGTAAAGAGCCCAGGTCTAAAGGACTAATCCTCTGTTGTAAGTGATGTAAAGGCAATTTGAAGGATCTTAGAAGATCCAGGATCTTGATAAGGCCATGACAAGGAAGGTAAGCAGGAAGGAATCCCTGAACCCCTTGGCAAGGCAAAACGGTGTCTTTATAAAGTCGCCATCTCTATGAGGAGTACTGACAGGAAACACAAAACTCAGCCTGGGAAGCAGATATGTGGCTCGGCAGCGGCCCGGACCAGACCTTCACGGCACCAATGACCAGAAAGGTTGCCCCTAGACGCAGGGATAATCGGTACCGAAGCACGACAACCATGTGCTCGGGGGGCCAATGTGTGGAGGTGAAACATGCAGTTGGCTTTCTACACGTCCATCTTTCCCTGGTGTAATCACCGCTGTGAGGCCTAGGGGGGGTGGGTTGGGTGTAGGTCTCATTGGCTGATATTTTTTGGTGGTGGACAGAGCAGTTATTTCCCCTCCGGGTTATGGGCAGTCGTGGGTCCGAATGCACCGGACTTGTGATATCTCCATTGGTGTGGAAATCCTCTTGAGCTGTTCGTAGCTGCGCCGCTCGGTAGATGGGTTGATCATACCTCAAACTCGGCTAGAATATAAGCACTTGTGATGATACTCCTGCCTTCGGCTCCGAGAAACGGGGAGAGTCCATTCTGGGATCACAGTACACATCTTCAACCCCAGAAGAGATGCCGAAGTGATGTTACTTTCATCAGGGTGAGTGACGCTAAAACCAGGCCCTGAGACGAGGCGACCATGGACACAACATGTCTAGCCCCGATGAAAATAGGGGCATCGTTGGATACAACAGTGTAACTGAACTGGATCAAAGTTCCACAGAATTGCTGCATGTCATCATCTTTCAACATGCCGTGCTCGGGTACACAAGCAAAGCCACTCGACACAATTTGATTTGCGGGGCATGCCGAATGGACTTGCGCCGTGCAAGTACCGAAAAAACAGGTCCAACGACTGAAGCCACTCAGCTGTCTGTGTAACATGGCGCTGATCACCGCAGAACTATGAAGCCGGATCCCCCGACTATTTACTTCCAGTAGAGATAGGGTTCCAATTCATGAGTTGTCAGAATGATCGTGTTGAGGCCTCACTTAACTCATAGAATGAAGGTTGTGTTAGACCATGACAACCGTTACGTTCTTGCACTACCCCTTCAGCCTTAGGAAGAAGCCAGAATCGTGGGATCGATGTCGACTCCCGAGAGCTCGGTGTCTGGAAAATGCCCATGCAAACTGCGCAAAGTATGGGGACAAGTTCATGTGATGTGAGGTCATATCGGACGCGGCAAACTGGAGGATATCAACTTGACTTGATGAAACTCTTGATTATCTATTGAGGGGGAAAAAGTAGGGAATCATGGCGAGGAAGCAGTAGCAGTTCCCCGCATCTTAGACTTTCAGGAAGGAGAACTGCCCACTTGATTGGCCTGTTTGTTGATAGGAGCGCAAGAGTTGGGAGCCACGCGGCGGGGACCAGCAACCGACAATGCTTGGGCCTTACCACAAGACTTGACTACCCGAGGCTGAACAAGGTCACTCGTCCAACCTGCACTACATGTATCGGCACCTGCTTCAAGAGCAATAATTCGCTGTCGTTGGTAACTGGATGATATATTTCAGTTTGCTCTACGCCCTGTATCGCGTCGCCTTTTCATCCAAACCATCCTCCGCTCCACAAAGAAGGAAAAAGTCCATTCGGCCATCTCCATCCTAAAGCAAAATTCGAGTGCGAAATTTTGCGCGTTTTTTCTGGGATTTTGAAGCGCGCTCGCCAGCGGTGCCGCCAGATGTGATCTGGTCGGCATAGCGCTTATCCGCTGCCTCTGTCGAGAATAAGTGCTCGAAGCCCGGAGGCAGCCGTAATGTCGAAATCCTGGACGTACCGATGGGGCGAGGGAGAAGAGGGGTGGGTATCCTCTGAAGAGTGCTCACTGGCAAGGGCTCACTCTCAGCCACCAAGTCCGCAAGTGTGTGGGGCTTTTCCGGCTGCTTTTTGTCCTCTTTTGATTGGTATAGGGCCAAAGGAATGACGGGTCGAAGGGTGAGATGGTCAAGAGTCATTTTGATGGGCGCGTGGTGCGGGAGTGGCTTTTCTGATTATTTTTGTCAGGTTGCGTGTTCAAGGCTACATCAGATAGGTGAGATGCTCACCCTTTTGTTTTGGCTTGGTAGATGGGTGTCCTTTCTGATTGTTCAAAGGTGTGTTTGGTTTGTTCTCTTGATGTAGTTGTTGCTTGGTGGTCTTCTTGATGACTATTTGCTACAACAGGAAAGGAAGCACAAGGAAGTTTACATTCATGCTGGAGAGGACACTCTAAAGTGGGCCTGTGAAGAGACTCACAACTCATGGTATTATCCTCCGACCTATTCACGTTCCTTATTGTTGGAAATATTGACAATCACAAGTGGGTTTGCGGATGAATGTAAGGCTAAACCGAGCAAATGCAAATCGTAGGATCGACGGTTGCACTCATTCAAGGTTGGAGCAGGGCTTGGGTGAGATTTGCAGTTGGACTACAACTTCCTGGTCATGGAGTATATCCATGTATGGACATCGGACACTCCGCTGTTTCGATACTTCGTTTTACCAAACAGTTTCATCACGTCAATTTCGTGCCTCTCCAACTGTCTGGATTTGGCACCGAATGTAGCCTTAAGGCTGAAGGTTGTATTTGTGATTGACTTGGAAAAGATTTGAGTTTATCAATAGAGGTATGTTGATGTCTTGGCTTCATCCCATGGAGTATGAACTCTTCCGAAGAAGCAACAGTGTCCCTGCTGCACCGCTGCTAATACAACATGATCCAGGAACACAAGATTGCCAACCAAGAGACACAACCCTAATCCAAATCAAGATTCCATATCTCCCTTCCACTGCTACTTCTAGTTGCACCTCCCACCACATGCTAAAGCCTCGTGTAATACGCGAGTGCGTGCCACGACCCGGGCTCTGTTCTCTGCAGTTACGTGATTCCGAGCAACGGGCACACGAAGAGTGCTGTCATCCAGAATCACCGCGGGACTGCTCTCGGGTGTCCTGGGATCCTGCCTCAAAGACGCGCCGATGGGTCGGGGTAAAGCGTGTTTGGGAGAGGGTCTGTCTCAGCTACTAACTCTGCGAGTGTCTGGTGCTCGTGCCGACACCGGGCAGGTGGAGTTCACTGTCTTGACAGGCCTGGGTGTGATTGTATGGTTGAGATCCTGTTCAGGGTTGTGTCCACCAAAGGGCGACTCTGAGCCACCATGTCTGGGAGTGTATCGGTATCCTGGACCTGGGTCCGTTGAATCCCCTATTTCATTGCTTATCCACCCAAATTCTTCTACCAACAAGCCAACCCCTTAGACCATGTCAAAGAAACCAAGAGCAACTAGAGCACAACAGTTATGTAACTCGATGATCCCAGGTAAAATTCCCGACCCGCAGAATCCCGTATCTATCTTCCACCATTACCTACTCTCGCTCTATTGTAAAGCCCGAACGAGCGCCTGAATACGAGCAGAGATACGAGCTCTCGTCGCGGCAGAAAGACGGCTTTTGGGCGCTGACTAGCCCTGCCGCCACTCACGATGCTGCGTTTCGGTGCTTCTGGTAAAGTTGTTTTAAAGTTCTGAAGCGTTATTGGTGTTAATGGTTCTCCGGGCTCTTGGCCGATCGGGCGAGGGAGGTGGTTGGTGGGCGTCCGCTTCAAGGTCGAGTTTGGTAGCGGCTCACTGTCCGCCACCAAGTCTGAGAGTGTTTGGGGGTGCTGCTGTCGCAAAAGGTGAGAGGTTCCTTGTTTTGATGACCCGGGGGGTAGCGTAAGGTGATGTTGATGGTTTTATCTGGCAGCGGATTGCTGTCGGCTACCAAGTCTGACAGCCTAGGGTATTTTTCCTGCGGTTTTGTCTCTTGTGAAGCCTCTGTAGATTGTTAGTGTTCTGCCGATGAAAGACGTGTCCTGGTTGAGAGAGTACATGATGATATTGTAGATTGGCACCTACTAAGCTTTCTTGAGGCTTTGCTTGCTTACTTAGTTGTGAGCGGCGGGTACCTTGTGACTGAATGAGAATGCCTCGTGTGAACGGTCATGGGAATCCAAGAAAAGAAGGAGTAAGAAGACTAACAAGAGACATATATATTCTATGGAAGATATACTTGGGAGAAACTCTGCATCAGAAAAGTGGGCTGGTGAACAGACACCGCAAGACTGTGTGGAATCATCTGTATTCACCTTCTTCACTGTTGGGAATATTCACCATGACTAGTGAATCTCCCCCAAAGTAGACTTTTGTCGTCGGCCAAGGCCCATCGGTTGAACATGAAGGTAAGTGCTCGACGTTCACAAACTGTGACTTGTGTAAGGTACCTAAGAGGGCGCCGTCGAGGATAGCACGTCATATACAGCGGCTCTGCCTTGGAAAAGGCCTATAAATATCAAGAGGAGAGTTTGCTTGCGGCACTCAGAAAATATGCTGATGTTACCTAGTACACGGTATTGCTTAGTTCTGCAGTGTCTCATAGGCATCGTGAAACTCCTCGTCAGTATCTGATTGCTCCATGACGCATTCAACCTCCCCATCCTTAGCTCTGGTTGACTGTCACACGGGCCCACGACTCAGTGCCCCTAGACAGTACACACTCCAACCAACAATAGCCCAACGATATGCCCAGGATCAGAATATCTGGGGCCGGCAACCAACTGAGCCCACCGGGGCTCAGCGGAGGCATCACGGCGACCACCACGAAGGCAGAACCAGGGTGCCGATACGGGTTGGTTGGGCAGGAGGGACTGAGGACCCATACGAGCTGCAAGAAGACTGCAGGACAGGAATCATATGTACCTATTACTGGTGGAATCAGTGGCCAGGACGCCGAAGGAGGTGCCCGGCCAAGGCAGACAGATAAGACAGGTTCGAGGACCAGGGAGCTCAGAACGGTCCTGGGGATCCGGAGGACTATAAGTAGGCCTTGCCTTTCCTACCCAAATGGCAAGGGGCAAGGACCTTGAGGCCATAACAGATTATTATACTGAGTTGAACTACCTGTTCCAAGCCGAGATACTCCCCTTGTCACATTGACTCTTCATATTCAATGCTGTCCAACAAGTTATTGAATGCTTGCCGAAGC
Source organism: Podospora pseudocomata (assembly GCF_035222375.1). Classification (NCBI taxonomy): domain Eukaryota; kingdom Fungi; phylum Ascomycota; class Sordariomycetes; order Sordariales; family Podosporaceae; genus Podospora; species Podospora pseudocomata. The sequence continues at coordinate 1,093,305 of NC_085889.1, read as the reverse complement.
TGCGGTGTCGACCGTCGTTCGTTGAACAGGTCTAGCAAAGATTTCCTCTGAACTGATGCCCTCTGCCTCTGGATGCCTCTCAGCATTGCCTTGGTAAACATCTCCATCATCTGCTCATCGGATGTAGATGCCAAAACTTGCAGAACGCCTGCTCTGTCAGGGGTGCTTCTTTGATAGTTCACTCCTGCGGCGAGGGATAGTTTTACAATCTCGTGATGGCCACGCCAGAGCGCGCTGACCAAGGGGGTGTTGCCATTGTGCTCGATAACGTCAATCTGTGCACGATTTTCGATGAGAGTCTTCATGGACTCGGCGTTTCCCAAGCCGGCTGCATAGCTTACTGTGAGGGTGAAGGAGATTTGAGGAGAGCAGTCAAGGTGGCAGGAGGCGTTGCAAGAAGAATCGATGGAGGTGTGTATAGAGGGTCGGTTGATGGTGCAGTTTAGGATCCTGTGGCCAGAGGAGAAGGAGGGGAGTAAGGGGTGGTGGGAAGATTGGCAGAGTTGGGGACTGGAGGGATTCTGAGAGGTTAACTCGGGATGAACCGAGAAGGCAGGTCTATCAACCAGAACATTTGATATTAACCAGAGACCATTATCACGTATCGTGGGCCTAATTCCAAGCTAGAAGTGGTAACCCTATATCCTTTAAGCGCTTATCATTCCACCAACGTTTCTATTACCTACTCCATCTTCTCTTTCTCTTCTCGGTCCATCTCGTTGCTACCTAGTCTGCCCCGCCTCCTGCTGTGAATCTGTTTCAACACTATAGGCTGCATCCCATCCGGCGCCTTGTCTTGACATCAATCCGCTCCTAACTGGGCCTAAGTTTTCCGATGCTTCATTTTTGTTCTCCACAGTGCTAGTACTGTCCACTTCTGGAAGTAGACCGTGCCATGCAAAGGCTGGAATGATAAGAATCCGGGCTGCCTTCCTGGTTGTGCAAATACCTGTTTCGACAGCAATGTCTACCAAGCCTTCAAACACAGAGTTCTCCAGTGACCTGGGAGGAGTTTCCACGTCCTGCCATGTATTCTGATATTCGTACATGTAGCCATCTTGCTCCTTGCTAGCCGGGGATGTATCAATATCAAGGTTTTCAGTAACGCCATTCACCTTCTCGATATGTTCTGCTATCGCTAAGAGGAAAAGGGAAAAAAGCTCTTGAGCATAGCTTTCAAGACCGGTGGAGGCCTTTGGCCAAGGGACAATTATGATTCTCTCTTCACCAGAATCATCGTTCGTGAGCGTCCTAGCCTTGGTGTCCCCGTCGTTTCCATTGTTGCTATCGAGTACCAGTTAGTCACAGGCACAGTGGACGCGGGTGTGTGCATCTGGTCTGGAGGTTAACACGGCGAACTTACTGTGACTTGGCCAAGGGTGACAGATACATTCCCCAGCAGAGTCCCCAGCCCATTCCATAGTCGTTTTCGTCAGCGATCCCATTCATATTTCCAGCCCTCGACCTACTTCCAAGCCACCGGGCTAGATTACCCTGCACCGGATTGTCGGAGGGTACTAGTTGCGTCCCAATGATTCTAGCCATTCTGAAGGGCTGACTGCCACAGGAAGAGATTGAAAGAAGAGCTTCAAGAATATCCCGCATCTTTGTCGTGGGGTAGTCAACTGCCAAGGGAATTTCTGTTGAATAAACGTGGGATGCTGTGGCCTCGAGAGGTTCGCAGCCATTTCCATCCTTTGGTGATCGGTACCCTAAGCAGTCCACTCCCCATATCAATCGACCACACTCTGCAGATTGGGAGGCCCTTTTAAGAAATGGGGAAGTTTTCTTCCAACTGATCAGTGGTGTTGGATCCCTCCCCGACTCTTCCAAATATGCCATGATTTTCCAGATTGCATCCTCCAAAATTTGAGCTTGCGACGATGCAGCAGACTGTTCCCTGTGGAGAAATGACGCGTTTTCCCACATGGTCAGGAGTGCATGAACTTCTGTGCCCTGTTCCGTTGCAGCACCCCCCGGTGACTTCCCCTCAATTCTTATGGATGTAGACAGGTGAGGCAGTTGTCGACCGGTTGGCGGTGTTGACTTTGGAAGGAGGACTTCGTGACGCACAGCTATATTTCCTGTAACACGCCCACTTTGATACCAAAGCTTGCAACCGCCGGTTATGATGCCGAGAGATTCGAGAGACTCACAGTTCAAGCCCGTCAGCTTTTTCCTGGCGTACCTTTCTATCGAACTTTCCAAAGTATGCCATTTAGCAACGTTCACCGCCAGGGTGAGCGCAGGGTCCAGATCTGTATTTACCAGGACAGCAGGGAGGCCCTTGGCAAGGCCTCGTCGAACGTAGGCCCTGAAAACCGTCATGACGAGCGTGGCGGCAAGCTGGATAACGGCAGCTGACCAATGCAATCCCCTCAATCCAATAAATTGTGTGATAAAGCCCATGAATGACAGCGCTGATCCTGCAATTGCATAATATCTCGCAAATATTGATGTTAGCAAACAGCGGCATTCGGGCTGGAGGGTAATGAACATACCGAGTATTCTTCTTCATGCCCTGATAGAATGATGCATAGACGTCAGGATTCTCGGGGGAGTTGAAGATAAGATAACTGTCAAAGTGCTGGTCGTTCACGGTGGCGGCCAGTTGAATGCGAAAAATGCGCACTCTCTTTCGCATTTTTGCCTTACATCTGAAAGTTCTTTCTTTACTGACAGCCTCAACTATATGTCCGCACAGGAGAACCCCGAGAGTCAAAAGCAGACTGCCCACAAGATAGCAGGGATATCCGTATGTGGTGGTGGGAACTTCGACCTGGGCCAAGTTCCAACGATAAGTAACAGTCCCGCTCACAACCAGGGAGGCTAGTTGCAGGACAGTTCCCAGAGCAGCCCACATCCACATTTCACGGTTCGAAGGGATAGCACCGCTGATATTTAAGCCAAGGTTGGGCGGCACTTTTGCCAACAAGCTGGTTTCGCGATCCCAGTCTTTCGCCATGAAGTTGACCTCAAAAGTCCCCTGCGCCACATCATTCCACAGGGGATAGACGTTACCCGTGTCGGTCATGATGAACGGCTGAGATATGAGGGGTTGTCCGCGTACTCGAACGATTTGGGTTCCTGTCCACAGTTCGCAAACCTCCCTAGATGTTGAAGAGAGTAACTCAACTTCAACGCTGGCCCTGTCCTCCCTTGCTCTGCCGATGAGCGCCTTGAGGTTTGGTACGGTCTCACCCGCTACACGGATGGCGCTCACAACAATGGTCAAGATACCTAGGGGGCCCATTGCCAAGAGTACGTTGTCGGCCCATCCCACACTCATGGACAGGAACTGTTTTGTGACTTGCTCCCCGAAAAGCGTCAGGAGGGGGGCGAGATCGCTGAAGAGGTTGTTGGCAAAATCGTTGCCGTCAAACTCGCCCTCTGGGGAATCCATGATACTGAGTAGGTACCTTGACTAGGGCATTGATGTGGAATGAAATTCGCAAGATGTGGCTGTGGCTGTTCTCAACCAACCTCCAAATTCGCGTTGTTGGCACTTGAATGCACCTGGGTTCTGCTTATCGGAGCGCAATGCTGTGATTGGTGTGTATCGCACCATGTTTCATTGGTGCCCGCAGTGATAACTGCTCCCCGGCTAAGCCAGATTCGAGCAAGTCTCTGGCCGACTGTCGAACTGTCGTTTTTGGGAGGATGTCATTGAAATCGCGATGTTGACTATGGTAGATGGTACCAAAATTGTTCCGGAATTGAGTTCAACCATCTCTGTTGGCTTTTCTCACTGCCCAACTATGCTCGTCTCTAATTTGCCAAGCCTAAGAGCTCAGGGGCTCAGGGGCTTCAGAGGGGTGATAAGCACGGACCACCCACCCAGGATGTATTGAGAATTGAGTTGACATCAAACGAGCTCCAACGTCACGACGATGTTCATAATATCAGATATCGAGTGATATATGATCGACGAGAATCGCGTGGGTGGCCGCGACATCTGGCCGCCTCATCTGGTTCGTTGCGGGCCGCGGCACATCAGGCTCCTTCACAACTCCAGACGATTCTGAGTGCGAGATACCAAGTCCGACATCGCCTGGCAGTGGAAAAATCCAAATATAGGCTGTGAAACATGACAACGGCCACGAGAGGTATCCTGACATATCCGTTACAGGTTTTGGGTCCATAACTGGCACCAGCCAGATTCATGTAGCCAAGCAAGGAAGCCTAGGCCTGTACAACCGATGAAACAAATGATAACGAGCTTAAGGTAGTGCTGAGGTGCTCCATGGTGAGTGTTAAGTTCGCAATTGGATCCAGCCACACGGCGCACAGGTCATGACCCGAGAAATCCGAGCTACACTTCGCCTAGAGGAAACAAAGCAAGAGACCTGGGAGGGAAATGGCTACAGCCATGTAGCCACGGCGTATAGTCGGCCGTACTGTTTCGAATGGAGATAACAGGCTTCAGAAAATAGCATAGCGCTATCGTCACGAAGACATAAAAAGACCTGTTCCTTTCCACGATGCAAGAAGTTCTGAACAACAGCAAGACAACAGCAATACAATCACAACACAACCAATTCACAACTCAACAACAAACCACATCTACAAACCCTTCCCAATCAATCATCCAAAATGCGTGCCACCACCACCATCATCCTCATCGCCGGCTGCGCCAGCACTGCCTTTGGGGCCGCCACAAAGATGTTCAGTGACGAGAACTGGTACATTCTCCCTGCTCTTCCCCCGATGGACTTCCACTAACTAAATTTGCACAGCGGCACCGAAGTCGACAAGAAGGTCTTCAACGGTTTCTCGACCGGTGATGCCCCCATCCCCTCCGACATCAAGTCCATCAGGACCGACTCCTTCTCCGATACCTGGTTCGCCTACCAGGACAGCGAGGGCCCCAACTGCAAGGGCGACCTCATCCAGCGCGTCAAGAATGATGAGTGCATCAAGATTGCTGATCTTGGTATTGGCTGCACCCGTCTGTGCAGCGGTGGCTTGGGAGGTGGAGATTGCGCTAGCACCCAGGCTTAAGCGGTATTGACCGTGTCTTTCTGAGGAGTTGGGCGTTTGCATTGGACGGTGTTAAGTATAGCATGGCGTTGGGTTACTGTTTAGAATTGATGTAGCTGGCTTGATGCTGCTTAGATTGGAATAGACATGCCGCAGTGCGGACTGAAAAACACCTGATACGCTCTGAAAACCAGTGGGAAAATGACGGTGAAGGGGCTGCACACTCTATTCCTCAACACTCACCCTCATCCCCCCAAAACTAGCAATTATATCATCCATCGCGCCCAGCCTTCTCACAGATTCACCAACACCAGACTGGCTCCCCCCATGACCAACCTGCATAGAAGCAACCGACTCTGTATCCGGCACGGAAGGGTACGTGTTACTATCATGCCCATTCCTCACCGCAAACCTCTCCACCACCGTCCTTACCGCCTCCGGCTTCACGTTCTCAATCATCCACTCCATCACCTTATTCCTCATCCTTTGTGCCTCGGCGCCGTCCTCCGGATATACGTGTGGAACCCGCCAGTTATGGTAGTAGTTGTGGGAACTAGAACGGACCTGAATGCGACCTGTTGAAGAGAGCAATGGGCAGGCAAAGTACAAGTGGCAGAGGCGACAAGTTGGCTTAGAGGTGCCAATGTACCGACCGAAGGCGGCTTCGTTGTAAAAACGAAGTCCTGAGTTGTTTGTGCGTAACTCGCGGAGGATATGATCGGCAAGGTGAACTTCGGCGTGAACGATGGGGTGGAATGTCTTGCACTTGGATCGGATGGTGCTTTCGAGCTTTGTGGTCAGATCAGTGAGGTGGGACTGGTGGCCGGCTGCGTCGGTGGTGCCCTCTTTGAAAGCTTTGAGAACGGCCTTGTCTGTGGTCAGCCGTGAGAGGATACGTTCCGGAGAGCCTCTGATTGAGGGAGGAGGAGCAGGTGTGCTGGAGGGGACGTGGATCACTTTGAATCCAGGGTCGAAGAGTTCGGGCCAGCGCTGGCGTGCGGTGATGAAAATTGCGACGGCGATTGTGTAAGACTGCAAGCGGCCAAGAGAGTGGTAGACTTCAGTCCAGGGTGTCTTGTTGTCCCCTTCTCGATCTTCGCGGGTACGTTCCCGGAGGTATTCCTTGACGTGGGGATTCCGGAAGATCTTGCTGATGGTACGGAGAAGAAGCTGGCATTTAATGGCAACTGGAACGGGGTCAGTAAGGATCTTATGACGTTATGAAGCCTGTAGCTTCCTCTAAGACCTGATGATACCCACATTCGCAATCAGATAAGAGTGGCTCGAGAGAAGCATCAGCCAAAGTCTTGATTGCTCTTAGAAGAGTCGCTACGTCTGCATCCGTGCAGGCATTGGCGCAGAATTCGAGGTGTCTGGCCATTTGGTAGTCGATGTGAAGCTCTGTAATGCGGGGACGGTTGAACTCGAGAATTTGCTGCATCAGAGTCAAGAACAGAAGGGAGTCCTCTCCATTGCGTCGCGCCTCCTGGAGCTCGGGGCCTGAAATTCCCCCAAGGGTATTCAGAAGCTTTGTCACAAACCGGGTTGTTGTCTGGAAACTGATTTCCGTTCTGCTGTTTGAGGTGAAGCGATACTCGATGATGTCCGGTTGCAAGACAGAAAAGGCGGTGACGGTATCGCCCCCTCTCTCAGTGTCGCACACCTGGCTAAGCTTGTTCACGAAACAGAAAAAGGTTCCTTGCGAGTTCTTGTCAGCAACCCCCTCGAGGTCAGGACTCGGGGACTTGGTGCCGTTTTCTGTTCTTGAAAGAATGTGAATCATGCTGCAAATGATCATGAGGGCCTCGTAAAATCGTTTGCGCACGCTGGGTGGCAATGTGATGGCTGTTTTTTCCTCTGAACTCATGATGTTTGAATCTACTAAAAGAATAGCAGCCAAGTAGCTACTCAGTACATTCGTAACTGTGAAGTCGACGGGAGAGATTCAACTCTGAAAATTGCCGAGGGTAGAGATCTAGCACTTACTTGATGTATATTTTATGAAGACCGACATGCCAAACATCTGAACAAATCCACACTTTGCAATTCGATCACTGCTTTGTTCAGTGGTCCAGGATGACCACGTAGGTAGCAAAAAAATAGGCTGTGTATTTTTAAGCCCCACTGAGATCGTACAACCTGGAGGGTTCCAATATGGACCGACGCGGCATGCCAGAGATGATCGATTGGTTTGAATGCAACGTAAAGAGCTGCGGTAGGCGGCACTAATGCAGTAGGCCATATTTCTGCAGTAGGCCTACCTCGATGTAACCCTCCCTCTCGCGGCCCGCGTGTGACATCCTCACTTGTGGGATCTGTGTGACGTTGTTTGGATTCATTGGGTGCCTTGGAGCCTCACAACCGAAACTGCCAAACAAATCTGGCGGCAGACGACGGGGAAGGTTCCTGCTGTTTCCAATCTGTGCAGCGGAGGATTAGCAAACGGAAAGAGCTTGGTCGGTATTTGAGCTGGCATTCTTCTGCGCTGCTGCTGGGATCGTGTGCTCCTCCATCTCCACCATCTCTTTGCAGCTCCCGAGCTGCACACCACACACCTAGCTCGTTCCACCTTCATTGACAGGGTACCTATACATTCATCCGAGTCTGATACGATCACGGGCTGCTGTTTTGGTACCTATCCAGGCGTTTCCTGTATCGCCGGTGATGTCTGACCACCAGTGAGTACCACCTCTGTCTCACCAAGGAGCGTCAAGTTGCTAATCACAGGGGTTGCGCGTATGCAGTTACCAGTCCCCAAACTGGGTTTCCGAATCAGATGCTTTCACAGAACAAAATGAGGAGCATCCTTGGATTGTTGACCTTCCCCTTCAAGGACAAGGGGTTGGACTTGGCTCACAGGCGATGGCGATGGAACCATACACCTTCTCCCAAAACGTTGACGAAGGTGTAACGGTGAACCCATCGCTTCTGATGATGCAACGAGGCCTAGAAGTTGCAACTACCAACAACGAAATCACTTATGATGGGGGCTCTTTTGACCCTTTGGCCCACGTTCCGCATTCTGTAGCGGAGATGCGCACTGAAGTCCCAGTACTGAGCTTGTAGAGCTCGCCACACGGATATTCAGCTAGCGTTTCCACTCCAGAAATCGCCGTGGTCTCATTTCACACGCCACCCGACAATGAGTTCGGACTTCCTTGCTCTTCGTTTCAATCATCCGAGATATCCAGCAATTCAACCATCTTGACACCAGACGAGTCAGAATATGGTTCCGATTCAACATTACCCGACGACCTCTTGTTTTCCTTCAATGACCCCGTCAACGACACCCTGTCGGCAAATTCAACACACCAGATCAATGTGCTGCCTACGCCAAACGACCTTTTCCCTGCTGCAAACGCACATGATATTATCATCTATCCCCTCCCCGCCTCGATGACCGAGCCACCCAGCCAAACCAACCCGGCCAAATCTGAAGTTCCGTACACAATCATTGACGGGAAATTCCACTGTCTCTATCATGGGTGCAAAGGATCAAAACTGTTCAATCTGCCCGGTAAGCTGAGAAAGCATCAAAAAAATCACCGCAGGCCAACAGAGTGCAACATCTGTGGCAAAGGATTTGCAGAGCAGAAGGATCTGGATCGCCACAAACTTAAGAGCCATGGTGACCGTGCTGATGTTCGTGCTGATAAGAGGGTCCAAAGGCACAAGAAGAGGTGCGAGATCTGTGGACGGACTCAGAGGGTGGACAACATGAAGCGACATATGCTTGTTCACGGCCGTCGTTGATAGGGTGTTTTGTTCCAAAGATTGGGAATATACACGCATGGGTTGTTGCTTGTTTTGGTTTCTTGTTTAAGTTGGCATTTCGTGATGATGTTATGACCCAGATTTACGTCAGAGGGAAGGATTTTCAAGTTGTCTTGTCAGTTTGTCTAGAGATACACTCAAAGTGTGTTTGTTAGTTCCATGCACCGTCTTGAGACCTTCTCACTGTAGAGCCTGACGATGATGTATGTTTCCTCACACTCCACCACTCAGCAGTTACCCCCCCTTCCCCTAATGATAACATTCCACTTCGTCTCATGAAAGACCTGCCCAGCGACCATTCCAGAGTACCCAATCGCGCACCTGTGCAAAAGGTGCAGTCGACTGCAGTGTGCGGGTCCGTTAGCCCTCAACGACTGGCGGTGATGTTTCTTGGCCACAAGGCAGCACAGTTCTTGCTTGGTGTCAGCCCTATATCGTTAGTTGCCTGAATGTAGACCCCGGCCAGTTTTGCGGATACTGAGTTTTCTCTTCCTTTGCAAAAGCCAAATCCAAAGTGCAAAGGGGGGTTGTTGCATTGTAGGAAATATCTGTCTAAAGAAAGGCCCTGGTCTTCGTCCAAGCTCAAAGAACAACCAAGAATAGCTCAAAAACATGAGAAGTGGGCAAGAATGGGCTCCAAGAATGGTCCCAAAGAAAGAGTGGAGACATAAAAGCCAAAGCAAAAACAGGGGTAGAGGTATCACCGTCTCCTCATGAGTTGTAACAAGCATTCATCAAAAAGAAACAAGAGGAAATCCAACATAAAAACCTTCAAAGAAACAGAATGATGCCCAGAAAGTCATGACTTGGTGCAAAACCATTGAGAACCCAATATAATATCCAATGATCCCAAGCACAACTGTCTTCTCTTACGCCGAAGGCCAGTGGTTATGGTTGTCCCTATGTCTCTTCACATTGTCCCGACGTCCATGATACCCGCACCCTTGGAAGCCGCACCACTCCTCGTCCTTGGGGATGTTATTTGCAGAGGCATATTCGGGATGGTGAGTCCACAGGTGTCGATGGAGGTCTTTAGTCTCGGCTCCACCACCTTCACAATCGTCGAAAGGGCACTGGCGGCGTTTGGTGTGATTGTTCATATGCTTGCTGTTTGTGGGTGGGGTGTCAGCTAAAGAAGACTCAGAGGATGCGTGATGCAGGGTGGACGAACTCAAGATCACATTTCCGCCTGTAGAACTTTCCACAAACAGAACATTTATTGGGGTCAGAGCTGGTCGGCGAGGCTTCGGTGGTGTCGGGTTCTTGTGAGTAGGGCTGTGCATAGGAAGTAGAAGCTTCGCCAGCTGTGTAGTAAGAGGTGTCTTCATGTTGGTAGAGACTGGGGTCCACTAAGTAGCCCTGTTCTTCGTAACTGGTGTGTGTAATATCATGAGAAGTCATTGCTGTAGGAATGATTGTGCAGGGGAGTTGGCTGTTGTTGGTGTCGAACGTTTGGTAGGTGTAAGGAGTGGTGGAAGGAATCGTTGAAGCTGTCCCAGAAGTGGTGAAAAGTGGATTCGAAACTGAAAAGTCGAAGAAAAGTCGCGAGTCTTGGTCAGTTTGTGCTTCTTGTTGTACTGCAAGATCCAAATTTGCAGGCACACTCGAGTTCTGTTGGGCCGTGGAGTACTAAGACTCGTGGCCGGAACTCGAAGGATAAGATGGCACAAAGCTGTCGACCTGGGACGTGGGAAACTGATTCTGAGCGTCGCGGTAGTCGTTGGTGTAGTCAATCTGATGGCTCCCTATAACGTATGTAGATGGAAATAGAGCTGGTGTATCGTGCTGGGCCTCAGCCGGAGCCATGTACTCAGTCGGCCCAGCTGGATAGTCCAAAGGTTCAGGAGGTGCCGGAGCGAAGTCATTTTGTAGGAGCCTGGGATCGATGGCCCCCTGCCCCGGAACAAGCTCCTCGTACATTTCATGACCCATTAGAGAAGAGGGGTGGTCGTAAGGCGCCCATTCCGATGCTCGCTGTTTTCCTTTGGACACCCTGCTAGAAGGCATGGGAACCAGTGGCAATCTGGATGCAAAGTGCTAATAGTGTCAGGGCAGGCCTGGTCCGATTCGCTTTCAGCACCCTGGTCTGCGATGTTGCCGCGGGAAAAGGCACCAAATACAAGCTGAGGGACCTGTGAAAAGGTACTATTCGACCTGGACCGTTACCACTGCTGTTCCGAAATCCCAACCTCGCCTGGCTTCCGTCCCATCTGAGGCCGTTATCCCTGGTAACAATGGGTGTGCGACTTACAGAAACTCAAGCATGCCAATTTGCAAGCCTGCAGAATGTTTAGCGTCAAGTGAAAGTGTTGTGATGTGGGGATGAGGACAAATGTGTTGGTTGAGTTGGTGACAGTAGCAGCCGATGGTGACTATCGTTCCCACACCACCGGTCAGTAACAGTGTTGCAACCAAAGGTCATTCGACATCCGTTCCCTTACCGCTCGGTGCTCCCTAGTTTCGCAATGTCGAACTTCTCCCTGACAACTTGAGCATTACATAAGGTAGATGCAAACCCAGCGCGTGTTCCACTGGACCCTCCAAGACAACTGACATCGTGTTTCAGGGGCAAATACGGTTACTCAAATACTAAGCCCAAATCAGCTGGCCGAGGAACACTGTGCTGGCCCACCGTGGTTCGCAATCCGGAGCCATCACTGTTCTGGGAGGAGCGGGTTTGAGGCCCGCAACGGGGTCCGTATGCCTCCAAGGCAACCTGCGCGCCGGCATGGTTAGCGCACTGCCATAATATGCACCGAGGCCGAGGCCCACAGTCTCGGCATGCAAGACAGCGCTGCCACGGTGACACGGCGGAACGCCAACTGGACCCAGTCGAACTGTTATTATTGGACCGACCCCCCACAAGTCAATCATTCTGCCACAGCTCGCCCACAAACTTCTGCTTTCCTGCCAGAATCTCAAAGAACAAAACTGACCGTCATTTCTCGACTCTTCGTTCTGTTTGTTGCCGATGGACGCCTTGAAACCTTTGGTTGGTGGTGGGTCGAGCGATGTGGTCATCCAACCAGCCAATCCTCCAATCACTGACCAGTGAGTTGGCCCAGGTTGCGACCCAAGTCTGTTCGAGGCAGATTTCCTGTATCCTCCGGCCAAAGAGGCATAGAGGGGAGAGGGGCATACGGACAATGCGAAGACGACAGACGACATCACCAGGTCCCTAGCTGAGATGGTGGGATGATTATAAATTTCAAGTTGCTTCTCCCGTCATTCTCGTTTCGTGTACTCTACTAACCAGATCACTGTTCTTAATCTAGTTACCCATCGAAACATCTCAAATCCTTCACTGAATGATCTTCTGACCCCCTTCGTTCCGTCCAAACATTCTCTCAACATGACCAGCGCAACACTCCCCCCTCAAACCTCCACACCCGTCCCGCTAGCTCCCAGCCAGGCAAAGCGGCTTTATGGGGCCATTCACCTCTTCTGTGCCCTGAAGAATGCACTTCCCCATGTGTCGAACCCCCATACGCCGGACGATGACTCTATTGTTACCACGCCCGACGACGATCGCGCCCTGTATAGGTGCTTTGTCAACAAGATTGCGCAAATTTGCGATACTAAGCATGGGGGAGACACCGTCACGAGCGCCATGATTGTCCAGCCTGGTCAGGTGGAATACTGGATTGCCTCTAATAGTCGCACCAAGAAACAGATGGCCAGGGTCAAGAATTTTTTGTCTGACGAGATCTTGAAAGTACTTGGAAGCATGAAAGGGCAAGATCTGGAAGACGAAGCCAAGGTCAAGGCCGTCTCGGACAGTCTGTTGAAGAAGGTCATCGCGTTCTGTCGGTGGCGCCTGTACAAGTACCTCAGAACATTGGTTGACAATATTGGACTTTGCCTTGAGAGCTGCGCCAAGGACGCTGGCGCTGAGGGTAAGTTACTGGCACCTGGAAATCTATCGATGGGAGCTAAAGCTGACACAAACCCGCCACAATGGCAGGACGCCTGCGGGAGCTACTTCCGATTGCCGAGGCAGCGGTGGCCTCTTGGCCCCATGATCTCCTGTCCTGTATGTGCCATGCCAGGTCCCAATGTTATCTTCGTCCCAAGTCTGTCCGCAACTAACATCTCACCTCAACAGTCACCCAAGAAACCTACCGCCTCCTCATGGCCCTCAAAAAATCCTACACCTCCTCCTTTGCCTCCTTGCTCCGCCTCAAAGCCCCCTCCTCGGAGAACGTCTCAAAATCGTCCCCAGAGAACGACAGCCCCGCTTCCCCTTGGATCGATACTCGCCACGCCATCGGCCGCCTCCACTCCTACACCCTCGCCATCCGCGTCTTCATTGTCGCCCGCGGAAAATGGCCCGACCTCTTCGAGTCCCCCGAAGTCATCCCATACCCCTCCCCAGCTAAGCTCCCCAGCCCCCTCCAGATCAAGGAAAGAATGTGCACAGGCAAAGACCTCCTCAACCGCCTCACCACCGACGTTGAAGTTCACGCCGCTTACGACTTCTTTTCCCCCCAGCTCCAAGCCAGGGATTTCGACGCCGGCCTCGAAAATTCCATCAAAGACCCCAAGTGCATCACCACCGTCCATGCAGAAGTAACACTCTTGTCCAACCTCCGCAGGGAGACCCTTTGCCCTTCCCCTGGCAGGGAGGATGCACATTGGGATTTCTTCATGGAGGATAAATTCGGGAGGTACATCGGCTGTTCCAAGCCCACTTGCATGCTGTGTGACATTTACTTTGATGCTTCTCCCGTTAAGGTGGATAGGAGAAAGGGACACGGCAATTTGTATCATAAGTGGAGGGTGGCGGATATCATCCAGGGTTCGATGGTGAATGGGGCAGTGGAAATGTTGGTGAGGGAGAGGAAGAATGTGATTGAGGAGATGATCAAGACGCTGAAAAAGGAGGTGAAGGGGGTGTTGGTGGAGAGGAGGGGATGGAGGGGGAGTAGACATGATAGTCGGGCTACGCCTTCGGATCCGTTTGGGTCTGCGGTCACAGCTGCGGGGAGCGTGAGGGGTGGTTTGACGGAGGGGAGGTTGATGCAAGCGCAGGCTGGCCTGCATGGGAGTGTGGGTAGTGGAAGTGGGAGTGTTCAAGGTCGTGGTAGGCGGGGGAGGTTGGTGTTGGAGGAGGTGGAGGAGGTGGAGGATGAGACTGATGGTGACCAGGGGGAGTGCATGGAGGGAGATTCTATGGAGGAGGTCAGCAGATTGATGGGTCAGTTGAGTGTCACTCGCGGTCGTAAGGAGGAGGAGGATGATGATGATGATGAAGGTGGCGCCAAGCTCTAGGCATCTTATTTCGGTATCTAGCTCTGCGGGTGGCGATGACTATGGTGCGATGGTATTTTTGTGGCAACTCAGGGCTTTCATGTCAACGTTGTGCGATAGACAACATATTGGGAATAGGCCGCTGGAAGGTAAGCACTTGATGAGAAATAAGATGGATAATGAAACGCATATGACATGCCAAGCCCACTATCCGCGTGGTGGTTGATAATGCAATCTTTAGGGCTGCAAAGCCAGTGGAGACACCCACGTTCACTGGTTGAGCATGAACTATCTGATAGCTTCAGGGCGTAAGGCTCGCTGTCATGTGACGAAAGCAGCAGTCTCTGCGTTCGAGGTGGCGCTTGAAGCCCAATGATCATGTCTTATGGAGCCTGACTCGGCTCCCCTCTTGCTGGGTTGAATGCCCGCGTTAACTTTACAACAGGTTCCAGCAGTGCGTCTGCTTCTAGTAAAAACATGGAAGACCATAGCCAGCAGCAGACATGCTTCAAAGATCAAGAACCCAACAAAGAAGATCGTACGGGGATACATTTCACCCAGGCCGAACTCGCTTGCCAGACACCCGATATCCAGGCCGCCATCAGCCCAAGGCGCCCAAGACCTACGGGCCATTATGACAAGCCCCTTATCAGCCGTTTCCCAAAAATGGGCCATTCACACGGCTCTGTCACTCACAATGGCTACGACAGTACGGCTATGTACTATATTGGTTCCTATTTGGAAGGCCTTGCCATCAACATCCGGAATTACTCTCTGTTTGGCAACCGTTTGCTCTGGGCCCTACTCGAGGATAAGCAGGTGATAATCGCGGTAGTCAGCAAACTGTTGGTCCAATCCGATTCGGCCGTAGCCCAGGTTTGAAGTCGGGTTTCTGTCTATGTCTTGCGGTGACCACATGAAACGGTCCTGATGGAAAAGTCGCTTGCGAAGACTGGAAGTAGCATTTCCTGAAAGATGGACGTCGACGGTTGGATAGCGTAGTTCGCGGCGGTTGAGCACGCATGAGGCTGCACCGCAAGTTCCCACGTGCAGAGATACAAGCAATCGAGGCCCATCGGGGTCCCTTGTTCCATAAACGTTCGCATTCTGACGGGCCAAAGTAAGTACCCTGCTGTGGTTGGTGACATCTCCGTTGGCTTGGTGTCTGTCGTTTGGAATTGGCAACTGTGCTTACCACACCATGTCCTCTGCAAAAGACTGGGCATGGGACTGGTGGCAGAGTGCTTACATTGCTGGCTGATTGATGTCTCCGAGACGCGGATGGACGAGAGCCCAGACGATTGGACTGAGCTGGAACAGCAACGCTGCAGCCTTCTTCTTTCAGCGCCGGAAAGGGATAGGCAGAGTGGCCATCGTGACGCCCAAAGGTTCGCAGATGTTACGACTCAGGGTAGGTGAGATGTCAGCCTGCAAAAGATGGAGATATCGCTGCCCTGAAGTAGAACGAAAAGTCTACGAGGGTACGGACCACTTCCGGTAGAAGCACCCCTCTCACGTTAGTGAAGGCACGGATCAAGGAGTCAAGGAGCCAGGCCTCCAGGTTCTCCGTCTCACGCCACATCCATGCCGATGATTCCATCGTAAACGGTGAATGACCATGCTTTGCTGGCTTGGTTGACCGTGATGAAAACTCCATCACCGGCGGGACTCCATTCGACCGAACTTCACCGCCACAAACATGCAAGTGAACTCAATGCAGTGAACAGGCAGGCCGTCGTCCACAAAACAGTGCACTGCAGACTCTATTCGGCCTCCACCAAGCTCACCATGAAGACAACCTGCACATCCACCGAGCCCTCCACCGCCTCCAGCTGTATGAAGCCCACAACAACGACAACATACACATCTTCCAATTGCCCCCGAGGGGCAGCCTACACGCCGCCGTGGTCTGATTACACAGGCGCGGCCCCCACCCCCGGCGGGCCTGGATGGAATGTGTACACGTGGGTTAAGGGGAGGACCTCGACCAAACCAACGGTTCCTATCCCTACCTCCAACCCAATACCAAGCCGTTGACGAGAGGACCGAACAACTGCTTCAAGGAGAGCGACTTTCCGGGGCACGCAGACCTTCAATCCGGGGATCAGGATCGGTTCTCGGTTGATTTTAGCAGTCTACGCAGAGGAATGGGTGACGACTACACACCATTGGGTCCGGGGATGCCCCCATCACATTCCGCGAGGCGGATAGCAAAGGGTGAACTACTACTTTCGGGTCGAGTGGGTGGGTGGGTGTGTTACTACTGTCAAGAGGCAGAGCTTTGAGTTCCCGCTGGGGTGTCGCAGAGTGTGATCATGGCTTGCTTGTTGGTGAGGGAGAATTATACCAAGTGTTAGTGACTCTCTTTCTTTCCCTTGCCTGACCTCCAGGCATCAAAAGATACTAACAATTGTGGTCCTTTCGTTCAGGCAATAACGGTGGTGTGGGCGGTATATGTCAAGCAGGGTGATTGTTGTACACCTTTGCGGGTGCCAGAGGCGGACCGCCAGCTGGCTGTGAGAATTTTTGATTGCCGGCAGTGCGGGTCTTCGTTGGCTATGCCCAGTGTTAGTCGTGTTATCGGGGATTCCGAGTGGCGGCCGAGATGCCGCCGGCTGTGGCCGGTAATCAGAGTCACTATGTGGTGGGAGAGAATGGCGGGATTGTTGTCGACGATTTGAAGAAGTCCTGATTGGGATAGGGTCAATGTCAGGGAGAAGCACATGTAGGGTTGGAAGAAGGCTTCCATCATATCATGTCAGTGTGTGTTGGTGATGTGAGGGAAGGTAGATAGATTTGGTGTATTAGTGACTTCTTTAAACCTGCCTGTAGAGTATATTTGTCTAACTGTCTTTGCCATATCTTGTGCAAAGCTGTCTTCTCCTTCAAGTGTGATGAAATCTCTAGCTGTATCACACGCTATACTGGCAATACATTCGGGCCGGTCTCAATAATCCCATGGCTGGCCTTCGAAATGCGCCTCTGACACAGCTCGGCACAAAAAAAGAAGTTGGCAACCACAAATGTGCAGCCACACACGGTAACGATGGCAGGCTATATGTCGGTAACTTAGAACACGGCTCCCATGGGGATCAAGCATAAAATACAAACTCACAAGCGTATTAAACTCCGCCAGGGAGGCGTCAAACACCGGTGTCAACAAGTGAAGCGTATACCCAACCAGAAATAACACCCAAGAAAAACTCATAAGCATAGTCGGACACTGCCAGAACCAGACCATACAGCGGCTGATCCCCCGCTGGAACATCCTGTCCCCCTTCCCAGGCGGGACAGGAGGTTGCAAGAACAGACTGAGACACCTCGCTAGGTCGGCCTCGCTGAGCTCATCACTCGGGTCCTCGGGTAAGAGCCGGAGCAGCCGTTGGTGAGCCGAGCTGATCAGAGCAAAGAAAGAGAGAAACAAACTCCAGTTCCAGAGCATCTTGGCTATCCAGACTGTTCTTTCTGTCGAGGGCCAGGAGAAGACGCCTATTACTGCTGCTCCGGACAGCGTTGCCTAGGTGCCATATTAGACTGGATCATTTTTTGAGGGTTCAGGGGTGGGATGTGTATACTGACTGCTCCTTGAACAAATCTCAGCTCCTCTGATTTCGTCTTACGGAAGCGAGCCAGTGCTGCGATGACGTCATGCTTGGCCTCACGATAGTTTTGGTTGCGCTGGATACAATGCATTGGCTGGACGGTGTGGTAGCGTAAAGCAGCGGAATAGCTGAAGGCAAAGATTCTGAAAAAGAGGCTTCTGGGGACTGTATCGCAGTTCTTGGGTGGACCCGAGTCCCGGGTATAGTTGGATGTCTCCATCTTGAGAGCAGACGGCTAGTACCTAGTGCAAAAGTCAACAGGGTAAAGAAGAAAGGAATCCTCTTCAGGTGATACTGGCAGAACGTCGAGAAATTAATTTCAGGTTTGTATTGTCGCCCCTCTCTGAGATGGAATAACGTTGGGGTCGTACAGACAAAGGCTGCCTTTGGGGCTGGTGGCGCAGATCTGCACGGCGTAAAGTACGCCCATACACTGTTTTATCAGACAGAAAGCCTGTTAAAATGTATGAGGACGGGAGCTGAAGGGCATCGCCACGACGTAAGGAGTACCCGTCCATTCTGATTGGCAAAGAAGATTCTCTGCAGTACTTAAAATGGGCAAACACACACTAAAGACCATCTAGAGGCGGCACAGCTGTGCTACCTATGAATCATAGCCACGAGATCAGGCTACCGTCTGGACACTAGGATTGGCCTGTTCGGTTTCGAGCGCTGGGCATGACGCGTTACTCGCATCCTGCAAAAACGTATTCTCCCAATCTTATCCCTACTGGAAAGATAGAAATAACGATTCTGGCTTCTCCTGTTTTGATCGTTCAACCTGGAGAAACGCCAAGTCCAAGAGTGATTACTACAACCTTATTAGCACCTAGACATCATCGAAACAGTGATACCTTTCCCACATCATGTCACAAACACAACGAGACGTTTTCCTCTACAGGCGACCCATCAGTAGCTTTGCCAAAATCCCCCTCCTCAACAAATGGCGCAAAGCTACCATCAACCATTGGACAGTTTGCGTGGGCGACACATGCTACGAAGTCGCCGCCACACCCGACGATCCAAGCGGACTATCGCACAACCTGCGCATCAAGCCCAGGTCAGAATGGATTGAGGAAATGCAAAAGAAAGCGCTTGAATATGAGCCTATTAATTTGGGGGAATGCAAGACGACATGGCCGGATGACAAGATTGAAGAATGCGGCAAGTATACCTGACCCCGTCTCCTTCCTGGTACCTATTGCTCATCGATTTTCACCCATTCTTAGCAAACGATATATGGAAGGAGCTTTTTGAAAAGACATACCAAAACTTTTTATGGAACTGCCAAGAATTTGCCCTCTGGCATCTGCGGTGCATAGTAGACAATTTGAGCGAAAATGAGATCTCGGATCGCTGGGAGAGCTGGAATCCGGATGCTATGATACCGGCAATCCTGATGGGTGGAGGGCCCGGTTTTGCGGCAGGTATGGCGACGGGTGCGGCGGCAGGTACAGCAGTTGTAGATATGGCTGTCACCGGAGGCGTCATCACATTGACGGTGGGAGCGGCTGCCTTGGGATCATATCTTCAGGGTAAACACAAAAGGCATAAAAATGGCAAGGAGTTGGTGAAAAGGTGGCATGCCAGAATGAATACCAGGCCCAGAAGCTCATGGCGCCGCCTGTGGGATGCATTCTAATTGGCGGCAATGGTAAAGGTATGCAAAAGGGTGTGGTAGTTCGCAACGAAATCCTATGTAGCCTTTGTTTCCTCAAATCCACACAAGTCCTTGTTTTCCCACTCCTCCCACCACCCTTGGGGAAACCGTGGCCAATGGTTTGATACAACGCAACTTCGTTCTTGTTGCCCCTTGACCTACGGACAGGAAGGGTCAGACACTTGACGTTGGGGTACAGGGCACCCAAGCCTTCAATTTCACGCGCCGGAATCAGCAAACTGGCGACGGCCTTGAACATGCCATTATATCGCCTGTTTTGAAAGCATAAGGACTCCATGTATGGAAACACTGTTCCATGGTGGTTCTCCCCTACAAATGAGGCGATTGACCAATCCTATACGCGTACCTGTAATTGCTTGATGCTTGGATGAGCGCGGATGAAGTGCTTGACTTGGGCATGGTTACTTCGGCCTCGAGCTAGTAGAGACAAGTCCACCACGAGCGTTGTCAGGGAAGGTAAACGAAGTTTTTCGGACAATTCAATCCTCTGTTCATTCGGGGGCCAATTGAGCTCGAGAGTCTTCAGAGCGCTAAGATCCAGTAGTTGACAGATTTCAACTGGTCCAGAGTCGAGAGAAGACCTAACCGTGAGCCACTTTATGGGCAGAGGAGGGGGCCGTCGATTTCCATTGCCGAGTTTCCCTACCAGCTGAACTCCGTTTCTGGATGAGCCGGGTATGAAAGAGCGGTGTGCATACACGAAAATCTCGCCCAGATTCGGGGCAAGTCCTCCGGTCTGCAGTATTTGTTTTGTGTCCTGATACTTGCCATCATCCATGATGGGGGATACCACATTTGTCATGAGGTCGGTGATGTATTTGACGTTGACCAAAAAAACGCCATAGAGGCAGGGAGATCGGATGATATTGTATTCGTGAGGATCCATAACGGGCGCGGTGGGAGTTGGGTCATATTCGTATGGACCATCATATCCAGCGCATACGCCTTGATCTACGCGATATTAGGCATCCATGACAGCTTCCAGCATCCGCAGCCGAAAGTGTGATGGTAAAGCCGTGTTACACGGCGTGATATCGCACTATTATTTTCGATGGCGTGCAGCAGACATGGTGGAAGCTCCTCGGCCGCCTTGTATATGAGGTCAGTGAGTCCTGGTAACTGGCTGATGGAGTTGGCCAAAGGACCCCAGTTCTAGTCTCACCGATCAGAGCTCTGCCAGGTATGAGGCGGTATGCCTTGTCGGCGCGATTGCCAGAGAGCAGTAGGGCTCTGAAAGTCGTCATCAAATCCATCCAAGAGACCTCGCCCAAAATATATCCTTGGGAGCGGGTTATCAGCCAAGTTCCAGTCAACAATAGTTGAACCAATGAGCACAAGGTCATGGACATGACGGAAGCCGTCATTCTGGCCTAGGAACTGGGAGCAATCTTGGGTCAGTTTCTCAAAACCTTCAGTCGTAACGGTCAAGGTCAGAATGCTGAGCGGACACGTATTGGCAACCGCCCGAAAATGTCGGTTGGTCAACGAGAGGGATACCGGACTATCCCGATGCTCCTCGTCCAAGATTTCGCAAGTACGGGTCTGCAGCTCAGTGGGGAGTTTTGCAAGAGCCATTATGAAGGACAAGCTGGTTGTGGAAGGTCGTCCTGTTCCTCTTGTTGAGGATGAAGTAGGCAGCCAGAAGTTGCTTATGGGGATATTAACGCGCTGGTGCAGGGAACATCAAACGGTGTCGTGGGCCGGAATTGAAGAAATGAGAGGGAGAGTGTCCGTCAATGAAAACAGTGTGGGAAATAGTCGACAAAAGAAAACCTTGCGTTGTGCGCGAACCAAAACCGCAAGCCCCGTTTACCCACCTTAGCCAAATTTTAACTCTCATAATACGCCATTCAGAGCTTATCAGCCACAACATCGAAGAGGCAATAATAAGCGTATGCAGTTCCACGCTTTATAGCTACTCAACCCTCACAACCACCTTCCCAAAGTGCGACCCACCGGCCAGATACTTCATCGCCTCAGCCGCCTCCTGAAACCCAAACACACGGTCCACCACCGGCCTGATCTGATGCTTCTCGTAAAACCGACACATCTCCTCAAACCTATCCCTTGGACCGTTGATGATCCCCTTCAGCGTGACCGTCCTCCGCAGCGCCAAAAGATTCAAATTAACCCTTGCCTCACCAGCCTTATCCTCCCGCCCAGACACATACCCGATGCACGAGATCAATCCCCCAAACGCAACGCAGTCAAGAGACTTGTACAGCGTCCCAGCACCCCCCGTCTCAAGAATAACATCCACCCCTTTATCGCCTGTGATCCTCATAACCTCTTTTTCCCAGTCCGGACTCGTCCGATAGTTGATAACATAATCCGCCCCAAGAGTCTTGGCCTTTTCAAGTTTCTCATCAGACGACGAGGTGATGATAGCTAACATCTCATCAGTAAACCCTATCCTCCTCAACATTTTGGACATCAAACTCACTTTTCATCCCCCCAGCCCTCGCAATCTGCAAACCCGCCACACTAACCCCCCCAGTCCCCTGCAGCAAAACCGTCTCTCCCTCCCCCTTCCTAACCCCCATCCCATGAATCGCCATCCAAGCCGTCACCCCCGCAATAGGCAGACAACTCGCCTCCTCATCCGTCAAATACCCCGGCGCCCTCACCAGCCCCTCGTTCTCAAAAACCCTGTAACCTTGCAAGCACCCATCCAACGGCTTCCCCAACCCAGTAGCCAAGTGCTCAGGGTAAACCTGACCGGTGAGATGGGACTGCAAAAACGTCGAGACAACCCTATCCCCTACCTTCCAGGGGCTGTTGTCGTCGCCGACAGAGACGACAGTGCCGCACATGTCTGACACAGGAACTAAGGGTTTCTTGGGGGTGCCGGGTTTGTCGTAGTAGTTGTATAGCCCGTTCACGACCTCGGTGTCGCGATAGTTGAGCGAGACAGCCGAGATTTTCACCAGCACTTCACCCTTGGCGGGGGTGGGCATAGGGATTGTTTCTTTGGTGAGGTTTTCGATGCCATCTTGGTTGGTGACCCAGCGGGTGACTTGGTTGGTGGCCATGGTTGAATATGTTGCTGCTGTTGTGTCGTTGGGCTTCTTCTTGTCACGGTGGAGTGATGTAATGCAAGTAATGAAGCCTAACCCGGGAGGAACAATCGGTTTATGTAGTTCTCGATCATCCCAGGCTCCATTTCCATGCATCATGCCAAGTCTGTCCACTTCACCAATGCTCGTCGATGATTACGTAGCTGACTTTTGGGTGAGTGGAACCAGATCATGTAACCAACACCATTGGTCAGCGATCGGGAACAAGGTATTCGGGGACTATCTCATTGTGACGGCGCTACGTTAGCCCGACAGTATGGCACAATTCCAGCTCCGATTAAAGGGATTATCACTTAACAACAGCGGTCGTAGTTTGATCTACCTATCCAAGCCAGGAAAAACACGTCCAAGGTTCTTTTGTACCACATGTCCCACTACCACACACTCCTCCGCAGATCAACCGAACCTAATCCCACTGTTAGGATCCCATGTCCCCCTCACAGGCCCCGAAGAGCTCCCACCACCCTGCTGCTGACCCTGTCCCGGACTACCCCCCGAGCCACCTGCACCTGCCTCAGAGAACTTGATGCCCATATTCGGCATCCAAGCCCCTTGCATCGAAGCAATAGGTGGCATCGGCTTAGGCTGCTGCTGTGGCACATTATCCGCCCAGCTCTGAATCTGCGCCTCAACATGAGGACTGTGAACAGCAGGCGCCCTAACAGGCTGCCGTTGCGGCGACTGCATGTAGTACGACGAGGGAGCCGGGGACTGGTACGCTTGCGGCGGAGGCGACTGGGGCTGGCTGGATCGCATACTAAGCGATGCTAGCGGTGGCATCGAGAGTTCACTGGAAGGGCTTGTCAGTAATAGTTCTTGAACGGTCAGGAGGAAAGAAAGGGCAACATACTCCTCCAACATCCTCGCTTCCTGTCTCCTTTCGTTCACCCAGCTGCGCGCCTGGTTGCGGAATTGCTCAACAATACGACTGAGGTCATTGTAGAACTTCCGCCCAACCTCGATATTACTAACAATCTCCTTGTACTTGTAGTAAGCATTATCCAATCTCTGCAGGGCCTTTTCCCGCTCCCGATTGCCGCTCTCGCCAATAACTTTCTTCTGCGACTCAAAGTCACGGTTGGCCCGCTGGATCTCGCTCATGATTTTCTCCTGATCGGCCTGTTCCTTCTCGAGAGCCTCAAGTTCAGACTCATAAAGACTGTCCAGGCGCTTGTCAAAGAAGTCCTCAAAGTGAGCTGGCACGATGGGAGTGTTGGGGTATGTCCTTTCAAGACGCGCCGCCTCAGCCATGATGTCGCCCTTAATGTCATCGGCCCGGCTCCTGGCACGAAGAGACTCGATCCGCTTCCTCCTCCTTGACTCCAGCCGTAATACGTCGTTGTATACTCCCCGCAGCCGTCCTATGGCTGGTTTGAGGAGTTCTGGGATCTCGGTTCTGCGACTGTTGGGGATGTAGTCCATCATACCACGGTCTGGGCCGGCGAGGATGGCGAGGGTTTCCTTGACCGCAGCAAACTTCTCTCGAACCACAGCATCACTAGACGTACTCGAAGCAAAGTATCCATCGATGTCACCTGCTTGGTTCCACAGCTTGGCCCCACCGTCATGACTGGGGTCAGCCCTCGACTCGGGCCTTGCCCACCTTTGTGTGCCATATTTGAGCCTCAAGGCGTGGTCTTCTTCTTCCTCGGCGGCCAGAAGAGCCTTTCCTTCTTCAAACACAGCCTTGTCACTGGCGCAAAGCTTCTCGACATCGGCGAAACCGCGCTGCAATTTGTTCAGCGCATCGGCTTGTCGAATCTCCTCGGCGTGCTGTACAAGGGTACTGGGTAAACCAAGCGGCTTCTCAAGAGCCTGCAATGACCCAGGCAAGTTTAAACTCGAAAGAATCTCGTGGAGCCTGTCTGTCATGGTTTCCAACTCGGCGATGATGTTGTTGTTGACAAGGCGATCTCTTCGCTCCTCATAGATGGACACAGCGACATGAACCGAGAACGGCACAAGTTTGGTGAACAGGGCAGGTCCAAATTCGGCATGATCCCCAAAATATTCGTAAGGCTTTGCGACCTGCGATGGAACACTCGCTACCGCCATGTTAGCACGCTCGAGGATCTTGAGCTCAGGTTTTGGCGGCACGATTTGCAGGTAGATGATGTCGTTGTCCTTTTCGGCCCTTTTCAAGTCCTCTTCAACGCGCTTCTTGAGGCCATGGAGATCGTCAACGACAGCCTTGCTAATGTAGCCGCCTTTGCACTCCTTAAGACCTTCAGTGACGCAGTTGACAGCGTCTTTCAGCCGAGCTACCTCCTCGCCGTATCGTTTCTTCTCCAAGCAATCACGAGCAGCGCGGTACTGGGCAGCGGCGGCAAAGTGGTGGTGCTTGGCGCTCATGTGGTGGATCCAGGCAGAGCTGATGGCTTCACTCTGCATGGCTGCCTCCACTGCCAAGTTGTAGAGGTCAGACACGCGAGCAGCCAGCTTGGCGATGGAAGCATCCTTGTATTGATCCATAACGGCCTTCTGCCAGAAACACTCTTGACTTTGGGCGAGGAAGAGCTGAGTCAATGCTTCCAACGTGGCCTCGTCCATATCGTCTGGTGGGTTGGCCATGCGCAATTCGGGGAGGACTTCCTTCTTCATATGGGATAGCACGCCGGCGGCCTGAGAGAAGAAGCTCGCAGCAGTCTTCAGCCCCTTGGTGTCACTTCGGTTCGACGATATCGCCAGTTGTGAATACAGAGCAGCGAGGTTGTAGAGAATGTTCAGGAGCTCGTATTGGAGATTGTTCTGTACGAGGGGGTGCTCGGTGTGGTAGCCCAGGGCCGGGTACCATGTAAAGTCGACGCCAATCTGGCCAAGAAAATAAATAGTCAGAAAATGCGTGGTCAAGGGAGGGATATCGTTGCACCCACATCAATTGGGAATTTCCCGCTCATCCAAACCAGTTGGGCGGCATAAGTTTGGAGTTTCCTGATACCGGTCGAGTGGGGTTCGCGCGTATTGACGGCATCGCGGCGGAGGGAGTCAATGACCTCGAGGTCATGACGGAACATGTCCGGGTGTTGGTCATACTTCTTGGAGATGTACTGTCGAAGCGAGGAGGAGAGCGAGAGTTGTACGGACTTTCGGAAGGGGAGCGACAGGATGTTGTTGCTGCCCCGCTGTCAGCCTGATGTCAATAACAAGTACCACGACAGTTGAGACTCACGTTGTCATGTTGACAGAATCCGTCTCGAGCAACCGCGCGAGACACTGTTCACTCTGCTGCAAAACTGAACGCGTGGTCCCGAAGCCGAGCAGTCCGTGTGCCTTCACCAGGTACGCGCGCAAGATGACATCAGGCGGGCTGTTGCACCAAATCTGTGTTTGGCGGGGTCATTTTGGAAGTGGTGATTAGGCACCAGAGAGGCAGCTGGGGCCAGCTGGTGGTGGCCTGGCGGGGCTCTCGGGGAAGCAGGGGTTCCAGGCCGTTCTTCCCGCTGAAACTGCTCCCGATCTCGGGATGCAACCTTCTCAATGCCGACTGGGAACACCAACGCAATGCCCTGCTTGCACTTGGTGGCTTCCGTCTTCGCCTGCGATCCGCCAAAACCACAGGGCCCAAGGACGGCCAATCCAGCCTGCAACGCCATTTCCAGCTTACGGAGTATCTTACTGCGGTATGCTCAGTAGCGCGAGCCTCTTCCATGTTCGGGAACACAAAGGAACACCATCGCTACACAAGGACGCCGTTTGGTTCTAAGCCCCACCCGCTTGGGGGTGGAATCATAATCCAACGTCTTCCATATCAGTCAACTTTTGCGGTGGTGGACAACAACTTTTCAGACCAACCAGATGCAGCTCCAATTGGCGTTTATCATGTCTCTACCCCGTGAACCCTCGGCTTGGCCTGCCTGGCCTTGTAGAGATTCCACGTCTGCTGGCTTTGGTGAACGGCTTGATTTTCGATGTCTACTCGTTGGTCGAATGAATGGGCCAGGCGATGGGCATATCAAGATTGTCTCAACCTCCAGACGGCCACGTAGCTGCATCATTGACTGCTGACGATGTTCTGCAGGACATTCAGAAGCTGAAAGTGAGAGCTCAACAACTTTCTCACGGCGTGGAACTGACGCTTAATACTTTACAGACAGATTCTCGGTTTTTGATGCGAGTCTCGGTCCCGACTTCAAAGCTGCCGTATCACAGCTCGCCCTTCCTTCTTCAAGCACATAAGAAGGCGATCAACATAGCAGACGCGGCGAAACACGCGTCTTGGATCCCGGCATCCCTTGCGTGCAGCAATCTGCTTGACCAGAATCAGCTCCCGACCTGGTTTCTTTTCCAGTGTGTTGGAGACAACCCGTTCCGATCCGAAGAAGCGCCGTCTAGTATGTTCCGCGCGAAGCCACGACACATCGATACCGATCCCAACCCAGGCCAGACGAGGCTCAGGGTCTGAGAGCTAAGGTACTGCCGTGATCATCGATGGAACCGAGATACCAAGTCCAAATCACGTGCTGAGCAAGGCAACATCACACGACAGAGCTCTTGATGATTCTAGTCTTTCGTACCCTTTTGCGAGAAGACACAAACTCTAGTCCGATGCTGACAATGGTGGTTCTGTGTGGCCTGCACACGGCATCTGGTTTGCAATGTTCCGATCCTGGTGTCTAAGATGGCAGCAGTGGTGCGACAGCGATCACAGCAGCTGTGGAGATGGTCTCACAATGATGCAGCCTTCAGCCTTTGTCACTATCAGACCAACCGAAAAGCCGCCGGCAACTCTTTCCCACCGCCGGCGGGCTACTCACGTCAAAAAGCAACATGCTTCCTCGCCAGTGTGGTGAGGGCAGCACCGGTATTGCTGTTGCTCTCGGGTCCGGAGTGAGCAGAATTATCCGAGTTTACGTGCAAAGCCATCAATGGCAGTGACGACTCCATCCGGTCGTTTATTCAGACACAGGCACCAGATTCGATGCAACAAAAAGTCGGAGGATTGTTGTCCCAAGAATCTGGTCGCCAACGCGCTCCCGTCTGACATGTTCTGCCTGGCCCACTGAAGAATGGTGTGGCTCTTCATTCGCTTGTCAAGCGATGCTGTGGCGGACATCCCCAAATAATGTCCTGTCACCATCTCCTCCACACACATGTGCCCAGCACCACCCCCTGCCAGTTTCCGGCCTTGTGGTGAGACAGAATTTCAACGGAAATGGAACCCACTGCATTCTGCCGCACTGGCATTGTAGCACTAATTGAGACGGCCACCTGCGCACAAACACACCGCATTGCTCGACGGTTCGCGCTGACAGGGCGGCTGCGGCGTTACGGTAGTGACATTACTAATATCGTCCAGATAGTCAACGGCTTGCTCACCTCCATCGCCCTCTTTTACTCCAACAGGATATGATGAGGCACAGTCCTTGATAGCTGGATCCTGGACCTCTTATTGGTGCCTCCCCGGCCGCTGTTGGCAGCGTACCAGGAAAGGGAATCCGGGTACAGGAGGGAATTTTGGTTTGTGGGGAGCGGGAAGTTCGTGCATCATGAACCTGAACGATGGGAACAAGGCAATTATTCTGCACATTTTCAAGCCGGTCTTGACTATTCTTGGGGCGCGAGCCTCTCCTTCGGAACGGATGTAAGTGGGCTAGACAGTGCAACATTTCCTGGCAGATAATAGGCTGAATCGCACATCTGTCTCCTAGGCACTTTGAGATAATATACTCCCCGAATAAGACCTAATTACGGCGCGGCAGAGCTACGGCCACATGCTCACCTCTGAAGCCCGCGGAATCCCACAGACCAGGATACGCACCAACAGCCTGTTCAAGATGCCCGCCGCCATCGCCCACTCTACGGACTCTCTCCACTGTCTGATCCAAACACGCAGCCGGAAGCGGTTGGGCCACCGAGCTTCCTGCGATAGTGTTGGCAGCTCTGGCGCCATATCGGCTGTGGTCCTGGGAAGCGAGATGTACGACGTTTCCGGGTGACAGACTTGACTTAATAGGGCAATGTCTCACACAGCAACGGACCGCCCTGTCTTCGGATCCCGGAAGGGAAAGAGCATTGGTATGAGACAGATATAACTTCCATCCGCCCATCCCACCTGCCCTGGCTTCCGTTGCTCTTGGCTCTTGCCTTTCAGAAAGGCGGAAAGCGCCCTGATCCTGTCAACCCCCCGCCCTTCTCAGCCCTGAGGTCGTTGAAGAGTCAGCGAAAGTGCAAAAGGGAAAGGACACATTCATCGTTGACCTTGACCCCTGGTTGATCTTGCACCTTGTTTCTGCAAATCATCGAACCATTCCACAGACACCTTCTCACCTTCCTTCCCGTGGATACCTGAAGAGGTAGCCAAGCCAAGATGGAGGGCCTCACGCTCATCTTGCTCTATCTCGCCATCCCCAGTCTGGTCTACTCGGCCATCCAGCAGATCCTGTCATGGAAGAAGAAAAAGTCGGTTACCACGGTGGCCAAGTTCCCCGGTCCCAAGCAGTATCCTTTTGTAGGCCGTATTCATGACCTCCCCCGGTTTTCCATGTGGTTGAAGTTCAAGGAGTGGGCCGACGAACATGGACCCATATTCCAGACCAGGGCAGTGGATCAGACGTTCATCATCGTGTCGGACGAGAAGATTGCGGAGGAGCTGTTGGTTAAGAGAGGGCACATCTACTCCGGTCGGCCTCAGATTCGATCTCTCATCAACCACAAGGAAGGAGTTGGATACTCTGCTTTGATGGACCGTCATGGTAAGACTTCTCTCTCACTGCTCCCATCGAATGCCACGAACTAATCTGTCGCCTTCAGACACATGGAAGACGCAGCGTAAGTGGGCACATGCCGCTATGGCCGAAGCATACAAGCACCACTTTTACGGCCACTGCGAAAAGGAAATGAAACGCTACCTCGGCCTTCTCCTCATCGATCCCGCCCGATTCCTCGACTACACGCGTGAGTACTGCGGCCGTGTCATGTCCCGACTCGCCTGGGATGACGCTACTCAGGGAAAGGCCAACGGTGATAGCGCCGACACTACCCTCCACTGCATGAGCGTCTCCGGTCCCATCACCAACACCGTCACGCCGCTCTGGCACCTGCCCTCGTTCATGAACCCATGGTACAACTTTGAGATCAAGCGCGAGAAGGAACAGCGGGCCTGGTGGCTTAATAACTTCCGCCTGGCCAAGGACAGGATGCTCAAGGGCACACTCCCTAACGACACGTGGGCCTACCGGTATTTTGAGCAATTGAAGAGGGAAGGGAACGAGAGTCTGGATCAGGAAGAGGAGCAGGAGATCTTTGCGAGCTGCATGATTGGGTTTGTGAACCTAGTCGGTGTAGTGACGATTAGTGGACCGCTAAAGTTTTTCTTAATGGCCATGGCGCTGCATCCGGAGTGGCAGAGGAAGGCGCAGGAGGAGATTGACAGGGTCTGCGGGGACAGGATGCCCACTATGAAAGACTTTCCTGACTTGCCGACTGTGAGGGCGTGTTTGAAGGAGACGGTGAGGTGGAGGTCGGGGGTTCCGCTTGGTGTTCCTCATCAGGCTGAGCGGGATGATGTTTTTAGGGGGGTTCCCATCAAGAAGGGGACCATTATTCTCGCTTGCGAGTGGTATGTATCTTTCTCTGCGGATCCATCTTCACATGAAATTGCTAACAATCTGGCACAGGAGCCTCAACCGCGTCCCCGAAAAGTACCCCGACGGCGACAACTTCCGCCCCGAGCGCTGGCTCGAGCCCGGGTGGCCCACGTATCAAGAACCTCTTACCAGGTACCCCAACTTCCGCGAGGGGCAGGCCATGCACAGCTTCGGCTGGGGTCGACGCACCTGCCTCGGGCAGAATATTGTCGATGACGAGATGTTTATCTTTGGAGCTTCGTATCTCTGGGCGTTCAAATCTGCTCCCAAGATTTGCCCGCGCACGGGAGTACCAGTGCCAATTGACACGCAGGCGACAAACAGCCATGTTATTTTGGAGCCGTTGCCGTATCATTTGAGCTTCAAGGTGAGGAGTGAGGAGAGGGCGAAGCTGATCTTGTCGAATTATCAGGAGGTCATGGGGGAGTTGAAGGTGTAATGGGGGAGGTGCAGAAGAGGAGGGCAATGGAACAGAGCACACATTAGCAATAGAGTGTATGTAATTTCTGCTTTGGTCAGGAAGGGCGAAGGGTGAATGCTGGGGTCATGTAGCCGTCAATATCTTTGGTGGGGAGAGGGAAGGCTGGATTACTACTACCATTTTTTAGTCTTTGTTTTCTTTTGTTACCAGTATCATTATTAGCTAGGGCACTGTTTTTACTCGGGAGAAAAATGTTTCAAGAATTTTGCGAAGAAATGAAATGTATGAAGAAAGAAGTGAGGTTGAGAACATGGTGTGGTGATCCGGAGTCAGGGGCCCGGATCAACAATGGTGTGGTTACAGTGGCGCCTTTTGGCATGTTGCACAGCAGATTCTGGCCAGGAAACCCCCCCTCTTTGTGGAAGAAACAGAAACACTTTTCTGGACCTGCCTGCCTTGTGATGAACGGGCATTATGCTAGGTTTGACTATGGACAATGTACAATAACTAAGGCGGAGAAAGGCTTGCCTGAAAACAATGCAGCAAATTGTGAGCTTACTGTAGCGTCTGGCATGATTTTTCGGTATTAACGCCACTTGGGCACCGGGCACGATGGAACAATTAGGTTTTTGGGGGAGGTTTGATTGGTGTTGCAGTCGGTAGTTGGGCAGCTCACTTCGGGGGGAATAGGGAGTTGTAGGTTTGGTAATCCCGGCCGGAGATGTAATATTGTTTGTGAGGGGGGAGGGGTGGGAGTCAGTTTGGTGGCTTACTGCTCGGAGGTAATCAGTCGAGTTACACCAGGGCGCCACGCCGGGAGTGCGGCTACATGGCTTGATTTATGACCAGCGCTAGGCTGGCTCACATTGAAGTGTGTTTTGGCTTTGGGGGTGCAACTAGGTAGGTAGGTTCCGGTTAGGGACCGCTGCTTAGTGTGGTTTGACTTCAGGGTTATTTGACAACACATGGAAAGCGGAAGATAACAGAATATAGAGTAGTATCCAAACCGGACCTTGGCAAGTTGGCTCCCACGGGCTGCCCCAACTACGCGACATGATACATCCGGCCCGCGCATGCAAAAACATAGTGTTCAACCGGCAAAATATACCTCGTGCGTGTAAGCGAGGCAAGGCCGGAGAAGGGAACGGGGTGCCTGATCCATGGCGTTGGGATTGACTTGTTGCCGTGTTTGAGAGCCGCCGCGGATTGAGCCATTATGGGGTGATGGCGGGCAGCCTTTGGGTGTGGATGACGATTTAGGGGCTGTGTCGACTGAATGCTCGAAAGGGAAGGCAGTTCGTGGGTTGATGCATCTGGAGGAGTAGGTGGACGGAAAGACGGGCCGTCGTATGTTGGAGTATTTGCAACAGAAGATAATCCCTGGTAACGTCTTGGATTTGATTGTGATTAGGCCGGTGGTTGCCTTTCCCAACTTGTAAAAAAAGAAAAAGGGGCAGCGCAAGGCCGATAATAGCTATTGTTGACCACTGCGCAAGTAATGTCGGTGCCATGTTGTGGTGTAGGTAAGCCATGGATAAGTTCTTCGTCTTGAGGTGGACAATGCTCGCACTTATAACATGCCGGAAACAAGCGTGTCGTCAAAGTCTGCCGCTTTGTGGGGGCCCGAGACTCTGTGGAATGGGTGGCAACAAAGAAAGTCGAACCAGGCACCATAAGGTGAGCTTTGAACAGGAGGGATAATCCAACGGATATCTTCAACCACGTAAACCTCGTCCCAAATAGAACCACTTCATCCAGAAACACACTCCACGGGCCATCACACCTTTGACCCAACGACAAGATCCCCAGAATACTCTAAGCCCGCGAGCCACACAGTACACAACAGCCCGGGACTCCCCCATGATCCCCCATCATGACGGGAAAACAACCAGCACCACCCCTCCCATTCACGCCGCTCTCGGAGTTGTACCCTGATAGCGAACCACAAAGCAAGAAGCCAAGAGTTGACACCACACAGTATACAAGGTCGAATCGAAGGGCTCGGGCTTTCCCCAGAATACAACCGCCAACAACCACATCGCAAAGCTCCTCACGGTCGCTTTCATCAAATGCTGACACCAATGATCCAATCGATGTACCATGGTGGGATCCCAAAGTCACGGAGAGCTCTGCGTCCTCCAGCGGCAGGGCCTCTGTTGAACAGACGACGACTCGGTCCATCAAAGGCCGTCCCAACCCATCGAAAAAGTATAAATCAGCTCGTAAGACGTCACGGATTGGTTAGGATAGTCCCACAGAGGAAGAAAGAATTGATGATCATGATCCGAAGATGAGCGAGGATTTCCTTCCGTTTGGTCCACCATGGCCACCAAACGAGACAAGAGACAGGGGGGAAAGCCCACCGAAGCCAAAGGATAAGGCGGACCGAGGAAACGTGGTCCCTGGAATCTCGCCCATGCAGAGTATGATCAAGATGATAGCTGCAGGCGACTACATTCCGTTTTCTCCAGACAGCCCTGTAGCAACTAGACAGCAGCAGGAAGTTTTCCCGCAAGGGCCACGACGTTCCTCTGTCGTCCCCTTAAACCTGAGAACTCGAATAGGGAATCAGAGCCCTTTCGGGTTTGATCGGGTAAATGATCCGCCGCCAACAGTCGCTGCAGAAGCGCAGGCGGAGACATACCAGGCAGTGGAGGAGGTGTCGATCCCAAACCTTGGTGCTGAACGTCCGCAAACTAAAGCAGACTCGACACTATGGAACCCGGTCTTATTGGGGGCCAGAGATGAGCGAAAGGATGGAAATCGAGTATGGCCGGCAAGAAAAGGAGGGATCTACTGCGATACGTGCTTTCGTGACGAGTGCATCCGGTGGATTCGAGCTCGGGACAAAGCCCTGAGTGTATCTCGATTGCTCGGGGTTGATGGGGAGCCAGAGGGCATGAATCCCATCGAGTCTGTCATATTCCCGGCTCAGATAAAACACCGCGCAAAAAAGCTGTTTTGTCGCACTCCACCTGACGTTCTCGGTCTCGCTCTACTTCGATATTTGGCCCAAACGCGTATTGAGGCTCTGGGAGAGGACACGCAGGATGAGGTGACTGGGACACTGGACTCTTTGCGTCAAGACATTCGTCTGTCGAAAGGCCGGTTAAAGCGACTTGAGAGGCAGTGTCGGACTTTGGTGGAGACTTGTGTGGTTTCCGAATCCGGCCAAAAGAAGATCATTCCAGAAGGCGTTGTGTGGCTGTGGGAGTTTGACGCTATGTTGCAGGACGTGAATAAGAGGTCGTCGAATGAAACACCCCTGGACATGTCTTTTGCGACAACTTTAACAAACAGAGCCCATGAGGCAGCGATCGATGAATTGTGGAACATGGCTGTTGCGCATATCAATGTGAAGGACTCAATGGTTCATCGGACGAAGACTGAATTGCTGAGGTTGATTGGAACAGCCATGGCCCAGGCAGCGACGAAGTCTAAACAAGAGAATCGAGGTAGAGTAGGAGAACCACTCCCATGTCAATACTGTGCCCAGTCAGAGTCTGTTAACTCCAGAACCGCTCGGAACTCAAATGGTCGAGCTGTCAAAGTAAAACCGTGGATCGAACCACTGGTCTGGTCAGGCGAGATGAGTGAGGAGACTGCATCGAGTGCCAGTGCCGAAGAGTTCTTGCGTCTTGTCGAGTCGAGAGGCGCGGTGATGGCGGAGGTATCAGGCATCAAATTTCTGGTGGACTCGACCGGCGGCAAAAGGCGGATTGTGCTGGTGGAAATGGCGAGTGTGCTTGATGACATGTGGAAGGAGCGGCAGGAAGACAAGAGATTTTAGCTCAATCCCTGCTATTGCTGCCCATGAAAGAGAGTCGTTACGATGGAGATCTGAAAACCCGCCATATATGTAAAAAAAACCAAACAAAAAAAAAAAAATAGAGAAAAGAATATCTATTGCTGTTTCATAAGAGCATGAGGAAGACCGACCTTTCAGTCGCTGATAAGATCCCGTTCGATGATTGGCTGATCGCTTGGCTCTTGGCGTTCCTGGCTCTGACTTCACCTCTCTAACTTTTCGATCAAACATGCCACAGAGCATCCCAAAGAAATCGTGCATTGGACCTCCCATAACTCCCAATTCTCAAATTAGACTACTTTTATTTTGATTCATTTACGTGCGCGGCTGCAATCCCTGACTCGGTAAACTCGGCCATGGCGGCATTCCCTGGCTCCCTGGCAACTCCGGCATCATGCCCCATGGAGGCACTTGCGCACCTGAAGTCGCACTCCTCGGTGGACTTGGCAGGTTTTTGAGGTGCTCCAAATGAATATCATCATCTCTCAAAGGCCTTGAGGGCGCCGGGGGCAGCGATGGGGCGACGAGCCTTCCGAACGGCCGCCCCTCAGGATCCAAATCACCGCGCCATTGCTGTTGAACCACGGCTTGGAAGTTGTCCTCCAACCTGTTCGAGTCGCTATACACCCCTGTTTGGCTCCAAGAAGACTTCCCAAACATGAAGGCGACCATCTTCATCAGGTACAAAATTCCAAGTGTCATGAAAAAGGTATATCCCATGCCCGCCGAGACATCGGCGAGCTGGTAGCCCACACGTTGCGCAGTGCTGTACTCGGGGTGCGGGATGGTCGAATGACCATCAAGGCCAATTGTTGTTGAGCTAGGAGAGGTCAGTATCAACTTGAGCACCTTTGAAGGCAGATGCTTACTCGACAAAAAGAGCAGTGAGAACCATGCCGACAACACCGCCGCCGGCGTGCACGGCAAAGATTTGCAAAGGGTCATGTCGAAGGAATATTTCGGCTTCTTTTTTCAGGAAGTTGACGCAAAGGGCACCAACAACACCAAACACTGGAGCGCTCCAGACGGGAACCTGAACTTGTTAGACACAGGGCACACTTGAAGCGTCAGGCGAACTCACATAACCCGCTGCCGGCGTGATTGCCACCAGTCCTGCAATGGCACCATCGCAAAAGAAGAACACCGAAATACGATCGAAGGCCTGTCTTGCCATAGCACGATTTCTGGCAGCTTCGTCCCGGGGATCGCCACCTTCCAGCTCAACATCGGTTTCCGGCACGCCCTTCATCAGCCAAATCCAGAGCATCCCGGTGACACCGCCAGCACAAGCCGAGATATGGGTGGCAGTCCATGCCGAGACCGCCCGCAAATTTCCACCCAAAGCGGAACCGCCATTGAAGCCAGCCCAACCAAACCAGAGAAATGCCGTTCCAAGCACAACGAAGTTGATATTGTACGGGAAGCTTTCCACGCCCTGTTCTGATAGCTCCTCGTTTGGCGCGTCCTCTCCTTCCGGGACTCTGAGGTGTCCACATGTAAACAACAAGATGACAATTCTCAGGATGCTCCACACACCATACGCGAGATGTTGAACTCGTCGCCAAACCTTGTGGCCAGCGTCGATGAGGAAGTCGAGCAGGTTGCCCCTCGATTCAATGGAGCAAAAGACAGCAAAAGCAGCCACCGTCGTTCCGCTGACGATATGGACCGGCGTTCCACCAGCAAAGTCCAAACTCCCAAGTTCCCTCAGCCACCCCTTGCTGCTCCATGTCCATCTCGCAACAGGGTCATAGACAAGTAACGACCAAAGACTGATGAAGATGATGAAGCGCCTCGGCCGTGTTCGGTGCATGGTTCCACCACAGACCACGGCGGCGGTGAATGCAGCAAACATACCCTCATATAATGCAAACACCAGCTCTGGAATAACGGCAGACTCGTCGGGTCCATCTCCCACCACAACAGGCCGCCCTGCCACATCTCGCAGTCCACCAGCTCGGTTCTCTCCGCCCCACCAGTTCGAGGGCAGCATGGAGTCGGTGAAGGTGACAAGATAGCCCCAGAGTGCCCACTGAAGGCCAACGAAAGCAGCCGTGATCAGAGGAAGTCGAAATAGTGTTAACGCGAACGAACGATTGCCAAGGCCGGAATATATGAGAGATAGGGATGGTATCATGATAAAGACCAAGGCTGATGAGATCATAATCCAGACAAGGTCGAATCCCTATGGACAAGGTGTCAGAACTGAGCCGAACTGCTGGGAATGGGCATCTAGATTACCTGGTAGTACTTCTCGGGATGCCGAAGCACGTCGGCATAGTCGACGGCGGAGGCCGGAGCCGCTGTCGCCATGGCCGAAAGCTCTGCGACTGTGACTGTCACCATCTCTCAGCACCGGGACCTTCAACGTGTTGTGGAGAGGAAATGGCGACGGGCCGCGGGCAGCATTTGGACTTTGGACGCCCTCTTTGTTGGATACATAAATCGCGGGCAGATCCGACAGGGCATTCTGTAAGCTGGACTGTGCCGTCATCCTTCTCGGGGTCAGCTCTCGGCGCTATTCTAGAAGCGGTTCCTGGAATCGTCTGGAGAAGTCGTGCAGGCCGGGGGACATGCGAGCTGCGGCGCGGGCGCGGTCTAGCAGCGGCACAGTTCTCAATATACTGCGGCGCGACCAGGGTAGCGTCCAACGACAGCCGCCGGCGTTATCTTTGACGCTGTCGGCGCCTGTTGAAGGAAGGACAAATGCCATTCTTATCTGTGACACGGTGTTTACCAAGTTACAACCCCCGTGCCGAGCCATACGCCCGCCGCAGACGCGGGGCTGGATGCCAACTGGGGCATGATTGCCAACCTGGAGTTTGGGTCGTTGGACACCCATGTGCGACAGTGGTTGCACACAACGGCCACAGCAATGAAAAGCTTGTACAGCTGCCTCTCTGGGGACTCAAAATGCACAAAGTATTGGAATGGCAA
This sequence comes from Podospora pseudocomata, assembly GCF_035222375.1. Lineage (NCBI taxonomy): Eukaryota > Fungi > Ascomycota > Sordariomycetes > Sordariales > Podosporaceae > Podospora > Podospora pseudocomata. The sequence goes on along the minus strand of NC_085889.1, from coordinate 1,056,189 downwards.
TATCCCTCCGTTCTCTTCGAAGCTTCTGTCCCTTTTGCGCCGGCTCCTCCGCCCCGCCTGATGCAGGGGTCACTTGACGCTGAGGCCGGGTATGACCCTCATTCAGCGATCGACCTGGCGCAGGCCCTCTCTGGAACCTTTTTGATCCCTTCAAACTCGCCCGCGATGGCTTCTTCACCTAGCTTTTGGCCTCCGTCCCCAGCAGAGACAGACAGGATATCGCAGGCGTCTGGGTCACCAGGCCCGAACAAAGGAGAACCGACATTCTCCAGCACTAGCGGGTGGCCCATGAATGCTGGCGACACCCATTCAGGTAACTCTACTGTCCACACTCACTGCTTCAGAGTGGTCTGCTGATCTTATCCAGGTGCAGTCCCCATGCTGCAAGACGCCAGCCAACCGCCCCCAGATCCCGTTTGCCAGAGCATCCGCATTTGCCCTCCCAACAAAGGAGATGGGTCAAATGGTATCACCCCCGACTGGTCACCAGAGCGGGTGAATATTCTCTGTTCTCTTTCCTCTTTGATCAGGACAAGAGTGGAAGAGTTGCGTCTTCACCCCGAGCTGTGGTGGACGCCCGTGGTAGGCGATGGCATCGACGAAGCCACGGCTATCCGTGTCCTCGACCTCGTTGGCCCGGGCACCGCCGGCCGAAAGCAACGAGTATCTCTCCTCTCACAGGAATGCAATGTCATGTGGGCATTCCAGATCAACCCTACCCTATTCCCAGCAAGCCTCACCTGGCAAGCTGTCGACGACGACGGCCAACTAGCTGCGTCCAGGGCCGTCGTTCGCAAAGCAGCTCGACGATCTTATGCGAGCCTCTCCTCGTCCTCATCCGGTCCCAAATTCTCCTGGCAAACAGAGCCGGGATCCCGCTCTCGATTGACCTCGCTCCAGCTGGCAAACATTGCCCTTGTGTTGGAATGGGAGGAAGCATTCAAGCGAGAGATTAGGACTGTGATATGGGACTGGACAGGGCAAACACAAGCTGTCCTCGCGACACCGGTGGGATGTCTACAAGCACATGGGCCGCGCGGGCTAGATGGTATTCCTCTCTTCATCCCTTCCTCTACGTCGCCGCAACTAACACCCTTACCAGCCCAACGGAGGATAGAAAAGGAAAAGGTCCTCACTCACATGCGGGACTATCTCGAACGCCAGAAGAACACCAACAAAACCAGCGTCAAGCGCATCTACAAGGACCTCGAGCTCCAAAACATGAAGCTCGAGACGAGCAGTTTCTTACACCCCAGTATCTACAGCATGTTACGGGAGATTGAAGGGGCGATTCTCAAGGAGAAGAGGCCTGGGAATGGGGCCAGCGCGGTGAGTCAGTTGAAGACTGTGAACCCTAACAGACCGACCACGCCGGGGCTGTTGGGCAAGATCAAGGAGATGGAACACAGTGTCGAGAATATGATGTCGGGAGGGAAGGGGCATAGGAAGTTTGTGCAGGCTATGCTGGGCCATGTGCAGGAGTTTGTGGCTACGCAGCAGGAGATGCTGGCGGGGGAGATGTGGAAGTGGAGGGTGGGGGAGGTGAGGAGGTGGAGTTTGCAGTGAGGTCAATTTGGTTGAGTTCTTGTTGTGGTTGTTTTTTTTTTTTTTTTTTGCACATGATAATACCCCTGATTCAACGATTTTTTTTTTCTTTTTTGCTTTACTTGGTTGAATGGGTCAAGAATGTGATTGTTCTGAAGTCGCTTTGAATACTGTGGTAACGCAGCAGTACGACACTCTCCAACAGGTGCGTTGATGGCGATGTTGTTTGCGCCTCGCAGGTTGGCACACTGAGTAGACTCCTCGGATCACATTCCGGTAGTGAAATAAATGAGAACAATCACCACGCGAAATGATGTTGTTCGGAATCAGCGGATGCAATGATCTTATCATTTGTCTACGCCGCTGGTGACCGTTGAAGGTGAGATGAGCCCTAATTGCGGAGCATGACGACCTACCCAGGATTCACGCGTGCGGATGTGTTTTCCAGCCCCCAGACAGAACTAGGGTCTTGACATACGCGAGGGGGTACTCGGGCGTTTAGTGTTTGTGTCAATGTAGACTAACACTGTAGAGATAGATATATACCACCCGGCCTACCGTGTGGGTAGGATGTCCTTTTGGTTCCACAGCTAACGCCGCCACAAAAATATCATCCATCACAGTGTAACAACAGGCATAGAGAATCGGAAGTTGAATCCAATCTAGAACAGGAATTTGTTACGGTAGCTAGATAGGTAGACATGCAGCGCCGCCCGGCAAAACGTGACAAATTCTGACCAAGACTGCGGATAGGTGGGGAGGGAGGGCTACGCGAGCTGCAGTGCGACCATTCATCTTTTCGTTTCCGACCTCTCGGGTCGTGTGCCTGGGCTGACCGTAAGGGGGTGGTGCTTTGTTGTGCCGCTTGTTTGTTTGATCATGTCGGGGATATCGGTCATGTGTTGGGGGTTGAGTGGTGGTGCTCAACTGGGTTGCCAACACCGACATTTGATATGTTGCCTTGTTGGGATGTCAGCTGCTCAATATTGCAGTGTGGTGGGCTTGGTAGGAGCGAGCAGTCAATTTGAGTTTGGTGGTCATTTTCAATACATTGATGAAATGGGAAACAATGTTTGTTAAACGAGGAGGGATCGGAGGCACGGAACGTCACAACCTGGCAATGGGGATCGGAAGAGATGAGCCTTTGATAGTGATCGTGAAGGGTTTTCTGCAGTCTCCTCATCCATATGAAAGTATTCAATGGGGAAGAGTTGCAAGAGACAATTCAGTCAGCTCCGCTTCCAAAGGAGCGTCGTCGTCGTCGCTCGGGAATAATCGAAGGGTTAGGATGGTGCGATTGCCGACATGGTGGTAGATATATGTCGATATGGTGCTGCTCGCGGTTGACTGCCAGTGGTATCTTGTCAATTGAAATTAAAATCACTTTCTTTTTTCTTTGAGAGGGGAAAATGTCAGCAGGAGGGCTGTGCATGAAAAGGTGAAATGTCATTGGTCAAGGGATTCCTTGGAGGTCCCTGCTTGGCAGCACAATTTGGACTTCCTTCAGGAAAGAAGCCGCCAGCAGAGACTTGCTGACTTCCCCGCACTGATGGTCAAACAGGCAGCGGCGACTCAGGAGGTAACTCAATCATGTTCAAAAAATTACATAGCGGATGGAAGCGTTTCGAAGACTGGGCCAACGAAGATGATTCTGTGCCAAAGTCGACCACCACTCAGACCAACCAAACCAAAACTGGGCCATCAGCACCGACACAAACATCGACTGAAGATCACACTTCCAACCATAGCGACCCCGTGACGGAGGATACGCCTAAGCCAGAAGCATACTGTTACGCCAACAAATCCACCACCTCTCCATACAAATACACTCCGCTCCCGTCAACGACCAAGTCAGCCATCCGGGTTCTGACCTTGCTTCCAGGGAGAGCCGACGCTGACATCGAATGTCAGCTCATCGAGTTGGACCTGAACAACCCATGGACAGACGACGATGACGAGGAAGGCTTCGAAGCCCTCTCCTACGTTTGGGGCGACATCACCGAGACAACGCCAATCCAAATCGACGGCGCCACTGTACAGATTGGCAGAAACCTCCGCAGCGCTCTCCTCCACCTGAGATATCAGGAAAAGCCCCGTATTTTGTGGGTGGACGCAGTATGCATCAACCAAGAAGACATGGATGAGCGCAACAGACAAGTCATGCTGATGGGTGATATCTACACCAAGGCGGCCCGCACTCTTGTCTGGCTAGGCTGTCCATGCTGCTTATTGGGGGCCCTGAATACGGACCGGCTTACCTATTCTCAAGGGAAATGGCTTGATCACTTAGCGGGGATTGATCCTCTTTTTGAAGCCATCGAGATCCTGGGCAACGAGGCGCGGAAACTCGCAGAGGAGGGCCGTGAGGTTGTTCCGAAGCAGGGAGAAAAGGATGAAGATGGGACGACGTACGACCGAATTAAAAAGCTGAAGCCCAAATGGAACCTCATCTTTTTGGAGAATCCGTGGTGGACTCGTATTTGGACGCTGCAGGAGATTGTACTTGCAAAGGAGGCGCGCTTGTGCATGGAAAGACACGAGCTGGGCTGGGATCTTCTCTCTGTTGCCATTCCTTACTATACAGCACTGGGCTTTGGCGACTTTTCCGAGATATATGCTGGGAGCAAGACCAACTCTGGTGTTGAGCCGTTCAACTTGGTCAACGCTATCAGAGAGGCGAGACAGCCCGGGTCGGAGCTCGTTACTGGAGGTGTCGGGGACGAGCTCCTCCACTATCTCGCCTCGTCCCACTGGCGTGATTGCAAGATGCCTCAGGACAAGATCTTTGGACTTATGGGCCTATTCAGCGAAGGCCGCGATGTGGGTATTGAGGTTGACTATCGGTTGGATGCCGAGGATGTGTACCGCCAAGCGACGAAATCCTTGTTACAACAATCTGGCAATCTCGATGCTCTTGGGTTCTGCTACCCATACAAGATACCGAGAGTTACCAATCTCCCGTCCTGGATTCCTGATTGGGGCTCCGTTGGAAACCTTGCGCTCCCGCTGATGAACGACGCAAAAGGCCAACCGCGAACTACTCACGCTTCTAGAGGACTAAGATCCAACCCCCGATGGGAGAACAACGACACAACCTTGCTTCTCGACGGTCACATCATCGACACGATCGCCAAACTCGGGAGGACGCAGGTACCACCAAATCAGGATGACCGCAACGAAGGGTCCCTGGACCACATGCTAAACGATCCTGCGATGATCGCTGAAGCCGACAGCTTTCCCGACCGGTGGGAAGATTTGGATCCCGAAAGACCCATCCGGCATTTTATATCTGCATGGTGGAAAGGAATGAGAATGGCTGTGCCATATGTCGCCAAGGCATTTCTCGAGATCTTTGGGAATGTTGTGGAAATGAGGGAAACGTTTCTGCAGTGGGATGAGTTTGTTGCTGCAGAGCTGGGCGAGCCGCATGAAGACCGCCGCGTCATTTTCCGAGATACTATCACGACAGCAACGCCTTGTCCGCTGGAACCATCGGTATTCGATAGCCGCTTTGACGGATGGCTCCAGGCGGTGTACTCGATTCGAAAGCTGAAGAAGAAGAGGATTGATCGATATGCACCAAAGACGTACACCACATTGGCTGCGGTCACCACCTTTGTCAAAATGGAAGATGACGACCTGCCTGAGGCTTTTGCGACATATACAACGCATACGCCCCGCAGGCGACTTGGGATTACCGCATCAAAACGGGTTTGTCTCCTGCCTAAGCTCACCGAGGTTGGGGACAAAGTGGCTCTGCTTCGAGGTGGCAGGGTGCCAATGATCCTCCGTCCGAGAGAAGATGGATCAATGCAGTTCATTGGCGAAGCATACGTCCACGGAGTCATGGATGGGGAAGCGTTTCATGAGGAGGAGTGTATTGACTTTCGAATAACGTGATATTTATTTCGGTTATCAGGCTACATATCTAGGATTAAACGGTTGGAAGATTGCTTGCAAGGGCTCTCCGGCTCATGCTCTCGATTTCATACTGTCTTCTCTCGAACATGGATTGTCGCCTGTTCATCTCGGCCTCGATGCGATAGATATCCGAATTACTATCATGGTCAGCGTTGGGTGCCAAGGAACCACGAGCATCGAGGCTTCGACTTACAATTTGAGGTTGATAACCTCATCCTTCCCTTCTGCTGTCTCACTGACCCAAACCGAGCAACCCCTGTTGCCCGACACAGGAAACTCCCCCCAACCCTCATCATCAATCATGACCTGCCCGGGACACAGTCTCAAGAAATCGATCCATTTCTCCCCACTGTGATGTTTCCCAACGTACATTTTCAGCTTTGACAGGCCCCACTGGTTACCCATCACCGCCGCTAGCCCAGCACCCCCACCGTGGGCGGAGTGACCCTCGCGAGTGAAACCGACACAGTGTTGGTGGGAAAAGAGATCATGCTGGGTGCCATAGGCGTAGAGCTTGCGGATGAGGATGAGGCGAGCGAGGAGGGTGGGATTGCCGGACATGGGAGGGATGAAAGAAGAGGGGCCGGAGGCGAAGGAGCCGTAGAGGTCAGACCAAAATACGCAGGGCACGCCGGTGTTGGCGCGGAGGAGGATGAGGGTATAGGCGTGGGGTAGAAACCAGGGTGCTACGGGAGTCTGTGATGCTGACGATTAGTCAACGTTATGGAAGACGTGATATGTCACGGGAGCGTACCTCAAGGGACTGGCCTTGTTGTGTGTCGTGATTAACAACGAATGTCTATGCAATACACGTTAGTCGAAAGCTAAACTTTGTCACTTGTCAGAAGGTTTAAGGGGCTTACCACAACATTATTAGGCTTCCACAAACACAAAGCATCCTTGAACAGGTCCCTTAGGTCGCCTCTCTCCCCAGCCATAGATATCTTGCTCAAATTAGAGCACAACGGCACATCGAACAGCGAAATCCTGTGGTCCATATACTCAATATACTTGGCCAGGAACTCAGAGTCCTCTCTCCAGTACTCCCCAACAATAAACCAGTCCTTTCCGTTCTCAACATTATCGTCAATATGACTCAGCAGTCTCTTCTGAAACTGGAAGCTATAATGCTTAATCGCATCCAACCTCAACCCTCCAATCTTCAGCTGCGTCGGCAGCCACTTTACCCAATCAAAAGCATCCTGCTGCACGTCCGGATGTCGGTGGTCAACATCGGCAAACATTCTGTTGTTCACTTCATCAGCACTCCCTTACCTTCCCAAATGCCCATGTTGAACTCACAAAAAGTCATAATTCCCCACCTCCTCATCCACATCCACACACCACTCCTTCCCCCCCAGCTTCCAAACCCCCTTTTCCCTAGTCAAGTCATCCCAATCCACCCCCGTAAAATGTCTCCTGTCCCATTCCCGACCACTGTACCTCCCCCCCCGCCCCGGGAACGTAAACCCCGTCCAACTCTCAATCTCCCTCACCTCCCCCCCATCTAGTTCCCTATTCCGGTCCAAAGGGTCAACCTTCTTCGCCTTGACCCTCTCTTTGTAGTCCGCTCCAGTTTTGTGATTCAGCACGGCATCAAACAAAACTTTCACCCCCCTCCCCTCCGCCACTCTACAAAGTTCCTCCAGTTGCGCTTTTGACCCCCATTTTGTCGGGGTGGAACCCTTCTGCTCAAACTCGCCTAGGTCCCACAGGTCGTAGATGTCATACCCGTTTCCGTTTTTCGCGTCGGCTGCCTTGCAGGCGGGGGGGATCCAGATTTTGGTTATGCCGAGTTGGGAAAGGGAGGGGAGGAGGGTGGTGAGGAGGGACCAGTGGGATTTGGGGGTGGTGCTGGAGGGGGGCGTGTACCATTCGAAGGATTGGAAGATTGTCTCGTTCTGCTTGGGAAGCGGGTCGGAGGGGGGGGGGGAAAGGATGAGGGGGTTGGGGCAGGAGGAAGGGGGGAGGCGGTGGCGGAGGGGGCGGATGTTGGTGCTGTGGCCTGAGGAAGGTTCTTGACGGGTTGCGGCGCGGGAGAGGGCCGCGAGGGGAGGTGGGAGGGGGGGATTGGGAAGGGAGAGGAAGGTGGACATTGTGGTGGTGGTGGTAGTAATGTGTGGTTGTTGATGCTGGTGCGTTGAGATGTTCTTGGGATGAAAAATGAGATGGTGGTGGCAAGAAAGTTCGATGAATGAGCCGGGCTGAAGTGGGATTTGCTGAGTTGGGTGGCCGTTGCCTTGCACTAGTAAAAAGTGAAACCTAAAAGCTGGTGTGAAAAAGGTCAAGAAGTGTTCGTAAGCTGATGATATTTTCAGAGATGATGTTCTGTAAGCTGTGAAGCTCACCGCATGTCTCGGGTCTCGGGACGAGCCGAGGCGGTCGGGGAAGTGGGGCATGTTCCATGTTTTGATTGGGTGGCGTGTTGTTGTCGGGCACAGTACCCGCCCCCGGCGAACGCACGCCACCTTCGACACTCCAGAACCGAAGTTAGGACACGGTGAAGCTGACAAAATCGAACGGACATGGTAAATATTAAGGCTTTTTGCCGCTGACGGGTACAAAAAGTCTTCTGTCCACCATCATATTGCAATTGAGTCTTTGTGTTGTGGACAAGTTCTTCCTGAAGCTACTAATCACCCCAGGCAACGAAGCCCCTGAAGATCATCGACACCCACAAAAGGGGCCGGTATCCACACATCTCTTCACCACTTAGACTTTTGATCCAAACTCCTCCTTTGAGTACATACATATCTGTCATGTGATGCCCCAGAGGTCAATAGAACTGCCACAACGGTTCTTTTGGGTACGAGTCCTTGCTGGGTCCTCCCTTCGTCGGTAAAGGTAAGAAGCAGAACCTCGGATGGATGATCTGGAATGGCATTAACCCACTGGTACCCCGCCAGATTGCCTTGCACTGCGTTCTGAAGATAGCCGAGCAGAGATTCGTGACCTTGAACCGAATCCGGGATGAAGATCATCATGCCTTGAATCAACTTTTGTCCGGCCCGTAACCTCACCAAGAACAGCCTTCGGTAATTGGCACAGCCGATGTCAAACCCCAACCACAAACTTCGAGTGGTCCCTTGAAGATTGGATTTGATTATTTTATTCAACCACCACCCGACGGAAACATTGTCGTGGTGCGACAAGGCGCCCCCCAGTGTGTCCCAGATAGGGCGAGGTAACCCTGCCTGAAGAGGCCTAAACATGACTGGAAATGGAAAAGTATCCGGATATATTTTCTTGACAGCAAAGTCATCAGCGTTGTGGCAACCACACAGACCGTGATCAATAGATAGAGCTATGCGTATGGTAGGTATGGGTAGTGGCGACTCAGTGAGTTCCCTCTCAGGAGAACTCCATTTGGCAACGACCCAAGGGGAAGAGATGGTGATTGAGGCCCATTTTGCGCCGTCCATGGAGCTTCTCGGAACTTTGACTGGACCCAACCAGCTTGAACGGGAAAAGTCATCATCGCCATGCTCCCGCTGAAAATAGGACCTGCGTGTCAATGGAACTATAATACCGTGCCCACTGAGAGGCTCAATGCCTAGGATTCCGTACCCCGTATGGTGAAAGACTGGGTCTTGTTTCAGCGGTAGGCTGATGCTCATGCCTTGCTGATTTGGAGAAAGGGTCGGACGTCTGAATTTCTCGGCACCTTTATAAGGTCTCAATAAGCCTGTCGGGGACCGAAAGTCTGCTGGGCTACGCGCGAGAGCATCGACAGGAGAGTCGTAGTATAGCGAAAATCCTGCCTGTCCGCTGAAATTCGTCGACGTTGGTATCGCAGGAAGACCAAGTAGCCAGGCGAATAATGTGCAGTCATCGTTCACTCTCATAATCTCGTGCTGAAGCCGCATGAACGCTTTGCTGCCTTCTACATATAACATGGGCATATTGATGTTGAAAAGCCCGAGTAGGCAGTAGGCTTGGTCTTCGATTCTTGTCGTCTGTCTCCCAGCCGCCTATGACATCCTCTGAGCTACGCTCACTTCCCGAAAAGTGCGATGCAGTTCCTCGACGTCCGTTTTCCCCGTTTCCTTTAGTAGATGCTCATTGATTTTGATCTTGGACATAATGTCTGCAGCTTGACTCCCACGAGTAAACCGAAAGTACCAAGTACTGTCGTAAAACTGCACTTTCGCTGGCGCCAGAAGCTCTTGCAAAGTCCAGCCACTTGTAAACCAACGGCTTTGGTTAACCCTGGCGGGATCATTCCTAAAGTCGATTTCCTCTGGATAGGGACATGATAGCGGTTCAAGATTGCTCAAGGAGACGAAGCAAACCTCAGCATTGGCATACCACTGAAACATGGAGTTGATAGCCTCTTGGAAGCTCGGCGCTGCTAGACTTATCGATACAGCAAGTATCGATCCAAATGTATTTGAAATATCGCCGACGTGCTACCTGGCACGCGTTTGCGATCTTCTTCTAGGCTGCATTAGGGGGGTCGCTGAGATTGTAGAACGCATTAGGCTCTTCCATATCACGAAGTGTGACCTCTTTCCCTTCCCAGGTGTGGGATAAAATGGCATATGGGGGGATTGTATCCCCGATGACCTCTTCCAGCTCGTATGTAGTAGTGTGTAACAGGCGCTTCTTGAACACAGGGGATGCCAGGAGGTGTCAATTGAGTAGAGATGTAGTTGAAATATTTACCCCGCTTGCATGTTGGCAGAGGGAGGGGTATTGTTGGGATGATAGCCACTTGATGACGCTTATTGGACAGGCATCTTGCGCGGGTCGCCTGCAGACAGAAAAGCCGAGCTGCGAATTGTCGGGTGTCCTATTATGTCAGCCGTCAGCTTGTGTGACTTGTATCAGAACATCATTCTTTCAAGATCATCCTTGTTTCTTAACTTCAGATCGTGTTCATTCAATCTTCGACATCATCACTTACCATGGAAAGACGCCGTAGCCAAGCCTCTAATAGGCCGGCCTCAAGAGCCTCCACCAACTCTTCCCACACCGCACGAGCCTCCTCAAGTTCTCCGTCCAGCCGGAGTTCCGTCATCATCACCAACCCGGATTTCTTCGTCTGTGTGCAAGAATACCTTAAGCCTCTCATGGCTATCTCGGCGCTTGGGTGCCCGATCACCTTTGCCTTGATTGTCTCGCCTATCGCCGACCCCGCACACCTCAGCCACAACGGCTTCAGGTTTTCATTGGAAACAGTTCGACTATTGATATCAGTCAGCTGGTTATTCTTCACGCTCACACTGGGCCTGAGTGTATTTACCTACAATCAGTCGTTCTACAATCAACTGAAGGTTGGTGGACCTCCTCCGCCCTCGAGCTTCTATTACCGGTGGGCGGATATGGTGATGAACACGCTAGATGTGCTGTGTATGGGGGCCTTTTTGATGATTGCGTTGGCGGCTGCATCGTATGTGCCGATTGTTGGGTGGTTGGCTGTGGGAGTCGTCGGATGTTATGCCGTGGCAGTAACGATCTACTCCATCGTGATGAGGTCTGAGCCAGACGGGGAAGATGGGGATGAAGAATCGGCTCGGTGAGGGAGAGAGAAAGTCGGTTAAGGTGTGGAAGAACAGAACCAGGGTAATATAGACGATATACACAAAGTAGACACCCCCATCTCAATCAACTAAAAGATGTCGCTGCTCACCGGGTTCGCAATCTCAATCATCGAATGGATGGCGACACACAAACTCATGCCAAACTATTGTTCCACGCAGAGGTGATCCGACCGATTGACCCCACTCGTTTCGACAGAAAGCACGATCGTCTGGGTAGCAGGCGGCTTACTTTGGGTTTGTAGTTCTCGTCAACCATCAAAAGAATCCCGGGCTGACTAAGATGCCAAACCCACCCACAAAGCCTACCCCATCGCCTCCCTCGGCCATGCAGCCTGGATCCTCCGCCACTATGGCTACCGCGCGACCTTCATCTGGGAGCTTTTTCTCTATGGCCTCGGCGCCCTCCTTTGCATCCCCGCTACAATCGCCCACTCCTTAGCCGGCTTCTGCATCTTCATCTTCATCCTCGACAACGGCCTCGGCTCCCTAGAGACCGCCGCAGACCCTTACATAACCGGTACCTCTTTTCCCCCTTGATCCCATAAGGTAGCCACCCTTTACTAACACGCTCACTCCAGTCTGTGGCCCCTCAAAACACGCCGAACTGCGCATCAACCTAGCCCAAGCCTTCAGCGGCATAGGCGGCATCGTCGCCCCCCTTATAGGTTCATTCGTCTTTTTCGGCTTCGACAACGAGGAGAAGGCGCTTCAGAATGTCTAGTGGGTGTACATGTCCATCGCCATCTTTGTCTTCATCCTTGCGGGTGTTTTTATCCTGGCGGAGATACCCGAGATGACCGACGCGGACATGGCGCTGCAGGAGGAGGAGGCTGCGAAGAAGGGCAGGGTGTTGGGGACGGAGGCGTATCAAGTTTATGTTGAGGAGCAACCACATGCTATTGGGCCAGTAGCAAAGGAGTTGTCCTTCAGAAAGCAGTACAGGCTTTTTCATGCGGTGTTTGCCGAGTCTTTTTGGGGTTTATGACCATGTGTTGAGATTTGACCGCTCCGGCGATCACGCTGAGGGGAAACGTGGGGATGAGTATGTCGTTTGTTGTTTTGTTCTTTGAGAGTATTTGGTTTCCTACGATTGCGGCTTTGGGGATGAGGGGGTTGGGGAGGCATACCAAACGAGGGGCGGGGATCATTACTGGGGTTTTTGGGGGTGCGGTGGTGCTGCCTTTGTTGGCTGCTGTGGCGGATAGTGACGGGGGAAGGATGGGGACGGCGTTGGGCATGCGGTGCCGATGGTTTTTTTTTGGCAAGTTGGACGTATGCGTTGGCGGTGAATTTTTCGGGGCGGTATAGGGGGGCTGTGGATGCCTTTGTTGGTGGCGAGGGGGCAAAGGGGGTGAGATGGGGGATAGAGTGGAGAGAGGGCATGATGGGACGGGGATGGTGAAGCCGGTGACGGATCTGGAGAATATGTCTGGTATTGTGTTGACCAAGTGATATTCTTTTCGGTTCCGGCAATTGGAGAGAGGAGTTGATATGACGAGAACATATCAGAGTTGGTAGGAAAGGCTAGAGTTCTATTAGTCGTGTTGGCTTTAGAATCTATTGGGTGGTAGTAAGATAGAGTGCCGCCTGGTATCTACTTGATAGATAAATAGTACTTGTGGTGAGATTTCTATAAGGATATGAATGAACGCAGTCATTGCTACCGATGTTTACTGTTAACAAGCAGACCTCGTATAGGTAGGTATGTTGGCCTGGGCCAATTTTGTAGGGTTTTGCTGATATGGGTTGTCCCACAGCCTTTTGTGGTCTTGTGTTCTTGGTTACTTGTGTGTACCAGCTACATAGCAAAAATAATCCCCCAGCAATGAGGAACAATACAGCATTACTGGTTATCCCGGACAGTCAATGTCTAGTTTGGTCCCTTCCCAAAAATGCCCATCATATGTACAAAACGTATTACTACAAATATATATAAGTTTTCTTTCGTGGTGGCCTGGGAAGCTCTCTTTTCCCCATTTTTTACCCTCGCCCACGCCAACAAGTCTAACATGCAAATCTGAGCGTCAGAAATAAAGAAAGCTTAGCTCAAATAAGAAAAAATTCATCGCCATGAAACCCATCATAAAAGAAATTCCCAACTTTTCGTGTCGAAAGAAAAACAAAAACGCCGTTCATGTCATATCCATCAATGCAAACCGCTCTCGCCGGTAGCAGCCATGTACTTCTGGCAGTTAATCAAATGCTCAACCTGGTCGCCCACCTCCTGCAACCTGTTCAGGACCTTCTTGTTGCCATCCTCGAAGCTGAGAAGAACATATGGGATGTTCGTCTCGGCGCAGAATTGCTTGACCAGGGTCTGGACCTTGCGCAAGTTATGTCTGGGTACACGGGGAAAGAGGTGATGGACGGCCTGGAACTGGAGACCGCCGTGGATGAAGTCGAGCCAGGCGGGGCAGTCGACATCCATGGTGGTGCGCAGCTGGCGCTGGGGGAAGGATTCGGATTCTCCGAGGTCAGAGGTGGACATGGCCCAGTGGGAGAGGGTGATTTGGACATGGAGGGGCATGGTGACGATGTGCGAGACAAGGACGAATCCGATTCGGACGGGCCAACTGGGAAGGGTGCACCAGAGGAGGAGGTAACCAAAGATGTACCAGTAGCAAGACATCATGGCGATCTCAGCGGGGCGGATCCACCACGCCTTGCTGCTTCCGAGGGACGAGGCCTTGGAAGAAAGGACATGCAGCCACGAGAGGAGGTAGAGGTTGAAGCGCGCGATGCCCATGACAGGGTAGTAGGTGTACTTTTGGAAGGGTACAAGGAAGTTGGCAGCGGCGTCCCAGATGAAGGTGAAGTCGTAGTAGGTCGAGTGAAGGCTCCTGAAGAAAGAGGGCGAGGTGGCGAAGATAGGGACGTTCTGGATATCGGGATCGTGCTCGGGCATGTTGGTGATGAGATGGTGAACATTGTGACTGCTCTTCCACCAACCAATCGAAAGACCGCAGCAAAAGTCGGCGACGAACATGCCAATTAGACTGTCGATAACAAAGTTTCCGGTGATGGCGCGATGGCCGGCATCGTGCGCAACGAACATGATCTGATGCCAGAACAAGCCCAGGAAGAAAGCTGATGTCAAGTACCACTGATTATAGAGAGCGGTCATGGAAGCGACGAACAGAGTCGTGTAGCGGCACATCTCCTTGGCATACTCGATGTAGGGGCAGTCGTAGAGGTTGAGTTCGTAAACCTTTTCATGGAGCTCGCGGTATTTCTTGACAATGTCTTGCTGCACAGCTGGGTCGACAGAGGGATACTCGAGGATGTCGCGGGCCTCATCCTGCTTCTCGGCCCAGGTAGTAAATGCCAGAGGGTCCTTCTTTCCAACATAAATTTTCTTGGCAGACCGGAATCTAAATGTCTCGCCATCTGTCTCACCCATGCGCTCGATTGTGGTCTCCTCGGGGTCCTCTCCGCAGCTATCCTCTGAAGTAGGAGCTGTGCCCGTGCTTCGCGACTCGGAGAGATCGCTAATGCTCGTCTCCAAAACTGAAGAGTCCTCGGCATCGGATACGTCGGTGGGGATGGTGGATTCGACAGCGGGCTTCTCCTCGGGCTCCTTGACGTAGACGCCGCCGCGAATTGGTGGTGTTGTGTTCGTCCAGATGCCGGGAGGCTTGCGACCAATACGGAAAGCCTTCATGGTCTTTAATGTTGGGGGTTTGTGGTACCTGCGTAGACGCCCCACCAATGTGTCAGCACTCAACTGCATCCATTGTCCAGTCAGAAGCAGGCAATATTTACGCATTGATCTCGTCCGTCGCATCCTTTCCAACCATGTGAAGAATGGCCAGACTGCCACCGGGATGCCTTTCCAGCCACGAGTCCAGTTTCAGTACATATTCGTCGTAGATGACAATGATGTGGCCGTCGGCGATGAGGTCCTGAACCGCCCGTGGGCAGAGGACGTTGTCGCGCGACATGATGGTATTGTCGGGATGCTGTATTCTAGGTAATATGACGGGTTTATGTTGGATGTTGAAAAGGTCGGGGTATTTGTTGACTTTGTTGACTTTCTTGTCTAGTAGGTTTGGCCGATGACTGGCTGGCGGAAGTGTAAATAAGAAAAGAGAGAGACCTGGAACGGCAGAAAAAAGAGCGAACGGGTGGGAAGTAACCCAAGAAAGCAGGGTGCAACGAGAGACTTTTTGTGGAATCCCAGATAACGGAGCAACTCCTTAAACACCAGGAGCGGCTAAAGGGGAGATGGGTGACGAGCCGAGAGAGAGACGAGGGAAACAGGGAAAGGCAAAGTCTTGGGAGGTGAATCCATGGAGCTAGACTGCACGTGGGGCAGGACCCTGAAGATGGGAGGAGCTCTGAAGCTAAAACCAAGTGGGCAGCTTGGGGCAACTTGGCGTTGGGGCTGAGCTCAACCACCGCGCGGTCTCATCTCCTCTGTCCCGCAAGCGAACGGGGCCAAATCTTGGAATGGCTTGGATGGTGCAACCACGGGAGTGGGTCGAGTTACTCAAGAGTGCGCAGAGTGCACCAAACATCTCGACAACCTTCACTCTGCTGGGCACTCACTGGCACTCTGCAGAGAGAGCTCCCGTCTCGATGAACTACAGAGGAGCGGAGCAGGAGGGTCGGGACCGATGCGAGCCCTCGCTTTTGGTATAGAGACCACTGTGCCGGACCACCAAACAGTGTTCCGCTCCCGTTGGCGCATACCGTACGCCTCACATGCACGAACGAGACGAGTCGGGAATTGGGGAAAGGAAAAGGAAAAGGGGCGTGCCACCTGCCAACTATCCAACGGCGGGATTGACGTTTGTTCGGCGCCAAGACCGGCGATGGACAGGAGAGAGATCCGCCGTGACGGTCGGCCGGCCTCTGACAGGACCGATAGAAGGAGAGAATGCTGGGAGGACGCTGGGACAGGCCCTGCATTTTTTGTTTCTGATGGATCTGTTGTGTGGTGCTGGTCGCTGTGGTTGCAACCCCACTCCCGGTCGGCAGGCGCGAATCCCCGTCTGGTCTGGCCCCTTCTCCGCATCTGGAAGGTCCCTTGTGGGCAGGGATCCTTCTACAATTGGCAAGGTCGGAAACTGAGCGGTGGGAATCTTGTCTTGGCAGGGGGAATCTCCCATCTCAAAAATTTCCCATTCATCTGCCCATTTCGCTGAGCACAACACCAGATTACCGCTCGTGATACTCCAGATGTCGAACCACCTTGGATTGGGAGACATCAGCTGGATTGGGAAAAAATGTTGAGCGACAAAAATCCAGAACCACATCATTTTCACCTCAGCTGAAGTCACGAGATGCCACATGCCCGCGTCCACCCACGTGCGGACACAAGGTGCATAAATGACTGCCTTCTTCCAACGCCATCCCAGACTCGAGTGGATCGCGTCATGCAATTGCCAAACCCTCCACGCTTCGTTGGCCTGTAGCCCTCGCCACCTCGTACGCTCTACACGCGTATGAAATCCGGGCAAAGGATCCGCGTATGGGCGGCGATAAAACTATGTATGTTACATATGTGCTGTCTTGGTTTTGGGATTGCGAGATGTTCGGATACCGCGACATTGCTTATCGATACCGATAAGATACAGCTACCAAGCCTTTTTGATTGTGTGGAGCTGCGGTTCCAGAGTGGGCCAATTAAGCTTATCTTTCAACCCCTGGTCACTCGTTGACCTCAATTCACAACTACGGCATCTGTCTCAACCATAAACAGGTTTTTTGGTCATTTTTTTTTTAAAAAAAAAATCAGATGTGCGAAAACAAAGTTCATTTCCCTGTCATTGCATTCATGTTCTACCGGAATCATCAATAATATGACGTATCTCTTTGGCTGTCTAACAAATACTAGTTGCTGGGTGGAAATCCCACCCCACACACAAATCAGGGCAGACCGCTTCAATCGCGGGGTAAACTTTTCCACAGGCTATTGGAATAGCAACAACATGCTACGGTTACGACTCCTACATGAAATAGGATATAGATAGACAAGACGAGGGGGATCCAAGCAAAAATGCTAGAGTCGTTCCTCAATGGGTTTGCTTTTTACGTTTATTCGTGACTTTGAATGAACTTACTAACGTACATTATCAGTGAGTCGTGCATATCAGTGGGTCGCGCACTCTCTACCACCCTACTACAATTACCCTCAATTATAACACACCAACATTAGGAACTAACTACAATTACATCAGAAACAGCTGAATCAGATGATTCTGCAGCCTCCTGGCAAGTGCGTGCATTATGGCCAGGCTTACCGCATACACCACAGCATTGAACTTTTGTACGAGCACCCCCTACACCACTACCATCCAGCTGCGTTTCTTCCACTGCCTCCCCACCCACGGCCTTCTGGTCTAGTAGATCGTGTGCATCCTGCACAGTAAGTGATCCTCCAAGCTGCACACATGTTTTTTGGCTCTCCTGCGCTTGCTTAGTGCCTCGTTGGCCTTGGTAGTCCAGCCATTATCGGTGGTTGCGATACGCCAGTGTTACAACCTGCACCAGGAATGGATACAGACTGCAAGGCAGTACGCCAGAGGTGAATATGACAGGATGATCGAAGGTTGTGACAAGCGTCTCAGACACGGGTTCACTGTCAACAACAGGTTGTTCTAACAAAGAGCTACTGAGAGTAGATTGTAGACAAATGAACTTGATTGCTTGCATGAGGAATCAGATAGATTCCTCGACATGGGGAGCGCCGGGCACTCGCCCCTATTTATGTGAAACTATCTACATATGTTTCTGAAGTATCACATGGTCAACAAATCATGGCCGCGGCCAACAGACCATGGCCACCGCCAACAGAAGGATGAACTCCTTGCTAGTAAGACTCCTTTCTTTCTGACAGGTACCACCCAGTGGTTCCTGTACAGGGGTATTACGCTTGGGGCGTAACAGCCAGGTGGACGGTAAGTTGCACTCGGTATACCAGTTGGCAAGGTGGTACTGCGCGGCTAAGATGATGAAAGGAGGGATGGCCCAGCCGAGGGCATTGACTCCCTGGATCACCGTTGCCCATTCACGGTTGCCAGGCTGGGCCAGTTTCGCCTTGCTAAGGCCGTCTGAAGTCGTAACTACCATACCCGCGAAGATAATACCCATCATAAACCCAGTCTCGTCGAAGTTGTAGATATCGTCATCTACAATACCGTACTTAGCCTTAGTGTTCCGTATGAGCGTAAACCACTCGGCAATGACCTTTGGATCCTCACACTTAGCCCTCTGGTAGTCGTATCTACGCCTAAAACGCGTACGGAGCTGTGGCTGGCGTTTGACGAAGTTATGTGCCCAGAGCTTGTCAACAGGGGGCGCGTCGCGTACGCGTAGCAGTTGGTTGGCCATATCATCTACACTACGCAATCTTGGTGGAAAAGCTCGCGTACATAGCTCAATAATATATCGGACAATAGCTTCCTCTTCCGATTGAGTCAGCTTTTTCGAATTGGGTGTTATATCGCGTCGTGCAGGCCGGCCGGCGCGTCGGTTAGAGAGAGTCATAGCTGGTACGTTGAAGAGCTTAGCTGCAGCTCGGAGGCTTAATTTTTCATTGATTCGAAGAGCCTCAAAGGCTAAGAGTATCCTGGCTTCCTTTGAAGTAGGAGGCATATTGGGTTGTGGAAAAAATTGATGTTAGGTGTAAGGAGGACGCGTCGTGGCGGAGACTGTACGACTCGCTTATATGTACGACTCGCTTATAATATACGTTAAAAGACGTTGTGGGTAATATATTTTACCTTCCATTTCTTTTCTTTTTCATCTAACGATTCCATCTTTTACCTATTACCTACACCTATACCCAGCCGTAGGCCCATATCAACAAGATTCTCGGAGACAAAAACTTCCACGTGGAGAACACACCATGCAACACAAAAGAATACTTCAACCGCTGGTGCCTCCACATGGGCATCAGCATCACGGCGTTCGCCGGGAATGACAGGGAACTGCGTCGGCGGGATGCTCTGTCATCTCGCCTCAGCGGCCGTGACATCAAGATTGAGACCCGGACTCAGGTCTGTGACATGTTTTCTGAGCGCTATCTCGGGGGCACAAATTGGAGGATCGATTGGACTCCCAGATAGGTTGACGAGGTCATCGTTAAAAGCCAGGTTGACCTCGACCGGGCTGAAGAGATGGGAGCCATGATCGGGCCGGAGTTCGACAAGCCAAGACCAGCAAGAAAGCAACTTCGGAAAAGGGCGACTGAAGGAGGTATGTTGAACCCGGAGGCCCTGATTTAATTGCCGGCATACGCACTTCGTGCCGAGTCACTCGAGTTGGCCTTTCCCTGGTTGTTTCTCCAGCAGATGTGCTGGACACTTTTGTTGGAGGTGAATGCAGCCTGTGAAAATCTTCCACAAAAGGTCTGGGGCAACAAGGTACACGAACTGACTTCCCGTTGTTGGTTGGAAACATTTTCATGGCGGCGGAAGGCCTGGATAGCTCTTCTGACGGTGAGCCAAACATGGTGCCTATGAAGGCGGCTGCCATTTACTTTAATAAAATTTTGTCGGATACTCCCGATTTAATCATTGGAGGCCTGAAGTGGGAGTGGCGGATGCCCATCGACTTTACCTTTGAAGGATCTGAAGAGATTCGGGCGGATACTGCTGGGTCTGATTATTGAAAGTCACTTTGCATCATGCTTGTTGGGCCTTCTCCAGACTGCGCGGTTGGCCATTTGTGCTGACAGGTAATTTCTAAGACTGTTCCATATATACGGACGTGATGCTCTTGTATAGACACAGATTAGTTGAATTCAGATGTGCTTTCCTTGTTGATTTGAAACTAGGTACCATGTGTTGGACTCTGGAGTTGGCATTGAAACTTGAGAACAGCCTTGATAATCTATAACCATGTCAGTTTGCTGTTCAACGCCACAGAACCTGGCCCAACATCACTACACTTACCTTCCCACTCTCTGTATCGGCAATAGCTTTCTCAATCTCCTCAACAGGGTACACCTTGCTAATCTTGTCCACTGGAAACTTCCCCTCCTTATAGGCTTGTATCAACCGCGGAATGAACTGCCAGCCCCGACCTGTGTCAGCCTCTTCCTCTGATTCAACCTCATCTCATTAACTCACCTCAACAGGCCAAACCTCCCCCTCCACAACTCCAATCCACTTCTTACTCAACGCGAAGAACATCCCCACGTCCACCTCAATCTTCACCCCCGGCGCAGGGGCGCCCACACTCGCTGCTGTGCCGCCTTGCCCAAGACACCGAATCATATCCTGCACCACCTTCCCCACTCCCGTGGTATCAACCGCAAAGTCCGCCCCCTTTCCCTCAGTTATCTTCATCATCTCCCCCACCACATCTAGCGTTTCTTTTCCGTTAATCACCCACCTCGCTCCCATCTCCTTCGCCAGATCCAGCTTCTCTTGCACCAAATCCACCGCGATAACTGTCTCAACCTCCAAGATCAAAGCAGCGGCCATGAGAGCAGCAAACCCTACCCCTCCCATACCGAAAATAACCACTACATCCTCCTTTCTGGGTTTAAAGACATCCAGTATAGTCCCCGCACCAGTCTGATATCCACACCCCATCGGCGCCCAAATCCCCATTTCTTCTTCCGACATCCCCTTGATAGGAACCACACTCAGCTCACTTACCACTGCGATCTTGGCAAACGACGACTGTCCAAAGAAATGTCCCGATACCGGTGTCCCATCTTGCATTTGGTATGCCGTTGTCCCATCGTCGCGAACAGACGACAGGTTAAGCGGTGGCATGAGCTTGCATTTTGTCGAGGGGGATTGCTCCAGGCAATGGTGGCATTCATTGCAGGAGGTGAAGCTGAGGAGGACGTCATCTCCTATAGAAAGGGAACGGTTCTTGACCGCGGGACCGATGGCGAGGATGGTGCCTGTGCCTTCGTGGCCTGGGATGGAGGGGTAGGTTACTTTTGGGAGGGCGCCGTCGCGGAGGAGGAAGTCCTGGCGTTGGTGATTAGTGCTTGCGAGCAATGAGGGGACAGGGGAAGAGGGGTTACGGTGTGGCATAGGCCGGAGTATTTTATCTCAACTAGAAGTTCGTTTGGGCGGAGGTTTTGTATGAGGACGGGGGATATGGTGAAGGGTGAACCGGGGGATGGAACGAGGAGGGCGGTGGTTTCGATGGGGAAGGTTGGGCCTGTCTTCATTTTGAAGATTCTGGGAGGGTAATTATGTGGTTGTCGATCGTCGAAGGGTGAGGTCTGTTGAGAAAAGGGGAAGTCTGTGGTTTTCCTGTTAGTGAGGCCACTTGAAGATTCGGGAAGGAGTATAAGATGCTGGGCGCCGGAAAACATAATCCCCACGGCCATTATTATCTCCGTGACCCCATACTCCAACCTTGCCTCCAATCATACCTCTCATTCGCCCCTCAGTGACCGATGAGGTTAGTGTTGGTTACCCCTCCACCCCTACCACAAAATAATTGAGAGAGTAAAGGAGGTTCCTTAAAGGACAGTCCATAGGCCTCAAAGATAGTTAACAGGTCTTGCAAGATCGTTTAAAGGCCTATCAATTAACAGTTGAGGCATAAGGTAGTTCACAGTATAGTATGGGTTAACTTACTTGTGTGAACTATTTTGTGGTGAGGGTGCCCTCGTACAAATGGCAAGCCATGGTTGTGGTAACCTTCGGTGTGGCTGAATGAAGGCGTAACCTAAACTTACCTACTCAAAGAACATGAGCAAATAGCGTAAACGCTTATCTCTCAACAACTAGTGACTCCGATCATGTGAATCACCCACCGGGCTGGCCCGCAGGAAAGATAAATATCTCTCCCGACGCACATGCAACTGGGTAGACCACAACCATCATCACCAACTGCCACCCCATGGCGAATTAAGACCGTCTGATATTATCTCTCTCTTTTTCTATCTATGCACAAAGTAAGTCTTGTCATATATACATCCGAACAGACAACCTCGTACTTGGCAATGAGCAAAAGGCGCTTCAATGTTCACCAGTCCCAGTGTTGTTCCTCCGTCTTGGTGGAACTTTCCCAATGGCTATTGTATCATGGGTACTTGTACACCCCCGCCTTCCTATCCACCGCCTTGGAGAAAATCCTCCCAAGCTCGCAGTCTCCTCTCTCCATGTTGACGTAAGTGGGAGCATAGATGCGCCACGACCTGGCAGTTCCAACAGCACCACCAGGCAGCGTAACCAAGCAAGCCATCCACCAGTGTGTCGTGGCATCCTCTCGGGTCCATGTGAACAGTCCGTTTTCGTAGACCTTGACGTTTTGACCGGCGAACTCCTTCCCAGGGATAGTAGCGTTCCAGAGCGAAGCGTTACCAGCGAGAGCTTCGGTATATCGTAGGATACCGTCGGTTGGGTTGATGTACCAGTACTGGTGGCCGGGAACGTCGGAAGCCTGTATCATTGTGTTAGAATCGTTACTCAGGTTGGAATATCAAGGAAAAACAGACCATTTGCCCACCAGGAAGCAGCACCGTCGAGTTCTGGTAGGTCCCGCAGTTTGTGCCACCGGCCGCAGTGCAAGCATGACACTCTCTAGCGTTGGCGCCCACAGCAAGGTATCTCCCGCAGGCCTTGACGTTCAGGTTCTGGAAAGTCTTGCGCACGCCTGAAAACGTAAGGGTGAAGGGGCTCGTCGCTTCAGGCAGTTCCTTGATCGTTTCGTCTTCACATGAGTACTGCTCTGGCGAGTAGCAGCCCCCACCGCAGGGCTTGGTCGGCAAGCTGAACGTAATCGGGCAGAGTGTCTTATTGTTGTAGCAGGCGTACTCGGATGGGTAGTAGCTCGCTTGGCCACACTTTGCTTGCTCTTCACCAAGTACCGACGTGGCGAGGAAGCTGGTGGCAAGTGCCAGGACGGCCACGACGCGCTTGACGGCCATACTGACTGGCTTGGGTGTGACGGAGAGAACAAGCGCTTGCGGTGGCAGGTTAACCTCTGGGCAGTGGTGCTTGGCCATGACTTGATATACGTCTGGAGATCGTCATGCAGGGAGTTATCTCCGTCATGTTTGCTGCCGGTTCCATATTGAACAATCTCGGCTGATGCAGGTCCAGACGGATCAACCGGGTCCGATGGTTCGGCGCGGACCGATTTGCGAGGTACCGGCGATGGATGGGCCCGACGGATAAATAGGGCTGATATAAACACACTTTGTGACGTTCCATGTTGACCCGCTCTCGGAACATGATGCGTTTACTCCCGACGATAATTTTATCTCGGACCTCTGGACGTGTTCAAGTGATATTGAGGAAATGTAATGCGTCGAAGTGAGGCGTGGCTTGCTTCGTGGAATTTCGAATGAGCACCCATATACCTAGGTGCTACTGGGACGTGGTGACAAAGATGGAGATGGGCACTCGTGGGTCTATACTATACCATTTAAGCTTTCATACCCAGCTTTACCTGTTCCTATCCCAGCTTTATTTTTTTCATATCCCAGCAGTTGCAGTCGTATAATCTAGCATTAAAGCCTTATAACCCAACCATTGCAAAGATTAGATCTAATCATATTCTGCGCAAACTCGAAGCTCTTTACATTGAAAACCCTCAGAACGATTGCGTCTACCGATGCAACGCTGAGTAAGACAGAGGCAGCCAGTGCAGCTGAAGTTGATTCGGGAATCAGGAAGGTGGCATGGTGAGGCAGTGAAGTCTGCCTGGTCAAAAAACCATAACTCGGGCAGGAAATAGTATTCTCAAGTTTCATCCATTGCCAAAATATCTTCAGATGTGCAATGCTTTTCACATTAAATTGGTTTGATGGAGCCTGACAAGCTTTGCCGTCGTTGCCAAAAGCTCGACCTTAACCCACTCTTTTCCCAAGCACCTTCCCATGGAGAAGTTGTCCCACTGGTCTTTGTGGGGCAATATGTCTCTCATGCCTGCGCATTGTGTCGACTTTTTGAAATTTACTGCGCTGGCGATGGCATGGGATCCGGCACCTTAATCTCTGCCTCCTGGAGATACGCCTCAAATTACGGCTGGAGGGAACCCGACGATGGCTTCGACTTCAGGATACTCGGCATTCTGCCTGAAGTCTCTAGCTACTCGCGTGACGAGGCGGCATTTCACAGAGCCCTGTTTCGACTGAGAGGATATATCGGAGAGCCTGTCACCAGTCCACCATCTTGGACAGATGGAACCATTGGGCCACGGTCCCTCGACCCGCGTGCCATCGACTACCCCCTCCTTCGCGCATGGCTCAATTATTGCAACCAAAAACATTGTAGAAAGACGGATTGCCAGCCTCTGAAAGTCGACAATCAGTGGCACTTTCGACTCATTGACTGCAAAACTCGCCTTGTCGTTGAAGCAGCGAGCCTCGGCACGCGATGTCCCCCCTTCTTGGCCCTCAGTTATGTCTGGGGTAAAGCCATACAACCACGTCAATTAGACTACACCCAGCCGCTACAAGACCTTCCTCTCACCATTGAAGATAGCCTCACTGTTACCGACAAGCTAGGTTTCCGATACTTATGGGTAGATCAATATTGCATTCGCCAACACGACGAAGGCGACAAGCATTCTCAGATTCGACTCATGGCAGAGATTTACGGGTCAGCTCAAGCAACTATTGTGGCCGCAGTAGGATCGGATCCTACGTACGGCCTACCAGGTGTGAGCAAGACTCGACGATCGGCTCAACCACACGTCAAGCTTCGAAGCGGGTACTTAACCTGGTCTTATGGTTCAACCAAGGACGACATATCATCCTCTGCTTGGTCGACACGTGGTTGGACATACCAAGAAGGAGTGCTCTCGTCTCGGCGGTTGGTGTTTACGGACAAGCAAGTGTATTTCCAATGCGGGCTCAGCTCGTTTTCGGAAGCGTTAAATATTCCCTTCGATCGAGTCGGATCGGCATCCAACGATGACATGTTTCCCCGTTTCCGAACCGCACCATATTCACTTGAGATTGGTGACCGGATATACGAATACACTCATCGGAAACTCGGCAACGAAGATGATATTCTGAATGCCTTCCAAGGAATACTTGGCCAATTCTCCAAGCACAAGCCTCCCATACACAACATCTGGGGTATTCCAGTCTTGTGTAGCCCGAAAAATTGGATCCGATCCCCTAAGGGCTTCTTGGCTGGTCTCTGCTGGAGCCTGGGAGAGCCACCTGATGGGGAACCACCTGCCCGCCGCCATGGCTTCCCCTCGTGGTCGTGGGCCGGATGGAAAGGTGTAGCCATACTGCACCCTCACAACGATGCAGTTCGCCCTGATAGTTTGATGGAGAATGAGATTTATGTTGCTTTTGAGAGCCTTGATCGAACTCGCACGGAATGGGTCCGAACTAGGCCCTTCACTTCAGACTGGTGCAAGGAGTGACCAGAGCCAGCTTCGGGTTTTGGCTCTTGATTGCCACGCTTTTCTATTTAAAAACCAGGTATTTGATGTCATTGGGTTAAAAATGATGGGCATCGAAAACACGGGGATTGATATGGGTGATTTATCGTCAGATATCGATCGTGTTGTGGTCAGCGCTGACCCACCTGGCCTCATATATTCCCTAGATAAAGCCTTGAGGTGGACTGATCATGAATTTCGGCAACAGCTGCTTGTTGGGATACCGATCAAATTGCAAACTACTTGGGAGGAAATGCCGCGGTTCTTTGTCCTGGTAATGCAGCAGAAGTCAGACTCGGACTTATACGAGCGTGTAGGACACTTTGAGTGGTCGGATCCGCGAAAGCTGTTCGATTTTGAGACCTTCTCAAGAAGTGTGGCGACAAGGCGGATGGTGTTGAGGATTGTATAATGCTACCATTCCATAATCCAAAGTGGCTCTGCTACCAAACTGCCCCGTTCATTATCCTGCCCAGTGCGTTGGTGAGACCCGGACACATCGTTCTCTAACCAGAACAGAGAAGAGAATCACTCAAATGACTAGACTCGTCCTGTAGGTTTGTGCCAAAACGTCTAGAAAGAGAGCCAGTTGTACCTACTAGACATGACGCATCCTGTCTTTGACAAGCATCATTAACAGAGGCTGAGCGGCAGTGGCAATTGGAAACGTTGAGGGCGATATCAGAAGATTATGAAGTCTCCTCAGTGCCTGGGCCGAGCGGGAGGGGTCAAGGTCCATCAGGGTCTAGATCGCCGAGTTTGGACCGACTGGGTTGTGAGAGGGTCGCAGGAGCATAATGAGTGACATGAAATTGGCGATAAAGCAGCTGTTCATAACAAAGGTTAGGCACAAAAGAAATGTATTATCAGTCTGCTGTCTGTCTGTCTGTCCAATCCTTCTATGTTGCCTTGTCCCACTCGTCCACCAAAAACAACCGAGGTATCACTGATGCAACGCGGCTAGAAAAAGAAACAAAGACCAAAGATACAATGATGAAAAACATGCCCAGAAAATATATGGCGGAAACCAATAGCATAAAACCCACGAATAAACGCCGATCCCATACACTCCCACCAATCTCTGTATGCATCCTCACATGCTGGTATCACTAAACGGTTGTCGTCTCCCATATAAAGACAATAGAAAAGCAAAAACAACAAAAGAAAACAGGAGTCATCCCACATCAGCTTAGGCGGTGCCGTTGGGCTTCATAGCCTTCTGCACCTCCCCAGTCTGAGCAGCCATCTTTCCAAACTGCCATTCCGGCAGAGTGATGCCAGTCTGCTCGTTGATAGTCGTCATGAGAGGTGGCAGCATCTGGTAGATGTTGCGCATGGCCGCCGTGCCATTGGCAGCACCACCCTCACCACCAACCTCAGCACCAGTGTTCCAGATGCTGATCTTGGGAGCCATGCCCCGGACAGCCTCAGCGTTAGCCTTGGCCAGCTCGACATAGGTACCCTTCTCAATCATCATGTACTGCAACAAGCCCTGAGGACCACCGAAAGCCTGGCTCATCTTGGCATACGCCTCCGCCATGGCCATCATACCCTCCGCAGTCTTAATGTCACCCGCAAGCCTACCCTCAGCCTGCTTCACCGCGGCATCAGTCCAAGCCTCGGCGTTCTGCCTCGTCTGGTACGCCGCCGCTTCAGTCTCAACCTTGACCTTGTAGGCGGCACCCTCGGCAAGCTGCTTCGCCTTCTCAAAGTTGGCCTTGGCGTCAGCCTCGATCTCGTACGCAGCAGCGTCGGCAGCCTGCTGCTTGGCCTCGCGCTCAATGGTGGCCTTGACGACCTCGGTCGCACGGAGACGCTGCAGCTCAGCCTCGGCGCGCTTGATCTCGACCTTGACCTTCAACTCCTCGTCCTGAGCCTCGACGCTGCGCTTGGCAGCCACGCGGGAGATCTCGACGTCGCGGTTGAGCTCGGCCTTGCGGGTGTCGAGGACGGCTTCGGCGGAGGCGCGCTCAATGTCGCGCTGTGTCTTGGCGACAGCGGTCTCGGCTTGGATCTTGGATATCTCGCGCTCTTGTTCACCCTTGCGCTTGGATTCACCGACGTTACCCTTGAGCTGGGCCTCGGCGACGTCGATACGGGCCTGGTTAGTAGCACCCTCGTGAGCCTTCCTGCTCAAACTCTCAAAGTAGATCGAGTTTGGCGCATCCTTCAGCTCCTTGACGTTGGCGTTGTAAATCTTGAGACCAAACTGGTCCAACTCGCTCTTGATGTTGCGGAAAATCCTCCTCTTGAACACCTCTCTCTCGGTGAAGATCTCCTCCATCGTCATGCTGGACACCAGCACACGCGTCTCACCCTCGATAATACCCTTGACGATGTTCTCGAGGAAATCCTTGGTGCCGTCCTTCTTGGCGCCAGAATCAGCTAGGAGCATGGCGTACTTCATGAGCGAGTCCCCTTGGTCCTCGCGACCGGCAACATGGCCGTGGTTGTCATAATCATAGACTCCGTCCTCATCGTCCTCGACGGGGGAGCCAGCGCTGCCGGCGCCGGAGACACCAGGAGGAGCAGGAGACTTGCCCTTCTTGTTAGCGCCGCGCTGGTTGACGTCGGGACCGACGGTGAAGACCACTGGGAGAAGGAACTGGAGCTTCTCCTTGGTCATGGCTTGAAGGTTCATGGCGTAGTCGTGGGGCTGCACGCTGAAGCGCATACAGCGCTGGAAGGGCCATACCCAAGCGGCCTTGGTGATTTTGACTGGGGGTGCATGTTAGCGACTGATCACCAAAACGTTTTAGTGGTCGAAAACAAACCATTCTTGACTCCCATGCCAGTGATGGCAAGGTACTCATCGGGAGCGGCAATTCTGTAGGAGGCCATTTTGATAGTGTTGGTGGTGAGATGGAGTGGTTAGATGACTGGGGAAAAGTGGCGAAAAGTTAATGGCCTTCAGTCGGTTATGTATGTGTGCGCTCTCTGGGCTGAGAGTAAGGTTTGCGAAGGATTGAGAATGAAGTGGTCACGCTGGTGGTGGATGGATCTTTGTTGCGCCACTGCCAACTGGTGTTAATGGACGACAACTGGCAATTCCACGTGGATAATATGGTGGATGATAATGAAGATATGGCTATGTTTGGAAATCGGGGTCAGCCTCTTCTTTAAATACAACGATGCACGGCAGCAAACCAGTGAACCAGACATCTACGAGCGGCTCGCCAAGTACACACAGCCTTGCCAATACCGCCTAACGCAGGGTTCTCATTCAATAACACTGTGGATCATCTGATCTGGCATTCGGCTAACACGGCTATGCTGTCGCCACAAAGGGGTTAGCCCATTCTGCCTTGAACCTGTGGGTGTGGCTGTGTCACCGATAAGGGAAAGGGGTTTTCTCGCGGAATAATGCTCGGTAATAAGAATCTTGTCTCGGTGGCACCAATGACAGACGCAAGATGGATGCTGTTGCGAGAATGTTTGGCTGCTGACGGGCTCTGGAAGAATTCCAAGCGCTGTCTGTTACTCACTGGGGAAAATGAGGGGTGGCACCGGTGATCCTCCGGGTATATGCACTGGAACATAGCGTTTCCGGGTCGCACCACTGCTGTTGCGGGAGAGCACAACGTGCTAGATTCTCGCTTCAGACTACCAAAAGTCGTCTCGGTGTTTGAGCCCGTGGATCCTTTTTACTTGACAGCAACTCGACCGAGCATAGTTCAGGAACCGAATCGTCAATCTGGAGGCCCGATCTCTGACCGACATGTCAGCCGCAACAGTCGGACATCAAATCACGATGCGCATAGATAGGTAACCCATCTACATGCCAAGCCCCGCCCCGCCTGTACCTAGTATTTCGTGTTACGGAATACCTACTCGGCAGGTCCTTCTTCTCTTGGATCAACATCGCCCAAAGCAGGATATAGACGTCAGTTGGGATATCATGTGAGAAGAAATGACAAGGTCACAGTCAGGCCGCGATTGAGCCCCCGAGATAGTTAACCCCGGCCCGCACACAAGATCCGCCGAGCCTGCAAGGCGCTACCTTAACCAATTCGGCAAGTTATAGCTCAGCCACACCCGTCTCCCCACACAGGCCGCCGTCATTGAATTTGGCGGGGTTACTTATCGCTATCACATTGCCCTCAAAGCCATCATCGCCAGGCACATTCTTGGACTGGAATCCGGCAGATTGTCAGCAAGGCTCAGCGACGCCTCGGTGGAAATTGCATCACAGACCACTGAAACGGGCGTTTTCACACTGAATTCCGTTTGCACTCACGGTATCTTTTCTATAACAACTTGCAAAAGCTCAGCGGTTAGGAGGCCCACGTTCCGCTGCGGGGATACGAGCTGCCGCATTTGACCTGACGCAAATCACCTCACCTCCCCTGGGTGGCTGGGCATTGAACTTTTCAGAGCATTTCCTCCTCCATCGAACTCACTGTAACCCACCACTCAAACCGACACATGAATCATACTCTCGGACTTGACACGGGATTCAGCATTCAGCTCTGACAACACACGCAAAGATGTCCTACCTTGACGGCCTCGACGACGGCGACCTACCCCCAACCTACACCGAAGCCGTCACCACATCCCACACCGGCGGCAGCTTCACCAGCAGCCATACCGGTCCCAGCTCCAGCACAGGCAACGATAGCGTCCTGCTACCATCCTCGCTAACAAACCCACTTACCTCTCCTCTGACCAACCATCTTCGAACCCTTCCAAGACGTCTCTATCAAGCCCAGCAGGCCCGCGCAACAGAGCAAGCCTCCCGCGAGCTAGACATCATCACCGCTCTGGTCCCTCACATCGAGCACTTCCTCTCCAATCTGGGAAACCACCCATCCCACGCCGCCGAGTTAGTCCTCGTGCCGGAAGCCGCCGTGCCGAAAGGATGGGTAATGACTGGCGCGGCGGAGCGGAGACGAGAAGGGGAAGTGGTCAAAATTGTCAAGGCCAATCTGGGGAAACTACTGAGTCAGCACACCGGCTCAACAGCCGCGACCCAACCTCCAGGAAAAGGCGAGAAGTCATCCTTCTCAAGAGAAGAAGACAATGACGACGGCGACAGTCCCAACGAAGACAAGCCCGAGTTTGACGAATGGGGTCGTTTCGAATGCGAGGACACAGACGGTATAGGGAACAGTGACACCTCCCAGTGGCTGTGGTTCAAAGACGAGGGAATGGCGCGCAGACTGGCGACGTATTTGAGGCCGGAGCCGAATCTGGAGAGAAAGCATGTCCAGGCTACCGTGGTGGAGAAGAAGGCGGAGAAAGGTATTTGGAAGAGCTGGGGGTCGAAGAACAAGGAGAGGGTGGGGAGTAACCCGTCGAGTCCGACTACACCGGGAACGCCGGGGACGGGAGAGAATGAGGATGCTGTCAAGATGGCTGTTAGGGCGAGGGAGATTACGTTTCGGAAGGAGAATGACTTTGGGGTGTGGGAGAGTCGGACGGGGTTCGGGATTGTTTGTAATGTGAGAATTGCTGCGAGGTGATGGGAGAGTGGCGTGTTGGGAAGGGCAGCTTTGGAGGTCATTTTGAAATGAAAGGGTGACCTTAGGGCCACGTTTACGATTTTTTGTTTATAATTTGAATGGTTATACAGTCTGTATTTGTGGTTCATAGAGCATCCTGCAGGTGGTATTGTATGTTGTTGAGTCGTGGAGAATCTGCTAGAGATTCCCCTTTTGGACGGTTCAGCTTTCCCCGTTGAGTCATATTATTTGAATTGAAACGCAGGCAATCGACTTGCCATCTTTTTCTGAAGCTATCACCCGTGAGCTGGTTTGAAGTTGTCTGCGGCTGAAGTTATCAATAAAACTCGAGGGCGTCAACTTTTTGCAATGTCGAGGCAAGCCACATTTACACCCTCGAAAAATGAGCTTTAGAAGAGAAACTCGAGGCAATTATGCTCTAACTGCGTGGAACAAATGCCTTGACCATATGGCATGCCACATTGCCTCCAGACAAGTAAATAGTAACGGATGTCAGCTCGGTGTATAGGAAGATGATGACCCAACAGCAACCACATGCGACCTCTTGCAGATAATGATCATGTTATTGGGGTAGTGTAGAGAGGTAATATTGATGACGGCGATGCTGGTATCACCAACTTAAGAATATTGGAAACCCCAACTGGACAGGAATGACCGTATTTCTTCTTGGGAGTGAGGTTAAGCTATTTGTCTGGAGTGAGTTCCAAAACCTATTGATGACGGGAGTGAGAAAGGTGGTGGTTCGGCTTCTTTAATGCATGTGCTATCTTTGCCACAAGCTGTTCGTTCAGTGGCCAGCTGAGGATCCGAAGCTCGGCTCTCTCTTGCTCTCACGCAGTTGGCCATTTGGTACCGGTGCGGCAGTTGTGACCAGCTATGAGGTGTCCCACAAAGTTATCATGCTAGTTGTTGACATTAGGTAGGCAGTCTATGGTGAAACTCTTCTCTACGCGGGTTGTTCATCCTTTACGATAATAGCTTCTGCAACATTCGAGGTTTCCATAGCCTCCAATATAGCTTTCCGCGTCTCCAGTTACCATGGCTGAATCCCTTCCCGCGCCGTATGCAAATCTCTCTTTGCACAATTCGTCCCACTCCCGCTTTCACCACTCCCTACTTTCTATAGGCACTTATCTAATCCCATCGTATTTGTCCCAGTTCCGAATAAAAGAGGCGAGAAAATTATTAGCCGACTCGTCTGGCGCCCTTTCACGCTTTCCAGAAACTTTATAAGTCCATGTAAGATTCCGGCGCTAAACTATAGGCTTATAAGGTTCGTACATATACTTTGTATCCCTATGGTAGAAATCTCCCGGATTAGCTCGATAAACTTATATGTAGCCCAGCTAAGGTTATCGCTATTCGTACCAATCGTCTTCTAGAAATCTAGTCTTCTCCATACTATTTCTTAAACGCCGTTTATTCTCGTGCCCAGATCGTGGGCAAGCCTCGTCGAACCTAGGCGCATAGGTATAAGTCTCCTCAAAGATCCAGAAGTTTCCGTTTGGTTTTGGTGTTAGTCTAGCGCTTACTAAAGTTAAAACTTCTACTCCTTACCCTTACATAAATTATTCCGCTCGATAAAAGTAAGTGCTTCGTTAAGATAAGAATTTAAAAGCCTGTTTTTCATCTGAGCTTCTTTGAGGGTCCAAGCTAGCTTCTTATTTACATCGTTTTCTAATAACATTTTTAACTGCTTAGCCGTCGTCTCAGGGTTGGCTGGATCTTCTGCATCGATTTGAACAGCGATGCTAGACCCCTTTCGTTTGGGGAGCATTGTGAAGTTTGACGAAATAGATTTGTTGTATGTGAAAAGGAGATAAACCTTAGCGACGACGCGGATAGAATGTGTTGAGCGGCGGGCAAACCGAAACGACACTAAGCTGGATTCGGACGTCGTGGACATTGTAGGTTTTGCCACATGTGCGGTCATCTTCAATCCCGGAAACATCGCAGAAGTTCTTGGAAGAGAATATTTCAGCAACAGATGGGAGAGGATTATGATCTACCTTGGCAAAAGCTTCGGGAGCGATTTGAAGAATTTCCTCTCAACGAAGAGCCAAAGACCCCATCTGAGTGGTGGATAATCGGATACTAGATAACGTTATACAGGCTGTTTAGAGGGAAAGAGATGTCGACAACTTCAGTACCTGAGCCTCCACCAGCGCCACTACCTCAACGGGTGTGACGAACCCCTATCCAGAACCTCTGAAAGGGATACTGGTTGAAGACACTTCTGAACAATCCTGGTTCGGTACAGCTAAACAGTGTACAACAATGGCTTGTCTCAATCACAATGGTCTGAATACCAACGATTGTGACTTGTATTGCATACTGCGGAACTGTCTATCTACACCAGCCAGTTCCTCCGTATATATAGACCTTGGGACCCTGAAGTGCTAACCGTGCTATGGCCCCGATCACTCCTAGCACATTGCATCCTGCAAAGTGCTCGTCGTGCTATGCCTTCGATCACCCCGAGCATCTTGCATCCTGCAGAGTGCTCGTGGGTCTTGGCGCCATAGCACTTCTGGCCGGCCCCTATTGGCTGTCTCCTGACTTCCCTAATGATTGGCTGGGGACGTCCTGCGCCCCACATACTGCGCGACCTGCCGTTGGGTTAACTGTGACATGATGCCCCTCCTCCCAGGTCGACGCCCCGGCGACCTTATTCCTGAAATAGTCACCGATCCCTACTTTCCTTTCAACATTTCTATAGTAGTTTATCCCCCTCTCATTCCTGCCGCCATGTCTAACCGTGTGAAGAAAATAACCCGTACGAATACCGACCGTCGCCGTGATCAAGCACATTTTCTTGAGAAGTTCGGCCTTATCATGCCTGAGTGCACTTATTGTAAAGAGAATAGCCTCAAGTGCGTGGCTTCCTCTCGGTACGACCGATGCCTCCCGTGTGTCAACTCGAGTCGCTCCCATTGCGATGTCCATGGTGTAGATCGTGAGTCCCTTCCTGGGCTGCCTTACTCTCTCTTACTAACCCTGTAGTCCGTCCTCTCATCAAGGAGAAAGAACGCCTGGATGCCGAGAAGCAGGCTACCTTAAGTAAGCTTCTTCGTCTCGAGGCTCAATCGCGTGCCCTCGAGGCTCGAGCCCTTGCTGCTTTTCGCCGCGAATCTCGACTCCTCGAGGAGGAGGAAAGAGAGTCTTCCGTGCGGCCTGCTACCCCGCATGGTCCGCCGGTGGCGAATACCTCCGCTACTCATTCTTCCACTACTGCTCCTCTCTCCGACTTCTCCTTCCTGGATCCGTCCTTGGGCCTTGACTGGCCTTCTGACCTTTCCCTGGATCCAGGCACAGCCGGTCCTTCCTTCCTTGCCGCGCCAGATACCGCCGATGGCGCGCCTTCCACTTCCCAAGGTGGTTGAGACGCGTGGCACTAGTTGTATCTGGTTCCCCTTACACCTTCCAACCTTGTAGTGTAGCGTGTAGCACGTCGACTACTGTGTCGAAGGCACGGGTTCGACTCCCGTCGAGGTTTTCCGAGGTTCAGAAAAACTCGATAAGTTTTTTCTGAGCCTTGATTTTTGGTCCCCCGTGGGTGGTGCGTCTTCGACTTTTTCTTACGGTGGTGGAGGCGTGTGGTGTTAGTTGGGCCTGGATTCCCTCGTGCCTGCCAACCTTGTGGTGTAGTGCGTGGCACGTCGACTACCACGTCGGAGGCGCAGGTTCGATTCCTGTCGAGGTTCTTCCGTATCCAGATTCATGGGCATAGCCGTGAATCTGGGTACGGTTTTCGCTTGCTTGGGTTTTGGTCGGTCTGGGTGCTGCCGGTGGAACTCTTTTTGCTTGTTTAGGCAGTTGAGATTTGCCTCTGGTTCCCACGAATTATCTGTGGCCGGATATCCCAACCAACTGACCAAATACTCTAATTGACCTCTGTTGAACCTTGAATCCAGTACCTCTTCCACATCGTACTCTGCTTCTTCGTCCTCCACCACCTCCTGTGTATTGGCCTTACTTGCCGGTGGTGCGGGCTCCAGAAGTGAGATGTGAAAGGTGTGTGACCGTAGACGC
The DNA here is from genome assembly GCF_035222375.1 of Podospora pseudocomata. Classification (NCBI taxonomy): domain Eukaryota; kingdom Fungi; phylum Ascomycota; class Sordariomycetes; order Sordariales; family Podosporaceae; genus Podospora; species Podospora pseudocomata. The sequence continues at coordinate 1,021,358 of NC_085889.1, read as the reverse complement.
ATCGTACTGGGTAGCTCCAGTTCGAATGCTGTCTCTGATATCTTCCTCTTGACCTTGAACGGGCCCACTCTCCTGTGGTCCAGCTTCTTACTAGGTCTTTTGGTGCGTAAATTGCGTGTGGAAAGGAATACCATGTCCCCCCTCTTAAGGCGAGGTCCCTCGAGCCTTTTGGTGTTATAGTATTTCCGCATCCTTTCCCTCACAAACTCCAGTTCTTCCTTAAGCTTGCCGTGGAGCATGTGTAACTTGTCTGCCTTGACCCCAGCCCTGGGTACCTCCACGTCCGGTCCCTGCCGTAGGTCTGCCTCATATCCAAAGTTTGCGAAGAACGGCGTGGCTTTGGTCGTCTCTGTTGGCGATGTGTTGTATGCCAACTGTGCCGTAGGCAACAGTTCAACCCAATTGTCCTGCTCGAAATTGATGTAATTCCGTAGGTACTGTTCCACAATTTGGTTGAGCCATTCCGTCTGACCGTCTGTCTGAGGGTGGTAGGCCAAAGATGCCTTACTCACTACCCCTAGCCTCGTCATCAACGCTCTCCAAAACTTTGATACGAACTTGGTATCGCGGTCCGTGATAAACTCCTTTGGCCATGTGTGTGTTGCTGTGACATGCCGTAGTACCACATCCGCTAACTGCCCTGCCGACCAGGTCTCCTTGTAAGGCAAGAAGTATGCCCACTTCGTTAGCCTGTCGACTACCGTCAATATACTGTCGTACTTGAAGCCGGTTGCCGTGTCCTTTGGTTCTGGTAACTTGGTGATGAAGTCCATCGTGACTGAACTCCACGGTCGTTCTGCTACTGGTAGTGGCTCCAGAAATCCGTAAGGCTTGTGCCTCGCAGCCCTTGTTCTCTCGCACGTGTGGCATGACTGGATGGCTTCCTTGACGTCGTCCTTGATCCTTGGCCAGTCAAAGTGCTGCTTGATCTTTTCCATGGTCTTAGCGATACCCATGTGTCCTCCGAGCTTCGATCCGTGAATATCCATTACCAGTGTCGTCCTGTCACCTGGCTTCACGTACGCTCGATTCTTGTACCACAGTCTTCCCTGACTGTCTTTTTGGATGCCTTGTGGCTCCAACTCTTCCTGCGGGTATTGCTCCGTAATATCGTCGCCCAACTTCCCTTGATACTTGCTGGAAGTGGCTTGCTCACGATACACTGCGCAACACTCCATCCACGGCTGCAGTGGATGCTTGAGAGTGCCGTCTGGCGTCTCCTCAAGTAGTGGTGGTGACTCCCTGGGTGCATCCTTGTGGTGGTCGGCTCGCCGGCTTAGTGCGTCTGCCCTGGCGTTCTCCGACCCCTTCTTGTAGTTGATCTGGAAATTAAATTCCGAGAGAAACTCTGACCATAGTGTTTGCCGTGCGTTGAGGACCTTCGTGGTGGTGAAGTACCGCAGGTTCTTGTGATCCGTATAGACCTGTACTTCGTAGTTGGTGCCGCTGAGGTATGGCCTCCACTCCTCGAACGCTTCGATGATGGTGTCACACGGGCCCACGACTCAGTGCCCCTAGACAGTACACACTCCAACCAACAATAGCCCAACGATATGCCCAGGATCAGAATATCTGGGGCCGGCAACCAACTGAGCCCACCGGGGCTCAGCGGAGGCATCACGGCGACCACCACGAAGGCAGAACCAGGGTGCCGATACGGGTTGGTTGGGCAGGAGGGACTGAGGACCCATACGAGCTGCAAGAAGACTGCAGGACAGGAATCATATGTACCTATTACTGGTGGAATCAGTGGCCAGGACGCCGAAGGAGGTGCCCGGCCAAGGCAGACAGATAAGACAGGTTCGAGGACCAGGGAGCTCAGAACGGTCCTGGGGATCCGGAGGACTATAAGTAGGCCTTGCCTTTCCTACCCAAATGGCAAGGGGCAAGGACCTTGAGGCCATAACAGATTATTATACTGAGTTGAACTACCTGTTCCAAGCCGAGATACTCCCCTTGTCACAGATGGCGAGTAGCTCCTTATCGTGGATTGGGTAGTTCTGACGTGCCCCTTCTAGCTTCTTCGAAAAGAAGGCTACCGGGTGTAGCTTCCCGTCGTTATCTCGCTGGCCCAATTGTCCACCGATCGCATAGTCTGATGCATCAGCCTCGACCTCGAATGGTCGATTGGGGTCTGGCAATTTGAGCACCGGGTCCTTCAAAATAGCTTCCTTTAGCTCCTGAAAGGCCTGCTCTTCTTCCTGCCCCCACCGGAACTCCACGTCCTTCTTGGTCAAGTGGTTGAGTGGCCGCGCAATGCCTGCGTAGCCCCGGATAAACATCCGATAGAAATTTGTAAACCCCAAGAATTCCCTGACGTGTGTCTGTGACTGCGGCGTAGGCCAGTCCTTGACTGCCGCAATTTTCCCAGGTTCCATGCGAACCTCACCTGGCGATATTAGATATCCCAGATATACTGTTTTCTGCACGTGGAACTCGCTCTTTTCCTTATTAACTGAGAGTCCGGCTCCGTGTAGCGCGTCGAGTATCTCTCGTACGTGTCGCTTGTGCTCCTCCAGAGTGCGTGAGTAGATGAGAACGTCGTCGAGATAGCACACTGCTGTCTTGTCGAGGTACTTCCGGATTGTATGGTCAACGAGAGATTGGAACGTCGCGGGCGCATTGGTCAACCCGAATGGCATCACGAGATACTCGAAATGACCATAGGGTGTACGAAACGCTGTCTTCCATTCATCCCCTTCCTTGATCCGTATATGGGCGTACCCGACAGGCATATCCAAGCGTGTGAAGTATCGCGCCCCAGCTAGTTGACTCCGTAACCTGGATATCAACGGTAGCGGGTAGCTGTTTTTCACCGTCTCGTTATTCAGCTGGCGGTAGTCCACACACAGTCGCAAGCCACCGTCCTTCTTCGGCACGAAGAACACGGGGTATCCTGCTGGCGATGTGGACTCCCTGATATGTCCTCTCTTCAAATTCTCGTCCAAATACTTCCGTAGCTCCTCACTCTGCTTGTCGTTGGTGTGGTAGACCTTGAATAGCCGTAGCTTGGCTCCTTCTTTTAACTTGATCTCGTGGTCCCACGGTCCTCGCTCTGGAAGTCCCTCCAAATGTTTGGCCGTGAAGGCTGGGTGTCCTCGATATTCCACCGGTACCGCCTTTTTCTCGCCTTTCTCCACGTTATTGTAATAGGCATACTTGTTGACCTCCGATATCTCCACCAACGTCGTCAACCCTACTTCTTCGATCTTGCCGCCTGTGTCGATGGAGTACACCATTACTTCTTGGGCTCCTTGCGGTGGTGCCGTGGAGGGTGCTTGTCCTTCACTCTGCTCCATGCGTGCTCCTGATCTCCCATCGTTGGCTGGATACTTCCAAGGCTCTCTTGGTCGTAGGTGGCCACCATCCCTCCAATCGATGTCTGGGTTGTAGTCTTCATGCCATGGTTGCCCTAGGATCATATCCTTCGAGGGTCCCATATCCACAATGTCGAATATAACTGAAGTTGTTTTTCCTTCGACTGTGATGTCCAGAGGTAGTGTTTCTCTGTAGACCTTTTGCGTCGGAAATGGTCCTTGTATAACGATCCATTCCTTCTTTTTCTTCCATGGTATTTTGGCCTGGTGCACGAACTGAATTAAGTTCGTCTCCGCACCTCCGTCTACCAGTGCCACCGCCTGGATATCCTTCCAGTGCGCTGTGACCCAGAGGCGTTTGTCTTTCTTGCCTCCTTTCTGTGCGGCAGCGACCTCGCTGATGAGTAACGGGTCGTTGTCCCACACCTTCGCCTTTCGCCGATGCTTCCGAAAATGCCGTTCGTGGTCCGTTAGAGGTTTCCGGCCCCCTCGAAGGGCCGCGAGTCGTTTCCCAAGCGGTTGTGTCGTTCAAGAGCGTCCTCCTGCTCCGGGTTGTCCAGCAACACGAAGTCTTTCAACCATCTCCGCCTGGCTTCCTCCCATCTTCCGTCTCTTACGTGCCTGGCATTCTCTCGCATACACATCTGATAGCGGTTCTTCGCTTTGCCTTGCCGGTATCCGATGGCTGCGACCTCCACAACTCTCGGTCCTTTCGATGTGGTGGTTGCTGCGATCTCCCTTTTCCATCCAAGTTGCTTGGGTGCCATGCAATCCTTCTTAAAGTGTCCTGCCTTGCCGCAGTTGAAACACTTGAGGTTATCTTTGCCTTGGCCCCGGCCTTGCGGCCTTTGCTGCTGAATAGCATCGATCTCCATGGGCCCTGCGTGAATGATCCCCGAGACATGAGTTCCGTAAGGCCGTCTCTTCCTCTTATCGTTGGGGTGGTAGGGTCCTTGCACGCGTGTGCCCTTGCGCTCTCTGCGGCGCTGGTATTGCCGATCGTCGATGCGGACTGCCATCGCGATATACTCGTCGATGGTCTCCGGTCGCTCCATTCGATACAGCTCGTCCTTGACTTCTTCCTTAAGCCCGTTGTAGAACAACTGCATCAACCCTTCGTCGTTGATCACACTGCGGAGTGCATCTGTCCTGAACACTGCAGCGTAGTCGGCAGCAGATCGGGTCTGCTTAAGGTTGGCCAGTCGCTCCTGGGCACGCCTGCCCTCGTCATATTCTCCAAACACCTCCTTGATCTTCTTCTCGAAGCCTTTGTACGATTTGAAGCACTTTTTGGTGACATCCTCTCTCTCGTCATGCGCATTGTCGAAGTAGTCTCCCAAGATCGGCTCGAACCATGTGAGTGCTGTGTCCTTAAGCCTAGACGCAGCGTACACAACCTTGGATTTCTCGTCCGGGAAACGAGAAGGGTAGTACCGAAAGTATGCCTTAAGCTGGATCAAAAATCCCCCCAGCTCTCCCTTTGCACCTCCGTAGCAATCGGGTGCCTCGAGCCTGGCACGCTCTCCCTCCTTGCGTAAGGTACTAATCTCCTGGTGGAGCATAGCGTTCTCCTGCATGAGGGTGTCGTGGGAAAGGCGTGACTTATCCTCAAGCTGTTGGATACGAGCGAGAAGCTGGTCGATGGTGGGTTGGGTCGAGATCCCCTGAGTACTGACGTTTCCGGCCATGGCGTTAACTTGACACCTTCAACTTATCCGTGACAGAGTTGAAGTGAGTATGCAACGTGTGACGAACCCCTATCCAGAACCTCTGAAAGGGACACTGGTTGAAGGCACTTCTGAATAATCCTAGTTCGGTGCAGCTAAACAGTGCACAACAAGATGTCTCAATGTAAACACAAGATACCGTGAATACAAGTGTGAATTGCATACTGCAGAACTGTCTATCTACACCAGCCAGTTCCTCCGTATATATAGACCTCGTGGTCTCCTGGATCATTAACCCTTGACAATGATCCTGTCCTGGATCATTAACTCTTGGCAATGATCCTGTCCTGGATCATTAACTCTTGGCAATGATCCTGTCCTGGATCATGAACCCTTGGCAATGATCCCACAGGTAAGGCTACTCCCGTCCTGATTGGTTCTACTAGCGATTAGCTGTGCGCGTTGCGCCCCGCACACGATCTGGCTTGCCTGTTGGCTTAACTGTGACACCAAACCTTTAAAGTTCCATTGCAGTAGCCATCGCCCATCGTTATATCTATTCCATTAACTTTACCATTAACAAAAATGGGCTCAACGACCATCATCCGCGGCTTCAAACTCTCCGTCGCAACCCTCGATGCCTTCCTCTCCGCCAACAATGTCGACGAAACATATGGAACCCCGCCCTTCTACAAGCACCACCTAGAAAACAAGGATCTTATCTCAAAGCTGCTCTTCTCTAAGATTTCCTACTTCGATCCTAACGCCGATAAAAATAAATTCCGCGTATTGATACCCTCCATCGAAGGCATAAGCCGCGCTAAGACAGCGTATGTTGCTTACTCATGGGCTGCGGTACGGGCGCATCGCGAGGTTAAAATGGAAGAAGACCTGCCGGAGGAAATTCCCAAGGGGTTTGAAGAGCTTCGGCAGGAGATTCTGAGCTACTCCGGAAAAGGAGACGTGGAGGAGGAAGATAAGGTTCAGGAAGAGGGGAAGATGGGGATTTATTTGGTAGTTACCTGTGATATTAGGGGGTATTATGGGGGAAATTTTTCAAGTAAGGAAGGTTTGTAATATAAGGTTGTATTAAAGGGAGGTATACGGCGAAGAATTAAAGTGGAGGTCCAGATGGTGTTAGAGATATGTTACAACCTGCACCAGGAATGGATACAGACTGCAAGGCAGTACGCCAGAGGTGAATATGACAGGATGATCGAAGGTTGTGACAAGCGCCTCAGACACGGGTTCACTGTCAACAACAGGTTGTTCTAACAAAGAGCTACTGAGAGTAGATTGTAGACAAATGAACTTGATTACTTGCATGAGGAATCAGATTCCTCGACACGGGGAGCGCCGGGCGCTCCCCCCTATTTATGTCAAGCTATCTACATATATTTCTGAAGTATCTTTGTACCTTGCTCAGTGTGCTCAGTGTGCTCAGTGGTCTTGGCCACTGATCAGACTGAGCACCTCCTGATTGGTCGTATTGGGGCTTATGGGTCTTTCCATCCCTGGCCCAATGATTGGCCGAGGTGTCCCAGCACCTCAGGTACCACCTGTCAAACAATAATATGGGGTGCAAACTTGGTCAATTCGTTCGTTTTTCGGAGGGAAGAGGGCCAGGTAGCACAGGCTCTCCTGACCGGGTGGACAAGGTCCCACTGCCAAGATATTAATTCCTTAACAGTGGGCCTCTCACTGTCTAATTCAACACCACCTAGTGGTTCCTGTACAGGGGTACTGCGCTTGGGGCGTAACAAGATATTATTAGAGACACGGTACACTCTGCAATGGACCAAAAAATAGGGGTTTTGTGAGGGCAGTGTTTCTAGCTAAGCCTGCAAGCTTGGCTTACTTGTAGCTTTTGATAGCAATCAAAGTGGGTATGGTGCAGTGGTCCGGCCTGCCGTGACAATCCTCATCCAACCTATCCTCCAACGCAGCCTTCTCCCATTCCTCTAGCCTCATCGGTGGGCCCGGCTTGTCTGGGTACTCTTCGTGATAGCTTCTGAGCTTAGCCGTGCCGTTCTTGAACCCACCAGCGTCATACCAAGTAGGATCAGGGTCCCAGCCCCCTCCATTGTACTTGATACTGTAGCTTCCCATAGTGTTCCCTCGACGTCAACACTCTATCAACCTCCCATTCCTCTTCTCCTCCCACCTCCTCGGGGCCGGGGTTCTCCCTCTCTTGACCCGGAAGCGGGTTGTCTGGGAACTTCCGCAGTCGGTCAGCATGGAAAACTCGCGATGCCTTCCAGCCGTCAGGCAGCTTCAGCTTGTATGAGTGTCCGACCATTTCTTCGATCTCGTAATGCTGTCGGGTCATTGGGAAATCTAGTTGTTCACTGGGGCGGTCCGTTGACCACGTCTTCTTGAGTATATACACTCGGTCACCAGGACCGAAGTCCGGCTCTCGTCTATGCCTGTTTGCTTGTTCAGCCTGTTTCTCCTGGGCCTTGGCTATACACTCCCTCGCGGAGTCTGCGTATGCCTTCATCTTCAGGAAGTGCTGTTGGGCATCCTCGCGACTGAGTCGCTCTCTGGCCGTCATGTTCTGTGTCAGGTCGGTGCGCAGCGACCAGTCGAAGTGGACGGGCATGGGGAAACCCATCGTGACTTCATGCGGTTCGAGGCCTGTGCTATCGTGAGGTATCGAGTTCTGAACCATATCCATGGCGGGGAGTGCCGTCGACCAGTTGTCCTGGTTATGGTTGATAAAGGGTCGTAACCGCTGGTCGAGATACTGGTTCATGATCTCTGCTTGTCCTGCAGTCTGTGGGTGACCGGAGCTCGAGAGCATCCATTTCACGCCGGTAATCTTTGACATCTCGTCCATGAAGTCCGCGACGAACTGCGGACCACGGTCACTGACGACCTGCAGTGGCATACCAAACACTCTGAAAGGACCGTGGTAGTAGTAGAGGGCGGCATCCCTCGCTGTGGCGCTGGTGGTACAGGGTACCGACCACACCGTCTTGCTGAGCCGGTCTATCATGACCAGCACGTTGTTGTACCCCTTCTTGTCTGGGGGCATGCTCTTGAAGTCCACCACGATGTGTTGCCATGCTCGTTCGGGTGGCGGGATCGGGTGTAGGAAACCCGGGGTCTTGTCTCGTGGGGCCTTCGAAGGGCGGCATTCGCAGTTGGCGACGTATCGGTCGACGTCTCCGAGGAGACCTGGCCACCAGTACCTCTGGCTGACCATCTTCCTTGTTTTGTTGCGGCCAGGATGGGCCGTCAACAGCCTGCCGTGTACCTCACGGATTACCCTTGTCCGTAGGTTGTCGGTCTCTGGTACCACAAATCGTCCGTCATGCATCAGGAGCTCGTTGTGTATCGTGAATGGCGAGGGGTCGTCTTCACTACCCCCCCTGGCCTTCGCTCGCCACACAGAAAGCGAGTCGTCGGTCTTGTTGACCGCCAGCAGGTGGTCGAGCAAGGCCATACCGGAATCGTCCGGCGCGGGGACATCCTCATCGAGGACTGCCAGTTGTAAGTCCCTGCCGGCGGCGATGTCGATCAGGTGGACGACCGCAACCTCCGCGGTGCCGGCCTCCCTAAAGATGCGCATGGTGCGCTCATCTTCCTTACGTTCTTTCTGGGTCTTTATGTCCTCTGACTTCCTGGACTTCTCGTGGTTCTCGTGGCGGTCGACGATCGCTTGCATGCGAGCCTCTCTCTCCTTGTCGGCCTCAGCCTTACGGGGACAGTCGCCGCTCAAGTGGCCCTTCTCACGACATGTGAAGCAGCGGCCTTCGTTGATGAGCTTACGGAGGTCATCGCCTTGGGCACGGGTAGGCAGTCGGGAAGAGTTGGTGGACGTGGTGTTCGTGGAGCTCGTAGTGGTGGTGGTCTGGGTGTTGGACTTGTTACCACCGCGGTTACGTCCACTGCGGGTGGAGGACTTAGTATTGCCACTACCTGACTCCGACTGGGTCTGGTTCTCTTTAAAACGGGTCTCTCTAGCCTTTCTAGCATTGTCGAGGTTGCGAGCTGTCTCTGAACAGTGGCGGACATACTCGTTAAACTCGATGGCGGGGTTCATGTAGGCGTAATTGACACCCACCTGGAGAGACGTAGTGAGTCTCTCCTTAAACTCGTACTTCCATTCGGACTTGGGCTTGCGGATCTCACCCGCCAGGCGGACGAAGTCGTTCTTGAATTTGGCGAAGTCGTCACCTGGTTTGTAGGCGAGCTTGAGGAAGTCTTTCTTGGCAGTTTCGACACGGTTGGGATCGTGGTACTCATCATGCAAGTGTTGCATCAAGGCATCGTAAGTAACCAACCGGTCAGGGTGGTCCTCACGGAGGTATGGCTCCAGGGCGTCGGCGGCATCGCCAGCCAGACGACTCTGCACATAAATGCACTTGGCACGATCACTGTCGAAGTGGTCGGCGTTGGCCTCCATCTTGTTCTTCATCTGTCTGAACCACACGTGAAACTTGACAGTGTCGTCAGAGGCTTTGGCGTGCCACATCGGAGGGTGGTCGACCTTGGTACTCTTATGGACACGGCTTGTCGAGGTAACGGAGTTGGTCTGTTCGGAGGGAGTCGGGGTAACACCGCGGTTGTTGACAACTAAGTTGGTGATGGTAGCCTGCATCCTGGCAATGGCTTCATCTTTCTCTTGGACCTGTTTCTGCAGGTCGGTGACGGTCGGAAGGTCGGCATTCACCAGGGCCTGCGACTCCCTGAGGTCGGCTCGTGTCTCGTCCAGCTCAGCCTGGAGTCTCACCGACTCGGTCTGGGCAGTACGGTACTTGTCCTCGGCAGCCAGGAGATTTTCTTTGGCAGCCTGCAGATTAACCTCCAGCTGGCTCAGGGCGACTGCGGCCTCAAGCTGCTGGGACTCGTCAAAACCTGGAGCGGACTGTATCAACTTGTCTTGGGCAGCGACCACCTCGCATAGGATTTCTCCCCAACGATGGATCGCCCCCTGATTATGGTCGAGCTTGATGGAGAGCTCGTAGAGCTCCCGTGTCTGCTGCTCCATAGCAACGAGCAGGAGAATTCGGAGCTTCATTTCTCTGAACAGAGCCTCAGGGTCCGTTTCGTACACCTTCTGGAACTGAGGGTAGTCCATGGTGCCTTTGAAAGTAAGAGCGCCATTCTCTGAGTTCAGGGCTTGGAAAGGGAAGCCGGGGGTCTTGAGGTCGGAACGACGACTGTAATATTCGGCGATGTCGCTCATCTTGGAGGTAAGGTCATCGCGCAGCTCGGGGCGACCCCGCACCAGCAGACGCTCGTTGGGGAGTCGCTCGGTGATCTCATGTCGGAATGTCTCAATGGCCTTGTCGGCAAAGCCCGGTCGACCAACGTCGGCGAGCACAATGTCGTCTTCTTCGTCATCAGGAGCTGTGTCGTCGTCTTCCTCACGGACAGTGGCAGTCCGGACATTAGCTTGGCGGAGAGTCGCGATGTTCTCGGTCTGTTGACGGAGCAGCGACTGACGGCCGATCTTGTCTTCTTTCGGGAGGCTGTGTTCGAACTGAGTGATGTCGAACGTAACCTGGTTGCACGCCTCTTCGGCGCGCATCTCGGCCGGTGCCACAGGCATGGTGGGCTTGGCAATGGTTCTGGACCGGTCGGTCGGTCGGTCGGTCGGGTGTAGGCGAGTCGCTTAGCTGCAGACCTCGCCAACCTTGTCTTGTCTGGTTCAATTGGAATTTAGAGTCTTCCTAGACAGGTAGGTATGGCGAGATCAAAATGATGTGAGGGCAGCGTTTCCTGAGGCAAAGGCACAAGTAAGAAATTGCTTATTCATAGGATTTTGATCTACAGAAGTAAAAGGGAAGAATATTGCGAGGTGCGGCCAAGCAATATTGTTAAAAAGTGTAACGTACATTATAAGCGAGTCGCGCATATAAGCGAGTCGCGCACTCTCTGTTACCCTACCACAACTATCCTCAATTACACAACCACAACACTAGGAAACTACAATAACTGAATCAGAAACAGATGAATCAGATGATTCTGCAGCCTCCTGGCATGTACGTGCATTATGGCCAGGCTTGCCGCACACACCACAGCACCGAACCTTCGTACGAGCTCCCCCTGCATTACCGCCATCCTGCTGCGTTTCTTGCGCTGCCTCCCCCCACCCACGGCCTTCTGGTCAAGTATATCCTTTGCATCTTGCACAGTAAGTGATCCTCCGAGCCGCACACGTGTTTTTGGCTCTCCGGCGCTTACTTAGTGCCTCGTTGGCCTTGCGGGTGAAGTGTTCTCTGCACGAAGGAGAGCCACCTGGTGCATCACAGCCATTGTACTCTTAGCAAGCTGGTCCACAGCAGCCAACATTGAAGTCGGGGAGCTATTTTGATGGTTGGCAATGCGAGTCTTGATAAGCGTTGACTGCGAGTCAGCTTCTCGGGGGTTGTGTGGTGTCTGGAAGACCCAAGGTTGTGCAGTGCCGGGCCGTGAGTTTGGAGGTGTTGGCGTACGAAGCTTTACATCTAGCTTGGAAAGCACCCTCTCTGGATCGTACGGCGCAAGGCCAGCACCTGCAAAGCCACCCTGTATATTCTTCTCTGTTATAGAGGCAAAAAAGGCCTCGCGGAAGGCACAGAGGAACTCGAGCTTGCTTACGTGGTTGATATGCATGCGCATCAAGTCCTCGATCTGGCGGCCGTACGCCTGCTTCAATGGCCCCAAGCAGCCGACATCGAGTGGCTGGAGGTAGTGTGAAGAATGCGGAGGCATGCAGAGCGTGATGATGTTGTTCTGCTGGCAGTAGCGCTCAAATTCAGTCAGTGGTGGCTTTCGTGGCCGTCGAGGATCAACAACCGGTATTTGCCCTTTGTGCGGGACGCTGTGTGATAGTCGAAGTGCTTGATCCAATCTAGGCCTACCGGATTGGTAGTCCAGCCATTATCGGTGGTTGCGATGCGCCAGGTAGACGGTAGGTTGCACTCGGTGTACCAGTTAGCAAGGTGGTACTGTGCGGCCAAGATGATGAAGGGAGGGATAGCCCAGCCGAGGGCATTGACTCCCTGGATCACCGTTGCCCATTCGCGGTTGCCAGGCTGGGCCAGTTTCGCCTTGCTAAGGCCGTCTGAGGTCGTAACTGTAACAGGCTGAGCCTGGCATGGACCTCGGCAACCCTCGGCCCTGGTGAAGCTATTCCCAGAACGCACAGACCACTACTCCAGAACCTTCTATCACCGCGCACTGGCCAACACCCTCAGCCATACCAGAGGCTCATGTCGACAAACCTTCTATTCCCCTTTTCCTTTTCTTCTTCAAGTTCGGTGTACTCGTAGAGTCGTCACCAGATAGTTGTAATACACTCCTGGAACCGTTACATTACACCGAACTTTCACCTCGCGGAAAACAGTTGGAAGAGCCTCAGCGCAGACCCAACTAGCGGAATTCGGCGCATTGAGTACGTGCGTGAATTCAACAGTAGTGACCTCGGCACGAGGGCCAGGGACAATGACGCAGGAGGACACCATGGCGGCGCAAGCCGAGACCTCCATGCTGATGCAGACGATGCGTCAGTTAGCGGAACAGATTGCTGCTCTTCGACAGGAAGGGCAGCAGGCGAACGAAGCAAACCAAGCGCAAATCCGAACCCTTCAGGATACCATCGCATCTATGCAGGAGAACGATCTACTTCGGGTGTCTCGACCCTCACACCAGCGACGAGCGTAGGCACTGCACCGGTGGTACATTCGCCAACGATACCAGATGCGAACGAATATTCGAAGAGAAAGAAGCCGACACTTCCTGACCCTCCCCGCTTTAACGGACTTAGGAAGAGGTTCCGCACATGGGAATTGGAGATGAGGAGTAAGCTCGAGTCGATGGTTCGGCGATCGGCTCCCCGACCGATCAGTTCGCATATATATACGCCCGCTTAGAGGAAACACCTCAAGCCATGGCCGCCGCTTTCTTTAAAAGAGGTGGCCCAGATGGAACTTCGAACCCTGAGCACTTTCTCGTTTACCTCGCGACCTGTTACGGCGATCCTAACATCGAACAACGAGCTCTCGGCAGGTTGGAATCAATGGCTCAAGGGAAAAGGAGAGTTTCGCTTCCTTTCTTCCAAAGTTCGAAAAGAGCTAGCAGACAGCGGAGGTGCCGAATGGAGCGACGTCGTGAAGATCAACTACCTCAAACGGACCATTAACAGGGGAGATGAGGACCGCCCTGGCGAGCCAGTTGAACTTACCTAAGGATTATCCCGAGTTCGTCAACAACCTACATCACTTGGGCGCTAATCTCGACGAGCTGCGCTTTTATACGCGGAAACCGAAAACCAGGTCACGCTCTTCAACCCCTGATTCTAAAGCACCAGAACCGAAGCACCGACCAGTCACCACCACTGCAACGGTAGACGAGATGGATTGGGAGCCTACGAAGATTAGCCAGGCTGTCCACAGAGCTAACAAGGAGCTGGAGGAAAGCGCGCAAAATGGGTTAATCAGAGCGAGATCGACCGCCGGAGAAGCGAAGGGCGCTGCTTAAGATGCGGGAGAACAGGGTGCAAAATAAGCAAGTGTCCTCTTTTGCCTGCAAGACGTCCGCGCCAGGACAACGAGACCGGGATTAAAAAGACTAGACCGGTATTGCGAGCGGAGGTGGAAGAAGAGAATGAGGGAACGGAGGGGTCGACGTCCGATCGAACTGATGACGAGTCGTTAAAAGACTAGCCCCTGATAGAAGTCGTCGTCAGGGGCACTCGGAGGCTAAGAAAGATTGGAGCATTGCGAAAAAGAAGATGGATGGTAAACCGTTTTACATTAATTTCGGGATCAATAGCATTTATTACACTAAGGCTTTCGTTGATAGTGGATGCCTCTGCTATGCCTCCATCAGTGATGTTCTCGTCAAGCGACTTCGTCTCCCACGCATCCCCATCACTCCTCGAAACCTGGAGCAGGTCAATGTTACGGTGGAAGGAGCAATTACGCATGTGGCTTATGCGGATACGGATATCGACGGCCATAAAAGAAAAAAGGGTATTCTTTTACGTTATCCCAGGCCAAGTCGACGAAGTGATATTGGGTCGACCTTGGATGGACCTCGAGGATGTGACGATCTCGCCGTCCAGAGGCGAACTGATAATCGGCACTACGGGCTTAAGAGTTAAGGAAAGAGGACCAAGGGAGGAAAAGAAGTATCCTCTCACACAACAAACAGCCAGTGTTTTTGGGGGTGCTAATCAGAAGAGCTCGCCGAACCAAGGCTTGCTCCAATCCGAAAGCAACGACGCAAATATTCGCAGCTAGCCTGGCAGACATTGAGAAGGCATTGGCGCCCAAGAAAAGAAGTGATCCCCGCCAGAAACTGCCAGAGCACTATCACGACTTCCTTCCGCTCTTCGATCGTACCGAAGCAGACCGCCTACCTCCACACCGGACTGGAATTGACCACGCTATCCCGCTTGAGAAGGATGAAAACGGCAAAGAGAAAGTTCCCCCCTGGGGACCGTTATACGGAATGTCCCGAGAGGAGTTGATTGCTCTGCGGAAAACCCTTACCGAGATGCTCGATAAGAATTTTATACGAGCCAGCAGTTCACCAGCGTCAGCGCCTGTTTTATTCGTGAAGAAACCAGGGGGAGGCCTACGGTTTTGCGTCGATTACCGGGGTCTCAACGCGATTACCCGCAAGGATAGATATCCTCTTCCTCTGATCAGCGAAACGCTGAGGTCGTTGTCCCAAGCTAAATGGTTCACTAAGCTAGACGTCATCGCCGCGTTCCACAAGATTCGGATCAAAGAAGGAGACGAATGGAAGACTGCATTTCGTACTAGGTACGGGCTATTCGAATGGCTGGTTACCCCCTTCGGCCTCACAGGAGCACCCGCTACATTCCAGAGGTACATCAACAATACACTACGAGAGTACCTAGACGAATTCTGTTCGGCTTACATCGACGACGTCCTCATTTACTCTAGCGGCTCCCTATCCGATCATAGGAAGAAAGTCCGGAAAGTGTTGGAAAGGTTGCAAACCGCAGGACTACAAGTCGATATAGACAAGTGCGAATTTGAAGTCAAGAGCGTCAAATATCTTGGATTCATTATCGATGCAGGAAGAGGGATTCGCGTTGACCCAGAAAAGATTAAAGCTGTGGAGCAGTGGCAGCGCCCTCGTTCTGTCAAAGGAGTACGGAGCTTTATTGGTTTTGCAAATTACTATCGAGCATTTGTGCCCAAGTTCTCGGAGATAGCTCTACCGCTGACGGCTTTGACCAAAAAAGGGGTGTCTTTCAGTTGGACCCCTCAGTGCGAAGAAGCGTTCAAGACACTTAAGACACTTCTGATCAGCGCGCCAGTATTGGCCCAGTGGGATCCAGAAAGGAGGACGGTAGTGGAGACAGATTCGTCGGGCTATGCCGTGGGTGGCGCCCTCTCGCAGTATGACGAAGATGGGATCCTTCGCCCAGTCGCCTTCTTCTCAAAGAAAAACAATCCCGCTGAGTCCAACTACCCGATACATGACAAAGAACTGTTAGCAGTGGTTAAGTGCCTGGACCAATGGGACGCGGAGCTCCGGAGCGTAGCTCACTTCGAGATCTGGACTGATCACAAAAACTTGGAATACTTCCAGAAGAAACGACAGCTGAGCGAGCGGCAGGTACGGTGGGCAGAGATATTGGCTCGTTATAACTTCACGCTCAAGTACCGACCTGGAACAGATGCTGTGGTGCCGGACGCTTTGTCAAGGAGAGAACAGGACCTACCGGTATCGAGCCAAGACGACCGACTTACTGGGAGATGCTTCCAGTTACTTAGGCCCGCGAGGAATAAGAGTCTTAAGATCAATCGGGCCGCCTTGGTTAGAAAGGGAGCAACCACCAGAGTAAGCTCTGGCTTCGTTAAGGGCGGAGATCAGGATCAGGAGTTAGACGACCCCGCGGATAAATCGGACCCCCCGGAGAACCCCTTTTCCGAGGAGCCTTTGAAAAGCCTATGGGACCAAGGATTGGAAGCCAACAACCGCTACTGGCTGATCAGACGCATGGTTTTGGACGGAGAACGCCAACTGCCCCCAGAGTGGGGGCTACCAATATCTATTGCGGAATGTTCTATCGACGAAGGAAAACGCTTGTGTTGGAGGGACCGAATCTGGCTACCTCACTTTGAACCGCTTCGCACCCGGGTTATTCAAGAAACGCACGACTCCGTGCTGGCTGGTCACCCTGGAAGGGATATGACGAAGACCCTTATCAGCCGAAAGTTTACCTGGCCGGGCCTGAGCCAGGATGTGAGGAGATTCCTGAGGAACTGTGACGTTTGTGGAAGGACAGCTGTATGGCGGGAAAAACGAAGAGGATTATTGAAGCCCCTCCCCATTCCCGATCGGATCTGGTCAGAGCTTTCTATTGACTTTGTTTCCGGATTACCCCCATCGGGCCCTGACAGAACAACCGAGATTATGGTAGTCACAGATAGACTGTCCAAGAATGTGATCTTCGAACCTATGGCATCTACGACAGCAGACGCAATAGCAGATCGTCTCATCCGCTGCTTGATCCGACACCATGGCCTGCCGAGGGCCATCGTCTCAGATAGAGGACCCCAGTTCGTGAGCCATATGTGGGCTAGGATATGCAACCTACTTCGGATCACACGACGACTATCGACAGCGAATCATCCGGAAACAGACGGAGCCACTGAGCGGATGAACCAAGTCCTTGAAGAATACTTACGCTCCTACACAACCTATTGGCAAGACGACTGGGCTGCACTTCTCCCGATGGCCATGCTAGCGATTAATAACCGCAATGCAACCTCGACCGGCATCAGCCCCTTCTTTATGACCCACGGTTACGATGTTGATCTCCTGGGTCTAGTCGATGCAAAAGAGCCCCTAAGGACTACAGGGAAGTCACCAATTGCTCAGGGAGAAGCTTTTGTAGCCCGGCTACGGGAAGCAACAGAAGTAGCTCAAGCAACAATGGCCTCAGCTCAAGAACGTCAGGAAAAGTACGCCAATAGAGCTCGTCAGATAGCTGAACAATTCCGTGTTGGGGACAAGGTATGGCTACGATTAAAGCATATCAAGACAGATAGACCCTCGGCGAAACTCGATTGGCTAAACGCTAAGTATACTGTCACTGAGCTGATCGGCTCCCATGCTTGTCGGTTGGATACTCCACCGGGATTCATAACGTCTTCCACGTTATGCTATTAAAAAGGGCAGCGGAAGACCCTCTACCATCACAACAACAGGACGACACTCAGCCCCAGCGCTGATCGGAAGCAACGACGATGGAGAAGGAGAAGCGGAGTGGCAAGTCGAGGAGATCTTGGAGGCAAAGAAGGTGAGAGGAAGGACAAGGCTCCTAGTGAAATGGTCTGGCTATGCTAAGCCTACATGGGAGCCCCTAAGTAATTTCGAGGAAACGGAGGCGTTGGATATATTTGAGGAGAAGCATGGAAAGATCTCTCCCCCCCCTGATCGGGCACCTTGGGAGAGGAGGGGGGTATTGTAACAGGCTGAGCCTGGCATGGACCTCGGCAACCCTCGGCCCTGGTGAAGCTATTCCCAGAACGCACAGACCACTACTCCAGAACCTTCTATCACCGCGCACTGGCCAACACCCTCAGCCATACCAGAGGCTCATGTCGACAAACCTTCTATTCCCCTTTTCCTTTTCTTCTTCAAGTTCGGTGTACTCGTAGAGTCGTCACCAGATAGTTGTAATACACTCCTGGAACCGTTACAGAAAGTGCAACAGGTATTACCTGCAAATACACAGAGTAGTGAACTGAGATGTTGTAGTCTCATAAAATACTGTAAATGATCAATCTTATTGACTGTCTTGACTTATTGTTTCTTAAGGAGAGAAAGAAGCAGAAAAAACCATTGCAATTGGAAGAGGGCTCTTTATGAGCACCTGAACTCCCTTATCATCCTTATTCAGTAACTTGAATCTATGATCTCATTGATGAGGTGCTCGAGTCGCTCATGATGCTTCTCATATCTCTCATTGTTCGGAGGTCCGGTCAAGAGCTTGTCCGGAGATCCGGTGAGGAGTCCTGGGAGCCGTTGAGAACACTTGTGGGCGAGCCGTTGAAAGCGCTGTGGGCGAGCCGTTGAGAGCGCTGTGGGTGAGCCGTTGAGAACAATGTGGGCGGAGAATTCCATAAACAAGTGCTGTAAAATTCCATGAATAAATGCTGCATTTTAACACTGTTTAGTTGGGTGATTCTTGATCCTTGATACTATTTGGAATTTCTCTCGGGGTGTTTTGTTACGTCCCAAGCGTAATACCCCTATACAGGAACCACTGGGTGGTACCCGAGGTGCTGGGCACCTCAGCCAATCATTGGGCCAGGGATGGAAAGACCCACAAGCCCCCGTGCAACCAATCAGGAGTTGCTCAGTCTGCTCAGTCTGCTCAGTGCGCCAAGACCACTGAGCACACTGAGCACACTGAGCAAGGTACAAAGATACTTCAGAAATATATGTAGACAGCTTGACATAAATAGGGGGGAGCGCCGGGCGCTCCCCGTGTCGAGGAATCTGATTCCTCATGCAAGCAATTCAAGTTCATTTGTCTACAATCTACTTTCAGTAGCTCTTTGTTAGAACAACCTGTTGTTGACAGTGAACCCGTGTCTGAGACGCTTGTCACAACCTTCGATCATCCTGTCATATTCACCTTCGGCGTACTGCCTTGCAGTCTGTATCCATTCCTGGTGCAGGTTGTAACATGTTTTTATCTTTTTATTGTGATCATGAATACCTAACCTGTTGGCTTTTGTAAAGCGCTGGCTGCGTTTATGTTGGACGGCAGTAAGGGGAAGAAGTGATACTGGAAGGAGAAAAAGACCAAAAAACACTTGATGAAATTCTGATTAGCTGCAACTCGTTTCGATCGAGTGACCTCCGGGTTATGAGCCCGGCGCGCTTCCGCTGCGCCATGCAGCTTGTTTTTTCTCAAGCTTGTGCAAGAGTGAAAAGATGTCCTCAATGAAAGTTTATATGATACTCGGTGCTACTGTGAGTCACCCGTTTGTGCAACTTTTCTAGATGTGGAACTGGCAGCTGGCAGCTGGCAGTCCCATAATAGATCAGAAACAAGGAGTTTAATTGGATCGGAGAACAGCGTTATGGGTTGAGAACAGGCGCCAAAGTAGTTTGGGACAGTGCAAGAAAAAAGGAAAAAAAGTGAAAAGACATCAAAAGATGAGGTCGTACCCGGACTCGAACCGGGGTTGCCGGAATCAGAATCCGGAGTGATAACCACTACACTATACAACCTTGAAGGGGCTGGCATCCTATTTTTTTGGATGGCTGCACTTTCGAAGATAGCACTTATCATCGCCTCGATCGACGATGGTCTTTATCTGCAACAGGTACCACCTCGGAACACCAGCGACTTGCTTTCTTTGCTTGTAGCGATTGCTGAGTTCAGCGCTGGGGGCTTGGGTGGGCGCGGCCAAGACACAATTGCGGACTTGCCACGACGACACTGTTGACCGGTCCCCCTGAGCCCCTGAACTTTCGGTTACAACATCAGTATGTCAGCAAATATGTCAACATCCATCATACAAACAAAGCAACCACGGAATTCATAATTCAGGGAATTATCCCCACTATCGTGTTGTACGTCGTCACACATGTTTGTCATGCACCAGCTCAAGACCATCAACCAGCGGCATCCCGCCCACGGACGTCACCCCTCCCCTTCAAAACACCCCCAGCTAAACACACCAGTATTCCACTTCCAGTCACGTAACTCCTCTTCACCAGCGCGTCCCTCCAGCAACCCCCCGCCCCGCACCATGCCTCACCACGTTCCCTGCAAAGTCAAAGTTAAACCTCACCCCGGTTCCACCAAGTCGAGATCAACAAACCAAACTGAACGAAACGAACATCTCATGGTATTGGCTACCAGGATCGACATGGAAGCACAACAGATATCACCCACCTCGATCTGACCACGAGGATGACACCGTATCGCGAGAGAAACGAATTACTGTTCATTAGGAATGCCACAATACAGGTATTACAAAGCCGCCACATCTCATGTTCTCCCATTTCCCTGCCTCAGCTCGTGATTTTGCGCAACGTTGATACCGGACTCTACCACCCCAGCACCACCTCAGAGAGCAAAGATGAATGCCCCAGCCAACACGCCAGTGAGCAATGCACCCAGCGACACGGCAACCCCCTGAACACCTTCGCCCGTCTTATCTATCACCACGGTCTTGTTCTCTTCCACAGTGACAGTAGCCGTGACCGACATCGTCGACATCTTGGTGATCGTGACGGGATCCGGGCAAGAACTTGGGACAGGAATGTCAAGGGTGAACATGGTCGTGAATGTAGCCTGATCTTCCGCAATGGGGCCAAGGGGAATGACGGGCGCCTGCTGAGCAAGCAGGTCGCGAAGGCACCGGTCCCGATTGATGGTGTCAACCGTCTCTTGTGAGCTGTGGCAGGCGTTCATCAATCTCCTCAGATTGGTGGCGAGGGCATCCGACCAGGCCTCGAAAGCAGGGGTAAAAGCTTGGGGATCAAACGATGAATCAACAGCGTTCTCAAAAGTCGGACCGCAGGCACTGAACCAAACCTTGTGCTTCTTGGCGAGATCTTGCAACTCGGGTGGGAAGATGGGCTGTTGGGCAGCCAGAACAGTGAGTTCAGAGGTCTGGGATGTGCAGTCGGCGGGCGTTCGTTCGAGAACATGCATGTGACGCCCTACCGAAGTGTAGGGGTACTGTAGTGACTTGAACCTTCCCGTGGGAGCGGCGAAGGGGCGTGTTCGGTGTGTGTTGACAGCTTTGAGTTCGTAGTTGTCATCCTCCTCTGTCTCGGGCTTCTTGGACTTCTTTGGCTCCCCTTCCGGTCGGTTTGGCTGTGGAGTTGGGGTTGCGATATTCGTCATGAATTGGTTTCCACAGACATATTCGGTTGGAACAGTGGTGGGACTGTAGTTGTGATATGGTGGTTGGCGAAATGGAATGGGCAAGATGGGCGATGTTGGAAGCTGAGCACCGACGGTGGCCAGCGTCATGGCACCAGCCAGCAAAGCGAGTGTCTGTGAAGGCATCGTGGGATTGGATAAGTGTATCGTCGGGGGTACCGAAAGTAATAAAGAATGAGAGCCAGTAACAGTGCTGTGAAATTGATAGACGATGGCGCGAAAGAGTAGAGATATGAGTGGTGTGGTGGTCAGACGAAAGTTGAGGTTTGGGGGAGAGTTTGGGTTGACGAAGTTGAGTCCTTAAAACTCCTCAGAGCGACGGGAAGCTCCTGTGTTGTCGAAACAGACATTTGTTTCGTGCTTGACGTATGGCAAGTGCCAGCAAGACTTACCGGTTGACTGTCCATGATCCACCCGCTCGAAGACTGTGTTGCCCGCTGCCCGTGGTGGCAACGTCGACTCCACAGCATTGGAATTGGGAGGTCTTAGCACCTGCCTCTGTTGTGCTCCTTTGTGTCAGGAAGCTGGTGACACAGGGTAGGATCGATAACCGCGGGACAATAAGTCGCTTCATGGTAGATCGAGTAATTGATACTGACTAGGTACCCAAGCATAAACTACTGAAAGAGCTGATTCAAACACAAGTAGCCCTACCCAATGTCCCATCCCTCTAGTATCCTGAATTTGCCCCTAGGCACCAATTACACAACACCATCATTCAACTCAACAAACATAACACTATCAATCGCAATCGTCCCAGCCCCAAACACCAACGCCTCAATCTTGACACTCGCACTTGTCAGCCCAGCCATGTTAGTCCAAATAATATGATTCGGAGAAAACACCGCCGGAGTTCCCTGTGCAGCATCATTGGGGTTCCTCGTGTAAATCGGCGAATTGTTGATCATAACCCCAACAGACCCAACAGTCCGGTTGCTGAAAAAAGACGTAAAATAAACCAAGTATTTCTTCCCCGGTGTCACTGCCATGCTCCCGCTGATGATCCTCGCACTGACATGCAACTCCTGGTTGGCAGGATTGGGAACACCAGGTGACACCACTCTCCAAGCGTAGTCACCCATGGGAAAGCTGTTGGTGTATAAGCTGTCAGAACCCAAGTTGACCACACCAGCAGTGGCTTGAGGGTCAGGCTTCTGCTGCGTCCAGGCGCCCAACCCGCACTCAAACTCTCCATCCGGAAGCAAGCCGACAGGGGATTTGTTCCCGCAGTAAGCGCTCAGGGGGGCAAAGGTGACGCTGTCAAGTCTAGACTCGACATTGAGCCACTCAAAGAAAACAGAAGCTTTATTCTCTGTTGCGTTGGCTTGGAAAGGAACTTGATGGAATCGCCAATTTGTGACTGGGTAATCAAGAGCGCTGACAGTCCTACCGGCGCGGTCGTTGATCTTTGTGCCCACAAACCCTCTGGATATCCCATCGAACCATGTGGCAAAGGTGTACTTGTATTTGACCCCCGGAGTGACTGGGAAGACCGGGGATGTGAGACGCAAATATGTACAAGTTGTGGGACAGTTGGGAGTGCCGAGAAATTCGGTCTGGAATGAATTGACTTTGGTGAAGCCGGGCGTGGTGACTGAGTACCCATAGACGCCGGTAAAGGGGGCGAATACAAGGGGGTTCCAGGGGGTGAAATCGCACTCAAAGTCTCCGTATAGGAGGTTGCCGTTGACGGGGGTTGACTCGCAGGCAGGTGGCGCTGTGGAGGTGGTTGACGTGAAAGTGGTCGATGTGGAAGGCGGCTCACAGGCCGGGGCATTTGTGGTGGACGATGAGGAAGTCGCCGTGGCAAGGGTTGAGTAGGAGCATGTCGGACCGCACTGACAGGCCGAGATGTACCGATCAGCCGTCGTCCCGCAGGCGTTGGTGGCCCGAGTAGGATAGTTGGTGGCAGTCGTGCCCGAGGCTGTGATAGTTGCGCAGAAGGCGGAAGCGACAGACACGGCCGAGGGAGACGGGCAAGGAAAGAGAGCCCGGTAGCAACTGTTTTCAGTGTCAGCCTGGGTAGCTACCAAGCGGGTCATGCTTTGAACTTACTTGTCAGCAGCACATCTGGCAGCTGCGCTGATGCCAGCAAGTGACACGACGGCAAAAGCCACAATTGTCTTTAAGTTTGCCATGCTGGTCACCACTGAAAGTATTCTCATGCACTGGTAATCTGGTGAGATGTGAGAATATTGGTAGCTGTTTCAGACTCATGGCGAGGATCTCTACGTTACTTATATCTCAATTCTTCAAGGCTCTACCACCAAAACACCTCTGTCAATGGCTTGCTTGACAAGCGAGGGCTTACATTCACATAATTGTCGACTGCATATTCGCTGCAATATTCGCGGCAGACACCAGCGTGGCATTGCCAAACCGTGAGCACTGCTTGCCCAAATAAGCTGTCGACACCAAGAGTGAGCTGAGCTGAACCTCAGCCCTACCTGCCTTCGGTGCCTGTCACACGCATCCCGCCGAAAGATTCGCCGACCAACCAACGTCACACTTTCTTTGACAAGGCAATACGATGTTTTTGAAGCCATTGCAACCACCGCCTGATTCAATGCTTCCCAAACGACACGAAGTGCCAAGGCATTTTGTCCGCGGAACGAGAGCCTTTATTGATTGGTGATAGTCTAGCATTCAGCCACTCTGTAGAGATCAGGCGATGCCATCACGGCAAGGGTACTTGGCGAAAACATCAATGCTCAGCCTTCTGAGGGGCACCACGTTAAACTGTGGGACGAGGGAGGTCAAGACTTGAAGTCATACAGAGAAGAGAACAATGATCATGGTTTGAGTAAGCCGGAGCAACACTTTTTATCCGAACACGGTACAAAGGTCGTAAGCCGGCAGTTGAGATTAGGGTAGGTAAGGTGGCACAAGTCTGGGGCAGGATGAATAAGTGGGGGGCTCTCGGTGGATGCCGTCATGGATAGGCATTCCATACGCTCCCTGTATTTGACCATTCACAAAGGAAAGCATAACTTGTGCTGTTTTGGAGAGTAAGCAATGGCCACGATAACCGACACGATAACAGGAGCACAGAAACCCGACAGGTTGCATTTCGTCATCGTAAGGTTTCAAGCCCCATCATTCAGCACCTGACCAGAGCACATTGCTAACGCAGCAACAGGTTGGCGGATGTCTAGGCGGCCTGGCGACAGGCATTGCTCTCAAGGTCCTGGGCCACAACTCTACAGTCCTCGAACACCACCCCACTCCCCTCCTCCATGACCAAAGAGCCGACATCGTCGCTGGCGGTCACGCCCTTGAGTTTTTCAACAGGTACAACCGCTGTCAGCGCAAAGACATCTCCGTCCCCTCCACCTGCCGCCAATACCTCGACCGCGATGGCTACATCATCCACACCGTTACGGCTAGCCACGACATGAGCTCCTGGGACCTAAATTACTTCCTCATGCGCGCCAACTACGATGGAATCTCCTCGCCCTCCGCGGCACGGTCCCCAAACAAGACGTCACACCCTCGACCCTGGTGACCTTTGCAGAAAGGTTAACATCTTTGCACGCGGATGGGATTCAAATATTGGCGTATCTAATCCCCGGCAAGAACGGGACGGTGAAACCAAGGGAACGTCCCTGAGGGCTCGGCGGAGCTGGATGGGATGATGACGGATTCCAACGGTCGACGGCATCGGATTACGCTGCCGGGCATGACAGACACTGTTGCGTGGGAGAGACAGATGGAGATTGCGAGGGATAGCTCGCCACCGCAGTTTGCGGAGATTGGCTGCAAGGCAGACAGACCGTTTGTGCAGAAGGTGGCGGATGTGATTAATCCGAGGAATGAGTTTCTGGATGCGAGGGTTGTGTTGATTGGGGATGCGCTGGCGGGGTTTAGGGTGTAGAGGTACAATTGTGTACCGCTTACCTACCTCGATAGTGGCATCCTCGAACGCCTTGGAGCGCTTTTGGTTAAGGCCCTTAAAGTTATGGTCCGGGTACGGGCCTATTCCACTTCAATTAGAACAGCGAAGTCTTGGTCCCTACGAGGAGCATACCTACCCGTTTCATTCTGATACTCCCAACTCTGGAGGAGCCAGGCTGCAGTCTCCAAATCCCCAAGCCAACTACCACGGGTGTCCCGGCTGGCGGCGGTGTCCAAACGTTATCAACGGGTTTGATTGCTTCGGGTTTGGAGGATTCATCAGGGTCGTAGGCATCGACAGCAACGAGAGCGACAACTCGGGGGTTTTGATGAACTCGGCGACTTCATGTCTGAAAAAGGTGACTGTGTTTCGGGGATGCCGGTCGTGGGCTGTGCGTTCCCAGATGAAGTGCTCCGAGTAGCGGAAGCCGGAGGTGCAGACAACTCCTAGGCGGAGGATGTTCTCTGGGGAGGCGAGACGGAGGCGTCCGAGGGGTGGTAGGAGGGTCATTTTGGGTCTAGGGAGTTGTTGATGCTGAATGGGAAAAGCCAAGTACTGGTCTGGGGTGTTGGCAATGGCCAGTGGGTCCATGGGTGGCAGTGTGGTTCAGGAGGGACTCTCAGGGGGTTTAGGGGTCATGTATAAAAGTAGCCATTTGCTCGCATTTTACCTTAGACAGGTCATCGACTCTTAATTCTTTTACTTTTGGTGTCTTACACGCGTGCAGGCCTATTTTAGCCCTCTGGTCAGGGTGATACGGTGTGTATTATGTGGTTTGCGAGCCCATAGTATCTATTTTCTGTCTTTCGTGAAGTGCGGCCTATGAGCAAGCCACTGTCACGAAAGGCGTGTATTTTCAGCCTTTGCGAGGGCTTGTTGTGATGTTGTGGTTGTTTGTGAGTTTTCTCACCATTTCAGTACCCGCAGTGGGAATTCTCCAATTCCAGCTAGTTATAGGGCTGCCTTGCAGGGCTCTAACCGGCGATTGCAAGCTGGTCGCCTGCTGAACCTTTGTCTCGAAGAACCGGTTGAAACATGCCGGTCTACGCACGTGTTCTACCACAGACACCACGAATCACAGACACAGATAGGTAAGTCATCCCAAACTGAATACATTCTCTGAACAATCGAGCAAGTCCATACATTAGCCATGACAAGTTTCGAAGCACTCCGTTCTTAATACACCTGTACACCACCGGGAAGTTCCTTCAGCCCTACACACGATCACGTTAGCATCAATTCCACCAATGGAAAGACTCAACAAACTCACAAGTACTAGTCCCAACATCCTCCCGGCTCTGCTGTTGCTTGGTACACTCATTCGCCGCCTGTGGAGTTTGCAACTTCAGCGCAGGACACTGCTCGCTAAAGCAGTTCGTCCCCAGCCCGTCCATCGCCCTCTGCAATGCACCATCCTCCCAACCAAACAAGTAATCCCCATGAGCTCCATACCCAGTCTTGTCACCAAAGCTGTACACCAACGGCTGCTTCCCGTTCTTGTAGTAGTCTGGGTTGGCGAACGGGCCAGAAGTGTCATACATGACTTCGTACATGACCTGCGGAATCCTCACCGGGTGCGAGGCAGGGCAGCGGTCACCGGCAAGGGCTTGGTTTCCTGGGGCGTAAGCGACGTGGCTTTGATGGTCGGGGCTGTCGACGTTTTTGCCGTCCCAGCAGGAGGGGAAGATGGTTGTTACTCGGATGCCACCGGGGCATGGCTTGTTTGGGAACTCGGCGGTGTCAGACCTATCGCAGGGCGCTCCGTTGCCGCCACTTATCCGGTCGTTTTTGGCGAGACAGCGATGGCAGTTGACTAGGGGACCAGTGCCCTTGTTTCTGTTGACCGGGTTGCCGGCGATCATCCTGAACCCGGGGGAGAAGACAGTCGTCTTCTTATTGGACCCGCTGAAGGGGCGCATGTAGTAGACGGTGATGCCGCCTGTCTGGTCCATGATGGTACCATTGAGCTGACCGTTGGCCATCTGTGGGATACGCTTGAAGGTTCCGTTTTCGGGGGACTGGAAGTAGATGGAGGCGGTCCAGTAATTGCTGAAGTCTTCGACCATGCGGCAGGAGGTGCACTTGGATTGCTTGGGAGGGTCGATGGTAGCTGGATCCATGGTCACGTTGAAGGAATTACCACCGACGATCTGGTGCATATGAGGAGAGAAGAGCTGGCCGGGGTTGACGATGGGGTCGGCGCGCTCGACGACGAGCTGGGAGCAGCTGAAGCGGAGGAAGTCGGAACCGCGGGCGCTTTGGCGAAGGTCGAGGGTGGTTGCTTCCGCGCCTACAAAGAGCGCGGCGAGCGCTAGGATGGACCAAGCCATGACGGTCTGGTGAGGAGTAGCTAGAAACCTCTCTGAATGATGGATTATTATTTTGGCTGATGGAGGGAACAGATTCGGATCTCTTACCGACAGGCAACAGTGGGTTTATACCCAGTTCTGAACTCAACCGGAGAGCTGCGGTGTCAATCATTATCTTGTTGATACATTCTGGTTAATCTAATCACAATATCCAATGCTTGTCCGTAGGGGCTTTGATATCTCGGCACTTGCACAGAGTGCTGGTCTTTACCCTGTCGTCCAATCGGTTGATTTCCAGGCGAGACGATCCAGGCGGTCCAGATCATATTCGCACCACTAAGAGGTGCCTAGTTGGTGGAGGCTCGACAGTATTAATAAATAAAAGATTGTGGTTCAAGTATAGATACTCGGCACACATTCAACTTGGTGGATATGAGTCGAAAGCTTTCAACGGTCGGGGGACAAGTCACAACTCTGCCCACCGTAGGTGTGGTGCTGCCGTGGAAGCTTTCACTTTCTGCCCACTCGGACACACACTCCCATCGTGACAAAGGTGCTGGCTCCTTGCTATTCTGTGCACTAAAATACCGTTTCATAACAGTTGTTATTGTGTCTCCATGGTAGTGTTCGACGCTTTGCAAGGGGAGCTGGGTAGAGTGCAGTTGCCCGAGCCTTGCCGTGTCACGCCGAGGAGTGGGGCTGGCCCCGGACAGGAACATCCCGAGACGCTGTTCATAACCGCCAAGGCCTTCCTCTGAAAAACCACATCATCCATACGACAACCTCCTGTCACATAGTTGTTGTCAGATTCTAGGCACAGTCAGACAGCATCAGAGTAATTGTTGTCGCACCGGGTGTTGACAGTATCCACCAATAGCACCTCTCGGCTTCGCGTGACTTCTTTGATGGTTTCGTTCAACATAAGCTCCATCAGGAGAACCCCCAAGGCGAAGAGTATGGGATTTTCAGTGGAGGGCGTGGGTATTATATTTGCGGTGCTTGTTGTGGCCGGGAGCTTTCTTAGTACGAAGGCCTGCTGGAATGAGTACACGCCTTGGTGCTGGGCTACAAATATACCATCATGTGTTGGTGGGTGAGAAAGCTAGGGTGTACCGTATAGTTGGAGGATGTTGGAGACGAGAGCCACTGCCAGTTCGAGTTTTGCCCTGTATGAGAGGTTGTTGATAGCAAGCTGTCGTCGCTGAGTATCAGACAAAACTGTCTTCAAGGAGACCAAGGACCAGCTTCCTTTCTCCCCAAGGCTACTGTGGGGGCGGATGTT
The DNA here is from genome assembly GCF_035222375.1 of Podospora pseudocomata. NCBI lineage: Eukaryota > Fungi > Ascomycota > Sordariomycetes > Sordariales > Podosporaceae > Podospora > Podospora pseudocomata. The sequence goes on along the minus strand of NC_085889.1, from coordinate 992,993 downwards.
GTATCTGTTTCCTCTCCGAGTAAGACAGTCAAATATACAGCCACAGCATTCCCCGACCCGTGGATTCCCAATTCTACGCATCATTCCGCACATTTCTTGTATCGTGGGGTTGCTGTAGATGTTGTCGCTAAACCGGGCAGACAGTCGACTCTGGAATTTGAGGCTGGGGTTGCTCTCCTCAACGTCATGGGCGGAGAATTGTGAGTGCGAGAAGCAAACCGGACGCTTGAGCGAAATGATGCATGGGGAAATGTCTGACCAGTTGAAGGACTCTTGGGTTCCAAGCCCGTCTCCGTCATAAATCTGACACTTCTGCCTCTAGCAGACTGGAGGAGAAGGATGTTTGGAGAGGGTGCTGCTGCCAGCCTGGGGAGGCGAGCTTCCTGTTAAACGAGAAGCTCACGCCATTTCTTGTTGCATATTATCCCGGATGGGTTGTCTGGTTGATGTGAATCATGATTCGGCGCTGCGTATGATAGGACCACGTGGAATTCAAGACTGGTAAGAATCATGTCATCGTCGTCTCCGGGCACGTGATTGGGGTGCGCGACAACTGCACACCCACGTCGTGCGGTACCTGGCAGTCACAAGAAATCGCTAAGCGAAAAACATCGAGCAGACTGTTCGCTATGCGGCGGCCAAGTTTGAGAATTTTGCGCTGCGATCGTTGCTGGCGTTCTGGCCCCAACTTCGCATTGGAGGACATGACACTTTCAAGACTCGAAACGGCGTGTCTCATTCGGTCAATAAGATCTTGGTAGCTTGGTAGGTTGACTGGTAGAGCAGAAACGTCACACGGTTGAAGTGCAGCTTGATGTTCATGGTGTCTTTCCAATCTTCCTGGAAGTTAGCACATGATTAAATATATTCGATTAGATACCTTACTTTATCGTCTCTCTCAATCTTTAGCTTTTCTTGGATCTCCTTCACAGCTTCCTTCAGGTCTTGAATGTTTTGTTCAAACACACCCTGTGATTTCTACAGCCGACCCCTGACCTTGCTGTGGATGATGGGATCTTTCCACAACGGCCCAAATGGATCCTTGCAGTGCGTTAGCTCGCCAAGGTTCGACAGAGGCGACAACCCCCAACGGCCACGATTCCACGGTTATCACAAATAGGAGCTTACAACAGCGAGGTTTTGGGGTGCTTGAGAGCAGCTCAGAGGTTTCAACTGAAGGTAGTCATGATCGAGATGGTGCCAGAGAACTGTGTTCGGTCAAACTGCGTGGGATGCTCCCAGACCCTGCAAAATAGCTACGTGCCGCGAACCCCCGAGTTCCCAGCCACCAGGTTCCACCCAGATCCAACTGTTCCGAGCTGCCGAGGTATCCACAACATCCAACAAGATGTAGTCCCGTAGAGCCGGTCGGCAGCTGCAAGGCTGAAGTCATCAGCCGGCCGATGCCGACGTTGGAACAAAACACGTCCATAACAAGTCCTGAGCCTTCTTCAGTAACAGCTAACTAGCCGCTTTAAGGAACATTCCGTCCCTGACGACGTCCAGTGTTAGACGAGTTCGTTCTAAAAGCTTGGACTGTGGGTACATACTAAACCAACTGGTTGGCAATAGCAACAATGAGACCATCGAAACGCTCGTTCAGATCCTCCTGGAGAACCTTCATGTACTCCTCAGGCAGAGAACCACCCTCAGCGATCCAACGGAAGCGCGTTTTCGTAGGTCCGAGAGAGTCCAGAACAGTTGTTCCGTACGCAATCATGTCCGGGTAATCGGGCCTCCTGACTCTAAAGGTCATAGAGTGCTTGTCGGCATCGTATGCAGTTAACTCCTCGGTGAAAACATATCCTTCTCCTTTGTTCTTGCCGGCAGGATACTCGTAGGTAAAGGTGCGGACACTTCCAATCCCGAAGCCTTTTAGGCTGACTTTCTTAGCACCTGGATACCAAGGGCGTTCAGCCCCAAATCCAGCCACAATACCCCACACCTCACCGATTGGTGCATCGATATCGCGCGTGACGGTGACGTAGTGAACCAAGTTTTGGTCGGACATGGTAGAGGTTTTGGAAATGAAAATGATGCTGTGATATAAACACTAGAGTTATAACAGGAACATACGAATGGAAGATGTACTGTAATGTCGAGAGCCTTAAGCCACATGAATCAAGATAGTTAGACAGCGAGCGCCAAATAGCTTTAAGTAGGTAGCAGGTCCTAGGCCGTCGCCGATACTATTAGCGCATACGGAACAAATAGTTACGCCGACATGACTCAAGCGCGAAGCTTACGCAAAACTTAAGTTCCTAGCTTCGGGCGCCTACCCGCCCTATTTCTCATTACATCAGCCGTCTTCAATTCTGATTTATCATCTCTCCCTGATTTGTTAGGATGGAGCCTAAACGTAACTAGCCCCTTTGTTATTAGTCAGAGACTGCTTCAGTTTTCCCTGAATAGCAATGGACTGTGCAGAAATTGAACAAATACATTGTAACGTGGGTTATCAGCGATTTGGTTACTGTACCTGTACTATCATGGTAGGAAGATCATTCGGATCTTTCCGCCTATGCTTAGCAATCTCTCCGAGTCTCGACCTTGGACATTCTTCGTTAACTCCGGGGTTAGCTTTGCTCCAGGACCATACGTTCCACAGCAACGAAGCAACATTTATTTATAAAGAATGCTACATCTTGGGACATCAGATCTATTCTCTATTCGCAATCATCATTCAAGTCTACAACATTTACACCTACATTCTCCATGCTTGTTCTCGTTGCTGGCGTCACGGGTAATCTCGGCCTCAACCTCATCGACGCCTTGTTCGCTCACGGTCACCAAATTCGCGGTCTTGCACGCAATCCATCCAAGCTAGATGCTGCCCGCAAGAAAAAGCTCCATAGCTTTATGGAGCTCAAGACCTACTACGACATCGAAGCCATCGAACGCGCTTGTGATGGAGTCGACGCAGTCATTTGCGCGTACCAGGGAATGCCCGAATTGCACCTGGATGGCCAGTTGATCCTCCTACGTGCCGCGGAACGTGCTGGCATACAGCGTTTTGTGGCCGCCACCTGGAACTGCGACTGGAGACAAATCAAGTTGGGCATGCACCAAAGTTATGACCCCTGCCTCTGCTTCCACCAGCAGGTCCAGTTGAGCTCCATGATTAAACCGATCTACATCCTGACGGGCGCACTTACTGAGGTGTTCTTTTCCGTTCCTGGCCATGGCACCTTCTCCCCGGCCCACGACGGCGTCTGGGACCCTGAGCGCAAGGCTATGGATGTCTGGGGCACAGGAAACGAGAAATGGAACCTCACAACCGAGCGTGACGCCGCGGAGTTCACGACTGTGATTCTTGAGCAGGAAAATGCTTCTCAAGGAGGATTCTGGAGTGTGTGCTCGGGTGAGTACTCAGCGAACGACGTTGCGAGGATCTACAAGGAGGTCCGGGGAACAGAAGTTCATATGAACATGAAGGGAAGTTTGGATGAGTTGAGGGAGACAGCTCTTACGGCGAGGAGCCAAGGCGCTTACAGCGACTACGGGAGCTACATTGGGTTGTTCTATCAGCTGTATCAGCTTGATGGAACCTTTGCGCTTCGTGACCTCGACAACGATCGCCTGGGTGTCAAAGTCACGAGTTTGATAGAGTTTTGGAGGCCAACCCTGATGTGTAGGTAGAAACTGGGTTCTTGCGATTGTAGCACAGGGGATAGATTTAAAATACATCAATCAGGCGTTGCTCCTGACACCGACATCTCGGCCGAGCTCCATGACCCAACTCCAGGCCACTTCCTCTGGAGGCTACAAGAAGGTCGCCCAGATGCTGGTGGAGAAGGGCGCAGATATCAATGCGCAGGATGGCCACTCTCCTCTGGCCGAATTCTTCCAAGCGCCCCTCAAACTGAGAGCAAGCGTCGAGTGAAGAGCGCACCACGCTCTCTGTGCTAGACACCGCAGGTTGCGACTTGCGACCGTCCTATCGTTCGTCGTGTTGTGTGGAGACGCCGTGGACCATCTTGGTGAGTCTGCAAGGTGTTGACCCAACACAAGGTAATGTTTATAACAAGGTGACATCGGTCTCCCGTTTGCTGGCTGTTCTTAGTTTTTTATAGAGTAATTAATGCCTTGGGGTGCTAAGTTGATGTTAATCCTTACGTACATTCTTAAGGTCTAGGACAAATAGCAACACTCGCATATCCATACTATGTTAGCCTAGCATGTTGGAGATGCGCCCGTACAAACGCATCTCAACATACTACTTATGGAGATTAGAACCCACGCAGTTATCTTAAAGCATATATTGAACTGATAATATTAACTAAACAAAAGGAAAAGTTCAAAAGGAGCGTACAGGACCGTATTTATATCCCACCAGAGCATTCCATCCGCATGTCAAACCCACTTACTAAGCTCTCAAGCATCCACCTTAACTACCACCCCAGTACATAGCTCTCCCATCAACTCCATACTGCTCACACGAGCCTTGCCGTGATATCTGAGATGCTATTCTGCTCCACACTACTCAGACTTATCGCCGAAAACCACGATTCGCTCATCTATTAGGTCCAGCCACAAGGAAAATCCGACTTTCGCGAGATTCTACGGTAGTGCAAACCTTTACTTTCTTTATTTTAGGCCAAGCATTTGACTACCAGCGGTGGAACACTCAGTATTGTTGCGTTTGGTAACTGTTAGATTCCAGCCAACCTCACCATGGGAGCTCCAGGTGATCTCCTTCGAGCAACCAGGCAGGGTGTTCTGTTTGCCTATTTTGTTCTTCCCGGTCAAGGGAAATGTATTGCCGCTTTTGGACTTGGGTGGGGTGTGTAGTTAGGAGCAGCACTACCTCTTCCACCCTACCCTCCTGCCCATTTCAGCCTGGAAAAAATGTGTTTGATTTCGAAATGTCCAAATTAACTAGCTTAAGTTCGAATACCAAATTTGAAAATCAAGGTAAAGGCCTAGTTGCATCGTGCGATAAACCAACATACTGCTTGTCTTGACTACAGTTTCGTTTTATATTTACATACCTACCTAAGCTCCTTTATCGCATTCAATCAACAAATTAGCAGTTATGGCGTCATACCTCCCTAGTTCCCTTAGCATCAGCTGCCGCTCTCACAGGCTTAGTTACTGCAGTTAAATTATCTTGGGAGCTGTCTCGTATGATAAAGAAGAAATATGAGCAGCGTATACTCAAGGATCATGCCAATGAAATTAACACCAGGCTACAAGTAAGACTTAATGCCACACGGCAAACAAGTAATCAGCCGCATCACGGCCTAACCGCTATCTACCTGCACAATCAATGGTTGTAATTGAGGCGGACAATGAAATGCCTCGCGGCTGCTAAAGGAAACCTGATCAAATAAAGTTTGTTGTGGCGCTTGAAACTACGTCAAGCCAACTAGCCCGATCTCGAGTTGTTCGAGTGGGCCAAATGACGTTTCTACCAAGTGTTCTAGAGCCACCTGTCTACATGGCGAAACAGAATACTCGAATGGATGAAAGAGGCGGGATCTAGAAGGATCTAGAGTATTGCGACGGGCTATAAATTAACGGCGCCCCCCAGACCCCTCCTGTGTCACGCTATGATAGAAAAAAAAGAGAGAGAGAAAGAATGAAAGATCAGCTTAGGTGTCTGTCGTGAACGTGATAGTTAGGACGCGTCCCGAAGAACAGCCAATAGCAACTGTTGATGCCGCTACAGCAGAACAGCTTGGCTGATATTCCAGAGGCAGCCATAGCCGGTTTTCTGAGTCCTTCGTAATCGATCTGTTGCTCAAGCCAATGCTATAGCCTTGGTAATGTGGGGGATTGGCATCGTCTAATTTGGATGCGATCAGCTTCGAATCGAGGGAAGACGCTACCGACCTGGCGTTACTGTAATCACCCTCGAGCGTCTGCCGGCATGCATTCCAATTATCCTCTACAATTGGCCCCGAAGTAATCCACTTCCGTTCTTTTTGCGTAAACGCTGCCGTCGGGGTCGAGACTGGCCTTCCTCCTTTTCAACTCTTTTCGAGTGGGGGTAATCGTGACTTGATGGTTGTCCGTGGCGTTGTTGGAAATGAATTCCCAGGCATCATATTTGGATACCAGCGTACCTGCATCTGCGGACTCCTGATCCTCCAGCTTGAGCTCCAGTGACGGCGTCTGGGTTTTGCTCATGTTGTCATCGGTGACGCCGGTCCTGCTAAGGGGTGGTATTGCGGCATCGACTCCGCCATCACAAACAGACGTATCAAGCCGCTGTTCGAGCCGAGAGCTAATGTGGAGGGATACAGTGTGCCGAAACGCCCGCACAGTGGTTGCGAAGATTGACCGGCCACGACCTCATTGATGCGATCTTCATGCGAACAAGTCCACAACCTCGCTGGAGTCTTACAGAGAAAGGGCCAGGAAGAATGAGGGACCGTTTTTCCTGTCGAATAATTCGATATTGTTGTACCAGGGAGGTCTGGTGGTCCCCGAGGAGGACGGCATGCGCGCCAGAGTGCTCGACGAAGTGCACGCCAGAAAGACGACTGCCCACCCAGGGAGAAATAAGACGAGGTCTTTGATTCAAACTCATTACTGGTGGCCAGGTATATCCATAGATTCTGACAAATATGTCTCCAATTGCCTGATGTGCCGAGCCTCAAAGGTTCCAAGGGACAAAACGCCAGGTTTCCTACACCCGCTCCCGGTGCCTGAACGAGGATGGAAGGATTTGGCAGTAGACTTCAAGTCAATGCCGAAGGACAAGAATCGATACGACAACCTGATGGTCATCGTTGATCGGTTGAGCAAAGCGACTTGGGCAACACCATGCTTCGTCAATGCCACGGCCCGCGATGCCGCCAAGATGTACTACAAAGGTCCTTTCCGTATTTTCCAGTTTCCCGACACCGTTGTATCGGACAGAGGACCCCAATTTGTGTCCAACTTTACTGACGAACTGAGCAAGATCATGGGAGTCACCTGGCGCCTTTCCACGGCTGGTCATTCGCAAACCGCTGGCCAGGTGGAGATCTTAAATCAGATTGTGTGGATGGAGTTTTGAGAGTGATCTTTGTGAGATATGAGAGCGTTTGAGCGGTATTTGGAGCGAATTCGAGGACGAATTCGGGATTTTGAAGGGGGGGTTGATGTCACGGCCCTGGCTCAGGACATGTTGGTCTACAGCACAGGCCACGTGAGTGTCACGTGGATGCTTTCACAGGTCCAAGCTTGCCCATATCTAAAGCCATGCTTGCAGCCAGGCTTTGTTTGCTTTCCGTTTTTGCCCCTTCAGCTTACTATTTAATCAAATTGGTAAGACTTATCGTAGCTTGCCTCCACTATCTACCTCTCCCGTGACAAGTATAACCTTTATACCTTCACTTGTGTCACGGCGGTTGCACCGTGACCGTCGTTGATCCATTGGAGCTTGGCTCGTCCAGAGCACGGGCCAATGCGACTTGAATGACTTCGCATCACGCTGTCGCGAGACCTGTTTGTAGCTCTTTGAGCTACGTCTTCACAATAGAGCCTGCCCGTACCCGACGGAATAGAGCCCAGACTGTAGCTTAGCTGAATATTACTGTCATTAATCCGTCAACCTGTCCTGCCCGTGACAGGTACCCCCTGCTTCCAAAGTGCAGCGGAACTTTTGATACACTTTTCAACGGATTGTACTACAATCCGTCTGATAATAATAGGAAGGGACCGAAATTTGTGTCCATAATTTCAATGTTGAAACTGTCTCCTCACGGGCCGGCTTCATCCTTGGCTGCGGCTGGCAACAATGTATCTGGGCTCACTTTGCACAGCTACATCCCAGCTTCAAAATTGGGCAACTGGGTATCACAAAAGCAAAAGTCAAAGTACATTATCCAGATACAGTAGACCATAAAAACGAAACTAAGAAACATGTTCTAGCTACCCCACTTGGTGACGGTGGCCAAAGACGACAGGGTGTCTGGATGCTCTGCACCAAGTCGTCGCTGCCGAGCCTGGGCACAGTCCTTCATTAGTGCTAAAGCGGTCGAGTGTCGACCTTGGCTTTTCCAAGTAAAAGCGAGGTTGGCCATGCTCGACAGCGTAGAAGGGTGATCGACCCCAAGCTTGGTCTTGCGAATCTCCATCACCTGCACCTCCAGCTTCTCGGCCTCCTCCCACCGGCCCTGGTTCCTGTATGTCGATGCTAGGTTGGCCATGCTCGACAGCGTAGAAGGGTGACCGGCCCCAAGCTTGGTCTTGCGAATCTCCATCACCTGCACCTCCAGCTTCTCGGCCTCCCCCCACCGGCCCTGGTTCCTGTATGTCGACGCTAGGTTGGCCATGCTCGTCAGCGTATCTGGGTGATCGGCCCCAAGCTTGGTCTTGCGAATCTCCATCACCTGCACCTCCAGCTTCTCGGCCTCCTCCCACCGGCCCTGGTTCCTGTATGTCGACGCTAGGTTGGCCATGCTCGTCAGCGTAGAAGGGTGATCGGCCCCAAGCTTGGTCTTGCTCGTCTCCATCACTTGCACCTCCAGCTTCTCGGCCTCCTCCCACCGGCCCTGGTTCCAAAATGTCGACGCTAGGTTGGCCATGCTCGTCAGCGTAGAAGGGTGATCGGTCCCAAGCTTGGTCTTGCGAATCTCCATCACCTGCACGTCCAGCTTCTCGGCCTCCCCCCACCGGCCCTGGTTCCTGTATGTCGACGCTAGGTTGGCCATGCTCGTCAGCGTATCTGGGTGATCGGCCCCAAGCTTGGTCTTGCGAGTCTCCATCACCTGCACCTCCAGCTTCTCGGCCTCCTCCCACCGGCCCTGGTTCCTGTATGTCGACGCTAGGTTGGCCACGCTCGTCAGCGTAGAAGGGTGATCGGCCCCAAGCTTGGTCTTGCGAGTCTCCATCACCTGCACGTCCAGCTTCTCGGCCTCCTCCCACCGGCCTTGGTTCCAAAATGTCGACGCTAGGTTGGCCATGCTCGACAGCGTATCTGGGTGATCGGCCCCAAGCTTGGTCTTGCGAGTCTCCATCACCTGCACCTCCAGCTTCTCGGCCTCCTCCCACCGGCCCTGGTTCCTGTATGTCGACGCTAGGTTGGCCATGCTCGATAGCGTATCTGGGTGATCGGCCCCAAGCTTGGTCTTGCGAGTCTCCATTACCTGCACAAACAGCTTCTCGGCCTCCTCCCACCGGCCCTGGTTCCAAAATGTCGACGCTAGGTTGGCCATGCTCGTCAGCGTATCTGGGTGATCGGCCCCAAGCTTGGTCTTGCGAGTCTCCATCACCTGCACAAACAGCTTCTCGGCCTCCTCCCACTGGCCTCGGTCCAAAAGGATCAGAGCAAATAGTGACATACTATCTAGACTCGCCGTATCCTCTTTTCCCAGTCTATTCTCGCGGGCTCGTCTCGCTTTGCCTACTATCTGCTGTGCCACCTCGTATCTCCCTTGCGACCATGCAAACCAACCCCCATTATACAAAAGTGTCGCCCATATGTCGTTCCTATCGTCGCTGGGTTGGTAAGCGACGGCTACTTGAACGTGTGCGAAGAGATTTCGACAAGTAGTCCAGTTCTTGTAGTCTCCAGTTGGGAATGACGCTGCCATTCGCTCGATAAACTTCTGTTTGAACGTCTCCTGCTGCCCCCATTGTTCCAGCCACTTCCTTGTTGAGAACTGCACAAGCCCGTGCATCTCAAACTCGTCCATCTCAGTCGTCGCTATAAGGCAGTAGTCTCTCAGTATCGCCACATCATCTTCGAATCCATCATCAGTGGTATCTGCACTATCATCCGTGAGGTCACTATCTGTGTCACTATCCATGTCATCATCTACGGCACCATCTGTAGCACTTCTGCCGTTATCAAAGTCTGTATCTCCGTCCTCGTCTATACGCCGTCCTGGAATATCCTCCTTAGTAACTCTAGGAGGTTTTAAAACCCAACCAGGGATACCTTGCCGGTCGAAAAAGCTCATAAGTGACAAGAGATCCGCCGCAGATGGCCGCTTAGACCGGATGTAGTCAAAAGATATTTGCCATGTGGTAAGAACCGCGTTCGATGCGCCTCCATCCCGTCGTAGGTCCCCAGCATCGTACTGTAAAAGACTGCTCTTTCTATGCTCACTCTTCCGGAACTCAGCTAGGTAGTTCTCGGGCGAGCTCCGCGGCGCCCTTGCCTGTATGTAGGCGGCAGCCTGGCTAATGGCCAACGGAACGAGGTCGAGCGCCTGTACGAGATCGGCCGCCACATCTAGATCCGCGGGCGATCCTAGCTTCTTCTCCAGGAGTGCGAGGGCATCTGTCTGCGCCATCGGTCCGACTTCGATCATATTTTGACGGCGCCCGGTCAGTCTGAATGCTAACTCCCTGTTACGTGTTGTGACAATAATCGATCCATTTTGGCTCTGCGGTAGGTATGTCGCAAACGGCCGCCTCTCGCGCTCATTGCCGCTGGTCGTGCCGTGGGCAATATTCGCGTTGTCGAACACATCGCGGTCGTCAGCGCTGTCAAGGATCATGATCCATCTGCCGTTCCGTTCGTTGGACAGCCAGCTGTACACAAGCTCTGGGATGTTGGCCTTGGGCTCGTTCCGGCCGGCCAGCTTGACAGTGTTGGCAATCGTCCTGAAGCCATCCTCGACGCGCTCATACATTCCAGCGTGGACCCAGAATACCCATATGTCCGGCTGCTTTTCAGTGATCCGGTGAGCGAACTCGATGGCCAGCTGCGACTTGCCGATACCGCCCAAGCCTACGAGGGCCACACGAGCGGCGGGCTCGGAACATCGCCGGTCGATTTGCTCGAGAATGTCTCCGCGGTTGACAAAATCGGGATCGGGGGAGAAGGGGATGGTCGCGAATGGCCGCGGCGGGGTTTCTGATCGTTCTGGGGAATTTAGCGGTGCACCCCTCGACTCTCACAGCGCTCTGGTAATCTTACCTGGCGCCTGCAGGAAAGTATTGTAGATCGTCCCCCTGTTGGTCCCCACCTGGGAACCATTGTTATAGTCGCCGAAACGATAACTGTCTGACATTGCACTTTCTATCCTGAGCTCGTCAGCGTGGCGGAAGCGTAGAGAAAACTTGGGTTTCACGATGAGGTAAGTAACGTCAAGATCGAGCCATTTGTGTGTTTTGTAACCTCGTGGATGGAGGCGAAGATCGGAAGTGGGCATTTTTTATATTTGCAGAGTTGCTTGGCAATTCTTCTTCTCATAGCATTCGATGCCGGTCATTGGCGGGCGTATCGCCGCATTACTCAGCCTCAACTGTAAAAGGGAATCCGTCTGAAGAAAAGAGGCAGACATCTCTGCAGTCGGTTTGGTTGGTCCGACCTGCTCTCTACAGAGATTGATCCCCCTGCCGGTCGCAAGTCCAGACAAAACTTAACACTGCACTGCCTCCACAAAAACCGTTCCGCAAATCAGAGTCAAGCTAGAAGCTGCATCTCGACCGCCTTCATGCAAGTCTAAAGCTGCTCAGCCCAGCTCGTGATGTCCAACACGCCCAATTTTTCCCAGTCTTTCACTTTTTTACTTGCTATATATTAAGCGACTCAAGCCTAATCTTCAGTGGTTCCAGCTTTCTTCCACCCTGTAAGCATCAACGAGGCAGCTTGGTTGACGTGTTAATCCTCACAACTCCAATATGGATCCTCTCAGTATCACAGCCGGCGTCGTGGGTATTGTCGCACCAACGCTGCACTGCGTGCGACTCTTGGTAGAGGACTTGCAGAACATTGCCGACGCACCTAATACCGTGAAGGCGCTCACCAACAATCTCCAATCAGTGGAACTTGCTCTTGACTCGTTGGGGGCTGTGACGGACTTGCAGTGGGAATCCCTGGGCGATGCTATTACTACCCAGTCGAAAGCTACGATAACTTCCTGCGAAAGGTTCAAGACCTCTCTCGATCGCTGGACCCGGCACAGCACAGATGGAACGCTCTCCTGGCGAGACCGCGCAACTCTGGGCATCTTCAGACAGGACCACATCAAATCCATATCGAAGCAGCTTCAGCAATGCAACATCACGCTGACCTCTGTAACGAGCATTGCAACCTTGTAGGTGAAAGTTCAGGCCCAGACGGATAGGCACTCATGAGTCCTAGACACAGCTCCCTGCAGCAGGCTCAAGCGGCCGAAGAGATCAGGACGATAATATCGACGAAGGAGACGGCGGTTAACAATGCAATCACAGCGACAAACGATCAGTCGGCCGAAGTTAGTGCTCAGCTGGTAGCGCTTACCCTAGCAGAGCCGGGCGAGGGTGAAACGGACGCCGATCAGGCGAGCGCGACGAAGCAGGTTGCGATGGAAAAGAAAGCACTGCATGAATCGCGCATGCTGTTTGAGGAAATGCTCTCCGTGATCCAGACAGCAGCCGCAAATGCCCGAGCAGACCAGGGAACCACAATCACCTTTGGAAACAATAATAGTGGCCAGCAAGTGGGAGTCAACAGCGGTACTATCACTGCTACATTTGGCCGAAGGGGGTAGACTTTGTATATTTGTTCCTCTTGCTTGCTCTGCTGTGTATTGAACAAGCTTGAATCTAGTTACACAACCATTTATTCTCTCGTAATGTGAACCTGACCGCCGGTTCGGAACTCTGCAGCTTCGAAATAGGGTCATCGACTATCCTAAGCTAGGTTTCAAACCGTGGTCATCCGCTCAAAAACTGTGATTTGGATAGCGACACCAATGACGACTTCTAGATATTGGATCGGTGCAGCTAAACCGTGCACAACAAGATGTCTCAATGTAAACACCAGATACCGTGAATACAAGCTGTGATTGCATACTACGGAACTATCTACGAGCCGTCTAGTTCCTCCGTATATATAGACCGTGAATCCCTAAGTACCTTCGTACCTAGCTCACTCCCGCTCACCTTTGCCAAGCAGTGAGCCATGTCTTACCCCGCTATCTTGTTTCCTGCCTCCGATTGGTAGACGTGATCAGCTATATGGTTGGTTCGTGACACGATGGCACACAGATGATCATGATTTCGGCTTCAAAGATTGGAGTGGTAAATGTCAAGATATGCAAAAAGTTATGCTTCATGATCATTCCGCCGGAGAGCCTGAAAATACGAGCTCAATGTACCCAAGTACCTATATTTTTTACCACCCGTTTTATTTTCAATTTTTGTTTTCTGTCGGCGCTTACATGCTTCAGGTTCATTGGAAGACTGAGGGGTGTGAATGTAGAAGATAGAGAGAGAGAGAAATCTTCCTCAGTTTTTGGCAGTAAGTCTTCCGAAATCTGCATCGGATTTTCCTGGAAATGACAGTCTGGATGTTCTTTCGATTTTTAATTTCAATTTTTTTCATTTTTGGTTCTACCGCGGGATCGAGTAACGAGGTGATGCATGTTATCATGACGTCTGCACCCAACTAAAATCCACAGGTGACAATGTGCTGCATAATCACGAGCATCTTGCATACCTATGCCCCGCATTCAACGTCCATCATCCCTGCATTACCATATCCGCTCCAGCGGAAAGTCCTTGGGTCCAACATAGGCTGTGTAATCCCCAGTCGGAGTAACGCCCTTGATGATCTGGATCTGCTCACTTGGGATGAAATGCGCGCCCCTGGTGTAGCTAAGACGAGAGACTTGAACACTGACGATGACGGTCATACCGGTCGCGTTTCGGAGGACGTCGAAAGTACGCGATGAGGGAGGGCAGGTGCCGCCTTTGATCTCGGGGAGGATTCCCACGCCACCCACACCGGAGGCGGTGCAGTTGTAGCCTAGGGTGTCCATGGTTCCGGGCATGAAGGCATTTAGGGAGTAGCTGTCTCGTATTAATATTAACGTGTTGGATAGGAAGGAATTGTGGTGAGAGTTCAAGGGGGGCGGAATGCTTACAAGCACATGGCGCTGTGAGGGACGCAGCTGGCGGTGAAGTTGCGGGCTTCGAAAACAACATCGCGCGTGGTGATGACGGCCGCGGAAGTAGCACTGGCCAGTGCAAGAAGTGAGAGCTTCATTTTGGCAATTGGCGGGCTGGAGTGCCGTGAATTGAATATGTGGTTTGAAAGTTGTTCAGTGTAGTGAGTGTGAGCCAGTTATCTTGTGCTTGAGCCGATTGCGAAGGACTATTGCTTAAAAGTGAAAGTACTAGAGAAACAAAGCAGGACCGCAGCATTTAACTACCAGTGCAAATACCTAGGTGCAAAGCGATAACGATGATGATTGGTGGATTCAGCCCTCGTATTCACCTCTGGTGTGGACCAAGTCGACAATCTGTCCCCAGTCAGTAGCCCGATTTGTGTTTAACCGACGTTCCATTGACCCTACCAAGCTTCGGGGCGTTGTAGCCACACGTCATCTCTAGCGAGAGCTTGAGGGCTAGCTAAGCCATGAACTCCGTTGACGGTCGTAATATGTCGTATCGACACATTGGCACAGATCCTGGTAGGTTCCATATTGCTGCGTCATATGACCATCCAGAGACCTGGTCCAGCATCAGGTCTCGATCGCGACCCAATTACCTCCATCACCGGCCGCTCACCAAACCCCGGGCCGGGCTTCATTTAAGCACTAGTCACAATGCTTGATAGGGGTCTTGATAGAGTTGGCTTCTGGAGACTGCTAATGCGTTTGGGTCTAAAGCGCTTTGAGGGTTAGGGTTCACTGCGAGCGGCGCTAAAAAGGGGCCGAAGGCCCTTATATTATGAGTAGTTCAATGGAAAACCTGCCTAGGTTTACGGCGACTACGCTTGATACTAGGAAGCTTAGATTAGCCGAGAGAAAGTCGTAAAATAACCTGCGTGTTATCGGGAGATTCACCTAGTTCGCTAAGGAGCTCGAGGCGCGCACGCGCTACCCGCGAAGTGGGAATAGCTTCATCAGGGGTTGTCGGTGAGACCACGCCCTACCCGGCAGTTCCACCACAGCCGCGCGTTGCCGAAGCCACCACAGGGCTCAGCCCGTTACGCTGTTTGTATTGACCTGAAGCCCTAAGTATCTTTTGGCCGCCGATTTTATTTCTGATTTCCATTTTCGACCAGCATGTAATTGAAAATAACATAAACAGCAAAGAGGGTGGGGTGCCTCTTGCTATTGCGACAACCCCTGAGCGAGTCCGAAATGGCAAAAGATTTCCCTCGACACATCATTACAGAAGACATGTGTTTGGCGACTTCAAGCCTTATGTATGCATAGAGCCGGATTGCGAAACTGCAAAAACACACTATACCACACGTCAAGAATGGGTAAATCATGTCGAAAGTCAGCACTGGCGCTCTTGGTTCTGCCCATTCGAATGCAACGAGACGATTTTATCAGCGAGGATGCTCAAGGAACATATGGACAATGCCCATGACACCTTGCGCTCAGAAAGTTATGAGGTCGAGAAGGCTCTGAGAGAAGTCCCGCATGCTTCTGAGACAGTTTCCATTTGCCTCCTGTGTCAAGAACAACTATCTGGCCTGAGGGACTATACACGACATATCGGACGCCATCATGAAGAAGTTGCCTTGCTTGCACTTCGCCACCATAAAGACAACTACGGAGTGGAGAATTCTGATAAGGAATTCTCATCATCAAAGAGATCCCAACAGGACGAGGATTCGGATCGGGATCAGAATGTATCTATGGATATCGAATGGTGCTTATGAATCGTCCCGACTAATCGGCGTCTGGTGCAGGCAAATATTGCTTGCGAACAGTCCATGTCATATATGGTTGGAATGGAGAATGACGGGTACATCGCCATGGGATCAGGGGCACAGCATTTGTATATTACGTATTGACAACCTGCTTACCCAGCTTCGGAACCAATGTACCCGAAGACCGGGAAGGTGATCTGATCTGGGACAAGAAATACCCGACGGATGTCAGCGGGCTGACAAGCTGCGATCCCTACAAGCGCCTCTCTTCGATTACTTCTAACATTCCTGTTGATTGGCCGGCAGAATACCTGCAGGCTGGGCTGTATACTGCACCTGGAAGTTACAGCCCTTCGAACGTCTTGCCGCTCACGGGGGTTGGTTCTACACAAGATAGAGCATACCACGAACAGCGTTTTGATGCTTGCGGTCGACCAAAGAGGGGCCGAGGCGAGAAGCCATCTCCTGAAGTCGGGTTACCAAAGCAAGCCAAGGTGGTTGAATCCCACGCAGGGCAATCTCAACAGTTATCTATTATCGCGGGTATGCCGACGCAGGAAAATAATCAGCTTTCTTCTGCCATTCCTGAGGTTTCCTTCTCCAACCAAGAAGTGTCGAACCGACCCCTCCCCTCAACCACCAGCGATACCCACGAGTTCGATATGACAACATTCCGAAATGTAAATGTGCTGGGTGGTTAGATAAAGCCTTGCAAGGATCTATACTGGCGTCATTTGAAGATTGTGCATTGAGGATCGAGTTCGCGTACGTCTGCAATTGTGACGATTGGACTCAGGATAAGGAATATCACAAACTGCACCTTTATCAATGGGGGCGTAGGAGACGTTCCGAAGAAATCAGTGAGATAAGATGGAGATATTGATCAGACTAGAGGACTCAAATACAAATATGTGTTCCCAGCCCCTAGGTTGCAACCACTGGGTATTTCTGATTGACCTTACGGCGTAAGCGCTTTCCATGTGCTACTCTTTCTTACATACCTATCTATGGATGGATACACTAAGATTGACCTGAACAGGGCCGACAAGATCTGTCTGAATTTTGTTGGCAAACATCCACCGGTATTTGGTAGCAAACAAAGGCACGTCTCCGACTCGAGTGAAAGATGGTTTGATCCCTTCTGCCAACATAAAAGATTTCTGGCCTGCCGATGGGCTGAACACCTTCTTGCTCCTCCCTGCTACATAGCCGATGCTGAAATATCAAGAACGGGCCACAAATACTTCCTTCTTCAGCATCCCGACTCCTCTCGTGTCCTCCCCAGGTTCTCAAGATCACTATCGATTGCTTGACAGGAGGTGACTTCGCTACGCTCTCAATTGATCGACGTTCCGGACATCTCCAAGTCACAATGGAGAAAGCCGCCACAAAACCCTACGTCATGCGCGAAGTCCCTGGCAAAGGCAGAGGACTCATCGCCACCTCCAAAATCCCCAAAGGAACCCGCATCATCTCCGAAGCGCCCTTATTCCAGGTCTCATCTGTCGAAATACGTCCCGACGTCTTAGAAGCGCTCATCGTCTCGGAGCTTCACCACCTAACCAAGGACCAGAAGCGTGCCTACGTCTCCCTGCGCAACTCGTACAGCAAAGAATCGGGTGTCAGGCCCATCTTCGGCATCGCCAAAACCAACGTCCTCCTCTTTGGCACCCACGAACCGGAGGGTGGGCTGTTCCTTGAGATGTCTCGCATGAATCACTCTTGCCGGCCCAACACACATTACAATTGGAATAACAAGACCGAGCGGTTGACCATCCACGCGCTGAGGGATATTCAAGACGGGGAGGAGCTCACCGTCTCGTACATGACGCAGACTGGACCGCGGGTGCACCGCCAAAAGTTTTTGGAGGATTGCTTCTTCTTTCACTGCGAGTGCGAGCTGTGTGGCTTGCCGCCGGGGGCGAGCGAGGAGAGCGATATGCGGTTGTTGGAAATTGCGGCGATTGAGCATGAACTCGAGGATGGTAATGGGACGTTCTATTACGCAAAGGCGCTGGCGCTGTTGCGGGAGATGTTTGCGGTTTTTAGGGAGGAGGGGATCTGGGATCAGTCGATTCCGAAGGTGCATGTTGTTGCGTTTCAGATTGCGTGTATGTATGCGGATGAGAGGAGGGCCAAGATCTTTGCTCAGCGGGCGCTCGAGGTTAGGGTTGTAATTGAGGGGGAGGATAGTCTTGAGGTTGCGAAGTTGAGGGGGTATGTGGAGGACCCTTCTCAACATGCGTCGTGGCAGTTGAGGGGTAGATCTCCCCCTGATGAGGTGGCGAGGATGGAGGGGTCGGAGGTGGATGACTGGCTTTGGGGTAAGATGACGCTGGAGGCGGCGCTGGATGGATAATGGTTAGGTTGGGTATTTCGTCGTGGAATAGTATCAAAGATCGATCGTAGCATTGGATACATGGTAAGAACTTAGACCATCGTTGTTGAAGAAGTCCCTGAAATGATTCCACGTCTAGTGTCACATCAGCAAAAGGGATGTTGCCGTCGTGATGGAAGTATGGGTCCACAGCTGTAAACAAAGAAAAAGGGGCTTGAGGCATCAACCGTAACCCACGCTCGGGTCTCTCGTGAGCTGTCAGCAACCGGATGAGAGCTCCAAGCTGAAAGATGACACCCTCAACAGACGAGGTCCCCAAACCATCTGATTCCCTTCTTTATTCTTCTGCCATTTGCTCCAGCAAGCCGGAGCAGCGCTCTTGATATCGGGATTCAACAGAGCGGCAGGGGGGGTCTCACGGCCCCAAATGGCAGGGTGTGACTGTCGGCGGAAAAGGAGGAGCAACTAGAAATGAATGTGCAGGGTCTCAGATACTAAATGACCACTGCTTTCCGTTATACTGGAATTTGTTGATATCTCGATCACCATTGGGCTGAGGTTACCGTGACCTCCAGGAGCTCCGAAACAAAGACTCCAGGCGATCATCCCAAGTAATGAACCTGGCGCAGCAAACGGAATGACCCCCTATGGCTCCCGAAAGAGACCTCGTGATAGAGATAGCCGGCCTCATCCCAAGTACAGACCCACTATCTCCTGAAATACCGCTCCTTTCCTTTGACCCAAGGAGTGGGGTACGTACGGATGGGCTCCAGATGACCCATCGTGACCTTCGACGCCCTCCCCCAGAGACTTCTTCCAGAAACCAATAAAGACATCGTTCTCCTACCTCTACTGCCTCCCCTTTCTCTTCTTCACCACGCAGTAACATCAATCACTTCACTCTTTGAGACCTCTCAAGCAACTCTCACAACTCACCTTCACCCCTCAGAACCAACCAACCTTCCACAACCGTCAAAATGGTCTCTTTCACCACCTTGGCTGCTGGCCTCGTCGCCATCTTCGCCTCCTCTGCCATGGCTGCCCCTACCAACGCTGCCGCCGCCGCCTCCGGTGACTTCACCCACTACAGTATCTCCACTCTATATCTCAAACAACTCTAAATGCCAGTTACTAACCACTACCTAGACAGGCCCCTCTGTCGGCCTCGGCGCCTGCGGCCAGCTCCACCAGGACAGCGAGTTCGTCGTCGCCCTCTGTGACAAGGGCTGTAATATCAGGGCTTGGAACTCATGGTTGAATTCAGGCTAATGATCTTCAATGGCCTCGAAGAGCGTGATGAGGATGAAGAAGGTCTAGGAATACAGACAGATCTCAAAGACGCGTATTTATCCATCGTCAGGTGGTCCGTGCCCAGTAGCCTCAGGCCGCTGTGAAGTCCTTCAATATCTCAGGTTGACCAATATCATCTTCTTAATAACCGCGAAGCCTGTGATTGTCTGCCTCACTTTGACCGCTGGCTTACAGCGTGCAGTTACCCCTCTTTCAGTGGTGTCGACGGTGTTGTTGGCCGTGTTCACGGTGGTTGGTTCGTTGACGTGTGACACCCTCTCCCACGCCGACTTCGATCCCCGGGCCCCCGGCGGCAACCCCAACAACAACCCCCTCTGCGGTCGCCGCCTCCGCGCCAGCTTCGAGGGCAAGTCAGTCGAGGTCGCCGTTGTCGACCGCTGCCCTGCCTGCTCCGCCGGCAGCTTGGATCTCAGTCCCGCTGCCTTCTCGCAGCTCGCTGATCTCGGCCGTGGCCGCATCCAGGGTTCTTGGGTCTGGCTCTAGCTTTCTTGACTACCGGGGAATACCAACAATGGCGATGATATGGATCTTGCTTGGGAAATGGATGGGTAGGCATGGAACTGATGGTATCTGATTGAGATCTGGGGAGGAGGATCGGGTGCTATTTGGGGGCATGTCGACACCCGTCTGGAATGGGCAAGTAATTCATGGGAGTGGAGTGGCTGGCCTGAGGCTGGTCACATAGGATGGGAAGGGGATTCCTATCTTTGGCATCCATAGCTTTGAGCGTTTAGTAGAGGAGACGGTCAATTGACTTCGATTTCTTTTGCGCATGCGATAATGTATTCTCATGAATTGTTTTAGCTGTTCGCTGATGATATTTGACATATTGATAGGAACTTCTAGGCCCAACTGTCCCACGGATTATGTAGGAACCGACTCGCTTCAGATATTACCTGCAGGAACAAGGCGATCTCATCTCGAGGTGATCTATCTCCTCGGACTCTTGGGATTCCCGGTGATGTGCGAGACAGATCTGACTGCGATGTATGCGCTGGTTGCTTCAGGCAAAAGAGGGCACCTAATCACTGCAGGGTTCTGTTGTGGTTCCAGTTTAGCCGTTAGCTACTCTGTTGTGCGAACGCGGGAGGATATGAGGTGGCGGCTCGTAGTGCTGACGGGGGCACATGAAAAACAGCAAGTATAAATGATCATTGTTGCTTCCTTTCTGAGCTTTGGAGTTGGCTCCAAACCAACCCTTTGTTACCTAGTCAGCACTCAGTCACCATCATGCTATCCCTTAGTAGTTTATCTGCCCTCTGTGCCCTCGCTGTGGCAGCGCTAGCTGTCAATCCCGCCCCTCCGACCCTAACCTACCTCTTCAGCGTTAATCTGACCTTCGCAGAGCCCATTTCCATCGGTTCTGTCCCCTACGGCACAAGGGATCTCTTGACAATCTCGGGCGGGAATGCTGTAGGCCCGAAGATCAGTGGTAGGAACTGCGACCCGTTCAAACGAATGTTGTGTCGCTAATACCACAAATAGGGACAGTTGGAAAGGGTCTCGACTGGGGCCTGACCTCACGCCAGGGTGTGTTCAGCCCAGACGCCCTCTACTCGTTGCACACCGATGACAACGCCACGATCTTGATCTTCGAGAAGGGACACGCGCCTCATGTGCACATCCTGTTCGAGACGGCGAGCCCAAAGTACGAGTGGTTGAACTCGGCTGTTGCGTATGCCACTGGAGGACCAAATGAGGTTGGGGTTGGGTTGGATGTTTGGCAGGTATGTCAAAGTTTCGCTTCTTGGGACCTTTGGGCGCATGAGCAGCTATAGAATTCGATGTTAACGCGAGAAACTTTGATAGATCGGTGCATAAGCCTGTTAGTAAAAGAGACAGGGAGACAGGGACTATGGCGGAGGACTAGAAAACTACAAATCGTGCACATAGGAGCTTTGTGTGTCTTGCCTGCCCGTATAACGTATGGCCAGAATCGATGGAAATTTTGACGTTTGGAAGTAGGACGGCTCGGGCGGACCGTCAAACGTGCGGCCAGGGTGAGCCTGGGCATGGCATAATGAAAAGGCGGAAGCCGGAGTACCTGTACTGTAGGTGCGGTAGTGCCTTCTCCTACTTTGGCGGCGCGACATCTGAGTGCAATCCTGCTAGCCTGCCACCCGACTGTAGCTGAATTCCGATGGAAAGGCACTGCCCTTAGGGGCTCCGTTCCTTGACAAAAACACTCCAACCAGAGCAACCAAGTCATTTTTATTCCTGCAACAACTACCCCACAGTTTCTCCTTGAATTCATCATCACGCATTACACTGACGGCTAGTATTACCACATGTACCTTACTAAAAACAGGATTCCACTGACTGATTCTTTTTAAAAAAAAAAAACTAGAAGATCAGCACTAGCAATCTCATCATCGACGCGATCCCTACGTTCAAGCAGATCATGTTCGAAGACGTTGATCTCTCGACCGTCCATTCCTCCTACGAACACCCATTCTACTACCAGACCGTTTAAACACCATCTTAGATCCTACCTACCAGCCGGGAGAATTGACGTTACGTCGATCGATCATCGTCACTGGAGCCTTGCGAATTGAGAATTACAATCCCAGTCACCATTCAATCCTCCACCAAGCCCACCAGGCAACCAGTGCCACGAGAAACACTCCAGCAGCGATTGCCAGCTCTCTCAACTGCCGCTTCCTCCTCCTTTCCATCGACTGCCGATAAAACTCCTCTGCCGCGATGGACAGCTCCTCCATTCTCTCCTCCGATAGCGGACCCCGCTGGAGGATCCGCTCAATATCTTGGCGGACCCGCTCGGCCGCCTGTTCGGCTTCGAGGCGCCGCTGCCGGTTGGCCTCAATTTCGGCGCCAGCTTCGGCGATTGTGGACACAGTTGCTGAGTGGCTCGGCCCGGTAGAGGTCGAGCCAAAATCGGTTGAGTGGGACTTGTCTGGGCCGGCATGCCGGGTGGGTCGTCGGGTTGGCCGTTCCATGATGTCGTGGTGGTTCGAAGTGGTCAAGAAACGCCGGGAATGAAGGCTTGTGGAAGGGAACCATGGGTGGATTGGCGCTTTTTCGTGAGTGTTGATCTCGCATAGGTTGCTAATGAGCTCAGCGTTCGGGAGCACCGCCTCCTAAGCACAGCCACCATAACTGGGTGCAAGTGCTACTGCGCTAACAGATAAATGTGTGTTCCGACACACATGGCGGTTAGCGCCTCAGCAATTCTTTTGACCTTGCCCGGCTCCCTCCACAGGACCAGCTAGGCAGTCGGAGTGGTAACCTCATCTGTACAGCGCAACAATTCACATTTGGTGGCGTAGAGACGGAACGGGGGATTGGTTTGCATAGCCTTGTCCAGCAAGGCATCCCAAATTTCTATTGTTATCTCTTCCACACCACAGACACTAACGAGCACCCAAACCAGAACTCCTCCTCCATGTATCCATACCCATTCTAGAACGAAAACGAGCTCGACAAAGCAAAACGATACATGTAACCCAATACGCCACCCAAGCGGGAAATCAAATCAAGTTCCTTTCTGAATGCCGGACACCTGCACGCTCAAGCCCATCGAGTCGCTTAGCGAGAGCGAGAAGAAGACTTGGAGCCGTCCTTTCTGGACTTCCTGTCACGGGAGGGGCGAGCCGAACGGCCACGGGAATCCAGCATAGAAGCATTGGACTCTCCAATGGCAAGCCTCTGCCTGTCTTCCTGCGACCTTTTGCCCCGGTTGAGGAGTGCTGCGGGCACATTACCCTCGGTTGGAATGATGGAGTCACCGGAGCCTGCACTGCCTGAGCTGCCTGGGCGACCGCCACCTGAACTTCCCGGGCGAACACCGCCAGAGCTCCCTGGTCGAGGACCGGGAGAGGCTGGGCGCGCCGGAGTTGAGGGGGTGCGGCCAGCCGTGGTGGTTGTGCTTCCACGCTGAGCAGTAGTGCTGCTGAAGGTGCTGGCGCTTCCACGCTGGGCAGCCGTGCTGGAGCTGCGAGAAGGAGGGCGGGCAAAGCCTTCTATTCCGGGGGAGCCATAATCACCAAACCCGGAGGAGAGGGTGCTCTCGGTGATGGTGCTCTGGCGAGGGGCGGGAGAGTTGGAGCGGCTGGGATTTCTGGACATTTTGAAGGCTGCTTGGGTGTTTGAAATAGAGGTATGCGATCTTGTAAGGTTTCAGTGCCGGACTGGAAAAGTGCGAATGATGAGCCGGAGTGAGAAAATCGGGTTCTTCTTAGGTTGGATTTACTGTCTTCTTATACGCAACACATCTCAGGACTCTTTCAAGGCTTTCTAGGTATGTGGCCATTTTTGGCATCAAAATTTACGTCAACAGAACTATTCGTGGCGTCCTAGGCCTGTTGGTCTCAAAAAAGACGCTCACACAGGTCTTCAACAGGTCCAAAGATGGTGAGAAGCCCACCGCGGTGCATCATGCGACTTCCAGAAAGGGGTTTAAGATGCTATAATGCTGTTGGAAGTCACCCTGCACTGCTCGATTCGGCCCCGATTCCCACTCTCCAAGTTTCTGCTGGGACGCGAGCCTTCCATAGATATCACACCTCTTCTCGGCGCGTTCGGCTTCTTGCTTCAGTGCAACGACCTGAGCGCAGATCGGACATGGCAAAGTGCATTGGACCAGACTGTCGGGATCGAGTTCCGCTATTGACGAACGACGAACCGGGAAACACTCATGTTTTGATGGGGGCACAGTTTGGGGGTTGGCTGCAAAACACAGCCCCAATGATACGGCGCCAAATTCTCGGCCAGGGGCCCCAAATGCCTGCTGGACCAACACCAACAAACCCCTGCATTTTGAGGCGTCTTGGTTCAATTCTACAACATCATTTATCAGCAACGAGCAATCGACATTACACAGGAAAGTTCAATGCTAACTTTTTGGTCGAAGTGCTCAACCTTTAATTTCCCACACCATGTCCGAACAGCCTTCACCGGAACCTCGACCGGATCGCCGGACGCGCGAGGTCGCCATGTATGGAGATGAAATGGTGGAAGAGCGTCAAGAAGCGTCATATGACTGGGTCAATGAAAAGATCCAGAATCCCGAGTTGCGCACAGAGATCATCCGCGTAGTCAAGAAGTACCACGGCGGAAGAGCTGGGAAATGGCACTCATCCCTCTGCGGGAGCTACAACGCCGTCTTCGTCATTGAGTTCCAAGATCCCGAGAGCTACGGCATGATGCGGGTCCCGCTCCCGCGCTTCAGCCTGGAACTGAGAGAAGAGAAAGTCCAAGCTGAAGTCAACCTCATGCGTTACGTCGCGGCAAACACCACCATCCCCATCCCCCACATCTACCACTCGGGCACCGCCTCGCAAAATCCCACCGGCCTCGGACCCTTCATCATCATGGACTACCACCCAAACCTAGTCCACCTGTCCACCTTTCTCGCAGACCCAGACACCGACCCCGAAGCCCCAAACACCATCAACCCAACCATGCCCGAAGACAAGATCCTCTCCCTCTACCGCCAAATGAGCAACATCCTCCTCCAACTCGACAAACTCACCATGCCCCAAAGCGGCTGCCTCGGCTACGTGGACGGGGAGTACACCGTCCACGCCCGCGCCCTCCCCCAGACCCTAACCGACACCATCACCATGGCCGGCTGCCCCGAGTTTGTCCTCGGCCCCTCCAACCGCGTCCTCAACACCTCCCACGAGGTCTACCAGTTCCTCACCGACCTCCACATGGCCCAGCTCATCTTCCAGCGCAACGACGCCGTTGAGTCGGCGGACGACGCCCGGGACAAGTACACGGCCCGGCACATGCTCCGCAGGGCGGCGTACATGAACCTGCTGCCGTCACCAAGCTACACGAGTCGGCAGGAGCACATCACACCGACGCCCGAGACGTTCAAGCTCATCTGCGACGACTTGACGCCGCACAACGTGCTGGTTGATCCCGAGACGGGGGAGGTGAGGGCGGTGATTGATTGGGAATGGGCTTGGTTCGGGCCAAGGTCGATGGCGGCCGATCCGCCCTGGTGGTTGATGCTGAGGAAGCCAGATATGTGGAATGGTGGGGTGGAAGGGGGGGTAGATGATTGGGTAGGAAAGTATCCGAAGTATCTGGGGATTTTCCTCAGGGCGTTGGAACAGGAGGAGGAAAAACTGGGAAAGGGACAGGAGGTGACTGTACCTTGTCTTGGGGAGCCGCTGGAAGACGATAAGGTGGCCGAAGACGGGACGATGTCGGAGTGGCTTGACAACCTTCATATATCGGGAGATAGCAGCACCACCACCACCACTACCACCACTATATCTACTAACCAGGAAGGACCAAAAGAACCACCTCTCTCCGTCAGGATGAGAAAGAACTGGGAAGATGGGAGCTTTTGGATCAACTATGCTGCGAGGAGATCATATGGGTTAGACCCTATCTACTGGAAGTTTATCGACGAGAGGCTGTTTGGGGAGAACCCCGCGGGTGGGTATGAGAAAAGGGCTGAGTCCATGACTGCCGAGGCACGGGAGCTGATGGAGATGGTGGTCGAAGACAAGATGAAAGAGAAGAACGGGGAGAGGAAGGTGGTTGAGTGGTTTGCCGAGGAGGCGAGGGGGCATTTGGCTAGGGTTCTGGGGTATGGGCAGTTGTGAGTAGAGCATAAGGGAGGGTAGGTATCGCGGGCGTTGTATGGAGTTTATCTTTTATGGTTTGGATTGCATATACAAAGTCAGCATGCGAAGAGATTGAAGTGAGATTAGAGTTTGGTCATATGCAGTTACAATTTTATACGATGGGTACTGAACGGTATACCAACATAAGATGACGTGTGTAAAATGGTAGCTCTACAATCAATCTAGTTCAGCAATAGGTTTGATACATGAATATGCCCCAGTCATGAGCATGCCTCATACAAACGCATGCAAAAAGGAATTAGAAATAGAAAGTATTTTAACATGACTTCATAATCGAGGAAGTCTCGCTGACAAGGGAGCGCTTGTTAGTCTTTTCACAGATCATCACCTGACAAGTCATATGTTCAAATAGTTTAGTTCTATTCACAATTGAACTGCATTCTATCGAGCATATCCCTCATAAAAGATTTTCATCAAACCCAGACCAAGCCCACGACCAGGCTCCCAGGATGTGCCCATCACGACTCAGGCCCGTGCTGTGCCATCCTCATGCATAAACGTTTAAGACTTGGCAAGGATCTTGGCACAAAACGGTTGCAAAATAAATCTCCTTGGACTTGCCAAGCCGGCTCTTCCTTCGTTTTTCTTGTTCTTGCGCAAGCATCCCGTTGCTTCTTTCCTTTCCTTGTTGAAGAAACGGTTGAACAGGGGCACGAGGGGCAAGGTCAACATCATCAGTCATCATCGCAGCCTTGTCGATCCCAATTCACCAAGAGATCCCTCCCGATGTCAACAACGCCATGAGGTTGGGTTTGACTGGGGTTCACGATGGGCGTGCGCGGGCTGCAGATCCGGCAGATGGGAGGTGCAAGTCTCACCTTGGTCTTGTCTGTCAACATGTGGACAAAGTGATAAGAAGCAGAGGACCCCCCAATGATCCTCTCACCATTTTCCTGCCATCGAGATCTCCTCATCCTAGGGACTGGTTAGTTAGCATATCAAGACAGCCATGGAGCGCAATGTCCGCACATGTTACGGCACGGTTCGGTTGGTGGACAGCTGGTTGCAGCATGAGGGCCAACATGGAGGGCAGCCACCGACAGCCATGACTGGCCAGCTTCCTCGCCGACCAGAGAATACCAGCTCCTCAAGTTTCCTTGTTGGAGCCTTGAACTCACCCACAATTTGTCCACTTCTTGTCCTTCAAATTCGCTGGGGTGCAACGAAGCGGCACCTACGTCAATCCGTACCTTTTTGTTCATCCTTTCCCTTTCCACAAGACCTTCAAAAACTGCGGTGTGGCGTGTGTGCGATCGGCAGACAGCCACTAGCTCGCAAGGTCCGCCTGCTAATAATTGCGAGGATTGCCAATCCTTGCCACGGGGAAGCCGTTTTCTCGATGATCGTTTCAATGCCGTTGGCCGTCGTCCGCAACGGGATTAGGGATCGGTCTGCGTGATTTCTGCAACCAGAAAGGGCGTAATTTTTTTTGGGACCTGCGGGCGTTGGAGAAACTGTGTCAGATCGGGAACAAAAGATGGCGGGTTGTGGGAGAGACACGGGAGAGGTGAAAAGTGCGTAACGTACCGTAATGTTTCTTGCCGTTATTACCTTCTGATGATGCTATCCAAAAGAAAGCGGCACCTTCAAATGATCACGAGGCTTGATGTCTTGACATCGCAGAATGGCATTTTCTTTCATCGTCCACATCCCTTCGCTTCACGGTGCCCAATGCAGCGACAGCGACGGTCAAGTTTCCCATCCCGGCGCTCGTCGAAAAGCAACCGAGTTTCGCTTTCCGCACCACCCCCCCAAAAATCTCAAGCTTTTTTCCCCCGCATTCGGTTTCTCCTTGGCATCAACCGTCTGCCGCACCCTCGTTCCCGCCCCCGGCTGCCCCGCCAGCCCTTGCCACTTGGCGCGGTTGATGGGCGAGGAAGCGCCACAGAATCGGTGGCGCTTCCAGGTTGGAGGAGTTGTTGACTGGAATGGTTCAGTGGCTTGACGGTCAACAAAGAGCGAGATCTGTCACGAGGTCGAGGACGGTGACATAGGGAATCTGCGTTTGGCGAGAAGTCCGGGGAAACCATCATGTTCCATTATTAGCCAGCACGAGGAGAACGGGGCCCGCACGTGAACATTGCCTCTGAGTCTCTGATGACCTTTTCAGCTAGCTGGTGGTGGCTTTGTCCCTGTCGGGAGTGATGACGCTGAGAGCTGATGCACAATCGCCTTTTTGGGAATGCTTTAGGTAATAATCCTGGGACAAGTTAACGACATGTCTAGTTCCTGGTTAGGTAGTGTAGGAGCATACCATCAGGGCAAAATCGACAAGCAAGACAGTGTGCTGGTTTTCATTGCAAGAGGAAAGTTGTTCAACCATGAAATTGTGTAGCACAAGACTTTGTCGCGTTGGACAGGACTCGGAACGTTGCATGGGAAATCAGACACCGCCGGCGCTGCTCAGTGCAACCATCCTCGCACCAGAAAAGCTGTGCCCCCCTTTCTCACCATCTGAGCGGTTGCCATTCGAGATTCGAGGGGACGGCAAGACTCGGGGTTTGGCGGAATTGTACACCGTGATACGAAGAAAGAGGCGTGAAGCTTCAGCCTTTAAGTGACACTTGCACAGGCAGCAACATCCACAACTCGGTGGACTGCAAATGCGTCATCGGCCTGGACCGAGAAACACCAGGATTGTTTGAGGCCTGGAGACCGGGGCTTCCTGGACGCATGAAATTGAGGGGAATCTCCAGCTCAGGGTTGAAGCTGGGGAAATGCAGCGACGTCGCAAGGTGGAGCTCTCCTCACCATGCGGTCAACAGCTGAACGCATCCTGATCTGCAAAAATAAGCATCTCCATGATCCCGGGACAGCAACCAAGTCTTTGGAAGACGTTGCATCCACAAGATTTTGGCAGAACAAGCTGTCGTAGACGATGTGGTGGTGGTGAGGACGATCGTTGGTGGGCACTTTCTGGGCAAACTTGGGGAAGCACTAGCAAAGAACAAAAAAGAAAAGTTCCTTTGGTGCTTGGCCCGCCATCCCCAAGCTAGAACATGGGCTAGCTTGCTGCTTATCTGATCTCCGCTACCTGTCCCACCTCTCCAGACTCTCCAGGCTCTCCAGGCTCTCCAGTCCAGACTCTCATCGGGAAGCTATTGTCAAGAAGTTTTTCCGACTCCCCCTGTTCCCCAGATAGTGTATCCCACACAATGCCCGCTATTCCCCAGATGATCGGTGAAAAATGCAAGTATGGCGATGAGCTTGATGGAACTTCCCCGAATTTTCTCCAAGTTTTTCCTGGTGAATCTGGGGTTTGAGCTTTTTGCCCATGGGGACCCCAAACAACAAAAACTGGGGCACGGGGAAATGACAAGAAAATGTCCCCAGAAAAGGACCGTTTTTAGCCGGCGACTCCTTGCCTTCTTGGCTAATGCTCCGGGCTAGCCAATTGAAGACCCATCGCGCCAACGTCCTTCTGGCCAGTTGCCTTTTGACGTGCAGCCCAACGGCTCCAAAGGCACGGGTCAGTTGACTGGTGCTGACTTGACGAGTCCGAAGCGTGATGGCCCTGATGGGCTGTAGTTCAAAAAGTATCGCCGTGCCAATGGCCGAGTGGTGCCGGTTTTTTTTTTTTGGTGGCGCGACGATTTCACGATCCAATACGCTCGGCAAGCCTTCCACATTCTGGCGACCACGCGACATGTGCCAGCGAGAAAAAAAAAAGAAACAATCCTCTGATCGGTCCTAGCGGTTGAAGTTGGCGCTCGCTTGTGAGGGAGCCGCACAACCCGCTTATCTTCAACGATCGAGGCAAGCTCATACAAGACAGTACCGGAAACAGGTGATGATGCTGTTCAGGGACTTGGCGCACGTGGCCATCACCAAACCCTGTGGAATGTACTGTAGCCATGTAGTTTAGTGTATCGTTGTAAGTGCTGAGGCCGTCATCGTTGTATGGGGGTCACTATGGAGCCTCACGAGGGCAATGGTGACCCAAACCCGGCGGCAAGGTTCACAGCAAAGTTTCTTTGGAGCCATCATGTGTCTGCCATGGGCCATCCTGAATGTCAGCGGCTTTGGTCGGTGGGGCCGAACCAGCCCGTGTTCGGTCGGGGGTTGGCCTCGGGAACGGAAGAGACTGTCACAGGCGTGGAATGCCACGGTAATATTACCGTACCTTACACAACCCGCATCCGCCATCCGCCTGGATTCCGCCTCTCCCCCCAGGCTCATCTCATCGGGGCCAACGCAAGATCTGGGGTTAGGCGAGCAAGTGTAGATGCAACGTTCCGGACCGACTCGGTCAATTTATGCTGCTCGTTTGCCTGCCTGACCACCCCCGTTCTAGGCTCAAGGTGGTGTGCACCACCACACACACACACACGGCACCGCGGCCACGGGAGCTGCAACGTCGAGAGGGCCGGCGGTTTCTGGGGTGGCTCGGTGGAAGCTGGGGCAAGCCCGGGGGAGTGGTAAGAGATGGGACGAAGAGGACCGGCTAGCAGTCGACCGGCGTGTCCCCGGGCGTTGCAAGAGTCGCAATGGGCCAGGGGGGTGCCTCAGATGCTCGGCGGTATTCTGCATGGACCCCATAGCTACCGAGCTACATGGTGAGCTTGGCCAACCCTATGCATCATATTCGAAGCCACCTTGTAAGTAGGGTCCCCGCAAACAATGCAGTCGTCCCGGCGGGAACGCGGCGAAATACCCCAAGCATACTTTTGCCAAGTCGGGGGTAATGGACTCTTCCCCAGTACTCCGCGTCTCCTGACTGGCCAGGAGCAGCCAACGCTCCGCAGAGTGACATGCTCCAAAACCTGGAACCCAAAGAGATGTAACCCATGCCAGCCAAAAAATCCAAAGGCCCTTCCATCCCAGTGGCACCCGCTTGTCATTCACTTCAAATATCACAACCCTCTCTCCCGTCTCACCGGTCGAGCTTCTTTTCTTCTCCCCATCCCGCTCTACACCCTTTCCCATCGATCCAACCCCTCGGGTCACGGTTACCACTTACACAACCAAGAGAAGGCATCGCCCCTCCCCCCCTCCCCTCCCCACCATATCGACAATACAATCTCTTCATCGAGCAAGGCGTATAAGAATCCTTTTTCACCATCATGTCGACTCACGACGAGAAGGAGGCCCCGGCCGCCTCCCACGTCGGCGGCCTGGCTACTACCCAGGACGTCGAGCGTATTGAGGCTCCCGTCACCTGGAAGGCCTACCTCCTCTGCGCCTTCGCTTCCTTTGGTGGTATTTTCTTCGGCTACGACTCCGGTTACATCAACGGTGTCCTCGGCTCCCAGATCTTCATCGACGCCGTCGAGTTCGCCGGTGCCAAGGCTGTTTCCGAGTCCCGGACTTCGCTCATCGTCTCTATTCTCTCCTGCGGTACCTTCTTCGGCGCTCTCATTGCTGGTGACGCCGCCGACTGGATTGGTCGCAAGTGGACTGTGATTCTCGGCTGCCTCATCTATATCATCGGTGTTGTCATTCAGATGATCACTGGCCTCGGTGATCCCCTCGCTGCCATCGTTGCCGGTCGCTTGATCGCTGGTATTGGTGTCGGTTTCGAGTCTGCTGTCGTCATTCTGTACATGTCCGAGATTGTAAGTCGGAGATACCCGTCGGAACCAAGAGATGCCAATGTGTGTGCTAACTGTTTCTGCTTCACAGTGCCCCCGCAAGGTGCGTGGAGCTCTGGTCGCTGGTTACCAATTCTGCATCACCATCGGTATCATGTTGGCTGCTTGCGTTGTGTACGCCACTGAGGGTAGAACCGACACTGGCTCGTACCGCATTCCCATTGCCATCCAGTTCCTCTGGGCCATCATCCTCGCTGGTGGTCTCATGATGCTCCCCGACTCTCCCCGTTACTTTGTCAAGAAGGCCAACCTTCCCGCCGCCACCGATGCTCTCGCTCGCCTCCGTGGCCAGCCCAAGGACTCTGAGTACATCCAGGTCGAGCTTGCCGAGATCGTCGCCAACGAGGAGTACGAGCGTCAGCTCATTCCCAACACCACCTGGTTCGGCTCGTGGGCCAACTGCTTCAAGGGTTCCCTCTTCAAGGCCAACTCCAACCTTCGCAAGACCATCCTCGGTACCTCTCTTCAGATGATGCAGCAGTGGTAGGTTTCTACTGAACAAGACGCGAAAGAGAAAATCAAAAAGATCAGCTGGCTAACATGTCTTTTGCGTTTAGGACTGGTGTCAACTTCATCTTCTACTACTCGACCCCCTTCCTCAAGTCCACCGGTGCCATTTCCAACTCGTTCGTCATCTCCATGATCTTCACCGTCATCAACGTGTGCTCGACCCCCATCTCCTTCTGGACCGTTGAGCGTTTCGGTCGCCGCACCATCCTCCTCTGGGGCGCTCTTGGCATGCTCATCTGCCAGTTCCTCGTCGCCATCATCGGTGTCACGGTCGGCTTCAACCACACCTTCCCCGCCCCCACGGCGGAGGATCCCGAGCGCACCCTCGCCAATAACATCTCTGCCGTTAACGCGCAGATCGCCTTCATTGCGATCTTCATCTTCTTCTTCGCCTCCACCTGGGGTCCCGGCGCCTGGATTCTCATTGGTGAGATCTTCCCTCTGCCGATCCGCTCCCGTGGCGTTGGTCTCTCGACCGCCTCCAACTGGCTCTGGAACACCATCATCGCCGTCATCACCCCCTACATGGTCGGTACCGACAAGGGCAACATGAAGTCGTCCGTCTTCTTCGTCTGGGGCGGCCTTTGTACCTTTGCCTTGATCTACACCTTCCTCTTCGTCCCCGAGACCAAGGGTCTCTCCCTCGAGCAGGTCGACAAGATGATGGAGGAGACCACCCCCCGCACCTCGGCCAAGTGGAAGCCCCACACCACCTTTGCCGGGTCTCAGCCCACCGACAGCGCCTACCTCAAGCAGGAGTCTGTTTAAATCGGCTTCTTTTTGCTCGATTCGGTTTTTCCAACCATCCATGAAGAATAGACGAGTGCTTTTGGTGTGTCGTCAAGAGGAAGAGGAATAGTTGTGGTGGCTTTGGCTTTTTCGGAGGATGCAGGAGAAGTCGTTCTGGTCTGATATCATATACCCCATATCGCGAGCGCGTTCGTTGCAGCGACAAACGAGTTTTTATTTTTTTCCCTCTAGTTTCGACACATTTGGAGAAACAACAAATAAAGAAGAGTTCTTTCACAAAAAAAAGAAAGCCGATCACAGAGATGACTTGACGAGGACGAGGGCGACATGACAAGGAGGCATTTGTTCTTGATGATTGGGTGGTTTGAAACTGGCTTTTCTTGGTGAGCTTTCCCCGGGTGACTGACGGGAAGGTGTGACCTTGATGAATGGTATATCTCGTGTGTTTTTATTGTTGATGGAAAGCGCAGCCATGGGCAAAAGGTTACTTAAACCCTCTACGTGTAAATGGGTGGTGGCTTTTTGTTGTCGTGTTTTGCGAATCACCTCCTCCCCTATGTATATAATAACTTCTAATTTCTCTTGTTCCGATGCGGGACACCATATCTACATTCTTCAGAAAGACAATGTTGTCGTCTCCGGGATTTTGCATGTGATTTCTCTGTGATCTTTGTTTTCATTGAAGAGCCCCAAGCTACACGGAAGCAACCGCTGCGGAAACTTCCTTGTCCCATCACGACGGGAACTGCAACAGTGAGAAATCGTCTTACATGTGCTGCAGGAACGAGCCAAGGATACAGAAAAGATTTTCAGGGGACTTTTCGATGATCGACATTCCCACAGTCTTCAGCGGCAGTTACTGCTTACCTCATCAACTTCACTCACTCCTGCTCTCACTCAACCCACTCTCCTCTCAAACCACATGAGTCGATCTCAAAATTCTCATCACCGCAGGTGACACAGTCTCAACGACAACGCGGCGTCCCAACGAAACAGGCACAATGCTGTGGTACGAGGAAGCGGGTAATTTGAAACGAAGAATAACGGAACAGTGACACGGTCGCCTGCAGTGACGATACGGGGGTTTTTGTACCATGGTGCTCCGTATCATGGTTGTATAGTATAAGGCGAGAGCTGTAAAACCGCCTTGATGACGGGGAGGTACCAGATAGATTGAAACGTTTAAATCCCCGAGTCTTGTGATGCGTGTAGCCGTTTTTCTCTCGGCCGGACATGAGTTGGGGTTTGGGCATGACGTAATGAAAATTACTGAGTACCTATCTATATAGTCATACCCGACAAAATTTTTGGCTCAGTCTGTATCGGTCTCACAAGGTGAGCAAAAGGTGAGCAAAAGGTGAGCGCCAGTAAGCATTACCTTGAGCTGAAGTGTGTCCAAGGACCGTTCGGCTATACTTGCCGCAACCAAAACTAATCATGATTTCCGTTTTCTCCTTTAGCGTACCAGTAGCCCGTTATTAAACCCACTAGAACTACTATCTATATTAAAACTGCAACTTTGCACATAGACGATTTTGTCTATTTTTCTAACAGAAGAAGACACTTATAAATTGCATAACGTACATTATAAGCGAGCCATGTATATAAGCGAGCCGTTTACTCTCCTAACTCTACCACAGCTATGTTACAACCTGCACCAGGAATGGATACAGACTGCAAGGCAGTACGCCAGAGGTGAATATGACAGGATGATCGAAGGTTGTGACAAGCGTCTCAGACATGGGTTCACTGTCAACAACAGGTTGTTCTAACAAAGAGCTACTGAGAGTAGATTTTAGACAAATGAACTTGAATTGCTTGCATGAGGAATCAGATTCCTCGACACGGGGAGCGCCCGGCGCTCCCCCCTATTTATGTGAAGCTATCTACATATGTTTCTGAAGTATCCTTGTACCTTGCTCAGTGTGCTTTATTGCTTGCTTTTGGTCGCGGCCAACAGACCATGGCCACCGCTAACAGACCTTTCTTTCTGACAGGTACCACCCAGTGGTTCCTGTACAGGGGTATTACGCTTGGGGCGTAACAAGCTATCCTCAATTACACAACTATAACACTCGGAAACTACAAAAATTAAATTAAAAACAAATGAATTAGCTAATTCTGCAGCCTCCAGGCATGTACGTGTATCATAGCCAGACTTACCGCACACACTATAGCACTGAACTTTCGTACGAGCCCTTCCTGCATTACCGCTATCCTGCTGCCTTTCTTACGCTGCTTCCCCACCTACGGCCTTCTAGTCAAGTATATCATTTGCATTTTGCATGCTAAGTGTGACGAACCCCTATCCAGAACCTCTGAAAGAGATACTGGTTGAAGGCACTTCTGAATAATCCTGGTTCGGTGCAGCTAAACAGTGCACAACAAGATGTCTCAATGTAAACACAAGATACCGTGAATACAAGCGTGAATTGCATACTGCAGAACTGTCTATCTACACCAGCCAGTTCCTCCGTATATATAGACCTTGGGACCGTGAAGTGCTAACCCTGCTATGGCCCCGATCACTCCTAGCACATTGCATCCTGCAAAGTGCTCGTCGTGCTATGCCTTCGATCACCCCGAGCATCTTGCATCCTGCAGAGTGCTCGTGGGTCTTGGCGCCATAGCACTTCTGGCCAGCCCCAATTGGCTGTCTCCTGACTTTCCTAATGAATGGCTGGGGACGTCCTGCGCCCCACATACTGCGCGACCTGCCGTTGGGCTAACTGTGACATGAGAGCGTCGCGTAAAGTTATTGATTTTGGAGAATGGCGAGTATAGGGTGAGCGGTGGTGAGCTCAAGGTGAGCCGAGGGTGAAGCGAGCCTGATGTTGGGCTAACCGTGCTCGGACGAGACAAAAATGTTTTTAGAGACCGACTACCTAGGTAGCTACATATTCGGAGTGTTGAAGCTCCCGCGGGATCTAAGAATGAACCTACTCAGAGTAGAGGTAGAGACGTCGAATTAGACATTCAAGACAGCGTGGAGTCCAATTTCACATGATGCCATCCGGTGCAAGGTTGATGCCAAGACGTGAAAACAGGGGGGGGGTCCTGGAGATCCACATTGAATGCGATCTCGGATGCCGGCCAACAACGACCTGCCATTGACGACTGTTTGGAAACTTCACGGCAATTGGCAGAGTCTCGAGGGGTTCGTTTTCAGGTCAAAATCAAGGTGAGTTTGCTGTTTGCAATTGGCCAATCGTGGACGTTGTTCGTAGGATGCAACACCCCAAAGCTACCATTCGCGCGCTGCTCAAAATTCTCCCCTCTCCCAAGCTCCCATCGTCGCTGTTTCGATCGCCATCTCGCAGATCTCCGAACAAGTGTTCCTCGCCCCCAGCTGAACTCCATATGCCGAAGCGCCCAGCCTTCATCCCACGGACCTGCGCATGTCGCCTCTCTCCTAGGCGTCTCGGCAAACCGGACCACGCTCCCCGCACTGCCGGACTGCTCTCCTCGCCACCTGCAGCAAAATCAGCCTCAACAGCACCGCACACCGTGAGGGGAATCTATTTCTCCGCTGTACAACTCCCGTCTGATGGAGGCAAACAACACAACGCAAGGTACGAGCGAATAGTCCCACTACCCCGCACCATAAGAAGGCAGACCAGGCCCGTTTGGGGCATGGCTGATGATAATGGGTGAGCTGCCATTCGATCGCTAATTCGGATACAGCGGGTAGAGGACGTAGATGCCGGTACAGGAAGGTTGTTGGAGTAACAAAGGTGATGGAGTCAACAAACTATGGATATCTAGAGATCCACAATTCGGTTTCGCCAAGTCCTTTTCTCCATACAATGACATTCTACTCCTCACCTACGGGACGGTTGTATATAACCCCCCTCTTCCTCATCTTCTGACGTGTGTGCGTAGTGTGTGTCAAGTTCATCCCGTTCAGCATTCTCTCGTTGTCCGCATCCGTAAAAGACGCCTATTTTTTTCCCAACCCCTCGGACCCGGTATCACCACCACAAAACAAAAAGTCAAAATGCCCCTCCCCGCCGGCGTCTACCGCGCCGACCACGTCGGCTCCTTCCTCCGCCCCAAACCCATCCTCGACGCCCGCGAAAAGCTCGACACCCAGTCCATCACGCTCGACTCCCTCCGCGCCATCGAAGACGAGCACATCTCGACCGTGGTCAAGTCCCAGGTCCAATCCGGCCTCCAGTCCATCACCGACGGCGAGTTCCGCCGCGCCTGGTTCCACATCGACTTTCTCCAACACCTCGCCGGCGTCGAGCGCCACGGCTCCCTCTCCTCCACCAATGTCACCTCCCACGGCGTGACACCCCCCAAGATTGTCGTCTCGGGCAAGCTAGGCCACCCAAACGCCATCCAGGTAGAGGACTACAA
The DNA here is from genome assembly GCF_035222375.1 of Podospora pseudocomata. Lineage (NCBI taxonomy): Eukaryota > Fungi > Ascomycota > Sordariomycetes > Sordariales > Podosporaceae > Podospora > Podospora pseudocomata. The sequence goes on along the minus strand of NC_085889.1, from coordinate 955,967 downwards.
GTTTGTCGAAAAGGAAGTCGCCAAGGTATCCGACGGCAAGACAAAGATCACAACCAAAGTCTGCATCCCCTCCCCCACCATGGTCCATTTCCGTGGTGGTCGCGAGGCGATCTCCACAGAGGCCTACCCCAACCTCGACCCGGACTTTTTTGATGACTTGGTACAAGTCTACCAGGCTGAAATTGCCGACCTTTACGCTGCTGGATGTCGGTTTGTCCAGCTGGACGATACCAACCTCGCGTACCTCTGCGACGAGGGGATGCGCGCCGAGGCGGCCAAGCGCCACGGTGTGGATGACCCCCAGGCCCTCACGAAGCAGTACGCAAAGTTGATCAACCGGGCAATTGCGGGCAGGCCAAAGGATATGGTTATCGGCATCCACCTCTGCAGGGGTAACTTTCGGTCTCAGTGGTTCGCCGAGGGGGGTTACGAACCCGTCGCGGAGACGCTGTTCAAGGAGCTGGATGTGGATGTTTACTTTTTGGAGTATGACGACCAGAGGTCGGGCGATTTCCAGCCGTTGAGGTTCTTGCCCGAGGGAAAGATTGTCGTTTTGGGGGTCATGAGCAGCAAGAAGGCCGCGTTGGATGACAAGGAGGATATCAAGAGGAGGCTGAAGGAGGCAGCGGGGTATTGTCCGCAGGGGCTGGACCAGCTTTGCTTGAGTCATCAGTGTGGGTTTAGCTCGACGGTGGAGGGGAATGATCTTACCGAAGAGGAGCAGTGGGCCAAGGTGAGGCTGGAGGTCGAGATTGCGAAGGAGGTTTGGGGGGAGGATTTGTCTGTTTAGATTGTTGTCTGATAGGCGGAGAGTATGAGTGTACTGGCGTTCAACAGGGATACCCCGGGTGAGATGTAGGTTCAACAGCCGGAATTTGGACAGTGGAAAATTGTATGAGAATAAAAAAGAGACAAAAATATTTCCATGTCTTCAATTGGCCGAGCTGGCTCTCACCTGTGACCTCTTGATGCTCATATAGCAGGTATATGCCAGGTAGTACACATGCATAAACTCGCCATAGCAAATCTTCCCATCCATCTAGCAAGCAAAATGCCGTCCCAAATGCTACTCGTTCTTCTTCCCACCCTTCCGCTCGTTCTCCCTAATCACATCCCCCATCTCCAAATCGCTTTCTCTGCGCCCACTGGGCCAAGTATTCCACGAACGCTCTCTGGGCTCTCTGGGCTCTCTGGGCTCTCTGTAACTCTCTCTGATGCTGGCCGTCGGCTCCGAGGTCAACGTAGAGCCCTCTCCTTCGCTGCTAACAACAACTCTCACCGTCCTGAGAATCTCTCCTTCCTTGGGCTGCTGTTCATTCGAACTAGCTGATCTAATGTTGTTATGTCCTCCGGTGATGGTGGTAACAGTCGTCATATTTCTTCCTTCGCTGGAACTCGCGCCAGCAACGCCTACTCGGGCAACGGGCATAGACCGAATCGGTGGCATAGGTGGTGGGTCTTCCGCGGAGGGGGGTAAACTTCTAAACATTGCGGACAAAGAGATCATGGACTCGGAATCAACAAGGGGGTGATGATGTTGATGTGCTTGAGCTGGGGGCCGGGGGAGGAAGCTTCTTCGGCTGGCTCGTGAAGCATTCGTGATTGGGTTGGTCATATCGAGTAGCTCGCTTGCGCGGCACGAGCGGCGCATGGCGGTAACTTGGTTATGTAGAAAGAAGCGGAGGGCAGGAATGGAGGCCGCAGTGATGATTACGGTCGGTTCGACGAAGTGGTATGTAATGAGGTCTATCGAGGTGTCTGGACAGGAGGGTGGTCAGTGGAGGTTTAAGGCGGTCTAAATAAAAGAACTTACAAGAGAGATCGAGGTCGAGAACAGAGACGCAATTGATGTACGAGAGTTTCATAATCCCGAGGATGCTTGTTCTATAGTAAAAGTAGTGGTGGTCAGTTACGGTGCGAGAATGGGATGGGGAGAGAAGAAGAGACCCACACGCAACCCATGCTCAGCGCGACGGCGAGACCGTACTTCTCTGCCTTTTTCATCCGAAGCTTCCAGACCATGATCCAGGGTAAAAGGGACAAAATAAAGTCGGAGATAACGCCCCATACTAGTCCCAGCCCCAGCATTGTTAGTTACCAGGCTTTGTCGCCGTCAGACAGAGTGAACTTACCAGCATAAAAGATCCCAAAGTTCCAGGCTGTAGTCCTGTCGACACACTCTTGCTGCATGTTGTTGTCGTTGATCTTGACCGACATCACCACCGCGACGATGAGGGTCGTCAAGATGGTGATGGCGGTGGTGGTCTTGAGCAGAGCCCTCTGCCAAAACACCGGGGTGATCCTCCACAGCAGCAGGGCGGCGGAAGTTTTGGCCGCAGCCCCTGAGCAAGAGCTCAGGGCCTGGGCCACCGAGATCAGGGCGGCGGCGCCCTTGGGAAACTTGTCCTCCACCTGTTGGTGGAGAGTGTAGCCAAAGTTGGCTACCGACGCTAGCAGCAGCGCCAGGCTTCCGAGCGTGAGGAGCTGTTGTTGACCGTTAGCACGCGGCGAGTGTGGGAGGGTTCGCAAACGAGGGAAACGCGTACCCAGGCGACCACCATGAGGTTGTCGTCCAGCATCACCTCCTTTCCGTACTTGGCTTTTGAAAAAAGCCGGAGGAACACAGCACAAAACGCAATCACCGTCATTGTGGTGACGGTGGAGATGAACTCCACCGTCCGGTCCGAGGTCTCCATCGTTTTGGCGATGGTGGTGGTGGTGATCTGGTTTTGTGAAGACTTGAAGAAAAGGTCAAATTTTGAAAATTGAACGCGTCGAAAGTCTTTTAATAGGCGTCAAAAGTGTGCCCTAGGCCTCGACAGATGGTGGCTAGACGTGGAAGGAGCGTTCGAGGTCTATGCAGGCAGCTTGAAGGCCTATTCGAAAGCTTATTAGGCCTGTTTGGATACTGAACAGGCTTATCTGGATAGTCAAGAGGCATCAAACTATCCAATGAAGGCCGATTGAACCTTTGGAGAGGCATTTGAAGTTATTAATTAGGCCTTTATTAGATAAGCTGAGGCCTTCATCACATAATCGGAGACCTTCATTTGACATCTTCAGGCGTCTTCCCAACACTAGGAGGTCTTACAATTGTACCAGCAGGCGTCCGCCTTGAAGCTCGTGCCTAATCGCAGCGCGGAGGGGTTGGTGGGTTGCCGACGGGAAAGCATGTGGAAAACGCCCCCCAGATCGCCTTTCTCAGGCCAAGGAGGACGGCACGTACGGGGTTGACGGTTCCAAAGTAGCAGGTTCAATGCAGGTGAAGCAAACTCCTTGTTCGACGGACCCGTCTGAGGACTTCCATGGGGCATTTCGATATTCAGATGAGAGTGAGATGGGTGTTACATATATATACGATGGGCCAATCAACCTCTTTCCATCATTGTTTGCCTTGGTTGATCAAAGCATCTTACCGCGTGGAGCCAGCTGTGTAGCGCATCCAGAGGTCCAGTTGCTCCGCGCTCGCTGATGGCTGTCCCGAGTCAGATCGGATTGTTAGCAGCAAAAAATGGGAATGGAGGTAGGATGGATAGTGTTGACAAGAATCTCAATATCTTGATCAAGTAGGTAGAGTAGAGATCCAAAGCTGGATGGATTATCTTTCGAGTGGAACGACCGTCAGTTGCTGCTACGGAAAAATAAATCGCAAATCGAGCATTTTGACTGTGTGCTTCGATCTGTCAGAGATCTGAGGTGTAGGTCTTTTGACTCTGACAGCCTTGCAAACACATCATTGTCATTATTTAAGGGGGTCATACAGGTGACAAAGTCATCGAATAAACATGTTGATTGACCCACAGCAAGATGGAATTGAAGAGTTATCGTAGAAATTATGCCACGTGCTGGGAATACAAACTCTTGTTGCTAGAAACCAGATAAAGCTCGAGATGTGGCGTTACAAACAACGCTTAGAATTTTGAGGCGCTGTTGGTATGTCTCACATCCAGCAACAACCCAAGGTCCAGAGCTTAAGCTCCTCCACATGGCTCAAGCCTTCCACGTATAGGCTTACAGGTCTCTAAGATTGTCAGGGACAGTCTTCCGGTAGTCCAGCTCGATCGGGTGGCTTGGCCAGATTGCCATGCCCTCCTTGTGCCAGGTATCAGGCTCGATGTGAACGTTGAGACGGTCGGGATGCGCGGTGGCGTTGAATACCATGTTAGTCGGCTTCTTGACGTCGTACTTGGGCCAGACAGGAAAGCCGGGGACTAGTAGTACAAGAAAGGTTAGTGCGTTGTCACTACAACCGCATCGTCGCGCAAGAAACATACCAGAGACCGCGTTGGGGTTGCCAGTGTAGATGTAGGCAATGAGCTTGGCAGCAATGCCCTGTGACAGCTGAAGATGCGCCTCAGAGCCCTTCGGAATTGGCGGGTTGTTGCCGTAGAGGTCGTGTTCCCTTGGGAAACGGAAAAAGTAAGAGTAATCTGTGGAGTGACCAGCAAACCCAGGCTTAAAGTTTGTAAAGTTGGTGATCGGAAAGGAGGTCGGCCACGTATCGAACCGGTACGAATATGCCGTCATGCCTAGCTCAGCAAACTTCTGCGCGACAGCCCGGCGACCAGCGATCACGAAAAAGTCACCAAACATCGAAGCAAATCTCCGGAACTGCTTCCCACAGCGTAAGCCCCCAGCAATCCTGAATTCCTCGCACAGACGATCTGTCTCTGACATTGGCAAAGCGTAGGGCGGACCCTGGGCTTCCGCAGGGTACGCTCGCATGATGAGGTCGAGTGTCTCATTCCGTGCGTCAAGGAGTAACAATCTAAGCATCGCGTGGACATCCTCGTCCGTGTCCAGGTCTTGAGGTAATGATTTGGAGGGGCCCAGGCCTTCATCACTACCGGTTCCGATCAAGACAGACACATCGCGACGGAACTTTCCCGAGAGAAGCTGGAGCGTCGGAGGCATGGACACAAAGTCTCCGTCTACCATCGGCTTCCAGACTTCCAAGTCGGCCACTGTCATACTTGCTTCCCACAGCTGGTCCCCAGACAGTCTCCGCAGACAGGCCAGAGTGTCTTGGGCGCCAGTACAGTTTGTCGCCCGAACAATCCCCTTGTAGCCGGCAAGAGCGTCATAGCGTGTTGGGTGGTGAGAGTTTCCGACGCCCACTGACGAGCTGACCATGATGGCTCCCCGAAAAAGCCTCTTCTCGCCACGTTGGTCTCCGTAGGCCAAGATCTGATGAGTGATGGAGTGGCTTCCAGCAGATTGACCCCAGAGTGTGACCTTGTCCGGATCGCCGCCAAAAGCGGCAATGTTTTCATGGACCCATTGCAGGGCTATCCGTTGATCCTTGAAGCCCAAGTTGGTGACGCCTTCCTTAGCTACCTCAGCACCGCCGGGGAACCCAAGAAAACCGACACGATAGTTCAGTGTGACGGCAATGATGGGCATCTGCTGGGCCACGCTCGCTTGGACGATGTAGGACATGTTCGAGTTGATATCGGCGCCGAAACCGTCAACAAACCCGCCGCCGTAGAGCCAGACAACGACAGGGAGCCTTTTCTTCTTACCAATGCCAGATGGTCGAATGACGTTGAGATTCAGGCATTCGTCCGACTTCTCGGTCACATTTGCCCTTTCCATGTCTGCCGGCGGCGCATAGCAATAGCAAATTGCACCATTGTACTCGGCGGAGCGGGAACCTCTCCAGGACTCGTCCCAAGGGGTGGGATTTCCAAGGACGGGAGCTCTGGCGAAGGGGATTCCGAGAAACAGATCCTGAGAAAACTCAGGGAGGTAACGGCCGATGTAGGTACCGTTGAGCGTGGTTGCTGAGGGGGCTTTGTGGCTCCCAGCAAACGCAACAGGAAGAAGAGCGAGATAATGGAGTAGCATGTTTGCAATGGCCGATGCTGGCTCTCTGATTGATGAGAGAGCTGTTTGTTCAAGAGCCCTGGAATACATCATCATTTATAGCTGAGAATCATGGCGGGGATCATGTTGTGATACTGTTGGCTTTGTAAGTTTTTCTTGGTTGCGGGGCAAGGTGGAATCTTCATCCTTCCCAGTCGCAGTGAGGGCATCGACATGTTCCTTCGAAAGGCCTGAAGGGCAAGGCAGAATCATCGCGCGGGAATAGGAACGGTTAAACTTGATGGAGGAGCCAGCATGCCATGGAACCGGTGCTCGCTACGGCGGGAATGACACGGCCGGTAGGACCCCCGCGCCCATAGCTCATACTACCAAGGGGAAAGCCGCATGGTAAGCCTCGTTGTTCCCGGGGCCAACAACGTTCAAGGTCCTAGAATAGATTTATCTTTGGTGTTACGGGAATCACAGCCATTGGCTGTTCAGTGCGAATAGCGTGCCGTGAGAACCGCCAGAGAAGGCGACTGACCACTAGAGTGCCGTGGAACTCGTTCTTCCGCTCCGAAAAGAGCTGACGCCAGGGACTTGTGTAAGTCGGGCATGATGTGGATGTTTGCTAATAAGGTATCGTCAGCATAGCAATCGTTCGCCATAGCTACACGTCCGTGGTGGAGGGTGGTGGGGTGCTAGAATTGGAGAAATGTGGGGAGAAGTCCAATGCCAAGGGCGGGGCACCGACAGACTTGAGCGGAATTGGGGACAGCTCTTGGCATATCCTCGAACACACCCTTGGACCTGCCGCCGTTGTGGCGAGTTGCCTCTGACATACTCAGAAGACTCTTGGATTATTTGAGAGCCCTTTATGGCACCATGGCTATTTCTCCACGTTTGGGTGGACCTACAGGCACAGGCTGGCGGCAGCGATGATGGGTTGACCAGATCGTCAGATCCTATCAAGTGAGGCCTGCCAAGCGAAGTATACCAACGAACCCCGATACCCGCCCTACCTACCTGGGAACACCATCATTCAAGATCCCAGGCCGTCCGGGAGTATTGAGTTTTCCAGATGATGACGGCTGTGATCTGTTCTTGTGTCAGCGAGGCTGGGCAAGCAATGGCGTTGAACCTCCGACAACCAGTCGATAGTCCACCTCCAAAACCAGAGCTTAGAATCCCGATTCTATATCTATTCATTACTGGGCTCTTCCGACGAGTTCATGCATCCATTTAGAACCGCCGCATGATCAGGACATAGAATGGTACGCTAGGTCTCGGAAATTAGGACGTCGGTGAAGGGGATCTGGTCTGCATCATCGTTGGATACTTACTACCCGTTATATTACGTCGCAATCCCAAAAAGTCGCATAAAGACTTGGAGAACGAAGATTTGGAAGATGATGTTGAAGCCTGTCACACGTCAACGAACTAACCACCGTGAACACGGCCAACAACACCGTCGATGCCACTGAAAGAAGGGGTAACTGCACGCTGTGAACCAGTAGTCAAAGTGAGGTAGACGATCACAGGCTTCGCGGTTATTAAGAAGATGATATTGGTCAACCTGAGATATTGAGGAACTTGGCAGCGGCTTGAGGCCACTGGGCACGGACCACCTGACGATGGATAAATACGCGTCTCTGAGATCTGTCTGTATTCCTAGACCTTCTTCTTCCTCATCACGCTCTTCGAGGCCATTGAAGATCATTAGCCTGAATTGAACCATGAAGTTCCAAGCCCTGATATTACAGCCCTTGTCACATATAATCTTCAAACAATCGAAAGACGACAACCAATACAATACAACACCATAGCGCTATCACCACTTACCCCGCTCTCTCCTTTTGTTGATGTCCACTACATCGTCATCAGCTCCACCCTCAGATATCGTTGAAGGATTCGTTCCACTACCTTGCAACCCTTGGGTTGACGACGACGAAGACTCCAACTTCACCACAGGAGAATACTCCTTCAACGCGTCGCCTACTCCGCGACCCTTCATTCCCGGCTACGCCGCCCACATTCCTCTTCCGACATCACCAATCACGGTGTCACCGACGTACGCGTCCATCTCGACCTACAACATGTCGGACTATCGCTCCCCTTCAGCTGAGCCTGTCCAGGTCGATGACCACATGGAGCTCACGCTCTACTCGCCTCAGGACTTCGAAGTCATTATGAGCGACCCCTCTGATATCCAGCCTTTGCCTGGTGCTATTCACGACCCGGCACCCTGGGTTATTGAACTCCATCGCCGCATGAGCGAAGCTTATGAGGGTGTACGACAGCTTGCTCAGCAGCAACACAAGGACCGCATCGATCACCAGGAACTCGCACGCCTTAAGCATCAATACGAGCATATCCGCGAGCAGTACACTGTGTGCGCCGGCCTGATCAAGATTGGGGTTCAGGTCTCGGAACAGCAGATCAAGCACTTCCGGCAACAAGTCGAGAATGCCAGTGCCACCTTTGCAAACGAGATCTGGGGAGCCATCGCGGTCATCACCCAGGACGAGCGTCAGCGTCAACAGGCTATTGAGCAGCTTCGTGAATCTGCCAACCGCCACCACTCCGCCCTGGTAACTCTCGAAAAGGAGGTTGCAAGCCAGAAGAAGTTCAACAATCAAGTCGAGAACTGGGCGCTCCAGCGTGACCGTGATATCGATGGACTTCTGGCGAAAGAATTCGTCGAACCCTCTACTCTAGACGAACACGAACGAGCTATCACGGAACGGATCAAGAAGCTCGTGAAAGAAGACCTCAAGGAGTTCCGCGCTCAGATGGAACAGAACCCCAATGCCAATGTCGACTCCGTCTGGCGTAGCGTTAGCCAACGGGCATCGGCGCGACCCTCGCACCCATCCACAGCCATACCATCAAAGGTGTCATCCTCAACTCGGCGTGTTCGCGACAACTTAACCAACCAAGCACTACAAGATGCTCAAGCACGCCGAACGGCCCGCCAAGCCAACATTCAATTTGAGGCTACTCGGGTCGGACCTATACACGCGACGCCTACACCCAACGGTGGCGGAGGAGGAAATATTCCCCCACGACGATTCCACGCTACCGCCGGAGAACCACCCTCGGATCCAGATGACTCGGACTCAGAGGACCCCGATGACGATCGACGTGAGAGGCGATCATCTGCTGGAGGAGCCGGAAGGGGACCTCCCAGAGGACCTCCAGCCACACGCAGCCGCCCTCGATCACCCAGTCCCTCGGGTCGAGAGGACCTCACTCGACTCATTCGTCTCTTTTCTCAAGCACCGATCCAAGTCAACCCGGTACACATGACAAAGCCCCCGTCCTACGACGGCAGGGACCTCGCCAAGTTCCGTTCCTGGTGGCTTAAGGTGGAAGCGTATATGGATTCATACCCTACTGGTTTTCCCAACGACCAGGTCAAGATTAACTGGGTTGGATCACTTCTCACCGACAAGGCCCAGGTATGGCACCAACAGAGAATGAGCCAAGTCCAGAGACTCGGCTTTATAGACGCCTGGAGTAGTTACACCACCGCTATCAAGGAACGCTTCCGGGATACAGCCGCTATTAAGGAACGCTTCCGGGATACAGCCGCTATCAAGGAACGCTTCCGGGATACAGCCGAAAGGTACCGCAATGCCCGCAAGATGCAAGAACTCAAGTATCAAGGGGACATTTCGCAGTACTTGACCGAGCTTAGCGACCTCAACGAGGTGGTGCAATGGTCGGGGACTACGTTCCAGAGTCATGTCTCAAAGGCACTTCCGGATGAGATCACCAAGTTAATCTACTCAAGACAAGGCGGCGTCCCAGAAACGGATGAGGACTTCCTCCACGCCATCCAGGAAGCTGGCCACATCTACGAGAATATGCTCACCAACCCTGGCATCTCAGTTGGTCACCGGGCGGGAAAAGACACGCCCACTTCGATCTCGAGCGCTCGAAGTCGGGCCCTCCCCACCAAAGTCGCTCCCAACAACCGTCAAATCCATCCTTAAGAAGCAACAAGGCACCCTCCAAGCACCAAACGCCAGACCCGATCCGAAAGATATTAAATGGGCGACCGTCAAGGAAGCCTTAGCAAGGATCTCTCAGGAGAACGTCGACAGGCATAAGAAGGACGGTTCCGCCTGCTGGCGATGTGGTCGCAACAACCATCACACCCTCGCCTGCTTCGCAAGAAAGGATGTCTCCGGCAACGACCTCCCGCTGCTCCTCCCAAGATAGCTGGGGTCAAACGGAAGGCCGAGGAGAAAGAGAAAGAAATAACACCTCCAAAGAAAGTACGAATTGACGCTATCGGAGTACACCAGTCTTCGAGGTACTCGACGACGATATGTCCGGTACCGAGACGGGTTTTCACTAGGCCGCCTGCCCACGCCGACAGGATGCAACCGGCCGACTGGCGTTACCATTGCGGGAGTCAAGCGCCCTCACCCAAGCAAGGAGGACGAAGATGAACAACCAAGACGCCGGCCTAAGGTGGGAACCAGGCCCATCATCCAGATGAGCATTATCAAGGACATCAATGGGCGCCCTCGGGAATACCCAGTACGCGTCCTCCTGGATCCTGGCAGTACGGTTCCCGTCCTATCAGAAGACGTGGTTAGCCGCTTATCTATTGAGACCTTCCACCATCCTCCAGGGTTCTATCTTCAATCCTTTACTGGAGAAGGAGATGTCAGTAAGCAAGCGCTCTACTCCGACACTGTAGTGCTCAGGCACGCGGAAGACCACTTCACCAAATTGCAATTCGAAGTCAGTAAGCTCGACTCGGAATGCGATATTATCCTACCACACTGGTGGCTCCAAGAACACCAACCAGCGGGCTTCTACAATCAAGATCCCTCTAAGATTGTGTTTACCTCTCCCACCTGCCGCGAACGGTGCACCAGCCTGTCGGTGCTTGGGAAGGTTGGTAGGATTATCTCCAGCGTCACGGACGATCGAAGCTCTATTCCTGAACGCTTCCGGGACCTGGCACCATTGGTCCCCTGACGATATATCTCAAAGGCTGCCTGATCATAAGCCATGGGACCACACGATCGACCTAGTGGATGACAAGACACCACCATGGGGACCCATCTACTCCCTCAGCGGCAAGGAACTCAAGTTCCTGCGAGCATGGCTGGATGAGATGCTGGCTGAAGGCAAGATTAGGCCTTCTAAGTCCCCCTGCAGCGCTCCTGTCTTCATGGTCAATAAGGACGCCTCTATCGAAAAGAAAGGAAAGCATGAGGATCACCTCCGACCAGTTGTGGACTGGAGAGCGCTCAACGCCATCACCATCCCCAACCGGTATTCTCTACCACTCATCACCGAGCTACAAGATCGACTTGCCGGAGCCAAGTACTTCACTAAGATCGATCTTAAGAACGGATTCAACCTCGTACGAATCAAGGAAGGAGATGAGTGGAAGACAGCCTTCCGCTGCCGCTACGGCCTCTTCGAGTTCACGGTCATGCATTTTGGACTAATCAACGTCCCAGCCACCTTCCAAGCCATGGTTCATGGAGTCCTCAGCGACCTCATTGACATGGGGGTACTGGCATATGTGGATGATATCCTTATATACGCCGACACTATGGAGGAACACGACCGGCTCACGAAGGAGGTGTTACGAAGGCTGAAAGAGAACAACCTTACTATCTCAGCAAAGAAGAGTGTATGGGCAACAAGGCAGGTTGAATACCTTGGGTACATTATCTCTGAGCACGGGATCTCTATGTCCAAGGAGAAGGTGGATTGTATCTTGAATTGGGAAAGACCGACCACGCTTAAGTCAACCCAATCCTTCATCGGCTTTGCCAACTTCTACCGACGCTTCATCAAAGGATTCTCGGCCATTGCCCAAGCCCTCACGGCATCCCTGAAGCTCGACGCACGTCAATGGAAGTGGACGCCAGCCATGGAGATAGCATTTAACAAGCTTAAAGAAGCCTTCACTACCGCTCCCATCCTCGCTCACTTCGACCCAACGAAGCTTGCGGTCCTGGAGATGGATGCGTCTGACTTCGCCCTGGGTGGGGTGATATCCCAGAAGGGGGACGACGGCAAACTCCACCCGATTGCTTTCCACTCCAGAAAGCTCATCAAACCAGAGATGAACTATGAGGTACACGATAAGGAATTGCTAGCGATCGTCGACTGTTTTGCAAGATGGCGAAGATACCTTGAAGGGGCAGAGCATCGCATCGAGGTATACTCCGACCACCAGAACCTGGCATACTTCATCACGGACCTTCCATTGTCCTCCGGGTGCGACTCGATCTGGGTCATCGTGGATATGTTCACGAAGATGGCACATGTTATTCCCCTACGCGTTGAAGCGAAGAAGACTGACGACCTGATCCGGATTTTCGCGCGCGAGTACTGGCGACTTCACGGCGTCCCAGCGGATATTGTTTCTGACCGAGACTCACGCTTCACCGCCCACCTGTGGAAGGACTTCCTGAAGCTCGTCGGTATCAACAGTCGCATGAGCACAGCCTTCCATCCACAAACAGATGGGCAGACATAAATCGTTAACCAGGAATTAGAGATGTATCTCCGTGCCTTTGTCAACTACGAGATGGCTAACTGGAATGAGTTACTCCCTATGGCAGAATTCGCGTACAATAACGCTCGCAAGTCGACTACAGGCATGTCGCCTTTCTTCGCCAACTATGGCTATCACCCTGCTTCCAACAACCCCTCCTCGAACACCACCGTCCACAACCCATCGAGCAGGCTATACGCACACTGGATGACTCAGGTTCACAAAGAAGCACGAAAGTCTCTCGAGGACGCCAGAAAGCGCATGAAGCACTGGGCGGACTTAAAGAGAAAGGAGGCACCCTCGTTTGAACCAAACCAACTGGTGATGCTCAATGCCAAATACATCAAGACTCGACGACCCTCCAAGAAGCTGGACAAAAAGATGCTAGGCCCGTTCAAAATCCAGAAGGTGATCTCTCCTACCGCTGTCCGACTGGCTCTCCCCAAGCACTGGCGGATCCACAATACCTTCCACGTCTCCCTCATCGAGCCCTATCGCGCTGGCGGACAGGCACTGCCTGATCCAGACCAGGTCCTGCGAGAAGCTGAGCCGGTAGAGGCAGAAGACTATCAAGTGGAAAAGGTGATGGATTCGACCATGATGGGCGAAGAAGTCAAGTATCTGGTCAAGTGGGAAGGTTGGCCGCAAAGGAGACATTGGACTTGGGAACCTTACCATCACTCCTACAGCGATGGAGCCAAGGCGGCTTTACAAGCCTTCCACGCTCAACGCCCCGACAAGCCCAAGGACCGACGTCTGGAGGTCTAAGGCCATCATCAAGCTCGTGGGCGAGCATGAGAAGGAGGGAGATGGTGTCACACGTCAACGAACTAACCACCGTGAACACGGCCAACAACACCGTCGATGCCACTGAAAGAAGGGGTAACTGCACGCTGTGAACCAGTAGTCAAAGTGAGGTAAACGATCACAGGCTTCGCGGTTATTAAGAAGATGATATTGGTCAACCTGAGATATTGAGGAACTTGGCAGCGGCTTGAGGCCACTGGGCACGGACCACCTGACGATGGATAAATACGCGTCTCTGAGATCTGTCTGTATTCCTAGACCTTCTTCTTCCTCATCACGCTCTTCGAGGCCATTGAAGATCATTAGCCTGAATTGAACCATGAAGTTCCAAGCCCTGATATTACAGCCCTTGTCACAAAGCCTGAGACTTCCTGGGTGGAGGAGGCATGTTTCCGAAAGCTGCGTTTAAAAGAAAGGAAAGCAAAAGAAAGAAGAGGATGACGACGTGGTTGATGAGAAGTGGCATTCCTACAGACTACAAGGGAAAGCGTATATTCAAGGCATGATGAACGGTGAGGCGATTTGAGAGCATATCATCAACCGGCCAAGAAAGAGATGTATGGAGATTCGATGAAGGTCTGGAGGCCTGACAGGCGAGTGTCAGAGCAATCACGACCGACCGTTGGTGCGATGCCAGGACTTACGTATGCGCTCCTTCTCAGACATGTTTTGGGATAGGGCAGCTTCCTAGCCCGACAATTACCCTCCTGCGGAGACACTGTCCACGACTATTTTCTCATGGATCATCGCAACTCAATCTTATACTCACCATCGACATTCCATGTCCGAAAGTATTTTCTCGAGCCTCATCAGGTCCGAAAAGTTCGCAGCTAAACGCCACGCGCCAGCATGGACACTACGTACCTCCACAGGCTTCGCTTAGGCCTTGTCCTGACCTCGGTCACGCTTCCATACTTTTGCTCCTCCCTGGATAGAGCATTCATCGGCACGGTGCTGCCGGACATTACCGACCACTTCAAGTCTATTTCGGACATTGGTATGTACCGGGCCGCATAGGAAGCTTCTTTGAAAGGCTAACCGAACTTCGTTGCATATTACAATGCTGTGGTGCATGGACTTGCCGCTTTTCTGGGTCCGATGCTCGCAGGAGCGCTGGCAACCAAGAACAATCGGCGGTGGTGCTTTGCTGTCAATGACTTGATTGGTGTATTGGGAATTGGGAATTATTGGGGTGCTTGCGTTCTTCCATACTGGGGATACAAAACCAGGATCCCCGGGACGGCTGGAACAACTTTCGATGGTGGATATATCGGACATATTCCACCGTTCCCTGGCGATATGATGTTTTTCGACCTGGCTCTGTATCTCGGGGATCGGCACGGCCTGGTTTTCTTCTCGTGGCATTTTCAACATGATGAGTACATGTTTCGCGGCTATGAGATGCGCCATGCTGTTGTTTGTTGTTGAAGACTTGGCGGTCTTCAGGTTGAGAGCAAAGAATCGCACTCTCTCCGGCAGTCTCCATGTGTTCTTCATGTCTGGGGGTGTTGCAGTTTTGCAGTACTATGTAAGTTCCCATGCTCTTCCACTCTAATACTTCAATAGAGGTCACTAACAGCCTGACCTCGTAGCTTTCTTTCTGGCTTCAAGTCATACAGAATCAAACAGCGCTGGAACCAGGAATGTCGATTCTTCCATTCACACTGGCAACTGCTTTCTCCTTTACATGCTTTACTCGTGCGGTTGGTCAACAAGAAGGCACCCGTTATCCATTCGCGTCATGCATGTCGTGGTTACAGGGTTGTTTGGAATTACGTTCACAACCATGTTTGCGCCCTTGACCGCAGAAACACAGCGGATTGCACCCCAGATTGTCCTTGGTTTAGGCGCTGGGATGGGCTCATCTTTGGATCCCAATACCATTTCACGGGCAAGCCTTGGTTCAGCAGATTCGACGGAGGCAACAGTGGCGATTATGTTCTCTTCATGGCCTCGGCGCAGCTATAGAACTACCGGTTGCCCATCACCTTTTGATGGCGCACATGTCAAAGCTGTGGAAGGTGGAACACCCGGAAGTTCTGGCGGAATATTTGGAGCTAGATTGCACGGCATTGGGCGAGCGACTTCCTCTGATTCTCTGGAAAAATGGGGCTAAGGGTGTTGTACGGACAGTCAATGACGGCGGTGAGATGCTCAGCGAGGTTGTGCGGGGATACAACGAAGGTATCATGAAGACGTTTCTAGTGGCTGTGTGCTTTGCAGGAGCGGCCCTCCTCTGTTCACTGAGTGTGGGTTATAGCGATGTCAAGGGAAAACGACGGCAGGTGAAGAATGGCAAGAGACAGACGTGTAAGAGCGAAGAGGGCTGTGGGTTGAGACTTGACAATGTGTGAGATAGCAGGCAAACCCATAGGATGATAAAAACAGTTGTGTTGTTGATGGTATTTATTGGGCATGGTGATTCAGCTTTCTGGGACAGACGAACCGGGAAGTGGGGCCTGCCCCCGGAGCAGAGCATCCGGAGAGGCGGATCATCATCGGACTGTGGGTTGAAGACTAGGTCAACGAAGAGAAGACGCCTGGGCAGAGGCAAACCGTCGACGCGAGAAAATCGGCATGTTAGTAAGAGAAAACACGCTTTTGTCCATGGAAGTAGGTGCACAGCATGACAGTTCGAGGCTCGAATGTTTTACAATGTGGCGGGTGCTGTCAGCTGTGGGGCCTCAACAGACACCTGCCAAGAGGTGAGTTCGTCAGCATCACGAGATCTTGGCGTTATCAGTACACCCCTCCTGCCCACGCTATTCCCGTCACACACAATCTCGAATCTCGATGGATCTGCACGTTTACTCAGGCCTCGCAGGCGCGCTTACCGCCGGGTGTCCCCGCGGTTACATTTGAACCAGCGCATCGAGACCGTGGTCTGATCAAGCCAGAACGTCCACGTTTGATTAGCCCCTGGGTCGGGCCGACCGTCCAACGTCCTGCCTAAACGACATCGGATGCATGGAAGCTGATGATGATCATGATGGACAGGCGCTTACACGATAGCAGTTCTTCGTATCGACGCCTTTCACGCCACAGATGCCAGAGCCGCAACGTCGCCGTTGCAGACTGGACGTGGGGTGGTCGAGATAAGCTTTTTCGGTGGCTCTGGCCACTGTCAAGTACCGCCGGGGATCCACATCAACGGAAGCAGTGGGCACAGTGCCGTCGCCGGCTTCGCCAACATCACTTGAATGCGGCAACGCGAAGCAGTCGAGACCATCTGATCAAAAAGAGATAAAGAAAGGTCAGCAACCCATCGCCTTCAACACGGTCGCTATCATGCCTTCGCAAGCTTCTTTAGCATCGTTTCCAAGAGACATTCTCTTCTTGGTTCCACAACAACATTACACACTTCACACATAACCATGTCGTCACTACCAACAAAGTACACTGTTGGAGATTACCTTGCCGAACGTCTCGCCCAGATCGGCATTCGCCATCACTTTGTCGTGCCGGGTGACTACAACCTCGTCCTCCTCGACAAACTACAAGCCAACCCCAATCTCACAGAGGTGGGCTGTGCCAACGAGCTCAACTGCTCGCTGGCCGCTGAAGGGTATGCCCGTGCCAACGGCGTCTCGGCATGCGTCGTCACCTTCAGCGTCGGCGCCCTTTCCGCCTTCAATGGCACCGGTAGTGCCTACGCCGAGAACCTGCCACTGATTCTCATCAGCGGCTCACCAAACACCAATGACGCCAGCCAATTCCACCTCCTCCACCACACCCTCGGTACGACCGACTACAGCTACCAGCTTGAGATGGCAAAGAAAATCACCTGCTGCGCAGTTGCCGTCGCCCGAGCACACGAAGCCCCTAGGCTGATCGATCGTGCCATCCGCCATGCCCTCCTAGCCCGCAAGCCATGTTACATTGAGATCCCAACGAACCTTTCTGGAGCCGAGTGTGTTCGTCCTGGACCCATCAGCGCCGTCACCGATCCCGTCACAAGCGACAAGGCCGCCCTCGAGGCAGCTGCCAATTGCGCTTCCGAGTACCTCTCCGGCAAGCTCAAGCCTGTCATCCTCGTGGGTCCAAAGCTCCGTCGTGCAGGTGATGGCGCTGAACAGGCTCTTATCAAGCTCGCTGAAGCCATGGGCTGTGCCGTTGCTGTCCAACCCGCAGCCAAGGGCATGTTCCCAGAGGACCACAAACAGTTCGTGGGTATCTTCTGGGGCACCGTCAGCACCGACGCGGCAGACTCCATTGTCCACTGGGCCGATGCCCTTCTATGTGTCGGCACCGCCTTCACCGATTACAGCACAGTAGGGTGGACAGCCATGCCCGACATTCCCCTCATGGCCGCCGAGATGGACCATGTCACTTTCCCCGGCGCCCACTTCAGCCGCGTCCGCCTTGGGGAATTCCTTTCCCACTTGGCTACGACAGTCAAGTTCAACAACTCCACCATGATCGAGTACAACCGTCTCAAGCCTGACCCAGTGCTTGTCCGCACGGCCACCCCAAGCGACGAGCTCACCCGCAAGGAGATCTCGAGACAAATCCAGGCCCTTCTCGACTCCAAGACCACCCTGTTTGTCGAGACAGGCGACAGCTGGTTCAACGGCGTTCAGCTCAAGCTTCCACCAGGTGCCCTATTCGAGATTGAGATGGCGTGGGGTCACATCGGCTGGTCTATCCCCGCTGCTTTTGGGTATGCCCTCCGTCACCCGGACAGGAAGATCATCGTCATGGTGGGTGATGGATCGTTCCAGGTCACTGCTCAAGAGGTGTCACAGATGGTGAGGTTCAACCTCCCTATCACCATCGTCTTGATCAACAACCGGGGGTACACGATCGAGGTGGAGATTCACGATGGCAGTTACAACAAGATCAAGAATTGGAACTATGCGCTGTTGGTGCAGGCTTTCAATGGGGAGGATGGCAATGCAAAGGGGCTGACGGCCAAGACGGCGGGAGAGCTGCGGGATGCGATCAAGGCTGCGGAGGAGAACACAAAAGGCCCGACGTTGATTGAGTGCTCGATTGATCAGGATGATTGCAGTCGGGAGTTGATTACCTGGGGGCACTTCGTGGCTGCGGCTAATGCGAGACCTCCCAGATTGCCTGGCGTCTAGGGTTGGGGAGGTTGGGTGGCTGTGGGGGGTGATGGTACGAATAATGGGGCTGTTTCTTTGGGTTGTTGAGATTTCTTTTTGGAGTTTGGGTATCGGTTTGGGTGTTGGTTTCGGATGATACATTGGACTTGACATAACAGACATCCCGGTTGACATACATCTAGATGTAGATGATAGATGGCCGATCAGCATAGATTTGGATAATATTACTTCGTTTCATTACCTACCTTTTGCCCTCTTCCCCGGAAATGCAAGGCTCCAATCCAACCGCACCATGGTAACTTGCCACCTGTTACTCAACCACCACCCTCACCCCCTTACTCCCCAACCGTGGACTCGACACCCCAAAGTCACACTCAAACTTGACGTCCGACTCGTCAGTCTCGTACAACCTCATCTGGGGACCCCCAGGACGGAAGAGCACCGCTAGCATGATATACATATCGGCATACGCCAAACTATCACACCACCTGCCTGTCAGCAACTCACACCACTCCTCTATCCTCTATCTGGTAGGTAGGCAAAAGACTCACTTCTTGCCCAAACACACCCTACTCCCCTTGCTAAAAGGGTTCAAATTCCTGTTCATCCTTTTGTCGTACTCCCCCAACCATCTCTCTGGTTCAAACCCCCATGGATTAGGATAAACCTCTTGGTGGTAGTGCATGGGGTACATGGGCACAGAGATTGACGTCCCTTTTGGTATCACCCACGACTTGTACTCTATCTCGTCGTTAGGGAAGTATTTGGCCGCGTGTCGGGTTGCGCCTATGCCTAACCTCAAGGATTCTTTGATACAGGCGCTCAGGTAAGGGAGTTTTTCCAGGTCGGACCAGCGGGGGGTTGTGGTTGGGTAGCTGCGCATGAGAGAGGTGAGTTCGCTTTGGAGATGGTGGAGTTTGGAGGGGGAGGAGAGGAGGTAATAAGAGGTTATGGTCAGCATTCTCATTGTGGTTATGCCGCCTGCGGCGAGGACGACCGAGGCTTCGGTTGCGAGGCGGGAGCGGGTTTTCTGGGAGGGGGGGAGGTCGGAGGAGAGGATTGTTTGGATTAGTTTGCGGGAGCTGGGGGGTTTGGAGTCGGTGGAGGAGAGGGCAGTGTCGACGATGGATTCGGTGTACTAAAAAAGGGAGTGTCAGTGGTTGAAATGATGGATGGGGACAGGAGGGGAAGTGGGGAAGGGTACGCTTTTTAGCAGGGCGTAGGCTGCCCCCTCGGGATGGAGCTTAGTTACGACGGCGGTTGGGAGAAGGTTGAGCATCCTTGGGAGAATGGGGAAGTTGAACAGCAGCGGTGTCTGCGTTCCGAGGCCCTCGAGGAGCTTATGCCAGCTTGGGGAAAAGTCCTCGTCTTCTAGCAGACCAATGCTCTTGCCGAAGCAAGTCTCGGACACAGCGTCGTCAACAAAGGCGGAAAACGCCCGGTTGAGGCTAATCACATTCCCGGTCCCCTTTGCCTTGTTGAACAGCTCCTCCACCCGCTTCGCGAACGTCCAGATGTTTTCCTGGGCCAGGTCAATCGCACGTCGAGAAAGCAAGGGCTCAAGGGGCCTCCGCCGCATCTTGTGCAAGTTGTGGTCTTCGGTGAACCCGTGTGACTCTCCGAATCCGAGAGCAGCTCGTTGCCGAACGTCGATGTTGGTGTGCCTGACAGAGCCGGAGACGTTAAGGACAGAGTAGAACTCTGCGTCGTTGATGGAGATTTCCCAAGGGTTGATTCGGACAATGGGGCCGTACTTGTCGTGGAGGTCCTTGATTTTGAAGTGGCCTTTGGCCCATGTAACGAGCTCGTAGTAGGATTGGTACCATCCTGTTGCTGCTGCGAGTTTGGGGCCGGGGAATCGGGATAGGGGGGAGAGAAAGAGGCGGTAGATGGCTAGCCATATGCCGTAGAAACAGTAGATGGCCAACAAGGAAAGCACCAAGGGCCACGGGGTCATGGGGATGTTGGACGCCATGTTTGCTGATTGAGCCCCCTTCCCCCCCCCCCCTCTCCACCAGACCCGACTGACCTCATTTGGGTAGGTGTAGTGAAAACTTTATACCCTGGCTGTTTTTAGTGCTGCTGAACCGGGACTTGGTCTTATTCTTTAGCTAATCAGTTGGGCAGAATTCGGGAATAGGAGGAGCTCCAAGGTAAGCCATTGTGGCCATGACATGCTATGTTCTTGGCGCTTTGCTTTTTGTCGTGAGGGCGGGGTTGGCCAACTTGCCTGGCTAGACCACCATGGCGGAACAAGCCCTTATCGTCTTGTGCTAAGATGATTCCTGTCTAGTGACGGTATATGGCGGAGAGGGATTTACAAGTTCACCCACTATGGCCCCTTAACCGACACCGACCCCTCCCGCAGCGCACACCACTAGAACTCTAACGTCGGCCGACCAACGGACGTGCTCCCCACCATCTCCGTGCCGTCCCGCGGTTCTGGGCTATGACTACAGCAAACCTACGTCCAACAACAAGCTTTCCAGATTAGTTCTTCTGGTAGGATTTATTGCTGGATAAATTAGCAACGACGTCTTAGGTAGCATTGTCACGACTTAACAACCTCTCTCCCACCCACCCAACGACATGGAATCAATTTATAGAACAATAAATGGCTTCTCCGTCACGGGATTCAGTGCAATTTGGAGAAGGGATCGTCTCCCTGCAAGCACAAAGCCCGGGAATGAGCTCCAGCCTCAGCTCACACCTCCATCCAGCCCTTGCTGATTAAGGGTGACGAAAGCTGCAAGAGGTGGCCATCCAACCGTCGAATGAGGTGCATATGCAGACGTGGCGAGCCAGGACCAGGGCAAAAGGGACGTGGTTGGAAGAGGGGAAAGAGACAAATTATCCTTGCGAATTGTACCCTTGCTGCATGTGCAGAAGGATGGGAGACTTTCTAGAGCTTCCCCGGACAGGGCACCGGAGCTGGATCACAGCCTGGGTTTCCCTTCTGGGACCATTCTGGATTGTGATCCTAGCCCCCAACCTCTCACCTCCGGGGTTAAAACAACAACCGCACAGGGCCAAATCCGGTGACGGACAAGGATGCTATGTCCTGTAGTTCGTCACAACCAAGAATGCAACCCCCTTCCTGAAGAGGTTTCTGCCACGAGGGAAGTCTTCCGAGACAAGCCCAACACATCCCACTCCCCGATCAAATATTCCTCCCGCCAATGCATGCCTGTCTCTACCAACATATGCAGTCAGCTGGAGTTTGTTGGCTGCACGTAACTTGGTACCTAGCTCTCATAACAAAAATCCGTACAAATGCCCTCCCACCGCCCACCATACCACAGACATAGACAGCGGCACAGCACTCAAGTTCTCGCGTGGTAAATGTCCCAATGATGCACGCTGCCCTCCTCTTCTCCCTCCTCGGTCTCGCCGCGGCCGGCAGTCCCAAACCCGCTAAACAAACCAAAGTCCTCTTCACTTACGAAAACACCGTCCTGACCCCCTCCTCCATCCGCTCTTTCCCCCCCCTCTCCTTCGGCGACGCATCCAAACCTGTCCGTTCCAAGCCCAAATGCCGCGCCTTTCCCGGGACATCTGACTGGCCTTCGGCCACGGAATGGTCCAAGTTCGGCAACTTCCTCAACGGCTCACTGCTTCGACCCGAGCCAGCACAGGCGGCGTGCTACCCTGGCCCGCTGCAAAACCAGACACGTTGCCAGTGGCTCGTCACCCAAGCAGGACAGACACACTTCTGGCTTGATGAGCCGTTGACGACGCTGACGGAGTGGCCTCAGGGGAGCACGTGCGTGTTGAGTGCTAACGCCACGGGGGAGTGTGAGAGGGGTGGGTGGCCAGAGTATGTGGTTAATGTGACGAGCGTGAGGGATGTGCAGGCTGCAGTAAACTTTGCGAGGAATAAGAACTTGAGGGTGGTGATCAAGTAAGTGGTCTTGCGGTGATGATGAGGATGGGGTAGTATATCGCTGACCAAAGTGCGTAGAAATACCGGCCATGACTTTGGTGGACGGTCGATGGGTGCTGGGTCGTTGAGTATTTGGGTACATAACCTCAAGACCTTCGAATATCTGCCTAGCTTCACGATGGGCAAGTACACCGGTCCTGCGGCGCATGTCGGGGCTGGGATTGAGTCTTTTGAGTTGTTCAACCACATGTTCAAGAGCAATATCTCGCTTGTTGGACCGGGCTGGGGGACGGTTGGTGCTGTGGGGGGTTGGGTATCTGTTGCTGGGCATGGGACGTTGACGTCCAAGTATGGTCTTGGGGCGGACCAGGTCTTGTCAATCAATGTTGTTACTGCCGACGGACAGTTTCTGACGGTCGATCCGTTCAACCATGAGGATTTGTGGTTTGCGTTGCGGGGTGGTGGTGGCAGTAAGTTTTCGTGAAATGGCTTCTTGGGAGATCCTATGTATGCTGACACACTGAACAGGCACCTGGGGCGTCATCACCTCCGTCGTGGTCAAAGCCTACCCTCCCATCAACACCGTCACCGTCCCCCTCAACTTCGGCAACATCGGCTTCCCAAGCAACTCCACCGACGGCACCTACCCCCTCCCCATCAGAGTCGCCACAGGCCAACCTCCCCCCAACACCAACTTCATGAATAACAAACCAGAACAGTTCTGGGAAGGCGTCAAGATCTCCTACCACTACTGCCTCAAAGTCCAAGAGCTCGGCGGCTACTGCTTCAGCTACATCTTCCCCCTCGGTAACAATAGCTTCGCCTTTACCTCCAACCAAATCATCCCCAACATCACCGCCTCCGAAGCCATCGCCGCCCTTCAACCCCTATACACTCAGCTCAACGCCCTCTCCATCCCCGTCTCCCTCCCCTCATCAGGCCAAATCCCCCCAACCCTCTACGCCGGCAACGGCCAAAGAATGGGCTCCTCCAACCCAGCCAACACCCGCTACCGCTCCCGCCTCTTTCCTCGCAAGAACCTCGTCGACCCCGCCCTGTGGAACAAGACCTTCGCCGCCATCCGCTCGGGCGTTGAAGAAGGCGGTCTCGTCTTCCACGGCTGGGGTTACGCCCCAACATGCAAAAAGGCTGGGTATCCCGGGTGTGAGAACAGTGCTGTCCACCCCGCCTGGAGGGAGACTGTTCTCCCTGCTGCGCTCATGGAGGTTATCCCTGCTAGGTGGACAGCTGCTCAGGCAAAGGCGAATGATGAGCACACATATAAATACACCGATGTGTTCAAGCAGTTGACGTCCGGGGCGGGGTCGTATATGAATGAGGGGGATCCGGCGGAGAAGAATTGGCAGGATAGCTTTTTCGGAGTGAATTATAAGAAACTATTGAAGATCAAGGGGAAGAGGGATCCGTGGGGGTTGTTTTGGGCGCAGACGACGGTGGGGAGTGAGGAGTGGAGGGTTGCGACGGCGGATGGGTACCCTGCTGGGCAGAATGGGAGGTTGTGTCGTGTTTGAGATGGGGGAGGGTAGAGCTAGCTGAGCTCTTGGCTATTGTAGGTAGCTGAAAAATACCATCATGGTCAAGTCTGTGAGTGCTGTTGTGCAAGATGTCATTCAGATGAATACATTCTCGTGGCGTGTTGACAGAACCAGGCTCCTAATACCTTGACAGAATATCCGAGAGCCCAAAGTTCCGGTGAAGGGGGCTCTAGCTCTCATCCTCTACTTCTCTCAACGTTTCAACCGGTACCATACTTCCTCCAAACTTGGCAGTTCCATCGTGGTGCCCAAACCTCACTTGCTTTTTGTCTCCCGTCTCAGGCTTCACCCGATCAACCACAACCATTCGACCTTGGAGCGCCAATGTTAGTGGGTTGGATAAGAGCTTGACCAGGTCATCATATCGGTGTTTCTCCGCATATTGGAGCATTTCGACACTGTGAACCTGAAACTCTCGATATGCAAGGAGTTTTCCCACAATCCTGGTACTACCTTCTCCAAGCGCACTCCAGAGAAGCGCATGAGGATCGTGGTAGCGATGCTGAAAGGCCAGAGCTCCGTCATTGGCCAAGATAACGTCCACCATTTGCTCTTGGTCCGTCTCGACTGCCCACCACAACAGTTTTCCCATTTCCCAAAGATCCTCCCTGATGGACTTGTGTTTCATCAGGGCCTGCAATACATCTGCATGTCCGTTGATTACGGCGTACCAAAGTGCAGTGTGGCCGTCATGATCTCTGACAGTCGGATCTTCCCAGAGCAGCAATCTGACAGCAGCGTTAACATGTCCATTCTCGGCAGCTCGGGAAAGCGCGTTCTGGCCGAAATCGTCTGCGATGGTCATTTGCCTCCCCATACTGCCAGGGTCAATCACTGTTTGGATCAGCGCCAAGGACCCAATCACAGAATCGTACCCCCGGTCTGCTGCCAACCATAGAAGATTGCGGCCGCCCATGTACTTGGCGTGTATGTCCGCCTTCTTCATCTCCCATAAGACCGGGGGAAGGCTGGCACAATTCTCTAAGACCGATCGAAGGAGTAAGCGCTGGCAGCTCAACGGATTCGGACTGCAATCATGCTTGATGAGAGTCCGTACTGTCGAGTCGTGATTTTTGACTGCAGCAGCCCAGACAACGTCTTGATTCGACTTACTGCTGAGATCGAAAGTGTGCCTGCCCTCGCCCCACGATAAAAGCTCTAGAATAATTTCTCTCGATCCCTGCTCCGCAGCCAGCAGCAGTAGCATACGAAACCTCCCGGCATCCACTTCAAGAGCCGTCTCTTCTAGCTTGAGGAGTGGTGAGAGTGTGTCAGCTCTGTCGCAGTTTTGAACCGACCATAGCAGTGCCGGCCAAACTATTGCTCCATGCTCAAGCAGTTCCTGGACCACCATGTCTTTATCCCAGATTACTGCGGCCAAGAGGGCAGTCCTGCCGTTCGAATATATCTCATTCACATCAGCGCCCTGGTTAAGAAGCCGCTGCAGAAGCTCGTAGCAGCCTTCTTGGATGGCATAAGCCAGTGGTGTCATATCCTGGGGTGGGTTGTATTTTGTTGAAGGTAAAGGAGCGGAACGTTCCACGGAAATCAGAAGCCTGACCAGATTCTCAAGCCGATGGTCAAGAAACGAGTCATCGCCGGCTGTTACATCCCCTTTTTCAATGGGTAGCCTGATTTTCCGAAGCCATTCATTGCGCCCGTCGTGGTGTTCATCCAGACATCCTTCAAGGTATGTTCGATTCAAGCTCACCTTGAATCTCTTCGATTCCAGTTTGCTCTTTTCGTTCTTTAACCTCTCCACCTCTATGGCAGAAATGTGGTCCTCGGCATTCAATGACTTCTTTGACGCTTCCAGCTTCTCAATTTGCTTATTGAGCTCGGTCAGCATGTCGCGTGTTTTGTTTAGCTGCTTTTCTCTGGCTTCAAGCTCGTTACCTTTCCGAGCCAAGCGCTGATTGAGGCAGTCTTCCTGCTCCAAGGCGCTAAGAAACCTGTCTGGCAATCTGACCCTCGACAGCTGCTGAGTCAAATCGACTGTGGTATCAGGGGGTGAGACAATCTCCGACATCACAACAGAAATCCTTGGGTGGCCACTTAGCGAATCGGAGCTTCGCCATAAAGCGGCACCGATGTGCTGAGATACGTTGCTGGCTTGCTTTCGGATGAAGATGCTCTTCCATAACAGTTGCGCATTGTCTGCGATCTCTTTCAAGGTGGTGAAACATGAACAAATTGCAAGGGCGCAAGTCAGTCTGCCTTGTACGTCTTCAGGGTGTCGTGTGATGGTCAATATTAGAATGAAGTCGGGTAGCAGGTGACTCTCGTTACCGTGTCGTTGTAACCGTACCCAGGTCCGGTCTACAGCATCGGCGGAATCAAAGTCAGGGTCTACGTGGATCAGTTTGTCGTGTAAACGCCCTGGAGGATATACCTCAAGGACCTTGAGTAAACAACCTGATGTCCTGAGTCGGATCGACCAGCTCGGTTTCGACAACCTCGATATCTCTTGATCCCGAAACATTTGAATGTGAATCGACTGGCTAACGCTTCTGGAATCCGTCGTTTGCTTAGGGAATATCCTGGCGCTGTAGCTGTGGGGTCGAAAGTAATAATCTCCAGAGGTGCTGTGCTGAAGAGGGATGCCAACGACATGCTCGCTTGTGTGATCTTTTGTTCCACAATTCAAAAGCCCGTAGGTACCGCCCTCTTGAGCTATGTAGGTGGTTGTTGTAATACAGAGGAATCCGCTTTCGATGACGAACTTGTTTGACGGAGAGCTGTGGGAGCCATGAGAGACAATAGCCCCACAGTACTCATAGTCCTTCGGAGACTCGGCGAGAGCCCCAGCAGATGCCCTAATTGTGTCCTGTGACTGTTCCTTGGTAGGATGTTCGTAGCTTAGACCCCTACTGATAGGTTAGCTCAGGTCAAACACGAGCTTTGCACCTGTTTGCTGTTCTCACCAGGCAAATATGGAATCGTCGCGCAGCTTAAGCATGATTTCGCGTTGAAGCCGAGCGAAAGCATGATCATCACCGTAGATAATCGGCAGCGAAACGTCAAACAGTCCAAGGAGACAGTAAGCCATGTCCTCTTTGCGCTTGGTGGTTCGCTTTGATGCCCAGGAGAATCGCTGAGCGACGCTTGCCCGGTAAAAATCACCATCTCCATACAGGAAGCCTTCGGGTATCCCAGTGGCGTGCTCAATCGACACTGCAAGGTCTTCTCGGGATCCGAGAAAGGTCCAATCCGAACCATACAGACTCAGCTCCTGAGGTGCCAGGAGCTCTTGAAGCGTCCATCCTCGCCGAAACCAACGGCTGTTCGAGAGGCGAGTGTTTGGTGTAGCATCGGCAAGGTATACGTAGCAAATCACAGCATCGCGATACCACTTGAACATCGAGTTGATTGCCTCGCTCAGCTCAACATGATCGGATTTGTTGATGCAACAGGTATCGATCCAAACGTAACCAAGCCCGTGGAGCTGGGCCTGTTTACAGCAGCCATCGAGTTTGAAGACGCCCAGTGTTCCAGGCTTGAGGAGTCCGTCAATGATATCGCGAAAAGAAAGCTCTTCGTCGTCGTTGCCCCAAGTATGAGACAATATGGCGTAGGGCGGAATGTTGTCTGCCGAAAAAGTCTCGAGTTTTTTTGTTGCTACGTTGACAAGATACATGACGACTGCAATTGTGTTGCCATCTGCTCTGGTGGCTAGGTAGACGACTGTCAGTAACTTCGTCGGGCCGCCACAGAAGTGGGAGAGCGTGTGAGGGGATGGTGGCCTCTGTGGGCGGGGTTCATCATCGTAGCAAGCGTTGTGACTGGTCGCTCGCTCTGGCACCTATTGGTGGCATCGGATCCCATACCTGCACCTGCAGGCTGCACGGCACATCATGTGGAACAACCTCATTTAACAGTTTTTGTTGGAATTAATAAGAAAATATATTCTAGGAGTTCCCAGTCCTTATACCCATTCCCAACTCCTATACGCCCGCTGATGACAAGAACGCTAATGAAACCATTTCCAGACAAGTACGAAATTCCAAACCATACCCTCCTCCCTTCCGAACCGATGCTATGCTCCTTCTGATGCGATGTTTGATCATGAAATCGTCATTGTCGTCGTTTTCACGCCCAGCCGTCGTCGCCAACAATCCGACCAGCACCTAGACACAATAATCTAGATCGAATCAGGCGACATGAAACCCTGTAACGTACTCTCCACCGGCGTCAACGGCTGCGCACCTGGCGAATTCCCCATCGACGGCGACCCCATCTGCTCGGTACCATTCCCTCCCGTAGCAAACCCAGGCTCCATTCTTGGCCTCCCAAGCATCATCGTTGGATCCAGAAACTGACCTTGTTGCTGCTGCTGCTGTTGTTGTTGTTGTTGCTGCTGAGCATGTTGCTGAGCCGCCTGCTGCTGAAGCTGCTGTTGGAACTGAAGCTGGTGGGGATGCGACCATGCAATTCCTTGTGGCTGGGCAGCATAACCTGGAGGGTACGATCCAACCATGCGAGCTGGCACTCCCGGCATCATCGGCGCAAAACCGTGTCCTGGATGTGGTGTTCCTGGTTGACGGAGGCCAAACACATTCTGTACCTGCGGCATGGATGACGGGTGAATTGCTGCGCCCATTGGCATGCCCCGAGGTGGAAGGGCGTTCATGGGTGGCGAGGTTGGCAGTCCCATCTGTGGAGGCGCACAAAGATCCTCAATAATTGGCCCATTGGCGAAGTTGGCCGCCCACAGAGCGTTTGGAGACATGGCTTGCTGTTGCTGGAGTATTGGCGAAGCGCCCATGGCATTTGGGTTCGGGCTGCCACCGAACATCTGTTGCTGTGGGTATCCCATCGGGATCATGCCTGGCATCTGGGCTGGGGTTGGTACAGGTCCGGGACCAAAAGGCTGGAACTGAGCAGCGGTATATGCAGACTGCTGCGGTACATATCGTGAGCGGTTCATAATATTGCTGGATTGGTGTTGTTGAATTACAGTCTTGGCTCTGGCAGAGATAATGAAGATCTGGAGATCTGAAGCTGTCTTGGCTGGGTTATGGCTGGTTCAAGGCGAGTCCGTCAGGTCTACCGACGGCGTTGAGGGTCCGAATGGAGTCAAAAACAGATTGCGAAGGGAGTGATCGTCGAGTATTCGGATGGTGGGTACGTACAGACACTTATATTTGTGTCGAAAGTATGGGTGTACTACAGGTCGACCGTGATCCGGACCAAGGTGCCAGACTATGACTGAACGGTCAAGTACGGGGCTCTCTCAATGACGTGTATCGTGGTTTGTTTTGGTCTCGGTCCCGGTGGACCGGTCCGGGCGGAGTCAGCTCGGAGTGCACAGAGGGCTTTGCACAGGGTAAAAGAGCTATCTCCGGGCTGTGTCGGTCACATTCCCAGCATTTGCCCGTCAGTGCAGCAGACCGCTTGATGTTTGAAGCCCACTCGTCTACCTGTTTCAGACTCTGGTCAAGGGGGACGGTGACTTGCGCCCGGACCCGGCTTGCTGGGCCGATGCCAACCCCGGCCCGCTCCACCATTACTGCGGCACGGAGGTAAACATCGACCCATTCGGCAGCTGCCGGACCGCCCAACGAGGGTGTCTAAGAATGGGATCACAGGTAAGACTTGGACCCCAACGAGGTACACAAACATCACCGCCGCACGGGTAAGGGGTGTGGTGTCCACAGTTGGGACCGAACAATGCAACAATGCAACTCACAGAGTACAGATCCCCTGAAACAATTGACAATGCAGCCAAAAACGGACGTCCTCTTGTTGGCCTTGCCCATCAACCAAAACACCAACCCATTGTGTGCTAACCCACAAGTCATATTTAGATGCTTTATAACCACTCAGACGCCATGTTGCAGCAGATCCACCCGGGCAAGGCTTACACTGCGCCATCACGAAAATTCGCCAACTTGAGCTTACCCTTCTTTTCTCTATCACACACAATGGGGCTTCGCCAAGTGCTACGAAAGCTATCACCACGAAACCGAAAGCCAAAGTTCCAAAAGATTGTCTGGCCTCCCGAAGAAAATGGCAAGACTGAAACCCGTCGTCCACCAACAAGAGGGAAGCAATTGGCGCCTTGGGGGTTCACAGCGCCTACGATGGATGCAAGGGTAATGCCATCTCCTCTGCCAGTGACCATGAAGGTCCGGTCGAATACATCTTTCAACTCTCACGCCCCCCTTCTCACACCGAACCGTCTTGCTTTCCCATGATTCTTGTTTCCCTCTTCCTGGTTCTTGAGGCTGTCATAGACACACCGCATCCATTCCTTGCGGTTACTATCCAACTCCCGTACTCCAACCAATACAATATCAGTTACCTATTGCAATCAACTCAAAATGCCGCATCCCATCCACCATCGAAATGTTCTTTCATGTCACCTAAATACCAGCGCTTGGCACTCTTTGAGCCTCAACACACGTCATCGCACAAAAACACACTTGTGAGCCCACGAGCTTTCTGTGACGCGTTTCACCTTTCAAATCTTGCACCAACTGCTTCCAAATTCCCCGACCCATTCCACATGTGCTAACCGAGGCCGGTCTTGTTGGCCCAAGGCCCGCAGTCTTTGGTGCTTGGTGGCTAGCCCTGCTTCAGGGGCGCAGGAAGGACTGCCAACGAGGATGTTACCCTTCACCAGAGAGCACCGGGTTTTGCTGTATTTTGAGCATAGAGATGAATCATGTCAAAATAAGAATTCTGGGTTCGAATTTGGGTTGGTACTACCAGAGTAACACGAGAAGTATCACTGCCCATACAGGGCTGGAATTAAGTTAGTAAGGTGTGTGCTTGGGTACAGCGTCGGAGACAGTGAAGAAGCATGATTTCGTTGATGAGTACAACCTCTCAGGACTTAAGACATAGCCTGGCTGAATACTATTGCCGTATTTCCACTGCCAAGAGTCTCAGTACTGGATGTTGGATTCGAGAGGTCAGTTAAAGGGAACACCAGGAACACGGCACCGGGATGGTA
The DNA here is from genome assembly GCF_035222375.1 of Podospora pseudocomata. Lineage (NCBI taxonomy): Eukaryota > Fungi > Ascomycota > Sordariomycetes > Sordariales > Podosporaceae > Podospora > Podospora pseudocomata. Next base: position 925,354 of record NC_085889.1, on the reverse strand, counting down.
CCATCTCAACTCACAGCAATACTTGCAGAATAGAGAATGGCAAAGCACTGTAGAATAACAATTCAAGTCAATACAAACGTCAAGATTGAACAACGAAGTAAAACCCCCCAGTCAAAAAGACCATTACCTATGCCCATCAAACACCCAAATACCAAAACGCCCCTTTTCTCACCCAAAGCCCTGTTCCCATCCCAACCATCTAACCATAATGCATCCTAACCCAACCCAAAAAGCAATGCACCAATTCCCATACCTGCCAAAAGCCAACCGACCCAAACCCCCTTGAACAAAAGAAAACCCAACAAACAGCCCGCCTCAAGATCAAGCAGTAAACTTCACCATCCTCTCCTCAATCTGCAACTGCACATGCCTAGGCAAACTGCTCATCGGCGTCCAATTCGGGACATAATGCGGCCCCCGATTCATATACACCCTCGCCCTGTCCACCGACCGCGACGAGTTCGGGGGATAATACGGCGTCCGTCTGCTCGATCTCACAACAGGGACTACACCCCCATCCGCTCCTCCATAACCACCATCCAGTTCCATAGCTGATGAGCTCGATGACACTGACGAGGATGATGAGCTTCTCGAGTGAGATCTCCGACGACCACTGTGGCGGTCACGTCTTGGGCTTGGTGACGAGGGGGGTGACAGGGAGGAGGAGAAAAGGTCGGGGGAGAGAGCTGGCGACTGGAAGCTGTTGAGAGAGGAGTATTGATGGGTTGACTTGACTGGGGTTGAGGGAGGGGAGGGGAGGTCGAAGTGATCTAGCAAAGACCCACCGTCGGAGGGGACCAGGGTCGAGGTGCTCGAGGTAAGGGAGGGGGGCCCGTGGTGGGAGGGTTTGGTGTACGAGGGAGAATCGTACACGATGTCTTCCATTTCGTCCATCTTGGGAGAGGACCGCAGTTGCTGGGGTTTGCGGAGGGTGCGGTCCGGGAGGGACAGGCGGTGGGAGTGGAAGGAGGACATTTTGAGAGGGAGCTCGTTTGTCGATGTGTGCTGGCACAACCACGAAAATGTGTGTTGGCGGTGATAATGTTGTGCAATGCAAAAGGATTCGGTATTTGCTGAACGATGACGCAACAGTGCACTGTGATCAACAGCAGCCACACACGTTAAGAACGTAACGCACACCAGGGCAAAAAAATCTTGATAAGAAAATAAAGGACAAAAGGAAGAAAAGGCCGTGGTCGACTGCAACGATGTAGTTCAAGCCGAATGTCAACACCTCGAGGTCATATCCAGCGGCGACCACTGACCTGGGCTATCTCTTATGTCTCAGCTACCCGTCGGCGGATGATCACCACAGCCGAATAATGACACTCATAAAATAACTCTACAATAGCGGTCATCCGTCCTGGGCCCATCTTCAAACCCTCAGACCCTGCAGTGCTATTGCACCTTTCCCATTCAAAACAGGCCCGGGGACCTGTTTCGGAGGGGCTAAAATTAGGGTCACCCGCCCGTTCGGGTCGCTGCTCTCGTGAGCCCTGCGGCACTAATTGTTGTCCTTAACAAAAACCGTCAAATCAGATCCCCGGAATTCGACCAACAAGAGCTGCTTCCGACGTTTCGTTTTGGGGAAACCCCAGCGGCGCAGGCTGGCGCATTTTGCCATGCAGATGCATTGTCTACCCCGGACTTTTTGTTGACAAAAGGCTGAAACGGGGAGCGGGCCGTTTTATGAGTGGCTTGTTGGCCAGCTTTTTGAGGCTTGGGGTGAGATGTAATTTGATGCGGGAAGCGAGTGACGTGCAGATGGATGATCTTCAGTGGACATGGGCCTAAAACGACCTGTTTAAAGATGGGAATGTCAACTTCTGTGCCTGATCCCAAGGTCTGTACCTTGTTGGAAGTTTTGGTGCGTGTCGTTGTTGGCTTGTGATCAATGTCATGAGTGCAATGTCTTGGCCAAGCAACGTGGGGTCATCAGACCAACTTGAGCCCTGAGATGTTGAGTAGCAATATATAAGCTGCAAGAGTAATAACACAAACAACAACAAAAGACAGGGCGTGTGGTTTAGTGGCGCGACACCTCATTTGCAAACAATGTTCTCTCACTGAAGCTGTTGAAAGACAGATGGAAGGGTTTGAATGATACAATGCTCTATGTGAAGGTCCCAGGTTCGAACCCCGGTACGTCCATTTTTTATTTCTTAACACATGCAATAACCACCAGTATGTTTACCCATACACTCATTTGATGTGTATGTTGCAACTTGCGAGTGTTGTCCTTTATCTGATTCATAATGTGACTTCTCAGGTTCATACATGTAGCTAAACAAAGAAGATCCCAGTCCAGTATGAATGATCTCTCCGCAAACGCGCAAGATGTGACAGCTCAGAATCAACGAACTCGGTCCCAGACAGTTGGGACCTCCCTTGATGATTTAGGAGGCCTTGACTCCAGCAACAGGGCAAACAGCCCCAGCACTAGCATGGCTCACGTCAGGGTGCCCATGCAGCTTCCCCTTGTGGTGATCAACCCTCGCCTTGGTCACCGGGCAGATAGCATCGCCTGCCTTGCCCTCAGTGGAAGGGTGATCGGGAGGGAGAACCGTGGTGGCAGTTCCTACGACAGGGCAGACCTGATCGTCCATTTGCTGGCTCTTGGGCTCGTTGACGAGCTTGCCCGTCAAGACGGGGCAGGCATTCGCATCGTCGTGGTTGTGCTCAGCGGAGAGTCCGGGGTGGGGAACTTGAGGATGCTTGTGAAGGTTGTGGTGGTGGTCCGTTGTAGCACCGACGACAGGGCAGGTCTGGCCTGGCTTGTTCAGATCGATGTCTGGGTGCGAAGGGGGCAGAGTGGTGTTGGTGGTTCCAACGACGGGGCAGTTCATTGTGGTTGAAGACATGTTGGAGGTGATGTAGGTATTGATGGTTTGGATAGATCTGAAGTTTAAAGTTGAAGTAGTGTCGGGGATCTCAAATCGAGATGGGATCGTGGATCAGGTTCCTTGGTGGCTTGCTGTTGTTGTTTGAAGGTGAAACAGAGGCTGCAGGTGGCAGAAGGTAAATAGATGACTGCCCTGTCCCCTTTCAGTTCATTGTTGGCCAGTCAGGCCGCCCGCTGGGGCGGAGTGCAATGCTTCTTTCGAAGCTTTGATGGAGCTCAAAGGCGTAAGACCTGTGGATGGTATGACGTAGTGGGGACACATGCGGTCCAGGCTACCACACTCCAGCCAATCACTGCTTGGTCTGAAAGTTTAGCGAGGGCCGCTGTGGGGCTGATGGAGCCACAAATCACCAGAAGTTAGCTGTTCTCACCAATCATGCTGATGCTGTTGGTCAGATTTATCTCGAAACAGCTCGGAGCTGCCAGCGAGCTTGGCATTCAGTTGAACATCTGTTAAACATGGGAGAAGGCTCAGCATCATGAAACCCCTGGCTTCGAAGTTGCTGGTCCATGCGAGAACATTGAAAGCTGTCAGGTGTCACGTTCAAGCAAGCTACCTACCTACCAGGAGATCGGCATTACCCCGCCAAAAGCCAGTTCTCGGACTTTGTCACTTCAACACGGCAAAGACACCTTGATCTTCAGCAGAGTCAAGCTTTCAAGCATGCGGCCGAGCTCTTCTTCGGTGAAGCACACCCCAGCTCCCACTGCCATTGGATATTGCATGCAGAAACATTGGTCTTGCATTTCTCCCATTATCAAATCGGATCCTTCAACCCCTAAATGCCCTTGTTGTTTTGCACAAGTGGGCAGCCACGGGCCGTTGAATCTTGAACTCCGTGACTCCCTTCCCCGCATCCATACGGGCAGGTACTTGCTCACAAGGTAGGTCATTGCGGGGTTGTTGAGGTACCTGTTGCCTGAAACTCCAACCACAGGACAAATAGATGACGTCGCTCTTACATCGGGAGCTTGCGTGGTGCACCAGATGACCGAACCGTTGGGGGGAGGCGAATGCTTCGCGTCCTGGCCGTGTTCTTGGGCTTTATTATGGCCATCAGCTGTTGTCTAGAACAACAATTGGACCTTTCTTCTCTATCACTCAACAAAGTGTGTTGTCTCGATATCAACACCCGATTTACTCGCTATCCATCAAGATGATCCACCACGATCAAGTTGCGGAAATGCTCTACGGCTATGCTGGCGCTGCAGCTGCCAAGCCGACGCATACAGACAGTCCCGGTCCCATTCCCACTGTTATCCGTAGGTCCCTCTTCTCTAGACCACAAACCACATCTGGAATTAACACCTTCATCGCACAGCAACACCCCCACAGTTTCAAGAAATCGGCGAGACAGGCCACCGTACGTTATGGGTTGTCTTCGCCCTGATGGTCCTCTCCTCGGGCTTCTTCGCCTTCATGTCATGGAACGTCCCCATCTCCAAGCGCCTCTACCATGTCATTACCACCCTGATCACCATCACCGCCTCCCTCAGCTACTTCGCCATGGCCTCTGGCCACGCCACGAGCTTCAGCTGCACCCCAGCCAAGGACCACCATAAGCACGTGCCCGACGTTGGATACACTGAATGCCGTCAGGTGTTTTGGGGGAGATATGTTGACTGGGCCATCACCACGCCGCTGCTCCTGCTGGACCTGTCCTTGTTGGCCGGTATTGATGGTGCTCACACCCTCATGGCTGTTATTGCTGATGTGATTATGGTGTTGAGCGGACTGTTCGCCTCGCAGGGTGAGACAGCTACTCAAAGGTGGGGATGGTATGCCATTGGGTGTGTGTCGTACCTGTTTGTTATTTGGCATGTGGCTCTCCATGGTGCCCGGACTGTGACTGCCAAGGGGAGGGGTGTGACGAGGCTGTTTAGCTCTTTGGCGCTGTTTACGTTTGTGTTGTGGACTGCTTATCCTATGTGAGTCTACCCTACGACTGGGATTGTGAAGTTTGTGGCTGACTGTTGGAAATAGTGTTTGGGGCATTGCTGACGGCGCTCATCGCACTACTGTTGATACCGAGATCTTGATCTACGCTGTTCTCGACATCCTCGCCAAGCCTGTCTTTGGTCTCTGGCTTCTCTTCAGCCACCGCTCGTTGGCTGAGACCAATGTTGATGTGGGTGGATGGTGGTCCCATGGATTGGGCGCTGAGGGGAGAATCAGGATCGGTGATGAGGAGTAAGATGGGGAGATGAATCGTTGTTATTGAAGGAGAGGATGGGAGGAACGATGGACGTAATACAGGATGATATTATTGTGATGGGTAGCGTTATTTTCTTTTCGGGACAAAGGCTAGGTCTGCATGCTTCGGTTACTGCAATGTCAAAAAGTTATCATTGAACAATCCATTGATAAATCCGCATCCTTTACACGGCGAATAGCCGTTGATTGCCCCCTATCCTAGTGGTATTGACCACCTTGTCGTGATCTAACCTAAGCATCCTCGTCACCTCCATGAGTCTACATTGCTGAAGGTCTTCAACAACTCCAACACTCCCTCCATGATGCCATTCACAATGTCAAAAACGACAAGGACGTTTTCCCTCTCGGCTGCTAACAAACGACCGGCCGGCGCGTCTGCGGGCGACACAACCGCGGTTTGCTCATGGCCTCCGCGAGCATCGCCAGTCGCTTGCAAGAGCGAGGAAGCTAGGCGTTTGTTCGCGATATGATTCGTTTTTGAGCGGGGACAAAAGCACTAGCGAGCGCCAAAACATATGAAAAAGTGGTGATGAATAACTCGACAGAGATGAAAGTGCAGGGCAAGAGTTGGGCATGATCCCACCGGTACTAATTCCCAAGTCTATCAATGTATTTTAGTTAGTTCTAGTACAATTCCAGGCCCTGGAATAGACTAGAAATTAGGTAGAATAGGCCCAACTCTTGTGTAGGTAGGGAGAAAAGCACTAATGATTGTGTTGTGTGGGTCTGGAAAAGGGTAGGTTTAAAAGACTTACCTCGTTGATGAGTTCGGAGAGGTCGTTGAGGAGGCTGAGGGCTTGGTTGTGGATGTTGATGGGGGAGGTGGTGTTGGTGGCGGTGATGCGGGCGGTGGTGGCTTGTTGGAGTTGGTGGAGGGAGGAGAGGGCTTTGCTGAGGGCGGTTGTGAGGTAGTCCATTGTGAGGGCTTTGGTTGTGGGAAAAGTCGTGAGATGGGGGTTTGTGACGACAAAAGTCGCGGGATGGGGGTTTGTGATGGGTTGTAGATGTTCGAGGATGAAGAGTTGGTAGTTGGAATCGAGGTGGTATGTTACTCTGGTGGCGAGGAATTGTAGTTGAAAAGGGTGTGTGGTTGTTGAGGACCGGTGGGTTGTCTGCGTGGGGAGGACGGATTCTGAATTTGTGAGTGGAGGTTGGTGATGGGCTGTAGGAGTTCGGGGACGAAGAGTCGGTAGTTGAAAATGAAGTTGTATGTTTTGGTGTGGTGGAATTGTCGTTGAAGAGGGTGGAGGTGTTGAGGAGGGGTGGGTTGTCCGAGCGAAGAAGACGGATTCTCTGGATAAGGTGCATTTTCAACTCCTTTGTACACTCGCTGGCATTTACAGCATATGGTTCGCTGGCCGTCTAATTCACATATAGTCGAAAGTGTATGCCTGGGACCTTTGTAGGGACCTGCCTTGACTTTATGGCTGACTAGATACCGTCATAAAGCCACCCTGGTAGCAGTATACCTCTCCTTCCTCCCCCTATCAATTTTCCAACTTTCCAACAGCTCTACAATCTCCTCGAACCCTTCTGACTTCGCAATCTCCAGCGGCGTCCCTCTCACATCCATTCCATCAAACGGCTGCTTCGACATCACCCCTTTATCAGCCCCCATCCTCAGCAGCCAGCCCACCATATCCTTCATCCCAACCTTGACCGCAGCATGAAGTGGAGTGTTGTCTTTTGCATTCCGAGTATTGATGTTAGCGCCACATCCCAGAAGATATGCTGCACAGAGGATATGACCCCTGGCGCAAGCAATGTAGAACGCGTCACAGCCAAAGACATCCTTGTGTTTAAAGTCCGCAGCAGGGGTATAGCTGATAAGGAGTTTGATGATGAAATCGTGGCCCTGGTCAGCAGCAAGCATGAGGGGAGTGGTGCCGGTGTTGTCAACACAGTTGATATCAATACCACTGCTTTGAAGCAGCATTTCGACCAGTGCCTCGTGCCCTTCCCTTGAAGCGTAGTGCAGGGGCTGCATTCCGTCCTTGTCCCTGACCGTGGCATCAGCCTTGTGTCGTAGCAACAATTCAGCGAGGACGGTGTTTCCCGACCAACATGCACGGTGTAATAGCGTGTAGCCCTCGTTGTTGGGTTGATTTGGGTCGGCCCCGGAGCGTAACAAGTACTCTGCTGTCGCAGCGTTGTTGGCAGCAGCCCAAAGTACTGTCGGCTTCTCATTGTCCCTGGAATGCCGATTAAAATCAGCGCCAGTTTGGACAAGGAATTCCACGACTTGTAGAGAACCGCTTTTCGCTGCAAACCAAAGGGGCGTGCGGCCCCTGGAATCAAGCACCAAGCACTCCTGGGCTCGTCGAGAGTGGGAGAGCTTCATAATGATTCGGAGATCCTCTAGCCATCCTTCAGCAGCTGCATGATGAAGCGGCGTGTAGTCTTTGCTTTTGGTTCCAAGAGTTGGGTCGGCTGCTACAGTACTTCCGTTTGGCTGAAGCAAAACCCTGAGTACACTTGTGTCGGTTGGTTGAATCTCCCTGTCCTCGCGACAAACAGCATCCATGAGAGGGGTATTGCCGTCAATATCATATGCGTTGGGATCGGCGCCGTTGTTCAACAGAGTCTGAACAACAGCCTTGGAGTTCTTCCTGGCCGCCATGTGCAGGGGGGTCCGTCCTCGTGAATCTGATGCATTTACGTCCGCTCCACGACGTACCAAGGCCAGGGCTACTACAGATTTGTCGTATTCGATGGCCGCCATGAGTGGTGTTTTATTGTCCTGTGAGCGACAATCCACTGTCGCACCGTACGACATGAGAAGTTCGGCCATGACCAAATCTCCAAGCATCGCAGCAACATGGAGGGGGAACAGCTCGCCCTCCATCGACCCCAGCGTGAAGTCCGGGTGTACTTGTTCGAGCAGCCCTTCAACCTCACGCCATTTCCTCCTTCTCACTGCTTTGACAAATACCTCTTGGGCATCGTGACTAGGTGGAGGCAAACGGGTGTTGGAGATGTGGTCGTTGAACTGGCGAGCCAGCGCAAAGAAAACGGAGGCAACTCGATCTGCAGATTTGCGTCGCTCGGAGGGTGCGCGGTCGTTTCTCCTGTCACTGAAACAATGTTAGTTCGATGATGCTAGCAAGCGGAGATACACCTACACCACCAGACTGTTCCGAATGAACTCCAGCTCCTTGCGCTTGTTCACGATGCTATGTTGCATCTTTTCGAGGTAGGACAACTTCCACGCCACCTTTCCATTGGCCACAACCCTTCCAACTTTGGACCCAGACGAACATGGTTTCGCCAGCTTGGACAGCTCTCCAGCAAAACATTGTAGGTCGAGTTGTAACTGGGAGACATTGTCCCGTAGAATATTTGATAGGTGTACGCCCGCGTTAGACCTCCTCCGGCTTGGCCGCCCTGCATTGTCGTCGATCGATAACGTCGGGGGAGAGTTGTTGTTGTTTTCCTGTTCCTGGATGTAATTCAGCACGCCAGCGGTGAGATTCAGCTCCCTTTGTATCTCGGCGATCTTTGTGCCAGCGTTGGTGAAATTGCCCAGAAGGTTGATGACTTGTTGAAGGGTTGCGCCCACAGTGAGGATCGAGGTAGTGATGGTCAGTGGATCCATGGAAGCTTTGTTGAATCCCGAGAGCACGGTACTGGATGGTGGAGAAAACTGCGGGGAAGGAGGCACGGCATGTGCAAAGTAGGGGGGGAGGCCTCAGTGATATAAGGGCAAGTTAGGTATATTGAGGTGCTGCAGTACGGGCTGGCTCAGCCCCATGGATGCCCGAAAAGGCCTGGTTTGGATCGGGCGCGTCAATTCCCAGGCACCCAAAATGAAACCAAGAGTTCGTTGATTCATGGGTTCCTTACTCCATGGAGTTGATGCCTAAAGTTATCGTCTCAGAGGTACACAGATTCATTCGCCAGCTGTCACGTAGCAAGCAAACGGCCTTCCCTGATCTCACCTTATGTTTTCACTTATACTATCCCGGTATGAGTTGGCCTTTGTGGTGGACTCTCATAACTCCGCCCCGTTTCCACAGATTGCCGTGAAAGATGTCCGAAAGGTGCATGTCCAATGGCAAAACCACTATCCGCACCCGCGGCCGAGTTCTGTGACAGTGTGTCTTGCATCTCTTGGGACCTGTTCCGACTTGGAAACTGACCAGTTCCCACAACTGATCGATTTTGTGCGCCAGATGTCGCATTACCTGGAGCATGGTCCATAGCTTGAGCCTCTGTGCCGTTGATGCGTGGGTTGCGTCTTCGGCGCCATCTATAGATAGCCCATGCGAGAATAGCAAGAACCAGAGCACCCAAGACGGCCCCCAAAGCGATGAGGCCTTTTTCGGTGGCTGTCAGCCCCCCTGAGGGACAAGTTCCTGTCGCAACCGGCAGCACCGCACCCGCTTCGCTGTTCAGAGGTGCCATATAGAACTTTCCAGCATCGTAATCGACGAAAAGATACACCTAACATGAGTGAGTAGGGAGAACCCTGTCATAAAAAAAGGACGATGAGACCCACCTGTGAAAGAAAAGCTTTTCCCAGGACTGGCGCATTTCCAGGAGCTGGATCACCAAATATTTGCAGTTCGTTATAGGATGTGTTCAAAACGGCAGCCCCGTTGCTATCAAGGCCCCTCAATGGTCTCTGAAGCTCGTGAAATGGCACCTCCACTGTCATCTTGTCATTGATGGTAAACCGTAGCGCCGCATTGAACTCTCCAGATGATCTCCGATAGACCAAACCAGGTTCGAGATTCACCAACTCGTCTGCATACTCAGTAACTGGTACCAAGTGGGTGCGTTGTTCAGTGGTTTGGTTCACATAGCCGAGCAAAGCGGAGAGGGTTTCTGAGGGCAAGCGGAACAAATTGTCGTATCTGTGTTTGACGCGTTAGCTAACCGTTTTGTTGCTTGAAGAGAGGACCAGTACTTACGGCTCAACACAGACTGTTATTCCGGTTGATTTGCTGAAGATGTCCCTGCTTTCTGTTTCACTCGCATTTGCCATCTTTATCTCAAGCGTCAGTCCAGTTAATTCGACCTGCAGGGGGCAATGCCGATCCTGGAGTCTGTCGTTTTGCGGAATCGGAAATTCGTGAAGGAATGGATTGGCAACACTTCCTTGGTCGTAGCCTCCGAGCACAAGACTTCCACCTCGCGGCGACTGAACACTTTGCGATCCAACGTTCAATCCAAACGATCTTGCGACGATCAAACCTTGACCCTTTAGTACCTTCAAGATGGATGAGTCTGTTGCAAGCCCTAGATGAGATGCTGCCGAGTTTTGGCCTTTGGTGATCAATCCGACAGTTGTTGTGATGGCCTGTCTTGACAGCTGCATGCTCACCTCGACGGCATCCTCAATAGTGTTGTTCAGTAAGGTCCATCCTGGATTCTGCACCAGATTGCTGAGTGGCACTCCCTTGAACTTGTCGGCAGAAACTGGTCCTCCCCTTCTCGAGGCACACTGCGCTGGGGTCATGTCGACTTGGTGGACTTTGAGTTGCTCGGACGACTGGCAAAGACTGGTTGTCGTTAAGAAGGTATCGTTGAGCACCGTTGAAGGAACCATGCTTTGGCTATGTTAGCGAAGACCAAAGAGGGGAAGATCATCCCCGGGTGCATGTTCCCCATGCATGTCTCAAATGCAAGGGGGGTCCGTCGTGACATACCATATCGTTCTCTCATTGTTAAGAGCAACTTCGGCTCCCCAAGACTGCACTTCTGGCTCGTTTGGCGACCGGATTGTACAGTTCCCAACGCGGAATTGAATTGTGTTTCCATCCGCGCAGCTTGCCGCGACAGCCGCCCTGATCAGAAGGAATGTGAACAGTAAAAGATCGGCCATGTTTTCATCAGTCCTCAAAGGCCAGTTGGTTGTGATCTTGGATCGAGGAAGACAGGTTGCGGACTCAGTTGGTCTCCTGCTATGGACAATCGCGGGGAAATGAACGGCTGAACATTTTGTCCCCTCAGACACCACGCTGAGCAGGGCAGAGCCTTACTTGCGCGGGGAAGCTGTCGAATGGGATCATGAAAACACCCCCCGGATTGTGGCTTGCATAGCCTTCGCCAAGTCTTCCATATTGGTCCTGCGGCATGAATCTCTGCGCCCAGTTCGACAAGTGATTCGAGATTCAGTCTCAAAATCGTGAGTTATGTCAGCCTAAAAGTACAGAAAGATTGAGGGGTCGGTGGGGGCCTGAGAATAAAGATGCAATGTCGCGACTCAATTGATAGTGCGGATGCCTAGAGAAGAATATCGGAGAGTAAACCCGCTGGGGCGTTGTAGCCAGTAACGGATACCAGGTTAGCACCAGGCTCGCGATGAACCATGTAGATAACCCTCACCAGGCATCCTAGTATAATGAGACTTTATTGGATTTAAACATCTGCGCTCAAGTCCAACGGAAGCTCTGGAGGTGTAGACGCCCACCAGCAGCCCTTGTAATTCCTTCGTTCCAGCAGTCAACCTCCCCAAAACACCACCAACCGCCACAACACAACCACCCCCTTCGCATGCCCTCCAAAGCCCTTAACAAGTTTCGCAACAACCCCAACCTAGCAGCTGTAATCAATGCCGCACGCGCGCTGTGATTCGACCGTCAGTCATCCGAGACCAAACTTCAAGAAGTCATCCAGGTCAATACTTACACACCAGTATCCGCAGTTGCCAGAGCAGCAACCAAACGATGTGCAAGAGGCGGGGACACAGCCGCCTTCCTTGTCAACAGGCTGAAGGGTATCGACGAGTCCGATTCCCTTGGGAGGGGCAGCCATGACGAGTGTCGCGCCGAGGATGGTGAGGAGGTACTGAAACTGCATGTTGACTTTTGACAGGAGTAGGACAAAGTTGAGAGGGTTTGAAAGAAGATGTCTGGTGGATGATGAGAAGCTGAGAGACTCTCGCTGCCATCAAGGGCGGGGAGACATCTTTTATAGATCTCTCTGACCCTTTCGCTCGCCCTCAGACCTTGACCGACCCCTTAGCCTCTGCATCTATTTTCCCCCTTTCGCCTGTCGAAGTCATACTTCCCTCGCCTGCCTGTTGAAGCCACAACCACCGCTCTCTTCACAACCAAGATCCCAATGGAGACCCAAGACACAAGCAAACACCTCACTGTGCACGAAACTCAGAAATAGCAACAACCATGTAACAACGATCCAGGAACTCCGACCCGTATCATCTGGTTCCGAACTTGCCCCTAGCAGGCTAGTGCCCAACCCCAGATTTTGACTCTGGAAGCGAACGAATTGACAGCTCAACAAACTCCCTAGATGTAACCGTGGCCTACAGATCGACGTATCACCGACCAAGACTCGCTACACCACACCCCAGCCGCAGACTTGGCAAACCCTGCCAGAAGACAACCTAACAAGAACTCAGCTGGAGGCTCTAGCTGCAGTATCATTCCCCCGTTTTTTTTTCCTTTCGGGGTAAGGCAACGGCGGGACCGCGGGCCTGAAAATCGCTTCAGGTTTCCGCTTTGGATAGTCGATGATGGGAATATGGTTTGGTCGGGCTTTCCGGTGGCGTTCGGTAAGAGAATGGCTCGAGGTTGCGTTCCCTTGGTTGAGCGATTATGGTCTCGGCGAAAAGAAAGCAAGCATCATTGCTGTCTTTTCAACGTCGGCGACCGGTCAGAATATCGGCGTCCTACATCTCGGCATGCTGATAGCGTCAGGCTCAAGACGCATGCATCAAGCAGGAGACAGCTTCTTCATCTTAGATTCAGCCCGTTCTGTAAATGGAAACGACACATATCAATTGCCTCTATTCCTCGCGTACAGATAACCTAACGTCTTGTAGGAACCACAGCGCTTAACTCTGCATCCAGTTTCCAAGCCCATGCCTCACCGGCATCCACCTCTTCTCAAAATATTCATCCCCCATCAAGCCCAAACACCCTCCCACCTCCTCGACAGTGCCCACCTCCAACCCCAGATCAAACCCTACACAACGGCCCATTATTCGTCGTCAACCCATCCCCCGTCTCCACCCTCCACCCCTCACTCCCAACCCCCTTATGAACCCAAAACAACCCCCAAGGATCCCTCTCCCTCTTCACCCTCAACAACCGCCCATAATTCTCCCCCCCAAAGAAACTCTCCTGCCAGTCTGGCTCCAACCTCCCAGCTTCATTGTAATACGCCCCGCTCCCCGGAGTCACACGTCGAATCTCATCAGTTGCATCCTCCAGCCTAGCCAGCTCTGCCTTGAAATTGCTCGCTGCTTCACCGGGCGTGGACTCCAACACCCAGAGCGATGACACGTCGAGCAGAGAGAAGACCGTCAGGTGGATGACCATACTTCTCATGTGGGGGCTCACACCACGCGCTGCGTAGGGTCCTGTCACCAGATCGAGCTTTGGGCCGTAGGCTCGGGTGCGGATGTTGAAGCCCTTTTCCACTGCTCTTTTGATTGCGCTGGAAGTCTGAGATATACTGGTTGAGTTGGCCCAGTTATTTCGGGGAAGAAGGCGTGAAGAGAAAGTACCGCTTCCCGGCGCGGTGTTTGTCCCATTCCCAGGTTCAGCATAGGTGACCACCGTGGCGACAGGAGTGGTGATGTTGATGCCGGCTTCATCACGGAACGACTGGAACAGGGGGTTGACGAACTCCTGAGTCTTGCTTGCGGAGAATCCGGGCATAAGGAATATTCCCGCAAAGGAGAAACTTGTGTTGCCGTGGTAGGTGACGTCTCCGTGGCCGAAGCCGCCGGCGTCGACGACCTTTTTCGCAAAGGCCAGGTAGATCTCTACCCCTTTCCAAAAGTCTTGGGTATTGGTTATATTGGCGGTTGGGTTCTGTAACGTCGTAGGAGCAATTGGACCTGTAGTGAAGCCGTAGGTAGCGGTGCCGAGGGTGATCAGTCCGTTGGAGGCCTTGACAACGATCGAGGTGACGACGCCGTAGGTGCCTCCACCTCCGCCACGCAGGGCAAAGAAGAGGTCTTTGTTAGTGTCCTTGTTCGCCGTCGTGAATCTGCCATCGGCAGTGACAAGGTTGATACTCAGGACTTGATCGGCTCCAAGGCCCCAGAGAGAAGCCAGATTGGAGTGGCCGCCTCCTTGGAACCAGCCGCCAGCGATGCCAACCGTCTCGGTGGGGAGCTTGGGCACGGCGATGGTGAAGTTCTGCGCGATCATGGCATTGTTTGCCTCCCAGGTCTCGGTTCCAGCACCGAGCCTGACTGCTGAGCCCTTGTACTGACTGGCCTTGTAGCTTTGGAGGTATTCGATGCCCTTTAGGTAATGTGTCCACACGCTTAGTGATCCGTAACCGTTTGAACGACCCAAGAAGTCATGGCCCGTGTTCCTGGAGGAGCCGTTAGTTTGCTTTCTTTTTTTTGCGCTGTTTCGTTGTGATGGCTTACTTGATGATCAACCTGATATTATTGTTCCGAGCAAAGTTGACCGCTATCTGCACATCCCTCACGGACGTGGCATTGACCACATACTCCGGAAACCCTCCCTGTGTGCAGCTTCTCAGAGGCCCACTGACGTTGGCAGATAACAGACATGTATTCCCCTGAGTCCAGGGGCTGAGCACACTGAGGGGATCGTCAAGCCAGAATCTGGTGCGCCTGGCCGCGCCGCCGACGAGGAACTCACAAGCAGCCGCATTGTAATTTGGCCCTGGATAACAGACAATGGGTGCTGGAGATGGCTTCAGGAGCCTGCCACCGAGCGTTGTATTCAATTTTGACCATTCGTTCAGGGTAGGCCAAGCCGCATCTTGGGGTCCGATCTTGCATGTCGGTCGGTTGTGGTTGAGGGGCACCGAGGAAGGATCTCCAAAGACGATATTCGGGTGCTTTGTCGTCTCTCGCTTGGACAATTGCTTGGTCTCGAATGCAAAGTTGGGATCATCCTTTTTCGCTGACGCGGAGACCAACAGGACGCCGACAACCAGAGCTCGGAAAAGGCGCATTTTGGGAGGTGATAGCTGCCAGGGTCTCGCTCGCCTCTCAGCATGCGGGTATCCATCATGATGGGTATGAGCGTCGCCTCTTATACTCGCTATGGGGTTGTCCGTCCCGCTGGATCAAGGCCCGAGACTGTGAAGGGATTCTTGGCAGACCGACCCGTTGGGTTGCATTGCTGCAGGAAAGGATTCAACCAGCAGCCCGGCTGCAAGGTTGGAGATACTATTGGATCCGAAGGACCTATCGATGCTGTTCCCGACGGTGTTTTGTGCCAGCTCCAGAGACCAGGTCAGTGGACGTAAGCTTGTGTAACGGCGGATCGCAAACTGTTGGGAGCTTGCGTAACCAACCTCCAAGGTCGTGTAACAATGGATGGTTGTGGTAGAGTATCTTCACGCTGGTCCGATGTCCTCAAATCTCTGGCATGGAGATGTCTCACTTGGAGCAAGGTGCCCCGCAAGTCGACACCTACCCGACTTCCATTGGCACCCTGCCCCTCATGGTCCCCATGGCCTTCACGTCAGCAAAGATTCATAAGCCCTGGTTACACAGTGCTTTGTAGCATCGGATATCATGTCCCAGATCTGCAAGTTTCTGCTCAATGATAAACTGCATCATCTTGGCAATATTCATATGTTGTTGGTCTCAACTTCGACACTGTGTCACCCCACGGGCTTCCTCTGGCCCAACATCGTCTAATTGTTTACTTTCAGGCTTAGTCCATCGCACTTCGGATAGTCGGCATGAGAATAACCCGACGACATCGGACCGAGAAAAGGACAACGCCTTGATTGGGCCTGTGTGGTCTTTGTTTAACAAACTTCATGATGGTTGGGGTTGGAATAACAGACGACATACTCCGCATCCGGACTCGCTACTCCGGACACCCACCTCGCTAAGAGGCGTGAGGCTTCGAATCCTCCCAGCGTGGAATGCTAAGACCTCACATCGCGATGATTGAACTGGAGCACTTTGTCCGTCCAGGTGGAGGTTTTCGAGCTGGATCCCCAATGCGGTCGATTCGCTACGATGTTGATATCATCAGCAACAACCAACAGATGAACGCTTTGTCAGTCAGTGGGGGAAGGCCCATGGAAGTCTTTCAGATCAATACCATGTTAAATCAAGGATGGCGCTTTGCCAGGAGGCCCAGCTCCTGGGTGGGCATCGATCAGGCAAACACAAATTTTAGTTGGCCTACAGAACAATCTCGAGATTCCCAACAATGCGAGCTCTAGCCCTTTTGATCAGTTGTCTGGTGGCGGTGGGATTTGCCCACAATTCCACATCTGATGAACATACTGAAGGGCAAAAGTACCATGGAGAAAGCCTGGCCTGGACACCATGCCCCGTCAGTCCTACTTTAGATGGGGACCACCAACTCGAATGCAGCAATCTGGTGGTTCCCATGGATCAGTTCAACGCAAGCAATAATGGCTTCAACAACGAGAAGCATTTCAACATCTCCCTCATTCGACTAAGAGGCAAAAATGCCACAGCCAACGGCAATATCAACATCCTTCTCAACCCAGGCGGGCCAGGAGGCAGCGGTATGAGTTTAATGTACCGTTGGGGTGTGGATATCAGCCAAGTCGTGGGCGAGAACTTCAACTTGCTTAGCTTTGATCCACGGGGTGTCAACGCATCTACGCCATATGTCAAGTGCTATCCGACCCCTGGCAACAAAACGCAGGCTTCACAGAACTCTTGGACTGGAACAGACCCCTACAACCTGACCGAGTCCAGTGGAAATTGGTGGGCTTCAAGTATCATCTACAGCCAGGCTTGCAAACAGACCATGGGCGAACACGGAGAGTACATTAACACACCTCAAACCGCAGCAGATATGAATAGCATTTTGGATGCTGTCGGTCAGGAGGATTTGTACTACTGGGGCTTCAGCTACGGCACCATACTGGGTCAAACCTACGCCACGATGTATCCAGAACGGGCAAGAAGGGTCATCATCGATGGCGTGGCCAATGAGTTTGACTGGTTTACAAACTGGTCCGACAGAGAATCCAATGACGACACGGATAAGGTGTTTGAAGGCTTCGTGGATGAGTGCATCAAGGCAGGCAATCAGACCTGTCCACTGGCTCAGCTGGCAGAAACAAAAGAAGAGCTAACCGAGAAGTTGATCTCTACTATTTGGGCCCTGAGGGAGGAGCCAGCCCCCGTCTACGTTAATAACACTGTTAGCGGTCTTGTCGGCTTCTCAGACGTATGGAACAACGCCGTCTTCAACGCTTTGTACAGCCCCTTGCGCTGGGCTCCCCTGGCCGCGGCCCTGACTCCGCTTGTACAAACTGGAAACGCGACTGCCTTTTTCCTTCACTACATGTTGCCGTCAACCGCAGAGTCATACAATGACTACGATGAAGGAGACGCCAATGACTATATCCGGTACAACGACGGTGTCTCCGGACCTGCACTGTCACCTGCGACTCCAGAGGAGCTGATTCCCGCCATTCTCGAGGCGAGCAACAACACAATTTTCGGGAGTCAAGAGTGGCCTGGCTACTTCAACAGACGGTCATGGGCAGTTCGCAAGACAATTGACTTTGTTCCTGAGCGAGGAGTCAGAACAGCTCATCCGTTGTTGATTCTGTCGACGACGTATGACCCTGTTTGTCCGCTTATTTCGGCGCGTTCGGCAAATGATGCTTTTGTTGGGTCAAGGCTGGTAGAGGTTCAGGGGTATGGTCATTGCTCGTTGGCGGTTCCTTCTAATTGTGTCAATGACATTGTTAGACAGTACTTTGTGGAGGGGGTTCTTCCGGAGAGTAATGTTGTTTGTGGACCAAAGCTGCCTTTGCCGTATTTCCCGGCAGAAAACTCCACCACTGGGGCGACATCTCCAGTACACACGACAGGGCAGGCTTACTGATGCGGCTAGGCCGGAATGGAAGAGGCCCTGTAAGCTAATGATTGATATGACTGGGAAATAAAAGCATCAGAAGGATAGGGGAACCGATTCAATTCAGTCGGGTCTGGCTCATACCCACGTGGGAAGCCACCACCTCGTATCGGGATTATCAAGCCTATCAATCCTCCCTCCCAACTCTCAATCTACCCAGGGACCTATCTCCCCATCAAATTGACTGGAGTGAGGGATGGGTGAATGTGGCTGTTCCGATAATTGGTGCACGAAAGCGATCTAGTTAGAGATGATCGGAAAAAAGAGAAATTGAGTCATCTTACAGCTTTAGTCATCTCAGTGGACACGCCGTACTAATCGTGGCAGTGGTGGATGATACTTGCCTTACCCTATAATGACAGCAAATGATACGAAACTCAAGATGGATCTGAAAGTCATCCCCAGCCGTCACTCTTGCATACATGATCGTCCACAAAGCGTCTGGGTTCATGTTTTTCCGTAGGTACTTAGTACATAGGAAGCTAATGTTGTCGAACATCATGGTAGTTGTACCATTCCAATATACCTTTTGACGTTGCGGCCATCGACCTTAACTTGAGAAATGGCAGTGTTCTCTCTTGACTCTATCAAAAATGAATGACGATCTGAAAAGGTGGCATTGCTAATGCTTTTGTGCCTCGACTGCGTCACCATGGCACCAGGTTGAAAACACCATTTTCCAACGGGAGTCCTTTTGTTGTCAGGGTGGTCTCCACTTGCTTTGATAGGTAGGGGCCTGGTTTTATCTCGTAGTCGTTGGAGTGACCTGCAAATCGGAACGGAACTTCTGACAGGACAATAGGTAGGTACTGTGAGGTTGAACCTAGAGTAGGCATGAGACCTACAGGCGCCAACCTTGTGGGGACTGGGGAATGGTATAATAGCGGTCACAGTACCTGGCCGGGGGTGGTGCTTTGTCCCGTCCTTCTTATTCACTTGCTCCCTGTGGGGCGGTTCAGTGGACCGCTAGCTCTTTTCTTCACCAGGCTGCCAGCCCTTTTCCTCACCAGACCACAATGCTCACCCCCAGCCTTCTCTCTTCACCCGGTCACCGTGTTATCATCTACCTCTGCCGATAGAACATTGCGAGTTTCTCCCGTCTGGGTTCCTGAGAGATCATAAAGAATCTTGTCTGAGCCCGGCTATTCAAGAATCTCCAGACACCCTACCTCTGCACATCCGTAATAACCCGCCCGCCCGAAATGGCGTTGAGAATGTTGGCAGGCCTGCTTGACCGCAGTACACGCGGGCTGGAGAAAAGTACCGAAGTCACTTTTCACCTTTTCTCATCATTCCCCACTGAAGTTCCAGACCAGATCTGGGACCATTTTATGAAGACCTACGAGGACAATGCTGCGGTGATGTGGAAAGCTCGTCTGGGCCATCGACGACGTCAAGCAGAAAGAGCACGGAAGCCATCATCATCTGTCCATCAGACCATTCATCAAGTTCGACGAGCCCGAAAATGAATCCTTCACTCTTCTTGAGGTTAACTGCTGCCCTCTCCTCAAGGTCAACCACGAGGCTCGCGCGGCCGCCCTTCGCGACAACCGATATGCCAGCGTTCCTTTTCTGGGAAAGAAAATTCGAGCGATTGTGAAAAATTCGCTGGATTGCTTTACCCCCGACGAGTCCAGCTTGTTCCGTCTTGTGCAAGGTTGGGGGTCTGCTCCAGGTCCCGTCAATTCGATTACACTTGCAGATGATATGAGCTTTGTTCGGAACGTTATCATGGGACAAAGTAGCTTTGAGACTAAGATCACGAAGGGAGAAAACTACACTCTTTCGCCAGTCATTCCCACCTTTTACTGGAAGGATAGATGGCCAGAGTATCACCGCTGGCCACGCGCACAGCGTTTGTTGTATTCCCTCGAGACGATCTCGCGAGCCTATCTTCGCAGCGCCCAAGATATATACGTCGAGAGGGAAGACTACTCCTCAGACTCTTCACCCATCTCCGGCACACACAACCTTCCAATGCTCTACAAGGCTCATGCCTTGATGTACTCCTCGACCAGGGCCGTCGGGGAGGTAGTCCACTTCATGCGACGGGGACCGCGCCCACACGGGGGAGCAATCATCGCCTCTAATAAGTACTACTGTCGTAATCCAGCAGCCTGGCTTATGGTCCACAATCTCGCTATTTCACACAGAGCCTGGATGCAGTCATGACAGGTTGGCCAGTTCACCCACTCTGATGTTTTCATGCCAACTGCCGGCCCAAGGGTTCACCTAGTTCCCCTTGGTCGATACCCACCGCCGATCATGGTTACACCGGGCTTTCAAACACTGGACATGACCTCATACTCGTTTCGCCCTCCAAGCCTGGAGGATGAGCCCTCCAACGAGCTCGCTCTCGCAATCACCCACTCCCGCCAGGTTCACCCCGTCCATCTCTCGCGATCCCTGGCCGCTCTGAACAAAAGCAGACAGCATCGCCAGCGTGCCGACCACCCTTACCCTGAGACAAACCCCCCAAGGCCGCCTCCTCAAGATTGTGGTCAAAAAGGACGGGAAAGGCTCTGTTACTCGCCCACGCTGCCCCTGTCAAGAAGGTGGAGCTCAGAAAGGCGATCAAGTCTGGCTGTGGGGAATAGACCTAGGCCTGATGCTGTGCCTCTGGATGGGGAGGAGAAGATGCGATATTGGGATGATCTTCATCGAGAGGGATCCGGGGTTTGATCAGGAACCTGTTGACCTGATGGAAGAGGGAATCAAGAAGATGACAGCTCGCTGATGGTAGTGGGGCTTGGAGATAATGGAACAGGCCTTGGGTGGTGTATGATGTACTTGTAATAATAGTTTAGGTTTTCACAGCTCTGGAGTCTCTTTTCCAACCTGCCCACTATCCATATACCTATGTTTCTGATCTCTATCTTCATCCTAGCTTAAGATAAAAGGCACGGCCACAAACGACGCTGCTCTCAGCATCAGCAGCGCTTGCTCGTGGACCTACACCAGGGATGCACACCATCAACATCGCCTGCTCGTGCCACGTCCAACAAGCCAAAACGATACAAGTATCGCGTGTTCGCGGCAAAGCAAGGTATGAAATGAACTCGATATTCCGGTCTGCAATTTCTTGGGTGAATAACGATTGTTGCAGATATAAGCGTAGCTAGAAGGGGAACTGACGATCCGGTAGGTATGGACCGTATAGTTATCAATGGACTTGTGTTCAAGGACGTTGAGATCAGTGTCTCTGTTTGGTTGGAGTCTCGTGGTGGCGAGAGTGTCCTGCCACACGCCCGAGCGAGATATTAGGGCAGCTTATGACAAGCTATAGATAGGCTTTTGAGGCCGTCCACGAGATTGCGAATGACCAATACATCTACGGGTTAATCTCCAGGTTGAGAGTCTTGATGGTGTTGTTCTGATGCTTCCACTGCGTGTGGAGGCAGCTGATCTAGTGTTCATGTCATGGATCAGCATAGTGTATTCCTTCTTTGTGAAAGGGACATACATACGACATTAGTGACTTTGCGGTTGCTACTTTGCCACAAAGGTGTTCGACGATGAGATTGGTGGGTAGGGGACCAGAGCTAGATAGCCTCTCTTCCTTTGGTCGTGTTGTCGAAAATGGTAATCGTCGTTACTCTATGTTATATTACGATAAACATCGTCAGATCGATCGCGGGAAGTAGCTAGGCAACCAGGGTGGCTGTCATAACACAGCAATTTGTGCATTTGACTTCAACTGAGTATGAGAGATCAAGTACACTGATCGGCTCACCATGATCTGAATCAATCCCCCAATGACTTCTGCCACCTCCTGCTTACGGGAATTACTCAACGGGCCAAGTATAATCACACACTCTTCGAAAACGTCGACATCATTTCCTTCCAAGACATAGAAAAGTATTTTTCAATCTTCTTCATCCCAGCAATCTCCCCAGATTCGACATCCTCCACTTCATCCCCCTGTAGAAGAGCCCCGTGCTCCAGCAGTAACTTCAAGATGGGCCCACATCCGCTCTTGATCGCGAGAAATAGCATCGTCGGACGTTCGCGTCTTTTCTTCTCGCCAATATTGAGCCATTTCCCGTTGACGTTGGCACCCATATCGACGCAAAACTCGGCGTAATGGGCTGAGGATCGCTGAATAGCGACCTGCAGCCCATATTGCAGCACCAGACTTGGGAGCTTTAGAACTTTCATCCTCCCTAGCGTGTCTCGTGTCTTAGGATTGTCTGCGGACATTAGTTCCATGTGGCCTCTTGTCTTGAACACATCAATAAACGTCTCTCGACGAACATCGGGACGGGCTCCAGCCCTTACTAGGGCTTTCATAGCTCGGCCGTTGGCGTGGGCAAAGGCCAACTCAAAGAGTGACACAGTGGTGAAACAAAGCCACTTTTCGCTGTCATACTCAGAATCCGAGCCAGCTTCACGGATCTCCACTTCTTCCGAGGCTTCGCCAAAGGCAGGATAGTGTTGAAGAATAACGCCCAAAGCATCATTGTTCCCTGATCTGATAGCATGTGCCAAAAGATCGACCTTGGAATAAACCTTGTGTTTAGCAAGTTTGGCAGCCGCAATGACGCATTCCATCATTTCTGTAGTTCCTGCTCTTGCTGATATCCTCAGTGCATCATCCATCACAAAGGGCGTTTGATACCCATTATGGTGTCCCCTGGTATATTCATCGCAGTGAACACCTTTCTCGGAATTTCTGGAACAGCAGACGCGTAGGAAACCCGATTCCTTGGATAGAATGCGTGTCATGATCCCGACTTGGTTCAGACTGATAGTATCTTCCATGATGGCCACAATGTTACTTTCACTGAGGTGGTGGGCGGTAAAGTTTTTCCAAGGCACAGCATCGTTGACAACGTGGTTGTGGGTGACGTCCGCATGGCGGACAAGGTCGTTTGCGGTCCGGAATCCCAGTTGGGAGAACAAACAATCGGAATGAGAGCACTTGTATGGGCGTTCATGTGTCTTGTGGTGCTCGGAACGTGCGGAATCAGTTTCGAATCCGTCAATGTATCGGGGGCAAGATATTCGGGGGCACCTAAATAGAGCATGCCCATACAGTCTTTTGATCTTTGTACAATTGCAAGAAAGGTTGCATGGTGAGGTGGTACAAAGAGAGCTTTCGAGGAGATCCCGAAACCGCATGATGCCTTGGGAAATGTAGGTTGGATCCATGTCATACCATGAACATCCTATCAAGAGATTAGAACATGGACCGCAACCCCATGCGTTTACTCCTTTGACTTACCACCGTCGGCTTCGATGAGGTCAAGTTTCGACCTGTTCAAAAAAGTCTCGGACTGCCCGAGGCGTTTGACGAGCTCTGGGTCTCTTCGAAGTGCTCGGTACTTCTGTTTGAATATCCTGGAGACTTGAGTGGAGTCATGTACATCTGGCTTCCCTCGCTTCTCATAAAGCCGTCGTATTGCCTGGACGAGCTGTTCATCGTGGCGGGACTGAGCACAAGCGCCGACATGGCTTAGCCATTCCGAAGCAGCATAGTCGAGCAAGACAAAGTCGCCAGACAGGACCTTTGAGGTTTCGTCGCATATGGCAGCCGAGTCTCCATGTTGCATGATGCGGTCCAAAGGTTGGAAGGCCAAGTAGGTCAGACAAGCTAGGGAAATATGAAGATTCGACTCCTCCTTGTCAAGAAATTTTCCGTCGCCGTTGAAAAGATACCTGGAAGAAGTGGATGGCTCCTGTTAGGTCTCAGAAAGCCTCGGCATCGTTGGTGCAGAACTCACTCCTTAGCAGTGAAGTGGACAAAACTGACATAGTCCCCAACCACCTCGATGATCGGCCCGCAGGTCTCTACAATATCCCGAAACGCTTTACGCCCTTTCGTAAATCCTGATGATCCGGACTCGATCACCAAAGCCTGGATGACCTCCTCGTAGCGGAGTGGGCGTGTAGCCGAGCCAATCCATTCCAGAATTTTCCTTGCAGCAGCTTTGTCCTTGGGCACTGGGTTTGATTCAATTCGTTCGATAACTCGGCCATATCTGTACGTGGTTAGCTGCGGGTCTGATATTAAAAGGGGTGAAAAGGATTGAAGATTTGAGGTGCCCTTACGCTTGCCCAAGACCCTCCGGCAAGGTACCAAGTTCCCGTCTGATATCATCTTCATTGTCCAGACCTTGTAGCAGTCTTGCCATCAGCTTCGCATATAGTATCATCCCATCGCTTTTCTCTTTCAATAGTTGAAAGGCTCGGCCAACTCGGTCACAAGTTGCCTCGTCAGCATCCCATTTCCGGAATTTTGACAAGAGATCGTCCCTTTCCATGTCTATTAACTCATGAATATCGCCTTCGTTGTGATCCTCGACGTGAAGCTCTGTGCTACTGCGCATCAACTCTTTGCTGATCGCTGAATCCATCCGACTGCTAACAAAAAGCTTGACATTCGGCCCAGACTTCGTAACTCGAAGAAGAGACCGCACGAGGTATGATTTATCTGATTCGGCGGCTTCGTCAACGCCATCAATGACAATGATCGTTGGGCCCGACGTTTGCAAAAGCTTGCCTAGCAAATCCCCCACGAAGTCTGGATTCGAGATAAGCTTTCGGTAGTTGGTGAGGTAAATGTCATGTAACAATGGGCGCAACATCGATTGTTCCTCAAGAAGTTGAAAGACTAAGCTCTGAAAGATCTTGATGGGTTTCGATTTGCGCTCATCGCGGTATGACAAGAACGCAAACAAGAGTGTCTGCCCTTGGCTTTGGAGATACCGGATTGTCTTGGCAGTCAATACAGTTTTCCCTGGGCGTTGATTATTAGCTTTTTCCAAACAAGGCATCCAAGAAAGGTCTAGTTTACCAGCACCAGGTATGCCTTGAAGCCAAAGGCAAAGCCGGGTTTTGTTGTTGACATCGGCCCACTTTTTGAAATCCCCATTCTCGAACAACCACGTGCCTGATTTCGCTGGACCACTGCCGGCAAACTGCTGAAGCTCTTCATCGTATAAGAAGGGCGAGAGCTCGCCTCTCAGCAAGCGGTAATTATGGAGATCTTGGAATTCATGCTGCTTTTCATATTCCTTATAGGCGCGTTCTCTGTCGGCGATCTCTTGAGTAATGTTGGCAATTGTGACCTTTTCCAGCATTAGAGTCCTGTGGGTTGTCATTCGCTGCATTATGATAGTGATCTTGTCGGTGACCTTGGGCCAGAAGGATTCGAATAGGAGTTCCCAGGCTGTGGAGCGCTGTTAGAGATAATCTTTGCAAGACATTCAGAGAGTTGGGAAGCTTACCGCTGCCGCCGAAGAACTTCAGAAGTGTTACATGCACATCTAGAATGTCCTGATAGAATAGACACAAGATTTTTCTGACCTGTGCGTCTTGTTCGAAGAGCTTTGCGTAACGATCAAACTCGGGGAGATTCTCGCCAATAACACCGAGAACCTCCACCACTTTGTCGAATGCCTTGGCCAACCGGCTTGTGAGCTGAACACTTTGAGTATCATGTCAGGTTATCATGTGGCTAAGACCTTCGTACCTGGAGGACCAGCTTGATTGGTCCCTATTAACAAGGTCAGTTGCATTTACACAAGAAAGGGCGCATACAGATTGCAGCATCTGCTTACCCATATTAAAGCCAAGATTTCTGGTTGGACTTGTACAAAGACCTCGATAACAGCTTGGTACTGGCTAAGACAGTCCAGGTAGGGCTTGATACGAGCCAATGCGCGAAGCTTGAGTGTTTTGCCTTGTTTCTGTTGAATGACGTCGGCAGCATTGTACACCTGCTGAGCTGAAGTGTACTGAGCGAGATCGAACTTGTCGAGGTTCTTGATATTGCGCGCGAAGTCGGTCCTAGCGGCTTGAAAGGCATCCAACATCCACTGGTCGGGCTGGGACGTTGCCATGGCGATTTGTGTTGTACATCATGATAGCTGGACGAGAAAGTAGTCCGCAGGAAGAGTGCTGTGTTCTTGGCACAGGGTGACTGCGAGGCAGCAGTCCGAGCTGAGGCCGCCCGAGAGGAGTGAGGGGTTCCAGCTCCTTTCTTCAATGATTGGCTGCCACAGCTTGCTGCCACCGATGCCAGCTGTGGTCAGGTGTGTATTTAAGAGCGCCGATTTGATGTGCAAGGTGATGAAAGTTCGGTGAGAATCACATGGTCTTCTTTTCCCAACCTTTCAGCTGTCCGTAAGAACTTCCTGCATAAACTCCTATCAGGGGAAATGTTAGAGCAAGCAAAGTCGAGATTGATGTCAAAGTCACAACCAACCTTCAGAGGTGTAAGGGAAGTTTCGTCGACCAGGCTGCCTGTTCCATCCATGGACATGCTGATAAGGACATTCTTGGATTCGCGAATACGGCGAACGTACTGCTCAACAGAACCCCTCGTATCCACAACATAGTAGAAGCAAGTTACTTCCCGAGCCTGCCCAAGTCTGTGAATGCGGTCTACTGCTTGCCTCTCCACCATTGGATTCCATTGAGGCTCGAGAATGTGCACCTGGCTAGCAGCAGTGAGGTTCAACCTGTTGGGAGAGACACGTGGTTAGAACTCTGAGGATGGGAAAGCAGGAAACTGTCAAACTCACCCAACACCTGCACTTCCCAACGTCGCTAGGAGCACGGTACAAGATGGAGTATCACGGAAGTCTTTAAGAGCCTTTCTTCGCTGTTGCTCTGACCTGGTCCCATCGATTCTGACAAACGCAATGCCCCTTTGTTGCAACGCTAACTCGACCAAGTCCAGCATCTTGGCCCAGCATGAAAACACTACGCTGTGAAAATGTCAGACTTGCCGCAAAAGGTCTCGGGGTTGTAACGGTACCTACCTCTTGGGCACATCCTCACTGCCTGTAGTGATATTTGCTTTATCAAGGTCGAGTTGCACAAGCAAGGCTCGAACCTTTGACGAAGGGCGATAGGACTTCGCTAGTTCTCTTCCAGATGGCTTGGACTTGACCTTGCCCATTGCTGAGTCATTGCAAATTGGACAGATTAGGTCGCAATCGTCATCATCTTGTCGATTCAAAGGGAGACATGCAGTACAGACTGGATGTCCACAACCTAAGAAGCGCTCCGATGTTTCCATTCCCTGGCCAACAATGTCCCCGCAAACTTCACATCTCTTGGTATCGAAAATAGAGGGGGGAAGACCTGAGATGTCAGCAGTCTTCAGCCGGTTTAAGATCTCGGAAGGGAACAGGTCCGCCCCGTGGTTGGATACTTGGCGTAGTCTAAGAATGACTTGCAAGATGCCTCTACCGGTTCCAGTTGCCTTGAATGTGGTGGCTGAGGATTTCTTGACAAGGTTGTAGAGGGCGGTCTCTTCCTCATCGAGCTCAACAAGGCGAACGACGTCGTGTCGTTTGGGCAAGTGGAGATCAAGGGAGTCCATGTCTTTGACCCTGCGTAGGGAGACCGCCTGAAACAAACGGCTGAGTCTCTCATACCCTTCAACATCCCGATTCTCCATGAGATCCGTGATTGCGGTACGAAACTTGGTAGGCTCTCCGTAGGGGTGAGCTCTGAGAAATCCTAGGAGCGAACATAGATCCTCTACTCGGTTTTGTATCGGGGTACCTGTGAGACACCAGCGGTGCTTCGCGCGAAGATAACACACAGCCTCGTGTACCTTTGAGTTTGGGTTGCGGATAACGTGTGCTGTAGTTATACTTGTTAGTGGTTGAAAGTTTGGTGGCAAGCAACTCCAGGGGCGGGCAAGTTACCCTCATCGAGGACGATCCTTTTCCATACTAGATCATGAAGAGGGCTTTTCTCCATACCAGAAGACCGGTTGGACCGGATATCGGCTTTCAGAGTATCATAAGTGGTCAGAATAATGTCGTAAGTTGGCAGGCTCGAGTGGTGTTTTGATCTCGATGAGCCGTGGTATATTTGGTATGTCACACTACGATGGCGAAGATGCCTTTTGGTGTAGTTGTTAGTAAGCCCCGTCCAGAAAATACGAGAAAGGCATGCTTACATTTTTATCTGCTCTTCCCAGTTCGACAAAGCTAGTTCGTATCAGAAAGTGGTTCTGACCCCCGTGAGGGCGCACTTACTTGAAAGGGGTGCAACCACCAAAGTGCCTGGTTGTGCTGAGGGCTGGCCCTTGTTGGCTTTTGGTCGTGGTGAACGTTCAGGGTCAGGGTCACTTGCAATAGACCCAGCAATGAGAGCGAGTGTCGTCAAAGTCTTCCCAAGGCCCATATCCTTGAGAAGTCATCTGTTAGAGCACAAATTCAGATATATGACGTTGTAACTCACATCAGCCAGAATTCCCCCAAGGCATACCGGGGGGTCGGACCGCAGCGTACTTGTAGTGACCGTATCCTGGTATCTGAATCACAGGTCAGCCAGAGGTCAAGTCAAACAGACCACCACGAACCCTGCGACTCACATTGGTACACCTTCAGTGCCAAGCATGCAGGTCGCGGCCCAAAGTGAGGGAAACTGTGGGTTAGACAGATTCCCGGCCTCTTTTTCAACCATCATAGCCAATGCCTTCTTCTGGTGGCTGGCAAACAGTTAGTCACAGCATTTGAAGACAAATGCCACAAGGTGGCTCACGGTTTCAACTCGGTCTTGATACAATTGCTGACCTGCACCTCGGAGAAGATTGTTGGTCCAGCTGCTTGGTCCAAAACCGTAGCAATTTCAGATTTCTCAGTCAATGTCAGCTGCTTGCTGAGGTGAACTTGTTGGTTCAAGGTCTCAATAGCTTCCTGAAAAGTGAGGCCTGGTCTGGTGAGATAATGAGGATTGAAGTAACTCGTCCCTTGGTAATCTTCCGTGCTCGGGTGTTGTAGGAAAAGGCTGCTAGATGCCAGCGTATTCCCAATATCTTGAGCTTCCTCTATATCGCCGAAGAGCAAGAATTTGAGTTTCTTGGAACGTCGATTCATAGATGCTTGAAACTGAAGACCACATATTCTTTCGAGGACCTGCACACATTCAGCTGCCTCCGAGTCGAGAAGACCGCAATACTCGCCTGAGGCCTCTGAATAAATAGTGTAGGTGTTGCCGAAGCCCGTGAAGCTCACTCCAAATTCCCTCTGCTCGGTACTTAGACGATGCAGGTGCGGTTGCTCTAATACTAGCTATTGCCAGGAGAAAGAATCAGTATAACCTTCAAGAACGCGTCAAAGTCCAGGGCTGACCATGCCAAGGCAGGTTGCCAGGACTGAAGGTTCCCCTTCAGCCGGCACATCCTGCATCTCACAGTCGTTGTCATAAACACGGTCCTTTTCTCCAGAGCTATCCGAGTCTGACCCGGAAAGCACCCGTCGTCGAACCAAAGGTAAACCCTGGTCATTCTGATCTAGCGCGTCGTCACTGTCTAGCCCCGATGATGAGTATGGTCGTTTACGGCTTCTCCATTCAGTCGACTGGGCACTCTCCATGGCAACAATGATGGGAAACGGTATCGTGTTCCTGGCCGTGATTTTTTGCTCTCTTCTGAGTTGTTGATTCAAAATTGCCAAATGGACAAGATCATATACTGGAGTGGCAAGGTAGGCAACAACCAGGCTGTCGGCGGGGCGGATTCAAGACGCCGCCAAAGCGAGCTCAGCTCCTTCCACTCAACCCCAACTCACAAACCTGCATCGCATGATTGGCCGACATAACGACACCTTCGATCTCAATCACGTGGGTCAACTTGCCGCTCCGAGACAAATATTTGCTCGGGGAAGGGCACCGATCTTGATCTCTCATACTCTTGCAACGTTTCTTACACCACACCTCACCCTGTGACCCTTGATCGTTGGTGCTCAAGTTCAAGTCACAATCCAACTACCCTTCCCTTAGACACGAAAGTTAACCATTACAAATCCCCTCAAACCAAACACACCCCCACAACAGCTTACAACCAACAATACGCCTGCCCACGCTGCTATTGCTCACAGCAGCGCCTGCTCACAGCCTTGGCTCCATTAAGCGTACCGCTCTGAGAATAGCCATGCCAGGGCGCGCGTGAGGCATGGCTTCCTGGAAGCAATTCGTCACGCGCAGATTTGGTCAGAGGATAGAGTGACGGGAGACAAGAGGCAATGTCCTCTTAGCGCGGGATGAAACGCGCATTGCTGTAGGGGCTGTACCCTTCCGTCATTGTTAGAGGGAGAGAACGGCCCTGGGCCAGCAATTGGGTAAGAGAAGCGAGAAGGGGCGTGCGAGCGGCCAGCCTCGCTCGCGAGCCAAAAGCTCAAGCGCTTCGAAACGAATGCTTGCAGTCAGCGTCGCGACTCTTGACACCGCGTTCCACTTAAGCATCGGTTGGCGTTGTAGTCGATTTCCAATGCCTGATGTCAAATTCCAGGGTTCAAGGGTCCAGTCAACATCCTGCATGCTCCAGGGAATGTTGCGAGACACAGGGGGTGAGCTGGCAAGGGCCCGAAATGTAGAGCACTGTTGTCCAAAATTATACATCAGTGATCACTTCACCATGTTCACATCGAATGCCACACAAAACATTCACACAGAAACTGGCTCATCTATTCATTTTCCACCACTCTCAAACCCAAAATATTACCCGTTCAAACGTCTACAATAAACCCGCTTCTCAATCCCCCCCAACTCCAAGCCCTTAAAACAAGCCCAGCAAATCATCATTTCCACTCGTAGCCTTCTGTTCCACCGGCTTATGACCCAACTGCTGCCCGGGTGGTGGCGGGGCACTATTCCCACTAAGATCCATACCCGCAAAGCCACTCATCAGATCATTCATCCCCCCACCCATACCAGGCGCAGCCCCAGGAGCCGGCGAAGTCGTCGTGGGCGGTGGCGCATCAAACAAGCCCATGATGTCAGCCATACCACCGCTGGGCGGAGGCGCACTAGGACCACCGGGTGACATGGGACTAGCCACCCGATCCGGAGTGGATTCCGCAGCCGGGGCGGCGCCATCAAAGTCAATGTCAAGAAGGTTCTCAATATTGTTTTGAGAGCCGCCTGCCGTGCCATTAGATGCCGCGGCGGCAACAGAGGCAGCGATGGGGTTCTCTGCCAGGTTTTGCCGTTGCTCTTGGATGGCAGCGCGCTGGATGGCTTCGGCACCATAACGCCCCTTGCCAACGAACGACTCGGGTGGCTTGTGGTACACAGAGGCGAGGGTCGAGAGCTCGCTGAGGAGCTGCTCGAGAAGAACTGGTGGCAAGCTGGTCACAGTCGTGGTGATTGCTGGTTTTTTCGAGAGAATGATGTTCTGGAATTTCGTTAGAACCGCATCCTAAAAAGGGGTAGGGTGGATGTAAACAAAACAAACCTTGGCAACATCGAGATCACCCGAAAGAAGACGCCAGTAGATATAAGCGCGGTCCCGAATATCCGGGTTGTCGCTATCCCCTGTTGCCACCTGCAGCACCTTTTGCACCAGGCCCTGGTTGTTGCTGGGCTTCTTGAGGAACAACTTCACCACAGCTGTGAGAATCTGCAACTGTGTCTGTGTAAACTCCTCCTCAAAGACGTCAACGAATCCTGATAGAATTTCGTCCGCATTGTTGATCTTTTCCGCATACTCTCCAACAATCCAGATCAAGGATCCGCGTGCTGTTGGCTCATCCAGCTCATCGATGTACTTGCAAAGAGTTGGAATGACACCCTCGTATCCTGGATATTTCCGGAGAATGTCCTTGATGACAACAATAACCTCTTGGACCACGTAATTGACCTTTGTCGAGATCAGGTCCTGAAGGGCCGCAACGCACTTCTCGCTGGCCGCCTCAATCTTGATGGCGACCTGACCAATGGCCTTGACTGCCCTCTTCACAAAGTCCATGTCCACTTCCAAGGCGTAT
Source organism: Podospora pseudocomata (assembly GCF_035222375.1). Taxonomy (NCBI): domain Eukaryota; kingdom Fungi; phylum Ascomycota; class Sordariomycetes; order Sordariales; family Podosporaceae; genus Podospora; species Podospora pseudocomata. Next base: position 893,677 of record NC_085889.1, on the reverse strand, counting down.
TCCTTCAGTTCCGAAAGGAGCTGCTCATAGTTCTTCTCGTTCGCAATCCTGACCATGATTTCGAGTTTTTGGAGCTTGACATAGGGGGGGTCGTTGTATTTGCAGAAGAATACCCTCAATTCCTTGCTGAGAATGTCGGGCTTTGCTTGTAAAAGAAGGTCGATATTTCGCAGGGCAACATACTGGACTTCCGGGGCGGAGGAAACGAGGGTAACTGAGGGTTGTTCATGTCAGTAAACGAAGACCTACAGAGCAGCCGCGGAGCACAAACCTAAAGGAGGAGCCATTTTTTTGAGATATTGTCTGACCAACTCTGGACTGAGCATCCTCATGTGGATGAAAACAACCTTGACGGCAGCCAAGACAACGCTGGGGTTGACGTGTTGGAACTGGGGCGTGACCCTTTCACAGATGTGCTCTGACTCCTTAACATCGGACGCAGGATAATCGGCCAAGGTCGTCAGAATTGTAACTCTGCCCCATTCCGTGCACTCGTTCAACGCCATGAGAAGTTTTTTCAAGGTGGCAGGTGTGATGATGAGGGCCCTCGTTTCAGGGGCTGTCTCGCTGATCTCGGAAAGTGCCTGGACCGAGTTGGCAACCACCATGGGGTTGGGGTCTCCAATCAACTCCTGCAGAGTCTCGAGAAATCCGTTCTCTATGCACATGGTTGGGTTCAAATCGAAAAGCTTGGCAACGCAAATGGCAGCGGTCTTGCGAACGTAGGGCGATTCGTCTCTAAGGGTCTTGCGCAGCGGTTCCTCCATGTAGTCCACCATCTTATCAACGCGAACACAGCCCATTGTTCGGATAGCGAGGGCTCGGATTAGGGGGTTCGGGTCTTCGGAGTCTTGTACGAATGTGTTGACGGCGAGAATGCACAGGTCCGGGTGGGACTTGGCGTAGTTCCTGACTCCTTATCAGTCCAAGCCCTTCATTGTTTGTAGCCCCAGACACCAAAAGGACTCACATCAGGTATAAGTACACCAGCTTCTTCTGGTCCAGATCCGATGTTGCGATATTCTTGAGGACATCGGGGAACAGAGCAGACACATCCTTGCCAAGCGTCATGGCCATGATGGTCTTCTGGATTGCCTCCTTGCGCTCGTGAGCATACTGGGAAACCAGCCCAGCGCGCAACTCGAACGTCTCGCCCTTCCGCGGGGGCGCGAGGGCCCCGCGTATCCGGTTCACGGCATTCGACATGTCTGGACTGTATGATCGGACAAGCGCCGTCAGGGGCGAGGGGCGTTCGTGGAGTAAGGTACGGGATAGTAGGCGATGAGAGGCGGTCAATCGTCGAGGGGTGACAAAGGACAGATTTGTCCGTTCAGTAGGTGTGGAGGCTTAACATGCGCCGACAGTGCGTAGATGGCGGCCTGCGATTCTCGGTGGTTGAGGAGGGAGAAGCAGGCAGCGTGCCAGGATGTCTTGTCGTGGACGGCAATGGGTGTGGATTGCGATATGCAGTGGACAGGGTGCTCGTCAGCGTCTCCCAAGTTCTGGCCCTGTCCCGCTGCGCTGTTCGAGGCTGGAGTTGTGGCTTGGCAAGGCCTCTAGCTCTTGGTTTCAGGAAATCAGGCAGCTCCAGCCACAGAGGGTGGGGTGTCTTGCACTCAATGTGGGGTCAAGAGCTCCCCTGTCAATTGACAATTGGCTGCTGACGGCTCAGTAGTAACTCATCAACGACTACATCCAGGGCAACATCAACCAAACTATCTTGTCAATTTTTCACTAAGTCAACTGCTGTCTTGTAGCATATCATCTGTTGTTGCTCCAAATGGTATGGCGAAGTTTTACTCTTGTCTCAGTCAACCCCTTCTAACCCGGTCACAGGCAAACTTTCCCAATCTTCGACGGCTCTTCATCGAAGCCAGGACTGAGAACGAGGAGCGAGATGTCTCCCGTCGAGCAGTGCGTCCTCTTCTTTTCCTTGCAGATTCATAATTCTCAGCTAAACTTTTACCCAGTTCTACAACGCAGTCATATACCTTGGTTCTGTTGCCGTACTTAGCTTGATCGCCCAAAGAATAAACGATTCATGAAAGACCCCACATTCCCATTCTCCATGCGATGAGCCAGTGTCAAAAGTTCCCAGACCGCCATGTAACTCACACCTTGAGAGCATGTACAAGACTGTATTCACTACTCGATCTCCCCATTTGTTTCTCATAGTTGTAATATGCTCAACCTAGACTTTGAGACATCCAGACATCATTGCGTCGTCCGGAAAGCCAAAAATAGATCGTCCCTTGTGGATACGTACCATAACCAACGCCAGTTGTCATAATGAACTGTGGAGTTGATGAAGAGTTGAAGAGGAGAACAGGGCAAAAAGAAGACGTCGCCTGCAGGATTCGAACCTACGCTTCCGAAGAAACGGCCTATGCTGAGAGATAGCAGGGCCGCGCGTTAACCACTCCGCCAAAGCGACTTTGAGTTGTTTGATGCTGTTATGGTGAGGAATTAGAGGTCATGATGTACTGTACCGCCCCGCCCAGTTGAAGGTTGACAGAAGTCTCGCGGTGCTATTATCGCCAAAGGCTGCAAATTGATCGACGAAGATAGCCGTCAGAAGCTTCTTAGATGAGCAAATAACAATACAAATATTCCGAAAGTGTATACACATTAGTCCCGTCCCATGCTGCAAGGGTATCTTACAAATGCAAAAGTTAAGAGCAAACAGCCGACAGTCAAACACAAGACACGCCTACAAGCATCAAAGTGCCAATCAGAAACCGCCCACAACATCAAACCGAAGCTGCCTGCCACTTAGTCCGAGTCACTCTCCTCATCAGATACAGCCCTCCGTTTGGTGGCCCCCTTTCCCTTGCCTTTCTTTGGCTTCTCCTCCTCCTCACTGTCCTCGCTTGCGCCATTGTCATCGCTGGACTCACTGGACTCGGCAGCATCGCTGACCTCCTCGTCGCTCTCCTCACCATCTTCATCTTCCTGATCATCCTTCTCAGCCTCATCATCGCCACTGATGCTAGGCTCCCTGAAGCTCTTGACAGGAGCGCCTCGCCTCGAACGCCGGCCGCCATCAGCAACACCAAAGGTCTGGTCCCACTGTTTAACAGCGTCCAGGTCAGCCATCAACTCCCGCTGCATCTTAATCTCCTTAGCTCTGGCCTCTGAAAAGCGACCAGTCATTCCGATTTCAGCAAGCATCTCCTTGAGACGGTTGATCTTGGCCTTGGGTGTCGTCTGTCCGCCTTTCTTGAACTCAAACGCCCAGACTTTACGGACGCCGCACTTTAAAAGTTGACCCTGCAGTTGCTTGATCGTAGCTTCATCCGGTGAGGCCTCGGTAGCTGCCGCCTTGGTCTTACGCGCTGCTGGGGCTTTCGGTGCTGCGGAGCCCTTTCCCTTGCGCTTGATTGGAGGTTCATCATCGATAACAGATGAGAGGGAACTAGAGGACTCATTGCCATCCTCTTTTGCGACAACCACAGGTTTAGGCCTCTCGGCTGCCTTGGGCTTGGCTTGTGCTTTTTGTTTCCTTTTTGGCGGTTCGTCGATCACGTCGGACAATTCGTCGTCGCTGTCTGGAATCTTGTCGGCGCTCTCCGGCACACTCTTAATTTCAGAGAGCTCACTCGAATCGTCCTTCGCTGTGACTGTCGCATCGCCTTTTGCAGGCACCTCTTCCCTGTCTTTCTGAGCTTTCTTCTTGGCAGGTTCTGGTTCCTTAGCGCTTGCGTCGCTGGCTTCATCATCGTCGTCCGAAACTACCCTTCTCTTCTTGGACGGCTTCGCGAGCTTCCGTTTCTTGGCCGGCTGCTCCGAGGCTTCACTGGCATCGTCGACGTCGCCGGACTCAGAAGGCACGTCTGCCTCTGGGGCGGGGGAGGGGCTTTTCTTTGCTCGCTTGGCGGGGGCACCGTTCTTTGGCTGCTGCTTCGCCTTGCGCTTCGGGGGCTGAGGGGAGGGTTCAGGTTCGGATTCGGCATTCTCAAGCGCTTCCTAAAATCGCAGATGCAAGGTCAGTAATGCCCTCATCATTGTCTGCTGGGATTTAAGAAAGTTACCAAAGCGGCGCGAATGATTTCTTTGCTCCTGGCCTTCCACTGGCCCTCTTTCAAGAAGCCCTCGTCCAGACCAAGTTTCTCCTCGACCAGTTCGCGGGCGTAATTGACGGAGAGCTTGTCACGGTCGGGACCATTGTAGATTTGGTCGACCACACTGGTCAGCTCGGCGGCAATTGTCTTGTCTGCCACCTTCTTTGGCGCCATGTTGTCGACTGAATGATTTGCGCAAGTGAAAAATGATGATTGGATCTATGCGCAGCAAAAAAAAAGTGATGAGAGGTTCTGATAAACGCGTCGGACTGACGCGACTGCGATGGGGCTTTGGAAGGTGGAGACAAAGGTCAAGGATTAAAGCGCCACTTTGGCCGCGGATCCATGCGGCTTGGCCCAGACCCGCATTGCGCCTTACCCTTTCAGGCACAACATCGACACATCGACGACATCATTCACTGGGATAGCTCACAACAAGGCCATGGTTTCAGGATTTTACTGGTGTATATCTCTTCCCTATTCGCATCTATCCCTGAGTATCATGCCTCACTCTGCCTTGTTCTTTCCCTGTCTTGGTTGTATCCTGTACAAAAGTAGAAACCCTATAAATGAGCGAATACTGACCTCTTCTGTGGAGGTACATCACCGGCATTACCATTTTGAATAGGCCACAGTTGAGTCGAGATTGAATTGGGTGATACTGAAATCTCGAGGCAATCGAAGGTGATTATGGTACAAAAGGTAGGCAGGAAGGAAATGGAACTGAAAAAGGCCGTCTGGAACCTCAAGTTGTGATTGGAGCTCTCATGGTATGTAACCCACATGGGGAAGGTTAGCGGGGGCCAGGAGAAGGCAGCAGAAGGGAAAATTCACTATTCTGGAATGCTAGGATGATGGCCCCCGACGTCCAACTGGGTGTTGAATGTCATGAGGGCTCAGCTCAGCATGGGATAGCAGTCAATATTGGAGCACCCCACATGTCTTCAAATGTTGTTTTCATGTACGTCCAGTTGCTCACTGTGTCTGTTTCCTTCGATTTGATGAAATACTCTATCGGTAACTCGTTTACTGATGCTACTCGTTCAAAGATTAGATTAGATACACAGCGTTAACTTGCGAGCTATATACTCTTTCCTATGGTATGGTGCAACTTGCTTGTGAGGGGTTGACTCGGAAACCAAGTGACTAGCACCCTGTCGTGAAACATGACACATTCTTAAAGTCATGGGTTCCAGTCCATATTGCTCCCGATTGCAGGATACAAACACACAGATGTAATCACATGGAGATTAGAGTCAGAACTGCTCAGCTAGGAAGATGACAACCAAGTCAGTGCCACTTCTCGGGGCTCTAAGACTGGACTTTCGGCAGGAGTGCTCTGTACATGAACAAGTGATGGGTTATCAGCAGTGTTAGTATTATTAAATGAAAGATTACTAAGAAGCTTTGGGAGGAGTAATCGTGGCTGTTCGGTTATGCGTAAAATCGTGTTCTGGTATCCTTATATTTTGACTCTCATGATAAGAAAGTAGGTATCAACACATATCTTCGGGTTCAACTAGGTTCCAAGCCGAAGGCAAAGCGTTCGGAGTGATGTGCCTATGATTTAGGTACATTAGTTCTGTAATATCCGGAACAGATATGCCTGGTTCTCCAAGATACCTTACTAACCTTTAGGTATGCTCTCTTACCACTGGCAACCTGTCTTCACATGCAACCATCAAGGCCCAGTGTATTTGCACTGTCAGTGCCCACTCATTTTCTTCTATTATCTGCCGACACCCAAAACAACCGGCGAAAACAATTGCAGATTCAGCACAACAACTGCCTTGGATCTGACCTCGTGAGCTCCTGTGACTCTTCTTGTTCTCGTTTTCTCGCTTAAGGTATATTCACCATCTTGAGCCTTTTTTTACAGATTACGGCCATTAGTCTCTTACGGTCAGCATTTCTTTTACGACCGTCATTCATTTACGGCCATCATTCTTTCACGGCAATTCTAACCACTATACCAACCTGAAAGCTTCTGCTTTCCATTTACATTATTTTTATCATCGAACAGTGAATAGAAGTCACAACATGGCAAGTCTCTTCCCGGCCCAGCCCATTCCCCGTCATCGCTGTTTAGCTTCCATGCTAACCATCTCCAGGCTGACTCCCCCGCCACCACCAACCAACGCAACACCTCAAACCCTCTAGTCTTCAAGATTCGCCACCCTCCACCTATCTGCCCTTTTGCCGCAACCAACTTAACCTCCCAATTTCCACCCAGGAATCCACAACCACCCCCTTCAACGACCTCCTCAACGAAAAGCTTGCCAGAATGCATACCCTCGCTGACAAGCTAGCCCTTCTCGCCCACTTGATGACCTTCAACACTGATCACCCGCACGCTGAGGCGTTCAACGACACCGTGGCCCAGTTCTTGCAGGAGGCAGAGAGTTGCATGGCGCTCGTGCATGGCCACAAGGAGGTGGCTCATTCCAATATTGTGATGGCTTTGTTGGTTTTTGTTTGTGGTTTTCGGTGGGTTTTTTTTGTTTGTGGTTTGGGTTTTGCTGTTTTGTTAGGTGGGGGTTCAGAGTTGGTGTGGGGGGTTGGGATGAGGTTGGAGCGCGGAACATGGAGAAGGCCGCAAGGAAGTTCGAGTGGGTTAGGACACTTTGTTTGTTGTTCTTAGTCGTGGCGAGAGACTGCTGTCACTGTCTTGTTAGTTTTTACCAACAAGGGTCTGATTAAACTATGGCTGACATGCTGTGACTGTGCACATTTCTTTCCAGATCTCGTGGTTTGCTCTGGATGTGGTTGTCGGGAATGAAGGAGGCATGTCAGGGTTAGGGTAGGGGTCCTCCCCCTGAGCCTTGTTTTCTTGCCGGTGGCCAGGTGACAAAGGGCGGCACGGACCACCTCTCCATTTTATCCAGCACCACCTTCCTTACTCGATGTTCCTTATCACTCACCTCTCCCCCGAACTTGAGTTTGGGCTACTCTTCATTCTTTTGCACCTCGCAATTTTGCCATGGTGCTCCGGCCTTATTCCCGTGCCTCTGCGGTGCTCTCGTTTCTCGCCTTTTTGACCGCTTCAACATGTGTTTCTGCAAGCCGAAGCCCAGGGCTCCCCTTCGTGATCAACACGTGGGGCGGCGCTTTCACAGCGGCCACTGATGCGGCATATCTCGCCCTCATCGCCGACAGAAACACGTCCGCTTTGGATGCAGTTGAGATTGGGTGTGCGACATGTGAGAAGAACCAGTGCGATACCACTGTTGGCTATGGCGGCTCACCGGACGAGTCCTGCGAGACCACTCTTGATGCCATGGTCATGGATGGCACCTCCATGAAGACCGGTGCTGTTGCCGGCTTGCGGAGGATCAAGGACGCGATTGGTGTCGCACGTGCTGTACTGGAGCACACTAGGCATTCACTTCTTGTTGGAGATTTGGCTACCAATTTTGCCATCGAGAATGGGTTCAAGGAACAGGATTTAACGACCGAGGCAAGCAAGGAGAAGTGCGAGGCTTGGAAGAGGGCCAATTGCCAGTCCAATTATAGGCTGAATGTTGCGCCTGACCCGAGCACTTCGTGTGGGCCCTATACGCCGTTGCCTGGGATTGATCAGCAGACACTGGCGAGATCGGTGATGGAGGACGAGGGCGCTGTGTCGCATGACACTATATCCATGGTTGTGATCCATGAATCAGGGATTATGGCCGCGGGAACATCGACCAACGGGGCTTCACACAAAGTCCCTGGAAGAGTTGGAGATGGCCCGATTGTCGGGAGCGGGTCTTATGTTGACGGTGATGTTGGTGGATGCGGAGCCACCGGGGACGGCGATATTATGATGCGCTTCTTGCCTTGCTACCAGGCTATCGAGAACTTGAGACAGGGGATGAGCCCACAGGATGCCGCAGAGGATGTTGTTGCCAGAATGCTGCGCAAGTATCCCAACATGTCGAGCGGGATTGTGGTGGCCAACACCAAAGGCGAACATGGGGGCGCAGGTTCGGGTTGGACCTTCACCTACTCATTCCGGGGGGGGGATATGGAGGCAACTGAGGTTGTATCGGTGCCGCCACTTCCAAGGAGACTCGAAGAACGAAGGAGGAACACCAATGACATTCCCGATGAGATCTGAGCATCGTTTGAACCTCCATTGAACCCTAACCCACTGCTTGTCGGCTGCTCGGAATCACTTGCAGATGTGGGCCAATCCCCGCGTGCCCCATCCAATGTTCGGGGGGGTAATGAACCCCTGTGGATCTCGCTTGTCGCCGTTGGGCCAATTAGCGCACTCCACAATCCTCAGCCTAATCCCAAACGGTCGACTTTAATCTCTCTCAGAGTCTCAGTGAGGGCGTTGGCTTTTGGTTCCTGACGCCGCCAGCGGCCCAGCGCGTGTCCTTCTTCTTTTCTCTCTCGTGAGTTTGACGTGGGCGCGGAAACCTTCAGTTCTCATCGTCGCTTTTTGCTGCTTGACCTGGTGACAATCTGCCGCCATGTTGGCTTGACATTCGCTTCATTCTTGACCATGATACATACAACCACATTCTTTTAACCAGCACTTACACACACAGTACATACTTGGTACACTCTATACAAACAAACCTACGCTCCTTTTCACAGATTCACATTCATTAGTCGCCATGATGCGCCAAGCCATTCAATTCTCTTCGCTTCTCATCGCCGCCGCCACAACAGCGCGCGCGGCCAAAGGCACCGTTTGGGCGACACCTCACGAGAGTTATTCTTCTTCAGTTGGAGTTTTGGGCTGCAAGGTGGACACCAATCGCATCGCCTACTGGCCTGGCTCAGTTGACTGCAACAACATCTGCATTTCGCTCAGTTATGAGGGGAGGAAGGTCAAACTTTTGCGCATCGATCAGAGCGAGGGCGCATACGATGTCAGCTACGACGCTTGGAATTATCTGTACTCGGGCTATTCGGCGACAGAGAAGCCAACAGCTGGCGGCGAGACGCCCATGGAGTATGAGGAATTGGCAGCTTCTGAATGCTCCGACTTGATCCATACACCAGACGGCAAGCTTCCTTTGAGCGCGGCAAACAGCATGAACTTCCTCGCCAGCTGCCTTGAGAAGGATACCTGGGTCGGCAAGAACCACATTCTTTTCAACATCTTGGATCCTATCTGTTCTTGGGGACACGACGAACCGTGCAATCTGGACTGGCCAGCAGCAAACCAAGCGCAGTGCCCGAACGGATTGGGGACACCGGCCGAATTAACGACTGCGCCTGTTTACAACATTCAATACAACACTGGGAAGAGGGTCCTGGCATCTACTGGGCAGGTGGTAGCCAGCCAGGCGGCTCCTAGCCAAATGCAACAGAACCTTGCTGGGATATTGAAAGGCTCTGGCGGGATGACGGTGACCTTGAGCTTGCTTACCTTTTTGATTCTCTTATGAAATTCTGGGCTTTCGATTGGAAGAAGTTTACGAGATATGTAAAGGAAGGAGAGGATGATTGTTGTTTTTTTGGATACCCCCCACCCCCCAGCACGTACCGCACGCAATATACCTACTTGATTTTCAACACTATCTTCCTTTCTCATGAGTATTGTGTGGGATTGGGACGAAACAGCTAAGTCGTGCCGCACCTGTTGCTAACCGGTGAGTCCAGAGTCTAGTCGGATCAACCATTGGATCAGATACGCGAGCTGAAGCCATCATGCAGCCACAGTTCCAACACCGACGATATTAAACAGAACAAGCTAGCGTAGGGCTGATGCCAATCGAAAGGCGGGTGAACAACTCGCCCTTGAGAAGACGACATTGGTGGCAAGACTAGATATCCTAAGCCTGTTCCAGGCATCCTTTACCGTATGTCTTCTCGATTCGCTGCCACCAACCTGACTCACTCATACACCGACCACAAAACAGCTAGACTGGACGCCTCTCCTTATCACGCACTGCTTCGGCCCAACTAAGTCTGCTGCGGCTGAGCTGTAGAGAACTAGAGTGGAGTCTAGACCACGGCTACCAACGTCGACGACAGCATGACACGAAAACCTATAAGAACGGCAGCCGACAGCGTCGCACCGCTGCAGGCTCCATGGCAATCATCGCCAAGCTCACCATGTTTCAACAGCGCTCGTTGGCCTTGATTGGCCTCCTAGGTCTGTTCATAGCCTGGATTGTCATTGGATCCATTACCGAACGCGAACAGGCCGTCGAAACTACTGTTCGTGCACAACCGCCTGCCAGCGTCAAGATTACACGTCCCACCAGAGTGGTACCTATCGGCACTGGCAAGACTGGCTCATCGATTCATCTACCCTTGGACCTGTCCTTTTCCCGATTGGGCAAGAACTATGCCAGCAGGAACCTCACCTATTCGATTGGAATTAGACCTGTGCAGGTTGAGTATGTTGAACCTACCGTTGTTGCTACAGGGGAAGTAGTGTCAAGTGAAGTTTCTCAGAAGGAAATGATCCATCTCGAGGATCCTGCTGTTGGGAGCTCCTATGAGCTGTCAGTGGAGGTGGCACCCCAGCAAAACAGCAATGGCACGCTTGACATTAAGATGATTGGGAAAGACTTGGTGTACCTCACCGTGGTGCCTGACAAGAAAGACAAGGCACACCTGGCAGTTCAGTTTACAGAACCCGCAGAGTACTGGTACGCAACCCCTTTTCTTCTTCACAAACCCCCTACTCACCGCAACAATACAGGGACAACTGGCTCCTCGATCTCTACCGCCGTAACCAAACCATCCCCACCATCCCCCTCCCCGACCCCTCCGACTTCAACCAAACCTGCTCCTGCCCCGACTACCCCGACGAACCCACCCCCGTATTGTCCAACCCACCAAACATCCCTCTCCTCCTCCCCTACCCTATCGACGGCAACCCCCCTCGCCGAGAGAAGGAAACCTACAAAGTAACCCTCCGTGTCCGCTGGGAAGACCGCTCCACCACCCCCGCAACCCACCCCCCAATGTCAGGCGCCACAGTCTGGATCTACATCCAGGACATCACCGACGACTCCCGCCAAACCTACGGCTTCACCTCCCTCACCCTCTCCCCCGCCGGCCGCGCCACCAAAACAATCACCCTCCCCTCGGACCAATTCATCGTCTTGATCTCGGTCGCCTTTGACAATACCAAACTCCAGTTCCGAGGCGGGACAAGCCACCTCGGCCGGACGGGGGGCACAGAATTCCCCCTCCCCTACAAAATCTCCCCCACAAACGAAGTAACAGTCGATGCCATCATCCCTCACTCCTTTGGCCCGGAACTGGTCAGGTTATGGAACGAATTTAACACCATCCATCAAACGGCTGACCGGTTGGTCGGGGCCTGGGATGTGCCCAAACTGGGGATCCAGTACCCGATGGATTGGTCGAGGTACTACCCGGGACAGAACAAGATTGATATCTGGGGGAGTGCTGGGTCTCAGAGCGGGGATCACTTTGCTCATGAGCTGGGCCATCACTTCATGTACTCGCTTGCCGGGGGGATTCCCGGGAGGGGAGGGGCGCATACTATCTGCGGAGGTAGTCCTGTTGAGCAGGGGCTTGCTTTCTCCGAGGGTTGGGCTACTGCTTTCGCGGCGAGTTTGTTGGGCAGGCAGGTGATTGGGGGTTGGGATTATGGGGGGTATAGCTGCGGTAGTGATAGGGATACGATGGAGACAAGCGAGGGGAGGGTCGCGGCGGGGCTGATGGACTTGATTGACGGGGGGTTGGTGAGGGAGTGTAATGGGGGGGATACTAACCTGGGGAGGGATGGGGTTTGTGATGGGACGGTTGGGGGGGAGCTGTTCACGCCGAGGGTGGTGTTTAGGGACTCGATTGAGGGGGTGGTGGATGGGGGGGTTAGGGCGTGGTGGGGGAGGGTGGTGAGGAGGTATGCGGATAGGACTGGGTTTGGGAGGGGGAGGGAGGCGATGGAGTATAATTACTATCCGCAGGAGTGTTTGTTTCGGTTGGCCGGGGTTTGCGTGAGGTTGACGCCGAATGTGTTTGAGAGGATTCGGTTGAGGTTGTAGGTAGCGGTGCTGTGTCTCAAGTTCAAGGCGGGAAAAGGGCAACACAGCGGCACCATGACAGGTCATGACACCTGTCAACCTACCTTACCTTGACCCAAAGATGCAGTGTAACTATTTTCCTTGTTATTCTTTTGCTGCCCAGTCGAAATGTACCATGTCACACACCCAACCATGGGATGGAAGTGGCATGATTCGCTTCGGATGATTGTGTGTAGCATTGGACACTTTTCCTTCCTCGGTGGCGTGCAGTTAGGTGCAACCTCTGCTCCCGTCTTTTCCATAAAATGGGCCATGGGAAGGGTGGAAAACCGCATCAGGTCCGCTCCCCGCTCCCTGCCTTTTCCCGTCTTTTGTCTCTACCCGTGTCAGTTTCGACAGTGACAAGACCTTAAAACTCAATATGACCACACCGCCGCACGGATCAAAGCGCCATCGTGAAAACGATGACGACGACGACGACCACGACGACGACAACCAACGCCCCACCAAAATCACCATCGGCGACAACAACGAAAACTATCCCGTCCTGTGGAGCGACTACTCCCAGCTTCCACGCTTATGCTGGTCCCTCCGCGATCGTGACCGCGACCGCGACCGTAGAACCTCCCTCCCAGCCCCCGGCGCGGTGCGAAACATGACCATCGCTCGCGTCCACACCAGCAGCAGTCGAAGCCAATCACTCACCTTCCCCCCGATCGAAACCCGATACCTCCGCGACTTACACCCCTCCTTCTTCCGACCCACCCGCCCTCCTCCCCTCCCCCGACGAGTCCGCTCCCCTCTGCCCCCCCGCCCTGGTACCACCACAATCTACTCCCTCCTCCAAGAACAACACCTCCTCGACCACCGAATCCACCTCCCCTCCCCCTTCTCCCCCTCACCGTCGGACCTTGACAAAATTTTGACTTACCTCTCAACCCCGATACAGACCCTCACAACCACGTCCTTTTCCTCAGAAGCATATGACACCTTCCAGCATAAATCCTCCCTCCCCCCCTCCCAAGACGACCGCCTCCTCCCCGATGGGGTCCTGGACACCATCGCCGGGTGTGTCCCCGCCTTCCCCCAAAACAGGATCTACATCCCCTTCAACGCCATGAAACCGGTCAACTCGCTCCCTGACGTAATCCCCACCCCGTACAGCTTCGACGGTGTTCGACCGGCAGAGTTGGAACATCTTATTCGGGATCGGGAGGAAGAGTTTGTCATCGCGACCAAGAGGTACGAGGTACCTGTTGCGCCTAACTTTTTTGTCGAGGTTGTTGGGAGGGGGGGGAAGGGGGGTGTTGCTGCGGTGGCGGTGGATGGGGCTTATGGGGCGAGGGGGATGTTTGTGCTGAGGAGTTACGCACCGGGGGAAAGGAAAAGGGGGGAAGGAAAAGGGGAGGGGTTGGCGTTTTCAGGGGTTTACGATGCGGGTGGGGTGTTGAGGTTGTTTGTGCATTTTGTTGCTGAGCAGGAAGAAGGGGTGGATAAAAAGGTGGAGGGGTTGGGGTATTACATGGCTGAGTTGGGGAGGTGGGAGATGATGAGGGGACGGGACGAGTTTTTGAAAGGGGCGAGGGCGTTTAGGAATTTGAGGAGCTGGGCGGGGAGGGTGAGGGAGGAAGCGGTGGAGGGGGGGAATTGCTGGGTTGGTGGTTTGTTGGGGGGGGGAGATGGGTTGATGGGAAGATTACCTAGGTGTTGAGGGGGGGCGATTTTACATCGTGGACAAGTTTTAGGGAGGATTGACTACGCAGGTTTGGCGAGTTGATTTGGTGGGGGATGTTTGATGCCTGGGAGATGCGGATATATAAGTAGATTTACAGTAGATGTACACGTAGGTGATACTTTAATCATTGACCATCCTATTTCTACAACTAACTCCACTTAGGCACATGAGGACATGTGCTTGTTTCACGTGAGACCTCTTCACATCAAGGCTTCCACTATGACCTGCCTGATGAGGATGGAGTATCGGCCGTCCAATGCACAAACGAGTCCTTCTTCCTGAACAAACTCGAGGAGAATAAGGTGTCATTCCGGCCTTCTCGAATTCGTACACTAAAACGGCTTCTAGTGGCCCTAAGCTTCTGCAACCGTTAGCGGCCGATGAGCGCTAACCATTCAAGGATGGTGACGGTACCTGGGCTCTGAAGCTCTGTTCCGTCTTGGCGGGATCACAGATCGGCGTTACCCCTGAGAAGCGGTCGAGGTCGGACAGGAGGATTGTGAGGGGCGATGGGTAAGGTAATTCTAGTATGAACATATATTCTAGAGTGCTGACATGATAACCTATACGCTACAGGTATATACTTGGACGTAAGCCGAGTGTGTGTCGATGAAGAGTCCATGTGCCGCGCAGGGGGGTTGGACTGACCAATATAAACCTATCAACCCCAAGATTGAACCTTTGGTTTCACCTGCTTTTTTCCCATCGTACTCGTACCCGCCTACCACTGAATTGCAACCACACGTTCACTCACTCACCGCACAAACCTGAGGAGGAGAACAAAATGGCAAATGCAGATCCGAGGTCCGGGGGTAGGGGGGCAAGTTCTCGGCCAAGGGGAGGTTTATCAAGCTCGCACAATGTTGCGTGGACTACAAAATGCGACACTAAGTCCGGTTCCGAGCAAATGCGAGTTCTGCTCTGGTTACCTGTGAATCTTCCAACTTTTTTTTTTCTGGCTTGAAGAGTAGTTTAGTTGCTGGAAAGGCGGGAACGAGTCAGTTTCGCACTTTTAGTTTGAATAGCAGTGAAACGCGTGGGAATTTTGGATGCGAACGGCAGAACATCCCATGATAGCAATCATCACAAGCGGCACTCGCGACTTGAGCACACACCCTCATATCAACACCACACTACTGAACATCACCAACCAACCATGGCCCTCCTGTCCCTAGGAGTAGGGCCCTCCCTCCTCCTCCTCCTAGGAGGCGTAAGTTATCCCACCTTTTCCCATCACAAGCTACAAATACTAACCACTCTTCCCAGTTCGCCCTCTACGTCCTGGGCAGCATACTCTACAACCTCCTCCTCCACCCTCTCCGCTCCTTCCCCGGCCCCCTCCTCATGCGCGCCACCCGCCTAGGCCACATCCGCCTTCTGTGTCGCGGCACCCTCCCCTTCGATCTCCTCCCCCTCCACCAAAAGTACGGCCCCGTCGTCCGCATCGGCCCCAACGAGCTCGCCTTCTCCAACCCCCAGGCCTGGAAGGACGTCATGGGCCACCGCACCGACAAGTCGGAAGAGTTTGAAAAGTACCTCGGGTTTTACCGCCCGGTGGACGACCTCCCGGTTGACATTGTGAACGCCAAAAGGGAGGAGCATGGTCTACTACGAAGAACAATGGCGCACGGTTTCTCCGATCGGAGCATGAGGGAGCAGCAGCCGTTGATTAAGCAGTATGTTGATTTGTTGATGAGAAAGCTCAGAGCGGCCGGGGGAAAAAAGGTGGATTTGGCGGCGT
Source organism: Podospora pseudocomata (assembly GCF_035222375.1). NCBI lineage: Eukaryota > Fungi > Ascomycota > Sordariomycetes > Sordariales > Podosporaceae > Podospora > Podospora pseudocomata. The sequence continues at coordinate 878,191 of NC_085889.1, read as the reverse complement.
GGTATAACTATACTACTTTTGATGTGATTGGGGATTTGGCGTTTGGGGAGAGTTTTGGGTGTTTGGAGGGCGGGGAGTATCACCCGTGGGTCAAGGCAATTTTCGAGCTGGCGAGGGTGGGGGTTGTTTTTCAGAGCCTGGTTCATTACCCGTGGGTGTTCAAGGCGCTGATGGCAGTGGTGCCCAAGAGCTTGATGGAGGAACGGGAGAGGCACTATCAGATGACGTTGGTGAAGTTGAAGAAACGGATGGAGGGGGGGAAGGAGAGGAGTGATTTGATTGAGGGGTTGTTGAAGAAGGCGGATGAGTGGGTGAGTTTTTGAGCCTTTGGACGTGTTGTTGACAGGGAGGGTGGTGAGCTGACTTGTGGGAAACAGGGTCTTACGCTTCAGAAACTGCAGGCCAACAGTGCGATTCTCATTATTGGTGGCTCCGAGACGACAGCGACGCTCCTTTCGGGGGTTACTTTCTTGCTGATGACGAACCCTGACGCGTTGGAGAAACTCACGGCCGAGGTCAGAGGTGCTTTCAAGTCCGAGGACGAGATTGACTTTATGAGTGTTAGCAACCTCCCCTATCTGCTCGCCTGCCTGGACGAGGCGCTCAGGATGTATCCTCCTGTTCCGACTGGGCTGCCCAGAGTTGTTCCCCCAGCGGGAGCTAGCATCGCTGGACACTATGTCCCCGGTGGTGTAAGTCATCCCTTTCCGAGTTCTGATATGCTAGCAGCTGACGACTCTGAATGAGCAGACGGTCGTGGCCGTCCATCAGTGGGCCATGTATCACAACGAGGAGCACTTCAAGAAGCCTTTCGAATTCCACCCTGAGAGATGGCTTGGCGACCCCGAATTCGCGAGCGATCACAAGGAAGCCTTTCAACCTTTCCACTTGGGTCCCCGGAACTGCTTGGGAAGGAACCTGGCCTACATCGAAATGCGTTTGATTCTTGCCCGCGTACTTTGGAACTTTGACTTGAAGATGGATGAGGACAGCGCCGACTGGATGAGCAAGCAGCGGATTTTCAACCTGTGGGAGAAGGGGGCGCTGAATGCCTACTTGACGCCTGTGCAGAGGTAGTGGCTTCAAGTACTATCTAGCTCTCGTTACTTAGTTATAAGTTATATATACTTTACCTAAGAGGTGACACATCACAGGCAGCACAACATGGCTGTGTTGCACAGGAGATCCACATGATTGATGGCTTTAAAACCATCCGAACTGTCAGTGGTCTGTTTCAACTTGCTGTTTGCTGTTGAGAGAATGCCCGTAGCCTGCATCACAGTGCAGTATCAATGCAAACTTGGTAGCCCTCTCGGGCATGTCGCCGTCCATGTAATTGTATAATCGAGGATGATGCCAAGCCGAAGCTACCGTTCCAGATCGCAGCACTCCGTTTCGATCGTGGCTTCGGATGTGGGTCCAACAAGGCTGCTGGGCGTCTCGGTCCGGTCGATTGACAAAGAATCGGGCAGCAGGCGACATGGGGGGGGGTTGTGGCCGTTTGATTGGCCTGGAATTGCTCCGCAGTCCAGCCGACCGACCTTGGACGGCTAAAGTCGAGGTTCAAAAAAAAGGTGACATCTCAGGTCGTGCAGCTCTTGGTGTTCAGTCGCCGGTGTCCTGAGCTGTCTTGTTGCCCAGGAGCATGTGGCCCGCGCGCCGTTGAGCCAGGCTGACGACAGGAGCGGGTCCTGCTGAAGGAACGTGCAGACTGAAGAATAGCAAAGAACATTCCTCCAGAGTCCTGTCCTGTCGTCTTGCTGTCAGGCCTCCAGTTTCTGAACAGTGGTTCAGCATTAAAGTGTGAGCCAAGCGGGCCACGGCTGGAAAGAAGGTCCGAAATCACGATCTGGGCAGGCGAGAGCAAAGAGAAAAAAAAAACATCTCAAACAAGAGATTTCGGCTCGGTGCGCTCTGCATGGCCACCACGGTGCATCGTCGTATGGTGCGCCATTTGATGAATCCCTGTCGTGGTTGTGGCCGGTTGGAAGGTGCAAAATGGCGATTTCAGCGTCGCAGCCTGGCCAAGATATCAGGATCCAGAGACAAATATAGGGAATTGTGCCTTCCTCTCAACAAGTGATGCTCTTGATAACGGTGACATGGTGATGGGACAGTGTGGAGACTTGCCGGGATTTTATCGTGGCGTTTCTGGCGTTTTAGCTGAAGCTGATGCGGGCAGGGGTGCCAGCCATCTGTCCCGCACTCGGCATCCTTGATCCCGCCCAAAAAATTACGTCGACGGCTTCGAAAGCTGTGAGAATCGAGAAAGATGACAGGTTCTTCGCAATAGCAGTCAGCATCCTCATTACACTAATATATCCCGCTCAGAGCCTTCACATGCACATAGCTATCTATTTTCATATACATAAAGGAAAGCTCATCGCCCATCCCGGAGCTGTTTGACAACCCGACCTGAACTAATTCCAAGTTGTTACCCCGCCCTTGGCTGTCTCTCTCGCTGCACTGCGCCTGCCCCGCATTGAAGAGCAGCTCGAACGGTTTCCAAGCTTTCATTTGCAGGTGCACCAGTCGACAACGTCACCAGAGGCACAGTCGATCCACAGCTGGCCGCTGTCAAACATTCCAGAACTTAGCAACAAAAAGATAGCCGTTGCTTTTATCATCACCTCTCTTCAGGAACCGACTCCCAACCTAATACAAATCCTTCAAGACACTGTCGCGCAGGCAGGACCTCCCCTCGTAGCATACCCCAGAGCGCTGCATCGCAGGCGCTCCCCTCACCATTTGTTCCTCGCAATCCGCGCTGTCAACCCCCAAGCTCACTACCCGCAATGCCCGGCCTCGTTGACGAAAACGGCTCGTCCGGTCGCCTCCTCTTAATCTCGAATCGCCTTCCCATCACCATCAAGCGAACAGACGATGGCCAATACAGCTTCTCCATGTCCTCAGGTGGTCTTGTCACTGGTCTCAGCGGCTTGTCCAAGGCCACCAGCTTCCAGTGGTATGGGTGGCCCGGCCTGGAGGTGCCCGAGGCGGAAATCGGTCCCATGAGAGAACAGCTCAAAGAAAAATACAACGCTTACCCCGTGTTCGTCGACGATGAGCTGGCTGACCGTCACTACAACGGTTTTGCGAGTGAGTAGCCCCTCGAGCGTCGCGGCTTTTCTCCAAGCATCACTGGCTAACCCCTACTTCTTTCTCCAGACTCGATCTTGTGGCCACTCTTCCATTACCACCCCGGTGAGATCACATTCGACGAGGCTGCTTGGGCTGCCTACCGCGATGTCAACAGATTATTTGCCAAGGAGGTGGTCAAGGACGTACAAGATGGCGATCTGGTCTGGGTCCACGACTACCATCTCATGCTGCTTCCGCAAATGTTGCGCGAGGAGATTGGAAACTCCAAGAAGAATGTCAAGATAGGCTTCTTCTTGCACACGCCATTCCCCAGCAGTGAGATCTATCGCATTCTCCCGGTCAGAGAGCAACTGTTACTCGGGATCTTGGAATGCGACTTGATCGGCTTCCACACCTACGATTATGCCAGACATTTCCTGAGCAGTTGCTCGAGGATATTGTGAGTGCTTTCCACCGCTTTCTCATGAAGCCATCATGCTAACACATTCAGGTCTACTCCAACAACACCTAACGGGGTTGACTGGAATGGCAGGTTCGTTACCGTCGGCGCTTTCCCAATCGGCATCGACCCCGAGAAGTTTGTTGAAGGCTTGAAGAAGCCGAGTGTTCAAGCGCGTATCGCCGCCTTGAAACGCAAGTTCGAGGGCGTCAAACTCATCGTGGGTGTGGATCGCCTTGACTACATCAAGGGTGTCCCCCAAAAACTCCACGCGTTGGAGGTGTTCCTCACCGAACATCCCGAGTGGATTGGCAAGATTGTTCTGGTGCAGGTGGCGGTGCCAAGTCGTCAAGATGTGGAGGAATACCAGAACTTGCGAGCCGTCGTTAATGAGCTTGTGGGCCGCATCAACGGGAGGTTTGGCACGATTGAGTTCATGCCCATCCACTTCCTCCACCAATCCGTCTCGTTTGATGAGCTCACGGCACTCTACGCTGTCAGCGATGTCTGCCTGGTCAGCTCCACCCGCGACGGCATGAACCTGGTGTCATACGAATACATCGCCACACAGAGAGAGCGTCACGGAGTCATGATCCTGTCCGAGTTTACTGGAGCGGCTCAGAGTCTTAATGGAAGTCTGATCGTCAATCCCTGGAACACGGAAGAACTGGCCAACGCCATCCACGACGCCGTCACCATGAGCCCCGAACAGCGCGAGGCTAACTACCGCAAGCTGGAGCGATATGTGTTCAAGTACACTAGCGCTTGGTGGGGCCAGAGCTTCGTGACGGAGTTGACTAGGATTCCAACTTTTGAGGAGCAACAGGCTGAGCAGACCACCAGACGGGCGATTAAGAGCGCCGCTGAGGGTGTTGCCGAAGTGGCCAACAACGGCGCCGAGGTGGTGCACGATGCTGTTTGTGCTGTGACGGGTGATGAGGAGACGGAACAGCCGCAACAGTGATTGGGGGTAGGTTCTGGTGGATGGTCGGGTTCAAAAAGTTGGCTTTGCGTTTTTATCTCGGGTTAAGAAATAACAAGGGTCTCGTGCGTTGAGAATTTGGCGTTGCAGTATGGTTTGGGAGGGAAGAAGGGGGGTTTATGAAGTATATGCCGGTGAGACATGGGCATCAAGATTCTCTGCTCCGTATCGGTTGTCTCCTTTTCGTCATTCGATAGACATTTTGCATGGAGCTAGGCGTTGATAGTAGTCTGGAGTTTACAGACAAGACTTGACAAGCTCCAATACTGAACAATTTGTTGCCAAGTCCATGACTTTGCCGGATATGAGATACTGTGAAGATCTTTGCCTTACCAACCAGCCCCAAGCAGTCATCATGGTCAACCAGTTGGGCTCAGCCGAGCTGACTGTAGGCCTTGGCACCAAACCCGAACAAACCGACGAACCCGAGCCATGCTTCCAAGGAAAGACCCATAGGTCTCATTGTATTGGCCAATCAACGGTCTCGATGTTTCCCAAACAGGTATTGCGCCTTTCCCTGGGATATCAAGGTCGAACATTATGTCATGCTTAGGCCTCTGATGTTTATAGTTATAGTAGAGCAGGGTTTTAGGTTCTCAGACGTGCGTGAAGGACATGTATCTAAGATGCGAGGTCTCCCATTCTACTGTGATGACCAACCTGCCGCTTACCTTGAAGAGCCGTCGTGACCATAGGGCCTCCTTCTTCACAAACCTTCCTTGTCGCCAACTCAAACCTCGAAAGATTCTTCGACCCGAGAAACGTATCTAGTAGTTCGATACGCCAAGAAGAAATACCGCTAGCATCGTGGACAACCCCCCCCTCAGCGGAGTTCATCCAGCCATGTTTCCTCCACCTCCTCAACGAACCCCATTAGCATGGTGGCCGCTGATCAGACAGAGGAAGCAGACCACGCCCAGCTCAAAGCAGCCAAGTCCCTCCGCCGTGAACACCGCCTCAAGCTCACCCTCGGCCTCCTCCTCCCTTACAGCCTCCAAGCCCTCGACACGACAATCATCGCCTCTGCGTTGCCCTCCATAGTTTCAGACTTTGGTTTGTCCCTCCAACCCCCCGCCCCCCGACCATCCCCATCTCCATGACAACACCTGACCCTGATGCCAGACCAAAAATCCCAACTAAACTGGCTCACCACCTTCTTCAACCTCACCTTCGCTTCCTTCCTCCCCCTCTGGGCCCAGCTCGTCGACATTTTCGGCCGGTATCCCTCCCTTCAGCTTTCCATTCTCATCCTGACGGTCGGCTCGGCAATATGCGCCGCTTCCCCTTTGGCCTCCTCTGCGGGATGGGGAGTGATGTTATTCGGAAGAGGGGTGCAGGGGGTGGGAGCGGCGGAGGTGGTGCTTTGGGGCTAAAGTACCGGTTGGAGCGGTGGGGATGGGGGTTGTTTGGTGGGTTTTGAGGGGGGAATTAGTTGGTGCTGTGAGGGTGGGGGATGGAGACGGTGGTGACGACGAGGCGACGAGGTTGGTCAAGTTGGGGAGGAGGATGGGCACGATAGATTATGGGGGGCAGGTGTTGTTTCTTTCGGGGATGGGGCTGTTGATTTTGGGACTTACGTGGGCGGGAGGGGAGTATGCATGGGGGTCTGTTGCGGTGGTTGTGCTGTTGGTGGCTGGAGGGGTGTTGACGGTTGGGTGGGTGGGATATCAGTGGGCGATGGTGCCAGGGAGGAAAATGGTCAGGGTGTTTCCGAGGCAGAAAGCGATGATGGCTTGGGGGTTGCTGGTGCGGAAGGATATCGGGTTGCTGTTGTTCATCAACTCGACGGTGGGGGCGGCGATGTACTCGGTGATGTACTTCATGGACATTTACTTTGTCGAGGTCATGGGGCATGATTCGAGTGGTGCTGGGTTGGCTTTGCTGTATTTCCTGCTTGGGATGGGAGGTGAGTTGCAATCTTTAACCATCCCAGTGGGGTTATGCTAAGAAGCAGTTGCAGCTGGCGTGTACATGGCCATGTTCTGGATCAATGTCTGGCCTCGCCAAACCTTGCCTGCGCTTTTGCTGGGAACGGTCACTTCAGCAGTTGCAATTTCCGTTCTGCCTTATGCGTGTTGGACCGAGAAAACCAGCGTCGTCTACGGCATAATGGCACTTGCCGGCTTCGGTGGGCACAAACACAAACCCCGGATTGTTTGCATGGACTGGCATATTTTCCACACATGACAGCTGCCATCACCTGCATTGTCACGTTTGCTGTTCCTTTTGGAGGTACGATTGCCTTGACCATCATGTCGACTGTGTTCAACAACAGAAGCGGGATCAATCATGCTGACCCCAAGACGGGAATCCTGTGGGGATTCATTGCCTTGGTTCCCATCATGTGTCTAAGCGTTGTTCTGACCACATTTTGGGCAACGTATGGATCAATAAGGAGGGAAACCATGAGGTGGTCCATGGTGCCTGATTGTGGAGCATTGTTCTGGGTCAAAGGCTTGAGAAGGCGAAGATGGCAGGTGCACGGGATGAGTCTGGTCTACCTCTTGTTCCATTGAGTGAGAGAGAACCTGTACGAAGCCCCCTATTTATCTTACCAGCACCCTCCCCCACACCCTCCCCCCCCCCTTCCCTCCATACCTATTAACAAGCCTTTAAACTATCTTTAAAGGCCTTTTATTTATATTTAAAGCCTTCGAACCATCTTTAAACGCTTTTTAATTATTTTTAAATCCTTTTAACCATCTTTAAAGGCCTGGTAACTATCTTTAAAGGGCAGGTGGGGGGAGGGGGGGGGGGGGTTACTTGGATAAATAGGGGGCTCCGTAAAGGTTCTCTCTTGAGTAAAGAAGCTTGCCAGGTGCAGGAGGGAGCCTCTTGCGGTCTGGTGTTTCTAGGTAGCATGATTTGGAAGTCGCGACTCTGGACCCTACATCATACCTACCTCCCTTGTGTACGCGACTTCCGTCAAGACAATTGTGAAAATTTTCACGTTGTGTAAATTTTTGACTGCCTCTGTTTCTCTCTTCCACAGCAGGTTCATACATCACCGCATCATCAGTCACATCACCCGAAACTGATTGCATGATGGCTGGTCCCCCGAACCAGAGGATCCAGTTCACCTCCACCGAGAGGCCGGTCCGCTCGCCTGGTCCTCGTGTCAGCATCCCTCACAAACCCTCCATTCCCCAGGTCATCACCGGAGAAGAGAAAGCCCGCCGAGAGCGCCAGCAGGAGAAAGAGAGAAAGGTCAATGTTGTTGAACATCTCATGTCACCCCAAGATGTCGCCACTCAGTACAGAACAATCATCAATCTCGACAAGCCGTCCGAAAGCTTTGGCCTGACCAGCCAACAGGCTGCTACTCTTCTTCAAGAGCACGGCCAAAATGTCTTGACACCTCCTAAGAAGCGTCATCCGTTTCTCAAATATCTTGACTACTTGACCAGTCTCTTCAATCTTCTGTTGATCCTGGCCGGCGTGTTGGAGTACATCTTGCTCGCCATCGACTTCAAAGCCAACTTCCCCAATGTATGTTACCCCGGTGCCTTTTCATCCAACTGTCTTCTTTCTCTGCACACTTGCTAAGCCCCTATGCAGACTTATTTGGGGGCGATCCTCATCATAGTTGCCAACATCAATGCTTTCATCGAGTTCTACCAACAAAGCAAGTCTCAGGCTCTACTCGATTCGTTCCTCAACATGATCCCGGCCAAGTGCATGTGTCTGCGCGACGGAAAGCTCTCCCAGCTCGATGCATCTGCACTGGTCCCGGGCGATGTGGTTTTCGTTCGGATGGGCGACAAGACGCCAGCCGATATTCTGGTCTTCTCGGCCTCGGATTGCAAAGTCGACAATTCATCCCTTACAGGTGAGTCCGAGCCGCAGGATCGGACGACGGACAATGACATGAAAAATCCGTTGGAAGCACACAACTTGATGTTCAACAGCACTCTTTGCGTCTCGGGCGAAGCATTCGGCATCGTCATTCGGACTGGAGACAACACTGTGCTGGGGCAAATCGCTAGCCTCACGGCCGGCGAAGCAAAGGTCACCTCCCCTCTGACCGTTGAGATTGGAAATTTCGTCAAGATCATCGCCACAATTGCCATCTTTACCGCCCTGATCTTCTTCGGAGTCTCCTTCCCGGTGAACAACAACAATGTCTCTCTAGCTTTGAACTTTGCCATTGGGGTGTTCGTTGCGTGGGTACCCGAGGGTCTGCCAGCCACCGTCACCATCCTCTTGACCATTGCTGCCAAGCGCATGGCCAGTCAGAATGTTCTCGTCAAGGATCTCCAAGGAGTCGAAACGCTCGGAGCCATTACCTTGTTGGCCACCGACAAGACTGGCACGCTTACCCGAAACCAAATGACGGTCGCCAATATTTGGACTTGCGGCGCAATGTACGAAGCGGCGCGGGGTGCTCTGGTCGACCGTCGAATTGCCACCCCTGATTCGCCTGGAATTCTGGAGATTCTTCACATATCATCCCTGTGCACCCGAGCAAAGTTTGACAGAACAGATGTGCCGATCTATCAGAGGGAAATTCTAGGTGACGCCACAGAGTCCGGACTGATACGATATGCCAGTGACCAACTTCTGGGGTTTGACAACTTGGCCGAGAAGTACCCAAAAGTTTTCGAAATCCCCTTCAGTTCAGAGACAAAGTGGCACATGAGCATCCACAAGAAGGCTCACAGCAATGGTGCATTGACTCTGTACATCAAGGGAGCGCCTGAGCGGGTTTGGCGTCTTTGCAATCGCCTTCTTGTCCGAGGTGATGGCAGCAATTCTCTTCTGACTGACGACCACAAAGGGGCCTACGATGATATCTACGAAGACATGGCTTCTCGTGGCCACCGCGTCTTGGGATTTGCAATGCTCGAGCTTCCTGGCGACCAATATCCCGAGGACTTTGCCTTTGACAAGAAAGCCAAGAGCTACCCTCTTGGGGACTTTGTGTTTGTCGGTTTGGCGTCTCTCCAAGATCCCCCCAAGCACGGAGTCCGCGAAGCGATTGGCAGTTGCCGGGCTGCCGGCGTCAAGGTCATCATGGTTACCGGAGACCATCCCCTCACTGCGGAAGCAATTGCGCGGAAGATCAACCTCATGCTCGGCGAGACCCGGGAGAGGGTTGCTAAGCGAACCGAGCGACTGATCGAACAAGTCCAAGAACACGAGTACAATGCTGTTATTATCCACGGCGAGCAGATCGACGGACTCTCAGACCAACAGTGGAACGACATCTTCTGGAAGGACGAAATCATTTTCGCACGCACCAGCCCCAAGCACAAACTGGAGATTGTTCGCCGGGCTCAAGAGATGGGCCACATCGTTGGTGTCACTGGCGACGGTGTGAATGATTCACCCGCTCTGAAGAAGGCTGACCTGGGCATTGCGATGAACAAGTCCGGTTCCGATGTTTCAAAGGAAGCAGCTTCCATGATTCTTCTTGATGACAACTTTGCCAGCACTGTACGTGGTATTCAGGAGGGCCGACTGATCTTTATCAATTTGAAGAAGTCCATCAAGTACACCATCAGCCATTCCATGCCGGAGGTCATTCCCAACTTGCTCTACGTCATTGTTCCGATTCCGCTTCCCCTTACCGCGATTCTGATCCTTGTCATTGACCTGGGGTTTGAGCTTATTGCGGCGCTATCATTCGCCTGGGTAGGTCAACAACTTTCTCTACCACATTTTGCAGCCGCTGACTTTTTGATCACCAGGATCCCCCCGAGACCAGCGAGGGTTTGATGAAGCTACCACCTCGGAAACCTGTCACCCCAGAGTCCGCCGAGAGATTTCGCCGCCGCCAGATTCGTCGCACCGGGGGTCGATGGGACCAGGAGGCCAATGTGGTCATACTGCCTCCCGAAAACCGCAGCAAGTTCAAGACTCTACTTCACAATACCGGTCACATCTTCACCAAACAGTACTGGGCCGACAAATTTGAGGGTGGCGACGCCGAAGTCTTGGTCGACGGGCCTCTGTTGTCCTGGGCTTATCTCGAGATTGGAATCATCGAGGCCGTTGGCGCCATGTTTTCGTTCTTCTTCGTTCTTCACATGCGCGGTATCTCTATGCGTGATGCATATCTCATGCAAAAGGGCGCTGGAGCTCCAACAAACTACTGGACCAAGGATGCGGCGCCGTACAAGGGAATCGATGGCCAGACCCAGTACGACATCCTGGCCGAAGCACAGTCGATGTACTACTGGGCTATCATGACGATGCAGATGTTCAACCTTTTTGCATGCAAGACTCGTTATACTCTGCCCTTTGGTCGATACATGTTCGCCAACCGGGTCACCTTTTACTGCATTCTTGCCGGCGCTGCGCTCGCTGCCTTTATCATCTACACGCCCGGTGTTGAAATTGTCTTTGGCACCACCCGCAACTTGCTGCCCCTCTACTGGCTCATCCCTATGGCATTTGGCTGTTTGTTGATCGCCTACGCTGCTGTGCGTATGCTAATTACGCGCCACACCAATCCCACCAAGTGGAATCCGGAGATTGCTGGATTGCAGATGCACCCAACCATGTGGTCACAGAGATCTGGTAGCAGACGTGGGAGCAGGGGTGGCGAGTGATGGGAGAACAGATTTCGATGTGGCATGACTAAAAGGACGAGAAAGAAAAGATGTGGAAATGTACAACGGCCTCCAAGTGTTAGGTGCGTGTATAACTTGTCAGATATTGTATAAGCGTTGCAAGATCAGGTTGTTGAGCAGCGATTGAAGTCTCCCGAAGCGATCAATAGACTTCCTGCTCTTTGGAACTGGGACTGTTTAGCATGTGTGGCGTTTGTGTGATAGGTTGTTTGTGATGAAAGTGATGGTGTCTATTCGGCAAAACTGTACTTTGTGACCCTGATGTGTGTTGAACAGTCTTGTTATTGCCCCACGATGGCCCACGAGATTGCAAAGCCACACGAGAGGTGCCTCGGTTGCCATCAAGATTGCCTAGATTGCGAAGCACCACCCCAATCCCACAGCGTCAGCCAACGGTTGCATGACGGCGATGCCGGCGCCGGCACCGAGACACCTGACGATACTGCATGCCCCTTGAGCCGTGGCTGACTTCTCAACGTTCATGTCTGTCAGGAGGGTGATTGTCATCTCGGGAACATGGTAAAGTTAGTCAGGATGGGGTGGGGGGTAGGGGGTAAAGGGTGGAATTGTACGAACTGTGCGAAAGTGCTTGCTGTCGTTATCCCTGTGCATGAGGATCATGCCGGAGATGTGCTGGGTTTGTTTATTTTGGTGTCAGCACCTAGGTGGGTAAGGAAGGGATGGGGGTAAGGGGGTAAGGGTGGGGCCTGGTTACGGCGTTTGTCATGAGTGCTAGGCCGTAGCCTAGGGTGTCGAGGGAGCTGATGAGGATGAAGCGGTAGATACCGCGGAGGCGGGTTTTTTTCGAGGGGGAAGAGGTCGGTTTCGTTGGTGGTGGGTTGGAATTTCGAGATGGTGTGGCGGTAGTTCCAATCGAGGAATTTGCCTGTTGAGTAGTGGATGTTAACAGGGGGTAGGTGGGGGGTGTTGGTGGGAGGATGAAAACATGCCGGTTGAGAAAGACGCCGACAAAGCCGCCCCTGTCTTTAAATTCTATGATATCGGCGATAACTCCGTATGTAATTGCTACCAGTGCTGTTGTCTGTCAGTATCTTGGCCAAGCCAGAGCCATGAACATGGTTGTAAGAACCTACCTGATGCACCAGCACTCTGGAGCACACGAAGTACCAGGAGAGCGGCGTATGATGTTTGGAGGGCAATCCCCCGCGTTGGCAGAGATCATTAGGACGAACAAAACCATGAACACGGGTCGTCGTCCAGTCTGATCTGCCATATCTCCCATGAATGCGGGGGCGATCGCCGCCACGATGAGATACGTCGTCACGCTCAGGTTGACTAACGCAACGGACACTCCAAGATCGTGGGCGACGGGCACCAATGCGGGATAGTAGATGTAGCTGCTCATTGTTGAGAACATGGCTGAGAATGATGCGGACATGCTGATCCATAACTTTTAGCCTTTGGTGAAAACATAGTAAGGGGCCTCGGTGGCCATTGGAGTAGCCTCCTCAGTTACTTCCGCGTTCTTCTCAGGGTCGGAAAGTATTCCTTCTTTGGGTGTTGAACTCCCAGGACAAGAATATCTTCATCTTTTGGCCTCATTCGGTTTTAGGTAACTGATGCTGAAAAGTGGAAGTCTCTGTGGATTGTTGACAAGAAAAAGTACGCCGAGAAGTTGTGTGACTATCAACAGCGGGGGCGTGTTGGACATGCATGTTATATGCGGAATCCAAATATCTGAACCGATCGGGGAGAGGCCGGAGCTCATGCCATTGGATTTGCCCGATGGAAGAGACACATAAAACACTGACCGCCTCCCGCAATGTGTAATCGAGGCAAAGTGAGTTCCCAATGATAACATCTGGTCTTCGCTTGACATCGTTAGGAAGTGTTCGAGATTGTTTCTTGTTCCAAATGATACGTACGTACCTTGGATAAAAAGCTTGGCCATTTTAACCTCGTATTAACTGGGTCTGGTTCTGCGATCCTCAGTACGTCTGATTCGTTTTGTGGCCCGTCTTGATACGGTGCTAAGTAGCTAGGACCTTGAGATCATCCGTGACACTTTCAATCTTTACCTCGAAGCTCTTCTTGCCGTCTTGAGCAACTTTCCTCTCCTTCTCCTCTGCGTTCACTCTATCTACAAGCATCTTCATGTTGCCCGGAAAACTAAAAGAGTGTATGGCAGTCAGTGGCTTTGTCTTGGCAAACAACAAGTCACAGGTTCTAGCTTACATATCTCGGAGTTTGGCTTCGTTGGGATAAACGCTTGCAAAACACACGTGATGTCGAATCATGTACATGATGTTGCAACTGTCGAAGTCTTCCTCGGGCTCCGATATAGGCACCTTCTTCTAATTTTCCTTGAAGAAGGCCTTACCCAGCGGGTATCTAGAGTTGCAGAAAAGGCCGAGTTCAAGCTCGCTGTGCGCCCACAGAGCATTGGCGTCAAATACCAGGGGCGATTCGTTGTCGAGTCGATATTTGACGTTACCAGGCCACAGATCGGTATGGCAAAGTGCTGGGTCAATGGATCGACCACCGCTTTCCAGCGGGCGCAGGTAACGGGGGAGGACTTTGGAGAGAAAATCCTCCTTGAGCTTGGCCTCCTCTTCGCTGTAGGGTCCACGACTCATCTCTTCCCGCTCCAGTATGAACTTGGTGTGTTTGGTCCACCAGACCTCCCACGACTCCTCCCATTCATTTTGCTGCTTCAGGTTCGTAAAGCGCGCCATGACTGTACAAGAACATCGCTGCTCGCATCGATACAATGTACTTCTTGGGCACCCCCCCATAGAGGCTCAAATTCGGCTGTCTACCTCATGTCCTATCTCGTCCTATCTATTCCAACAGGCGCCGAAGCATATGTCAAGGAGCTGCTTCCAGACTCGGACACTGTCACCTTAAGATGCCTCGCGTTATGTCTTTGCTACCGGTTACCTGCGGTTACGTGTCTAACTTGTGAGAACAGGATATCAACGATAGTCTCCGTCACGTATCCAAAGATATCCAACTGTGGTCATTTTTTGAAGGGACACCAACAGCTGGTGTAATGATTGTGGATAAAACATCTGCTGTGATTGGTACGGAACTTGTTCATTACTATGAGCTGACCATGGACAGAAGGGCTAACCGGATGTGCAGGGCTACCGAACGAGAGAGCTGAACATCCCCCAGCTGATCACCGACATCTCTGCAAATTTACGAGCAACTCGGACTCTTGTTACATAATACGCCGTGATAGCTTCAAGACCACCATCGAGCTAGTTGACAAAGACTGTTAGGAGCCCGCTTCATTCTGCTCATCATTGCCTGACGAACCTCAGCCACAGATAATCTCCGAAGAAGTGCACAAATGAGGCGACTGCCCGGGCTCTCGACGTTGCAACATCCGGAAACCGACCTCCTGAGGGTGCAAGATCAATGCCATCCAGGAACCTGCTGCTGTCCTGGTCAGAAAGAATATGACTGACGACAACTCTACCGACCCTGAAGACCCCGAGCCTGCTGCCCTGCCGAGTCAGCTGATGCATCGCTATTTTGACGAAGGCAATGCCATCACTGTGATCACACCTGTCGGTGAGGACAAGTCGGTTTTTTGCGGCCGGGAAGATTGCACGGTTCCTGTACATGAGATCAAGACTGGGAAACAAGTTACGGAACTGAAAGTGCACTCGGCAGCTATTCAGCAGATTGAGTGGAACTCGGCCACACGTCTTCTAATCATCATGGATGCTTCAAGCCGGTGCAGAGCCACTCGGTTACCAGTCAAACTCCAGGGCCCCGTTTTCACCCCTCGCGAAATACATGTCATTTTCAACAGAAGAACCACCCTGGCTGTCTCGCAAATCTTGACCAGACCCGACGGACATGCTGATGCCGTCTCACGGGCTTCATCTCTCGGAGGAATCAAGGATACCATCGGACTTATACGCTCCACCGTGATCTTTCTCACTCGCAGCGGTTGGATATGCTCGCTGAACTTGAAGACATCCCTGAAGTCAAGTCGTACGCAAGCCACCTTTATCTTCCTCCTTTCTGGCGCGTTCACGGGGACTTCTTGCTCAAGATGGTGGCCAAAGACCCAGTGACGGTTGCCCATCGGGATGATTTAATCGTCATGCAGGGCTTTCTTAACTTTAAACATAAGCAAAACTTGACATAGAATAAAATAGGATTCTGTTGGTTACCGTCTGACAGACGATTACAGCCGACAATTTAACGTATCTAGTGTAGATAGAACTTAATCAGGAGGCCCCCGATTGGAGAGTTTATCGTGTGTCATGAAAACAACCCACGTCACAAAAAGCAGCGCCCATGAAAGCATTTGTGACGTCACCATCTCCCTCTCCAAATATTTTGCGAATCTACAAACAGAACAACCTCAACCACCATCCAGAAAAGCCCGTTCTAATCTGAAGTGTGACATTTTCATCGAACCTCGTCTCTGTACAAAAGCCAATTCAAGATGCCGACCCTCAAAGACAAGAACGGCGAACCGATTCACGAAGGAGACCATGTTTTTGCCCGCTCGCGAGGCGGCAGACATGAGGGGGAGGTGGAGAAGGTTGTGACGACGGAGAAGGAGGCGGAGAAGGAAGGCGTGAAGCACCCTCCTAAGGTATGTTGAGCCGGTATACAGAGGTGGATAAATGGAATAAGGCTGATGATTTGTCTGTGACAGGTGCTGTTTACGGATCAGCACGGACATCATGTGCAGCATAATCCTGAGGCGTTGCAGCATGGGGTGTATAAGAAGGCTGAGTAGGAGGTGGATTGCAGTAATCTTTATTGGGAATGGTCAAGGAATGACAAGGAGGAGGATGGGAGCAAGTTGTTGCGTGGAAAGGGCAGAGTTGAGAAATCACCGGCGGTCCGGGTTGGTTGCTGGAAAGGGTGTGACACGTTGAGGGAACTCAAATAAAATGCCTCTCGAATATCGTGTTCTGGATCATAGGTCATAATTCTGGTAAAGTACAAAAAATCAGGTCATCAAGTCTTCAGTGCCTGTTCCTGTCCCGTATTCAAGACTCTCCCGCGCCTCCAGAAGCTGGAGCCATGCTTGTACCAACGAAAACAACCAACACCGCAGCGTAAGCCGCCGTTGCTGCCAGCACGTCTTTACCCCCCAGTCCCTTTCCTCCAATGGCAAGGACGAGGATGGACAATACCGTGGCAACTGAGACGGTGACCAGGCTCGTGTTCCTGTCCGGTTTCAAGACGCCCCCGAAACACCCATCCAAAATCGCTCTGTAAATGCCTCCTTGTTCTGCCTCTCAAACCGCACTTTTCTGTTCAATTCTCGAAAGCTGGCGCGAAACGGCCCGGATTTCAGTTCTTCCAATTCACTTAGGTTTGGTACAGGCCTGTGACTGTCAGGGAGAACAATCCTTTCGCGCCATTCCGTATCAACTATCGACCTCATTTATTGCATGAATCGACGGTCTCTCGATCCAAGGGATTCAAGAACCCTATCGACAATCTTTTGAAAGCGAGATTGCATCAATGGGTCGATCATTGATATCGTCTCATGGGATAAGGTTTCACAGTTACGAATGGCATCAGCTATCGAGGGCAAATCGATTAGAGTCAAGAAGTACTCGTCAATATAAAAGAATAAATGAAAGATTAGCTCCCTTATCGACTGAGAAGTGACTCCATTCTTGAATTCAAAGTCTCGCCGCCATGTAAGATGGTACGCCGTTGTCGAATCGTCCCTCGGCTCTGAGATCGATTTTGCTCGCGCACCTCTGTAACCGTGGCCATCATCTCCGCTCGAAGACGCAGAATTACTTTTTGTTGCAGTGGGGGGAAGCTCATGACCAGAAAGCGTTGAGTCTCCCGGCTCAACGGCGTCAGCGCTTTGTTGGTTTTGACGATGTAGGCAAGCGTCTCATAGTCATCACGCAACTCCATGATGTCGACTGGGTGACATACAAACGTAGGGTGCCAAACAAATGTTTTTGTAGAAGATGATGAGTAGGCTCACTCTTTTCTTTGCTTCTAAAAGCAACATTGCGGCCGAGGTGCAGCCAAGGCAACAGGCGCTGCCGTCTAATCGACGTCGTCAGCGCTTCAGCAAGGATTTGCGACTGACTAGTTCGGTAAACGGGAGACCTGTTAGCGTGGGAAAGAGCTATCTCGAATATTAACGGGTAATCTTGTGCTTTGTGAAGGTGAAGAAAAACAGCCCTTGAAGCGAATGGAGAGGCAGTTTGTGGTTATTGTCATGTACTGAGAATTCACACCTTTTCCCCATCCAATAATACCTCACCGGGTGACTAGTCTAGTGGTCAGGACGCTTCGTTGTGGTTGTTCTCAGAACATCACATACGATCCGAAGAAACCCCGGTTCGATTCCGGGGTCGCCCATATCTTTTGCCTTTCTGCACTACCTCCAACACCTACGTCAAAACTGTCAGGAAGATGATGTTCCAACATTTTTTCCTTTTCTTTGCTTCTGAGCCCGCACATCTTCCTCCATCCACTCAGATGTAATATGCCAGGATGACTGTAAGTAAACCAGGGCAGCCCAATGCTCATGGACTGACTCCCTTACAGGGGCACTGCCCGCTTCTGTGCAACGCTGCTCTGATGATCTCAACATGCTGCAACGACATTCTTTGCATAAAACTCATGATACAATCTGAATTACTTCAAGTCAATCTAACAAGCTGCTCCTTAAGCAAAGGTATCTAGGCAGGGTATCTGTTCTTCCCAATATTCTTCATCAACTGACCCCCCCAATGCTAATGCTACAATGTAATAACACCCCAGTAATGATACAGCAAGTATATGCAAAAATGAAAGAAATGAACAAAATAAAAGTTCACTTCTCCAATGAATGAACAGACCCGATCAAGCTTCGACAGCCCTCTGACTCCCCCCCTTCTCCCACAACCCACTAATCTTCTTCTTCAACCCCATCCTCTGCAAAAGCGGCACCTTCCCCTTCACATTCCCCGGGCTAACCTCCCCGCTCGAAGTCCCACCACTCTGACCAAGAGGCGAAGGCGAGTAAAGCGACACAGGCAGCGCACAGGGCGGCACATTTCCCAACTGCAACGGCGCCGGTCTCCGCTGAGACAACGTGTTGGGCGACGGCAACCCAAGATCAGTCTGATAGGGCGCTTGGCCGTTCTGTTTTTGCAACGTCCGTCTCTTTGGTTCTTGCTGGATGGGGTTGGGGGTTGTCTGCCTTGGTGGAGGGGAATTAGGTGGGATGGGCAGCTGTCCCTGGTGGCCGCTGCGGTACCCGCTGTCGGCTGATTCCCTTCTGCTTTGGACACCAGCGAGCGGGAGGTTAGGCTCGGAGTGGTTGGCCAGGATGGACATGTGTTGCTCTCTTGCGGCGGCCCATTTTCTGCCTTCGGCGACTTGGTCTTCGAAGCGGCGGGAGGTTTTGCTTTGGTTGCTTCGGAGGGAGGAGGCGTCGTCGTTACTGGTGTAGCTGTTGTAGCGGGGAAAGACAGGGGAGAGGGGGCTGGCGGGCATGGGAGGGCGGGTCTCGCTGCCGCGGCGGGAGATGGGGGAGGAGTTATTGCTGCGGCTGGGAGGTGGTGGGAATCGGAAGTCAGATTCGGATTCGGGGGAGATGCCGACCCTGGATGATCGGGTGGTGCGGTTTGTTCCTGAGCGGGTGATGTTTGAGGTCGTGATGTGAAGGCCGCTGGCTTGGAGCTGGTCTTCGTCCTCTCCTGAGGCAACGTGCTCGTCGATGCGACCCATAGGGCCTTCGTCTGTGGATTTGCGGATGCTGCGGGTGGTGGTCCTCCTGACGCTGGATCGCCTGGGGCCAAATGGAAGAGGTTCGGATGGATGCTCAGGGGAACTGTCGCTTGAGCCCAGCGCTGTGTTGGGTGATAATGCTGTGTCAATTCTTGCCGTGAGTGTATCAGGCGGCGTTGGCCTGCCTTCACTCTTGGCACGGCTCACCGGGGATCTCTTGTTCATGTCTGGACTGGAGGGCAAGCCGATCATGCCAGTCCCAGAAGGAATATGTACCGTGGTCTTGGGTCGTGGCTGACGACCACGTGCTTCCTCCTCCTGTGCTTCCGCATGCTCGGGAATCTCAGCCGGTGGTGGCAACTGCCTGTCACCCTTGCTTTGGCGCAGGGTGGACGCACGACGAGGCATCAAGTTGAGGTCTGCTGAGCTTACACGCCGGTGTGAGTGAGCCACGGAGCTCCTCCGCCTATCCTGACTTCCACTCCTATCCGCCTTCTTGAGTCCATCCGATGTCCTGGGTCGAGCTGGAATGGTACCAGAAGACTCCGAGTTGACAGATTCCGTTGGTGAAACAGCCCTTGACTCCCGTCTTTTCTTCTCTGGAAGCTCCTCAAAGTCCCTTCCGAATGTGTCGGTCTTGGGTGTTCTGTTGGACCGGCTCACACTTGTCCCTCGTCGTGAAGCTGTGCGAGACCTTCCCCGGCGAGCGGGCTGGTCATGGGGTTGCTCGACTGGGACCTTGGCGACGACAAAGTCAAACTCGTGTTGTTCAATGGCGATGGGGCCGTGGACAGGACATGAGAGAACGTTGCCGGACAGCTTGCGGATAGCGTCGACCTCGACAGACAACTCCGGTGGGCAGTACTTGCCACCCGTCTCGATGGCCTTGCTGCACTTCATCCACTGGATGTAGAAATGCTGCTCACCTTGCTTGCAGCCGGTGTATGGCGTGTAGTCGTAGGTACACATCTTGACGAGAAGCTTGTGGCAACGAAGCCGGACAACAAAAGAGAAGACACGCTCAAGATCAACCGATGTTGAGGTTGGAATTGGATCAACAGGAACCTTGTCCTTCCATGCATGGGCTCAATCACACCTTATACAGGACGCTCGGGCCTGAGCCAGATCGAGGTCTCAATCCCTCAACTCCCTCAGCATGGCGGTGGCATGGAAAAGTGTGGAGGCGGTGGAGTGCAGATGTGCAGAAAGTGCAGAAGCTTCCGTGATGCCAAGCTGACAAGACTCTTGCTATCATGCGAGAAATTATCATCACGGAGCCATCCTTTGCGAATCGCATCTCACCGACGGAACTGCTGGGGGTGAAATGGGAGTTATTATCTGGGGTCCAGCACCGTCCGATGCCCAGATGTCCACAGGTGTAAAAATAGGTGTGCTTGCCGCCCTTGGCATGTCCGTCACGATGAACATCTTGTGATTGGTCCGAATTTGTGACTTGGTGGTTGGTCCGGCAGCTTGCCCCAGACGTCGGTCGAGGTCGTCTTGGCGGATGCAACCAAGAGGCTGGAAGGAGCGCGACATCACCGGGGGCCATGCTGTGAGGCGCTAATAGTCGCCCATCTGCCATGCGTGACGGCACCAAAAGAGAACGAGTCCGCCATCTCTGTGGGGAAATATCTGCCCGACTTGTGGATTTCGAGCTGATGGAGGTGGTGATAGGAGAAAACGATCCTGAGCGATCCCAGAAACTGGAATTATCTGGTAAATATAGGAATTTGGACGTCGGTAGTTGACTGACCGCCATGTGGTGATGCTACATCCAACGGAATCACACTCATCACGTTCTCCGTTGTGATCACGATTGTGACGATGAGATGAACTCAAGTTATCCCACAATCCTCCGTCCGTCACGGTCCACTACCTTGGTTCAAGTGGGTGGTGCTGTGTCAGCGGCGCCATAAAGCCTCAGAGATAGAAACTCCGGGTCCTATCCTCGACTTCATCCTTTGGCGCATGCGTCACGAGTCAAATCTGTTCTTGACATGCGGGCGCCGGCGGGCAACCACCAGATCACCATGCCGCACGGCACGACATGTAGTACAATGCAGATAGGCGAGCTAGGCGCAAGGAATATTGGAGAAGGCTCGGTGTAAATGAACAATAGCCGCCGTCTCAGAGCAACTCGAGCCGAAGAAGAACGGAATCTTTCTGGAAGAACCGCCTGGATGGCGCAGTGTACTGAGACGGGAAGAGATAGTCAGGGCGAGCTTCTGCTACGAGTGGTAACGTACCAACGAAGTGACGTTCATGGCGCCGGGCTTCTGTCACTCAAGGCTTTCTCGCTAGCGTGGTTGTTTGCTTTGGAATTCGTTCAGATAGAGTTTGACTTTTGCTGTTCCCATGGAATCAAACCGCCACGCAAGACGTTGTCGATGCAAACAAAGCACCGGAGTCCCGTCCAACACCTCCACCGGAATGCGAGAAAGCTGCGCAAGCCCGCTCATCGTGGAGTCCCCGAAACCTTCACCTTCACCTTTGTCCACCACCATCACCTCCGTGATGGCCCAGCAGGCAGATCCTCCTCCTTCCTTTCCAACAGCCACGCGCTTAGCACACGGCGCCTACCTGCATATCCCCCCCCCCCCTTCCCCTATCCTCAACTTGAAAGTCGAAGAACACAATGGCCAGAATTTCGGCAGAACACATTCACGAAATCCTCGAATCCGAAGCCCGTCTCCACGTCCAATCAAAGAGACAGCACCGCGCCTCGTTTGGACACTTTGAACGCACCGGCACCAACGAGCAAAGACACAAACACCGTGACCGATCCAAGTACCGCCGCTCCGAGGAGATCCCCCGGGTCCCCGAGCCCAGCCCTCCCACCGTCGCACTCCCGCTCATAATCGACGATGACGACCCCATCCTCGACTTCCCCCCAGAAAGGTGGATTGCCTCCATGATAGGCAACACGGGCATGCTCTACCGGTTCTCAGACGACCTCGTCTACAAGTCCAACATGACCTCGCGGGAGGTTGAGCTGATGGAAGCAGCCGGCAGCCTCACCATGCGGCCGCTGAGCAGGGTAGTCTGGAAAGGCTCCCGGCCCTCAACCGGCACCAAGGCCGTAATCATGGAGGGTGGTGAGCCCTTCCGTGCTCGGAGGATTCCCATCCACAAACGGCACAAGTGTGTCGTCGAGATGTTTCTCGTTGTGGAAAACCTACACAAAAGAGGCATCGTCCACGGGAATATCAAAGAGTCAAAGTTCATCTGGGGTAACTGCAGGCCTACTTCTTTCTCTCCCGGCCAGCAGCAGCAGCCGGCGAAGAGGCTGAAGATGGTTGATTTTGCCGGTGCGAGGTTCATTGAAGAAAACAAGGACCGTTGGAACTCACTTCATGTGACGAATTCGTATTTGACGCCAAAGAGGATGCAATGTCTTGAGCAGGGGCTGCCGTTGCCTGCGCCGACGGTGTTTGATGATTACTATTCTCTTGCTATCACCCTTTGGTCGTTTTTAACAGGAAAGACGCCGGGGAACAGGCAGTTTAACCGGAAGTATATCAAGAAGGAGGACTTGGCCGAGGTGGAGGATGAGATGATCAAGGGGTGGATTCGAAAGGTTTTTACCATGGCGGGGTGCAAGATTGTGTCGGGGGCGGATTTGGAGGAGTATCTTGCTGCGAAGGCGGCGAAGAGGTCGCAGCAGGAGGAGTATCATCGGCAGAGGCATTCCACCGGTTCGAGGGGGTATGGGGAGACGGAGCATTCTTATCAGCGGCCGCCGTCGAGGAGAGAGTCATCTCGTGAGGGGTCGAGTCCGCCGGAAAGACAACGGCCTTCTTCGCTGGGGTTGTATGAGGAGTATGAGCTATCACCTAGGATGCAGAAGCAGACACGGGCCCCTACCCCTGCAAGACGTCTTTCTGAGCAAGAGCCGGAGAGGGGTGGGAGGAGGCGTGGATGAGCTGCTGTGGAGAGATGCATTTTGAACTGGACAAAGGTCGCGAAAGATTTAAAATTGTATGTAGGCTGAAGGGTATATTTGTACATGTACGGTGAAAAGCTCATTCATTCATTGTTTTGTTTCCCATGCCGCCATAATTCCCATCATCATGCTCCCCCATTATACCCAATCGTCGTATTCCTTTAATACCCAGAAGCATGATATCTCCCCTGACTCCTGCTCCTCGACCGGCCCGCACTGGGGTAGACATACGCCTGCTGCGGAGCGACTGGGATAGCGTAACCCCTCGCGGGCTTCTCCAGTATAACAGGACGAGAAGTGGACCTTCTTCTGCTGTGGCTTCTGCTGTGATGGCGTCCGTGGTGATGGTGGTGTCGATGAGAGTGTGTAGACCTGGACCTAGACCGGCGAGGGGGAGTGTCGTCGTACCAGCCTTGTCTGTCGGGGTCAGGGCGGCGGTTGGGCTTTGTGCAGGAGCGGATGATCCACCAGAGCAGGAGGATGCCCGCGATGGTGCCGATGACAATGCCGACTATGGCGCCGGTGTCGAGGCCTCCGCCGCTGCTTCCGCTACTGTCGGTAACTACGACTTGGCGGGGTTGGAGTGTTGGTGCCATTGTTAGGCTCCCGAATTTGGTTGTCTGGAGGATTGAGGGTGGCGAATAAGGGGTGATCTTGCAGATCGCGTACCCGTTGATGGTAGCCGGCGGGGATTGGTGGTGGTGTGAGCTTCTAAGAAAGCTGTGAGAGCCCACAGGTTGATATCATAAGAGATGTTAATGTGAAGGGGTAGAATCAAATATATCTTGGCTGAATCTGCCGCCAAGAAACCCCTCAAGTGAGACTCTTCTCGTCATAGAAGCATCACCCCATTCCCTGCCGGTTTGATCTGCCATTATTGCAAAAATATTGTTCCCAATGCTACCTTGATCTGAGCAGAACGTGTGGGGTGGGACCGGGCGATCCTGACGTTCTTGATGGTGAAATTTGTCTGGACATGGGAATTCTTCGCGTGGTCATTGATTCGAGTGCGAGCTTCCATTCGGTGTGGTTGGTTGAGAAAATGCAACTTCCTTCGGAGTTGGAATTTTGATCCGATGGTGGGAGAAATGACGTCATAAGCCGACTTGACTCACCAGGCACACCGAGTCAATCATCAATATTTGCAGAAGGATCACTCACGTTGAATATCTAGCTTCAGTCTCGTACTCGTGATGAGAATGCCTGGCCATCCAAATGTGTCATTTACGACTTAGGGGGGAGACAGAAACTTACCACGGCCGAGAGGAAGTGAATGATGATGATGCGCTAGACGCAAAAATCAAACAACCACCGCCAGTCCACAACGGCACACCTTCCTGAGCAGACCTGACATGCCAAGATGAACAGCGCAGAACTTGGAAGCTCCAAGGCCAAATGCGACGGGGGCAATGAGCTGAGATGGACTTCTTATTATACCTGTCAGTGATACCCCCAAATGACCATGACTAATCCGACACCTCTGTCACACTTCCACACCACCATCGGTATTTCGGCACCGAAACCACCAAGCTTCACGGTGAAGATGGAGATCAACTGTCACCTGTATTTTAGTTGGTTAGTAGAAGATGCTTGTGACGCAACCCCACAGACACGAGATACGCCACAAGGTGATATCAGTACCAGCATCGAAATCAAGATAATGGAGAATCTTGGCGGCAGACTCCGATGAGATTGAATACCCGTTGACTCCTCACTGACTTTTTCATGAATTGGTCGTTTGAGAGACAAATCCAACACTCACTTTGAGACTCGATATATCGCTAGGAGTCTTGCAGTAAGCCACAAGATGTCAGACCATCACCGCGGCCGACGCCGCAACCATCGCGACTACGACTACGACTACGACAATGCGTACTACGACGACTACGAGTCCCGGCCAAGACGGCATCGATCTCTCGGCCGACAAGCATTAGGCAAGGTTGAAGATGCCATGGCAGGGCTTGGCCTGGACGACAAGCATCGATCTTATTCTGGGTCCAGACACCACTCCCGAGGGTACGACAGAGACTACGACGACTTCGACCGAGGTCATCGTCACCGACATTCTTCCCATTACCACTCCGGATCCCACAGCCATCATAGAGATCACAGCCGTCGGTCGTACCGTGGTGATGATCACTACACCACTTCTTCTCGTCGTGCACACAGCTCATCGCCCTCCAGACGTTCCCGTCACCGGAGCAGCCATAGAAGTTCCTACGCTGATCCGGCAACAAGGAGTCGCAGCAGGGCTCGAATGGACAAGGGCCTCAAATCAGCTGTTGATGCAGCGGCAATCGAGGCTTTTCGCGTGAGGAACCAGCCTGGGTCTTGGACAGGTGCGAAAGGCGCTAGAGTTGCGACAGCAGCTCTTAGTGCTGCTGCTATTGGGGCCGCGGCAGAGAAGAGAAAGGAGGAAAATGGCAGTACCAAGATGGGCACTGTAGGGAGTGCACTAGCTGGTATGGCGGTGAACCGGTTGGTGAATGGACCTCGAAGGGATATGTAATTTGCGAGGCATCATGGGTTGGGTCGGGTTTGAAAGGAGTACAATAATGAAGCGGTTATGATGTTTATGACTCTCCTCATATTTTCTACAATACCGTAGCACATATGACAAGCAGTGATCTTTTTACAGTTAGCCTATTTCACTCATTGCAAGTTCATGAAATCAGTGAGGAGAATGGCCGTGCTAAAAGTCTCACAACCTGCTGTGAGAAACCATCACCACGGCTTTGCTGCGAGCTCCCTTCTCCTTCGCCATCGAAATCTTACAACGAAATAGCCACAACAATATCAAATCTATGCTCAATCTCGAACTCAAGCCACACACAATTACAGGGCCCAGTGCCTGATGTCAACGGTCACTAAGAGTGGCGACTTTTTGACGGATTCAGGGTCCAAGACCAAGCGACGTCATATCACCCCCGTCACGGGTACACCCGAGGAAACGTGTGAATGACCAACAAATACGCGGCCCGAATATCCATTGATCAAATCAACTTTCCAGCCATGCAATTCCAACATTTGCGTGTGCTGTTCCGGAAGGAGATCGTTTGCTGATGCCGTGCCTGCCTTTCAGACCCTGACGCCACATCGCTCACCCTTACCAAGTATGACGTTGTATGAGATCACAATTGGGGAGGAAGATATCTCAATGTGAAAGACCATGAGTTTAAGAACAGATGGGGATATATACCCCCTTCTGTCCACAGCGGACCATAATCCAAGATCTACTCTTGACGTCCAACTCAACCATACAACAAACACAACCGCGCAGCAGCAAACCACCACCACCACAACCCATCATGTACAACTCTCCAAACGAACGCGGCCTCCGCCGTGACAACAACTCCTCCATCAACCCCAACCTCCCAGCAACTCAAATGCCCCCCACCTACGGGCAGTCCGCGGCCTCCGGCCCAGCCCCCACAACAGCCGGCCACCACAAGCACGACTTCCTCAACAAGATCGACCCAGCAGTCGACTCAACCAGGGATAACCAACCCCTCCCCCCTCCCCCATCCCAACACAACAACAACATCCCCTCCGGCACCTATGGCCCTCACAAATCCAGACTAGCCAACGCCCTCGACCCCCGCGTCGATTCTGACATGGATTCCTCCCGCAACCAGCACTTCAGCGGCGGCCCTGCTGGCGCTCCTCCGACCATGCACGGCGCCACCGGACCCGGACCCCTCTCCTCCCACCCAAACAACATCCCCGAAGGCACCTACGGCCCTCACTCCTCCCGCATGGCGAACACTCTCGACCCCAGGGTTGACTCCGACATGGACAGGCAGAGGAGCATGCCCGCTAAACATGGCTACGGCGCCGTCGGGAATCCCATTCCGGAGGGCAGCTACGGGCCTCATGGGACAAGGGCGGGAAACATGATGGATCCGAGGGTGGATTCTGATCGGGATGGTGGTCGTCATCGTGGAATGGGGGGTGTAGGCAATAGCCACTTGCCGGGCCCGGCTCCAAACACCGCTGGCCCGCACAAGTCGGACTTGCTGAATAAGCTAGACCCGAGGGTTGATAGCAAGGGTGGGATG
Source organism: Podospora pseudocomata (assembly GCF_035222375.1). Classification (NCBI taxonomy): domain Eukaryota; kingdom Fungi; phylum Ascomycota; class Sordariomycetes; order Sordariales; family Podosporaceae; genus Podospora; species Podospora pseudocomata. Next base: position 851,400 of record NC_085889.1, on the reverse strand, counting down.
ACGTATCAGGAGACGGAGAGGAGGGGTTTGTAAAGGGATGGGATTGGGATGAGGAGTGAAATGATACCAGATTGCTTTTTAGTTAGGTTATAAATTACGAATTTCATCTTATTGCACTTGCTTGAACCTTCAATTGCGACTGTGAATCTTAACCACGAACTGTGGGGAAGAGGTAGTTGGGCTCAGAAACAGTGCTCAGTGAAGAACACGATAATCACAAACATACCGAGATCTCCTCAAACTCACGAGCCGTGTTACGTAATCAATTGAGGTCATATTGACCAAGATGCCCTAACCGTCATCCAGCAATCCTACCTACCTACCCAGCCAAGCAAGCCCCTTCCCTCAACACCAAGACGTTACTCATCAAGAAAGCTACCTCAACTCCCGATGCTAAGCAAAACAAAACAACAAACGCACACGGTTATCCCATCATCCTGCATACATGACGACGCAACAAGGCGTCAAAAACAACACACGAAACCGGTACTCCCAGTGTTCAGCACGTAAAGAAAAGCAAACGACAATCCATCCCAGTCACCCAACACTGCATACCCCAGCAAACTAAAAAGCCTCCTCCACAATCGCACTCCTACTCAACTTGGAAGGACTCTTTGCAGGTGTGCCAAACCGAGACCCACGACGCCCAAAGTCGCCAGCAATGCTCTCACGAGTAGGCCGCTTGAGACGGGTGTGGCTAACCATGTTAACCTCGTGGGGAAGCGCGACAATGACGTTCTTGTCGGTGCCAAACTTGAAGTCGTCGGCCTTGACGTCGTCCGAGTACCGCTTGATGAGGTAGGGCGTCTTCTTGCCGGTCAGAACCTTCTTAAGGTTCCACTCGATGATGTACGGACCCGTGGCGGTAATGATGCTGCTCTCCTCGACACCCTCTCCGGTGTTGAACTTGGCAGGAGTGAAGCTGACACCCTTGCCTGTCTCGTGGTGAAACTGCGCAACGTGCTCGGGGCTCAGAGCAAGGCGGCGAGGCTGGGGCTTCTGATCGGCAGCGAAGGACTTCTCAAAGCCAAGCTTGCCTTCGTTCTTGCCAGACTTTTGCTGGGCATCGATCAGCAGCAGGTAAGTACGGCAGGTACCGAGGACCCAGCGACCATCGGCAGACACGTCGAGACCGATGATGGGTTCACCAAGGGCAGGAATGTGTGTCTTGGCATTAATGCCGAGACGGTCAAAGAGACGAATGTCACCCTTGTTGGAAGCCACGGCGATATGACCCTTCTCGGTGGTAGAAATGGCAGAGAAGTCGTTCTTGCTGGCGTACTGCTTGAGCTGAGCGTCAACCAGCTTGGTGCCAGACAGACGGGGATCGATGCGGTACAGCGCGTTTTTGCTGATACCAAGGAACGTGGGCTCGTGGGTCATCTGCGCAAACTTGTTCTCGGGCGCGAAGGTGACCACAGGAATATCCTCATGGACGTTCCACTCGTCAACTACCTTGCCATACTCGAGATCCATGCGATACAGCTTGTTCGGGTCATCATCCTTCTGCAAGATAAGGTTGCGGTCTTCATTGTGAAGCATGACCTTCTTGGGTGAGAACAGCTTTCCATCTGCCGTCTCAACCTTGGAGATGTTGGTGCTGAACTCGAGGTTGTTGTTGGGGGTGTGCTTGAAGACGCCGATCTTGGAACCGCGGACGACAAACGACCGGTCATGCTTGTACCCGACAGCGATCTGCTTGTTGGTCTCACCATCCTTGGGCTTGTAGTCTACATCGTCTTCGTCTTCGTCACTATCGTAATGTTCGCTCCGTGGTCTGTCATCGTCCTCATCTTCGCTTCCCTCCTCTGCATCCTCATAATGCTCCTCCTCTTCTTGATCGGCATCCTCCATGGTCAAATCGTTGAAAGCGTCGGTGACGTAGTCACGCTCATTGTCCTTGATCTTGGACCACTTGATTTGATTCAGCTGCTCCCAAAGAGCCTGCATCAAACCCTCCTGGAAGCGCTCTAGAGTCGCCTGATCCTTGAATCGAAGAAGCCATGAATAAGCTGACCCATCCTCGTGAAATTGATTGAAGATGAAAGAAAGGAACTCAAAGTTGAAGACGGGATTGAGGTCTTCCGTGACGGGGACGCCTATCCAGTCACGGTCGGCGCTGCCGACCTGCAACCAGTACTTCCAGTTGCCGATCTCCGTGACAGTTGCAGTGACAGACTCATCCTTCAGGACGAATGCGCCCGATTGAAACTCAAAGAAGTGGAGCTCGGCAACCTCAGCAGCCAACATCTCGCGAGCCTCTGGATGAGCAACGGCCGAGGGAGTACCCATATTCCGCTCCTTACCCTTGGTGGTCGGTGTCTTGGTCGGCGTGGGAGGAGATTTCTTCGTCGGCGTTACTTCCAAGTCGGAGACCACGTCTTTCTTCCCTTTAGCCTTGGGGGAAAACATCTCGGAGGACTCGATGGACCTGGTGAGGACAGGGCTGTGAATTGGGCTGGCTGGCGGGATCGGCTGCTCGTCGAACTCGAACTGGAGGAAATCCTCTTTAGAAGCTGTGGCGTGAGGCTTGCGGTACTTGCGCTCGTACTGGCACTGCTTCGCGATAAGCTCGAACTGCTTCACTTGGGCGGGCAAGATGCCACCGTCGCAAACAAACTCGAAAACGTCCCCGGCGTCGCCACTCAAGTCTCTCCAGCAGAGTACCCTCTCGCTACCCTCTCGGTTCTCGACGCGGAAATGAAGCGCCTCGTCGAGGAGGAATGTCTTTTCGTCGCGCTCGGCAACTAGAATGTCGGCATCGGCCTCGAGGTCGTCTCCTTCCTCCTCGGCAAGCAGCTCAGCCTCGCCCTCTTCGTAAACTCGCTGGACGACAAGCTGGTATTGGAATTCTTGCGCGGTACGGCGAATGCGAGCGGAAGCGTCCTTGAAGAGAAGCTCAGAATATCCCTTGGGTGAGAATGGTCGAACAAGGTAGAGTTGGCCTTGGGGCAGCTCGATCATGGACTCCTGGTTGTTGGAGCCAAAGATCAGGCGGGAGACTGCGTTGATGTAGTTAGCAGGTGATAGCGACATAATGGGCAACATCAGCGGCCGTCGCGCACTGGGCTATCTTGCTTTGTGGGGTAGTCGCGGGGGTTTCAAGTGGTTACTTACTGCCTTTGAGGGCAAACATGGCTGCCAACGATTCGAAGAAAGTTCACGATGCGGGGTGTTGGTTGTTTGGCGGGGAAAACAGACAAGGCGCTATAAAACTAAGTAGATCGCAAAGGGATGTTTTTGTAAAGCTGTGGTTTAGAATGGAGAATGATACCTAGATCTTCACCGGCGCCTTTAGTGACGACCCAGTGCACAGGACTGGACTCGACTGTCGGGCAAATGCGTGAGGGAAGCTGCGTCATAACAAAAGCGATTCCCAAAAAAATGTCTGGACAATGGAGGGGAGACGTATCTTGCGGCGGTGCACCCAGCCAATTGCCACCTCGGAAAAGGTGGAGATTTGCGCCACATCCAAGGCAGCTGCTGACTCATTGCATGTGCTGGCTTTCAGACCTGCGGCTTTCACCAAGACGGCGATCACATGGGCACGCCGTGGACAAAAAAAATAGACACTGCTACTCAAACTTGGGATAAGGGTCCTTGAACACAGCAAACAGACCATCAAGGATAGTTCATATCTCTTTCATTAGGATAGTTGACATACCTGCAAAGAGAATTGATATTCTTAAGGAGTTGTCAATAGGCCTTGGATCTGTTTTAACAGGGCTTCAATGATCTTTGAAGGCCTACTGGCCGGTTGCAGGGCCCCATTCTTTTGTTCCCGATATGATGGGATGCCAGCATCAAAGGAAGCACATCATGCTCTGTACCTGCCAGAAACCACTAGCTTGACATATGACAGCACATACTGGGCTTGATGTGACACAGAGGTCCAAGAAAGGCTTCTTTGTGGCCAGCCACACCCACATTGTTCGACAGTGGCATCTCGTGGAAACAACGGGTGCCAAAGGGTCATTTACCCACCGCATATATCTACAAATCCTTCATGTCCTTCTCTGAGCTCCCTGGGCCACTCCGAAACTGATCAAGCAGAGTATTTTCGTGCATCTCCTCCGCCCCTTTGCAGCCATTCTTGCCCGCTTTCAAAATATCGTCCATGAGTAAGGCGGCCACATTCTTGCCCATTAGCGCATTGGTTTCCATCGTGGAAATGAAACTGTCCATGCCAGACGTATAATACAGGCCCGGACCGATGATAGGGTCCTGGAACGTTACCCGTGGCAAGGCTTGAGGATACGAGTAAAAGACATGGGGATGATACCAGGTGATGGGACTCACTGAACCCTCCTCATCAGGGTCTGTGGTGAAGGAATCGGGCACCTCGACTCCAAACAGGCGACTGAGGAACTCAGGACTAACCTTCTCAGGTGAGAAGATCTTGTAGATAAACTCCCGCTTTTGAGTTGCGGGGTTTGTGGTCGTGCGCAAGGTTGTGACGCTGAAGAAACCTGCCTTGCCGGCGCCATTGACCCCAGAGGTTGGTCCATCGGATTTGGCAAGGGTTGTGAGAACACCGCCTGGGACATCCTTTGACTCGGTGAAGCCGAAAAACGCGGGACTGTACTGGTAAGGCGACGTGAAAATGGTGACATGGAGCTGGACGTAGGGGATCTCGTCAATGGTTTGTTGAATGACGCCCTCCTCTGCTGAGATCTTGCTGAACTGGTAGGGATTGGCAATAATAACGTTGTCAAAGGCAACGGGGTAATCCTCTTCCCCATTTGACTCCGATGTAGCGGACTTGGTGCGGATAAGGTATTTCTTGTTGCCAGAGTAGTGATTGGTTTCTGACGAGAATCCGATAGAAGCCACAGACGAATTCATCAAGAGACTGGCGCCCGATGCCTCAGCCATTTTATAGAATATTTGCCAGTTACCACCTTGGACAGCCATGGCACCCTCAGGCGCCATTGAGACCTGTGGCACGGTTAGCTTGAGAGGTGATACCGATAGCATCAGGGCTTACCATGGTGTCCAGACCGTGGATTCGGACCAAGTTTGAGGCGTAGTTTACTCGGGTGCTGGCCTGAATAATGTCGTGTGCATAGCGATCATCGATGTTGTTGGCCTTCAATAGTTGTTCCCCGGTAACCCCGGTAACATCAATCAGACCAAGCTCGTACGCCCGTTGGGTAAGGGATCGAAAAGGGAAATTGGGCTCCTCGTATAATTTCAAGAAATTGGCGATAGTAGCTTCCATCAACTTCTGAGTTCGTCTCGGTGCCATGATTCCATACTTGTAAATGACCTTGAGGGCTGTCCACCAGAATGAATCACGCTCGTTGACCGTAAAGACAAACTCATCGCCATCCCAAATGCCGAGCTTGGGGTCTGAGTCTTCATCTGGAATCCGTTTAGACAGGTTGAACCTTTGAAGGGCGTCGTGAAGGATATGGTTCTTCTCAATGAATATGCTTGCGCCGAGTTCGATTGGTTGTGAAGGGTCATCGTATGCGTTGATAGTCAGAGTTCGTCCACCAATACGGTCCGTCCTCTCAAAGAGAGTGATGTTGACGGAAATTCCGAGAAGCTCATGTTGCTTGGCATATTGTTGTAAGTAATATGCAGCAGACGAGCCCGCAGCCCCAGCTCCTATTTAGATTCTTAGTGAGCCGCTTCATCGGTTTTGATGAAAATATATGAAAACAGAAGTAAAACCCCTCCAAATGTCAAATTAAGGAAGAACATACCTATGATGGCCACCTGCTGTGTTGGCTGTTTCTGAGGCGGTTCATATGACGGAAGAGCCGTAGCTAGCGAGAGCGCTGTTGCTAGGACAGTGGAGGCGCGACTGAGTGCCCCCTTCATGATGCTGCTTGATGCGATTCTCGCCAGGTGTTTAAAGAATTAATACAAAGAATGAATTATCCAAGCCAAATCAGACAAGTCATTCCTGAAGCCGTCACCAGCAAACATGGATTCTCGGTGGTGAGTTGTTGATGCCCCAACCTGACGAAGACAACAGTGAGATGGATGGTTCCCACCAATGATGTTATGATAGTGGATACTTATGAATGCTGGGAAGAATGGTGACAGAAGAGGTACCCATCTATCAATAAGCATGTTGGCGGGGTGTTTCTCCTGAGCCGTGGTCCGAGCTCCTTCACCCCTTGTCGCTGCCTGCCGCTCCGCCTAAACCACCGCCTGGAATCTAAAAGCACTGCAAAAAAAAGTTGTCGATTGGCGACAAGCTTCAGCCCAGCGAACCTCCACATCTTGTGATCCCCCGAACCGTCAGATACCTCCCTCGCTGTCCGTCTGCCACCATGTCCGCCGCACAGCTTCTCAACCCCAAGGCCGAGTCCAGGGTACGCGAATCCGCCTGATACAACCAGACGACCGGGATGCTAATTTGGGTGTTTAACAGAGGCGGGGCGAAGCTCTCAAGGTCAACATCACCGCTGGTGAGGGTCTCCAGGATGTCCTCAAGTCCAACTTGGGCCCTCTGGGCACCATCAAGATGTATGAATACTCTCTGGCATACTCGGGGTCGCTTTGGCTAACATTTTGGGCACAGGCTTGTCGACGGCGCCGGTCAGGTACGAATCGATTGCGAAGCGGGGACGATATGCAGTGACTGACCGCCAGGGGTAACAGATCAAGTTGACAAAGGATGGCAACGTCCTCCTCCGCGAGATGCAAATACAGAACCCCACGGCTGTTATGATTGCGCGGGCCGCGACAGCACAAGACGATATCTGCGGAGACGGCACAACATCAGTAGTTTTGCTCGTCGGCGAGCTCCTGAAGCAGGCCGACCGCTACATTCAGGAGGGTCTCCACCCTCGCATCATTACAGATGGCTTCGAGATTGCGAAGAACGAGGCTTTGAAGGTTCGTGGTTGCAGCTAGACACCGTTGTGAGTTCCCTCTGACTGACTGTCTATAGTTCCTCGACCAGTTCAAGCTTGCCCGCGAAGTCGACCGTGAGCTCCTCCTCTCCGTCGCCAGAACCTCTCTCGCCACAAAGTTGAGTGCCAGCCTTGCCCAAACGTTGACCCCCTCTATCGTCGATGCCGTCCTCGCTATCTACCAAGCCCCCGAGAAGCCCGATTTGCACATGGTTGAGATCATGAAGATGCAGCACCGCACTGCCTCCGACACACAACTCATCAAGGGCCTTGCCCTCGACCACGGTGCGAGGCATCCCGATATGCCCAAGCGTGTCGAGAACGCTTACATTCTCACCCTCAATGTGAGCTTGGAATATGAAAAGACCGAAATCAACTCGAGCTTCTTCTACTCCAGTGCCGAGCAGCGGGATAAGCTGGTAGAAAGCGAGCGTCGCTTCGTTGACGCCAAGCTCAAGAAGATTGTTGATCTCAAGAAGCAGGTGTGCGGAAGCGACGGCAAGAAGAACTTTGTCATTATCAACCAGAAGGGCATCGACCCCCTGTCACTCGACGTCCTCGCAAAGAACGGCATCCTCGCGCTGCGCAGAGCTAAGCGGAGAAACATGGAGAGATTACAACTCATCTGCGGCGGTGTTGCGCAAAACAGCGTCGATGACCTGACCCCAGATGTTCTCGGCTGGGCTGGCCTCGTTTACGAGCAGCAGCTCGGCGAGGAGAAGTACACATTCATTGAGGACGTCAAGGACCCCAAGTCCGTGACCCTCCTTATCAAGGGCCCTAACCAGCACACCATCGCCCAGGTATCAGATGCCGTTCGTGATGGTCTTAGAAGTGTTTACAACATGATTGTCGACAAGAGCGTTGTTCCTGGCGCTGGTGCCTTCCAAGTCGCCTGCGCCATGCACCTCAAGAGCGATGCTTTCAAGAAGACTGTCAGAGGCAAGGCCAAGTGGGGTGTGGATGCCTTCGCCGACGCTCTTCTTATCATTCCCAAGACCTTGGCCGCCAACGCTGGTCTTGACATTCAGGATGCCTGTACGTGGGGCCCTCCCTGTTATTTTATCGATCTACCTGCTAACATGTCTCTTTCTAGTGGCTGCTCTCCACGATGAGCATGCTGATGGCAACGTTGTCGGCCTTGACCTGGCTACAGGCGAGCCGATGGATCCTACCCTCGAGGGTGTGTACGACTCTTTCCGTGTGTTGAGAAACTGCATTGCCTCCAGCTCGGGTATCGCGTCCAACCTGTTGTTGTGCGATGAGCTGCTGAAGGCGAGACAGATGGGCCGATCAGGTGGACCTGGTCCGGGTATGGATGGTCCCGAGCAGTGAGGAAATAGTTTAGACTTTGTTCGTAAGATACCTCTTTGACATAATAAAAGACGAACCGTCGTTGTTGAACACATCAACCTTATGGGTGACTGGCAAATGTGTAAGCTCCGGGGAACGATGGCCTGCTTTGGGTGAACGGACTTTAAACAACCAGTAATGCACTCTAAATATGGCCCAGTGCCAGAAGCCTCATGTAGACGCGTACTTATTTCATCCATCGGAATTGCTTGGACGGAGGCAGCGCCGTCATCTTGGCCAGTCGGCTTTGGATGGCGGGGCAATATTTCCTACCCCGCCAAAGTTTTGTCGAAAAGCCTTGCGACTGCCACCCCAAAGTTTTCCACCAAGCCCGGTACTAGTTGCGATTCTCCATAAACACAGAACAGAATGGCTCCCTACGACAGCGATTCCTCGGGCGCCGAGGACAATGATTTCCAGGAGACCAACGTTCTCCTGGGGTACGCCTCGGAGGACGCACAAGGAGAGGAGATCAGCCGGCTTGGAGGACAGCCAGTAAGTCACCCTTTTTGCGCCACGGGCAGACAACAACTCAACTTGATAAAATACTTACCGAGTCTCAATCAGACATGGCTAGACCCCTCGAAACCACCATCCGCCGCGCTGGCTCGGTGTAAAGTCTGCAAAGACCTCATGGTGCTCCTGCTCCAGCTCAACGCCGAGCTCCCAGACCGATACCCCGGCCACGAACGTCGGCTTTATGTGTTCGCCTGCAGAAGGAAGAGTTGCCGGAGAAAGGAGGGGAGTATCAGGGCGATTAGAGGGTTGAGGGTATCGCCTGATGCTGTTGCGGCAGCCAAAGAGTCCCAGCAAACCAAGCCGAAAGAAGCCACTGTCATCCCCAAGGCGTCTACCCTCGGTCTAGGGGAGGCGCTGTTCGGCGCGAAGCCAACCTCCTCCTCCTCGGGTGGTAACCCGTTTGCTTCTGCCTCAACAAACCCTTTTGCTCCCAAGCCAACCACCACCTCAACCAACCCATTCGCCGCCCCGGCCCCGACCCCGGTTGCTCCGGAACCAAAACCCACCCCCGTCGAAGTTGAGGAGGAGAAACTCCCCAAATCCTTCGCCGAAACATTATCTCTCAACCTCCCCCCTGCCACTCCAGCACCACCCCCCGAACCCTGGCCGACAGATTCCTCCCTCCTCCCGAAATCCTATCCTGTACGCTGGATAGCAGAGGCAGACTACGAACAGCTCGACCCTGAGCCCGCGCCCATCTCGCAAAAGACTCAGATAATGGACATTGACTCGGGCGAGGGCTCGTCTAGTGGAGGAGGTAAAGAAGACAAGGAGGTTTTTGAGTCGAGCATGGACACTGTGTTTCAAAAGTTTGCCGACAGGGTGGGGCAGAACCCGGAGCAGGTTATCAGGTATGAGTTTGCTGGTCAGCCGCTGTTGTATAGCAAGAGTGATGCCGTGGGGAAGATGCTGTATGCAAAGGATGGGGAGTGGGAGGCAAAGGTGAAGGGAGGAAAGGGGGGGATGCCGAGGTGTGGGAATTGTGGTGGGGGAAGGGTGTTTGAGGTGCAGATGACGCCGCAGGCGATTCAAGAGTTGGAAGGGGAGGAGGAGGATCTGGATGGGATGGATTGGGGGACGGTTATTGTGGGGGTTTGTGAGAGGGATTGCCAGGAGAGGGGTGTGGAAGGGGGAGAAGGGGGGTATTTGGAGGAGTGGGCGGGTGTTCAGTGGGAGGAGTTGAGTGTTAAGAGGTGAGGATAGGGGGAAGGGTCGTGTTTTAGATGAATCGAGATATAGGAAGGGAGAATGAGATACCAAAATTGCCATGAAACCTACTGTTGATTGTACACCAGCCCCCCTTCAGAGTCTACGGATGCCCAGTCAGGGAACACCAAAACCATTCAACATGACAAGCAGCATAGGACAGAGGACGGCATATTTGGGTTATTTTTCTTCTTTTTTTGTCCAGAGGTATAATGTGAATATGGCCAAAGGCTAATGATCAACTCTAAGCCCAGTATAAAACCTTCTTCCAAGGCCCTTGTTCCCCCCTTTTATCCCCGAATCGCTTCCGCAAAATCCCATGAACGCCGTCAGAAGCTTTTGGCTTTTTTTTCCGCCGCCAGAATGCAAAACAAGGGGTAACCGGCCGCAGCAGCGAGACGCAATAGACAGAAAAAGGAAAGTACCGCTTCGTCTCAAAAAAGTACTCTACAATGAACCGTTTCCCATCACACAAAACTCCCTTTTCATTAGTGTGTGTAATATGGTATCTTTGTAGTTTGGTGTTTTTAAGCATTCTCCTCCCAACTCCTCTTGATGACACGACTGAACATGTCAATGGAGACGTCCTCGCGGATCTCGGTCTTTTTGGCCTCGTTCTCAGAGTTCTTAGGAATGTGAACGATGCCGTCGTCACCGACCTTCCAGCCGCAGGTCTCGGTGACAAAGGTCTTTACCTCGGCTTCGCTGCGGAGACCGAGGTAGCTTTCGAGGACGCTGATATTAATCTCACGGAAGGCGAGACTGATGAGCTGGGCGATCTTGACGCGGATGATCTCCTCGAAACCCTTAATGTCGGTGGTGAGGTCCGCGTAGATGTCGTCGCTCTCGAGGGTGGCCCAGAAGTGGTCGTATCTGGCGCCCTCGAGGTGGCTGTTGAGCGTTCTAAGCTTGGCGACAGCCTCGGCGAGGTCGGAAGAGGAGCCTGGGCCGGGGTTGGAGTATGATGGGGAGAGGAGGTGAAGGGCAAGGTCGAACTGAGGGGAGGGGAACTGGGTCATTGTCTTGACGAGGGCGTTGGTGACGATCTCGTCCTTGATCCTGTCTGGGTTGAGCTGGTACCTGTGTTTTGCGCCGAGCAGACAATGGTTAGTAGACGATCCTTTGTTCAACAAGACGACTCCAAGACAGTAAGACATCAGATGGTTTGTATATCAGACACATTAAGTTGACCTCAGCTTGTGCGGGTTGTTAGGCCGCTTTTCAGGCTAATAGGAAACGTTTATAAAAAACAACATCATGAAAAACCAGACAAGCCATAGCGAGTGGGAACATGGGAGATACTTACAGCTTCAACAGTGCCCTGTTGGCGTTGCAGTCGGTGAATTTCTCCTCACATTGCTGCTGGAGGTAGGCCTCGAGGACCTCAGCGGCCTGGGGGTTGTACCGCTCGAGACCTCCTATGATGTCGCGGATCTGCTGAGGCCGTTCGACGGGGTCCTCGCCGTTCATATTGAGTGTGCTGGCCATGGTGATGTGTGAGGAGGGGGTGGGTTGCAGGAGGAAAAGCGACACTCGGGGGGTCTTGCGCGAACCCGTCAAGAATCTTTCCTTTCCCGCTCTCCTCTCGCATGGTGGGGCTGGGATTTCCCGCTCTTTTTTTCAAGGATGTGTGTGTGAAAGCCTGCCAAGCCCGCTGGCGCCCCGGAACAGGCTAGCGCTGAACGGAGATGGCCAAAGCTTCACGCTTTCTCGGCGCGGGGCTGCCAGTCAGCTGTTTTGGCGCCTGCCTCGCGCTGGCTGACGCGTGCTGCTGCGATTGCAGTGCATCGCCGGAACGTCATTGATCGGTTTGGAGGTGGGTTGAGTTCAACAGTACATCAGAGCTCTCTTTTCACAACTTGAGGGAGGCTGCCCAGTATTTATGCTCTTCCCCACCCAATTTCTCACATGTCAGAGTTTGATGTGGAGGGTGATTCGATAAGGTAATAGCCTCGGGACGCTGCTTTTAATCCCTCTTTTCCATCGAACGCCCGCATGCTACCACGATAAACCTTACCTAGGTACTGTGCTTACATCGTCCCATCATGGCGAGCCCGGCGAAGAAGAGGAAACTCAATTCGGATACGAAGAAGGCTGCAGTCCCGGCGACCAAAGGAATACAGTACTTTTTTGCCAAGCAACAGCAGAATGGATCGTCATCAAAAACCACTTCTGAGATTCAGCAAAATGGTTCACAGTCTGAAAAGTCGGGTGAGCAATTGACTGACGAAGAACTGGCTCGGAAGCTGCAGGCTGAGTGGGATGCAGAGGTCCAAGCATCGAACCAAAGACAACAACAGCTTCAGCCAGAACCAAATACATCACTAGCTCTTCCAGCTCCTCCATCACCACTGAAGTCGTCCGTATCCCCCAAGGTTGATACAACAAAATTCAAGAACACTCTATCGCTTTCGTCAGTCGCGGCAGTGGAAGATCAAGTAACAGCCACAATACCACTGGATGAAAGCCCCTTGACATTTGATCCATCCAAATACGTCCCCCAGCTCCAAGAATCATGGGCTGCCGAACGCGGCAAGTCATCCTACGCCTTGCTTACACGGTGCTTTGTGCTTGTCAGTAGTACCCAAAGTAGGATCAAGATCGTGGACACGCTTGTCAACTGTCTTCGTCTACTTATTGAGGGCGATCCAAACAGCCTGTTGCCCGCAGTATGGCTGGCCACCAATGCCATCTCACCCCCATACATTTCCATGGAGCTTGGTCTGGGAGGTTCGGCTATCTCCAAAGCACTGAAGCAAGTATGCGGACTTGACAACCGGGCGCTGAAAGCCATGCATGACAGATTGGGTGATCCGGGTGATGTTGCCTTTGAGGCCAAGAAGAAGCAAAGCTTCACCCTGAAAAAACCAAAGCCACTGACCATCAAGGGTGTGTTTGAGTCTCTGGTCAAGATTGCAAAGACACAAGGTCAGGGTAGTGGAGACATCAAACAGCGTATTGTGGACAGACTGTTGCAAGATGCTCGAGGAGGCGAGGAGAGCAGATATATCGTCCGCACTTTGTGTCAGCATGTACGTGTTCCCACTTCATGACCATCGTAAGCATAGCTAACGTCTTCTAGCTTCGTATCGGTGCTGTCAAGACGACTATGCTGATAGCTCTCTCAAGAGCCTTTCTTCTCTCCAAGCCACCTGGTGCGGATTTCCCTACCAGGGAGCCAGCAGAGCTAGCGAAGCTCAGTAAGGAAGAACTAGCCGAGATATGGTCAAAAGGAGAGGAGCTCGTGAAAGCATCATTTGCCAGACATCCAGATTATAATGACCTCATCCCAGTGCTTCTTGATATTGGCATATCAGACGAGCTGCCCATCCGCTGTGGTCTCAATCTCCACATCCCACTCCGCCCCATGCTAGGCAGTATCACCCGCGATCTCAGCGAGATGCTCACCAAGCTTCAGGGGCGAGACTTTGCCTGCGAGTATAAGTACGACGGCCAGCGCGCCCAGGTCCACTGCGATGCCGACGGCAAAGTCTCCATCTTCTCCCGTCACCTCGAGTTAATGACGGACAAATACCCCGACCTCGTCTCCTTGGTGCCCAAGATAAGAGGCGAAGATGTCCAAAGCTTCATCATGGAAGGCGAAGTTGTCGCCGTGGACCAAATCACCGGCGAGCTCAAAAACTTCCAAACCCTCTCCAACCGCGCCAGAAAGGACGTTGCCGTAGGCAGCATAACCATCAACGTCTGCCTCTTCGCCTTTGACTTGATGTACCTCAACGGCCAACCCCTCCTCGACCGCCCCTTTCGCGAACGCCGGGACATGCTCCGGTCACTCTTCATCGAAATCCCCCATCACTTCACCTGGGTCAAAAGCCTAGACGCGACCTCACAAGATTCCGAACCAGTCCTCACCTTCTTCAAGTCCGCCTTAGAGGCAAAATGTGAGGGGATAATGGTGAAAATTCTGGATAACCTCCCTGACATTCCCTACGAGGACCAGTCTGCCGCCGCTGGACTACTCGACAACACCAAACCCACCACCACCACCACCACCAAGGAAACCCCCCTCAACCCCCCACCCCCCCAGAAAAGATCCCGCCGCAAACCCCTCCTGTCAACCTACGAACCAGACAAACGCCTCGACTCCTGGCTCAAAGTAAAAAAGGACTATTCCACCTCCCTCTCCTCCTCCTCGGAGCCCTTGGACCTAATCCCCATCGCTGCCTGGCACGGCACAGGCCGCAAGTCCCAGTTCTGGTCCCCGTTCCTCCTAGCGGTCCGAAATGAGGATGCAGGCTCCCTAGAGGCAGTGTGCAAGTGCATGTCCGGCTTCACGGACAACTTCTACAAAGCTAACAAGGCATATTACGACCCAGCGATAGAAGGGAGGACGTTGGGGAAGAAGCCAGGGTTTGTGGAGTATTACGGGCCGGAACCGGACGTGTGGTTTAATCCGACAGAGGTGTGGGAGGTGGCGTTTGCGGATGTGACGGTTAGTCCTACTTATACTGCTGCTGTGGGAATGGTGCACCCTGACAAGGGATTGAGTTTGCGGTTCCCGAGGTTTGTGAGGAAACGAGAGGATAAGGGGATTGAGGAGGCGAGTACCAGTGAGGTGCTGGCGGGGTTGTACAGGAAGCAAGAGGCTGGGCCGGCGAAGAGGCCCATGGAGGAGGTGGAAAAGGAACAGGAGGAAGGGGAGGATATCATGGACGAGGATGAGTGATGCTCAGGGGATATCACGGGATTATGAAGAGCCTATGGCCTGTTACTTTTATTCATTCTGTCAGACTACCCGGTATCATGTAGGTGCAATTGCAATCTACTCCTTCCAAGCCCTGTACACAGTCCTCGTCCCGTACTTCTCCCCCTTCTTGAGCAGCATCTGGCTCTTCCACTCCGGCACATTCGCCGCATTCACATAACGGCTCGGCTCGACACAGAACCCACTTCTGGCCTTGCGCGCCGGGATGCCAGCCACCTCAGGCACGTCAATGTACTTGCCAGTATAGAACTGGAAGGCCGGCTCGGTGCTGAGAACCTCGAGGTGGATGCCAGTCTCGGGGTGTCTAGCGCTGACGAGCTTGGTCAGGGACTCGGCGCGGGTGTCGATAGGAACAGAACCAGCGGCCTCGTTAACAACGAAGCAGTCGTCAATATCCGGCTCTTGAGCACCAAGAACAAACGGAGTTTGTCCCTGGACCTTGGCAAAGGGGGCGGGACCGCCGGTAGGAATACCGCCGTCGTCAACGGGGAGGTAGTTGTTCGTTACGAGGGTGACCTCCGTGCCTTCGATTGACGAGCCGCCGGTAAGGTTGAAGTAACTGCCATCCCCAGCAAGTCAGCATATATACCCTTTCTCCCAGTGTCCTGTTCCAGGACTAAACAACTCACGAGTGATTCGTCATATTGACAACCGTCTCCTCTACCCCGTCCCCAACCAGCTCAGCCTCGTACTCCATCCCCAGCACAACAACCTCCTTCCCCCCCTCCGTCTGCTTGCCCACAGTATACACCACGGTCGCCTTCACTTCCCCCGGAAACCCCTCATCCCCATCCTCGCTCACAAGCGTAAACTTGACGCTCTCCCCGCCTTCAATCTTGCCCACCCCAGGAATCTCTCTGACACCAACAGGAACCGGACCATCCCAGACCCTCTTCCCCCAACCAACGACTCCTCCATGGAGGTTATTCACCCCGTTGTTCGCAGCCAAGCTATACGTCTTGCCCCCATTCAGACTGTCAAGCTTGGCATTAGAGATGCGGTTCGCAACCCGGCCGATGGTCTCCCCAAAGAAGGGGCCGTTGTGGGAGACGTAGAGGTCCTGAGTGGGGAAGCCCTGGACGATATTGAGGTTGCCGACGCGAAGCTCTTGGATGATGGCTCCCAGAGGGAGAAAAGAGACGAGGGGGGCGTCGGAGGACATTTTTGGAACGAGAATGCGATGATGATGTCACTGATTTGGAAAAAATAAAAGACGGAGAGGAAAATTGGAGAAGTAAATATTTAGGAGCCCAAGTTGGAGGGGGGGAGAGGGGGGATCAAATGGGTGGTTGCGATGGCGGCTCCCCCTCTCCCGTGCGACGACGCGACTCAACCGGGAGTCGCCATGGTTTGCTTCGCTCAGGTCTCGGTCCGGTCGCACTTGTCCCGGCGCGTGGGTGTTTTTGCTGAGGTTTTCTCGCCGTCGCACATGACGACAGTTGAACAATAGGCTATTTCAGGCTAATATGGAGATGGAGAAGGCAGATGCGCCTTGCCCCTCCTTTGATGGGGTTGGCTCCCTTGGCGGGGTCCGGGGCGCGCAGGGTTAAGAACCCGTTATGCCGCCGGACAGGGGTTAGGGTTGGGATGGCGATCAGGGGTAAAAGGAGGTCCACCTCCAGAGAACCATCACGGCGTCGTTTTATCTAGACATCTAATAGGCAATGACATGAGACATACACAGTTGAAGGAGAACGAAACAATCTGGACGTCAACAATAATAATACACGACTAACTACACACCTACAAGAACGAAAATGTCCAGGTCTTTTTTCTTGAAGTAAGTATACAACTGGTGGCAACCACGGGTCTGCTATGTACCTGATCGGATGGGCTACTAAAGGGATGTGGTGTTGGAGTATGGCGATCCAGTGTTGGCCGTAGCCAGATGGAACGCGTGGACGGCCTGACGAAAGTGCGTATCGACTTGGGTCTTTTGGTTTGCAGTCTGCGATGAATAGGACGTGTTGGTCGGAAAGATGGCAATGAGCTGATAGAGTAAAGCATCCACGACGACGGCGACTTCGCGGACGGCGGCAGGAATACGGAACTCGGCTTGCTTATCGAGGACGATGAGGACCGGGGCAGATTCGGTGACGGAGTCCATCAGCTCAAAGAGGCCCTGGATAAACTGATACCGCAGACAGAAGATTAGTTATCGGGACAAACAAGTTAACAAGAACAGTCGATCAAAGATAAACATACATTGGAGTAAGCCTCGTAAATCAGCTGCTGGTCCGCCTGGTCAGTCATGACAGAAGAGCGGATCATGACCGAGATGTTGGAGAGACAAGAGTCGGAAATATCATTGAACTCGTCAAGGATATCCTGTCAATGCTCGTGTCGTGTCAGTGTTGCGCAACGAGCACAACAGCCTCCGAGACTTCCGGATGCCAGGGCTGAGCATCACATACCTGGAAAGGTCCCGGATTTCTCTTCTGCGCAACCACATTTACGAGATCTTTCAGGTCGAATGCCATGCGGGCAAGGCTGTGGCAAGCGACCGCGATCTCTGTGGGGGACATGGCTGCGCTCGCCGGAGCGACAGCCATGAGCAGCCCCATGAGTACCGCAAGGAGGGCCCAGAAACTACGGCCGAGTCGAGCTGACAAATGAAACAACATTGTGACTGAATGAGTGACGACAAGATATGTTTTCTAAAAGAATGGACGAGAGCGATTGACATGCCCTCAGCTTGACGATAACCGTGGCAGCGTGTGAGAGAGAAGGAAAGACTGTGAGTGAGATTTCTTGCAGTGACACAAGAAAAAGGGAGTGAAAAGGAACACGCCTCGGAGAGCGTGTAAGCTGACCTCTCACGCATCGTTTGCAGACCTAGACCCGTACAGGTGTCGACATAAACACCCCGCATGGGCCATGACCTCGGGCTGTTGGCCAAATGGTGACCGATGGTGAGGCCTTTCTCGCCCATGCTCCCGGGACCTGGAGAAGGTTTGGAAAATCGGTCAACCGAATTGGGATCAATGCAAGGTCCAGGGGTTGTGACTTTTCTTTTCTTTGACGAGGCAGATTCTGGTGGGTGTGTTGGATATGCATCTCTGCCATGGCAGGATGCTGACTTGCTACGAATACACCAGTGAGATAACATTGTGAAAGCCACTTGAGACGGGAGCACACATAGATTTTCAAAGCCAGAGCGCCGGGTTAGCGTCCGTCCGAGGCGGGACATATCAAACTCGTCCCGTGGGTGGCGGCGGTGGTACCTGGCGATTGGTGTGATTCCCAATCTGGTTATCTCTGCGGCGGCGGCGGTCGTTGACGATGGTAGAGAATGCGGCGCGTACGGATACGTATTCTAGGTTCTTATCTTTCATGTTTCTAATGCGGCTGAACAGTGCTGTCGTCTTTCGGCGCAGACAGTCAGCCCTAGCGCTAACAGTTTTATATCTTGCCTATCTGAAACAAGATCGTCAATGTCACGCTGTGCAAGAAAGTAGGGAACGACTTGCAGAATATACCAAAACGGCAAATGCCGGTCCCAATACGACATTATGCCAAGAGACTGTACCAAAGACGTGCTCTCCCAGTATGGGCCAGACATAGGGTAAGCCGATGAGGCTCGGCGTAATATGATGAACTTGTTATACATCGTGTAACAGGCATCAGAATACGTGAAAAAAATGTCCACGAAGCAATGTGAGTCATGCAATGCTTGCAGGATTCAAGGCTCAATGGAAAGAACTCGCAAAACTGGAAGAGCGATTTCAAAGGGCGGGGAAGGGATTTGTTCAAGTGGGTACGACTGCCTGTGTCAAAAGGCAGGAGCAACTGGTTGATAATCAGGGCTGTGGCAAGTGCCGACACATGGTCTCAGATTGTGAGCCTGAGGGATGGGTGATGCAGGGGCGATATCCGTTTGTCAGGTTTCTTCGGATGCAGGTACGGAAGGTATCAATCCAATCACTTCATCAGCGACGGCACGTCTGCCCGTCCCCTTCTCGACCTTGCCGCTCCGTACTCGCCCATCAGATGCTGGTACGCAGGTACCTGTTCATTAATAAGTTTTCTTGCATGATGCCTTCGTCGTCAGAACTCATGTTAGCTTGGTGTGACTCCACGACCACAGACATCACCTCTTCCAAACCTCCTGCTTCATCTCACAAGAGCCGGCCGCTGACTATGACATAGAGAATTAGCCTCCATCTCCCCCAAATCCTTCAGAAAATAAAAGAAAGGAAGCTTTTCTCTGTGTATCGTCAACCCGAGCAGGAGGATCAGTGTTACCGACATTGCTAGCCTGCTCCCGGCCCGCCCGCCAGAACCACAGGCCACACCCAGGGACACTGCCTTGACCCATTGAAACCGCCACGGTGGACCACCTTGACCCTTGACTCCCATCACTTTGTGTGACTAAACGGAATAGGGATGTGAAGCTCTCAAGCTGAGCATCTCTGCACAGGGGGGTGAGCTGTATGATGCTGAGAAACATCGGAAGAAGGATGCATCCCACGCGCTGTGATCAGGGATGAGCGGCGATATTCTACCCCCGTCATCATGCTTCTTGCCTCTACGAGGCGGTAAGGGGGTGGCCTCAGGCAAGTTGAGCCCAGGAGGCACCCGGGCGTCCGGAGAACGCGATATGGAAGACTGGTGTCCCAGTTCTCCCACGGGAACATCCTTCCTGGGTGATCTCTTCTTGTCTTGCTTTTGTCTTTTGCACCCTCACACTCGTTGCATGTGGTGTACCACCCACATCCCTTCCATTCACCTCGCACACTTCTTCGTGGTGGCTATCATTCGCTTTCCGCCATGATGGGTGCGTCGGTACAGTCATTCTTTCTTATGCTTCTTTTTGCAGCGTCCAGTCTTTCACTTCCATATATCCCAGAATATGAGGAATACAACCTCAACCAGAACAAGTCGGCCAGGACACCCCTCGACTATTGGGGAGAGTGGCCTGACCATGAGTTCCAATCATCTCCAGAGAACTGGCGAATGCCATTCTACTCTCTTTTTCTTGACAGATTTGTGAACGGCGACCCATCAAACGACAATGCCAATGGAACTGCTTTCGAGGTCGACATTCTTTCAACCCAGCTGCGGGCCGGCGGCGATGTAAGCGGTCTCATGGACACGCTTGATTATCTTCAGGGCATGGGTATCAAGGTGAGTTGCTTCTCTCATGATGAGCCTGGAGCAAGGTCACTGACTTGACAAAGGCAATCTACATTTGTGGCAGTCCCTTCATCAACCAGCCATGGTCGGCCGATTCATTCAGTCCATTGGACCTGACTCTCCTCGACCAACACTTTGGAACAATTGCGGTCTGGAGAAAGGCCATCGACGAGATTCACCGACGTGGCATGTATGTCGTCTTCGAAAATACCATCTCGACGATGGGTGATCTTCTTGGCTTCGAAGGATACCTCAACACGACCACACCTTTCAGCTTCACCGAACACAACGCCGTATGGAAGTCACCCCGAAGATACTGGGATTTTCCGCTGGGAGAGGCCCTAGTTGATTGCGAATATCCACGGTTTTGGGATGAGCATGGAAAGCCTGTTGGAGACGATGTGATGTCTAAGATGACCAAGTGTCGAACCAGTGACTTTGACCAGGTATGGGATGTAATCTCCCTTGTGTCGTATAACTTTCGCTAACACCACACAGTATGGTGATGTCGAGTCTTTTGGCAAGTACCCAGAATGGCAGAAACAGTTATCCAAGTTTGGCTTCGTCCAGGATCGTCTCCGAGAGTGGCGGCCAAGTGTTCTCGATAAGATCAAGCTGTTTTCTTGCATGACTATCGCAAGTCTCGACATCGATGGCTTTCGTATCGACAAGGGCCTGACCATCACACTCGACGCTCAAGCAGATTGGTCCGAGTACATCAGGGGATGCGCCAAGAAATATGGCAAAGACAACTTTTTTATTCCGGGCGAAATCGTTGGTGGGAATGCGCTAGGCGCTCTGTATTATGGTCGAGGTAAAGAGCCTCCCATGTTCGCTGCGACACCCGCCGAGAGCTACAACGCAACGAACGAAACAAGCCCGTCTTCGTACATTCGTCCCGTACAAGCGCTGGACTCTGCTTGTTTTCATTATTCTGCTTATCGTGCTCTCACACGATTTCTCGGCATCGATGGCGAATACGGCGCTGAAATGGATACTCGGATCAGTTGGGCAGAGGGGTGGCAAGATATGCTCATGACGACGGATTTTATCAACGCCAACACTGGCAAGTTCGACCCCCGTCACATGTTTGGCGTGTCCAACCAAGATGTCTTCCGCTGGCCATCAATTCAAAATGGAACGCAAAAGTACCTGGTTGGCGCCTTCATCATGTCTCTCTTGATGCCTGGCATCCCCATTGTCAACTGGGGCGAGGAGCAGGCCTTTTATGTGCTCGAAAACATCGCCGGTAATTATCTTTACGGTCGTCAGCCCATGACTTCAACGAATGCATGGGAGCTTCACGGTTGCTACAAAGTCGGATCTGAAAAGTACTTCAATTTTCCCCTCGACGCTGCCCTCTACGGCTGCGACGATCCCAACGTCAGCCTCGATCATCGTGATCCTTCACACCCAATCCGAGCAGTCGTCAAGAGATTTCTGGAACTAAGAACAGTCTACCCGGCACTTAACGATGGCTTTGAGATGTACCAATTATCGAATCATACCAACTGGATCTACCTTCCCGGATCAAACGGAACTGGCACAGAGCTGGGTCTATGGAGCTACATCAGAATGCCCCATCAACAACTGCAAAACTTTTCGTCAGTACCTCATGGCGAGGACCCGGTGTGGCTAATGCTAGGAAACGAGAACAGGACCATCAGCTACAAGTTCAACTGCTCTGATCCTCAGACAGCTTTGCTATCAGCCTTCGGAGCAGGTGCCACGGTCAGGAACCTCCTATATCCCTATGAGGAGTACACACTTGAACCTTCGACCAAGCGAATTGATGACAATGAAGATGAGTTATTTCACGGCTGCTTGAGTGAGCTCAGCTTCCCCGCTTGGGGGTTCAAGGCCTTTGTTCCCGTCGAAAGCTGGGTCGGCCCAGCTCCTGTCATCACCAAGTTCCTCCCAGGTCATGACTATCGCTTGGAGTCTGCCAAGGACGGCAAAACATCTGTGGAGATACAGATACATTTTTCACAGGAGATGGATTGTGAGAGTGTGTTCAACTCCATCGAGATTACATCCAACACGGCCGGCGGAGCTGTTGCGTCGCTCAATAGGGGGTCCCTGAGATGCAAGAAGCTGAATGTCGTTGAAAATTCCACAAAATACGTTGGTCAGGTCGCATCGGTGTGGGAATTCGCCGCCACAATCAACTCCATTCCCGATGGCATTCACCGCATTACAGTACGGAATGCCACCGACAAAGCGGGCACGGGTAGTACGGGATCAACGGATCACTTCCTGCTGCGAGTTGGGCCCCAGAGCAATCCCATGGTCTTCCCCAGACATGCCAACTACTCCAGGGAGCTTGTCTACGCTAAAGGAGAGGGCATCTTTGTTCGCCACAGAGCAGCAGGCGCCACCAAGTTCCGATGTTCTCAAACATGGAGCTCGAACTGGACCCCATGGCTCGATTACACGGGAGAAGACTACAGGCTACCAGCCAAGAATTGGACAGGAACAAACCTGCAGGATTGGACTGGCGAGCATGTCGTCTGTCAGTACTACAGCAAGCTTGCTGGAAGTAGCCATCACCAGCAAGAAGGTGACCTGGATGCATCCAGCCTACCCCGGCGTTTCCCCCACCTCTTCATTAACGGTCACTTCAATGCGTTCGGGTTCGACGCAGGCATTCCAAACAAGATGCTCCAGAAGGCCGACAGTGGTGTTTGGTCTGTGGATATCATGGCTGAGTGGCCAACCGCTCTGCAATTTAACGTTTGGGGCTTGAACCCGGATGGTCTTCCGGACCAGACGTGGATTTTCGGTGATGTCAACTTCGACTATGTGCTTGACAGACTGCCCCCTGGGTCCTTGAGGCAAAATGTTGTCAACATCACCGAGTCTCCCCCTTCCCCTTTTGTGGGATGGCGGTTTGAAGTGGACGATGCCACCATGAGATACAGCAAGTTTCCAGCAGGCAGCAGGGTACGGCAGATTACAATCTTCTCGCTCATGTGGGTGTTGCCGTTGCTTACGGGATGGCTCGTCGTCTTCACATTCACCGGGTCGTTTTACAAAGTCAAGCACAATGTTTCGGGCGCTGTCACGAAGCATGGTAAACTGTCTGAGAAGCTCCGGCAAGTTTTCGAAATGAAGGAAAAGCCATTGCCTCGACCGAGTCGACCCTCGTCTGATGCATCCTCTGTCGGTGATCCAACACGGCCCGGGACATCACACACAACCGGCAGAGGGTTGAATGGCCAAGGCCTTCATATGGACATTGGGGCTCCTCGCAAGAAGGCCCTCATTGCCACAATGGAGTACGACATCGAAGACTGGAAGATCAAGATCAAGATCGGTGGTCTTGGTGTGATGGCACAACTGATGGGCAAAGCTCTTGGCCATCTAGATATCATCTGGGTCGTCCCGTGTGTTGGGGGTCTTGAGAACGCATATCCTAATGGGTACCCAGTTGATCAACGTGCCGAGCCTATGGAGATCACGATTCTCGGCTCTCAGTACAATGTCGATGTTCAATACCACACGCTCCGGAATATCACCTACGTTCTGCTCGATGCACCAGTTTTCCGCCTTCAAACACCCGCCAATCCGTACCCGGAAAGAATGGATGATCTTGACAGCGCCATTTACTACTCGGCTTGGAACCAGTGTATTGCCGAGGCCTTGAAGCGCTTCAACCCAGACATTTACCACATCAACGACTTCCACGGCGCCCTTGCCCCATTGTACCTACTCCCTCGTGTTATTCCATGCTGCCTTTCTCTTCACAACGCCGAATTTCAGGGAATGTGGAGCCTTGGAACGAAAGAAGAAAAGGAGGAGGTTTGCAAGGTTTTCAACTTGGACCAGAAGGTTGTGGAACGATTTGTGCAATTTGGCGAGGTCTTCAACTTACTGCATGCGGGAGCTAGTTATCTGCGGGAGTTCCAACACGGCTTCGGAGCGGTGGGAGTCTCCAAGAAGTATGGCAAGAGAAGTTTTGCACGATATCCAATTTTCTGGGGCCTCTCAAAGATTGGAAGCCTTCCAAATCCAGATCCTTCGGACACAGCTGAGTGGTCGCCGGAGCTTGAGGCAGCTTCCCAGGCTGAGAAGGTTCACGTTGATGGCGAGTTTGAAGCTAAGCGTGCTGGGCTCCGTCGGCAGGCCCAGGAATGGGCTGGCCTGAAGCAAGATGCAGATGCTGAATTGTTTGTCTTTGTTGGTCGATGGTCTATGCAGAAGGGGGTGGATATTATTGCAGACGTGTTCCCGTCTGTGTTGGAGCACAATCCAAAGGTGCAGTTGATTGCTATCGGGCCAGTTATCGACCTCTATGGCAAATTGGCTGCTATCAAATTGGCAAGACTTATGGAGCAGTATCCTGATCGGGTTTTCTCCAAGCCAGAGTTTACGCAGCTGCCTCCATATATCTTCAGTGGTGCTGAGTTTGCGCTTATTCCATCTCGCGACGAGCCGTTTGGCTTGGTGGCAGTGGAATTTGGGAGGAAAGGAGCGTTGGGGGTGGGAGCTCGAGTTGGTAAGCGTTATCCCTGATCGAGTCTTACAGTCAAGGCTAACAAGTTTCAGGTGGCCTCGGGAACATGCCCGGGTGGTATTACACTGTCGAATCAACATCGGCCAAGCATCTCATCAGTCAGTTCAAAGATGCCATCGAGGGCGCCCTCGCCTCAGATACCGAGACTCGTGCGAAGATGAGAGCTGTCTCAGCCAAACAGCGCTTCCCAGTCGCGCGATGGGTAGAAGAGATCAGCGAGCTTCACAGCACATCAATCCAAAAGTCTCAGAAGCACAGGGACAAGCCAGACCACCTCCGACTTGTTGGACTCTCCAAGACAAATCTCTCACGTTCTGCTTCACCCACACCGACAGAACTACAGTCTGGCCGACCCATCACTCCTACCTCGTTTCTTACGCCTGGCTACAACGGTCTGCCATCAGGTGGAAGAAGTCCGATGTCTGATGCAGCAGGATGGCCACTTATGCCTCCTCTGCCATCTCCAAATACCAAGAGGTACTCAGATGTCTCTATTCGTTCTGTCACCAAAGGGCGCAAGGATTTTGCACTGCAAAAGGTTGACCCGTTCTTCACGGACACTGATGGCGAATACACTGTCGAGTTCCAGAAGATGTTGGCGAATCTTGATGCCAAATCTTCAGAGACCGATCTCTGCATTGAGCAATATCTGGTCCGGTCTGAAAAGCAATGGTTCCAAGACTACAAGAGCATCAAATTCGGATTATCTTCGTCTCGAAACACATCCAAGGTCACTCTTGTGGAACCACCTTCGCCAGGTCGTGTTCACCCTCGCTTTTTGGATGTTCCATCCCGCCCAGCAAGCCCCTACACACCCAGTATTGCGTCTTCGGTCTACTCAGCCGAGGATGGAGACGAATTGCATGCCACTCATGGGCAGTATGTTTCCACTTTTGAGACGGAAGATGTGCCTCCCGTGGCGCATGCAACTGCTATGCAGAAGTTCATGCTTCGAAAGGTGTTTGACTGGCCTATTTACACTCTCATTTTGGCGCTTGGACAAATCCTAGCTGCCAACTCGTACCAGATTTCCCTGCTCAATGGCGAACAGGGTCAGACAGCGGGAACGCTTTACACTATTGCCTCGATTTACGCCGCAACGTCCATTTGCTGGTGGGTCGGTTCCCGCAATCTCAAATCTGTCTGGGTCTTGTCTACACCTTTTGCCATCTACGGTCTTGCCTTTCTCTTTGCTGGCTGCGCGCCGTTTGCGCAGTCATTCTATGCGCGAGGCTGGGTCCAGAACACAGCCTCTGGGCTGTATGCAGCAGCATCTTCCAGCGGATCAATGTTCTTTGCTCTCAACTTTGGCGACGAGGGCGGTGCGCCAGTGAGGACATGGGTCATCCGTGCCTGCGCTGTGCAGGGTGTACAGCAGATTTACATCAGCGGTCTCTGGTACTGGGGATCTCTTCTCAGTTCTTACGACAGCAACGGTATCCCCATGGCGCGGGCATCCAACACGATTGTGTCGGCCGTCTGTCTCCCTGTTGCGGTGCTGATGATGGCATTAGCGGTTGTCACCCACCTCGGCTTGCCTGATTACTACCGACAAACTCCGGGGTCCATCCCATCATTTTTCAAGTCTGTTTTCCGACGCAAGCTAATTATCGTAAGTTTATCATCACTCACCCTACCTTTCACACATATTGACATCTCGCCCAGTGCTTCCTCGTTTCCGTCATAATCCAAAACTACTGGCTCTCCTCCAACTACGGCCGCAGCTGGCGCTTCCTCTGGACGACGGCCCACGCCCAACCCTGGCAGATCCTGCTGCTCATCATCCTCTTCTTTGGCCTAATCTGGATCGCGCTCTTCTGGCAACTCGCCCACCTGTCGCGCGAGCACAGCTGGCTCTTCCCCGTGCTCGCCATCGGCCTCGGCGCACCACGTTGGGCGCAAATCTTTTGGGGTGTCTCCGGGGTTGGCACCTCCCTCCCCTGGGCATCAGACGTGGGCGGGGCTCTGCTGTCGAGATCGTTATGGCTTTGGCTCGGGGTCTTGGATGCGTTGCAAGGCACGGGGGTGGGCATGATGCTTTTGCAGACCACGACGAGGTTTCACAACAATTTTGCGCTGGTGGCGGCGCAGGTGCTGGGGAGTATGGCTACGGCGGTGGGGAGGGCGACGGCGCCGAACGCGGTTGGGCCGGGGCCGGTGTTTCCCAATTTGGCCTTGAGTCTGGATGGGTTGGGGAATGGGTGGTTTTGGGTTTGTTTGTTGATGCAGGGGGGGATATGTGTGGCTTTTGGAACGTTTTTTAGGAAGGAGCAGTTGAGTAAACCTTAAGTGAGGGGGAATGAAGTTGATGCTCGAACACAACTTGGATAATGGTTTGCAGATGATAGATGGGGTTGTACACTTTTTTTCCTTTTTCTTTTTTCTGTTTCTGATCCTAAATTTAGATACCTTGGGGTTCTGTATAGATAGGTAGCAGTACATGAGTTAAAAGCATGTCTTCTTGTTGTTTTTGCTCTCGGAAGATAGTACCCCTGAAAGCAACCGCCGAGGCGAGCCAAGAGAGGTTAACAGCGGGAGCTACGACAACAAGCTCCCTAGCGTGCCTTGGCGGTTAACTTCCAGACCTCCAGTCGAGAGCTCCAGATGCGGTGGCGGAAAAGATGGGATGGTCTAGAAGGGGATAGGATGTCTTCTTATCAGATTGAGAGTACAACGTGATCGGCAAGACGGAAAGAAAAATTTATTCACGGTACACCGAGTTCAACTTCGGCAAGATTTTGTGGTCGTGTTTGTGGGATGACGGAAGACAGGAGGAACACGTTCGGGAGGTTGAGACAGTCCTGACCCGTCAAAGGGGGGGTGGTTGGCTGTCTTGTTTCTCTCACATTACATAAAAGTTCAATCATTCGGGTTTTGGACTCTCAGTGGAGAATCTGGAAGGATTTCGAGACGAGAGAAAAAAGCACGAGGGGTTTTCCATTATTTGGTGTTGACTTTTGTTGTTGTGCGAGTGTGCCAAAGGTACCAAGAGAGGTGACAGGGCCAAGGTGCCTTTTCGTCTGAAACAAATGCTTTGATGTGGGACGAGAATTGCTGGTTCCGACCGATCGGAGATCTGCAACCGCGTGTGGTGGCGTACTTACCCCTGAAGCCAATTGCCGTGAGCTCCATCTCCGATGTTATTAGCGGGAAGGGAGACTCTGTCTAGATATCTTCTGGAATCATCATAGGAAGCAAACGCCTTGATCATAAGTATCCACGTTTGCTCAGAATACGCGTTCGTCTGCATGTTGTTGCTGTGCAAAATCGTGTATTTAGGTAGTGATTCTCAGCTCAGGTAACACTCGGGAGCTTAGGGGATGTGAGGCTGCTTGGCCGGGTTCCTGCGTGGGAGGTGGGATTTGTGGGATTTGTGGAGACAAACGGATGTTGAGCTCGGGGGTGGGTGGTGGGCGTTGCTATTGATGTATGATGGCATCTAGGTTGAGAAGAACATTGAGATGAGCTGCAAAAAATAAGGTAGGTAGCTTGGAGTCGAATGGTATAAATGGAGATCGCCATCCACTGTCGGAACATCTTGAGACTTCAGCTGCCAACTCGTCCGTAGCCAGTGCCACCCCGGGTACCTGCATCAAACCGGGCATTTCCCTCCTGCCTCGGAAACTCCCACTCGATGACGTTCCATGTCACCGCCATAAGAATTAGCTCGACGCCTCATGCCGCCTGGGAAATGGCCCGAAAGATGCCCGCCCGGTCGACATGGCTCCGAGCGTTCCCCTGAGCTTCCGATATCTCTGACTTGATGGCAACGCCACTTTTGGTCCTCCCAATTGCCGTGCCTCCATCTTGTGAGCCTGAGGTGTCGTTGTACCCGCGTCGGACCATACATTGTACTACTGCTGTCCTTTCTTGCTATCTTTCCCTTGCTGGTTCCTCATTGCTTTCTGAGTTGCCACGTTGGCTTTTTGTCCCCGACTTCCCAGTCCAGAGTTTCGGCGTTCCCAGTCAGTTCTGCCAGGGCTGAACGGCGACATTTGCAAGCTTCCTTCCTGTTCCGAGTCTGCCTTCGTTCCTCCGCACCATCAGGGAGCCACCACGGCACGGGCACACGGTGAAGCGTCGCTCCTTCCGCCCAAACGGTTGGGCTAGTGACAGTGTCTCCACGGACAAGGGCGAGTACAAACGACATGCCGGCTGCAGACTGTCAAGCTTTGAGATTTTCAACCTCGGACGTTAACTTTGACAAGCCCACGACGTCAACACGCAGCAGCAGCAGACGCAGCAGCGGCAGCATGGTGGCTCTGATGCCGAACCCACACCGCTGCCTCCCCATGCGGAGCCCCATGGCGAGAGCTCTTGTCCTGACTTTTGCTATTCTCGCCATCAGTACCCTCCTTCTCAGATCCAGTGCCGAAGTACAGACCGCCATCATCCAGACGGCAGCGTCCGCCAAGCAAGCGATATATCTCCAGAGACCGTTGAAGCATGGCGCCGACTGGCAAGATACACTTCCGACACCGACAGAGCCACACCGGGCCAGCTCCACAGGGGATATTGCGGCTGCATTGGTCAACTCATCCATCCCTATGGACTGCAATTATGACATTGCTCGGCTGAAGCAGTGGAAGGAAAAGTACAAGCTGGGGGGCCAGATTGAGTATACGAAACGATATATCCAGGTTTCCCGTCAGCCCATACGCCGCAAGTCCATGACGGCGCTAAACCAAAGCTTCCTGACCGGCACCATCATGACAGTGGACCTCAACAATCCCGAGCCGTATCAAGCCGAGTCGTGCCCCGAGCCCCTTGTGGCGCCCGTTTCGCAGTCTCCATTCCCCGGAAGTGCCAATGCATCGGAATTCATGTTTGGTGTCTCGACCACGTACAAACGGTTCAGCGATCCGAAGACGAGCCCGGTGAACGAGTGGACGTATTGGTTGACAGATGGGAAGGGGAATACTAACGGTGGGAAGCTGCTTCTGATGCTGTTGGATGCCGAGGATGAGCAGCTGCAGGAGACGCATAACATCTTGACGACGGCGGGGATCGATGTGGATGTGTATCGGTCTAACGCAGAGGATATCATGGCCGTGAGGTATTTGGCATTGGTGCCGACCATGTATAACCACCCGGAAAGGCCGAGGAAGAAGTGGCTGGTGACGTGCGATGATGACACCTTCTTTCCGAGCTTCAATGCGCTGAAGGAGAGGTTTGACGAGTTTGATGACGGGTTTCCGATGTATATTGGAACGTTTTCGGAGGATGTGAATAACATTCAGAGGCATGGGTCGCAGGCGTTCGGGGGCGCGGGGGTGTTTCTGAGTGTGCCCATGGCAGGTTTGGTGGCCGAGAGGTATGAGAGTTGCAAGACGGAGCAGAAGATCAAGGAGGCGAACTCGGGGTGGGGACCGCAGGGGGATATCTTGCTGAGAAAGTGCATTTATGAGAATTCAAACTACAAGCTCACGCTGTTGAATGAGCTGTGGCAGTTGGACTTGTATGGGGATCCGTCTGGGTTTTATGAGTCGGGGATCAAGCCGTTGAGCTTGCATCATTATCGAGGAGGGGGATGGCATGTGGCTTATCCGTGGCATTACACCAAGGTGTCGAATGTCTGTGGAGAGGACTGCATGATGCAGAGGTTTCGGACCGAGGATGATTTTGTGATTGCGAATGGATTTAGTGTGGCGTATTATCCGCAGGGAATCGACTTTGATGTGAACCAGTTCGAGGCGACGTTCCATGCGGCGCCGCAGAACCATGGATGGAATTTGGATTTTATCATGGGACCGCAGAGGCCGAGCCTGCACAGGACGGGGAGGAAGCTGAGTTGGGATTTGCAGGAGGCTGAGGTGTTGGAGGAGGGGATGGTGGTGAGGCAGGTTTATGTGAGGAGAGCGGATGATTGGAGGTGGAAGAATGTGGATGGGAGCGCCATGGCTGGGCGGGACGGGGTGCTGGAGTTGGTTTGGTTGGGCGACCGTGGGCAGTAAGTGATGCCGTGACAGGGTATCCAGAGCTGGAGTATTATTGAGGATCGGAGACCAAGATTTCTAGTTTCTTCGTATGATACCTGGGGGGTTGTTCTGCCTGCTTTGAGTAATTTTGGTGGTCAGTCTAAAGCAGTTAATGTTGAGGAGATGGGGTCATATTGGGAAGGCAAAAGATGACAGACGGATATTTCAATGTTATGAGACGTTTCTGGTAGATATAGATGCTGATACAAATAACTTATCTTTTCTCTTTCTCTTTTTTCGAAGGCTTTGTTGGAGAAATGGCGTTGGTTGGGACTTTGTATGATCCTGGTTCAGATCAAAGCAACGTTGTCTTATGCTTGCGCTTTATGCTCGCGTGTTGTGCTTATAAACTTATGCACATGATGTATGCATGTGTTTGTATGCTTGTTACATCTAATGCTTGGCATGTTATGGCCGGTTTTATGCTTGGCATGATGTGTCAGCTTTTTATGTGGCCCGTGCGGCTTCAAAAGCCTTGGGCTCCCCCGTGACCAAGTCGAAAAGAGGCTCCACGTCTCTCCCCATTCATTTCCATCCATCCACCAACTCCATCAAAATCCAACCGTTTCTTCATCGACATTCAACCTCCGACCTCGAGTCGAGTCGCCATCGGCGCGATGGATGACATCTGCGATGAATCCACTCAGCCATTCTCTACCTTAGGGTCAGTGACTTGATGGTACCGGTGTGACTTCGCCTAGGCCCTGGTGCCTGCGTGAATTACCGTTCCGTCTCTCCCCGACGCCGCACTCGACGTACGCATCGCACAAGCCAAGAGCCATCATTATCGACTCCTTGGTAGGCCGTGGGGATAGAGAGATAGCTGGCCACGGCGCTCTCTGCCTTGTCTCCGTTTGTGCGATACCTACCGACACCTGCGTGGTCGCGTAAGAGCGGCGGCATCATCATCACCAACCACACATTTCGGTTCTTTTCTCCATTTTCCATCAATACCGGCGTCGTGCATCTATCGATCCACGACCGTTCCGTACCTCCTGGATGGCACGCTCAAAGCAAGCGTCCTGCGAGTCGAGAGCCATAAAATCTCTCCAAATCCTAATCATCAGGCAACGCCTGTTGAAAGGACTGGGGCTCGAGATAGGCCGCAAGACGGTTGGAGTCAGCTGACCATGGCGCTCTTTGCTGTCTTGCTTCCGTTCGTGGGAGCCCTGCCAACAATTGTGTCGTCTAGCAAGGGCGGCGGTATCTCTTTTTTTTTGTCCTCTGTCGTGATATTGTTACTGGACCATCGTGTCTAACCGTGCTTACGGGGCTTGTAGCTCGAGGGAGGTAGGTGAAATTGACGGTGACAAGCTTGATGACACCTTGAACGACAGAGTTGATAATCGCGACGGTCCCGATTTTTACGCCATGGACGATTCGAGCGACGATGAAAGACATTGCAAAATAGATTTGAAGGATCGAGCTGGCGTGGTGGAGTGGGAGGATGCGAACCGACACCTGCAACATACTCCAGATCTCCGTATGGATGTGCACGTTGATGCTTCGAACGACCGAGCCCTCTTTGCGCTTCACGGCTGTATATTTCTCAAAGGCGGCAAGCCCAACAAAGTCAGCGTTTACATATTCGTCCACCCAGAAAACATACACTCCGTCGGGTACGATCACAGCACTGGTCCCTCTATACCGGCGATGCAGCGTGATCCTTCCAAGAACTTTATCAGCCTTCGCTTCAGCATGACGCAGGCGCCTGTCTTCGTGGTGCCAAAAAACCGTCCTCTGGTGCCAAAGGCGCGATCCGAAGGTCTGCTGGATACCATGAAGGCCCTCGCATCTGCTCAAGACTTCACCGTCTATCTGAACATGCTGCAGCTGGTGCCCGAGGTTCGGTATCAGCTCTCGTTGCTGCCGTCTGTCTTTTTGTTCAATGACTTGCAGACCGATGAGAGATGGGCAGCCATTGGTAGGCTGTATCATGGTGCAGGCGGTCAGGTTGTTAACCTTGGCAATACTGCCGCTGCACCTCGGCCAACGCCTAGTTGCGACAATCTGGTCATGGAGACATTGGAAGAGTTGTCACCGCCACCATATGTTGAGAAGGCTCCCTACCAAAACCCAACACAACTAGCTACCCCGCCAGGTATGTATTTTTATTTACTTCTTTTTTGGTGCATGCTAACATTGGCTTGATAAGATCGAAAACGGCGGCGCACGAGCGAACCGTTGTCTTCCTCGAGAACCGACAAGCGGCTCTTACTCGACTTGGGCCAGGGTCGTGTGTTCAGGGAGAACAACGCCGAACTGGAAAGTCGTATTGAACGGCTCGAGAAGATGTTTCAGGACTCTACACCCGGCCAGGCAGTTCAGGGCTACACTGGGCTGGAAAGTCGCATCGAACGGCTCGAGATGATGATTCTGGAGCCTGCCGCCCGATCACCTTGTAGATACAACAGCGAGGAGGCAGAACATCTCATCAGTCATGTGAATGACCGTATCGATGACCAGTTCACAGGTGTTCACGTCGAACTACAAGATAAAGTCATGGAGGACACTGAGCGCTTGGTGACCGAG
Organism: Podospora pseudocomata; assembly: GCF_035222375.1. NCBI lineage: Eukaryota > Fungi > Ascomycota > Sordariomycetes > Sordariales > Podosporaceae > Podospora > Podospora pseudocomata. The sequence continues at coordinate 818,562 of NC_085889.1, read as the reverse complement.
AAAACCGAAGAGTCGCAGGAAGAGCTGCGGAAAGGCCTGCGGGAAACGTTGATGGAAGAGTTACGGGAGGAGCTCATGGACAAGTTACGAGTGGAGCTTCTGGGAACGATAAGAGAAGAGGTCAAGCGAGAGTTGATGGCGGAGATCAAGGTGGAATTGTTCAGAGACATGGCCCAGGCTATGATGGGCGTGGCCTGCGGTACCAGCAGCGAGAAGGCGAAGATGGCTCTGAATAGTATATAGTGTCAACATAGAGCAAAAGTCAGTGGTTCTAACTCAACAAGCTAAGATTACCGGCCTCCCACCTGTGAATGTTTACCGATTTTTGATGAATAATGTCAACCAGTGCTCTTGCAATACATCTAAAGATCTTTTCAACATTCTGAAAACACCAATATTCATAGCCGTCAGAGTCTAGATGGGAATCCAAAAAGACTTGAAGGTGGATGTTTACTCATTACATGCCTACATACGCTACAGTCTTCACCAAGTAGATTCAAGATGAGTCCGTTTACAGATAACGCCCCAACAAGGTCCCTCGGCCATTGCCTCAAGATGGACCTACACTCAACGGGAGATGCTAAGTCGGTCCTGGAAAATAGCCGATATGTCCATCAGACAAGGAAAAAAACAAAGGAAGAAAAAAAGAAAAAAAGGAACAGCTACCATGTCTATTTGGGAGAAGTCGCAAAGTATACGGCGGAAGTGTTAAGATTCTTGTGATGCTGATCGCTTTGTTTACGGTGTGGAGGAGGGGTCAGGAGATGGTCAATGAGGGTTCTGAAATTTTTGGGGTTTTCCTTCCGTCAAACACTGGACACTAAACACACCCCCTCTTCCAGTACCTACGTCGGGAATAGTAAGCGCAGTTGAGTGATAAACCTGCAGATCAAGCAGACATGCGAGATCTCAATAAAGATTTTCCTGCAAGATAAGCCCAAGGGCCTGGACCGATCTTTCGCCGCCGTCCACTTTGGGAAGTCCAGACTCAGAGGCTGCGGCAACGTGCTGCTTGATAGTAATTTCTTCCCCAATCGGCAACAGGTCAACATATGATGGATTGTTGTGTGAGATCATCTCAAAGTCGTATTTCACTATGTGATTGTCCTTTGCCTGGCCTGTTGAGCTGTTTGAACCACACCATACTTTACCAGTTCAACAAGGCATATACTGTGTATCAGCTGTCAATCAAGGCTTGTGGCTGGGGGATACGACGGGTGCATAACAATCGAGTGTGTTCCTCGACCAGGTAAGGGTAATCAACACATCATTCAACTCAACTGCTGCCACCACCACTTCGTCCACTGCTGTTACCCACCATCAAGACGATTCGCACCACTCCAATGCTCCATCATCTTGCCGAGTTGACCTACAGGCAAATAACCATTCTTATCGTCACCCACATGATTGTTCGTCTGCAAATGGCGCATCGCCCACAGCCTAGGAATGTCCATGGCAAGCGGAATGTCGTGCACCTCCCCATCCTCGACATCATGCCTGGGAGTGGAAACCTTGATATGCTGGAAACACTCGCGAGCTTTCAACGGGACATCCTTCCCTAGCCGCCAGGCAAGTGCCCCGATTGCCTGCAGCAGGCGACCAAAGAATGGGTATATTTGAGCGCAAACACTCAACCTGACACAACCGTTTATGAAGAGCTCATGGGTGTCGGACCCGGTGTCTTCAGGGTCGAGTAAGGGGATGAGGGGGACTAGTGAATAGTACAGGGCGAAACCGATGGGATAATGTGGCCTGTTGTGAGACCACTGCAGTAGGGCATCGACTGTCTCTGATATAAATCGAGCATGTTGTATGAACAAATCTTTCACCGTCGTTGTGACAGTGCTCTCATCGGGAAGGGTGAGCTCAGCGGGAAGGGGATGGAGGACTGAGAGAGCGACTTCGCTTTGTTGTAGGCTGGAGTGATAAGTAGGTTAGCAAGCGTTTCAATGTGACGACAGTGGTGGATTTAGGAAAGAGATATATGGTATAGGCCGAGACACCCGAGCCCAGTTCTAATCACCTGACGTAGCAGCTCGACAACGACGAGTTGGTCTCTGCCTGAAGCTGATTTGAAAACAAATCACACAGCACCCTCCACCGCAAAAGGATGGATTGCCGTATCCTAATATCCTCCCCACTACCCACACCAGTGTTTTGTTCAGCCTCATGCATGGCAATGGTATATTGGATTTCGGCGAGGCTGCACAAGGCGTCCGTCAATCTTCCATTGACGTCGCCGTCGGCATCCGCCATCGCTGCATTGCGAGCATTGTCAGCACAAAGTGATGTCTGGATGGGGGTGTCCAATTCGAAAAGTCTAGGTACCATCGGCGGTCGTACTAGAGGGGGTCGGTTGTAAAGCAAAAAGGTTCGACTAAAGAGAGACTATACGTCAGCATATGCTCAAGCCATCCGTTCTGTGCGGGACATACCATAAGCAATGCACATAACAACTTACCTCTCCGCCACGAAAATCCCCCATAGAGCTTTCGACAACACACGTCGTTCGAGAGCCTGATCTGGAACATCGTCGCGCAAATACTTTATTCTTGACTCCAAATCCAGGTATTCCAACATGTCAAGGCTCGTCCGCCGAAAGTGCAAGCCGGCACGGTCCCTGCCCAGCAAGGCTGATATCAGGTATAAAAGGTATAAAGCGAGAACCGTAGGCAGAGAGGGTCGGCCATGTTCTCGCTCGAGGATGGATTTCGCTTGGCTCAGGAAGAGCTCGACAAGACCGGTGCTCGAGGTCAACTCAAAACAAGGCATGGCGCAGACGGCATTGGCAAGAAGAGGTGAACACAACTTGGACGTTGTCAGATTCTTGGCTTGCATGTCGGAGACGAAGACATCTCTGTCAATAGCCGGGAATAGCTGGGAGCTAGGCGAGAAGAAGCGCGACATCAGCCTCGAAACAACAGCATCGTTGACCAGCGTTGTCCACGGTCGAGCTGGGACGTGTATGTCGATGATTTCATTCGCGTCGGACGGAGAGGGGAGCTTGGCCGGGCTAGAAGAAACAAAAGGCAGCAGCTCGGCATCCCTCAAAGACTGACACACCTCGAATGGGTCGTTGAAAACGCGAAGGCGGGCAAAGATGTTTTCGGCTTCGCGTTGGGGCTTGTCACGGATCGAGGTCAGAAGATGTAACAGGTCATCCCGCTCTTTCTTGTATCGCGCCTTCTCTCTTTTATCGGCCTGGGTCAGCGTCTCATTGACCTTGGTGGTATAGGTGCACTGGACGCCGTTGCTTAAGCACCGTCCACAGGTCGGCCGTCGGCTGTCGCACTTTGCTTTCTTCTCCCGGCAAAGCTCGCAGGCGGCTATGGAGGCCGATCGTCTCGGTGGCAGAGGGGTACCGGTGGGTGGCGTCTTCAAGCCGGCGCGTGATTCGGACGGTGGGGGCGCTGGAAGGAGAGGTCGCGGCGGTGGCTTGTCCATATTGTCGAGGCTTGAAGAGGACGACGGGACCTGTCATGAGAAGGATGCGTGAACGCGGATGGCCTGGCTGTCGGGCCTTTCCGTCGCTTGGGTTAGCTGCGCGATGGGGTGGCGAGGGTCTGTCACTTTTTTGGGCTTCAAGGCACGCAAGATATCAGACGGATACCTTGGGTACCGGTACGGGGAGTGGTCCGGAAGGGGGGCAGGCTCAGTCAGGTGTCGGTTGGCTGGAGGGCGCACAAGAAGAGAGTCCAGACTGGTCATGCTGTGCTAGAACGGAGCGGTATTTAGCCATGTTGGCAGAAGCTGGGCATCTGGAGTAGGTCGTAGTTTCTAATGTATGGGGCAGAGAGAGCGGCACACGGGAAAGACTCGAGTCCAGGTTGGGGATTTGCGAGCGTTTTGGGAAGGTTGTGGAGTCTTAGGTAGGTAGGGGTGCCGTTATCGACTCGTCCTTCAACAGGTAGCAGGACTAAGGTAGTCTTGGAACCAAGAGACAAGGATTCGGCTTGGAGGGGTCCTGGGTGGTTCTACCTATATACCTACGTCTGTTTAGGGGTCTTGCCGTCCCTTGCCTCCCCCAAACCCTTACCCAGCCGTGACACGCCCCGGGAGTTGGAACGACCGGGCCCGAGAAAAGCTCAAAGGAGCATGTGCTCCCATGAATGAAATAATTGTGACAAGTTGTCACAGTCCTTGAACGCTTCATCAGACCACACGTCCGCAGACTTCAGCATTTCCAATCATTATCAGCCCGAACCCCCTCAACCTAAGAAGCAGGTACCAGGCAACAATGGTCCGGTCCGTCCCAAGAAATATCCAAGTGCCATCCCAGCCTGGCGTTTCCCTCGGGTCACATAAGCTTTGAGCATGTTACTTGGCACATCGGAGGGCTGTCCGGGGCCGCGACTGAACGCTCTAGAACCATTAGATGCTTGAAGCAGCAAACTTTTTTTCCCAATCACAACTCACGGCGGTCGCTCCGACCCGCGAATGGAAAATTTCATGATATCCGCTCAAGGTGGCACTGCTTCGATCACGGAGCTTTCTTCGGCCCATCCCCTGTTCGCCGGCGGAAATTACTCCGATGTAAGGTATTTCTGTTGGTGTTCTGGACATTGGCCGCCGCACCAACATGGGGAGGCTTCTTCCTACTTCAGTTGACAGGAACAACAAAAAACTAAGCTTTCGTCCCCCAAGTTAACACGTCTGACCCATCACTAGGTAGGTTCTCATGACTTTGCGAAAAGATAGGAACGGAACAGATCCTCCTAATGACCGGACGACTTGTCTGAACCATGACACAGACCGGAACTTTTCTTACGAGCCATATCCCTCGAAAGTTTAGACATCTGCAATCATCAGTGGTAACGCAGCACTGGTAAATAAGGTACCAAGGCACTAATGCATTGGACACCCGGACCCGAGGGGTTGTTCGGACTTGGAGCTTAGGAGTAATGTACATGCAAGGTCGCAGGCGGGCGGAAGCAAGCAGGTGAACGAAGATAAGCAGTCTCTGTTTCAGGGTGCTATCATATTTGGGGGTATTTCGAGATCATAATAACCGTCAAACTTGAGAAGCTAATCCACCAATACCAGTTACATGCTATACGATGCTCATCGTGTCCTCCACGTTATCCCTCCGAAAAACATGCAAACTTCCTTCAACTCCGCACCTAATGCAGTCCGGTCTTGGAGTTACCTGCGGGCGGCCTGGTCCCTTGACCCTCCACATATGCAGGAGGGAGGTCCTCTGGCTGCTGCTGGGTCCCACTCGGAGCAAACTCCGAATAGGACGGCGGTGGTGGACTGGTGGGGGACGCAAGCTTCGCCTCTGCGGCGGCCTCGGCAGCCTTAGCATTTACCACCGGCGTTGTGGGTCTCGGGGCGGTTGCCGAGCTGGAGGAGCCTCCGACATCAAGACCCCTCACACCGGCAGTGACATCGGCAACACCAGACGTGGCCGCTGCAGCGGGAGGCGGCACACCAGCCCCAGGCGCAAATTTGGGCGTTACTGGGCTGGAGCCGCTGTGTCCACGCCACCCGGAGGCACCGCTCAACACCTCAAAGAGTGTCTTGGCTGCAGCAGGTGGTTCTACCTTGCCATCCAGAATCTCCTGTACAGTGACCGGCCGGCCGTAGAATTTGGCATTGGCGGTATCGCGGGACAGAATCACAGTACCGCTGATTTGAACGCCAGCATACACACCGTGTGACTTGACATAACTGTAGACCGGTTTCCCAATGGCCTCACGTAAGGCACTGGGCTTGCGTCCCTTTGTGGGATCTTCCAAGGGGTCAGTCAACTCACCAGGGGAAAGCGGCGCCGTTTGGAAGTGGGTGTTATCGGCAGAGAGCGGTGGAGACGTGGCCGTTGGAGGGTGTTGTGGCGAGGTCTTCTCCTTCTCTTTGCCCTTCTGGTTCGCCGGAACGCCCCAGTCAAGAGAACCACCAGCGCCAAAAGGACCGGCAGTAACCGCAAGATCGGACCCGAGGCTCATGCGAGTCTTTGTGAAGAGGTCAAGAGCTTCCTTGGTGTTGATGACAACGACACAGTCGTAAATCTCTGCGCCAATAACGAAGCCACCTCCCACGCCCCCAACCTTGATGCCGCTGGGTGGAGACCAGCTGCCATCAGGCTTGCGGGCGATCAGGATGCCACTACCACCCGAGACGGTTCCCTGGAAACCCGCACGGAAGGCCGTGAAGATAGCCAGGCCCTGGGCTTTCGCAATGACCTTGGAAGGTATCGTGAGAAGTACCTTGGGTTTCTTTGTCTTGGCAGAATCTGTGTGTTTGCCATCGGTAGCCGAGGCCTCGGTGTTCATCGCAGCTGGTGCGGGTGTGGGTGCTGGCGTCGAAGAAGGTTGCTGCGCTGCGTCGACATAGATGCCGTCCTCTAGAACATTAATGTTAGCGGCTGACATGAAGGCGCAACCATGGAGCTGTACTTACTGCAGAATGCCCTCAAGATCCTGGCAGCTTTTTCACATTCCTTGTCCAGAGACTCGGCAATGAAGCCTTCAGCGCCCGTCTTGCGGGCCATCGCGTTGACTGCCGGGCCAACATGCGTCGTCAAGCTTTCAGAGGCCTTTTGGTAGTACTCCTTGAAGGAGAACTTGGACTTCTTCTTGGTTTCGCCATCGTGGTGACCATCTCCAGACGGCGGGAACTGGGGCGGGTGCTCGGATGTCGGCGTCGCGTTGTAGATGTCGTCGTCGGCACCACCTGTGGGCGGCGCAAACTGAGGATGCCTCGGGTTGTAATCTGGGATAGGGGTCTCGTCAGGATGCTTTGGCACCTGTGTCTGTGTGGTCTGGATGGGCGGGGGGCCGGGAGGCGGGGGCGGAAACGACTGCTTGTCTGCAGGCTCCAGCGGTGGCTTCTGGTCGGATGAGCTCATGATGATGATTCGGTATTTCTGACTTGGAGGAGACTTGGAAGATGGTCGCAGTGTAAATCAATCAGGGTTGGGCGGGAGATTGGCAGATTAGCGGCTGTGTCAACTCCTACTGGTGGGTCAATTGCCGGAATGTCCAAGAACGTGGAAGTTCCAAGAAGCGGGGTGGTTTGTTTGCGTGCTTGCTACTTTATACTCCAACGTCTGAGATGCTGAGATGGTTCCAAGCGCTGTTGCCAGGCGGAGGGAACACGAAGCTTGTGGCTTTGTATCAGAAGGCCGACCTCGATGTCCTTCTGTTTGCATCTATCTACAGTATCGTGATTGCACGGCACGTGGGTGTGCTACGGCACTGATGTCATAATTGAGGCTGAGCTGTGGCGTCCGTTACCACCACCCTTGCACGCGTGGCAGGCCGCGAATGCGTGTCGACAGCCAAAAATTCTCCGATTGGCTGCTGTGGCTCAATCTGGGCTCCCTCAACAATTCCCATCTATTCAGTATCTCGGACTATAGGCATCTACAGATTTTCCGACTCCGCTCTGACTCCTACTCGTTTCCAGGCTGTGTCTTGTTTTGGCCAGCAAGCCACTCATCGATATTGACCTTGTTCTTCAACAACTCGGGCAAGCTTAACACACTCAAGCTCAGCTCATCAGGCCCGCCGTCGAAGATGGCCGCGCCGAGAACCATCAGGTGCTCCGGATACTTGTTGAACACATGCAACGCCCTGGAGTAGGCACTGGGTTGGCTGCAAGGGTGCATCTCCCACTTGTCGGGATCACCACCAAACTGGTTCGAATATAGCTCATCCCGATCCGCGTCACTCACGATGATGGTGCCGTTGCCGCCGGGGTAAGGCGACCAGACAACATAAGGCGACGCGTTCGGCGCGACCTTGCCTTCAATGACAATCGGAATCCCAGGCGCCTCGTCGAACTTGGTTGGGTCCGGTGCAAGACGGTAGTAGACGGGATAGTTGACGCCGTGAGATGAAGAGTTGCCAACCGGGAACTCATACACTAGAATCCACTGTTTCAAGGGCGCGATGTAGGCGACGACAGTCATGCCGGGCCGGGCCAGATACTCGTCATACGCAACGTCATTCACCACAGGACCCCATGTCTTCAGATCAGTTGATCGCTGGTGAGCCAGCTTTTGACCGTGAAGAGGGTCGCGCTGGTCCGAGTAGTAGACGATCAGCTCGTCGTTGTGGACCAAGAGGAAGGGCTCCCAGATAGGGTCAGCACCGTTTGTGGTGTTCGGCCTGCCGCCAGCAGCGACATTTGACACAAAGGACCTTGCGAATGGTGATGTCAGCATTGGTCCCCACGTTGACGACAAACACAGGACCAGAAAACCTACCAGGACCGAGCCTTGTCTGTCGACGCATACAAGTCGATACGGGTGCCGTTGGCGCTCCAGCTGTTTCCTGACGCCAGAATAGTGCCAGCCTCGAAACCAGCCAAAGGAGCCGTCAGTTCAAGCAATGCTGGCTGAGCAGACATCCCCCAGCCATTGACTTGGTCAGTGATGTTGGAGACCCATTCCCAGTTCACGCCGCCATCCTTGCTCTCGAACACGGGGAAGGCTGCAGAGGGGGTGAAGAAGTTGGACCCGAGAACTGTGCTAGTAACCAGGAGAGTTCCATCCTCTAGTTCGATATGTCGTGGGTACGAAGCCCTGTGGCCCTCGGGGGGGTCGTAGATGATCCGTTGGCCGAAGGTGCTGAATGGTGCCGGGTCTGTCTCTGACCCTTGGGCCAACGTCGAGGCTGTCAGAGCCCCGACACTCAGAACACACGAGAGAAGGCTTGGAAGCATGGCTGCGGGTAACAGAGCTCGGTGTTCGGTGGACCCTGAGCTTCCATTGCGTAGATGGTGCTGGCGTTTATTTGTTCACCCTCGTCTTCAACATGTAGCTGTCGATGAATTATCCAGCGGACCTCCGGCAATACCATCCATTCTTCCGGTCCTACAAACCCCTCTTCTTGTTGCCACCGTTGATGACGGGCAGCCAGGTAGCAAGCGCTCCACTTGGGTTGTGTGGGAAGAAGTAGCAGGAGCTCGCCGGATGAATATTGATTGCCTCTTTTTATCCATCTCCACGTATCGGCATACATAAGCACACACCGGCGTCTAGGCTACGCGCACCAACAAGGCAGATTTCCTTTCTATGAGCCCAGGAACCTGGATAAAAATTAACGGTGTCTCGTTCTCGTCAACAAGATCGTCAAGGTTGCATCCCGACTATGTTACCCCGAGATAGACGCGCTCCAATGAAGCGCCGGCGCTTGAGACCCAGCCGTCCCCGAAGCACCGGGACAGGAACCCGGACGATGGCACTGCAGAGTAGTGGGGAGCGGGTATTATAGTGGTTAATATCTCAAGTTACCAGAGATCGTCAACTTCCCGATCTTCATGTCGGTTCATGTCGGTGTGGTGTTATTCCATGTTGGACTGTCACCATGGTCTTTATATTGAGGTGATGATGCTGTGCATTCCCCTCTCGACGCAATCTGGCACTTCGTTCATGTTGCAGCCATGAAGTCGTCCGTTTTCTGGGGCGCAAGCCTCACGTCGGCTGTTGTCCGGGCCATTGACCTCCCCTTCCAGTTTTATCCCAACTGTGTCGATGACCTCCTTTCTACGAATCAAGTCTGCAACACCACTCTTTCACCTCCTGAAAGAGCTGCCGCCCTCGTTGCCGCCCTGACCCCGGAGGAGAAACTTCAAAACATCGTTAGCAAGTCATTGGGGGCACCTCGGATCGGGCTTCCTGCTTACAACTGGTGGAGCGAGGCTCTTCATGGCGTGGCCTACGCACCTGGCACTCAGTTCTGGCAGGGCGATGGCCCCTTCAACTCTTCCACCTCCTTCCCCATGCCCCTGCTCATGGCGGCCACCTTTGACGATGAGCTGCTGGAGAAGATTGCCGAAGTCATCGGCATCGAAGGTCGAGCCTTTGGCAACGCTGGCTTCTCGGGCCTCGACTACTGGACACCCAATGTCAACCCCTTCAAAGACCCGCGCTGGGGTCGGGGATCGGAAACACCAGGAGAGGATATCCTGTTAGTCAAGCGCTATGCTGCAGCCATGATCAAGGGCCTGGAGGGTCCCGTGCCGGAAAAAGAGCGAAGAGTGGTTGCAACCTGCAAACATTACGCAGCCAACGACTTTGAGGACTGGAACGGTGCCACCAGGCATAACTTCAATGCGAAAATTTCGTTGCAGGATATGGCCGAGTATTACTTCATGCCGTTCCAGCAGTGTGTTCGGGACTCGAGAGTGGGCTCCATCATGTGTGCCTACAACGCGGTCAACGGCGTGCCGTCGTGTGCGAGCCCTTATCTGCTGCAGACAATCTTGAGGGAGCACTGGAACTGGACAGAGCATAACAATTACATTACTAGCGATTGCGAGGCTGTTTTGGATGTTTCTCTGAATCACAAATATGCGGCCACCAACGCGGAGGGCACGGCGATCTCGTTTGAAGCGGGCATGGATACAAGCTGCGAGTATGAGGGTTCCTCCGACATCCCGGGGGCGTGGTCCCAAGGCCTCCTGAAGGAATCCACCGTTGACCGCGCGCTTCTCCGATTATACGAAGGGATAGTCAGAGCAGGTTACTTTGACGGAAAGCAGTCTTTGTATTCCTCCCTCGGCTGGGCAGACGTCAACAAACCCTCCGCCCAGAAACTATCCCTCCAAGCTGCAGTCGATGGCACCGTCCTCCTCAAAAACGACGGGGCACTCCCGTTGTCTGACCTCCTCGACAAGAGCCGCCCCAAAAAAGTCGCCATGATCGGCTTCTGGTCCGACGCCAAAGACAAGCTTCGGGGAGGGTACTCCGGCACGGCAGCCTACCTCCACACCCCAGCCTACGCCGCCTCCCAGCTTGGCATCCCCTTTTCCACCGCCTCTGGTCCCATCCTCCACTCTGACCTCGCCTCCAACCAATCCTGGACTGACAACGCGATGGCCGCGGCAAAAGACGCGGATTACATCCTCTATTTCGGGGGGATCGACACCTCCGCGGCGGGTGAGACAAAAGATCGGTATGACCTCGACTGGCCAGGGGCTCAACTATCTCTCATCAACCTCTTGACCACCCTCAGCAAACCTCTGATCGTCCTCCAAATGGGCGACCAACTAGACAACACACCTTTGCTATCCAACCCCAAAATCAACGCCATCCTCTGGGCCAACTGGCCAGGCCAAGACGGCGGGACGGCAGTGATGGAGTTGGTCACGGGGCTAAAGTCTCCTGCGGGAAGGCTGCCAGTGACGCAGTATCCGAGCAACTTCACCGACCTGGTCCCCATGACGGACATGGCGCTTCGGCCATCAGCGGGTAATAACCAGCTTGGGAGGACGTACAGGTGGTACAAGACCCCTGTGCAGGCCTTTGGTTTCGGGCTGCACTACACGACCTTCTCGCCCAAGTTTGGCAAGAAGTTTCCGGCGGTTATTGATGTTGATGAGGTTCTGGAGGGGTGTGATGACAAGTATCTTGACACCTGCCCGCTGCCGGACTTGCCGGTCGTGGTGGAGAACAGGGGGAATCGGACGTCGGATTATGTCGCTTTGGCGTTTGTATCAGCGCCGGGGGTTGGGCCGGGGCCGTGGCCGATCAAGACTTTGGGGGCGTTTACGAGGTTGAGGGGGGTAAAGGGTGGGGAGAAGAGGGAGGGGGGGCTGAAATGGAATTTGGGGAATTTGGCGAGGCATGATGAGGAGGGGAATACGGTTGTTTATCCGGGGAAGTATGAGGTTTTGTTGGATGAGCCGACGAAGGCGAGGTTGAGGTTTGAGGTTGTGAGGGGTGGAAAGGGTAAAGGGAAGGTGAAAGGGAAGGGGAAGGCGGCGGAGAAGGGGGGTGTGGTGTTGGATCGGTGGCCCAAGCCTCCTAAGGGGCAGGAGCCCCCTGCGATTGAGAGGGTGTGAGAATTCTAGGAAACTTTTTTTGGAACTGCCATGAAATGCTGGATTGATGCAGTCAGCTTATAAAGGTTGAATAGGGGTGAATGAAAAGAAGTATCCAAACTGCGCTTATATTCCATCCTCATCTTTGATGCCAAAAGAATCCGACTTCAGATCTAAAACAAAAAAAAAAAACACTTCTTACTCACAAAAAGCATAAACCCTCAAAAAAAAACATCTTCCTGCCAAGCCCCTATTCAGGGGTTAGCCCAGCTCCACAGCCCATTGATATTAGCCACAATTCTTCCGCTGTAGCACAACGACACAAGCGGGTTTAGCTCAGTTGGGAGAGCGTCAGACTGAAGTCAACTTCAGGAAGTCAATCTGAAGGTCATGTGTTCGATCCACATAAACCGCACTCATCTTTTCTTTTTGGTGTTTTTACTATCTTTTCTGCAGACATTTTTGAAATGTTTGGTGTCATGTCATTTTCCTTTTTTTTTGTTCGATGATATGCTTTGCACAAGTCACAGAGACGCTGGTGTAAGTAAAGACCCAGGATGGTTTTCCTGTGGAGGAACAGTGTTGTGGAATGACTCTCGAGATAGAGCGTGCAAGCATCTCAAGGCGAGCAGAAAAAGTATTGAGATTATTCTTGATTCAAATTCTCATTCAAGTCATGCGCTAATTATTCATGGTATTACACCCTCCAGATAGCCTTTTTGATATCCAAATTCCCGCCTCCATAGTACCCGATGATGATGGTATCGCAAAAAGAAACAAACTAGCTAATAAAAATGGTATGTAAAACCCAAAAACACCGAATTATGATTTGATTCCCAACACCCGAGTTGGCCAACTTAAACCTGGCTCTCTCCATCGCTCCCAGAAGGAGTTACCTTCTCCTCGTGATGCTGCACCGACTTCTCGGCCTTCTCACCGCCAGCATAGGTGCTGTGGGGGACCCAGCGGGCAGAAGTACGGGGCGTGGTCTCGTTGAGCATCTGGTCGACCTGCTCGAGCGTGAGACCCTTGGTCTCGGGCACGAGGAGGAAGGCGTAGAGGAAGCAGCAGCAGCACAAGCTGCCCCAGATCCAGAAGACCTTGGCGCCGAGGTTACCCTTGTCCGAGTCGACCATGTAGGGGGTGATGACGGCGATGATGCAGTTCCCTGTTTTTGGGGTCTGGTTAGCGCTGTGTCTATGGGGTATGGTAATGGGGAGGTAAGAGGGGAGAACATACAGAGCCAGTTGGAAGCAGTGGAAAGAGCCACACCCTTGGCGCGCATGGGCAGAGGGAAGACCTCGCCAATGACAACCCAGGCGCCGGGGCCCCAGGTGGTGGCAAAGAAGAAGATGTAAATGCAGATGAAGGCAATCATGGCCTTGACGCAGTTGTCGTCGTCGGGCTTGACGGTGCCGATGATGGCGACAATGTACTGGCAGATAACCATGCCCAGGGCGCCCCAGATCAAAAGAGGTCTCCGGCCGACTCTCTCCATGCTCCAGAAGGAAATGGGAGTAGAGCAGACGTTGACGAGAGTGGTGATGAGGGAAATGAGGAAGGGGTTGGAGATTGTGCCGAGCTGCTGGAAGAAGGTGGTGCCGAAGTAAAAGACAAAGTTGCAGCCGGTCCACTGCTGCATCATCTGGAGGGAGGTGCCGAGGACAGTGCGGCGGAGGTTGCTGCTGCTGTTGAAGATGGAGCCCTGGAAGCAGACCATCCAGGCGGACCAGTAGCCGCCGACGGGCGCAATGCTAGTCTCGTACTCGTGGTTGGCAATGATCTCGGCAAGCTCATCGCGGATGTACTCGGAATCAAGAGGCTGATCTCTCAGTCTGGCGAGAGTGACACGCGCCTTGTCGAGCTGGCCCTTGCGAACGAAGAATCTGGGCGACTCGGGAAGGAGAGCCAAACCGCCGGCGAGAATCAAAGCCCAAGCCATCTGAAGACCGATAGGGACACGGTAGCTGGCGCTGTCATCGCGGTCCTGGGTGCCATAATTGACGCAGCTGGCAAGAAGCAGACCGATGCAGATGCAGAACTGGTATCCGGAAACGATGGCGCCTCTAACCTTGCGAGGGGCGATTTCGCTCATGTAGAGAATGATGATTGCCGAGACGAAACCCACACCGAAACCGGCGACGAGTCTCCCAGCGACGATCAAGCCGAGAGAGGCAGAGGCGGTTTGGAGGACCACACCGACGATAAAGACCATGCAACCCAAGATGACAGTGAACTTGCGACCAATCCAATCGGCCAGATCACCAGCGGCGAGCGAACCGAAGAAGGTACCAGCAGACAAGATAGAGGTGATGAGAGATTTCTTCCAGGCGGGGAGGACGAGAGCACCGGGGCCTTCGATGGTCTTGATGAAGAAGTCCATGCCCATCACACCGGCGATGTAACCAGAGTCGTAACCGAAGAAGATACCACCAAAGGCGGCGAAGACGCACATCAGGTACGCCTTCATGGTAACGGGGGCTTCCACCCTGAGGGTGTCAGCCCCAACGGGGGGAGCCGCGCCACCGGGCATGTTGACTGAGTTGAGGCGGTTGTGCTGGTGTTGAGATGGTAGGTGGAGGAGGGTGAGTGTTGGTGTTTTAGGGTCGGTGGTTGTCGTCGGTGATAGGGTGAGACAATGAGAACCAGAAGGGAGGTAAGGGAGGACTGAGACGAGGTATGAAGCAGGTGATAAATACTTCAAATAATTCCAAACCCTTGGCAGCGGGAATGTCTGAGTCTCAGCCTCTGTGTCGAATGATACAGGAATATGAGAAAGAAAAACACTTGGTGGTGATGGCTCCTGGGGAAGGGGATAATATACCTTTGCTCTCATGAGCTTCGACGAACCTTCGACCCCGACCCTACCCCGACTACCCCGGTGAATCCCTCCACAACACCCCATGTTCTGTGAAGTCTTTTTGCTGTCCTCGTGGCCTGTGGCTTCGTCCCAGGCAGTTAAGCCTCTCCACTTGCCCCTGTGCATATCTGGGGTTGGACCTTGCCGCGGGGATGGTTTTTGCGGAGAGAAAAGCCAAAGTTCGGACGAACTCGGAAGGCCCGAGAGAGCTCCAACGCTCTGGATCAGACATTGAGATGACGTTTTTGGGTGGGTTTTGTTCTTCCTCTTGAAGCGGCCATATTCTCGGGCCTATCCAGCCTGACACGGATCCAGATGTCGGGAGTGGCGAGGATGTTGAATTTCATCCCGGCATCCAAACCTCCAGGCCTTCATAGCACTGCCGATGTAAGGGTTCTACCTACTACATGCCTTGAACTCAATTTGTTGTCGTTCAGATGTTCGATTTCAAATGTGTCGCTGTAATAGGATGCGTATATCGGCGGTTTCAGCGAGCCGTTGTGGTGTTTATCCGGTCTGGGAGAGACCGTTGAGAATGCCGGGATCACATGTCGACTTTGTTCCATGCTCTGGCCTAGCTCAGAGTACCCACTGCCCACCATGCTTCGGGAGTTCGTTGCAAAAAAGCCCAGGTTGATTTTCATTGGAAGGGTTCAAGCTTCGTTGAAGATTCTGCCATTGATAATTCCACCGTGCCCTGTTCAGCATCGCGTTCCCTGTATTTGGATTGCGTCTGGTCCTTTCTGTCAGCCCATTGAACATCACGAGATCAAATATTTTTGAGGTCAAATGCAGCGGAAAACTCAGCTGAGGTCGCTGGACGGCTGTGGTGATGATCAAGAGCGGTGTCGATTCGGTGATATTGTGGATGACCATGGGGGTGTGTGGTGGAGCTGGTATCCCCGAACATGACTCGGCTTTCGCGGAGATAGCCGAGCGCTGGTGCTCGACTCGTTCTTGGTTCATCCAATTCAGGCAAAAAAAAAAGAAGCAGGCCCAATCCTGGAAGAGGGCAGGGACAGCATCAGATGCAGAATTTGGAGCCTCATCCTATCCTGGATGGCCATGGACAGCGCGAGTTGTTGCGCAATGCACGGTCGGCTCTTTCCCTCTGGGGTTGACGGATGGGCCAAGATTTCCCCGGACCCGGCCAGTCCAGATCTGATCACACATGGGGAATATGGTAATCAACATCTGGGGAAGTCTGGAGATCCAACGTTGAATCAACGTCGAGTCAACTTCAAGGTGGCTAATGTCAAAGTTCAAATGCCACAACACAGCTATATGCCGGCCACTCTGGATGGCAGTTCGTCTCAATTTTTCCTTTCACTTCCATCATGCGTTCATATGATATCTTTTTTTGTTTTGATTTCCGGTATTCCGAAACTGCAGGGTGTGATGATGTCGGCCAAATGTTGAATAGCTGTTCATGCTGGCGGCGCGAAACATTCCTCGTCGTCAACACCAGCCCCCAAACATCGCCCAGCTCTCATGGGTATAAGGGTCAGGCGACGCCGAATTTGCCAAGAATCACAGGGCTGCATTACCACCGACCCTACTAGCCTTACCAGCCCTGCACCTGCTATTTTTCAACGGTCGGTCGTCAAAATTAGGTTGCTCAAGCATTGGCGCCTGTCATGGACTCTTGGGTGTTCGTCGATGGCGTGCATCACGACTCACGAGGCATCGGGGCCCGGTTCTTCAACGTCTTGGCTGCAAATTACCCGCGGCTATACGGGAAACGAACCGACCTCCAGTCAGGTAATTTTGGTTTTTGATGCTAGCTAAAATTAAACAACACACGCTGTCTGTCATAAAGTTTGGCTACTCCCGCCTGGTGATTTTCTCAACCCTCAGTCGACATGTTCCTTGGCCACCAGATATCGTCCAGTCGCTGCCAAATAGAGAATAAAAACCATGATCCACCCCCTACCTAACCGGCCTTTACCGCCCATAAACTCTTCTGATTTCTCCATCATGAATGCAGCCATCACGTCCAACAGTGATCTGATTTCGAATGTCCGAGAACTCCGAGTCTTATCGCTACCGTCGCAACGAGAGATCGAGACGGCGACGCAGGTCGTGCAAGAGGTCTCCAGAGCGCCAGTATGCCTGCCCTGACCCAGAACAACCGCCAGCCAGTGGCCCTCCTCCCGCTTCTCGACCAGCCCAGCCACCTCAGCAGCCGCCCATTCTCCTTTCACATATTCATCCAGTCACTCTCGAAGAGAATATCCAAGGGGGAAAGGGCGTGTATGCCTCTGTCAGCGTGCTGGAACCCGTGATGCGGATTGAGCGATCTGGCACCTACAATTGTGGAGATCCCAGCGCAAGACCTGTCTATCGAATCATTGTCAGTTTCAAGCTGCAGTTCAACATCAATCGATCGACCGGAGAGTATGGCACTGCTTTGAGATTCAGATTGACCGAAATTTACTGACACAACTAGACTCCAACGGCACAACCGCATCTTCGACTCGGTCAACGTTCGCTATCTCTACCGCAGCGGCGAGCGCCATGACGTTCTGCCCAAGGGCGATGATGTTGTTACGGACATCGCCATGCGCAATGAAAGCGGCGTATCAACCGACTTGACAGCCGGAGTCACCGCCACAGGTGTCGGACACCCCCTCCCAGCTTTCACGGCCCATGCTCAGCATGCCAGCAAGGTCACCTACGAGCGCAAGCTTCGGAGCTGGCGCAAGTCCCTCACCTACGAAACTTACCCCCAGCCTCGATCCGACTGTCGCGACTCCTACCGGCCAACTATAACCTCGCTGCTCGGCCTCCCGTTTGCCTGCCCAGTTCCAGAGCCATCCGAGTCCTCATTTCGCGTCTCATCTTCCCACGTCAGCGGCTGTTACTGTCGAAGGCATCGTGAGTGCCGACACCGCAGTTCTCGGACATGGCCCTACAACCGAGCAGCCCACTGGTCAGGACAGACAGAAGCCCAATTACACTTGTGGACACCAGAGATTTACGAGAACATGACCTGTCCGGTCACCGTCAATCGGGAAGTCGACGCGGCTTTGATTGATAGTATCTTGAAAGTTAACAAGAAGGGCTGGAGAAATGAGGATGGACTTAGGGAACTCAGAAGATACCTTCACTTTGATTTCGATGTTGAAGTCCGCTTGAGAGAGATAGGTTGGGGCTTCATGGGAATGTTCCGATCGACATCACAGCCGCCTGAGATCAGAGCACGGAACGACTCTGGGAAACCGCTCTGCCCTGACAGGACCGAGTTTTGCGTCTCTTGCTGCACAAGCAAGATCGTCTGGCCCAAGTACGAGACAAGAGATTTGCAGAGTGAAGCTGAGGACCAGGTACGTCTCCTCTCTCTCTCCTAGACACCATGTTGGACATTGGGATGGTACCTCAACTGAGGATACTGATCATGCCTAAAGATTGCAAAGTACGGCTTCATCCGGCGCCTCCAGTCCCCTCAAGAGTATCAAACCTCCCTTGAAGCGGGCGGTGCACCGACAGTGAGCGCCGGTTCCAGCACCGCCGTTGGAGTCGGAGTAGGTATCGGAGCAGGTGTAGCACCACCTCCGCAACCTACACCCCAAGCTCAGCCCACGAGGCAGGTGGCACAGCCGCCGCCGACAAACTCTAGGGAAAGACCACCTCCCCCAGCACCAGAAGAGGAAGACCCTTTTTCTTCCGTTCCCACTAGTAACAATGACCAGTCTAACTCGCCATCGTCCTACAGAAGAGTTATGTTCTCGCCTGACTACATGGACCCGAAGCGTATCTACCATCGCCAGCACGAGCAAGAAGACGAGGAGAAACAGGGAGAGGAATGCGGAGAGAGCCAAACCAGCGGGTATACGACGTGTACGAGTACGGAAGTGGCATTTTGCCGATCGAAGCTACGAGAGAGGAGAGGGAGGAGGAGATCGAGGTTGTCGAGTACGACTGGGGTGACGGAGAAGAGCAGAGACTCGGAGCCGAAGGAGCTGGATACACCTATGGATGTTGATACTCCGGAAAATGTCAAGGAGATCCGTATTGTCCTGGGCCGGGAGGACAGCAAGCGGACAGAGAGCACACACCAGGTTGCTGGGCTG
Source organism: Podospora pseudocomata (assembly GCF_035222375.1). Classification (NCBI taxonomy): domain Eukaryota; kingdom Fungi; phylum Ascomycota; class Sordariomycetes; order Sordariales; family Podosporaceae; genus Podospora; species Podospora pseudocomata. Next base: position 799,860 of record NC_085889.1, on the reverse strand, counting down.
GAACCTGGAGCCTCGAGAACCAGAGAAAGAATTTACAGGGAAACAATGTCAATTTCTGAGTGTAGTTCTAGCTTTTGTGTCGGAGGTTCAAGTGGTGTAGGTGGAGACGGCATTGAGTCAGCGGTAATGACAGAGAGCCGTGATCGGTTGCTGGCGAGCATCATGTCGGAGGCGGGTGGGTACGGGAGTTTCTTGTTCGCACTGAGCAATTATGATAGTTCGGACGATGAGGGATTGTCGGGATGGGTTACTGTTAATGCTAAAGTATGTGAATGTTAATCAGTTACGTTTGTTGATTGTTGTCGATGTCAACGCCTACATGTAAAGTGAAAAGGGTTAGGATTCCCCTGATCTCCAGGTGCCAAGCCCATCTCACGGAGTTAAAATCAACCATCTCGATACCATCCAAACAGACCACTCACGCGGTTAAGCCGGCAGCGGGCGTCCAATCGATGATGGCTCTTCTCAGCTCTGACGCACGAGAGCATTTCCAAGGTTTGATAATCAGGGTAATATCTTTTGTTTCACAGCGCCAGTGACGCACCCGCTTCCACAGTTGGAGCAGCGTGCCAAGCCAGGCGTCAAGGCGTGACCGGCAGAGCGGGAGCCCGCTTTTTCTACAACACGCCATTGGTCAATCCCCACGATTCCACAAGCTGATGATGTCAAGATCGGCGGTCCCTCAATGAAGCCTGAAGGGAATCGAGGAAATTCCACATCAAGAGACCCCGTTGACGTAGCTCTGCCCGGCCCAACCCGGCCCAGATTGACTCCTACGCATATCAAATAGACTGCATAATTACTATCTGTCTCTCTCCCACATCTGTACCTTGTGGTACATGCCTTACTCTTCCCTCAGACTTTGCTCACGGACTGCATCTTGTGACGACGGACCACCTCGTGCAGATTTGATTGACAACCTCCTCTCGACCCTTGACGAACATGGCGGCGCAGCACATTCCCGGGGCCTTCCCCTCCTCGATCCCACCCACTCCAGCCGACGAACCTGTGCAGCAGCCCCGGCAGTACCCGGAAGAGCAAGACCAAGGTCACCACCACCGTGAGCTCAACAAGCTCCCCAAGGCGACCGATTCCCGCGGCCACGCTCATACCGATTCCGGTGTCAACTTTACCGAGTCCGAGACCATCCAATCAGCCAAGGGCAACAATGACCGCTGGGTTGGACCATCAGAAGCAGTTGGTGGGGGCACCTACGTCCGAGACGATGTTGGACCCTACCAGACCTCCCGGCCAGCAGATGATGGATCGCTACAACCAAGACAGTTGGCCAAAGAGAACAGTGATGAAGAGTTCCCGATCCGAAGGAATAATGCCAATGAGAAGCCACTTGGTGCTGCTGCCGTTGGCGCTGGGGCTGAAGCAGCCATCCATGACCACAACACGATTGACAGCACCGACATAACCCCGCGTCGAAGCCACGAGCAACGCTCCGACCCACCATACTGGGGCGACCTCCCAAAGGCTTCCAGCGGAGGTATCTATAACACGGTGACAGGTCATGGCAGCGCGCAGGACGACCATGACCAGCACCATCATCTCCCTCAAAGGTCAGCAGCTTCCGAAACATCCCACATCGTCGGCACCGCTGACTTTCCCAGGGGTACTGGAGTATATAACTCAGTATCCGGCCACGGCAGCCAGGATGCAGAGAGCAGGCGCCACAGCCAGGCTGCCACAACCGGCAACAGGAATGCCACGGCTGGCGGCCCCGGCGGTGCTGTGCTTCCTGCCCCCCTTTCGGAGATTCCTGAAGGGCAGCAGAAGCAGACATTCTCTGAAACTGACAGGTCCAATGTCCCACCTTCTTCGCTCCCCCACAGTGTCTCGCGGGACAATGCTTTGGTTGCAGCGCCTGGCTCAGGCCCGACCGACCGTGAGATCAACGTGAGCCGACAGTCCCCCACCCAACGAGCATTCCCGCTTTCGTCGTCTCCCAAGAACGCGCGGGACGATGAAGCTACGTCGACATCGAACAGCCGCAACGCTGCTCTTGCAGGCACCGCTGCCCTCGGTGCTGGTGCCGCGGCTTACGGCATGGCGGACAAGAATAGGAACGACAAGGATGCTCAGAATTCCCACACCGAGTCTCAGGCTAGGCACTCGAGGAGCACTAGTGAGGATCAGGGCACTCGTGCTGCCGGCGGGCTCCTTTCGCGTAAGCCGCGGGATGATAGACGCAACTCGTCTGTCGACAAGCACAGGAGCCGGAGCCGATCCGTCCAAGGCGAGAAGAAGCACAAGGTTCTTGGCATCTTCAGCCGGCACAAGGACGAGGAGAGGCTTCAGGAAGATACCTCGACCCACGAGCCTCCCGTGCAGCAGGCTGAGCGCAAGCCAGAGCCTGTTCTGGTTGGAAGCACGACGGGTACCACAAAGACTCGCAACCGTCTTAGAAAGGGAAGCAGGAGCGAGCCCAAGGACCGCAGGGCATCTTCCGATAGCCCTACTGACACTGATAACTCGAATCACAATAGTACCAAGGCTGCTGCCGGTGCCGCTGCTGGTGCCGGTGCGTTTGGGCTGCTGCATCACAAGAAGGACAAGGACGGCAAGGTCACCGAGGACCAAAACACCCAGGAGAAACCTTCATTCTCTTCTCACCCCAACCAGCCGCTCGCTTCGCAAGCCCCCGCCAGCAACACAGCTCAAGTTAGGCAGCCCAGAAGCTCAGGGGTTGGATCTGCCGTCGGCCTCGATGCTGTTGAACTTGCTCACAAGCACGATCCTGCCCACCCAGTTCCCGGCACAGCTGTTCCCGTCGGACTTGCTACTCACAAGCATGATGACCCCTCCACTCCTTTTGAGCATCCTAGAGAGCCGCCCTCCCCTCCTCACGATGATCCGAAGGGCTCTCATGGCTGGGTTCCCGCTGCCGTGGTTGGCGCGGCCGCCAGCGGTGCCCCACTTGCTATGAGGCAATCAAGGGACTCTACCGCGGCAAACACAGCCACCAACCAGCACCCAGACACCAACGTGGTTTACAACACTCTGCCCTCTGGCGTCCAGTCAAACTCGACCAACATCAGCCCTCGTGGGTCAGCTGTCCATGAGTCCATCAATACCAGCAGACCAGTGGCCAACGCGCCTGGTGACTACAATGTCTTTGCCTCTTCTAGTCGGCCGCTTAGCTCAAACCACCCATCCGAGTCCAACAATACTCACACAGGATCCTCCGCTCAGGAGCCTGCCTACAACCATCTTTCGTCTAGCACTCCGTCTGGTGTGGCTCTAGGCTCTGCTCGTCAATCCGAGTCTCATGGGTCTCGGACTGGTGTTGTCACGCAGGAGCCTGGTGCTTACAACCATCTTGCTTCCGGCACCACATCTGGCGTGAAGAGTGACCAGTCTACCGATAACTCGAACACCGCTCGCCACTCAACCGAGGGTCAGATAAATCAAGAGCCTGACAACTACAACCATCTCTCGTCCGGCAATGCATCCGGCATCGCTGCCGCTGGTGCTACTGCCGCTGGTGCTGCTGGCGTGGCCGCACACAAGGCTCGCGGCTCAACGACTGAGACCTCTCGCCAGGGGAATCTAACTCAGGATTCCGGCCAGTACAAACATCTCCCCTCCGGTACTGAATCTGGTATCAAGAGAGATGCTGGCCCCACCGAGGGTAGCAGAGCACACGATCTTGCCGCCTCTGGGTCCAGCCGTCCTTCGCAGAACAGGACCGACTCTGGGCCATACAACAAGCTGCCCTCTGGAACACCCTCGGGCGTCAAGATTAAGCCCAAGGACAACTCCCGTCGCACCACGGAGCCCACCGTCCACGCCCATGACCAGCACTCGTCCGACCGTAACGTGTCTTCACCCACTGGGCCGACTGGTGTTCCCTTCACCCAGCATCACCGAAGCCAGCCTTCCAACATCGACACTCGTGATAGCCATCTGAAGGACCTGCCTCTTCCGGCCTCATCCTCCAGCCCAACCAACGCGCACCCGTCGTCTCACCACACGGTTGTCTCGCCTCCGGTGCACGCTGCTCCCGAGACCGGCAAGGCTACCAACCCTCCCCCCGCCGCCGGCGAATCGGCCACTCTTCGGTATACTTCTTTCCCCAGCACGGCCAAGGGCATGAGCCCAGAAGTCATGCCAGATACCTACCGGGAGTCGGTGACCAAGCCGCATGAGCAGCAGGGAATGAGCCCCGAGGTGATGCCTGAGGCGTATAGAGAGTCTGTCTCCCGCCCTTCTGATCATTCTATGGAAATGAGCCCCGAGGTGATGCCCAATGCTTACAGATCTTCAGTTCCGCGAGACAGCAACAACAACAACAGCGACTTGAAGATGAGGGGTATGCAGCCCGTGCAGTCTGAGCAGTATATGACTGGGCAGAATAAGTTTGTGAGCCATGCTCTTGCTGCTGCTACTGGAGCCTGGGCTGCGAGTTCGGGTACGGGCAATGGGAATGTTGGTGGTGTTGGGACTGGCAATGTAAATGTGCCGCAGGGGAAGGTTATGCACAAGTGTGAGCATTGTGGGAGGGATAACGATATTAGTGGGTATGTGAAGGAGGCTATGAACAGGGTTACTGGGGTTGATAGGTTTTAAGGGTGTGTATCAGGAGGGTGTGGGGACAGATTGTTGAGGATGATGATTCATGGGTTTATTTAAGGCCTTTGTACGTTTTCCTAGCAGAGCAGTAATGAGCACATGAAAATACTTGAAACTAAAAAACTTGGTACGCATTGATGACCCCTCTGCTGTTATCCACTTGACGGTTTCAGGTAAACTGACTAAAGAACTCCCAAGTCTCCTTATGCGCAAAAGTCTCGCTCTCGCCTGTCTCCCTGGGGGTGGGAACATGGCCCCCGTCGAAAACGACAAACGTGACGGGCTTGTCGGGCAAACAACCGGTATACACCGTCTTGACCTTCCCCTGGCTTCCCGCCGCCGGGACGGGCGGCTCAGCCTGGGCGGCGCAACCGTTATTTTTCAGGAAACGATCCCTCATCTGCCTCGCCTGGGCCAGAGGCAAGACGTTGTCCGTCGTCCCGTGCTGGCCGTAGTAGGCGACGGGCTCGGAGCCGGCGGCACACCCGCTGATCTGGGGGTTCCCGCTCAGCGCGGCCACGGCCCTGATCTCCCTCCCGAGCGAGCAGGCGAGCGAGTAGGACATTGCGGCGCCGTAGGAGAAGCCGGTGGAGAAGCGGAGGTCCTGGTCGACGCAGAGGTCTGACTCGACGGTGGAGAGGACGGAGCGGAGGAAGGTGACGTCCTCGCCGTTGGAGTTTTGCCAGCCGTTGTTGAGGCCGTTGGGGATTACGAAGACTGTTGGGGTGGTGGAGGAGTTGGCTAGGGGGGGGAGGCCGTAGTAGGGGAGGTAGCCCCCTTGGCCGGCGATGACTTGCTGGGCTGTGCCGCCTAGGGCGTGGAGGGTGAAGATTAGGCGGTGGGGGGTCGAGGAGTTGTAGTTTTGGGGGAGGCGGACGAAGAATTCGCGTTGTTTGTTGTTGGAGGTTATTCGGAGGGGGGTGGTGGTGGAAGAGGAGGTTACGAGGGCGGGGGTTTTGCCGCAGCCGGGGGAGGGGCGGAGGGAGAGGGCTGTTGGGGTCAGCAGACCTAGGAGGGTGAGGAGGGTGAGTTTGGCCATGATGCTCTGGGGGAGTTTGTTGGTAGTTGATCGGTGGTGGTTGAAAGGGTCATGGTGGTGGGATGGGTGAGAGGATGGTGTTTTATGAACATTGGGATGTGAAGATGTGAGATTGCCGTGGGTGAGAGCCGCATGGTCGGATTTGAGCCGGGTGGTAAGGTAAATAGGCCTTTCGATATATAGCCTCATACGGGCGTGGAGACATGAACGCAGCAAAGTCTGGCTTGGCCTTCATGATTTCGAAACAGAATTGCTGGTGAGCGAGGCTGCAGTTCGGTCGAGGCTAAATTGGTATAGTGATTTCACCTCAAGGGCCGGTCTCCAATATTCCGTTTCGAGTAGGCGTGGAGGTTGTCGATGCGGGGGCAGTGAGCTTCCCCATGTTTCGGTTGCTGGCTCGGTAATAATCGACTAGGTACGGCGATCGTCAATCTTCGTGGCTGATATAATGCTTGCTATCATCTTGCACCAACCCTCCCATGTTGACTTTTTGTTCTAGCAATGACTATAACAATTATCTCAGGGGTAGAAAAGGGGGAGAAGGAGATGGCTTATGTAACCCAGCTTGGCATGACACGGTTGCTAGGCTCCACTTTTGGGAAAGTATTCCCGTGAACCTGTGAATAATTTGAGAGGGGTTGTCTTTTTGTCCTGCGCCTTTGCCTTTGATTGTGTTGCTTGCCCTGACCACGAACCAGAAATCGAAACCATGACTTCTAACACACCAAACTCCGGGGAACCATTTGTTCCCACCAAGCTCATCAAGCATTTTCAGGCGAATCACACAACCCGAGACGCCCAGACCAGTGGGTGGTCGGCGTTGTGGGACTCGCAGCAGAACGATCTCTGGGACAGGGGGAAGCCATCGCCTGCCCTTATTGACTTGATCGAGTCTGCTCCATGGCCGTCGCGTGAGCGAAGGAGGCCAAAGGCGTTGGTGCCGGTATGTTTACTCGGCTTTCACAGAATGGCGCCATGAAATGTTAACAATCATTGTAGGGCTGCGGAAAAGGCTATGACGTCGTGATGCTGGCCCTGCATGGGTTCGATGTGTATGGGCTTGAGGTCTCACCGACCGGTGTCGAGACCGCGAGGGCTTATGCCGCGAAGCAACTAGATGCACCCCTTGCACACAACTATGGAGAGGGGAATCAAGAAAAGTACCCGAAGGATCAGCGGGGAGAGGTAACGTTTATGGCTGGTGACTTTTTCAAGCGCGACTGGGAGGGCAAGTGTGTGCGCGAGGGGGAGACCTTTGAGGGTTTTGATCTTATCTATGATTACACTGTAAGTCTGCTGCTTTTGCCATGCCATGTCCGCTCGGGTCTGTGCTGATTGGCCAGTTCTTATGTGCTCTCCTCCCGGAGATGCGTCGAGACTGGGGCCGTCGAATGGGAGAATTGCTCGGACCTCAACCTGCAAAGCTGGTTTGCCTCGAATTTCCCCTCTACAAAGACCTCAAGCTTCCTGGTCCACCATGGGCCTTGAGAGAAGGAATCTATTACGATGTGTTGGCTGGCGGTGGGACCGGGGTTTTTGATAATGACGAAGCAGCCCAATCGGCCCTGCAACAGCCCAACAAGGGACCGCTGGAGCGAGTGGCCCGCATCAGGCCTTCTCGGACGTATCCACAAGGAGAAGGAACTGATCATCTGGGCATCTGGCAGGTCAAAAGCTGGTAAGAAAAAGCAACAGCAGAATCCGAGTTCCCGGAAAGGGCCCTAATCCGTCAGTTATACCTTCAATGTACCCCTGAAAGGATACCCCCAAATCAAGCAGGTGCGGAAACAAGCTTTTCAGAGCAAAAGAGGTTTCATGGACACACACGTCAGCACTTTAGATTTTCTTGGACGTCTAATCATGACAAATCCGAGAGCAATAACCAAGTACCGTGCTCAGGAATCGAACCCCTGCCATCAAAGAGGAAACATGACCGTACCCCGCGTTCGCTGTAGATAAACGAGCTGCAGAGTTGGAGTGTATTTAATTAATCAGGACGTCCAGCGCGGCCATTCAACCGCTCACTTCAACCGGAAAGAGGGTCTGGGGTGTTTCTCGTTTTGTATGGGCGGCCCGTTGGGGAAGGTGTGCTCGGCCCAGCCAACTCGAGCTGTCAGCCTGTCTTCAGGACCGTTTACTGCGACGATCCGGGGAAAAGCGGCGCAACGGTCGGCTGCTGTAGACCTGTACCTACCACAGTCATGCATTAGTCACTTGGTCACTTTCGGCTTTTGCCCATGGTCATGTCCAAGACTGGGGTTGTCATAGTAGTTTGCATCTGTCAAGGTCTGGCAGGTAATATCTGATCGACCATGGCGACTGGGCAGAACCGACTTTAAATGTTTCTTGGGTCTAGCTCAGGGCCCTTTTGACGTCGCGCTGAAGGGAAAAGTCTGGACGCGACTGGGTTTGGTGATGAAAATTCCCTACAGCTATAGCAGAGCAAAAAAGGCTTATAGATGTCTGACACATGCGATGAGGTTGTGTTTGGCCCCATATTGATGGGAACTGGGAAGCGGTCATGGAGGAATTATCCCCGGTTTTTGTCAGTCCGAATCACACCTCCCTTTGGCACCAACATAGATGATCTATGATCTCGTGCTCCCACAGCCGAGAAATCCTTCGAGATCAGATCTGAATAAAAGGGCCATGTGATCCCCCGCCTTTCTTGAGCCTCGTCATCACTTTTCGCATCTCACCAACAACAGCCTCTTCACAAGAATCATTTTTTCACCCCAACCACAAATCAACAACACAATGAGAACCTCATCACCAATCTTCCTCCTCTTGGGAGCAGCACTCGCATCCCCAAACGTAATAGACGACTTTGTCGGCCAAGGCCAAATCCACGTCCTCAACTCGAGCTCCTACGTCTCGGCCGACCCGGCAACAGACACCATCGGCTGTCTGACCGCGTCGGGATTGCTGTCCAAATCCAACTGCGCCACATTCACGCGGACGGAAAGCTACCCCTACATGCTCGTCTCGTCAAGGGGCGTCTGTACGTTCAACGACAAGAGCATGCCCAACAACAAGGACAGCTACTACGGCAAGAACACGTACGCGTGGCACTGCCTCGAGGGGGCCAAGACCGGGATTGATGGAGAGAGGTATTATACTATTGTGAGTACCATGTCACCTCTCTTTTCAATTTTAGCAGACCGATGTTGATTTTTGGGTGTACGTGAAATAGCAAGGATTCAAACACCCATACCTCTGCAACGGGAACCTGGGGTGCTACTACGACATCCCGGATGCTCCGGAAAATGATGACGATAGCGGGGACAGTTTCTCGGTTCAGGAGGTAGGCAAGACGAAGGCTGTGCAGCCAGTGTGGCAGTTCTTTTGGGGAGCCCATCAGATGGGGATCACGCCGGGGCATTTGCAGGTGTTGTGGCTTTGGGTGCCGGTTAAGGGGAAGGAGAAGAGAGATGATGGGGAGCAGCGGAGGTTGGTTCAATAGGTCCAGTTCCCTAATGAGGAGCTTCAGGGGGTCGGTCGGTCCTAAAAGGGGCCGATCCTCAGGCTGAGGTGTCTTGGGGCGGTGTGAGGGATAGTATATAGTGATTTTTGCCAAGTAGGTAGCAGAGGGAAGGAACGATGTAGGTTGGTCTAGGGGGTTTCTACCTAGTTAAGGTCTTGCCGGCCACAAATCTCTTGCCAATATTCCACCTTGGAAAATTGAAAACCTTCGACCGACTGTCATCTTTTACTCTTCTTTTGGTGTACATTCTCTCCTTGAATTCTACACAACAAACCTGACGGGATGCAGGACCACAAAGCCTTTACGGCCGCCGTGCGAGCCAGCAATGCTTGGGCTCGTGAGAAATGGCTGAACGAAGAAAAACAAGTATGATCGACCGCAGAAACAAACCACTGATTATTTCAGAGAGCCACCCTTCGACTCTGAGAGCCACAATGACGGCGGTATCACGATCGAGTTGGAAGACAGGAATCCCAAGATCACACCCGAGACATAGCTGCCCTGAAGACGTGGCACGATCAGCTCGACGACACTCGCGAGGACTGACTTGTGGAGGTCCTGGGTCGATGACACATGAATCAATGTTATCAAGCCAAGACCGATGTGAAACGTCGGGAGGACGTCTATCTTTGCTCGGAGTGGAAGCACAGGATTCACACCATTATCGGCCACCGCTTGCCGAACGCCATTTATCGCCAGTTTCACAAGTTGCAGCACCCCAACTCTGAGGTCTGCCGTCATGCTCCGGATTGCATCTCCTGGAGCAAGATCCAGAAGCAATATATGCGACGCAAAGACAAGATTGATGCCAAGTTTCAACAAATTGTCAGGGGAAGCCACCCCCTAGTTGAGGACTACTTCATTCGCAGGGACAATCGGTAAGAGCTTGAATCCTTCGTCACAGATTATGCGGAAAGAAGTCTAACACTTCTACCTGCAGTCAATTGTTTCTACTTAGCCTCACGGGCTTGGTATCAACCTGGTCTCTCTACTATGCCGACCAGCAATGCGTCCAAATCAAAACTCACGTCGTCCAAACACCCCATGACCAGCCTTGGATGACTGTTATCGAGATTCTCGACCGAGGTGGAAAGCAGTTCGTCCCCCGTAGGGGAGGCATGAGGGGTTTCTAAGTAAAGCCCCCATTTTGATTCTGCAAGGCGTTGTGCCTACTCACCACAAACATACCAGATAGCTCGACAATACACAAGTCATAAATCGTTCAACTTTGGGGGGTATCTATCTAACTTCTGTTCAACAACATCTTGTTCCCAGCGAGAAAAGGCCCACGACGTTCGAGATTATCCCCCCCCTCTCACGCCCAATTCTTTGGCTCATCAGTCATCAAAAGTTGTACCACACACCTCCGCAAAGTGAACATTGATTGTTGCAACTTTTTCCTCTTACAGGCACACCGTCTCATCTTGAAGATCCCCCGTACCGACCAAGAAGTTTTTCGGACATGTTGATTATATGCAGCCAATTACCGTTTGTAGCGACTGACAGGATTCCCTTTTGTCTCTCAGACCTCGATTCTCGACTTGCCCCTCCTGCCATTGACAGACGCTGGCGGCTTGCATGATTTGCATGATAAGCTATAAATCGCTTCCCCAACTCCTCTTCCTTGGCTTTTCTCTTATTAAATACCGAGCTGGCTTTTGTGTGCAATGTGGCTGATGTTTAAGTACCCCTCCTGTAGGTTCAGTTGGCAAAAATCCTCACGTTCAAATCAACACTCCCCGTTGCAATGACACACCGAATCTGCGCCTCACCACCCGCACCGGCAGCCCCCGCTGCTTTCCTTGGTGTCCCGTTCGATTCACCATTGGCACCCTCACCATTGACTGCCGGGATATCCTTGATGATCGAAGGCGCCCACCGGATACACTGCACGAAATGCCCGTGTGCGTCCCCTATCGTCTTCACACATCTACCCTCCTGGGTCAGATCCCAGCACCGCAACGTATAATCATCAGCCACTGACAACAAGTACTTTCCACCAGGGTGGAAGACAAGGCCCCGCACCCAGTTGTCGTGGCCCACCAATATCTTGATACACGTCCCTCTCGCATCCCACAGCCGAATCGTTTTGTCTCTTGAGCCGGTCGCCATAAACTCTACGGCACTCGTTGCTGGTGGCTTCTTGATCCCTGCCATGGCGGCAAGATGTGGATAAGCAGCCGCAGGAGCAATGGCGCAACATAACACAACATGCTCGTGTCCGATCAGTGTGGTCTTCGGCTCCGGGTTCGGTATCGAGACGTCCCACAACCGGCCGGTATAATCGTCACTCGTCGACAAGATGAACCTCCCGTCAATGGATGGGCAGACATCACGGACCCATTCGGCGTGTCCTCGAAGAGTCTTTACGCAATAGCCTGTGCTCACATCCCATATCCTCAACGTCTTGTCTCGACTCGCGCTGACAAGGAGGTTGCCGGTACCACCTGCTACCCCTGACGGGATGAATCGAACTGCGCTGACGCTGTGGTCGTGACCAGGGAGCGTTCGGATATTCTTGTAGTCGTCTGATGGGTCCCAGAGCTTGATGGTCAAGTCTGAGCTGCACGAAGCAAGCAAGGTGTTTCCCCTAGGTCCGCCGAAATCGACATCGAGCACAGCTTTGGTATGGCCTTTGATCGTCCTTTCGAGCTCGCCCAGCTCCCAGTCCCAAATCTTGATGGTTTGGTCCTCCGAGCCGGAAGCCAGTGATGAGAATACTGGGTGGAAGGCGACGCATGTGATTGGATTTCGGTGGGATTGCAGCGTGTGGCGGGCTGGAGATTTGGGCAGCCAGGCTACTGGATCTTTATTTTGTCGGGACGTGGGGGTGCTGTTTTCGAGCTCTGATTGCAAAGTGCTATTCCGGGACTCGAGATCCATGATCTGGGAAAGAATGTCAGATGGACAGGCCGACAAACACAGAAACCGACCACGCGACTGACCTTCTTTTGTAACCGCACGACACTCGTCCATTTCTTCTCTAGCAGCCCCTCATACTTCTTTGCGGTTGCTGGATCAAACACATCCTCCCCAAGGTTGAGCTCTGATCGCAGAGCCGACGCGGTATTCGAAAGGTTGTTGGCAGTAAGGTAGGCGATGATGGCTTTGTGTCTGCATCGCTGTCAGTCCCTGCCTGCCTCGGCTTCGTCAAGACCCAACCCCGCCCGCTGTGGACGTGATCACACGACAGGAAACCTACAGCTCCTCAGCCTGACGGGTGGTCAGGATGTTTGTATTCATCGCGGAGACTCGGAGGGCAACCTGGAGCCCCCGGGCCGTGCCGTTCTGCTAGAGCGGGAGACAGGAAATTGCGGGGAAATTTATCGGCCTGAAATCAGCGATCGGGAACCTTCTCGTCTCGGCGGCGGCCGTTGGGTTGAAATCGGTGTCAAGAGGTGAGGTATTCTTTGAGGTGGATTCCGGGTGGGCATGGAAGGATGGCGGAAGATTGTTGGTGACAAACAACAGCGTCGGGAAAGGGGTGGCGCTTTGTTCGAGAAGGTTTCGTCGAATGTCTGTTTCAATCCCAATCCTCAGATGCACGCGCGGATGGATAGGGTGGATGGTTGGAGGGGTCGTGAAAAGTGGACCTGGGGTACTGGGGAAGGCGAGGTGTCCAGGGTTTGTGGTTGGGCTTCCAGACACAAATATCAACTCAGGGCTGAAGATGGGAGTTCTGGATGGAGGCAGTGTTGCCGTGGGAAATGGATCTCATGGCCCCTCTATGGCGGGCATCCAGCGGGGCAGAACAACACTTGAAACTCGAAAGCAAGCTCGCAATCTGTGGTGGGTGGCATTTGCTGTCGCTGGCCATCCAATTCCCATGCTTGCTGCCGGGCCTGCCAAGATAGAGAGGTCGGGCCACGACAGCTGCCACAGGAGGCTGCCAGCCGTGTCAAGCCTCAGCCAGTGACATCACCTCAGCCACACTGTGGTTTGGTTTCTGCAGCAATTCCCTATGTCAACAATTGCCAGAGCGAAGTCTGTCAGTGGAAAGAAGGGTCCAGTCAGCATCCCCCGCCACCAGAGAAAGACAAGAGGAAATTACCAACAACTGGAGAGGCGGTGCATATGCGCACATAGGATAATCAAGGGATCAAGAGACTCCCTACTTGTATCCAAACTCCATCAGAGCATTCCTTATTCATTGTGGTGTTTATCTGCATCCATAGGGCAACTGTCAGTGACAGCGAATGGCCCCACACCCACACCTGTCCCGTAGAGCCAAGAGCACAGGGTCAGGGCGCCCCAGACACGCTTTCTCACCGCGAGCCAGCCTTGAGCGAGAAATCTTGGGCGGCAAGTCACAACAACTGCAATTGTCAACAACCACCGCGCAGACGATCCTTTTCGGCGAACATCCTCGCAACAATCGCCCCCCGCCGAGCAAGAGCTTCCCCTCGCTCTCCTTCTGGAAGCCAATCACGCGCAACAGCCAGCTCGGTCTCGACACCAAACCCAACAAGTCGCAAAGAAAACAGCTGCTGGCTTTTGCTTTGTTGCTTCACCCCTCGCACGTATGTTGCTTCCTTCGCATTCCCTCCTCCAGCCTCACCAAGGCCAATCTCCCAGATGCGCTTCTGCTCCTTAGACGGCGCACTACACTGGCTGCTATGACGGGCCGTTGGAAACCGCCTTGGCTGCAGAAGCTAATCAAGCGAACTTCAACTCTAGGCTCAGAAAAACGCAAGACTTGCCTCTCGACCGACAGACTTACGAACCACACCGACCAGCTTGCCCACAGTCCCCGGAAGCACTTGCTGAAATCCTGCCTGCTTGATTCCGACTCTACCACCACATCACCATCCATTGAAGAAGAACAGCCCGCCATGGCTGACGGAGAAGAAGACTTTAGCTCTTTGCCCCTTACAGATCGCTGGGTCCACAAGGTGCGCGCGTCTCCTTATTCGCTGACTACCTACTAGACAGGCAAACTAAAACATCAGTTGGCGAATAGGTCTGGAAAGTACGAAAACAGGCATACGAGGAGGCTGCCCAGGCATTCGAAAAGACCCCCGACGAGTACGACCCAGCATTCCGACCATTCATCCAAGATCCGAGCTTGTGGAAGACAGCAGTCGCAGACTCCAACGTTGCTGCTCAACAAGATGGCTTGGCTGCCCTCTGCGCATTTCTGAAATTTGGCGGCCGCGAAGGCGGTGTACGAGCCAGACAACATGCTGTCACACCAATTTGCGAGAAGGGCCTGTCCTCCACGAGAGCGGCCACGAAGGCGTCAGCAGTCGAAGCGTTGCTGCTCTTCATCGAGATTGATGTTCCCGGCCCGGTGATTGAAGAGATTCTGCCGGTGCTTTCCAACAAGCAACCCAAGGTTGTTGCTGCGGCGCTTAATGCTTTGACCCAGATCTTTCACAACTATGGCTGCAAAACAGCGGATCCCAAACCCGTTCTCAAGATTCTACCCAAGGTGTTTGGCCACGCCGACAAGAATGTGAGAGCAGAGGCGACGGGGTTGGCGGTCGAGTTCTACCGGTGGCTGCGCGAGGCTATGAAGCCAATGTTCTGGGGCGACCTCAAACCAACACAGCAGACAGATCTCGAAGCGCAGTTCGAGAAGATCAAGGCTGAAGGTCCAGCGAAGCAGGAGCGATTGTTGCGATCACAGCAAGCGGCCAAGGAACGGGCACCTGCGGCAGGAGGTGGTGACGAGTATGGAGAGGAGGGGGAAGAGGAGGAAGAGGCTGGTGAGGTTGACGCTTTTGACCTGGCCGAGCCACAAGACGTCATCAGCAAAGTGCCCAAGGATTTCTACGACAACCTGGCCTCGTCCAAATGGAAGGAGAGAAAGGAAGCTTGCGAGGCCTTGTATGCTATTGTCAATGTGCCAAGGATCAAGGATGGTGATTTTGGTGAGATCACCCGCTGCTTGGCCAAATGCATGAAGGACGCCAACATTGCGGTCGTCACTCAGGCAGCGCAATGTATCGAAATGCTCGCCAAGGGTCTGCGCAAGGGCTTCGCCAAGTATCGTTCCAACGTCATGCAGCCTATCATGGAGAGATTGAAGGAAAAGAAGGTTACGGTTGCTGATGCGCTTGGTGCTGCGCTGGACGCTGTGTTTCTTTCTACCAACTTGACCGAGTGCTTGGAAGATATCACCACATTCCTCGTTCACAAGAACCCCCAGGTCAAGGAGGGAACCATGAAGTTTCTTGTCAGGTGTCTTCGAACAACCAGGGAGGTGCCGAGCAAGCAGGAAATTGCCAGCATCGTTGAATGCGCCAAGAAGCTGCTCTCCGAGGGTAGCGAGGTTCTTCGGTCTGGCGGTGCCGAGATTCTGGGAACCATCATGAAGATCATTGGCGAAAGAGCCATGAACCCCCATCTCGAAGGTCTTGATGATATCCGAAAGACCAAGATCAAGGAGTTCTTTGATACGGCCGAAGTCAAGGCCAAGGATAAGCCGAAGCCGCCGCCGTCAGCTCCCGCTGCGCGGGGGCCACCACCCAAGAAGACGTTGGGCGCAAAGAAGGCCCCTCCAGGTCTCAAAAAGGCACCCCCGGCAGCCGCCGCACCGCCGCCAGAGCCTTCACCTCCACCTGCGCCGCCAGCTGCTGCGCGTCCCGGTCCCGCGGGGAGCAAGCTCGGGAAGCCAGGGCTCGGGGGTCTCAAGGCACCACAGAAGCGCACTCTCGGTGGTCCTGCCGCCGGCGCTGTTTCACCGCGTAGACCGGCGGCCCCTCGCGTGCCATCACCTGCATTTGAGCCGGAATACGAAGAGGAGGAGCCCATTCCCGCTTCTCCTCCACCAAAGCCGCGCATCGGTTTGGGACGCGGTGGTCTCGCTGGCCGCTCACTCGCCAAACCAGCTGCGCCATCAGCCCCCGCGCCCGCTGCATCCCCATCTCCGACCTCTACCTTCTCACACATGGAACGTGCCGAGCTAGAGGAATTGCGCATGGCCAATGAGCGCTTGCTCAAACAGCTAGATGACGCTCGTCACGACCGGTCCAAGCTGACATCAGAAATTCAGGAGCTCAAGAACCAAAATGCTCAGTTGATCGAGGATCACACGAGAGATGTACTTTCCATCAAGGCCAAGGAGACACAGCTGGTGAGAGCTCGCAGTGATGCCGAGGCTGCCGAACAGACAAATGAGCGGCTACGACGCGAGCTGGACCGTTTGAAGAGGGCGCTCAGTAAGGCCGAAGCCGCCCTCAACAACGGTGGGGGCGCAGACAGCCCTGTATCCCCTAGTCTTGGATTCCGGGCTCTGAGCCCAACGCACGATGATGGCGGGATCTACCGTGACAACGCTCTTCCTCCTAGTGCGGGTAGAGCCCGTCAAAGCTTCGCCAGCACCCTTAGCGAGGAGAAGGAGAACGGCGACGGTGTGCCGCACCCCCGAAAGATGGCTCCCCCAGAGTCCCGGTACGCGGGCAGCACCGCTAGCAGCGGCCGCGCCAGCCCAGCTAGAGGGTTTAGGCGAGACATTTCCGGCGGTGACGACAGAGACATTCGCAATAACGATAGTGCTAGTGGCAGCGGTGCCTATGGCGGATATGGTGACCGGGCGGGGAGCAGGGCTGGGAGCCGTGCAGGAAGCAGGTTGGGCGATCCACCAATCAATGCTTCTGGTGCTCCCGCGACGTCTGGCATGGAGAGCTGGAGAAGAGCTGCCGAGGTGACGAGCCAGCTGAAGGCCAGGATTGAACTTATGAAGGTATGTGCAGCTGCGGAGGCCTCGACGAGAAGTGTGCAGGGCAGGCACTAACAGAGAGCAATAGGCAAAGGCAGCGAGCAGACCTCAGTAGAGCTCAAACGATCTCCCCACGCATGGACCTGTACGGCTGTCTTTCTTTTAACAGGTTTTCGATGTTATGATTTGCATTTTCACGGCGTTGGGCGATGAAGCATACCCATTCCCCGCCCTGTACCGTTTTTATAGGTGTTTTTACTTTCTGTACACTTTACTGTTGCTCATTTACCTATACCGCATGTTTTACAGGAGGCTGTTATGGTGTGTTCTGATATCTGGGGGACCTGGTGGATGGGAAAAACATGGCTTGGTGGGACCATTGCTTGTGTGGGAGGTTATCAAATGATGGGTTAGCTGGGTCGAGGTAGCTGGGATAATCCTATTGATCGATATGCTGTACTTCTTTCTGGCTACTCCTTACACTCAAGGTGTGTTTGATCCAGAGACCAGTGTCTCGTCTCCTGGAATGCAATGGAAGTCAAAGTGGAGGAGGGGGGGTTAGATTGTGGAGTGCTTGCCAACACACAGCTCGGCTTACCCCGCTTCCACTGTCATAAGCTGTGAAACAGACAGCTCTTTCAACAACAAACAAAGGAAAAAGGCGCGGTTAGTTTAGTGGTTAGAATCCTCGCTTCCCATCATATCTTGGTCTAGCGAGGGACCCGGGTTCGAATCCCGGATCGCGCAATTGCGCCTGTTCCTTCTCTTTTGCTCTGCACAGCTTGTAGCTGTGATGTCATGCCTCTGTGGGTATCTTCTTTTTTTTTTTTTGCCAGCTGAGTGGGATGGGGCGAAAGTTTTGCTAGAGAGGGGGCTTGGATGTACATGTTAGAGTTGTGATATTTTGAGAGAAGGTCCGAAGGTTGGTAGTTGTGTTGTGTTCAGGGAGGGGTTTTGATGGTGGGGTAATCCGCCTCAACGTCACTCTCTCTGCTTTCAACAACACAACTGTAGCATTATGCCGCGAGACGCTGAAAGGACGAAAGCTGCTGGTGGTGGTTACACGAGGTTTACAAGGGTCAGACGGGCATCGTATTGCCGAGTTTTGTTGGTCGTGTCGACGTTTTGTCTACTCGGTCTTTATTCACAGCTCCTTCGTGTAACAAGCCCATTTTGCGAACAGCTTGGCGGCTTCATCAATCATCGCCATCGACCGCAACTCAGTCCCCTCCTGTCGCCGCTTAAGTTCAAAAAAGACGGCAGCTTCCAACTGAGCATCTTTTCAGATTTGCATTTTGGCGAGAGTAAGTCACCCCCTCAACTTAGCTCAGCTGCATCAACACAAGAATCACCCGCTCTGTGAGGTTATTTTGTACCAATCTAACAATGTAAATCGCTGACAAGACGCCTGGGAACCCTGGGGTCCCAAACAAGACCTCGCCTCCCTCGGCGTGATAAACTCTGTTTTGGACAGAGAACCAGAGACGGATTTTGTGGTGCTGAATGGAGATATCATCACGGGGGAGAATGTTTATCTCGACAACGACACCCAGTATATCGACAAAATCGCCGAGACGTTGGCAAGTAGAGATATTACGTGGGGGAGTACGTACGGGAATCACGACTCGGACTGCAGGCTATCGCCCACGGCGATGTTTGAGCGGGAGAAGAGGTACAAAGGTAGTAGAACGGCGAGGATGGTAAGGGGCAGAGAGGAGGGGGTGGGGGTGACGAATTATTATTTGGAGGTGCAAGGGCTGGATGCGAGGGTGGAGATGGTGTTGTGGTTTTTTGATAGCAGAGGTGGTTTTGTTTCCCAGGAGGAGGGAGGTGGGAATAGGAGGAAGGGGAGGGAAAATTGGGTTAGCAAGGAAGTGGTGAGGTGGTTTAGGGAGATGAGCGGGAGGCTGAAGAGAGAGAATGGGGGGAGGAGTTTGCCGGGGTTGGGGTTTGTGCATATCCCTATTGGGGCTTTTTGGGAGGTTCAGAAAAGGGGGATAGACGGGAAGAAGCAGCCTGGAATTAATGGGGATCAGCCGGTTAACCGACAAGGGGAGGGGTGGTGTAAAGATGGGATGGAGGGTTGCGAGTATGGGGGGCAGGATGGGGGGTTTATGGAGGCGGTGATGGAGGAGGGGTTGTTGGGGTTGTTTGTGGGGCATGATCATGGGGATACATGGTGTTCGGATTATGAAAAGGGGGGCAGGAGGGTTTATTTGTGTTTTGGGCAGCATACGGGTTATGGGGGGTATGGGAGTTGGATTAGGGGATCGAGGCAGGTGTGGGTTTCGATTGAGGGGTTGAGATTGCGGGAAATGGATACGTGGGTTAGGCTGGAGAGTGGGAAGGTGGTGGGGAGAGTGAGGTTGAATGAGACTTTTGGGAGGGATGAGTATGAGGTTGTGGAGGATGAGAGGACACATTTGCCGGTTGATGAGGAGAATTAAGAATGATCGTTTGGAGTAGGCGTGAGCTAACTATGCTATTAATGTGTCCAGCGAGTGACTGAGGTAAGTACATTCCCAGTCTCCCTCTTCCATTCCATCACCATAACCAATCTCGAATCAGGACACTGACTACTGACTGGCTTCAATCACTGAGAAGGCTTGTTGTCGACCAGGGTGATCTCAAACGCACTTGGTCCTTTACGCTTGTGCTTTAACTGCGGAGGGAAGTGTTCCGATTCAACAATATCGACCTCCTTGGTATCCTTGTTCCACTTGAAGTAGATGGAGCCGACAAAGAGATACACACCGGTTTTCTCATCGCGCAAGAACACAGCGGTGGTCACAGCGGGGCCATCGGCTGGGAGACTCCCCACCATGTGCCACTCAAGGGGATCCTCGTTGGAGTTGATGAGAATCGTGCCGACGTCATGGGCGTCAAGCTTGAGAGAGTACTCCAGCGGAGCACCGCCGATTTGGTCGGTGAACTGGAAGGAAATGGCGCGAGGGATGTGGTGATACATTTTCTGACACCAGCCATCACAAAATGCCGCGCTGGAATGATGTGTGAGCAATGACATCATGGTTCTAGCAACGGATCCAAGTATATGGAGGGGTGCTTCTTTGGGCAGAAAGTCCACACTCTAAGGGCGGGGCGGTTGAGTTGATCTCGGTTTACATTCAGTTAGGGGTGTCTTCAGGGATTGTCTGTTGTGGAGTGCTCCGGCACCCCGCCATCGCTCGTTCATGGTGAAGGGAGCTCTCCGAAGTGAGAAGGCGACGGAACAAGTGGGTTGTGACAAAGGCATTGTCTTTATTCATGAGATTTGCATATTTCATGGTTCGAGTCGACAACAACCGACCAAAGTTGGAATAATTGCTTTAAATCAGTCTTCAGTAAGATGATTCATAACACACAGATATACTACGCTGCACAATTCAATTATCCCACGAAGACTGTAGCCTAAATCAGGTCTATTTAACAGCGACAACATGCTTCGAAAATCAAACCCAGCTTCTCATCTCTCATCTCTCATCCCTTATTACTGATCACTCATTACATACACATCAAATCAACACCCCAAAAAAAGTTAAATACTATCCTTGGGAAATACGCCCATCCAAAACTAACCCAAAAGGCCAGTCAAGATGTGCACCTACACCATCATCAACTTCTACTGCCGCTGCCCCCTTCGGGACGGAGCCATTTGCTCGCATAGCAACTACATCCGCTCTACAACCTCCCGGCCTACCCTCCCTACCTCCCCGGAGCCGACTGGCTTCTACCTCCGCCGGATCGGCGACGTCCAACGCTGCAATCGGTGGGAGCCCATCAGACAATTATGGGAACATTGCCCCACTTTCACTGGCGATGACAACATCACTGATCCCCGGCAATGTCCAGGGACGATCGCTGCTGGCGCTTCTTACGTGAGAATATCCCAGCAGAGGGCTCTCTGCAACCAATGTGCCACCCATGGGCACCCTCGGAACTTGAGAAGGAATGCGATTACTTCCCAAACTCCTCTTCTTCCAACTGCTAATACTGCTGGTCAGGAGAGAGAGAATCGGGTGGAGATTAGACCTTCCGAGGCTTCAGACCCCTCGGGCTTTCTTTCTGATCTTTGGGATGATTTGCTGGGCGAGGAAAACTGAGCTTGCTTGTCGCACATAGGTAAGTACAATTGTTGTAGATCATTTTTTTTCTTTTGTCAAATTACACTAATACTACTACTACTAACATTATATTGTTCCGTTCTTTTAATTACTTGTGACTTCTTGTATATTGTCCCGAAAACCAGTTGATTGTCAAAGTGTAGGTAACCCTCTACACAAAGCAGGATTATGGATCCCTAAATTTCTTACGTACGCAAGTTCCATACCTACTTACAAACCAACGAGGTCCCGTATCCTTAGACAAACTGGCCATGCCATTCATCTCAACTATTGTTCATAGAACAACCCCCCTTCAAGATGGTCCACTGATAGTGGACCTGCACCTCCCGCAGATTGAAAGTACAAGAGAATGATCCAGCATGCTTAAAAGTGAGCATAACTGACGGGGCTCTCGTGGTTTGATCTTGGCCCGGGCTGCAGATGGACATCGGCAACCTGGAATCTGTCAAAGTTGGAGAGATGGCACTTAGATTGATACCGAATCTGCGAGAGAAATCCATGATGATGCGCCCAAGGACTTGCTCCATAATATGCAAAACAGTGAAAATGACACAAGATATATACCAAACTAATTTCCCTTTTCCTTTGGTAAAGACAGGGCTTTGAAACGCTTAAAAATTGCCCTGCTCAAGGGAGGCAGGATATCTCTGTCTAATAACAATAGCGTTAAAGTAAGTATCCATCGCCGGGGTAGTAGGGATTTTATCTACATAGGAGGTCACGGCGGCAGGGACCAATATTTTTCTTTCATTAAGGTTATACTAGGGATAATATCTGGCTTGTCTGTATCGTATCTAAGCCATAATCTCTCAATCATTCGTGCGGCCGACCAGAACTAAAGCGCAGCACCAATAATTGGTCCCAAATCCGGGTTAGCTGTAGGTATTGACATCGTGAATAAATCGCCTTGCGCTTTGGGTCTTACCTTAGTGGCAACAAAGCAGGTATCGTCCTCACCATAATATAACTCTTCCGATATGTCACAACGGCTCTTCTTCTTTCGGCAGGACTCACAAGTACCAATCTGCCGGGCCATAGTCATGCGCTTCTTGGATTGCTCGTTGTACTTTTACCTCTGGTTGCCGGAAACTGGGAATACTGTTTGACCCGGTCCGCGGGCCAATCGCTCCATATTGGAAGATGACGCCGCTGCTTGCCTGTGCTGCCAGCGGCGTGCCTGGACAACTTAAAGATTAACTAGCCCATTATGTTTGCCTTTCAGTGATGTCGGGGTGGGTGACAATGTGGTAGACTGCTGAGCTTTTGGTATCTAGAGCCTTAGCTTTTGCTGTCTATTGTCCGAGCATTTCTTCTAACATGGGACTGTGAGTTCTCATACTTTCATCTGTCAAACAAGACCTATCTTCTCCGGGCCCTATTGGGTGCAAGGCGGCTGATACGATGTGGCGGCTCTGGTGTATTTTATAAGATGAGCGGTGAGCTATATTGTGATGATCTGAAGATAAATCGAGGCCATGGGCCGGTGAGATCTATGGAGATGCGATTACACGACTGACTGAACAGCAGTTCTATAGACACTCGCCCTTGTTGGATTCCCACTGATAAGCGGCCAGTTGGCGCAATGGTAGCGTGTGGCTCTCCTACTAAGGGATTGCAAAGCCGAGGTTGTGGGTTCGAGTCCCATGCTGGTCGAATATTTTTTAGCACCTTCCCCTTTGCGACAAATTTAGAATCCACAAATCTCCTTTCTACCGGAGTTTACAGAAGCCCAGAAAAAGAATCCCCCTGTCCTCCGAACACATCACATTAGGTAACTTAAAATGGTTCTTCTCGGCTGCCATCCACCCAACCCTCAATTTCTGCAGCTACCACTGTCATACCCCTCGCGCTTATCATCGTCATATTGGAGACGTGTGTTTCAAGATTGGGTTGCTCATTCATCAAGGCTGGGTTGGATGTTGCCAAAGTGTGGAGAAAGCAATAGCCCCTTTTGTGGATCCCACACCTGTGTTGCCATGGAGACACATTGCATTGCACAAAAGTTCCACAGCCCTTTAGGGTGACAAGATAGTTCCTGAAGTATCAAAGAGGTCTTACATGTCATACTTATTTCCAATTTACGCTATGAACAAGAAATGAAAGTCAGATATACGTCATAGTATCCACCACCACCACCACTTTTTCTCACTTATCCATTATCCGTCGCAAACTCTTGATCTCTGCTCAGTCCTTCTTCTTCTCTGGCTTCTGGGCGTACACAATCCTGATCGGAAACAAAGGATGGCAGTTCTTGTTTCTCATCTGCTTACGGAAGTGAGCCAGGAAAGCGTGGATCTCCACCACGGACCAGCCCATGACTTCTCCAAAAATGTAGAGCACCATGCCTGTTATCTTGTTAGTTTCTGGTCTTCGTTTCATCAGGCATGGTGGGTAGCAAACGAACCTTCCAAGTCCTGCTCAATAGCCAAATGGCTATACTGCCCAATCTCCTTCAGCTTCGGGTCCTTCGGGAATCCCGTCATCGGCACCTATTGCCATTAAGGTCAGCCTACATCCGCCCTACACCTCCTAAACAGAACTCACCTTGATATCCTTCACAGTTATGTTAACAAACCCAGCCTTCTCAATGCCTCTCCTCTGCACGTCCTCCTCAATAGGGAAGAACGTCCTCCCAAACTTCTTCTTGGCCTCCTTGAAAACTTTGGTCCACGTCCCCATCGGCGAGTCCTCCGTCACCGTCCCATCTTCCGAGTACAGATTTGCATCCGCCTCAAAACTCTCAATCCACCCCCCCGGCTTCGTCGCCGCATAAGCCTGCTCAAAAATCGCATCCCAGTCCGGAATCGAGCCGAACAAATACCTCATGTGCACAAAGTCAAAGGAATTCTCCCTGAACGTCCACGGCAGCGTCGCGTCCTCAATCTCGAATCTCACATTGGGGGGCACCCACGAGGGCTGCACAGGGGAGATGTCCGTCCCCGTCACCTCCAGGTTGGGGTGCAGGTCCGCAAAGTCACTGCCATCATCAGCGTCGGAGAAAGAAAAAAGGGGAAAAGAAAAACAAACATGGCCCACAAGCCCCCTCCAGTGCCCACGTCCAAAACCTTGCTAATCTTCCCCGCGTCAATCGGCGCCAGATACAACCTCCCCTCCAGCACAAGCGTCAGGCAGTGGTGAATGATATCCTGGCTCTGCAGCTGCTTGTCATCGTTCGGACCCCAGTACTCGGCGTTGGTCTTGTCGCTGTGGAACGTCCGGCCGTTGATGTTGCGGTATTCAAATATACTCGAGGACAGACTCGCGGTGGAACTCAGAATGCTGTCAAGGACCGAGTCGCTGTCGTCTTCAACGGGCTATTCCTCCCCCCCAAAAAAACCTCATTAGTCGCGCGCGCTTTGAAACAAGTAGGGTGTTTATAAGGGGGAGAGATACGTGCTGAGTCCAGTGCTCCCCATTCAGCGGATCAAGCGCATCATCCAAATTCCTCGGCGAACCCGCCCCAGATTTGGGTGAGCTCTTCCCTGACAATTTCCCCTCCGGCGCCGGGGAAGGGGAAGCAGCTGGTGGGGATGGCGCCGATGTTGCGGTGGTGGTGACAGGTGGAGCGTCGTCGGTGGAGGCCATCGTGGAAAAACGGTCGCGGGAGCCAAAATGGGTTCTGTCGATCAATCAATCCCCCACTTTCACTCAGCTCAAAAGCAAAAAGTCCGTGACAAGTGAAGCCGTTTGTCTTGGCCCTGTGGTCTAGACGTTGAGAAACAAAGAACACGCGGGCGCGCAATGTGGAGCACCCAACAAGTGTGCTGTTCGTGGGAAAAGTTGGGGCGAAAAGGAATTGGGACAAAAGTCAAGAACGCGGGGGGGACGGGGAACAAGAAGTACCACAGCTGGAGAAAATTAGCCCGGGAGGGTTCCGTCCGTCGGGGGTTTTCTTGGACGGTTGAACCAACAGCACCACACCACCCACCCGGTGTCCAGGGTTTGACAGCAAACTATTTCATTGCTGTCCTGCAGAGAGAGAGGAAAAAGACGCATGGGCGAGGGTAGGTTCTGGAAGGGGGTTAGCGCGGCCCAAGCTGCTGGGAATGGAAAGGGTGTTGTGTCCTGCCGTGCTACCCCATGATCTTCTTTGTTCGTTCCCGGCTGACGATCCATTCAATTGGGAATGCTTATGAATCGGGAATCTTCAATGATGAAAAACGAGAGAGGAAAACATCAATGGCTTGACAATCGTTACCCGTCTTCTATCCACGCAGCTCAGCTAGCCCAGTCCCCGCCAAACCCCGAAATCCTTTACACCCGGCGAGCTGCGGATTTCTTTCTCTGGTGGTGCACTGACAAACCGCTGAAGAAGTCACAGTCGCATCCCTCTGCAGCATCCCCCAGGGCTCCGAACCCGATTGGTGGCCCCCGGAGAACTATCTGCAGTAGGAATGGCGCCACTATGCAACGACAGCAAGGTAAGGTAAACAACCACGTTGCGTTCATCCACCGATTTCCACTTCGAAGCGAAATCCTTCATGTAAAAGAGTAAAGTTTTACCACACATTCTCCCGAACCCGAATTCGGGTTCCTCCTCCAGGAAAACCTGTCTTTCATCATTGAAGTGCATATCTAATACTAATTAGCTGACTCCGACCAGCCCCCAAAGCAGAAAACGCCACCCCCTCTTCTCTCCTAAAAGAACACACCAACACCAAGGAGAGAGCAAGAATGCGGACAGTTGGCTGCATCACCCCCACACCGACAGACCGCACCGAATCGCTCCGTCCATCCCCCCCGTCTGCCTTCCTCTTTGAACCCTATTGCGGAAGGTCATGCAGTGCTACATAAGACCTTGCTAGAGCCCCCCAGAAAACACCGACAGCAACAAATATCACATCACCGGCCTGGAAAACATTGCCATGATGTATCCCTCGGTCGTAACCGGGGTTCCATACACGGCGGCTTTGTCCAAATGCCCGAAATATCAAAACATTGTCCAGTTCGCTGAAGACTCGGACGTTGAGAATAAAAATATTACATAAAACAGACAAATTGGTGTAAGATATGCAATGTATAAACCAACACAAACATTGACAATAGAGGCAGTGACTCAAACAACAACAACAACAACACATAGAAGAACAGTCCATGATCAAAGCACCCAGGGTATCCCAATTCCATCCAATGCACCGGCCATCCCAAATCCCTATCACCCGCACCAACAAAAGAAACACAGCATGACTTTTCTCTACCCAACAACAGGTGACATCCCCGTCTTCCCCCACAATTTACTCCTTTCTTTTGCTTCCCTCACGCCCGCTGTTGATTCAGCCTGCCCACTTGATGTTGTAGAAAAATACCTGGTGCTCCCCGTCTTGGGCGTCGTAGTAGGCGGCGCTGCAAGCGGGCTGGCCACATCCTCGGCTTCATCAGCAATAATCTCCTCTGTGATCATAGGTGTATTGGCTCCAGTGCGGATTTGGTTATTTGTGGCAACAATGGTGTCCTCCTCCGTGTCATGCTCGTCAATCCTAGCCATCAGCCCCAGCCCTTCACCACTGTGGTGGCTGCTGGCTGAACTTCCCGTCGTCATGCTGTCGGCTGAACTGCCTGGGAGCAGTGGACTTGCTTTCCTCCATGCGGCTGGCTTGAGCGTGTTGTCGCTGGCAGCTTCTGATTCTTCGGCGATGGACTCAAATAGCGGTAAGCTTGGCAGCTGGGGCGCAGAATTTGGTACACCAGCCGCGCTGCTGGCGCCATTGCGCATGGTAGGTGTGCTTGCCATGCTTGGAGACAGACTCCCGACGAGCTTGGGCGCAAGCGGTGACATGTCCGCCACCATGGCAGATGCCAATCCGATGGCAACTGGGGTTGTTGGCGTAACCGGTGGGGGAGAGGTTGCCGTCTGTGGTCTGGCAATGGGCGGCGAGTTAGTACGGCCCACGGTGCTCGCCAGACGGCGGATGCGTGATCCAAGGGAGCTCGAGCTCGCTGGGGCGGCCAAGTTGTTCATGCTTGGCTTTCGCTTCTGTTGCAAACCCGAGAGTTTGGGGCTATCGGTGCCCACCCGGGTGGTCTCCCTTGACTTCTCCTTCCTTGCTGCATCTTTGTTTCCTAGCGGCTTCACCTTGGACGCGATGACTTCAAACTGCTTGAGCATGGTGGCGTTTTCAATAATCTCTTCCATCGTGACCTTGAGATTGGCATCGGCGCCTGGGATGTTGGCTTTGGGAAGCTCCCGGTTCAACTGCTGCATCATTTGCGACGCCGGGATCAGACTGCCCCAGAGATCGTAAAATGAGGCATTGTGCACCTGATCCTCCGGCACTCCGAGCGCAAGAGGATTCAAAATCGTCGACCATGTATTGGAAACCGCCGTCCTAATGAGCGTGATCTGTTCTTGGCTGAGGGAGTTGATCAGATTCAAGCTGTCGGCTTCTGAGCTCTGGCTAGAAGCTGACTCGCTCGGTGTCAGGGGAATTCGCCTCATCATATTGCGATACTGATACCCCTGTGGGATCAGCTCTTGCGTGAGGTTGGCATTGGTCAGCATGGTGATGTTGGTTGCCAGCATGCGGAGAGCGTGGTCGGCAAACGCTTCCGGGATCCGCTCAGAGCAGTACGAAATGGATATTTCAACTCGGCCAGGGGGTCGAACCACAGATCTCACAAAGAGATCTGGAATGTCCTGGGCTCTGGACTCGTTGATGGTGAATTTGCATGACGCTGCACCAAGATGAAATGACTTGGGCTCATTGGGCAGGATGGCGGTATCCTCATACTGATGTCGAACAACCGTACTGAAACGTGTCCAGTATGGCCATGGTGTGCACTTTTCGATCAGAAAAAGAGTCCCGAGGTTCTCAAATGGCACGCCGGCACCGTGCTGGGCTTGGACGTATTGAAGCAAACTCATGGGCGTCAATGAGGCGTCGGGAAACTGAATACGGATGGGGATCGTATTGACGGTTGGGCCCATCACACCAGCAACAGATACATTCCCAGGTAGCCGCACATGTCGCCCATCGATCAGTTCTCCAAAAACGACATCGGACGTTGCCGAGAGCTTGGCAAGCGTCATACCCCAAGCTGCCTTGAGGACTGTCTCGAATGAGATACCGAGACTTGAAAGGGGTCCCAGAGATAGCATGGGGTTTCGAATTGTCTTGACGTGGGTCGACATCTGGTAGGGCTGAGAATGGGCAACAACCTGTGTCATCACAGCGCCCTCTAGTAACGCTCGCCAGTACTCCTCCGCACCCGGGCCTTGGGCCATGGAGAGCTGGGCAGTCCGCAGGAAATCGCAATAACTTGGCCTTTTGGGTGCCGGTTGAGATCCATCGTAAATTCGCTTGAGGTCCTTGACCAACAAGGCCACCGACAAGTCATCATATTGAGCCTTGGTGAGCCTTAGAATTAGAACCGACTGTTTGCTCCCGTCCAAAAACATGAATTTTGTCATTGGTGTTTCAAACTTGGTGCCAGAGGACTGGTCCTTTTTGACAATCTTCTCCAACATGGTGGCAAGCCTCCAGGTCGGGCAGTAATGACGACGGAACTCGATGTCGGGATTCTTGAGAACAGCCTGGTACACTCGACGATTATATGGGACAAATACAGTGCGTAGAATTGGATGAATGCTGATCAAGGTTTTGCAGGCTGTTTCCAACTTCTTGGAGTCCACCGCGCCGATGAAGTTGAACGTCAAGTAATTGATGTTGGATCGTCCACGCAGCATACCCGTCTCAATGTACCTGATCTGAACAGACGAGGCTTCGGCTGCATCGGCAATCGAGCTTGGGTCCACTCCAATCTTGGGCGCAATAACCTTCTCAATGAAGACTTCCTTGATAGCGTTCGATGATTGGGCAGTTGATGAAGGGTTGGGAACAGGGGTTTGGTTGGGGGTTGGTGGTGGCGCAGGCGAATTTGATGCTGTGGGAACCGGTGGTGGTGGAGAGGTGGGTGCTTGCGGAACGGGTAGGCTCTGAGGACTTGCAGTCTCCGCAACGGTCCTGCTGAGTTCAGCCAAGGTGGCATTTTGAAGTACTTTGGCGATCGGAAGTGAAATGCCCTCGCGGCGGCAAGCGGCTACTAGTTGCCCAGCCATGATCACATCGCCTCCAAGTCCAAAGAAGGTATCCAAAGCCGTGATCTTGGAATCTTCCATGCCCAAAACCCTTGCCCACAACAATCTCATTTTCTCCTCACTTTCTGTCGGTGGCAGTGGCTTCAGCATGGCCAGTCTCGCTTCGGTAGAGAAGGCGCAAATGCTGAACAGTTCCTCTTTGGTCATCCCAGTGATCATCTTCTGTAGACGTCGTCGGTTGACCTTGAGAGACGGCGTGACCGGGAGATGCTTGACGGGTATGAAGACCGAGGGCAGCATGCACGGGGGCGGTCGGTTCTCCAGTCCAGCCTGAACCAGCTGCTTCACCGTAGCCAACTGCTCCTGGGTGGCAAGGCTCAGCGAGCTAAGGCTTTCATCCACCTCAATGCGATCACCAAACTCCACAAATGCAGCTAAAATGGTGTCGGATTTCGGTCCTCGGAATGCCACAATATCCACGATAACGTCCATGCCGCGACCCAGGCAACGTCGAAGATACTGCTCGATCTCCGTAACGTTGATCGTTTTGCCGTCAAGGTCAATATCCTCCCTCTGACTAGAGATAAATTCCATAAGACCACCCTCGGTGTATCTGGCGCGGTGACCAGTCTTGAAGTAGCGGGCCTTGCCTCCGGTAGTTCCGAGGGGCGACATCGGGCTCACAGTGGATTCCCTGTTTGGGTAGGAGAAGCCCAGTGTTGGTCCCTCCACAACAAGCTCTCCAACAGCGCCAACCGGAACACGCTTCTTGTGGTCTTCTGGGTTAACAATGAGGAGATTTCCGCTGAAAGGTCGCCCGATGCTGCGTAGATGATGTGTTCCCATTGCTTCGAGGAAGGCAATCCCGAGAGGACAACAATCCTGTGGCCCATAGGCCAGCACGACGTTGACCTTCCCATGCCAAATGTTGTACGTGTCATCGTCAAGGCTTCGTGTCCGGAAACAAACAACTTTGAGAGAAGGTAGAAGGGTCGGATCCAGTTTCCTCGACAGCAGAGGCGTCATGTAACTCCAGTTGACCTGCATGCGGTTGACGGCCGCACCAAAATCCTGTAGCTTCTCAGCAGCCGATGGTATGCAAACACAAGCGCCATAGACCAGCGTTGTGAAAATCTCGGTAATACAAATGTCGACATTGAAGGACGATAGCTGCATGACGCGACTGAGTGGTGTGATCCGAGCAGCAGGGCCTTGGCCAACCAAAGCGGTAGCCAGGGCAGAGTGGCTGAAGGTGACCCCCCGGGCCTCGCTGGTTGATGTAGGAACGAAAAGGACACAGGCAGCATCTGTCGGGGCGGCCATCGAGGTCAGCGATCCTAGGTTATCTGGAATTGCCCCCATGAGCTCAGAGGTAACGACAACTACTTGATCAAAAAGATTGCTGAGAACAGGGGCCGCAAGTTCAGACGAAACAGCAACCCTCGAGTTGGTGAGCCGTTCAAAAATCGGCTGGATGATACCAAGCTCGAGCGAATCCACGGGAACGAATGCAGCACCGGCCCTAAGAGCGTTAGCAAGATGAAAGTCAGTGGATCAGGATGCAAGAAACTCACTTGAGGACGGCCAGCATAGCGACAGGAGCAAGCTTGCATTTGTCCATCACCACAGGAACCACGGAATGAGGCCCAACCCCTGCATCCACCAAGTGATGAGCGAGCTTGGTCGCCTCTTCCTCCAGTTGCAGATATGTGTATGAGCCATCCCAGGAACATATGGCCTGCGATGAGGGCTGCATCTCCGCCTGCCTCGAAATCAACTCATGCACAACCGTGTCAGTGAGTGTCTCGGTTAACTGGGGAGATTCGGCATCCCAAGCCAGGATTTGGGCGAGGTCTCTGTCAGTGAAGAGGTCAACGAGGCCGATTGAGCTGTTGGGTGTTGCCAAAATAGCCCGGATGGCCTTGCCAAAGGTGCTGGCAACGTTGATCGACTGCTCTGGTGACATGATTCGTTGACCAATATCGACAAACAGCTTTCCGCCAGTGAATCGTGTATTTACGACGACATCTGTGTCGAATGTCTGCTGCAGTGTTATCGGTTTCAACTCGAAGCTCGTTCTTGTCGTAAACTTGCTGTTCAACCCAGCCGGTTCTTCTGTGAAAGTTAAACAAGAGTTATATAAACGCTCACCACCCTTGGCGCCCATGGCATGTTGCAACTCAGCCATGGTGAAATTCTGATGAGGCAGGGTCGCCTGGAGCTCCTCCTCAACCTTTTGAAGGGCGTGAATCACCGGGCCATATGTTAAAAGTTCGAAGGTGCAGGCAACTGTGTTCGCAAAGGACCCCACTGCGTGTCTCATTCCAACATTTGCCTCGTCACGCCCAGCTGTTTGGAAGCCAAAGCAAACTTGATTGGAGCCTGTAAAGCACCGTAGGAGCAGTCCCCAAGCGAGACGAAGTACTGCAGCGGCAGAAATCTTGTGAGTCCGAGTGAAGTTGGCCAACTCGTACGAAGTGATGTCAAGCTCCAGACCAGCGTTAACAAACTTCTGCTCTTCAGGAAGAACAGTGAGCCGCGGAAACATGCAGGGGGTGACCCCAGTCAGTTTCTCACGCCAGTATTTGAGACTGCTTTCTTGCCGGACATTTTTGAGGAAAAAAAGGTAATCGGGATATTGAAACTGCTCTGGTTCCATGATGGCCCTCTCGGTGGCGTACACTCGTCGCAAGTCATGAAGGAGAAGGTGAATGCTGATGGACTGTTGACCGGGTCAGTATCAGGCCATGGCCGGCACTTTGAATGGGTGCCCAAACTCACATCACAAAGAGCAGTGCTGATATCCAGCTTCACCAAAGTCCTTGTGGGCGCCTTGCAGACTGTCAGCCTGTGGAGAGGCTTGCTATCTGAAGGTCGGAGGTTAGGGAGGTTGCTGAGCTCGTACACTGGATCTTCAGCGGGCGCTGTGTCGATGAACAACATTTCAGGAGACGCCCGGCGCAGTATCACCTTGTCCCAGAGGCCTGTTTCGCTGACGCTCTCGGTAAACACGGTCCTCAGTGCCGCATGTCTCATGGTGACTTGTTGCCAGGCTGTGCATATCCTCGAAATATCGATGGGGTCACCATTAGGGGACGCAAACTCGTAAATTGCATGAACATAGCACGTATCGGGTCTCAAGGCCTGGCTGATCAGGATGCTCTGCTGGACAGCGGTGACTGGGTAAATGGTCTCGACATCGCGGACGCTGGGAAGGTTGAGTGTCAAGAGCCGTTCCTTGTTAAAGGTTTGCAAGCCCTCATATGTAACATCTAGATGCGGCACGTCGGTCAAGGTCAGTTCCTGCGGGTGGTACCTGAGTCGTCCAATAGCCTCCAGCAACAGATGCTCGTAGTTGTGTATCCACTGTGATATCCGAGTCTGGTCTGTGGAATGTTTGCTGTAGAGAAATTTCACCCTCGCCATCCCTTGATCGACCACAGCGTCAACCTCAAACATTGCAATGCGGCCCACGTCGGCTCCAATATCGGAGGTTCTTGAGCCCAATGACCGGCCGGGAATCGGAAGTTGCTCTAGGACGCCATCATCTCTTTCCAGATGCTGCATAGAACCGGCGTAACGAAATATGATCTCAAATGGCCAGTCGTTAGCGACGATATCGGCCTTGTTGTAGTGGTAGAAGCGCGACCCGAAGTACTGTATCCCTCGTCCTGGAATATTTCTTCTTGTATCTTTCAGGTGGCGAAGAACCGTGATGAAGTCGTCCCCGCTCTCGACCTTTTGGCCAATGGGGCAAAGGGAACTGACCCACCCCACTGTCTCGGAGATATCGACATCAGGGTTTAGGGGGTCTCTCCCGTGCTCTTGGTTCCAAATGGCTGGCACAGATCGGTCGTGGAAGGTCTGGGCGAAAGACAGCATGAGGGCGGCAAGGTAAATGTCAACGGAATCTGTCTGGAATACTTGGTTGCATGACGTTTGGAGTATCGAGGTAAGTTCGTGGCTAAGCGAGAAGCCGACCTCGACAGCATCGCCATATGTGTTGGCGGCATCTTGGAGGCCCCAGTAGGCATAATCGCCGGGTTGGACTGGGAAGGGGAGCAGCTCCCTTGGGTCCGGGCCACTGGCGTCAGCTTTCTGCATGTCAACCCACTTGTGGAATGGCATTGACCTTTGTGACAGCAGACTACCGTTCACGAGGAGCTCGTCCAAATCATGAATAATGGTGCGCCAGGATGGAACATCGACCGCAAGGTGGTGGGCGGCCAAGTAAATCCACTGCTGCTCATCCTGGGTAGTGAAGCAGTCAACTGCAAACACCGGTCCTGTCTCGACGTTGATGGATATTTGCGTCTTGGCGATAATTTCCTCGGCTTCCTTGTCGGATCGGATGGTGTTTTGAGATATCGTGTATGAGCCCGGTACCTCGGGCAGCGCCCTTTGCACCCACCCATGCAATCCCCGGCCGAAGCGCGTGCGGAGCATGGGGTGGTGCCCAACGATTGCCTCGACGGCGGCGGAGATATCGGCAAAGCTGAAGTGTTTCTTGAACCGCAAGAGAAAGCTCTGGTTGTAGCGGTAGCTCCCTTCAATGCCAACTCTCCGCTTGAGATCACCGCCCATCGAGGTCTGGAAGTACAAGTGCTGCATTGGTGATAGATCAAAGACATCCGATGTCTCCTCGTCCCATTTGTGAGCCAGCCCGCCCCGGGTTGCTGCAATGGCTGCCAACTCGGACAGTGTTGTTGATCCGAGGGCTTCGGAAGCGTGGATATATATGGACTCATGTTTGCATCGAGCAGCGAGTTCCATAGCTGTCATCTCATCCCCGCCCAATTGCGAGAAGGAGAAATTGACGCCAATCTGACTCTGTGGGACATCCAGTATTTTGCTGACCAGCCTCTGCAGTGTCTTTTCCATGCCCGATTCTGGGGCTTGCAATGTTTCTTGAAGCTCCAAGCTGAGAGCCTGGTGGTGGACATCCTCATTGATGTTCTGGGCCCATGTTCGCAACCGTCTCTCGTCCACGTCGCCAGAGTCTGTCATGGGCATTCCGTCCAACACAATCCACAAGTCTGGCACGGCGTCGGGCTCCAGAGTTGACTCGGCTGCTTGCCGTAAGTTGGCAACTTGGGTACCGGCAAAGAGGGCGTGTGACTGTGGAATGAGATCGATCGGCGAGGAATCTGTCTTCTCTTTCTGCATGGAAGCGAGAGTGAGAAGAGCCACCAGCTTGCCCTCCAACAACCCAGCTTTTGGCCTTACCGTGGCCATCCTCCCAATCTCTGGTTGTATCCCAAGCGCTTGTTCGAGTTCCGTTCTCTGCTTCCCCACTGTCACCGAACTGGCCTGGCTCGCCTGGCTTGGCTTGCGCGAATGAGCCCCGCCATCATCTTGCGCCATAATATTGTTGTGGCTGTCGACGTCAGGAAGGGCAAAAAATGGGGCATCGTCGAGTTCATTGTCGATGTTTCGCGCTGGCGTGGTGCATGGCGTTATGCATGTCTGTAATTCGGCGAGGGTCGAACATCGAAGAATGTCGTCCACAGCAATATCCATCCCAGCATCCAGGCAAGCCTGTCTTAGCGCAGAGGCGCTCTGTTCGTCACCTCCCAACTCTCTGAAGGAGGCCTGTATCCGCAGTGTTGCCGTGTCGATTCCCAAGACCTGAGAAACCACACTAAGCAAACGCGCTTCGAGGGGTTCGTCTTCGAGCATTAACCAGGAAGTCGAGGCATCGATGCGCGGAGGGGCAAACCTCTGGGGGGAGGCCATGCTGACAAGCAGCGCCTGGGACGGTATAAACACGGACAGAGAAAGCGGCAAATGGGTATCTCAAACAAAGGAGAAGAGTTGGAGGGTCGTCAGGCGCTGGGCCGCATGGGGCACAGCAGGAGGTTGGCTTGACGCTCTCGAAGTGGTTTGGTTGCACATCAGCAACACCTCTTTCGGGTATCGGGATGGCAGCCTGGGGTCGGAGAGAGCTGCGGGAAGGCGGGGGAGGAGCGAAAAGACCAGCAAGCAACAAGCAAGCAAGCAAGCAGGCAGGCAAGCACAAGGTGAGAGAGGGAGACGTGAGTGTGGTCGAGATGTATCGGCGACGTTGGCCGCAGAGTCGCATGTGTGAAATGATTTTTGCTGCTGAAAGCTTGCGTACGTGTGGGCTGTGGTCTGGAGAGCACCACACAACCGCGCCGCTTGTTGCAACCTTGGCACAGCGACGATGGATGCCGCAGGGGACGAAACTGAGCACCACGGTGGGCGTGCCAGGGAGCCTTGCGACCTTCCCCGTCATCAGGACAAGCAGCCCAATCATGACGGGGGCATGCTGAGCTCAGCCTCTGGGCTGCATGACCCCCTTTGGGCGATCGCCAGATCCGGGCTGGAAGCCGGCACACCAAGAGAGTGCATGCACGGAGCTAGATGGGTGCATTGCCATTGAGATAACGGGGGCGGTGATGCTGAAGGTGTCTGAAGAGAATCATAGGACCACTGTCTCGCGGCCGGGTCCGGAGAGGACCGACACACAAGAGATAGGTATCAGGACGGCCTTGGTGCTCAATTTTGCTGGGCCGCCCCCGGAGCGCCCCCAAACAGCAACATCCTGCGACGGACCTTCGCAAGCTGGTTCGAATAAAACACCGGAATCGCCTGCTGAGAGTGCTGAAGGGGTGCATTCTGTGTAAGCCGATCTGGCTTGTGTAGGACCTCAGCGATTTTGGCAATCAGTTGCATCGCGGGGAAGATTGACGCATCTCAATCGTAGTGGTCTTCATGTCTCGAGTGTTGGCGCAACGGCAAAATCCAACGCCCTAGAGAGGTTGGTCAATTAGCGCACGCTGACCTGCCAAGAAGGGGTGCATTTAGCGCCCGCGGCTGGCGGCAGTTCGGAGCCTCGAGGTGGTGTTTCCATGGTGGTGGTGCCAACCCAACACCCATCGCCATCAAAATCTTGGTTTTATATATGCGGTAAGCTTCCCGTGCCAGTGTACGAGCCCAGCCAGTTGTCCTTGGTGGGAAGGGTTTATCGAACCAGCTCTTTATCGGATGGCATCTGGCCACCCAGAGCATCGTTTAGGGCTGAAGCATCGGGACGCGGACCGACTCGTGATGCAGGCTGACGGTGGTACAAATAGCATTTCTCGTTGATGTTTCTCTGTCGTTCGTATCTTTGTGGGCAAAAGGTCGGCACCAGGTTGAAAGAGGAAGTTGGCAATGGATTTCTTGTGACATGGTGTAGGTAGCAAAGAATCAAGGAAACAGAGGGGTTCTGCGGCACGCAAGATCAAACCCCACCAAGCCTGAATTGGCTTACTCCACATATTCCAACCACACAGCACGGACCAGTTTTTTTTGATGTTCTTAAATCTCCTCATCACAAGAATATTTCCGGTGTTCATCATGTTGGTTCTTCTCATGGACTGTAGGCTCCTGGCGAGACCCAACCAACACCAAAACCAAATTAGACTCCACACTAGCACAATGCTTTTCAGCGTCAGTCTTGCATTCTGCAAAGCATCCCTCCCTGTCTTCTGCAACCGCAGCCTCAGGTGAGATCCTGGATTGCCAATTGAAGCTTTCCATTGTCCGCATCAGCAAGCTCAACAGCTCAAGCTTATCGCTCAAGATTTCCACTTACTTAACCCGTTACTACCTCTCATCCTCGGCTCCATCCTTGTTTGTAAATTGGAATGCACATCTGTGGTGGTAATGTTACACCCTCGCACAACTGAGGCGCGCGAGGGAGCGTCTGCGCCGTGAACTGACATTGCTCCCCGGTCAAGCAACACCAAACAAGCGCGGTATTTCGATAAGGGGTGATTCCTCCCTGGACCCTTCCAGATGAATGTAAACAGCGAGGGCAGAAATCAAGGCCTGCCGCAAGCTTATTCGATTTAATGGTCCTAGCAGTTGTCTGCAACAACTTCACCGTACTTACTGATAACTAACATATTTTAAACCGGAGCAACGAACAGCCTGAGAAATACAGTTTAAATAAGCCTGATATCGAAAACGGACTTCTCAGCCTGTAGTCCCTGAGCCGCCGTAGTCTGCGCCTGAAAAACGCCAACTCGTCTGTATGTGGGCATATCCATCAGACTGCTGTTCTTGTCTGCCACCACCAGCAGGCCAAGTGGATATTCCGGCTGCGAGAATATCAAATCATCTGTGTCAGGATCTACACCCACTGGAGCGGAGCCAAAGGCTAGAACTAATGCCTGAATATCTGTAAGACAGTCCAGTTTGGCAACATCTGGCTCCTTGTAAGTGCCATTGTTCCTCAATCCCGATGACGTGAAGCCATCTATTGCGCCTCGAGCCCACGCCTCCACAACCCCCTCTTGAAACAAATCAACCCTATAGGGATCATTATCAGCCAGAACGCTAACGTCTGTTGGGCGCAGCGAAACCGGACGCAACGACCCAGTCAGGTCGACGTAACCACCTTTCACTCTGCCGAATAGATCTGAACCCAAGGGCGCCACATAAATGTGGCGAATCTTGCACTCCGTTACCAGTGGAAGGGAATGAGACTTTGACCATCCAACCTCACCTTTCCACGAAGCCCAGCTCCAAGACGGCGCACAGAATTTGGCTGGTTTGACCGCGTCGTGGCGGGTGGACCAGAACAGCGCCCTCACAAAGTCACCTCTCCATAGTCCTGCAAAGTATTGGTCATCAAGTCCAACATTGAAGCTCCGAGCCAGACCGGATATTGCCGGCAGTTTATCTTCCTCGACCGTGAGATTCCGGAGGGAGTACTCCGCAACCATGGCCCGCCACAATTTGTAGAGGTTCGTCTTGTCTCTTCCTTCTGTCGTCTTGCTGCTGTTGTCATCTGATGGACCAGCCAAGGCAGAAGAACCAAATCTTTCCTGCCAGCGATGAACATTTCTGTAGACTGTTGTGCTATGCTCCAAACACCGTTGTGTCTGACACCGAAAGAACGACGTCGTGTCCCGAAAGTACACCACCCTGCTCGACAGGACATCTTCCTGCAGCGTCCAGCCACGCGTCGCCCACGAGCAGCCAGACATATGGCTGGGGTTGTTCGCGTCCCAGGCGCTGTACTCTTGATGCCAAGAGAGTAGATACGAGCCTGACACGGTTCCCGATTGTGACTGAAAGGGGACAACAGCAAGTGGGCCAACTCCAGGTCGAGACAAGAACCCAGAATGACATGAATCTCCAGCTGCGGCAACTACAGTCAGATAGGCGTGGCGGTACACCCGAAACATTGATGCCGCTTCGGTCTCCCAGTCCTTATGGTTGTCCTGGATGATGCAGAGAGCATCTATCCAGATGTATTGTATGCCTAGGCGACGGGCCAAGAGGACCAAGTCCCGATGGGTGCCTGGCATTATATCCTCTGGGATTGTTTCAAGCCGTTGAGGCAGCGTTGCGATGGTGGTGGTTAGCTGTGGTCGGGTTTGAGATGGGGGACCCCAGCAATAGCTTAGGGCAATGTACTGGGTCGTCAAAGGAAGGCTGGCCCTGGAGACCTGAATCAAACGGGGGGTTATATCATCATGTGTTCCTATGTATATGAGCCTCGTGGGAAGCCAGCGGGACTCCACGTTTTGGCAACTTGGATGCTCGTCGTCGCAGGTTCTCAGCCAGGTTTTAAGAGTCTGTATACTACCCTGGCTGAGTACGTCGGTTGATGGTACTTTCAGAGTAATTCCCAGACTTTCAGAGACAGCCGCTGCAACGTATGTAAGCCCTCGATTCGGTAACGGCCAACTTGGACATCAAGAGCGACGTACTGGAGCCGGGATGTTGATATACCCTCACGCGCACCCGCCAGTCTTGCGGCCATCCCTTAGACCCAAAGGTCAAACAAAGTGAGTGAAGCCCATCCTCTTCCTCGGCGTCATTATTTCCAACGAGATCATTCGTGACAACCATCAAGTCTGAGCGCATCGTATATGCCGGGGTGTCCAGTTTAACTGTAACAACCCGAGGGCACCCTGCTGTCTCTTTAACGGCGGCATATTGCTTAGGGAGTCGTTCCCGGAGCAGATGGCAAAGGAATGCGCAAAAGCTGCAACCGTTCTTTGCCGACAAGCTGAAGTGAGGTAGGTCCGGGAGCGTGTCACCTCTCTCCCAGCAAGTCATGGGGTCCAGTGCTCCAATTGCGTCGCCCGCTACATCATCGAAAGTGATCCCGACACATTCTGGGCAGAGGGTTTTTGCCTTCATATTTCGATCCATGTTTGGCTTCAAGAGGTAGATAGTGCCTTGTGGATAAATGGTGCTCCGCGTGTTTTGGAGTGCGGGGTAACGTTGGCTCATAGCATGCATAAGGTGGCACAGCACACACACGAAATCTGGAAAGGTAAGCATCCAGGTAAGGATGGCTTCAGGGCTATCCAACGTTTATTGATCTATAGATTGGGCCTTAACCCCCTGGTATGTAGTTAGACACCCACCTGACACTCCAGATGTCAACCGGAATATTCTAAGAGGTTGCTTGGCGAATCAGTTGACAAAAGTGGCCTGGCCGGCGTGCTAGTCATGGATGAATAACCCGAGTCAGGCTCGATGGAAGGTTTTGCAGACGAATGCACGCTCTGCTGATGATGCGGTGAATCGACCTGGCTATAGGGCGAAACACGGGGATATGAAGTCACGGACGGAGGGGTCACCCAGTTCATCACCCTTTCACGAGTCTCAGCACCTTCTTCTTTCTCGAAAGCCTCACCTTCAGTCGGTGATATAGACCGCTCAATCGTTGCTTTCCATTTTTTTTCGAGCTCCCTGACAGGGCTTCTGTCATAGGGTGCAAAGATGGTAGGGTGGGTGTAGACTGCTCCCCACGAGTTGTCACGTGGCTGTCTAATAATATTGTCTGTCTGAAAAGATAGACTTCGTTCTGGTTTTTGGCGAATTGCCTGGATTGCTCCGCGAGGGAGCTCAGAGGCAGTGGAACTCTAAGAACGGGCTGCAGAACTGACAAGGCGCTGTCAGAGGAGTCCTTAATCTCTCGTATCGTGCAAGCTGGCTGATGCTTTTCTTGGGGGAGGATTGACGTGAGGCCATGCAAGCCGACTTTGTGTTGGG
This sequence comes from Podospora pseudocomata, assembly GCF_035222375.1. Classification (NCBI taxonomy): domain Eukaryota; kingdom Fungi; phylum Ascomycota; class Sordariomycetes; order Sordariales; family Podosporaceae; genus Podospora; species Podospora pseudocomata. The sequence goes on along the minus strand of NC_085889.1, from coordinate 759,912 downwards.
TCTCTGCTATATCACGGTCATGGCCAAGTTCATAGTCGCCCATGGGCATAGCGGAATCCCCTGTGATCTTTGGCGTTTCGGTCCAAGACAGTTCCAGATCGGCCTTTGTTGGGAGAGCGACTTCATCCACATCAAGCTGTGCTCGAATATCAGACAATGTGCTCTCTAAAGGGACTACATGAGCCTCGCTAAGCGCATCCACAGATATGACGTGACCGTATACTTCGTGTGTGGTCTCGCTCACCACCCATGATCCCGAATCTCCAGGACGGAGCTCTAAATAGATATTAGCTATGTGTCAGCATGGAAAGGGCGAGGGTTGACCATCATACCTGAGTCGGAGCGCAGGACGAGGTCTAGAGTCTGCAAAAAGGTCCTTCCTGGGAACATCATGATAGATGACCCATTAGACACTAGAGATCCCTTTTGGAGACCGTGGCTGGTCATAACAACCACGTCTATCTTCTGCTGTGGTTGCAACGGCACTCTGGAGGCTAACAGATTGATTCCAAAAATGCTTGGCGGGTGGCTATCGGGGGCGAGGTTGGGGAGAAGAACGGCAGTGTTCAACTTGATCAGAGCCCAGTCATGGTTGGCTGAAGTTGTTGAGGAAAGGCGAAGGGAATCATGGGCGACTTTACCAATCGAGGTCATCGCATTTAACTTCGGAGAGTGGCTCGGTTGTGGGTATGCGTCACTCTCGTTTAGCTCAGATATCGAATCTGTGTCTGTGAACTCCTCTGAGTCGAAATCATCGTCATCCCACCGGTCAACGTCATTGCTCCCTTCCACTGGATGACTTGCTGTGAGCCCAAACACTTCAGTGATTTCTCCTCTGGTGACAGTTATTAAGCCGCCAAATGTTGCAATCGTTTCTGCTGCATCGACCACCATACGGATGCTCATACCACAAAACGTAACTCTCCCGTCAAGATGGGCAAAGACGTCAAGCGTGTCCTCTGTTGACAGGCGTATTACACCCTTGTCTAAGATATAGACTTCGAAATCGGGCTTCAGATCTTGTTTGATGTGTTCCTGAGCAAAAAAGTGTCTCACCCTTTTTGCAACGCGTTTCTCACACTGTATAACGATGGAAAGCTTGGCCGACTCCTCGTCAGAGCCCATGTACTTCAACTTCATCGAAATGTCCCCCGGGTGCGCTTTCTTATTCCCCTTGGATATCGCTTTCCAGAGCGAGTTGGTGTATTGATATCTGAAGTCGAAGAAACGATCCCGTTGGTCGTCGGAAATTGGCTTGTCGAAGACCTGAGGAACAGAGACAGGGACCGATGTCCGATCCAAGAAATTGGGTTTGCTTTCTTGGGGAGTGGAAGAAGTTGACCCGTAGCCTGAATCGGCTCCGCTCGCGACTACAAAGAATGCATCCGCATCTTGCGGACTGGGAGACTTTTCGAGCTCCGCGCTAATTTGCGCAGCGGAAACATCGCCCTTTAGATTCAGAGAAGCAAGCTTCTCTTTCAGCTGGGCAGCATCCGGTTCAGCACGAGGAGGGTTGGCTCGCATTGGCAGAAGTGCAGTATTGTAGGAACTGTGGTTCTGAATCTTGATCGCGCGAAGTAGAGACGTCATGCTAACAGGTAATTAAAGGTAGAATTCCAGTGGTCGTCGATGGGAAGGGGGAGGGAGACAAAGATGTCAGAAGAGGATGCCTTCCGCAGTCATCCAAAATTCGCTTGACGTACCTACGGGATGATCCATCCAGACACAATTGCACGCAGAACGAGGCCTATATCCCCGCACTTGCTGATCGGTACCCAATGCTGGCTGCCCAAAAGCTGAGCAACTGCGCCGCCGCCCGCGATGCGTGAAGGCTTGAGCCAAGATCTGCGATTGGACTGCGTTGCCTAGATGCGCAAGCATTCCCCCGAGTCCGGCATCAGCAGCTATTGTACCCTCACCGAAACCCGAAGCCAGTCATGGGGTGTGTTACAATACTTCAATCGCCTACCTACAGACTTGTGATCGAGGCTTGATTTCCTTCACCAAGATTGATTTATTTGGATCTACGAACCGCCATGTCTGCACTACCACTGAATTCTGTCGAAGATTCACTCTTCCCAAGGCTGGGAAAAGTCCTTTGGGGCTGGGAATTTTGCAATGATCTTGAGTCTGAGAAAGAGTGCAATTCAAGGAGCTGTCCTCATCGACGAATCGGCCAACTTCAACGATTTTTCCAGTTTTACAAAGCACTGATCTTGAACTATGTCGACAGCTGCTCTCCCGAAAACAGGCTATTCAAGACACACCAGGATCTTCACCATGCGATTCTCCAATTAAAGGCAAACCCGGATCTCACCCGAGCAGAGCTTTGTGACTTCATCGCCAATCAAGGGGCCCACAGAGAACTAAGGCGAAGTAATCTGCTCAATGCCAGCAGTCTTGTGGTCAATGTCCTCACCATGATAGATTGCTCAGCGCTCTATCAGTCACCGGACCGTCTAGAGACGGGGACATACAGGCTCCATTGGAAGGATGACGTTCTATTTAGCAAATACATACAGGACCTATTTCCCACCACGAGCCATCCGATTCTCAGCTTCAACGAGAGCCTTTCTTCCATCGAGATGAAGTCAGAACTTCGTGCCGTCAAACTCCAAAAACGACTACGAATGCGGTTTCGGGATACCCACGATATTCAGGACCACTTGAAATGGGATCGAAACCAGAATACACTCGAAATTTATCACCATACCGCGTTCCTCAAAGAACAGCTTCGGCTGACGAAAAGTGATGGAGACTTTTCCCTTCCATCTAACTCTATCAGAGTGTAAGTATCTGAGTTTCCCTCCGAAACAAAAGAGAAACCAGCTGTCTAACAACACAACAGTGGAGCTCTCCCGCGTCAACTGGTTCTCGAGATTCTAGACTCCCTCCAAAGCATCATCTTTCCGTTGAGCGAGCCAAAGTCAAAAAGGCTTCTCCGGTCTCTGACAGAACGATACTCTCTTGATCCTGATATCCAGCACCTGGAGGTCAGCGCCATACGCAAGACAGGCGAGGAGAGCATCGAATACGTATTTCTGGCCGACAGGCTGGCCGAGCTGCACAATGAGCTGCAGACTCCCAGGCCACGGGGCTGGCTGGGCAGGCGACTGGAACGGAAGAGCGGGGCGAGGTACATGCTGATGGCTACCCTCTGCGGTGTTGCTTTTGCTGTGCTGCTTGGTATGGCGTCGTTGGCGGTCACCTGTTACCAGACATGGGTTGCGTACCAGGCTTGGCAGCATCCTGTTTCTCCCTTGGGTCCTTGATGAGGATGCAGGTCATGGAGATAGGGTATCTATCTACCTAGGTACTAACTTGCTGTGTAGTCCAGGTCTTCCCGGCTGTTGAAGGGAGCTTCTTCGTGATGAAAAACGGACATGATGAGGCACAAAAAGACGCCCTGGGTGAAAAGAATCCGAGGTCAGACTGGTAGTGTGGAAAAAAGAAAGGGGCTGGGGGCACTTGAGATTGGGAGGGAACATGGCAGATCCACCTAGGTGTTGACTTGGTGGCCAAGCCTTGCGTGCAAATTTTGTATACCTGCCTCTCGAAAATAGAACAGAAGAAGGAGTTAGCACTGGTGATCATTAATTTGAGCAGTTAGGCTGCTGACGAGAGCAGTGACGATCAATAAGTGACTGCGCAGCAGCCTAAAAGGACTTGCCTGCCGGGCGAGGAAGCTGAAGTCCGAGGAGCCGTGCCTCTTTGTACCAACTTTTGTTCCTGTCTGGGTGCCATGGATCTGACCAAGAATGAAGGTCCGGCTTCCATGCATTAGTTTACGCGATAGTCTGCATATAGGTATTCATTTCGATTTGAGTACAACAGCCAATCGACAATGACTTGGCTGATCCAAGAAAGTCAGAAAACCTGCTGACGATGTTCAGGTGCAAGTGGGTGATGGAAGAACATATTTGAGTCTCTATATCCGTAAGAAGATTACCAGTACTCACTGAGGTCACCAGGTCCCGTGCGGCCATTGCCTATGATATCACAGGAGGAGTGGGCTCCATATAGGCCAGGTCATTTGGGTAGCTGGGGTCCCAGGAGATGCCTTTCGGAGCTATGCTGACACCACTCATGGTCAGGCTGACGATCGTTATCAGGTTGTCCATCGAGATTCTCCTCGAGATACGTCGTGTCATGGCTTGGTTTACTGGAGCTGAGGTGCTCTCTGTAGTCTGGAAGAAAACGGCTTCGAGGCAAGGTCGGAAAAGCAATAACATGTAGTACCACTGCGCCGGACTCAGCCCCTGCCAAGGTGGCCCGAAGGAACATCAACAATACAGGTAAGCGCCTCCAATACCACCTATCTTCACTGCGTCATACCCTCTTCCTACCAAATCATAGCACATCTAGCGCTAAGGCTCGGCTAACAGAGCTGACGTAACTAGGGCTGTGCCATTTCAGCGTGCTACCTTCTACACATGGGAGTCGGCGTTTGTGGTCCCCAGCGCAGCAGTCCTTTTGATATACCTGATACAGAATAAACCAAGGATCATGTTGATCTTGTCAACTTCCTCTTACTTAAGTGATCAAACCTTTACGGCGGGCAACCTTGCAGCTTCACAGATCGACAGTAAGCTGAAGGATGGTCTCGGACTCTGGGAGTCGAAGACCTAACCAACTATGGCGATGGAATGCCTTGCGCATCCTTACACCAAGACTGAAGAGATACCTTGTAGTTTACGTCCTGTCGGTAATGCTTAGGACGGGTATATAAAACCCAGTTCATGTCGACATGAAGTCTTGTTTCCCACTTCTCATCCTCATCCAGCCTCACAAAGCCCAACAAGAGCAAGCAACCATACCTTAGACTTCAGGAACCAACAGAAAAACATCTTCGACATGTCTTCCCTTACCGCCGCCTTCATCGTCGGCGCCGCTGTTCTCTCCGGCGTGCGTGCCTCCCCCGTCGCCAGCGCCAACGCTGCTGTGTCCACGCCTTCGTTCCTGACAACGATTGGCCTTGACCCCGAGGTCAACATCACCAAGCGTGATGTGATCGGAAGATTGCCCAACGGTGCCGACGACATTGAGCACCGGTTCCAACCTGTCTTGGACTTTGACGGCGATGGCTGTTACTACACCTCGGCCATGGACGACCAGGGCAACCTCAACAACGGAATCCATAACCCCGGTGACGGCGTGCCTCCTGGTTGCCTGGCCCAAAACTGCCGTGAGGAGAACCGCCTGCAAAGCAACAACGTCTACAGTCGCGCGCGGTGCAACAATGTAAGTTCCCCCTTCCGGCGGAATTTTCCAATCACCTGCTAACTCGCGATTGACACCAGGGATGGTGTGCCATCATGTACGAGTACTATTTCGAGAAGGACCAGCTCATCTGCGGTCCCGCCTGGGGCAACGGTCACCCCCACGACTGGGAGCACGTCATTGTGTTCGTCCAGGACGACCAAGTCAAGCGTGTCGCTCCCTCATGCCACAATGAGTACCCGACAGCTACCAACGAGCCGCGCCTGCACGATGGCACACGCGCCAAGATCGTCTACCACAAGGATGGTGCCCGGACTCACTGCGTCAGGATGGCCGCCGAGGCCGACGATGATATCGAGAATTACACCGGCGAGTGGTTTCTCGGTGAGCTGGTCGGATGGAACCACTACCCGACTGTTGACCTGCGGACAAAGTTGGTCAACTTCCACCAGGATGCCAAGCCGAAGCTCAATGATGCCGACTTTGCTGCTGCTCTGAAGGCGGCGGCTGGTGATCAGGTGCCTGGCTTCAACCCCGACTCAGATAGCTGAGCAACTCTCAGGTTGATGGGTGTGTCAAGGTTGGGGTTCTGGTCCAGCATGGGACGCAAAACTGAAGGTTGTGAGAGTGATTTATTCAGGTTCTATAGAGATGCGCTCAGTAAGCACATGTAACTGTCAGGGAGGGAAATAGGCGTTTCTTTGCCCACACTCGCTTGATTTGACTTGGCACCGGCTTGCCCACCAAGGTACCTATTCATAGATGCCTACACAATAAACCACAATGCATTGTAAGATAGGTACTACCTCAAAGACATAGTGCGCTCCTGCCTTTCAGTATTATACCACAGTAGGTAGGCAAGTCCAATGGGGCGGCTTCTGCATAAGTACCTCGTGTTTGGAAAGATTTGCTGGTGAGGCTGTGGAAGGAGAGAAGGGGAGATATTGTGGAGTATTGTGACGGTGTAGTACCCAGAAGGATTACATTGCGGGGTGTGTTGCTCTGTGAACAATGGTTGAAATGGGTGGCAGGGCCAGTTGTCTAAGGCCATATGAGCTTGTTACCTACCTAGTAACCCTTTGTCCCAGCTCTCTTGGTCCTTAGCCTCAGCCAAATCCCAGCTACTCCAGTCGTTTCTCTCAGCTTCTTCAGTTGTTCATCTCAGCCTCCGTAAGGTAGTAAAGTGTTTGATAACAGCACCACGCCCATAAAGAAATGCCTGATCAATATATGTTTGGAGACCTTGAGCAAGGTTGGAGATTCCCGTGCCAATGGAAACTAGCGGGAGACGTTCTATTTGTATTTAAAAACTGTTGATATCTGAGAGGATGTACTACAAGGCCCAGAACATGTGAAGACACTTCGATGCAAAAACCAGACAAACATTGTTCCCTAATTCCGTTCGCGTGCCAAAGCCACCCTCATATCTTCATCCCATGCAGAATCCGTTGGATCATACTACAGTTGCCCACATCCTTCAAAATGAACATCATGCCACTAGTTGCCTACAAACTCGTCTTCCCGCAAGACCTCCAGCTAGCAATGTGCTAAGGAGGTCATGTCTAGTCCTGCACCTTGATAATTACCTTGCCCACATGGCTGCCAGAGTACAAATAGTCGAACGCGGCCGGGGATTCATCAAACGTAAAGACTCGGTCAACGAGCGGGGCAAGGGATAACTTTTTCTCAGCCAGAAACTGATTCAGCTCCACGAAATCCTGCTTGGAGCCGACACCAATACCCCTGGATCACTCATCGTTAGTGGAATCATTGTCCTTGGCAATCCAGGGAAAAAGAAATAAAGGAAAAGAAAAAAGAATGTTTTTTATGGCAGTGGAAATAGCTTACTTCAACTTCGCAAACTTCGACATCAACGCCATGATAGCACTTGGCTGCCAGTCGCCATTGAAGCCGGCCAAAAAGCCAACAAGAGAGACGACACCACCACGTGAACGCAAGAAACTGATATCTTCCGGAAGAGACGCCGGTCCAGTGTTGTTAATGACAAAGTCGACGCCCTTGCCGTCGGTGAGGCGCTTCACTTCCGAGACTTGGTCAGAGACGGTCTTGTAGTTAATGGTACCGACATCAGAGCCGAGCTTTCGGATTTCCTCAAGCTTTTTGTCAGAGGAGGACGTGATGATTGGTTTGACGCCCGCGGCAAGGCATATCAGCAAAGCAAACAGACTGACGCCTCCCGTGCCTAGCTCAATCCGTCAGTCACTATTTCACTATCATGGGTCAGTAAATGAGACACAAACCTTGCAACAAGGCACTTCTAGGATTCGGCGCTTTCAAGTTGTCGAGAGCAGTCCAAGCCGTGACACCGGCACACGCGATAGTGGATGCCTCTTCCCACGGCAAGTGCTTGGGCAATTGCACAAGCTCCTTATCCTCAAAAACCGCATACTCCCTCAGAACGCCATCTACATCACCCCCAAGTGCCCGCATCGGCTCGTCATCCCCTGCAACAAGATGGCCGAGATCGAAATTGACCGAGACATGGTCTCCGATGGCGAAATCCTTCACCGCGCTTCCGATAGCCGCAACCTCAGCAGCTGCGTCGGAGCACGGAATGCCACGCTCAATCACATCCACCGGGTAGCGCCCGTTCAGCATGCCAACATCACGAAAGTTGAGGGAGACGGCGTGGATCTTGAGGAGGACATCGTGCGGCGCAAGCTCTTGCACCATGGGTTCAGTTGAGGGGACGATGGTCCTCGGTAGGTCGCCGGTGGTGCGCCTGAAGGCTTTGTATGTCTCTGGAATAGGCATGACGGAAATTGGAGAACTAGAGTCGATGCTGTGTGAGACGAAATCTCAAGTTTAGAAAACGTATGGTGAGTTTACAGGATGAGGATACGTAGATATATTCAAAGTTCAGCGGTCAAACGGGTCATTATCATTAGTAATCTTCCCAAAGCTCGACGTGGAGAAATGCTTGGCCATCTTGGAGACTTGATGCTTGCGGGTTAATTATAGGAGTCATTTTCCCCAAAAATGGTTCGCCCAAAGCCGCAAAGAAAAAAAAAAGCCGCAATAAATACACCCAATCGCAGGTAGATACACTGGAAATGACAGACACAACAAAGATAATCACAGTGCTATGAGATGTTGGATGAACAGTAAGTACATGGACAATTCGGAGCACCATTGCTTGTCGTTGATTTCCGCAGACGTCATCCGTGCCATGGAACCAGATCGGACTCCGCGGCGGTTATCTCCACAATTACATAATCACCATATTTGTAAACCTCCTGTCTCTAGAATCCTCGATTGATTCTTGAGATGAATCCAGAACGGTGATCTCAGCCTGGGACTTTGCTAATTGACGCAGACTCCCAAGCGGCAGAAGGACCGTAAAAGCCACAGCCTCCTTTATCACTCATAAAACCAAGCATCTCAAAGCCCCCGCAGCAGGCTCAAGCACGGGTGCACATCCAGACTGTCATTTCCAGGGAAATCCGATACAGATTTCGGATGACATACTGCCAAAAACTGAGGAAGATTTCTCTCCCTATCTTCTACATTCACACCCCTCAGTCTTCCAATAAACCTGAAGCATATAACCGCCGACAGAAAATAGAAATCGAAAATACAACGGGCTGTAGAAAATAGAGGTACTTCGGCACAGCCCAGGCCCTCACCTTAGGTATATAGTCGTTTGCTCCTCCCAACCTACCCGCAAATCTCGGGTCTTGGGGTTTTTAATATCGGGCCGATATACTATAATCCTGTAAGATCTCGAGGGCTTTTGGGAAACCGGCGGTAGGACGGACCAGCCCCTTCTTAAGTGCGTGCTGTTTATCCCAGTTTAGCAACCCCCTTCACTCGCCTATCCAGCATACACTTCCTACTCACTCGTACTGCATTCTAATCCTTCTATCAGCTCGATATAACCTGAATAGTATTGTTCGGCCTATCATTTCGTGGAGCCAATGGCTTTTTGTAGTGGACTTGGTATAGAGTCCTGAGTATGTTATCTCCTTCAGCGTAGTCGACATGGTTTGGCAAGACACTTGTATTAAGTTTGTAATGCTTCGGTTATCTGGATCCCGCCAGTAATAAGTCCCTTGGCAGGGAGAACCGGTGCACCGCATGAAACTGTAGACTTCTTTCCAGACAGTTGTCAGACCTGCAAATTCTTGTTCTTCAAGGAGCTCCGCCCTCTCTGCAAGTTGTGTAGCCGTCGCCCCTCCTCGTCTCGTAGCCTGCTGCGTCCTCACGGCAATCTATTGTGTAGTCTCCTTGTAAAATGAACGAGACGCCGATCCTCAGCCGCCTCAAACTTTCAAGAAACATTACGGTTTTATGGACAGTGCATTCGTGGCACCAGCTAGCATACGGACGCGCCAAAACGACGGCCTCCAAAGGGACATCTTCATGCACGCCAGCGAAACACCGCCAATAACGATGCTTCCAGTATGCGCAGTTGGCGCCAGCAAAATGCCTGATGTGCGGGGTTGGCAATCTGGGCAGGACAGCACCTTAACCCTTGGAGACAGCAGCAACAACAACCACCTTTGAGCTGCAACAATCGAACCCACTGAGATTTGCGCTACGTAGCTCAACAATTACTCGCGGTAGGTGATTCTGATCTATGTCTGAGAGCTTATCCTGGTTTCAGCTACTGATTTGTTGAGCCTACTAGTTTCGTCCATTCCCCCGGCCCACCTGCTCGCCTTTTCCCGCTGTCGGACAGTCATACGAGTAGCTACGAGAGCTAAGCTCGGCGGTTTTTCGACAATGCGCCTCCTGGAACGCAATGATACCGGCGATTTTAGTTTGACGGATGACATTCCCGACGACCAGGTCCCACAGTATGCGATACTTTCGCACACATGGGGCGACGAAGAGGTCAGCTTTGAGGATGTAACGGACAGTACGCGCAAGAACAAAAGAGGCTACTCTAAGATCCAGTTTTGCGGAGACCAAGCCGGGCGTGATGGACTGAACTTCTTCTGGATCGACACATGTTGCATCAACAAGTCCGACTGCGATGAGTTTCAGGAGGCTCTCAACTCTATGTTCCGATGGTACCGCAATGCGGCCAAATGCTATGTCTATCTCACAGACGTCTCAACCTACCAACAGGACGCCGACAGCAATCCCGGTTGGGAATTGGCTTTTCGGAAATCCAGATGGTTCACTCGTGGGTGGACACTCCAAGAGCTTATTGCGCCAAAAGTTGTTGAATTCTTCTCCGAAGACCGCAAGCGCCTAGGAGATAAGAATTCTCTCGCACAGCATATTCACAACACAACTGGCATTCCTCTAGGAGCTCTTCAAGCCAACAAATTGTCCGATTTCAGCTTTGACGTACGTATGTCGTGGATTAAACACCGCAGCACGACGCGCGAAGAAGACAGGGCTTACTGTCTATTTGGCATCTTTAACGTACAAATGCGGCTTCTATACGGCGAAGGAGAAGAACGAGCATTTGAGCGGCTGCGAGAGGAAATTAGTAAGTATGATCGCTGTCTATCCAGTCTACATTCTACCGACCCGCGCCTTGACAAGAAGCGCATCGAGGAGGCAAAAGGTGGGTTGCTTGCTGGCGCTTACCGCTGGGTCTTCGCCAACCCCGACTTCTGTCTATGGCGTGAACGGTCGGAGAGCCGCTTACTCTGGATCAATGGAGATCCCGGCAAAGGCAAGACCATGTTACTCTGCGGCATCATCAACGAGCTACAGGGAGCCATTGTTGCAGACGGGCATTGTCGTAATCTGGCCTACTTCTTCTGCCAAGCTACCGACTCCCGCATCAATAACGCCATTGCCGTATTGCGTGGCCTGATCTACCTTCTTGCCCACCAGCAGCCACGTCTCATCTCCCACGTGCGTAAATACACCGACGCTGGTAAATCCCTCTCCGACGCAAATGCCTGGTTCGCCCTCTCGGACATTTTAGTGGGGATGCTAGGAGATCCGAACGTGAAGCCAACCTGTTTAGTCGTCGATGCCCTAGACGAATGTGTTATCGACCTACCGAAGCTTTTAGACTTTATCGTCTGTATCTCATCCGATCGGATAAAATGGCTCTTAACAAGCCGGAACGAGACGATCATCGAGAAGAAATTGAAGTCTAACAATGCGCGAACAAGGCTTAGTCTTGAGCTGAAGGAAAATGCGATGGAGGTGTCTCATGCCGTCGATGTGTACATCGACGATAAACTATCTGGGTTGGAAGCACTTCAGGACGACGCCCTGCTAAAGGATCAAGTACGGGATATTCTACACAACAAGGCAAACGGCACGTTCCTCTGGGTCGCCCTCGTCGTACAGGAACTCAGCAAGGATGGGGTTGAGAGCTGGCATGTTCTGCAGATTGTTGAAGAAGTGCCACCGGGGCTGGATGGGATGTACGGTCGCATGCTGGATGAGATCGAGCGGAATAAACGGGACTCGGAATTTTGTCGGCGCATTCTCTCGGTGGTGACGGTAGCATACCGCCCACTTCACTTGGATGAAATAGGCGGCTTGTCTGGATTACCGGAACAGATTGCCAAGACGACGGAGAATGTTCACAAGATCGTGGCCAAGTGCGGATCCTTTCTCACGGTCCGAGATAACCAGATCTACCTCGTTCATCAATCAGCCAAGGACTACTTAAGCGACAAAGCCTCCCCATTACTTTTCCCCAGTGGTGTGGCTATGACCCACCATCACATATCGGATCGGTCACTAAAGCTTCTCTCAGACAAGTTGCAACGCGATGTATACGGCTTATGTGCACCGGGATTTTCTATCGACCACGTCCGAGTGCCGGACCCAGACCCTCTTGCGACAGTGCGGTACTCGTGCGTTTACTGGGTTGATCATCTCTGTAACTGGCAGTCGAGCGACGATAGCAAGCACCCAGATATTTTCCAAGATGGTGGTATCGTCGATGACTTTCTGAGGCAGCACTACCTCCACTGGCTTGAAGCACTTTCACTTTGTAAGAGCATGCCGCAGGGGATACTTTCAATGGCAAAGCTCGAAAGCATTCTTCAGGTAGGCTCTACCCAGTGATAGTATCCTCTTATTAAGCGGTTCTAACAGGAATTTAGCACAGGTCGATTACGTCTCAATTACCAAGCCTTGTCGCTGACATGCGCCGATTCGTTTTATACTGGAAATGGGTTATTGAGAATTATCCTCTTCAGGTATACGCTTCAGCACTTGTATTCAGCCCCGCCCAAAGTATAACAAGAGGCCTATTTACGCAGGAAGAACGGAAGTGGATTACTTCGAGGCCAATGGTAGAGGATAATTGGAATGCGTGCCGGCAGACGCTCGAGGGCCATCGCGGTTGGGTCCGGTCGGTAGCGTTCTCGCCCGATTCCAAGTGGGTTGCGTCAGGATTAGACGACAGTACCATCAAGATCTGGGAGGCGGCTACGGGGTCATGTACGCAGACGCTCGAGGGCCATGGCGATGGGGTCAACTCGGTAGCGTTCTCGCCCAATTCGAAGTGGGTTGCGTCAGGATCAACCGACAGTACCATCAAGATCTGGGAGGCGGCCACGGGGTCATGTACGCAGACGCTCGAGGGCCATGGCGATGTGGTCCGGTCGGTAGCGTTCTCGCCCGATTCGAAGTGGGTTGCGTCAGGATCAACCGACAGTACCATCAAGATCTGGGAGGCGGCCACGGGGTCATGTACGCAGACGCTCGAGGGCCATGGCGATGTGGTCCGGTCGGTAGCGTTCTCGCCCGATTCGAAGTGGGTTGCGTCAGGATCAGACGACAGTACCATTAAAATCTGGGAGGCGGCTACGGGGCCATGTACGCAGACGCTCGAGGGCCATGGAAATCGGGTCTGGTCGGTAGCGTTCTCGCCCGATTCCAAGTGGGTTGCGTCAGGATCAGCCGACAGTACCATCAAGATCTGGGAGGCGGCCACGGGGTCATGTACGCAGACGCTCGAGGGCCATGGCGATGGGGTCAACTCGGTAGCGTTCTCGCCCGATTCCAAGTGGGTTGCGTCAGGATCAACCGACAGTACCATCAAGATCTGGGAGGCGGCCACGGGGTTATGTACGCAGACGCTCGAGGGCCATGGCGGTTGGGTCTGGTCGGTAGCGTTCTCGCCCGATTCGAAGTGGGTTGTGTCAGAATCAGACGACAATACCATCAAGATCTGGGAGGCGGCTACGGGGTCATGTACGCAGACGCTCGAGGGCCATGGCGGTTCTGTGAAATCGGTAGCGTCTTCCCTTGATTCGAAGCTGATTGCATCCGGATCTAACGATACCAACCCCCCACATTACCCATGGTATGGAACAGACATGAGCAAGAGATGGATTACGAAGGGTGCAGAAAATTGGCTATGGCTGCCTCTGGAATATCAGTCACAATGTCTCGCTGCAGCGGCATCAACAATTGCTATTGGCTGTTCTTCGGGGCGCGTCCTAACTATAAAGTTCACGACAGACAGCTGAGCTGATCTCTCATTCTTTGTCTCTCTCTTTTTTTTCTATCATAATGTGACACAGGAGGGGCCTGGCTGTCTCCATTAATTTATAGCCCGTCACAATACTCTAGATCTTTCTTGATCCCGCTGTTACAACCTGCACCAGAAATGGATACAGACTGCAAGGCAGTACGCCAGAGGTGAATATGACAGGATGATCGAAGGTTGTGACAAGCGTCTCAGACACGGGTTCACTGTCAACAACAGGTTGTTCTAACAAAGAGCTACTGAGAGTGGATTGTAGACAAATGAACTTGAATTGCTTGCATGAGGAATCAGATTCCTTGACACGGGGAGCGCCCGGCGCTCCCCCCTATTTATGTGAAGCTATCTACATATGTTTCTGAAGTATCCTTGTACCTTGCTCAGTGTGCTTGTATTGCTTGCTTTTGGCCGCGGCCAACAGACCATGGCCACCGCCAACAGACCATGGCCACCGCCAACAGACCATGGCCACCGCTAACAGACCATGGCCACCGCTAACAGATCATGGCCACCGCTAACAGAAGGATGACCACCGCTAACAGAAGGATGACCTCCTTGCTAGTAAGACTCCTTTCTTTCTGACAGGTACCACCCAGTGGTTCCTGTACAGGGGTATTACGCTTGGGGCGTAACATTATGCTAATGAAATTAATACTAGGCTGTAAGTAAGACTTTATGTTACATGGCAAATAAGCAATTAGCCGTATTACGGCCTAACTGCTATCTACCTGTATAATTAATGGTTGGAATTGAGGCGGATAATTAAATGCCTGGCGGCTGTTAAAGGAAACCAGATCAAATAAAGTTGTGGCGCTTGGAACTACGTTAAGCTAACTAGCCCGATCTCGAGTTGTTCGAGTGGGCTAAATGACGTCTCTACCAAGTGTTCTAGAGCCACCTATCTTCATGACGAAACAGGCTACTCGAAGTGATAAAGAGGCGGGTGTTACGCCCCAAGCGTAATACCCCTGTACAGGAACCACTGGGTGGTACCTGTCAGAAAGAAAGGAGTCTTACTAGCAAGGAGGTCATCCTTCTGTTAGCGGTGGCCATGGTCTGTTAGCGGTGGCCATGGTCTGTTAGCGGTGGCCATGGTCTGTTGGCCGCGGCCAAAAGCAAGCAATACAAGCACACTGAGCAAGGTACAAGGATACTTCAGAAACATATGTAGATAGCTTCACATAAATAGGGGGGAGCGCCGGGCGCTCCCCGTGTCAAGGAATCTGATTCCTCATGCAAGCAATTCAAGTTCATTTGTCTACAATCCACTCTCAGTAGCTCTTTGTTAGAACAACCTGTTGTTGACAGTGAACCCGTGTCTGAGACGCTTGTCACAACCTTCGATCATCCTGTCATATTCACCTCTGGCGTACTGCCTTGCAGTCTGTATCCATTTCTGGTGCAGGTTGTAACAGGTACCTATGTAAGACGGGTCTGAATCTCATGCCGAGTAGGTGTTTTATATAACGATTAGACCGTCTGTTTTATTTGGGAATGATTCCAATTAAACTGTTTAATTTGGACATTTTGAAATGCGATTCTAGCCTCTACTGACAGGGGAGGGGGGTACGGTGTCAGAGGCAGTGCTGCTCCTAGTTACACACCCCACCCAAGTCCGAAAGCGGCAATATATTTCCCTCGACCAGGAAGAACACGTAGTAACCCAACCAAAAATTGGTGCAGCCTAGGTAGGTACAATCAAGTCATGTCAGCACTGGAGTAGGGGTCTGTCGTCGACGAGACAAATGGGTAGACTTACCGGCATTGACCTGCGTGTTCCAAGACCTAAACTGGGTCACGGTGATGCCGTTTCTCGAGGCGATGTTGTCGCACTGGTCGCCAGACGCAACCAAGTGCCAACGGTTACATGTACCGGCGGTGCCAGGCATGAGCGGAGACTGTGCGGCGACGGGGACGCCAATGCAAATGTAGTAGTCGAGCCAGAGATTTGAGCAAGCTAATTTCGAATCTTGTCAGGGAAAAGAATCTTCTGATGGAGGCTCTTTGAAGATAAGGTACATACATGTGTTGATCCCATTCCAGCTTCTCAATTGAGCTGTGGTGATGCCATTCTTAGCGGCAACAATGTCGCACTCATCACCAGGCACAATCTTGTAAAAGCGGTTGCAGTTGTTGACAACACCAGGTAAGAGCGGGGAGACGCTCGGACTGGGAGCAGAGGTGCTGGACGGCTGGACGGTCGACGAAGGCCGAGTTGAAGTGGTCGATGAAGGTGGAGAAGAAGTGACGATGGAGCTCTGGGTGGAGGTCGTTGTGGTGAGCGGGGTGCTTGAGAATGATGAAGTTGAGGTGAGAAGGGTAACAGTGGAAGAGGAGCTAGGCTCCGGGAGAACGTCGCCGTAAACGCAATACGAGGTATTAATGTCGAGGTTGGGGCAATTCACGTTAGGGTTAATGCGCTGGAAGTCGACCAGAGTGATATACCAGTGGTCTGCAAAGGTCTGGCATGTGAGCGTGTTGCTGTCGGGAGCGGCATCAAGATAACATTCAACTCCGCGGCGAACCTTTGTGACACGACCCGAGACCAAGGTTGGCAGGAGCCCGGCGAGGGGAATGAAACATCTCAACTGCATCTTGCAGAATAGGTAAGGTATGAAACAATAAGACCAAGCTACCCAGGGGGTTAAAGAATGTGATGGGAGATGCAGGCAACTGACGAAGGTTATGATACTCTTGGGGTTGACGTGGATCTTATACCTCAGCATAGAACGGTTGAGATCGTTACAACTAGACACGCGGATCTGGACCAAATGTTCCGACTCAACCCATCAAGCAACATG
This sequence comes from Podospora pseudocomata, assembly GCF_035222375.1. Taxonomy (NCBI): domain Eukaryota; kingdom Fungi; phylum Ascomycota; class Sordariomycetes; order Sordariales; family Podosporaceae; genus Podospora; species Podospora pseudocomata. Next base: position 743,448 of record NC_085889.1, on the reverse strand, counting down.
ATGTGATTACGAAGCAGTCTTCGTGTTCCCGACGGGACTCGAGGAAGACACTATCGAAAGTGAAATCAGACTCTGCCTGCAGAAGATTTCAACTACGCCTCCAACGCAGAATGCGATACCACCTAATTCTTGCCAGGTGAATCATGTTGTGGACCAGCAATGGATCGGATGTCAAGCAAAGATGGTCCTGACAAGATCCTATCACCAACACCGACAAGACCCTGTTGGCAATATATCGATGGGCACCTCGAAAGTTCCTGTATGCCAAGTGTTATTCTCGGTGACTTCCAATTGCATACCAAGGAGAGACGTTACATCTCGCCATCAAGGGACCCCCGTGACAATGCACGAAGCCATCCACTCCTCAGAACGATAATATTCGGTAACCCGAACAGTTGGATCAGCGCGTACTCAGCCCTGTCAAATATTAGTTGCATCGACTCTTAAATTGTTCTAGACCGCCATTCAGCGACGTCGATAGTAACGCAAGGCAAACCGCAGGTGATCGGCTGACTGTGCCTCATCGAAAGGGACTGTGCAGTTGCAGCGGCAGCGGCCCGGAAGCGAAGGTGAAAGGAGCGGTCCGACTTACCTGATGTACCGTCTGGTCCCTTGCAGATATGGGCGACCTAAATCATCAGTGAATGCTTGGACGTTGGTCACGAAGAATAGCATAAATGGGTCGTATGCAGCCAGCTTTAGATTGTGATTGGCCCTTGGTCGTGCGAACCCTTTTGGTTGGCGACTAGTGGTGCAACACCTCACGCGTTTATTTTGCATGTTGCCTTGTCTACACTTTGAATCAAGCACTCCTTGACCGAAATATTGTCCTTAAATTCCGATTCATTTTCGACACCATCCAAGTCCACCACCCTCCATCTAACAACCCGGACCTCATCGGAGGACCAGACAGCAACGCACCAGCACAGCATCGCCCCCCCAACAGATTGCAATCCCATGCGTCTTCTTGTCGGGACCTGTGGTCCCTTCTGGGCGTTTTTGGAGCCATCGCCCATGCTGCCAATGTGATGGAAGTTGATCTTGTTTTCCCACGCAACGAGACATACACGACCGACCAGCAGATGCCAGTCGTCTTTGCAATCCGAAACGCCCAGCTTGGACCCCTTCTTCAGCCATCAATCTCATATCAGGTCCGGAACATATCCGACCTTGGCCAGTCGGGGCCCCCGAATCATCACCTCTTCCTCAATGTCAGCTGGACCGATTATGAACCCTACTTTGCCTACACCTTCATCAATATGACCGCGGAAGGGGCGTTCCAAATATTTTGGTCACCAGCTGGATATATTGCAACCAGACCAGCGACAGAGACAAGATCGTCAGGGATGATTCCACCAAGCTTTTGCACTTCACTATCAAAAAGGACGCGCCGGCAACGGATCTTGTCGCCGTTACGGCCAACGACGAGCCCTGCAATGCTTCTCCTGGTGTTTCCATCAACATTTCTAACACGACGGCCGTTCCTTCCTTCCCAGACAAGGGATCTTGTGCTTTGATGGACGCTTCCAACCCCGTAGGTGTCAGTTCAGACCCCTGCCGGGTAAAGATTGATGAGCCTACGGCCGAAAGGATCCAGAATAGCCTTCGCGAGAGATTGTGCAGTGCCCTCAATCCCGACCGCCCCGCTGATTGCACAACCAAGGAGAACGCGGCACAGTCCGGTGCTGTGGTAGGCATAAAATGCCTCGCTGTTGCTATTGTCATGGCTGGCTTCTTGGCGTAGGCCAACGATCTGCATGTTGGGAGTGGCAACGTAATTAGTTCTCTTCATATTCGTTTCTCTCACTGCCCGGAACTACTGGGATTAATCTTCTCATCATGTACGTACTTTATTGATGTACCTAAAATAGCACCCCGCAAGGACATGGTGGCGGGAAGTCAGGGGCCATAGCACACGATAGAGGTTCATTGAAAATCAAGAGTAAGGGGCAAGGCCAAGTTACTTCCCCTGTCCATGTCATCCATGTCTCTATGCAGGTGGTCATTCGAATATCTGGGCGGTGGGCTGGTTTGAGCCCCCTCAGTTGTTCGAGGCCCAATACATCGGTATTCCCCTATGTGTAAGTGGCATCATTTGACTCAATGGTCCCCACAGGGACAAAAAGAATGCCTACCCAAGGCAACAGTCTGCAACGGTGACCGTCCTGCATGAGTACCACTTTATTGGATTTCCCTTGTCCATGGACCTTTTCACCAACAGCACCAACAGAAACAAGTGGCTAGCGGTACTCGAACCCTGTGTGCAGGGCTCACACATGGACTTTCTGTCCCACACGATGCAGGACCTCGATTATATGAGTACAATTCCGAAGCATCTCCGTGAGAAACTCACTATCATCGCCTCTCGGCTTGCTCTGGTCTCTAGGTCACGGGCACGTGTATATCTTGTCAGGTAGGTCTTGCACCGTTTACACAGCTTTTCTTGAAGTGCTGGCTAACGCTTTGCAAGGTGCTCAGGAGACATTGCCATGCCTCGTTTATTCTGGCAGACGACAGTTCTTGGGGCTGTAGGCCTCTTGCTGTCCACAGATGTGGCTGCAATGGGGTTTTAGCCTCCTGTGCGTACAGTTAACCGCCAACCGCACTGCCCTGAGCGGTGTGGTCTTTCTGGAAGCAATACCGGGAACTGGTCCACATACCCCAGTCTCACGCCAATCCGGTACTGTCAGGAAACCATGTTTTAGGACTTTTCCATCTACGATCCAGTCGACGATCTGTGCATCAATCACCGCACCCAGGCTTGCTCTTCCTTTGGCCCAGATTTCAAACAGATTCCAACTTCGGAGGCTGTGCCCAGTGCCGATGTGGAAACTGCTGAGACTGTGGAGGTCAACCTTGAGATTGGATGGTGGGAAGAAGGCTTTAGATTGCCTGTCGCTGGCATTCGTTCCCTGATCCAACAAATCTGTACCTATGTTGCTCGAGGACATGGCGCGACGGACACGCCCTTCATCATGTTCGGTCAGTCTGGCCTGGCCACACTCGGCATTTACATTGGTCAGGGCCTTCTGAACCAGGGACTTGGCGAATCTGCTCTACGCATTCTGCAAGACAACCTCGACAGGCTCAATGTTTCGACACCACAGCTCGCTATGCAGCTCTGTGGGTTCGGCTATGACAGCACCCATGTGTTTGGCGTCGCTATCATGAGTAATGGTACCTTTTCACCTATTCAAGATGCCATCAAAGGCTGGGCCAATGCCACTTGCCTTTCTTTCACCGAGTCGACCACCTTCCCTAGTGAGGCCAAATTCTTGACCCCACTTCTTCGTGCCAACTCTACGCTCTTGCACCACAACACAACACAAACCAACTCCACACTACGTGCGAGAACGCTCCGACATGGACTTCAGCAGCGCTCGCAGGCGCTCCAACAATGAGCTACCTGCAGAACCGTGCAGGTGGAAGCAGGCAATGGTTGCGCCGAGCTGGCAGTCAAGTGCGGCATCACTCCTTTCAACTTTGACCGATTCAACCTCGGGATTTGCGGCTCTCTTCGTCCCAAGCAACATGTCTGCTGTATCGAGGGGACTCTTCCCGACCTTTGACCTAAGCCTAAGGCGGACGGGTCCTGCTTCGATTACTCGGTCAAGCCGGACGACACTGTGCTAACCTTGCCGCTGAGTACGGCTTACAGGTGATCGATATCGAGACATTCAACAAGAACACCTCGGGCTGGCATGGGTGCTAGTTGCTGTGGGTTGGAACGAGGATGTGCTTGAGCTCAGGGACAGCCCCCTTCCCAGCCCCCGTCGCCAACGCTGTGTGTGGCCCTCAGAAGCCAGGTTCAACACGGCCGACAGATGGCTCCAATATTACCAATATGAACCCCTGTCCCTTGCGATCGTGCTGCAATATCTGGGGTCAGTGCGGTGTGTCGAAAGACTTTTGCGTTGATACGAGAGGCAACGGTGCTCCAGGGACAGCAGCTCCAGGTACCCATGGCTGTATTTCCAACTGCGGAAATGCTATCATCCGAGGAACCGGAAATGGTGCCATCAAGCTTGCCTACTTTCAAGGCTACAGTCTGAGTCGCCCATGTCTCTATCAGGATCCCTCCCAGATCGACACGTCCAAATACACACATCTGCACTTCGCCTTCGGCACCTTGACCCCTGATTACGAGGTTGAGGTTGGCGACACACTGGCTCAGTACCAGTTCCGCGAGTTCAAGCGCCTCCGCAATGTCAAGAGGATCCTGTCTTTTGGAGGTTGGGCTTTTTCCACTGACCCAGCGACATATCTGATCTTCCGAAATGGCGTCAAGCCCGAAAACCGTCGCCGTATGGCAACAAACATCGCAAATTTCATCATCAAACATGGTCTCAACGGCGTCGACATTGACTGGGAGTATCCAGGAGCCCCTGATCTTCCAGAGTTTGATCCCGGAAAGGCCGAAGACGGTCCCAACTACCTTGCCTTCCTGATCATACTCAAAACTTCGCTGCCGGGCCGGTCAACTGCCATTGCAGCCCCTGCATCCTATTGGTATCTGAAGCATTTCCCCATTCAGTAAATAGGAACGGTGGTCGACTACATTGTCTACATGACGTACGATCTACATGAACAATGGGATGCCCAACGGAGAACTGTCTCCGTAGCCAGACAAACATGACCGAGACAGCACAGTCGCTGGCCATGATCATCAAGGCCGGAGTTCCCGGGCACAAGATACTCGTCGGCGTCACCAGTTATGGCAGGTCTTTCCAGATGGCCCAACCTGGCTGCTGGGGGCCCAGCTGCCATTTCACTGGCGACCGTTTGACCTCGTTTGCAACCCCTGGAAGATGTACCGGCACCAGTGGATACATTGCAGATGCCGAGATCAACGAGATTATCAACGGAGGGGGCAACGGTATCAGCGCAAGGGCAGCCGCGTGGTCACACGGTACATCGACACAGCCAGCCATAGCGACATCATGGTCTACGACAGTGACTAGTGGGTTTCTTACATGTCCGAAGAGTCCAAGGAGATTCGTGCGGCCGTTTACGCGTCATTGGGCATGGGCGGCTTAATTGACTGGGCCAGTGACATGCAAGTCTTCAACGATCCCCCGCCACCGAGCAAGAGCTGGAATGAAGAGCCAGACAGCCACATCGCCAAGATCAAAGCTGGGGAAAACCCAAAGCTCAACAACACCGTGTCAACGCCTCCAGGAAGGTGGAAAACGTACAGCTGCACGCATCAGGCTATCACGGATCTGTACACGGTTGGCTCTCCATCATACCGTTGGCACACTCTAGACACGGATACTGCATGGAGGGAGGGCATCAAGCTTTACAAAGAGACATTCAGACCTCGGAGGAGGAAGCTGATGGAGAGATTGGAGCAGATCTTCCGATTGGGGTCCAGCCCCAAATGCTACTCGTTTTTATTGACGGGAGACAACTGCGACAACGCAATTGAATGCGAGAAGGGCTTGGACGAAGAAAAGTCCGGACCGGCAGCGAAGCTAATTTTTGACGCTCTTATATACATCCACCAGATGCACCACGAATACCACAACAGCCTCGTTGCTGCCGCCGCCTTTGTAACCCCCAAGCTCAACAGCATGCACGACGATTTTGCCCCCATCCCGCCACCCAAGGACGATGACAAGTGGGTCAAAATCCTACTGGACCTCGTCGGCTTGGGGACCCTCACAGTGGCCGCACCGTTCTTCAACAACTTCCTGAGAACCCTTCCCTACTTCATTCCACGCGAGAGCTCATTGAACAACGCAAAGGATTTAACTATGGGCTTCATTGGTACCACCACGTCGATTGCCAAGGAGCTATTGCCTCCAGCGAAAGGAACCGACTGGAATCCCCAAGCCCAGAACAAGTTCTCGAGCTATTTGGGCGAGGTTCTCGACGGCTGGTCCCATGCTTCTGAAAAGTCACTGTTGCGTTTCTTTGACGTCCCAGATGATGCCGCACTTGATCAGCTGTGGGATATGATCAAGAATGGACAATTGAGTGAAGGGAAAATTGACGACAACGTGGTGCGACCGGACAAGCCGACGGCCAGCACAATGCGAGACAGAATTACCAAGACGATTTTCGGTTTTGGTAGTCCGCATCTTTGGCGCTTTTCCAAATCATACGCCTTCATTCTTGACTCCGGTGCCGAATGCAATGCCAACAAGCCAGTATCGGATTACCTCTCGGATGACACGATGAATACGGCGGGTGTGTGCGTGTGAACGGCCGCGGATACTACCTCGTGATGCCTGACAAAGACAAAGCCCGCATATGCTCGGAAGGCGGAGATTGCAATTGGGCCAAGTTCATACTGCCGCCTGGATTCGGCTCTATCAGTGAATACGGTGGAGTGACCAAGGAAGATTTGATCTTTGGGTCTGTCAATAAATGGGTTGCCAATGGCCGCCAAAACGGCGATCCTCTTGCGGGCAGTCCCAATGTCTTCGACTCAAACGTCAAGAAGGACCTGTATGATCTCAACATCAGGATACCGGGATTCATGAAGCTCCCTATTTGCTCTCCGGAGCGAGCGAGGCAGACTTGGGACAGCAGTGCACACGGTTCCACACCAAATTGGCCTTGTGACGTTCCCCCGGGGCGTGGCTACTGTGGCATGTCCACCTTTGAGGACCGAACCCACGGCGGCTCCCCCTTGATCTCTGATTGTCTCCAGATCATCCGCAACATCGAAGGAGACGGCACTACCGAGTGGAGACACCAGATGGCCGACGAGCCGCACCGAGAGATTCTCAGTTTTGGGTCTTGCCGGTTCGGAATCGAGGCAACGCATATAGGATTGAACGTCGATTTCCGGGTGGGCGGGCAGGATGTCATCGACATCATCAACGATTCGGTGCAGAAGTTCGGCAAGAACGGGCGAGTGGCTGCCAGAGGCGAGATGGAGTGCTCGGGTAGCAGCAATGGCCAGGGTGTGTTGTGGGGTATTTATGGAGGTACTTAATTGAGGTGGACAGTGGACTCCCTTGTTCTTCGGCGGTTGCCAGTTTGTTTTCCTTTGTGACATTATTTTCTCGGTACTTCCCTTCAATCCGGCCTTCATCGAGCCTAGATCTATCAATTGTTGTTATGGCTTTTCGAGATGTAATACACCTTTTCGCTATCATATAAGGGCTCTCAAATGTTTTTTGAGACTCTGGACTACCTTTCGAAGCACTTGAACTATCTTTTAAAATCTCAAACTATCAACGAGAAGAAAGCCTAAAAATATCACTGAAAGGCGGGAGTGCATCATGTGTCTGAGGTGTGGTACACGTGAATGATGCGAGAAATAAAGGTTGACAGAGCTCTTACTTCTTTCTATGTGAATGAAGATATCTGACACGAGAGAGGTGTGATAGACAGCCATTTGCTATGGCAGCCAAAAGGTATTACAAGGTAGTGTACATGTCCATTATTCCATCAGAAAATCCCTTCACAAAATCTCAACGGCCTCCTTCAAATCCTGAACCTTCTTCTCCAACCTGGCACGCCTGTCCGTGATCTGCTGATTCTTACCGGCAATTCTGGCGAGCTTCTTGTCATCCAGACCAAGGACCCATTTTTCGGAGAACAGCAGTAAAGGGCTATCGGGACCGCTCAACAGGCAGTGGTCAACGGCCTGGTAGTAGACGTAATCTACAAAACGCTTGCTGGCAACCTTGTAATAGGCCCTGAGAATGTCGCGTATCTCTTCCCGCATGTACTCCACGTTACTCTTGTTCTCCGTCACGGTGGGGATCTTCTGAAGCGACACATCTCCATGTGAGTCTTTGTGAGGCTCAAGCTGATCCTTGATTTTGAGACCCCGTATCTTTTGTATGTTGCTGTTGAAGTAATGATTCAAAGTGTACGGCTTTCTCTGTGTCTCAAGCTCCACTAGAAACACCGCCTGTTTCATCGCATGTTCATAGGAGGCAACCAGCTGGGGGACCATGGTGGCGAAAAGGCGCTGAAAAACGGTTGGACAGGTGCAGGCCATCAGCAGACCTTTCACGACGAATCTGTGCACAACCACAATGATCCAGTTGAGGTATTTCTTCGTGAGCTCTTCCCGTTTAACAGACTGGCCCTGAAAGGCACTGGAAAGAATGGCTGGAGTGACTACCGAGCGTGATGCCCCGGAAATCGTGATAAATGCCCTCAATCCACTCCATGATTCCATTAAAAGGCTGTTTACTGGCTACTGAAACGACGACTACCCGTGCAAGTTCGGGATACTGAGATGAATCAGTCTTCATTAGTTGGGAAAACTTCATGTTCGTGACTTTCTCATCGGGGTACTCCAAGCCCCTTTTGTTCCTGAAACTTGTATGTCTGAGATAGGCGCCTGAATGTGTCGTCAAACCACTCTGTCTGAAGGACAACCAGGGTAGAAAGGCGCAAGTCAGGATCATCAGGAGCCTTGTGTTGGGAGTAGTCAGCATCCAAGGCGGCTCGCCTCAGGTCCTGAAAGTTTGCTGGCATCGTGGCCAAATATTGACGCTGCTCTTGAGCAGTCTTCCGAGAGGCGCAAATCTCGTTGAGAGCGTCTTGGGTTTCATCAAGCATATCCATCAACTGGGTTCAAATGGCGGGGAAGGCCTGATCGGTGATTTCACCAAGCAGCTCCTGAAGACGCAAACGGAGGGCACGGACCCCAACGCGTTCATCAGGTAGCTCACACCAAGGGTGCTGGCGGAACAGGAGCTCTCGCTTGGCCAGCTCCGAGTTATCCTCATCCTCATCGCCCCCGTGGTTCCGGACGATGTAGTACCCCAGATTCAGAGCCTTGCGGTTGCCGAGTACCAACTCACAAACAGTCGCTTTAGCACTCCGCTCCTTCAACAAATCCGGCTTGGTGAGAATGCCCAGGGTGCGCTCACCCGCCTTGTCGTACTCTGCCGCAAGAGCTAGGATCTCCTGGGTGGCGACATCGACATTGGCAGGGAGGACGGCGAGGATAATTGTGCGCGGGTCCTTGATGTACTCGATGACCATGTTCCGAACCACGGCCTTGTCATTTCCCGTGGTGATGCCCTCCGTCGTGATGCGGAAGATGCCAGGACATCAATGACGGTGAGGTAGTCTCCGTTGGGGCCGCACTTCTCAATTTGAGCACATCCTCGCTGAATGTGTACTGTCCTGTGGGGTTGCGGGGGGTGCGGATTCCCATGCAGGCGTTGACCTGATCCTGAATGTTAGAAGAGAAGAAAGGCGAAAAGAGGGTGTGGTGGCAGCATAGGTACCTCATCTAGAATGGCCGGGAACTCGGCCTGAAGCTGGGCTGTGTCGTTGAGATAGCGAGAGTAGCTTTCGACAACCTCCTTGTGCTCGACGGAAGCGCGGGGTCCCGGGATAATGCTAACTGATATAAAGGCATCACTGTCTCTGCGATGGGTGATCTGAGTGGCATAACGTGTGCAGAGCTCCTACCCGCGTGGGAATGGAATTCCCGTGACGGTCTCCAAAAGAGACGACTTTCCAGAGTTTTGCCACCAACAGCCCTGTGAAGAAATTGTTAGCATTGCTTCGAGAAGGGAGGGAAAATAGAGCGACTCATCACTTACACAAGCTGAGGAAGCGGAAGATACTTTCCGATGTTTCTGGCTCGGAGCTGATCGATCTTGTAAAGTTGGTCATGACTGATGAGAATATTCTCATCAGTCGAGTCTGGGTCTGGCTTCTTTGAATTGGGAGCCATTGTGGCGAGAGATAGGGATTGAGGTACCAAAATTGGTGGGAAGTGGGAAGAAAAAAGGCGCCGCGGTGAGTGGAAGAGGATTGGATGAATATGGCTAATCTGGTGGAAGTGGAGAGTGTGGTCGCGAAGAGAGACAGTCGGGCAGCAAGAAATTAAATCGCGAAGCAAGAAATTAAATCGCACGGCGGAAAGTTTAGCTGAATGGCCCGGCTTTGCGGTCTTTCAGCCTTGTGGTCGCGTTGAACTAGATAGGTAGGTAGGCGGGGTTTTTGTGGTAAACAAACACATTTCGCAGCAGCTGCCGTGGAGCGAGAGCAATACCTTAGGCAGCAGCAATTAAGCAAGACCCTTTGCAGTGCTGCACAAGCCATGGAAGATTCATTAGGCATCCACGGCCTACAAAGAGGCGGTTCAGTTCCCAACAGGCTAGCAATCACTGGAGTAAATGATGCAGTGAAGGCACCTACCCGACATTCACTATGTAAAAAGACACCATAACAAGGAAGTGATAAATGTGCTTCTTACCTAATCAACCTCAACACAACGGTATCAAGAACAAAAGAATAATCCTAGTAACAACCTGCACAATTCCAAGACAATCCATTCCCATTCAACATATGTCATGGGTTGTATGGTATATCGTCGCGACACCCTTGGACGCATCAGACGAAGCCCACGTGGAGCCTTAAGAGGTGACAAGGTCATGTTGTGTTTGAGCTAGACGGCAAAGAAGATTGAGGGCAAGGAGCGTAAATCGCCAACTGCTGATCAGGTTCAGATATGCCGTCCGCATGACAGACTGGCATGCCAATGGTAAAGATCGACACTACCGTCAATGATCTTTGGCGAAGTTGTGGTTGCCAAGACCGCATTGCATTTTGACGCTGTCTCGTCTTGTCTTTCTACCCGTCTCACTCAGACACCTCGGTATGATCTACGCCCAGGCGAGATCCAAATCACCGTTTCAAGAATGCAGAGGCAATTGTAGGCGCAATCCATATTTTCTATTAAGATGCCGTGGGTCGCCTATCGGTTCCGACTTTTTCTTTACATCCATCAACAACCGTTCTTCAGTCCTTTCTTTCAGAGTTGATCTCGCACTTCCAGTTCTGGGAACTGTTTCATTCTTTGAACGTACATATCTTTGCATCCAACCGCCAGTCGGTCTCTACCAACCTACCATCCAACATCAATCTCCCAAAATGTACGCCAAGACTCTCCTCGTTGCTTTGTTCGCGGCCTCAACCGCATCCGCTGCCGCTGTTGGCGCTCGCCAGAACCAGAATGGCAATAACGGCGCCAATGCGGCCCCCGACTTTGGGCTTTGCAACCCCAGCATCGACTTCGTCCTCGGTCGCCCCGGTCGTCAGGCGGATGAGGGAACTTTCTTGCCTGTCGATCCTCTTGTGGCTGAAGGCCAGCAGGAGGCGCTGAACCCGAACATCATCACCAACAGAGTCTGCGATCAGCTCACCAACGTTTGCGAGGCAAATGATGCGGCCAAAGCTTTGTGTGAACAGGCGAAAGCCCAAGTTCAGGCCTTGGGAACCAAGGATGCCACAACCGCGGATGCATTCAACTCTGCTCTGGGATTCTAAGAGTTGTCGGAGTGTGTTTCAATGCTGGATGGGAAGGGCTCTTGGATGGGATTTGACAACCGGGCTAAGCTTTGTAAATAGCAGAACGTCTGAGGGTGACAGTGAAAAGTCGACCACAAGGTCTCGGGCCCTCGAATTCAGGACATTCCACCTTGCTATTGTTTTTCTTGTTTCCTCGAAGATGCCAACTCAGTGCAGAAATTACACACTGCATGGATCGTTACTGCCTTTAAGCCTTCCATGTCCAGGCTGCAATGTCACACTGCCTGCCCACTGCGAGCAAGGTGAAGGAGCAACACCGAGGACCCCACTTTCCACGCCCCAACTTATGATTCACACCTCCACCGACCCTCAAAGTCGAGTGCAGTGGGCGCGACATGGCATCATAGCATCATGGCATGTTGGATAATACCTCGATGGTGGGGATGGCAAGTGCAACTTCCCCTTAACCATCACCACCAAACCGTCTCCTGTTCCCACTCTCGTACGAAGCCTACCAGCCTTCCTTCCTTCCTTGGGAGTTCCTCCACATCAAGCAGCTGAGTTGACCGGCCGCAATGACGTTTGATAGATTGAGTGGAAGGCACCGGAGGATATTCACCTCGTCGACCTGTCCGTCCCTTCCTCGTGGCATTAGAACCCTACAACAAGATGACTGGACAGGTGTCAGCTTTTTCTCGAAACATTTGACTTGATCCTCTTCCAACACCATCACCAGTTTTGTTTCTTGTACCTGGCCTTGCTCATTGCTACTCTTCAAATACAACACGCTATCTTGTACAGGCACCGACACATTGCACCACAAACATGCACACCGTCACCTTTGTTGCAGCTGCTGCTGCTCTGCTTTCTCACGTGGAGGCCTTGAACATCCTTATCACGGTTTGTCATCAACAACCTCACTTATTCATTCCTGACATGCACTAACAGAACTGGTACGCAGAACGCTGACGGATTTGGAACCGCCAGTGTTCGCGAACTCTACCGCCAAATGACTTCCATCGGCCACAATTGTTACGTCGTTGCCTCTGTTGCTGCCCAGACGGGTGCTGGTCTCCATGCCGAATTCACCACCAACCCCCGACTGGACGCCGATGGAGATTGGGGTATGTGCTCCCACATAGCTGCTGCTTGAAGACGTGTTGCTGACCCATGTGGTGACATGCAGGTCTCGTGAAAGCTGGCGCACCGTCCCTTGGAACTGATCCGACCGACAACCACATATGGTATTACAATGGCACAGCGACAGCGCAGGTGCTGGTGGCATTGGACTACATATATCCTACCATTTGTCGGCTCGAAGCCCCCGACCTCATCATCTCGGGTCCCAATTCTGGGTCAAACTCAGGTACTTTCCTCGAAACTTTGTCCGGGGCCATGGCCGCAACTTACGTTGCTATTGAGCGCGGAATCCCCGCCATGGCATTCTGGACTGGCAACGAAGCCACCGTCTATTCGTCACTCAACACTAGCACCAAAGCTGGGCTCCAGGATCCCGCCACCATCAATGCTCGCCTTGCCTCTAACCTTGTGCAAGCTTTCATCAGCAAGGCAAACGGAGATCGAGTCCTTCCCGAGGGATACGGTGTGACTGTCGACTTGCCCTACATCACATCCGAGACAAGCGATGAATGCACGAACCCCCCGTTTGTTCTGATGCGGGCCACCCAGGACGTGGGAGTCAAGGTTGCGTACAACCACAAGAGCGGCGTTTTCAACCGCATGCACACCGATTCTGGCTACAAGCAGTTTGAGGCTACCGACACGGTAAGCACCGTTGCGCCCAAGTGCCTCAGTGCTGTTACTGTCTTTTCCCTTGACTACGACGCCAGCCACCGGAGGCAGTGCTTCAACCTGGCAGATGTGACGGCAATCATTCCTGTCTTAGTACACTCCAATGGCACGGCACCACTCACGGGAGGATTGGGGGCCAATGCTTCAATCGCGGGCAATAGTAGCTCGCAACCGCCAACTCCTGTGGAGGCCCCACCACCATCGGGACAAACTGCTGTTACTAGCATCGCGACACTGGCTCAATGGTCTGTCAATTTGTTGGTTCTTGGTCTTGTGGTCGGGATGACGCTGTTGTAAGCTACAACAAATGAGAGCGGTGGAATGAGATATGGGCGGTTTTGGGTGGCGATATGAAGTTTTTACACATATGTCGTCGTTTTACCTGTAGGACTTAGATGGGGGATACTTGTTGAAAGATGAGAGTAATGTGGTGTTGAAGTTGTAGGAGAAGTACGCTGAAAGAAATTCTGTTCCAGTTGTGTTTAATCTGACGTTCCATTTCCGATTGGCTCTTTGGACGTGTTCCTGGAATTGACCTGGATTTCATGCGTGCGTGTCATAAGGTACGCTTCCGCTGTTTGACCAGCTTGAATATTGTCGAATATCGGGGGACACCACAAAGGTTTGCATCATGTTATCTATTTTGTTACATATTACTATGCTGTTCAAAGCAACCAAACGCCAAACTATGCAGACTCCAACCGTATCTCCTTATGGCTGGCTCACCTCCTTCGTTTGAGGCGCTTTGCTTTTTCTGGCATATTGTCTCACCAGCGTTATCCTACACTTTGATCTTCCTCGTCATGCTCCTTTTCCCATCACCTCTTCTCTGATCAAAGATCCCGGTGAGGCCCGACATTCTTGGGCAGCTGGCTGGGCTCACTTCCGTCCCCGAGGTCGAGCGTCTTGGAGGGCGACCGCTTGGCGTGGGCGGTTGGGTTGTGGCTCGCGATGCGAGTGTTCTTGGGGTCGATGTCGGAGGGTATGTCGGACTGCTTGCGGGTGTGCTTACCGCCCGTGCCGGCGATGGACTCGAGGGACTCAGAGACGTTTAGGTTGGTGGCTGCTGCGTCGTGGCGGGCGCGGGGACGAGGCTGATTGGAGCCGCCGGCTGTCGAGTAGAGGAGTCCGCCGAAGAGGCCGGAGGCGATGACAGCGGGGATGACGCGGTTGCGGGCCATGTTGGACATTTTGAAGGTGTTGGGGTGGTTGGATTGCTAGGTGTGGAACGGGTGGTTTGTGTTTGGGATCGGGTTGGTTTGGTTTTTGTATGTCCAAAGTTGATGTTAGTGAAGAGGTAGGTTGCACAACGGTGGTGGGGGATTGGAAAATGATTGGCAAATCAATTGGTATGGGAGCGTTGAGGCGAAGGCGGAAGGGCGCATTTAAGAAAAGCGGAGGAGTGATGTGCGGTATGCGCCAGTCATGATGACATCAGGAGGTTGGTTCGGCGTTAGTTAGGACTGCAGCTCCGCATCACTGCAGTATTTTAACCTTTGAACTTCCCCGCTAATTTAGGATCGCATGCCATAAAAGGCTGCGGGTTAAGAGAGACTCGATTGCCTAGAACGATCTGGCTGCTTGAGGTTGAGATCACGGTTGACATCTGTAGGGGATTTGACGTCACCATTTAGGGTGTGGGGCTCCTATGCGGGCCGGGTTTCGGTGGGAAGAATGACCGACCGATTTTTGAATGGTCATTAATTTGTGCTGGAAGGCCCGTTGGCATGTGGAAATTCTGGAAATTTGTTGTCAAGAAGAGATGTTGTCTCTATTGTTTTCGTCGATGGATGTTTTTCTTGTTGAGGGTGGGATTGAATGTCAAGGGTTAGGGTACGCGATGGTGTCATCACCCATGTCAAGGGCTGCTCGGACGACGACTTGGCATGGCAAGCGAAGTAAACAAGCTCAGGGGCTGGGTGGGGTTATTCGAAGGAGGCGACCTTCGAGAGTTTTTCTTTTCAATCAATGCGGTTGACTGTGACACGTAATGAGAAAAGAAATCGAGACATGCGGTCAATTTAGAGACTTCTTCTCTCGTATGGCCAGTACTTTTTGGTAAAAGTCTTTATTCTTAAAGGTGTTTTCCACTGCCAGACGGAGGTGTTTGGATGGTGGACTGATAGGTATGTGGCGAGCATCACCAAGTTCGCACGCGACGTTTCGTGCCTTTTTATTGGAAATTGAAATGAGATAAATTCCTACTAACATGCTGCTCTCTTGAGGGAGTAAACCTGTCGGATTTCAATCAAGCTGCTGCGTCCTATTAGACATCGTCGTGATCCAATTCCCAGGGCAAGGATCCAAAGGTCACTCCTCATAGGCCAGACATGTATGAAGCAGTCCTTCCCATCGCGCTGACAAACGCTTATGTGAGTCCAATGCCGCACGCCCGGATGGCTGGCATTCCCAAAAGGGTGCATGATGCACTCCGCTATCGAATATGGATTGGGTGTGAAACTCACTCATGAGCAGTGTTCGCAAGTCCATCGTGGATACGCGGTAGCTGCTGATACCGCCTCTACACTGAATAGGACTCTTTGTCAAGTCCGCCCGGCTATGAACCCCATTTCATGCCCGAATGCCGAATGCTTTCGTGCGATAAGTCCAAAATCATCGGCCGAGCACGGAGCTTTCTTATACCATCCGTCAGCCGTCACACATGGCTGTACAAGATAGGATCCAAGATCTGAGACCAACGGGAGGGGCCGTGACAGGTGGCGCAGATAATAGGCTGGGAAGACATATATCGGCCGGGCATATCGCACTTGTTACCGAAGCCGGAGAGTTCTCGGCCTTCAGCATTGAGGGCGTGCAGGAGCCGCAGATCTTGTCAATCTGAAACAGCGATCAGCAATGCACCCCGCGATATCCGGCAGTTTGGAAAGACTTATTGTGTGTTTATATCGAGGCTGTTATGTGTGATTGATAGATGATTGGGCTTCGACGATTCGAATGTCAAAGTGCCGGTTGTGACGTGGTGATGCACTGATGCTACTGTTGCGTGGTCCCGGACTTTCTCATAATTGGTAAAGGATTGTTGACCGAACCCGACCCAAGGAACGGATGTCCGTGGATGAGGGGGCATATATGTGTTATGCACCCCAGAACAAAATGGTACGTCCGGGTTTGTTTCTTCGATACTTGGCTATTTTCTCTGTTCATCAGCCAACTTCTTTGCATCGACACAATCCATGAATGAACCCATCGCGCCCAGCGTACTACCGAAACGACATTCCAGTATTTCAGCCCTTGTTACCTGAGCGAAAAGTGCGATACCATCTGCAGCAGGCAGTCACACAGTCGAGAATAGAGCGGCAAAGTGGGGTGGCCTGTGGGATACCTAATGGAAGGAAGGCAGGAGGGGAGCATTGGAAGGAAAGGGGGAATAGAAGAGCACAACGGCAGATCATCTGGATGAACAACATCAAACATGGCAACAGCGAGCTTGGAACCTGAATACCTTATCACCCTTTTTACTTCAAGCAGCACCCTCTACGCCATCGCTCACCGTGGCTACCGAATTATTGGCAGCCACAAGTCGACAAAGCGGATAGACGGACCGTCGAGCCTCTTGACTTCCTCCAACACAACGCAACTCACCCCGGACAATTCCTTCGATTTTTTTCAACTTTGAGATGGCCCACTCCATCCTCCTGGGCGCTCACCGAAACTGAGATGGAGATTACTGAGGTTCACTCGGAAGAGCCGCGGTGGCCCGTCAACGTCGCAGCCAAGTGTGGCATTGCCGGCAGACATCGCTTCCAAACCCAATCGCGGATGCTCCTCAGCTGCCCCACATCTCGAACCTCATTCCATGACACATCGCCGACGCGTACCGTCCTGTTGTCGCCGGTCACGGTGGAAGCTGTATCGGATTTAGATTGGAGGTCAGCGGCTGGAGTTACAACTCGCGGACGAACATAGGCTGCCAAATCTCGAGTACAGATATCATACGAGCTACCAAGAATACACGGCATCATTTGATCAAGGACCCTCCATCGACAGTTATTGGTTTCATGGCGTTGGGCTCACACCACCTGGCGGATAATAATACATCGGCATTCGGCCTCGGGAGTTCCAATTCGACTGCAACTTCAGGCGAGCCCAGGAAAATACCCGCGGTGGAGGGGAGCTTATCTGACGATCATGACCGTATCCAGTTGAGAGCTTCAGCTCTAGCGACAGATGCAGTACACCTGAGAAGAAGCACAACTTTGCGCCCTTCACCACACTAGTATCAGCATTCGACAGTAGGGCGACGGAATCGGCGTGAGATCTAAATACGACAAACTAACGTTAAATCGGTTAGCCCCTGAGGAGATCCCTACCATGTACTACGCCCGCTTACACATAGATCCTGCTCCCAGTCGATATCAGCGCATGGGGGGTACAGGTGCAAGAGGGCAAAACGGCAAGATGGGCGTTGACAACGGGACTGATCCGGTGTACCTCCCACTCAATTCCGCGCAGAGTGAAATCAAGCGAAGAAAAGAGGCCCCTTGTTACGGGAAACGCATCTTATTCCCCTTCTCAGGCATCGCTGCAGCCTCACGCGCCCCCGCAGGATCTCGGTTCCAGGCACAGGGCCCGCGGAGACGCCCGTCTGCGGCGAGGAGGAATATTAGGCCGAGTCGAGTCCTTGTCTGATTGCTTTAGTAGCCAGCCATCCTTCTGCTCCAAAGTTCGAGGCACCATCTCCAGAGCAAAGGTCGCTACCTTACGGAGTACCAGGCCATGAGTTTCGGTTTGCTCTCATTCCAAAAGTTCACCTGCCTGGGCCTCCCTGAACACAGCTGTTGACGCCAGATTTTGGAGACCCCATGTCTAGCGCCGCCGAGCCTCCAGCCGCTGTTCCCGTCCCGAGCAGTGGCTGCCGATCATTCCCGCTCAAAGAGGGACCCCCGTAACCCAAATGGCCCCGCAGAATCAATAACACGTGGGGACAGGCACACTGACAACCGAAGACAACACCGTAGCATTGGAGTCAAAGCTACGGTACCTCTTCCTTGCCCGACTCAATCGGACGTTTCTGGAAGCAATATTGTCTCGGCATTAGGTGCCAGGACCTTTGTGATTTTTAAGCAATCTGAGACCATTTCACACAGATCACAAAAGCTGTTTGTGATGATGGCCGTGCAAAATAGTGGGCCGGGCTCACGCATCCCCCCCCGCACTACAACGGCCGCCAACACAAATAAGCACAAGACCATGAACGGCGGAGCGGATCGGAAGGTGATCGGAATCATTGGATGAAGATGGTATTACGTACAGTGAGGGGAAGCTGGCCTTGATGCTTGTGATACTTGTCTGTACGAAGTGGACGCATGGGCCGTGTCATAATCACTCAACTATCGTGGCGCTATCGCTGTCAACGTCCTTGGCTGCGACTGGCCCATGTCTTGGGGGCGCCCTACAACGACCCCCCACTCCGCTATCTTGGCCCCTGGCTTTAGTGTACCTACACCACCAATTTCAACCTACCACCACCACCACACCTCGGTGTGTCGCGCGCAGCTTCACGCAGACTTTTCCAAATCTTCTAAGCGGACCAAACAACGACGGCGCTGCCTTCATGTGAGCGGTACGAAGTACATACGACAATGACGACGAAAGATGATATCCCACGACGTCAGGGAGAGAAAGATGCTATTGTGCTGCTGGGTGTGGATAGCTAGTCGAGAGCAACCCAAGAGGCATGCAACTGCCGAAAAGTCCGAGTTGGGCCAACATGGTGACTTTTGATGCACAGTTCCTGCCTGGCGACTCTGACACGACACCTTGTTCTCACGCCAAAGCAACCCTTCCACCTCCTGTCTTCAACCGCTCTCGTCTCGTGCCCGGTCAGTTATCACGTCCGAGGACCATGACCTGGCCGGCATCGGGAAATCCAAAGTCCAAGGCTCGGTCCTGAAGGCCCTGCGTTCTCCGAGCTGCACACCGCACACTAGCGATGCATTTGGGGCGGTAACCATCACGACTTCACCTTGGTCTCTCGAGTTTATTACGCTTTCTAGTCTCCCAGGTTCCCCACCGATCCACACAAGGATTGTTGCGCCCAGGAAAGGATTATTTTGGCATCCTTAGGCTCCGCTTTCAACGACCCTTCTTCGAATCATTTTTCCCATCCACAATCCATCAAGAGCATTTCGTCTGATTCCGTACGACGAACCCAATACTTGCCTGCCGTGCCGGGCGCGCCACACCGCGGGCAAGGAACAACTCAAAATGCGCCTCGATTGCGATTGGACGAATGTGTGGCAACAAGGGGTCAGGGTTCTAATAGACTGGCTTTATTTAGAAGCCAACACGGCTCGGGACCGACTTTGATTCGAGTTTGGTTAGCTTGCCCAGAGCTTCAACCCTCCCACCTGCAGCTGCTTCCCACATCCAAGTAGCTTGCTTTGGGTCCATCAGCCTCCAGACGACACGATCTCATACGGCGATTTCGTTTCGTCAACCACAAGGCCAGGGCTTGTCCTCCACATTGTGGGGTATTGTTGAACACTGCGGCGTAAGGACGGTAAGACTGGTAAGATTGGAGGAGCACGGCACAGCCTGTCTCTTCGTTTCTTGCCCAAGCGCAGATATGATACGAGTCTTAACTACACAGAACCGCGCTGCTGGAGCATTGCAGCGTTGCAGCGTTGCAGCCGTCGAGCCGCAGAAACAAATCAAGTCATCACAAGCGACGACAACAGGGGTCAGCTAAAGCTTGAGCAAACCCAGTGCTCGTCTTTCTTCTCTTGCCCTACAAGCCCTACCCAACTGTACAGTCCGGCACACTCGACTCTCGCCTCGAAACTTAGCATCCGCAATTTGGCGTTCCCCTTACGCCACCTCTTCGATGCGGCGTCTGTTCAAAAGTGCCAGGCGGACAGTTGCATTCTCAGCTTACGATGGAGGTTACACGACTTATCACACTCGCATGGTCTGGGCATCCCAGCACCTCATTCTTGGAGCCTCCTCGGAAGCCATATTACACACTAGCCTGGTTACCGGCCACCATTCACTTCCGCTCCGGGTCCGATTCTGCCGCCAAGTTATTCCAAGTTCTTGCTGCGTTTCTTTCCCAAAGTTCATGTCGCCAGTAGCTTCAACTTGTCGTTTCTTCATTTCCTATTCGTATCCTCTAAGCGCTTGGCATGAGAACCCTTTCGGCCTGAACCAAGCTTCCAGTCGTCTAGTGCCGACTGTGAGCGTTCTGACGCAGGTGATCCGTCGAACGATATTTCACTCATACCATCAGCCAATAGTTCCACCCTGTACTGCAAGACACAAGTGTTCATAACTTATCACCGAGAAATGCTGTTATCCCCGCCAAGATAAGCTGTGGCCAATAAGCATTGGTTCCATCTCCAAGGAGGCGAGCGGGATGTCAAATTAATCATCATACCGGTAGGGCAGAAGCGAGGCCTTCGTGGGGAGCTACTCGGAGAGAATGAAACTCAGAACGTGACATCCCTCAAAGAGACGTCGTCGTTGCCGGATATAGCGCTATCCACTCATATTGCGACCCTGACCGGTAACCTGCCCACATCACCCTGGCCCAAGTGATCCTTTGGGCATTTCCAAGGTCCTTGCGTGGGTAGGCCACTGTGTTGCAGTTCGGTGCCCCCTTTCCAACGCTAGATGACTACGCCGCTGCTGCTCACCATTTACTGGTTTTCAAACAGGGACCCCCAATTACCCTGGCAGTGTCATCTATATTGTTTGATTTATTCGATTCCGGGTTTTCATTCTAGAAACATTCCGTTACTACCAAGATCTTGGGTGCCGCGTGGCTGTTGACTTTAGTCTCTGGGGAAGCGAGAAACCGAAATGTCAATCTTGTGCCCTCTTGTGCTTTTGCCCACGCTATAGTACGCATTGCACCGTCCACCCCATCCACAACTGGCCTCCCTTCTGCTTTTCCCCTGCCAAGATGGTTCCTCGATCACGCGGTTGGTGCCCGTTTGGTGTCGTACACATGCACAGCCGCCGAAGACGCGGCTGAAGGGTCAAATGTGCATCTCTTGGGCCTCTTCTCCATACCGTCCCGTTCCTTTTACACGCCTGTTCGTCCAGGGGTATGAAGTGTGGCACAAGGCAGGCAGCGAGGTACCTTGTTCACGATCTTTGGGAGAGTATTCCCAGCTTGGGCCAAGCCAATACTTTGATGCAGGATGGTGATTGAAGTTATCACCACTCCCCCTCTTCACACCTCGAGCGATGCTCCGCAAATAGCCATCACGACGCAGATCAACAGCTACGACACCTAAAGCTCCCCACCTCGCTGCCCTCGTTGAGTCCCAAAGAAGTGGAAGGCTTCATGAGACTATCGAATCCTGTGACTTAACATCCGCCCACGTAAAGCCGAAGCGACCCTCTTTGCAGATGCCTCTTTTTGAACGCACACGAACTTGTGCTGCGGTTCAGCTTCAAGCTTACTCACCCCGCCCTTAACATGGGCTTACCCGGCGTGACAGGATGGAGTGTTCGGGTTGCCATAGCCCGATAACCCTGCTGTCAAGCTATCCCCGTTCCTAAGATCATGTCTATCTGTAGCGTAGCTTTCTCACACCCTCACGATACATCCAATACTCTCGGCATGCCGCCCAGACAGCTGGATCCAGGTCATGGGAACTTCGATAGATTGCAGTCTAGCAGATATCGACATCCATGTGCCGAGCCGCTCACGTCTGCCCCTCGCGCGTCCTACACACGCCTCTACCTAGCGTGTACCCGCGTCTTCCGACGAAGAAGACTAGAGACGCCGTGACTCAGACAATATCCAAAGGAGGAAAGGGGAGGTCATCGAGAATACGAGCACCGAGCACCATCACCCTGGCTGATCACATCTCGAATTATCGACTAAGTCTTTGTACCATCTGATGGATCCTCTATAAGAATGACCATCTCCGTCCGTTTTGAGTCACCCTTTCTTCTCATCCTCACCAGCTCTCCTCTCCATCCCCCCCCTCACCCGGTTCTCCTCTCGGTCTATTCTCTTCAGTTCTTGTTCATGATGAAGTCCTTCTTCAGCGCCGCGGCGCTCCTGCTTGGCCTCGTCGCCCCCAGCGCCGTCCTGGCCGCACCTTCTCTCCCGGGCGTGCCCCGTGAGGTCACTCGTGATCTTCTTCGTCCCGTCGAAGAGAGGCAGTCTTCGTGCCACACTGCCGCCAACCGTGCTTGCTGGGCCCCTGGTTTTGATATCAACACGGACTACGAAGTCAGCACTCCCAACACCGGAGTCACACGCACCGTATGCTTTTGCCCCTTTGATGAAGTCATGGTGCCCCTGGTTACTAACAGCCTTATAGTATACTCTGACCTTGACCGAAGTTGACAACTGGCTCGGTCCAGATGGCGTGGTTAAGCAGAAGGTCATGCTTGTCAATGGTGACATCTTTGGTATGTTCACTGCCGTACCATCTGACAAGGGCTATGCTAACAGGTGATTCAGGGCCTACCATTACTGCTAACTGGGGTGATTGGATTCAAGTCAATGTCATCAACAATCTCAGGACTAATGGGTATGTTTCTCACATTGATATTGTTTACTGCCCATGGAACTTGTACTGACCCTTTTCCCGCAGCACCTCTATTCATTGGCACGGTCTCCACCAGAAAGGAACAAACATGCACGATGGTGCCAATGGTGTCACCGAATGCCCTATCCCGCCCAAGGGAGGCAGCCGCATCTATAGGTTCCGCGCTCAGCAATATGGCACCAGTTGGTACCACTCGCATTTCTCGGCCCAATACGGCAACGGCGTCGTTGGCACCATCGTGGTCAATGGTCCTGCTTCGGTTCCCTACGATATCGATCTTGGTGTCTTCCCCATCACCGACTACTACCACAAGCCGGCTGATGTCCTGGTTGAGGAAACCATGAATGGCGGTCCCCCTCCCAGTGACACTGTTCTCTTCAAAGGGCACGGAAAGAATCCCCAGACCGGCGCTGGTAAATTTGCCAATGTCACGCTCACCCCCGGCAAGCGTCATCGTCTCCGCATCATCAACACCTCGACCCACGATCACTTCCAGTTGAAGCTCCAGAATCACACCATGACCATCATTGCCGCCGATATGGTTCCCGTTCAGGCCCAGACTGTTGACAGTCTCTTCCTTGCCGTTGGCCAGCGCTACGATGTCACTATTGACGCCAACAAGAGTGTTGGGAACTACTGGTTCAACGCCACCTTTGGCGGCGGTCTTGCCTGCGGTGCTTCGCTCAATCCTCACCCGGCTGCGGTCTTCCGCTACCAGGGAGCTCCCAATACTCTTCCGACCAACATTGGCACTCCTGCTGCTGATGCCAACTGCATGGACCTCAACAACTTGACACCTGTTGTCTCCCGCAGCGTTCCTACTAGTGGCTTCACTCCCCGCCCTAACAACACTCTGCCCGTCTCCTTGACCCTCGGCGGCACACCCCTCTTTGTCTGGAAGGTCAATGGCAGCTCCATTAATGTCGACTGGGACAAACCGATTGTTGACTACGTCATTGCCCAAAACACCAGCTATCCTCCTCAAGCCAACGTCATCACCGTCAACAGCGTCAACCAGTGGACTTACTGGCTCATCGAGAACGACCCTACCGGCCCCTTCAGCATTCCGCACCCGATGCATCTTCACGGTCATGATTTCCTCGTCGTCGGCCGCTCCCCCGACCAACCGGCCGGTGTTCCTCAGACACGCTACCGCTTCAATCCCGCCACTGACATGGCCCTGCTCAAGAGCTCCAACCCGGTCCGTCGCGACGTCGCCATGCTTCCCGCCAACGGATGGCTGCTCATCGCCTTCAAGTCTGACAACCCCGGTGCTTGGCTTTTCCACTGCCACATTGCCTGGCACGTGTCTGGCGGTTTGTCGGTGCAGTATCTCGAGCGCCCCAATGACTTGCGCAATGGTTTCAGCCAGGCGGACAAGAACCAGCACAACAACAACTGCAATGCCTGGAGGGCATACTGGCCTACTAACCCCTTCCCCAAGATCGATTCCGGGTTGAAGGTAAAGAAGTGGGTTGGTGAGCATCCTGATTGGTATATCAAGAACTAAGAGGGCGGCATGCAGAGTGAAAGGTTGGGACATATATATGCATACATGGGGGAATTGGGAGCATATCACGAAACTGGGACGGGTGACGGCGGGGGTTTCTTGCTCTATTTTCTTTGCTGTTGTCGAGGTCAATTGTGGAGGGCCTGTACAACACAAGTCTCACTCGAACAATGAGTGTGTTTCTATTTTCTGTTTTCTTATACCTCTTTCCTTTTTCTCTTCTCTACTCTGGCCAGGGTACATTTTTTCAAGACAGGGATCAGTCAGCACTGGGAATTGGACATGTCAGTCTCTGAACTGACGCCACGGATGGAAGGGAAAGATGAGCTTTGTTATTGGGTAGATAGATACCTAGCATAGCTTTCGACGTGGTGGTTCACGGGATTCATCCCTTCCACCGTTGACAATAAAACCATGGTGCTGTTTGGTTCTTGCTACATGTCACGTTTCACTGTTGGATTTCCGGGACTTGTGTGTGTTGTGATAAAAGAATAAATTAGGTAGTAAGCATTTCTGGGTTCATGTGGTATAAAAGAAGAAAATTGGTAAAAGGTGATATCCAAAAGCACGGCATTAGACAGTCATGACAGTCCCAACAACCTAAAGAAACCTACACCCTACTTACCAAATTCTATACCTTGATCGGTCCACCCATCATCTCCCACTTCCATGTCAATCAACAATACTCCCTCAGCCTCAACAGCCTATACCCCTCAGCAATCTCACCCACAACCCTCGCCCCCTCCTCCGCAACCTGGATCATCCACCCGCCACTCCCCAACGTCGCCGTCTGAACCTCCCCAAACTTGCCCGCCAACATCTCGACATACGACCCCGACAGGCTGGTGGTATCCATCGCCAGCGCCTGATCCCCCAAATCCCACCCAGCCAGCTTCTCCTTGACAGCCGCGGCATGGTTCTCGAGTCGTTGGAGAAAAGGCTTGAGTTCCTGCTCCATGGAGATGACCTCCATGTTTCCCAGCTTGTCCGCTAACTGGCCCAGCCTACCTGGGCAAAGGAGAGAAGGGTCGATAGTTCCGGGGGGGGATTGTGACAAGGCGCCGAGGGACATGACGGCGAGGCGGATGTGGGAGGCGAGCGTGGTGGTGATGAATTTGGAGAGTTGGGTGACGGCGTGGCGGAGGAGGATGGAATTCTTGATGAGGGTGAAGTAGTGGTCGTGTGGGGGTCTGGTGTGGGACTGGTTGGTGATGCCCGGGAAGGGGCAACGGTAATCGGTTTCGTCGACTGGTTTGAAGGTGAAGGGGAGGTTAGGGGGGATTTGGACTCCGTGGCTCTCCGAGATGTGGATTAAGATTCCCAAGAGGAAGGAGAGGGCGGCGGAGAAGGCGGTGATTTTTCTGGAGACGAATTTGATGTGGGTGCTGAGGTCCTTGAGGGTGGTGCGGAGAGTGTGGAGGTTGTAGGACAAGGTGATGAGGTTGAAGAAGGTGGTCAGCTCGGCTTGGGAGTAGGAGTTGTCCAAGGGGGAGACCCAGGAGAAGCCGGGGGGGAAGGCGTGGACTACCCATTTGTGAAAGACCTGGTCGATTGCGTAGATTGCGGAGGCTAGCTTGGCAATGGGCCCGCTTTCACGATTGATGAGGGCGGTCATGTTGGCGTTTGGGCAGGTGGTTCCAGTGCCCTGACATCTCGGGCAGCCGAAGTATTCGGGAACAAGGCCTGAAGATATACCCGAGCGGGAATGCCGGTGCCGGCTGATGTGTGGCTGGCATTGGCGGCCTTTGTTGGTGCTGTAATCCAAGTTAGCAGGAGGAATCTCGTTGAGTGTTTCCGTGCCGAAGTCAATACCTCGGCGCTTTCTTTTCTCCGGAATGGGGTCACGAAGACCGTTGGAGATGGTGTTAAGGAAGGTGCCGATGGTAAGGGGCAATTTTTCGCGCTCGATATCGTCAAGTTGGATCCCGGCTTCCGCGTAGCGGGTGGCTACGAAGGAGCAGAGAGCAACAAAGTATGTGGAATTGGTCGCCATTTTGACCGAGATGACTCACTGTTATCTGAACTAGATGACCTGTGACTGATTAAGGTTGCTCTGTGATTGATAAGATAGATTCAGTGAAGTGTATAATGTATGAATGTCGGTCCGTTACAGGGTCAGGGATTGGGAGCAACTTATATACTGCCAATTCCAATTGGCCGTCCGGTGCGACAAAGCCATTGTCTTGGATCACAATAGACCAGGTGAACAAAGGTGAATAAAGCCCCGCTGCAGGATAGAGTACCGGGGCCGCTGGATGATGCCATAAATAGCAATCTCTTTCGTTGTCCCTCGACTCTTTACTTCTTTTGTTCACAAACGCCACAAAAGGATTGTTTTCTTCGTCTCGCTTCATCGCCTTCACCCAACTTACACACCAATCCGTCACTCCTACCGCCAAGATGTGCACCTTCACCCTCTGCCACTACGCCTGTAAGGACTGCGGCGCTGCCATCGACTCGCAGGAGATCGGCCTCAAGCCTTGCAACAAGCAGCGCAAGAACTGGGACGAGTGCCGCGGCCCCAAGAAGAGAGGCACAACCTACCACTATCTCAAGCCTTCCGAGTGCTTCTACTGCGGCGACACAACCTTCACCGAAGAGGATCTGATGGAGGAGGCCGTGCTGAACATTGACCTCCGCCACCAACCGGCCGACAAGCGGCCTTCGCCAGAGTCGTACAAAGCCAAGGTTACTGTCCACTTCACCAACGATTCTACCTTTGATCCCTGGCATCATTACGCCACCGATAGAGAGATCGCCCTTTTCAAGCCGCTCTTGGACAGCGACAAGGAGCAAGGTGCTGGAGAGAAGGATAGCGACTCCAAGACCAATGTTGATTGCGCCGGCGAGTCCACCGCTTCAGCTGCTTACGATCCGTGGGGACAATACGCCTTCACAGTGGCCGCCGTGAAGAGCAAGGGAGAGAACTAGAGAATCACAGAGTGATGAAGCAACGTGGAAGGGTACATAAAGGGTCACCAAAAGCTTCGGCAATCGCATTGGTATGTTTACGTTTCGGCCATCTGGATCCGGTCACGTTCTCAAGCTCATCACTCGAACGACAGGCACATTTGGGATCCGCAACATAGGTGCACCATCAAAGCCATGGCTTGGACCCAAAACCAACCTTGGTGTATAGCGGCGTGGCCTTTCATATCCTCGACATCCAATCGCTTTCCTGGTAGGTTGCTATATTCTGTCTATACGCTTGGAGGTGAGACATTGCTAACTCATATTAGGCTGGAGTTTATCTCAGTTGCTGTTGCTGTGGTTAGACATCTGGCTCTTCTCTCGACATCAAATGTTGACAACAACCATGGGCTGATCCCAGCTTTTGGAGAGAAAGGGAGAAAGCATTCACTCTGACCAAGGCCGGAATAAGACGATTGGTAACCCATTTTATTTTATTAACGAATCTATCAAACCCCTCATGCTAAATGTAAATCCCCGGAAGCTCCGGATTGTGAACGAGGTAATCAACGCGCTCAACACCTGGCAACATGTGGTGGTCAAGGTCATCAGGGCCGCCAGGTGCAGTTTGTGATAGATGTTCCGAATATCTTAGGCGAACTCGTTATGCTTTTGCACCATGAGAACTATTTGCGCCCTTTACTCCTCAACCCTTGCATACCGCATCAAATGGTGACATAGCTTTCTGTGAAGCATGCCCTTTTCTCTCTCGAGATGGGCGGCAGTGTTGAATAAAGTGGATCGATCATCGAAACTAGTATCTTTCCAACCCATTGGACAAATTCAGAGGGATGTTCCATCCTTTGGTGTCTATCTGACGCTCAGTCTGGGTGTGAGAGAAGAGAGCCGAACTCATGAAAGCGGACTGCGGCAAAAATACAAAGCCTTTGGATTCCACACAGGATATACATCTGCGGTGAGATCCAAAGGCCCTCTCTGATACGGTCTGGGGAAAGTCCACGATTAGGATAACCCGAACTCGTGAGACGCTCACTGGTGTCGGGAGTCGTGAAAGCAGTGGGCAGATCGGAGTACCTGTCTGAAGTCAAAAGACCCTTCATCCTCGATACAAGCCAGTCATCATCATCATCATCATCATCATCATCATCATCTAGCTTCTCGTCAGACTTTTCGAGAGCACATTTACCTATATAGTCACACCCGACAATATCTTGGGGCTCTGTCCGTATTAGTCTCAGAAGGTGAGCAAAAGGTGAGCGTAGTAAGCATTACCCTAAGCTAAAGTATGCCTAAGGACGGTTCGGCTATACTTACCGTAACTAAAATTAATTCTAACTTCCGTTTTCCCCTTACGCATGTGTCACAGTTAAGCCAACAAGTAGGTCAAACAGTGTGAGCGGCGCACGGCGCGCTTAGCTAATCGTTAGATTAGATAGGAAGTAGCTAATCAGGATATAATCAGGGTGTGACGAACCCCTATCCAGAACCTCTGAAAGGGATACTGGTTGAGGGTATATCTGAACAATCCTGGTTCGGTACAGCTAAACAGTGTACAACAATGGCTTGTCTCGATCACAACAGTCTAGATACCAACGATTGTGACTTGTATTGCATACTGCGGAACTGTCTACCTACACCAGCCAGTTCCTCCGTATATATAGACCTGGGGAATGTGGACCCGTTGACTTACAGACGGCCCTCGGTCCACTCCTTATTGGCCGATACTGGACCGTGGACCGTGATCCCCGCTGCGGTCCCCGGTCACAATCTTACTGGTCCGTTTGTCTACCTGGACCGTGAGCCCCGCTCGATCGCCCGGTCCAGCCCTGATAGGTTCCTTGTGTCCGCACTGTCTTCCAAAACCGTGACATATAGGCGGTATAATTGAAAAAGTAAAGTTAATAACGTATATTATAAGCGAGTCGTACATATAAGCGAGTCGTACAGTCTCCACCACCCTACAACAACTATCCTCAATTGCAACATAACAACACTAGAAACCAACTATAATTACATCAGAAACAGCCGAATCAGACGATTCTACAGCCTCCTGGCAAGTACGTGCATTATGGCCAGGCTTGCCGCATACACCACAGCATTGAACCTTTGTACAAGCATGTTACGTCCCAAGCGTAATACTCCCGTACAGGAACCACTGGGTGGTACCCGAGGTGCTGGGGCACCTCGGCCAATCATTGGGCCAGGGATGGAAAGACCCATAAGCCCCCATACGACCAATCAGGAGGTGCTCAGTCTGATCAGTGGCCAAGACCACTGAGCACACTGAGCACATTGATCATGAAAGGTTGCTCAGTCTACTCAGCCGCCAAGACCACTGAGCACACTGAGCAAGGTACAAAGATACTTCAGAAATATATGTAGATAGCTTGACATAAATAGGGGGGAGCGCCGGGCGCTCCCCGTGTCGAGGAATCTGATTCCTCATGCAAGCAATTCAAGTTCATTTGTCTACAATCTACTCTCAGTAGCTCTTTGTTAGAACAACCTGTTGTTGACAGTGAACCCGTGTCTGAGACGCTTGTCACAACCTTCGATCATCCTGTCATATTCACCTCTGGTGTACTGCCTTGCAGTCTGTATCCATTCCTGGTGCAGGTTGTAACAGGTATTAGGGTTATCAGGGTCCGGGCGTCGCCCGACCAGTTTTGAGCAGGACATCGAACATCTGCAGCTTAATCAACACATTGCCCGCCCTACAGTTTCTCATGCTCCAATTGTAAGCGCTTTAACCTGTGATACTGTGGATACGTGGCTGTTGGTCTTTCAACAGAAAGGAAGGCTTTGCCTGGCCTGGCCTGCAAGGAATTTAAGGTGCAAGGCTGCAAGGCTCGGTGGGGCAGGGCAGGTGAATGATAAGATAAGGTCAGGGTGCCAGTGCCAGTGCCATGACAGTACCGGTGGAATTTCGAAAATACCGGCCGGTGCCGTGATATTTATATTTTTGTATTTCAAAGCGAATGTACGGCCGGGAACTGTGATCCATTAAGACTTACGTTAACTGTCTGGAAAGCTAATGGAAAACGCAAGGCAACGTGTAGATCATAGAACAATTATTACATTTTGTATAGCTACACTAACACTGCTTCAGTCCTTCGTCTTCCCGCTTACCGTCGTAAAACTACCCAAATCCTGTTCAATTTTCCCTCCAGTCGATCCCCTTGCACAGTTGATAAAAGCAAGACCAGAATCATAACTGGCAGTGCAGTAGCAAAATATACCCAAAAGCTCTTGTGTCCTGGAGAGTAATCTTCTGACATGCTGAAAAGGCTGGCGACCCAAGACAGCGGCGCAAACACCAGCGCAATAAAAGTGAGCCGGCTAACGTTGGCAGCCTCTTGTATCGACCGCCGCGAGTCGAGCAGCTGTACCATCGACGTTGCTACTGGGACCATATGCTCGAGCGAGCGGCTGTAATGCTCTAGCTGTGACGATACATGCTTGATATCTTTCAGTATAAAATCCCACGGCTGCTTATTGGATTCCTGTTGTAACCAATAATCGATGAACTCAGAGAGAATAATTAGTTTGTGTCGGCTTTGCATGCTCCGCCGCCGCCAACGTTGAAGGTCGATAATGTCGCTATCGTGCAGCCGATTCTCGATGTCGTGCAGAGTATATTCATAATATTTCAAGTAACGACTCATCAGGAGCGTGTAAAGAATCCACTCAGCTAAGACCATGCGTATCGAGTAGTAGCCGAGGCTCAAGATGCTAGGCTCGGCTATCATGAACCCAGGTGGTTGGTGGCGGAAGTAGCGGAGCAGGTTACTGAGCATCGACTTCTTATCTGGTAAACGATCGCTCGTGGTGGATCCGAAAGACGCGAAAGACGTCGATTGTTCAAATTCCTCCAATCCTCCATGCAACATCATACTTGGATGTGACTTTCGGCCGCCTAATCCCAACGTCTCAAGAACAATATTTACAGGGGGATCCACCAGGACTAGGCCTACGACTGTTAGAGATGCCGTCAAGATGCACTAAACATCTGAACAAGACTTACAAATCCATATGCCTTTGATCTTTTTCACTAGAATAGAACAGCACGCTCGAGCCAAAGCAATCTGTCGACCTGATAGATGCGGTAGGCGTCTGACATTTCGAGGAACGTTGGAGTCCGATTTCAGACTGTACGAAGAGGTAAACACGTCTGCGCTTCCCAGGTCCAATACCTGCTGATAGTGGAGATGGAGATAGCCATTTTCAGCAATCTGGGATGGAAACAACGCAAGTGAAGGAGGAGGCGGTGCTTTCTCGATGTCTTTGAAGTCGGTGGTGACGTGACCGGCAAAGAAGATTGGATCCACATCCAAAATCTCGGCGAGAAAACTGACCAGATGGGGTTGGATGTTCTCGACGAGCACAATCCGGCCAGCGGTTGTAGAGGTGGCATCCATCAGCCTGGCCAGATCAACTGCGGATACCGTTAGAGGATTCGGTACCGATTGTCCGTCCCGGGAGTAGTCGAGAGTAACGATGGTACTGGCAGCTCCAGGCCCACATCTCAAATAGTCGGCTAATCCAGTGATGCAAGGGTTGGTTTGACATCGAGATCGGACAAAATCTCTGTATGATCCTTTTTCGTAGTTCATCCTCCTCGTCCAGCCTGTATAAGGATAGCGGTCTGAAGGAGAGGGAAGAAGTGTGTGTAAGAACCAGCTTGAGGTTTGTAGATACCCGTTACAAGTTCATAAGCGTGGAAGTCTCCAAACCTCAGATTGCAGTTCTGTTAAGAACTCTCAGTGTCCAACGATTGAGACTAATGCACCTTGTTCAACTGCCTTATGTAGTGCGATATGCATGTCGCTAATATCACGTGCAGCTTGAGGTTGTGGCGCAGTAGGCCCTCCCTCCGCCCTCGGCTGCCTTGCAAAGAGCCTCGTTGCAGGCCGGCCATTGTGCGTCGCGGAGCACGGCATGATGCAAACCAGCACAGATCTTATCTTCGTCGTGTGGTACTGTGTGATTCGCCAGTGTAAGCCGATAGACACAGGTAGCTGCAGGAATTGCAGCATTAGCTTGATGCCCAATGCAATGGCGGAAAAGCTGCCTGGCTCCTTGTCGTCGCTCCAGAGCCTTTGGCTGCTAATTATCTCCCTTATCCAACTTCTGCACTGCCTACCTACGAGTCCGTCAACCTTTGAGACAAGGCCCGACGCAGTTTGAACACTGCCCTTCGCACCCTCTGCTAGTGTATTTACTGCTTCCTTTCTATTTATCCCGCCTGTACAGGCGGCTATGCGAGCCCCATCACCTCCACAATCAGCACTTCATTTGGTCGATTGGTAGAACACTACGCCGCCAGCATACCATGGATGCACATTCGCAAGCTCCGCCTCAAGCGGGCGACGGTGATGCTCCAAATCAGTCACTGCGGGTGAAAATCAACCAAATGACCGAGGGGCCTGTTGGCCTAGATCCTAAAAGCGCTTTCGTCAACGACGTCTGGCCTAAATTGCTTAATGAGTACGACGCTATGAGGGAGAGACTGGAGGAATTTTGCAAAAGTGCTCTCGAGCGCAGAGCTATTGACTGCCAAGTCAAAAGCAGAACTAAGCAGGTCGATTCAATCAGAAAGTCACTCGATCGGCGCGAGAAAGCGCTCTTGGATCGCAGCCAAAAGCAATTCGAGAGCTTCTCTGACATATTCAATAAAATTCATGATCTTGTCGGACTCAGGATTATCCTCGAATTTGCTGACGATATGGAGAGAGCCGTTCACTTCATCAAAGAAAGTTTTCGGGAAGAAGAGGAGCCAGTTATTTTCGTCCGTGACCGTGAGGTTGGTCGGTCCTGGAGAACACGGTTCGGTGCCTACGAGACTCGCAACTATCGTGTCAGCTTGGAAAAAGCGAAATGCGGAGCCCTTTCTCAGTTTTGCGACGTGATGTTCGAGATACAAGTCACGACTATCGCGGAAGATCTTTACAACAAGCTTGCACACCCGCTCTTGTACAAGGGTTCATCTCTTACTCGCCAGGATGAGATTGTGATAGACATGGCGCATGGCAACGCTCTTTGTTATGCGCTCTGCTTGGCTTACATGGAGGATAAACTGAAGAAGCGCGCAAATAAGATTGGGGGTAGAGCTGAGTTGGCAACGGCAACCGAAGAAATTGCAAGAGATGGCACTAGGTTCAGGGAGAGTTTGACGAAAGGGGCGTCTTTTGACATCCCCGTCTCCCCACACGGTCTTCTGGAAGCGCTTGAGATTCCACCGGAGGGATATAACTCCGTTGACGACCTTAAACAGTGGATTAACGGGAAGATGACGTATGTCCTATCCCCCAATTTCGAGTTCTAAGGTTTCTAACTATCAGTAGTGGTGTGCTTGACGAGATACGCTCGAATTCACAGACGATCCGCGATGCCATCCTTTCCAAGCTCCCCATTGCGAACGGTGCTAGCTTTGACTCCCACACGGACGAGCACGACGCGCGATGTCACCCTGATACCCGAGTTGACCTCCAGCGGGACATAATGGCATGGGCGGACGATCCGCAGGGCGAATGCATCTTCTGGCTAAACGGCATGGCAGGAACTGGGAAGTCCACCATATCACGTACAGTCGCGCAATCGTTTGCGGACCAAAATCTTCTCGGTGCCAGCTTCTTCTTTAAGAGAGGCGAGAAAGACCGGAGCAAGGCCGCCCTGCTGTTTACAACCATTGCGACTCAGCTTATTGTCAAAGAGCCTAGTTCGGCATCGTATATCAAGGCTGCTATTGAGGCTGACCCTTACGTCACGAGCAAAAGGTTGGAGGAGCAGTTTAAGAAGCTGATCCTAAAGCCGTTGGAAAGCCTAAGGGGCAGTTTGGACGACATCAAGACAATTGTCCTGGTGATTGATGCCCTTGATGAGTGCGAACGGGACGATGATATCAGGGTTATCATTTCCCTGTTATCACAAGCAAAGAGTCTGATTTCCGTACGGCTAAGAGCTTTCCTCACAAGCCGGCCTGAGTTGCCAATCCGACTTGGCTTCAATAAGATCAAGGGAGAATACCAGGATCTAGTCTTGCATGAAATCCCGAAGTCAATTATCGAGCACGACATCGCTGCATATCTGGACTCTGAGCTTGCAGAAATCCGAAACGACTATAATGATCTGTCTCCTGGTGGCCAGCAGCTTCCGCACGATTGGCCTGGTCCCCAGATTGTCCAAGACTTGGTCAAGATGGCCGTTCCCCTCTTTATCTTTGCAGCTACTGTTTGCCGTTTTATCCGGGACCCAGCATGGTGTGATCCCGGTGATCAATTAGCAAAGATCCTGGAATATCAGTCAGGAACACAGGAATCCGAGATCGACAAGCTAGACGCAACATATCGCCCAGTCCTTGATCGGTTGCTTGTCGGTTCCGAGGTATCTAAGAGATCCCTTCTTGATGAATTCCGGATGGTCGTGGGCCCGATTGTGCTCTTAGCCGAACCACTCCCGATATGCTCTTTAGCCCGACTTCTTGATATACAAGAGAAGGTCGTTATTCGCAGACTTGAACCACTTCACTCCGTCCTTAGCGTACCGGTCTCTCCTACATCCCCGGTTAGGATGTTTCATTTGTCATTCCATGACTTTCTCGTTGATCCCAACAAACAGGGCACCAACCCGTTCTGGATAGACAGGGGTGCAACACACGAAAAAATTGCGATTAGATGCTTGGAGCTTCTTTCTGGTAGCTTGAAGAAGGACATCTGCGATCTGAGAATGCCTGGAACAGCTCGTGCCGACATTGAGTCGTCAGTCATCGACTCACATTTGCCATCAGATGTCCGGTATGCGTGCCTATATTGGGTCTATCACGTTCAGCAAAGCAGTTCTCGTATAAGCGATAACCATCAAGTATACACCTTCCTCGAACGTCATTTCCTCCACTGGCTGGAAGCGCTAAGTCTCCTTGGGAAACTATGTACAAGTATTGGAATGATTAGGGATTTACAGGGTCTCCTTAGTGTAAGGCGTACTAAAGTAGGTTCATAAATATTCGCTAACACGAAATATATAGCCCGATTTTAGTTCCACGATCTCCGCGTTTTTACACGATGCAGCACGATTTATTCTTAGCTTCCGCCAGATTATCGACATTTGCCCCCTTCAGACTTATACTTCCACAATTATTTTTGCACCAATCAAAAGCATAATCAGGGGAATATTCTGTGGTTATATTCCTGAATGGATCCTGTTAAAATGCAGCATTTATTCATGGAATTTTACAGCACTTGTTTATGGAATTCTCCGCCCACATTGTTCTCAACGGCTCACCCACAGCGCTCTCAACGGCTCGCCCACAGCGCTCTCAACGGCTCGCCCACAGCGCTTTCAACGGCTCGCCCACAAGTGTTCTCAACGGCTCCCAGGACTCCTCACCGGATCTCCGGACAAGCTCTTGACCGGACCTCCGAACAATGAGAGATATGAGAAGCATCATGAGCGACTCGAGCACCTCATCAATGAGATCATAGATTCAAGTTACTGAATAAGGATGATAAGGGAGTTCAGGTGCTCATAAAGAGCCCTTTCCAATTGCAATGGTTTTTCTGCTTCTTTCTCTCCTTAAGAAACAATAAGTCAAGACAGTCAATAAGATTGATCATTTACAGTATTTTATGAGACTACAACATCTCAGTTCACTACTCTCTGTATTTGCAGGTAATACCTGTTGCACTTTCTTCCTTCGACAACCGCGTCGTCGTACTCAGCAGCACAGTCCGACACTCGCCAAGTTCTTGGGTAACTGCTTCACCCTCCTGAGACCCCTGTAGCTACAGTGCTCTCAGCGACCCCATTCTAACAGATAATGACTACCTTGAAACAGATCGCGGATTGCTGAAGATAACCCCGAGTTCAGCAAATAACTTTACCGACCAAGAACCGGGCAGCGGTCTTCTCTTTCTCAGTGATAAGTGGATTACACGAGATGGGAAGAACCTTATCTGGCTTCCTCCTAACTATCGGCCAACATGTACAGCTGTATACAATTGTACCATCGCCTTAGCACATGTTTCTGGCCATCTTTGGTTCTTTCGATTTGCTTTTAATGGGAAGGGTGGACGTCATAATGTCTTATAACATTATATGTTTCAATGTTTTGGCTTAAGTGAAGCGTTTCGGAGACGTTGTTGCTTTAGAATATTTTGTGTTAAAATGCAGCATTTATTCATGGAACTTTACAGCACTTGTTTATGGAATTCTGCGCCCACATTGTTCCCAACAGCTCGCCAACAATGCTCTCAACGGCTCGCCCACAAGCGCTCTCAACGGCTCCCAGGACTCCTCACCGGATCTCCGGACAGACTCTCGACCGGACCTCCGGACAGGCTCTTGACCGAACCTCCGAACAATGAGAGATATGAGAAGCATCATGAGCGATTCGAGCACCTTATCGACAACGAGATCATAGATCTAAGCCACTGGGGCCACCGAGCGATAAGGATGATAAGGAAGTTCAGGTGCTCATAAAGAGCCCTCTTCCAATTGCAATGGTTTTCCTGCTTCGTTCTTTCCTTAAGAAATAATAAGTCAAGTCAGTCAATAAGATTGATCATTTACAGTATCTTATATATGAGACTACAACATCTCAGTTAACTACTCTCTGTATTTGCAGGTAATACCTGTTGCACTTTCTTCCTTCGACAACCACGTCGTCGTACTTAGCAGCACAGTCCGACACTCGCCAAGTTCTTGGGTAATTGCTTCACCCTCCTGAGACCCCTGTAGTTACAGTGCTCTCAGCGACCCCATTTAAAACAAGTAGTGTTGAAATAGGTGCTATTGAGGCCTGTAAATACAGGCTCAAATAGCTATCGGCGCAGTACACTGAGAGCGAAGAAGACTTTGACTGCAGCATTCGACAGTTGCCGTGGCACTGAAGGAAAGTAGACTACAGGGGCGGCGCCCTGTAATATATAGAAGAGAATCACTGTAACATAGGCTTGTGAGGCACTGATGAGTGTGGTGAACCAGTATATTGTCACAGTTAAGCCAACAGGCAAGCCAGACCGTGTGCGGGGCGCAACGCGCACAGCCAATCGCTAGTAGAACCAATCAGGATGGGAGTAGCCTTACCCGTGGAATCATTGCCAAGGGTTAATGATCCAGAGACCACTAGGTCTATATATACGGAGGAACTGGCTGGTGTAGATAGACAGTTCCGCAGTATGCAATTCACACTTGTATTCACGGTATCTTGTGTTTACATTGAGACATCTTGTTGTGCACTGTTTAGCTGCACCGAACCAATTGTCAGAAGTTACCTTCAACCCGTATCCCTTTCAGAGGTTCTGTACAGGGGTTCGTCATAGGTACCTGCTGTTCGTGGCACTGTGACGGCTGTGGCGGCGTCACCATATATATACCACTGGAGCGAGCCAAGCCAGGAAGCTTGGCTCACTTGTAGCTTTTGATAGCAATCACAGTGGGTATGGTGCAGTGGTCCGTGTTGAATTAGACAGTGAGAGGCCCACTGTTAAGGAATTAATATCTTGGCAGTGGGACCTTGTCCACCCGGTCAGGAGAGCCTGTGCTACCTGGCCCTCTTCCCTCCGAGAACGAACGAATTGACCAAGTTTGCACCCCATATTATTGTTTGACAATTCGCAGTCAGAGTGACGTTTTTGAACGATTATTCGAAGCTATACGCAATACCTACTTATCGATAACCACCAAAAGAACCAATCGCGATGTCTATCGACTTGAACAAACTCCTCACCGCCACTGCAAAGTCAGGCGTCTTCCTCAACGGACCAGACGACTGGGCCGGATTCGACCACGCCCTACAATTCCAAGCCACTGAGCGACTGTGGCCGTACCTCGACCCTGACCAACGGGAGACATTCCCGAAAGAACCACAGTACCCGGAGATCAGCGAAGACCGGTACCCAAAGAAACGCGCCTCGGTGACGCGTTACGAGAGCGAGCTCACGCGTTACGCAACCTACTTGACGAACCTCAAGCAGAGGCTAAGCCAAGCCAATCGACAAGTCACGGCTGAGACTATAACTGTGAGAGGAAACGACCCCAGCAACACGCCTGATGTACTCGTGGAGGTCCCAGAGCCAGTCTATACGATCGAAGACCTCACTATCGCCGCCCTTGAGAGGTACAACCGCGACACGAAGATCTACACCCACGAATACACCAAATACACCAACCTGCTCGATAAACGCAGCTCTCTCATGTCGTGGATGACCAACCACATGTCCGCCGACCTCTGGAACATCCACTGCACCGGAAAACACGACATTGCCGCGGTCTACGACGCCATCAGAGAGGCAATAATGCCTGACGTCGACGAGTATCGCATGAGACACCAAAACAATCTGCGCGAGCAGACCAAAGCCATCAGGTTTGCCAACACACCCCAGAAGAGACACTTGGTTCAAAGAGGTGAGATGACCTTCCAGGAGGTTGCCAGAGATATTAGGGGAGATATGGCCTTCGCCAAAAGGGATACCAGAAAGACGACCAAGGCCGCATTCCCGGTCTTCCAAGGAGAAGGAGAGACAGAGGGCGACACCAGCAGGACAGGAAGAAGCCCGTACCGGGGCTCTCGTGGCCGTGGAGGGCATCTTCGAGGACCGAGTCTACCAAGAGAAAGCGATTCGACTCAGGTGCCGGCTCCGGACCACAGAACAAAAAAGATGCTCGGATGCAAGGCTTGCTTCAGCGCAGGGCATGAACTCAGGGACTGCTTCTATGTGTTCCCGGAGAGGATCCCTGAGCACTCACGCTTTCGAAGCAACCCTGCTATGAAGCAACTCATCCAAGCCAATCTGAGGGCAGATATGAAGTTAAGTGAAGAGGTTACCCTGCTGAAGAGAGAGAGGGATAATGACGAGGCTCAGCAGCAGAGAAATTGACTCGAGGAGCGCGACGCTCGTGAATACGCGGAGGCATACCACACACGGAGCGTCCATTACCACGAACCAGTCAACGCTGTCTTCTTACAACTGAAAAGAAGCTACTCTGCTGCAAACCGCGGCCAGTCAACTCCCCACGCCTGTTTCACTACGGCAGAATACCCTCTGTACCGGTCAGCAATACTCGATTCCGGAACCACGCTACACATCTTCAACGAACTCAGCCGTTTCGTCAACTTTCGACTGGCGGCTCCAGACGACTACGTACTGGCCGGCAGTTCCACAGTCCCAATCGTGGGATACGGCGACGTCGATATATCTGTGAGAACGCCGTCTGGAAAGAGAACTCTCAGACTATACGATGTAGCCTACTGCAAAGATTTCGCCACAAACCTGGTCTCCTTCAAGGTGCTCAGAAAGAAGGGAATATACTGGGACAACAAGATTCCAGAGAACTGTCTACGGATAGCCTCAGGGTTAGTGCTGGCGTTGATGGAGGACATCCACGGCCAAACAGTCATCGAATATATACGGCCCGAAGCAACAACTTCACAACTACTCACTCGCCGCAATGCCTTATACATTCAAGGAAAGAGGCCAGTCTCCATTGCCTCTCCAGCCATTTGGCATCTACGGCTCGGTCACGCCAACAAGCAAGCAGTCCTGAAGCTGGAAAAACACGCCAGAGGTGTGAAACTGGGATTTCGACAAAAAGCACCGACCCTCGGGGGTGGTGAGTCAACCACCACAGTCACGGTACCTCCACCTCCGGCCATCGAGGAGTGTGAGGGCTGTATCGTGAGTAAGATCAAGAACAACAGAAGCACTTACCCAAGGCCCAACCCACACTACCCAGGAGAACGGTGGGCAGTCGATCTCTTTGAGTACAAAGAAGATGAGGAAGGCTACAAGCACCTCATCGTCTTTGTTGACAGGTATAGTGGCATGACCTTCCCTACTACCTACAGAATCGCCATGCATCAGGAATAGTGGAGTGTACCAACAAGCTCTTCCACTTCCTCTGGCGCCAATACAGGATTGTGGTAAGAGTGCTCGAAAGTGACAATGAGGTGGTAAGGTCCCACGAGATGCAAGACTTACTGGAGGATTTGGGAATTATCTGAACCCTCCGCTCCAGACCGTCAAGACCAGAACGGTGGAGCAGAGCGCTCAGGGGTGACATCAAGAGGAGAGCAGCAGCGATGAGATCATCAGCTAAGTTACCACAATTCCTATGGAAAGAAATCACCAGAGCGGCAGTCTATCTTCACAATCGCACCCCTAAACAGCGACTCAACGGAAAGACACCCATCGAAGCCTTCCACTCGGTTAAGCGACAACGAGATGGTATAGTCCCCGCCGAAGCACCACTGCCATGGCTAGGAAACCTCAAGGCCTACGGTTGCAAGGTGTACTACATGAGTCCCGATGCAAGGAAAGAATCCAACCGGAGGAAGAAGCTCCAACCGCGAGCTCTGGTAGGATTTCTCGTCGGATATGAGGGCACCCGAATATATCGGATCTGGCGCCCCGAGTCAGACCGAATCATCAGGGCACGAGATGTGGTTTTCCAAGAGGACCAGTTCTTTTCCGGCAAGAAGGACGACTTAGTGGACGAGCTGAGCCAAACCTCAGTGGCAGAGCTCGCTACTCTCCTCTCCCTTGCTCACATTGATGACCCAGTTATTGATCGAATTACAGGTGCCTACTACTCACAAGTTGAAGAGTACGGAGTGAACCAGAGCAACCACCTGCCAACTCAACAAAACGAAGACAACTCCAGCGCGGAGGAAACAGGTGCGCCCGTAGCAGTCGCCCCAACAGCGCCGGAGAACACCTCTGTGCAGCGATCCCTCGAAAGTTTACCAGGGAAGGGAGCAGAGGAAGCAGCCGGGGCTGGGAGGTCTGATCAGCCAAAGTCCCCAGAACCCTTGAGCGCCCTCCTGACGCCTGGCCATACACCACCTCACGCAGCGTTGTTGATCGGGACACCAACCCTGGGCATCAAACCATCTGAAATGGTAGCCCAGGAAGCTTCAGAAGCCGGATACGACTTCAGAAGAATACGAAACCGTCACGGACCATGGGAGGCATCCTTCGTAGCCGGAAGACAAGCCATCGGCCGAAATGGCACAAGCAGGCGGCAGATCCGCAAACAAGCCAACAAAGTCGCAGAGTTCGAGCGCCCAAGCAGCGATGAGGCAGCCAAAACCCACTCTCACGGAGCAGAGCCCTCAGAGAAAATCCACAGACGCCAGCTACCAGACCCTCCAAAGAACTACAAGCAGCTAGAAGCTCACCCTCACAGAGAGCTTTTCTTAGCAGCCATTCGAGACCACCTTCAAAGTCACAAGGAGATGAAGTCGTGGGAGCAGGTCGACCGAGAAAGGGCTGCCGGCCACCAAGTCCTTGATAGTATGTGGGTATTTACTTACAAGCTCAACAAACACGGTTTTCTCCAGAAAGCAAAAGCGAGGCTAGTGGTAAGAGGAGACCAACAAGCCAAAACGGTCATGGAGAACACCTACGCTGCCACTTTGGCTGGAAAATCGTTCGGACCTTGGTCTCCATTGCAGCACGGTTCGACCTGGAGATGCTCCAGTACGACGTTGTCAACGCCTTCGTTCACACTGACCTACCATACGCCATATACATGAGGATTCCCCAGGAGCAGGAAGAACACCAGGCAAGGTCTTACTCTTGAAGAAAGCACTGTACGGTTTGAAGGAATCTCCTCTCCTGTGGCAAAGAACTTCACCAGCGTGCTCTCCACGCTCGGGTATGTAGCCGTCCCTCACGAACCCTGCTGTTACCTGAAGAATGGAGTCATTATCTTCTTCTACGTTGACGATATAGCCATTACCTTCCCCGCAAGGAAGCGAGACTTGGTGGATGAACTGGTCCAGGGACTCCAGGAGCAATTTGCTCTGCAAGGAGGCGAGCCACTGCAGTGGTTCCTGGGCATGGAGATGCTCAGAGACAGGGAGAAGCGGCTTGTCTGGCTCTCTCAGTCCGAGTATATTGGTAAGCTTTCACGATTCATCACCAAACCATCACGAAAAACACCCAGAACACCCATGACGGAAAACAAGCTTGTCGCCCACGA
This sequence comes from Podospora pseudocomata, assembly GCF_035222375.1. Taxonomy (NCBI): domain Eukaryota; kingdom Fungi; phylum Ascomycota; class Sordariomycetes; order Sordariales; family Podosporaceae; genus Podospora; species Podospora pseudocomata. The sequence goes on along the minus strand of NC_085889.1, from coordinate 701,436 downwards.
AGGACTGGCGACTTACACAGAGGTGGTACGGTATCAGAAGCTGGTGGGGTCTCTGCTCTACGCAGCAGTCATCAGTCGACCCGACATTGCCTTTGCAGTCTCCAAATTAGCCAGCTTCAACATGAACCCAAGCAGCGACCACCAAGAAGCAGCGGAGAGAGTACTCTCCTATTTACTAGCCACAAGTACTTATGCGTTACGGCTGGGGGGTGGTGACCGATTTGAAGTCTTCTCCGACGCTTCGTTCGCAGACAACGTTGCCGATCGCAAGAGCTCCCAAGCTTACGTGATGAGGCTGTTCGGCGGAGTAGTCGGTTGGAGAGCCAACAAGCAGGATACTGTCACTACCTCCACCACTGAAGCAGAGCTTCTGGCGTTGTCACAGGCCACCAAGGAGGCCATGTACGAGATCCGGTTGATACGAGAATTGGGTGTGGAATTGGATGACAACAAAGGGATCAGAGTGTGGTGTGACAACGCCCAGACAATACGGCTCGTGACCGCAGATATCAACACCTTGCAGACAAAGTTGAGGCACGTCGACATCCACAGCCACTGGTTGCGAGAAAAGCAACAAAAGAAGGAAATATCTGTGGAATACAAGGCTACAGGAGAGATGTTGGCCGACGGGTTGACGAAGGCCCTCACGGAGGAAAAGTTTACGCAGTTCAGGTGCCTTGTGGGAGTACAGGATGTGAAGGGTCTTCTGAAGGAAAGGAAGCTGAAGGAAATGGACTTGGAGCCTTTGGGAGACTGGTTTGGAGCGAATGAAGGAGACAGTTCAAGGGAACCCAAGGAGCCAAGGCTTGCGGAAGGTATGGAAATCGAGGCACAGGAGGATCAGAGTGATGATGAGTACGGCCCACAGGCAATGGACTTGACGGAATGACACGGGTGAACAAATGAGGAAAAGGAGTGGAAAGAAGAGCATCAAGTGGGAATAGAGGCACCCAACGACCCTTCGCAGGGCGTTGGCTGGGGGGTGTGTTGAATTAGACAGTGAGAGGCCCACTGTTAAGGAATTAATATCTTGGCAGTGGGACCTTGTCCACCCGGTCAGGAGAGCCTGTGCTACCTGGCCCTCTTCCCTCCGAAAAACGAACGAATTGACCAAGTTTGCACCCCATATTATTGTTTGACAGATCCCAAGACCCGAGATTTGTGGCTGGGTCAGAGGGAGCAAATAACTATATACCTGAGGTGCTGGCCTGGGCTGTGCCGCAGTGATGAGCCAAGTCCAGTACAAACGCGCACAGACATCCAAGCGCGATCCAGTTGTTTAGCTGAATCCTCAGCAAAACGTATTCCTTGCGATGGCATATAGATAATCATGATTTCGGCAACAAAGATTGGAGTAGTAAGTGTCCAGAAATGTAAAGAGCTATACTTTGTAATTCCACCTAGGAGCTTAAATTAACAACCTCGATGTACCGACGTACCTATATCTTTTTACAGCCCGTTTTATTTTCGATTTTTATTTTCTGTCGACGCTTATATGCTTTGGGTTTATTGGAAGACTGAGGGGTGTAGTGTAGAAGAGAGGGAGAGGAATCTTCCTCAGCCTTTGGCAATATGACATCCGAAATCTGCGTTGGATTTTCCTGGAAATGACAGGCTGGGTGCATAACCTATTACGTCCTCCTCCCCATCACTAAAACGCATTTCCATTCTCTAAACATCATCCCACATCACCTTCATGGTAACAGGGAAGAGCGTCAAAGCACCCCAGTCCTCCCTGAGGTAATCCACCCCGTTCCCATCCGGCCTCGGCACCTTCTTTAGCTCTCCCTGCGGACCAGGCGCGCGCCGGACATTCTTCCTCTTGAACAGAGCACGGAACATCTCTGTGAGGGCAATCTGGCTGATCTCCTTGCCCAGGAAGGCGTGGGGACCGGCGTCAAAGTGGATGTACTTGTCCAGTGGACGGCGGGGGTTGACGGTTTCTGGCTCGGGGAAGTAAGCTGCGTCGCGGGAGGCGGTTGACTAGAAACAAGAGAGGTTAGTACTGGAGGGGATAAAAAGGGTAAATGAGGGGCATACAGAGTTGATGGTAACCTTGCTGCCGGGCTGGATGTGCAGCTCCGTGCCATTGGACGCCGTGACAGTGCCGGCGGTTGTGGCTTCAAAGTGAGACCGAGCTGAACCTGACAGGCGGATGCCTTCCAGGACGTAACCCAAGAGGAGAGCGTCGTTCTGGGAAGATGACGGCTGGGAGGCAATGGCTGTAATGTCCGCTACGTGCGCGGCACCCTCGGGGGAGAGGTAGTAATCCACTGCCTGCGTGAACAGCTCCCCTTGGCTCGAGGCGAGGGCCGCAGCGGCGGGGAGGACATGGTTCCAAGTGATGTCGTGCGTGGCCAAACCGGCCTTCTTAAGCTCCTTGATAAAATTGACGCCGAAGGTGTTGAGGACGCTGTTCTTGGCTGCCTTGGGGCTCTTGACCGTCTTGTCGACGAGGGTGCTGAGCTGACCAGCGACCGTCTTGGCTGCTTCTACCACAGGGAAGAGTTTAACAGGCTCCGAGTCGACGAAGAGGGCAGAGGCGATGATCTGGAGAACGGCATAAAGCTCGTGCTCGGTGTAGATGCCCTTGCTGTTTTCCTTGGTTGTCAACGGAAGGCCGAAGACACTGGCGGCAAAGTGGGTTGGCACGATATTGGCAATGTCGCGGACGAGGTCAGCAAACTTGCTGCCGGGTACCAAAGTGTAGCTCTTGGTGGTGAGCAGTTTGTCGGTCAAGCTCTCGTAGAAAGCCTTGATCTGGGTGCCCAGCTCAGGGGTGAACAGCGACCGAGATGCAGTGGTGCGGTGCCTGTCGTGGACAGCAGCATCGCCAGAAAGCTCAGGGCTCGCCTTGGCGCGGATGCCAGCGACACCAGCATTCCAGGTGCTCTTGAACTTGTCCTCAGCAGCAAAGATGCGCTGGGCACCATCGTACGAGGTGACCTCGGTGGGTGTGGCGATCCTGCCTGGCCGGGAGAAGTCAAAGAGATGAGCGCGCTTGAGGTCCTTGAGAATCTTGCTGTTCTCCGACGGGGTCACCATGGGGTAGTGCGCGTAGACCGAGTTGTACTTGAAGTGGTTGGGGAAAGCCCGGAGGAAGAGCTTGTAAAAGACGCAACCGTGGTTGATGTTCAAGTCATACTGGACTTCGTTGAAACCCCAGTTGGTGAGGTTTCGTGGCGTGTAGTCGATGGTGTAGTGGCGGTCACCTCTCACCAGACACACAGCATCCGACAAGACGACACGGGAGATGGTGTAGGTAGGCGCAATGCCGACACCAGGAACCATGGGCTCCTTCCTCTCCTCCGCCACGAGACCAGGGTACAGCTCCACAAAGTCGGGGTGATCATACAGGCGACGAAGAGACTCAGCAACACCCGGGTCGGAGTTGATGTCCTCGAACTTCTCGTAGGGCTTCAGGCCGAAGTGCTTGCGGAATTCGTTCAAGCCAGCAACATTCCATCTGCGGCCTTGAATGATCCCGAGAATCTCAACCGCCCGCATCGACTCGGGCACGTTGCGGGCGCCAAAAGATCCAGCGGGGTCCTCAATGGCGTCTGAGATGCAGTTGACAAGGTCATCGTCGTTGAACTTGCCATCCGGCCCTCTCTGGAACTTGTTGAAGGGACGCTCCGCAGGGTCATCTGGGATCATGCCCTCGAATTTGCCGAAGCCCATGATGAGCTCATGAATAGAGAGGTCCTTGCCCGGCTTCTTGAAGAGATCATAGTAGAAATCCTGAATCCACTTGTCATCCTTGGCCGAGATGCACGAGTGCCAGCGGTAGCAGAGGTTGAACTCGGCCGAGCACACGTTGCCGGTACCACGCTCGGCACCCTCCTTGGTGTCAACGTTTATGCCAGTCTCGACACGGGGGTCAAGAGTCCAGGTGGTATCAACACGGTTGAGGTTGACAATGTTTCGGACGTAATCCAGCAGTGTGATGTTGATGTATAGACCAGAGGTGATCAACCGAGCATGCTGGAACAGGTCATTGTCGTACTTCTTCCACGCAGCCTCCTTCTTCTCGCCCTCAAGGTTGGGGCTGGGGGGAGAAAACCTGCCATCCTCGTTGATGCGGGCCAAGTTCTCAGCCACATGGTTGTGAACGCGGTTGAACATGATCAAAAACACACCGACACCGGGTGGCATGCCCAGGAGGCGCTTGTCAGCAAAGCAGTCAGGCTTGATCTTGCCGTCCTTGAAGGTGCGGATGGTGTCCTGCATGTCCTGGTTGCTGCCGTACAGAGGAGACAGGTCCAGGTACGAAGAGGTCTTGGACTTGCTCATGTCCCTGTAGTCTGTCCAGAACAGATCTGCACAGTGCGTTAGTGATGATGTCGACAACCGGCAGCTGACAGGAACACCTACCGTGAATGATGATACTGGCCCAGTACCACAGAATGCTAGAGACATTGTTCGGATGTTCTGTGTACTCCGTCCGCTTCATGACTGACTCGAAGATGAGATTGGGGTCTGGAAGAGCGCCCTGCCGAACGACATTGGCAGCCACCGATCTGGAGTACGAAGTGCCAGCGGCACCAAGCTGGGGAAACATAACATTCTGGAAAGGCGTCAGCATGAGGACGAGCAATCGAGTGATATGATAAACCCAAACTCACATTATATGACCCATCAGCCTGGCGATATTGGAACTTCTCACCCACATACATCGAAGGGGGATGCTCAAGGGTGTACCACAGCTCGCTCAAAAACGAGTTGGTGAGCTCTGTGCGTGTCTTGGAGTTGCTAGGCAAGTTGGAAACAAGCTGGATGACCTTTTCCATGGCCATAGTCTTGTCATCCTTGATCTTCTCGCCCTTGACCTTGGCCTTGACCACACCAAGAAGGGTCTTGTAGTCTGTCTCGAGGTCAGCAACGGTGTTCCGACCGGACCAGTCACCACATCATTACATGACACTTACCAGCAAGCCGCAGTTGCTTGACATCATCTCTGAGTTTGCCCCATTTCTTCGATCGGCTGAATGTGTCGGCACCATGCTGATTTGGCAACGGAGCAACTGATGACTGCATCACTTGGCCATACCGCTCAAAGGCATTGGCAACGCCAGCTCTGTTTGCACCCGTGGGCTTCAAATCAAGAGGAGTAGGCCTTGGCTTTGCTTGACTGGCGACAAGTTCCATTCCCTCGCGTGATTGGTGGGCAGACGAGCTCCCGTGGCTCGAGCTTGAGCCATTGAGAGCAGTAACTCCCGTGCCGTTCGAGGCCTTGTGCCCGTTGCCGTTGTAATCTGACATGATGAAAGCTTGTAAGAAGGGGTATAATGGGTATAAAAATGAAACAACAAAAGTAATTGATGGGATTGATAACAATGGTGGCTTTCCCAAACGTCATGAGGAGATGTGAGATGAAGCAATGGAAGCACAGAGTGCTGCAGACAGGCCGGTTAAGAAGGGATGTCGAGAGCTCGAGGAGAGGCCCGGTCTCCCTGAGCTCGTGAGACTGTGTTGTGTGATGTCACCCTAGCTGGGATCGACCCGCCCCCCCATGCCGCCTCTCGCGCACTTTTTTTGTCTTGGAGATCGAATGGTTGGAAAAGGGAAATCTTCAGGTGAGACAAACCCCGCCGGGCTTGCTTGGTGGCTTGACTTGAACCACAGGGGAGTTATCTGGCCAACCTATTCAGGTGCACAGCACTCGGGTGCTCGCCGAATTCAGAGTGGCTTGAAGGGGTTCAACCCAGACGCGGACATCAACCTTGCAGCACAAGAGACCCTTAACGAAGTACCGCATATCAAAGTTCTACACTACCTACATGGTGATTGTTGTGCCGACCGACGTGTCGCCCAGGGGAACGGTAGCTCTTGGTCCCAGGCGGTGACAGCAAATGGCTGGGGAACTTTGACCTCTGCCAATGGACCGTGGAATACCATTACTAATAGTTGGTGTACATTGATGGCCGATGAGTGGTGGATAGGGGAAGACAGGCCATGCCACTCAAGTGAGGTCGTCGAAATGGCTGCAGGGTTGTGCATCTGCCAATTACCGACGAGGGTGACCTTGTGGGACGGCGGGTCACTGTGGTCGATCAAGACGCTACCCAAGCCCGCTCCAAGGTGATTATCGCTGTCCAAGACGGTTTAGCGTCGAGCCCAAGACACCATGATCCGCTAAGATCGCCGTACCGTTCCTCCTCCCGGGAACGATCCGAGCACCCAAGGTGCGGGCCGGGATTGAAAAAGCTTTTAGTATCGATCTGGTGCATGGAGAGGCTGAAACCCAGCCAATGATAGCCGTTTGCTTCGGCTTGAAGACCGCAATTGCCGCCGTGGTTCGGCGTCCTGACTTCCCCATCCGGCCCCCTTGCGCAGACCGCATAGCAGCTGAAGGCCGGGGTCATTGCTGCACTCTAACTACCCATCTCGTCGTGATAGGCCATCAAGAACCGCTACCCACGGACTAATGCCCGACCTGCCATCCTTCTGCCACATCGACCAATGGCAAATGAGCCGACAACCAGCATCGTGGACATCAGTGCCTCCTTTTTGATAGGACGACTGGTTTCTCCTCGCAGAGTGTCTCACCTCTCACAGCGATCGGCATCAGTGCGTCGGGGAAAAAGATTGGGAGGTTCAAAGAGTCATGAAGGGAGGTGAATGTGTCAAGAGAGCGGGGGCTCTCGTTCAGATGACGGAATCCTGCAGAAGGGGGTGGTAGGCTGGCGTCGTGGATTGGTCCTCGAGAAAGTGGCATTGATAAAAAGGGAATGCTGGTGTTGTCCCAGAACATTGGTGATGCGATCACGGGTTCTTGCGCCGTCTTGATTCACTTTCTGTGTCACCCCCCCCAGCGTCGGAATTTTGTGAGGTCAGCCCATTGTAGAGAAATGGATAAGTCGCACCTCATGCCCGAGAGGCCGGGTAACCGTGTCAGAGTCTCCAGTCCAGATCGGGAGTCCCACATTGACGCACACGAAGACTTTTTCTCAACACATCTGCCATCTCGTCCTGTCACTCCAATGGGTCCAGACAGAGACCATCAGTCTCGCCACCGGAAGCCGAGCAAGATTGTATTGTGCTTCGATGGCACAGGCAATAAGTTCCATGGCGACGACAGCGACAGCAACATTTTGAAGATATTTCGAATGCTCGACAGGACAGCGAGGGATCAATGTAAGTATTTCGATACCGTCTATTATCTGACTGGAGTGCTGACAATCTGATTAGTTCATTATTATCAACGTGAGTGACAAAGAATTGTGTTACATTGTGTTGTAGGGCGTCGTACTAAACTGTATCCTGAAGCCGGAATTGGCACCTATGTTGTCTCAAGCAGCTTGACTCGCACGGGAACGGTGGCGCGTATCAAGTCTTGGTACATGAAAGCCAAAGACAGTGCCATTGGGTCCTCGTTCGATCATCATGTTGTGGGAGGCTATCGGTTCCTGATGAGGTTCTACAACCCTGGAGATGAGATCTACATCTTTGGCTTCTCGCGTGGGGCGTACATTGCGCGATTCTTGGCCGAGATGTTGGATTATGTCGGGCTGCTGTCGCACGGTAACGAGGAGATGGTGGTGTTTGCGTGGAAAGCCTTCTCCAACTGGCAGAGCAGGCAGGGAGACAACACTCCAGAAGGGAACCAGAAGAAGAGGGAGATGTACACCTTCATGAAGGGATTTCGTGAGACCTTCTCCCGCCCTGTCCGCCGCATCCGCTTTCTCGGCCTCTTCGACACAGTCAACAGTGTACCTCAGTTTGAGGCAGCCTGGATGCAAAGGAGCAAGTTTCCTTACACGGCGCGCACCTCGGCAAAGGTTGTCCGTCACGCCGTGAGTATTGATGAGCGCCGCGCCAAGTTCCGGCAGGACTTGGTGTACCAGAGCAAGAGCGGCAAGAAGCAGCACCACCATCACCCAGTGTCCGATGGTCTCCACAATCTCCACGAGAAGTACAGACGAAAATCCGCTGCCGCTCCCGCCCACCAAGGTAAACAGAGCCAGGACGACAGAGGGCGACGGCCCACGTTGGGCGTGCCCACGGATCCAGAGCCATATCGCAGGCGCTCCCACTCGACACGATCACGGCACACCAACAAGACCGAGGCTTCGGCGCGCCCGACGGAGAACGACGTCAAATCCGAGGTATCAATCGAGCCCCATCCTCATCTGGAGGACGCCGAATCATTTGCCGAGAGTGAGGAAAGCGACGAGGAGGAAAGCCATCAGGACATCGACGAAGTGTGGTTCTCAGGAGGCCATGCGGATATTGGTGGTGGGTGGGAAGAAACCTTTGAGGACTCCAAAGTCGCCAGCCACGTTCCCTTGGTCTGGATGGTCCACGAAGCGATCAAGGCAGGCCTGATGTTTGACGAGGAGAAGGTCCGCGAGATGGGTTGCGTCGAGGCTCTCCATGACCACGACGAGTCCGACACCGAGGATCATGGATATAGGCCGCCGTCGGCAGGACAGGAACAGCCCCTCAATGACGAGATTGCCCCTCACGAGACCTCGGGCGAGCCCAACCCACCGATTCCAAACATCATGATCCGCAGTTCGAGTATGAGTACACCCAAGTTGTTCCAGCAATCCAGCTTCAAGGACTCATTTTCTCAGACCAACGACGGGGGCAGTGGTGCCAAAAAGTCGGGCGAGAAGGAGGGTGACTGCAGCGGGCAGCAGAAGCCTTCGTCGTTCCGAGAAATGATGCACAAAGCGCACACGGCTCGAATTCACGACTCCCTCGAGTTTGATTGCGGGCTGAGCAAGACTTCAGTGTTAGCTTGGAAGATTATGGAGTACGTAGCCACTATTTTCTGCCTTACCGTGTATGCCGGCCGGCTAACAGTTGCCCTCCCAGGTATCTCCCCTTCCGCCGTATGGACCTTCAAGAAGATGGCTCTTGGAAGCCCATTCGCTGGCCCCTCCCCTGCGGGGAAGTTCGTGACATTCCTGAGGATGCCCGTATCCATGGCAGTGTGATCCGCCGCATGAAGGCACACGAGAAATATCGGCCAGGAAATTTGATCATTGGTGGTGGTGGGAGAGGGGTGAGGCGTGCTGGAGAGGAGCATGGTATTGGCGATTGGGTCTGTGTTGAGAAGGATGGTTGTCCGATTGGGGAGATTTGGATGAAGAGGAGCGCTTGGGAGAAGATGCATGGGAATTGCAATGGCAACGAGAAGAATGGCAATGCCCAATGATGAGGATACGTGCCTAGTGTAACACTTGAGGATATGCTCAGAAACAAGCAAAAAGCATACCATCTTCACCTTTCATCACGGGACATGTGAGGCGGCCAATGAAGAATCGCCTTGTCCTGTGCCACTCATGCTGATAGCGCTGCGGCCATTTGGGCTGAAATCCACCGTGATCCCCTCACCCTTCATACCTTCCTAATCCCTCATTTAATCGGACGACTGAACCCCGACCACCGACTACCGTAGAACATATCGCCTTGGTCCGCCTGTCCAGTATTCGTCAGGATGCGCCTGCTGCACACAACCATCCTAAAACTTGCGGAGTTTACAGACAATAGTGTGCCCCCCTATACCATCTTGTTACACACCTGGGGCTACGAGGAGGTAACGTTTCGGGACATGGAAGTGGGCTGCGCCATAGAGAAATAAAGATACCGGAAGATCGAGGCCTTTTGCGCCCTCGCCAGAGAGCGATACCAATATGCTTGGGTCGACACCTGCTGCATCGATAAGACGAGCAGCGCCGAGCTCTCAGAAGCTATCAACTCCATGTACCGCTGGTATCAAGAAGCCGAAGTCTGTCTCGATTACCTGGCCGATGTACAGTTGCAAGCCCAGTTCTCCGATAGCAGGTGGTTTTCCATTCTAGGGCGTGGACCCTCCAGGAGCTCATTGCACCACGCAAAGTGAACTTTTTCGATCAAAACTGGACAAATCTGGGTGGAAAGCTGAGCCTACAACGAGCCGTGGCAAACCGCATCTGGATACCATCGGTGCTTTTTGCCGGGGAGAGTGATATTGATGGCTTCAGTGTCGCTCAGAAGATGATGTCATGGGCAGCTGGAAGGGAAACAACAAGAGTCGAGGATTGTGTCTACAGTTTATTGGGAATATTCGATATCAACATGCCGCTAATGTATGGAGAGAAGGAAAATGCTTTCATCCGGCTACAAGAGGAAATAATGAAGATTTCGGATGATCACAGTCTGTTCGCATGGAAGTCATGAGACACTCGCGGTGGGCTTCTGGCAACTTCCCCGGACGCGTTTATTAACTCTGGCAACATCGTTGGATTTATGCCGCCTGGAAGCCTAGGCAACAATCCCTTGACTGCCAGCGGCCGCGGAATTCACATAGAGCTTCGTTTTATCGGTATCGGTCTTAATTGTCGACAAAAAGAGGTCGAGGAGAAACCCATCGCTATCTATCTTCGAGATCGCCTGTTCGGTACGGTATGACACAGTTCGAGCGGGTTTTGAGCAACGATTTCGAGCCCGTCATCATGAGCAGACACCGACGGTCAATGTTTCCGCTTCGAAGGATGTGTATCCGCAAAGGGCGTCTGGCACGAGGCGACAAACTAGCTAGTATGGTTTTTCGCGCCGTAGAACTGGGCCATGAGCAGGTGATGGAAATACTACTGGCTCGAGGTGTTGAGCCGCAGGATGAAGATGGACAAACTTTATCATCGAAGGCTGCAAAGGCTGCGAAGGCTGGCGATGTAGCCATTCTCAAACAACTTCTGGCAAGCGAGAAGGCTGATGTCGAATCCAAAGACAACGATGGCAGAACCTGTTTATCGTGGACTACCGGAAGTGGGCATTTAAATGCGACACGGTTGTTGACTGAGAATGGTGTCAATATTGAATCGAAGGACACATCAGACCGTAGTTGAGGTGCTGCTCAAAAGAGGCGAGAGGTTGATTAAAAAGAGCTACTCTGAATTGCTAAGCAGTCATGCCCAAACGATTGACCTGGAAAAGAAGGACGCAAGTGGCCGCACGGCATTTTTCAGTGCCGTTGCAGATGGTCATTATTCGGTAGTCGAACTTCTCCTCGAAAAGGGGGCCGACATTGAAACGACAGGTGCGGATGGATTGGCGCCGTTGCAACGCGCTCGTGCTGCCCCAGGGTTGAAACACCTGAATCATATGATTCCCCTACTCCTGAGAAAAAGAGGCTCTCACCTGTTAATCATCCATGTTGAATGCAAAATGTACGACAGAAGTTGTTGTCCCCGACTGCAGAATTCTGTAGGCTATTTTATTCCTTTAACTTAAACCGAAGAAACGAGAAAATATTACAAACTTGTCCTCTCTGTCAAGCTGACATGATAAGGTTCCTTCTGCCAAAGCTCAAACGCCTTCTGATCTGTCCACTGGTTAAACGATGGAAACTTCTCCTCCCTGACCACCTCCATGTCAAAATTCCACAGAATCCGAGCCAACACAACGCGAAACTCGACCCATGAGAGGTTTTGTCCGATGCAGTCGCGGCCGCCGACCACGAACGGACGAACAACGCTGCGCACATCCCCCGCAAACTGCTCGACATCTTGCGCAAGAGCGCTGTCGCCAATCTTTTCACCAATCTGCCCCGCCTGCTCCACTGACAACCATCTCTCGGGCACAAAGTCGTTGGGGCGAGTGAAGTTCGACGTCTGGCGGTTTGCCGCAAACTGAGTAACACCAACAGCGGTCCCTTCCGGAACAGGGAACCCAGCAATCATGGTGCCAGGCCTGTTGACCACACGAGCAGGCCCGTTCGCGACCGGTGGACACAGCCTCTGCGTCTCCTTGAGCACAGCATTGAGGTAAGGCATGTTCTCCGTGATGAACCCAAAGGTAAGCTGCTCCTCGGATGTGACGGTTGCCCTAACCTCGGCCGTTATCCGACGCAAGACGGCGGGGTTTTCACACAGGTAATGCGTAGCCCCCAGCAGCGACGTCGTCATGGTTTCGCTCCCGGCCAACAGAAGCAAGATGCAATTCGCCTCGAGCTCGTCCTTCGTCAGCCCCTTTTCAACCCCCTTGCCCAGGGCAGCAGTGACGAAATCATCGTTGTCATCGGGCGGAAGAGTGCGGTTCATTCGACGCTCAATCTTCTCCCGCACAAGCCTGATAAAAGTATCTCTCATCTCCATAAGTCTGGCTGGTGCTAGGGTGAAAAGCAAGGAAGACGAAGGAGGATAAAACCGCGAGATCATCAACAACGCTGACAGTTTAAAGTGTGTCAATACCATCTCGATCCAAGGGTGATACGTCCTCTTCTCCAGGCAGCCAAAATCCTCGCTGAGCGTCACCCTCGCCGCCACGTCAAACGTCAAGAAGTTGTACCACTCGCGCATGTCTGCCGGCTGCTTGGTCTCGACATATTGCTTGCGCAGCTGGTTGATCATCAGAGCGGTGTACTCCTGCACGATGCGCTCTTGGCGACGGGCAGAGTTTAGCGAGAAGAACTCCTTGCCGAGGAGGTTGCGAAGGCGTGTATGGTTCTCATCGTCGGCATCGAAGAGTGAGACAAAAGTCTGGGCGTTGCGGTAGGCGTCGTGCTTGGGGAAGCCCTTGTTGCCGTAGCCGCCGCAGTAGATGTCGTGCCAGGCCCCGTCGAGGGTGAAGGACAGCTCGTCGGGGGCTATCCGCACCACCGGGCCGTACTGGTCGTGCAGTTGCTTGATCCGGTGATGCAGCCGGCCGCGAACGAGGTTGGCGGCATATGGTACCCGAGACGAGGCCCACAGCCGTGGTCCTGGGAACACGGCTAGCGGGTGGAAGAAGACGTTGTACAGCGCTCGGCCGACGACGAAGCACTGTCGAGAGTGGTCAGTAACTTATCTTTTGTTGTTGGAGTGGGGGAGACTCACAACCGCAGCAACAACGGCCGCTTGGGAAAGCGTGACGAGTCCAAGAATGGACATGATGCTTGGAATCAGAGTAGGTATCAAAGGTGGAAAAGAAAGAATGAGGCAAAGCTGAGCGAACAATTTTCCCAAAATTCGGTGCTGACTTGCGTGCGGTGACAGTCTGGTCTAATGATGATGATAGGGATTTCAAGCATCCGCTCGAGAGGAAAGCCGACGACGCATACAAGAACCACCGCTACCCGGCGATGGCAACCCAGCACCGCAAAAATCTGCCCGCTTGCTCATTGCCTGCCTACCTGTGCCTTGTTTCCAAACAAAGCGTCACCACCGTGTCACCCAGAACCGAACTAAGCCGTCGCAGCAGCGAACACCTCCTGCGCCGCCTCAGCAAACCATCACCAACTGACGGACGAATGGAGACACTGCCGTCCATTTATGGAACCAAGTTCGTCCCGATGACATGACCTTGGCCCATGATGGTTGAAAGGATTCTAGGGATCGATCTGGCTGTGCCTAGATGAACGCGGCAACCTGGGTAGGTACAGGCAGCACAAGTCACGGTACATGGGGGCCTGGGTGCCCTGCTACGCCCCCCGGGATTGGTTTCCGCCTAGGCTTCACAAACCGTTGGATGCTACAGTGTACCACCGGTGAACAAGCCACGGACAAACCTCAGAAGCCACGCACACCGGGTTTCACGGCTGACGGTGCCAACAACCGCAAACCAAGCAAAGATGAGACACACGAACCCGCCGACGTGATATCGATTCCCCTCCCTCCGAACGCAACACCAGTGAGCCGTTCGTCCCAGTGTCACCCTTCCATTACAGAAGCCCATCACCAACCAGCTCGGTGTCTCGCTCGGTTGCAGCCAGCGATCAATTCTGCTCGAGAGTTTCATTCCCAGTCCATCACCCAACACTCCGGTAACATCCACCGCAACGTCTCAAGAGGCACAGTCTACTACAACCTGCCCCATAAGGCTCTTCCTCCCTCTCCCCCCTGGCCAACGCAGATCCTTCCGGCAGTTATGGCGCCACTCCCGCTTTCTTGTCAGGGGGGAGAAACACGTGCTTCAGGGAATTCGGACCGTTTGGTGGCGTAGTCTTGTTGTGGGATTTTGTGAACAGTGACCGGTGCGGTGCGGGCAGCAGAGATCCCCCCCGGGCCCCTCCTCCTCCCAACAAGCAATCCCGAAGACCCCGAGATTTGCACCTGCCCGCGTTCGGGGATCAACGGGCGGGCTGTGCCGCAGTGGTGCTTAGGCGCCCGGGAATTACGGTGGGTCCTACAGCGTATGTTTGGTGGGAGAGGATGGGCGCACGGGAAAGAGAGAGGACGAAGAAGAAGTGATGCGATTGGATGACGTGAAGAGGTAAGCAATATACATCACAGCATGTGGTGGGAATGGATGGAGGGTGTTTGTTTGGGAGGTGCCCGGCTCACCGGGGGGTGTCACCCTTCCATTCTCGTTGCAACACAGTAAGGTAGGTAGCTGGATGGGTAAATTTGACTGATGTGATGTGGGTGTCATTTTGGCGTGCGCCACGGGGGAAATGTTTGAGATTGAGAAGAGAGGATGGCTGCAGTGTTGATTGAGGGACCGTGGTGAATGGGGGAAGAGCACGGGGAAGTGATCGAGGGGGAGCGAGAGGGGGCGGGACAGATCTCCAAGATGAACCCGGGGGGAGAGCAAAGATCAGCCAAGAGGGCTGCCACATGGCTTCCACCTGCACGGATGGTGGCCGCTGCTGATCGGCACTGGAACAAGAACTGGTCGGGGCACACCCTGTTCTCACGACCGTGTGTTGGAAATTGATTCCACGTGTTTCACGAGGAGCAAAACGATTTGACAAGATCACGCGGTAGATGTACTGCTAGCTACGAAGAGAATCTCATCATGAACAGCTCAACGCCCAGCTGTCACAATCATCAGGAACCCAACATCAGGACCCAAAGACAGACTTGTAGAGAAAGACGCGCGACGATAGATCTCAAAGACAATGTGTTTTTTATTTGGCATCAGCAAATACCCATAAACACGAGCGTGACCAACGCTCTATCAAATCCCACAGTGACCGGATATATCCAATTCCATTAAATCACCCTTCTTCACCTCCCCTCAGTAACCGCATACCCCTTCTTCACCTCAATCCCCCCTTTGACCCCCTCCCCGCTCTCCCCGTCACTCCCCACCCTCGTCTCCGTCTGCGTCTGCAACGTTGGATCCATCCTAAACATCTCCCCCCTCACCTTCCTCTCCTTGCTCCTCTCATCCCCGTACAGCCCCGGCATGGAATCAATCACGTCAATCGTGTCCAACCCCACCTCCTGCGTGGTGTTCTTGCTGCTGCTCTTGCCCGTGGGCGGTCGGAGAGAAGCAGTACCCCCAAGCTCGGGGTCGATCTCTCCGCTTGCGTTGCGGTCCTTGGAGTTGCCGTAGTAAGCGTAGTCGTTGGCGGAGGGGTGGGAGCGGTTGCCTCTGGAGCCGCGGGAGCCGGCCGAGAGGATGCGGTCGCGGAGGGATTTGAGCGAGATCATCCAGTCGGCCGTGATGGGGGACTTTTTGGCGAGGGCGGGCAGGAAGGGGACGCAGGCGCAGATTATGCCGACGCAGCATTCGATTGTGCTGGGCGGGGTTAGATAAGATGAGATAGAAAGGAGTGGAGATAAAGGGGGGCTTACTTGACTAGGTAGACGTTGGAGAGGACCCAGGTGAAGTCGGGGTCGTCGGCGGCGCGGAAGCGGTAGACTGCGCCGACGATGCTGAGGATGCAGGCGCTTTTTTTTTTTTGGTTTGTCAGTGAGCGGTTCAATGGTACCTTGATATGGGGAGATGACATACAGGAAACCACTGGAGAAAATAACAATGAGACCAATCTTCTTTCTGCGCTCCATGCGAAGCCACACCACGGCAGTGAGAGGCAACACGAGAAGGTAGAAATCGGTAACGATGTTGAACACGGCCATGGCCTTGTTCGCCTTCCACGCCGAGGCCTCATCCATAAAGACAAAGACGAAGAAGAGCGCCGTGTACAGCGGCACGACGACAGCCATGCCCACGAGCGAGCCGATTCTGGTGAGGTCATTCACGGCGAAGAGCTTGTAGTAGAAGAGCAAGAGACCAAGCTTGGTGAAACCGATGGCGGGCTCGGTGACATCGCCAATGGCTCGACCAGGCTCGATGAGCTTCATGACGCTCGCGACGGAGACATCCCACATGTGTCTGCCCACGCCGTGGAGGGAGACTGTCTGATGGTCAGCAAATCATCACTCAGATCATCTGCAGAAAAAAGGTATCAACAACGTACGCCAGATAGCCAACCCGATATAGGCACCTTGACACAACTTATCACATCACAGTCAGTCACCCCCTTCATTACCAACAGCCTCGAACCAGCATCACTCACCAACGCCAAAAAGATAAACACTACCGCATTCGTCAGCACTCAATCCATCATGACTTGATCAGTAACAAAAACTCACAATCATCCCACCACGGCGCCCTCTGCACAAAAAACCGCGCCCAGAACCTCACACCGGCAAAAAACACCGTCAGGGCCATGAACACGGCCGCGACGGCGATGTACGCAGGCGCCTGGTTCACCGACGGGTTCTCAAAGTTGGGCACCTGACCCTCCGGCGGCGCCATCGCAGGTATGAGGTTAAAATCCATCGGCATCCCGTCTGGTCCGTCCATCTTGGCGGTTGGCGGCGGCGTTGTTGTTGTGTTTGCCTTTTCCAACAATTAAAAAAAACCTTGGTTTGGGGGTGATGTCTAGGCTACCACGGCGGCGGCGGCGGCGGCGGTGGTTGTGGTAGTGAACGGGCTGTGCTCGCTCTTCTCCTCCCCGGAAAACTCGGAAGAGAAAAAAAACACAGAAAAGAAAAAGCAGAGTTTGTTGTGTGTGTGTAGCAGTCAGCTCGTCCGGTTAAAAAGGAGTTGTACACCCACGCAACTTTGAGAAGAATAAAAGGAGACGGACAACAACTCGACGGTTTGTTACAAGAGGCGAAATGCGGATGGCATGTGGAAAAAATCCCCAATACCACACCGACCCTCTCCTTCGATGGCGCTTCTGCCAGCGAGCGATAGAGAAACGCAATAGAAGGGCACGGCGTTGCAGGCAATGTCCTGAAAAGACAGACTGCAGAAGGTGGGAGCTGGAGGGTGTATGGAAGGATCGGACTCTTGTTTCCCCAGCGTCACAGTAATTATTCCCGTCCTTTGCAATGCATTTGTCAAATCAATACAAGCAGGCAGTCCTGTGGCGCAGCTGATAGCAACCAAGAGGGTTGAGTGGTTGTGTGCCGCCCAGCTGCACCCTCCACGACCAACAACCGTCCAATAATTCGTTCGGCTGGGTGGGTGGTATTGGTGTTGGTGTGTTGCACAGTACACACGGGGTCGGAAGCCTCCGCGGTGAACCCGGTGCCCGTGCCGCTCTGGAGTGGAACAGAATTCGGTCGAGATAGGCCCGAATTGTCTCGCTATTTCGTTTCTCCGCTGTGTGGTTGCCAGTTGGTGTGGTGGTCTAAATGCAAGGATTTTTCATGCAGCAGTGGACGAAGCAAATATTGTAAGAACTCGGTGTCAGATTATTGCTTGGAGAGAAAATAGTTCTAGAAGGCCGCCCTGCATTCACCTCGTTACATCCAAGCGGTTACCCGCATATGTGCTGAAACTCTTCAGTTTCCAATGCCGTATTCCTTCTTGATAAGGTCAGCAGCTCTCTCTGCAACCGCGTACACTGTCGTCTGGGTGTTGCCACGCGTGGCCAGAGGAATGATACTGGAATCGACAATGCGAAGGCCCTCGACGCCGTGAACATGCAGCCGAGCATCCACAACACCTCCCCGCTCACGGGGAAGCATGGCACAGGTGCTCGTGGGATGCCAGCAGCTGAGCGCCGACAGCTTGGAGTATTGCTTTGCCACATCCAGATCGCCGAGGTCAGCGGGAGCCCCCGCGTTCCGGCGTCCGCCTCGCTTGATGAACTTGCTCAGGGGCTCGGTGCGCACAATGGTCTCTGCGTACCGCAGAAGACGGGCCTGGACTTCCAGATCCAGAGGGTGCTCCAGATATCTGGGGTCAATGACCGACAGGTCCGCGGCGTTGGAAGACGTGATGTGGGCGCTGCCACGTGAAAGCGGGTAGCACAGCGCCGCGCAGATTGTGACAAAGTTGGCGGGGGACGCATCCTTTACAATAATGTCGGCGCCCACACTGTCGGGATTCACATTGGCGCAGGCCGCATACATGAATAGGTTTCCCGCACCTTCTGCTCGGTTTGCCAGGACCGAGTGCACAAACTCGGTGTGATGAGGCGTAAAATCGCCAGATGACGGGCTGGGGTTCGAAGCTGTTATCTGCTTGATGACCTGGTCAAGGGTAGACTTTCCATCAGGCCCGACAAAGTCGGCCACGGGTAGAAGTGACCCGGTGAAGTTGCCCACAGCAAAGGGGCCTGACTTGTTGGTCATGTATTCTTGCATCGCGGCACCGACGGCTTCGGGATCCTGTCGGGTCAGAGCATCGATGGTCTTGACGCCCTCCTCAACCTCAAAGCTCACGCTGGAAACGGGGTGATCTTGCAGATTCTCGCCCACATTGGGGTTATCCACAACCACCGGAATGTTTAGCTTCTCAAGAAGCTCTCTGTTACCAACGCCCGACAGCTCCAGAAGCTTTGGCGACCCAAAGACTCCGGCGGCAAGGATGACCTCCTTCTTGGCGGCGAGAGTGACAGTCTTGCCGTCCTTTTGGATTTGGACCCCAACGGCCTTCGGACTCGCGCCAGCAGTGTCGAACAAAATCTTTTCTGCGAGGGCACTGGTCACAACATGGAGGTTGGGACGGGATTTGGCAGGCTCGAAATAGGCCGTCGCCGCATCACTGCGTGTGCGTGACTCGGGGTCAACGCTCAAGGCGTTGACATAACCGCCAGAGAATTTCCCACTGAAGGGATCTCCAGAGGCTGGGAAGCCCAGGGCCCCGATGGTGTCGACCCAGGCGTTTGGAAGAGGATCTTTGGATTCTTCGGGGAAGGATGCCTTGATGGGGCCGTCGCAGCCACGGACGCTTTCATCGACATAGGAAAGACGGAGGTGTTTGCCAGCAGCGTCGGATGGGTGTGCTAAAGTGTGGAACTTCTTGTAGTAGGGGCCCAAGGTCTCCCAGTCCCAGCCCGGGTTGCCGAAAGCACCCCAGGCATCAACGGCAGCTTTGGAGTTGGCCACAAACGCCAGGCCGTTGATAGCACTTGAGCCACCGATGAGCTTGCCCTGCGACAGGGGGATGACTTTGCCATCAAGTCCTTTCTAGGCGACAGTTAGTGGCTGCTGACGATGAGGAGGATGATTGGGGCGTTCGCACCTGGGGGACAGTCTTGTAAGCCCAATCAAAGTCAGGTGATCCCAAAACAGAAAGCCAAAAGGCCGGTGTCCGGATGCGTGGGTCGTTGGTGTGCTCGGTGCCAGCTTCAACGACAAGAACCGAAATGTTTGGATCCTCTGTGAGCCGGGCCGCAACCACCAGCCCAGACGTGCCGCCGCCGACAATGATGAAATCG
The DNA here is from genome assembly GCF_035222375.1 of Podospora pseudocomata. Taxonomy (NCBI): domain Eukaryota; kingdom Fungi; phylum Ascomycota; class Sordariomycetes; order Sordariales; family Podosporaceae; genus Podospora; species Podospora pseudocomata. The sequence continues at coordinate 682,058 of NC_085889.1, read as the reverse complement.
TGCTCAGAGTCCATTGTGGTTTAGGTAGGTGTGTGGAACTGGGAACTAGAGTAGAGGTAGAATGCCGAATATGGAGAAGGTGATGACCGGTAGGGAAATGGTTGGGAGGATAGCAAAATGAACAAGCAACGGGATCCGGTGGGAGGAAAAGTGATGCTTTCAACTTTGATGTCCTGCCACCAGGAGGTGGTGATGCCAGGTGACGATGGAGGGGCGGTACACTGGCATCCACTGGCATCCACTGGCAGCAGGTGTCCAGTTGGCGGGTGTCCCATCCCCGGTGCCTGTGTAACGTCAGCAGGGGCCCTTTTGCAGGGGCACTGTGTCGGGTACGGTGACATGGGCAGCCGCTCCAATCTGTTGGTTGTTTGCAGCGGTCCATTCAATCTACACAAGGCAACGCAACAGGCGGCGGAGCCAGTAGCCGATAATGCCCTTAGCACTGCCGGCCGTGCAGGATTGCGGCGCGGCGCGAGACGGGAGGAGGAGTTCTGGACGGACCGCTGAGACTAAGGTAGGTGGGTGAGAAATGACATCTGATCAATTTGTTGCTGACTTCATGTTCTGACTAGCTACCTCATAGCGGATAGCTCGGGCTTAGACGCCGATACCACCAGCGAGTACTACCTACTCTTTTGTTTGATGTCTCTGCCGCAGGTAGACACGACTGGCCGGATTATGGAACGCCAGCTCCAGCAGCTGTATCTTTTGAGGTCTGACACCCCCCTTTCCACTCGGATGAAAGCTTACTTCGTACCGTTCCAGCATAGCCGCAAGCACCATTTTCATCTCCAGGGACGCCACGAACCGTCCGGGACAGGCCAGTCTGCCGTGCCCAAATGTCAAATGGTCGCGGTCCGTCGAAGTGTACTGGTACTTGGTCATGAACCCGGGGTCCTCGCGCATCCCTGCGTACCGGAACCCATCGAACTTGTCCGGCCCCCTCCCGATCGCCGATTGATCGATCATGCACACGTACGCCCCAGCCGGCAGCTTCAGCCCGTCCGACAGCGTAAGCTCCTCCTTGACGATCCGTTTCTGGCTGAAGGGACTCGGCGCGTTTGTCCGCAGTGACTCCTTCATGAAGCTGTCCATCTTTACCAGTTTGGCTGCTGTGCCCCTTTCCCACTTCCCGCCGCTCTCTGCCATCACCTGCCTGAGCTCTTGGCGTAACGGCTCGACATGCTCGGGATGCTCGGCCAGGTCCAGCAGGCAGTCAGTCAGGGCACCCGAAACCGTGTACAGGGACCCAATCACCGAGTACACGTAACGCTCGGTCAGGTTCTCGGCAGATGACTCCTCCTCGCTTGCGCCGTCCATCAGCCACTGGAGAACATCCTCCTCCTCCTCAGGCACCGTCCCAAGTTCCGCCTGACGACGCCGCCTCTCCTCGATGAGCGGCACAAGGTATGACTGCACCTTTTTGATGCCTTCGCGAATGCGTCCGCGCGTGGGCAGAAGCGCCCCCACGATTGGGTGCAAAGCTGGCGGCACAAACCTGAGCACTATCGCCGTCATGAAGATATTCTCAACCGTCCGGATATTGTCGGTGTGCCAGCCGTCGTTGCGGCTGAGCTCTTTGCCCACCCACACACGTGTCGTCAATCTCGACACGAAACGGGTGAAGACGTTGCCGAGATCAACGGCCACCCACTCTTTGGAGTCCGGTAGCTCTATCTTCAAGGCATCTTCCAGCTCTTCCATAAGCGGAGTGATAATAGCGGGCATTTTGGGGGTCAACTTGTTGCGAACAACATTGAAGGTCAAATGAGTGCCCGTGAGGATGGAGATTCCGCTGTACTCGTCACCCATGTCCTGCGGTGGCTGTCAGTCTCGATTTTGCAACCATCAACGGGTAAAACAAATATACATACCGCAGCGAGCGCTTCAATACCATTGAGCTTGGTATCCGGCAGATTCTGAAGCTCATCCAGGTACCGCGGTGGGAGCACCGTGACGTTGGAATCAGGACGGGCAATCGTGAAGATGCGATCGCCATACTGAAAACCCGATTAGCATCGCATCCAGAAGGAGTAGCTAACAACAGAAGTGCTCACCTGATCCCATCCTGCCCGGGTGACCGACCAGCCGTTGAGAAGAAAACGATATCTTGTAAGAATCAGGGGTTCAAACCACCACTTTCGACCAGCGACTGGCGAACCAGACACAGTGCAGTACTTGGTGCTCCAGAACAATATGTTCAAAACGAAAACAAGGGCGACCAAGCCAACAATGGCTCGTCCACTCCCAGATGGCGCGTGATCCAGCAAGTCAACAAGCAAGGCCATGGTGGTTGGATAGATCTCGCATTGACCGTCACAGTCCGGTGAACCGGCAAGATTGTTGGAAGCAAGATGCCGCCGGGTGGACCTTTTGATGTACCTGTACCCCAGCTGCGCCGCACAGGGTGCATGTGACTGGGCGGCAAGGGTGAGTGAAAAAGGTACTCGACAGCTTTGTAGAGACCATATGCCGGCAAGGAACGGGTCTTTTTGTTCTCCAGTCTCCAGGCACGATACGCATCTTGAGTGGCTTGGACCAGAGCGGTGGGTATGATGGAATACGACTCTGAAAGCGGCAAAGCAGCAATTATGCCGTGTGTTAGCCTTACGTGTGATCCGGGCCTTCCTGCCTAGCTGTAACTACCTGCGCAGCCCCTGGGGGTTTTATTTGGACTGCCTCGGTTTGATTCGGTTTGACGTAACACCAACCGCCAGTGCGATAACCTCGTCTTGGTTTCACACTTGCGCCGCCTCCGGCCCACCTGGAGCCAACTCACATGCCGGTTTGTGCCATGGCAAGAGAGGAGCCTGGAGGGAAGAGATGTGAGTCTGCCTCGATGTATCGCTATGTTGTCATCACGTCCGTTTAATCCCCGTGCCGATAGACTTATGTACATGTAGACATCTCCCGAGTGTTCCTGCATCTGACGAGTCCGCTGCACATTCTTTGCAGACGCCATCGACATCACCATGCTTATCGACGCGGCAGCAGAGCTCGTTGAGGGTCTCGCCCGAGGCCATCACCCCAGCTATGGCGTCGGGTCCATGACCTGTTCCATCTATGACACAGCATGGATCTCTATGATCACCAAGGTCGTCGGCGACCAGACAGAGTGGCTATTTCCATCCAGTCTCACCCTGATTCTCGACCAGCAGCATGAAAATGGCGGGTGGATTGGTCACGGCACTGAGACAGATGTCATCCTCAACACGGCAGCGGCCATTCTTGCCCTTTGTAAGCATCGGGGAGAGTCCAACACTGCTGACCTCAATGATCGGATCTCACGGGCAACCCAGTTCTTGGACAGGGAGCTGAAAGCCTTTTGGCTTGACGCTTCAACCACTTTGCCTGTGGGATTCGAGATGCTACTACCGAAACTGCTCCAGCTTCTCGCCAAGGAGGGAATCAACCTGGAGTTCCCAGCACGCGCCATGTTGGAAAAGATTCGGGCCATGAAGATGGCACGAGTCAGGCTGGACAAGCTATACGAAGGGCACAAATCAACACTCCTACACTCGCTCGAGGCCTTTGTTGGAGATGTCGACTTTGACCGTCTCAGTCAGCACAAGCAAATGGGTAGCATGATGGCCTCGCCTGCGTCTACCGCAGCATACCTCATGAACTGTTCGACATGGGATGACGAAGCTGAGGCCTATCTTCAACATGTTGTTCTCTACGGTGCTGGGCATGGCAGTGGTGGTGTTCCAAGTGCTTTCCCTTCGACATATTTCGAATACACTTGGGTCGTTGCCACTCTGTTGGAAAACGGCTTCACTCGGGAGGACCTGGGGACCGAGAGTCTGGAAAAAATTGGTCAGACTCTTGAAGGGGCGTTTGAGGCAGGATCTGGGTTCATTGGATTCGGTGAGTTGCCCTTTCGACACACATGGCAAGAATGACTGCTAACCCCGGTAGCTGAGGGGATGGAGCTGGATGCAGACGATACGGCCAAGGGTATCACCACTTTGAATCTAATAGGATCCCCAACCCCAGCGTCCAAATTGGTCACCCTGGTTGACAGGAAAGCCAAGGAAGCTCACTTCAGGACATATGCCGGTGAAAGAGACGCCAGCATCACCACTAACTGCAACTGCTTGACCTCATTGTGTGCCAGCCCCGATGCCAGTCAGCATGTTGATGTTATTGAGATGGCAATGCGATACCTCTGCAACAAGTGGAATACCGAACCTGTTGGCATAAGAGACAAATGGGTAAGTCTACCTTGGTTTCCAAACAGTTTGGACACAAACAGAAGTGCTAACTGGTTACCTTGGTCACAGCATCTATCTTCGCTGTATCCAATGATGCTCATGACACAAGGACTCATGAGCGGGTTAGACAGCTGGGGACGAGGGGTTCTACCCAACCTACCAACAGAGGTTGCTGTTGTTGCTGTTACCGTCGCCCACCAGATTATGGGCCATCTTCTGCGGTTTCAACGAGACGATGGTTCTTGGGATGGAGAACGCGAGTGCACAGCCTACGCCGTCATTGCCATTACCCGCATTGCTTCACTTCCCACCGTCAAGCCGATTCTTTCCCACATAAATGCAGCCCTCGAACGAGCGAAAGGTTTCCTTAGACAATATCTCAACTGCGACCTCGAGCCCGAACATCTTTGGATCGAAAAGGTGACATACGGGTCGCGCAACCTGTCTCAGGCATTTCTCCTCGCTGCCATGAAGTGCACAATCCTGCCCGCTCCGCCCCGTCTGCAAGAGCTCGTTCCCCCCAACCTCGAAGCAACACTCAAGTCAGCCAAATTGTTCCGGCAGTTGCCCATGTTTTCCGAGGTCTCCACCTCGAGGATTGATATCTCCCTCATCGAAAGCTCGCTTTTCGTCTCTCGCCTACGCGAGCGTTGTCTGGAGATATTCCCCGGTCGAACAGTCACCAAAGAGAAGCACCTCGCCTACATCCCCTTCACCTGGGTAGCAGGCAACGAGCTCCACGGTCGGCCCCTCGGCTCCCACATCCTTCTCGAGATGATGGTCATCTCAGCCCTAGCCTACCAAGTAGACGAGTTCATCGAGACCTCTGTCTCCCAGCTCCCACCCGAAGCCATCACCAGACTCCATTCAGAGCTCGACACTCTTCATCTTTTCCATCTACCGGCTACACCACCCACCACCACCCCATCCCTCTTCAGCTCCATCCCCCTTTTGGGCAGCCTATTCACCCCTCCACCAACCCCCCTCCTCGCCACCATCAAGCAGACCCTCTCTCACTTCCTCACCACCATCTCCGCCCTCCCTTACGTCCAGACCGCCCCACCCATCCTCCAGTCTAACCTCCGCCTCCAGCTGAAAGCCTACCTCTCCGCCCACCTAACCCAAATGGAATACAACCACGCCCTCTCCCTCCAACCAAACAAAAACACCCTTGTATCCCCCCCCTCCCCTCTCTATGACTGGCTCCACACCACCTCGGGCTCCCACACCGCCGGCCCCCTCGCCATATCCCTCTTCCAATGCCTTCTCTCCCCTTTCTTCACTCCCACACCGAAAGTCCAGCACCTGTTTAGTTCCATCTCCCGGCATTTATCCGCCATCTGCAGGATCTACAACGACCTGGGCAGCCTGAACAGAGACAGGGAGGAGAACAACGTCAACGCGGTCAACTTCCCCGAGTTTGAGGGCGTGGTCGATATAAAAGAGCAAATGATGGGGATCGCCGGGGTTGAAAGGAAAATGTTGGATCAGGCACTCAAAGAGCTGGAAAAGGAGCTGGGAGGGACAAAGGGGGGGAAGGTGATGAAGGGGTTGGGGGTTTTTGTGAGCAGTGCTGACGTTTACGGGGAGATGTATGTGGTTAGGGATATGACGCCCAGGGTTAAGTAGACCTGAGAGCGCCTGGGGGGGGGGGAGAGGGGAGGTAAAGGGGTTCTTTTGTTGTGGCGTTTAAGCGGGGTGGTGGCGCGTTTGTTTGGGTTTTGGTTGTCTTTCTATCGGTCTGTCAATGGTGGCTGTTGTGTTTTGCTTGTTCACGAGTTTCAGAGCTTTGTGATTGTTTTGAGAGATATCACTTTGTTTGTTTATTTGACAGTTCGCTACAGGCTGCTTTGTGTCGTCATTCGTAGACAATAAATCTTAGATTTATATTCTGTTCTACTCTGCGCTATTTGACCCACTAGGTAAGCCGCGTCCGAAACAGATAGTCAATGCTAAATTTGTAAGAAAATATCAGCATCATAAGCTCAGACTACCTTGGAACCATGCCCCCCTTCCCCCCCTCTTGCTCCGCACCAAGCTCTTTCTTTCTAACGCCTCCCCGTGGCCAAAATACTAAACCCCCCCATAGTGTACTCGGCCCCCGCACTCGTCAGCAGGACATAAAAGTCAAAATGCAACGACATCAACCCCCCTTCCACTGGCTGCGACCCCCCGAACCCAACACTGTAAGCAAACGTCTGCTTGTACTCAATCCACTCCCCCAGCGGCGGGATCTTGGGCGTGTCGAGGAACGGCACATTGTAGTTCCCGATCCACACCCCCGGAACCCCATTCGGGTACACATACCCCTCTGGCGCGATCGCCTCGTTCCGAATGCTGAACTTGATCTCGTACTGGACGTTAGGACATAAAATGGCGTGGGTTCGGAGGTGGAAGTCGTTTTGCGTGTTGGAAACGACGTGGACCGAGAAATCACCTGGCAGACCCGGTTGAGGACCGAGGCGGGTGAGGGTGTACTCGGGCATGTCGGGCTGGTAGATTTCTGGGAGGGTGAGCCATTCGGATCGGATCGCCTGGCCTACTGAACAACCAGTGGGGGTTGGGGTAGCCGAAGTGGTAGGCACTGATGGCAGCGAGCTGGTCGACTCAGGCTCGTAGCATCTTCCATCGTAGCAGTAGCCCGACTGGCAGACGTTGCCGCATGTCCCGCAGTTCTTGGGGTGAGACTTGAGGTCAAGGCACAAGTTCCCACATTGGTCTTGCTCGCACTGGCACTTGTTGGGTGTTCCGGTACACTTGGTATGCTCCGGACACTTGAAATCGCATCCTCCACACTTCTCAGGGTCGTTCAGGTTGACATTCTGACAGGCCAAGTACGTCTCTTGCCCACCGCTAGGACCACCAGCCTCGACAGGGCAGAGAGCATGCGTCGGCTTGTCACAAGCACATTCGCAGCGATCGGAATTCGCAGAGTTGAACGCCATCCACCCGATGGGCGAGCTGACAGCAGTAAAGTAAAACCCAGCCAGGTCAGCACAAGCCGGGAACTTCCAAACATCATGCCACCGAACAGTGGCATCCTTCCAGCACTGGTTCCGCATGCAGGTCCGGAACTCGGTGTTGCACTGCCAGAAGCTCTTGTCGCAGTTGTCGAAACAGTCATCGTGCTGGTTGCAGCATTCGCCCCAGTTGAAGTCAGGGACCAGGTCGACCGCGGCATCTGCTGCTCCACAGCCGTTAGGAGATTCGGGCCGGCGGCCAGGTTTCGGCACTGGAATGGCATCTGGGCCATATGGGCACCGGGGAAGAAGTGCAAACTCTCGACTTTGTAGACTTCGACGCAAGCTGATACCCGAGGTTTCAACTGGCCGTGGGGAGCGAAGATCTGGCCGTATAGCGACGATGCCGTGTAACTCTGCGTCTTCCGAGCCTTCGATAGCCAATGTGGTGCGGATTCCATCATCGGTAGTGTGCCAGTAACGAGGAGTGCCCGCGCTTGTTTCCAGAAGTCTGCCACGACAGTCGACGGTGAACAGCAGAGGGTTGGTACTAGGCGACGACTGAAAGATGATATCGCTGGACAGCGAGAAGGCAACCTCGTAAGAATCGGCACCTCCCACGAGTTCCAGGACATGAAAGGACCCGACTTGTCTTCCGAACCTGAACAGAGGGGGCTGCCATTCGTCGATTGTCATCAGGATGGCCAGGGCTTCTTCTTGCGTTTCGGGTGCTTGGGGGGTGCCAGGACGGCCGTCGCGGTTAATGATGTGCGCTCCAAGGGGATCGAGAAGGTGCTGTGAAAGAAAAAATGGGTTAGCAAGATGACTCCTGGGACGGTTGAAGAGTATTGCATAGGCAAAGTATACTTACAAATAGGGCCCCAGGCGTCTGGACTGGATCGAGCATGCAGCTGGACGAGGTGGGCAGAACAGTGGCAGGTGGAGCGACCTGGCTGGTATAGTTGTAGGCGGGCAGAGTGGCCTCGTAGTAGGTATAGTCGGAGGTCCATTCAGGGGAAGGTGGCCAAGAAGCAGAGGCTGTCGTAGTCAAAGAGCTGGTAGTCATGGAGGTGAGAGAGGGCGGCAGTGTAGCCGTTGCCGATGACTCGACAAGGTCTGTCGGCTCCGGGCTTGCGGGAGCCGTGATACTAGAACTAGCACTCGCTTCGTCACGCTGGCTAGAAGTTGATACTGCATCTTGCGAGAACGAGCCAGTCGTGCTGGCACCAGCTATGCTTGTGTCAGCCATTGACGATTCGTCCAGGCTTGAGGTCATCGTTGGTGATTGTGTCGAGGTTGCTGACGGAGGATCGTTTTCCGTCTGTGTGCTTGTTGCTGATGTTTCTGGACTGCCTGATGCCGTACTGACAGGTATGTCGGTCGACTCCACTGGTGCAGAGGAACTAGAAGGCTCGATGCTGAGACCATGAAGACGAGCACCCCACACATGCGCAACTGCCGCAGGATTGTTCAGTGTACCCTTCAGGTAGCACTGGCCATTGGAATAAGCAACCCCTAAACAACCGCTGGCGGTATCACAGGCAGCAAGACAACCGCTGAACGTCGCCTGGGACGATGCTCCAATATCTCCTCCACCATAATCGACACCGCAAAGTATCTCGTAAGTCCTCCCCTCTGACGTCGTGTGCGTGGGTGTAGAAGCATGGCCACCAGCACAGGTCAGTGGCACCACCGTAGGTCCAGCATTAGGCGCGGTTGTCGTCCTCACACTAGCACTCTCACTGACACTAGGTTGAACAGGTGCCTCCAATATCTTCCTCGCCGTCCACACATGACCAGCCTCAACCAACACTGTAACCTCCCCTTTTCTATAACACGCCTCCCCAACATACGAAACATCCACACACCCTACCAACCTCTCACAAGCCTCGATACACCCCTGAAAGGTCTTCGTATACACCATCTGAAGATCACCACCATAATACTCCCTCCCACAAATAATCTCATAAACCGCCCCCGACTCCGCCAAATACGCCGTCGCATCACTTCTCCCCTCCACGCAACTCGGCGGGTCAGAACTCGGAACCAAACTCCCCGTCGCAGCAGGAGGTGCTCCCGTCGTGGTGCTCGGCCCTGTAATCCTCCTCCCAGTCCAGACATGTCCCGCAGCATTCAACGGACCCAATGCCCTCTTCAAATAACACGACCCCCCCACAAAAGAAACATCCATACAGCCAGACGTCACAGCACAAAGATCCATGCATCCTGCAAACGTCCCCGTCTGCGCAGCGCTCATGTCCCCTCCCCCATAGTCCACCCCGCAGAGCACCAAGAACTCCACCCCCTTCGGCGATTCATAGACAGTCCCATTGCTGACGTTATCGACACAGCTAACATCAACCCCAGCCTGAGCTGAAACCGAAGAGGTAAGACCAAACAAAATGGCAGATATGCCAGCAGCCCATCCAAGCGGAGCCATCACCGCCGAAGTCTCCAAAGAACACGAATAGCCCTCCTCCTCGTCGATCAACCCATTCCGGCGCGACGTGGCCGATATATACCATCCCCTCTCCCGCCCAACAGACCCTCCCTCCAAAGAGAATCCGCCTGCCGAAACCCATACGATCAAAACCCAAATCCATCGCGACCCAGACCTCGATAGTGTGGCGCGCTAGCCGTTGGCAATGCAGCGCCAAGATGCCCCAAATGGAAACGCGGACATGAGGTTGGGAAATGCGGGAACAAGCTTTCGTGTGGTCACATCCCCGGAAATGAAATGCTTATCATCCTCTCATGAAGTAGCCTTGGACCCCTGGCTTCGTCAAGGCCGCAGTAGCAATGTAACGGTGGCTACTCATAGCCCCCATGCAAAGCAACCGTTGAAACTTTTCAGCTGGTGGGCTGCAGGATGAATCAGGACGATGAGGTTGTGCAATGGAAGAGACCTTGGCAAGATTGGTGATGGCTGTCAGGGTGATCAGGGGTATTCAGGGGTGACATTGATCTGACAAGATAGCTATCTAGAAGAATCTCCCCATGTGTCAAGGTGGAACCAAAAGCAAAGACAAACAAAAGAACAAGACAGAAAAAGAAAACCCACATCATACAAAGCAACATGGCATCGACATCTTATTCCACATTTTACTCCATCCCCTCCGCCCGCGACACCCCATCCACCAGCTCGTGATCCAAGCCCCCAATCCTAGCTCCACACTCCGGACAGCGGGCCACCTCCATGGGCATCCCGCATTCACCAATGGCAAACTGTTGAAAGGTCTCGTTAGTCACTGTTGTTCAAAGTTCGAGACAAGTCAAAACGTACCGGATGCCCATTCTGACAATTATACCAGTGTCCCGAATTCGTACTCATCCCCCCAAACCCACTCACCATAGCCAACTTGATAGCTTTGACCTCCTCCCTGCTGACCTTCTCGTATCTCGTTGACTTCAAAGCCTTCAGCGCCTCTTGAACATCCTCCCTAAAACTCTCGCCATCCTCAAACGTCCCACAAAGCTGCAGCGCCTCGATCAGCAGTTCTCCAGCAGTAGCACCGTAATCCCTCCACTCCACAGTACGAGCTCTGTACTGCGCAGAGTATCGACCAGCCAGCTGGCTGGTTTGTGCGTAAAGCTGGCTGAGGGAGATCACAAGCCGCGGAAGCTTCCCCTCCCTCGACTTCTTGATGCCCTCCATACAATCCTTCATAAGTTCTGGCACGTCAGCCCAAGGGCGATCAGCACCCTTGAGACCTTCTTGCAATTCAGGAACCTTGGCCGCGATCCTCATCTTGTCTTGGAGGATTGCCGCCCGAACTTGCAAGTGGAGTGCCTCAGCCTCAAGGAGAACTTGAGAGTTGTACGCCGGAGGTGGTCCAGTCAAGCTGAGCTCAGGCAATCTCTGTTCCATGGACAATGTCTTCAGCTGGCGACGTCGAGAGCTGACGATGGCGTCAAACAGCTTTTTGGCCGGTTGATGTTCCGTGTCCATCTGTTGCTTTGCCTTTCGCAGTGCCAAGTTGATGCGGTGTAGCTCAAGGTGCCTGTCGCGGAGGACCGACGAAGCACCGGACCCAGGGACTGTATCATCCCACTCCGGGATGTTGTCCAAGGAAATCTTGGCTGTTGCTGCAGCCAGTCTTTGCTGGATTTCTTGGAGGCCTCGACGACCATCCACGAAGAATCGCTTGATCGTTTCATCCATCACTGCCTTGTTCACCACCCGGTTGTAACGTCTAGTGGCGAATTGACGGATGGGGATTCGGCAATCAGGGCATGAAGGCACCCCAGATGTGGACAAGGTGCCTGTGATATCTTGAAGTCCGTTGTATTCACCGTTCGAATTGGTGGTGTATACTTGGGTCATTCCTAGCGAGCCGTCCAGCGTCTCGCCTGTAAAGAAGTGACCACAACTGAGAACAACGATTGGACTGTCGTCAAGATCAACTTCGCGATACAGCTTCCACTCGAGAACATCAACACGACGTTGCCTCTGTTCGTCTTGACAGCACAGCTGACACAGATCCTCTGGGCACTCTTCTCCGCAGAAGCTAGGACACTGATGCCCGCACTTGAGCTTTCTTGAGCATCGCCTGTCACATGGCAGACGGTAACATGGTGCAGCACATGGTAGCGAGCATTGTCCCATGTGCTCGCAAGCCCAGCCGCATTTTTCGATGCAAGGGGCACAGGGCTTGTGACAAGGCTGGGGACAAGAAGAATGGGGGCATCCTACCTAAGCAAGTCAGATTTATCTGCCACGGGGACTGGATAAGCTAGGAAGTGTGACTTACTTGACATAACTGATGGCAGCTTCCACACAGCTCTTCGCTATGACACTTCCTGTCGCAGAGATGATTGCAGGTTGACGATGGAAGCCTACAGATCCTCTGACATTCTTTATGGGAGTACCGACACGTGCCACACTTACCAGTACATCTATCCCCACAAGCCAATGTCGCCTCGCAAGGTGTTGGGCAGTGATAGTACTGAGACACATCCGTCTCGCATGGTACCTTAACCTTGTGCTGACAATCAGGGACAATCTTCGTCACAGGGTGCAAACATCTGATCGTTTCCGGATGAGGTGTCTGACAACATTCCACCTCATCAACGATGTGGCCACAGGGAAGTTCAACGTCCGTGACCCTGACACGACAAGGACCGCATTCCTCGCCACAGAGCTTTGGGCAGGCGTGTTGACATGTTGTTCGGATACGGGGACATGGCTGTGAGCAGCTGAAGACGTCGTGGAGTGCCTGTGAATGGCACATTGCCGGACAACGATGGCCGCATGGGTCAAGACGCTGATCGCATCGAAGAGTGCAGCCCCCTTCCGGGCTGCGTCTAAGAAAGTCGTCAGGATTGGAGCACACGATTGGGATATCAGGATGCCGAGGACAACAAAGCACAATCGAATCCCCTACCGCACCCCTCTCTGCAAGCTGTTGGTAGACGTCGTCCCAAATGTTGACCCCTCGGTAGGTTCTCGCGTTGCCGATAAGATACATCCCATGTTGGGCTCGACTGAGGAGTACATTGACACGATTCTCTGTTCGGAGGAAGCCAATTTCGTTGTTGCTGTTGCTGCGAACAAGTGACACAATGATCACCTTAGCCTCTTCTCCCTGGAAGTTGTCCACTGTGGCAAGCCGGATAGTATCAACCAAATCTGTCTTCTGCAACATCCTGCCTCGGTTGTGCTCAATTCTCGGGGCGTCATCGACTGAGTCGACCGAGTCGGACTCGACTCCATCAGCATGTCCAAAGCCATCGTCTGCCAACTTTTCGAGGTCCCGATCGCTGAGGAAGACCTCGAAATCGCCGCTCAATGCAGCCCTAAGCTTTTGGAGCTGGCCAGTGTAGGGCGTCAAGAGTGCAATGTCTGTGCTTTTGTATTCTCCCTGTCGTACCAGGTGACGGACCAAGGCTGTTGACATGGAGACTTCCCAAGAGTTGCTGTGTGATTTCACCTTCGCGCCATCGTATTTGCCATCTTCAGGATGTTGGTGATCGAGCCAAAACAAATGCTCTCGTATCCCTGTTACCCCTGGGAAGTTCTGAACACAGTCATGGTCCTTCAAATCTGGATACACTGTTCGGATCAGTGACGAAATCTCAGGCCTCATTCTTCGCTGCACATTCAGTTGTGCCACGGGAAGGGGAGCCAGGCCCGGCTCCCCCTCGGCCCGACGTTCAAACTGGCTACGATCAAGCTGAATTTTTTTGCCTCTTGAAGTTTCCACACTGAAACCGTAATTGTTGATCTGGGGCCGCAACTGTCGATGGTCGCCAATCTGAATGAGGTGCTCAATCCCAGGCATCATGGTGGAAATGAGGTGAGGTTCCATAACCACGGCTGCCTCTTCGCAGATAACCACTTTAGCGCCAATACCGCGCAGCATGGCGATGTTCTTGGCTAGCCCTGTTGTTGTGATGCCGATCACATCGGCCTCCTCCAGTATTCGACTGTACTTCTTGCGATCACAGACAGAGTTATTGGAGAACGTCAGCACTCATACAGGAGTCAGCAAGCCACGTCCGAATATTAATATCTGAGGCGTCTAACTGCTTTCTATTAACTTGACTTAGCTACTATTATCGGCTGTTCTTCTCGGCAAACATGACAAACGAAACTCGCACCTCTATATATTAAGGAGGGAGGGAAAGTCTATTATTATTAGTAATATTATTTACTAAGTCTTAAAGTTCGGAGGAATTTAGGGGTAAACTTAGTACGCTCTATAAATATTAGTTATAACGTGGTTGATAAGCGAATGACACAGATAAGCGAATGACACACGACGTCGCCACCACGCATCTCCCAGCTTCTTCTCTAGTTTTCTTTACAACACAAATATGTCTTGCAAAAACGACGATGCCCAGTTGTTCTTGGCTCTCCAGGCAATGCAAAATGACCCGAACCTAAGCGCTCGAGCCGCTGGTAAGATATATAGTGTGGATCACCAAAAACTAAGTCGTCGCAGACGTGGCATGCAATCACGACGCGATATTCCAGCCAACTCGCGGAAATTGACCGACTTAGAAGAATCGGTCATTGTTCAGTATATCCTCGATCTAGATTCCAAAGGATTTCCTCCCCGCTTGTCTGGTGTGGAAGATATGGCGAATCGACTGCTTGCCGAACGCGACGCCCAACGCGTCCCGACGCGTTGGGCACACAACTTCGTTAAACGGCATCTAAAACTCACCACGCGTTTTAATCGGAAATACGACTACCAGAGGGCCCAATGCGAAGATCCAGAGATTATTCGTGGCTGGTTCGCGCTGGTGCGGAACACAATTGCGAAATATGGTATCCTGGAGGCGGATATTTACAACTTTGACGAGACTGGGTTTATAATGGGCGTTATCTCAACCGCGATGGTTGTCACAAGCTCCGAACGGCGTGGCAGGGCAAAATCGAAGCAGCCTGGCAATCGAGAGTGGGCAACGGTGATCCAGGGCGTCAATGCTACCGGCTGGGCGATCCCGCCGTTCATCATCGTCAAGGGCAAGTACCACCTCTCCTCTTGGTACGAGAACAGCCCATTGCCCAAGGACTGGGTCATTGCAACATCCGAAAACGGTTGGACAACCAACGAGAGGCCTAGAATGGATTCAGCACTTCGACAGGCATACCAAAGCTCGAACAGCCGGGGTTCATCGCCTCCTCGTCCTCGACGGCCACGACAGCCACCACTCGACCGATTTCGAGGTCTACTGCAAGGAGAATAACATTATCACCCTCTGTATGCCTCCTCACTTATCTCACATCCTCCAGCCACTCGATGTTGGCTGTTTCAGCCCGCTCAAGACGGCATACGGCAAGCAGATCGAGGGGATGATGCGGGCAAGCATAACCCACATCACTAAGGAGGACTTCCTTCCCGCGATCTTCGCAGCGCACCAGGCAGCAATGACGGGCGACAACATTCGAGGAGGTTTCCGAGGCGCTGGACTTGTTCCTTTGGACCCTGAGAAAGTGATCTCCCAGCTCGACGTTCGTTTAAAGACACCAACTCCCTCGAACCCGCGGCCTGGCAGTGCCCACACCTGGGTTTCCAAGACCCCAAACAACCCAACCGAAGCCTTTTCGCAGTCTACCCTCATTAAGAATCGAATTGCTCGGCATCAAAATAGCTCTCCAACCGAGATTTTAAGGGCGGTTGATATCTTTGCGAAAGGGACATCTAAGATAATGCATCAGTTGGCATTGTTAAAGTCGGAGAACCAGAGCCTTCGAGCAGCGAATGAGGCGCTCAGCAAGCGCCGAAGGGCCAAAACAACGGCTGCGGCAAGGAGGATCGCTTAGTGTACAGGATGCACAGGATATACAGGGTCAGAGAGAGGTTGAGGTGCAGATCAAGGAGGAAACGCCGGCGGGTAGTGGTCGGAAGCCGAGGGCTGAGACGCGCGCGCGGCGTTGTGGCAACTGCGGCGAGCCTGGCCACAATGCGCGCACTTGTCAGATAGTTGTGGAAACGTCTGAGGAAGACGACTCCGAGTAGTTTCATTTGTTTTGAGTTGTTTTAGTGGAATAGATATAGATTTTGTTGCGCAGGTTCGATTTCGTGTGTCATTCGCTTATCTGTCATTCGCTTATCAACTACGTTAGTCGAAAATGGAAATCGGAAATAAAAATCGGCGGCTAAAAGATACTTAGGACTTTAGGTAAATACAAAGAGAACCTATATTGCTAGCTGTTCTTAGTTTTAGGGAACCATTCGGGGGGCATTTACCTAGATCTTGAGGGGGTATTATCTACGTAGGGTTAGGGTTATACCTGCAACAACTATTTTTCCACCTTTGTACTATATCAGCCATATCATCGCCGTCAATCAACCCCCAACGTCAACACAATAGTGGGAACCAACCGAGGTGCCCCTTCTAAAACTTCTAGGATCCAGAGTATCTCATACCTTCAATTGCCCTCTAGCGAGGGACGAGTTCTGGCAGGCAACCAGGCTCCTTCTTACACCAGCCGGATAGTTACCACGCTGGCATCAGCAAAGGCATCCGCCTCCTTCCCTAAATCATCCATATATCTCGTGATACCCAGTCCAATTCGCCGAAAAGCCGGAAGAACAACCTCTCCCTGCCAATCTCCATCTTCCCAGTCGCCGCCATGAAGAGGCACCAGCACCAGAAAGACTTTGACAGCTTGAGGCAGGACACCAGCCTTCGTTGTTGTGTTTCGGGCTCCATTGTATCCGGAAGCAAATACCCAAACGATGCTTCGACGTACTCGGAGTCCTCGGCGAAGTACAACGGGGTGTAGCCCGCTTTTCGCGGGTAGAGTGTCCTCTTCAGATCCGTTCGAAAGGGTCCGAGGCTCCAGGCACGCAGTACCAGGCCCGTGACATCAATGTAGACAGATCCCTCTTCGGGTTTGCCGTAAGGATCCTCCACGTAGCCGCATTGTCCATGTGCAGAACCGTTGTGAACTTCATCCAGACGTATTGCCGATGCCGCTTCTTGTTCGTACCAATCGTGGAACTCAATTAGCCCATCTACGGGAGCCCGAGAAAAGCTCGGAGCACGAAAAATTGCTGGACGCGGCGAGAGCTGGGAAGCATGGATGAAACTTCCGTCATGCTCGTGCCCGCCACCTTGAGACCTGTCTTCATAGATCCGGCCCTGGAAAACGCGGTGTCCGTCCTCCGGCTTTGAAGGAGTGAGAGACCATGCGAGATACTTTGCGATATTGGCTCCCCACAAGCCACAAATGTACCTGTTCTCCGGGTCGGTGCGGGCGTGAAAGGTCCGCGCTAAACCAGAGAGGGCTGAGAGCCTGTCCTCTCCGCGAGTAAGGCTTAGGATGCTATAAATCTCTACCAGTCGTACCCACTGCTTGTAGAACTCCTCTGGTGGTAACGAAGGCTGACCGGCTTCTTCTAGCACTTGACTGTAGGCTAGTTTAGAGAAGCGACTGTCTTGGGCGATTTCGCACTCCCGGAGGTCACGTCGTTGAAAGAGGTAGCCGTTCTCTGCGAAGCTGTCTTCATGGCATTCCCAGAAAGTGTGGTCTCGCCCAAAATGCAGAATGCGCCGTGAGAGCACGCGTTCCTGCAGTATCCAGCCTCTGTCTGCGAGGTGAGCATGCCTGCTGGCCTTATCGACATTCTCTAAGAATTGCGAAGCCATTGGGACGCCGTAACGGAGGTGGAGCGTCAGCGGTAGCAGTTCAAGCCTCGGGTCCGCATCGACTTGCCAGCTGTTCTGCGGGGGGGAGAAAGGAATGGTGATGGTTGTTCCCAGTGGAAATCAGGGAACTTTGACCCCATCCTGAGAAGTTGTCTTATGCTGGAGACGACCCCCTTCTTCGGACGTGAGCCATCTCCGGCTGCTGGGCGAGGTTGGACTGTAACCGAGGACCATCATCTTCACATCCCCAGCGGGTTATATTTGCAGGAACCGATCAGTCGCAAGGTGTTCATTGCACTGAAAAATGTTGCTGGTGGGTCCTTCACGGTGGAGGACATGGCCAAGGCACCCAAGGCCATCGAACAAAAGTATGAAGAATTGAAATGGCGTCGGAACTTTCGCTGGAAATGGTTTGGCACCTTCGATGACATGGTACCACAAGATGCGCTCGGAGACGACACAAACTTGCCGCAGAGAGTTCACTTTCGCTTTCTCCCCCTTTCAGTCATGGAGGACCCTAAAGATTCCACATTCAAATCTGTTAGCATCCCCAGTGATGAGCCTGGAGCAAAGATAGCGCTCAGCTTGATGGGCTTTGATCCGGGACCCGACACGCGCGTCGTCGGACTCGTTCTCGTGTCAGATGCAGATATCAGAGGGTCTGATACGAAAAAAGGGCCCAAACTGTGGTACAAATGCGGCTATTATATTTCGTTTGGGGCTTATGTGCCGGTGCCCTTGCTGGTGCGAGATGGGCTAAAGATCGCCAACTTCAGGCCAGATAATGCCAGCTTGCCGATCACCACTTTGCTGTGGGCAAAGCTATCGTCCTCTAATCATGGGCAAGGCGGAAATGAATGATAGTAAGAACTCAACATTGGACGCCGATAGATGGGCAATTAACCACGGTGGTAACAGTGAAGTTCCAGCAATGAGCAAGGTAGCTAGATAGGTACCTATGGGAGCCTCGATTTGGTCTGAGATGTAGGAGCATTGCCATTGTGCTATGTTCATTAGCGAAATGTGAATGGTTGTGGAGGGCGGAGCGTCGATCGATGCTAACAGGTGATGGGGGTTTCTTGTCAGACTCAGTGTTGACAACCGTGGTGCAAGACACAAATGCTCGTGGTTTGGTCAGACTGACAATCTTGCTGCCCAAATCTGATCATCAACCTGCCGCCCTAACCGTGGACGTCCCGTTCCCTTTACTCTGCCACGGCTGCCACAACTTTTTCAATGGACTTGATTATGAGGTTTGGTGAAGTAAAGGAATTAAACGTGTAAGTGTGAACCTGGATCAACAGTTCAGGCCCTCATGGTTCCTGTCCAGTCGTCTTATAGCAAGTCGCTGGTCATTTGTGCTAAAGCATCAAAGTACACCTCATCCGCATCTTCTTCCATCTCAACATCTCCCTGAGTCTCACACATTTTCGTTTTTTTCTCCACAATTGCAAGCAATGCCTTGAAAGCTGTAACAGTCGACTGGGAAGCTGTAGCGGGGCGTGAGAAAAACGCCCCCTCTGCCGTGAGATTGCTGCTCCGCGCATGGATATCCAGGCCTGCCAGGCCGTGTTGAGAGAGAATTTCCAATGTACGCGTATCGCCGCAAGAACCGGCATGTAGTAAAATATTCCAACCGTCTTGCGCATGGAACAGGTAGTCGGCCTTGGCCTCGAACAGCAACATCTGTAGACATCGATGGGCATTATACCCTGTCGCAACCATTAGCGGCACGAAGCCTCGAGCATTTACCGCATTCACATCGGCACCCAGTTTGTACAGGAATCGAACAATATGATCATGGTCATACGGGATGGCACAACTGAGTCCGGTCCTCGCCCGCCCATCCCGCACGTCGGGATCAACTCCCCGCTTGAGCAGCTGTTGAACAACATCAAACCGACCAAGATAGCAAGCTAGGGTGAAGACGTTGTAACCATCGTGATTCTGCTGCAGTGGGTCTGCACCATTATCAAGAAGCCAATCGATCAGCTCGCCGACCCGCGGGTTATGCAGCGCAAACGAGCACATCAAGGCTGTGTTGCCTGTGCTGGTGCACTGATTGATATCAACAGCCCCCACATTGACCATGGCCTGAATCGCTTCAAGGTTGCCGGCCTTGGATGCCCAACACAGCGGAGTCGAGCCGGTGCTATCGAATTCGGTAAGTTTGAGCCTCCTTGTTGTCAGTGTTCGTAGCATTGATGTGATATTTCCCACGCGGAGCCCGACCGCTACCTCAGTAACAGGGGAGAGCTCCAACTCATCCACGATGCGTGAAGGAGACACCCAGCGGCTGATTTCATCTGTGTGTAGATCTGGGAATCCGCCCAGCACCATGTGGCCAGCCACGTAACTCATGGCTGACCGGCCCGAGTCATTCTTAGCATCGACATCTGCTCCGGCGCGCAAGAGGAGCCGGAACACGCTGAAAGAAATCTTGGTGGGTCGCAAGCACGCGAAATGTAGGGGGGTAAAGCCGTTACGGTCCACTTTGTAGTTGATACTGTCTGGATTTCTTTGGAGGATAGCCCTGATAGCCTCGATATTGTTGGAGTCGACAGCCCGGAAGATACCATCGAAGCGGTGTTCGACCCGCTTTCTGAGTACCAGACTCAGCATGGGACTCCCAGTAGATGCGTTGTGTATGAGAGCGTGCATGCTCCAGTTGGCGAACCACATGGGAAACTCATATGCTATTTCCCAGGTCTTGGACAGTTCGCGGTGACACATGGGTGTATCGCAGGCAACGGCACCTTTCAAACCGGGTATGACTGTGTAGGCCGCGAATAATGATCCCATGAAGTCGCGGAGAAAGCCTGGGCTGCTGAACCTTCTTGTTGAGTTTCTAGCTGTGTGGCAAGCACATATGCAGCCCGATGTGCAGGTTCGGTGTCTGTAAACCGCCCAGATGCTGAACGTGTTGTTGTCCTTGCAATTGCCGACTGGCTCTGTAACCCTTGACGTCGAGTCCTTGCCTGACAGGGGCGGAAACGAAAGATTGGCCCCCAGTTTCGAAGCACTTGCCATATTTGAAACGGCTTGCTCTATTCCCTTAACAATGGCAGTTTGTTGGTCTGCTGACTCCCGCATATAGGCAACATTAGAGTTGACTGTTTCCATCAGCTCGAGCATGGAGCGAAGATTATTTGACGCTGCGGAAGCACCGCTCCTCAACTCAAGCTTCACCGATGCAAGTTCAAGCTGGAGTTTAGGGGCTGTTAACCTGTATTCAATTGTTAGACCTCCAGCACCAGACAGCGGGCACGCCATAGGGCTCAGTGACATACATTTGGTAGAGTTCTAGAAGATCCCGAATCTTTATACGGACTGTTTTGAGTTTCTCCTTCTTGGTAAGCACAGACTCCTTCGTTCTCACCCATTTCCTTTTCTGTTTCATGCCGTGGGCGGATGCTAAGAGCTCAACAACATCCTCCACCTCCTCCAATAGTTGGCGTGCCGTGCACACATGCGAATCCAGAGCAGTGACGAATGATTCGTTTTGGTACGCGTCCTTTGTTCTTTCACAGGCGTCCTCGGTGAAGCGGAGCAAAGCAGCCAAGTCCGCTATTTCGTTGTTGAGGGCTAGGATTTCGTTTGGTGCATCGATCCAACTGCGAGCGACCTCTCTCAGTCGTAAAGAAAGCCTGCTCCCTACATCTGCGAGGCCCGCAACACCAGCGATGACGCCAAAAACTTCCATTGCGACAGCCACAACTTGGTTAAAATTGAAGATCTGTTCGTTGTTCGATAGGAAAGTCTCAGGTATCCACGTCGAGGCACGAAATACGAAGGGGCTCCAGGATCAGAGAAGCGACCACGAAGATGCCAGGCTGAGAGGCAGCTGCAATGCCCGAGCAGCCACATAGACATTCAATAATCCCTCATGGAGGTGAGTAAGGCCTGTCATTCGTCAGCTAACCGTGCCCAGAGTGAGGTAGCCCACCGCCATCTCACTGCGCCACCGCCTCACTGTTCCTGGCAAGAGTCATTTCAGCTTGCCCAGCTGGTGCGGGAGAAAATGTTAGCCAGAAGTGGGGTACCCTCCCAGTAACTTCGCTCAACCTCTATAGATGGCATACCTTATTAGAGTGCATAAAAACCCAGCCATAACCGCCGACCAGACACCTCACCCTATGTTCCAGATCGACAAGAATCAACATGCCTGGTCTCATAGATAAGTAAGTCATTGTTGGAGGCATGTCACCTTTCCCACTTGCCGCTTAGCTGACAACCTTTAGACGAGAGTTTCAGGATGCGCCTGAAAAGGGTCTTCCTACTATCGAGGCTTGTCGTGGCCATCTCAAAGTTCTTGAAACCTTTGTTGTTCTGCGTGAAGGCGTTGAGCAATGGGCTCGCTCTCGTCAGGCAGATCACAACATCGCATGGAGAAGATTCGTCGACCTTGCAACATTGCGGTTTCACCAATGGTTTTCCTTGGTGGATGACGCCTCTATGACAAACTCGTTGCCCCCTCTCGGTCAGTCCCTCTGTGAAGATTTATCATGGCCAGTACCGTTTCTGAATCCGTTTCATAAGATATCTTGATGGTTTGGCATTCATTCATGCTGAACCCCCATGCCTATGCCGAGTTCTGTACGATCACCCGCCCCGGTGGGGCCGGTGATGGTGGGATTCCATGGCTACCAGTTGTATGTTCCGGAGAATTGTAACGAAACACGCTGAACAAAGCTGACAATCACCTAGTGCCAGGCCATCGATATCAAGTCGACAACATTCATCCTGTCGGATTCGCAAATCAAGACGATCGCCTATATTGATCTATCACCCGATCTCCTCGAGTCTCTGAAGGCACAAGTCAAAACGCACCCCGACGTTCTCGAGCTTCTCTCTGCCGAAATCGATCACACCGAGACAGTGCTTTCAAAACAAGCTCTCCGATTCTCACCGTCTGTTCTTGACCTAGCAGCTGCGGTCCACCGGCAAGCAGCTTTCGCTCGCAAAATGACGAGATTTGGTTGGATACGCAGCCCTAATGTCGATTCTATGCTAGGCCGCGCAATATCTCGGTACCGCAACTTCTTTTCTCTTTTCGCCGTGGCAAACCATGCCACTGTTCCTACCATTGACATTGACCTAGTTTGGCACACACACCAACTCTCGCCAGCTCAATACACCCTCTACTCTGAGAAGGCCGCTCAGGGCCGTTTCATCAACCACAACGATAACATCGAGCAAGCCGATATTCTCTCTGCCTTCCAGAGCACAAGAGCACTGTATCAACGTGTTTTTGGCGAAGAATACGTTGTCTGCAACAGCTGGTTCTGCGAAGCGGCTCGCTCGAAGCCCACTGACAGCGGTGCCATTTCAGAGTCTCGATTGACGGCCCTTCAAAGCCTCATCAAAGAATCAAGCTTGCGCTCACCGGTTCAACTTGACCTAGCTGAATGTGATTGCCACAAAGTTGGAATACATGGTGCACGGGGAGGAGCTGACAGGGCAGTTGCTAGTTGCGGAGACTGTAATAGTAGCTGCAATGCTTCATAAGCTAATCAATGCTATGCCAACAGTAATAGTAGACCGCAGAATACTTTATTGGAAGTACGGCAGTGTCGTGTCTTTATCAGGTAGATTCGTTCAGCCTCCTATCTGACATCACCCTTCAAATTCCTTCACAATTACGTAAGGTAGGTAGGTACTTAATTTTGCCAAACCAGAAAGAATTACCAAAAAAAGGCAAAAAATGCAAAAGGATATGTCTACCGAGAATTTGCTTCAACTTGAAGGGGGCTTATATGTGTCCTGGCTGACGTGGGCCAACTACAGCCCCCATGTGACCCCTCTCCAAACCCCAACTCTCCCAGTCCTCCCACCACCCCTTCCCGCCCTCCTTCTTATCAGGCCACAGACTTCTAAAAAGCCCCATCGCTGAATCCCCCTCGTTAGGCATCAAGGGATGCATCGGTAACCCCCTCCAACCCTCAGCCCGCGCCCCAAGCTCCTTGACCCTTTTTTTCTCCCCACCATCATCACAGAGCAAAGTCTCAACCCGCCACTCCCTCGCCAACCCATCTATATACGCCGCTAATGCCTCATGGTTGACCAGCTGCCCATACTTATATCCAGTTCCGGGGACGGGGCCGTGATGGCATTCCTCTGGCGAGGGGGGAACCGACCGGCGCCTCACCAAAGCCTTGGTGCGGACCATCATCGTTTCCAGTCTGGAAGAGTTGTGAGAGCTGGAAGAGATCATATAAAAGATCTGACGGGCTAGCTTGGCGTCGAGGGCCAAGTTGACAAAGAGGTCGAGGACCTCGCCGTTAAGAAGGGGGTGGAGGCCAGGGGCGGGCTGATCGGTGAATGGGAGATGGGTGTACCTACTGGGGGATGGCAGCAACGAGGTCACATTCTGAAGTTGGTCCAACCAGCGATCAGGAACGGGTGCATTTATACCGAGTCCAAATCCTGATATTGTCGTCAGATGAGTTGGAGCAAGTGCAGGGGTTGGACCAAGCGCAGACGGAGGCGGAGGTTGCGGTGGTGTGTCGACATGGGCCACGAGCGCCTCGAGGGTCAGCGCCAGCCGCTTGAGCTTTGGAAAGCCCTTGGCTATGGCTTCGTACAAAAGCACCTTGTTCGCGTCCCCTTTTGAGCGACGGATTGGCAGAGACAACATCTCAACGCCAGGGTAGATATAGCCAAGACATCTGATCTCCAGATCAGACTGGATTGAGCTTGCGATCTCGCTCTCCCTTTCGCCTTCCAACCAAAGACTCCAGACTGTCTCAAAAGGGGTTATATCTCCACACCAGTCCGAAAAGGAAGCCATGGACCAATCCCATCCGCGCACTGTGAGGCTCTCGAGATTTCGGAATCCTCTTACAAACTGCTTGACCTTGTCGTATGCCTCCCACAAAACCACGGAACTGAATGTGCACTCAATGGAGAGGTCTTGCAGCAGGGGAAAGCTTCTGGCTCCAAGAGCATCAAGAGCGTACGCGCGGTGCATCTTTGTAAGGTGAAGAACCCGGAGCAAACTCAGATCCAGGGCGTTTCCCATTGCCATGATGTCGTTGAGGTATGCACAGTTCAGAAAGAGCTTCTTCAAATGAAGACGACTCTTTTCCTTGGCTGCTTTCTTCAGTATCGTCACAACAATGTTATGAGAAGCGTTACCTGGAAGAAAAGCCTGATGCCCGACAAGGCTAGTCTCGTCCAGGTTCGGTACCAGTACTTTGTTCCCCATCACTCGGCAGAAGACATCCTGTTTCTTGGGCTCCATGGCAGCCTTTCTTCCCCGGTTGCTAACATCCAGAACCCATACGCTGTGAACACAAGGTGAAGTGATCAAAGTTAGCTCATGGGGGTCGAGGTCGGTTTCGGCGGTAGTGGTGTCGTTCAGCGCGCGCAGCATGCGTAACTCAGATGTGCGCAGGTGAAGTCGCGGTATGATCTACGGCATCTTATCGTGAAGAGCATGGAGCAGACAAGGTGAAAACTGAGCCGGACACTGGTACATGACCTCTCGCAAGCCAGATAGCCGGCCGAATAACTTGGCCATAGGGTCCCATGCCTTGTCCATATCGTATGCTGCCGATGCGCGTGTGTTGTTTATGCTCACACGACGCCAGTCCAACTTGGAATAATCGGGGATTCCATGAAGCCTCGTGTTGTTGACCCCCCACTGTAAAGAAGGAGCGGGCCCGGCATTCCACCGATGGAAATCGAACATGTCGTCGTTTCTGTCTGTTCCAGCCGGGAATTGAGGGTTATGCCCCTCATGCATGTCAAATCCCTCATCATGAAAGCCCACAAGAACAAGGTAACGGACGTGCTGAAAAGCGTGGTTACGTTGAAGAACTTCGGTGCATTTTGCTGTATGTTGCTGCAGACGCGTTGGTGTGGCGATGTTGAACGTGAGCCTTCGAAAGAGACAAGCACTGGCAATTGCGTGGCATTGTTTGCTGACCAGTGCAAAGGAAACCAAGCTGGGCCTATGCTCTTCATGCAGAAACTCACAGATTTGATGCGTGACTTCTGGGGAGAGTGTGTAGCGCGTAGCCATTGCTGTGCCTGATGAAATGAATGACGGGAAACCCTTGGGACAGCCACAGTGGGGTGTCAGGCTACGGGTACTTTATCCTGGGACCTGAATGCCAAGTCCTAGCACATTCGTGTGCAAGATGAAGCCTGGTCCGCCGAGATCATCATCCACAAGATCACGGGCAATTGCTTGATGTCGTTCACGAAGAGGACCATCGAGTACCGAAGCGGCAAGTGCCCAAGTTTCCACAAAGTTCCCTGACGTTCGTTTGACCTGTCGCTTGAAGGTCAAGTAGTGGTCTCGGGCCGTACTCTCCAACTGGCTTGGAGCTAGGCTGCTGAAGGAAAGGGCAGTGGTCACCCCATCTGTTGGTGTCCTAGAAAAGTGCTCAAACTTGCAGCTCTCCCCATATGCGCACCGGCCGCGTTGGAAAAACTCGCAGACACGGCGAGAATGTGACGGTTCGCCATGCCTATTGGACCGCCCCCCTCTCCAACTTGTGGCAGCTCCAGAGCTTCCTCCTACCCAGCCCCCGCGTCGGTATTGGGCTCTGCCTCCTCGCCAGCTCCCTCTACTAGCAGTATTCCCACCTCGCCAACTGGACCCTTCAGACATGTCTCGTCTGTTCCTCCAACTACTGTCAAGCGGCTTTCTTGATGTCGATTCGGAGGAGGAGGATAGCATGGTAATTGTCGTATCTATAATTCTATGTGTATCTGGAAGGTCGTGGAGATGGAAGAGATGTGGAGGGAGGTGACTGTATGAAGAAGCTGGTGGTTGGCTGGGTGTCTGAGACAGTGGGGTATTGGTGACAGGACGTATTGGTGACAGGACTTACCGGAACAATGATCTCTGCAGGTAGACAAGAGGAGCAAAGGAAACAGGTTTCAGAGAAAATTGTCGACTCTTTGATCTTGAGCAGTTGGTCTGTCAGTTGGGGGTAATATAAGGCGATGCGACCACCCGCAATCAAGTCTGGCGTTGGTTGGGAGGAGAGAGCCAGTCACGTCTTCTCATCTGTTTGTTGTGGTGGGGCACGCTGTAGGCCTCACCCTGCCGGCTGGCTTGATTGGCAAATGTCCTTCGACACTGCAGATGAGCAGTCATGCCAGGCTTGTATTCTCTCTGTTTTCCTACCGCCTCGTCTCGATTACAGGCAAATGTTAACTCATGTAAAGGCCGAGAACTCGGGTCCAACTTGCTATTCATTGCCTTGCTCTTCATGCTTTTCATCAACAACAACAACCCCAGCTCCTCATAGGTGGGAGGCTGCATGTTTTGAATTTTCATGACCATGAATGATCCCCATGAACAAATCACAACATGCTTGGTATTCCGTTTGTCTCCTGCCGGGAGGTGGTTACATCGGGCTGAAGTGGCGGCCAAGCACAGGCGAGGCAAAATATCAGCTTTTCTTCCCCATTGTATCCTCAAATGACTTGATATTACTGCGACTTCACTCAGATCTTCCCTACTCCCGCGCCAAACTTCACCAACGGAGACACCAACAGCAGCGGCGTCAACTTGTACTTGTACGGCGCCTTCACAAAGTCTCCCACCTGCGTGATGTTGACCGTTGCCCCGCCCCAGTCGTTTCCTAAACACAACTCCTGTCAGCAACCATATTCCCACCCCACAACAAGACGGAAACACTTACTGGCCCCTAAATTCGCAAACCCATCCAGCTCCTCATCCCCACAAACACACGTGTTTGGCGAATCCTCCGGGATCACCAACCCATACGTACTCAACGCCTCCCTCGTCTTACCCCTAAAGACATTCCCCTCCACCAGCACCTGGTTATCCGACCTCGAGTGGATAGCCTGGTACAAAAAGTCCTCATACAAGTTGTTGTAGACGTGCTGATGACCAAACCGTCCGGCCGGACCGCGAGTCCCCTCGTTGCGCCAGTGGTTGTGGTGGTAGGTGATGTGCAGGTGGCCAAAGTCAATGTCACGGAAGTTAGCGTCGTTGCCGACGAGGGAGGACTTCCAGTGGTCGTGGAAGTAGTTCCACGAGACGGTGATCCAGTCGGAGCCGCGGATGATGTCAACCTGGCCGTCCTACGGAGCATCAGCAAGTTGGGCTCAGGGAAAGGGAACAGGAAAACCACCCACGTATTCATCTGGCCCCTTGGAGATATCGCTCGTAAACTCGTTGTGGTCCACCCACACCCTCGTCGAGTTTCTTATCGTGATGCAGTCGTTATCCAGAATAAAACTAATCTTCAGATTCTGGATAATCACATTCGTCGCGTTGACGATATCCAACCCTGACCCGGTTATCTGCGCTGTTTTGCCCACCCCGATCACTGACTTGTTGGACCCGATTTTGGGCCTCGAAGGGAAGTTTAGTTCTCCACTGACGAGGACAATCTTTGGTTCATCACCGGTGACTGCTGCTTTGAAGTCTGCGACGGTGGACACGGTGACAGTGGGACCGCCTTTGCCGCCGGTGGTAGGGCCGAGGGGGTTATCTCTCGCGAAGCCTTCCACGTCCCAGGAGGCGAGGCCGAAGAGGGAGGTGGGGAGGAGGGGGAGAGCCCGTGATAAGGGAGCAAACAGTAAGAGAAGGTTGAACCGCATTGTGTGGGTGATGTCTCAAACTAGTCGTGAGCGACCAGCCCTGTGTAAATTGCGGTGATTGCTTAAGCTCTTATAGTAAAGGGCCAGTGTTGTCATGACGTGACATGACGGTGAATAAGCTCAATGGGTTACCATCCCAGCGGGGAACCCTGCTTAGAAAAACACGATGGCTTGCAGCGTGAGACCTCCTTCAAGACATGGTGGTGGTGATTTTATCCGTCTTGGCCAAGAGATCGCGCCAAGGCCACCCCTGAAATCGCCCCTGAGTGGTGGAAATATGTCCTCCGATCGGATCAGCGTTGCGAGAATGCTACTTTGATGTTAGAACTTGGGTCAAGTCGGAAAAGGAATTAACACTAAAGTTTACTCATGGATACTGTTGTACTGTTGTGAAAATCAGTCTTGAGACTTGATCGCGGGGAAGTTGGTGATGGCGACAAACCCACGCACCATTGTGGGTTGTCGGGATGCAGACGGTCCATATCTAGGATGATACAGCAATAATTACCATGGTGACACAGCATATATACGACCATTTAACATCGACTTATAGGGTCGCTAAAATGGTAAGTTGCAATCTTTCAGCATGAATGCCATTGCCTCTTTTTGGATACGACTGCGAGTCAAGAACGGTATCAAAACCAGATCGTCATGTAAGGTATGGAAAGATATGAGCAGAACCAAAAAAGGCATTACCACCAAGATGAACCTACACTGAGGTATCAAGGCATCCCCATCACAACCCTCCTCGCCTTCCCCCTCAACTTCGCCTGTTTCCCAAACTGCTCTTCTCTCTCCCTCTTGATCTTGATCTCCATCTCCAACCGCCTGATGATCCCCTCCATCGCCTGCAGCTTCTCCTGCCCAAACTTCCCCGGCACCCCAAACCCATCAATCTCCCTCTTCACTTTAAGAGTATACTCCAACGCCTTGTCCAGGTTGCCAACGTGGTAGTACATCCTGGCTGGATACTCATACATGTCAGACATCTGATCGGTGAGACCCTCCTCCTCGACGAGCTGGAACATGTGCTCCGCTTGCTGGAGCGCTTCTTCAAATTTTTCTTCTTGGGCGAGTTGGGGGATGGAGGCTTGGTAGGAGCGGATTTGGGCGCGGTTGTTATCAGACTTTTTGAGAACTTCGGGGGGCGAGGTGCAGAGGGCGCATGAGCTGGGATAGGTTAGCAGCTGAGTTGTGAGGATGGAGGGGGAAAGGAGGGGGCTGACCATTTGAAACCCCAGATATTTTCGAGGGCTTGTTGTCTTTCTTTGGACAGAAGACCGGCGGTGGAATCTGTGAGATAGGTACGTTAGTGTGTATTGAGGTAATCAAGGGTACGGTGGTGCGGCTTACATGTAATGGAGATTTCCTCCCCAGGTTCAATGTCTCTTGAGGCCCAGACGGTCATGGCCAGGGTTGTCTCGGAGAAGTAGATGAAAGCACTGCAATATGTCAGTGGTGGTCCAGTTATGGCTCCCTTCCACACTCACTTTGGCTTGCAATCGTGGTTAAACCTCTGTTCAATGTTAGCATCTCGAGGCACCATCCTTCCAAAACCATCAAACTCACCGACAGATCCGCAAACAAAGCCATAAACTCCTTCCCCTGAATCGACACCGTAAAGCTGTTCGTCAACAACAAATCCTCAATCTCGGTTGCCTCGTCACCCCTCCCCTTCTTCGACAGTCCCAGCACCTTTTCTGGCTTCCCCAACCGGTGCACCGCCGTCTCCAACAAGTCCTGCACTTCCTCCCTCATCACATCAGCAGGATACTCGACCGCTGCAACAAGCGACGCATGATCCACCAGAATAGCCTTCCCCTTCTCAATCTTTTGCGTGGCAATCACTCCCTTTCCTTTGCCAGGAATGTCAACAACCTTGTATGGTCTTGGCAGGTAGATCTTCTCGGGGGCGAAGAATTTCTGGTCAAAGGGGTGCTCGAGAATGTTCAAGGTAGTTCCGGCAATCTCAGGGGTGGTGATGATGCTGATGCCGTGGCCTTTTGGAGAGGCAGCGTTGGTGTAGACACACCATGGCTCTTCGTTAGCCTCGAGGCAGTAGGGCCTATGTGTCCAGGGGCTCCAGGCTGCTGGGTCGTAGGAGTAGGGTCCGATGGTGGTCAGGACAGTGCGGTTGAAGGGGGTGGTTGGGAGACCGCGGCCGCATAGCTCATCGTCATCTGGCAGTTCTGATGTGGCTCTTGTACCTGTGGTAAAGTGGGAGAGGGTGAGAGCGGACGTGAGGAAAGTTGTCAGGGCAAGGCAAGCCATCGTGAAAGTGAATGCTGGTGGAGGCTCACGTTGTAAAATGGTGCTTGTAACTTTCTGTCATGAATCGAAGACCCGATACTAGAAGTCGACATGTTGACAGCTTGCATTGTTGCTGTCGCCCACGGTAGAGTGTGCATTTAGCCGACCGCAGTTGTGTAGTCTCATTGGAACAGCCAGGTGTCTTCCCGATGGAAGCGCGATTGGTACCGGATGATTTACCCGAGACGTTGTAACCAGGTTTGATCAGTAGATGCGAAATGTTTTCTCTGACGGATTAGTATCGAGAAACTTGCCATACATCAATCCATCGATGTATGCATCTCCCCGAGAATAGTAGCCCTCACCAACGCTGTCACGCCTGCGAAGAATGATGGGAGTTCTACCGCCCCAGAATATCGCCACAATATCACCCTTCAGAAGACCGTCGCGTCCAAGCCCCAAAATTTTTTTCTGGTCTTGAATAGCCTTCGATTTACGTGTCTAAAACGATCCTTCTGTCACGCATGGAAGGTGATGCGTGAAGACTGCATATGAAGCAGGATCCGTGTCAAAGTCGTTAACACGTCAGCAACCGACCGATGGTAGTCCGCCTGTATATCCAAACTGCGTTTCCCTAGAATCTGACGTGCAAGCCCCAATACACCGCAGAGAATATCTCTCGGGCCTGTGGCCATGTAATGCGGTTCACCGACCATGATAATCGGGAGGTGGTCCTTGCCCACCTCCTGAATGATCCATATTCGGTGCCAGTACTCCCTTGACAAGATGTATGGTAGGCCCCTGTCCATAGCCCCCTTTAAGTTTATGTAGTCCCCAATGAAGTCATACCAAAACGCGCCCAGCTTAGAGTCCGGGCAGCTAAGCGTTTCTGCTGAGCTTGTGGCCAATTCTCTGAACGTGAGATATTCTTCAACCTCTCTCCTCAGCTCTTCATTCCGATGATTAGGAATGTATAGCTGACTGAGTTCAGATCTGAGCAATATAGCTTGCGGTGCGTGCGTTGCAAAGTGATCCATGACAGCATCAGTAGACATAGTTCCACGTCCCGACCAAAGATAAACTCGGTTGGCAAGACTGCAGATAGTGTGCATATATGTCACCTGACGTAGTCTTTCCGGATGATCCGCCATGTCGATGTATAGGACGCCCAATCCAGAGCCACCCGGTGTCGATTTGACGAAGTTGTTGAAGAGCAGCATTGAAGTTCTTGGTGGCTGCAAACGTAGAGTTGTCCACGGTGATGTTGATCGGAAACCAAAAAAAGAGGTCAGAGGTTGAGGTAGGTCAGGTAGATACTGTGGTCGAATATGGGTCAGTTGACTGGGCGGCTACAGATGATTGTGGGGAGAAGTTGCCGGCGGTCTCCTGCCTGTCTCCCGTCTCTCCGAAGACCACTTGGTCCCACGGCCCCACCAGAACGCCATGCCGTGCCGAGCCAGCGGCTTCCGCAACGGCCCCACAAAAACCCAAGATAGTGACGACATCACTCTAGAGCACTACGGTGACAGCATAGATTCCTGACATTTCCACATAAAACAGCTGCAGCTGCAGTTCATCCGATCTCGAGCAATCTCGTAGGCCACAATCATCCCAACTGCATACAACAACACCCAGATCATCCCCATCTACCTGTCCACCATGACACGAACCGACCGCGTGTTCCAGCTCGTTGGAAGCTGCAACAACTACCCCTGGGGCAAGCAGGGCGAGAAATCACTTGCCGTCCAGCTCCACAAGAAGACCGACCCCAATTTTGAAATTAAGAACGACGAATTCTACTCTGAGCTCTGGTTCGGGGATTATCCAGACTTTCCTGCTCGAGTGCTGGAAACAGGCGAGCTTCTCCAAGATGTACTCCAGAAGCACAAGGACGAACTCCTCGGCAAGAAGGTTATCGAGGAGCTAGGTGGACAGCTGCCTTTTCTGCCCAAAATTCTCTCCATCGCCAAAGCCTTACCTCTTCAGATTCACCCCAACAAGGAGCTCGCCGCCAAGCTTCACAAAAAAGATCCAGAGAACTTCACCGATCCGAACCACAAGCCCGAGATTGCAGTGGCGCTTTCCAAGTTCGAGGTTTTTGCTGGGTGGAAGCCGCTGGAGGAGGTTCAGTTACTTTTCAAGCGCCTCGGGGTCCTGCGCCAATTTGTCCCTGCTGGCATCGAAGACTGGTCGGAGTTAACCCTCCGTGAAGTCACCCGGTCCCTTCTCCAGGCCGATGAGAAGACCGTCAAGTCCGTTGAGGAAGCCTTGGCCAAGGCATCCAAGGAAGAGCTTGGCAAGCAGACATACATCCTCGATTTGCTGCCTCGTCTCCAAGACCAGTATGGCGCTACTGATAACGGATCTCTGGTTGCGTTACTCTGCATGAACTTCCTCGTGTTGGACGCGGGTGACGCGATTTACATTCCGGCAGACGGCATCCACGCCTACTTGAGTGGTGATATTGTCGAGTGCATGGCTCGCAGCAACAATGTCCTCAACGCTGGCTTCTGTCCTCCGGCGGATCGCAACAATATCGACATGTTTGCCGACACGCTCACATTCAAGCCAAGCACGAGATCAAAAGACAGCGTCATCCTACCGTCGCAGGACCAAGGAAAGGTCAAGATCTACAAGCCACCCATGAGCGAGTTCGACATGCTCAGGCTCAGCCTGTTCCAGGGAGAGGGAGAAGACATTGAGGCGCACCGAGGGCCGGGTGTTATGATTATCACACACGGCAACGGAACAATGCTGGCGGACGGCAAGACGTTTAGACTGGAGGAAGGGTCTATTTTCTTTGTCGCACCGGGGGTGAAGGTTCGGATCGATAGTCCTGGTGGATTGGAGGCGCATATGGCTGTTGTTGCTTGAGTGGGCGTTTTTGACTTGCCGACGGAGAATCTGGGAGATTGCGCTGTTACGCCCTGAAGTCTGGCGAGCAGCTGTTGGCAACCTCGCACTTCTTTACAAGACCGAGTTCCACGTCTACACCTCAAATGATAGGTCAGCAATTCTTGTGCTTTGGTTATGCCTGCCACCAACAACATGAACGAGGCGGAATGCAAGCTCCGCCACAGTGCCTTCACCACTGGCCGGGCCTCGACATGAGAACACGCAGTGTCTGCAACGAGGCGCTCGTGGCTGTGTAACATTATCCTTGACCATCAGATACCATCTCATTCAATAAAGCAAAACAACCCATCCAGCCTCCCCAGGAGTTCATATTTACCTACTCATCACTGTCAGGTGTCAAACATACTTCCAACCAGTCTGCCTAACCTTTTGCTGCCTTTTCAAGCTCGGATTACTACAACAATATCAAGTTTTACTATCCTTCTTACGCCCCATGGTACAAGATGTCATCTGGTTGCTCCGTGGTTGACTTTGTCGCTGGCGCCGGGATGGCCCAGAAACTGTACATCCTCGTGAAGACTTCAGCAGACGCTGCCTCCGAATATGAAGCTGCAATGAAGGAACTTGTCCTGACCCAACAGGCCTTCATCACTGTGAGCCAACTCAGCCAAAACCAGGTTTTTCTGCCCCGAGACACAATCAACTCGGCGTCATTTCTCATCTCATCGTCACTGGACACGATCTCGAAATTCCTTAAACGAACCGAATCCCTGAAAAAGAGTTTGTCCAGTAACGGGCCGGCAACTATTCGAGATAGCGAGTGCAGAATTGGGTGGGAGTTGTACGGGAAAGACGAACTGAGAGAGCTACGCGAGAAGTTGCATAACTGTCTCGCTGCGCTGAATCTTCTGCTCTCCGCAGCGAATCTGTATGGATATCGATACCTGGACAGAATTATTTTGGATAATTGGCTAACTGTTGTGCAGTGGACATCGCTCTATTCTCCCTCCATCCACCCTATCGCACGCTCCGACCCTCGATCAAAATGATGGATATACCTCAGGATCTACATGTGTGGATTTGGAAGTCGTCGACCTCATAGGGGAAGAGCTGGGTTCGACGCGTTCGGATCACCAGACTGTCAAAGAGTCCCCAAAAACTTCAGCCAAGCCCTCGCAGCTGAAGACTGAACTTGGAGGCAAGCTTGAGGCTGCCAAATCTCCTGCTTCTTCACTCGAGAAACCCAAAACGCTGAGCAGCACCGGTGGCCCCGACCATGCATTGTTGGAGCGGCTTGCAGTCCTGGAGAAGCTAGCAGTAGAGAAGAAGGATTGGGAATCTAGTCAAGCCGAGCGGAGAAAGAATGCCGACTTTCTGATCTGCCACGCAGAATCCGCATTTGGGTCCAAACTGCAAGGCAAAAGCATTCCCAAAGGAATCTGAAGACTTGACGACAGACGTACCTATTTCGTTCAAGGATGCAGTAGGAAGAAAGTTTCATTCCCGTACGATGCTTGCAAGAGCTGGATGAACCTTGAGGAGCTCATAAAGCAGATATTTGTGAATATGGAGGTCGTTGGTTCTCGTGTCCATGAGGGCCGCTACGACTTGATCAACAAACGAGGGTAATATTGTCGGCCAAGTCTGCGGAAGGTCGGTGCAACATGGATGGAAAGTCTCTATGCACACGTGACCTATGGAAAAACACCCTGTGAAAATGTGCCACCCCGGAAGCCACCTGGACTCGACGAACCTCCTTTACAGTCCCCCGAGTCCTCGGAAATCCCATGGAGACCTCTGACACCCCCCGCCACGACCATCGGCCTCGCCCCGCCCTCCCCAGAATTTCTCCATCCAACAAGTCATGGGGTTTTCGACACCACAATTTCCCAACTTCCCACTGAATGCCGAACGTAACAAACAACCATTCTACCCCAGTCTTCAACAATCCCGGCAGATGAATTGGAATAGGGACCGGCCACCCAGCTTCACGGCGGAAGGAAAACCACCATCATCGCAAGATGATTCCTCGACATGTAGTGATGAGGGTTTAAGAGGGGACAAATGACTTTGTGCTATAAAATATTGTTCCGTTGAGGATGTAGTGATCTTCCAATCTCCTTGATGAAGCGTAACTGATGTGGCTTGGTGTTGGTGGTATCATGCCAAGACCTGTGTAAGTCCTGCCAGCTGGCGTGCAACTGCCTCCCGCAACCACATCCGGGTTCCACAGAACGTCATTGATTCCGGAGCATCCCATTCCACAAAAAAATCGATGATCCTGTTCGTGTTTGGCAAGACCAAGAGATCCTCGAATCTGAGATTGGGCCGTCACTCAAAACGGAATGGCACCCAAACGACACTCCCCCAGCAGGTTCGAACCATGGCTCTGGCACACTGCGTCACCGACTCCATCTTTATCCGCCCGCTGATTGGCAGCCATTGATGTCATTGCCGTCTTTCAGCCCAGCACCAGGAGCATCAATAAAACCACTGGCGACAACGTCTATGACCCCCCATCCACCACTTGCCTGCTCTCAACTTACGTAGAATAAAGCTCTTTTCGTCGTCCACTTGGCCCCATGCCCGGCCACCATCCTACCTTATCATACTAACTACCCTTTTGCAGCCCCCTACCTAGACTGGACAGACCTTAACCTACACGGTCATGGCTTCATCCCAGCCAACGGCACCGGATGTGCCGTCCAAGGACGAAAATGAAAACAGCCTAGGATCTGAAATCGTCGACTTCTTACCCATCCCCGCCGTCAACCCTACCACCTCTGTCGAAGGCCCTCACAAGCCCGAGCCCAGTGACAAACTGGGAAACCAACAAACTCTCTCGCACGCCTTGGCCACCGAGGGCACCACCGAACACCCCCAAGGCATCGCCCAACTCGACCACGACGAAGAGGTTCGCGACCTAGGATGGAACGAGCCCAAGCAAGAGATTCCAGCCCCTCTGGTAGGTGGTATGGACAACGAAGAGCTCTGGATGCTCGTGCGCCGGTTCAACAAGGTATGTCGACGTCAGAAATGGTCTCTGCGCATATGTCAGGTCTCAAGCTAACGCAACCGCTCTGACAGCAAATCTTCCACACCAAAGCCACCCCCTACCCCCCGCCCGGCGGTCTCGATCTCAACATTGCGGAACAGGAAGAGTTCTCGCCAGACAAGATGCGCGGCAACTTTGAGCGCCTCTATATGACGGTTGGCGTAGGGATGCTAGCGGCAGTTAAGCACATTGCTCGTCTCCGTTCCTGGAAGGAAACCCGGCGCACAGCAGCGTTTTGCAGTGCTTATTTCCTTGCGTGGTTGTTCGACTTCCTCACACCGCTGCTGATTAGTGTTCTCGTGGCGCTGATCGCGGTGCCGTGGACGAGAGAGTATCTCTTCCCCCCTGCGCCAGTGTCGCTTGTCGACAGCAAAACAGGCGGGATACAGAAACCCAAGGCTGGTGTGCTAGGTAGCCACGACAGCGCTACGGGCGCGCCAGAGAACCACAAGGGTGAGGCGGTCGAGCAGGAAGCTAGCAATTTTGTGAGCGGGATCGCGACGGTGGCGGTGAGCGGCGCTGTCGGGCAACATGCTCAGGGGGATCAGGAGTCGGCAGAGCAGTCCACGACCGAGATGCACAAAGCTATTGGGTCGAAGCCGGGGACCAAGAGGGACAAGACGGAGGTGCCGATGCAGACAGCTATGTGGTCGAAGCTTCAGCCCATTATGCATGCGCTGGGGGATTTTGTGGATACCTGGGAGAGGTTTGCAAAGTGAGTTTCGTTGCTGGTGAAGTTAAGAGGGGACTGATGCTAACAGAGTGCTGTAGCGCGTTGTCTCCTACGCCGCCGTTTCCCACCGATGTTCACCGTCTGAGATTTGTCGCGCTCATCCTGCCTCTCCTCGCCTTGTCGTTCGTCGTCACTTCGTACATGTTTGTCAAGGGTGTCACCTTTGGCATTGGGTTCGGGTTCTTCGGTGACCCTATCATCTCTCGTGGTCTGGACTGGCTCAACAGAACTATCCCCGACTGGAAGAAGTTGCTGGAGTTGCGAAAGTATGTCTTGATTTCTGTCATCCTTGAAAGGCTCAGTACACTGACTATCTTACCTTGTAGTACTCTCCTCAAAGGCGTTCCCACCAATGCTCAGCTCACCATCACTCTCCTCCGTATTGGGGAGGCGAACCATGCACCCCTCCCACCACCACCCCGTATCAACGAAGTACCTCCCGACAAACCTGCCCAGCTTACCTCCAATGACCTTTCCGCTGTCGGTGCTGATGCTCCCATGAACGCAAGCGCGGGTGAACTCCAGGAAGCGATTCACTACGATCCCAGCATCAAGCACGACAAGGGCGGCAACCAAGGCGGGCACAGTGTCATGGTCAAGGGTCAGGACAAGGAGCAAAACAAGAAGAGCAACAAGTTCCTCAACTTTTTCAGGGGCACTGCAAAGACTGCTGTCAAGACTGCCGTGGGCGCTGATACTATCAGGGGCAAGATGGGCATCAGCCATCACGCCAAGGACAGACTGGGAGTTGTTCCCCCTGCCGAAAAGGTGCCCATCAGTGGACCGGTAGAGTTCGAGGCGAGATACGACGGCAAGAAGGGCAATGTTTATTTGTCGACGGCAGCTACAATTCCGGTCGTGGCGTTTGGAACGAAGAAGACAAAGGAAAAGATTGGGCCGGATGGGGAGGAGAAGGAGGATTTACATGCCATGTGGAGCGTGCCCGTGTCGGAGATTGTCGAGTTGAAGAAGCTTGGCGGATATGGGTGGAAGGCGAAGTTGGTGGTGGGGTGGAGTTTGGAGAGGGAGGTGAGCGATGGGTTGGAGCTGAGGACGAGTAGGGGGGAGGTGTACAAGATTACGGCTATTCCGCTGAGGGATGAGTTGTTTAATCGGTTGATTGCTGTTGGGGGACAGAAGTGGGAGGCCTGGTGATAATACCCTTTGGTCATGTCGTAGTGTTGGGAAATATGGAGGAGGGTAGGGATTGGAAAAAGGAGGTTGTTGCAGTGATACCTGTTTTAGCTTTGTAATGACTGATCAACAACACCACTATTACTACCGATTTTGTTTTGTTGTCTTATCTCAGCGAGGCGTGTCAGTCCCCAACGGTGACCACCGTCCGGCCTTGACATCTTCCCTCACCCGCCTAACGCTCTCCTCGTCCGCCTCGGCAAAGTGGTTGATCTCCTCCAACCACTTTTCTTCTCCGTCGTTTGCGTCCCGCCCGGTTATCCCATTGAGATAGGGGTACCTCCCAAACCGGTCGACGATCGGCTTGTGGACGTCGAACAACATGCCCATCCACCACGTGAAGCTCTCTCTCGTCACCTGATCCCCCCGCGGCGGTCCGGCGTTGTAGACCCTGGGAAAAGCGTACGAGTCGGCTAGTATCTCGTCGCGTTCCTGGCGGTAAGGGTCAGCCGACCCGGTTTCCTTCTCCACTGTCGCGCGGGTTTCTTCTGTGAGGGTTATGGCGATTTCCTGCAGTTCCGGCTTTTCGGAATGGACGAACGGTGTAGCGAACCAGAACCGGACAGCGATCCAGTAGTCCAGGGCGACGTTCTGCTCGTGCTTCCAGCGGGCGTAGGAGTCGGGGCGGAGGTGAGAGGGGAGGGAGTGCCAGGACAAGGCGAGGGATTGGGAGAGGTGGGAGAAGAAGGAGTAGGTGTAGCGCTGGTCGATGCCGCGGAATAGAAGGCGGGGGATGTGGTCGAGGAGGAGGAGGAGGCCGAGGGTTTGGGTGGGATAGGAAGGGGAGGAGGGGGGTGGGAGGAAGGTTGCTAGGTCGGGGATGGAGGAGAGGGGTTGCTGGGATAGGGCGAGGAGGGCGGGCCAGGCCTGGGGGGAGACTAAGGGGGAGTAAGGGTCGGTGAGGAATATGGTGTTGGCGAAGTGGGAGAAGTTGATGGGGGATTGGGGGGGGTAGGGGAGGCGGTTGGTGACGAGGCGGGAGAATAATTCGGGGGTGAGGAGTTTTCGGAGGGAGGATTCGAGGGGGGAGGGGGGTGCGCCGCCCATGATGAGGACTAGGGGGGAGGGGGTGGGTTTTTGAGGGGTGTGGTGATGATGGATGAAAGGGTGAAAATGGGGAGGAAAGGGAATGAAAATGATGAGTGGTTTCCCCTCTATGCTCATACACGCATACGCTGTGGTCCGAGCTGTCGGAGATAAATAGACATCTCCGGGTGAGATGAATCGAGGTGTACTCGAGTGCAGATTGACTCGATAAAACCTCGAGGATACCTTGGCGATTCAAAAGTATAGATGGTATAACGATAAAGCTTGAGTTGTAATAAGTACAGCTTTTGTAAAGTCATATTTATTCTTGTCGCATGGGTGCTTAAAGGTAGGTAGGTACCCATTTAAACAGCAACGGGGCATGGGTGGACGCCGTCTAGTGGCTTGATCAACTGCCGTTTCCGGCGTTGGGTGCTGCTGACCACCATAAAAGCCTCCTGCAACAACAAGTGGCATTGGGCCAACGCAACAGATAATTCGTATTTGAAATAGCGCAACCTAACACTCGAGCTGCGGGGGGGGGGAGGGTAATTGAGGTTGAGACGCTGGTGATGAACGGGAAATATGACGAGGTGACGGATTTGTCGGTTGAGCCGTGGGTGAGGTATATCCCGGGGGACAAGGTGAAGAGGATCAAAGTTTGAGGAGTCGAGTCAGTCACATGGCGCATTGGGAGGTGAGGGAGAGATTTATGGGGGTTCGTGCTGGTTTTGTTTTTTTTTGGGGGGGGGATGGGGGATTTTGTGTTTGATCTGGAGTGATGAAAGTGTACAGGATCTGAGAGATTAGATACCGCTGAACGATGCTTAGCATTTACAGGAATTTCACCCCAGGAACACGTTCAAGGTATGACCTTGGGCTTGGACCAGGATTAGTTGAATTTGCAAAGGATCTCGGGTACGTAACTTAACCTGAAGTCAAAGAGCTCCCATCTAATGAGACCTTACGGCTCGTTGATACCATTTCTCCGTGCTGTCAGCTGCTTGCTCTCACCAAATGTGATAATGCGCCGAAATGAATCCCATAATCAGTCCCTACCTAACCCAAATACCTCATCTTTACTTCGGCCTGCTCAGTTGCCTCAGTCCGCTTTCTTCCCCCTTCTCAACTCCCACAAGAGTGAATGCGACAATTCTATATATTGCGACGTTGATTTTATTCAACTCAGCTTTGTTGATCTAGCAAACGACTGTGCGGCAGCTTCCCTACTTTCCCTGGCACTCAATCAACCAAACTCTTGGCATTCATCAGTAAATAAGAAGCGCAACTTCTGAATAGCAACAAACAAACAATGAACGGCAACAACTGGAACCTTGTGGCCGCTTTTGGCCAGGCAATTGACGATGATGCTCAACTGATAGCTAACGCTTCCCACGTTCCCAATGCCGCTATTAGCCATGTCAACATACCCTAGGTTCGCCAAGTTCCATGACGAAGTTTTGCTGCAGCAGCCTGATCGGTTTCTTGCGCCCCCTGGCGCGGCTTCCCACAAGAACACTACCGCAGGCACACAAAATGACGAGCGGCATCAGTTAGAGGCCGGACTTGCCCATGCAGCTGTAGGTCGAGGCAAAGTCCATTCAAGAACGCCTGATCAACTTGCATTACTCAACTCTGGCGTCGCAGCCCAATTTGGCTGCCACACTGGGGAGAGCTCCAAACCACACCACTGTCCGACTATCATCGGTATGTCAAAGTTCTTCTCCTTGCAGTGCCATTGCCAACAGCAACATTGAACAGCGGCAACTTTGAACAACATGTTTCTGGAGAAATTTTCCATCTCCATGGCTAGAGAATTCTCCGATCTGATCAACCGCCCTACTTGCAAGTTGGTGGTGATTGGTTGGGCGCATGGTCACAGTTGGGCGGCATTAAGACAACTGCGATATTTCTGTTAGCTTCTGTGGGGAAACATGCAACACCAAAACAGCAGTGTTGTTTGAGAGCTGGCCAGATAATGCAAAGTGAAATGCAAAGTCGCCTGACATCAGGAGTGGCATGTAGCCTAACGAAATTCTCGACTCCATCTCCACACAGGAGCGTCTCAGATGACTGCGAGTCAACCAATCAGAGAAAGCGGGCTTGTACTACAAAGCTGCCCGACTGGACACTTTAACAATATGGGTTCGATGCTTGCGTTTTCGCGCGTCAAAAATGTTTCGTGCCGGGGCAGGGCAATGGCGTTGTCATGAACCCAACCAGGGTGAAGTCAGTCACTGCCTCGAGGCGAGTGAAGTGTGTTTCCGGCCTGGCTACATCATCACTAATCGTGGATTGTTGTGGTAGAGACATATGATTCTCTCCGACAACCCTCGGTCTTTCTTTCGTTGGGCAACTTCAGAGACCATGTACGTTGGGCATCGGCTTTCCAGTGCTTGTTAAAGTGGGGACTGAGGCTTATGCACAACTTGATGACACCGAGCCACTTGGTCTTCCCACGCATGTGTTATCTGCTGGCTCATTGCACCCCATTGGTTTCTCCTTGCATTTCTCAATACCATGCACAGAGTGTGTTACTATTTAGGTGGGAACTCTTGCATGCTTTCTTCACGTTAGGAGCCGAGTAGAGGTGCGTTTCCACAGGCACCTATCAAACCAAGCATACAGCACATGGACAGCACCCGAACGAGGGCCCGGTCTCCGCACCAGGTCGACCCACCCGTCAACTTCAAAACCGCAGCTTTGACTGTCATGATGTCCCGGTATCTGCAGAAAGTCCACGACAGCACAGCATCTTCAGCGGAAAACAAGTCCTCGCCGGGTGATCTGGAACCGAAGTCCAACTTTCATGTTCAAGAAGACAGCATGGAGGACAACACGTGTGAGAAGTGCGAGGAAAGGGAGGGCGACATCATCTGCTCCTGTGGTGCAAGATTCTGCGATCCCTGCTTTACTAAGAGCCATCTGAAGCGCAATCCTACGCACCAAAGGAAAGATCGTGATGCCGAAACCGCCTGGAATTGGATCAAGGGCAAATCCCCCGGACAGGGAGCTGACAGCCAACACTTCATCGCCGACGAAGACGCCAAGTGGTTTGGCCTGTCTGCTGAGAAGACGTCGAGAGGCAACCATGCTCCTACAATCTTTGAGACTGCGAGGTTGCGTGACTTGATCGAGAGTTCTTTGGGTCAGCCGGGCAGTCCTAGACGCCAGTTTCCAAGTATTGTCTCCTTTGTGGGTGAAACTGGAGCCGGAAAGTCAACACTTGGTACGTCTATTTCACATCTGGCACTCTTCAGGAAGCATCTCGTCCCCACTAACGAACGTTCTCTCTCGCATAGTACGTTCCCTCATCTATCACTCCAAAAAGCCGAAGGATAACGGTGCCGCGGTACAGGCACCAGTTCCCGGAGCAGATAGTGGGACTTCAGCCATCTTTTCGACCACTGGAGAAGTCAATCTTTATCTTGATCCAGTCTCATTTGGGTCCGAGTCACCTGCATTTTATGCAGATTGTGAGGGGTTGATGGGTACGGAGCCGGTGTCTGCACTGCACCAAAAAGAATGGTACGTACCTACCTATCATTTGAAGTTCTACTAACTCAATGATGTACACCTACAAGTCGAGCAGGTGGGTGGTGTGTTCTTGATAGTCAGATGAGCTAACGAAGTGTTATTGGTCTTCTACGCGCAATAGGACGAAGCACGCAAAACCATACAAGCTTGCAACGATGGATGATGGCAGGTATATGGACCGTAGGACAGCCGTTCAGACACTGTATCCTCGTTTTCTTTACATCTTCAGCGATGTGGTCTGCTACGTCACGAGAAACCCCAAGGCCTGGGCAGACTCAGCACTGCGCCTACTAGAATGGTCCATGGCTGGGGCTGAAAGCACCATCAATCAGCATGCGCTTCCTGCTTTGATCATCGTCCTGAATGGACCAACAATTGAAGACGAGGAGTGGATCCATGGAAGTCCTGAGGCTGTGACCGATGCCTTTTTCAAAACCATCGAAGAGGAGATTAGCGCAAACGAAAAGATCAAGAACTTTGCCAACTTCGTCAGTGTCCCTTCTCGTCCATCCCCCAACCCCTCGACCCATCTTTCCTCTTCACTTTTCATATTCCGAGTAGTTCCGCCTGCTATGGCAAGAAAACTCATGCATGAGCTAATAATTTGACTACTTGCGTCTAGCACGGCACCAAAAATATGAAGGATCTTTTCCGCCGGAGCTATTCGACAGTCTACGTGCATTACGTTCCGCTCCAAGGATATCTTACCCTGGGTTCCACCTCGAACGTGGTCAAGCAGACAATGAAGCTCGGCCACCGTATCCGTGCCGATGCGTTGCGCGTACAATTAGCTAGGGCTGATTCTTGGGCTCGGTTTGATACAAGACAACTCTCGGTCATAGTCGAATTCGCTTTCCGTCACCTAACTTCCAACAAACACAACGAGCCATTCGATTTCAGAAAGTGTCGGAGACGAATCACTGTGCCTACTTCAGCAGAGGAACACTTCTCGGAAATCCTGGGCCGTTGCCTTGAGGGCATGACAACTAGTGCTTTTGTGACGACGGCGCAGACATTGGGGTCGAGTTTGCTACGACACGCACTTCACGAGGATACCAGCGGTATGGCACTTTTCTTGTTTTTTTGGAGGATTTTGCATTTTGGTGGTTTGCTAATGGAAATCTCCAGATTCGGCAGCACCTCTCGTCCCAGATGGGGTCTTCAACAGTGATATCCGCGCTCTTTGTGAAAGAGCAGTATCTCAGTACCTGGATGCGAACAGTCAATGTGCCTTTGCCGACTTTTGCGGGAGACGATGTGTCAATACGAAGATGGGCCATGCTCAGGGGCACCAGGACATCACCGGCAGATTGCTTCAACCTGGCCTGTTTGTCACTGATGCCAAATTCAACGCTGAAGCCTTTCTGGGCGCTGTGGAGACGGCCATCAATGACCTCATGTCAAGAATAAATGCGAAATCTCCCCCTGGACGACAAGCATGGCGATATCTTGCTGCCGCGGCACACCGGAAAAATCTTGAAGACCTTCGAAACCTAGGTGCCTTCCCTCACAGTGAGACGGGGCCAGTACCTCAAGATGA
The DNA here is from genome assembly GCF_035222375.1 of Podospora pseudocomata. Classification (NCBI taxonomy): domain Eukaryota; kingdom Fungi; phylum Ascomycota; class Sordariomycetes; order Sordariales; family Podosporaceae; genus Podospora; species Podospora pseudocomata. The sequence goes on along the minus strand of NC_085889.1, from coordinate 637,999 downwards.
CTTCATGTCCGAGTTCAGCGTCTGCTATGGGTGTTTCTTTGGGCGACCCGAGTATCGACTTCCCTGCAATCATGTCATCTGCGAGAAATGCGTAGAGGATTTCGACGACACACCAAGAGATGCTCGCTATCCAGGATTGTCCACTCACAATGGCTGTGTTGTCTGTGGTGCAAAGGATGAGGGATGGCCTTACAAAGCTCACACTAAACCCAATCTTGCTGGGGTACGGGCCTTATCGCTCGATGGTGGTGGCGTCCGGGCTATTGTCGAGCTCAGCATACTTTATCGTCTTGAGAGGCTCGTGGGACTTGATATACCACTGGGCCGCCTGTTCGATTTTATGGTTGGCACCAGTGCTGGTGGCATCATAGCCATTGGTCTCGGTGTGCAAGGCAGAATGGTCCATGACTGCTTAAAAAGCTTTCGCATTTTCACTTCTGAAGGATTCAAGTCCAAGACATTTACTACCAACAGGGGGGTTGGAATGGTGGCCAGGATGTTCCGAAGCTCCATGTACCATACTCAGAATCTTGTACAGGCGCTTGAGAACGCACTGGGACCGAGCGCGACGGAACCTTTCTTCGGATTACGCCACTCATGCCGAGTTGCTGTCACCACGGTTGTGAACAAAGAGCTCAGGCTTATTGCCAACTACAACAGTGGAGGCAAAGATACATATCTTGACTCCAAACTACCCCTTTGGCTTGCGTATGTACACACCTCCTGATCTGCTTTATCCTTCATACCAATCCCCTCCAGAATTTCCGAATACTAACATGCGGTGTGATGACTACGTTTTAGTGCTCGCTGTACATCCGCGGCACCGATGTATTTCAGATCGGCCGACCACAACGGTCAGGAATGCTGGGACGGTGGACTGAGGGCAAATAACCCGCTCTGCCATGCCCAGGCAGAGCCCCAGTCTATCTGGGGGACAGCAGTTGGGTTTGACCTTTTGCTCTCTGTTGGCTCCGGTTGTGCAGACACGTCACAAAAACATCACACCACCCAGACGAAACACCCCTGGCTCCGAGAGCTTCTCCAGACTCTGTTGAGCACCATGGACGCCGAGAATGTCTGGAAAGACTTTCGTACTGAACCGAGAATCAAAAACAGAGCTGAGAGACTGAATGTGGAGTTCGAGGGCTCGGTTGCACCAGCCCTTGACGACAAGAACAGTGTTCCCAGCATGGAAGAGGAAGCTTGGAACTTCCCCTTTCATAACGGCCCCAAAGGTGAAGCAAACACATACGACTTTGCTCCTCTTTCGGGAAATATTCCGGTGGACAAACTTGCTTGCATCGCCGTCCGGCTCCGAGCAAGCATGTTTTTCTTTGAGATGGAGAGAATCGAAATGAAGAATGGCTTGGCACACTTCTACGGTTGGATCTGCTGCAGGATTGGGCCCGACGAGATTGGGTTTGGTCAGCTGATGAAAATGACGAAGGGGTTCGACGTTGCCGGGCGAAAGATCAAGTGTGAACCCGCCACCGCCGCCACCGCCACCGCCCCTCTCAAGCTAGTCGTGTATTTTCATGAATCAGAGAGGGACAACGACGACATTGTGAGGATTGACGTTGATTTTGGCGAGAAATATGTCGCGACAATCAGTGGCTTTCCAATGACAGTCAAGTCGCTTCTTGACCATGGCAAGGCATATATCGACCCGTATCCAACGCTCTCGATGGATGAATGTCAAAAGTCTGCCGAGAAGAATTTGGAGAAGGATCTGGGACCAAGCTTGGAGTCTCCGACGGCAATCACGCCTCCACCTCCTTATCAGGCTAGCCTTGAACCTGTTAATATTGTTGTCGGGGCTCAAGAACTGGAATAGTTAGGGGGGGTTACTGGTAGAAGGGAGAATATCCAGGGGGGTACTGAACCATGGAGACCAAGCTTGTGTATCAGCAGAAGCCAGGTGTAGGATCTTGATAAAGAAAAGGAGATTTCTGAGAGCTAATTCGAAAATAAAAATGGGGAAAAATAGGATTTTTTTTAAAGTAAAAGGTATAGTGCTTAGAACAAGGTCGGTTAATAATTATTCGGGAAGTCCTTTTAATTAAAAGGAACCTTTTAAAAACTAAAGAAGGGGTTAACTTCTGTTACCGGGGGAGCATGTAAAAGATTTTGAGAGATCGAGCCAGACACAAAAGCGATACATATATTCAACCTAACTAAGGCTATTCTGCATTTACCAAAGGCTTTATGCTATCCAACTCAATCCCAGCATAAGTAAGACTTTATGTCAAGCAGGGCGGCACATAGATACTATGGTAAGCAGACGGATTTGGACTCCATGTTTTGGGCATGTTAACCTACGGTCCTGTGCCTAGACCGCAACTAAGACTTTTTTCTTCCAGAAGTTGTACCTTTGGTGAGATATTCTGCCATCTCGTAAAGCCCTACGAAGTCTGGTGTTAATTTCATTGGCATGATCCTTCAGCACACGCTGCTCGTATTTCTTCTTTATCATATGAGACAGCTCCCATGATGATTTGACTGCAGTAACTAAGCCCAAGAGAGCGGCAGCTGATGCCAAGGAACTAGGACGGTATGACGCCATGAGTGTTGATCATATGCGATAAAGTAGCTTAGGTCAGGTATGCAAAACGGAACTGAGCCTTAAGTGAGGTAGTTATGCCGAGTAGCTGTTTTATATGATGATTCGACTAGACCTTCACTTTTATTTGCAAATTATTCGAACTTAGACTGGTTAATTTGGACATTCTGAAATCCAACGTCCTAAGCTGACAGGGGGGTAGGGTGGCAGAGGCAGTGCTGCCCCTAGCTACCTAGGTACACACCCCACCAAAATCCGAAAGCGGCAACGCATTTCCCTCGACCAGGAAGAACAAGAAGAAATACAATGTGGAGAACGCATAGTGATATTCAAAGCATTGTCATTTGTGTAACGTGCATATTATTTTAGAGAAAGCTTCTCTGCATTACGAGGTTGATCAGGCTGCAGGTGAGGGGTAGAAGGTGGCTGAGGGAACTCGGCAAGTGCAGAGGGTTGGATTAGGCACCAACTCTGTTTCCTCAACGCCTTTATCATCGAACATCAACATACCTGTTTGGCGAACTAATACCGTATTCCGAAGCGTCCCCCACCATGGTTCGCTGGCACAAACCAAGTTGTACTACTCCTCTTGTTGTGGTTAACGAGACCACCAAAACCCCGCACTGCACCTCATGTAGCTCATCGCCCAACCTTCACGAGCTTGCAGCTGCCGTTGCAGGATTCAGTCCACTACCCCCATTGCCACCCGATGAGCCGCTAGATGACTTAAATCTTCACTGGCCTGCAACAGTCAAGTACACGTATCCCGACGGTCACCCGCTCGCGATACCCACCGACGATCGAGTTGTTGACACGACCTCTCGACCGACGAGTCCAGATGGCACCATTCCGATCACAGCCAACAAATCCGCGGCTTCAAAACCCCAAGCCGAAGATGCCGAGGCGAAGGCACTAATCCCATACGAACGCTCTCTCAGACCCGATGAGTTTCGCCTTCTTCGTCTTCCCTTTGCTGAGCCGGATGATCCGGTTCATATTACGCTCGAAATCTGCCATAACGATGACTACCCCGAGTACGAGACTTGCTCCTATAGCTGGGGTGGTGAAGACGGGGATAGCACACTTTGCAAGCCGGTTTTCGTTGGAGAATATTGGGATATTCTGTTTCAGACACGGAACTGTTGGGAAATGTTGAAGTGCTTACGGCCAGCCATCCGAGGCGCTCAAAGGGTGTTGTGGGTGGATGCCCTCTGCATTAACCAGCGGGACCCTTACGGCGAGAGGGAGGAGCAGGTTAAGAAGATGTTTCAGATATACCGAAAGGCGGATAGAGTGGTGGTGTTTCTGGGGAAGGATATGTTTGGGGATTTGGGCAGCCGGGGTTACCCGAAGAGGAGGCAGCTGTCTCAGATGCCGAAAAAGACGGACGATAGAGGGGAAATTGGTTTGATCGATTTACTCGGAAGACATTATTTCAGGCGTCTCTGGGTCGTACAGGAGCTACTCGTGTCTCGACGAGCGGTTATAAGAGTGAGAGATACCGAGTATTGGATTGACAGCACAGACGGAGTCGACAAGCCCAAAGTTGAGGGGGCGCGGGAATGTGCTGGATGGCGTTGGGAAGCGACTCCAGCCCCTTGGTTTCAATACGCAGCAAAAGGGCACCTAATCAGAGATTTAAGGAAAGAAACATGTGGAGAGTTATTAGAAATCATGATGGCCACGGAGGAGAGCTTGGCGGCAGACCCTAGAGATAAAGTATTTGGGGTATTAGCCTTGACCCAAGCCAACGCCACATACGAGCACTCGATACGAGCGGACTACTCACTTTCACTTCGGCACGTCATGATAGGAACGCTCGCCCATTCCCTCGTGGTAGACAACGATACGAGATTTCTGTGGGCTGCTTCCGGTCTTCATGGATGGGGCGAATATCCGTCGTGGGCTCCGCCATGGAGGACTCAGAGACTTTTCAAAGATGGAATTATGGTCAGCGAGAAAACTGATTTATCGGCGGACTTTAACTTCAACCTCTGGCAAACAGGCGGTGTTGTCAGCCTGAAGCAATGGGCACGCTGCGACTTCGCCGACATTTTAGGACTCCCACACGCCCGCTGGCTTAAGATTAGACACACCCCAGCACCTCCCGATTTTTACGCACCACCGACTCGACGGAAGGCCTTAGTGATTGCAGTCGAACAGCCGTCTCTATTTTTTAGAGTAAAGCCGGTTGAGAGTCTCCTGACTTTTTTCGGGTCTCCTCATCCCGCCCCTCCCAATATTCTCGGCATTTGTGGGAGGACGGGCGCGCTGTGTATCAAACTCATGCATATGTGTCAACTCAACGCTCGGCCGCGTGTAGTTGATCGGATTCAATCAAATATCTTGTATACTGTCGGCGATTCCTTTCTCTTCATGAGCGATGTGGAGGACTTGGAGAATCTCATCGAGCGAGAACATGACCATATGTTCACCCTGGACCGTGGGGCAGGTGCTCCGATGTTTTTTATTCTGCGCGCCACAAGTTACGATCGATGGCAATTCAGGGTTGTTGCTTCGTGCTGTCAGGTCTTCATCAAGCTGAGCAAAACGCCAAAAATGGAAAAAGGAGCAACTTATTTATTGTCAAAGTTTGAAAGATCATTAAGCGAGGCCATTGCGAGCTGGACTACGCCCAGTGTGACGGAATGGGATCAATTATACTTCGAAAACTTCTCACCATCGTGGTGGAAACTTCGTCATCTGTTCATCATATTTCCAGACAAGTTGGGTAGATATCCGTCCAGTACCGCCGCCATACTGAGTACCTACCTATATTCCCGAAATGGTTCAGATGAGGAGCTTAAGGAAGAATACATTAAGGCAATGGATATGATACATGGGCAAGGGAGCGTTGTCACTTGCTATGATGGCAGGGTGGAGATGATAGAGGTTAAAACTCGACATCTCCGCAGGGCGTGTGAGGGCTGGAATGCGACATTTAGCAACCATTGGCCAGGCAACATGCTCTTTAATCGCACGCCCATGAGTGACGTCCTCCCCAGCGATCAATTCATTTGGACGGATGCCTTCGGGCTTGTGGAGCCTGTCAGTAGTTATTCAGACCCTGGCAGCTCCGGTATTCTGGAGGAAGACTGCGTGAATCCAGTGCGCGACTACAGCGTTAATGAAGGGTCGATAAGTGAAGGGCAACCTGGAGTAGGGATAACAGGAGATGAGGCACGATATTCTGATCCCTGGGGAGAAGTGAAGATAGTCGATGAATATCAGAAGTTGAATCGCAGAAAAACTTGGGAGATACGAATATGGTTTGAAGTCAGCCATTCTTCTCGGACGCGGCCTTTTGCTCTCCGGGCTCCCAAAGATCTTCTCCTCGGGGCACTACGTGAGGCTTTACAAGGTGTGGACATTTTTAGTGGAAGGCTGAATGGGAAGGATGGCTCATGTTGGAAGATGTGGAAACAAGAAAATGTTGCTTATGATGCGCCGGTGCCGATGAAATTGGGCCCGGTGAATGCCCCTGATCTGACATGGCCTGATATTGAATATGGGGACCGGGTACTTGGGAACATTGAAGAGGGAGGATTGGTATTTGATGGGATGACGTATAATGTGGAGGTTGTTTAACGTTAATGGTTGGTTTGATTCTAGATAGTGAAAATGTACATACCTACCTGACTGCACAGAAGCTCAGCTCTAGATAATCACGAAACTATAAAGATGGGCTAGTTTTAGCCAACTAAGGCCTGGATCTCAGATATAGTCAGATTTAAGCTGGGATAACATACAACAATTCAAAGCTTAATATACCTTAGGTATGCTCAAACTGACACCGTGGTTACCGCAAGATGTGGTAGCTTCATATATGCTTGAATTAGACCTATGAAGAACTTCCGTGTCTAATCACGGATCTTGTGCTCTGTTCTTGCATTTCCTCCCTGTCCATACGGGTCGTGTCACCTGGATAAAATAATGCCAGGTTCAAGTCAGAAAGGTCAACGCCGCCAAGGCCATAGCATCCGCCCCTGTTCTCAAAGTCAAATCAACCTCTGGTGCAAAGAACGGCGAGTGGTTGGAAGGAACTGGCTCCTCCGTCCCCAGAGGTGTACCACCAAAACTCCAATAGGCATAGGGCACGTTGTGAGCAGCGCCGAGGATGGAGAAGTCTTCACAGGCGCGAGTGAATTGCATGTCCACGACACGCTCCCCAAAATGCTCCTTGAATTTCTCGGAAATCACGCCAGCAATGGCGTCGTCGTTGGTCGTGAGTGGTGCGCGAACTGTATGATCGAAGTGAGGGTCGCGTGGTGCTCTTGCAGCGCGGCACTCGTCGAGGAAGTGCTGTTTGATGATATCGAGCACGCGAAGTCGAATCTCTGGCTTGACGGTCTTGATATCGAGGAGGATGTCCGCGTGGGCGACGTAAGCATTGCCAGGCTCGCCGGCATGGAAGCCCCAGCAGGCGACCGTGGCGTCTTCGTCGGGGCCGATCGACTTGGTGACTATGTCTTGGAGGGATGCCACGATTCGCATGGAGAGAGGGATTGGGTCGACACGCCACTGGGGGTTAGGTCCATGGCCGGGGCCGCCGATGACACGGACGTGGAGGGAGTCGGCTGCCACAAGCACGGGGCCGGATCGGATGGCGACGGTGCCAGCAGGGTTAGGGACCAAATGCTGAGCGAGCATCACATCCGGGACTGGGATATAATCGTAGACCTTCGTCAACCATTGCTTTGGCCCCTCCTGTCTCCTCCTCGTCAGGTTGGAAAACCACAATCAGGGTACCGGACCAGTGCTCAGAGGCGGACTTGAGCAATGAAGATGCCATCAAGAGAGCTGCCATATTCATGTCGTGGCCGCAGGCGTGCATGACTGGCCGGTCGTTGTCGTAGCGGTCGATCATGCGCTTCTCGCTGCGGTAAGGCAGGTCAGTCTACTCGAGAATCGGAACAGCGTCCAGCTCGGCCCTCATGAGAACAACCTTGCCCGGGCCATTTTCGAATTTCCCGACAACACCGTGGCCGCCAATGCCAGTAAACACTTTGAAGTCAAGATCCTTCAGAAATGAGGCGACCAGCCCTCCTGCCTCGGCCTCCATGCCGGAGATCTCGGGATACTCATGAATATGGCGGTAGAATTTGGCATAAATGGCAGCATTGGGGCGATGGGCCTCGAGGATGTTGGAGAGCGTGTCGGTAGCCATCGTGATTAGTGTCGTTGTTGAAGGCACTTGGTGTGACGCGAGCTTGGTGGTATGTGGAAAAGGTAGGTAGATACACCGCGTCGACGGCTTTTGGATATGAAATGGGAAGAGGTTAATCGCGAGAATTGCGCGTTGTGGGAATTGGGTCGTGGGATTCAAAACGCGCTAAAGAGCAGAAAAACACGGGAATCTTGTACACAGTGAGTACAGATGGCCGCACGGTTTGTCGCCTTAGGGTTCTGGTAGTAGATATCAGCGGCCAATGTATGCTTTTGATGAGAGCAATGGAGGAAGCGAGTCCATTTTAGACGAACAGACTGGAGTTTGTTATTAAAAATCCACGGATCCAAAAGCTGGGGCTAGGCCTTAGAAACTGTTGATAGTGAGCTTACTTTCATAAGTTCGAGTGGCAATTCAAAATATAAAAAAAGTGAGGTAGGTATGCAGTAGTTGAAAGACAACGGTATGACCATGCAGGAGTTCTGTCCTCAGTGCATAATAAAAAGGCCTTGATGAGAAGGAATTGCTTGGATTTCAGGTTCTTCACCCATAATTTCTTGAATTAACTGCCAACCCATGGCTATATAGCCAGACTGTGGCATTGTGGACTTTACTTTGCTTTGAGCCGAGCACCAAAGAGTTGACCGCGAAGTCCCATCTTCACCGTCTCAGTCCTTTGATACATTGTGACGAATTCTCTTCAAAAGCCCAGTCGTTGTTTATCTCCATTAAAGGCACATCACGGTCCGATATTCTCCTGTTCCACATTCTCCATACATTGCCGGCCGCACAGCTATCTTTACGCAACTCCTGGGTTTCATCCAAGTATTCTGTCTCGTGGTTGTACCATTCCACGTCTTGCGGAGATCGACAGGCTCCCAGATTATGCCAACGAGTAATCCAGATGCACCAGTCCCCGACAGAGCGACATTTTCGCTTGCACGAGTTGACACATTCATGCAGGATAATTTTGATGCGGTAGTCTGTAAAGCAAATGGCACAAGAACCAACTTCCCCTTCCCCAAATGTCGGAGAAAATGGCCCCGCACGGTCTCTAGGTCGGGCTAGAGCAGGAATAATGGGTTTTGATGAGGAGGCATGTGTTGGGACTTGAAGATGAGGACATACTAGAAGATGCCCGGACATTTCAAAAAAGCTTCTCCTTAACTCCTGGGTCTGGTCTTCTAATATATCATCCGCCTCGTTTGTTCTAAACACCTTGTTTCTCATTTTCATGTCATAGGACGTGACTCCCTGAGAATACAAGTGGTGATTGAAGATGTTGGCCTGCCACTCACGAATAATGCTGATGCGAAACCTCTCGTTCCAGGTCGTGAGCTGGGCTGCCTGAATCATAGCTACAGACGGCCCGTGTGTAAAGCCGTAGCGATGACAGTTCATCACGCTGCGAGCCACTGAGTAAGTCATGCGCAAACCCGTGTCGTAACCGAAGGGCTTTACTGGGGGGCTATTGCAGAACATATGCATTCCGTGAACTGGTTCGCTTGGGGTGCGCATCAACGATTCCCAGTGATGAAGACGGGTACAATTGTGGCAGAGATAGAATTTTGGAATGTCCTGCTCAAGCCACTCAAGTAAGGTCATTTTTGCGGCGTGAGATAGTTGCAAGCGGGTTGGTTCAGGGAGGTACTGATCATAGAGACTTCGACAGGTGAGCGCGAGGGAGATGACCGATTCTAGTGGAAGGTGTTGGATGATGGTGTGAACGACTTCGCGGGGGACAGTTATGCCGTTGACTCGTATCGTCCGGGCGTTCTATTTTGACAGCGACCCAAAGGCTCGTTTCCAAATCTTGCCAAGAGGCACACGCACAACCTTCATTTTTCGAAATGGTGCATGGCCAGAGTGATGATATTTTTGTTAGGCAAAGAAAACCTGGAAGGAAGCGTTTAACAAGAGAAGCCTGTGAGCTTTTGACTTTTTCTTGGGGCATTAATTGATGTTAGGGCAGCACCGCAACCTTAAACTTCAAACGCTCCTTCCTTTGTACAAGACTAACCTCGTGTTTGTTCCTTCCCGCCGCCATGAGTAGAAGGTGCAAACCGCCACGCCAAGCCACAAGCCCTCTAGAATATGATCATTCCACACCCGCGAAGCACCTGCTATACATATCGAGCATTCTTCAAGATAGGTATTCTGGCTATCAAGCTACCAACACCTCCCACAAACAACACCACCCAACCCCCATCTCAAATATAAACATAACACAACTCCCCCCCCAAACTATTCATCACCTCTTTTATCCTCACCCTCTCCGCCAACGGCCCCATATCAAGCCAATCCTCCACCGTAGTCTCCCCACTAGGCGGATTATTCATCATGGTATTCGTCCCAAAAACATCCTTCCGTCCCCCATCCAAATCCAACATCTGCCATAACCACCAAACCCGATCAACCCCCCCATGATGAAAATAAAACGCCGGATCCCCAGGCGTAATCCAGGCGTCTGAGCCCGGGTCACCCCCAATCATGTAATGACCCGCCCCGTGAACACCCAGACTTGCCGCGCCGCCGGTGTATTGAGTCATTCCTTGGAGGACACCTTGGAACCATTCGATGTTCTTGCTCTCCAAGATCAACTCGGTGATGTTACGAAAGGTTGACCACCTTCTACCGGGATCTCCGTTAAGATCACGCTTGATACCCCTCGCCTGCCCCGCGGCGGTAGGGTCAGGGGAAGACAGGCTCCCCGTTTCACCGTAGAGAGGAAGGTTCACAGGGCCAAAGTTGACGGTTGCGTTGGCGAAGGGGCCGGATTGGATACACTTGCCCCCGGAGCCGGGGGAGATGTGAACGAAGGACTCGCCTGAGGGGGTGGTGCCAGGCCAGTTGAGCTTCATGCCTTCGTGGGGGGTGGGGATGCCGTCGCTGCCGATGGAGGTGTCGGAGCCGTCGAATAAAGGGGAGAAACGGACGGAGGAGAGGTCGAGGGGCCAGGACCAGTAGGGAAGTGCTCCTATTGAATGTTAGAGTTGGGTTTTGAGATGGGGGGATGGTCAGGTAGGCAACAGACCGGTGTACCCGCAGGACCGGAGGTGGGTCTCATAGGTGTGCATGAAGTAGCGGTGCCAGGAGAGGAAGTTGCCCTGGGTGTGTTAGTCAAGGTTGTAAGCGAGAAGGTAAGAGACTTACGGTGCCGTGAGTGAAAGGGGTTGGGTTGAAGCATTCTTAGTTATTAGATTTCCTACTTATGCAGGAGCTCTTCCTTCTTTCTAAACGGTTCTTGGCCCGCCCGGGTAAGAATTATGTTAAGGTATAATAAAAGCTATTACCTTTTCCACCTTTAACAAATATTATCTTTGATTAGTAATAACTGTGCTTAGCGTCTTTAACGTAACCAATGATACCGACTCGGTTTTTGCTAGTGTTTATAGTAACTGGGAGGATTATAAACTAGCTAAGTGATCCTTTTAATCCTATTAGATCTTAGGAATTCCCTCGCTTTAGCTCCCTATGTGATGAACCCCTATCCAGAACCTCTGAAAGGGATACTGGTCGAAGGCACTTCTGAATAATCCTGGTTCGGTGCAGCTAAACAGTGCACAACAAAGTGTCTCAATATAAACACTAGATCCCGTGAATACAAGCTTGAATTGCATACTGCAGAACTGTCTATCTACACTAGCCAGTTCCTCCGTATATATAGACCTGTGATTCTCCCTGATCATGGTGATCATTCCGCTCATTCCCAATAATCACAATGATCGCTATGATCCTACCTGGTTTCCTATTGGTCGTTCCTCCGTGATCACTGTTCCTCCCAGTCTTATTGCCCATGATCGCCTGGGTCGCCGCGCCCTCGTTCTGATTGGTTGGTGACCTTGCACTGCTCCACCGCTCCCGTCGTTAAGGTTGTGACAAGCGAGCTCACGGTCCAGAAAGATAAACGGACCAATAAGATGGGGACCGGGGACCGCGGCGGGGCTCATGGTCCACGGTCCAGTATCGGCCAATCATAGGTGGACCGAGGACCGTCTATAAGTCAACGGTCCACGGTCCCAAGGTCTATATATACGGAGGAACTGGCTGGTGTAGATAGACAGTTCCGCAGTATGCAATCACAGCTTGTATTCACGGCATCTAGTGTTTACATTGAGACATCTTGTTGTGCACTGTTTAGCTGCACCGAACCAATTGTCAGAAGTTGCCTTCAACCCGTATCCCTTTCAGAGGTTCTGTAGAGGGGTTCGTCACAGCAATGCATTTCCCTCAACCGGGAAGAACACGGGAGCACTGCATGGGGATTTTGACGGTCTGATCTTTCCTTCTGCGAGCATCTCGTCCAGCCAAGAGCGTAGGAATTTGAGTTCCTTGCCGCTTAGTGAATATATTGGTCCCAAAGGGGGCGTCTTGCCTTCTACAAGATCGATGCTGTGATCCCATGCCTTGTGCTGTGGAAGTCGCTTCGAGATGTCAGTGGGCACCAAGGGGGCTAGCTCCCGGAACCGTTCAAGGATAGAGTCAATATCATTAGTGACACTGGCGATTCTGCCGACCTTGCCCAAGACTCTTAGGCTTGTGCATCGATCCTTGCATGTGGGTGAGCCAAACGTGATCTTGGTTGGGTCCTTGTCATAAAATCCAGCTGGTTGATGCTCGCAGAGCCACCAGTGAGGCAAGATAGCATCACATTGGTCGTCCAGCTTGCTGACCTCGAACCCGAGTCTTGTGAAGTGATCCTCGGCATGGCGTAGAACCAAAGTATCGGTGTACCGGGCTCCTTCTTTGGACTGGGAGTCTCCGGTGAAGGTCTGGAGATGGAAGTTGTTCGGGTGAGGAAACGTGGTGATGTTGAGTTTGTGGACGACTTTATCAGACAGGACAGGGACTTCGCTACCCGGATCTAACAGGACACGAATAGCAAATATCCTCGGGCGATTTTTTGAGATCAGTATGATGCTCATGTTGATGATAGGGCGCTTCCCAATTCTTGGTGGGGAGGGTCCTTCATCTATCTGGTCCTGTTCTTCCGTTCGCTTCTTCTTAATCCCTGATATGATAGCGCCTAAAGGCCGTTCTTCTCCTGTCGGCGTGGGCAGGCGGCTTAGTGAAAATCCTTCTCGGTCCCGGAAAGGTCTTCATCGTCTGAAAGCTCGAAGAAACGGAGCTCGTCGTCGATGGTGACGTTGCTGGTTCCGATGCCGTCGATCCTGACCTTTTTGGGTGGTAGTACCTCATTTTCCGGCTCCAGTTTCTGCTTAACTCCTGCTACCTTGGTTGGATCAGCTGGGAGGTCATTACCTGAGACATCCTTCCTTGCGAAACAAGCCAAGGTGTGGTGATTGCTGCGGCCACATCGATAGCATGTGCAACCTTCTTTTTTGTACTTGTCGATGTTGGCTTGGTCGATCCCCGAAAGCGCCTCTCTAATGTTGGGCCACTTTTGATCTTTTGGATCGGGCTTGCTGACCTCGGGTGGTGGTGCCTTGTTTCTTGAGGATGGATTTGACGATGGTTGGGAGCGACCTTGCGATGGAGGGCCCGACTTCGAGCGCTCCGAGATCGAAGTGGGCGTGTCTTTTCCCGCCCGGTTGTCAACGGAGATTCCAGGGTTGGTGAGCATATTCTCATAGATATGGCCTGCCTCCTGGATAGCTTGGAAGAAGTCCTCATCTGTCTCAGGGACCCTGCCTTGTCGTGAGTAGATTAGCTTAGTAATCTCATTCGGCAAGGATTTGGAGATGTGAGTCTGAAAGGTAGTGCCGGACCACTAGACTACGTTGTTAAGGTCCATAATTTCGGTCAGGTACTAAGAAATGTCACCCTGATATTTGAGTTCCAGTTGATTTTGACCTGGTCTGTGGGGAAACCAGTGGGGTACGATTCCATGTATGCCCCAACCTTAAGCCACCAGGCTTGGAATTTGGATAGGTCCTTGCCGTCATAGGCTGGAGGTTTGGCCATATGGACGGGGTTGGCCTGAACCGGGGTGCGAGAGAAAAATTGGATGAGCCGAGTGAGGTCGTCTCGGCCGGAAGGGCTGGGAGAGCGATTGTCTCTCCCGGGAGGAGGGTCGTTACATATAGGTCCTCCCCCTCCAGCTCCTCCGGAAGGAAGGCCTGCTCCTTGTTCAACATGATAGTCACCATTATCGTTGTCGGGAGAGAAGTCGTCCGGGTTAGGAGGTGTACCTCCGGTGGCGTAGCGACGTTCGGTGGGAGATTATCACTTTCCCCGCCAGAGGCAGCAGGAGTCATGTACATGGGACCAGCACGCGATGCTTCAAACTGTATCCGAACCTGTCGTGATGTGTTTCGTGCCGTGGCTTCCAGTAGTGCCTCGGTGGTAAGTGTCTCGATCTGCTCCATGACATACCTTCCATGCTCGTTTAGCGTGGAGGGGTCAACAAACTCCTTTGGCAAGAGCCTGTAAACGTCGTGGTTGCGCTTGTTGGCCCAATTCTCAACCTGATTGTTGAACCGCTTCTGATCCTCGACCTCCTTTTTCAGGGCCAGAAGGGCGGCGTAGTGACGGTTGGCAGACTCAGGCAGCTGTTCTATGGCTTGTTGACGCTGACGCTCGTCCTGGGAGATGACGGCGATGGCTCCCCAGATCTGATTCGCAAAGGTAGCACTGGCGTTTTCAATCTGCTAACGGAAGTGCCGGATCTGTTGTTCTGAGACCTGGACCCCGAGTTTCACCATGCCGGCGCAGATAGAGTATTGTTCACGGATGTGACTATACTGGTGCTTGAGGTGCTCCATCTCCTGAGGGTTAATGTAAACCTTGTTCTGCTGCTGAGCAAGTTGGCGAACGCTCTCGTAGGCCTCCCTCCTTCGGCGATGGAGCTCGATGATCCATGGTGCAGGGTTATGGACAGCACCCGGCAACGGCTAGATGTCGGTGGGGTTCATCATGATGGTCTCAAACTCCTGAGGGGAGTAGAGGGTGAGCTCCATGTGGTCCTCAACCTGGACGGGCTCAGCGGAGGCGACATGATGTTCCAGCATGTTACAGGAAGAAATGGATGTATTGTCAAGTTGTTCCTGGAGGTTTCTACCGCTTGCGTATGTGGGTGACACGGTGACAGGTAATGTCGGAAGTAACGATAGCGTGGTATTATAGTGGTAGATGGATGGTTAGTATCTTCGATTGTTTGAAGATTATATGTGACAAGGGCTAGTGATCAGGGCTTAGAACAGTAGTTTAATTCAGCTAATAATCTTCAATGGCCTCGAAGGCCTTAGTGAAGAGAGTCTAGAGATACAAACAGATTCTAAGGACGCCTATTTATCTGTCCTTTTGAAGTCCGTGCTCTGGTTACTTCAACCAGCTACCGAGTCCTTCCTCGTACGCAATAAGAAACATCATTCCTTTATAGCCGCAAGCCACTTCATTGTCCGCCTTCATTCCAGCCATTGCTTGTCGCTTGTGCATGTAGAAAGCGGTTAGGCCCTCACGCGGCTAGTTATTTGTTTGCGTGTAACAGTTGAAGGTTTTTCTAGACAACTGGTTCGGTGCAGCTAAATAATGTACAACAATAGCTTGTCTTAATCACAATAGTCTGATACCAACGATGTGACTTATATTACATACTGCATGTCACGGCAGGGCAGACCACTGCGCCAAACCTGTTGTGATTGCTATCAAAAGCTACAAGTGAGCCAAGCTTCCTGGCTTGGCTCGCTCCAGTGGTATATATATGGTGACGCCGCCACAGCCGTCACACTGCAGAACTATCTACGAGCTATCTAGTTCTTCCGTATATATAGACCACTGTTCCCCTGGATCATTGTCTTCCCCCAATGATCCCTAGAGTCGGATTGTCATGGCGGTTGCACCGTAATCAGGGCGCCGCGTAACTAACTTCACCCGAGGTTTCATGCACTGCGCGGTTGCGCCGTCTTCCGATGAGCAGTGGTAGATCATTGACGAGGTTAAACAGCGCGCCCAGCACCACTAGGCCAAACGCGCACATAGGCCCTAGAATAGCAAATACGGTGAGGCCGTATGACGCCTGCTGGAAGGTGGTGTCTTTTTGGAGTCGCTCCGTGGCGAGGCCGACCTGCATCGCGGTCAGCACCAGGGCCAGGAAGACAGCGGCAGTGGCCATCCACGCAAGATTATCGTGCAAGAGGCTGCTATAGTTGTGCCTGCCGCGGACGTAGGGGTGGAAGGGAGGGAGGCGGGTGAAGCGATGGATGGTGTTGATGCGGGAGAGGCGGAGCTCGGCGCGCAGAAAGCGTGGGTGGACCACATCTGGGTTGCGTTCGTGCACTTGGAGGAGTTCCCTGGCCAAGGCCTTCCAGTCTGCCCATTTGATTGGCGAGTCATCTTCATTTCGAGGCAGGAGGCGCGTTTCGTTGGCGATGTGGAAGTCGCTCTCGGATGATATGAGACAGACGTATGTGTAGAGGAAACCCAAGGCGACTTTCCTTGCTATTCCCCGGCACGTATCTGCCGGGGGATTATAGCACGCACAGCCATCAGGGCACTGAAGGTTGCTGACAAAAGCCTGGATCAAGAAGGAATCGCGGGACGGGTTTGATGAAGAGCCTCCCTTTATTAGACCAGAGCAGGTGGAGGTCCATCCGGTCGGTGATGGCGACCTCCCGGCCCATGGCGACATGGAAGTGCAGCGGGTGGCGGGACGCTCTGCGCCAGCAAACCAGAGATGCTTGAGCATGTCGGCCAGACCGCCGAGAGACAGTTCCGTCCTTAAGAAAGCCGATATATCGTCGGCCGGGTTTCTGACGACGCGCTTTCTAGGGGCCTCGTAGTAGCGATAGGTAGCCGGCAAGCCATCCGCGGTGATTTCCTCTTGTCATTTCCCAAACACGTCTGTTTTGACTATAAATACTATTGTCAGAGAGTACGCACACTTGCACTGCGATGGTGCTGCTAGCGTACCGGCCTGGGCGGGGGACGTGGCGGAGCCATGTGGAACGCGGACGGGGGCGACGGAGGGTAATTGTCGGGACGGGACGAGTCGGCACGGGACGCGTCGGCACGTCGCCTGCTTTCCGGAGCTGGAAAACACACGGGGCCCACTATGCGCACTCTGTTAGCTAAACTAGCCGGCCGTGACTGCGGGATGCTTAATCCTATTGCCATACGTTATCCCTTAGTTTCGATTTCTCCGCCGTTTGTCTTAACTCGCTTGGAGCGTCGAGAGACAAGGACACGACACGACGGTTTGATCGTCCGCGGTTTTTGATGGGCGCTGTGAATACTTGCCCAGGTGCGTCGCATCAGAGGTAATGTCGGGATCATAGCTTAAAGTAGTTGGATATGGCGCTTCTTAGCGCTTTGGGCGGTAAGTATTAGGCGATCTTAGGCCGCTGCCAAGTCCTTCGATATACTCTGTTAGAATGGGGTCGCTGAGAGCACTGTAGCTACAGGGGTCTCAGGAGGGTGAAGCAATTACCCAAGAACTTGGCGAGTGTCGGACTGTGCTGCTGAGTACGACGACGCGGTTGTCGAAGGAAGAAAGTGCAACAGGTATTACCTGCAAATACAGAGAGTAGTGAACTGAGATGTTGTAGTCTCATGAAATACTGTAAATGATCAATCTTATTGACTGTCTTAACTTATTATTTCTTCTTAAGGAGAGAAAGAAGCAGAAAAACCATTGCAATTGGAAGAGGGCTCTTTATGAGCACCTGAACTCCCTTATCATCCTTATTCAGTAACTTGAATCTATGATCTCATTGATGAGGTGCTCGAGTCGCTCATGATGCTTCTCCTATCTCTCATTGTTCGGAGGTCCGGTCAAGAGCTTGTCCGGAGATCCGGTGAGGAGTCCTGGGAGCCGTTGAGAACACTTGTGGGCGAGCCGTTGAAAGCGCTGTGGGCGAGCCGTTGAGAGCGCTGTGGGTGAGCCGTTGAGAACAATGTGGGCGCAGAATTCCATAAACAAGTGCTGTAAAATTCCATGAATAAATGCTGCATTTTAACATACTCTGTGTCCAATACTATTCCTTTGATAACCGCGAGGTACTTGATTGCCTGCCTTACTTCCAACCATTGGTTCTCGATAGCGGTTGGGCCGTGATGTGGCTGATTGGTTGTTTGACGTGTGACACGCATACAAAGGCCAAACAGCGCCTCATTATGGATCTCGCTAAGTCTAAATACTCCTCTCTCCATCACTTTCGTTCTTACGGCGACCTTAACATAGTCACCGCCGCGATTGAAGCTGACCCTTACCAGCCTGGTGCGCAATACGAGCCCCGCTTTTCAGAATATTCCCAGGATGACCACGACAGAGGTGAGATCGCTCTCTATATAAGAAGCGGCGACCGATGCTAACTACCGGCACTCCATCCTTAGGCTTGCAGGGGACTCCGCCGGATCGTCCCAGTCGACGACGCTCCCGACGACGCGACGATCGAGTAAGTTCCACCCGGTCAAGCGCATAGAGGCACGTCTAACCGGACAGTATTATCGCAATCCACGGATTGGGCACCGAGTCGCCGCGGACATGGGAGTTTAAGAAAAGAAGTGGGGATGGGGTTGTGAACTGGCTGTCGGACGGCGACATGCTGCCGGCAGCCCTACCAAAGGCCTGCATATATACGTACGACTGGAATGCAAACTACTTCGCAGATGCACCCGTGCAGACGCTACTCGGCCATGCCGATACGCTACTCGGTCTTATAGCCGAAGGCCGTGGTTCGCAAACGCGACCGATTATCTTCGTCGCCTCTTGTTTTGGAGGGCTTATTCTGGCCGAGGTATGTACCTAGATCATATACGGCGGGCAGCGGTTAACCTCCCCAGGCAATCATCCGAGCCGCCCAGGAAGGCAGCGCCTATAAACATATCCTGCTTTCCACTGTCGGCATCGTGTTTCTCGCCACTCCATTCCAGGGTAGTGATGCTGCGAAGCAGGCTCGGTGGCAGGTGCTGGTTAAAGGCATTATGGGAGAGCAGGCCTCTGACCAACTCATAAAAGACCTCGAGCAGAGCCACGACTTCGTCCACCAGCGCGTTCAGAAGTTCGCCGAGATCGCTAATGCTAAGGCAGTGCAACTGCCCCTGAGTTGCTTTTTCGAGACTAGGAAGACGGAGATGTTAAGACGCATTCTATCGCCGGGGTGGGCGAAGCGCCTGTCAAGGAGTGTTACCCGCAAGATTGTACGTTATTTGCCCCCGTTCGTGATATTCAACTGACCTTGCTAGCTTGTGACGGAGTCTTCGGCCTGCCTGCATGGTTTCCCTCGCCAAGGCTTGGATGCGACCCATTCAGGGATGAACAAATTCCAAGGTCCAGAATGTCCCAACTTTAAATTTGTTAAAGATGCGGTCAGGAAACTCGCTGGAGACGCATCGGTTGTTTTAAAACTGCGGAAGAACTGTAAGCTGATCATCTCCTGGGTGGGCTGATACGGCCAGAATAGTACTAACATGGTGAAGCTACCGTGAAGGGACACTGGATCGTCCGGTTCGGACGTAATAAGGAATTCGTCGGGCGTGAATCAATTCTCGAAGATCTTTTAAGAGGGTTCTTCCTAGTGGAGACGAAGATGACTGCCAACGGACCGCCATCGAAGGTCTGGGGGTTGGAAAGACGCAGATCGCGCTGGAGACCGCTTATCGCATTCGCGGCGTGCAGCCGGAATGCTCGGTCTTTGGGTTCCCGCTGTGGATGCCACCGCTTTCGAGAATGCATACCGCGCTATCGGCCAGCAGCTTAAGGTACCGGGAATCGACGAAGAAAAAGCAGATGTTAAGGCACTTATTAAGTCCGTATTGGGCCGCGAGAGTATGGGTAACTGGCTTTTGATTATCGACAACGCCGACGATGAAAAGCTACTCTTTGGGGATACCGCCCTTACCTACTATCTTCCATTCAGCCGAAAAGGATCTATTCTTTTCACAACCCGAAACCACAAACTTGGATTAAGGCTGGTCGAGTCTGAAAATCATATTATCGCAGTTGAAGAAATGAGCAAAGACGAGGCCCTTAAGCTATTAGGGAAAAACCTAAAAGGTTCTCAGATGAGCGACACAAGAAGCAACAATGCGTTGCTAGAGTTTCTTGCTAACCTCCCTCTGGCAAAACGGCAGGCGTCTGCTTATATGGCCAAGGAGCAGATCTCGACTGCGCGGTACCTCAAGCTGTGCAAGTCCAGTGATGAGGATATGGTTAAGTTGTTGAGTAGTCACTTTGACGACCGACACCGATATAAGAACATTCAAAATGCTGTCGCCACAACTTGGCTGATTTCGTTCCAGCAAATCTCAGATCACGACGCGCTGGCGGCTGACTACCTCAGATTTCTGTGTTTTCTAGCCGGGAAGGATATTCCGCACTCCCTGTTGCCGCCGGCGGGGACGCTAGAGACAGTTGAAGCAATCGGGACCCTGAAGGCGTATGCATTTATCTCCCAACAGAATGAGTCGGATAGCTACGATA
The DNA here is from genome assembly GCF_035222375.1 of Podospora pseudocomata. Taxonomy (NCBI): domain Eukaryota; kingdom Fungi; phylum Ascomycota; class Sordariomycetes; order Sordariales; family Podosporaceae; genus Podospora; species Podospora pseudocomata. The sequence continues at coordinate 617,890 of NC_085889.1, read as the reverse complement.
TCCATCGGCTAGTTCAGATATCGATGCTGAGCTGGTTAGATGGAAAGGGAGAGCGACAGGAATGGACGGCCAAAGTGTTAGAACGGCTTAACGATATATTTCCTTGGCCCAAACACGAAAACCGAGAAGAGTGGATAAGGTATCTTCCTCATACGCTACATGCTCTTCAACTACGGAAGAGAACAGATGACGAGGAAGCGACAACAGGTCTTCTTTCCAAAGTGGGTGAGAGCTTTCGCAATTTAGGGAAGTATAAGGAGGCCGAGCAGATGCATCGGCAGGAGCTCCAGCTAAGAGAGAAGGTTTTGGGCAAGGAGCATCCTGACACGCTCACCAGCATGGACAACCTTGCGATTGTGCTTGATAGCCAGGGGAAGTATGAGGAGGCCGAGCGGATGCATCGGCAGGCGCTGCAGCTAAGGGAGAAGGTGTTGGGCAAGGAGCATCCCGACACGCTCACCAGCATGGACAACCTTGCGCTTGTGCTTCATAGCCAGGGGAAGTATGAGGAGGCCGAGCAGATGCATCGGCAGGAGCTGCAGCTATCGGAGAAGGTGTTGGGCAAGGAGCATCCCGACACGCTCACCAGCATGGACAACCTTGCGCTTGTGCTTGATAGCCAGGGGAAGTATGAGGAGGCCGAGCAGATACATCGGCAGGCGCTGCAGCTAAGGGAGAAGGTGTTGGGCAAGGAGCATCCCGACACGCTCACCAGCATGAACAACCTTGCGCTTGTGCTCGACAGCCAGGGGAAGTATGAGGAGGCCGAGCAGATGCATCGGCAGGCGCTGCAGCTATCTGAGAAGGTGTTGGGCAAGGAACATCCCGACACGCTCACCAGCATGAACAACCTTGCGCTTGTGCTTCGTAGCCAGGGGAAGTATGAGGAGGCCGAGCAGATGCATCGGCAGGAGCTGCAGCTAAGAGAGAAGGTGTCGGAAAACAGATGACTGGGCTTGCAAGCTAGCCGCACACAGCTTAGCTGATCTCTCATTCAATCTCTCTCTCTATTTTTCTATCATAGCGTGTCGCAGGAGGGGTCTGGGGGTCTCCATTAATTTATAGCCCGTCATGATACTCTAGATCCTTCTAGATCCCGCCTCTTTCATCAATTCGAGTACTGTGTTTCGTCCTGAAGACAGGTGGCTCCAGAATGCTTTATAGCGACGTCATATAGTTAAAGACCCACTCGAACAACAGGGAGTAGAATGGCTCGTGTGGAGAAAGTTTGAACATTGGAATCGTGTTCTTCAGGGCGCGTCCTAACTATGAAGTTCACGACAGAAAGCTGAGCTGATCTCTCATTCTTTTTCTCTCTCTTTTTTTTTCTATCATAGCGTGACACAGGAGGGGCCTGGGGGTCTCCATTAATTTAAAGCCCGTTACAATACTCTAGATCCTTCTGGATCCCGCCTCTTTCATCACTTCGAGTACCCTGTTTCGTCATGAAGATAGGTGGCTCTAGAACACTTGGTAGAGACGTCATTTGGCCCATTCGAATAACTCGAGATCGGGCTAGTTGGCCTGACGTAGTTCCAAGCGTGTCACGAAGCTGAGGCTGAAATAGGTCAAGGCCAATATTATTCCGTAGCTAAAGTAATCGAAAGATGAGGAAAAGGAAAAGTAAGTGTGTGTGGCCCTGCTTGCTCTGCAAGATATCCTTACCCTGCCTTGCCTGCCCCACGTGGCCTGTGCTTCCCTTTGCTCCCATTGGCCGCAGCCCTCATCCTCAGCCCTGACCCTGTATTCCTGTCCTAACCCTAACCCTGTAGCCGTATGCCGTCACAAAGCGCCACAACAAACTCTATTTAATCTGGTTTCCTTTAGCAGCCGCGAGGCTCCCAAGATGATTTGACTGCAGTAACTAAGCCTGTGAAAGCGGCAGCTGATGCCAAGGGAACTAGGGAGGTATGACGCCATAAGTGCTAATTTGTTGAGAGGAAGTGATAAAGAAGCTTAGGTAGGTATGTAAATATGAAATGGAACTGTAGTTAAGACAAGCAGTATATTGGTTTATATGACGATTCAACTTTGCCTTTACCTCGACTTGCAAATTCGTTATTCGAACTTAAGCTGGTTAATTTGGACATTTCGAAATCAAACACATTTTTTCCAAGCTGAAATTGACAGGGGGGTAGGGTGGCAGAGGCAGTGTTGCTCCTAGCTACACACCCCACCCAAGTCCGAAAGCGGCAATGTATTTCCCTCGACCAGGAAGAACACCCAGAACCAACTCACAATAGTATCAGAAAGTTCAAGAATAAAATTCAAATACTTCATCACCCCTTCCCCTCTCTACAAATGAAACCCAAACTCTCCTCCCAACCCCCAAGGCCCCTCATGCGTAACAACCTCCCCTCCCTCCCCTCCGAGAACAACAACCCTCTCAACCTTCACATCCGTCTCAAACCCAAACGTCCCGTTCGCAGCAAAGCTCTGCCCATCCCACAAAAACCCAATCTCCGACTTGTTCCCCCCCACATCCAAACTGGCCCCATCATCCAAGTACAATTCCCCCTTGGCAGTCCCGTCCTTCCCCGGCGCAACAATAATCCTAAAGTTCTTCTCCCTCAACTGGGCAGTAGTATTCGCTGATTCAGTCCTCATAGCAAGGATAGTCCCGCCTCGAATGTGAACAGGAATCTCATCCCACTGTACACCGTCCAACCTGTGCGTTTGTCCACCCCCGGCCTTTTGCTCAAAAGTCCAAAAGTCATACCAGATATCGTCCGGAAGGTAGAAGCTGACGCTCTGGGAGTCGTCGTCAACAACTGGAGAAACAAGTAACGCGTCTCCGAGCATCCATTGGTTCTGGATGCCAAACGTGTTGCTATCCGAGGGGTAGAAGAACCACAGCGGGCTGGCGTTGGGCGTGCCGTCAGCGCTCGCTTTCCAGAGGGAGGTGTACATGTAGTCGAGCAACTTGTAGCGAGTATCAATCGCCTTCTTGGCGGCTTGAGTGACCAAAGGCCACAGGTAAAATTCCTGACGGTTGGCCGTGATATCTGCGTGGTTGCGGTAGAAGGGCTGGAAAGCGCCTAGCAAAGCCCAGCGGGCGCACATTTTTTCCGTCGCGTTTTCGTTGAAGCCACAGACGTCAGAGCCAACAAAGGGCACCGCGTGCAGGGCAGTGAAGGACAACATTTGGCGGATAGTAGTTCGGTAATGATCCCACCTAGAAGCGTTGTCACCGAACCAATGCGCTGCCACTCTCCCCACGCCAGCAAAGGTCGATCGAGTGAGGACGAAGGGCCTGACAGCCGAGTTTCTGCTCAGCAGGGCGTTCCGGGTGGCGCCAGCCATCATGGTGCCGTAGAAGTTGTGAGTATCATACTGGTGGGTTCCGTCGGCATTGGTGATGTTCGTCCACAAAGTTTTGCTGGAGATGTCGCCCCATCGGTTCTGTATGCGATACAGGGGGTTGAAGAGATCTCTCTCTGGCACTCCAAGAAATGGAACCGGGTCCCCGTAACGTTTCCTGACCGCGATACCCTTGTTGGCAACGCAGGTTCGAGCAGATGTTGAAGCAAAGCAGCTGGTGCTTTCACACATGTTGCTCGCCTCATTCATGTCAACCCACAGCCCATCGACATTGACGCCTGAGTTGGGGTCGTAGAACCTCCTGATCTCATCTGTCCACCATTCCTGTGTGTTTGGATGGAGCCAGTCAGGCCAAACCACTTCGCCGGGCCATTGAAACCCGCGATAAAATGAGCCATCTGCTGCTTTGAGAAAGACGTTCTGTTCGGCGCCTCTGGTGTAGGTTGGGTAACCACCAGCTCGATGGATTCCCGGATCCAGGATTTGAACATAGTGTTGTCCATCATCGTGCAGACTCTGAACCAGCTGCCGAACTTTCTCCAGGGGGTAACGGCTCCCGTCCGTGGTGAAATCCTGATGGTCGCTCATGTAGTCAATATCACCCCACATCGTCTCCAATGGGATCCCAGCGGCCGCGTAGGTGTCAACAACTTGTCCAACTTCATCAATGCTTTTATATCCATACTTGCACTGATGGAAACCCAGGACCCAATACGGCACAAACGCTGGGAGCCCGACAACTTCGGCATACTGCTTGCTGACGTCTGTTGGGGTCGGGCCTGCTAAGAAGTAAAAGTCGAATACGCCGCCAATCACATTGTACTCGAGGAATTGCTGTCCCTGGTCCGAGGTGCCCAACTTGACATCCATGCCGTTGGAACTCCGCAGAAACACGCCGTGCGTGCCTGACTCGCCCCGATGGTCAAAGTACACCGGGTGCGAGCCGTAGAGATTGAGCCCGTTTGGGATCATGGGCGATTCCGTGTTCCATAGCGTGCGGGTGTAATTCCATGTTGGAAGGCGAAAGTCATCCGAGTGTTCGCCCAGCCCATAAATATTTGGATTCGACGGCAAGCGAGTTCTGAGTCGGATGTACTGGGTTTCAAAGATCAACGGCGTGTCGGCCGTGTCAAAAAGGGTCTCCCCTGTCGACGCTCTTGTAACGCTAAAGGCAAACGGGCTTTGGGTGAAACTGAACTGCAACCTAGAGCTGCTCGAGGACGCGTTCTCGTTTCTCGGTCGGGGGAGAACGTGTTCCTGGATTTGAAACACTTGGGAATCGGCATCTGTGATGAGGACATGCAGCCGTGAGTCTGTTCGAGTCAGTGACCTTAGACGGCATCGTGATACTTGACAAAAACATTGACGTGCTTACCTGTCTGGTACTCGACAAGCAACCTCAGGTTCTCGATGTCGCTGCTGTGAGAGCTGCAGTTGCCAATGAGAACAAGATCTGCAATCAGATACGAGTCCGCCTTCAGCACGTTGATGGCTTCGTAACCCGAACATCGTTCAGTCTGTCCCCGTGCCCCCCACAGAGAGCACAACACAAGAGAGGCGATCCAGAGAAACGCCATTCTGTAATGGAAGCTAGCAAAAAGAAAACAACACCAGAGCAAGCTGACCGGCATGTGGGAAGCAAGGGCAAGGAGAGGAAGAGATAATTGGACTCGCCAAAAAGATATCTGACCGCATCATCATGACCGCGGTGCCACCTTAACACCACCGGCGATGCGAAGATAGATTGGATGAACCATCGTGTTCGCATGTGGTGAGCATGCGGTCCCAGCAAGCTGCCTCCCGTGACCGAACAACACGGCTGGGCTGTAACGTGGTGATCATCAAGGTAGGTACCCCAACCCACCAAGAGTCTCCAATTCCTCCACCCGCATGATGGGGTGTTCTCCTCGGCGTCCCGTGGGACAGCATGCGGGGAATGCTGCCTGTGCGACAGGAGGAAAGCTTGGTAAAAAGACGGAGGCTGGGAGGAATGCATGATGAGATGCCCGGCCGTGTTCCTTTCCCCGGATTTCCAAGCTCCAACTGCCGGTCCGGGGTCTGTCTGTCCCACGGCGAGCGCTGCAACCTTCCCTTTAGGGCCGTGACTTGGGGTTCCAGAAAAAGAAGCAGATGATCAGAGGCGGTCAGCAGCTCTCGGGCATTGAATTGTTTGTTGCGACAGTGCTGTGTACCACAGCAGGAGAAAATAGAGAGACAGAGGTCGTGCGTGGATGCCATGCGCATGTTGAGGTTTGGTGCGCCTCCAGGAGGACGGCCGTTTGGGTGCAATATTGTCCACGTCGAGCTTTCCGGTGCGGAAACATGCGGGCTGCCGCGGCTTCGTCTGGAGGTTAGGGAGTGTGACACAGAATTCGGCAACAATATAAGTTCTTGAGCCGAGAAAACCTTTCTGCAATGAGCTAAAAAATGTCGTGATGCGGTGGAGGGACGGGACTGACCAAGACCGAAAAGAGAAAGAGTCTCTACTCCTCCTAAGAGGGTCTGCCCAAAATATCAAAAGCTCACCCACCAACCCCGTGAGGTGGTGGGCTACGCAAGCCGTTTCGGGGTCCATTTGGCCGTCGGATAGTGGGCTGCTGTTGGAAGTACTACAAGTACCGTGTATTCCTGAGGTAGGCAAGTACGGCTGTCAGTCTGTTGCCAGGTGTAGGAAGCTGGACAGGTGCTCCCGTCCCTCTCAGGACAGGCACTGGTGGTGAACCTGGAGGCAGTCACTGCCACGCAGTTACCGTCAGAGACCTGCCAGATCGTGGCTACCCATCACTCATTTTCTCATGTGTAAATGCCGTGGCAACCAACGCCCATTCATCAGAAGGCATAACCTTAGATAAGTGTAAAATACTTACCTATCCAATCCTAGATCAGACCAAAAATACCTTACACACTGGGCTTCATACCTGAGTACCGAGTGGTTGGGTCCGAGGGGTTGGCTGTGAGGGTGAGAGCGGGTGATGATGGTAAGGGTGAGGGTGGAATAGTGGCGTTTGTGGCTACCGAAACGTTCTCCGCCGGCATACAGTGGAAATCATGATAGTCAAAAAGACACCTGAGAGCACGACGAATGCTCTGCGACATCGAAATTCATCTCAAATTATAACCAATCACCACCACCCTTCGCCCAAATTATATACTCATATGTACACGCCCCAGCCCCCAAACCATCAGCAAATAACCCTATAAACCCTCTTCCACTTCGGCCAACTAGCCCTCTCCTCCTCCTCCTGCGCCTTGATAATCCCAAGTCTGCCAAAATCCCTCCTCCCCGTATCAATATCCATGTCCTCCACCTTGATCACGCTCGTCCTATACCACAGCTTGTGCCCAATCAAAAACAACAACACCACCGGGATCGCCAAACACTGCAAAAAGAAATTCTCGGCCCGCTGACTCGACGTCAACGGCTCGCTCGTAATGGGCCAAATCGCCACCCAGCACTGACCGACGAGAATGAGACAGTTGCAAAACAGGCCGATCCAGCTGCCGATCGTTCCCCCCTGAGCACGAAAGGCCATGTCGCTGACTGATCTGTGATGGTATGCCCATGCCTTGCGGAGGCGGATGTGGGCGAGACAGGTGCTCCCCCAGGTGAAGACGCTGCTCAAGCCTGATATGGCGAGGAGCCAGTCGAACACGTGGCTGTGGACTTTGGAGTTGGCCATGAAGGCCAGGAGACCGACGCTCGATGCTGCGAGGATGGAAACTAGTGGACGGCCGCGGCGGTCGACGTAGGCGAAGATCTTGGGCGCCTGGCCCAGCTCGGCGAGGGCGGCGAGTGTTCGGGAGGATCCAAAGACGGAAGAGTTGCCGACGCTGATGACGGACACAAGGATGACGCCGTTCATGATGCTGGGTAGAATAGTCGTGCCTGCGCTTTCGATGGCGATGACAAAGGGACTGGCTGAGGCGTCGGCGATGCTAGTAGCACCAAGCAACCTGGGCTCGTTGTACGGCACCAGGAGACCGACGAGCGCAAGCGACACAATGTAGAAGAGTGTGATTCTCCAAAACACTTGTTTGATGGCGGTAGGCAAGGACTTTCGCGGGTTGGCTGTCTCGGCGGCAGCCAAACCGACCAGCTCCGTACCAGCAAAGGCAAAGGCGGCGGTGACAAACACGCTGCAGAGGCCCTTGAAGCCATTGTTGAAGGCGCCCGGGTCGGACCAGTACTTGCCGCCGATGTAGCCGCCTTCGGGGGTCCCTCCGATGTTGATGACGATACCGAGAAGGCTAACAAGGTGGTCAGCAACGTTCCACCAACAGGTAAGCACCCGTGCGAAACTCACATGAACCCGACGACAGCAGTAACCTTGACAATGGCAAACACAAACTCTGCCTCGCCGTACCCCTTTACTCCAAAGAGGTTGATGACAACAATGACCGCCAGAAACACGGCTACAAATATGGCCTTGTTCAGACTCTCGTTCCAATAACCGATAGTCATGGCGCCGGCAATAATCTCGAGCGGTAACACCACTATCCACTGCAAGGCATAGCTTCAGTCACACCACGTTAGCATGCAACACCAGAACAACGGAAGAAAAAGGGTGACGCGGGATGTTTCCCCATCAACAGAAAAACGGTCAACAAAAACAACCTACTTCCAACCCATAGCAAACCCCCAACTCGGATCCAGAAACCTCGTCGAAAAAGCCGAGAACGACCCCGCGACAGGAAACACCACGGCCAACTCCCCCAACGCCTGCACCGTGCAATACAGCATCACGCCCACAAAGATGTACGCCAACAACACCGCCGCCGGGCCCCCCTCACTCAACGCCTTCCCACTCGCAACAAACAAACCCGTCCCGATCGACCCCCCAATCGCAATCATCTGCAAATGCCTCCCCTTGAGCTCCCGCGCAAGCAACGTCCCCGCCGTCCTGGAGTTCGCCGTCCGTAAGTCATAGTACCTCTCCCCATTATGCTGCCTCACCACCGCCACCCCCGAAGCAGAGCCAAACCCATTTGTTGTTCTGGTTGTCGTCGGTGAGTCGCCTGCGCCACCTTCTGGGTCAGTGACGTGAAGCGCAAAGTTGGGGTCGTCGTGGTAGCGGACGTTGTCTGGGTGTTCCCGGCGGAAGGTGTCGATGAACCTCCCCACGCGAGCTTTCATCCCTCCGGCACCTACGCCGACGGTATTATGAGGGTGATGGTTGTGGTGGTGATGATGATAATGATGATGATGATGATCAGGATCCGAGGCCCGACTTTGACCCCGGACGGTGAAGCTGCTGCCTTCGGCTAGACTGCGGGTGCGATCCAGCTGGCTCATCTCAATGTCGCGGTCGAGGGTCATCTCTGTCGGATCATTGGAATGGCGAAGGCGACGGGGATGGCGAGCGAGATCAAAAATGGCGGGTCTGACGGCGAGATGGTGGGTCGCACAACCGTGTCTCTCAACGGCCCGCGATTACCATGCGTTGGTGAGCTCCGGGTTTGTTTTGTTTGATTTTCTTTCGCGATGAATCCCGCCGTCGACAATAGAGTTGTTCGGCCTGGCAGTTGAGTGAAAGTGGCCCCCCGAATACCGGGCACGAAACGGAGACAACGGCAGGTAACGGGTCCACTGATAAACGGTTGTGTTCGTGGAGAACCCCTGGCGCTGGGTCTGGTGTAGATGGGGACACCCTAGGAGATAACAGCCGTGGTGGCCTGCCGTTCGCAACGCCGTCTGTCCCAGCAGCTAATGAAATTTCCACAGCGTAATAAACGGGCCGTGAAGGGTGACGGTGACAGCGTGTATGCGAGAGATGGGGAATCCAACATGGAAATTTTCTGCAGCAGGAGATGACGGGTGGGTGGGTGTCGTGGGTTTTGTCGTCTAGCGGCGTCAGAGAGATAAGAAAAGATGGGCGGTCCTGCCAATATTTGCCCCGCACTGCCTGCTGCTGCTACTGCTGCCGCTGCTGGAGTCTCCGAGTTGGGGGTGCTTGTCGTTTGACTGTCACCTCGGAGGATTGCCGATCCAGCCGTTGAGGGGTGTGAGAGCTGGTGGTGATGCCCCTGTTGGACGGGAGTGTCGACTGATGCTGCTGGTGTCAACACTGTCCTGTCGGCAGGCTGTCTACATATCTCATCAGAATGCAAGAGGACAAAGGAAAGGATAAAAGGCGAAATGATGCCAACCATGATTGCCATCACCTCAAAGATTGCTGGGGTCGCAGTGAATCGAGGGTCCCCGACGAACAATAGGTGTCGGGTGGCCCCACCGTGCCGCCCTCCACCAACGACTGCAGTCGCCTGAACCAAGCCGACAGGGGTTTGCTCTGGGTTGCATTAGCGCCTTTTGGGAACCGATTGCGTGGTTTTCGGGTCTGAGACCTTGAAGTGTACCTGATGGACGTGCCTCTGCTCCCGAAGTCTGTGGGAGAGTGTGGGTGACGGGAGCTGCCCGTGCTGCTTGGAAAGAGGGGTCTAATACTTGGAACAATGCCTGTGGCGCACATGACAAAGGCCTTGTTTGAGATTGCTGAGGTCTCTTACTCCGCCGTAGCAGAGACAAGCATCTGTGACTGTGGTGATCACCGTCAACAACCCAACAACCCAACAACCCAATAACCTAACAACCCAGTAACCTAACAACCCCCAATCTAGCTCATCAGCTATTGTCCGGGCATAGAATAACAAAAAAAAAAGAGCAGTGGGATTCGGCCGAGGTCATCTTCACGAGATGCAACAGCTGCCCGTGGGCCCAGGACCTGGTTGCCACGAGCCACGAGGGTCGTGCCGCTGGAGAGTCTTGTGTCATGCCTGGGAGGGAGCTCCACAAACGATGATCCCCCCCGCCCGCACCCCCGCAGGATTCAGGGCACGCCGCACACTCCACCTGGGAAAAAGCAAAATCACGACAAAGGTCAGGTAGGTATTATCATGTTCAGAAAGTAAACACTAAAAACACTAAAACTGATCGTAGGATAAAGGTACCCTCACATCTACCCGTTAGCGCTGTTGCTGCTCCGTCTCCTCGTTGTGAGCGTCCGGCATCGGTTTCATCTCGCGAAGAAGGATGCTGGACCCCCTCCCTCGTCCGTTTGCCGTCGCTGTCACCACCCCGTGAATGGGTGTCAGACAGAGTCCTGCGTGGGCTTGCTTTTTGCACCGAACATGTTCCTGATCATCAGACGACGAGACTGTCATCTCAAAAGTGGTGGTCTTGACCACTTGGGTGGCAGGTGTCTGTCGACCCCTAGGAATCAGCGAGTCCATGCTGGCTGACCGACTGCTGTGGTGCACCCTGGGGGACTTGATCTCCCTCTTGGCTTGCTCGACCTCTCCTGGTGTCGAGGAGATGTCGGGCGTCTTTGTACGACTCAGCCCTCCGCGTTTTCCTTCAGAATAATCCGCCTCCATGTCATCATCCTCATCCCAGGACGGCTTCTTCGAGATGGCCATTGAATCCTTCCTCGAGTTTCTTCTGTTTTGCGACTCTGTCGGCTCGTATTTGAACTTCTTCTTCTTGACACCCTTGTCTCTCATAAACGTCCCGATGGTAAGTGCGTTGGCCGCAAATGTTGCCATCAGGATATCGGCCGAAGCCCATGTCGTCCTCGTCGCTTGGTATCCCTGCTCGCTGATGATCTGAGGCACCCGACAGATGGTCACCACCACCGTAAAGATGTGGAGACAAAAGAGGGCAACCAGCAGCGACTTGTGTCCCATCGGCAGTCGGCTTTGTATGACAATGGGCACAGGGAACACAACCAGCAGCAGGTCGGTAGCCGCGTTGCAAACTGATGCTGTGAGGAGGTTTGCGTAGCCCTGACGACACTGCGGTCCCGGGTCCGGACTGACCTGCCAGTATTTTGTGAACGGCTGGCATTCCGCAAGATCACTGACGACAACCGCCACAAAGGTCGCGACCAAAGCGATGCGCATCGACCGAAGGAGCAAGGTGTAGCGGTTCCTCCCAGAAGATCCAACCAGACGATCAAAGAACTCGAGAGTAACCAGCTTGAGCAGCCATAGTCTGAGAAACACAATGTTAGCCACCGAGTTGCTGCCCAAAACTGTCGAGGGACCTTACACCACTGCGTACAGCATACGACTGATCAGCACCAGTCCGCTCCCAATGGCCCGCCGCCGGAGCCCCTCGTCCGACAAGTCCAGCTCATCGTTCAACTCGACATTGTTGGTTCCAAACAAGAGAATGGGGTGCACAAAGGCCATGCGTAGGAAGAGGGGTATCAACACCAGGGCGGCGACCTTGTCCTCTCCAAACAGCTTCTCGACCCGCACAAACCGCCCCACGAGACGGAGGAGGATGATGAAGGCACATAGCAGCGTGATCCACCACGATGTCAAGAGAGTCGGCTTGTCCTCGCTGAAGGGCCGTGCCGGAGGCGGAGACGAGTAGAGAGCCATGGTTGCTGGCTCATGGCTCCTGTTCTGAGGAGCAGGTGTCTTGCTTGAGGCTCGTCAACGAGCTGCCTCGGCGCAAAGTGATGTTAACGAAGATGTTGAGGTGAAAAGAGGCTCAAATCGCCAAACGTGATCGGCAGCCAGAAAGCGACCCCCAAACGAGAGATTAACAGGGTCTAGATGTTCTCTGTGGATCTCGACTGGAGCCCCGTCATCCTCTCTCGAGGTTGGCGTCCACAGGTGTCGGATCTGCTACCAAACTCGTCCGGTTGGCAGCTGGGAAGACATCGAACCACGAGCTCTTTTGCGCTTCAGCCGGGCGTGATTGGTCCGACATGTTTGTCTGCACGGCATGGTTGTGCAAGGTGGTGTTGATGTGGGGTGTCTCGCCTGCCCAGCAGTAAGCTGTTCTCCACGTGTGAGAGAGTGTCTTCCAGGGGCCAAACAGATACCACTTTCCTCAACTGATTGCCGTACATACCCAGCCAACCTCGTTCCAGCATGACGGTACGGCTAAAGGACCTGGGAGTAAGCTGTCTGAGCGGTGATAACCTCGTGGTTGACAGATGTCGTGTGTCTGGCAAGCAGCCTGTCAGTCAGCCTGTCTCTCCGTTGACCTCCTTTCTTGCGCGGCTTCGTGTTTTTCTTTCTAGAAAAGACACCGAAGCCATCCCCCGAAACCTTCCATGCAGTACTAGAAGACGCCACTCTCGCGTGTCTTGACCGAAACCAGTTCAGCACCCGCAAGCCACACACAATCCTCTGACGGCCCGGCCCCTTTTGCGCGAAAACGTTATCAAATGACGTTGCGCTAAAGAGAATCAGCGCCCGCCAAGCCCGCATACACAGGGCAAGGATCAGGGGCACTGATAATCACCCCCTTGTACCCTTGTAAAAGTCACATGTCTCTTTGCCCTCCCTTTCTCTCTCTCTCTCTCACACAACCCACATCCCGAAAACAAACAAGTATCTCATGATGATTGCCGTCAGCCTCAAGATCACCCGAGGTCTCTTTTTCCACATACCCAAGATTGAATATGCACAAGCAAGTGACCCCCCCAACCATGATCCAAACCGGTCAAGACGCAGTATGCAGGGGCAAATCCCACCTCTCCTTCATAATACTCTGTTCCGAATGAATGCCGTCCAAAGTGCCAAGAACGTACCAACCAAACGGTCAACCAGCTCTCGTCTACTCACCAGTGACAGCTCATCCGGGTATTCTAACCTGCACCTAAGCGCTATCAGCGCTTTTGGCCGGTGCAGCAAGTAATATGGAACCGTCCACCCGGCGCTCGCGTGGTATGTCGGAACCAACCGTCGGTAATGAATCCTGTGGGAAAAAACACGCGTCGTATGCGGGAGATGTGCAGCCCTACTGTGCCTATGTAGCGACGAGATATAGTACCATTTTTATCACTATCACCAAGAGAATCTCTCACCCATTATGAAGAAAAAAAGTATGAGAGAGAACGGAAGGTGGTGCCAACACAACTCAACCTACCAACCGTCATCGATACTGATACTGGCAGCGGGAAATGAGAAATCGTCTGTATATGCCGGTGATGACTTCCGTCACCGTGAAATCAGTCCAACACCTCCCTACACAGTCAAATAATAATATCGAGAGGCCACATCCCACTCCAGCACCACCTCAGCCTCCATCTTCCCAACCACCACCTGCATCCAAAGCCCAACATCATACGCCCCCGGCAAGATAGCAGGCACAACCATCGCACAGAGATACCTCTCCCCCTAGTTCTCCCCCCCATGATTAACCTGCACCCCAGTCAAATCCCTCACCCTCTCCCCCACCGCATCAGCCCTCGACAGCACAACCCCCATCTGCTCCGTCCCCGTCTGCGCCGCCCCAGTTTTTCCAACTGAACGGTAAGAGACAACCATGCCCGGCTTAATCCTCTCCTTGAAGGGACATCCCTCGCGTGCGGCGGCCCTTCAATATCCGCGCTCGAGTAAAGCCTTTCCATCCTCGTCAACTTGACCTCAGGCTTCTCCATGGAGTGCTGGGAAGAGGACTGAGAGCGCAAGTTATCAACATGCAGCTGCCAAAACTCTGCTCTGAAACGCCGTGGCCTGCTCCATCTTCACCCCCGGAGTCTTGAGACACCTCTCCACAAACTCCGCAACAGGCAACCGTAAAAGCTGCGCTCCCGATTCCGTCGGGGCGAGAACGTTTCCATCAACAGGAGGGGTTCCCGACTGCCACCATCCCATGCGGCCTTGTTAGCCTTTGCATATCATTTACACTCAGAAACCATCAAAACTCACATTCTTCCCCACCCACTCCCTCACCTCCCCATTCCCCCACGTGACCGGCCTCTTCTCATCATAATCTTGTACATTCTTCCCCGCCGGCCCAGCCGTAACCCTCAACAACTCCGCATACCGCAACGTATTTCTGCTGGCCTGCGTATCCGCCAAGCAAGGATTCACACACGCCACCACAACTATCTCTCCCCCCCCCCCCAACCGGGCTCGGATCAAACACATGCTTCAACGTCTTCGTCAGTGTGCTCTGCCTAAACGGCACATGCGCCTTCTTCCCAGACCCGGGATCAGGATCAACCATCGCCCTCCCCCTGATGCAGTCTTCTAGAGCAGAGAGGCTGGTGTTGATCTCTCTCGCTTCCCTCATCCTCGCCGCGCCGTGGGTGGACTTGTCGCGGGCGGTTTCCGACCCGGCAAGGTCGATGACGTAGAGGAGCCCATCTTCTGCTGCCGGAATAAATAGAGCGGTTCTCGATGCGAATGCGGCAGATGGCGTGCGAGCGGGAGGACGAGTCGTTTTTGAGGGTTGGGGCCGTCTTTCGGAGGGAAGACGCGGTGGGGATTAGGGAAAGAAGCTCGGCCTTGGACGTGAGGGGGTGTTCTTGGGCGCCGGCGAGCTGGGGTGTTGCCTAGGGAGTCTTCGAGGATGGAGATTTGCTTGCGGGAATTGAGGAGGTCTACTCGCCTGGCGTTAGTTGGGGGGTCAAAGGGGAGGGGTGATTGCCTGCCAAAGGCTGTCTGTCCGGCTAGTTCAATAATGGACATGCACAGCTTCCTTTCTCCCTCTAGGGTACCATCCATCAAACGTTTCTGCAACGTGCCGTGCTCCTCCAACCCGCTGACGGTGAAGGTTTTGCCTGATCCTGTCTGCCCGTAGGCGAACATGGTGCTCACACCTCCGCCCCAGGCCCAGGGGACGAGGGGCTGGATAATGGCATCGTAGATTTGCTTGGTGGTGCTGTCGGGGCCGAAGACGCGGTCGACCGGGTAGCTGAAGGACTGCTCTTGTTAAAAAGCTCGCACTATTTCCAAGTACTGATTGACAATGACTTACATTCAGACAAGGCAACCCCCTCACTGACTTCTTGAGCTCGTGCAAGTTGATGATATTCGCACCACCAGGCCGTGAACAGATACTCTCGGGAAAGTCCTGAGAGATCTCATCTGGTAGCAGTGGTCTAATGCGAGTACTGACGAGAAAGTCGGGATTTGTTGAACCCGCTCTGACCGGAGCCGCGGGCTTGGGGTTGAAGGCCTGAACCAGCTCCTCGTAGCGGTCTGCGTCGTCGATGAGAAATTGCTCCATGATGACTGATATCAATTCAGGCTCAGTGAGGATGCAAAGATGAAGAGTTGGAGAGAAGTGAAAAGGATTCTGACGGTTGTCCTTGGAAGTCGTGAGCAGTTGATATGCTGAGTGAGCACTGGGACCAAACCCCTAAAAGCACAGCTATTTGGGTCCGCAGCGAGTTGCCCCGCAACGTCACTTGTTCACTTGTTGCTGGCCAACCCCCTGAGTTCAGGCAACCAAGCGTCGGCAAACGTTGACTGACTATTCACAGATATCAGAACATTGACACTGATGCCTAGCAAGCGGCTACAGGTGGCTACCTACACATTACGTGAATGTCTCGTATTATCACCGACAAGAATGAAACCGAACGCCACTGTTTACTTGGCAAACATCGTGACCTGGCCAGTCCCGCCCCCAACGGCCTTCACCCTCGACCCAATATCCAACGGACTCCCTTCGGAGATTACAAAATGTCCCGACTTAGATCCAGGCTGCTTCAGTCCCAGAAGCTTGTAAATGTTACCACTTACCAAGTCAAGGGCTCCCTTCTCATCCACCTTGCCGCCGCCGTTCCGGTACACAATCCCGGCCAGCAAGCCCAAGTCCCTCACCAGCCAGTCCTCCTCCAACCCGATGGCTGTCACCACACCAGCCTCCAACAGCTTGTCAACGGCGGTTCCGTTGGTGAGGGGAGCACCGGTCAAAGCCCGCCTCTGATCCCAGCTGACAGCATACGACTGCAAGGGGGCTAATACCACACCGACCTTGGCAGCCGCCAGCTCCTCGGCGACGAGCCAAGATTCAGCACCACCCAAGATGACCAGTCGAATAGACGCCTTCGTCACCTCATCCACCGCCTTTTTGACCTTGATCAGAGCCCCGATGGTATCAGCGCTGTGGACTGTGATGACAAGAGGCAGAGAGCCATTGACCACCTTTTGGAGGAATGCCGACTCCGAGTGCGCATCCTTTGTCGTCTCATCAGAGCTCGACGAAGCGTGGGCCTCCAAAAGCTTCCGACGAAGGCTTCCAACAGCGGCCGAAATAGACGGCGTGCCATCCTGTTTGACTGAAGTATCGAAAGTGTAGTGGGCTGACACATCACTTGCGAAAACAGCGTCCTGTCCCACCACCGTCTTTGCGCCGGTCAAGAACCCTACGCTCGTGCCATGGTGACTGAAACCACCCCTGAATGAGGGAGCTGAAATTGCCTTGGTGACACCATACGTGTAGGACGCGTTTGTCTTTTGGTTGTCGAGAACAAGACCGTCCTCTGCTCGGACAAACGTATTGGGATTTGGCCCGTCATCGGTATCATCCTCTGCGTCAATAGCGTTGAGGCCGATCTTGGAGCCAAAGGCCGTAAAGGACTCGGTCAGGTATCCGTCCTTGAGCTGGATGACGGGGGTGTTCGACTTGGTGGCGGCCTGCAGTTCGTCTTGACAGTCCCCAAGACAGGTCAACTGGCCCTTGGAAAAGACCACAGCAATGCCCTTGGCACCGATCTTGCGATCCACACTGGTCTCGTCGAGAAGGACATGAGTCACCCCGGTGAATACCACCTCGTCCGCCTGAACAGGCTCGCCTGGGAGATGGGCAAGATCTTGGTCGGGAACAATAAGCTCCACGGCCGGCTTGTCCAACTCCACTGGGTCCTCGAGCTGGGCTGTTCCGTCAATCCAAACTTGGACTGGCGCGGCACCGACGCTCAACGGGTCACTGTCCCAGACCACAACGTCGGCGTCATATCCGGGCTTGATCTTCCCCAGCCGCTGCCCGAACCCGAGGCGCTCTGCGGGCGCTGCGGTGACGGAAGCAAGAGCCGCATGGTATGGCAGACCGTATTTGTACGCTTTCGCAGCCTCGAAAAGAACATGCTGGGCATTCAACACCGGGTTGTCGCTGACATAGATGGGCGTCAGGCCGCTGTCCCACAGTATTTTCCCAGCAAATTCGCTCGCAACATTGGCCTCGGCCTTGTAATACATGTTATCCGCAAACAAAGCGGAGGCAGGAGGGTCTCCACCATAGGCACGTTTGAGGATCTGGCAAACCGTTAGTCTTGAGGCGACACACCCATCATGTCACAGACAAGCACTCACCTCGGGGACCAAAAATGTCTGGTGGGCATGGTGGAATGCTCGGAGCTTGAACTTGAACTCGTTCGTGTGGTCGATGAACGCCTCCAAATCGCTGATGGTGTAACAGTGCGTGTTCAGGTGCACCTGGCCGCGTAACAGAGCACCGAGCGACTCCCACCTTAGCTCCTGTGGAAGGTAGCTCCTGTGGTTGTGCACGCCGTGGGCCGCAGCGGTGTCACACCAGTCATCTTGCTCCCGCACCAGTTTGGTTGCCTGTTCAAAGGCGTGGCGAAAGTCCCAGCTCTCGCCCATCCGGCTCATTGGCCCCGCCTCTCCTGGTCTTCCGTAGACTCGTTTGGCATTCTCACCGCACGCCATCTTCATGTACCTCCAGTTCCGGTCAGGGTCAGCCAGCAGGTCGGCGGCGCTTGTCTCGTTTCTCCCATCAGCCTTTCCAACAGCGTGCTTGATCACGTATGCCTCACCGCCCATGTTGTTTCCGGACCCTGGCAGCACAAGACTTGTGGTTACGCCGCCGGACTTGATCACCTGGATCTGAGGGTCACCTGGGTGAAGGGCGTCGATGGAACGCACGAAGGGACTAATGTTGGCCGACATCTCGTTGGTATCCTCGTTGCCCCAGAGACTAGGCAGCGATCCCACACCAGCGTGACTGTGCATGTCGATGATGCCGGCCGTCAAGGGCCGGCCACGTGCGTCGAACACGATGGTGTCAGACGCGACAGAGGACAGGCCGATGGCGGCCTCGACCTTCTTGATGAGTCCGTATTCCAGATAGACATCAGAGCGAATCCAGCCGTAGCCTTTTCCGTTGCGAGCAGCCTCGGGGTCGGTGCCTTCTTTTGGTTCGCCAACCCAAACGGTGGCGTTCTTGACGAGCGTGGGGGCATGGCCGTCGATGTAGCGGCTGTTCTCCTTGCGTCCGAGGCCGATGGGATCCTGAGGTTTCTTGCGCAGGGCACTACACGTGGCAAGGTCGTCCTGCAGGCGCTTGACCGAGAGGCCGTGTACTGTGATGTCCGAACCGGCCGGCGGCACAGAAGATGGTGAGTGTGGGAGCTGCCTCCACTGGGCGTACGCGATAAAGCACAAACACGCTGAGAGCAACAGGCCGGCTGTTCTCCGAGCTGTCCTCCGAGGCCTGCTGCGCCCTTGCCAGCGCGGACGCCCAGGCACGGGCTGTTGAAGAGGCAGACGACGCTTTCCGTCCACGTCCATTTTGACCAACGGAAGACTGTTGGATGGAGAGAAGAAGAGAAGAGAAGAGAAGAGGGGATGGAATCGTCACTTCATCCATCCAGTGCCCGTTGTTTGCGCTGAGCGGGGGGCATCTGCTGGCGGCGATGTGATCGGCCAAGCGAGCCAATGAGGGGTTGTTGACAGATGAATAAGAGAACCCACTAACTATCTGCTGCTAACTTTGAAGCGCCATATCTTGCAGGGAAGAAGATAGTGCAAGTTGGCTCTCTAGGCCATGGGGCACACACCAGTTGCGCCATCAGCCTTCTAGGGTGGGTGGTGTGCCCCTCTATTCCAAGGCTTATCTCAACATCAAGGTTGACAAACCGTGAGGTGTACCTGAAGGGCGCCAGGTGTAGCCTCAAATGCGGTTGACCACGACTAGCAACCAATGTCAACAATCCACTGCAGAAATGAGCATGGCGCAACAATGGCTACTCTGGTGCTCCCAAGGCAATCACCAAACAACCGGGCCGGGCTGCGGCTCTCTCGGGCCAACCTCATAAAATGCCCTCGATAATAACAACCCTCTCCTTGCCCGGTGGAAGAGTGCCCTGTTCGAGCACACGCCCTCGGGGATGACTACGACAATATGCCGCCAGGATACTATGCCTCATCGACCACGGCCAAACTCGCCCTGCGAGATGGCACATCCACATCACCACCGACACCCGAAGAGACATCAGGAGTGGTGATCCTGCTGGCCGTCCTGGGAAGCGCCGTGTTTGCTCTCTTGTTCTTTTGGGCAGTGAAGCGCTGCTACTGGGACGCGTGGTGGTATTCAGGTACCTACTACCCAATACCTGCACCTCGGCCTGTGGAAGTAGTGTGGGCGCCGAACAATAGCACCGACTATTGCTCAACTTGTTCAGGCGAATCCCACATCACGGTTCCCAGTACGAGCAGTCCATCTTCATCTCCGTCGCTTTCTGTCAAGCCTGGGTAACCTGCAGCTTTTCCTTCCTGCTATCTCTTCTGTTCTTTGCCTTGAACCAGTGCTGACGGTCCGACAGCGCCAGCGCGGGTGCGATTCGTCTGATCAGCAAGGATGTCAGCGACGGCTTGGAGGATGACGAGACGATTAAACGAAACATGATAATGCCTAATGATGCCACGAATAATGAACCAAAGGGTGGAATGTTTTGGAACAAGGGAACCGGAGCAAAAGCAGGTGCAAGAACATGTGTGGACTTGAAACAGCTGGACTCGGGGCCTTTCTCGAGCACAGTCATGTCACAATGTGGCACCGGGACGAGAGGTCTCCAGGAACAGAAACAGGTCGAGGATTCTAAATCGTGTATCTTGATGTAGTGTCCGAGATCAACAATTGACCAAGATTACGATGCTGCAGAGCGGCCCCCCCCTTCCGGAAGAAGGAAAGGTGGATCAATGGTTGCTGCAAAGCCCCCAATATGCCACGCCGTATCCGCGAATAGGACGTGACAAGACGCCCGACGTGCAGCTGGAGGGAGCCCCGCCAAGTCTTGCCATAGCACTGCAACATGCCATTCGGATTGGGCCGCAGCATCTGCAACTCTGCACGACAACGCATCCACAATCTCGGCCAACTCCAGCACCAACCTCCTCTCTATCCATCTCTCAACTATTCCGTCGCAGATGCTGGGGACACCCTAAACCACCCTCGCGCCGTTGAGGCCCGTGAACTCAGATGCAGCCGTACATCGTCGAGGACCAGTACGCTGACCCCGTGCCTATCATCGACGCATGGGCAGCATTCCTCGCCGCTAGGTTCTCCAAGAGAAAAGATCTCTATGCAAGCTTTTCCGGCCCGGAGAAAGAAATTGTCAGAAAGGAGCTACGTCGCATCGGCTTCTTGAGGGACTATTTCTCGGGCCATCGGCTCTCCCAATCTGACCGGATCACGCTGCTCGAGTCTCTCCAACGGGCTCACACCACTTGGAAAGAGAGAGCTTCTCGTCGTTGCAAGGAGGATCTCCCCCGTATCGAGGTTGAGATTGCCAGGTCATCTGGGACCCGCCGGCAGCAGCATAACCGGGACCGTCTCATTCTCAAGCAAGTGCAGCAATGGCCGACTCAGCAGTATACCAGCCTTCAGCGATCAGTGGCACCCGACAGCTACATTGAGGGCCTTTACTCCCAGGAAGACAGCATCGACGATGACCACACCGTGTCGAATTACGGCTACAATGGTTGGCTGATTCAGTTTGAGAAGGGCAAAGGCGGCGTGGACTTGGACCATCCCCTCTGCCATGGCAGGTTTCCACACCAAAAGATTGCTGTGCAGAAGCTTCTGTACGACAAGAAGCAAACACCGTTGAGACGAAGCCAAGACCGGACAAAGCTACGATACTTTCACCTTCAGGCTAATAACATGAAGTGGGTTGAGGTATGGAGCAGACCATGCGGTCCGTGGCGCTGTATGCTTGCTGACCAAGCTCAAGGATGCCATCTCGCGATACTATGGCGAAGACGACTCTCGGTTTGACGCTCACCGAGGACTGCACCAGAGGAAGCTGTTCCAGCCGGGGGCCAAGAAGTCCGAGTCGAATACTGAGAAGCTTCTGAAGCGCGAGCTGTGGCACGGCCAAGAACGAGGCGGTGGTGATAGTCACATGCCTCCTCACTCACGCCAGATACGCCCCCGTTGCGCTCTTATTCCGTCCCCTCCGCCGAAGCAGGGAGCCAAGCCTCCGGTCGCGTCTGCAACACACGCGTATCATCATTCTTCCTCGCAGCCGCAAGATGTTGTGCTTTTTGTGAGTGAGCCTCCTCCAGATGACACTGACAACTGCCCATGGTCTGACCAGAGGTTCAGATGCCTTACCTGCACTGGGAAATCGAGAAGAGGCTTGTCAGAATGACCAATGTGATGCGCAAGACACGACTCGAGAACGAAGAGGAGTTTGCCTACGAGCGTCTGAGTAAGCGGAAAGGGACTTGGGGCAGCGTTGTCGACAGAGCTCGAGCCCGAGCTCAACGAATGAACAGCACCACGTCGGAATTCGGGGAGTGGGACGAAGGGTCCCCATCATGGAGGCCGCAATCGCCTCTCGGGAGCTACCTGTGGCAGGCGTCGAAGCTGTATCAGCTCATAGACGAAGCGGCAGACTGGCGCCTGATCACCAACCACCTTTACTCTCCATCGCCCCTTCACCCACGAAGGACGCTTGAGCAATACTACTACTGGACGGCGGACGACACAACGCAGAGAGATCGTCAACAAGTTGTTTACCGGGCCACGCAGATGAGAAGTGACCCAGAGGCTATCCCAAGGGTGGTGATGGTTGACCAGTTATGGCTGTGGATCTTGGACGAGAGTGAGCTGCTTGTTTACGACTTGGCTCCAGACTTTTGCTAAGGAAAAGTTACAGACACCATTCTATCTGCCTTTCCCCGCCGGTGGGGCCGCAATAAGCCAGACCCGTCTGCTGTGCATCGCGCCATTCGAGATCACCTGGGGGCCATCGACCATGCCCAAATCACCTCGGTGTACGACTTGGCGTTGATCATTATCGACGAATGTTCCAAAGTGTTCTTCGACCGCACCAAGCCGGACCTCCGACCCGAAGTGGTAGACATGTTTAGCTCTGCCATTTCAAGCATTGTAAGTTCACCAACCTGGCAGTGCGTCCGCAAGCGAGCCACTGACATGGAAGGCGTCCAGTCAGAGAAGAAGACCGACGCTTACGAACGTTTTGGAAGAGATGTCAAGAGAATGAACACCCAAGACCCACTCCAGACGGCAGAGGAACTGCTGAGAAAGTCTCTCAACATCAAGTTCGAATGGTCGGTGCTGATGGAGGCGCAGAACCTCATAGACCAACTTCAGATCATGCAAGAGATATTCACCCAGCAGATAACCGTGATGGGCGACTTTGAGAAGGCGCTCAGGGCCATGAGCTCGGAATCTCAGGGCCCTTCTGATCTCAAGCCTGCCCTCGCACGGGCAGCGGCTCTGATTGAGGACATGAAACTACGCCGGGATGAGCTTTGGAATTTGGAGAAGAGACAGGCCAATACTCGGAGCCAGGTGACTGCCTCCTACCACGTCGTTATTGCGGATCTGGGTATGCTGACAGCAATTCCTGTAGCTGCGAGAACTCCTCGACATGAAGCAACAGCAGTCGGGAATTATCGAGGCCAAGGCCGCCATCCGCAGGGCAGACGAGAGCGTTGTGCAAGGCAGATCGATTGTCGTCTTCACCGTGGTGACCATTTTCTTCGTAAGCTGACCTGTCCTCCTCACTGCCCCCCCCCCTATATTATAGCCTTGTGACACGGGTGCTGACCAGCTGCGCACATCATCAGCTTCCTCTTTCCTTCTTCGCCACCTTCTTTGGCATGAACGCGCAAGAGTTAAACGAGGGCTACATGAGGCTGAGTACCCAACTTGTATACATGTGTAAGTTTTTGGAGCAAAATACGGACTTTTGAATAGGTAGGGGCCGAGCGGCTGACGTTGTACTGCCACAGTTGTCCTGTCAAGCATCGTCATCTGCGCCTCACTGGCTCTCGCATTCAACACCTGGGCTCGGACAGCATTTTTTTCTGCATTCCGGGCCATCTTTGATGCTGCGAACAAGGTCGGGGGCAAACAGTCTGTCCAAACTGCAACACAGTTGTCGAACGCCTCACCGCGTGCTCTGCGAGAGTTTATGATTGAGAAACGAAGAGAACTGGAGATCAGAGATCAGGAGAATGGTGTTGCTCTGGCTAGCGGGGCGTTGCCGTTGCATCGGAACGCCGGCGCGGAACCACAGGGAGGAAGACGGCCGAGTCGGGCGAGCACGATTGCAAACATGTGGAGGTGGAAGTCAGTGTGATGATGCCAATCTGACGATTGATCGTAATGTGTATATATCTGTCTATCATGAGGGGTATCATCTGGAACCGAAACGCCTGCGCATGTGATGTCGAGAAGAAAATGCAACCCTAGATCCATCTACCTCCCTGCCTCCTTCAGCACCTCCCCCGCCAGCTCGAGCATCTTGCCATGCACGCTCTCATCGGCCGTGATCAGCCCCCAGTTATTCGTCAACTTCCTCCCCGTCCCGAAATCTATCGGTCTCCCTTCCAGGTCTGTCACCTTCCCGGCCCCCGACTCCGTGTAGATAAGCTGCGAACCCGCATGATCCCAGACGCACCACGGCGCCGCCTCCCCTTTCGGTCGTTTCGGAAACCTCACCTGGACAAACTCCCGCCCTCCCAAAACCATAGCCGCATACCTCATGTGCGAAGAGTAAATCTCGGTCCTCTCCCCCGTCCTCCCCGCCCCGACCCTCCTCGCAAGCTGTTCCACCATCCCACTATCCGTAGCACAGCTCACCCTCGAATCCACAAAATGCAACTCCTCCGTCCTGATCTCCCGCTGTTTCCCCTTTCGCCTGTTGATCCTCTTGACAACCTTGTTCAACCCCGCCTGCCCCATCGATCTCACAAGTGCGCACCCCTCCCCCCGCACAGCACTCAACATAACCCCCCACCCCTCCCTGTCCACCTCGCCCTCCTCAATCCTCCCCCCACCGACCACCACCCCAATCCCCAGATTAGGACACCCCAGCAACCCCATCAGTTCCCTCCCCTCCCCATCCAACAACGCCAAGCTAACAGCGTACTGCTCCCCTTTCAAAAACGCGCTCGTCCCGTCAATGGGATCCATACTCCAGCACCTCTTCCCCCTTGTCCCCCTCCCACAGCCCAGATCAATCAACCCCAACATCTCGGGTATGCTCCCCGGTCGCGGGCCCAGCAACGCCTCCGCGGCAGGGTCCGAGAGGTAAGTGGTGGAGACGAGATCAAAGACCTGGGAGCAGAGGTCGGGGTTGTGGCGGAGGGAGGAGGAGTCTTCTTCCCCGATGAAGGTGTCGGACGGAAAATGGTGGTGGATGGTGGAGATGAGGAGCGCTTGGGAGGCAAAGTCGGCTATCGTTACCGGGGAGGCGTCGGGTTTGGCGATGGAGAGGCGGCGGGAGGAGGGGTCGTAGGATGGGTTGAGGCAGGTGGAGGTGGAGGGGAAGAAGGGGTGGCCGGTTACGGGGGTAGAGGGCAAGGTTGTTGGTGAGGGTGGGTTGTTGTTGTTGGAGGTGAGAGTTTGGAGGACGCGTTTGGTTAGGAGGGAGGCGCGCTGGATGGCGAGGGAGGCGATGAGGAGTTCGTGGGTGAGGTTGTGGGTGCTGTTGTTTTGGTGGTGGTGGTTTATGAGGGTGGTGTCCTCCAAGGGGAGGAGGAGGGGTGGTGGTGGGGGTGGTGATATGTGCATCTTGTGTTACGGTGTTGTTGATTTTGATAAAGTTCAGAGTGTGGAAGATGAGAGTGGTTGAATGACGGCAAACGATGGATGTGTATCGTATTTATTCTTTTGCTCTCCAAATCTCATGTGAGGTCGCCTGGCGTCGAATGATGATGAGGGCATCCTGGTTGGCGGCCGCGAGGCCTGTCATGGGAGCTCATTGGCTGGCCACACGTGATGGGGCCGTGTCGCCGGGACAGCCAGTGGCGAAGCACGAGGCGCAGGACAGGGACAGGGAGAAAAAAGATCAATCTCCCATTTTCCAGCGAGCGGGCTGGTGGGGCAAGAGATCTCGCTGCGTCACGTGTTGCCAAGATCCCAAAAAAAATTATATAGATATATACATATATACATGTATATATATATATATATACATATATACTCTCTCAAACACAAGCCACCACACGACGGCACGAAGGCAACATCCCGGAAAATGATACCTTTTCAGATCCCTCCTCGCCCACCATGCTGATACTGCTATGCCCAACCCGCCGGCTCCCAGCTGTTACTGTCGTGGCCTCTCGACTGAAGCTTGCCAATGCTCGGCCGCAGCGGAGATGGCTGAATTTGTGGCTACACAGCAAGGACAAGTGGAAGACTCTACCATGGGACCAAACAGTCTATCTTCGTTTGCTCAAGGAACACGAAGAGGCAGTGAAAGCAAAACGTGACGACGTAGCCTGGGGCCTGCCCTCAAGGCCATACATCTACAAGCGAGGCATCGTTGTGCACGCCTTGAATCTGAAGCACTATGTCATCTTGCTGGACCGCGTGTCGCTGTCAGTGAGGCTGGATGATCCACAACAAGAGCCAGTCTTGACGGTGGACGTCTTCATGGTTTGTTTTTATACCCAATCATCTTGTCTTGGACGGCCGACTAATACGCAGCTTTGGCCGTCTAGCTTACTAGCACTGGCGCTTTGAATGCGAAAAACAATCATTTCAGCATTCGGTGGTCCGACCTTGACAGAGAACCCATGCTGGGAGATCAGGATCCCTGGCAGCTGACCCCCTCCATCGAGTACGAGTTCCGACCCGAGGAGAATCCCAACCTCCCGATCACCAAGGTGGCCCGCATGTTCCAGAAAGAAGTCAGCCGCCCTGTCTTGGCACCCGGGGCACTCACCATACCGGTCAAGCACTTGAGCACTCCGCTTCCCCACCGCTGGTTTGCCTTGACTAGAGAATCAATCGACCGCCTTGACCCGACAGGCGATCATGGCCCGTCCACTCGAGAGTTTCTTGCCTTTTGTCCGGCGCTTGGGGAACCCGCTGTTGGTCGTGCCGACGCCTATTACCACGGCCACCAGAAGATATACTTGCCGCCGGGTCGTTGGCCCTTTGAAGACCGCACAGCCGTTGTCTTTTCACAGATCGAAAACACAGAGGACGAAAAGCGACGCATGGCTGCTGCTGCGCAAAGGCTAGCGCAAAAGTTCAAGGAGATGGGGCGGGTTCGTAGCACAACAGTAAAGCAGCTCTGGCTAGCCGAAATCATCAAGAAGGCATGGCCTCCGAAGGACTATTCCAAATTCCTCCCGCAAAAGGCAGAGAACCACTGCAGGGTGCTCATTGCCAGAGCACTGGAGAAATGGCGTGGAACGACAATCGTGATCCACGTATCGACAGAGCTCCCGCAAAAACCGACCCGGCTGCTATTGGAGGAGGTTTCAGCAAACATGAAACAAGACACAGTTGTTATCGTCTCGTTGATGGGCCGGAGGCTATACGACCGCATCTTTAACCACCGGGACGAGAAAGTGCGCGAGACGTTTGCGACCGAAATCGTGTTCAAGCCGCCTCTGAGACCGGCACCCGTCGTCGAGGAGCCAGTGCCCGAGACTACCGCTCAGGAGGACGAAATGCTCAAACGACTCATGGAAAAGTTCCTCTCCCAGAACGAGCAGAGGAAAATGCGAGAGCGAGAAGAAGCTGAGAAGGCGCGGAGAGAAGAAGAGCGTCAAAGAAAGTTGGCCGAGGCCCGGAAGAAGGAGGAGGAGGAGCGACAAGCTAGGATACGGCACGAGAGGAAGATGGAGAAGGAAGCCGAGGAGCGACGGAGAGCGGCCGAGCGGGAGCGGCTCAAAATCCAAAAGGACGTCGAGAGCATGTTTGAGGCTGCAGTTCAGTATGAGATCGACGCCTCCCTGCGCAAGGAGGAGTCAGTCGGTGAACGCGTCTTGGTCGATGACGCCGAGCACGCTTCGGCCGATGACGCCGAAAATGAGACCGAGGAGGCTCAACTCAGCGAGGGCTCCATCAACATCAAAAATGGCGCGATTTGCATCGAGACGGAAGGCTCTATTGACGTGATGGGCGGGTTCCTGAACAAGCGGGACGGCTCCATCATGATCAAGACCGGCTTCGTCAACATGGTCAGCGGCGACATTGACTTTCTGCACCGTGACGACCGGAAGCGTTTCCAAGAGGATCTTGGCACGGTGTCCATCAGTTTTGAAGATGGTGTTTCTCGTCGGGGGATCAACATCGACGACGCTGATAGCAATCCGGACCTGATCAGCCTCACGGACGCGAAGATCAAGATCACCGAGGGTTATATCGAAATCAACGACGGCTCCATCAAGGTCACCGGAGAGGAGGGTTTGGCCCACGCCAAGAAGATATTGAGTTCCATCAGAATCAAGCGGGGCGCAATCCACATCATCGAGGGATCCGCCACCTTCACCGACGGGCAGGACGACTTTATCAACTGCTCATTCGACATCAAAGAGACCACCCTCGGCTTCAAGGACGGTTACACTGACATCGAAGCCCACAAGGACATGTACTCTACCCGCGACTGGGGCCGAGGCTATCAGCCTAACGTCGATGGCAACAGCGATTCTACCAAGAGCTGGAGCTACGATCTGCCGCAAGACAAAGCCAGGGAAAGAGTTCGCAAAATGCAGGACGACATTGAGGAAAAAGCAAGGGAGCAATGGGCGGCAGAGGAGAAGAAGAGGGAGAGGGAGGAGCAGCAGAGGAAGAGGAAATTGGAGGAGGAGGAGGAGGAGAGAAAGAGGAAACTGGAGGAAGAGGAACAAGAGCGGATCAGGAAGGAAATACTTGCCAGAAAGAGGGAGAGCCTGCGGAAGAGCCTTTCCACGACGTTTGTCACTGACAGCAGACGGAAAAAGAAGGACTGATGAGCTGATGCTGCCTGGGCTGGCGTGGCATTGGAAAAAGGCAAGACAGCTAGATGTTTGCTCGAGTATATAAGAGAATATGAGAATATGAATCCCCATTCCATCAGTTATTTTGACATCAGCAAGTAGGTACAAAAGAACCAATAAGAAGATATATATAAAAAGTGATATGTTCGTCCCTCCCCCAAGACCAGAGGACCAAGAATTACACCCCAAAACCCAAAACCACAGTATTAACCCCCCCTTCCCCCCTCCTTCCCTCTCCATCTCCCAATATTACACACTGATCTCATCGTAAATAAGGTAGGTAAAGTAGATTATCATGACAACCATGTTTCCCCCTCCTCTCCCTCTTCACCTTTTCCACTTGTCACTTGTTTGATAGACACCCCCACAAGTCATTGCTAATCCCACCCCTTGGGCTTAACCCAGTTGCTCGGCAGCGCCGGCTGAGCAGGCTTGATAACAGGCATAAGACTGTATCTGTGCGAACCCCCCGTTGTCGGCCTTGAAGGCGGTGCACTAGCAGCAGCAGCAGATGTCTGTTGAATAACCCGGGGCACAGCCGGCACCGTCTCTGGCTGCAACACCGGCCAGTTACACCCCGTTCCCGTCGTCGGTCTTGAATTCCCTGGCGTAGAAGGCGGCATAGGCCAGCTGATCAACGAAGGGGAAAACACCCCGCTAGAGGCTATACTCGCCGCCCCGATGGAATCCTGACTCGACCGCCGGGGGATCGTCGGAGACGGAATAGTTGGCAATCCTGGCGTCAGAGGGGAAAAGTCAATAAGCAGACCGCCCGTGGGGGAGGAGGCGCGTTTGTCCATTAGGGATAAGTTGTTGTTGTTGTTGTTGTTGTTGTTGTTGTTACTAGGGGCGCAATCCAGCCTGAGGGGGGGGATCGTGGCTGCGGCGGGGAGAGTAACCGATGAGGAGACTGGGGGAGGGGGGGCAGTGGCGGTGCCGTAGTTCATGCTGCTTCGCTTCTCGTACATTGCCGAGTCAGCTGCATCACCGACGTCGCTGAATAAGAGGCCGTTGCCCATTGATGAGCGTTTCTTTTCCTTCTTGCTGTAAGGGGCGATTTTGAAGGGGGTGCATCTTGTCAGGAAGGCTTGGACGCGGCGGGTGCGGCGATAGCGGTAAAGGAGGGCGATGAGGAGGAGGAGCACTACCAGGAGGGCTGGAAGAGGTGTTAGTAAGAGGGGACAGAAGGGATGGATGAAGGGAAAGACGGACAGACTACGGCTCCGATGATGCCGATCATGGGGCTGGAGCCTTTCTCGTTGGGGTTATTGGTGTTGTCGTTACTGCCGGGATTTGAGCCGTTGTTGGTGCCTGTTCCTGACGTCCCGCGAACGCCCCCTGAGTTCTGGTCAAGCTCGCCATGATAGGTGTAACCAAACTCGTCGGTGGAGGTGTAATCGGAGCCAGGAACATAGCCGCCGCCTGTGGCTGAGTCGGCGCCTTTCTGGGTGACTTGGTTCTGTCCGTCCTGGGTGCCATCCACAGCCAAGAGGGCGTTTCCTGCGGTGGAGGGGAACGCCTTTTGGGGCCCTGTTGTTGTTGAGCCGGCTCCCTGGTTGCCATTGCCTGAATTGCTGTTGGATCCTGAGTTGCCATTGCCAGATGAACCCGAGCCAGAAGATCCAGAGTTGGAGTTCCCAGAGGTTGGGGTTGGCGAACCAGAGCCATTGCCAGAGCTCGATCCTGAACCAGACCCATTGCTGGAGCCGGAGCCGGAGCCGGAGCCGGAGCCAGTCCCTGGGTTCGATCCTTGATTTGAACCCGAACCCGAACCAGAACCAGAACCAGAACCCTGTCCTACACCAGGGCTGGGAGTTGAGCCCGAACCTGATCCTGAACCCGACCCACTGCCTGAACCATTCCCCGAGCCATTGCCGGAACCACCGCCCGACCCGTTCCCTGCACCAGATCCTGTTCCAGGACTAGACCCATTGCCCGACCCATTTCCTGACCCTCCTCCACTTCCCGAGTTCCCAGGCGTAGGCGCACTGTTCTTTGGCGGGTCCTCCGCTGGTGTCTTGACTGGATTAGTAACCGGAGTATTGTTCACAGGAGGCTTCTCCGTATCCGGGGCCGATGCCGGGGTGGTAGGAACCGGCGCGGGGACCGGCACCACGGGAGCTTCCAATGGAGGGTTCGTCGGCGTGGGTGTCGTCGGGCTCGGCTCCGGCTGGGGGGCGGGCTCCTCAGGCTTGGGACATCCCAGCGACTTGGGAAACGTCTTGCACCATGGGCTGATGAGCTTGTTCCAGAACTCCTTGATGTCCCTTTTCTCTAGCTCTTGGCCAGAGGTTGGAAGATGCATTCTTGTGACTCCAGATTTGCGAAATGAATAGAAGGATGATCAAGGCCACATGCTTGCTGTGTTGTTGTTGTTGTTGTTGTTGTTGTTGTTGTTGTTGTTGTTGTTGTTGTTGTTGTTGTTTATGACTGTTAGTGGTGTTGTATCTTCTCAAAAGGAGGGTATAATGAGGGAAGCCAGCTTCTAGAGACGAACGAGTGAAGACTCCGGAGTGGCATCAAGGAGGAGGAGAAGAGACAGGAGAGACATCGCCGCGGGGCTGTCGGTATTGTATGCGGTGTCAGCATGTTGGTGACTGAAGAAATCCTGCTAGGTTTCGCTGTGATGAGTGGCACTTGGAAGAAGCAACAACCGAGCCCCACAGCTAGGTGACATTGGGGGTCTGGACAACAACGGTTAGCACCCATGTCGTCCCCATGTTTCGGGAAGGGATCGTCGGTTCGGTTCCTGGAACCATGCCATTCCCGGACTAGCCCCTCTTGTCATTCTCTGCCAACCCCGGCACATGCACGGCCAACCCGGCGGTGGGGGGGGCGTGTTTGTGTCTGTCTGTCCCGAGAGGTCTCCCGTTGTTCCAGTCCACCGTCAGTGCTGTGCATCCATCACCAGAAGAAACTCACGTAAACTCCGGGCTGCCGCTTCGGAGCAAAAAGACAGTCACGGAAAATTTGGAACACGCCCACCGTCAATAGCGCGAGAAATGAACTGCAAGACGGGACAGAACGTGGGCAGGAATCACGCCGAGCACAACACGAGATTGGCACCTTGTCAAATTTACCTGGCACATCCTTCCGTGATAGCGGCCACCTCGCTGCAGGCGCCCCCCCCCTCTCCCCGCTGCATGGGTCCCCCCTCTCTGTTCAAGCACCGTAGCAGGCGTCTGGCCGGCATCGAGTTTATCTGCCTGTTTCAGAAACGAGGAATGCAGATCACCGAATCCCCCCTCCAATTTCGATACTTATCAAATCTTGTCTCCCACTCCGTCTCCGCCCCCAGAAAATGACACCTCGCCAATCCCACACTTCATAGGGAAAGCACTGCGCAGTTCCCCTCAGAAGCGGTACGATAAGCTCCCCGCCGGATCAACATGACCATGGCCCATGAGCATGGTGATGCTGCTCTCCCGAAGAGATCACACAAACTTCGATCGCGCCTTGAAAGGTTGGGAAACGATCGCCTTCTCTCAAGGCAAGTCTGGACCTCCTCCTCACCCAAATATCCAAAGGAGCCACCCAACCGGCCCCTGCGTAATGTACCACTGCCTCGCATGCTGGACTGCAAACGTAATAGGACCGACCACTAAAAAGTTCCCACAGGATCAAGGACTCTCCAGCTCATCATCCATAGCCGAATAGCCACCAGCAGCAGCAGAAAAAACCAAGGCTTGCGAACCAAAGTTCGGGCTCCCTTGGCACCTTACCCCCTGTCTGTCAACCAGAACTGGGTTCAAGCAGGGGCATGTCGTCAATACCCAACGGCCGACGATCTACCGAACCGAACACAAGCGCTCGAACAACAAAGCAAAACCACATGGACCACTGGCCACGTTGGTAGTGGATACAAAGACCTCACGTGGCGTTGACAATACTTACGGCACGAGGCGGGACAATACCAACTACCATATGCTGTAGGACCTCTGCTTGTAAAAGGGGGCGGGCGACATGGACACAACCATGGTTACGGTGATGGTTGTAGTAGATAACTTCGTTCGATTCATCTCCGCCATGATCTCAAGTCAGCCACACCAAGCCCGGGTCCCCAGTCCGGGCGAGGCCTTCGTCGAGATGGCCATCTTGGCGCTCAAGGGGCTGGTCCCCATGGTATGGCTTCGCAGCAAGACCTCCCCGGTTGAGTTTCTCGTTGGAGGGGCCGCACTGCTTGTGATGGTCCTCGCCGTCAGCCATTTCCATACTGCCGAGCCGAGCAAACCTTCTTCTGCCAAAGGAGGGAAGATAAAGGGCATCCTCCTCAAGGCGCCAAAGCCTCGACATGCGTACAAACCGAGGGTTGCATTTGACCCGGCGTTGGACACGGGTAAGAAGGTCCTGAAGCGGAGTCACGACGTGTGCGGAGATGGGGGAATGATGTAAGAATGCAACAGTGGAATTTCCTGCGCCGTCTGGATTGTTTCAGATTCAAGGTATCCGAATTTGTGAATTGCTCCCCCTCCCCAAACGCGCCTGGTGTGCGTCCTGCTGACGAGAAATCTTTGTCCGAGAGAGCCCACCGTTGCTCTACCTCTTCTCTATCCGCACCATCAACCCGTGGATATCCCAGATGGTAGGGTTATCAATCGTTGGCAGGTGCAACGGATCTGGCAGAGACCAGTTATACCCTCTCAGTAACTACAATCAATAAACGTCAGCCACCATCATCCCACACTTCAGCCGCCAAAAAAGCAAAAAAAGTGTAATGTGTAAGATGAAACTCACCTCGGGAAACAACTTGTACATCTGCATAAACGCAATCTTCTTCCCAGCACAGACAAACTTGCCACTCCCAAAGATCAAATCCACACACCGTTCCATCTCGGTCCGTCTCTCCTCGTTCGCTTCAAGCCACCTCTCCGGTCGGAAGAGGTTCGCATCCGGACCCCAGAAGTCTTCGTCGCGGTTCATACTCCACATGACACACCCTGTGCCGATGGTGGTTCCCTTGGGGAGGTAGTACCCGTCGACTGTATCCCCCGTCTCAGGGACCTCCTTGAAAAACGGGACGATTGACGAGGGGGGGAATAACCGGAGTGACTCTTGAATCACAGCCTGCATGTACGGAAGATGCCTCTTTGCCTCATCGTTCGTCACCGGCCGGCTGATTTTGCCCTTCTCTGCGGCGTCGTCGATTTGCTCTTGTAAACGCCTATACACAGCGGGGTGTGTCATGAGCAACAACATCGTCATTCTGATGGCAGATGCAACCGTGTCCGACCCGACAAAACTATCACACACACATAGGTTAGCTTCCGTTTTTGTCCCATATGAGTGAGTAGATGAAAGGAAAGGAAAGGTAAGGAAGGGAAGGGAGGCATACAAAGACATGGCAACCTCACTCCTCAGCTCATCCCCCTCCAGCCCATTGTCCATCATGCTCTGCAGCATATCCCTCTTTTTATCCACTCCCTCCTCCCCAACCTCCCTCGACCTCTTGTTCACAATCTCCAGCGCCAGGCCAAACACCCTCCCGAAACCGACTTTGTCCCCTTCCCTGGGTAGGAGGTAGTAAAAAGGCCATTTTTGAATCGTCTGGAAGATCTTGTGGTGGTTGTGCACCGCGCTGAGCAGAGGGAAGGTCACGTCGCCTGTTTTGACGATGCCGAGGACGTCGCTGTCGGTGTCCAGGGAGCCGAAGGACTGGCTGTAGGCTATTTCACCGAACGAGTCCAAGGTGTAGAAGTGGGATTTCTGGGCCAGGTTCATGAGGCGGTGTTGGGAGGGGGATGAGAGGTATTTGGTGTTGATGAGGTCGAGGAGGGTGGAGATGGTTTTGTCAACGGCGGGTTCGAAGTCGTCTTGGTTTTTGCCCGAGAACTATCTCTGTCAGTGTCGCTCCTACTTGAAAGGGTGGAGGGAACTTACTGCTGGGAGGACATGTCTCAACCTCTTGGCTCTCAGCTTTGGATCTCTCATTGAGAGGAGATTATCCGCCCCCGGCATCACCCGTGCGAGGAGGTACCAGTCACTCTTTTTGTACTCTGACCGCGCGCTGGTGATGCGGTAGATGGAGTCAATGTTGTTGATGATCACCTTGTTTGGAGCTACACGGACGACAGGACCATATTTCTTGGTGAGGGCGTGCATGTCTTCGTAGACTTTGTAGCTGATGAAGCCGCGGGTGAGCCAGAGGGAGGTCCATCCTGCTAGGAAGGGGCCAGGGACATGACGGAGTTTATGCCAGCGGTGGACACGGTAGGCGAGACTTAGGAGAAGGAGGACGATGAGGAGGTGGAGGAGTATTGAGCTTGTGAGGAGGTTGGCTAGACGGGGAAGCTGAGGGGATGGTAGGAGTAGGGAGGCCATCTTTGGTGACTATGCTGGTATCTAGAGAAATGCTGGAACCCAGGCACAACAGACCCAGGGGAGAAACGAGGAACAGCTCCATGTTATGGATGACGGCCTGTCTTAGAGTTAGTATACCTTAATTAGTAGCACCAAGGAGGCTTGTACACCCACCAGGTAATCCTCCAACCTGCTAGGTACCTCCGTGAGACCGGGCAACGTACGTATCCCTCCAGGGAGCTCTTGGTGTTGGCTTAGACCTCCAACCCCAAGCAGGCATCCCCCTCTACCTCCACTAACATTCTTCAATGGCCGAGCCACGTCGGGGTTGTCCATACTCGATGTCTGTGGCGCCCATGTTGCCAGGCAAAGGATGAGTGTGATATGCAAGTGCCTAACTAGATCTGGATGTGTCGGCAATCTGGTGGGTGTGTCGGGATGGGCAATGATTCGTACCAAGCATGTGCTTTCAATCCCATGTGGCTTTTCATCGCAAGACATATCCGCAGTCGTGTCCTGCCGCGGTATGCGCCGCTGAACCTGGAGTCGGTGCGGGAAGTGATTGAATGCCGATGCTAGCCCCGATATCCGAGTGAATAAAACTGCCTTTCTGTGGTGCTGTGCCTTGTAGTTGGGGGCCCCTCCTCGGCTATCCCTCACCACCCGAAAAACCGAGAATCCTGAAGGAAGAAAATATTGTGCGGCACACGAGCAAAGAGCTGCCGTGTGGTGTGACAGAGATTGCTCTTCAGCCCTACGGGGCTCGCCGGGAGCCACATGGTTTTGATCTGTTCTGTGCTTATTTTCTTGGTATGTCTTCCACCCAGCGGCACAGGTTTCTGTGACGGATCGGTTGCTGCCTGTCTGTCTGTGGCACTTCCTCTACATCGATCAAGAACTATGTCCTCTGCACCTCAATTTCTGTCCCCATGACCTCAACGCTGACACTCCCTCACTTCACCGCAGTGCGATTTCCTCCCAAAGACCCCCAAAGCTGTCAGATCAGAGAGGTACGAGGCGTGAATATAACACAGTCATCACTCGAAAAAGATACACGTACCTGCATCATCCAACAGCAGGCACAGTCAGACTGCTCTGTCAGCCATCCCGTCATTCCGGTTCAAACTGCCCGCCTCGCGGACGAACCATTTCTGTGGTCAAAGGTGTGGTTACACAGCATCTGGTCACCAACGATTCCAACAGTCCCCGGCCCCCAACAATGCTGGTGAATGCACATGCTGCCTTGTCAAAACGATCATGTGAGCCTGTGTGATTGTGCGCCGCAACAAGCCACGATCGTTATCCCTTGCATAAGATGCCCAAGAAGTCTGGAATACGAAGAAGAAGACGAAGAAGAAGAAGGACACGATACACTGGAGGATGTGACGGGATGGGCAGTGGCAGATATCACCAACAGACCCCTTCAGCAAAGAAGCGGTGACTACTAGTAAGTCTTCCACAGGATAGACAGCGGCTGAGGCGACACCTTGGGGGTTGTTGCTAAAAGAGGTTCGGTCATATTGTGTAGGGCCCTTGAATGTCACTTTATCGTTTTCTTTAGCTTCTAATAAGTGGCCAGCCCCAGGTGCTATTGGCTTTTGCCACGGCGAACAAGGTTTGTAGGAGTATGTTCTAGTATATGCCACAGCCAATCGTCTCCTTTCTCGGCAACCGGAAACGCGCATACAATGGAAGACGTAGAATAAACCATCCATTCTGCCATCATGTGCCCGCATCTGGTTCACAAATTCAGCAAGCAGACAACGTTAGGATCGGTCTTGTGCATTTAACCAACAACAACTACCCTACTTCCCGACGGTGATGGACCAGGACTGACAAAGCTTGATGTTGTTTCTGCAACTGACTCATTAATTGCAAGTATCACTCGCCCTAACAACAATCCTTGTCGCCACCGAGCCCGTTGTCCCAGATACAACGAAGTACCCGGTCAGTTTGGGAGTTTTGGAACAGTGGCATCGCTCGCTGAGATGGTACTCAGCAAACGAAATTGGATAGAGTGTGTGGCTTGTTGTTTGGGTTCGTGATCTATTCGTTGGCAATAAAGACACATAGATAGACCTTTAAGCTTCAACTTAAGCGCATATTGGATTCTGAGCGTCAAGGGCTCCCTGTACATGCTTACCTATGGAAGCCTATACAAGCCTTATGATTTTTGAACGCCAATAAGGGTATATATAATCATATTTCACAAGCCTTCATCCAAAAGCTGGGGCTGATCTGGCCCCAGGAGTCTTATATAGTAACATACCTTATGCTCAATAATTAATACCTAGCTATCTTCTCTCTCTTATAAATATCAGGGGGCCGTGCTCTCCTGTCACTGCTCGTCTCCCACCATCTTTGTGTTCTTTTACCCAAACAACTCGCTCCACTTTTGCTGCCATACCTGGTTGCTCTCTGAAAATAGGGGTTCGCGATGAGGAGACTGGGCTCTTCCACCCTATGGTGTATGCCACTGTTCGGGATGGAACAAGATGAACCAGATCTCAAGATGTCTTCAGGAGATAGATGAGAAACATACCGGGAGATTAGGAAGACTCGAGTATTGTTAGCAGACAATGGCACGATAAGGACGTTCCTGCCTCAAGAACGGTCTTCCTGTTCATAAACTACGCTAGTAGATGCTCTGGCCTATAGGCGGTAGGCCTTCTGTAATTTTCAGTGCTTGTCTGAGGGGGTTTGTTTACTTAAGGTCTTCGTCTAGCCCCGATGCTTTTCCTTTTTCATTTTTCACCTCCACGCCCACGAGAATTTTCTGTTCTCGCCCTCGCTCGCCTTCGCCTCTGCTTCTGCCTCGCCCACCCCCGCTGTCGCCCCGCGAGAACGATCGTAGGTATTTCCTTTTCTTCTTGTTGTTTTCTTTATCATGATGGCTTCAAGTCTGCTGCTTGGCTTGTTTGCGGTCAAATCGACTCCAGGGTCGTCGAGTCGCGACTCCTGGCCGACTTCCTGACTATCTACCACTCGATCACAAGGGTGACGTCACAGTTTACACCCTCAGTCTGCATGGAAGCAAGGTCTGTATTGAAGAAGATGGTATCAAAGCTATGGAATTACGATGTTGGGGCACACTGCCTGTTCAACGTCAACTCTCAAGCGAGGGATTCCTACTTCCACGAGGCCGAGATTCCCTCTGTAAGGGAACACATCTTTTCACGAGCACTAGCACCTCCGATTTGTCTTATCAAGAGTTGGGGTTACTTTTTTCAGATGATTGGGCAAATGTCTTGTTA
Source organism: Podospora pseudocomata (assembly GCF_035222375.1). Lineage (NCBI taxonomy): Eukaryota > Fungi > Ascomycota > Sordariomycetes > Sordariales > Podosporaceae > Podospora > Podospora pseudocomata. Next base: position 580,271 of record NC_085889.1, on the reverse strand, counting down.
ATTGCTTGCAGCACTACCACTTTCAGATCCTTTGCTAACTGTTCTCTCTCCTCAGACAACTAACCAAACTTCGCCCGCTCGAGAGTACGTATTATTCCACCATTCCTGCACACCTCTCCTATTCCAGTCTGATATTCACATCACACTTCCATCCATCTTGTTTCCACACAAGAGTTTGTGTCTTAACATTGTTCCCACACCAAGATCCTCTATCTGGACATACCTTCTACACCAACACCCTTTCTTCCCTTCCTCTACACCGGCATCCTCCCCATGCATGGAAGCCTTTTGGGCTCAGCGTTGCTTCCGCACCAAGTCTTTTATCTTACCTTTGTGTCACGCACAAAAGGTTTTTGATCTTAGTATTGCCTTTACACCAATATCCTTTCTTGCAACGTCATTCCGTTACAAGACTTCACAAACGTCCACCCCGTCTACACACAACACAAGCACTGCCGCAAATGCTTTTGAACTTTGCTTCCTGGCAAGCATTCTGCCTTTCAACCCCCGAACCATGTCTGCCTTGCAGCATGTTCTCACAAGTGTGAGATCTGTCTCCAAACCCCCCTTTTCAGAATTGGCATTTATTCTCACATATGTGGAGACTGTCCCGTCACGAAGATTTGGTGTCCCCAATTCCATATTTTGACTTGGACATTTTCTCACAGTATAATGCGAGACTTGTCCTATCATCAGATCTGGCATTCTGAAACACAAATCTTCACATTCTACACCCCCTATTCTCTTGACTTTAGCACCAGCCTCTCACAAGTGTGAGACGGGCCTTGCCAGGAAGAGTTGATGCTTACGCACTCCAATCTTTTGACCTGGGCGTTTTCTTGCTATGATGAGATTCGTCCAGTCAACAAGATTTGGAATTGGCAAGCTCCAAACTTTTGACTTGGATGTTGTTCCACGATGTTGACATTCGACTGGTCCACGGATTTGGCATTTTCAAACCCAAACTTTGACCTGGCATTGTTTTTGAACACAGAAAAAAATATTCAAGTCAAGGATTTGAGATCTGTCTTTACACGGACTTTGTGTTTTCGAACCCCAAATTTGACTTGAGGTAGCAGTGCTTTCTCACGAGTGTGATTTTGGCTTCACAAGTATGAGATTCATCTGGCCATAAGGATTCAAACTTTGGTCTTTGACTTGGCACTGTTTTCTTCACAATTTCTAAAATTGTGAAAAGATATCCAAGTCAAACTTAAACTTTGCAATTCTTAGGATCTGAGATTTGTCTGGCACATGGACCTTGTCTTTTCACAGACCAATTCTAGGTTAGCAGCGTTTCATTACAAGTGTGATTTTGACTCAGCTGCGTTATCTTATAAGTGCGATTTTGACTTGGCACGTTTTCTCACGAGTGTGGTATTCGTCTAGTCACAAGGATTTGGCGTTTTCAAACCCCAGATTTTGACTTAGCATTGTTTTCTCATGAACCCCAAGATCGTGAGAAAACGTCCAAGTTAAAAGTTTGAAGTTACATATCCGCCTCCCCACAAGACATAGCCATCTTCACACGATGCATAGCCGTGTACACACCGATACCTCATCGTCTCCTTACAAAATATCACCGTTTTCACATGAGATAGCACCGTTTCCTCACCAAGTCATGTCGTTTGCACACAAGCCAGCAGCGTTCACAAACGACCAAGAAACATCCCAGCTTAACATGGACTGACATTCTCTTCTTTTTCTCCTAGGAGAACATAATGCCTCTCGAGTTTACCTCGATCCCCGGCCAGGGGGAACATCCTGGCCACCCCTCGTCCACCCCTCCCATCCCCACCACGGGGAGTCCGCCCTTCCAGGTGGACACTCCGACCCCGGCCGCGAGGTACCCAGTTACCATGGGTACTCCCGTTGGCACCGACCTTCTTGCCCTCGCCCCCACCTCTCCCTCTCTCCCTCTCCCTTCTCCCACCACCCCCCTCGGCAGCTTTCCTGCCACCATCGCCGCTCCTCTCGTCGGTTCGCCCGCTGGTCCTCCCGGAGGACATCCTCACGACATCCTGGGGATGCTCCAAAAGGAGCAGACAGCCCTGGAGAAGAGGTTTGTGGAGGGGAAGAACGCCTGGGGGTACGCTAGTGCCCCCTATACTGACATCGTTCGGTATGGTGAGGTCCTCGCCAACCTCGCCACCGCCACCGCCACCAACGCCCCTGTCGCCCCGGCCGTCCCAGTCGTCTCTCCGGCCCTGTCTTCCGTCTCCGCCGCCTCTCTCAACAGAGAGAAGGCGAGGCTCGCCGAAATCGAGAAGATCCTCCGCCAGAGGGAGAAGCGGCTTCTCCAGGCCGAGGTTGAGGCGAAAGCCTCCCTCGATAGCCTCACCAGAGCTATCGAGGAGAAGAAGCACCAGCTCGCGGATCTCGAGCTCCGTGAGGCGGAACTCCTCCAGCGGGAGGCTGTGGCTGTGGAGAGAGAAACCGCTCTCAATGAGCGGGAAGATGCCCTCACGGCTGGGGAGGACGCCCTCGACAAGGAAAAGGAGGATTTGGAGGTGAGGGAGAAGGCTGCCGCTGCTATTCTTGAGCAGCAGAAGATTGTCGAGACCCAAAAGGTCACCCTCCGGCTTTGGAGGGAGGATTTGGACGACGAGAATAAGGCCCTGGAGGCGAGGAAGAAAGAGCTGGAGGAGGAAGAGAAGAACCTGGCGGAGAAGAAGAGGGCCTTGGAGGAGAAGGAGAGACGTCCCCTGGAGGAGACGGAGCTGGGGAAGAAGGAAGAGGGGTTGAGGATGAGGGAGAAGGCGTTGAAAGAGAAGGAGAAGGCGCTGAAAGAGAAGGAGGAGGAGTTGAAGAAGAGGAACAGGAATTTCGTCGCCGTCAACACCAGCCTCGTCAAGAAGGACATGGAGAACGCGGCAAAAGAGAAAGAGATCGAAAGAAGACTGGCCGAGATGGCGGAACGAGAGGCCGAGATGGCGAAGAGAGAGGCTGCCCTCGACCCCCAGTCGGCATATCACAGCCTTCCCAGCGGCGGTCAGACCATCCCCCAGTTCGTCGCCGATATGGATCAGCGGGTGGTGATCGGATACGACCTCGGCTGGCAAGCCGCTCTCCCCATCGGGGTTGAGCAAGGTCGTCGAGCCGCCGCCGCCCAGATAACAACGATGCATATCCAGCATCAAGAAACCGTTCTGGCCAGAATCCGGAATATGCTGGCCTGTTTTGGCGCAGAGAGGATGGCTTTGGACGTGAGAAGGGAGTTTAAGACGCTCCAGTTGGTTATCAAATCCAACATCGACGTCGAGCGTATCCACGCTGACAGCATCGAGATGACTGCGGACGAGAGACTCGATGCCAGCATCCCCAAGCCCGGCAACAAGGTCTGGGAGTTTATCAGGGCGATGAAGATCGAGTGTGGCTGCCCGGTCTATTACTACTTCCCCGCCCACCCCAAGTCCGGCCCCCAGCCCACGGCTGGAATTGTGAGGCCCGCCCCTCAGGGGGAAACTCCCCAGTCTTTGGGAGTGGCGCCGGTGACTATCGTGGGCAACACCTACAACCTCCCTCCCGACGCCCGGGTCGTCTTCACCGCCCCCGCTGGACCCGACCCTGCCCTCCTCGCCGGACCAATCCCCTCCCTCGAGGTCACCGCACCCGGCGGCGTCAGCCGCACCATCACGGGGACGCCAGGTCCGAACGAGAGACGCCGCGTCCGTTCTGGGACTCCCTCCCCGGGGGCTTTACAGCCTCCCCCGAGGGCCGATACCAAGAGAGCCCGGTCTGGATCCCCCCCTCCGGCCTCGGCCCCAGCCCCGAAGAGAACCCGTGGTCGTCTCCCGAAGAACAAGAACGTGATCACCGTGACGACGGTGACGGACCCTCCTCCCGCGCGCCCTGGCCAGCCTACCACTAGTGGGCTGCGACCTCTGGCTGCTGCTCCCGCCCCGGCGGTTACGACGGCAACGACGGTGGTTGGTACAACCACAGCTCAGGAGGGATTTACCTCCTCAGCTTTTGCCCCCGTTCCCGCGGCTGCGGCTCCCGCTCCCGCTCCACCGACTATAGGGCTTGAGCATGACGCTAATGATACCGAGTCTAATGAAGAGCAGGGCCAGGTGGTGGTCCAGAAGAATGAGGAGAAGAAGGCAGGTAAGACTGTACATGAACAGCTTGGAAGAGAAGATGGACGCGAGACTAACAATGAAGAACAGGCCCCCGGAAATATCGACGACGAGAACAAGAACGAGGATGAGGATGGCATGGAGATGCACCTCGCTGCTCCGGTTGGATCGATGGAGCGCAAGAATTGAGCTGTTTTTCGCCCGTGAGAATGACAGCAGCAGCACCAGGGACGTCAAGATATTTGGGGGGAGTTATTTGCCTTTTTTCCGGCTCGGTTTTGTTTTGTTTTTGGGACATACCCATGGTCAAGGAAGGTTTATATGGGCCTTTTTTACGGATTGCAAAAGTGGGTTTATTATGCACCAAAGGAAGCGGTATTTGGGTGGTTACATTCTGGTTTTACAATAGTCTGGGGAGTTATTTGCGTCTGGGCTTGCGTTTTAGGGGGTTCATTGCATTCGGTTTTCACATGATCTGGGGAGTTGTCAAACTGGCGGATTCACTGCCGTGTATTATATAATTTTTATAATAACAGGGGTGGTGTATGATGGAAAAGGGGTTCTGAGTTGTGGACTTGGCTGCTTGAGTGTGTGACATGTTGTTTGGATGTGAATTGGCGTGAAAAAGGGGGTTGGCATGCCTTTAGATGGGAGTAAGAGGCGTGCAGTTGTGAGCTAAAGGCCTGAAACGGGGGTGAAAATACCCTCAGATGATAGTGAAAGGGCGTGCAGTGTTGGCAATCACAACGCCTTGTTGATACGCGAATAGACCTCTGTTGGCAACTGATATGCCTTCAGACGATAGCAGCAGGTGTTTCGTTGGCAGCTAGGAACATGCAACAAACCGGTTGAGGCTTCGGCTCTGAGTGTGAATGCGTGCAATGGTCACAGAAAGACACGAGAAGGTGGCGCGCTGACACCTTATCAGAAGATCAGACTTACCTAAGGTACCTACAGTGGCGCTGTTTTGTCCAAGACTACCTTAGAAGTAGCGTGTGGCTGAGACCTTGTTGGTAGCCTCAAACCTACTTGTTGAGTAGGCAATTGCAAATCCAGTCAAAGAAGTTGGAACAGCAGGTGTGAGTAGGCTCGGCAGGTAAGTAAGTACCTTAGGTAAGTAGGCAGGATAGACAAAGAGAACCATGGGATGTGGCTGAGGTGAAGATGGGACGAACCTCAGACATGCAACTATTCTTTCTTGGTTGCGAGCTTGGATGCCTTGACGGGGAGCTCTTAGGCATGGATGGAATCCGATTGGTGTTGTTCGGGGACAAAAACACGTTTAAGGGGGCAGCAGAAAGATCGGTGGGAAGGAAGGAGAAAGTAGATGTGGCTGAGGTGGAAGATCAGATAAATCAAGACAGAACAAGCATGCACAAGAGATCAAAAGACAGAAGTGGTAGGTACAGGTCCAAGACCTTTCTAATTACTACTCGCAAGATATCCAAGCCTCCCAGGGGGTATTCTGAAACCGGAACCACAAACTATTATACTATCCAATAATCACATCCTTCAACCAATGTGCAGATCCCAGTACTTTTCGAACCCACACACTCTCAAACAAACAAATCCAAAAGAAAAACGCCAATGCTAATCCCAATTTAACCAGAGTAGCCCCAGCGAGGAGCGTTGATGATGATGCCCATGAGGCAGCCAGAGATGATACCAGCGACGGGGAGGGTGATGAACCAGCCGAAGTAGATCCAGCCGACCATGCGCCAGTTGACGGTGCGCCAGGTGCCAGAGCAGAGACCGACACCGACGGTGGCACCAGTGATGCACTGGGTGGTGGAGACAGGGAGCTTCAAGCGGGTGGCAAGAATGACAGTGATGGCAGAACCAAGCTCCATGGAGAAACCACGGGATGGCGACTGGAGGGTGAGGCGGTTACCCAAGTTCCTCATGATGTTATAGCCATAAGTCCAGATGCCGAGGACGAGCATGGCAGCGCCGAAGCAGAGAATCCAAATGGGAACGGCAGCCTTGCCAGTCTCGGGGAGGGCACCCGAGTTCCAGATCTCGAAGACGGTGGCATAGGGACCGATGGCGTTGGCGATATCGTTGGCACCGTGGGTGAAGGAGGCAGTGGCGGCAGTCATGACCTGGAGGAAGCTGTACATGTACTCGGCCTTGTTGTCGTAGCGAGCAGCGTGAGCGTGAATCTCCTCGACATCACCGGCGAGGGCGCTCTTCTGACCGGCAAGGTTGACAACATCCTGATCGATACCGTGGAGGACACACCACTTCATCCCATACCAGATAACAGGCCAAGTGTACCACTTGCCCTCGGGTCTGCCCTTGAGCAGCTTCTTGTGGGCCTTCTGGAAGTCGGAGGGCTTCTTGCGGCGGACGGGGGCAGCGGGAGCATTGGCAGAGGCACCATCGGTGGAGTCGGCGGTGCCAACAATCTTCTCGGGGAGGGCACCGGCGGCAGATATCTCGACATCACCACGCTGAGCGGCCTTGGTGGCGGCGAGCTCATCCTTGGGGCTGACCTCCTGGACAGGCTCGTCCTCGTACTCGTCGTCGGGGTTCTCAGGGACGGGGCCGCGGCGGAGGAGGAAGAGACCAAGAGGGATGTGGTACCAGTGGAGCTGCCAGTCATCGAGCATGACAACGCGGTAGAGCCAGGGCATCAGAGTGACGCACATGAGGAGGGCAAAACCGACACCGACGGCAACAATGACACCGGGGAGCTGGGAATCAGTGAGCTTGACCTCGTAGTTGCCACCCTTCCAGAGAAGCAACATGGTAAGGAGCGCGGCGGCGAGACCGAAGTAGACTGGCACGTAGATGAAGGCCTTCCAGACGGGGTTCTTGCGAAGCATGACGCCATACTTGGTGATCAAGAAGATGATGGAGGCGAAGATAGCGGAGAGACCAGGAGCGATGATCCAGGCGAGGAAGACCTGGACGACACCAGAGTTGATGGCACCAGTACCGGGACCCTTGCCAACCCACTGGACACCTAGAGATCACCAAGTTAGCGTCCTGTCAAAAAGGTACCCGAGAGCCTGGACAGCCTTACCATCGGCGCCAACGGCGGCAACACCCATGCCAATGACACCACCCATGATGGAATGGGTGGTGGAGACGGGAAGACCAATCTTGGTAGCCATGGTGAGGTAGATGGAGGAAGCGGTAACAGCGCACACCATGCCAAGCATGAGAAGAGCGGGATCATCTTTGAAGAGATTCGTGTCGACAATCTTGGTGCGGATGGTGTCGGCAACGCGGGCTCCAACACCAACGGAGCCGGCAAACTCCATCACAGAGGCGAGAACCATGGCCTGGAGGTAGGTCACGGACTGGGAAGCCACAGAGGTGGCCCATGAGTTGGCCACATCGTTGGCACCTGGAGGGGAGAGAGAGCTGGTTAGGAGCTGATATCAAGCGGTGGTGATGGTTGCATGTTGGTGTATCAACTCACCAATGTTCCAGGCGTCGAGGCCTGCGAAGATGGTGCCAATGGCGAAGAGGTAGTCGAATTGGTGGAGGACCGCCATTGTAGTTGGACGGTGGATGTCGCGTGCTCAGAGACGAGACTGCGAAGGTTGTTGTAGCGGGTGGCTGATCGACCTGTTGAGGAGGGATGCAGAGTCAGGAGGAAACACAGGTTGTGCCGTCTGTATTTAACCAGACGGACACATGGAGAGGCGATGGTCAGCGCGGGGGGACATCAGCCAGCGGTGGCACACACGTGGGTTGGCTCTTCGAGCTCTTCTGCCGTTGTCGAATGGTTCTGGGTTTTTTGCCTCTCCCCACAGCACTGGTGCCTTGGCGAAAACAAGACCTGCTCGCCTGCTGCTTATGCTGCATCGGGAGGAGGTCGAGATGCTGGTCGGGACAACCTGGTGGGTGGGAGCTGTTGGAACCCCTGCTGAAGGGGTGGGCCTTTGACGGCGGGGGGGGCACTGGGGCTTGGCGGGTAGGGCCGATCGCGCTTCCAGGTCTGTCTCCCTCCATCCCTGTTCCCGTCCAGCCCACACACGTCCGAGACTTTTTTTCTCTTTCTCTGCCATCCAACTCGTTCCTTCCTCGGTCAGAAGAAGAGGCAAGGCTGGCAGGCACTCTCTGATGTGCGTGATGTGAGACGTCGCAATGAGTGGTTCCGTTTGGTCCCCGGAGAGGGGAGGGGAATACGCATATCGCAACCCTCCCGCTGTCTAGCTTTAGCGAGAAAGATCCGCTTGTGCATCTTGGCTGCATCATGTACAAAGCCGATAGATGGCGGATGTAGTGTATATACTAGGGCAGTGACATGTGTGGGATATGCACTCGAAAGAGAGCATCATCACAGTATGTATGCGGTATGCTCGCGTGCCGCGTTCAAAAATGGAATATTGAACCTGTCCTCTTAGTGTGTGTAGTTCTATGCCGCTAGAGCAGATATCACCTGCCTAGGCAGTCGTCAGATACTAGTAGGTGAGAGAGGAGACATCCGTGATCCCCCGGCCGACCGAAGCTCAACGAAGCCGTCAGCCGAGAATCTCGATGTTGGATGAACGGCATGTTTCGAAGTCCGTCCCACAAAAAAAGGCCAAGCACCGAGAAAAAAAAGCCAAACCGAGGAGTGACGGGGAGGGAGGCAATAGCGGGCGGATCATGGGAAAAAACGACACCGCTTCCTTTTGGGAAGAGAAATCCACCTCAGATCCATTGAAGAGGAAAACCCCACGGGGCCAAGCATTGGCAGGCTTGGCTGAGGGCGACGGAACAAGCGATCATCCTTATATGCTTGCATCATGGTTCGCGTGGGGACGACGACGTGCGTTTGGTGGGCTCTCGCAGCCAGTGAGCGCTGAGGGATGGCAATGTTCAAGACAATGAGGGAAAACCAGCTTCGACGTTTGGCGTTCGAGGTTTGACACACGTGGGGTTCAATCCCCGGTCGCCAAGTCTCCAGGGCCCGCTCTTGGCCCTGCGGGCGATGTCCTTGGCAGAGGTCAGAAAGTCTTGGCTCTACGAGATGATCCAATCGGAGTCTTTGTTTGAGCAACGTGCACGATCAAGAGGCTGATGGCGATAACAAGAGCCGGGACCTATTTTTGCGGGGTCTGGACCAACCAACCTCCGTCCTGGACTTTTGATATTCCATGGCTGTTCGAGACGAACCACCGGCTTCGAGATCGTCAGGAGCAGTGAGTGTCCCACGTTGGTGAGTGCCGCACACTTGTATGGACAATCAATGACCTACCACCACAGGGATGATGATGGAATGCTGCCTGTTTCCTTCCCCAATTTGATGGTTGGCGCCCGTTACGATTTACGTCGGCGTGGTGGGCGAGGATGTCAGTCCCAGTGTTGGCTTCCCAAGAACTTGGCAAAAAGGCTTATTGCTGTTCAAATTGCACCAAAAGTCTAAATCCCATATCGCCGAGAGAACGGGTGGCACAAGTGGTTCGCGGGGTTCAAGCTCAAAGTCGAAGCCAACCCCCGGAAATGGTACCCCCCATTCCATTGGTTGTTCTGTACCTATGTGGCAGGGTGTACGCTTACACCAGTCCAATCAGCTCCTCCCCATTGTGCTCGTGCTGGCTGAGCTCACGGGCCCTATCCCGTCCAGCCTGCATTGATGATACGTGGGGGGGCAGTCATCAGTCTTCCCCGGAGATGAACCTCGGATGGTCTTGATTCCACTTTGGGCAGGCCCTTGAAGTGTTGAGAGCAAGGCTAGCAGAACAAGACATTTGTGGTGTGTTGACAAGTCGATAGCCATGTGTGAATGGCTTGAAACATCCACTATCAGGTTGCTTTGGGCTCTGGGCGTTGCGTAACAGCATGGCTGAGACGCTGTGCTTCCACGCCCACGTGTGTTTTCATCCTCAAAACCCTATTCCGGCTCCGAAGGCGGCATCATGAGTGAAACAAGCATCTGCGTTACGTCCCTAGCCCGGCTGGGGATACCGGAATGGTATGATCGACGGCTCATGTCCGCGGGATGTCGCCCTTTACGATGTGCATGCCCGTTCCCAAACATCATGGGATGCAAGGTAGCGGGATATTACAGGAGAAAAAAAGTGGCATGTGAAGATGTCAAACCAGTTTGGTCACCGAGCTGGTTCAAAAGAGTTACCGAATGGAGATTAAGAGAGTATTAGAGAAACTTTTGGGTGTATGAGAAGAGAGCTCTCTCGTAATGAGATTTCTGGCTTGATATCCAGTCACCTCTCTCAACATCCCTATCCGTAGGTAGTTTCTCATGTCATTCAAAGGCTCTCATGGAGACCCAACACATGTGATGAATGTTTTTTTTTTTCTCTTTTCGAACTCAGGGAGTCATTCTATCCTCACCCATGCCGTCCCACCTGTGAACCAACACCACCACATTCAGGGTCCCGTCCACCGTAACATCCGAGTCTCGTGCCTTAATCAGAGACAGTGGATACAGCTGCAGTCTAAAGTCGTGCAATGAAGATCCCAGAGGGTATACCTCATGTCATGAGAAAAGCGTGGGCATCATGCAGTGCCTGACACCTAGTCACTGCTTTTCCCACTCATCTCGTTACGCATAGTCTGCTCATGCACCGTGGCACAGGCGCCAGTACCAAGGCTCCGGGACTCTTCCCATTGTTGGATTGGCGGCGGGCGCCGGGTGAAAATTCTGAGCTGATGGTGAGGCACAGATGTGATGGTAATGTCTTGGACGAGAAAAGTTCCATCAGAAGCCGAATGGGCGAAGAGCGAGCTGTTAGTGGGAGAAATCTGGAGCCAATGGCTGTTGAGCGTGACAGCCACGTGCATGACCCGCAAGTGCGACTTGCTGCCCTGTGGGAAAAGGTTGTGACAATTTGTCAGGCGTGAACGGCGAACAATTGGACCATGTTCGCCTTCATCAGTCGAGACAATCGTATTCTTTTTCTCTGTCTAGCTATTGTGCTATTCAAGCTCACTTATGGCAATTTGATGCATTCTCGTACGGAAACTCATGATTTGATGTGTGTGACCAGTGACGTTGGGAATTGTGGAACGCTCGAGATTTGATAATGGTACACGTTGACGGCAACCATGCACTGCTTTGAGACTTGCAATGCCACAATATGATCCTATGTCACCTTCTCTTATCGCAGCTGTTCTCAATTCACATTCGCAGATGCATGATGACAAGACTTGTAAGCAATTGAAATGCTTATAATAGCGAGAACAGTCGTTATACCCAGTTTAGTAAACTCTGAAATGACACACATGGATGAATATTTTTACAACGAACAACGTTGATGGAAACATATATCTTGATGGATTCGATCATGTGAATGTCACACACCTCAGTCATGCTAGAATTGTCGTCCGGAGGGGACCTGTTGGACTTGAAGATGGTAATCTTTCAGAGATTTTCATTCTCTGATGTTATGCATTCATGCATTTTGCTGGCCACTTCAATTAATCCGGCAAAATTAGTAGCGATATAATTTAGTATCTCTCCATGCTATCGTCTATCATAAAACCTCGCAAAGATTTCAGGTAAATGTGTCACGGCTTGACACTTGGTGGGGCGCGGGGCGCACCACGGACCAATCATAGTACAGGAGCAAGGACCAATCAGAACAGGATCAATGGGATCGAGGATCGATCCAGGAGAGTCAACCCCAAAAGGGACAGTATCGATAGGATCGATGGTCGGGTCTATCGATCCAGGACAGTGCCAGGCTTGGCATAGGGTCTATATATACGGAGGAACTGGCTGGTGTAGATAGACAGTTCCGCAGTATGCAATTCAGATTGTGTTCACGGTATCTTGTGTTTACATTGAGACATCTTGTTGTGCACTGTTGAGCTGCACCGAACCAATTGTCAGAAGTTACCTTCAACCAGTATCCCTTTCAGAGGTTCTGTACAGGGGTTCGTCACAGGTATCGATCAGAACCACGTTCGTGGCGAAAAGTAAATGGTATAAAGCAGATATGGCTCCTAGGCCCTCCACTTAAGCAAAGATATTAAAATATATAATGTTCAGATATGTCGCCAACAGGCTAGTTGATTAGGCCCTGCCGGTTAGGTCGGAAAGCAATTATCTCCATCCGGCCCTTCCCTCCACCCCTCCATCTGCTTCTCCATCCGGCCCCTCCCTCCGCCCCACATGCTGTCTATTCCAGCCATGTCAACAGAGTGCGAGATGACGTTCAGCCTTCCGAAACTGGCGGTGGGGATGCAGAGGCACTCTATACAGGAGGATACGATATCCAAGCTTCAGTGCCTGAAGAATTGGCTGGGGAATCGAAGTCCTTTGTAGCCGGATTGTTGTCAGAGGCCTGGTTGTCTGGGGAACCGAAATCATGTGATTTAGATTGCAATTCACCAATTCAATCCCGGAGCGCCAATCAATCAATTATTCGGAAAGGCATCAATTCAATTCAATCCAATCATTAGGCCTGGATTGGATTGATTGGATTGTTGGGAGCGCTGATCTCGTTCACACGTTTGTGGCTTCGAATCTCCCTTACCTCGCTCGTAACCTCAAATCTCGCCCACCCCGCTCGTGACTTCGAAATCCTGCCCACTCCACCAGTGACCTCGATTTCGCTCACTTGACCGCCTTGGGACTCTGTCGCATCATGTCTGTCAATTTGCTGGAACTTCTCAAAGGCCATGGCCACCTACTATATGTACTTCCCGTTCCCGACCTGCGAGGCACCCGATCAGTGATTCCACACCTGGTTCCACAAGCGTGGCCGTTAAGATTCTCCCACTTCCGTACACGAAGCCATCGCACACGGCGAGCAATGTAAGCTGCAACAGTCATGCCCGAAATGGGCTGAATAGCTACTTCGCCGCGGACAAGCCCGTGCTTCTTGTAGCCTGAGATATTTGACTTGAAAATGAGGCCACCAATGAGGCGGTTCTCGCAGATGTAGGACGAGAAATAGTCGACACCACGCCTACGGGCAGCATTGGCGGGGGAAAGGAGAGGGTTCTGAGCGGGGTCGGTCAGGCGTTCCAAGTGAGACTTGCGAAACATGTTGCTCTTACCCACGACACAGGGTGCGATACCAACCGTGTTGATGGCGCTGTAGAAATTTTGCGTGGGTGGCTGCCATGAACATTTCTTCGAGCCGACCGCCGTAGTCAAGGAGGCTCTTTCGCTCATTGTTGTCAATGGGCCCCGATAAAAGCGCCTACTCCTCTTCTGCTGCTGTCCTAGGCGTCTCTAGATAGATCAAGAGAGGTAGCTGCTGGACAAACTTGTAGGGCTTAGTCTGCGCCCCGTCGGGCAAGAATCCGAATAGTTTGTCCACCATCCTTCCTGCCGAGTTAGCCCCAAGCCAAACATTACAGTCTGCTATCCAAATGATATCGCCTTTGACCTCCCGATATGCGCGACTGATGTTGCGGATTTTGGGATTGGGCCCGAGCTTGTCAACGTGTCCGCCATCGCCATGCGACACAGGATCCGGCTCTTCGACAAGCACCTTGGCATCGAAGTCGGGGAAAGCGGAGATGTATTTCCGTGGAACAGGATAGGCTGGATCTCTTGTTGAATCGACGCAGAGGTAGATGGTGAGCTTCGACTTGGGGTAGGCGAGGTGGAAGGTTGACACGAGACATTCGTAAAGACCAGCTTCCACGCCTTTTATAGGTCGAATAACAGTGATGTGCGGCACATCATCTTCCTTGAGGGTCGGGGAGAAAGGTTTCGCGTGAGGAGCAGAGTTATTCCGGAGGCTGAAAACGCAGAGAGGAGATTGTGAGCAAACACCGGAGGCGGTACGATGGTGGGGACGTCCAATTCGTACATTTTGTAGATACCAATTCCTTGGACGGAAACGATAATGTAGGTCTAGACGAAGCTCACCAAGGCCGCACCCTGAACGATCATCGGCATTGGGTCATAGTGAGTAGTCATCGAAGGCAGAGAACAGCAAGGCGCGTAGAAACTTAGGAAAAAGGGCAGTGATCGTGATCAGCAGCTCTGCTGACGGGAGATTTCGGCGACACAGAGATATAAAAACAGAGGCGCATGGCTGGCAAGTTGCATGTCGGAACTCGGAAGCTAAGTCTTGTGTGGGGCATCATTGCCCTGTCTAACGTATATTATAAGCGAGTCGTACATATAAGCGAGTCGTACAGTCTCCACCACCCTACAACAACTATCCTCAATTGCAACATAACAACACTAGAAATCAACTCTAATTACATCAGAAACAGCCGAATCAGACGATTCTACAGCCTCCTGGCAAGTACGTGCATTATGGCCAGGCTTGCCGCATACAACACAGCATTGAACCTTTGTACGAGCACCCCCTACACCACTACCATCCGGCTGCGTTTCTTCCACTGCCTCCCCACCCACGGCCTTCTGGTCAAGTAGATCGTGTGCATCCTGCACAGTAAGTGATCCTCCAAGCCGCACACGTGTTTTTTTGGCTCTCCTGCGCTTGCTTAGTGCCTCGTTGGCAAGGTGGTACTGCGCGGCCAAGATGATAAAAGGAGGGATGGCCCAACCGAGGGCATTAACTCCCTGGATTACCGTTGCCCATTCGCGGTTACCAGGCTGGGCTAGTTTCGCCTTACTAAGGCCGTCCGAGGTCGTAACTACCATGCCCGCGAAGATAATACCCATCATAAACCCAGTCTCGTCGAAGTTGTAGATATCGTCATCTACAATACCGTACTTAGCCTTAGTGTTCCGTACGAGCGCAAACCACTCGGCAATGACCTTTGGATCCTCACACTTAGCCCTCTGGTAGTCGTATCTACGCTTAAAACGCGTACGGAGCTGTGGCTGGCGTTTGACGAAGTTATGTGCCCAGAGCTTGCCAACAGGGGGTGCGTCGCGTACGCGTAGCAGTTGGTTGGCCATATCATCTACACTACGCAATCTTGGTGGAAAAGCTCGCGCACATAGCTCAATAATATATCGGACAATAGCTTCCTCTTCCGATTGAGTCAGCTTTTTCGAATTGGGTGTTATATCGCGTCGTGCAGGCCGGCCGGCGCGTCGGTTAGAGAGAGTCATAGCTGGTACGTTGTAGAGCTTAGCTGCAGCTCGGAGGCTTAATTTTTCATTGATTCGAAGAGCCTCAAGGGCTAAGAGTATCCTGGCTTCCTTTGAAGTAGGAGGCATATTGGGTTGTGGAAAAAATTGATGTTAGGTGTAAGGAGGGCGCGTCGTGGTGGAGACTGTACGACTCGCTTATATGTACGACTCGCTTATAATATACGTTATTCAACCCTCGCACAGCAAAGAACAATTAAAATTCGCAATGTGATCAATCATTACAGGCATGGGCTCGGTAAAATGAGGGTATTTTGTGCATCTATGGAGGCGTCGGGGACATTTTCTGCACTAACACCTCCAGTAGCAGTCCATCCGTCGGCTCTGTATGTAAGAATTTCGTCAGTCATCTGCCATATGTATCTTCTACACAGTCTTCAAAGGGGGATTAACTTACCGGTTGAAGATGATTAATACCATCCCACGAGTTCTCATCCCATGCTCCTACCCGACAAAACGGCATTCTGCTTTCGTCCCTATTCCCACTCGACCAGTGCTGGTTGCCGGCTGTGAAGTAAAGATCAAACGACATGAACAGCCTCTTTCTCTCGAGGTTCTCGCCCGGTGCCGGCCTGTCCCTCTTGAAGTTCACAGCTCCCTTTTCCTTGCGAATATCAACCTGAAGATCAGTCGGGAATCTCGAGCTTGCCTTGTACCACGTCATCGAGATGCCAAAGTCCGTATTTGCCGATTCGTAGTTCTGTCGTACTTCATTGATATAAGAAGTGACTTCCATAAACATTGCGTTGGCGTTAGAGGTCCAGCTGAACCAGTGGTGCTGGGCGATGTGGATGCGACATGTGGCTGGCTGCGGCGCTGCTGTTGGGGTAGGTTGTGCCGTGGGAGTAGGGACTGCCGTTGTCGGCGCACAGATGGTGACGTCCTCGCAGGTCTCGCGACCACCACTTCCTACGCAGCGCCGCGTCGTCGTCTTGGGACAGTTACCGAGGTCTGGCGCTCCTGTCAATGTCGGCATCGGAGGCCTGGTGACCTTGTGCGCTGGGTCCTCCGGGTCGTGATAGTCGGGGGGTGGCCCGACCGGCGTCGGCGTGCAGTAGTAACCGGTGCATATCTTCCCGCACTGGCCGTCTCGTTTCCCAAGTCCAATGGGCTTGTTGCAAAGGGGTCCGGCAGGTCCGGGCTTGTGTTCGATAGGATCTCCGCTTGGCCCACCACCGCCACTGCCACCACCGCTGTCACCACCACCGCCGGGGGGGCTAAACAGCTTATCTGCGTCTGGTTTTTTGATGTCCTCAATCTTAGGGCAAATCTTGTCCAGCTGCGCATTGCCACCTTGGCCCTTGGCCTCGGTGGTGTCAAGGAGGCAGTGGCCAAGGTTAAACACTTGACCATTCCACGCTGTGCTGACCAAGGTATCGATCTTGCCCACTGGAATCTTTGGCTTTGCAGGGTTTTTGTCGGGTTTTCCCATAGGGAGAGGCCGGGAAAGTATCTTGATGAGGGCCTTGAGGCGTTTCGGATCCTTGAGGTCCTCCTTCCACTTTGACGGCAAAGAACGGAGATTGGCAGCCATTGCTGCAACCAGGGGTGCCGCTGTTGGAGGGTTGAAAAGTCAGCTATCGTCCACAGAACAGCAAATTGTCGTGGGAAACTTACCCATTGAGCTTCCACCGTCCGTCGCGATACCCTTTCCAGGAACAGCGATGTAGGTCTTTTCACCTGGAGCATAAGTAACCCATCTACCGGCAGACTTTGCGTCAGTAATCATGGCCTGCATTATATTGAAAAGGAAGATCATGAGAGCTTACTGTTGGTAAGGGGCGAAGGTTGCTACACGCTGACTTTGCTGCACTGCGCCCACCGAAAGGACGTTGCTGAGGTAGTCGGCGCGAGAGACATCGCCCCAACCGGCTGGGTAAGCATCAATGTTATCACCTCTCTCCTTGTAGGAATTGTGGATAGCGGCGACAACGAGCACGTTATACTGGCCGAGCTTCTTGATAATTTTGTCTGTGGTTGCGATGCACTGTCAGTATATGGTCGTTATTCTGCCACGTCCTTGGCAAACTCGGAGTTGACTCACATAGCATCCTGATCCTGGCCTCGCTGGCACCATCCGTGAACATGCCGCCAGAATAGTTGATGATGGCTCGGCCTTCCTTGTTGTTCGCAGAATCAAGAATGTCATCCATAACTCGTATAAATGTCTCAAGCACGGCTGCTTCCTCGAAATTTCTGGTTTTTGCGCCTGAGTTGCCTGTGTAGGTGAATCCACTTCCTGGGTTGACTGGCAAGACCATGGTGACCTCTCTGCCCGCCCCGAGGAGGTTTCCGAGAATCTTTGATGAGACAGCGGTTCCGTGCTTCCAATCGAATTCGGAGACAGGTTTGGGTGTTTTCGCGTCGCCACCGTACGGCGACGAGTAAGGCCACCTGATCAAACGCCCGCCTAACCCTTGGAACTCCTGTTCAAAAATTCAGATCTATGCTGTTCAATGACACCAAACCAGGTGAAAGATGGGTAGACTTACTGCATGGCTGGTATCTATGTCCGACTCCATATTGTATATGTACTGGGTTGGGCCAGTGCCTTTGGGGTACCAATATTTGTTGAACCATCTGTCGGGTTTCCTGGGGTCCTGCTTTCTTGCTGGGGTCCCAGACCTCCTCCATGACTGAAATCCTATGTACAAGGGAGGTGCCGAAAGCTGAGAAAGCTCCCAATACTCCGCCGTTTCGTGTTCCTCATAATCGTTCCTCTTACGAAGGACTCCAGAGATAGTTTCATTGAGGTCGCGATGAATATCTGGTATCTCAGTTGAAGAGGTAAGGTTCCCAGGTGACTGATCTCGGGAGAAGTGCCGAGGAACAACTGCTGGACCGCCACCACCGGACCCAGGGAACTTCCCCTGCCAGATATCGGTAACAGGCCGTGGCGTTTTAGCGTCCGCCAATGCCGTTTTGGCCTTAGCCTCTGCACTCATCTCAGAGAGGTAGTATATGTCGTCAATCTGAAATCACACTTATTAGCTCCTGTCCTTGCGCTCGACTTTGATAAAAGCAAGAAAGATAATCTGAGGTAGCTGGCTGGCTGACTTACACCGTAGGTCCCTTTGGCGCCACTAAGTGTGTCCAAGCTTGCACGGTCAAGCTGGACAACGTGGAAAAAGGCAGTAAACTTCGCCCTATCGGACTTGATCTCTGTGTATGACCATAGCTGCTTCTTTGGGTTATTGTTGACGTCCCCGAGCCAGGTGCGGATGGCCTGGACATTTTCAGGGTTGTCAGGTATGATCAAGGCATCCCCAATTTGGCATGGGCTCTTCTTTTTGGCTCTAGCTTGCAAGAACGGTCGAGTTCTCTCCTCGAGGGTACCAGCAGCTCCTTGAACTGGGGTTGGCGTTGCGACAACCTCGCGCTTTGCCACCGGGGTGACAGTGCAACCATTAAAAGTCTGGGTCGACGAATTGTCATCCTCCACCTCGCATCCGTAGATAGTAGCGCATGTCTCCTTCGTCGTAGACGAGGTCGTTCTGGTTGTGCCACCTTCCACAACGCCGGCGTACGAAGTCGTCATCTTGCAAAGCTCGGCGGTCTGGGTCTTGCAGTTGCTCGGCTTCTCGGGTGTGGGAATCGGGCCTCTGGTCGGTATTGTGATGGCTGGCCATTTTGGTAGACGTCCCTTGACCGTGATACCGGGAAGCTTTGGCCAGTCGATATTCGGGGGACCACTCCTATAGGGCCCGGGGGGCAGAGGAGGGAAAACCCAACCGAAGACCTTGAGTTCTGGCCAGTCGATGCAAATGAAGAAGAACCAAGCCTTGCACGACAGGTACACACCCGCGGGCTCGTCATCGTCATCGTCGGAATCTTGAGGGTCATCTTCTCTTGGCGGATCCGGCACTGGCGTGGTGATGGGCTGAATGATATTACCTGAGCCTGTAGGAAATGGCTTGATATCAGGAGCCTGGGTCCCCGTGAACAAGGTGCAGCCAATGAGAAGTGTGCTCTCGGGAGGTGCATCCATTGCCTTCGTTCCCGTAGGTGCGCACCCGCCCAAAGTTACTTGACCCTGGCAATTGTCAAGCGTCAAGATGGCGTGAAACTCATCAATCTCCAACACGCCACCCGGCGGGCAGTCCCAGACCATTGGAGGTCCAGATCCTAGAGGAGGTCGATCAATGATTGGATTTTGATCATCAGATGGTAGGTCGCTGTTGTCTGGAATGTCGACTCCAGATGGGTCGTCAGGCAGCGGGCCATCTGTCACTGACGGCCAGGGCGGAAGAGTAATCCATCGCGAAGTTGGCGGTGCACCACCCCCTGGAGGCGTGACAACGACGGGAATAGGGGGGATATCAATACTTGGGTTGGCGTAGAAAGGGGGAATGCCACCGGCACCACCGCCATCTGTTGGATTGGCGATGGTGATATTGACATTGGACATGGGCATCTGATTTGTCGTAATGTTGGGCGCATAGACGGTGATGGTCGTCGTTTCGACGACAAATGATGCACCCTGGCTGCGGCCCACCTCAATGGATGTTGTATAGGGTGGAATCGAGATTACCGTTGGTGCCGGGAGTGAGCTGGGTGGCAAGATAAGACGGCAAGGCGGCGTACAGTAGGCAGTCCTTTCGCGGTACACCTCGGTCCCCAGATAAACGACTTCGACATCGTCCTCGTCTAAACTGGCGTCGGGATACCACTCTTGCAGATCGACTGCCCAATCAGTGGTGCCTAGGAAATTGTACGAGTGGTAAAACTCGGTTCTCTTGTCCTTCATCTCGTCGTCCATCCAGGCCACCCACTCTGTGTTGTCATACACCATGATGTTGGAACCTTCTTTGTTGTAGCGCTTGTTGGCCCTGCCTTGAGCAATGATCTGGTTGATCTCGGCGTTTGAGATGTATCCAGCAGTGTCCGTACACCGACCTTTGGCAGCATGGGAGTTGCGGTTGTCGCCCGTGAACAGGCAGGACTCGCCGTCGCACCCAGCCTGGGCCATCTTGAAGGACCGTCCGTAACTGGAGACACCAACCAGGACCTTGTTGGAAGGGGCACCGGCCTTGGTAATCATGGAGAGCGCGTCCCTGGTCTCAGTCTCATTGACATGTGACCGCAAGCAATTGCCCGTCGGGCAGCCAGGCGAAGTCCACTTATTACCAGCATCCCACTGGCCGTGAAGATCATAGGTCATAAAGACAATATAGTCGAGAGCTTGGGCCATTTGCTTGACAGGAAAGGAGCGGAGGTACCAGAACGACGCTGGTGCGGCGAACGAGACTGTCTTGGAATCGCCGACCTCGGCCTTGATGCTGGCCAAGAGTCTGTAGTAGTTGAGACCATTTACCGGATCATCAGCGGGAATGTCCGGGATGTCAGGGGCACCTGGATATTCCCAGTCAAGGTCGATGCCGTCAAGGTTGTGCTCGTTGATGAAGGAGATGATGTTGCGCTTGAACAGGTCGCGGTTGGCTGGTTGGGCGGCCTCTCGGAGAATCATGAAGGTCCCTGGCAGAGCACTGAAGTCCCAGCCACCTAGAGATACAACCTTCTTGACGCCCTGAAGCTTCTTGAAACGTTCAAACTGCTTCTTGACTAACGGGTCCGTGATCTCGATCCGGAAATCGCCTCGCGTGACATTGGGAAAGGCAAAGTGAACGTGGGTGTAAGTGCTTGTGTCGATTTGGGTAGCATCCATGTGCAAGCACTTGCGGCCGAAGTTCCAGCCCTCAAAATAGCCAAGCTTGATATGCTTTGCCGGCGCGGGGCCCTTGATGATGTCTCTGCCGCAGTTGCTGATGCATCCGTGCTGGCCAGGAGCTGCAGTACCGGGAGCACCAGTCTCGGACTTGGAAACGACACAAAAATCATCGGTCATACCGCATTGCCCCCAAATGTTGCAGCACACGTTGAGAGGGCACGGGTTCATCGTGCTGATGTTGGTCCCTAAGGGGGGCCGGACGGTGCCGTTCATGGTTGGTCCACAGATTGCGTTCTACCAAGCCGAAGCAGGTCAGTATAGGAAGTGGAAGAAGCAGTTTGACTTGGGTTGACTCACAGGGACAATAGCAGGCATCGGCGCAGCTCCGTCGCTGACGCACATGTTGAAATCGGGATAAAGCAGCTTGCAGCCATTCCAACCCCATGTGTTCTTGTTGAAGTTCTCCAGTTGGGTCACACTGAGCATGTTGCTTGCAGCAATCTTGGCGCAGTTGTCGTCCTTCTTGGTCCGATAGACGGCACAATAGCCATCGGCACCCTTCTTGGGCCTAAGGTCGGGAAGGTTGCCCTGGCTGCAGCACACATGCTGACCTTCGGACAGTTTGGAGCAAAGCCCGGACTGAGGATTCGCCTTGGTGAAGTCATCGCCAGTAATTCCCTGTACATCGTATTATCAGTCTCTCTTTTGTCCACGACGTGCGTAGGTCAAGCGGAAAGTAAGTTTAACTTACGCATTTGTTGGCCAATGAGCCACAGTCGTCGCCCAACACAACCTGGCGCGTCTTACACGTGCCGTCAGAGTTTCCGGGAGGGAGGGTACTGGGGAGGGTGCCGGTGCTGCAGCAGACGCGCTCGCCCAGAACAAGTGAGTTGCAGAGGTTGGCGCGGTTGAAGTTCTGCAGTTGAGTCTGCGAGATGCCACATCTCTGGGCCACAGCCCAGCAACCCTCGCCGGCCTGGACGGTAGTGACCCTGCAATCAGCTCGGGGGCTGAGCCGGGCGAACCTGGCAGAAATATCTCCAGGCGCGGAATGGCGAGAGCTGGCGGTGCTGTTGGAGATGGTGTCGTTCTTGGACAACTCCTCCAAGGGAACAGGAACGCGCAGAGTGACCGGCATCCAGTCCTGGCCCGCACCCACCTGTGAGACACATTTGCCATCAGCCCATGTCTTGACCACCTCCTGGACGAAATCGAGATTCTTGGCTCTGCTGGCGACGATGCCAATGCTGTAATCGGCACCACGATCTTTGGCACCACACAACTGCACCACGGTGGTTCCTGAGACCGACTCGTTCTGAACATGCTCGAGGAATTGCTGAAGGACATCTGATGTGACACCGTGCTGGTGCACTTCAGCGCCGGCAAAAACACCGATGACCGACGTCTGCGAGTAGCCAAAGGCCATGGCGTTGTTGGAGCATGACGGCTTCTGAGAGGCAAGATAGCTCTTGACCTGACGACCAGCTGATAGCAGATGGGTCGGCGAGAACTCGCCGTCTTTGCCGGGCCGGTGAATGGAGATGGAGGCATCCTCCAGCACTTTGTTGGCGGTGGTACAGAGCGATGCCTTGGTCGAGTCTGGCACGAAAGCAACCCTCATGGACGGAGAAGTGTCGTAGTCTGCTGTGCAGGCCCTGATGACGGTGGGCATGTCCTTGACCTCGGCCATCTGGACAACCACATTGAGCAGCATGGTCTCCTTGCATGAGGCCAACTGATCCGCCTCCGGAAACAGGAACCAGGGGCCCTCCCCGGCTTTGCTGCAAGAAATGGGGCATGGCTTGAGGGCCTCAAGAGGCTGCGCCTGTACCGTAGAGAGCCATTTGTCGAGATCCTCGTCTGCTTCGGTGATGTCGACGAAAGAACTTGAGGATATAAAGGACTGGTCTGTGGCCACGAACCCGCCCGTTGCTCTCGCTGCCCCCGCTGCCCCCGAGGCTACGAGGGCGTAGAGATATGCCTTCATGATACACGACGAGATAACTGCGTGCAGCAGGTTCTCTCAGAGAGGAGATGTGATGGGAAATAAGTGTGCCTTGCACCATCCAGCTTTGGATGACGATGCAAGACAGAATGACCTCGGGAGTAAGAGGTGAGTAAAACAGAATGAGATACCAAATAGACAACAGACAGACTAGCTTGTAGATCATGGGTGAAGCAATATAAAAGGGAAAAGGAGCATGATCTTTTTCAGCCTTGAGGGTACGTACCCAACTGAAAGCTGGCCACCGTCAGTTTACACTAGCACCGACGATATAGACACCCCGGAATTTGTGTTCTTGAACATGATTGGTATATCGCAGCAACGGTTCCTAGTTAGACATGTACCTGTGTATCCATATGCGAGAATTTGGACGAGGAATTGGCCTCCGCACAAACATACCTTAGCTGGAATACTACAGTTCTTTTGCGCACATTTCCACCTTGCTCGTCGGATGATCAAAATGCAAGGGGTGACCCCTGAGTGCCGTTGTGAAAACCCATCATCATGGTTGATCTATCGACATGAGCTAAGTAGACACGCTAGTATCAAAGTGTGGTTAGGTAGGCTGCAAGGTACCAGACAAGGTGATAGAATGCAACCGGTACATCGCGCCCTCAAATTTACCGTTGGCTCTTCAAGTTGGGGATTTGTTAAGTAGCTAGGCTGTGACTGTTGGATGTTAGTGGTGGCATAATGCAACGTCGGACGGGCTAGAAACACAAAGCTGGGGATAATGCCTTACCTAGCGTGGGTTTCTCAGGTACTAAAGGGAACCGAAAGAGCACAAGTCCATGAGGTGGATCTAGTTGAAATCCATATTTTATCGGATGGTAGGTATGCCAATCTCTTTGAGTGGCTTTCTCTGTAACCCCATCGGCGTGGAGTTCGGTCCACACCACATGAAGGTGTCGCATCCGCGGCAGATGCACCTTCGTTCACGGGTTTGGGTCGTTTGGATCAAGTGCAGCACAAATCTTTGAAAATCAACTGTCAAGTCCCGGGTCTGGTGGCAGTCTGGATCTTGATCCATTGGCGACGCAAACGTTGCGGATGGTGGACTAGTATCACACATCTAATCGGATTAGATGATCAACAAGAAAAAATTCATGAAGGACTTGCATATAGTCTGAACCCTGCATATTCACATCTGAAGTCTTGATTCTCTATTCATGTGAAGACACCTTCCTGATTGGTCTCTAGGTGGAGTGGACGAGGCTCAGTTTTCAACTATTACTTTTTCTTCATCTTGTTGGTCGAAGCCTGCTGCTGTGCCCCTGCCAAGCCATCCGATTCAATATTTCCATACGACTTACGGATAGACAAGGTATATGATAAACGAGAAGATATGCGCTGCGCCACCTCAACACGTCGGTTTGTCGGCAGACTCGGCAGCCGTGCCGAAACAACCCTATCTTTTTTTGGCCTACACTACGACGCTGGCCTCGTCAGGCGTTGTGTCAGCATGCCACTGGGGATTTTACCACATAATGAAAATATCTTCTTAGCTGGCAGCATTTTCCCGGCGATCACACTGTTGACGGGAAGCTGAGGAAGTTCAGTACCCACTGTGTCCTCGTCCCGTCCACTGGGCATTGTCAACAGGGATCTAATCCGCCTTGGGACCAACCAACCGGGAAGGAAACGGTTCACAGAACAGTAGATAGGTCTGTCAAAGATTTCGTTCGGGTCCGACCGCTATGGTCGCATTGTCTCAAGTGATACACTGTTCTGTGCCTAATGTAACTTCAATCCCATGTCGCGACTATACAGTTACTATGTTGGTTCGTTAGGTATGGCTATGCATGGCTCTTGTTCCAATAGTCCTATTAAGATTCGGTATCGAGTCATGTATATCCGTTTGTAGCTGCATTGAGGGCCTAGCCTCGGCGGATATGAATGGCTTCAAGGCTCAGTGCTCGGAACAATGAGACTCTGCACTGACATCGGGCCAGAAGAGAGCTTGTCCAGTCCTGCTGGTTTATATAATGAGCTGAAATCCTTCGGTATCTCGGACCTGAAGACTTGTCCACCAGGCTCTCTCTTCAATCCGAGTCCACCAGCCAACCGGGTCATTATCT
The DNA here is from genome assembly GCF_035222375.1 of Podospora pseudocomata. Classification (NCBI taxonomy): domain Eukaryota; kingdom Fungi; phylum Ascomycota; class Sordariomycetes; order Sordariales; family Podosporaceae; genus Podospora; species Podospora pseudocomata. The sequence goes on along the minus strand of NC_085889.1, from coordinate 555,448 downwards.
CTACTCAGTCACCATGCTGTCTTCTGCATACGCTCTGGTTCTGGCCGCCGGCCTTGTCACGGCTGGGACTACTGGCAGACATGCACCTTTGTTGGAAGCACGCGATGGCCCATTGCCATCGCTGCCCTACGACCCCAAGACGTCGAGTTACTGCACCTGGTGGGCTGATGTCAGGTCGGCTACCACCTGCGACGCTATTGTCAGCGAGAACTTTATTTCCTTGGCTCTGTTTAAACAATGGGTAAGTCTTCTGAAGCAGCACTTTGGGCTGAGTTAATCCCTTACTTGTTCGGAGACCTTTGCTGACTTGTTTGCTAGAATCCTTCCCTCTCTGCTACTTGCTCGGTAGAGGTCGGGAAGTCGTACTGTGTTGAGGCTTACGGCGAACCTGCGCCGGGTATCTCTTCGACCAAAGCGGCAACCACCACCACTCCGTCCTTATCTACCGTTGTTCCTCCAGTGACCACTACGACACCCGGAAACGGCATCACCACACCCACTCCCACTCAGGCCAGCATCGTCAACAACTGTGACGCCTTCCACTTTGTCACGGCCGGTCAAACATGCGAGACGATTGCCTCTCTATACCGTATCTCCCAGGATCAGTTCAAGGCATGGAATCCCAATGTTGGCGCGTCATGCACCGGACTCTGGGCCAATGCCTATGCTTGCGTGTCTATCATCGGCCATGAACCGTCGCCCACCACACCCGGGAATGGCATCGCCACCCCCACGCCTACTCAAGCCTCCATCGCGAACAACTGTGACGAGTTCTACTTCGTCGCAGTTGGTGACACCTGTGAGATCATTGCGGCAAAACATGGTATCACCCAGGCTCAGTTCCTCAGCTGGAATCCGAGCGTGGGCTCAACCTGCACTGGACTCTGGGCCAATGCCTACGCCTGCGTCTCCATCATCGGCCACACCCCGACTAAGCCGAGCACCACCACCAGCGTCGGCAACGGTATTGCCACCCCGACGCCTATTCAGCCGAATATGGTGAACAACTGTGACTCGTTCTACAAGGTCAAGTCTGGAGACACGTGCGCCACCATCGCCGCCTCCAAAGGCGTCACCGTGGCGCAACTGACCACTTGGAACCCCTACGTCAAGTCCGACTGCAGTCTCCTGTGGCTCGACTACTACGTTTGCATTTCCATTGTCGGACACACGCCCACGCCCGTCAACCCAGGCAATGGCATCCAGACACCCACCCCTTACCAGAGCGGTATGACCACCTCGTGCAAGACTTTCCACTTCGTCCAGTCTGGTCAGACCTGCCAGACCATCACTCAACGCTACCGCATTACCCAGGCCAACTTTGTCAAATGGAACCCGGCAGTCAAAAACGACTGCACTGGCATGTGGGCAAATGCCTATGTTTGCGTTGCTGTCCTCTGAATAAGGGGCGCAGTCAATAAATGTTAGGATTGTAGCTATGTATATCCACTGTTAAGAAAGCATCAGTGGCATGTAGATGATCGGATGGATGAACAGAACCTTGATCCCATATGATGCTGTGCTTTAGTTGCGCGTGATTCTGTGTTTCGCATGTACCGTGAATAGATCTCTTATGGAATGCCCTGTGAACCTGAAAATGAACATGTTCAAGTGATGTCGAGTTTGAAGTGGCACTTACAGCTGTGGTTTGCTCTCAAAAAGGGAGCGATGTCACGGCGGACGGCGACGCTTGATTAACCTGCCTAACTGAAGGTGGCTTGGCGCAGACGCTTGGGCCACCGCGTCGTTTTACTGGCAAGGCATATCCGTATATAGTGGACGGCTTGCCCTTTCTCCAACACTGTTAGCACGAACTCCACCACCAACCAACCATCCCTGGAACCACAATCCCAGATACCGCGCTCTCGATTTGTGGTAGAACTCTACAGTCCACAGTTTACCTTTTTTCAACGGACTCTCCAAAATAAAGGGAGCCCTTTCTGTATCCACAAGCAACGCTCACAACCTACCATGTCGGAAATGGCCAGCCCAGTGTCGTTAACCACCCTCTCAACCGAACTCCGCCACAAAGTCCTAGCCTCTGTGATTTGGACATCAACAGCAACGCTCTATAATCACCTCGACCTATTTTTCCAAGATCCTCGGGTCCGGCTCCGCGATGACTGGGACATATGGGTACCAACCACACCACCTCAACCACCCGCTCTGTCACTCCTCTTGACATGCCGGATCCTGCGCTATGACGTCCAGTATCTATTGAATTCATCCACTGCCCAATCCCACCCCTATGAGATTGACGTCGTCTTCATTGCCAAATGCGGACTTTTCCCAACCTGGGTGTGTTGTCCACTCCCAAGCCAGATCAACCTCGACACTCTCCAGGCGTCATTCCGCATAATGGACGTGGAGGATATCGACGACGAGGTACCAGCTGGAAGGCAGGGGGAGTTCTTAAGCCGTTACCGCGGTGTATCGTCTGACTTCGATGCAGACAACTACCCAAATCCTCCTCCCGGCTCATGGAACTTCTATCGCCTGTTAGCGTCCTTCCTGGCCTTGGGGCCTCGGGGCCTGACCTCTCCCGCTTATCAAAGAGAAAATCGCGGCTGTCTTTCAAGAAGCAGATACTCACTCCAACATCTCATCATTAGCGTAACATCTAAGGAGGAAACTGAAATGGATGACGAAAGACGGGAGCGAGCAAGTGGACCAAGGCGGTTCTTACTTGACCACAATTCCGACCTGCCTTACGGAGGCTCGAGAGAAGAGGACGTTTTTCCAGGGCCGCCTGACAATTCTCCATACACATGGACAGGCCCCACCGAGTTGGAGACCGTTAGAGGGATGTATGGCCACGCGGGCCGTCTCACCCTCGGACACGCCGACCGCTATGGCTTGTACCTTGCCAACACCCTCTGGGCCCTGCTTGACTTCAAGTGGCTCTCACGAGGCTTCGGTCTTATGGTGTACGAAAGCATCCTTGACGACATTACCTTTTACGTCGACGGGAAGCCAAGACCTCACTTTGGCATGGACGACTTGCTTTCCCTGGAACCCCTAAAGCACCGCACCTTGACACCGGAGGTCGCAGCAGCCCTTCAAGTCTGGAAGGAGTGGGTAATGAAGTGGAGGAGTAAGCTACGGGAGCGTGGTATGTTGGATGAACCACGCCCGAGTTTTGCTTTTGTGAGATACTTGCCGGCATCGATGGCAGATCCTAATGAGTGCCCAGATTCAGACTCGGATTCTATGTCCGGCTCAGACGTATAGTTTACATCTCTCGTAGTAATGAAATGAACGGCCAAAAGAGCTGGTATTTAATCGTTTAAAGCCTATCACGATGTTTAAATACCTTCTATTATATTTCCGCTCGTTTTCAGGTTTCCTAAGGCCTATCCACTATCTTCAAGTCGTATTAACTATCTTTGATGCTTGTTGACTATCTTTAAAGGCCTACTGAGTATGTTTTAGGGACCTTGCTTCGCTTGTTGTCACACGTCAACCACTCGCAGCCTGGAGCATAGCCAACAACACAGTGAACTGAAAGCTCTGAGCCAGTCGTTGGGAAGTGAAATAAGCAACAGGCTACAGGCGGCAGCAGCAGAGGCATTGGCTCATGTATAAGCAGAGGGATGTGCTGGACTTGGCAGATACTTAAGGTCATCACAAGCACGGACCACAGTGAGAGAGATACATACATGAGCAGAAGAGCAGAGCAGTGGGATGAAAAGATCCCTCATCAAGGATCTTGAGGCCACTGTAGATTATTAAAATGAATTGAAACTATGTTGTTCCAAGCCTGAACACCAGCCCTTGTCACACCGGTATCCTGCCGTACGCTCGTGTGCGCGGGGTCGCCATGTCGTCAGTATGATGAATGTGCCGGACACCTGAACCTGTCTGCATCTTACCGTTGGCTTCCAAATGCCAAGTCGCCCGAGGCAAAGGTGGACAACGAGGGTAGCGAGCGTGACGACGCGGAGCCGGCCGATGCTGGGCTGCCCCTGCAGACGCCCTACAGCCAAGACCGGATCGACTTGGTGGACATTGCTATACCAATCTCAACGCGGACCACCACCCTACCTCTCCTCAGATTTTAGATGACAAGAGGAGAGCAGAATGGGATGTGTCCTGCCGTACCACCGCAAGGGGTGGAGGGCAAACAAAGGCGAAGTTTTGGGCCACTAGGCGGAATAACGGCAGATACGCCCGTATCTCGAACTCACTTAATCGCCCACCCAGCACCTTCTCACTTCCAAACGGAAATCTGCCCTTGCTGTCTCTGGTCGAATCTATATTAGACACGCGGCGATGGGTGCACCACCAGGTTGGCACACTTCATACGTGCAACTCACATATCACGACACGAGCTGGATTTTCAGGGCGGTGAAACATGTATGCCGGAACAACAGATACAAATTGGTGAGAAAAACGAACGCCTAGGGGTTAAATACTTTCAGTCATTACCTACCTACACGACTGCTGATACCGAGGAAAAGATACCCAAGCAAAGGGGGAAAAACTTCTTTATCTACACAGAGAAGAAGCTGACCGAGGTAAGTCAAAACGCCTTTTACTTTCCTCCGCTCCTACCTACCTAGGTACCTTGTTAGCATACCTACCAAACAGGTGTCGACCTGGAACCGTACTGCTAACTGTTGGACTATCTTTCTAGGAAGAATTTAGCACGATCAAACGTCTTTGTCGACACTCCCGATCGGACTCGGAATATGAGTTGGTACAAGCAGAACGTAGAATGCTTGGGCTGGACACCGATGCAGATTTTCAGTCTCCGCTAGAGTGGGAGTAAAAGCGTGAGGATGAATCTGGGAACCAAACTTCACACACTGAAGGGAAAGAGACAGGCTTCCCGTCAAGAAGAGACGCCGTGGCTCGACGCCCAGGATGGCACACCTGGTGGTCAAAGTTGAAAGCCTCGCTCATTTAGAGCACCGAAGCATAAGGTAACAAGCATTTTCCCGCATGACATACCCCGATCCGAGGTTTCCTGGTCGCATCGGTTGCATCAGGAAGCAGTTGATTGCTATCTAGGTATTCTCAAGCTGAGCACCTATCCTGCCTGTGCGCAAACTTGAACGTGATGTTACCCGAACTTCAGGACCAATCTACCTAAGGTAATCAGCCAGAAATGACGCACCCGAGAGGGTACCTATCCAATCTAATATATACCTTTTATTTTTGCTACTTCAAATCCTCAATGTTACTTCTCTTTTCCCACAACTTCAACATGACTCTAATTGCCTGGCCCATTGTGTATTCCGCCGCACCAACACCACAAATCTTCATCCTTGACAGCAATTCTGGCACTCTATCGAATCAATCGGCGATCCGCACTGTCCGCAATTAAACACATCACAGGGATCCGTCGGTTCGTTGCCGAGTCCACCTACAAAACTGTACAAAAGGCACCCGACTTGAGTGGATCCACCAACGCCGCCATTGTCACCTGTTTACAAACAAGTAGTGTCAGCCAGGATACCGTGAGAGAGAGAGAGAAAGTAGGTAAGAACAACCAACTTACACATTGTATAATCCTCCCTGACCAAAAGATAAGCCGTAATCAAACTCGGGCTTCCCAACGGGAACCCAAAGCTCTGCCTCGCCACCTCCGTTTCGCAACCGGCCACCCACTCAGCCTGGTAATCGTAGTTGACATCATTCCCGTCCGTCCAACGCAGGCGTATCGGGTTATCCCCCGGTCCGATCGTGTCGTCGTCGCCCATGTCAAGCCGGATGTCGCTGAAAGCGAGGGAGCCGTCGTCTTGTTCCCCGCTTTGGATGTCGCCGTGGCCGGGGAAGTCGGCCTCGTCGAAGCAGCCGATCGGGCCGCGGGTGAGAGGGGTGAAGTTAGGGTTGCTTGTGGGAGAGGAGGATGTGCTTGTGGTGTCGCTGATTGTTGTTGTCGGTGCGACGTAGCCTTCTGAACTGGGGTCTTTTGGGTCGCGGAAGCCTGGCGGTGGTGCGGTTGGGGACGGGTTGCACCAGTACCCGGAACAGACGGTGCCGCCGCAGGCGGTGCTCCCGCCTTGGCAGGTTGGTCCGGGGGTGGCGCCTGAGGTGAATTGGATGGTGGTGGCTCCGGCACTGGCCTCCTCGCGGGCGAGGCGTGATTCTAGAGCTGCTAACACCGCGTTGGTGTATTCATCACCCATCGTCATGGTGGCCCATGACTCGTCGTTGAATATGCCGATAGGGGCAGCTGTTTGGGTTCCAAACACATCGGTGGTGGAGTCCGAGACGCTGATGGAGCAACCGGTGATGGTCTCGCACCGTGTAGTCGAAGACCTTGTCGTGCCGTCCGTGACAAAGTTGGATGTGGTGCAAGCCTCGGCCGTCTGCTTGGTGCACTCGGGTTCCGACTCGGTGGTGAGGCGGTAGTCCCATCCGATGGTAATCCGCGGCCAGTTGGGGAGGTTACCGCGGATGTCGATTCCCGGAGGAGGGTGGATGATGCCAATCGGCGGGGGACCGGGCCCGTAGATTCCCGGGGGCAAGGTCCAGTGCCAGGAACCGATCCGGACCTCTCCAAAGGAGATGCAGAAGAAGAAGAACCAGGCCTTGCAGGGAACGTGTACGCCGTCGCCGTCCTCGTCCGGCTCAGGTTCATCGATTTCCTCCTCTTCGGGCACGATCCTTCCACCTTGAGGCCAGGTAGTGAAGACAGGTAGCGGCTCCTCGGTCGAGGTAGACCCAGTCTTCCAGGCTGTCACTAGAGAGCAGTCAACGGTGGCATCCGCCAGGTCAGGCCCGAGGAATGTGAACACCCGCGTAGTTGGGCACGCGAAGTTAAGCGTCAGTTCGGCACTTTCGGTACACGTAGTGGCAACTGCAATTGCTGGCGTGGCGAAGACCAACGATGTTGTCGCGGGACAGTCGATGGTAAAGACCTCTGTCGAAGCTGGAAACGTTACTGTTGTCACTGTGGCTCCCCGCACCGTAAAGAGGGTGCTGATGGGGGTGAAATACGTGGTATTCTTGGCCAGCTGGCCCGTACTGCTATTGAGTGTCGCCGGGTCGGTGTACATAACTAAGGGACCGCCATCAATCTGAGGCCAAGGTGGAACGGTGACGGTTCGAGTGGTCTCGCTACCCTGCCCATCTGGCAACGTGACAATAACAGGTGGGACGTTCACGCTTGGATAAAGGGTGATGGGCATCGCTCCTGTCGTTGAGACGTTGACGTTGGAAAAGGGGATGCCATCAGTGACAATCGGGGGGATCGAAAGAGTTACGGTAGTAGTTGTGGTCACAAAGACCGTCGTCGGAACTCCCCCGATAGTGGTGCTGGAGATTTCTCCATACTCCAGCGAGGTCGTGTAGCTGCTGGGATGGATGGTGGTCGATGATTCCAGGGAGCTTGTCGGGAGAATCATCATACAGGACTTGGCCGGGCAACTGAGAGTTGGTGTGTTCCACACATTGGTATCGACAAACACAATATCGACATTGTCTGACCCCGGAAGAGGTACCCACACGCTGATCTCGGTGGTGAAGCCACGCTGATTGCTATCCTGCGGGATGCTGGTGTCGTCGATGCCAGTGGCGATGTTGACGGTGGCAACCGTAAACAAATTGAAGATGACCACGCCGGTCGAGCCCTTCACTTCGAGGATGCGGTCCTGGCAGTTGTGTGTAGGTATGCAGTCCTGAAGATACTCGTTGAAGAAACTGTAAAGGCCGGCAGAGTGAATCATGACATCCTTTGAATCAATGATCTGCAAGCCCCAGGCGTAGTTGCAACGATCATCCCGCCCATCGCCTGTGACCTCGCAGTCACTGAAATCTGGGTCGTTGGGAAAGGAGGCGGCAGCGCGGAAAGGCTCCGGAGGTCTGGGTCTGGGCTGATAATAAGGCGACTCGGTCTGGATATGGCCCAGGTACACGCTCTTGGCGCCGCTGATGAGGTAGTTGTAGAGAACCGAGTGCTCGGAGCCACCGCCATAGAACCAGGTTGGGCCCTGGGATTCAATGAGCATGCCCCGGGCACCAAAAATGGAAATTTGTGTGGAGCTTGAATCGGGGACGTCGACAATCGTCTTATCGTTGTCATGATCGCTGACCCACGCCCACACATTCTCAAAGTAGCCATTAGCCTGGGGGGTAATCCGGAACATTATAGAGGCGGCAATACACTCGGCTTTGTTGGTGAACTTTGGACATGTAGTGAGGTCAAGGTCAGTGCCCAAGGCGCCGCCGACACGGAAATGCGAATCCCACATCGCGGCTGCTCCTTGAGAGACCGCTGCAACGTTCCACTCCATCATAATGGCACCCGCAGTAGCGCCACGTACCGAAAATAACATGTCATTGATCTCCAGCGTGCCAATGTCGCCTTTGTTGCCGACTTGAACCATGACCTTTGGATTTTTCATGTCGCTGAAGTAGTACCCAGACCCAAGGATCTGAGACCACAAGGAGCCTTGCACGATGGACCCGGTAGGAATCAATACTGTAGATCCAACCGCATATACTCCGGCCGGAAAGTATGCGATCTTGTCTTCCTCCAGAGCACGTTGTAGGAAGCTGTTGATGCAGAAGGCCTGGTCACCGGTCGCGTCGTTCTTGCACTTCCCATCCGTAGTCGCGACCAAGAAGGCATCAGTACCACGGCTTCCGTACTGTGGCCGTGATCGTACAAAGAGCTTACCATCGTCGCCGTTGAGTCCTTCACCCCTGCCAGGTGCTTCAACGGGGCCGGTCTGGATAGAGCCTTCTGAGCCATTGTACCGCTTTCCCGTAGCCCACAGGTCTGTGTTTCCACGGAGAAGGGTGCCACCGTTGCCTTCCGCGAGGACTGGGCTGACCACATTCTCGAAAACAGTGTTGTCGAGGACGATGTTTGGTGAACTGGGAAGGTCATTCGTCAGGATACCAATGATTACATCATTGATCTTGGAATCGATGATGGAAACACTGCCTATTCCTTGGCCGGCATCACCACCCACTCCTGAGATATTGAAGCCGATGCCACCACCGTTAACTGTGATTTGCTGCCAGTTCCAGCCCCAGTCCCAGATCATCTGAACAGCTGTCTTGCACTGGTTGAAAACAAGGTTGCGCGCAGTATATTGCTGAGAGCCCGCGCGCCAGCCGATGTTGCCCCCGTTGAATTCGATGTCAGAGACAAACCCGCCGCTGCCATTCTCGGTGAAGATACCTACAGCCGTTGTGCTGCTTGTCTTAGGCATATCAAACACCAGGTTTTGCAGTGATGTGGCTTGAGAGACCTGCCAATGGATTCCCGTGGGTGCCAGGTTCTGGTCATTCTCGCCCGTCAACTCGGGCATCTCAGTGAGGTCAAAGCGAAAGTTTCGGATTTGCCGAAAGAACTGATTCTGATTGATATACCACTGCTTTCCTGAAGAACCAGGAATGTAGGGGTTCACGTCAAAGAGAGCGATGCCTTTGAAGTCATCGCACCCTTTAATCACGGGCATGTCGTTTGGGTTGCCTATGAACTGCGTGTAATAATACTGAACCACAGGCGAGCAGATCTTGTAGGTACCGGGAGGGAAGTAGACGATTGCGCCTTGCGAGAAAGTATTGCCGCACTCCTCGCCGCACCGCGTACGAGAGTCACCGGCTGAGTCTTTGTTCCAGCTAGCAGAGGCCGCGTTGAGGGCCTCACTGGCATCAGTTTCTCCCGTATTGTCGGCGCCAAAGTCATCGACGACATTACGGAAGAACTGGTAATTATCTCCGCCAGCATGTGGTTGCTATCTCAAAAGCAAAAGGTTAGATCATCAATGATGGGGATTAACACTGAACAGCGCGGGTGAGACTTACAGTGCCCAAAGGGCCTAAACTTGCGAGCCAAAAGTCTGACGACTGCCGCTTGCTTTTGGAAGTGAAACTCGTTGACTTGATGGCGCTGTCGCCTTTGTAGCCGCCGCGAAGGACAGTACCCTGACGGAGATTCCTGAGATAACTGTCCAGGCTCCCTGAGTAAGCCCAGACTGGGCCATTGTGTATTCCTTTATCGGGTGCTGCCTTGTAGTAGTTGTGTTGGTTGTCAACCATGTATGCCGGAGCGGGCTTTGAAGGGAGCTGTCAACATTCCATTTCTCATAGACAATGTAGGGAGGCATATCATACTTGCGAAGTGTAAGAAATTTTAGTCGTGTTGGAGTCGCGTGGTGCGTTGATGCTGCCAGCTGTGTGCGGGACCCAAACCGGGCTGGCCGACTGCACGAGGCTCCATAGTGTAGCTAGTATAGTAAAGAAAAAAGTCAAAGATGCCATCATGCTGCTGTACTGGTTCAGCATTCACAGCGATGGATCAATAGATGCAGAGCAGCGTGTTAGCAGAATTGAAAAGCCATGGTGGAGGGGAGGAAATCGTTGAAGATATCATCTAAAACAACGCTGACATAGAATGCCTCGCCATTGGACAGTCGTTGCGAGGCTATTGGAGCTATGACCAGTGTGAACGATACCCCGGCGTGAAAACCCCGTATCTTGGGACTAAGGACGGGCTATCGGAAGAGTCGGTCATGCGGGGTCATCCTTCGACATGGGGAAAGGAAGAGGACCGCATAAGCCTTGCTCGGGATGGTACAGTAGGCGCAGTGATCTTCAAAGCACCTCTTCACGTCCGAAAGTCCGAAGTGTCAGCCACATATTTCACGGTGATGAGGTCGAGTACCGGCATTGATTCATGGTGTGATTCGTAAGGTAGGTAGGTAGCGACGATACCTGTACTACCTGCATGTGCCAAGCTGCGGCACATCCATTTCAATTGCAACTTCTATCCCGCTCTATGAAATATGTTCACTACCTTACCTTACCTACCTACCTACGGTGATAATACCACAGACTCTATTCATGGCGATGTTGAACTGCCGAGGAAATCTAAATCCGAGCCTGGCTACCTGGCGGCCGTCGTGGGATGGGAGGACTGTACCTAGGTACCTAGTGACCGGACAACAAGTCCGATCTTGTGATACCGCTTCCTCTAATGCTGACGAGGCTTTATTGGTACATGATATCTCTACCATTTGGAGTACCTCGAAGGATTCGGCAGGAGAGGTGGCTATAGTTTGGCATGATAAAGTCATTTCCTTCTTGTCCTAAGGAAAGCCAGAAGGGCAGTCCTTCTCAGAGTCTGCTGCTGTTCTCACCAAGTGTTTCCGCTCCATTTACACGCATTTCCACCACCATTGATGGCGGAATGAACTCATATTCCAGCGGCTACAGAACCAGTGGTAAGATAGGTACCTATCATGTTGTCGCTTTAGGCATGTGCAAGATCATGGTTCTGTAAAAGAGTAAGGTAGGTACAGTTGAGACTAGCATAATTCAACACCCTTGGTTAAGCTTGGATTAGACAAGCATTTCCTGGTTTGCGTTGATGGCAGGACGTTTCTTCCTGCGGCCTGGCATTTCTATGCTGTGTAATATCTCTATGCGCATGGATGATTCGCCCAATATCGAGATGGATCATGATTCAGGCAACTGCTAGCCTGGAAATAATAAGACGTATACCTACCTATTACATGACCTCGGTACCTACCTAGTCTGTGTTACCATTGAAAACTTGAAATGCGACCTTTGTTGCAAAAAGTGGCTCATCCATCAGCCATTCATCAGCCTTGCTGGAGCAGCCTTGGAACCGCCTGCCACCCATTCTGCCTCGGACTTACAGATTGCGGGTCGCGATCTTTTTGTTCTTCTCTCTTCCTTCTTTTTGAGCTCTTACTGCACATACCCCACCATGGTACGACGAAGCACACAACATGGATCTTGGACCTCGGATTAAACCACATGACCAAGGTAGACATCGTTTCTCCAAACTTATATCATCTCGGACTCCACGTTACACATTACATAAGGTACCTTTCGAGCCGAGAGAGCTTCTGCTGAATCCAATCGCCAGGCGGTTGTTGGAGCATGACCTCACCTGGGTCAGACGGTTCGGTACACCACCAGTCAAACTATATCACGGCTTCGCAGTTGGCAGGATTCCCTCTTAGCCTTAATCCAGAGTTAGAAGCCAACATTCGACAGGGCCAGCACCAATCAGCAGATCTTGTCATGCTACAGAATGGATCATCGGACAACCCCTTTCCGCCATGCGAGCCGGTGAGCAAAAGGTCGAGCCTTCAAAACAGGTTTATATCCCTGTTTCGTGAGTTCCTAATCGGCTGCACAGGCTTATCTGTCGGACTGTAGCTCTGCCTTGCACGGCTGATCACTGGGAAGAACATAATCGGGAGTTAGGCTACCTGCTTCATTCTCCTCACTGGGACCCTCGTTCCCTGATCCTGTAGAACCACGTGCCAACCCCTGTCATCCTGTAGGCCGGGAGCCTGGGGTCAGACTACATACCTGTTAGGCCCACTGAGTGTCACCGAACCCTTCAGGCGAAGCGGACTTGTGCTAGAGAGGTGCGGGCTTGCAAAGCCCGACCGGAGCTATGTCACCAAGGCGTGGCATAAGTGATCCGAGATGACATCCGACGGGAGCGCTCAGCTTTGAGAGGAGCAGGATGTGCATCTTTACGCTTCATTAGAAGGTCATCCGCACGCTCATAGCTGTTCTACCTTTGACCAAACTGTGCCTGTCGAACTATCTCCTGCTCCAGTCGAGGATCGTCAACACTGGCCAGTTCTAAACTCCTCTTAGTCTTTGGCCTTGACAGAAATGGCGACAGTATCTTTTATTTTATCTTTGACTGCGTGTCTACTCACTCTCCTGCCACTGACAGTCGGAGTAGGTATCTTCGACATCTTCGACGTAGAGCAGAATGCCGCCAACAATGGCGGCTGCGGGGCTCGAATGGCAACGCTAGATGTCTGGCTTTCAGACAGTATCGAAAGCCTTGACGTAGCGTTGACCGCCATCGATAACTACCGTCAAAATGTCGGGGTCCGCAGAGCGTTGTCGACGTTCTTCGGTATCAGGAACACTGGAGGGCGAGCTACGCCAAAAGCTGTCAATGATATTAAAAGTAAGTGTTGACCGTCAACACCCTCATTCTCCCTAGAGCCCTTTGGTCCACGTTAGCTACGAGGCGACGGGAAGCACACGTACAAAGCTGGACTGACGCGTTGACCAGATAACCTCGCCCACGTTTTTGAATTTTTGAACCACCACCAGGAGAATGGCAACTTCTTCTACGACTCCACATACAACCACCTCCACTGCGACAGCACCTTCCTGGTGCCTCGCGCTCCAAACAGCCCAGCATTTGATTCCAATGGACAGGTCATAGTAGATCAGAACGGCAACCAAGTCACCATTGAGAACATACCAAGCTATCGCGATGCTCTCGTCAAGGACGCACGTGCTTCGCCGTGGTGGGCTGGTGACTTTACCAAACTGAAAGGCTATTACTTCGATGAACAGGGTGGTAACTTCTGCCAAGGGGACCATTTAGGCGCCACTGCTCACATTAAACCGCTGCTGACTGACGGCGCCACCGAAACCGATCCTAACAGCCAGCATGCAAGCGTCATCATCTGTCCACACGCCTTTGTTGGAAGCACACAACCAGACAACTACAGGGATGCAAACAATCTTATCGCACAAGGCACAAACTTCGCCCTTGTTGTTCCCAAAAGCGCGACGCTCCTTCACGAGGTCTTTCACGTTGTGGGAGGCGATTACTATTTGTCGGGCCCAGCCGAAAAGTGTAAGCAGTGTGCATCCATATCTAGATCTGTTTCAGCATAGACACTAACTTGAAGATGTCAGATCCTCTCCTTGACGCTTTAGACCTTGCATCAAGAAAATCTGGACAAGCCCAGCGAAACCCGGAAAACTATGTCTTCTTCGTCGCCCACATGTACCACATGTTGGGTCAACCAGAGGGGAATGAACCGTGGTCTATTGGGGGAAACTGGGACTTCAGTGTTACTGGCAGCGGCAGCAACCGCGTTTATGGGGCTACAGCGCCACCCCCGTAATAGGACCGAGGTGGCGTAGAGTCTGATGAGGGTGACATTGGAGCGGGCAAACAGAAATGTGCTTTAGAGCATTGGGTGTCAGGAACAGTTATATACATTCTTTAGGTATGCTAGGAAACTCAGGGCACCAGCGGCGTGATTCGAACTGTGGACTTTGCTGCAAGACGACCCAGCATCTTCAGTACAAGAACTGCACACTTCTATGTGATATACCCACCAGGTGACAAATAGGTACCTAAGGGACAAAGCAGTGAGCCAGGTAAACCTGGGCGAAGTTAAGCATTTAACCAGATGTGTGAAAACCGCGCTGTTGCTCAGAATAGCTCGTTGTAAGGCCGCTGTTGATTCTGAACAACTAGCTACATACCTACCTGGGGAGAGTGTACAGATGGAATTGGTACTTTCAGGCTGAACTACAATTTCAGAAACGCGTTCCACACCACCTCACCTCCGGCTTGGGGTTTTCTCTGTGATACTTTATGAACTCCTCCAGCTTCCGGTGATGCTCAAGCTCCTCCTCAGTAGGCTCATAGGGCGGCTCGTAATACGGCAAAGGCAAAACATCCCAACGTTCTTGCACCCAAGCGGTAACGGGAGGCATGACCTTGGCCACGGCTTCATTCCATGACGCCGTCGCCTCCGGGTCCGATGCCGATGCCTCCTCGTGCTCCGGCGTGGCACCATATTTCTGTGGCCAAAGGTGAAACTCGCAGATGACCGTCCGACCGTCTGTGTTCTCGTCCGTTTGCTCCGACTTCCCAAACTTGTTTTGCACCCATTGATCTTCCTCAAGCGCGAAGAACCACGTATTCATGTAACATTCCCAATGAAGACCTGTGCCTGCAATGAATTCAAAGCCGCGTGGTTGAAAACTGCAGAGTTCGTCCCTCAGGGCATGGTACGCGTTCCATGTGGTCTCGTGACCTTGTTTATGTGGTACCAGGAATGCGTTGAAGGTTACACGGCCTTCCACGTCCGACTTGGGTCGTTGGGTGGATTCTCGCAATGTGAGGAATCGCGACGCTGGAGATGAGGATGACGATGCGTCTTCAACAGATGAAGAGCTCTGTTCTGAAGAGGAGCCGTCTCTGGAAAGTTGCAAACTGTGGTCGTTTTCGGGTAGATTTCGCAGAAACGCGGCGCATGCAGGAGAAGACCGAAACTGTTTCAAGTGCTCCAGGTCTTCCCACTCTAGATTCATAATGACAGATTAGCCGTGGGCTCTAAAAGGACCTTTGCGCATGTGGCAGTGGAAAAACCCTACCGATGATATAGGCAGCCTGCTTAGGATCTTCCACCATTCTTCCCAACCATCCCTTTCTCACACCGGTCACGTCATCCAGTGGACCGAAGTGCACATTCTCGTGATCCACCGCCCATGTCGGCCACTCTCGCTCAACTGGTAGATGGAACCGTGTCCAGGTCACCAAACTGTCGCTGCGCCTCCTCGTTATTTCCTTTGTACGGGCCATATTGTGAATGCAGGAACTTGGCGAGGATGAGGGTGCTGTTTGCTGATGATGGTGATCAATGTCGATGACTGCGAGCAGCGAAGTTTGGTTTCTACAAGAGCGGCTCCTGGGGGGTACTTATAGCCTATATCTGACCACCAACAGTTGTTTTGCGCGCAGTGGCAAAAGCGGGGTACCTACCTGGCAATCCGAACCAGCGCCTTCATCAAGTCCGCTCATCAGTCCGAACTTCATCTGCGCTATGTAAATGAGCCTCTAAGAACCCTAACCCATTCACACGCTGCAAGGCCCTTATTAATTGGGAATTCCTCTAAAGTCCACATTATGATGAGAATTTGGTCAAGACTTGGAAACAAGCTGCGTGATATCAGGGACCGTATCTGCATAACTGATCACACTAAGTACGTAAGGTACTTGAGGCGTAATTGAGCCTCGACATACGCAGCGGCCCGTGTATTGACACGCTTTCTAGCGGAAGTTGAACGATCTGCTGACGCTTCTCATTCTATCTGGAATCAAAGTGGCACAATCAGTAGCCGTAAAAGCCACAAGTCCCCATATAGATGGTTTTTGTTTGTTGCAAGGTGGAGCTCAAAATTCAGGGGTTCAGGGGCTGGCTCCACTCTGGTAAACAAGGACATCAAACCTGAAGACAAAGGTGCCTAGGTAGCTATGCTGTCATTGTTATTCTTTTCATCACTGAACCTTGTATTTCACAAGGTTTTCACCGAGGCATTACGGCTTTCGCTCGCTCCATAAACCTTGGGGCATTGCACACAATGCAATCCTTGTCACAAGTGAGATAGTGCAACGCAAAATGCTAGGAGCGGACAAGACTAGTATTGTCACGGCAGGCCGGACCACTGCACCATACCCACTGTGATTGCTATCAAAAGCTACAAGTAAGCCAAGCTTGCAGGCTTGGCTCGCTCCAGTGGTATATATATGGTGACGCCGTCACAGCCGTCACAAGTATCGTTTAACGGGTAATCACCTAGCTAACTATTAAGGTACCCTAGATACCTGAGGCAACAAAAGAGTGACGGGAAAACAGACTTGACAGCCCAAAATGCTGTCAAGTGGTTGTTGGGTGCAGATCCAGCGGTAAGCGTTTGATCCACCTCGACAAATCTCCAACCAAAGATCAGATTTACGCGATCTTTCTGTTTACCACAAGAATCATGATTGGCATTCTTATTCGCGTATCAAACGACGATTTCGACTCTGATATTACCCTTACTTTTTTATTCTTTTTAAGAGCCTTCGAATTAGTAACGTATTAAAAGCTCCTGTTGAAATAGGTGCTATTGAGGCTTGTAAATACAGGCTCAAATAGCTATCAGCGCAGTACACTGAGAGCGAAGAAGACTTTGACTGCAGCATTCGACAGTTGCCGTGGCACTGATGTCACAGTTAACCAAACGGCAGGTCGCGCAGTATGTGGGGCGCAGGACGTCCCCAGCCAATCATTAGGAAAGTCAGGAGACAGCCAATAGGGGCCGGCCAGAAGTGCTATGGCGCCAAGACCCACGAGCACTCTGCAGGATGCAAGATGCTCGGGGTGATCGAAGGCATAGCACGACGAGCACTTTGCAGGATGCAATGTGCTAGGAGTGATCGGGGCCATAGCAGGGTTAGCACTTCACGGTCCACTGGTCTATATATACGGAGGAACTGGCTGGTGTAGATAGACAGTTCCGCAGTATGCAATACAAGTCACAATCGTTGGTACTCAGACTATTGTGATTGAGACAAGCCATTGTTGTACACTGTTTAGCTGTACCGAACCAGGATTGTTCAGAAGTGTCTTCAACCAGTATCCCTTTCAGAGGTTCTGGATAGGGGTTCGTCACACAAGCTCGAGTTCCTCTGTGCCTTCCGCGAGGCCTTCTTCGCCTCTATAACAGAGAAGAATATACAGGGTGGCTTTGCGGGTGCTGGCTTTGTACCGTATGATTCAGAAAGGGTGCTTTCTAAGCTGGATGTAAAGCTTCGTACGCCAACACCCCCGACCTCACGGCCCAGCACTGCACAACCTTGGGTCTCCTAGACACCACACAACCCTCGAGAAGCGAATTCACAGTCAACGCTTATTAAGACTCGCACTACCAACCATCAAAATAGCTCCCCGACTTCAATGTTGGCTGCGGTAGACCAGCTTACTAAGGGTACAACGGCTATGATGCACCAGGTGGCTCTCCTTCGTGCAGAGGTCTCGTCGCTCCGTAAGGCCAATGAGGCACTAAGCAAACGCCGGAGAGCTAAAAAAACACGCGTACGTCTCGGAGGATAACTTACTGTGCAAGATGCACACGATCTACTGGATAACAAGGCCGTGGGTGGAGAGGGAGTGCAAGAAACGCAGCCGGATGGTGGTGGTGCAGGGGGGTCTCATACGAAGGTTCGGTGCTGTGGTGTGTGCGGCAAGCCTGGCCATAACGCGCGCACTTGTCAGGAGGCTGGGGAATCATCTGATTCAGCCGTTTCTAATACAATTGTAGTTGCTTCCTAGTGTTGTTGCGGTATAATTGAGGATAGTTTGTTACGGCGTGGTGGGAAGTGGGTCACTCGCTTTTATGGGTCACTCGCTTATAATGTACGTTAATCTTTACTATGCTTAACATTCTCACTTTACCTATCCCACACATTATTTCTTAAACAAACTAAATAACTAATACAAAAATATATTTTTACATTTACTTGTATAACCACATACCTAGATACCTCACATTACTTCCAAGAACCACTAGTGCACCTCGCGATGGCAAGAAACCATCACCGCTATGCTTGAAAAACAAAACCAATCTGGGGTCAAGAAGGAGGTGCAATGTCCAACCATCAAAAGATGCATCAGCCGTGAATCGAACACGGGGCCCATCGATGGCAACGATGGATTTTACCACTAAACCACTAATGCTTCGATTGGTTGATGTACTTAGACGAGGGAACTGAGCTCATGGAACTATTCTTTTTGTGGGAGATGGTCGTCAAGAGTTGTTCCGTCCCGCAATGAGATCCATATGGCGCGGGTCCGAGCACCCCACCAATGTCCTCACCCGCTCACGCCCGAACTTCCACCGTGAGCCTGTTCTT
Source organism: Podospora pseudocomata (assembly GCF_035222375.1). Classification (NCBI taxonomy): domain Eukaryota; kingdom Fungi; phylum Ascomycota; class Sordariomycetes; order Sordariales; family Podosporaceae; genus Podospora; species Podospora pseudocomata. The sequence goes on along the minus strand of NC_085889.1, from coordinate 536,994 downwards.
CAACCCCTGACCCGATCCCCGCCTTGCTGTTTACATCGGATTAGGAAAATCTCGGAATGGCGACGGCAAGGCAAAGATGCGGTGAACAAACTTCATGACACCGCTCCGCCACATTGAGAAGCTCGAGATCTCATATCGATACCTAGTCATGTCGACGTGAGGTTGAATTGAGAATGCTAAACGCATGTAGATTATCAGTAACCGTGCTAACCACGCGGTAGGCACCAACAAAAAAAGGAAAATTCCGATATTGCGCCTCCATAGCTCGAACAATTCTCCAAATGACGGAGTGACAGTGAGATTCGATCCCTTCCAGCAGATATCCTCCCCAAACCGCTTCTTCAAGAAGGTTTTGCGATGGTCCAAGCCCTGACATTAGCTAGATCAATGGTGGATACCGAGAACTGGATGGTTAAGGTAAATGGGCTCACAACCTCGGGGTGTTGATCCATCCTTGGTTTGGTAAGTCTAGCCACCCAACTCTTTTGACCTTGTTGGATACACAGAGTTGAGATATCTTGTCAACGCAGAGAATTCATAAGTCAGCAACTCAGGTAATACCCATTTGAACTTGGGAATCGCGCCTGTTGTGGAGAGTATGATCCAGTTGCTTCCACGGGGGCAGCATGAAGGTGGCCATGAGTAGTATGTAGGTTGAAGAAGCGAAGGCGACGTATGCTGTGGCTGAAGCGACCGTCTCAAAATTAGCAGGCGCAAGGGAAAGAGAGGAAAGCCCATACACGTACAAAGGATCTAGTTGTGTATTGCCTTTCTCCAGCCTGAACCCTAAGGTTTGCCACGTCGCCGGCGTATCGAGATGTGACGATGGCATCTTACGGTGGTCGAGAACCGAGTAGATATGTTTCGTAGCAGTGTCGGTGTGGGCAAATCCGAGTTTCTTCGGTGCTACTAGTGTTGCTTCATGGGAGGTAGGCGTTAGGTGCAGCAGATCATCAGTTACCGTCTGGTGTTAGAAACAGGTACTCACATCAGATACCCATCGTCCTCGCGCTTTTCACGCTCTCCTCAGAGATTTAAAAATCGCAGTAGTTCCCAGAGAAATAGCGTGAGTTTGCTCGTTACATTAGTACAATGACACATTAGCACATTCCCATATTACTATATTCCCACATTGCTAAGCTCAGAATTAGCACCTAGTCATGGCATCCTCGTCTGGCACCAACGCCCATGGCCATACTTTGCTAACAAAGAAGGAACAGTCCCTCTCTTACTCTCGTGGAGGTCGCCGCCTTGGGAGGCATACACGGCACTTTCTGGGCGTCTCGGAGATGGCACGTCGTTCACTGGTTGATTTACTGGCAGAAATGCTGGCGAATTTGGGAGACTCGAGCCGTCATGGAGGAGAGGTTTGATAGCCTGGCTCATGTGCGGGACTGCACCAGGTAGATCATGAACCGTCAGCCCGACCACTTCTTTTTGATCGAAGGTGCGAGTGATGATGAACTCGAGTATTTGGGCGGGACAGATAGACGTGAGCAGATATGATCATCAGCCTACAAGACCACTGCATTAACATCAACAATATAAACAAACAAGACTTCAAATCTTTCTTACAAAATGCTGTGAAGGCAAGCTGCGGAGTGTAATCTGTGGAAAGCTTCAGGCTTGGAGTGATCTCTTTGGTAAGTGTGTAGAATTCAGTACCTGCCTACGATGTAAATACAATGCAGTTTCCACACCATCACCACCCGAATCAGCGCCTCTTGGCCATAATCCCATCCCACCTCTCCTTCTTCAACCTCAGCTCCTCCCTCGCGAAATGCGTCAGCATCCCATCAGGCAACACCCGATCGGCCAACCCAAGCGCGAGATCATGCCCCCAGTACGGCCTCACCTCCCTCCAGCCCCGCTTCACCGCCCCATCGATACCCCCCACAACATAGCTCCCAAACCTCTCAGCAGTCACCGCGCCCTCCGCCATCACATTCGCCTGACTCTGCACCTCACCAAGTGTAACAGCAAGGCAGTCGATATGCGCCGTAGTCGGGTCATCCTCCAACTCCCGCGACAGTCCCATGCTGAAGGCGTAGTTGAACGCCTTGGTGGCGCTGTACATGACGATCCAAGGCATCCCAACCCTCCCGGCCGAAGAGATGTTCAATATCAGCGACCGCTCATGTTTCTCTCTTGAAGAACTTGACGAAAGGAGTGGCAGGACGAGGTTGGTAAGTCGCGCCATGAACCGCGCGTTCAAGTCAACGTAGGCGTCAACTTCAGCCGTGCTGAGGGTGCTAAGAGGTCGCAACGGCGGATCAGCCATGGGGAAACCGCCGACATTGTTGACGAGAATCGAGATGTTGAGATCCGAGATTGACTCGACCGCCGTCTCGAGTTCCTCCGGGGTCGCGGTGCGGGCGTTGACGACGAGAGTTCGCACAAGCGGGGAATTGAGACTTTTGGCCGCCGACTCGAGCTCGTCCGGGAGATGGCCGAGGAGAACGACGCCGAAGCCTTGTCTGACAATGTTGCGGGCGATGGAGAGACCGATGCCGGCGCTGGCTCCGGTGATGAGCGTGTAGCTGTCGCCGCTGGCGCGTTTGTATGCCGCGAGGGGTTTGGAAGGTCGCCAGAAGTGGTAGAGGGTGAACTGCGATGCCCAGTACAAGACGCGGAGCACGGCTGCTGCGCCGATGCCTGCGAGGCAGGTGATGAGAATTCCAGGCGCCATTGAGGACTTCATGATGTGGCATTGAAGTGTGTGGGCAGCCCCGCGTAGGTTTTGGTGAGAGCAGCGGATGCCAAGCAATACCTATCAGTGGTATGACCAATGAGAAAGACTTCAAGGTTGACGACTGGTATCCACCGACGTCCCGTCGTCAAAGATAACAACAATCGATAGGTACTGATAACACGGTGGAGCAGATAGGTAGCTTTGTTCCTCCTGGAAGACAACAAACTGGGGAATTACAGATTGAGTACAGAACTTGCTGTTCTGGCTGCCGAATTTGGCCGAGCAGGGCCAACCTGGGCTGGTTTCTTTTCTTTTGCCGGAGCACTCAGTAGCTACTTTCTCCTTCAATACATCAACAACTCTGTTCCAACACCATGTCACCGGGCCTTGACTCGTTTGGGTATAGAAAAGAACCCATTTGTAGATGCGGCAGCATTGAACTCTCCGAACAGTTGTCAAGACCCCTGTCAACTCTGCTAAGCCAGGCAGGCCAGGCAGAGCAGCGCTAACCACCGCATCATCCCCACTCCAGCAGGCAAACCTCAGGCAAAGCAACAACTCCATCCAATCATGAGGGGAAGCAAGAACTACACCACGTCCCCCTCAGCATGTTAAATATTGGACGACTTCTGACTGTCAAGACATTCATCACTCCGACTTCCAGACAGCCAATTCTGCATCACGCCGTTACCTACACGAACCAGCCATTCCACAAACCAGCCATCAACATGGAACAAAAGGAAGTAAAATGCTATCCTGGCTGGAAGCTAGACTTGCGACACATCCCCGACAACAATGCCATCGAATACCCCATGGGCATCCATCCAGACTGCATGAAAAAATCCTCGCCCATCACGGTCCGGGAGGTGGCCATGATGCTAGTCATGGACCGCTTGTCCGACAAGCCTGATTGGCACGTCAAGGTCTTTGACGATGCCATCGCCGACAAGTGGCGCAGGGAGGCTCTGGCCTGGCCTGAGGAGGACCTCTGGAACCGCATCGACCACATCCAACGCGACCTATCGGGAGACCACAGTTGGTACCCAAAAAGAGCCAAAAACGTTCTCGACCAGGCCTCGGTCGAGTACTGCATCGAGGAGCTCCGCCACAAAGCCGAATACTTCAAGAGGACATCCCTCGTTCCTACCCTCGATGCCAGTTACATGGCTGCCAAGTCGGACACTCTTGTGTCTCCTCAGCTTCAGGCTGCTCTGAAAGAGGGGTTTGATCGTCTACAGGCCGATCAAGCGGTGAATCCAGACTGGCATCCTAACACGAACGAAACGGTCCAGGATCTTGTCCACCCATCCATGTATCCCTTGGTCTACGGCCGTTCGCGTTTCTTCGAGGACGAAGTCGTCGGAGTGGAAGATGCCATCGGTAAATGGGCTGGCAAGGGTGTTGTTATCCCCAAGTGGATCGAAACCCGTGCCCAGACAAACGTTCGAGGGTCTGTGTTTGGGAAAAACGTTGAATACAGCTATTGGTCCGACGACTACCAGTGGCTACCGGCAAACGTCAAGTTCACCGAAGAGGGGGGGGTGAAATTCACCAGTTATATCAACAACCTGCACCCACTCAAGTACAAGGGCATCTACCGAAGCCTGGAACAACTGATTGAGAAGGCCCTGCCCATGTGGGACCAATGCCTGACTCAGATTCATGGTGGTTGGAAGGCTATCGCCGCCGGCCGCACGGAACCTCGCATGATCCCTGAGAATCCTGATGACGAAAATGAGGAGCTTTGGATGCGCAAGGAATCTTTGACCAGCAATGAAAGCAAAAAGGGGGTCGGGAGAGTCGGAAACTGGCAGATACACAATCCGGACGAGGAGGGCTTGGAAGAGGAAGATGCGGAGGAGGAGAACGACGAAGACGAAAAGGACGAAGACGAAGAGGACAAAGGCGAGCCTGTCTTCCCTCCGCCACCGCCCTTGTCCAAAATCCCCAAAGTCAAGTACGACGTCACCCCAAAGAGAACCCTCCGCCACAAGTTCAAAGACACCGGTCTTCAGATCATCGTCAAGATGGCCTCCATCGAGCTCACTCCCGAGAAACCAGAGTGCCCAGCTGGCGGCTGGCACGTCGAGGGCATGATGAACGAGCACATTGTCGGCACCGCGCTGTACTACCTCGACTCGGAAAACATCACCGAGAGCCAGCTCGAGTTCCGAACCTGCACAGACGATTACCTACAAGACGAGGGCCCGTTTGAAAACATTGGACAAGACGGCTTTCACTGGATGCAGAGCGTCTACGGCGCGTTTTTTGGTTCTGGCTCCGGCTCGGCTTGTCTTCAGCACTACGGCAGCGTGCTCACTCCTCAGGGGAGGATGCTTGCTTTCCCCAACGTGTTCCACCATCGGGTCTCTGGGTTCAAGCTCGCTGATCCGACCAGACCGGGGCACAGGCGATTTATTGCCCTCTGGCTTGTTGATCCCTTCACGAGGATCATCAGCACGGCCAACGTCCCGCCTCAGCAGGCTGAGTGGTGGGCTGATCTAACGTTCCGCCGCCTGGCCGGCTCAGCTGACTCTGGGTCTGAGGGAAAGATCCCGGCGGAGATGGCCCAGATTTTGCTTGAGAGGGGATTGGCAAAGGAGGAACTTGCCGAGGCTATGGCGAGCGGTAAAGTGGCTTCGGCGTGGAAACTGCCCCCTGAGCTGGTGGAGATGGTGCGGCAGGAGTTGGGAGATGCGTTGCCGATGAGCAGGAAGGAGGCCGAGGAGCATCGTCTGGAGTTGATGAAGGAGAGGTCGGGGTTTGTAAAGAATGCCGAGTCGACGTGGAGGGAGAAGGAGTATAGCTTTTGTGAGCATTAGGGGGCTTTTGGAAACACTTTTAACGTACATTATAAGCGAGTCGCGCATATAAGCGAGTTGCGCACTCTATACCACCTTACGAATACTATCCTCAATTACACCACATCAACACAAGGAATTAACTATAATTACATCAGAAACAGCTGAATCAGATACTTCTGCAGCCTCCTGGCAAATGCGCGTATTATCGCCAGGCTTACCGCATACATGTGACGAACCTCTGTACAGAACCTCTGAAAGGGATACGGGTTGCAGGTAACTTCTGACAACTGGTTCGGTGCAGCTAAACAGTGCACAACAAGATGTCTCAATGTAAACACAAGATACCGTGAATACAATCTGAATTGCATACTGCGGAACTGTCTATCTACACCAGCCAGTTCCTCCGTATATATAGACCTTGGGACCGTGAAGTGCTAACCCTGCTATGGCCCCGATCACTCCCAGCACATTGCATCCTGCAAAGTGCTCGTCGTGCTATGCCTTCGATCACCCCGAGCATCTTGCATCCTGCAGAGTGCTCGTGGGTCTTGGCGCCATAGCACTTCTGGCCAGCCCCTATTGGCTGTCTCCTGACTTTCCTAATGAATGGCTGGGGACGTCCTGCGCCCCACATACTGCGCGACCTGCCGTTGGGCTAACTGTGGCATGAGAGCGTCGCGTAAAGTTATTGATTTTGGAGAATGGCGAGTATAGGGTGAGCGGTGGTGAGCTCAAGGTGAGCCGAGGGTGAAGCGAGCCTGATTTTGGGCTAACCGTTCTTAGACAAGGCAAAAAAGCTTTTAGAGACCGACTACTAGTATAAGCAAGTCCGAATATAGTCAGGAATTTCTCTCAACTGGAAAGAATACGACACCACGAGACAGAGCTGTAACTTACGAACTACTATCTGGGGACTCTTTGTGCTTAGGCTTAGAGCCGACACGATTAAGCTTAGAAAGCGGTATCTCATATAAAGACCGATTGTCCCTCGAAGTTGTTATGTTATGATGGTGCGAACCGACATAATATGCTACTTGCGATCCTTTGGCCCACGAATGAACCATCAGAACGTAGCGACCGGCCTTTGGACCGCCCCTCTTAAAGCATTTAACATTTCCAGGAAATTCCCCATATCTTAGCCAATGACCAAGGCTACATTTTTCGAAGGAGGCTTCGAAGATGGAGCGGATGCGCTAAAGCTTGTTAGGTAGCTACCATGAGATGGAATGACTGTGTCTCTTCACCTTATTAAAGGCGAACTCTTCGCAGAAATCCGAGCCGTATGCCGTGAAGTATGGGAAGCCTCTCTTCTCCACCTCCGCGATACCTTCCCCAACCAGTGGGTCATTAAAAGCTAAGAAGCCATCCTTGAAGAGAGATCCCTCTGCTACGTCCAGTGCGAGCGTTGTTGTTGATTCCATGGGAAGTCTGGGTTGTTGTGGCATTATGCCCGAAGATGACGATGCGGGCATCGAGGCCAAAGAAGAATTTCTGCAAAGAGGCTCGCGGAGTTCTTGGATAAATAACTAATAGTAGTATAAAGAAGAAACTTTATCGAAGTACACCCCCCCCAAATAACTCGGGCTGCACCCGCCCAGCTGGGGGCTGGGTTATGGGCAGGCAGGGACAGCGTCCGATATTAATGACGGGTGGAAGGTTTGGATCAACTTGAGAACCTTGATCCCGGTGGAGTAGCTGGCGGAATGGAGGCCCGCTACGAAGAGACAGCCTGCCATTCTTAGCCGAACACGGGGAAATCGGCCGTGGGAGGCGTGGAGGCACGCTGAATGCGTCTTAACCCCGTCGTCCGGAGGTCATCTGCAGCTCAGGCCATAGGAGAGATGGCACGCGAGGATGACCCGTCAGGGAATCACTTTGCGGGTAATGCTCCCTTCCTCCTCTTTGCCACCCCCGACCCTGCGAATGAGGTGTCCGGAGTGACCGCATGCAGCTCAGCCTTGCTTGTCTGGCTGTCTTGCACAACAGGCATCAGGCTCCCCAAGTCCTGGGAAAGTCAGGTTGCCTCAGAAGCGGTGGGACATCAAAGTCCAAATTTGAGGGTAACTGATCAATGGCGGAGCAGATGTTCTTGAAGTGAGCGGGCATCCATGTATCGTATACATTCTTGGTGAATTGGTAAGCTGTCCATTTGTCCCTTCCGTCTAGTGTTGTAAAATCGTAAGTATGGATTGGATGGCGGTAATATATGGTATCATTGCCAGCTATCACCGGGTAGTGGCCGTAGATCCGTACTGACCGGTGGTCGTGCGAGATGGAGAAGGCGGGAATCTGGCGGTTGACCTTATCCTCGCGATTCACAGCACGAAAGAGCTCGACGATGGCCCGCACTGCAAGGGTCACGCTGTGGGCGTTCTGCCGGTCTGCAACATCGAGTTCCGCGGCGCCGCACTTCACCTCACAGGCCAGGAAGGGGAATACTTTGATCTTTTGACACCGGTGATGGGAGCCCCTGCTGGGCCGCTGTCTGGGCTCGAGTGCGGGCCATGGCGATGCGAACGGAGAGGAGGGCGAGAGGTCTTGATTTTGTGATGGCGGGCGATTGGCGTCTTAAGATGGGAGTGGGGTGTGGAAAATGGCTGGCCACGGTTTGTCAAGTGGTTGGATCCCCGGGGGGCAGCCTATAGCCAATCATTAGGCTCCTCCTTCATCTTAAGGGCGCGCGGCCCCGTTTCCAAGCATGGACTCGACAACAACGGGAACAGCGACCTCCTCCCAGCCAAGCTGTCTTGCCCGCTGAGCAAGCCGGGCATCAGCTACTTTGCACTCGTGGCGTTGTAGAATACTGATGAGGTGATGTGCAGATCCAGCAATTTCACCATGTGCCACCTTGATGCCTACGCCTCTCGCTCCTGGCAGGTCTGCCAAGGGAGTAGTTGCTTGAGTATGGTTGGGGATCAAGCTTGAGGGAATCAATCAAATACCAATTCACAATGAGCTGATGAGCCAAATGAGCCGTTTTTGTATTCTGCGGTGGGGCATTGATGCGTTTTGCTCTCTTAGTGCGACATGTTGTATCCGTTTTTTTGGCCGATGTGCTCCCTCAGGCCGGGAAACTACCAGGGATGCGAAGGAGGACCGTGCCAGATTGATGCTTCATGGATCACAAAACTTTGATTCTCGCCGATGGCGGTGATAGACAGGGGTCAGCATACTGCAATGCTTGAAGTGAAATGCATGACACGACGTCAGCCAGCCGACGGAGGCCACCAAACGAAACTGCCGAAAACGGAGCGTTTTGCAATGAACTGGGAAATTCCTTCGTGGCCAGCCGATCACTCTTAACAGGTATTGCGTTAAGGATAGATTGTATTACCAATATACGAGGCTCAAATGCTTGTTGCTGGCAATATCCAGAGCTAACAAGAGAGAAGAAAGTATCACAGTTGATGGGAAAGTTCGTAACTCCCTGAGTACATGGGAAAAAAGGTAGAAATATAACACATGGCTTCGATATCCCGAGTTCGAAACCATATCCAAGTTTCGTCACTCTATTAATCCTATCCGTACACCGTCCTTATTTCTTATTCCCATCTTTCAGAGCCGCCTCTCTCTGCCCCTCCGCTTCATGTTCTGTTATTGCCTGGTCCAACCTCTTCACCACGTTCGAAAATGTAAGCCTAGGGGAGACGGGTGTCTTATATAACTGGCATCTACTGTTCTATACGCGTGTTAGAACTTCTTATTATTCAAGGGGAGCAGTAGATATGTAAATAAAATCGTCTAGTCATGGGACGAAGACCCGAAGGGGTCCAGAAGCGTAGCAAGATGGATTAAACTAAATAAAATAGGTTAGGAATACCCGACACCCCTCACAGTAAGGCTTCTTATTATGCTACACCGCACAGTTGAGCGACGGGTGGTACCATAATAGTAGCAATTTTTACTCGGGCTCGAAAAACTGTCTCGAATGAATATAGCGGTAATAGGTGGGGCTTCCTTATGCGGTTTAATAAGGTATCGTTGAAGCGCGAATTCGTGAACCTTATGCGACGCTCACCGCGCGAAAGGTCCTACCTTTTATATTGCAGGTTTGCGCAAAAGCTCAGAACAAGCATACACAATCTCCTTCAGGGTAAATTACCGGCGGCCTTCTACGTAGAGAACCGGAATGTACGTACAGAAACCTATGTATGCCCCTCTTAAAGTTGGATTGATCGTGCCTCCGTCCGGGGTAGCCGTGCGCCGTCAGTGCCGCTCCACTTATGGTTTACCGTGACGATGTAATGTCTGCCGTACTGGTCTGATGCCGTGCCGCTTTAGAGTCTACCGTACCAGTCCTAATTTAGGCGGATGGTCAACATCACCCAGTATCTCGGTCATTATTCTCGTCGAATTGATATCTAGTTGGGTACCCTTTTTTGACTGACTAAGAAGACTGTGCTCCCTTGTATCCCCGATGAAGGCATGACCTGATGACATGGATGACAAAACTGTGATGCCTATAAGTACATTAACTGTAAATATATCATCTTACGTGTACTGATTTTGTTTGCCTTTACTAAGTACGTTGGACTACAGACCTGCATACTTTGAGGCTTGAGGGACAAGTATTGTCGTGACTCGTGCGACCTACAGAATCGCCGTGTCAATTGACCGGCAAAAGTTATTAGCACCCCAATATCCCTGGCCTACCGAGTTCCCACCATCCTCGAGGGCCGCCAATTAGCGATTTCCAAGCAGCTCGAGGGTCGGCCGGCTTTACTTTCTAAGATGGATGTTCCCCTGACGCAGATATATGCCGATATTTCAGAGCTGAAACAGCAGCGTAAGCTAGACGAGTAGCAAGTACGTCTGGAACTTTACAAGGAGAAGATGGCCTTGGAGGCCTGGTGCCGGAGCGAGTAAGATATCTTGCCTTTGAAGGATATTCCGAGCTTCTCACTGGTATCGAGAGGCTTTGAGGAAGGTGACGGCATTTACCAGTAAAAAGCTGGATCGTTAATATGAGGAGGAGATTGCTGCCCTAAGAAAGCGCTACGAGGATGTCGAGACCAGTAAGTGGAAGAATGTACTTAATATTAATGTATATTTTCCGTCGACCTCCGCGTCCCCTGCCGTAAGTATTCGACGAAGACGTTATGAAGTTTATGATGGCTCACTAACTAAAATATCCAGATACCCACTCCTGAAAGGCCCCAGCCGGCTATCTTGCCATCGTTGAGCGCGCCGCCCAGCAACGGGCAAGGACCGCTAATAACACCAGCTGTCTCTGTGTATGCAAGAGGCTTGGGTGGTTCTTCAGAGCCTGTCAGACACGGGCCTCTCACAATTGCGCCACACTATCCTCCTGCAATACCCCCCCCCCTTCAACCCGATCCCAACCGCCTCCAATCCGTGGCCTTCCCTCAATCAAGCACTCAAAACACCATTCAAAATCTCCGACCTCCACCACGTCCCTTCCGCCGCCTTCCCACCACTCGCCTGCCTCCTCTTCCGTTCAAAGCCCAAACCCCCAAAGTCAACACCACCTCATCAATCTGAGCCTGCGTCAACCCCTTCACCAAGTCAATCCTCCCCTCGATATACTTTTTCGTTCCCCCCGGAACCACAACCCTGCCCGCCGCGTCAGTCCCGAAAAACTGCGCAATCACGTCCTGCTCCCTTCCCACGGGTGTTGGGACAAATGCGCCGGATGAGGGGCCAGAGCCTGAAATGGCCCACTTGAGTCTTTGGCCTGGGAGGAGGGAGGAGGAGACGAATTTGGAGTCGACTAGATAGTTGTATGGACCGAGGGAGACGGGGGGGGTCTTTGAGGGAGAGGGTGGGGAAGGAGGCCGTTGCGATGGGTGGGGAGGGGGAGGAAGGTGGGCCGCGAGTGAGGGAGAAGCAGGAGGCGGTGGGTTTGTAGGTTAGGGTGTAGCAGGATTGGGATGGGGAGAAGAGGCAGGAGAGGGTGAGGGAGAAAGGGGAGTTTGGTTGGCTTTGAGAGTGGTTGGCCTGGGAGCGTGCGGAGGGGGTATGTTCCGGGGGGAAGGGATTGTGAGGGAGAGGTTGGACCTGAGGCTGGTGTTGATACTGTTGCTGAGGTGGAGTTGGATATGAGTGGTGTTGCCGGGAGAGGGCTTGCCATGCTTCAAAGGTGTGTTAAGTCCGATGTGTCATTTCTTTGGTGTATTAAAACTAGCTGTCTGCATTTCTAGCTGCCATTGGTGTCCATTATCTAGGTTTCTCCTTCCGTTTTGTCTCTTTGCTGGCGGGTTTGAGCACCTAATCCAGCCATCGTGGGTGTAGATATGTTTGCTGTTGTTGATGCGGTGGTTGACATCCTACCGGCGTTTGGGCTTGATTATATCCGTAGGTTGGTTGCGGGGGCTGTTGTCCATATATGCTGGCCGGACAGGATGTGGCGATAGTTGGTAGGTGCTGCCAGCAGCACCCTGTGCAGGGCAAGTGTACTGAGGCTGTTGGCAGGCCATGTTTCCTGCTGATACAGAACTTTGCTGTGGGGAATAAATCGAGGACGAGGAAGACTGAAGCTTTTCTCTCAACTGCTCTTCGTGAGGAGTCACATTGATCTGATAAGGTATCAATGGGGCGAGTATCGGCATCCCAAAGCAGCTAACCTCGAGCGACCGAAGGATGACTGCAGATAGCCAATATGCTATTGGCGCCTGCATATCCTTGTGGCGCAAGCTTGTGTTCGTGGAGCTTGACCTCTTGGGGCCCAGATTTCCTGGTCCAAGTTGCCAGGTTTGGATTGATGCTTGAATTTTCTTCTGAGGTCATTCAAGCGTTCTTGGTCTCGCAAGAGTCGTGGGTCAGAATCCCACCCAGACCGTCGTTTTGCTTCGTTATCGTTTCAACATATGAGAATCGTTTCGCTGCAAATGGGGGCAGGATGTTCAGTGGACGTTATTGTAGTGTTATCAAGCACCTCGTCGTAGCCATGGAAAAGTCCAGATTGTCGAAGTTGATGGCCTGAGTGGAATACAAGGGTGTCCGAAGGGTTGCAATATTTCGATTCACCAATCCTCCTTTAACGACAGAGTTTGATGCTTTCCGGACTCATGGTCGTTCTACCCGTAGCTGCCACCCACGGCCTTGGGAGCTCTTATCAAATCGCAGTTTTCGTGGCAGGGCGTCTTACTAAACCGCACCTCCCATGGCAGGCCGAGGTGAAATATGCAACAGAGGAAAGGTATCCACCATGGGGGAAAGCACCCTGGGTTCTGACAATCAATCGAGCCAAGCCTTTTACAGAGATGAGTCTTGCGCGTACTGAGGGCCTTGTATCGACGGCAGATTCTTTCGAGTATTTGGGTATCGGAAAAGCGCCCAGCGTTCTTTTGGGTAATCACTCCACCGACATTGATGAAGATAAGGTGATTGCGGTCGGTAATGTATCGCCGCCGCAGTTAGGGCTGTGGGGAGAGCGCAGGTTAAGACTGGATGGGCTCAACGATCCGTGGAGGAGCATAGCAATGGGGATTGGGCAAGATGGGGGTAAAGGGAGTCCATCCTAGGTTATCTAGAACGATACAGGGCATTTGGCTGGCATTTCCCATCCTCAAGTGGTATATGTAATCAGTGTATGTGAGGTCATGGTGGCTTTCCGTCAGCACAGATAGATCACCAAATATGAGACGCGTTGGACTTGCAGTGGGGTTCCCAAATGCCCTGCTGCAACCCTAACCCACGAGATTCAATGTAGTGACAAGCCTGTCTATGGCCAAACGAATTGTCAATTTGCATATAAACCGCTGAAATACATCACCGGGGGGGTCATATATGTTAAGCATGACCCCAAAGCATCACCCCTTGGGTGTGGGATGGGAAGAAACACTTCCAGCCACACTATCCTTAGCGCAGTGTGGCCCTGGAAGCCTGAATATCTCGCACCCTTCTCTCAACATCAGGTCCTCTCGCCCCTAGAAACCCAAGCTCCATATTCTCAAACAACCCTCCCTTCACGAGTCCCTTCAGATTCGACTCCAGCGCCTTCTTGAACTCTTCGACTTCTGCGTCATCCTCAACATTGAGCACAGGCAACGAATGCCCCATCAGTCGCATCTGCAGCCCCGCCAAGCCCCCCGTCAGAAGAAAATCGTCAAAATACACCCCCCCAGCAATCACCGGCGCAGCTGTCTTCTTGCCCTCCAGTATCTCGGCCGGAAGATTCGGATTGTTGCAAACAGCCCTCACCATTCCAACACCATCCACACTCTGGAGCGCGTCCGCCATGCCCTTGGCAGTCCTGAAACCCCCAGTCACATAGACCTTGGTCTTGTTCAGGCGCGGCGCAATCTTTTCTGCGAAATCCAAAAAGAATGCCTCCCTGGCTTTGGTCGACTCTCGCCTGTGCGCCAGCGCCATTTCCTCGTATGTTCCGCCGCTGAGCTCCACAAAGTCGAAGCCTGCCTTCTCCAAGATCTCGCACAGCTCGGACGCCTCTTCAACGGTGAACCCATCGGCTTGGAACTCGACGCTGTTGATCTTGATGGCGAGAATAAAGCCCTTTCGACATTGCTCCCTGATGCCAGCGGCAATCTCGGTGATGATCCTCGCCCGGTTGGCAAGGGACCCGCCATAAGCGTCAGTGCGGAGGTTGGTGGTCAAGGACAAGAATTGTGCGATGAGGTACCCGTGGGCACCGTGAAGCTGGACTCCGTCCCAGCCTGCTTTGTCGAGGTACACCGCCGCATGGACAAAGGCCGCCACGATCGATTGGATCTCCTTGATGGTGGCAGCACGCGGTTTACCAAAGGTTGCACCAAACATGTCCACGAGCAGTTGAACGTCAGAGGCTGAGATGGGATTGGGTTGCAGGGCGTAGACGCATTGGCGGCCGGGATGGTTGACTTGGCCGATGAAGAGAGACCCATGCTGTCTTCCGACAGATCCCAGACGGCGGAATCCTTCGAAGCGGGGACCGTCAAGCGGTGCGTCGACGGGGATGATCATGTTACCGGGGCTCTCGAGGTGATCAGGGTCGATGAGGATGTTGCCGGTTACGATTGTGCCGAAGCCGCCTGACGCCCAGGTACCGTACAGCCGGAACAGCTCATCGTTGGGAATACCGCTGGAGAGCCTGTCGTTTGGATCATAGGTGGCTACCTTTTCGGTGGCGGCCGACTTGAGAAAGCGATTAGGCGCTGTCCGGCCAGAAAACTCGAAGGGGAGAGGGGAACCCAGCGGAGAGGGGTCAGCAATGACGGGAGAAGGCCCCGTAGCGGTCATGTTCACAGCAAGTCGACCAGAGTCTGATGACTTTGGCGTTTCCAGAAGTTGCGGCGGAGATGAAGGGCAGTTGACAAATCCAAGAGGTTTGTTACCTCCACACATTGCTCTGCCGTGTGGCCTGCTAACGTGGCGGCATGAAGTCCATTTAGGCATGGCCAAGATTACCACCTTGCGCCTTGCAGCTGGCCAAGCACGGCATTACGACTACATCGAGGATGGACCTAGGCCGGGAATACGAGGGTTTGACCACGAGAGAATCGATTCCCATAACTCTATCGACGATAACAAGTACAATTACAGGAAACCGGATACTGAAGGAGCGACGACCAACAATAATTTTTCCCTCTTCTCCATCCTCCCGAAAGAAGCCGCATTGAAGTCATGACTAGGCGATAGAAGAAAATCCAGAAACACGCAAACGAAACAACCCAAGACCCAGCGGCTCATGCTCAGGCACCACCGGCGTTGTAAGCACGGCGGTTCCAGCTGCCCTTGGGGTCCCCGATACTACCGGTGACAGCCGCACCAAGAATTCGGTTGGTCACAGCAGGGGAGCCTGACAGGTTCTCCTTGGCGATGAAGTAAGCAGCGAGACCGGCAACGTGGGGAGCAGCCATGCTGGTGCCGTCCATGTACCAGGTGGCAGTGTTGCTGGTGTGGTAGGCGCTGAGGACGGAGACACCAGGGGCGAAGATGTCGACGAGGTTGCCCCAGTTGGAGAACCAGGCGCGATATCCAGTGCCGTCAATGGCACCGACGGTGATGGCAGAGGGAGCCGAGGCAGGGGAATAGTTGGCACTGTTGGCGTTGCTGTTGCCGGCAGACACAACCACGGTGAGGCCAGCATCAGTGGCCCCCTTGACAGCAGCGTTGACGGAGGCAGTGTAGCCACCACCGAGAGAAATGTTGATGACGGCCTTCTTGGCGATGCCGCGGGCCTTGGCGTTGTTCACAACCCAGTTGAGGCCGGAGATCAGGCCGGACATGGTGCCGGAGCCGTTCTTGTCGAGGACCTTGACGGCGACAACGGTGGCTTTCTTCGCAACACCATAGGTCTTGCTGGCGATGGTGCCAGCAACGTGGGTGCCGTGGCCGTACTCGTCAGTGTTGGGGGATCCGGCGATGAAGTTGGCGCCCCAGACGGCGCGTCCTTCGAACTCGACGTGGGTGGTGCGGATGCCGCTGTCAAGAACATAGACACGGATACCTTGGCCAGCGGTGTTGTCGTAGTAGTAGCCGGAGTTCCAGGCGGAACGGCGCGAGATGCGAGCCAGGCCCCAAGCGGCGTGGAGTTGAGTGACATAGGCACGCTTCGCAAGCTGGTGCTTCTCTTCGACAGGGTCAGCGGCGACCCGAGGGGCGGCGACGGCGTTGATCTGGATCACGGTGTCCTTCTCGATGTATTCGATCTGGGCCGGTTGTCAGCATGATCTTTCCCAAGCTTGGGTCAGAGGCCACTCACCAAGTCGGAATCCCTCAGTTCCTTGAGTTCCGAGTCGGGAATTTCGGCAACGTATCCCGAAAGGCCGTCGATGTTGATGGACTCGACAACACCCTTCTTGTTCTTCTTCTTGGCCTTGTTGGTGATGTGGGACTCGTGCTTCTTCTTTCTTCCAGCGTCGGCGTTGGCCTTGTACTTGACGATGTACTTTTCGGGCACAACAATGTCGGCCGAGATGCCATCGTTCTTAATCGGGACGGCGGCCAATGCCAGGCCGAGAAGGCCGGTGAGACCAAAGAGGGTCACGTTGAGCTTCATGGTTGCGGTGGTGCTGGCTGCAAACGAGAGGCAGTGAAGCTGGTGATCGAAGGACGAACTGCTGCGTTATCGAGCGAGCTGCTGCTGAAGAAAAGACACCAGAAGGTTTGACGAGGGACACGGCATCTTATATCCTCAAGTTTCTTCTGCTCGCTGCTCCTCGATATTGATCTGGATGCGGTCATACTGCAAAGCCTCATCACCACCGTCGGGCTTGGCCAGTCCCAAGTCAGCCTGCCAGATCATGATGCTGGGACCCCTGGATGACAACACTGATGATGGCGTTCAATGGCGTCGGTATTTCAGCCTCGAAGCTTTCCAAAGAGGGACCGCCGCTATTCGAATGCCGAAAAGAGACTGGCCAAAAGGGAGGTTTTGCTGGCGATGGGGTCCAGACGGCTTAAACCCTGTACTGACCGCTGTGAGCGTGGCTGTTGTCGGTGTGTTTGTTGACAGCCCTACGGCGCTATCTGAGCTTTGCGCTTCTCACCTGACGTCGAAGTCGCCATTGGTTCTGGCCCGACACCATGGCTTGACGCTTTGCTGTTTTCTGCGAGCTCATCCTGACTTGCAATTTCCTTTTCGGACATGGTGAAGAACTGCACGAACGTCAAGGCAGTGGGCGCTGTTAGTTTTCTGACAATTCATCAGCGCTTCAACGCTTGGCGCGATCTATCGAATCCGTTGTGAGGAGTCAAAGTCTTGGCAGTCTTGCAGTCTTGCGGTCTGGAACCTGATCGCCCACAAACCGTTTGGACCCGAGCATTTGGCACGGATTGCAGATCATGATCTTGATGGCCAAGGTTGCTCCAGTGCTTGATCCAAACCAAGCTTTTCTGTCCCACTTGGCACCACATGGTCTTCTGCCAACGCGGTCTTTTGGCTGAAGATGCGGGGTGTGTTAGGGGTTCAGAGGCTGAAGCCAACGGGCAGGGTTGGTACCTGAGGGCTGAGCCGCCTTCCCCGATCTGTCATTTTAACGAGATTAGTTTTGTTGCCGCTCAGCTGTCATATTGACTTCGCCCGTGCATGTGGTCCCTGCAGCGGGGGAAGAAACACGGAGCGAGGCGAGGTGTTGTCCAGTGGTATGCCGTGGATGTTTACCCGTTTGTCAATGTCGTCTCTCATGGCGGCGGCGGTGGAGCCCAGCCGGATCTCGGACCCTTCTTTGGACGACTGTTGAAGAAGCCTGACCCGAAGACTATGATGTGGTTTTGGGGTGTTCGACAGCCTTCGGTGTAGGGGAGTTGGTCCTTTTCGACGGCATGCAGAAGTCAAGAGGGAAATGGGCAGTGATACATTCAAACAAACGTCTTTTGTGACGGTAGCATATAGCTGATGTTCAGTACAGGCAACGAACGAGTACGATACTCCATGATACCAATATCACCAATACTGTTGCGAAAAGCAGACCGACTTGAAGGGAACAGAATCGGGCATCTTCGAGTCCTGGACTGGCACATCTGGAAAGAACACCCCCGAAAAGCACCACGATGCTCAACATCACGGCGGAAGCTTACACCAACCGGCTCAGCCGCCCTCGATTCAAGCCAGCCGTACAATATGTCATCTCCGACCTGACCACTCGTTCAAACGAACATCATTATCAATCAGCGGTCGGCTGCCTCCACCTTCTTCTGTCTATGATGAACGTCGTGATACTTCGGAGTTGAACCTGATCACTCAGCCTCGAGTTGCCCGACGGCGGGAGGTACCAGACATCGACATACCAGTCGCTAGATCTTTGCTGTTGACCCATTGGCGCCCTCTCTATGATGCATGATGAGGATTGATCGAGAGAAATGTGTCGGTCTATCCATGTTGGGGGGACCGTCTGGTTCAGCTCCGAGTCGGGGATTCTACAACAAAGTATGATGATGGTTGGGGACGCATCTGACCCTGTACCCAATGGGCCAGTACCTGATTCTTTGACACCATTTACACCTCAGGGAACCACGCACCTATGCACCACAAGTTGTCCACCTGGGTCAATTCTTGAGCGCGCATCCCGCACCATCCCGCACCATCCCTCTAGTGAGAATCATCAACAGTTTACTCACCTTGGCCTTTTGCTGTATTGCAGGCATGGCTCGACGTGGCCGTTGGGTACAAGACGCGCCGAGTTTCTGGTGAGAATGGCAATCCCTTTCAACATCAAGTGCCCATTCAACCTTGTTTTCTGCTAGGACAACGCATATATTGGCTTGCCGTCCTCATGATCCGCTTTCGGTAGGCAGAAAAGTTCTTTGTTGCATCGTCTTGGAAGGTCGGATTAGGCAAGATGAGTGTGAGTAGGGTTCTGTGAGACGGGTCTTTGTCTCCATGTACTCGATAAAACAATTAATGACTTGTTGACGGCGACATCATGCTCTGGAGAAGAACATCAGGACTGAGTTTATCGCTTCAAGTGAACTGCCCCAGGAAAACATCTCCATATTCTCAACCGGTCAGGGACGGATCACGTGAGCAACTGTGACACTACGCTAGGTTTACTAGGCAGCCGCGACAATGGGGCCTAAAAAATCACCCACCAAACCCACGACGGGGAGACGTTCGTGGTATAAACCGGAATTTGTTTCATCCCCGGTTCACAGCCCAGTAAAGATTGGAGCACGACCTAGTCTGCACGCACAACACGCTGCAACGCCAAACACTCAGAGGCAACAGCCAGGTGGAACGGCATCCCCAACTCCTTCCCATCCACTCCGTAATAACTTCAACACCCGACCGGCTCCCGCCCGACCGACTCCCCCGGTTCAGCAGTCTATCGGCCCACCTTCTCTTGGTTTGAGGCGGCTGCAAGAAGCTGCAGCAAAAGCCAAGGCTGAACTGCTTGCTGAGCAAGCTGTTGCCAGCCAACGCATCACATCTGTGCTAGATCCGAATTTGTTGCACAGCAATCCACAACCTCGGACTGTTACGCCAACACCTCAGATTGTCAAGCCAACACCTCAGATTGTCAAGCCAACACCCCAAACCGTCAAGCCAGCACCCCAGAGTGTCAAGCCAACACTCCAGACTCTTAAGCCAGCACTCCCAATTACTACTACTCGACCACCACCTGCCGTCAAGCCACCATCCCCTCCTAGGCCACCATCACCGACCACCTCTTGGCCCCACCCGACTGTAGACCCGGTGCCGGTTCCCCCTACCACTGTCAGCATCCCAGGTGGTTCTAGTACTCAGGGTCCGCGGACAAAGCCTCCGATCAAGCCAATCCTCAAGAACCGTCCTACTAGTAATCAACCAACTGTAGGCCCGCCACGCGATCCAGCAGCTGCAGTTATCGGCTTGGTGAATGCTATTGCGAGTAGCCCGGCTGTTCAAGGCACACCAAACAGAGTTCCTGTGACCACGACATATCTTGAAAAAGATCCTCTGAAGCCCGGCAGAAAGCACCCACCGGGTGAGAAGCCAGGAGCGAGTCCGTCGGGAGGTGTAACCAGCGCATCAACTTCATCTTTTCTCGGAAAACCCCCAATAACACACGGGGGCAGGACAATCTCAACGAGTACCCAAAAGCGCAAGTTCCCAAGACTCTGAGGTGGTGCATGTGTCGACTAACATGACTGGCCATAGCAGCCAAATTAAATCCCATTCTGCGCCCAACGTCGACGGCTGTCTCAAAGCCAACGAGGCCAGGACAGACTGTACCAGCGCCCCTTCAACTAGAACGGCTTATCCCGCCCTTCGTACCGGCAAGCCCGGCACCGACAGCGATAAAATCGCCACACGTGCCACCCTCGTTCCTAGCCTGGCCAGAACGCAAGATGAGCACCCGTGACCAGCTGCGCACGGCCGCAGACCAGACCAAGCTCGTCCTCCCCAAGTATCTCACGGGACTCCAAGCCGACGGATCCTTGATGGCAAAGGCGGCGAAAGCCCGCAAGTTCACTCTCGAGTCGTTTCCCCGTCTTGACCCCAACCTCTGCCCGAACTTTGCGCGAAAGGCCAAGATCAAAGTTGTGAATATGGACACTCTTGATGCTGCCATTCGGGAGATGGCCGTGCTCAAAACGGAGAACGACAGTCCTGCTCACAGTCCCCTCCCGGCGGTGATCAACTTTGCGAACGACAGCCGACCGGGTGGGGGTTGGGAGAACGGTGCCATGGCGCAGGAGGAGGCGATTTGCTACCGGTCTAGTCTGTCGCTGAGCCTGAAGAGGGAGCTCTACCCCATCAGCCCGGACAAGTACACCGCCGCGGCGCTGTACTCGCCTTACGTTCTCGTCATCCGTGAGGCCGATGAAAGGGGTCACGGGCTGATCCCACTCCGGGACGTGGTAGCGGACCCAAAGGTGGTCTCTGTCTTTAGCGTTGCAGCTGTGCACTCCCCCCCGACGATGCAGATCAAGTATGACAAGCACGCCCCTGGCGAACCGGAGTTTTTCAGCTACTTTGCCAGGGACTTTGACAGGGACATGACGAAGAAGAAGATGAGGCTTGTGCTGAGGCTGGCGGCGGCGTACAGGCATAGGAGGATCATCTTGGGCGCGTTGGGGTGTGGGGTTTTCAAGAACCCGCCCGAGGATGTGGCGCACTGCTGGTTGGAGGTGTTGAGGGAGAAGGAGTTTGGGGGGGCGGGGAATTGGTGGAGGGGGGTGACGTTTGCGGTGTATGAGCCGAGGGTGGCGTATGAGGGGAATTTGGATATTTTTACGAGGGTGTTGGATGGAGAGGAGGTTTGATTTTGGGAGGGCGTGATGTGTGGAGAGTGCCTAGGGATAGAACACAGGGTGTTCAATTTGAGACGTTCGTGTGAAAAGATACCTTTACTGCCGGTGCCTTTTTGGTCTCTCTGGCCATTGCTGATCAATTTGATCAACATTTACTAGACACATGGCTCGCTCGAGGCATTGGCGGTTAAACACCTTCACTCCGCGAGGCTAGCCGTCGTCCATATGACCAGGTGCAGATACGAAAGTGAGAATGTTGATGTGCCGTCTCCACGTGGCACCCGTACCCTGCTGGGTAAGGAGCTTCTTCCTCAAGTTCTGTGTAACGACTCTCCAGCTCCTGCTTGACAAGGGAACGATCCAAAATAGCATTCACGATGCCAGCTAGATACTGACGGGTTTCCACAAGTTCTCTCACAACCTTCAACAGGACAGGGTACGCCGTTCCGCATACACTGTTCGCGCCGTCTGATCACCATCAAGATGAACAACCAACTCTTCCTCTCCAACCTCACGGTCCTGCTCTGGGCATGCCTCACCGCTGCCCAAGACTACATCATCTTTCATTTCCCACACGGACCTCCTCACCACCTGGAGAATCGCAACCGAGTTTGGATGGGAGGCAACCAAAAAGGTGGCAGGCATTACCTCCAAACCCTTCAACGGGGCATATGAGGCTGCCCCCTGAAATCAGGACAATCCAGATAGTCGACTCGGAGGATTTCATGATGGAACCTACTCTCTCCGCACCGAGGACAAGTTGGCCCGACACGCAGAGGTTTTCAGAGGTTTGGACGAGGTACTGTTCAGCAAGATGACCCAGCTGGAGCATGTGTTTGTGGGTATATAGCTACAGAAAGGAATACCGGCGCCAGACGCTTTTGCAACCGGGAACGATCAAGACCGTCAGCGAGCGCCGCGACCTCCTCTTCATCAGGGGCGACAGTTTGTGGCACATGTTACCCAGCGATGAGTGGTTCATCGACTTTCGTGTTTCACGTGCCAAACTGAGGTGGAATGATCAAGGTACCCAAATATATCACGTGACGTTGCCGTAGCGTGCGTTTTGGCCCACATGTGAACCTTGATTTGTTCCCAGCATTTGCTCAACTTTTTCATCTTCTTCATCTTCATCATCTTCATCGCAACAAGCTTGTTGCATTTCCCGGCCGAGATACGGCTCATGATATTCTCCAAACTCCTCGTCATACACCGTCCACTGTACATTGGCGAGGTTGCGAAGGATTCTGCTCGGCTGTAACCCGTCCACAGGCGCAAGAAACCCACAAAGCTTTCGAAAGTCGAAGCGCCGCCATTTCACAGCCACACAGACCTTCTACTCGAAAAACAAGTTTTCCTTTCATGATATCCTGTTCTGTTTCAGCGACATTACCGAAGAAGAAAGGTGTTGGATAAACCTTTACGAGATACGCGTTTTCCAGCAATCGAGCTCTTCTTCAGACAGATTGGGCCCAATGCAAGATTTGTACAACACATCGCCATCCACTTCCCATACAAACCTCCCTCTCAAATGATCCAGGAAACTACGATTTTTGGGACGAACTGTTTGGGCCTTTCCACGGGGCTTCCCTGGGGGCAAACGAGTCAGGTGGCAAATTTTACCTCAAAGCCCTTCGATTTGCACATCAAAAGGCACCCGGGTTGTAGACAATCAGGTTGATAGACTCGCAAGGATACGCAAGTGAATCACTCCACTCTGCCCTTGGAACTGGAGATGGACAGGCATTGGAAGCTGTTCAAGGGGCTGGAGGACAATGTGTTGAGACACATGACCAACCTAGAAAAGATTCGGGTGGTGTATCTTGATCCAGAGGATCCACACGACTATGATGGAATGCATACCGATTTCTCTGACATGCTCTCTGCCAAGTTTATCCCGCGACAAATTACCCAGCCACAAGTAGACGCGGCAGATTTATTACTTACTATCGGTGGAAATGGCAGAGCGACTTTGAGTTCACAGACCTCCAAAAACAGAGTTTCAGGTTCAGACCGGCATCCGACCCCCTGCATTCTTGCGCGACTCATTGACGCGCTCGAAAGGCCCACGACGAAACATGGACTCCTGCAAAACAAGAAAAAGAAAGACGCCACCAAACTGTCAAGATGTTCGGGGGAGCGCCACGTCGCCAAGCGATTGGTCTTGACGATCGGAGGACAAACCCGGGGAGGCGATGATCCGCTCGACTGGAGATGCCTGGGATTGGAGGCAAAGGGTTTCGGTGGTGGTATAAGTGGTGGTCATGTCTGGTTTTGCCTTCTCGTTTTCGTTTTCGCTTCTTCACCACACTCACTTCGTTCTCTTCTACGACGGCATTGACTGCTGGCCATCATCTCTTGTTCATATTGTTTGTCAATATCAGGTGCAGGACACCTCAGATCAAAACCCACACAACAAAAAATGCAACTCGCAAGATCCCTCTCCACCGCGCTCGCGGCCCTTCTTTTGTCCAGCATCGCAACTGGACACCGCATCCCAGCCCAATCAGAAGAGCTCCAGCTCCGAGACGCTGCTCCCGCCGAGGTCAACGAGACCGGAACGCCGCCTGTCGTCCTCCCTGCTGACGACACGTTGTCGGCTGATGTGATTGTGGATGAAACCGAGCATGGGTCCCTAGTGGGTAGAGGTATGTTTTGTCTTGTTCCACGAGAAGCACAGGTTAGCTAACGTCGTCAAGCCGTTCACCCTCGTCAGCTTGGCAAGGGCAAAGGTGGAGGGAAAGGAAAGGGCGGTGGGAAAGGAAAGGGTGGTGGGAAAGGAAAGGGAGGAGCCAAAGGGAAGGGTGGTGGCAAAGGAAAGGGGGGCAAGGGCAAGGGAGGGAAGGGAAAGGGGGGAAAGGGCAAGGGTTGACAGCGAAGATAGTGTTGGACCGGGGAGGGGGGAAGCATATCCTGTTGATGAGGTGGTTGCTGGTGTGGACCTTATCGAGAACCGGACCTATGATTGATACGAGAGTGTTGGGATCAAAAGATAGTACACTGACCACTGCAAACAAAAACTGCTGGACAAACAACATACATACTATGTGACTCCCCTCGGGCTGCTAGGCATTTACCATGGCCATGTAATCAACATTCGGCCTACCCGCTTCGGCTGCGCACGCCTCATTGCCAGCACCTCCCACACTCGCACAAATCACCGCCGCCCCAGGCCAGGCACTCTCCACCCACGTCTCCATCAGCATGATCGCATCGTCCTTTGCAATCTTCATCTCGGGAACCAGACCCGGCCTCAAGATTTGAGTCATCACCTGCGCCCACTCCCACGGCGCGTCTGCCCCCCCCGGCAAAGCATTAAAGTACTCCCACCCCATAATCCCCCCGATAACTCCCAGCTTCCTCCTCAGCTGCACAACAGTCCTGTTCAGCGAAACATGCTGATGCACACCCCGATCAGTCAACTGCCCGATGACAATCTTCTCCGGATCCCACCCCTCATCCACCGTCCTCTCAAAGTGAGACGTCGAATGCACCGACCCGAACCCATTGTAGAACTGAGCATTGTAAAAATTGATAAGAGATCCATAATCCCGTTCCAAAACCCGATAGTCGAACCCGCTGAGCCCGCCCCACTCGTTGGTGAGCCCGCTCGCGACGGGGGCGAGGGTGATGATGAAATCGGGGCCAAAGTCCCACCGCAGACGGAGGATGAGCCGGGCGATCCCCCCCTGGGACATGGGCTGCTCGACGTCGATGTCCAAGCCTTGGAGGCTGTACCGCCTGATGAAGGAGGCGAGCTGGCGGTAGTAGTGGTCAAAGGTGAGGTCGGAGGGGCTGTCGAGGGTGGAGCGGGAAAAGGAGCCGGGGGCTGCGCCGCCGATCATGCCCATTACCTTGACGCCTGAGGATCTCATGATGGAGGCTTCGGTCCAGAGGGTTTTGTACCGGGGGTGGGAGGGGAGGTGGTCGTTGAGGTGGAGGTGGCCGTTTTGGTGCATGTGGATGGAGCAGATGATTAGATGGGTGAGGGCGATGTGTTTGACTGTTACGAGGGGGAGCATAGAGATGGGGCGGCCTAGAGAGTCGTGAGTTGTTTGGAAGTAGAGGACCAGTCTGGGGATTTCCGATTGGTCTGGTGGGAGGAGGGCAGGTGCGAGGTTGTGGGACACGGCCGCGGGACGGGGTGCTGCGGTGGTGATGGGGGCGAGTGATGCAAGCATCGCGGTGAAGAAAGATAGCCACCTCATCGTACATGCACTCGACGGTGTGATGCTGGGTAGGATGAATGAGTGAAGAATGAAAGAGTGTGAGGGCTTCCGTTTTTTATAAAAAATAATAAAAAAGACAAAAAAATTAAAAAAATTAAAAAGAAGGTTGCATTTATGTGGTCACAAAGTTTTCACCAGTTGTTTTTGTGGCTTTTCCCCAACGTTTCCACATGCTGTGAAGCCAATTCTTTCAGTAATCAGCTGTCTTTTTGTGGATGCTCACTGTATCTCTTGAACTCTTAGACTCCGTTTGTCTTGTGAAGGCAGGTCGACGTGATGGTCGTGAGTGAAAATCCCACATGACGTCAGTGAGCTTAAAATCCCACACCCTTTCTGTAGTAGTCGTAAAGGTTCAGGTGTTTGTCCTGCTTTGACATCGACAAAGCTGTCTAGCATATACGCCTGCAACTCCGCCATTGGTAGGCTTCTATCCGCTGAGGTGTACCACGATGTGGTGGGTTGGAAGCAAAGGATGGCTGCGGATCTCCCTGCTTTCTATCTTTGCCAACATCCGTCATGGGCCACACCCACCTCTGTTAGACTTGCAAAATGATGAAGGATTCTCAAGTATAAGACTCTCCCCTCTCCGTCCACTAAACGAGACGCCAATCCGTCACTTCCATCATCAGCACCCTTCACTTCATCTGCACACAGCAAGGACACCACACCCTTCTCACCATGGACCAACCACTTGGGAGCTTCGTCCCTCCCTACCTCATCTCCTTCCCCACAAACACAGTCAGCTTCATCCATGTCGGCCCCCAATCCGAATGGCACCGCCAGCAGCGCCCCGACACTACCCTCTGTCGCCGTGCAAGCAAGGGTCATTTGTCTGTCTACTGCAACCTCGAGAAGGACCAGTCTCACGTCCTTCTCGCCATCTCCTTTCAGGAGGATGATCTCCCCTCCCTAAACCGCCAAGTGTACTACCACTACGTCGACAAAGACGACTCCATCATCGGCAACGGAACCCTCATCGAGATCACCTTCCAAAACTACCCCGAAGACATCGACACAGCCGACCGCTTGAAGAACAGCATCGCCTGGCGCATTCACTTCAACAAGAAGCACATGGATGCCATCAAATACATCCTCACCCAGGCCCGTTCCCAAACCGCCAACCTACCCCGCGTCGCCGCCCTCCCCAAAGAAGACCGTGATCTTCTTTACCACTACATCCGCGCGACTCTGATTCCCCAGCCCGTCCCCCACGGCCTCGCGGCCCTCGGCAAATGGCCCATCCGTCTCCCCACCACCTTGTCCACAAGCCCCTCCCTCGGCGCAAAGTCTGAGCCGGTCGCGGCCTCTGTCTACCACGACGCAGCGCAGGACCAAGTCGTCGAGGATACAGAGGAGGAAGCTCCCAAGGCGATCAGATTGCGCGAAATGGAGCGGGAGCGCTACGCCAACAAGCCGCCTC
This sequence comes from Podospora pseudocomata, assembly GCF_035222375.1. Classification (NCBI taxonomy): domain Eukaryota; kingdom Fungi; phylum Ascomycota; class Sordariomycetes; order Sordariales; family Podosporaceae; genus Podospora; species Podospora pseudocomata. The sequence continues at coordinate 510,213 of NC_085889.1, read as the reverse complement.
CTTCCCCTCCTCCCCCCCGTCCTGCGTCTCCGTCTCCATGGCCTGCGCGGAGCAAGAACAACCACGTCCCTGGTCCGTCTCGTGAGGACGAGGAGTATTATCAGAGTGTTATTGATGCCGCTACCACTCCCAAGAAGCCGGAGTTGTTTGTTGCTGCTCAGGATGCTGTTCCTACCCTTACGCCTGTGGGGAGGGGGAGGAGGGCGGAGGAGGAGGATGCTTTTTGGGGCTCGCCTTTAGGGAAGCCGGGGCAGATGGCGTCGCGGAAGAAGGGGGGTTTGGCTCCTGGGTGTGGGGGGGCGACGGAGAGGAAGGTTTCGATGCAGGCTTTGGTGGGGAATGCCGAGGTTGAGGTGAGGTTCAAGGAGAAGGATGCGGATAAGGTTTTGTGAGTGTTCTTGAACATCTACGATCGGTGGCGGTGATGGAGAATGCTGACTTGGCGATTACAGAAAGGCCATGGTCCCGAAGAAGGTGGAGAACTCCGGGGATGAGTTTACCGCTTGAATCGCGGCGGAGGCCGCGCCACGGTGGCTTCCGGGGTTGATGATCAGGTTAGGGGGGTTTTCTCTTGGAGATGGGAGATTCGGTTGGTGTGATCTTGTGGGGAAATTTGACAGAACATTCTTCGGACACGATTTGGCAGACAGATGGTGTGGTTTTGGACACGACATGACGACAGCATTTGGAATTCGGATTGGATAGACGAGACTGCCTTACTGAAGCACCGTAGCTTTTATCAACACGATTTTCGGTCTCATCATTTCCTCCGTTCCTCCCGGAGCAACGCTAGGTGAATGAATGACTCTGCCCCCCCTTCGGGGCCCGTTGAGGAAAAGGGGCAACGGTACTCGCTTCTTGTCTCTGACACGTGACGCTTGCCCTTCCACTCTCTTCCCCCTTTTCCAATCCCTCATCATCACCTTGAAAACTCGCCAGCTTTATTCTCCTTTCCCTCATCACAACAACAAACCACCACCACCATCATCAAAATGGGCTCCACCCATCACCCCCTCTCCATAGCCATAATGGGAGGCGGCATAGCCGGCCTCTCCCTCGCCGCCGCCCTCGTCAAAAAACCCCACCTCGACATCCACGTCTACGAAGCCGTCCCTGCCCATTCCGACGTCGGCGCCGGCCTGGCCCTCCACCGCAACGCCCTCGCGGCCATGGCGCTTCTTGGACCGGAGGTCCACCAGGCTTACCTCGACAAGGCGATCAACATCGGTGAGGATGCGGAAGCGGAAATGGCGACTGACATCTTTTTTGCTTGTGGGCCTCACGCCAACACGGGAGCTGACCAAGAACCGGTCGCCGAGTTGGGGAGGGCAAAGGGACGAAAGAGCGTCAGTCGGGCGGACCTGTTGGCTGGGTTGCTCGGGTTGGTGCCGGGGGAGAAGGTGAGCTTTGGGAAGAGACTGACAAAGATTTGGGAGGAGGAGGAGGAGGAGAAGGTCAAGTTTGAGTTTGGGGATGGGACAAAGGGGGAGGCGGATTGTGTTTTGGGGGCGGATGGGATACGTTCGGTTGTTAGGGGTTATGTTGTTGGGGAGGACCATCCGGCGAGACACCCGGTTAATCACGACAGGTGGCAGGTTTATCGGACGGTGGTTACCACCAAGGAGGCGATCGAGGCCGGGGTGGAGGAGAGGTTTACGAGGACGGTCCCGATTTTGCTTGGGCCGAGGGGGCATGTGAATTGCATACCGATGAACAAGGGGACGAGGTTGAGCGCTGGGGTTGCCGTCAGGGGGGCGGCGTTGGGCGAGAAGGAGGTTGACGGGCCTGGGAAGGGGAATGATGAGGGGCGAAGAAAAGAGTTGGATGTCGGGTTGTATAAAGACTACACTCCGGAGGCGAGGGCCATTGTGGATCTGGTGGCGAGGGACACGTCGGCTAGCTGGGCGGTGGGGGATCATGATAATGCGCCGGTGTACTTCAAGGGGAGGGTGGCCATGCTGGGGGATGCCGCTCATGCTAGTCTGCCGTTTGCTGGGAATGGGGCCGCGCAGGCGTTGGAGGATGCTGCGGTGCTGGATCATTTGTTTGAGAGGGTGAAGCAGCCGAGCCAGATTGAGGCGGCACTGGGTGCGTATGATGCTGTTAGGCGGCCGAGGTCTCAGGATGTTGTTAACGTGGCGAGAATGCTTGGACGCGCTTATGCCTTTGCCGAGAGGGATATCCATGAGGACCCGAAGAAGGCTAGGGTCTTTTTTACACAGGCTGGGCGGTTCACCAACGAGGCGGATTTGACGCGGCAGAATGAGGAAGCCATGGCCAAGATGGAGGATAGTGTGAGGGGGGTTTCAAAGAACAACTAGAGGATTTTCTTGAGTTGGAAGAGAAATCAAGATTGCTGGGTGTTGACGCCCCTGAAGCCTGCCTTGTAAACCCACAGCCGAGATATCCCCTGAATCTTAGGCCCCCAATCCCTCCAGCCTCGCCTTGATCTGCAGCGCAGCCACCCTACTGAAATACCTAGTCAAGGCCAAATTACCACCATGGAACCAAAAGCCCGGATGCCCGCTCCCCTTCCAGATCCCCCTCATCTCCCCCTCCTCATCCCATCCCCAAACATCGTCCACCCTATCCGCAACCTCATCTCCCAGAATATGCCTCGCCTGGGTTCTCATATTCATGAACCCAGTAGCAAACACAATCTCATCCGCCTCCAGCACCTCCCCATCCTTGAACCTCAACCCATTCTCCACCAACTCCTCAATCTCCTCCCCCTGCTTGACTTTCACCTTGCGATCAATAATCAGCTGCGACATGCCCACATCAATGTAATACCCCCCACCCCGTTGTAAATACTTCATAAACAACCCCCCTTCATCCACCCCCTTGTCAGTCCTGAACCCGGCCTTTTCCAACCCTTCCAACAAATCCCTGTCCATCTCCCGCTGAATCCTGGCCAGATCGATCTGTATGCTCTTCATAACCTCACTCGGCCAGCCATGAAGCCAGATGTCGCTGTCTTCGACCGGCGGTCCACCCTCCTCGTACAGCACCGCCAGCAAAACCTTGAGAGCCGCCTTGTTGGACACGACACAAGTCGACGACCTCTGCACCATGGTGACATCATACCCCTTCTCGTAGTAATCCTGGCAGATATCGTGAGCAGAATTACACGCCCCGACCACCACCGCCTTTCTCTTTCTTTCAGTCCCCTCTTGCTGCTGCTTCGCACCGGCGAAATCAGCAGAGTGGACCGCCAACCCCTTAAACACCCCCTCGCTCAGCCCCTTGATATCAGGCATGAACTTCTTGCCCGAGTGTCCCGTACACAAAACGATATGTTTCGGCCTGAGAACCCTCTCCTCTCTGCCCCCCTTATTCACCTTCACCTCCCAAGTTTTGGTGCCCTCATCCCATTTGCTAGATATAAGGGAGGTAGAAGTCCAGATGTTGAGTTCGAGCGCCTTGGCATAAAACTCAAACCACTCGGCCAGTTTATCCTTTGGCGTGAAAACCGGCCAGTGCTCAGGGAAGGGGAGATACGGCATGTGGTCGTACCACACTGGATCATGCAGCACCAGCTGATGATATCTCTTCCGCCAGTTGTCGCCCACCTTCTCATTCGTATCAATGACCACTGTCTTGACCCCCAACATTTTCAACCTCGCAGCAATCGTCAGACCTGACTGCCCAGCTCCTACCGACCGTTAGTCACCATCCCTCTCCTCATTCTGTGATGGACATACCAATAACCAACACCTCCCCCTCCCCTTTCTCCTGCTCCCCCTCCCTCCTCTCCCTCCAGTTCTTCCTCCCTTCTTGTTTCCCATGCTCAACGCCCAACTCCCTCCTCGCCCCCACCTTCTCCTCCCACCCCTTCAACTCCACCAAACAAGTAAACATGGTCCAAATCTTCCACTCTCCATCCTCCTGAACAAGCCTCGCCACCCCTCTTCCCGTCCCAAGACTAGTCCCCCACTTGATGTAAAACGCAATCCCCTTCACATCCGGACTGCCCCCCGGAGCGAAACTCGCAATCTGTGGCTTCCGAAACTCAGACGTCAGATCCACTTGTACCGAACTGAGCTTGGTCGGAGAAGAGGAAAGATAATCAGCTATGGCAGCAGAGGTCTTGATCGTGCGGGGTGTCCAGGAGAGGGCTAGGTGATCGCGCCAGAAGCCGTTGTCGGTGAAGAGCTCGGAGATTGAGGCGAAATCACCCGAGGAGAGGTAGCCATTCAGCTTGGAAGTGACAGACTCGGCGATGGAAACAGGGTCGACGCTTGTGTCTTTTGCGGTGGCGGGCCAGGGGTAAGGGGGGAGGTTGACGCTACCGGGGACGATGCGTTGGTGGGAGGGGATTGGAGTTGCCATCTTTGATGTGCTCTGTCTCTGGTGGTTTGTACTGTTGTTGGTGGTGTTCAGCGCGATCGTGTGGTGGGAAGGGGGACCAGCAAAAGGCGAACGTTATAAACGGAGCCCCTCACCGACCACCGGACCCCTCCCCGTCCCCTCCCCGTCCCCTCCCCGTCCCCTCCCTTCTCCCCCGCGTTCCAGCTCGTCCACTGTTACATCTCGTCCCGTCACCTCGCATACCTGGGTACCGTCACTGCAGCTCCGACAGGCGCACAACTGCTGCACAGCGGCCCGACAGGTGTCCCGGAACGCAGCTGCATAGCCTGAAGTTCCAGGACCCCGCTCCGGGCACCGGTGATCGACACCCGGCCAGGCCACTCGCGGATATTGGGTTCCTGATCCGACAGCCCATACACTACATGCAACTGCTCGGGTTTACGGCCTTTCTCGGATCAAACATCGTATAGTCTCGCTCACGTGAGATGACCGTCATGTTCTACAACATACATACAAGTCCGAGACTCGCACAACGTTACTGAAAAGTCAAGCCAGGATACCATGTTTTTTTGTATTCGCTACCCAAACATCACATGCATCCAATCCCTTCAGTATAACAAATAACGACACCTTTCCAGCCAACGTCCCAACCTCCATTTGGTCATATATATGCAGAATCGATCCCCCCCCCCCAACACACACACCGGAAAACTACACACTCTTCTGTTGTTACACGACTCCAATACTTGAACTCAAACATGACGACCAAAGAACCCAAACTCAACATCTACTCCTCCGCTGCCGTCGTCGCCACCGAATGCGTCTCCAACTCGGCACCAGAAACCACAGAGGTAGTGTGAGGCGTCGCCGAGGCATCACTAGGCACTCCCGTCGCCTCCAAACTCTGCTGCGTCGTCACGCGAACCGCCATGGTGGCCGCTGCAATCTCCCCGCACAACTGACTAATCGTCATGCCGCTGAGAATCTTCATCACCCCCACATCATGGCCCAGCGTCCTCCAGACCCATGATCGAATCTCCACTGCCGCCAGTGAATCAACACCCAACTCGACAATGCTCTGCTCGGCTGTCACAGTTCCCTCCGCCAGCTTGAGCTGATTCTGTAATCTCTTGATAAACGCCGGGACGAGAATCTCGGCAACATCCTCCTCCGTCTCGCCGCGGCTAGTCTGCTCCTTCAAGCTCAGCTGCTGAGACCCAGCGTCGCTTTCCTCGTCCCGATCATCACTGCCGCGAGTAAAGTGACAAAACCTCGGATCGCTGTGCCAATGCAGGGTAGGCCGCCCGACCGGGAACCGCCGCAACCCGGTAGTGATGTCGTAGATCTGATCCTCTGTCGGCCTTCCCGCAACAATAGCCTCGAGAAACATGTGATGAAGATCCCGTTCCGAAATAGGCGGGTATCCCTCCCGCTCCAAACCCTCGTACAGATTCTCCTTCTCGCGGTGCAAGAACCCCAGCCCGTAAATGACACCAATGTTGAGAATGGAACCGACAAACCCGCGGTGGCGTCTCGAGGCGGCGAGGCCGTTCATGTACATGTTGGCCGCAGCATAGTTAGACTGGCCGGCATGTCCGCCGACGGCCGCAAAGGACGAGGTCATGATGAAAAAGTCCATGTCTGGTGAGCAGAACGCGTCGTCGAGATTGCTGGAACCGATCGTCTTGGGCGCCATGACTCGCTGGAAGGACTCGATGGACATCTCAGAGAAGACGCGGTCGTCGAGAACCATGGCGCCGTTGATAACACCCCCGACGGGAGGGAATCTGAGGGTCTGTGCGATCTTGGTCTTCAAGGCGGTCACTTGCTCCATCTTGGTCACATCCAGCGTCTGAAACCTGAGTTGGACGCCCTTTCTCGTCAGCTCTTCTGCCCATCTTGGGGACCGCCGGGGCGGGTTCCGGCTCGCCAGGACAAGGTGGCGCGCTCCCTGTTGAGCCAAGAGCGTGCAGAGGCTCTGGCCAAAGTCCCTTGTCAGACCAACAAGAAGGTAGGTCTTTGATGGACTCAACAGCTGACGGCCATAAGGCGGGGTGATGATCTGTTGAATGTCCCTCTCGGCCTTCCAGTGAATGACCGAAAACGGCGCAACCGGCTCTGTACATTCGACCAAGGCCGGTACAGAGAGGAGAGGGGAGACAGCACCATCGGCCAGTGTTTCCATCTTGGCAAGCGACAAGGTGACAGCTCCCTCCCAAATTCTATCAAGGTGTACGCATGCACCAGCATCGGGGTTGACACCATCGACTTCCAAGTCTGCCGCTGGTCGCAAGAACGAGGAGAGATGGTGATACGCTGAGGGCTCATCCACCGTGGCTTTGAACATCTCGGAGAGACGGCTTCCCTTGGGGAGCATATCCACAACCAAGGCGCGTTGCGGAAGGTTCAAATCCCTCATCTCGCGTCGAGAAAGCGCCGGGTGAATAAAAGTCACCTCTGGTACCCGCCTGCAGCGCTCCTCGTCGGTCGAGAATATCTGGAATGAAATCCCCTGCTTGACACAGACGTCCTTGATGCACTCCTGGAACCGCTCGTCAGGCTCGATAACCAAGAGTGACTGTCCCCTGGCTTTCCACGAAATGCTGAGCGCCAGGAAATAGCGGACCAAAAGCCCAAAGAAGACCGGCTCGTTCAGACTGGGGATCGTAATCTCCGTACCCCATCTCGTTGGCATCATGATGTAGGAGGCATTGACTTTGGACAAAGCAACCGTTGTGGCGAGGGTCTTCGTATCGCGGCCAAGGCAGACGTAGGCCGACGGGAAAGAACTGAGCCCTGTGTTGAGCGCACCGACAGTGCTGTAGTTTACCTGAATACCAAAGAGCTCTCCTGGAGGGTCCGACGCAGACGCCAATCCCCACTCCTCTGCCCTGTATGGCCCGTTTCCTGAATGCCCTGGCAGAATTTCCACCACATTTTCCAAGGTGTTGCAAGGAGCTGTGACAATCCGCCGACCGGCGTTCGCGCGGTTGTTGCCTTTCTTCCACGGACGAACACGGGGAACCATGCGACGACCATCCTTAATGTGTATCTCTGGCTCCAGAACCCACAGAGGGTTTTCGACACTTGTGTGTTGAATCCTAGCGTACATGGCAAGGCGAAAAAAGGTCTCAGAGACGGCCTTGACGGCCGGATCGGTATTAACAGTCTCGAGGTCAAGGACTTGGAGGGTCAATCCTGGTATCTCAGCAGCGAGGGTGCGCGTGAAGCCCAAAGAAGCCGAATTGCCAGGGGTAGTAGTCCGGGCACTTTCCGTAACCCAAAGGATCACCATTTCTGGACGGAGTAGCTCCTTCAAGGCCTCCATCCGCTTCTCGTTCATGTTCAGCAGAAGGGGCTCATCCAGGTCGCAGAGGAGGATGACAGCTGTAGAGTTGGCAGCATGCCCAGGTGCCAAGTCGTCAAGGGACGCAACGGTAGTGATCAACCCGCAATGCGAAGCCAGTGCTGCAGTGACTTGCGATGAGATGAATGATGTCCACAGCTGCTTGCCGCCAACAATCAGGAGTCTATTCATCAGACGCTCTGGGTCCGAGTCCTCGGAGGGAGGATACATCAGCAGCGCTTTCTCCAGAGACTGCGCTTGACGAACAATCAGCGAAAAGCCAGTGGCATAGTTCTGGGTCGAGTCCTCGCTGGAATTTTGAAATCCGCACTGATCAAGAAGGTCAGGCCAGTCAGGCGGTGTTGGGGACATCGACTGCAGAGAGAGTGCACAGCTGATGGTACGACAGAGACGTTCCTCGAGAGGAGTCCTTGTAACCTGAATGAGCATCAGGAAGCCTCCAGGCCGCATCATGTTCCGAACGTGGCCGAGGACAGTGGCCGTGTTGTGGGGCTCGAATAGAGAAGTAGACAGAAGAACTAGGTCGTAGAGCTGGCCATTTGCTGGAACACCCGTGGTGAAATCGAATTTTTCGGTGATAACCTTCTCGCTCAGAGACTCGGAAAGCTGGATTCGATCGTTAAGATTCTCCTCAGGCCGAGAGCCGATGCGGTAGGATGCAAAGGAGGTGCCCAAGCCAGCCAGCACGTGCTCCGTCAACCCAAGCTCAGCATCTGTCAGTCCCAAGACGTGCATCGAGGCATACTTGTGGGATATTTGCTTCACCACTCTCGAAATATGACGCTGGAAGCTATGCGTCTGGCGAGCTTCTTCAAACACTGTAGGAAGTATGCCAGCCATCACATCCGGAACGTTCCGGCCCAATCTGCGGACCAAATTCAAAGCCGAATAGTATGGCGAGGATAGAATGAACCGATCAAGAGACTCTTCTGTCTCATCCGACCAGGTGCTTGTGGCGCGGCGCAGCTCTGCTCGGCTGGCGATGGACGCAGAAACGAGGTGCGAGCCCGGACTTGGACACACTGCAATGGCTGGCAGTCCCTTGATGTAAAAAGAAGCGACGCGCTCGCAGGACTCGGCAAGCATGGGGCTCGGAGGGTGAACGTCTTCGTCTGTGGCGGACACGATAGCGTCTTCGGGATCAAGGTCCAGCTGTGTGGTAAGGTACAGCTCGTAGTCATCCTCGGGATTGGTAGGGCCAAACGACCCAACTTTGAGTCCCTCAATCTGTATCTCCTGCTTGCCTTCATCATTAAATATCTCGATGTCGGCAGTGAAGGAGGCCGGGGCGCTCCTCGTGCATGGTGTAGCCTGCGTCTTATGCGCATCAACCACCAGCGTGTCGCTCCGTTCTTGGGCATTGCACAGTGATAAGTTCATGCGAATGCTCTCGATCTCCACTGGCAAGAATGGTGTCCAGATGGCACCGTCGCCAGGCGAAGACATGGTGACAAAGGCCGTTTGAAGACAGCTGTCCAAGGTGGCGGGGCTGAGGCCAAGCCTTGTAGTGTCGTCGGGGTGAACTCTCCTCAGGGAACCCGACGCAAAATCAAACCGACGGTCGAGTGCTTGTAGCCCTCGGAATGGGCCAGTGTACCTCAAGCCTGTCCCGGCCATCATGGCATAGAAAGCCTCGGGGTTGGCGCTCAGTGTTTCCCCTCTCGTCGCTGGCCGCGTTGGCAACAGATTGGGATGTGGTGCGCCAGACGTGATGGCGACCCGGCAACTAAAGTTCTTTTTCACATCGGTGCGGCCGTCGGCAACGGTTGAAGTCAGCAGAAATGAAGCCTCCCATGTGTCTGGCGTCTCTTTCTCAATGACCAAAGAGGAGAGAACTTCGACCCCGGGCGAATTAGGATCAAACGTGATGCCTTTGTAGAACTTGAGATCGCGAAGCTCGATCACAGAAATTGCTACCTCTGGCGCAGCGGCTTTGGCAGCATCAACCGCCATGATGACGTAGGCTGACGCGGGGAGTAGCTGTCAACAATTCTTGTTAGCACACGGTCAAGTTTTACAAAGACAGTAGAAGTTAGATCTCTGACGTACCGATTGACCCTGGAACGCATGGTGCCTTGCCCAAGTGAGCTTCTCAAACTTCAGAATGTTCCGCCATCGAAGTAGGTACCGAGAATCGTCTCGAGTGCGTACCCCGAGGAGTTCGTGAGGCATGGCCAACCTGAAGTGATACTGTCGAGATAGTCTCGACTCTCTCCAATGAATCTGTGAATGGTCCCATGGGTAACTGGGAGCACCTTGAATCCGCGTGTTGATCAGCTCGGGCTGTACGGAACCCACGACGAATTGCCGAATGTGAGAGTTGTAAACCCCAAACTGGGCCCATATCCAGCCGAGAAACTCGCCAAACGCCTCCCGGTCGTCCATCCCCCTGTTGAGGAGTCCAGTATAGGGCAAAATTGCTTCTGTTCCCATGCTCTCTCGGATCGCTTCAAACACTGGCCCCCTAAGAGTGCAATGGGGCCCGACCTCTATCACTCCGTCGAACGGTCCATTTTTGTCCAAGGCAGTACTCATAGCCTCGTAAAACAGCACCGGCTTCATCATGTTGTCGCGCCAGTAGGTGTCCTTCAAATCCGCTGCCTTGGGCTCCCCGGTGCCAGACACAGTTGAAATCCAGGCGGTTCCATTGTTTTGAGCCCGCGGTGAGATGTTGCACGATTTGATCGCTTCCAGATACTTTATTGACGGAACCTCCATGTGGGGTGAATGGTAAGCCGTGTCGACGTTGAGTATCCGCGCTAGCAACCTCTTGCCCTTAAGATACTTGCAGGCCTCATGAATCAAGTCAAGATCACCTGAAAGCGTGACAACCATGGGCGAGTTGCTGGCGGCAATGCAGAGTCCTGGGCTGTACTCTCTTCTAGAACAGAAATCGGCGGCCTCCTCCATTGACATGCCTGCAACTAGCATCCCTCCTTTGACGCCCCCGGCTCCGCAGGCGAGGTTCACGTCCATTCCACGGTAGTAAGCAATCAGAATAGCATCTCTGGCACCGATCCGGCCGGCGGCATATGCAGCACCGATTTCCCCAGACGAGTGGCCGACCACTGTGTGGAAGCTAATCTCGATCGAGTGTAACAAGTCGACTGTTCGGGAGCAGTGTTAGCAAAGCAGATCCGGCAGCCCCTTCAGCACTGAACAGAGAATCCATGCACAGGCAAGGTGTCTTACCTAAAGCAATCTGAATGGCGGTACACAGAGGCTGCGAGATTGTCGACCTATGAACCCTCGAAAGACCCTCGTCCGCCGATATCTCGTGCTCCAAGCTCCAGGGAGGTGGATGTGGGCACTGCCGCAGAATCTCGTCCAACTTTCGAATAGAATCACGATAGACCTTGCTTGTCACAAGCAGACCCCGAGACATGGTGGCCCATTGCGCTCCCTGGCCCGTGAAGATCCCCAGCAACTTGGGCTTCTGATGTTCTGGTTTCACGCGACACATAGTGGCAACCGGTGGCGGCGTCTCTCGTTTGTCGGTTGTTTTCAGCTTCTTTCTAGGAGGCTCAGGCGGGGCGTCTGGTATCTTCAGGAATCGCGCCAGCTTCCCAAGAAGCCTTTCCGTTGTTGTACCCGCAAAGGACACTCTGTGAGCAAAGGCTGTGCGGCGGGCGTAGGTGTGCCATGACAGCTCTTCGGTTGAGGCTCCGGGGTTCTTGAGGAGGTGATCGTAATAGGCTTGCACGACAGCTACCAGGGACTTTTCGGATTTGGCAGAGAGTACCAAAGGGAGGCAAATACGATTGACTCTAGGCCCGACTGACCCGTTGGGGATGGGGCGAGGGACGTGGGCACTTGACACGAAGTTCTCGTCGTGGATGGCTGGAACGTACTGCTCAACAATCGCATGGGCATTGGTGCCGCCGAAACCGAAGGAGTTGACGCTGGCTCTTTTCGGTTGTCCTGGCTGGACCGCTGGCCATGGGACGGGACTTGTTGGGACGACCAAGTGGCTGGCATATTCGGCAACTTGCGGGTTCAACCGATCTAGATGTAGGTTTGGAGGAATGGTATCATGTCGCATGCTCTCGACAACCTTGAATAACCCTGCGAGACCTGCCGACCCCTCAGTGTGGCCAATGACCGTCTTCACTGAGCCAACCAGAAGCCGAGGCCTTTCCGCGGGCGGGATCAAGTCTGTTGACGGCCCAGCTCGAAGCTCACCCGAGAAGAAGGCATGTTCGATGGCGCGGGCTTCCTTGGGGTCACCTGCAGCCGTTCCAGCCCCATGACACTCAAAATACTGACAGCGGTCCTCGAGGGTGTTGATATCTAAGCCGGCTCGTCGATATGTGTCCTGAATAAGCTGTGCTTGCGCTTCCCAGTTGGGCATCGTGATCCCTGTCGTCCTGCCATCCGAATTGACACCGGTTTCCCGAATAACGGCGAGAATGTGGTCGCCACTGGCCAGGGCTTTGCTCAGGGGACGGACAAACATAGCCGCAATTCCTTCGCCGCGGGCATAGCCATCGGCATTGGCGTCAAACATGTTGCAGTGACCGGAGGGACTGAGCATGTGTAGGCTGGACTCGACGATGAACTGCTCAGGGGTCAGGATGAGGTTGGCACCAGCCACGCAAGCCATTTCGCAATCGCCCGACCGAAGACTCAAGACAGCTTGGTGGAGGGCTACCAGGCTGGATGAACAGGCCGTGTCGATCGTCATGGAGGGCCCTTTGAAGTTGAAAAAGTACGAGAGCCGGTTGGAGACCATGGACCGCGCATTGCCCGTGGCATAGTACTGGCTTGTGGTGAGCTCGTCCCTCTGTGAGAGGGTGTCGTAGTCGGCCGTCATCACACCGGCAAACACGCCAACACGGGCACCCGCATGCTGCTGGAGAGAGTACCCGGCCGACTCGAGGGCCTCGTACACCACTTCTAGAAGCAACCGCTGCTGGGGATCGATTGCTTCGGCTTCCTTGGGCGTGACGCTGAAGAAGCTGGCGTCAAACAGCCGGGGGTCGTGGTCCAGGAAGTACCCACGGGCAGAATTCGTCGTGCCGGGGAACTCGCCATCTGGGTGGTAGAAGGCGTCGACATGGAATCTTCCCGCGGGCACGCGCTCCGAGAGGTCCCTCGGGTTCGCGAGCAGTTGCCACAGGCGCGAGGGGGAGCTCGCGCCTCCCGGGAACCGGCACGCGGAGCCGATGATGGCGATGGGCTCAGCGCCACAGGGCGAGGACGGCATTTTTGAAGGGGTGCCCCGTAGTGGTTTACAGTCTTGAAACCGTATTATCGTTGGAAAGACAAGAACTGAAAGGAGGCAAAGGACTGAGTTGCTGGGGGTATCGACAAACTGATTAAACAAAAAAACCGCAATCAAAGACAGCAATGAAAGAAAAATGGTGCTGTAAGCTAGGTGGATCAGCGGCTCGCCAAACAAATTGAGCTGGTCCAGCAAAGAACGATGAGAAAAGGAGGCCAAGCAAGTGAATTGTTTGCCTGTAAAGCAGAAAGACGTCGTCGTAGGTGCCGAGCAAGGATAGTGAATAGCTGCTTGGGAACAGGATCAAGGGCTGTCAAAAGCCTGGGAGGTAGGTGGTGAATTGCTTTAACAGTCAGTTGGTCAGGATCCGAGTGAGACGGCAATGGTGAAAAGAACGATAGCCTGGTGGGGGAAAAAAAGGAAAATTTTGAACGGGCCTCCAGGAGCAACAAGCAACCGCAAGCACGCTCTTGGTCGAAGCTAGGTCTACTGGAGCGGTTGACTACCCATGTGGACACCAGGAAGGGGGGCATGCGCACTGCCCTTGGCTCCGTACCATGTTAGAATGCTTGGTGACAGTTGCGATCTCTCTCGTGGTGGCAATGGATCAGGTGAATGGAGACAAGTTCAGATTACACTGATGCCCCAAAGAGCGCAACTCGCCGGACAGCCAGACCCTGCCAGAAATACCTGGTAGGCAGGATTAGCACACAAGGAAAAGCTTGAGTGTCTACCCAACGTATGTATGGGGAACACTGGGCCAAACATGGGCGCTAGCAGGCCACCCATGGGCTCCTTCTAGCAACCTAGAACTGGAAGGTTGGACACTGCCATGGGTTCAACTAGGAGCAGCCTTGCCAGAGCCCCGCAGCTTCCCAGCTACGGATTCTTCTCACACCACCCACACCCATCGCCGATCAACGGCATCGCCCTCGGTTTTGGTAGAATACAATCGGAGACTTGGAAAGGACTTACCATGATGACAGTGCGGTTTTCTAGGACCGCTGACATGACAGAATGCTCTCCTTACCACCACCTATGACGATGGCGACCGCAAGCTACCTCCACAAGGACAACTATAGTGTGGGGGATTGGTAGAGGGGCAGGTGAAATACTTGGCAGCGGTCAGTTGGCCTAAGCCGAACAGCAGGACGAAAAGGCGTGACGGCGACCGGTGCTTCCCAGGAACGATGGAGCCAGTCTGTGTCTTTCCTCAAAGAGCATCCCACCTCAATGCTCGTGACGGAAGGACAGAAGGTTACTTGTGAGAATCATGGTTTGGGGATGGCCTTTTGGGTTTCCCCGTGCTACCTAGGACAAGTCTCCATCATGGTGCTGCCAACTGAGAGAGACATCTGAAATTAAATGCAACAAGGCATCCATCTCTCACAGTGCCTTGTCGAACCCAGGTTCCCTTTCCGTGTGCGAGACCTTTCGTCTGGGAAGGCTGAAGGCGAGCCCTCCAGAACCCTCCATCCAATCCAGTCCAGGAACCAAGCATCGACGCAGAGTGCCACATCGTGTACACGTGCCAAGGAAGATACAGAATTCAACAGCCCAAAACGGACTCGGGGCAGACATTGTGGTCCTGTCTGGGAGTGGTGTAAGGATGAAGCCGATGACTGATGGCCCAGCGGGGTTTAGCTCGAAGATGGGCCACGAGCTGGTGCAGCAAGGCAACATCGGAGACGCATGACACATGCCAGGGAGTGGTACCAGATACGGCATGCAATGCTGCTTGTGGACAGTATCAGGCACGGCTTAATCTCTAACAATCCACGTCCAGGATGCAAAGGGGGCTGCTCCCGTCGTCATGTTTGTGCGAGTGGCAAGGGGGCGTCTTGTGTCATCGGCCGCCGTTGTACCTGCTTGAGACTCCGAGGTGATTTGGGCGGCCCAACGTTCTACCGCAACGCCCTCCAGCGCACGGCAACCCAAGGTAGGCTGCTGGGAAAGACCAGCTCCCCTTGTCGATCACGGATCGCAATCGTACCTGACAACAGCGGCGGGATTACCTGATCGGGAAAACACCAACCAACTCTTGGTGAGGTCAATGTGTACCGCTATATCCGTTAGGTCTCCCCAATTAGCAGTCATGATCGCCGGGTCACCAGTCACCAGGCAAAGACGGGGAAGCCGGCCACCGAAATACAACCGAACATGGCATTTTAGCATTCGAGCCATCGTATCAAGATGCCGGCTGTGATAAGGTGACATGATGGACGAGCGGGACAGGATAACGGCTGGTTAGTTGTGAAGGATCAGCAGTACTGGAAGACGCTTACGTGAATGAAGCTCCGGCCGGGGCTGCAACTGAAGCACGCTCAATCGTTTCGGCCGGAAGAAATCCCACGCGTCCTCCGTAATATGTTCGAGAAAAACACACCGGAGATTCGGGACTCATCCCCACAAACGTTCCTTATTAGTTCGGACAATATACAGATATATCAAGACTTATGGCCATTAACCACACCACAGTCCACCGGGCACTTGGTTGGAGGTATTAGTAGCCCACATAAGCCTATGAACTGGCAGAAGCAAAGAACACAAAGAGATGTCGTGGCTTGCAGAGGCGATCGAACCCGCCAGCTCGGTTCGGCCCGCACAAAGGAGCTTGGCAATGTTACACGCAAATCTCAACGCTGTGTGACCTGGGGGCAAAGGGATTCTGGTTCCAGATTCGCCCTTAAAGCATTCAGCTTGACGTCTGCCAGGATCAGTCAAGATCAGAAAGTGCCATCTTCGACATGCTTCTACCGAGGTCTCAGCCAGCAACTCCTCGCGCAACCTTCCAAGAGCTTCAACACTGGCTGTTTGCAGGGAACAGTCCTCCTGACAGGACTCGGCCCGGTTTTTCACAGCTGAGAGTCAGGAGGCACAAGACATCCCGTGAGAGATGCTAATCCCCTCACTACTCGGGTTAAATAGCGGTTCCGAGGCAACGATGAATGGCGTCGTGTATAGCAACAGCGGGGGTGCTGGGCGAGGAGGCTTCTGGCATGCTGGAACTTCAATTGGGTTTCTGTGCGATGGAAACAGGAGCCGAGCATAGCACGACCAAAAAAGGGGCGCGGAAATAACGCGCAGGTGAAATATGTCGTATGGCTTCAAACTCTTGATTTGAAATCAAGAAGTCTTATGCCGTGGAATTGGAGGTGGGAGCTGACGTGGTCTGCAATGTATCAGAAACAACAAGATGTTGAAGACATCGTTAAGGGCCTCCAAGCCCAAATTGCCACTGCTGCCATGGCTCTCAGCCACCCGAACGCCATTTATAGTGGGGCTTCAGCACCTACAACGCAGGGGCACCATGCCGTGGCTTGCTTCAGCACGTCCATGGTCCAGGTTGTCACCTACACCTATGTCGTCTTCGAAAGTTGTGTGAGTCTAGCATCAACCATCAACCTGTCAACGGCTACGCGCATCCAATCTAGGTGTCAGAAGATGTTCTTATTCTCGAGGTGAGTACTCCATATGCTACAATACGCTCTACCTAATTCCCATCCCAATCGTTCACCATTTTGCTTCCTCGTCGCTGACATCACCCGTCGCAAAGAGCTCTAGGAATATCCTCGACCTGTCGACACCCTGCTCGACCAATGTGCGGCGAACATCGATCATGAATGCCTCGGGACCACAAATGTAGTACTCGGCTCGAGAGTCACCCAGGAACAAACCGCGCTCCTTGTCCAACTTTGCCAGATCCAGCCGCATGTCTCCAAACTCGTAGTGTACCCCAGCGCGGTCCTCAGGGCCAAGCGTGCGCAGGAACACATTGGCCGACACGTTCTCGTTCTCGCGACAGATACGCCGGATATCGTCAGCAAACGGCTGTGCCGCGCTCGATCGTGATGAATGGATCCATGATGCTGGTCTCTTGGACCCCGCAGACACGAGGCTGTCAAGGATGGCCTTGAGCGGTGTCGCACCAACGCCGGCGGATACCAAAACGACCGGGACACCCTCCTTGCTTGCGTCCTGGGGGTCCACAAAGAACTCGCCCTGTGGATGCGACAGCTCGACCTCGTCGCCCACGGCGTACTGGTCGTGCAACATGTTGGAAACAAGGGCAGGGGCGCTCGGCTCGAGGGCCTCCTCTCGCTTGACGCTGATGCGGTAGTACTCTCCCTTTCTCGGGGCTTCGCTCAGGCTGTACTGTCTGCTCTGCAGGTACCCAAGCTCGGGCACCGGCACCTGCAAGCTGACGTACTGACCCGGCATGTACTTGGGTAGTGGCGTGGCCCCATCGCTGGGGGCGAGATAGAAGCTCGTGATGGTGCTGCTCTCTGGTACCTTCTGGGTGATGCGGAACTTGCGCCAGCCAACCCAGCCGTCGGCGGCGTTCGACTTGTACATCTCGCCTTCGCGATTGATGAAGACCTGGGCAAGGACACCATAGGCGGCAATCCAGGCGTCGACGATATCGGCGGTGGCTGCGTCACCGAGGACTTGACCGATGGCTTGGATCAGGTACTTTCCGACGATGTCGTATTGCTCAGGGGTTACTTGGAGGGAAACATGCTTGTGGGCGATGCGTTCCACGGCATGTGTCAGCTTGGGGAGGTCGTCAATATACGTCGCATAAGCCAGAACAGCGCCGGCAAGTGCTCGTGGCTGTCGACCTGTTGTTTGGCTGGTGGTGCTGAAAAAGTTGTGAAGTGCTGGAACATCTCCAATGAGGTTGTTGTAGAAGGTGGTGGTGATGGTTACGCCGTGTTCTTTGAGGACTGGCGCTGTCGCCTTGACAATGGCGATCTGCTCGGGGGTGATGGCTGCCATGGTGAAGGATATCCAGTGGTCTATCTGACTTGGCAAAGCTTGATGAGTGGCTATTGGAAGGGGAGACTGAAGTTAAAAGTCTTGACAAGTGTAGCGTCTCAGATTCCCAACGATCGGCTCAAGTGGGGAACTGGGGAAATCTGGGGATATGCGTTGCGACTCTGGTCCACTCTAGAGTTGATGGTTTGGGATACTGAGATTGTTTTCCTTGGACCATGGAAGGGTATTTATCCTTCTCTACATCCTGTTGTTCTCTCTACCTTTCTGTCATCCTATTTCCGCCCGAAATCCCTTGCCTTCCTTCACTTTCGCAGCCATTGCGCAGAGCTTTCTTGGTCTCGCCTAGGGGTGTGGTACGATACCGAGTGCCGTACGATCGACATTGACAAGCGCATCTCCGAGGGCCGATACTCCAACAAGACCGTTTTTTCTTGCGAGTTGCAAAACAATTCTCCCGGCTGGGCAATTCCTGCAATATCCCTCGTGTGGACATTCGAGGCTCGATCAGCTGGATCAGCTCACTATTGCTAACAGGAAGGCCGAGTCAGCAGTTGCCAGTAACAATTGCATCTCCGCGGCGGAAACACCCGTTCCTCTCGGAACCCACTGTAGCATCGCAGTGGGGCTCTGCTGAACTCCCGTCAACATGTCGACGAGTCCCGACTTTGGCATTTGTCATTTTACCACATGGCAAAGCAGGGCGCAGTTTGCCGCCGTCTTTTATTTTTGTCTTGTTTTTATTCTAGACCCGGCGGTTCCGAGCATTGTCTTCCCCAAGGCGTGGATAACATTCCCCCAGAAATCCCACGAAACCACTCCTCCGTGCTGACGGTCATGGTGCCACGGGCACACTGATGTCCCCATCATCAACTACCCTGAAAGGACCTGATAACAGAACACAGATCGCCTGCACGACGTCCTCCCATGCAACCACCAATACACCAGTAACCCTTCTTGATTGGCATTGACACCTGCAACCTTATCTTGACGTTGCTGTCACACACAGCGTTTGGGCGATCTTTGCCAGAACTGAATCGTGGAGGGTGCAACGTGGAGGGTGCGGCTTGGAATTGGGGGTTAGGGTTGATGGCAGTCCCTTATCTCCAATATCTTCCTACCCAGGCCAAACCCGTGCCGAGAAGGCATTCTTCCTGACTGCTTGAGCTCTGAAGTCTACTGTCATCTGGGCTGTTTTTCCCTACTTGGAAACCCCAGCCCATGATTCGGTGGTGGCCCCACTCGCTCCAGGGTTGATATCAACAAGGAACACCCACGCACAAATTCTGCATGTCAAACTTGAAGCCTCTATCCTGGAGGCAAACACCATCACAGCAAGGTCTGCTGGCGTAATTGGAAGCGCGTCTGACTACGAATCAGGAGGTTCCAGGTTCGAGCCCTGGGTGGATCGTCGTGTTCGCTTGAGCTTGGGTTCAAGAGCAAGGGAGATATTTTTGATGCTTTTTGCTCTTGGTTGAGATGCTATACCTAACCTATGAACAATAGTCGTATGTGGCTGATATGTGTGGAGAGTGTAGTTTGCTGTCATCTCTGGTGACGAGGCGTGCGAGTAGGAGGCCACGCAAATGAAATTTCAGGCCTTGTGAACAGTCACCAGCTCCGTCATGTACGGCTCATCATGCCTTCCTCCTTACCACAAGGAGTCCTTCCACCCCCGTATAATAATGAACTCCCATCTTCAGGGTGCCCAATCTTCTTATGCTTTCACTAACGGCTTCTTATAACTGTGAGTTGTGTAGGTGTGGCAAGACCACGGTCAGCAAAAAACATATATATACCCCAGTCTCTGTATGAAGAGGTCAGCCTTTCTTTTGTAAGACTTGTCATCATGTCTTTCCATAACTCTGGAAAGGAATGATGAGATTCAGTAACCTTCTAACAAGACAGGTCATATAGCTCAGTAGATTTGTATGTTTATCCAGTTAAAAGTGTTGTGTGATGGGGAACAAGACAGACTCATTAAGAAAAGCTCGAACGCACCTTCCCCCTTTTCCATCAAGCTTGATGACTTTGCTAACCAGCTGTGTGCACAGACTGTCCCATCATGAAGTAGAGGTCTTGAATCTGACAATGTTTGGATGTTTTCTTCCTCGCTCACAGTCCCAAAATCCACAAGTATGTTGCGCCTTTGAATGAGATTTTGACATGCTTGGATGGTTGCTAATGCCGCTTATAGTTCGGAAATATTCAGGCATGCCGTTTCCAAATGGGATTTTGATAAGCTTGGATGACCGCCTACACGCTTGCGAACGACGCGAGGATCGTTTTGAAATGCTTCTGACACCGCTCGCTGCAGAAACGGACGGAAAACCCAAAAAAGAAAAACCCCTCGTGTGAACGAGGAAATCGCCGTGATCAAACGACTTGGAGAAGAAAAGCTGGGATAAAGCTAGGATGGAGAGACTGACTTGAGTTCTTTGAAGAACTTGGTCCTTGAAATCGGGGTGTGTCGAGCATTGGACATATTTCCGGCGATATAGGTTGGCTAAAAATCCATATAGAACGAACGCCGCAGAATGGAGGTATGTTTATTCCATGGAACACGCGAGGATTGACATGAGCTGACTTTGCTTTAACAGTTTACTGACGAGCCGGGCCAATGTAAGCTTTGATTTTATGGGGGTTTGTTAGGACTGGACGAGTGGCTGATGGCCATTCTCACGTATGAACGGATCTGCTCGGTCCAGCTCAATCAATGCAAATTCTGTATACGGGATCTTTTCCAATGTCTCCAACATTGTAGTGATCAATTGACCGGTTTTTAGCACTATTCCGAGCTCGTTCCCGGAGGTTTTGCCCTGTTTGAATAGACCATTTTCTATCGAGGCTGATATCGGCAATAGGAAAAAAAGGAGGAAATTATCGCATGTGTTATCATCATGGAAACCCGCTGCCATGCATATAAGCTGCTGATTAGACTTCGTTGTGTATGTAGCCTTGTGTGGAACGCCACCGAGGTATGGAAGCTTTACATCATACGAGCTTTGACCGGCGTGCTAAGTATATTACAGGCCCATGAGAAGAAAATGAGCGAGGCCAAGGTGATTCCGATCCCCTTTTTAAAGAGAGATGTGTCGCGAGCTTTCTAATCTCTTGCGCAAGAGGCTAGACTTGAGGACTTGCTCGTAAGTTCTTGTCTTTACTGTAGATCTCTAAACGGCGTTAGCTCACATGTGTCTCTAGAAGGAGCTTCCGGCTGAGGGCTCGGAGGTGAAAAAGAAGTCTCGCTTATGTCAGAAGCATTGGACTATCGCTAACATGATATAGGACCCCTTACACCCCGCGAGCGCAGATCACGTGAGGCGGAGTTGGTAGGGTTCGGCCGGGTTGTAGGTGTTCGGTATGGGCCCATATTGAATGAGAGTGTAACTAACACGCGGGTGACGGGAACGATTATTAGATCAACTGGGTTGTTAACTCCAAATTTAACAGGCACTTAACAGAGGCATCAACGGTGTTGGTGACGATCGTGATTTTCTGTAATGATTCTGGCATTGAAAATGAAACATAACTGAATAGTACTGGAATGAATATATAGATGAAGAAAGCGAAACAGGTCAATACATGGAGAGACCTGCAAAACCTCCTTGTCCGGATACACGTAGTGTCATCTGGCTACCTAGAACAGTGTTACTGTGGATGGCGGACGAGAACTTGACAGCGGCCTAGACGTTAAACGCGGCGGCAGTGTCGACTGTGTTGCCGAACTGTCCCATGATTTTGTAATGAATGAACGAGTGGTTGCTTGAAGCCGGGTGCTTAAATTTCGAGTTGTTGGCGTTGATGTTGTTGCCCTCGATGTCGTCGTTGCCCTAGATGTAGTAGTGGTTCGCGTCCCTGTGCTCGAGGTCGATCGGGTATTGGTTGCAGATGATCGTGTACTTGTGCTCCGAACAGGCTGGCTGGCGGTCCTCCAGTATTGATCCAAGCCATCCATGATCTCGTCGGCATGCCTATAGGCGTCCGACGCAGCAAAGTCTTTCACCTTTTGGTCAATCGCCGCCCCTGAGAATGGCCCTGTCCGTGCGGTAAAGTCTGCCATGGCAAATGGCTTTGCCCTCCACCTCGGCTCCATGGGATCCAAGAACTTGGCAGAGAAGTTGTTGTACCCAAAGTCAGGCAACGCAGTAACATTGAATGCGGCCATCATATCGTCGTCCTCGTGGATGAGGTTGTGGCAATGGAACATGTACACGCCGTCCCAGGGAGCGTAATGAGCCTCCACCAGCACCGTTTCCTCTCTCCCAAGCCATACGACATCCTTGAGTCCCTCACTTTCGTATTTCTCCACGCGCCTACCCTCCCGTCGACGCCAGATAACCCGAAAGTCCACCAAATGCACGTGAATTGGGTGAGACCAGCCATCGGTAGTGTTCTCCAACTCCCAGATCTCAACCGTGCCGCGGGGGACATTGGCAAGGATACGGTTGTTGGCCTCCGCGAAGCCAACGCCATTGATGAGCCATTGACCGTTGGCGCGGTGGAACTTGAAGTGCTGGTCAATCTTTCTCCTTGTCTTGGGACGGGGAAACGGAACGGTGCGTAGTTGGGCAGGGACAACGGAGGTGTCGGCGCTGGCAGTGGTATTGGAAACCACAAAGCGCATTACCTTGTCTGTGTCTTGGTAGTCGTCCTCGACCCCGGCGCCGCCGGCTTTGGCAAAGTTGCGGAGCTCGATGGTCTGTCCGGCGTGGGAGGAGAAGTCGAAAACGATTTCATAGCGCTCGGCCATGGAGATGTACTGGCGATCAACTGGTTAGCTACCATTTCAGGGAAGCAAAGAGACTGGGAGGAGACAAACCATGTACGAAGTCTGAACTGGCTTCTCCAACAGCCCCGAATCGCTCGCAATGACCTTGAAGGGAAGTTTGGCGTTGAGCCCGCCGGCATTGCTTGTCTTGACAAAGTATAGCGAGAACGATCTTGACACGGCCGCGTTGAGGAACCGGAACCGGTACTTGCGTGGCTCGACGTTCAGAAAGGGCCACGGCTGCCCGTTGACGTGGATGACATCACCCCAGAGGCTGATTCTCTCCCCGACAGTGGAGAACAGTGTCCCGTCGAGGTTGTACTGTTTGGCTGCGAGGACGAGGGGGATGTCGTATTCGCCATAGCCGGAAGGGAGGTTGAGGGCATCTTCTGCTGGGTCCCGGACGAGATACACGCCTGCTTGGCCCATGTAGGCGTTCTCTGCTGTCTGCGGTTTTCGTATGGGTTAGCGTGCCATGACTTGGAACTTGCAAGATGGAAAGGAACAAACAATGTGCACTGCGTGGTCGTGATACCACATCATCCTGCCCGACTGCCGGTTCGGGAAGTAATAGTCCTTGTACTCCCCAGGGGCGGTGGTGTCCTCTGCCCAACCATCAAAGGGAGCGCGAGAATAGGATCCGTGGAGGTGAACGGAGCTGTTGGCGTGGGCGTTGTTGACGAAGCGAACGACGGACTCGGTCCCTCGTGGCACCATGATGGTGGGACCGGGAGAGATGCCATCGTAGCCGACAAGATTGGCGGGACTGAGGTCCGGGTAGATGGAATGCTGGAAGGGCTTGATCTCAATCTCGTAGTAATGCACAAACCTGGGAATCATGGTGTTGGCATTGGTAAGGTTCGAGAACGGGGAGGTCATGTTGGACAGAGCGGGGACTTTAACAATTCTGGGAGGTGTCAGTCCGATGGTAGAGACCGAGACCAGATGGCAGCGCGGGGACTTACCGGGTGGGTTGCTTCAGAGGAGGGATAGGAAGTGGGACTTGGAACATGAGCGGGTAGTCTGGGCTCAGGTTTGGGTGCTTCCTCTTGACCAGATGGTGGTCCTCTGTTTCTGAACGAAATCCGAGGTGATCATGGCTGCCCGTGATCTTTTCTGAAGAAGCATCTTCAGGACGATGCAAGAGGTGGGCTTTTGAAAGATGGGGGGCCAGTGCCACTGCAAGGGCTGCGAGCTTGAGATAACTGAACAGCACCATGGTGGACGATGGCAATGCCGAAAACAGATCACCGGCGATAACATCCAAGGCCTGGATATCCCGCTGATAGATTTGCTCACCCAGATATATGAGGGCATCTCGATTTGCCTCGCTCGGCTCGAGTTGCCATGTCTTCTTCTAAGCCAATGCCCAGCCAGCAACCTCGGTCTGTCAGCTCCAGATGAACTCATCTCGCGCTTCGTTTCTTCTTGCGATATTCTCAGTGGCGAAACAATAATCCCGATGTAGCCATGGTGTGGTGACGAACTTGTGGTCAACGACACACGCTCTTGTTTCCATCTTTAGATTTCTAAGGGGGGTGTGGGGGGCAGACTAATACGAGACGTCCGTGGGCGCCGGGGGGGTGAACTTCGCTTCGGCAACTACCGCCGCTATCGCTCAGCCCTGAGCAAATTAAAATACCCGATAGTCCCATGCAGGTCGTTCCTCGATGCCGATATGGGCACCCTCCAGCAGCCAAACTCGGCAGAGAGCGGCGTCTCACAACACCCCAGCACGTCATCGGGAAGAAACCGAATGGGCGTGACCCCTATTCCTTCCCACGCGACGGCCCGCTCTTGGACTGTTAATGAGCCCCCCCGTTTTGCCCCTTACCTACTCTGGATATCATCGGTTGTACGTTGAACCTTTCTTTTTCTGTCGGGTTACACCCAAGACAATGTAGACTGTTGCAGGAGCCTTTGCCATCTCCAAGCAGGAATCTCAGCCGGGACGAGACGGAGGAAATTACCTATCAGTTCTACCTGAAATGGTGGAGGTGCGAGATCTGTCCTAATAACTGAAGGATTAATGTCGGGAAGAAAGATTTAGCGAATCTCTGATGGTGGGGAATAAAGCTGCAAAGGAAGCGGCACATGATGTTAGACTGGCCTTGGCTCTGTGATAGTCGGCATCTGCTCGCTTAACAGGAACCTACATGTTTGTTATGTTGTATTCTCATGGATCCTATTGACACAAGGCCACAGACTCTAGACTCTCCTGATGGATGAGTTCATCTCAGAATATTGTCTATAGCTCGCTTCTACCTTGCTGACCAAGCCGATGGGCAGGTCGAGCCGAGGTGAAATATTTGCCCCCGAGTCACGAAGAAGTGAGCCAGAGAGTCATGCCTTGACAGATTTGAGCTGCCACTGAGAAGAAACATGGGCTATGACTGTGATGACTGAGCCGTCGCAGAGAAGAGCCTATATAAGACATGAGCCTCAACAGAGGCTTGTGCTGGCTCTATGTCAGGTACCCATATCCGTCTTTGACTCGCTCAGCAACACTTCCAACATGAGGTGTCACATCTTCACCTCGATCCTCTCTTTTCTCTTTTTCTCTTTGTTCCTCTCTTGTGTCCTCGCCCAGGTCCTCCGAGATGACTCTCCAATCTGGGTACAGGGAGCGTTCGAAGACGCAACCGTCACCGCCAATGACACATCCTACAACGCCGGCGGTACAATCACCGTCAACGGCTTCGTTTTGAATATCCCCAGAAACCTATTGGTCCAGTTTCCTGCCGCGTGGGTGCCGTGGAGAGACTTTGTTGCGAGCAAGTCAGACTTCATTGGGTTTGAGACCTTGGTAAACAGCCCCCGCTTGCTGTCGACTCCAAGTTAGCGGCTGGCTAATACCTGTTACAGGTCATGGGCAACACTATCGAGGGAGAACCCCGTGTCGGTCAGGTGGTCATCACCGAGTTCTTCGAGGGCCTCAGCTTCGGCTTCATCGAGTCGCTCAATTACACTGATGGTAGCATGAAGATCGAGAACGGACCTACCGTCCGCATCAGCGATCCCAACGGTGTCTTCTCTGTTGGGTATGACGGTGCGCCGTTCATGACGGCGGATGATCAAAGTCCCAGCATCACTGCGTTTTCAGGATTTCCTATGTGTATCCCCCGCAACGGTTCTGATCCCTTGTGTCCGTTGAGCAATCGGCCTACTGGCCGTCCCGGAATCTTGTAAGCGATCCTCAACATCGTGGTCAACTCAGCGTTCTGACTGTCACCCTTAGTCGCGCCCCCGACCCATTGGTCATGGCCCCCTTCCTCCCGGGCGATCTCATCACCTTCAGTGGCTTCCGGCGCGGCGACGAAGTCATCGCCTTCAGCATCGTCGCCCAAAACGTTCAGATCACCACTGGCGATGACATTGTCTACATCCGCATGGAGCTCGCTCTCCTCGGTATCTTCAGTCCCAGCCCGGCAGCTGAAATCGCTGACTCCAGAGTAAGCCCCCTGCCCTGCCCTCCCCCAAAACAACCATACCGGTGCTAAACCCCCCCAAGTTCATCGGCTTCTCCTCCAACCCCCGCACCTCGGTAACCCTCTACGCACTCGACGTAAACCCCTGCACAGGCGAGACAACAGAACGCATGATCGCCGGCGTCGGTCTTCGCGGTGGACGTAACTTCCAGAACAAGTTCGAGTACCGCAATGAGATCCTGTTTGGCTACACAAGGGAGTATCGTGCCGTAGCTGAGATTGACGGTGTCCCCATCACCCGGAGAACCAGGAACGGAATTCTGGCAGGGAGCTACATCCAACCTGTGAACGTGTGGGTTCAGACCGAGATGGACATCCCGGGGTTGTTCGCCAACGGCGTGCCGTTTGAGTTTCGGGAGATGGAGTTCTTGACCAAGGGTGTTGGGAGGGACGAGAATGGGAATATCTGGGGTCCGTTGGATCCGTTTCCGCAGTCGTTGGTGCCGATTTCTGCGCCGAACTGTGGAGGAATGAACTCGAGGAGGGGAGCCGAAGGCCGTGAACCTGTCAAGGGTAAGTCAACTGGCGCGACGTATGGCGTGCAGGAATAATATGGCTAACCTGGGTTAGGTCCTGTGAGATCGCGGATCCAAAGGCGGAGGACGTTTGGGTCGCGATTTGGCCGAATGAAGGCTGAGGCAGTTGCTGGCGCGGACAACAAAGGCACCGAGGAGCCGGAGGTTGTTGTTGCTCCTGCGGAAACCGCAGCTATTGAGGAGAAGGCGAAGCTTGATGCTGTGTTGGAGCAAGATCAGATTGAATCTGTGTTTGGTGACGGACCGCAACTACAATGATGGCTGGAATGGGTTCGATTTCTCAGGTTTGCTATTGATAGGAGCCATTTTGACTCAAGTACCTAAAGTATCGGGTACCGACCTATATAGCTATATCACGGTTCAAGAATACCTACAGATTCCTTTGCCAACTTAAACTCTTTTGGTCAAAACGACTCTGCCTGGGTGCCTAAGGAACTAGCGACAATGCCGGTCCCAAGGCTGGGCTCGCTCTCGCTGGTGGCCACTTTCAGCGCTTTTCGGAGACAGCCAACTCCACCCAAGCCACGAATGCCAACACGCCGACACGAAACCTCATCATCTTCGCATTGTCACAATGCATCTGGCCGACCATCCGTTGTCTTGGGTTGACAAGAGCTGATCTTGGATTGGGGCTCCAGGGTAAGCTACGGATGACTGCCACAGCTGTGCTACTTCTACGAAGTCGCGGCAGCCTCCCGGCATACTGGAAATTGGTGAACCCAACTCCAACTAATTCTTGGTGGAAGCGCCGGAGTTCCAACCGCTGGTCCGAAAACCCGGATGCCCAGGGACATGACGACGACGACGACGAAGCAAGATCACCCCTGCTAGGAGATGTCCCCTACTCTGACGAAGTGTCACCCGCCAGCAGCCTTGATATCACCGACCGTGCCTCGACACGAGATATTCATGGACATCGAAATTTAAATTTATCAGAAGATGACCAACTCGGCCGTAGGAGTCTCAGGTCTATTGACAGCGCCAGGGAGAGTCTGAGGGGGAACGAATCCTATGTCGAGTTGATCGTCAAGATTCTCGGCACCATTGCTGTCTTCTCGTCATCATCAAACTAGTCTTTGTCACAATACCACTCGGATTTCAAACTGCCGCTTGGTGTTTGTCTATAGGATGGGTAGCAGTACAAGTCCTCGTTTTGCTCGCCTATCGGAACCACGAAGTCTACCTAAGCCTGTCCGAAAACCCCATACGTCGCACAGTACAGATAGAGGACTTGCTGCATGAGAAAGCTCTCCAACGCGCCATCTCGACACTGATGATCCCTGTTCTCGGCGCTCTTTCCATCTGGCCCCCTGGCATGGCCGAGAAAACTTGGCTATATCTGCATCTGGTTCATTTATCACATTGTACTTGATCCGGAAATTGGAGAATGGTTAGGTGACAAGGTTGGACCTTGGATGATCATCACCGATTGGGGATCAACCACCAACCCTGCATCCTTCCAGAGGACAGCCAGTGTAAGACGGAAAACAAGTTTCATTTTCCGTGTCCGACAAGCTGCACTGATCTGGCTTGCAGGGACAGGTCCTGGGAAGGTAATCCTCTGGTGTATTATCCACGACTCTTACGAAGGCTACTGCGGGTATGTGTTCTTGCCAACTCTTCTTGGCACATAGACTCTTTACTTGTGGTTTTATCTACCTTGAACAATCTCTACTGAATGTCTCGGTGGCTGGGTGTGGTGCCAGGGGATATCGCTGTTCTCCAATCTTCTTTTCACATGCCTCGTTTTCGCCAGGTCGTTGGAGACGTACGATAGCTCCGGAACTCATAAGCCTGAGTGGCTAGACTTGGCTGGGTAAAGTGAAACGACTGTGATAAAGGGTTACAGTGCGCATCAAATAGGTTGGGGATAGCTCGCACTTGTGCGCAGTGATTGACAGACGTTGACTGGACTTCGTGGTGTGGGAGCTGTATTGTGAGGCAGAATATCTTTTCTCAACACCATCAATCATTTATGAGTGAGCTCCACGACAATGCTCTCCTAGCTTGAGAACGCGATGGTTTTGCCCCTGGACCCCTGAGCTGGTTCCGGACGGCGGTCTGTGATACGTAATTTGCACTGCCCTCTCGGGATGCCTCCCACCAAAAGTTAGCGTTTGGAGCCGAGTGGCGAAAGGGCCAAAGCACCCGTCTGGACTCCATTCACCATCTCGAACCCATACAATTCACACGTATGGCACGTCTGTATGTCTCGTGTCTCAAAATTCATCACGATGCTGCCCGCAAAATGAAACCAACAGACCGCCCGCAGTTGTTCGTGTCAACAACGAAGCTTTGGGTAACAAAGAAGATCCCCACGTGATGTCGGGCGTCCGCAGAGATGTGTCAAAGCTAATGATATTCAGAGATACTCAAATAAACAGCTCCAGAGAGCAAACACCTATCTATAACTATCAAGACTGATTTGTGGGCCTCAGGGCCGAAGCCCTGGGAGCAACCTGTCTGGACCAATCTACCGGGAGCAATACCTCCCACACTTGACGAACCCCATATTCACATATAACCTCTCTCTACGGCCTCAGTCGCTGCTCCTCACCCACCTCACCGACACAAGCATCGAAATGTCGCAACCACGTGCAAAACCCATCGAGCCTGGAGAACTCGACACTCACCCGGGCTTTGCTCGGAGGAACGAGGTTGTCAGAAGGGCTGACTACCTTGTTCAAAATTATCTCGAAGTACCTCCTCATATTCAAGCCGCATACAACATCATCACTAGTAAACGCCAAGATTGGGCCATGGTTGACAACGCGACGTAGGTCCAGAGCTGCTCTGTGAGGTCGAACACGTTACTGAAATCGGTCTAGAATATGTCACACTATCGACTCACTGCCACCCGGGCTCACAGAGCGCAAGATTTACAGAAGAGACGACCTCAAGGAGCCCAACCCCTTGAACGAACCGGGCTACTACCAAATAATGCGCCGTATCCTCACCGCCGAACATATCTTCTACACAGGACCCCTAGCAGGACACATCCTTGAGCAAATGGGCGAGCCCGGCGGTCCTTTCAAGTATTACCTCAAACAATCCAACATCTCCATCACCAACCTCCTCCACTTCACCCGAGCCGTCTCCCACAAAGCCCAAAAACCCAAGTTATCCCCCATTGAGAAGAAACCCCCGTCCCAAAGCTCCTCCAGCAAGGCCCCCTCCATCGACCCTCCACCCAACAACAGTATAATCCACCCACAGTTCCAGTACAACAACATCAACCGCCAATCCTACTTCTTCGAAGACATGTCCCGCGTCCTCCGCAAAAAACCAGACAACCACACTCAGCTCGAGCACCGCACCTTTCTCCTCCCCGACTTTCAATCCCCCCACGAGTACATCGACAGAGGAATCCTCAAAATCAACTCCCACACCCTCCTGTTCGACACAACCCTCAACAACACCCTTCTGAAACTCATCCAAGAGCTCGACGTCAGACCAGGTATCATCGTAAAAGAGTTCTCCTTCTGGCCAGACGGAGCGGACTCAAACCTGCCAGAGACACCCAGTAGATGGACGTAAGTTCCCCCCCTACATATCTTGTCCCTGTGAAAAAAAGACACTTGGTGCACCTATCATCAGTCGCCAATCCGCACCAAGATACTAACAACACATCCCGTGGGGAAAAAGCGATTTCTACTCGGTCCACCACTGGCTCTCAGACAACTACACCATCTACCCTTTCGCCCTCCCATCTCCCAATCCTCCCTCCGGAAGCGGCTTCGTAGCCTGCATGCCCAAAATCTACGTCCTCAAGAAAAAGACATCGTCGCTGGGTGTATCGAAGCTTATCGGAAGAGCGAGGAGTCTTAGTAGGAGTGTCTCGCCATCTCCAGGGCAGCCATCATCATAGGAAGAGATAGTAGAATGGGAAAAGTAATTAGAAATCTACAATATCCCCAAAAAAAGCGGGGTTGAAATGGAATGCAGGCTGACCAAGTCTTGGGTCAACTCGTTTTGCACCCGACGTGGGACTCGAACCCACAGCCTTAAGATTAGAAGTCTTACGCGCTACCATTGCGCTAGCCGGGCTGGTGCTTTGTTGATATGTTATTGTGGAGCTTGCGTCCATGATTGCCACCACCAACCCCAGCTCAAAAAGGATGGCAAAACCCTGACAGCTGAGGAGTGCTCGCAAACTGAGACGATACATCAAGATAGTGTCAAACTACACAGATTTGATGGTTTAATGTTCTCCTGTATTGTGCATAATATATGTGTGCTGTCTTGCCACAGAATGAGCCCTACACCGGCAACGCTGTGCCGTGCGATATGGTCTATCATACCTATTCCACATTTTGACGCCTGCGCACCGTAATTCCCAGTTGTTCCGTATCTGGAATCGAAGAAGGCAATATCAGTTGATCTTGCGCCGATTACCGATTGAACTAGGTGTCCATCGGTCCGGTTTAAGGTTATTATACAGTTCTCTGCGCCATCCTTGGTTTGTCGCGTCGAATTTGGATTTCAACAAATGGTTCCCCGAGGTCCAATGTGGACCGGCGTGTCCACGACCAGCCAGCCCAAAAATTAAAGCATGAACCCATGCCATCAAGTAAGGTTTTGGTACAGCTGTTCGTACGGGCTGATCCCACAACAGGCGCTGGCCATATTGTAATTTCTTCGTTTCGTCGGCGGTGGCGATCTTGGGAATTGAAGGGATGGCGAGGGCGTGGGTTGGCTTCCTCCAGCTCTTGCTTCAAGAGATGCTCCCCAGTCCCTCAGTTCTTCTTGATACTGTCCATCCACTCCTTCCCAGACTTGGCGCCGTCGTGCGCCTTGCGGAAGAGCTTCCTCTCCCACTCGTCCAGCCCTCTGAGGAACTCCTCACCAGCACCACCAATCCCAAGATTACTCCCCTCCTCTTTCCCTTTCCCTTTAGTGCTGACGCCTCCAACCTTGCGAGCATGTAATGAGATCTCGGCAGCGCGAGTGACGAACGTCTTGCGCAGGACACTCCCCAGCTCTTGTTCCTCAGATAGATCCATCATGTGTGTTGCAAGCCCGTAAAAATGGGCGCTCTGGTCGCGTAATGGGACGGCTCGAGGGTCGGCTTTGAGGGCTTGAATGACGTCGTTTCCGAGAGCTCGGGGGAGGTCGAACGTGACAAAGGTCTTGTTATCGGGACCGCCGGTGTTGGCGATGACAAGCATTTCGGCGAGCCATAGTGGGAGGTTAACTTTTGTTCCGGCTTTGAGGGGTTGATTCGGGGTGTTGTCAAGGTAGCCTAGGTCAGGAATGTCGAGCTGGAAGGTACATGGGATTTTCTGTGGCCATCAAGGTGCCGGTTAGTGACAGAGGGAAGGTTCGGAGGAGACCAGTCTGGTACCTCTGCGTCGGTGAGAATAGAGTCAATGTCGTAGTAAGACATAATGACGACGCGGTAGTGAGGCGATCCAATGCAAAGAATGAAAGAAACTCCAACCGCAAGTCAAGCCTCGACTGGTCCCTGAATTTTGGGCTTCGAGAGGACGCGAAACATCCTGGAGGGGCAGTGCGCCTCTGTTAGGTCAGCCACGCTCGTGCCAGCTGGTGGCCCAGACAACAGTTCATACAGCCGAAACTGGGGTAGCTTGAAGTGGGGCAATGACGGAATTGTGACTGATAGTAACCGAAGCTTCCATCGAGGTTCCCTCCTGAGACCAGACCCGAACAAGTTTGACGTCCCAAGTCTGCATCATTTGAACTCAAAGGGTATGTTTACGGCACGCCTCCAAACTCTAAACCGCGAGACACTCAATTGACCCCCTATCTTAACAGCAAACACAACCATCACCATCACAATGTCTTCCACTCTTCTTCGCACCGTCCCCGCGCTCCGTGGAGCTCTCCGGGCTTCGGCTGTCAAGCCTGCTGCTGCTCTCGCCAGCACCAGTTTCGTTCGCGGCAAGGCCACTCTCCCAGATCTTCCGTGTAAGTGTTGAACAGTCAAGAGGTTAAATTGGTTGCCCTCTATGGGGCTACTCTCACACGGCAGCCACGCCGCTGCCACAATCTGTCGCAGTTGACGCCACTAGCTAGCTACAACTTACCATGATAAGGCATTGTACTTACCCGTGCTGGTTACAGATGACTACAATGCGCTCGAGCCTTACATCTCCTCCAAGATCATGGAGCTCCACCACAAGAAGCACCACCAAACATATGTGACCGGCCTTAACACGGCGCTGGAAAATATCGCAAAGGCCGAGGAGAAGGGTGACTTCACCAAGGCTGCCTCGATTGCGCCTCTTCTCAACTTCCACGGTGGTGGTCACGTCAACCACTCTCTTTTCTGGGAGAACCTTGCCCCTGCCAGCAGGGAGGGCGGCGGTGAGCCTAAGGGAGACCTCAAGGTACGTTGGGCCCGAGCAAGAGTTTTAGAGCTTGTGCTAACGTGTGTTCGTGTGATGCAGCAAGCCATTGAGGACGACTTTGGCAGCTTTGAGGACTTCCGAAAGCAGATGAACACCACTCTGGCTGGCATCCAGGGCAGCGGCTGGGCGTGGCTCGTCAAGGACAAGGAGAGCGACACTCTGAGCATCGTCACCCGCGCCAACCAGGATCCCGTTACCGGCGCCTTTGTGCCTCTTCTGGGCATTGACGCCTGGGAGCACGCGTACTACCTCCAGTATGAGAACCGCAAGGCCGAGTACTTTGATGCCATCTGGAACATCATCAACTGGAAGACGGTTGCCAAGAGATATGACTAAAGGAGCGGGAGAAGGAGGCAGAAGAAATGTGTATTATGTAAATGAGAGCGTATTGCGTATGTAGGATGGGGGTTCTTTTATTGAATACCATTGACGTCTTACCTGTTAGTCCAGCCTCTACACTGATCATCGATCAATGTCAAATGTTCTGTAGGATTCGATTCGGCTCGGTCGACCGGCACCGACCCAAAATCCGACCATGTCTTTGGAAGATGTGGACGAGAAAAGCTTTCAGGGTCCCGTGATGTGTGGAGGCTGAAAATGTCTCGTCGGGACGTGACACCGCCGTCTCAACAAATACCGCCCTGGGGTGACACAGTAAAACAAAGATGGTGTCGTGGTGTCACGGGGGGTGTGTTGAAGGAGCATCGTCGAATGTTGACAGGCCATCCTTGGGCGGCTTGGCCCGTGCAGTGTGCAATTTATGGTCACCAAGCACTTGGCTTCAGAAGCCGAGTGGGGCACTCGTCGCTTCCCCGTTTTGCCCCGCACCCTTCCATGGGACTCGGATCATCGGTGCCCCTCTTCCCCGCCATGCTAAGGCTATTGTGGACGACAGTTGGGACATCCTCAGAGGATACAGCACGGAGTACGGATTATCCTTATTGTTGTTCATATTTGGTAATGGTTGAGTTGTTCAAGCTCCTCTCGTACTCATTGGGTTGGCATACTTTTGCCTCTTCCGCTCTCTCCGATCGTATAAGTAAGTCATCGTATAGGTTACCATATTGAGTGCAGGGACTTGCACGAAATCCTGGGATATGAGTCCTTCTCTCTCCCTTCCAAGCTTGTTGGCAGCAAGCAAGCACCGAACTGGTCGATACGGTCCACATGTGAATACCTGGTGATGACCTGACTGCCCGGCACTGCCGCCAAACCACATGTTACTCTGAGAAATAGTTCCTGCAGAGGCCCACCTTCAGGGCCAATACGGGCACCAGAGCCGCTGACCAAGCCCAAGATCTCGATCAACGACATGTTCCAAGACGTTCCCAGTTGCATGATAGCCGAGCAGTCGTGGGGTATTTTCTGCCCTCAGCATAGCCAGCCATCGTATGATCTCGTTGAAGTGGCCCATCAAGCAGTTGAAGCTGATGTATAAGTCATCAACCCACGACTGAGTGTGATGTTTGCCAACACATCAATAGCTCATTACTCATAGCTCAATTATCTACCTAAACAGCTCATTCGATCTGTTGGTCTCACATCACCTATCCCTCACCACCATCCAATTCATTCCACCTGCAGACTCACAACCTCATAACCCCGCATCCAATCACCCCCTTGTCAACACCTCTAGCTTAGGCCCCTGTGAACTGCCCCGCTAGCCGCACGACATCTCCAACACTAGAAGCCCGCTAACAGCGGTTACAACGGACACTGTAACCAAGACGTCACCACTTCCAAGACGTCGTGATAGAAGAGAAAGGTTCGTCTCAAAACTTTGGGAATGCTGACGGATAATTTCCTGAGATCATTCCATCTCAAATTGATTCTTCAGATGATCTGACAGTAAGTAGAAGAGAAATTCTCAGCAACCCGTACACCGTCCAGATCAGATTCTTCGGAAGCCGGTCTCAGACAAGCTGTTGCTATTCAGCGAGACCGTTACGCAAAGAAAAAGAAAAGAATTTCTGCTGTAAGTTCCTGCACTATTCCATTTTCTCGCTCCTACACCTTGCTGTACGTGCCCGTTTCAGACTCGCGCATGGAGTCGATAGTCTCGTTCTGAGCTGTCACCGTGTCCGAGCCGACAGGTCGCGGGCCGTAGCCGGACCAGGGCAACTCTTTTTGTTTTCGAGAGAAGCCCCGAACCACAGTTATCACAGCCATGGCTTGGTGATGGACATTCTCACCGACTTTACCACCTGCACTTTCATGTATTGTGCAGGTGTGGTAGCTTTCGTCCAATGACCTCTGTGGGCTCCAAGCCAACCCCGCCGTGACCCCAAGCACGAGATGCATTCCTGCCCTGCCAGGGCCATCTACAGACTGCGTATCTTGTGAGCCCTCCGGCAGCGAGATGGGCGGCATGCTGTGGCGCGGGGATCAAGCACCGTGTGTCCCACGTCAAGGGTGGCACAAGGCAGGGGGCAAAAAGTGAGAAGAGCTTCATGGAACGACGAGATATCGCCATTGTCGTTCTCGCCCATTCGAGGCACACAGATCAACCAGGTTTTGGATCGTGAAATTGACAATCTCGCAGGTGACACCACCAATTCCCGGCAGTCTGGACCCAAGAGAAGTCCCTCGGGAAGCACTGACCTGACATCGAACCTGACTCGACAACGAACATACTCCTCGGCGGACGTCCCCCATCGTCTTACGCTTGCACGAGCTGAGCTCATTGTTCCTACCCCGCCTCACATTACCAAGTACCTCAGGTACCACGGTACCAGAGCAGAGAGCAGCAGACCACTGCATCGCAGCATCCCACTGGACCCGCCTGGCTGCAGCTGCAAGACGAATACCTGCGTCACCGCCTCGCGAGGACCTCCCCCGCGTCCATAGCAAGCTCGACAGCTGTTTTTTCCCGATTTTCTTGAACAATGGATCAGGATCAGCGCCCCTCCTCACCGTCGACCACCCTTGCTTCCCGCCACCATAACGAGAACACCGACAGCTTCCCAGCGCCAACCGTCGTCCCATCCTCGCCATCCCAAGCCCAGAACGGGTCTGGGTCCCCCCGCTTTGCCCGTCAACTGGCCTCGTCCCCAGCTGCGATCCAGGAACAGGAAAGAGCTATAAGCCCTTTGTCCTCCCCCGTTGCTCCCTCCACTCTCGCTCAACCTCAACAATCTTCTTCCTCTGATCGTGCCAGTTCTTTGTTTGCAAATCCACACGAGCAGAGCTCAGATCATACACATACAAATAATCGATCCCATCCCGATCATTACAACCACAAGAGTCTTCGTCCTGTCGTACACGCTGTCAACGCAGCCATGGCGTTCGAAAAGGGACGCAAGTTCTCCACGGGCACTTCGGTGCACCGCAAGCGCCAGATGAGCACATTGGTGGAGAAGGAAGGTCACTTTGGTCCTGCCCTCACCGTAAGCTAGCCACTTTGCCTGCCTGTCTCTGTTTGTTCTCTTCACAGTACATAAAAACTGATGATGGCTTTTGTCTCTACAAGACCCTCTACCTCGGTGTCTCGGCCGTCTTCTCAGACGACCACACGGCCGTTGTAGCCCTGGCAATTCACGACACAGTCTATCTCGTGGACTTTTCCGTCAAGCATATTATGCTGGACGACGCCATGAAGATGGGGGCCGATCTGATTGCTGACTACGTGATTGCCGAAGTGGAAAAGTACGAGCACGAGAACTTTGCCAAGTTTATCGGTGCTGGTCTGCCCACGACGCTCAAGTACATGAGCCCGAGCTTGTGCTCGAGGCTGTGGCTGGAGCTGGATATTGTGCCGATTGTGATGCGGCCGGACGATGAGCACAAGGAGAAGTCGTTTTGGGATGTGAAGAGGGTGGACGAGCAGGCTGATTCTATGGCGCGGAAGTGTATCATGTGAGTGTTGTTGGCGTACAACTCGAGCTCAACCGGCAGACACTAATGGGACCCGATAGGAACTTCGGCCCCTCTCTTGTTCCTCTTCTTCACGTTGGCTGGCGAGGAATTGTCCAGACTGATGCTGGCTTCCGAGCCCACCTTACAACAGTCCAGAACCACAAGGACACTTGCAGCCATGCTACGTGGGAGACCATGTTGACGTATGCAAAGAAGCTCCGCGCGAACAAGACCAAGATTGCCTTCTTCAGTTCCACACCTCAAGGTGGTGGTGTGGCTCTGATGCGTCACGCATTGGTCCGTTTTGCCCGTCTCATGGGGGTGGACTTGACTTGGTATGGTAAGTAGAGGATACAACTTGAGCTCTGTCCGGAGGAGTCTGTGAGGCTGACGTTTTTGGACAG
Source organism: Podospora pseudocomata (assembly GCF_035222375.1). NCBI lineage: Eukaryota > Fungi > Ascomycota > Sordariomycetes > Sordariales > Podosporaceae > Podospora > Podospora pseudocomata. Next base: position 473,110 of record NC_085889.1, on the reverse strand, counting down.
TCCCCAAGCCTCGTCCTGGTGTCTTCCGTATCACCAAGAACATCCACAACATTCTCCAGGGTGTGAGCCACCCCGACCAACGAATCTCGGCCGAGGAGAAGCAGTCCATCATTGACTGGATCACCGACAATGCGAACCGTTACTGGTTCTCTGAGGGTGGGCCACTGTGCTCGCCCGCGGACGGTGGTGCTGATGTTGTCATTGTAGGTACCTTGTACTTTCCTCTCCATGAGTCTTTTTTTCTCCCTCTCACTCGAACCAACGTCTACCCTCCATCATGCACGTTCCCTGGTTAAGGTTGTCCACCTGACCACAGCCACCACAACGGGAGCGTGGGGGAGTTCTTTCTCTTCCTACAGTACCACGGTTACTGACGTTGTCTTAGATTGACGACCCGCAAATGCCCGGCCTCATCCCCCTGATCAAGAAAGCCACTCCTGACCGGCCCGTCCTCTACCGCTCCCACATCCAGATCCGCAGCGACCTGGTCGCCAAGGCCGGCTCGCCCCAAGCCGACATCTGGGACTTCTTGTGGTCCAACATCCAAGGCGCAGACATGTTCATCTCCCACCCCATCCCCATCTTTGTCCCCCACACTGTCCCCCGAGAGAAGGTCGTCTACCTCCCCGCAACAACCGACTGGCTCGACGGCCTGAACAAGCACCTCAACAAGTGGGACAGCGGTTACTACGGCCACATCTACAACGTGGCCTGCCACTCGCAGCGCATGACGGAGCTGAACTGGCCAGCGAGGAAGTATATCATTCAAGTTGCGAGATTTGACCCTGCGAAGGGCATCCCTACCGTGATTGACTCCTATGCCGAATTCCGTCGCAGGTGTGACAAGCAAGGGCTCACCGATGTGCCTCAGTTGGTGGTTTGTGGAAACGGGTCCGTCGACGACCCGGACGCGAGCCTGATCTATGATCAGACCATGAGCCAGCTCGAGACGTACTACCCTGACCTGATCAAGGATGTGAGCGTCATGAGGCTGGATCCGAATGATCAGCTGATCAATACCCTGCTTGCCAACGCGCACATCGTGCTGCAGTTGTCAACTCGGGAGGGTTTCGAGGTCAAAGTTTCGGAAGCACTTCATGCGGGTAGACCGGTGATTGTGACTGCCACGGGGGGCATTCCGCTGCAGGTCAAGGACAAGGTGAATGGGTTTTTGGTCCAACCGGGGGATTGGAAGGCGGTGGCGGGGCACTTGATGGAGCTCTTTACGGATGAGGAGCTGTGGAAGAAGATGAGCCATGCTGCTGCCACGGGGGTGTCGGATGAGATCGGGACCGTGGGCAACGCGCTCGGGTGGTTTTATTTGGCGGCCAAGTGGAACGAGGTGGGCGTGGAAAAGCATGGGAAGGGGGGGCTGAAGGGGAATGAGAAGTGGGTGAATGATATGGCGAGGGAGGAGGCGGGTTTCCCGTACGCGGAGGGGGAGAATAGGTTGCCGAGGCACTTTACGCAGAGCAAGGAGGTGCCGGTGCATAGCAAGTAAGAAGAAAGGGTTTGATACCGCGATGGAAGAGGGTTTTAGGAACAAATAGCATGGACTTTTGTGTCAGATGAATATACCGCCTCTGCTTTACACGTCTAATTATTTGGGTTGAATATCCAGTCGCCTGCAACTTTATCTATGATGCCAAATCAGCTTGGAACTATACAGACATCTCCATCGAGATAACCTTGTGCGGGTTATACCCCTTGATCTCGAAATCTTCCAACTTCCACCCATCAATACTTCCCCCTTTCTCCCTCTTGATCTCCAACTCTGGGAACTCCCTCGGTTCTCTTTCCAGCTGCGTCTTGAGAGCATCAACATGATTCAAATACACATGCGCATCCCCCATCACGTGCGTCAAGCTCCCCGGCACCAAATCACACACATGGGCCAGCATGTGCGTCAGCAGCGCATAACTCGCGATATTAAACGGCACCCCCAACCCCATATCACAACTCCGCTGGTACAGTTGACAGTGTAGATGCCCCTTGACCTCCCTCCCCTCCTCCGTCTCTTTCCTCGACCTAGGATAAGAGACATAAAACTGGGCAAACATGTGACACGGCGGGAGGACCATTTGGCTCATGTCCTTTGGGTTCCACGCCGAGAGGATCAGTCTCCTATCGTACGGGTTCGTCTTGAGGGTCTGGACGATGCGCGCGAGCTGGTCGACGCCCTGGCCGGTGTAGTCTGTTTTGGAGTCAACGTACTCTGCGCCAAAGTGGCGCCACTGGAAGCCGTACACGGGGCCGAGGTCGCCCTCTTCGCGGTGGGTGAGGCCTAGGCTGTCGAGGAAGGCGCGGGAGCCGTTGCCGTCCCAAATTTTGACGTTTTGGGAGGACAAGGGGAGGGAGGAGGTGGAGCCGGAGATGAACCAGAGGAGTTCGAGGATTATGGCACGGGTAAAGACGCGTTTTGTGGTTAGGAGGGGGAGGAGGGGGGTTCCTGTTGGGGTGGAGAGGGAGAACTTGAGTGGGGAGGGGGCGAAGAGGGAGTAGGTGCCTGTCCCGGTTCTGGAGAGAAGATGGTTAGATGATGAGTGGGAAAGGGGAGTGAGAAAGGGGGCATACCGGTCCCGGCGGAGTTCACCGTTTTCGAGGATGTCGCGGACGAGGTCGAGGTATTGGTATTCTTCGTGTCTTTTTAGCGGGGTGGTGGCTGCTGGGGCCGCGGCCGGCGCGGCGGGGGTTGTGGAAGGGGCTTCAACTGTCATTTTCAAGACTTGAGAATATTTGGGAAATTGAAAGATTCGCGACAACGCTGGAAAGTGCTGGCTTGTTGAATGGTGGTGTTGCTCACGAGGCAATAGAGGGGTCTCCCCAAAACCATTAACGCGTCGACGCGAAAGAGCGAGTGGACCGTGCGCCCCGTAAGGCTGGTAGGCCCGGCCCTGTTACGTCAGCAAATCTGATGCAACGTGGTGGGGGCTTTTCGACAGCCTTCGAGAAGGCGACGGTCCAGAAAGTTCACACTTCAACTTGCTCGTTCTTTTCTAATCCTGCCGCAGCAACTACATCAACTCCTGCGCGCCAGATTTTACGCCATCAACAAAATTATCTACATTTCGAATACTACACCGAGCCGTTTTGCGACAAGCCCGTATATATCACAATGTCGTATGTTGAGCCCCGCCCCTTAGCCGCCTGTGTCTTTGTCGGTTAGTTACTAACCAACCAACGGCTTCTAGTTTCGTACTGCCACACTTGGAGACCGGCTGGCACGTCGACCAAGCTATCCTTAGCGAAGAAGAGCGCCTGGTAGTCATCAGGTTTGGCAGAGATGGCAGCAGTGCGTGTATGCGACAAGATGAGGTGCTCTACCGCATCGCCGACAAGGTCAAGAACTTTGCAGTCATCTGTAAGCTTTCCCTCCGTTTCTGTTTGTTTTTTTGTTTTTGGCTTTGGCGCAAAGCAAATGCTAACCATGACTTTCTACTCTAGACGTTTGCGACATCGAGAAGGTCCCCGACTTCAACACAATGTACGAGCTTTACGACGAGTGCACCCTCATGTTCTTCTTCCGCAACAAGCACATGATGATCGATCTGGGCACCGGTGACAACAACAAGATCAAGTGGGTGCTGGAAGACAAGCAGGAGCTCATCGACATTATCGAGACGGTATATCGGGGTGCGAAGAAGGGCCGTGGTCTGGTGGTCAGCCCCAAGGACTATTCCACGAGACATCGGTACTAAGGTGGCTGGACATGAGGTAAAGGGCTTGGCTTTGGGGAGAGATTGTGGCTTACGTTTAGGAACCAACGGTCTCTGGTTACTTTGGGCGAGGTGGCGATATTGAGGCAGTTGGAGATATACCCGGGATCATGAAAGGCAAGCAGGAATGATTCAGTCAAGATAGCGGAAGAATGCTAATGCTTTCAGAAAAATGGATGAGGTCTCCCCCCTGGTGCAGATTGCTCGCTACCCTTTCGAGTAGGTAAGCCGTAGGTCTATGCTGAGATGCTGACTTGGCGCATGTTTGGAGTTGCAGCACAGTCTTGGCCTGGAAGAAGTGTGAGTCCTCACAACTTTGCATCCTCAAGGTATTGTATGACGATAAACCATTGGAATGTAGTGAAGCGCATTTACATGTGCCCCCAAATAATATCCATACAAGTTCTTATCACGACCTTCTCGCGGGGGATCGCGTCACCTTATCCGCTGTGATCGTGGGGGTACAGCCCCCTGAAATGGATATTAAACCTGATCTGGCTTAGGTCGCCTCCATCCGAAGTGTCCACTTCCAACATTTGAATCTAGGGCTAACCTGGAAGCACCCATGTTGATTCTGACAGACGCCAACCTGGAAGTGCAGCAAGCTTGCAATCTGACACCGGACCCTGATTTTCACACGTGTATTTTCATCTGATTTTTGACAAAAACCGCCATTGCCCATGCCAGTCAAGCCGTTCTCGAGCCGTCCAAGAAGTGTACGCATAAAATGCGACATGATAACAGGAAAGACGCAGCGCAGCTGGAGGAGGCAATGTCTCGGCGCTGCGGTTGGCTTTGCAACAGGGAGGTGGAAAGACGGTTGTGTCGTGCCGATAGGAAACCCCAGCAGCGAATAGCGCCCCATCTTTTCCCAAACGGGGGCTTTCCAAGCAAATATGTGGGGATAGTCCACTGGTCTGCGCGTCGTTCAGGGGTTTTTCTTCAGGGGAGAAGGAAAGGGCTCCAGGCACTTGGCAATCCCAATTTTTGGATCCTGCCAACTGCAAACTCGCAAACCACAGGCCGTCGCACCTGTCCATTCATTCATTCATTCATTCATTCTCCATTCCATTTATTATCGTGCCGAGTTCTTGTGTTCGCTGCGGTTGTTTGTTCTGGCTTGCTTTGCTTGCTTGCTTGCTTTCACAGCCTGACTCTGCCTCTGCCTATTGCAGTTGCTCCTGTCGCTCGTTTATTGTCGTTGCGTCGTTGTCTTTACCCGGACGCCGCTCCCCTCTTTCTCACGATCGATGCAGTCCAGAAGCCACCAACCGTAATTTTCCCACTTCATCCCCCCACCACCCGCCAACCTGGAGGCCTTCACCTACAGCAGACCGGGCGACAAATCGCCCGCGTCCAAAGCTGCCGCTGCCATGAACCGTCTGGCTTTGGCCCATCCCAAGATACGGCGCCTGGCCTTCAGTCGTCAGGCGCTGTTCGTCGGCCTCGCCATATGCTTCGTCTGGTTCGTCACCGTGTCGATGCGCAACGATGTTTCAGAGCACTGGTCACGGCTCGGCCTTCAGCTTCCCGATCTGCGAAAACAACCACAACGGATGCCAACTCACAATGTCCTACCACCACTCGCCCCGCGCATTCCCTGTTACGGTCCCCGTGGACACCTTCTGGGACATAGCCCCGACGACGACCTTGTTGAGAAGGAGATTGATGGCCGTAAGCGCGCTCCCTTCGGCGTCGTTATCTCACGCGGTTTTCTTTGTTCTAACAAACAATGCCATTGACAGCCTACCCAATCCCATTTGCCGGCTCCTTTGAGGCCCTCGGCTTTGACTTGACCTACATGACGGCCGAAAACCGCTACGGACCCTATGGCTACGGCGAAGACAAGGAGGACTACAAGCGCCAAAAGGTCGACTGGGCCAACCTTGACTGGGGCAAGCTGCAGAATGAGTGCTTCTACCGAAACCGAGAGCGCTTCCCCGAAGCCGCCGAGCCATTGAACGACACGCGCATCGAGACCCGATTCACCTACCGAAAGAACGCCCCTTTCTCGGAAATCAGGCACTGGCACGAATTCGAGCCAAGCAGGAGGACCGCCATTGTGGTGCGCGTGTGGAAGGGATACGAGTACTCGTCTGAGGATATGTACTACATCCGCTCGCTCATTGCTGAAACGTCGCTCAAGTCCGGTGGCGAGTACCAGGTCATTCTTCTGGTCGACATGAAGGATTACGAGGGATACAAGCCCGAGATTTTTGCTTCGAGAGAGCTGTACGAGCAAGGTCTGAAGGATGCCGGCGTTCCTCCCGAGTTTGCCTCGATTGCGATTCTGTGGGACAACCGGCTCCTGGACAGCTGGTACCCGGACGTTGAGGAGCATCGGTAAGTTAACCGGGTCGACATGGCGGCAACCCCCATATCTCGTTTTGGCTGACAGGCGAACTAACAAGCTACGCTAGCACCATGTGGCAGGTGTTCCAGCCCATGCAGCTCCTCGCGCTCTTTTACCCCGAGTTTGATCACTGGTGGCAGGTCGAAATGGACATGCGCTTCATGGGTGATGCCGGCAAGATGCTTGACAGGCTGGCACTCTTTGCGCGCGAGGAGCCCCGCAAGCAGGCCCTCGAGCGTGCCACTTTCTGGCATATGATTAACGAAATCGGAGATTACGAAGAATTCTCAAAGCAGGTCGACAAGGCGAACAACGGCGGCTCTTTGGCTTGGGGTCCCATGCGAGTGAGGGAGATCTTGCCCATTGGGCCCGAGCCTCCGGTATCCGACCCGCGCAACGAAACCTTCCGCTGGGGCGTCGGCGAAGAGGCTGACGTGATCACGACCTCGTACTGCAACGACGCCAACAAACCGAATAGCTGGGTGTTCAAGGAGTGGATTTACGGCTTTAAGAAAGGCGTTCAGACACCCCGCTACTACTGCCCACCGGCCATCATGCGTGGCAGCAGAACGCTGCTCCTGGCCATTCACCAAGCCCAAGTCGAGCAAGGGATCCGTGTGCCAAGCGAGGCCACTCTCCCAAGCTTTGCGCTCTGGCACGGACTCAAGCTCAGCTTCCCTCAGCACCCCGTCTTCCACCGCGACAACGGTGATGACAAGATGCAGGATGAGTGGTGGCGCGGTGGGCCCCAGGCCAGCAAATCCGGCAACGGCCCCGACAATCTCGACCACCCTCGGGGCATGGGCCTGACTTTCTGGTGGGAATCGGACTTCCCTCGTCAAATCTTCAGCGCGTGGACAGGCCGCAAGCTGGAGGAGGACGTCGACTTCCCCTGGTTATTACATCAGCAAGACGGGCAAATATTTGCACCCAATATCATAATGCATCCGATGAAGCACATCAAGGACGACAAGGAATGAACGACGACGCGAGGAACAAAAGTCTTTTTATGTATGAAAGAATTATTTACTACAGGGAAGATTACATGAAAGGCAGGGCGGGATTATCAACGGTACTTTATATCATTCAACACTTCTTTTTCTTTTTCAAAAGCCACACAACGCATTACCACGCAAATGGCCGATGGGAATGTCCTTTTACCACACTTTACACCACACTACCTTTTTTGGGCGGGGAGTCATGGAGCAAAAACGGGCGAGGGGTGGCTGGCCAGCAGCTTTTTTTTTTTTTTTGAGCATAGCAAAACGTTTTTTGCTTAGTGGGGGGCTTAAGGGGGTGGTGGGTTGACAAGGGATTTGCTGGGTCTTCTTGCCCTTGTTTTCCTGTGCTGCCACAATTTTATTTTCTGATACAGACTTTTTTTTTCTTTCTGCTCTTCGTTTCGTTTTGTGTTTTTACTTAATGTGTATGTTTGGGAGGGGAGAGCAGGATGCATATTGCATTTGTTTAGCAGCAGCATTACTTTTAAGGGGGAAGAATTGGATGTTATGTAGCACCAAGCAGGCGAGAAAAAATGCGGATACCCACCATCTCGAAGATCTATCTTACTCTACGTATCAGACGGACAAAGTTTATGATGTTTGGTGAAAGGTGAAGCTTGTGAGAGGTTCCGTGTGTCAAAGGGGAGGGACAAGACAAACTTTTCCCTTCCACAGGGTAAAGAGGAGGCAAACTGTGGCAAAAATAAATAAATAAATAAAAAGGATAAAAGGGTTTAACGGCGCGCGATGAGATCTTCTCTTTTCGAAACGGTAGACTAGGGAAAGCTCCATTTGTGACGTCAGGTGTGGGTGGAGGGATCGGCTGAGATCTTCAGGGTCGGGAAGGGAAAGGGAGGAGTGGGATGGGTAGATCTGGTGTTTCATCTGTCGTTGACCTGGTACGCGGACCGTTGGGATCTTCCAAGTGTTGGTTTGTGTGGGACGGAGTGGTGGGACGCGGTTTGCGGGTGAGACGGGAAGGGGTGGTGGTACGGTGATGATTGATGGTTTGAGGGGATTGGTGTGGTTTGGGGACTTGGGAGGTGAAGCTCCGGTTAGGGGGGCGAGCAGAAGCTAGGTGTTTCAAAGAAGCGTTGATTGAGAGTTGTATACATGGCTGTTTCACGGTTATTGCCATGTGGATGGACTGCTTATCATGAAAAGCTGAAAGCCCCATGTTTTTCATTACCGGTGCATCAAGAAAGGTTAACTTCACTCAAGGCTTCGGTAGGGCGTATCTGTGCTCAGCACCTCATAATGGAAAGCTTTCTTTCTCAATGTCAACAAGCCAATTTTCTTCAAAGCAGACTACAAGTATGTACCAGATAATTTTGAACTCATACCACCATTCCAACAATATACTTATCTCTCCTTCATCCCCTCCAACAATCCCTCACATTTCCCTCGACTCTTAAACCAGTCCAAAAGTCCAAGAAGTCTCCTGAACATACCGCTCCCCCGGCCCAAAGATCTGCTTCTCGAGACGTCCCCACTCCGGCTTGTTAATCCCATCAGGATAATCCTGCGCCTCAATCGCGACACAGCTGCTCTTGACAACCTTGTTGTTCTTCTCCCCCAGCCCCTGGGTGCTCTTCTTCACGTCCGCGCTCCCGTCCATCCACGAGCAAGAATAAATCACCACCCCGGGCTGATCAGTCCTCAGCTCCGCCTTGACACCACTAAACTCGCTCGCCAACGTCAGGACGACCGCGTCCTCGGGGGCGTCCTCGATGAGCCAGTACCCGTTGTACCCCTCGCACGCGCCGTTGGCGCCGCAGTTGCCCTGGAACTTGGGGTCATCGCGGGAGTGGCCGAACTTGAGGTTGGCGGAGGAGGCAAAGTCGTTGATGGAGCCCGGGGCGGCGGTGAGGATCTTGCCGGTGGGGAGGGCGCCTTGGTCGGCTTCGAGGTAGCGGGAGGAGTAGGGGAGGTGGAGGGTGTGGTCCCAGATCAGGGAGGTGGCCGGGTTGCGGTAGGCGTCGAGGTTGAAGTAGGTGTGCTGAGTCAGGAGGATCGCTTTTCCATCTGAGTGTTAGAATGCGGCCACCGAGACGAAAACGGGAAAAGGGGGAAAACAAACGAGTCTTTTGATCAAGCGAATCAGCCGTGATCTTTATTTTCCACGTGCTGTCAGTAACGCTGTATGTCACGCTCGACTTGACATCGCCGAAAAACCCCAGGGAAGAGTTGGACTTGTCCAAAATCGAAAAAGTGATCGAGTCCTCCGACAGGGCAGTCACCTCCCAGAAGCGGAACGACCAGTTGTTCGTCCCGCTGTGGAGGGTGTTGTCGCCGTCGTTTTTCTGCGTGGTGTACTCGACGCCGTCGATGGAGTATTTCCCGTTGCCGATGCGGTTGGCGTAGCGTCCCGGGATGGCGTTGTAGACGGGATGGCCTGGGTCGACGGCTGGAAGCGAGCGAGCTGTCAGTCAAGGTCCAGTGATCAAGTTGCTGCTGCATCTTCGCCTAAAGTTTTGTGGGGAGGGAAGGAGTTCAGGCTGTTTTTTGTTTGAATCATGGTGTACTGACGGTAGTAGTCAATGTCGTCGTATCCCAAGACAACATCAATATCATCACCGTTCTTATCTCTAACAAAGAGGTTGGTGAGCGTGGCGCCGTAGGGGATGAACTATTTTCAAGTTTGTCAATGTGAATGCTTCCGTCTTCCCCGCTTTTGAATTGAATTCGCCGCCAAAAGACACGATCACGCCATGTTCATGAAAAAGGACATACCTGAGCCTTGATCCCAGGAGCGGAAATGGTATATTTCCCATCAGCACCCGGGGCAAACCCTTCAGTCTGGCGAACAACCGCCGCTGCCTGAGCGACCGAGGCCATGATGAACGTTGTCGAGAACCTCATGTTTTTTCTCTCAAGTCCAAAAACCGACACTACAATACCCAGACCAGACTGGCACCAACCAACCCCACCCGCCCTTGTCCGGATGCCTCGGTTATATATACCTACCACATCCTTCTGGGACTGCTTATGGTTTCATTCTCCCCGCACGCTGACCACGTCTCACTCGTCTACTTAGTCTGGATGAGAGGTCCTTGATTCCAATCTTTCGTCAAACAACCCATTGTGCCGGCGTCCCGGTAAATATTCCACACACACTTTCATAGATTGAAATGGCCCCAGGTGACCCATGGAAACCGGTGCTCCGGACTTTTTGGCTTGGGAGGAATACGACTTGCCAACATGGTTTAGAGTGTACATGAATGCGGGGGAGTATGGCACCTAGTATGATGATCTTTACCAGTACCTAGCGCAAGTGTGGGTGTTTATTACGACTTGCATATCAGGCTGAAGTACCCAGGTTTCTTGGAATGAGATAGCGGCCAAGTCTTATAGGCTACCAACGGGGACTATATGGGTCATTCGTTCATGCAGGAACCTTTTCGTTTGAAGGCGGGAATTGCGATTGCCCAATCACTGACGGCGGGAAAGGTGATGATGAATGAATCAATGGGGCGGTATCATCCGGCTCGGGGCTTACTCCCTTTTCTGGGGGGTTGATTCGGGGTTGTGGTGGTGGTGTAGAGTGGTTTTGGAGTAAGGGGTATGCGGTCAGCCACTCCTTCTGGCTTACGCCATCTTGGTTTCTTGGAAGAAGTCGCAAATCCTATTGGGGTATCCGGTAGCCGAAGTCCGCGGGTGATGCTGACTGTTGATGAGGAATACAATGGCGTACCATCGTTTGACTTTGCCGGCAACGGTTGGCAAAATGCTTCTCGAGGTCCGGCCCCGAGATCTTGCGGGAAACAAGCCCGTGGACGCCTTGCGGGGTCTGGATGCTTGCAATAAAGTTGGTCTGTCATGATATGAGAACGTCCAAATAACATCAAGTATGGGTGTGTTTCAACCAGACGGCATGCAACCCCCAACCCACAACCATGAACGCCCTCGCTACCTAGAAAGCATATCAGAATTAAGGTCCTCCAATAACGACAAACCCATCAGCCAGCCATCTCATGCGCCCGCCCCCCAAGGCCATTTGCAGGCCACACATTTGTTCCCCCCATCTCCATCGGAGAGTTTGCTGTGCCCAACTCCCCACCAAACTGATGCTGTGGATATTGCTGATAGGAATGATGATGAGTCGCAGGACCTAGAGCTGTCGCATAATTCGGCGGAGCTCCAACTTTGGCATAGACATCGCCGTTCCCATAGGGCCCTATTGGTGGTTGCTGGTAGTCTTCCACTGGAAGTTTCCCGCCTCTCCTCTTGCGCCTCCAGAGCCAGAACGCGCCAGCTCCCACGGCAATGACTGCCACCGTCACGCCGACGGCCATACCCGCCGATGCCCCTGCGCTGAGACCTGAACTCGGAGCATCATTCGAACTCGGTTGGATACTTCCGCTTGTCGGTGTCGGTGAACTGTCATCAGTTTGGTTGGCGGCAGCATCAGTCTGGGTTGTCGATGACTGGGTCGTTGAACTCGCACTTGTGGAAGTCGACGTGGAGGTTGTCGTTTGTGTTTGCGTTTGAGTTTGAATTGGCGACGCCGACTCTTTCGACGGCGGATTTCCCAACCCAAACGTCTTGCTCCCTCCCTTACGCTCTTGGCCGATAACGTTGAACGTTTGGCTATTGGCACCATACTTCTCATCTGGGCTTCTAAGATTGAACCAGCACGGCGTAGCCGAGGTGAGATTGAGAAGGACGGGCACAGTAGCGTTGAAGCCGGGTGCCTCTTGGATGAATTCTGTTAACCGGTGTCAGCAATGTCTATGAGAATATGCTGGCTGCTTGGGTCAGGTATGTGGTGAACGTACGCGTCTCTCCTATACCGGGCTTGCAGAACGTCCACAGAGTGACCCTGGTGAAGCTGCTAATGTACTGGACATTCACCGTGTCCATAAAGTGGTAGGTTTCCGAATCATCATCCTGCACTGGGTATAAGAAACTCGAGAACTGAGACGGACCATCGCTCTGCGCCGACACAAACAGCCCTGACGCTGCTGATAGCAGCAGGATAGTTGCTGCCGTGGTAGTCCTCATTTTCTGGCGGATCACAGCGCGTGCTACTTTCGACCCCTGTAAAGATGGGAAGTACCGCAACGTAATAGGAAACCGTGTGTGCAAAACGGGAGCGAGGAAAAGAAAGAGAGGGAAACGAGGAGAGGCCGGGGGAAAAAGGAAACGCGATTCTCTCTCCCGCCCGTCACAAGCGCCCATCAACGGCAAGCGTGAGGCTCAGAAAATGGAAAAGAACGGAACCCACGATGGTCGCATCCGAGCCAACAGGCGCACTCGCCCCTTGAATCTACCACGCTGCCCCCACGAAGCAGCTTGCCGCGAGGAAGCGAGGGTCGGTCGAGATGGTCGAGAGGGTCGAGAGGTGAACCTCGAGCGATTCCCGACCCCACAACAGTCCAAGTTTCATTCCAAGATCTCCACCTGCGGGTGTCCTTTAGATGTGCTCAAGGTTGGTGTTGCGTTGCATTCTGGCCCTGTGCTGTGCCACATGGTGAATTAAGGGGATAAAATCTCTCCATAATCCCGGCTATAATGCTGTTCCTCCACCAGATAAACTCTACTGAGAGATCTCAGTGGCTGCAGCCCACCCGACGATGCCTGTGGTGTAACCAACGGCAAGGGGCTTGCGGCGCAGGTAGCGGGCTTGATGTTACTCTGTAACAAGTCTGGAAATTCGTTAGATCGTTGGCCATTGATCTCATCAAAAAGAACGGTGGCAGACACCATACCTGAATGTCCCACTGAAAGCCTGAGACTTGAGATATAATGAGCTTGTTTGAAGGCGAGAAAGGTAACCCAGACAGTCAAAGGTTGTTAGTGGGAGAGTAGAGGAACATGAGAATGCGGGGGGGGCTTTGTGATGCGGCTGTGGCTGCTCAGTAGCGGCCATTATCTTACTGCGCCCAGCGCCAGGGATTGCACAGTGCGCTCCCAGTGCGCGCCCCTATTCCCACAGGCAATCAAGTTACAGGGGACAACCGCTATAATTACAGCGACCACAGTTTACAGACCCCAACATCCCATTATTTGCTAGTACTTGTTAAAATTCACAACATAGAGGTATCAACAATGACCCTCGCAACCCATGTTTGTCTCCAAACAAATAGTCCAACAATAAACCATACCCAAAGAGCAGAAACCCCCAATCTCGATATCCATCTCCCCAAATCACCATCTCTAAACAATCTCCAACCCAACCAACCTCTCTTCAAACGACACCAAACCATCAATCCAATCCCATCCGTCCTATCCCCTTCTCCAAACCTCCAGTCCCCTTTTCATCGTCACCAATCCCCTCAAAATCCTTCTCCGTCAGAATCCCTCCCGCCAAAACAGTCCCCATGTGCGTCCTATCAATGTTTGCACAATCCTTCCTCAACCTCTTGTAAAGCACACTCAAGAACCCAACAGGACTCTCCTCAAAAGGACAATCCTCATAGCCCTTCCCACCAGCGCGACCAACAAACCCATCCGCTCCAACCACAACCCCGCCAGAACCATCACTCTTGTTCTCAGTAAACGACAGCCCGAGATACCGACACATCCGGACATATTCTTCATAACTGCGAAGATAGAGCTGCCCGGCAAAGAGATTGAGCTGCATGATCAGCTCTGGGGGCGGTGTCCACTTTTCGAGCTGCGTTGGTGTCATGAACGGGTATGTAAATGTCTTGAGGTCTTCCATACTCCGGAAAGAGAGACTCGAACGTGGGAGGTAGCTGTGCAGAGTGCCCGCGACGTTGGAGTCCCGGAGAATCTGAGACTTGATAATCTCGGCTTCGTGAGGGCTGATCACGACCATCAGCATTCTTGAGCCCGTGTCCGTCTGTTTAGTATCTCCGGAGATCTTCGAAGTCAGGATCCATTGGACGGGCCGCTGATATGAATCAGAGCAGTAGCCAGCTTGGCTGGGCCGGACAGTATTGGCAAAATCTTTAGTGACCAGTAGACTAGCCGGGAACTTGTTCGCGGGGAAGACCTTCGACGCACTGCTTCGCAGCATGGCGTGAAATGCGGGCAAGACTGCCCTACTTTCTCGATCCAGCCTGCCAGTTACGACAAACAGTCTGATATCTGGATGAAGCGAGTGCCTGAGCGGCTTCATAGGTTCCGGACGCTCAATGTGTCGTTCTTGCTCGATCTCTGGAGCTAGCTCCCGCTCCTGTTCTTCTTCCAGTGTGACAACCAAGTCCAAGTTTTTGAAGCCAAACTTGATACATTTCGCCCGAATGGCAGCAACGTCGGCCCGTCTCAACACCAAACTCGAAGCATCTTCAAGCTGGCAAGACAAACTCTGAGCCTGAGTTCCTGGTCCTGGTCGGTACCGCATCTCCAAAGTCTGTGCCTCAGCCTCAAGATACTCTTCAACATCTTCAGCCTGGAGCTTGTCATAACCTCCAACACGACTCAAGATTTCCTCCTGGCGTTGATGACGCAAGCCCTGGGTAGCCCAGAGCGGAACGCTTCGGTGGGCGTCATCCCACGTTTCGGATATGGCAAACGCAAGAACATGCATGACGATGATGGGCTGTGAGGCATCCATGCCTTCATAATCGCGAACTCTCCTTTGCATTTCGGGGGAGAGACAAAATGTCACTGATTGGCCGCTGCCAAGCTTCCGCATTCTCATACAAGCTGTTGAAAGCACAAATTAGTATCATGACGAATACTTAGACTGTGGGAAAAATGAACGCGCTAACTCACCTTGTACAAGAGTGTCCTTTGTTACCCCTGGACCCAGAGTCACGGCAGCCCTGTAGTCATCTGGCAATCTGAGATCGGTACCGCGGGTATGTGCCTGGTCGAGGAAAACGAGACACCGCTCCGTCTGAGTCTTGTAAGGTGAAGTGTAGAATGACTCCACGGTCCCATCTCGAGTCACCACCGACAGCTCATCGTTGTCGTTGAAAAAGATGACAGCGTCTGCATCCGAGACAACAGAAAGCCAGTGCTTGGCAAATTGAAGATTGCTGAGCTCAACGATCTGCGCACCAACGTCAAGAATTACGCGCACCGCCTGGATCGACTTGATAACCGCTGACAGGAGCATGTTCACTGTCAAGGCGCAGAGGTCTTCCTGCTCAGTTCCCAGCTCCACAACCGTGTTCTCGCTCTGCAACAAACATGCTAGTACATGAGAGTTGGTATATATCTGCTCTGGAAGATCAAGCGCGGTTATGGATAGGGGGAGGACATGTTTCGAGTCTGTTGTCCCGCTAAAACCCGTGAGTGCATGTGCCTTTGGCTTGGCGAGATCCCATCCAGAACTCGAAAGCTTGAATGGAAACTCTCTCATCTCCTTCGGAAAGACAACGGTGGACAGGTAGTAATCGATGACCGGTTTCGAGAAGCGCAAACCTGGGAAGAGCTTTTCTGTGTATAGTGTTTTGTCCTTCAGGTTGACAGCAGAGAAATGTCTCAGTGCACGGTCTAGGAGCGGAGAAGCTCGAGACCAGTCGGAGTACTCTTGCTCAGCCCGATCGGAGGTTGAAAGCACCTCAAGGGACAGAAAAAGCTCGGCTTCCGTCAAACCACGGTAGTAGTAGCTCAGGCACGTCAGAACGATGACAACATCTATATGGCTGAACTCGGATCGTGGGGCCGGCGAATCCTTCGCCCTGTACGGTACTGCAAGCATCGTTGCTGGTTGCCGGTCCGGTGCAAGTCCATAGTTGACGCGAAAACGCTTTTGACCCAGGGCAAACTGAAGCACACCAGATGCCAGAAGTCCTCTCAGCAGGAAAAGTCCTCTTCTCATGTCGTCGTTCTGAACGAGACCGGACCGATCATTCTCCACCATCTCAATGTGCTGTTGATCAACATCAGGATCCATAATGTACTGCAGAACTGCATCACGCATCTGTCTGGTCTGATGCTGGATGGGCAGACCTCTCATGCCCAAACGGCACAGCTCGCGAGCAGTGGCTTCCATCAGCTGCGTACCAGCAGACTCATCTAGGGTACGAATTGTTGGAAACCGACCACTGTTGGGCTCCTCTTCGAAAAGGAGTCCATCAGTTGGCCCTGACTGTTTTGCATCCCCACGCTTGAGCTTCTTGGCGACATCCTTGACGACACCTAACAAGTCTTGGATCAACACCCATCGCCCGGGGCTCATATCGACTGGCTGCTGACTTCCCATGGTGTAGATGAGCTCAAACTTGACACTGAAGTTTTCATCACTCTCATCCACAATATCGCGAGAGATGCTTTCAAGCTCACTGTATGTGCTAAGGATCGTTTGAGCCACAGGATGCTTGTTCCAAACTCCCTCCAATCCCATGAGCTTGAATGACAAGATGTGCTCAGGCTGTACAAGTAACACACCGCATTCCTCCTTGCATTGCCGTATCAAGCGTGCAACGGTTCTGATGGCCTTGTCGTCAACGCGGACGGCCCTGGAGATGGGAAGAAAATAGACGCGACGGCCAACCAAGCGGCCAATGGCACTGACAAGTGTGTGTTCCATCTGCTTTGCCTGTGCCTTGGCAACAACCACACGTGCTAGGCAGGATCCATCTGAGATCGCAATAGAGACAATGGGAACAATGACTGAAGATTTGCCCTCCCCCATATTGAGTTGCATGACGCAGCTTTTCCCCGCTGGAGGCTGGCGCATGTTTGCAGCAATCCGATGCTGTACCGGCCGTATCAAAATCCCTTGCTCAACCTCCAGCAGCACATACTCTGGCCAGTCCAAGGGGTCGAAGTCTTTCTCGTCATGGTGCCCAAAATTTCGAAGTTCCTTAAGAAAGTCGACTCGCCGGTTGGCGGATTGGCAGGAGTTTACTAGGCGCTCGGCCCGCTGCAGGTATGCGAGCGAAAGGGCATAGTTGATCAAAGCCAATCGCCATTTGGGAGGTAACTTGATCCATCTATCCCTTCTGAGATGCTGCAGAAGAAAAATGGGAGATATCCGTGGAAAAAGCTCGGCGCAGATAGAAAGCTCCTTGGAAACTCCACCGCACTTCAATGCCCTCACGATGTCATTTTCGATCCGCGCGCTGTCGCCTTGACACTTGATGAGATATTGGGAGAGTCGGGAGAAAAGAGCCTGTCCATGTGTCTTGAGTCTGACGTGTACGGTGCCGACACTTTTAGAACTCTGGTGAAGCTCGTGTACGTAGATTCGCTGGTGTTCCTCTTCCTGTCCAAGAGCTGATATATGCTCGATAAGGTTTGTGATTGGCCTCTTTCCCACGTCAACGGGTGGTATCTCTTCCAAGAGATCCAAGAATCTCTCTGGCACGGGGCGATGGATTTCGGGTGGCGGATTGGAGAAAAGCGAAGTGTCCTTGATGAAACCAATTGGTGTACTGGATGGCCGTTGCGTGTTCTCATCATCGACAAATGGCAATGATGCCACTAAAGAACCACGAGATGTTGCTAGACAGGTCATGCCTTCAATGGCTAGCGCCAAGCTGTCTAGATAGTCTGTGAACAGAACTGTCCTTCTGGTGAGATCCAGCGTCTTGTTCACCAATGGTATCACAACACTAAGAGGTACCCAGTGCTCACAAGGCTGTCGCGAAGAAGGCCTAGTGACTGTCCAAGACTTCGACCACTGACTTTCAAAGTCTGAAACCAGTGCTCTAACCATTGAACCAGACAGAGTTTCCCATTCTTGATCGTACCTTGCTTGGAAGTCACTTTCGCTCTCGTGTCGTTGTCTGTAGACGGGCATGTCGGGGCATAGCTTCATGGATAAACGCTTCTCTGTCACAATGCTCTCAACTCTTTGCCGCAATGACAGTCGGTCATGGGCCAGATCAAAGAACTGCTCGTCGGGAGGGGTGACCAGACCTCCAAACATGCGTCGCTGAGTAGCTATGGCCAACAAGGCTTGAACCACGTCGAGATTTGCCTTGGTTGCAAAAGAGAGGGAAGAGAGGAAGAAGATGATCCGGTAACAATTCTCTTCTGTGGCGAGTGCTCGGTGCAGCCCGCACCAGAGCTCCTTCAGAGCGACCTCGGGCTTCTCATAGTACTCGGCGTTGAATCCCAAGCCGACTCGAGGATCCCCAGAAAAGCTGTTGCTAGTTACGGACAAGATCGATTGCTTGAGGCTCGGTGTTGTGGGAAACAATAGTTGCGGAGCTCCAGAGCTAACCATCAATGCAATGTTCCGGGCTATGCTTGAACGTTCGATTTCCCGATCTTTGCTGTGCCGTCCTCCATAAATGACATCATGCCGAGCCGAATGGTCCTCGGCCCCAAACTGAGTGACTCGGAAGCTCGAATTTCTGATGATTGCTCGCTCGGTGAGAAGATGGGTCTTCACACTCTCGGCCAACTCACGGATTGCCTCGCCAGCACCACCCTCGCTTTGCTCGTATAGCACCTCGCAATCTTCAGCATGTGCCATAATACCCTCGACGATTGCCCGAAATCCATCATACTGAGAGAGCACGGGAAGGTTAGGATCCCAACTGCACTGTTCCATGTTTTGTAGATGTTTTGGATAAAAGCTTCTTTTCGGCGACAGGCCAGATATTTTCTTGAGGATTGCGATGCAATCGCTTTCCAGGCGTTGGAACGACCGGACCGCTGAGAGCTGCAGTACTCTGGTTGCCTCTTCAGTGCCAGTGCGACTGGTCAAAGGATCAGGGAGACAGTAGGATGTCAAAGCGTGCAGCAAGCATAGATATAGCTTGCTGACCAATGATCCATTATCGACGAGTTGACCAAGTCGGGTGTCAACTCTGAATGCTTCGTGCTTGACGTGTGGTATTTTTTCCGTTACGATCTTGACGCGGACATGGTCATCATGCATTGTGACAGTGGGCTGGCCACGAGG
Organism: Podospora pseudocomata; assembly: GCF_035222375.1. Classification (NCBI taxonomy): domain Eukaryota; kingdom Fungi; phylum Ascomycota; class Sordariomycetes; order Sordariales; family Podosporaceae; genus Podospora; species Podospora pseudocomata. The sequence goes on along the minus strand of NC_085889.1, from coordinate 454,261 downwards.
TATGAGAAGGAGTCGTGAAGGCTGTAAGTTGTCCACATGTTTCTCGTCTCGTAGAACCAGCTTGCTCTTGAGCCCAATTAGAGCACCGATTTCCTGACGTTCGTCGATAATCATTCCGGCGTAATGCTTCGAACGAAGACTTGAACTGCCTGGTGCAAGGGAAAAGGAAAGAGCGAATCTGGGCAAAGTGACATTCAACTGGCCCTTGTCTGCACCGTGATGAAATATCATGTCAATGTTCTCCCTGCAGTCTAAAGGCTCCAGTATAGTCGAAATTGCGAGAGCCGTCTCGCTGTGAAGGTCTATGACAAGGTCCTGGTCTAGCCTTAAAACTGTTCGGGCGCCTTCTTCTGCGAGGAGCCAGTGATCAGGCGAGTGCTCCCATGGTGTTGCTGCTGGACGAAACTCAATCTCGCCGGTGCTATTATTTCTCCAGTGTGAATAGTCCATGACGAACGACTTGGAAAGGCCTCCCAAGAAGCAAGAACGTGGGATGAATTCCCAGAGCTCCTCGTCGTTTGATCCCCTCTTGACAGCTTGTATCACGACTATGCCGTCCAACATGGCAAAATGCACGATCCATCCGTCTTGGTCCTGGCGAGCGGAGAAGTGCATACCTTGAATCGTGGATGGCACAACCTCGAGAACCCGTGTTCCAAACAATTGGCTGTAATTCTGATCGGCCTCATATTTCCGAGGGAGCCGTGAAAGCGGATATCCATTGACAAGGAGCTCTCCTGTCAACATGTTCCAGCTTGCCTTGGTGTTCTTCCCGTTCCTGGACATCGAAGACTCCACAATATGACCCTGTGATCCTTGCCGAGCTAACCACGTAGACTGAGATGGATCGAAGGCGGCCCAAATATGCTGAACTGCGGACCCAAAACCGGAATTCCGATTTCCAATAATCTTTGCTCGCATCATTCTCATTGACTGATACATCAAATTTCGCCATCTGTAAGCCATAAAGCGATAGACAGGATTGGATAACTTGGAAGGAAGGTGATCGCATGCGGTGACTGCAGCCTCGACAAAGTGTGAGAGCTGTTCTGGTGACGATAGCAGTGGGTCGAGCAGATCCGAATCCATGTCAAATGTCGACATGCAAATGAAAGCTGTCATAAGTGCTCTGTGGGCGAGCGCCTCGCGTTCATTTTCAGACGAACTCGTAGATCGTTTGCGCAAAAGCTGTCGGGTCCATGCCATGGAGGTTTGCCTGATGCGGGCCAAGAGCTGGAGGACCCCTGAAGCGATAGAAGAAGAGCTGGTCAGGGACAGAATACGAGTGGCCAAACAGGCCAACAGCCCGACAGCAATGTCATTCTGCCAGTTTTCGTGGAATCGGGCAAATGCGTCTTCCAACGCCCCAAGAAACTTGCCAGCAAAGAGCTCATCTGCTGCATCATTGTGAGCCTTACGATAGACTGAATTGAGTTTGTCCTGGGCGCCAGCCTCGGTGCATGATTGCATCACTAAAAGAAAGGTAGACTGTCGATTCAGGTCTAGTGAGGGCATAGTCAACTGACTCAGGGTGTTGCCCCATTGGAGGCTATCCCCTGAACGATGATGTCCGAAAGCCCTGAACGCTTCGAGCGTCATATCCTGGGGACAGCAATCTTGGGAGGATATGACGTAGTTTGAGTCGTGAGAGCTTTTCCGAATAAGTTTACTCAATTGAGCGTTTTGTTCGTGCGTTGCATGCGAACACGCACTGTGGATGGACGGCCTCTCGAAGATCTTATCGTGGCTCAAGTTCTTCCCAGTGTGGTAATAGTCGTATCTGCATCCATGCTCAACACAGATATTCTCTTCAGTGAACATGCTGATGTGTTGCGTACTGTCGTAGTGAGACCTCTCGACAGATTTGACCGCCGATGCCAGCTTGATGCTACTGGTGCTTCTGGTAAAGCGTTGCAATCCAGAATGCTCTTCGGGGTAGTAAAGCTCCAGGGGCGCCCTCTTCTTACAAATATCGCTGTTCATCAGAATAGACAGGAAGATGTGCACGGTGGTGTTCCGCCAAACAAGCACGACGCTGGGGACAGCAATCTCGAAAACAACTGCTATGGCCTCGCAGCGATTCGTAGGTAGTGGCCACTCGAACCTTCGAATTTTTATCGTCTGTAGCCTTGCATCCAGGTCACATGCTTCACAATCCCAGGAACATTGGAACCTGCGAGATTGCGGGTTCCATGTCCTCTTATGGTCCGTTTGTGATCGTTCCGAGGACAACTTGACATACTCCTGGCGCTTTCTATCAAACTCCTCGAGCTTCTGATGTTTATTCCTCTCCGCGTACGAAACAATCTGGGAATGCAGATCGGAATGTTCACCAGGAAGAGACGCATCAAAGTACCGAACGGCAAAGGAGTTGGCCTCACCAAAACCGCGAAACATAGGTGGGTAGGTGCCTGTTCGACGGTTGGCGAGATAATTCTCAACTGTCTGCAGCCGCTCCATTCGCCTCTTCGTCGGCAGAATCAAAGGATAGAATATGTCGGAAGTAAAGCCAGGGTCATACTCCAACAAGAGGGGAATGGCGTCGCCAGCGATCCGGTCCAATGCAACCCACAGCTCCATGGTAACCAAATGCATCATGGACAATGCTTCCGGGTCGTTGACATACGAGTCTTTGGCAAAGCAAAGATACGTCTGGATCATGCATTCCAGTTCACCGATACCATGTGCAGCCCTGTCGTGCTGCTTGTTGTTCTTGTCAAGTTGAGAGACCACCCATGACGATAGATGTTGATCGACCCAGGCCTCAAAGTTCAAGAGAACAAATGGCCGCATGTCCGGTTTTGAGTGTAGGGAAGGAGGCGACGTCGACGAGAACTCAGGCATTGTTGAATCATCGCCGGGTCCAGGATCAACCGTGTCGGCTGATGGACGAGATTCAATCCCGGTCAGGTGTTTCTTGAGCCCGGTGAGCTGAAGGTTGGTATCGTCGGCAAAGCGAAGGCCCGCAAGTGGCCTGTCAGTATTTGACAGACGTTTTTCTTGTTGGGCAGCAAGCCATCTACCCTTGAGCTCATCATGATTGCGAGCCACAACCTTTTGGACGAGCGTCGTCCAAGGTAGTTCCACCAAGTGATCGAGCTTGACAATTCTGCGGTTAATTTTCGCGGCCATGGTGGATCTAAGGTCACTATCGAGACCACAGTTGGTGGCCATGTTGAGCAGGGAGGCATGATAAAAAGTGGTGACAGATTTGTACAGGAAGTCTCGGTCAATCGGCCCTGAGCTTTGGCGAAGCAAGATTCCAACGGCGGCACGAAGAAGAACCCAAAGCGGGGACCGGTGGAATGGTTTATCAGCGTCGTCCCAATTGACCTGCTCCCTCATTCGCTTGGTAATGGTTGTGGGACTGATGACTTGGCCCAGTCCTTGAAGGATTGCCATAAGCATGCCCGTGACCAATACAGGGGAGACGGTGTCACGATATTCGTCATGATTGGCGTTCGCCTTGAGAGTCTTGGGACGGACCGCCGCGATTGGGGTTTTGCTCAACTTGCAAAGGTGATCGGCAAATTCTTTCAAGAACTTGGGATCCATCAACAAGGCCCGAGGGAACTCTGCTGCCGCATTTGGGAATTGACGGATCAGACGTCCTCTGTTTGACATGACCGATGCATTGTCCGACAAGAGTTCGAAGCCCTGGGCTAAGATGGTATTGACCTTTCCGGTAAGAAGCAGGCCAGCATTTTGCTCCCGAACATAAAACACGGCAGATTCTACTGTTGTTAGCGTATTCCAAGAGTGACAGATGGTGTCGGGTAGCGAGACACTGGGAAGACTTACCACCATCACTCAATTCGTGCAAAACCTCAGTCGTAACTTGCTGCTTTGACTCGTTGGTGTGAAGTCGCAAGAGTCGCTCGATCATTCGCACCAAGGGCTGCAGTCGTGTCGCCTCTTCCGGCTGCAGAGCTGCAAACTCGCGTAGCGATTTGAGAAACGAACGGATGAGAAAGGCCTCTCCAGTCCCAGTGGTGTCGTCGGACTGGGGCACCTTTGGCGGTAAGAACACATGATGGATCGCGAATTCGACATCCGGCAGTGTCCCTCCATGGCCATCGTTGTCCAGAGTCGGACCTGCCATGCTCATGATGGCACGCAGCTTGCGGGGAACAGGAATGCGGCACAAAACTGAAGATCAATAGGAAAGCGCGTTTGTGAGTTGAGGAAAACGTTGAAGACGGAGGAGGGCAGGTGTAAGGTTTAATGGGAAAAGTGGGAGAAAGGGCGATGGGAGAGAGGAAGCGAAGATGAAACAGCGGTGGGGTTTGAGTCTTGCCCGTTGACGAAATGTGCGGTGTATTTTGGAAGAGACCTGGTTACAGTTTCTTCGTTTTCGAAGTGGGCTCACTCACTTCGCTCAGGGCAAACATACACTCCAGTGCCTTCTCTCTGGAGGACTGTCGGGTATGTTCCAGCTTACTCCCGTTTGGTCGGCACCAGACATATTCGACATCCCGACGGGAGGGGGACTCCAATCAAATCAGCTCCAATTTCAAGCCCAGCGATATTTTTATATGGACTGGCAAACATTGGGCTGAGGACTGCAAACCAATCATGAGAAGAATGTGGCGTGGATCAACCACTGATCATCTACTTACTGCAACTAATACTTTTGATATAGCAAACTGGCGACACGTGTGTGGAGGAAAGCAAATATGTTTCATCGGAACCTGGCTCATCGCCAGTTGACCGCTTCTTTCAACGTCATCGTTTCGAAGAACATCACAGGTCTCAGGGGGTCAGGAATGGTTGCTAAGAACATGTGGGTTTGATCAGACCACAGGACACTGTAACCTGGCGGCAAGTTTTCATCTTTGTTAATAGAATGGAATATATTCCAAGAAGTAGACGTCAAGGTGTATGTTAGAGATGGGGCGAAACCTTTGACGTGGGGAGCAGTCTCTTTCACATCGACAGGAGCCTGAAGCTGATGTCTATGTTTGTATTGCATGATTCACGTGGGTGCCTAAAGTATCATGTGTAATATCTCGTATTGTTTCCTGGCTCTTTTCAATCACAACAATAATGGTCAAACGAGCAAACAGATTCGATTCTTTTCATTGAACAAGAAGGACTTGAATCACTGCAGCAGGCCGAATAAAGGTGGAGCCACGACTCACGGCCAATGCAAGCCTCACCGAGTAACCACTAACCAGGGAAGAGGCAAGACAAAACCCTGATCCCGGAAATATTTCTCATGGTTAAAGAGAAAATGATAGAATCTCATTTTCGATAGTCCCCGTATCAGAGCTAGGTAGCACGAAGGTTCTAGACACAGGTAGCAAACCCGTGTCAAACTTCTTTATCACTCACCTGTACCACGAAAACATTAATCTAAACCAATCATTGAGAAAATGATCTGGATGATAGCTTATCAGCCACCACAGAAAAGCTTCAAACAGAGATGTCCAGTCGGCGAGGTCTTCCGAATCATTGGAGGGCATATTAGAGGCAGCTGGCAGGTGAAAACCGATAAGAGCTCTATCAAGATAAGATATCTTTTTCTTATCAGTGACCAATCAGATGCCCCCAGCCGTCTGAATCGGGAACCCTCACTTCCCCCAAACCCTCACGACTCAAGAAATGCACGTCATGATTAGCGCATTGTGAGATGAAATCTCACCGAGACAGAGCGTGCAGGTTGGCCAAATGTGAGATCGATTTTTCGTGCCAGAACTTTGATCGGCAAGCATTACCACCTGCAAGGGAGGCCTGCATCCTGAGCGATCAAAGGTTTGGCGTGGTCTATACAACAACACAGAATGAGACCCTAGCCCTCCCTCAACACCAGCACCGATCACAAGAGAGGAAGAGAGGTGTTAGAATTGGTTGCCCCTGTGCTATTGTCAGGCATGACACCCATATTTTGCGCCAGTCACCTAATCATCAACCCCAATGAGCAAATGGAGGCCCGTATTCGCCCTTATTTTATGGCACATCTTGGCGATGGCCCTCACGTTGCTTCCTCAAAAGTGCGTATGACTTCTTCCGCACAGTAACTAATCAACCATGGTTAGCGGCCGTAGATCAGAGCTCTGAATAGCATCATGTGGGCTCTCGCTTGCCAATGGGAGGACTGTCGTGATCAGGAACAGTGACCCCACAAATTGAACCGAGAGCAGACAAGAGCAGCATGACAGTCATGGGCCGGTTTATGGGCTGAAACCAGTAATGTCAGACACGAAATGAATGTTGTGTAGTCATGCTCGTGAGGCCCGAGGAGCGGTAGCCACTGTAGGAGCTGCGAGTGAGATGGTCGGACTTGCTGTCGTGAGCTCTTGGCCATGTTGGCCCTTGGAAAAGAGGACATACCAGGAACTGGATGACAAAGTATAAGAAGAAAAAATGCCCCATCGAGAAAACAGGGAGCTGTGTAGAAATCGGACACCAGCCCATCATGCATCGTACCATACTCTTCCATCATCAGAACTGGGAAGTTCTACCCGAATATGGACTCAACTACTGTCGCCGTTGAGGTATCTCGCCAGGAGGATACCTTCGTCAAGGTATTCGACGACGACTCCAAGGAGTTCTGGCACGAAACCACCCTTCTCCCTTTCATAAAACTGCTGCAGAGTAGCGGGTACAGCAACCAGGATATCGAGATTCATAGTAAATGGTATGAACCTCTTCCTCGTTTATTACCATCCTTCTATCGCTGGGCTCGACTGACGGGAGACTCGACCAGGTACAACCACTTCATCATCCCTGCTCTGGGCGGCCGTCCCCAGCCCGGCAAAAAGCCCCTTTCAACGCCCGCATCACGGCCGATGGCTCCCCCATGGAGCTGAGCGTCAACTTTAAAGAGACCTCTAACGTCCGCACCGTACAATTCACCATTGAGGCCACCGGCCCCGAAGCTGGTACGCCGACCGACCCTTACAATCAAGAACAGACCACCCGCCTCCTCCACGACATGACCAAGTCAATCCCCAGCATCCATCTCGGCCAGTACAACACGTTCATTCGGAGCTTCTTCCTCCCCGCCTCGACCGCCCCTTCCCTCCTCCCCAAAGTTCCCCATGAAACCCCCCTCTCCCAAGCCTGGGTGGCTGTTGACCTGGCTCACGGGGGAGAGATCATGGCAAAGGTATACTTCATGCCCTTCCTCAAATGGCTTCACACTGCCTCCTCCCCGTCAGCCGCCGTCTCGACCAAGGACATCACCTTCGACGTCGCCCGCCAGTGCGACGGACCCTATGGCAGTTACAACCACCCCATCGCTCTGCTTGACTCGTATCTTTGCTCCTTCCCTTCGGGGCCGTTCCGGCAAACAGTAGAACTGGTCGCCATCGATTGCATCGACTCTCCTTCTGCTCAAATCAAGTATTATCTCCGTACCGGCGTAACAACCCTCCAGCAGGCAAAGGATGCAATGACGCTAGGGGGGAGGACCGAGACAGAGGATACCGAGACCATGCTAAACCTGCTAGGGGAGCTCTAGAGTGTGTTATTCCGGCCCAAGATCGGTGCCGGCGAGGATATCGAGACAAAGTCGGTCTTGTTCGAGGGAGCGTACTGTCATTTGGCGGTGGAGATGAAGCCTGGCTTGCCTGGCTCGGTCGAGACGAAGTTGCATATTCCTGTGAACAAAGTCGAGGGGGGGCCTGAGTGATGAGATCATTTGCGCTGGGTTGGGGGAGTGGTTCGCAAAGAGAGGTCATGGTGTGTTTGGTGGGGGTTATCGGAAGGAACTGGGGGAGACTTTGTAAGTGGCTGGCTGTTGTTGGAAGTTGAGGAGGAACGAGTGAACTGACAGGAGTGGGAACAGTGAGAACGTTGAGGGCACGCATACCCTTGTGTCGTTTACTTACACCAAGAAAACAGGCGTGTACATGAGCATTTATTACTTTCCTCAGACACACGTGGGGTTGGATTCGAATGGTGAGTCTTTGGAAGACAATGGAGGGGTAGTGCAAAGGGATGTCTGGGAGGGGTACGACGATCTTGTTCGGGGTGTGCTCCATGGGAAGGAATGAGAACAACCACTGACACGTGCTGTCACTGTCACTTGTCGCCATCATTTTTGCACTGAAACGGTGCATTTCCGACCGCTCATAGGACATCTTTCAAATGCTACTTTGCAAACTCAAAACACAGATTGCCTCCCTTGACATGCATCTCTCGCCAGGCCACAGATTTGTCACTTCATTTCTCAGGCATGGCAATCTCAGTGAACAGTCCAGGCTTGATCCTCTTCAGTTTCCTGCCCCCAATGGCGATATGTCATGGCCGCATAAGGCGATATATCAGGGGTAACGGCATGGCTTTGCTGCCCATAACTTGGATGTAGCAAGCCATTGTTTGTGGAGCCCGAATCTTGCGAGAAACTGTCCTATTAGGAAGAAAGTTTAGTTCATGCTCTCCGGCACCTTGTTCGATGGTAAAGGCTTACAAGAGGGTAGGAAAATGCAGTTAGTCTTGTGAGTTGGCCGTTGTATGCTGATATGTTTGGTGTATGGGCGCGGGGATATTGCCTGGACGTGGACAGGTCTGGCTCGCCTGACGAAGTGCTTTGCGACATGGCCAGATCGTCCTGAGACTGTGATCTGGAACTTTGACGAATGTCATTTGTTGCTGACTTCTATACCGCTCCAAGATATAGTGATGTGTATGTGTACCTTATTTGAAGCTGGAGATCTAGCACACTCTATAAGCCGCGTTGGCAGAGGGTGGCAAGACCACACGACTGCGGTCACTGTACTCGAACCACGAACAATGGCGGAATTCTACCCCGGTGGACCTGATGACTCTGCCATATCTACTCTTGTGACTATCCATGTTTCATATGCTTGAAGTCGCGATATGGGACGGATTATATGAAATCCCTCGTGGTACGACTCACTGTAGGCCATGGCCGCAGTGTTTTCACCACCCTACCTAGTGGTGGACTGGGATTAGACTAGGGGCACACCGCCTTACCTACTGACACCTGCGCTTGCTGTAATTTGGTGGTATGGTTGCAGGTCACTGTGCGACAGATCCTGGACATCACACTGTTACCCGCATTCGGATCTGGGCCTCTAGCATGCTGTTGCTATCTCGTTCTTCCCGGTCGAGGGAAATATATTACCGCTTTTAGACTTGGATGGGGGTGTGTGGTTAGGACCCCCCTGTCAAGACTTAATTTCAGCTTTCAAATAAGTTATAGTAGGCATAAATTTTATACCGGAACTTATAAATATTTACAAAGTTTATACTCTACTTCCTAATACGAACTGTAGAGATGTGTTGAACCGTGTGATGCATACGCTAGATAGGTGGTCTCCTATACCCGCTGTTGAAGTAGAGATGCCATGGTACGTGGAAGCCAATTCCTGGCAAACTTTGGACTGTAGTTGGCTTAGGACGGCATTGACTTCAGGGCGGTCATCAACCCAACAGACCAAGGTTCCCCTTAGGCTGAGTACCTATACTATCACACGCTTTCTGATGGACACCCACGACTGCCGTGCAAGTCCAGTGCAAAAGTGTGATATAAGAGGTGTCAGGTTCTCTCGTCATTGCCGTTTCGGAGGATGCACAGCTGGTCGACCCACGGTATGTTAACGGTTTTCTATCCCCCTGGTTGAGATGTAGTGGATCACTGCGTTGAGAGATGCGGATGGGGGTGGGAGAGGGCGGTGGAGGTGGGAGGGAACTAAGGACATGCTATGAGTGGAGGCTGAGGGGAGGGTGCGGGGTTAGGTGAGGGAGGACTGGGATGGAGGGTTGAAGGTGAGAGCTTGTTGTTTGGTTTCGCCCCACTCCGCCGTCCGGAGTTCTCGTAGGCGTTGTGCCTGACACTTCTGACAGCTGCCGATCCAGTTGTTCAAAAGAACCTGAAGAACTAGTTTGTCAAGGAAAGGAGCTTTGCCGGGATGAGGAGATATGTGAATACGAAGAGACCCCAATATCCATTTTAAAGTGCTTAGGACAAGCTAGATATCGAGAAAGCCAACAACGCCGGCTTCTGCTGCAGGCGTGGAGGATTGGCACGTCACTGCATGGCATGCGTGGTGCGGGGGCGGCTGACCCAGTTTCACGGTTCCAGGAAGAAAAAGGGTCCTTGCGACGTCGGCCTGCTGCCGACTTGACTGCCGATCGCCGGGAGAAGCGACACAAACACCAAGTGCTTAAGATGTAGATACGTGGGGCCTCACGGTTACTATTTTCCTCAGCGCCGTACTTACGTTATGGGGAGCTTGAAGGATCTTGAAGGATCCAGGTGGAGAGTGGGGATCAGAGAAAACAAGACTCAATATTGGAAAGATCAGAGGTACCTGGGCATCGGTGATGACAATCGTGGAAAGTAAGTTTTTAAGATAAAAGGGGCAACCGCAACCAAGACGGAGCAGGAGATGTTGATGTCCACCATCACTTCACCCACTCTTATCACCCAGAGAACGCAGCAGCCGTAGCCCACCATGCGGTTGACGGCATCTATCCTCGCAACATGGCTGCAGTTGTCTGCAGTCCTGGCCAAGAAGCCCAACATTGTCTTCGTCCTGACGGATGACCAGGACCTGCACCTGCAGTCCATGGACTACGTTCCCCTGATCAAGAAGCACCTCGCCGACAAGGGCACTTCCTACAAGCGACACTACTGCACTACATCGCAATGCTGCCCTTCAAGAGTCACGCTATGGACCGGCAAGCTCGCCCATAACACCAATGTTACCGACGTGCTCCCCCCCTGGGGTAAGTTGATGTTCCTTATTGTTGAACTTGCCGAGGCGTCGCCACCTTGACCTTCAAGAAAAGGAAGCTAACAAGCAAGTAGGTGGTTATCCTAAGTTCGTTGACCAGGGTCTCAATGAGAACTGGCTGCCTGTGTGGCTACAGGAGGCCGGCTACGATACCTACTATACGGGCAAGCTCTTCAACTCCCATTCGGTAGACAACTACGACAAACCATTCCCTGCTGGCTGGACCGGGTCTGACTTCCTACTCGACCCGTTCACGTATGCCTACATGACCCCGTGGTACCAGCGCAACCGTGAACCCCCCGTTGCTTACGATGGCATCAATACGCAGACCCTGATCTCGGAAAAGGCACTTGGCTTCCTCGACGACGCTATTTCCAATCCGGACAAGCCTTTCTTCATCGGCATCGCGCCCATCGCCCCGCATTCCAACATGTACATCGATGAGAACGATGTGCGCCACTGGGGTCCTCCCATCCCCCTAGACAAGCATGCCCACCTCTTTCCCGACGCCCAGGTCCCCCGTACGCCCAACTTCAACCCAGACGTCGAGTCAGGCGGTAGCTGGGTGCGCGGCCTGCGAAAGCAGGATGACGACGTCGTCGAGTACAACGATCACTACTACCGCGAGCGCCTCCGCTCACTGCAGTCGGTCGACGAACTGGTCGACGACGTTATCAAGCGGCTCGAGGCGGCGAAACTGCTGGATAATACGTATATCATTTACACTAGTGATAACGGCTTCCACATCGGGCAGCACCGTATGCAGCCCGGAAAGATGTGCGGCTACGAGGAAGATATCAACGTGCCGCTGATCATCCGCGGACCCGGCGTCCCTAAGGGCGAGGTATCTAACGTCGTTACTGCCCACGTCGATCTGGCCCCGACCATTATGCAGCTGGCTGGCATCCCGTTGCGCGACGATTTTGACGGCGCTGCCATCCCGCTAACAAAGCCTGAGCAGAAAAAGGCCGTGAACAAACGCCAGGAGCACGTTACGGTCGAGTTCTGGGGCATGGCCTACATGGAGGGTGGCGTCGTGTTCCGCGGTGGTGAGACCGACGTCGTTCTTAACAATACTTACAAGTCGCTGCGCGTCATCGACGTTAAGAAGAACGACTACAACTTCTACTATTCCATCTGGTGTAACAATGAGCACGAGCTGTACGACATGAAGGTGAGATTCAGATGCTAACCTCTCCCTACGCCCCGTTCCCCTCTTTACTATTCCTTTTGCCCGCCCCTCATGGACAGATTGCTAAAATGTTCTCCAGACGGACCCCTACCAAATGACCAACCTTCTTCACCCCACCGCCAAACCTCCCAAGACCATCCTGGGCCGGCCCTTCGAGGCCGTGGTTGCGCGCCTCGACGCGCTGCTTTTCGTCCTTAAGTCGTGCAAGCAGAAGACCTGCGTTGAGCCCTGGCGCGCGCTGCACCCAGCGGGCAACGTCGACAACTTGAAGGACGCGCTCAACCAGCGCTTTGACGACTTCTACATCAAGCAGCAGAAGAAGGTCCGCTTTGAGCGTTGCGAGGCCGGACTCATCATCGATGCCGAGGGCCCGCAGTTTGAGACGGATGGGCTGCTTTATCGGGATGGTTCTTCGTGGAGTGAGTGGACATAAAGATTTGGATCAACGATGGAAGGGGAGAGTTTTTGGATAGGTAATTATCTTGACTATGCTGGCATCTTGGATCTAAAGAAGGTTAGTGTGATAGCTAGGTACCTAGGTATCATCCGCTGAGGGGATGGTGGGCATCTTCTTTTCCCATCCACCGTAATTGCGATTTAAAAGCTCCAAACCCACTTTGACTGCTATCAAAAGCTATAAGCGAGCAATACTTTCCGGCATTGCTCGCTCCACTGGCATATATATGGTGATGGCAGTGGCTGCCATCACACGCTTCAGTAGTATATATTTTGGTAGTGAGAGCCACTTGCGTACCACCCCGCTGGTCCGTACACTTATTAGGTACCTAGTCTGGACCGTCAATCGAGCAGAAAAAAAACCTCAGAGCTCGTTGCATCAATACCTAGTCCCCTGCCACAGGGGGAAAGGACCCCGCTACTTGCGCAGCTCCGAGTATGACCTGAATGACAGTCAACATCAGGATGATGCTGCCGAATCTGTGTTATAGTAGACAGTTTATATCAGCAAATAGGCTCATCCGTCCAAAGTAAGGCAAGAGCACACTTACAAGAAGGTCCAATACTGCACCGTGTCCCTCCGATCCCTAAAGATGACCTAAAAGCTCTATGGCTTAGACTCTTCCAGATGGGCATCTAGCGCCAGAATGCGAGGCCAAAGGGATTTGAACTCTGTTTGGTCCCATTCCAGCTGCCACTCTGTTGCGTGCCCTCCCTCTAGCAATGTCTCCAGCCGGGGATCGTACTGTCCAGCGCGGTTAGTCCGGTTTTGTCGTCTCTTCAGAACTTCGAGGGTGGTTTTGCGTAATCGATCGGAGCTGCAGTCTAGACACTAACATCAGTATCGAAGACCACAAGCCCATCGTCCGATGGTGCAGTGGAGATAGGAGGCTTTGGCCGGGTTGAAGAGCACGGCATACGAGGCTTCGATTTCGTCGACGAGTTCGGCTGGGATGATGCCCGTGTTGATCAGAGCGTTTCTGTTGCCGCCTTGGAGGGCATAAGGTAAGGCGAAGAGTTCGAGAGTGTGTCGTTCCCCTGCGTGGCGGGTGAGGAGGAGGTGGCGGGAGATGTTGTTTGTCTAGGTGAATTTGACACCGCCGAGGGTGGAGAGCTTGACAGCGTTGAGGCGTTTGGGGGTGATTGAGAGGGACTCATTTATGCCGAAGTAGGTGTGCAAATGAAGGGAGGTTTCGGGTCGAGGTGTGGTGTCGGCTAATGAGAGGCTGCTGTTGGAGAGGGTGACTTCTTGGGGATTTGGCAAGAGGCCGCTTTTGGCTACGTGGTCGGGAAGATGGTTGGAAAGAGCAGTGTCTTCATTGTAGGGCGTCAACTTCTGTCGAACATAGTAGGCTTTTATGATGCAACGCTTATCGTCGTGTGCCGGAGTGGTGTATGGTTGCATCAGCAACCAGACTCCAAGGATGATGAGGACGATCTCCTTCACCGCGGTAGCTCTGGGTGGCGAGTTTGGTAAAGTATCGTCGAAGTAATAGTGTCTAGGCACCGCGATCAAGCTATTGATATATTCCTGGACTGGTGGGAACGGCGCGTTACCGAAAGCTGTGACTACTTCGATGCAGAAGCGAATATAATCATCTCTTCCACGGCGACCTGGCCACGAAGCCTCGATATAATCCAGATACGGAGCGCAGGTTGTGCTGGCGGTATTTTGGCACCCTAGTACGTTCAACATGCTGGTTCGCAGAGCTGAGTTTGGACAGTTCATCGTTACTTCGTCAATGACTGAGACTGTTTCGAATTTACTATTATTTGATGTCAAGATGTAAATAAGAGGAGACTGCTACTTACAGCTGATATTTTGAGAAGATACCTAGGTAGTTAGGTATCCGGCGGCGAGGTATTGCCGTTAAGTACTGCTATAAGAAAAGATGGTAGGCCTTAGAAAATATCCCAATCTCTCTACCTAATTTTACCCTCCTCAGGTGTGCCAACACCGCCTTCGGCGCTAAATGGGACACACACACACGCACGCCAACACAACGAGTTCTTGCTGCGCTACAGAGCTGAGATCCTTTAGCCGCTTTAACTACTTTTAGGCAGCTATCAAATTTTAGCACATCCGACAAATCCCTTATCTAATATCCTTAGTCTGACACCTCAACTTAGATACCTATGCAAAAAGGAAAGTCATAATACTGATTCTATGAGAAATATTTGCGCGCTTGAAATATTTGCGTCATTGTACCATATATCCGGCGACTTCCTTACTACCTGCCCGGTGCACTCTCTTCGCTGCTTTCATCACGATGGAAGCCTTCTTGTTGGCAGCAGGCGTCGTGGCAGCAGCAGGCATCCTCTTTCGGCGGAGAGAAAATGCGGAAGATGACCGTTCCCAAGTCACACACACACACACAAGTCACACACACACACACACACAAGTCACACATACACACACACACGACTTCGAATCCCCAGGCCCATCGGAGAACACACCCTCGCGTTCGAAGAAGATACCCTTGCCTTGGGGCATCCTTATCCGTGTCGTTAGAGGAGAGAAATTTTACTTGCAGACTGTTTACAATGAGGACGGAGAGACCACTCGCGACAGGGGATTTTTGGTGGGAACTGACCCAGAGTGCGGTATAAATTATCACTCCTATTCTTTCCGCTCAATCCAAGTACTGAAATGCCAACCTTATGATCTACGGACATTGTTATAGAAGGAGAGTACGCCTCTCCTAGATACCTTATGATTTATCGACTTCGATCTTATAGCGGGTGGAGCGAAAAGACTAAAGCTGTCCTTCTGGACTTGTCTACTAATGGCACCTCTCTGAACGGGCGTCTGGTTGAATCATATGCCCAAAATTTCCTCTAAGATAGAGATAGAATCTCAGTCGCTACTGGCTTCGACCTCGTCTTTCGGAAAGTGGGCCGCTACTTTCATCCCGGTATCGATGACCCTCATTTCGCTTTCAATGCCCCTCATCCCTCTTTCCGTGAGAAATATTCACTGGAAAAGCTTCTACACCATGGCCCCGCGGGAGTAAATACCTATGTGTGTCGAGAACGTCATAGCGGTCGACTATTCGCGGCAAAGATTGTGCGTCCCACCAGGGCTCACGGCTGTGTGCGTGATGAGATTTTAATGGGTATTTATTACCCCAGCATCGTCGAATGATGGAGATATTTTAAGAAGGCTCTTCTTCTATGACCTATATCTTGGAGCTGGCACCAGAAGGCGAGCTCTTAAATCTAATAAAACGCAAAAAACTCTCCAAGCAAGAGTCGCGTTATGTGTTTTAATAACTAGTTGATACTCTTCATTATCTTGTAAGTATAATAATGGGGTGCCTTTTCTTTTTTCGTTTAGGAGGGAAGCTTACAACGGCTCCACCTTAGCACCAACGAAACATTGTTTATCGTGATATTAAGCCTGAAAGTATCCTGGTTTTCAACAACAACCTGTAAGTTAAACTCGGAGGATTTGGCCTGGCCACGCATTTACCACGTCACCGATATCTGACAGACAGTTGCGTAACACCTGGCTATTATACTGCGCCGGAAATCTTGGAGGGTAGACAATATGGAAAGGGCGTCGATATTTGGTCGCTGGGGGTGGTCTTGTATATGTGCCTCTACGGCTTCTGACCCTTTGATTATGATGATGATCCTTCAAGTCTCACGGTTCGATACCGCTGGAACCGAAAGGTTCCATAAAGTCCATTCGATCCCGCCTGTGAGTTACGGCCCTTTTCTTTTGGCCGCTCTCTGTTTTAAGCTCGGCACTCACAGTCTTAGTGGATCTGGTCAAATTCATGTTGGAAGTCATACCCATGGACCGGTTCTCGATCGAGCAATGCTTGTCACATCCATAGCTTACCAACTTAAGCCGGGCATCACCACCTCTGAGTCGGCCGCAAACTCCTACTATATCTGGTGTCCAAAGCTCACTACAGCGCGACCATAATAAAGACCAGAAAGCGAAAGCCTAGGCTGGAGATATAATTAAAAGCACCACCGGAGGCACCGAAGACCTGGCAGCTTTTGAGTGGGCACTAGATAATAGGAGCCCTTCCCTTGACCGATGGGGTATGAGTCCTTCCCCTGGCCGACGGCGTATAAGTCCTTCCCCTGACCGACGACGCCCTAAAGTTAGAGGAAAGAGTTCGACCTCAGACGCCTACAAAGGAGACTCTGGCTCAAATGGTTGACCACCTCAGCCTACAGCTGCCGGTGGCGCTAAGCGAAGATTTCGAGCTGCATGGTTGGGATCCTGGAAACCGGTGCTGGACGTGTACGCCGCCGGAGACTGTTGGCGGTAAACCGGCACAAATACTACTTACGGTGGATGAACTCCCCGTTGTCATTCCAGTGCGATTTCATTATCCACTTTTACCCTTGAAGTCACAACCTCCGGATCCGCACCCTAAGCTCATCTCGCCGATCAAGCCGCTGTCTGACGACACCATCGACGAGATTCTGAGTGTGTTCGAAGATGCCATCGGCTTTTATCTCCTCATCAACCATCAGTTGCAAGTGATTGTGTCGGATGAATTTGACTACGAAGAAGAGCTACACAAGTATACTGCTGACTTTGGTGGACTCAAGGTCAGTTTCATCCGAGAGTCTCTCTACCCGACTGCCGATAGAGCAAGGCCAGGAGGCTCTTCAACAACCACAACAAACTACGGATACCAGGACATACCAACTAGCCTGCTTGCCAATAACGGAACTGAGAGCTTCTGGTTCAGAGGGTTTTTTGGGAGTACATTACAAGCTTCTGCTTTTGATAGCAATTGGAGAGACCGAATTCGAGGACGTATCGGAGTGGTTGTAACTCCACGGTCAAATATACGGAGAAAGTACATAACCGTATTAACACATTCGCTCGCCATGGCGGCGGCCACCTCCAGAACCGGTACAACGGGACCTGATTGGACATCTGACATCCATATTACTTCGGTAAAGATCGGAAGCAGGGTAAGAAGATTATTTGCTCGATACCCTTCATAGAACCTGACTCACCATGAGATATTTAGCTCGGACAGGTGGCCAAGGTTTTTGACCCTTCTCCTCGAGAGCCCTTTCCCTAGGGCTTTTCCCATGATGTTAGCTTAGTTGACATCACAAGTTGGGGGAAATCATTTCGGTCTCGTTCGCTATCGGAATCGTTGTCGTCCTAGTGGCTTTCACAGCATGAGTGGACAGACATCAAGTACAATTCGAGCAACCTTGCTCTCTTGGACGATAACTTGATAGAGGATGACGCCAGAAGTATTGGGGTCATCGATAGTCGGTGCGAGGTACGTCTTATTACTATATCTCGAATCTTCATGGGTACCTAGGTGCCTGACAAATATCACCCAGATGGTCGGCCAAGGTATCTTCCGCGTATACCAACAGGGCAGGCCCAGAAGGTCCTTCAGATCACTACTATCCAGGGCGCCTGTAGACTCCAGAGATGACCCAGCCTCCTGGACAAGCCTTGTTGCAAGGTCAATCCTCTACCGGGTACGCCAGCCCAGTAATTTCAAGGAACTTGGTCAAAGTGGCACCCCAGTTTGCGTGGTAGAAAACCTGCCCAACAATGCTGGGAAGATAGCAAAGGTGGCAGGGTTTTCATCCTTTATTCAGATGTCCTCTGATAGTCAGAGATTCGACTTAGAAGGCGAGAGGCTCTACAAGAGGTTGGAGGAGGGAAGGGTGGCATTCTACGGGGCTTTCTAGGTTCCGCCGGAGTTGCGGGATGGATATCAGATTGTATAGAGTGACTAGACGTTTGGTTATATACGAGCACTGAGTGGATTGCTGCAGAAAGCCTTTTAAATTCTCTTGCTAATACATGCGTTGTCAATACTAACGACCTAAGGTAGGTAAGGGAGATACCTACCCACGCTTATCTTCTAGAAAAATGCTTTTCAGTCACTGTCTCCAGTCAAGTCGATCAACTCCACAATCTTTCTCTTCCCTCCCGCTACCGGGACAGCAACCCGCCGCACAGTCAGTTGCCGACGGACAGCTGCGCTTGGAGGGGGAACTCGGACTGCATTGTTCTACTGTCTCTCTCGCTTGTCCACATGCGCACTGAACTGACGGGACTACCCCGATTCGGTACATCCAGCGGCTTTAAAGATCGGAGTGGTAAATGTCCAGACATGCGAAGAGCTATGCTTTATGATCATTCTGCCTGAGAGCCTGAAAATACGAGCTCGATGTACCGAAGTACCTATATTTCGAAGCTTTTTCAAAGGATTCGGTGGAAAAATAGTAATAGCGTCGTTATTAGGGAGAGGATTCGGAAGGGCAGTCGGGGGAGTATCCGGGGGAGAGCTGAGTAACTTGTCGGGCCATCTCCGCTGGGCCTGGTCCTGGCTCAATTTGCGCAAGTGAGCTGTTATGTTGCTGTTGCCCTGAGAGCCGGGCGATTCGCCTGGCAAGTCGCTAGCTTGTTGGCATTCAACATCCACCGGGTTCACCGGGGGCAGCCGTTGGAATCTGCTTGTTAGTTAGATTGACTAAATCTACGGACCGCAACCTTACCTAGTGTAAAGCCAGCAACCCGGTCCAAATTGCTCGTCGCATTTTTCTTGGATCAATTTCTTGACCTCGTCACAGGTGAAGGCGGTCGCACAGCACGGTCGGGATTTGGCAGAGCAATCATAGTACTTGTTGCCATGGCGGCTGAAAGCCTCGGGGTGTATTGTTATTTCTTCTCGATGAAAGTTGCGAGTGAGATTTATCGTTCGTGAAGCCAGTTTTGGTGAGTCTGGCTCGCTATGAAGCTGTGCACCAGAAACCGCCATTGCGACTTGCTATGCTGTGTCCGGTTATCTGGGGATCGAAAGGGGTCAAAGTCTGGTGCTCCAGAAGCACGTTGAACGAAAACGCCATAATCGAAAAGGCTCAAGTCACGGGCTACCCCTGCGGGTCATTCTAGCTAGAATGACCCGCAGGGTCTTTGCAATCTTCGATTCGCGTGCAACCAATCCATCCCCGCGGGATGCCCACTTTGCTATCCTGCACAGGAGAATAAATGCTAATCCAACCAATCACCTGTGCCACTCAGGACCGGATTTGATGGATATCGACCAACGTCGCCCACTGGCGATATGCTTGTCGGCCATGTCAACCTCGTCAAAGTGCGGGCACCGCAGGACTACCAGATTGGATTCCAATCATATATTGAGGCTATGGCGGCTATTGCGCTCGGGAAGGCACCTGCATTGGAAGTGGTGGAACGGTTGGATCAAGCTGTCCAACTCCGCCAAGCAGCTCTCCGTTTGTTGAACGGCAAACCACCAATCACCTTCAACGCGGAGTCAGAACCAAAGGGTAACGCGCTGCTCGGGGAGTTCTTGCTTGTCCAAGCACAAAGTGCCGCTGAACAGGGCCATATTTCTCGATCGTGGCAGCTTCTAGACCAATGGACACCCGCCTATGTAGCACAGCCCTCTCTCCTTGAAAGCATCATGAGCTTCCGCTTTTACCTGATGAGGGGGAAGTCGACAGCCGAAGCTAGCGTATACGTGACTTGAAGCGAGGCTGCATTCAATTCTTTGTGCATTTGCTAGAACAGCTAGGCCGGATATACCGGCTAGGCTGCCTAACTTACCCAAAGCGGAGTACTGTAAATATTGAGAGCAGAGGTTACATTCTCAAGCCGGAGGTCGGCCTTGCCTGGCATGCGATTTGACTAAGGGAGAAGAGCTAAACGACAGATAAGTCCGGCTGCCCGGCTCCTACATAGAAACCCCTCCCACTCCCGTCAGTGCCCATCCATCCTTCCCGAGTGCACCCCCCACGTCTCACCTTCGGCTAACCTCCATTTCCTCCCCCTCTTTCTCACCACACCACCTCTCCACCTCGCCCACCATGGGGGCATGTCGTTCCCGGCCGCGGCCCAACACGCCCGTGCCGAAAACACATCTTAGGTAGCTGAGCTCCCAGGGTAGACAGTTCCCTCGCCACTCCTCTGCTCGTTATGGGTCGTCGTGCTGGAAGACCGCAAACCCGTCCCCAGCCTTTTCCGCACTAGTGAACCCCCCTCCATAAAATAAACACCCGAGACCAAATGTTTGGATTCTGCTCCCTGTGCCTGCCTTTCCCGTTTCCTAATCTCGCTCTTTAAGCCCTCCAATTCATCCTCATTCGTTATATCACTGGGAAGAGGGTAGGAAAACTCAAAGTCGATAGCAACGATCCTCTGATCAACACGTAGAAAGTTGTGTAGTCTTGGATCCCCATGAACAACCCCTTTTTTCGTAAGCAGGTTATATATATTCTGGAGTTCACCGAGAAGGCGAGGATTCCCTAGCTCTTCAGTTGGAAGATTGTGTAGCGACACTCCTTCGACGTTTTCCAGGAGGATGGCAGGAGTGGGCCGCTTGCTGATCTGGTATCTCCTCTGCGCATAGCTGACGGCTACTTCACCAAACAAACGCGGGATATGGGTGCCCTGGAGCGATCGAAGATGCAGGTATGTGTCGATTTCGTTTTCGTAGTTATCAGCTTTATTGGGGTTCCGCTCCTTTAGAATAACAGTTGTCGGCAAGAACCACTCTGGCAGCAATTGCTGTAGCCAGGAGCAAACGAGCTGCGGCATCCAGAATGATAGCCAGCAAGCAATTGGATTCGGCGGGACATCTAAGAGAAAGACATTCCGATTCGCGTAGATTCGTTTTGCAGGTGCTCGAAAACGTCGGGAGCCAAACTGTATATCCTACAGAACCAGGATTAATAATAGTAACTATCAGCGCTTAGAAGTTAGAGTATATACCTTAATCTCGTAATCTTCATCACCTTCCATCTTGAAGTAACAGACAGGGTAGAGTGACGGAGTAGAATGTTTAAAACGCAGGAAAATTAAGCGAGGTGGAATTGGCTCAAGGTTTTATAAAAAGAGGAAGGTAGCACAAGCAAACGAGTGGGATCCACTTTTCTAGGCACCAAAACTAAATCAGTCAGAAGCTGCAGATATCAGTATTCGAGGCTAAGAGTATCCCAAACAATCAATCCATTCCCGTCCAAGACATTATTTCCATTCGCGTCAACCCAGAGCCATGCTGTTACGCCCCAAGCGTAATACCCCTGTACAGGAACCACTGGGTGGTACCTGTCAGAAAGAAAGGAGTCTTACTAGCAAGGAGTTCATCCTTCTGTTGGCGGTGGCCATGGTCTGTTGGCGGTGGCCATGGTCTGTTGGCCGCGGCCATGATTTGTTGAAAAACAAGCAATACAAGCACACTGAGCAAGGTACAAAGATGCTTCAGAAACATATGTAGATAGTTTCACATAAATAAGGGGGAGTGCCCGGCGCTCCCCATGTCGAGGAATCTGATTCCTCATGCAAGCAATCAAGTTCATTTGTCTACAATCTACTCTCAGTAGCTCTTTGTTAGAACAACCTGTTGTTGACAGTGAACCCGTGTCTGAGACGCTTGTCACAACCTTCGATCATCCTGTCATATTCACCTCTGGTGTACTGCCTTGCAGTCTGTATCCATTCCTGGTGCAGGTTGTAACACAAGGCCTTCCATGTAGCTGCCTACGATATCCTAATCGATTTTTTTAGGTCCTTGAATCGTTTCTTTAGACCGCGCTGAAGGCTTCGCTCGATCGACATATCGATGATCGTTTCATCGGATATATATGTATTTCCACTTATCCTCATCTTTCAGGAGCTTCGAGTCGTGCCTGGAAGTCAAACTTCTAAAAATCGCTCGGAGCAAGGACGGGATCTGTTTCTGAACAAACATGCCTAACATTAGCTCTGATATTGCCACGTCAGGCGACCTTCCATCAAATTGTTATTCTAAATACATTCGAGGTTATTCTTATAATGTTTGTTACTTTCCTAACTACTCACTCGAAGTGGTAATGCACGTTCATTTGCCTGATCGACCTGTTCGGCCACTTAGCTGGCTCGTTCGGCAGGGCTGAGTTGTTCGGCGGCTGGGCGACTCTGGGGTTGTCGAAACTCGGAAGTTTGGGGGTAAGTCGAGATATTGTTAAGGTTGCCACATTGCTTTGTTGCTGTCGCAGGCATTGAAGAGACGCTACGTGGTTGCCTCTTTAGAATTTCTAGACTTTGTTCGCGCCCAATACGCTGCAGTTCCGAGACCGCATGTTACGGGAACACACGCCGGCAGGCCAGTTGATTAGGCCCTCTCGGGTAGGTGGAAGCAATTACCGTGAAGACTCTAGGGTCCCTAAACTGCGAGGTAGCTACGGTATGAGGTGACACCTAAGGAAGGCAAGTATAGGGAACTATGCCCTGTCAATAAAATCATAGACACTGAACTACAGGGATCTACGCCCAGGAAGAGAGTGTGGTGAACCAGTCTATTGAACTCTGACTGTTTGGCTTGAACTTGAACTTAATGAAGGAATGAAAAGTCAATTCCAAAAACACCGCGAGGGAAGCCCTTTATGGGCACAGAAGACCTCCTTATCGCTCCCCACAACTTCCATCGGTTCAGTGGCCCACAGTGGCTTGTATCGCTGATAAGCCCTGTTGAGTCCCTCGTATGCGATTGATTCCAGTTGGTGAGAACGCTGTGGCTGCCGGGTCCTGGGCCGTTGAGAACGCTGTGGCTGCCGTGGCTTCAATCTGTTGAGAGTTCTGACAGAGCTGTGGCTCACTGTGGCAGCTGTGGCAGAAAACTCTGGCTCGCTGTGAGCTGCGGTTTCCAACCGCAAGTGCTGCTGGTGGTGCAAGTGCTGGAAACCACACAGAAGAATACTGTAGAATCCACAAATACGTGCTGTATTTCATTGATTCCGGATCTTGAGATCTACATAGTACATAAGCAGAGCGCCTAACGCTCGAAAGTTTCAAAGCTCTGCCGACGCTGGTGTTTACAGTAGAACCGGGTCTACAGCAACAAGCCCTTCTCTAGAGCCCAGATATCGAGAAAAATGAAATATATAAGGGTGGCAACAACCACCCTGGCGGATAGCAACGTGTATGAGGGTTATCTCCTTTAGCTACGTCTAACTTGCCACTAGTCCCCATCTAAGATTGCCTCTGAGTGAAGACCGCCCGACGCCTTCATTTTACGGACGCTAGTCGGCGTTCCTTCAAGCAGGAGCCCATGTATCCCTGCGCATTAGCCAGCCACTTCGTGTTCTAGCCATACCTCTATGCTACCTGCTGCCGCTTCTCCTCTCCCCATCCGACTTGCCCCTGAGCGTTCCTGACTTCGCCACTCTCGCGTTCACCGACGTCTGCTGCCTGCTCTGTACCAGCTGACATATTCAAAGTCCGCGGCCTCTGCGCCAAGAAGGAATCAGTTCCCACATCGGCAGGAATCATACGACTAAACCCCCGATAGCTCCATTTTCCTTCCATGAAGAGTCTGAAGTTGTAGGGTTATCGGCAATACCGAGAGGAATAGAATCCTTGGTGATGTGAATGCAAGTGCTGCCTTCTGAGTGGGTCTCTCAGCCCCTCCTCCTTTCCCCTTACTTACATTTTTAGCTCAATATGCTCGCCACGGTCCTGAAGGAAGTAGGCCTAGGGCGGTGTGCCTTACCGCTGCTCCGTTTGCATAATGCTATGGATCTATGGCCATTGAAGTTTGACACCCCTCATCCCTTGACGCTAGTATATGCCTGTTGAATTAATCCACCAGGTGCCCCTACTGTTCCCTAGTACATGGGACGGCAAAATGGAAACTCGGGCAACGGACAGGTAGTTTGCTACACACATTCTAGCCGTCTATAACTACGTGATTTTTGAATTGTAGGAATATGGCAATTCATAAGTGTCTTCTTCTGTTTTAAAAAAATTGAACAAGTTCGTCTATGTCTAAAGTTGCAATTTTAATACAAATGGTGGTTCTAGTGGGTTTGATAACGGGCTACTGGAACGCGCAAGGAGAAAACGGAAGTGAAGTCATGATCAGTTTTGGTTGCGGCAAGTATAGCCGAATGGTCCTTAGACCCACTTCAGCTCAGGGTGATGCTCACTGCGCTCACCTTTTGCTCACCTTGTGAGACCAATACGGACTGAGCCAAAAAAATTGTCGGGTGTGACTATATGGGTACGTAGGCACATATTGTCCTTAGCAACTTCCACTTCTTCGAAGCCATTCAAAAGCCAAACACTCATTCTTCCATCCCTCTAGCCGACCCCTACCACCCCTCATTGAGTCATTGCCTGCGAAAACCCTGGGCAAAATTTATATTCAACGTGTTTTTCTCCTTACCGGATTTCATTTTCCTTGCGACATCATCTGCGGCTCTTGCTTGACGCTTTGGGTATGCGACTTTGGAGCTGGTGGGCTTATTGGTGGAGGTGGAGGATGTCGATGCTGCTTGGGTACCGGCTGGGACTGGAGGTTCTGGGTATCTGTCTTCGGGGCTGGAGGATTTTTCGGTGGAGGAGGTCGATGCTGTTTGGATGTAGTTACTGGCTGAAGCCGGAGGTTTTGGGTATCTATCTTCGGAGCCGGAGAACTATTCGCTGGAGAATTTCGTTGCTGTTTGATATCCGGCTGAGACTGGAGGCTTTGGGTGTGCGTATTCAGAGCTGGTCGACTGTTGGGTGGAGGACGTCGCTGCTGTTTGGATACCGGCTCATGAGGTTGGAGGCAGGTTCTGTAGATGGTGTCGCTGCTGTTGGGGGCCCGAGGGGTCTCGCTTGACAGGGCGGTTGTTTTGCAGCATGGTAATCTATGGTGGATTCGCGTTGTCGTCTGTATTTGTGGTTGATATATAAATTTCCTTAGTAAAAGCCTGGCTTGCAACTGGGCTCTCAAAACTGTTTGAGTCACAGTAGCAGGTAAGGTAGGCAGATATATATATATCAGTACACAATCGGTATCTTCAAAGGGCTGTGCTGCGTCACGCCAGTAACACAGTACTTGAAATCTAACTACGAAATGACCCATGCCAGGCGCCCAGATGACCTTACAGAGCCGCACAGACTCCACTCTGGGTTTCATGTTACTGGGTACTCAGATCGCAGTGTTGCAGGCTCAACTGATGACGCTTTGCCAACTGCTATCAGCTGTCTGTCTCCTGGTTAAGACTGAAGTAAACATGTTGGTCTAGATAAAGTGATCCAACCTCGGCCAGTCTTGCCACGGATAATGTCATGATTACTCAATGTCATAAGAGCAATCAATACCTATCAAAATTTCAGGTTGACTACTTGGGTCATGACTACTCGAGAGAGATCAAGGACTTTTTTATACTGGTCACCAGGGGATAGTCATAGGACAAAATGCGTGTATCAAGTCATCCGGGACGCACTCTCGTTGTCCCACAACCAGTTGGCTCTTCATCAAAGCTCAAGCCGACCGTCACGTCCACCTTGATATTACAAGTCACAGAGCCTGTGCCGTCATGACCACCGCACGACAATACGGATGGGGCCCAGATGCCGTTTTGATCAACTCTTTTGTAGAAAAGTGGTGTGGAGTATTCTCTCCCACCATAAACCTCTTGGGTAAGGTACCTCGGGCAATGTAGGTAGGTATGTATTTCAGCTGTTCTGGGTCAGCATATGCGGGCAAAAAAGGAGTGTTGTGCAAGAATAATTACCAGGTAGCGTGGTGTGTGCCGAGGTCTGTCAATGAGACCTGTTCAAAGCTTGAGGTTGCACCAGCCCCCAGCAAAGTTGACCAACAGCCTATGTATCAGGAGGACTGAGTAATAAAAACGGACAGATAGATCGGATTCATCTTCATGTATTCTGTTTTGCTGTCTGATCGTTGCGTAGAACTCAAAGTCTTAGGCGCGTCTTCTACCCCTCCACTTTGGAAATCTTGAAACCCCCGGGACACAAGGTCTGAAAAACACCATCGGCATCATACTTCTTCGCAACCTCCCGGATCCGCGCAACATTTTCCGGTCCGTAGCTCTCCAGCACCGGTTGTTCCGGGTTTGCGTAGTTGGCCGTGATCCAGGGGAGGAGCCCGTCGACCTCAGCGGCGTAAGCGCGCACCTTCTCGACATAAGCGCGCACACGCGGGTAGGCCCACGCCTCCTGCTCCGCTGTCCGAACCATGATATGTGCGCTCCAAAGCACACCATCGACCTTGTTACGTTCCAACCCTAACATGTTGCCCCCCAACTTGACCGAGTTCTGCGCGAAGGCGCGCGGCAGCGGCTGGAAGATGCACTGGGTCTGGAAGTCCTGGTCGGTGATGTGCGCCTCAAACTCAGCCGCCAGCTCCTGGTGTAGTTCTGCGGCCCGTCGGAGGATGGCCGGGTTGTTGGCAAAGGAGGAGGCAAACCAGACGCCGCTGTGGATGATGATTAGCACCGATGTACATCAGTTACCGGACTGCCTTGTAACGAAGACGAAAGTGGGCTTACTGATAGCCTGTCCCTTGGGCCGTTGCATTCAGACATTCAACGAGGGTGGTCTTCTTGTATGTCGTGAACAACTCGGGGAACGTGAGGAACTTGTCGAAGATTGGCGGCTTCTCGACACCCGCCACGTTCGCGTACAAGCCGGCAATGACGGTGCCCGGCTTGGGCTCGAGATGGGCAATCATGAGGATCAAGTTACTGTCTGGATCCTTTTCCAGGTTGCTAGTGAAATCGACAAAGGCGTCGGCCGCCGCGGGCATGATATCTGGGGGGAGTATGACGAGCCCGCCCCAGATGGAAGCGCATGGGATTGCGGGCATGGTGTAGGAGGTGACAATACCAAAGTTATTGCCGCCGCCCTTGAGCGCCCTGAAAAGATCGCTGTACTCGCCGCTGGCGGTGGCTTTGACGATGCTTCCGTTGGCCAGGACGACTTCGTACTCAATCACATTGTCGCAGGCAAAACCGCGACGCCCCGTGAAGAGAGTGTTACCGCCGCCGAGGAGTAGTCCGCCCACGCCCACTCTAGCTTCACGGCCGCCTGCCACTGCGCGGTCGTATTTGGCGAGGTATTCATAGACCTAGCCGCAGCTGAAGTTGGCATCATCCCACACGGAGTATGAAGGGCAGGGAGAAGGAGAAAGAACAAACCTGGCCCCAACGCGCGCCTGGCCCAATGCTCACTGTCTCGTCATCGGGGTTGTACTTGATCGAGGCCAACTGACCAAGATCAATGGTGACGCCATGGTCGATGTTGTTGCTTGGCCAGAAGTTGCACCCCCCGGAGCGGACGGCGAAGGTTTGCTTTGCAGCAACCAGGGCCTTCAGTGCGTCGGCGACCTCGGTGGCTGAGGTTGGCTGTATGAAGCAAGCCGGTTTGAGCTGGGAGCTCTTGCTCCAGTATGCTTCGATTCGGGATGCATATTCTGGAGAAGTGGGAAGAAGGATTCGGTTCTGGAGTCCCGCTGCGGCGAGGCACTCGGCCTGCTGCGGTACACTTTCAGTCATCTTGTCCGATTCAGCTTGTCTCGTAGTTGGACAAAAGTGCTCGGCGATACAGGACTTTCCAGTAAGGGGGTTTATTTCTTAAATCCAGGTGGGGGTAGAGTCTCGACCATGGCATCCTTTGCTCTTTCGACCGAAGTGGCACGTTGATGTCAGTTTACGGCGTAGAAGGGAGTTGGTTGATTTCATGCTGGAAGCCCTGTGTGATTTACTCCTGATGATTGCAGCATCTTACATACATTCATTATGCACGTTGGTTTGTTGCTGCGCTTTTTCGACTGCTTAGATGCACGGGTATCCCCACCTGTGCTATCAGCCGGGCGACACCCGACAGGTCCTCTGTAGAGATCTCTGGGGTAAACCAGAGTCTGTTGGTTCTGTTCAGGCCGCCGAGCATGCAGCGTTGTGATGCTGATGGCTTGATTCGTTCTACCTACTCAGCCTATCACATGCCTCGGCGATTAAATCCTTCCCAGTACCGCGCTCAATTGGTGCATATCTGTTTTCACATCGCTCCATGCGCTCACCGTGCCTACGCCATGCAGCAGCATCCTTGCCCAGTCATGGCGTTATAGGCAATCTTGCTCGCACTCACGATGATCCGGCTCGCTATCCCGCCTTGTTGGTTGCACCGATGTCCGCCTTGCTGCTGTATCACCAACACTCCGCAGTCCATGACCCCACAACGCTACCTACCCTGACGCTGACGGGCAAGAAGTGCACCAACAAACAAATCGAGACCACACTTCCAGAACTGTGGTATCCATCCCTCACCGTTCGTGATGCGGCTCAGCCCTACCCAACCACCCAACCATCCGTTTTACGAAAACCGCGAGACGTCCCGCACCTACCCCCCTATCCAAGCCGCCTATCCCCAGGCTGAACATGCCGAAAGGTCGTCCGCTGTGTGCCACAGCCCTACGCAAGGCACAGACCTACCCGCCGGCAATAACACACCCGGCACTCGTGGTGCAGTATGTACTTGGAAAATACGGCAACTGCCTTCCCAGTCACCGATGGTGGCAGGAGGCGCGTGCTCCAGCCAGCTCCTGCCGCGTTCAAGCTCTGTCTAGTCTGTGTAAACTGGTACAGACTGTGGTGAGGCTGCAACACTGAATCATACAATTGTGTTATTCTCAGTTATATGCAATCCCTTTAGCTACCTACCTAGGTACACGGCATCCATCTCTCTGCCCTCGCCATACCACAGCACCAGACCCTCATCTAAGCTCAAAAACAAGCGGCACCGGCCCAGCAAAAGACGTAAACCGATCCGCCTTCTCCCCCTCCATCTCGCTCCCGTCCACCCCGGGAGGATGGTAAAACCTGTACTTTTTGATGACCCGCGCAAGCGTGTACCGCATCATTCGCATGGCGAGGTGCTGCCCGATGCAGTTATACTTGCCCAAGCTGAACGGGGCGTGGGCGGCCGCGTTACGGACCATCTCCGGGCGGGTGGTCCACCGGTCTGGGATGAAGGAGGAGCCCTGTTCGAAGCAATCCTCGCCTGGGTGACATTTCAATGTTAGTTCAATATCGGTGAGATGAGGGATGGGCCGAGACTCACGCCGGGAGATGGTGTAAAGAGGAGTTAGGACTGTCGTGTGAGGCGGTATGTGCACGTCCCGGATGGTCACGCCAGTGTCGGTGGTTTTGCGGATTCCGCCGGTGGGCAGGAATGGGTGGAGGCGCATGGCCTCCTGGATGACGGCGTTGAGATGGGGGAGCTCGGCCAGGGCGTTGGTGTCGGTTAGGCATGTGTCTCCCAGCTCGGCGTGGAGCTTGTCGATGTGCTCTGGGTGCAGCACCAGCTCGTGGAGGACCGCGGCGAGGGCTTGCGCGGTTGGCTCACTATTTGACTGTGCATCAGCGGTCACTGGGCGCACAAAGGTAGAGGGAAAACTGACCTTCCCGCCAAGACGGCGAGCAGACTATCCCCCCTGAGCCAAGGCCCAGCATCGACTTTGTTCTCCTTCTCCTTCTCCATGATGTAATACGTGAGATCTCGTAGCTCCGGCGCCGGCCCCTTGGCTAGGCGTGCTTGGATCTGCTCCTGGCACCAGTCGACTGATTCGTACCAATCCTTGATCCAGAGGACCCTAGGAAGTAACTTGGTGCCGATGTGCAGGAGCCAGGGGACTGGCGTCAGGGGACCGAGGAGCACCCGGGCGTTTTTGATCTGCAGGATCATCTCGTGGGATCTCGGGTCCTCGCCCTTGAGGACCCCGAATGGGGTGCTGAAGGTGAAGTCGCCCATCAGATCAAAGGTGAACCAGAGCAAAAAGTCGGTGACATTCACGACGGCGCCGCTCTTTGCTTTCAACTCCAGCTGCTGATCTAGCTCTTCGATGTGCAACAGCACCTTTTCTTCATAATGTCTGATAGCTTGGCGGTTCAGTTAGCCGAGATTGCTAGGTATTGATTCTGTTTTTTTGAAGGGGTAGGACTAACCTTGAGGAGAGAAAGCAGGCTGCCAGTCTCGCCGCCGCCTCGAATGGACACTTCTGTCCCGTGCAGCGAACAGTGCCATTTCAGGCCAGATCAGATCGTAGAATTCAGCTTTGACGCAGTTGGAGTGGCGGCTTGTCATGACGTCGGGAGCCTCAGGGAGGAATACCGTGACCTCGGCAGGGCCTGAGACAAACGAAAAACATTAGATGGTGTTTTACTTCTGAAAAGGGGGCTTCTTGATACCAGTCCTCACAACGTCCCCATACTTTGCATTCAGCTCATGCAGGTACAGGTTGTTCTTGGAGTGTCGAGAGTACCACACATGACCCAGCTTTGTGAAGCGGGCCCAAAACGGTCCCGGGAACCCGGCACGGGTCAAGCGATGAAAGAAGATGCGATAGGTGATGATGCTGGCAGTCAGACCTAGCAAGTGGCAGGCGAGTGCCTGCCCGATGATTGAGGCTTCATAGAGGATTCCGGCCAGGGTTGAGACAGCGACGAGGGCGCCGTAGGCACAGAGGATTTCTGGAGCGTGAACATGCCACTCGCCACGGATGAAGAGTGTTAGGTGGATTGCAACTCCCGAAAGAGCTCCACCGGCCCAGAGGAACTCCTGGCTGGCCAGGTTATGGACGAGCATGATGGTGTGAGATGAAAGCTTTGTGCAGAGTTGCCACGCGTTGCGTCCAGGAGCTTGGTAGGAAGAGTAGGCTTCTCTCATGGACCGGAGAACTATAAAAGGCCTGGTGTCTATGGAGAATATGGTACTCCTGTCATGAAGACAGCCCGTTTGGCTCTTGGAAGATCATTTTGAGTCATGTACAGGCACGGTCGTAAGTACATCTGCCTTACACTCGTTCTTTTACCAGAGACCGCCTTGTGGGGCAGGCCCAGTTCTGGTCAGCGTTCCTTCGGCGGGTTTATCGTAGCCACCCAGGTTAACATGCCTTCCTTGATTGTTTCCGGAGCGAGATATCAACAATCATCAGTCAGCGTCATGCCGCGCCACACTCATGGCTATCTTCTTTCTGCCGTTGGGTGCCTGGGCTTAAAGTGTATGCATCAAAGGATCGGCTCGATGTATGGTTCTATCACCAACATTCATGCTCCCAACGCCCCAATCGCGGAAATGAAAAGGACGCCTATTGTGTCAGTCCAAATAGGAAAGAGCTTTATCCGAATCACGACGATCCCTTGCCAAATTACGATGCTCTCCATTAGTCCCAAGCCCCGTCCATTCCAGCCACACCGTTGGACCTTCTATTGCATGTGGATCCTGTCCCACTGCGGCCCATCAGGACCCTGAGAATGGCTTCCATCGTATGGTAAGTGATCCGTAGCGCGGCATTCATTGTGCGTACGTACCATTCAGTTTTACGCACGGCAGGTGGTGCAAGTGGGTGGCGCTTGTAGCGTTTACCAGACCAACGTCGTCCAACTCCCCGATCCGATCCTCTTGGGCCTCAATTGAATCTATGCGAACCATTCACTGCATCCTTACGGTAGATAAACAATCACGCTGATAAGCTAGGCTGTTGTGTATACAGCTCACCGACAACCAACCTCATATATTAATGTCGTGATCTGACTGCAGAATGCAACCCTCGGGCACGGGATCACATTCAGTTGTCTTGGAAAAGAGTTGGGAATGTTTGCGGGAGACTTTCTGAGGCACAGTCACGGAATTGGTCTCTTCCTCCCCAATCAGCCGTTTAACACTGGAAGGGCCGCTGCGGCATGGGGCGCGCCGTGCCACGCCTTTACACCATTTTCGAGAATCGGGCAGCCAGTCACGCGATGCTCTCCTTCTCAATATGGCAATATCTTACGCTCATGTTCGCCAGCTATCTCCAATTTGGACATTTCGGTCCAGTTCTATTCTTTTCATTTTCACCGAATGCGATTGTTATTTCCGAGCTCCTGCACGTGAAACTGCTGCTCCACGTAGACCCCCCCTTGGAGCCCAGGGGATCCAACCACCCCACCGGGACCGCAGTGAGTCCGAGTTTTGGCGCCGGAAGGGGGCACAAGGGAAATGTCAGAGGACCGGCGGCTGTCAAAGGTGGATGCGATCGAGAGCTCGGCGTAGTCACGGTTGCTTCGGAAGTTGTGGTGGTGGCCAGAACGGCCGCCGGAGGCTTTGCCTGACCCGCCGGTCGTCTCGATCGGGTTGGAGATTGTCTTTCTCGAGTATCCGCAGAACTGGCTGAGCGCTTTGAAGAGCGTCGGCTTGACGTAGGTCCTGAAGACAGGAGCGGTGGTGGGCACGCAGGCGACGATGATGCCGAGCCAGAGCTCGATGAAGCTAAGAAGACCGACGTCGGCGAGGGCGAGGGCGGGATCCGGGTTGGCGTGGACTGTCACGTAGACTCTGTAGAGCATTACGGCTACGGTGCTGATAGGTATGTTGGTAAGCGTGTTATCCTCTTGAAATGCAAGCTGCCAGGACTTACGCGAAACCAAAGCCAAACATGCCCGTGATGACGAGCTTTTTGGTCAGTGCCATCTGGAGTGACCACAGAGGGATCATTGGCAAGACGACAATGGCAACGTCGAGAACGAGATTGATCGAGTTTGACGCCAGTTGCGTCTCCTTGGGGTCCTTGCAGCTACCCCACGGCACCGGATCCCATTCCTGCGACACCGGGTTGCACCGCGTGATGAAGACGATCTCAAAGGCGACACCGTAGCAGGCACACACCCCGATCAGGCCATATGCGATGCGTCTGAAGATGACGACGTCGAAGATTCTCGTGTACAGCCATAGAACGGCCATTTTGACGACGGTTGTCGACACAGTCCAGGTGACGGACGCGCCGACGAGTACCTGTGCCATGACCTTGAACTCATCGATGCTCAGTTCCGTCGCCGGATTCCCGAGACCATTGACGATGCCCCATATCGTAACACCGGCCATTGCAATCATGGCAATCTGCGGTCGGCGGTGTCAGTAGGTATGTACAAGAGAGACAAGTTCGGACTTGAATGCGTGATGTCACATACATGCGCAAGCAGCACCAGGAAGTCATCTGCATAAAACTTTCTCTTCTGAATCCTCGAGGACCAGAAGCGCAGCAAGACGAATATGCTACAAATGATGATGAAGGAGATGATCCATCCCAGCAGAGAATAGCTTTGAGAACCTCTAATCATGGTGAGAACGGACTAGTGCAAAAGTGCTCAGACTGGAAGCGCAGTGGAGAGGTGCGTGAGGTGCACGGCAGGTTAGGAGTTCTCGAACGACATGAACTTGAAGGGACTTGTGCGGGATGACAGGTTCGAGAGGCCTGGAGGGGGTCTGATGGAGCCGTTTTTCGGTGGCCAGTATTTATTCTCTGATAGGTTACAACCGTTCAGGGGGGGATCAGCACCAACATAACCAACGCCCATGTTATCTCTGCCACGCCGCAGCGTAACCGTTATGCCGCAAGGAATGCGCTGCCGGCCGTGCGCACCGCCATCACCTTCCCTCGGTGGATAAGTGATGGGTTACCTACCGACCTAGTTTTGCGAATCTCGTAAATAAGCCAAGGTATATAAATACGGCAGATGGGGTCATGAGAGTTTGGTTTCATTGACGACCGTCCGGCGACTTTGCCTTCCTATTACAGATCCGACGTTCTTGCCAGTCTTTCCCCCGGAGGATGTCGTCGCCGGCTCGGTCCCTCGTCTCTTCTCTGACCTGGTGGTCCCGAATCTTTTGGGAATTTGTCGAGAGTGACTTTCTCACTTTTGCTGTTCCCAACACGATATTTGGCCTCATAGGAGCGGCGGCTGGGAGCTCTGCTGGACTCGTCGCCGGACCAGATCCGTCACCCGTTGACATCCTCAAGCGTTACCCCACAGTCCTCCTGTTCAACGCCTATAACCTCTTGATCTTTAACCTTGCGAACCAACGATCGCCCGAGTCGATTGCTGAAGACCGTGCAAACAAACCGTGGCGTCCGATCCCATCGGGCAAGATCACCCCGGAGAAGACTCGCCAAGCACTCGTCTGCCTCCTTCCGGTGGCACTGTGGCTGAACTACAGCTTCAATGTCTGGAATGAGGGCCTCCTGATCCAGCTTTTTAGCTGGTACTACAATGACCTCAGAGCCGGCGACTCAGTCTTCCGTGATGCCATCTTAGCCACATCATATGGTCTTTTCAACCTGGCTTCGCTCCGGCTGGCCATCGGTCCCCACAACAGCGTCACTCATCGCGGTCACACGTGGACGGCGTTGATCAGCGCCGTTATCCTCACCACGATGCACATACAGGATCTCAAGGACCAGGAAGGTGATCGCCAGCGCAGCCGGAAGACCGTCCCTCTCCTTTTTGGGGACGGGGTGGCGCGCTTGGCGCTGGCCTTCTGCGTCTTGTTCTGGTCCTGCGCCTGCGCCTCCTTTTGGCAGCTTACATGGCGCAGCTATGCCTTGCCGGTTGGCCTGAGCGGGTTCATCGCCTGGAGGGTGCTGACAAAGAGGGAGGCTCGCGAGGATGCGCGCACATGGCGGTTATGGTGTCTCTGGCACTCAATGCTGTATGCAGGCCCCCTGTTCGGCAGAGCATGACTGGGTGAACAAGAGCTGGTTCGAGCCGGTGTCTTTAGGGTTCATTTTTAGACTAGGGATGGGGTTTCATAACCATTGGCAATAGAAGGAAATCGAGAAACGGTCCAGAAGCTTGCTACGGAATATCTATGTGACAACAACGAATATAATCCAAACACACCACAGTCTGCACCCACACCACCTGCATTTCCCTTCGTCAACCCAAGCAGAACTAGCCAACACTAACTACATGTATGCCCCCAATCGAAACTCCCTCCCTCTGAAAAAATCCCAGCCGCCATCCTGGAGTCTCCCATCCACCCACGGAACCCCCTACCTAGCTGAGGTAGCCAGTGACCAACCACCTAAGCAGTCTTGATCCCACAAGCCTTGGCACAACTATCCACCATGACAACAAAAGCACTAGGGATAATCCCCCTCAGCTGATCCAGCTGCTTCGGTCCCAAAAACGTAGGATTCCCCAAGCTCGCCGTGAGCACATTATCAGGCATGGACGAGAAAAAGGTCTGGGCAACCTGAAACCGTCCCTCATCATTGCTGTCAAACGCGGCCGAAAACACAGCCTGCTCGCACGTCGGGTTGAACTGCCAGTGCGTGTGCCCCTGCGGGAACAGCATGCCGGTGTAGTTGCTCAGCGTCATCGCGACCTGGGGGACGTCCCCGACGAACGGCCCGTCCGGCTCGAGGAGAAAGGCCCCGATGAGGGTGCCACTGACCACGGTCAGGAACTCGTTCCCGCGGGGGTGGAGGTGGGGGACGTTGAGGCCGCAGGGGCCGATGAAGCCGATGGCTGCGGCAACGTTGGTGCCGATCAGGCCTGGGATGGAGTCGACGCTGCCGACGATGACGCTGCCGTCTTGGGGGGCTGGGCCGTTGCTGGGGACGAACTGGAAGGAGACGTTGTTGGCGCTGCCGCCGTTGTTGGGGGGGAAGAGGACCTTCTCCTTGTCCTTGTACGAGGGGGCGAGGAGTAGCTCAGTCTGCAGGGCCTTGATCTCGGCTGGGGTAAGGGGTGTATATATGGGGACCGAGGCGGCGGTC
This sequence comes from Podospora pseudocomata, assembly GCF_035222375.1. Lineage (NCBI taxonomy): Eukaryota > Fungi > Ascomycota > Sordariomycetes > Sordariales > Podosporaceae > Podospora > Podospora pseudocomata. Next base: position 418,565 of record NC_085889.1, on the reverse strand, counting down.
GTGGACGGTTTCGAGTTCGCCGCTAGGGGTGACGCCGTTGAGGTGACAGCGAGAAAGGCCATCAAGGCGATCGAGAGAAGGGAACTCATATTGTCCTTGTTTGAGTTGTATGATGTGTTCTGTTTCAATGTGCTGATTCAACCTGATGTTTTCCATGATGAGGCAGGTTGTACGGCAGCTCAGCTTCTTATAGTTTTCTTTTCCATGTTTTTTAACTTGATCAAGTTGAATGTGTTTCTGCCCCCCAGACGGAAGCCAAAGCGACGAGGACGACAACTCCGAGCAAAAACAATGACGTGTGGTGTGGATCGAGTCATCACAAGACGCTGACTGGGTGCTCTTACTAAGGCAACTGCAAGCACGAATGACCCAAATCCAAGCCACCGAAGCCACCACGGGGATTGCTGAGTACGCAACGGTGCCCGGTCAGAGTTGGACCGAGGTAGTGATTGTCCAAGATAGGTATCTTAGGTGAGTAGAATCCGAAGTCTTGCGCTTTGCTATCCGTTTGAAAGAGCAGGATTCCTGTTTGAAGTCTCTACGGTTTTGAGGTAGCCGCTTGTAAACGGTAGTGTCAGGCGCTCACCGCAGATTATGAGATAAACACTGGACTTAACGAATAAGTCCTCCTCAGCGAGCCGATAAGCCCCGGGCTTACCGAAGAAGCCGAGCGTACTCAGCGGGTCAAGCCCTTGACTTACCAAAGAAGTGGTACAAGGCGAGATGATAAGCACCGAACATGCCGAAAGAGTTCCGAGAAGACGGCCACATGTCGGCCAAAGCCAGGATGAGATGAAGATAGGTATATCAAAGGTTGCGCATATTTACATGTATGATATGATGTTCATGTGTCCGCAACACAAGACCGACACTCAGAACTTGAGAATAGCACCAGCCTCAGCAGGCACCCTCGACGGCACCGCACCCGCACCCAGCAGAGAAAAAGAATAGGGAATGCTGCTCGACCCCAAGTTCCCAGCCGGGGCATTGGCAAGGCCGCCACCAAGCTCATTGCCCTCCAGAACCGCAAACCCGACCTCCTTGGAATCCTGGCTGACGACGGCAGCCGTAACATTACGGAAGACGTTGCTCTGAACTAGCGCCTGAGCGCCCATTCGGGTATTGACCGCCGAGCTCATGTTCTCGTAGAAAGAGTTGTAGATGTGGGCCGTTCCGAAGCGGAGAAGCGGTGCACGTGAATTCACGTTCTTCCAATAGTTGTTGGCGTACGTAATGCGCAGCTTACCTTTATCCTGGGAGCCGTTATTGTCGCTATGGCCGACGAGGGAGGTCTTCCAGTGGTCGTGGAAGTAGGTGTGGGAGACGGTGATGAAGTCGGAGCCGTGAGACGAGTCAACAGCGCCGTCATAGAAGTCCTTGTCGCTGTTCAAGGTGGAGTGGAATTCGCAATGGTCGACCCAGACGTTGGTGCTTCCCTGTTGGGCGGTCGTCAGTAGGCTCGATTACTACCAGGCAAGGAGGAATGAAAGGTAGGAGCTGACCTCGATCTTGAGTGCATCCTCAGCGGTGCTCGCCACAACAAAGGAGGAGACGATGTTGCGCACGATGAGGTTGTTTTGTCTGCGGAAGTGCAAGCCAATGCCCCTCAGGCCAGAACCGGGCAGGCCAATGATACTCTTGTTGCTCCCAATGCGGACCTTCTCGTTGCCCGTGATGACTCCACGAATTACCACGATGGTTGGGGCCGTATTCTTCTCGCCAACAGCGGCGGTGAACTCAGGGAGCGTGGACACAGTCGTTACTGTACCACCTGCACCTCCAGTCGTTCTGTGGAAAGGCTTGTTAGTTGTCGGCCTTGATTAAAAGAGAGATGACAAGGGAATGATACTGACCCTCCGTTCAAAGAGGCAAATCCCAGAGTCGCTGCCTCTGAGATACTGGCTCTTTTCTCGAGCCTCACCGTATTCTCCTCAGGGAGAGTAGGGGTAGGTGTGGCCTGTGCCAGAGCGAGAAATACACTGAGACCGAGGAGCTTCATGGTGGCTCGATATCGTCAAGTTAGGCGCTTGAAGGAGTGGTAGATCTGACAGGAAAGGCTCGGATGGTCCTGGGTCTGGTAGTAGCGAACCAACATTTTGGGACGGAAGGTTATATGACTGAGGATTTATACACGATTTGCTGATCACTCCAATCATCGATCTACGACCTGTTAGCAATATCCTTACTCAAGATAGCCTGGTCCTGCTCCAGCAAGGCGGAGAATCCTTTCTTGGTGAAACCTGGCCGCTTGTGTGTTTTTCCATGATCCTTGCCCTCGTGTTCTCCGCGCTAGGTGAAGTGGTTCCGAAGACATGTTTGGAAGCCATGGCCGGTTTTGTGCTCTCGTCCTCGCGTCTGTCCAACGGTGATCGCCCTCGGATAACTTGTCGGGCAAGTATACCAGGGTACTGGAACAATGACTTGCGTGGTGTTTTGTGGGTGTCGTGGGGCTCCAGCATCGCCAATTTCCACCAATCCGGTGATTCTCCAGGGTAAAACAACAAAGTCCTGCAATCACCGTCCCCGCCAATTCGTCAGCAGGAAAGTGGATTTCTGATGTAACGGAAACTGAAAGTCACCAGGCATAAGCTTCTGAGACAAACTTTGAATAAAAAGACATTTGAAAGGGTGCAAAGAGAAGAAGCTTGCGATCACCCTCCAAGACGGTTTGGGAACGGGACTGAGGTGGCTGCCATTGAAATCTGAGAGTGGGAGAGAAAGTTGAGTCGATCGCCTTCCGGTCCCATCGACCATGGATAGGTTCGAAGTTACGATTCTTCGAGAAGAGACGTGACGGTGGTTTGCAAGTTATTCATGCAGGCGTGGCGAAATGGACATCTATTATCTGGCTTGTTGTTGGTTGGTAAAAGTGCATTAGAGATTCTGACGTGCTTCTAACTGAACTTTCCAATAGATCGAAGTCGAGCGGACCTTTTGCGTGGGACCGGGCTCTGTTTTCGTGCTTCCACTCTTCCTTCCACATCCAATAAAACAGCCAACATTCCCAGCCTCGGATTCCCAAGAGAAACAACACACAATGCGTTGCGACTTTGTTGGCGACGCTCACCGTCAACGCTTATCTACCATGTTGCCGATTGGACCAACGCCGATGTCTTAGACCTGTTCAAGAACGCCACGCTTACAGCCCTACAGGGGGGGTAGAGCCAACAGAGCTTCAGGCACAGAGCTGACGTCCCACAAAGGTCAATTTAAACTCTTTTTTCCCCGCATCAACATCACCACTGTCAAGCTTCTCCATCGCCAACATCACAGTTACGATGGACCCAAGACTGTGGCTTGCCACCGTCTCCGGGGCTGTGACCCTGGGGTACTTGGCCATTCGCAAGCTCCTCGACTACGACCCGCGCGAACCTCCACTCGCTCCTCAGCGTATTCCAATCATCAGCCACATGATTGGGTTATACAGGCGAACCTACAACTATTACTCTGATGTCTATGCAGCAACTGGAGCGCCAATCTTCACTGTGCCGCTCCCAGGACAGAAGATGTACGTCGTTTCAAGTCCAGACTTGATCCAGTCGATACAAAGGCAGCACCGAGCCTTCTCCATCGACCCCATCCTCATGAAATTCTCAAGCATCATAGCCGGCAGCAGCAAGGAATCAGACGCCATCTTACAGCACAACGTCTACGGCGATGACGGTGACCACGGCGTTGCTCACGAAAGCCACATCGCTTTGAGAGAAGGAACCAAACCATCCAACATTGACGAGATGAACCGCGACATGTTACGTGAAGTCTCCAGCTCTCTCGACTTGCTCGAACCCCCCATTGGCCAAACAAAACGCATAAAACTCTACTCCTGGCTTCGCACAACCCTCACCTCGGCCACGACCAGAGCTGTCTACGGCCCTATGAACCCCTACAACGACCAGTCGATCGCCGACGCCTTCTGGGAATTTGAGCAAGGCATCATGCCCATCATAATCAACATCCTCCCCATCCTCTTCGCCCGCAAAGCCATCGCCGCCCGAGCCAAGGTCTCCCAAGCCTTTTACAAATACTACACCTCCAACGGACAGGAGTCGGCCTCCCTCCTCACCCGCCTCCGCTACGGTGTCGCCACACGGAATAAGCTCCCCGTCGAGGACATCGCCAAGATTGAAATCGGGGGCACGATCGCCATCATGGTCAACACCATCCCCGCTGCCTTTTGGACCTTGTTCTACGTCCACGCCAACCCTGCCCTTTTGGCGTCCATCCGGGCTGAAGTGGAGGCGTGCATTGAGACTGCTCGTGGCGAGGACGGGACGGTCACAAGGACAATCAACATTGTCACGTTGAAAGCCAACTGCCCTCTGCTGCTCTCCTCCTACCAGGAAACACTTCGTTATGTGGGGATGGGCACGCCAGTGAGGGAAGTAACGCAGGACACGTACCTGGACGGGTATCTGCTCAAGAAAGGCGCGCTCATCCAGATGCCCACTAGGGTAGTTCACTCTGACCCGAAGCTCTGGGGGGAGAACGTCAATGATTTTGTCCCGGAGAGGTTCCTGCCCGAAAACAAATCTTCTCGCCCGAAGGAGAGTTGTTTTAGGACCTTTGGAGGAGGCAAGACGCTTTGCCCCGGAAGGCACTTTGCTACGAATGAGATTTTGGCTGTGGTGGCGGTTTTTGTCGCGAGGTTGGAGATGGAGCCGGTGGACAAGGAAAAAGGGTGGGAGGCGCCTACCAGTTGGAATACGGGGGCTGCGGGGCAGATTATGGCTCCTGATAGGGATGTTGAGGTTGATATCAAGAGGAGGGAGGGAGTGGAGGAGGGATGGAGGTGGGTGGTGAGGGTTGATAAGGGGGATAAGGTCTTTAGGATGGTTACAGAGGACTTTGGGGATGAATAGGGAGGGATGTCACGAAGATTGGTTGAAGTCATTCTTGTATTCATCTTTTTTGGATTACTATATCTGCAAAGAAAGGAAAAGACTGGTTTAAACATCCGGCTTCAGCTCGATGATCACCTCCTTGTGGGAAGGATGTAACGCGCGAGCAGTAACGGGAGGAAGTAGTGGAAAGGTGAGTTGAGAACTGAATTCCGATCCCTCGGTGGGGATTGCGATGGGTGTTGGGGATGGCGTTGGGGTTATGGTGGGAGGTACCAGAGGACCCAAGTTCAGGCTGGAAGTCAAAGTTGGACTTGGGGGTGGACTTGGCTTGAATATGGAAGTCGGATCGATGCTGGTTGGTACCTCCAGGGTAGGCGGAGGCTGGAAGGTGGAGGTCAAATCGATGTTGGTAGGTTTCTCCGAGGTCGGCTCAGCAGGTGTGGGAATGGATGTAATGGTGAACGTTGGGCTCGATCTTGGCGGTGCAGTGGATGGGATGGTGAACGTTGGAATAGGGCTAGTCGGCCTAATTGTCTGGGTGACGGTGATCACTTTGATAGGCGTCATAGTTGACAGCCTGGTGGAGGTGGCCTCTGGCGAGATGGTGATCGTCGTCTTAAATGTGGGCCTGACTGTAACACCCGGTGTCAGCAGATTGGTAAGAAGAGGAACGGTAAAGGTGGTTACGAACGTTGGCTCAGGGGCTCTCTTCTCAATAGGAATGACCTGAAGCTTGCCAGTCGGTGCCGGGGCCGGAGTCGGGTCCTCAATGGGGATGACCTGAACCCTGGTCGCAGGGAGAGGAGCAACAGAGACGTGACCAAGACCGCCGAATCGGAGAGGTGGGACATAGACGTGACCGGGACCCATCTTAGTGATGACCGGCGTGTCCTGTCTCTTTTGCTTCCAGTAGGTGCAAGGCATCTTGGGCTGCCTAGCAACATAAAAGCAGACCGGGCCCCATGGGTCAGCCTCGCGGGCTTCGACGTCGCTAACGACGGGGACGGCACCAGCGAGGGAGAAGGAGGCAACGGCCACTAGGATGGCAGCGATGGCGGATGGAATTCTCATGGTTTCTTTTTTGGAAGCGGACAGAGATGACAAGAGAAGTCAAAAGATGGTCTTCGGATGAGAAGAGCGCCGGGCCGGCCTTATATGAATAGGTTGAAATAGCTCTCCGACAAAGGCACTGTTCCAGCCCGCAAGGCAACGCAGGTGAGACCCATCGCTCAGGGAATGTAGTCTATTGATCTCTTTATTATGACGATGATCCTTCTCCCCGTGACACTGAATTCCAATATTTGCCGATGGGTATGAGCCCGGCCGTTCTTTGAAGCCAAATTGTTGGCTTTGTTCTATCTATATCTCGGCAGAGGCCAGGCACGCCCCTGAGGGGTCACAAAGAAACGAGCGCGGATTCTTAAGTTGGACATAGATAGGCGCGTTATTCCTTTGACATCCGGGCCGCCCTGACATGAAACACGCGCGATAAGCGTTCTACAGTGATGGTGTAGAAATGGCTAGGGACGCACCTACGTACTGATGAGGTCCAGGTGATCCAGCCGGGTTGAGTTCTTATTCCGCTGCGACTTGTTGACAGGATGGTCGGGGTGCGTTGTGGATGAAGCAAGGCGTAGTCAAGGATACGGTCTCGCAGAGAAGATACAAGCGGTGAGCGATCTGTGGAGAAAGACTTGGACTTTTGCTTCGAGTCAAGAGAAATGTGGCAAACTTGAAGTGGTCTTCACTAAACGGCCCAAATTTGCAAGCGGTAAAGAACTGGGCGAAAGCCCGGATTTATTGTAGTTACTACTAGTAGGTACCACTCCTGCAACCAACAAACTGCAAACCATCAACAAACACCACACCTTTCAGTATAAAAGGTAAGCAGGGATCACCAAACTTCTCGCGCATTTTTCGCCACTATTCAGTTACTTGCCCATATCATCGTGCACTTCTATGTCTTCAATTGGGGTAAAGACCGGGGTGACAGCTCCTGGCACGTCACGGCAGGAAGGCTGTTCATCTACCAGGTTTTGTTCGTGAACCAAAAGTCATAGATCAAGTAATAGTCGACTACCACTGGCACTCCCTTCTCATTGTCATTCCCCCCCTATGAGTGTCCCAACCTTCCCGTTTTATCCCTCAGTGCATCCCAATAATGACCCGGTAGTTGTCGTTTACTTCGTCAAACCGGCCAAACAGTGGCCGCAAATACCAGGCGGGTTGGGGCAAGGGCGCTTGCAGAACGAACTTGCTGCAGATGCTCAGCCTGGGGACAGCAGTGGAGGCGTAGTTTGAGGTTTTACCATTGTTGCTAGTCGAATTATTAGACCGGTATGCAGGAATCGATACAGCCAACTGCCTTCTACCTTGCATACCTACCTGTGTAGCTTATAATCATTGTTGGCCACCATCATCAAACAACGAAGAGAGTACACGCTGTCAGTCGCAATCACCGTCTCTAGGCTTGACCAAAATGAACAATCTTCTATTTCTGGCTCGAAATACCCTGCAACCAAATACGTGTATTCTCATCAAAACAGTAGTCGAAAATCCCCAAATGACAAATTAGCTTTTCCGTTCAAGTCAAGCCTTCACCATTTTCAGCCCCACTATCAACAGGGGCCTTCACTGCTTCCTATAAGCCCAGTTGGGACAATTCGCCTTACAACATGGACAAATGCTCTCAGGTTCTGCCCCTTCGCGTTTGGGGCCGGCAATAGAAGTCTCTGAAGGTTTGGCATCGCTGTTTGCTGTTGCGTCGGTCTTGTCCCCGGCCATCCCCTCGTGTCTGGCTTTGTAGGCCTGCTCCCGATCGTACGCGGCCATCATGGCGGCAGTCTCCTGCAGTGTTTTGGGTCGATTGCACATGCTGCGATTGTAAAGAAGATACTTGTTGATAGGAACTAAACACCTTTCGAGAAGATTGGGAAGTCGTTGTGAATGTTTGAGAGGCCTCAGGTAGACCTGGCTAGGTATCGTGCCTTAACTGTCCATCCTCCGTGTAGGACAAGCTTCTGCCGTTCTGTCCTCATCAGGGGTGGTCCTCGTGTCCAGAACTAATGTTGTAAAACCTGACAAGACCTTTCAAGTGTACTTGCATCGGGGTGTTCGCTAGAGTATCGCAAAAGTATCGGACGTATCGACAACGCCAAGTGCTACATATGTCCCTGGGCACTACAGCACCTTGTTGGCATTGTACACAGATACCTGAGTCTGGGGCTATTCAGGCAGCTTTAAGTAGCGTTTCTTGAGATTTCAGTGCCACCCGTGAACCTTGACGGCCATTTAGCAGATATTTATTGTTTTGGAGAAAAAGAACGGATCAAACTCTACCTCGAGATCCTGTCCCCATACGTACACCGAAGGTGAGCGATATGTCTCCAGAAATCTCATGGCTTGATGTTGAGTCACTTGGGTTCCAGTGGCTATCGTGCTACGTATATGTAACTCTGTGCTGAAGGCAAAGATTCGATCGTCAAACGAACAAAGCCCGTCTTTTCTTTCTGTTGGGGCTTCCAGAACGAAGAGGCTTACATGCCAGAGAATGCGATATATCCGAGGTTGGGCAAGAATGAGAAAGTCTGAGGTGAGAACTGACTCCCTCGACTCTCAGGTAACTAAGCACAACTGTGTCTATTGTATGAAGATGCGCTGTTCGTAAACCTCGAATTTTGCAGGTCACCAAAGGAACACACCGAGTCTCTTTGTTTCCAAGTGTCAGCACATCTACGGTCAGGGTAACTTACAACGGTACCCACTTAGGCTTTTGGCGGTGACAAAGCTGATCGGGCTCAAAGCAAGGAATCTTGCATTTTCGGCAAGTTCCCATCATCTTGGGGACGGCAGGGGGGCTGTCCGAAGTCTTCTCCTTGTCCTTGGTGATTGTGTCGGCCTTGTCCTCCACCTTGTTGTCCTCCTTAGGCTCGTCGTCTTTCTTGTCACAGGGCATGGTGAAGGTGTAGTGAAGCAGCGGAAGTGGTGTAGTGGGTCGATAGTGCTTAGAGTATAACGATGAGGTTAGAATGTCGTAATGGGCGTGGAAGCTGTTAGAGCTGGCGATAAAGCACGGGTATGATGAACACCAGGTAGGTACGGTACTAGGTGGTTTGGTAGGTGATATATATCCTTGAGTCGTGAGAAGGCTTAGACAGCTTAAAGTGTGCCAGCCGTCTCATTTATGTTTTCATGTTTCCATGTAGCACAAACTCTTGCCACGGTCTTGGTGGACACGCGGGATCGTTACGGTGCGAGGGGACATCGTGAAAGATGCAACAATGTTCATATCAATGGCGAGTTTCAAATACACGTTCAAGATTCAAGTAGATGTCACCTCTCACGGAACGTTCTCAACATCAGACAGAGTGGCTGGCGTGTCTAAGAGTCACCGATTCTGCACCGAATGCAGTGACATACATACTCAGTACATTGCCAAGGCCAAGCGCTCCCTTTTCATATTCATAAGACCGCCATGCCTTCAAAGTTGGGAAAAGTTGAGCCAGAAAACCACAGCCATTGGCTGACCGAGGGCCACTCGTAACATCCATACATCTATCATACTCGACTCATCCTCGGGCTCGAAGGTGCTGTTGGCGGCCACCAGTGAGGTTCATTCCCCAGCCTCAGCGCTTGTTAGTGGTGGAGTTGGGGGCTGACTCTTATCCCCCTGAACTGAGTGTAATGCGGTTGGCAATGTCTGGCCTTGTTATGGTGACGCGCTATAGGGCAAGGGGTGCCTGTTGGCTCTGCACCCTATGCTCCTGTGAGGCACTGCCATCCGGTCTCCATCTGCAGCCAACTTTTCATTGGGCCATGCCCGGCGACCATTGCCCAACTCTTGCTCTGTGCCCCATCGCAACCTTACTAAAGAATGTTATCACCAAAAAGGGCGTTGGTCGTTGGCAGTGCTTCACTCTGCCTGAAGCGATGTAACTCACCGCGTCGGAGGCCAACCCGAACAATTGAGTAGGCATCTAAAAGATGGTTGTTCTCCTCCTCCGGATTTGCCCTGCTGACGCTCTGGTTTGCGGCGAACAGTTCACGACAACTTGAAGTTGGCCAAAAGGCTCAACCGTCACGATGGACACGTCAAAGATGACCCCAGAAATCATGGCACTCGCCGCTGACTTCCCGATGGCAGCACCGCCGCCTGGGGTGACAGCAAACCTTGACAATCCGACGTCGGATGCTTGGCAAATTTTTGTCCTCGATGGATTCTGCACAGCACTTATGCTCGCTTTTACGGCCGCCCGAATCTTTTCGACAACATGGTTGGGCCAACGGGCGAACCGCATCCACGAGCTGGTGTTCTATACAGGCCTCGTCACCAGCCTCGCTGCGGTGACGATAACCATATGCGGTAGGTCTTGTGCCTCACCAAGTCAAAACGACCGTGCTGACAATTTCTTCGTCTATAGCAATGACAGGCAAGAGTCCTTACGCGATACAGACCTGGAATGTCCGACTGGGAGACTTCAAAAAGATCCACCTCGTGTCTGCCCATTTGTTCCAAGTAATCACGCCCATGGCGCAGTTCTTCGTTAAATGCTCGGTCCTTCTTCTCTACTACAACATCTTCAGCGTTCTTCGATGGATGAGAATGGCAACGACGATCAGCATCGTGCTCCTATTCGCCTTTCAGTTTTCGGTAGCCATCGCTACGGCGGTCAACTGCTCGCCAACGACCGGCCAAGACGTTTTCAGCTATCTCATGGCCTTTTCTCAGCCTCGGTGCTTCAAAGGTCGGCTCTATTGGCTCGTCATGGGTATTGGGTCTGTCATCGTCGATGTGGGCATGATAATTCTGCCGCTGCCGGCAGTTTGGAGCCTGAGGCTTCCCTTGAAGCGCAAGCTGGCCGTATCCGCAATGTTTTTGGTTGGGCTCTTTGGGCTGATCTCGAGTATCCTGACACTTCACTACCGAGTGGTTTGGTATTACAAGGAGCTCAACGATACGTACGGGGTGCCCTTGTGGTCAACCGCCATTGCCGAAATCACCGTCGGAGTTATCGTCAGTTGCATGCCGGCACTGGCTGTGATTTGGAGGAAGATCAGGACTCCCCCGAGCACCAAGGTGTCGTCAGGAGCGAGGGCAACGATGGGAAGGTCGTTCGGCAGGTCGTTTGGTGCGATGACTTTTACGGAGCACAGGTCTCAGCTAGACGGCGATGAAAGCTGCGCGCAAGTCTACTGCCCTCTGGAAACAACCGTCAACACTGCCTGGCCAAGTCCCGAACTCGACGCCGTCTCGATGCAGGAACACGGATATAGGCCCTCGGGACCAGCCGGGGCGATGAAGGGCAAGCAAAGCGACGTTTGGGTGTCGCAGCTGGGATGAGCGGTAAATTCAAGAAGGGAAAAAAAAACTCATAAGCGCCCTCCTGGCAGTTGCTCTAGAAAAAAGGCTGCTTGAACACGGCGAAGTCCGCGCCAACAAAGACCTCGGAGCGGGACTGCGCCGCTTCCGACTCACGTCCTTCGCCGCCAACAGGCGTTCCAGCCGCTACGCTGCTATCATGCAGCGAGGTGGGCGACAGACTGGGGATGACCATGAGCGCAGCACACGACGCGTGGTCACCGGAATTCGTGTCAAGAGGTCACGTCAGGAGGAGATGCTGTCATAACGGCCAAGCTCAGCTCCAAAAGAAGACCATCAGTGTGATTCAGATACCAAGAACAAGTTACCAGAATTCTGCAAGCCTCCAATCGCGAAAATGTCCCCAATCTGGTCCCTAAACTTCCAACCACGGTGACCACCACCCTCCTACCCCCAAGCCACAACCGCAATCCCCGCCACCATCGCAGGCACACTTTGCACCCAAAAAACCCTCCTCCCCACAGTCAACGCCCCAGCCCCGCCAGCAAAAGAGACACAACCGAGGAAAAACAACTTGACCTGCTGCCCGACCATCGGCACAGGATGCCATATCCCCCAGAGCAGGCCCAGTGCCAAAAACCCGTTATAGACCCCCTGATTCACCGCCAACAATCTTGTCTGCTGTGCGAATTCCTCTGTCATCCGGAATATCTTGCGGCCGTAGGCGGGATGTGTCCAGAGGGTTGTTTCGAGGAGGAGGATGTAAATGTGGATTAGGGAGACGAGGAGGGTAAGGAGGTTGGAGAGGAGGACCATGGTTGTGGTGGTGATGAGTGGGTTGCGGCTGATGCAAGGTTAAGATCTCGAGGAAGTGCACGTCGGGGGGACACAAAGACGTTCGGAGGCGGCTGTCTGGGACCTTTTTGTATACAAGCTTTGCGGGGCACAGAGAGATGTGCGGGAGTTCCCGAAGGGTGACATTTAGGTTGCCGCATTGGCCGATTGACGTGAGATTCCTTCTCGGCAGTACCAATGGGAATGCTGCAAGAGGATTATGTTTTCGAGCAGGATCGTTCCGAAATGCGGCGAGGAAGCCGTCGGTGAATTCTGGACCCCTGTGCGGAGATCTCGCAGCCGCTTGGCGATGTGGTCGAATGGCCGATGGACAACGTTGTGAGTGACAACGCTTGCGGTGGCTGGAATTGGGAACTATCCATACAGAGGGAGTGGTTTGGGAATGGAGGCTTGCGGCTGAGGGAAGAACCCACAGCCACGACAGCTGGTCAACAACACTTTGGCCAGGCCTGTGGTTGTTAAAATGGCTGTCGACCCCGGGAAGAGGGGGAGGAACATTGGCAATGAGAGTCTAGACCAAACATTTTGCTGTCGGCATCATGATCTCTTCCAGCCTTCAGTTGGCCGTCACGGCCATGTTGACCATGACGTCGACAGTCTCGGCTCAACCGGACAACGCGCAGCTCGGCCACGGGAGGCTTCTCCCGCGTGTCGTCTGCGCTGATGCGGGCGACACACCGTGCGGTGAGTGTTGAATTCCTAATACAATATAGTTTCCGGTGTTAACATACGCGGTGCCTAGATACCGATTGTTGTGCATCAACCCAACGATGTGCCTCGCTCGCCATGGTTGGGTGGGCATGCTGGGAGACCGACACCGCCTACATGTCGACATACACAGACCCCGATCTCAATACCATGTTGATCACAGCTCATGATGGCTCTGCCACCCTGACAACCACCACAACTGAGCCTGACCTCAGCACCATGCCCATTTCTGCCCACGGAAGCTCTTCCATCACCGGTGCCCCGACATCCAGCAGAACTGGAACCGCCGCCGGTGCTACCACAACCACAAATAACGGTGAACGTGTTGGATTGAACAGCTTCGGATTGGTCATGATGGCAGCTATGCTGGGATTGTATCTCCTCTAGTTATCAGGCACCTTCAGAATATCGTCCACAAACACCACCTGCCCCGTAGCAATAGACCTATTCGCCGCAATCCCCGTCAAGATACTCGCCGCTCCATCCACGTGGCTGGCAGCCCTCATGTACTCATCCGACACCGGCTCCCCAAACAAATCCTGCAACAAGACATTATCCCCTCCCCCATGCGCCCCTTTTGCCTCCCCAATCTCCACCTCCCCAGGCGGTTCAAACAACGGCCTCAGCAAGATGGTGCTCCGTTCCAAACACCCCTCCAATGACTGATCCCCTCCCGAATTGACATAACTATTCTCCACCACCTCCATCTCTATCCGTCCCTTGGTCCCATTGAAATTAACCCTCAGCCCCTCCCACGGCGCGTATGCCGTCAAAGAATACGTCATGACCGCCCCATTTTTGTACCTAACCAGCAGATTCATCGTATCCTCTATGCTGATGCCATCTCCAAAAACGGACTGATCCCGAAAATAACCATCCTCGTGCTCAGCATCAAGATACAAACTCTTCAACGTCTCGACCTTGCTGCAGTCCAGCGCAAACGGGTCATCTCTTGCGTTTCCCTCCTCGTTGCCCCTGACTCGGTCATAAAACTTGGTCACGCCCCTCAGCTCGGCGTTTTCTTTGCCGTAAAACTTGAGGTCTGCCTGCGCGTAAACGGAGAGAGGTCTTGTCTTGAGCCAGAAGTTGACGAGGTCGAAGTGGTGAGTGGATTTGTGGACCAGTAGCCCTCCGCTGTTGCGCTTGTCGCGGTGCCAGCGGCGGAAATAGTCTGCCCCGTGGGAGGTGTTCAACAGCCATTCGAAGTGGACTGAGGTCACCTGGCCGATGGCGCCGGAGTGTAAGAGCTCGTAGATTTTGGTGTTGTGGGGTGCGTAGCGGTAGTTGAAGGTGACTCTGACGTTTCTTTTGGTCTCGTTGACAGCGTCGAAAATGGCCTGACACCGAGGGGCGTCGATGGTCATTGGTTTCTCCGAGACGACATTGCAGCCTAGTTGGAGGGCGCGGATGATGTAGATGTGGTGGGTGCGGTCGACGGTTGTGACGATGACTTCGTCTGGTTTGGTTTCGGTGATGAGCCTGTCGTAGTCGGAGGCAAGGTAGAGAGGGACCGGGGGGTGGCCGAGGGAGGTGAGCCGGGAGAGGGCGTAATTGAGGCGGGTTTGGTTTGTGTCGCAGAAGCCGACGATGCACGAGGTGGATGAGTAGGTTGTTGCGATGGCCGAGTAGAAGAAGTAGGAGCGGCCGCCGGTGCCGACGAGGGCATAGCGTTTCTTGGGTTGTGTTGTCATGGCTGTGGTCTATGCTGTAGTGCAAGAGAGTCGTTGCCGGCCAAGCGGTTGTCACAGCAGGTGTTCATCTTGATGATAACGTGATGCTCGGTCATAATTCCCCCATGGCCGAATATTAGCCTGTTGATCCCCCACTGAGGGGAAGCTCAACACGTGGAAGCATGCAGATCGTGGAGATCAAAAGTAGATCCAGTGCCGATAAAGCTTGATTCGACGCAACATCCCGACTTCGATTTAGCCGGCTCTCGGTCTCATCGTATGGGGATTCACATGTCGAAGTCACTGGCAGCAACAGCAGCTCAGAACACCAAAGCCTCCTTTCTATTCCACTGCTCCGCTAACAGTCTATCAACACTAGTCTCAATCACTCGACAACATCTGTAACAACAGCTACGCGTGCCTCTCAAGCCCAAGGGTTGAACGCGCCAGCCAAGTTACCCGGGCACTCAAGCTCAGTCACACAGTAATACCTAGAGCGATCCAAATACCACCCGAAATTCCACGCATTCCCGTCCTTGTCTCTCACAGCCATCTCCGCCGAACCCCAATCCTTCTGCGACAGCGTCGTCCTCAAGTTCCCAGCAATCCAATCCCAATTCAACAACCCAGCGCCCACCCCCCACCTCCAACTCTGCCAGTGATTCTCCGGCGGCTCATCCCCCCCGGTCGCATACCGAAACGCGTGCGTTCCCGCCCCGTCCTTGTGGTACACAATCTTGGCGTGCGTCCCCCCCTCAAATCTAATCTGGGGGTTCTGCCCAGGAAACCTGATATTCCACTTGCCATGCTCGCTCGCGCTCACAAACTTGAGCTCCCCGTTCTGGACCCAAACGGCGATATGCTCCCAGTCGTGGCGGTGGCCGCCGATGCCAAAGTCAGACTCAAAGTAGTAGTCGTACATGTGCGCGCACCAGCCGTTGTTGCACTTGGACCGGACGTAGACGTTGCGCTTGGTGAGGCGGTCTTCCTTGCGGCAGAAGCTCAGGATTTCGTTTTGGCCTTTGCCCGGGTCTTGACCGGCGTTGAGCTGCCCTGTGGGGGAGATGGCGACTGTGTTGTAGCAGCTGTCGGTGTCGTAGTCGAGGGCCGGGGACCATTTCTCTTGGTCGGCGGTGGCGGTGGCGCCGATGGGGTTGAGGAGGTCTCTCGCTTCGAGTGTGACGGGGGTGGCGGAGGCAAGGGAGAGGAAGAGGGACATCGCCGTGATGGCGAGGGACTTGGGAGCCATGTTGATCGTCTTGAGGGCTGCTGGCCTGACTGATGATGGACTTCGACGAGACAGAAGGTCGATGCTAAGGCTCTTTATACTCATCTCAACCTGAGGAGATAGTCATATCCTCAACTTGACGCTGACTCAGTCCTCTTCCGACCCCCATTCCAGTCCCCCGAAAGCATGCATTCCACTATCCATCACGATGATACCTTTTTGCAAATAGTGCTGACAGATATCTGTAGCCCCAAGGTACGGTGAGCTGGGGATATACGAGACACGGCCTGTGGCTGGTATGAGGGTGGTGAACTACAGTTTTGCCTGGCCCACCCTCCGTACAGTAGTCGTTCTATTGTAGACCAGAAATAAGGCTCTGCTCGTATGTGCGGAAATGACTAACCACATGGCGAAGCGGCTCCCGTGCGCTAGATCCTCAGTGTAACCTCGACAGCACAGGTTTGGTGGGGTCCATGGCGGCTGCTCAGTAAGCGCCACAATCTGGACCGGTCGATGGACCCTTCGAGTGGAAGAAGTCAAAGAGCCAGCTGGAGAAGCGCAGAGATGAAGAAAACAAAATGTTGAGCGCTGCAAAAGCTTGAACGCTGCGTGCGGCACGATACCACCCCTGCCTGCATGATGTTTGTTGCGAGGAGAGCATAGGTACCCGTTTCCGAAGGTGAGCCCAACAGATCCGTCGGAAAAGCGCTCCCGGTCGATAGCCAGGTCAGAAGAAAAGTGTTCCCCATGAGATGTTCTATCCTCTATGTGCTATCCGCTGAAACGCCACAAGCCGCATCATGTCCTTGACCCCGCTCACAACTCCTTCTGCTTTTGACCCGCCCTGGGAAACTTCTCCCTAATCTCCTCCTCCGTAAACCTCCTCGTCAAACCCCTCAGCATTTCCGCCCGGTCCTTCATCGAAAGCTTAATCTGCTCTTGCCCAATGGGCACCAAACACCTCGCGAGGTGGTCGTAATCCTTTTGCAAAAGCTTCACCGTAATCATCAGGTAATCGATATTGTGAAACACCAACGCCTTCTCCTCGGCATATTTCCTCTTTTGCTGCAAGAAAGCGATGGGGTGCTCGCGCCAGTGCCGTCTCGGGTTGAGATGGTGCGAGGTGTGGTAGCCGTCGTTGAAGCAGTACCTATTGCTCTGTGGAAGTGATGGACATTAGCACGATGATGCATCGTAAAGCGACGGGACAACTCACAGCCACGTCAATGAGGGTGATACTCGAGCGAAAGTCCGAGTCAGGCTCGTCAGGGTCCACAAACGCGTGCTGGCCCCAGTTGCCAACCATCAAGCCAAGGCGCATAAGGAGAAGCGGGAGGAGAAAGAC
Organism: Podospora pseudocomata; assembly: GCF_035222375.1. Taxonomy (NCBI): domain Eukaryota; kingdom Fungi; phylum Ascomycota; class Sordariomycetes; order Sordariales; family Podosporaceae; genus Podospora; species Podospora pseudocomata. The sequence goes on along the minus strand of NC_085889.1, from coordinate 401,599 downwards.
AAACGTCGTCGCTTTGCTGTGTAGTTGGTAGAGTATGAAAAGGGAAAAATAGTTGAAGAGCTCCCAAAAGAGGATCCTGGCGCCATTTACGGTTTGACCCTTGCGGAAAAAGTACAGTGGGAGGTCGAGCCAGACGAAGAAAAAGAAACGGCCGAGGTAGTGGAGGAAGTGAAACAGATCGTCGCGCTGGTATCGGAGGGTGGAGGAGAGATCGTCCGGTCCGTTGCCCTCGACGTGGTGGTGTTTTACATGGTGGTAATAGTAACTGTTCCATGTGTGGCCCATCAATGGATCGGTGACGTAGGGAAAGTACATGTCGAATAGGCGTACCAGACTAGAGTCTTTGGTCAAAACGCCATTTTGGTGGATGTGTTGATGCCTCATCAGGGTGTAGCTGCCTGTATACCAGGCCTGCATGAGAAAGTGAAGGACGCCGTGGAGGTAGGTGAAGTTGTAGAACAGCCAAATGGCGCTGGGCACCGAGGTGCTGAAGTAGAGGATCAGGTGTGTCGCCATGACCACATCCGTCTCATGGCGCACGATGCGACGTGCCGAGGCAATGTATGGCGCTACTACATTCTTGCCGACGATGACAGGCAGTGTATGGCGCAGGTGTCGAAGATCGTAGGTCGAGAGGACGGTAGGGTCGAAGAACTGGCTCTTCGGGTCGTTAAATGATTGCAGAGCGCTTATGTCACGAGAGTCTCTTCGGGCTATATTCAACAACCTGTCAGCGGTTACTCATGTAATTTGGAAATCAAGAGGAGGGCGTCGTCTCAAGAATTAAGATACCTTTGATCGACTCGAGGTTTGCCCCGAGGAGCCCAATCTCGATTTCGCCGCTGAGGTTTTCAAGAACCACATTATCGGCAATGGTAAGATCAGGACTGAAAACAATGTGTTCCATGGTAAAAGATGCTGGAGAAACGATGTTCGGTTGACTATTTATCATGCGCAGGCGTAACGAAGTATGACGTCGTTAACCAGATTTCCCCCACCAACAAAGGCGCAACAAGTGCGATGCAGAGAGTGTCCATTTTATCTTGAGGAATGTGCGACTCCCCTAGGGCCAACAATAGTGCTTACCTTCAATATTCTGCACAAGTTCATTGCATTATTACAGACCGGGAAGCTACCGCTGTCTTATCATCAGGAACATATTGCTAGTGATATTTCCGCCACAGTTGTTGGTGATCTATGAGGCACAGCAACGACTCGTGGAAACTGGCTAGTACAATACAAGACAGTTCCATTCAAGATTGTGGGTCGATCTTCAGGGGAACAAAAGGCCTTCACAGACCACAAGTCCCTCGAACATTCGAGCATCGAACCAACGACTTGGCAACTTCACCATCCGTACATCGCTGCATTGTGTGCCATCGTCTGCTTCGCTGCTTCCTTCACCAAAGGCAGCAGCTTCCGCATCATCTTTCCCTTCTTTCCATGGATGTCGTATTGCTTTCCAAAGCACGCCTCAGTCCACCACCCTATCTCGTACGCACCAACACGATGGATATCATGCTGAAGGTATGGCAATCCTGCGATGTCATCACGGATATCCTTGACCACCTTTCCCTTGGCATCCCTCCACACAAGGTATATTTGGCCCGTCTCGAAAGCCTCCTGATCTAGGATGACAAGCGGGTATCGAAGACCACCACTCGCCATTTCCAGGACTGCATCCTCGTACGCCTCTTCGCTCGGCTCGCTCTTTCTCGGGTAGGGGGTGCCGTCTAAGCGCAGGTTGTCGAGTGCGTCAATGACGTCCAATCCCCGATGCACCGAAGGGGCCGCCAGTTCAGGAAGGATCTTGTACACGTCCAGCCAGTCGTCGTCGTTGTTCTCGTCCTCCACATCAAACATGTCTTTGTCGTCGAGGACCATCCACCACCTATTCTTTGGTTTCATTTTCATCTTGTCGCCTCCTTGGCGGTCGCGGTCTAACAAAGTTTCCTCGATCTCGACCTCGGACAAGCCCTTGAGCTCATCATAGCCGAACCACTCCTCCAGTTTTGCGTCGGCTTCTTCACCACCCTGATACCAGGTTCGTAAGACGCAGAACCCTTCATTCTTGAAATCAGGCCATGAGATACTCAGGTGTTTAGCGGCAATGGCGCGGATTTTCTGCGGGCGCCAAGGTTTCAAGATGGTGTTGATTTCCTGTTGAGTTGGAACGTGTGTGATTGACTGATACTCTGGTCCGATGACATCTTCGTTGATGAACGCTTTGACGAGCGCATCACGTTGCTCTGCGACAGGCTGTGGAGAGTCGGCGTTCCAATTTTGCTACACAGATTAATTGAGTCAGTCACACTTCTTGTGTTGTTTATTGTTCAGGAGAGTACCAGAATGTACTGTTCCACAGGCAAACTGCCCCAGGCCGGGGCATTCTCCTCTGGGTTATCGCTTGAGGCTGGAGGCGAGTCTAAGGACATGATGGGGCTTAAGCTGGTTTGTGTGCTGTTCGGTTGAACATGGAGTGGAAGTAGAAACTGAATTCTGGGCGGGAGCGGTCTTTATGTGGGTTCAGTGTTTTTGTTCAACCAACACCTCGGCCAAACCCACATCGCCATTGCTGCCTGGAAGGATAATGCTTGGCGTTGTTGGCTGCACAGCTCAGAATATCCACTTTTCTGTGAACCACTTCATCAGCTCTGTTTTCTTCCACCACGGATTATTTCCAACAGAGCCTTGCAACGCTCCCCAACACCGCTCCGTATGAGTCGTCAGCCCGACTACCCCTGGCGCTGAATACTGCATTACTCATGGAGAATTCCGTTCGATAGGCCACACAGGCCAGATGAGGCAACGATGCCATGAATCACTTCACCAGGTGTTTATTTGGCTCAACAAATTTAGGTGGGTCCATTCAGGGGTAATTCAGGGGCCCCCACACATCGTCCATGACAATAGCACCGATCTCCGTGACGTAGCAACAGTTTTGCCCTTGATACTAATAAGGAAGTCAACAGATATAGCCTACGGCAACGGTGGTATCTATTCAATGGCCATACAACTGGCCTGTCTCGCCAGACGATCTGCGCTCATTCAATATCAGCCTGAATTCCCACCAATAAATGGACACATTGTCCTTCGTGGATATGCACAGCTATGGTCTGTTGCATTGAAGTAGCTTCCGTGCCGGGAATGATACCCTCTGGCTGCCATAGATCCAAACTCTTGGCCCATCACTGCCGAACTACCATATGATCTGCATATATCTCGGTGTAAATAGCAGCGATAGACCCTCAACCACCTCCTCTTCACCTTTCAGTCGATCAATCCCCTCCTTCCAGGTCCATGGACATGGTGCCGGTCTGGTTTCACAAGCTCATACAGTCCTCATTTGTCACTCGGTCATTTCAGAGCCTCAGCGTCGAATCTGCCAGCAATGACCACCCCAGATAAATCTCAGCCAGCCCATGGGCCAGCAGCAGCAGCAGCACTCGCAACGGACGAAATCAGCCCTGCCCCCATCACAGACACCCCCACCGACAAAGCCACCACCTTCCTCCAAGCCCACGCCCAAACCGACACGACCTTCACCTGCGACGAAGAGCGCCACGTCCTCCGCCGCATCGACACGCGCATCCTCCCCCTCCTCCTCGGCGCCTACTTCTTCCAACAGCTCGACAAATCCTCCCTGTCCTACGTCTCCATCTTCGGCATCACCGAAGACGCCAAGCTCGTCGGGCAGCAGTACTCATGGCTCGGCTCAATCCTTTACATCGCCCAGCTGGTGATGCAGCCCCTCGCCGCTTTCATCTTGGTCAAGTTCCCCAACGGGAAAGTCATCGCCTCTGCTATCTTCCTGTGGGGTTCATCACAGGCCATCATGGCTGCTTGTACCAGTTTTCAGTCTTTGCTCGGACTCCGCTTCATGCTGGGCAGCTTCGAGGCCATGATCGCACCGAGCTGCATCGCCGTCACGCAGATGTGGTGGAGGAGGGGGGAGCAGACGCTGCGGACGGGCTACTGGAATGCGATGAACGGGATCACCGCGATAGTCGGGAGCCTGTTCACCTATGGGCTGGGACATATTGAGAGTGGGGTGATGTTCAAGTACCAGATTATTTTTCTGTTTTGTGGGTTGTTGACGGTGATGTATGCGGCGGTGGTGCTGGCTTTTATGCCGGATTCGCCGATGGAGGCCAAGTATTTGACCGAGAGGGAAAAGGTGATTGCTGTGGAGAGGTTGAGGGCGAACCAGATGGGGGTGTCGAGCGGGAAGTGGAGGTGGGAGCATGTGTGGGAGAGTTTGCTGGATTTGAAGACTTGGTGTTGGTTTGTCATTATTGTTGCGATTTCGTAAGTTCTGTTCTGAGGTGTCGTGGGGAGAGGATTGCTGACAGGACATGGCAGGATTGTGAGCGGTGGTATTGGAACTTTTGGCAGTCTCATCGTCAAATCGTTTGGATACACCAAGTTCGAGGCCATCTTGTTCAACATCCCGTTTGGGGCTATCCAGTTCATTGTCATCATTGCCTCGGGATGGGTCGCCACGAGGTTCAAGCACAAGGGACTGACCATTGGGGGGGTCTGCGTGTTGCCCATTGTGGGTACGATTATCATGTTGACTGTCCCTCGCGAACAGAAAGGGGTGTTGTTGTTTGGGTACTACTTGGTGTCATGCATGGCTGCCATCACGCCGTTGATTTACGCGTGGCAGGCGCAGAACACTGGAGGTGACACCAAGAAGAAGTGCACGTCTGGCATGGTCTTCATCGGGATGTGTACTGGTAACATCATCGGCCCACTGCTGTACTCTGTCGATCATGCCCCTTTGTATCGACCGGGCTTGATATCTAACCTCATCATGTTGGTGTTGGTAGCGGCGCTAGCGATGTAAGTGACAAGGATACCTGACATGCGTAACGCAGTGGCTGACAAAACCTTGGCAGACTCATCCCATTCTACCTCATGTACCTGAACCGCCGGCACGCCAAGCGTCGGGAAGAGTTGGGCAAGAATGCCGTGCTTGTTGACGAGTCCATGTTAGGCAAAGGTCAAGTGGAAAGCGGCAAGGCGGCAGAGCTTGAGGAGGCAGGTGCTGGCGTAAAGCCAAAGGCGCTGGAAGAGGACAATGCTTTACGGGACATGACCGACGTCAAGAACGAAGACTTCATCTATGTGTATTAGGTTCTGGCAAGATAGGTACCTGCCAAACTAGGCTGCCAGTCGGTAACCAATCCGTATCTTGTACGAAACTTGTGAGTCGGTGAAAATTCACAGGACGTTGCAGATCTTCAAACAATTTAGGAGGAGATATTCTTCATCATGATCACAGTTGGTTGGGGTCGACTCATTGGTCTCAACAATTCACAGGGATCCGCCTTGTTTATTATCACCGAAGACTGTAATAGTAATGCCATGCCATGTTGTTGAGGTCATAACATCCCCCATGCCCTAGAGGAACAGCGGCAGTGCCTTGGCGTTGACAACTTGGTCAGACATCACCAGGAAACCACCCTAAAGATGAGGCTTGCTGGCATGCTCTTGGGTTCACAACGTCTGTGGTGTTAGACAACGTGACGGAGCTTGTTCCCCGGGCCCGGAAGTGCATTTCAACGCGTACAGACATTATCGTGGTCCCTGGTACTGGCGGAGAGACAGCTCCGGCTCCCCGTGTCGCTAACATCTCCGAATGTAGAAATAAACCCCGATCCTGTGTAACAAGACTCTCCTATATCAGCGATGTCTACGAAGGTAAAGAATGGGCTATCTCGTAGTGAAGGTCTGTAGCATCTACCCCCAACCCGATTCTCAAGATGGCGAGCAGCAGCAAAGACAGCAAGCAAACCCTAACGCCTGCGGAGCAATCTCTGGCCACATCCTTCCTAGAGAAGAGAACTGCCAGTTTGGCACTCCTCGGAATCCCTGATAGCAAATGGCAGGATGATTGTGAGTTCCTTGCGTAGTCCAGGTTTGTCACTGACGTCTGACCATCTGCAGATTCCCTCGGTCAATCCAACACAACCTGTCCATCCATGAAATCACGATCGAGCTCATTGATAGTTGAAACAAGTCATGCGTATGGGCTCAGAAAAACATGAAAGTCGTAGTGGTTAGAATTTGGGTTGAATCACTGTTGCAATCACACGTGCATCAAAAAGGCACGTATAAAAGGTGTTCGTCACCTAGGCAGCCATCAAGAGAGTATTGTTGTGTCAAGGGAAATTTTTTGCCGTTCTCGGACTCGCTTGCAGGGCGCGTGGCTATTGAGTGACACCCTATCCCACTTTTCATTCTGACAAACTTATTTTCAGCTTTGGTTGAAAATAATTTTCATACTGCGTGGTGTCAGATTAGTCAATGAGGCCAACTGTTAAGGAATTAATCTATTGCCAGTGGGACCTGAGCCACGGGATTCGGCGTTTCCCTGCCACCCAGGCAACTCACACTCTCACAACACCAGAACTGACACCTTTTTAGACCCCCTAACAATTTGCAGTTAAAGTATCGTACAAGATATAATTTTAAAGCTATTTTACAACTACGCCGACATTGAATTCAACGATTAATAAGATACCCGCTATAATAACTACCGGTTCCACTGTTCTCGTTATTAAAAAAAGCTTTTATAGATCCGATGTTATGAGCCTGCGAGCTTCACATGGGCGAGCACATGCGGGTCAGGGACCCTCCGTGGCTATCTATAAAACCTCTACCGGGAGCTTTCTCGAGAAGCTCCCCAGCATTCATTCACCATATCACACAGTTTATATCCTTTGTGTTGGGTGCTCGCCCCTTTCCTTTTTCTCTTTCTTTTTCATGAGGACTCTCCGTTAGAGTCCTCGCCCCGGCTTCCACCTCCGGAAGCCACAAGCCGGAGACTCGGCAAGGCCTTCGCGACAGGATATTCCTCTGGGAACTGTCCCTGGGCTCCTCCGCACCCCTCGACGGGACATTCCTCTGGGAAGTGTCCCAGAGCCTCACCAAGTCTGCCACCGGGAGCCTCCCACCTACGAAAGGAGCTTCCCTGGGAGTCTCTTTTCGAGCCATCCTGACGGAAGGTCACAACATCCGAAGACATAATAAAAAGCTAACGGTTTATGCGGAGTACCGAGAATAACATACTGCTATCTAAGCAGCTTCTATGTAAACCAAACCTAATACCCGTACTTTACTTGAGCACTTGGAAGAAGTCTACGGACTAGTATTTAGAATCGATAATTTCGTCCCGAAAGCAGTTCGAAATTACGAGTTTAACTCTCGCTCCGTTTACTTTAACGGAGATAATTATTGTCACGAGCGAGGCTTCAAGGAGGCAAGGCTACAAGATGACCACTTAATTTGACAGGATTCTAGCTAAGGAAGTAAAAAGAAAAGGAAAGCTTTGCTCAGTGTAAATAGACAGTTCCGCAGTATGCAATACAAGTCACAATCGTTGGTATCTTAGCTATTGTGATTGAGACAAGCCATTTGTTGTACACTGTTTAGCTGTACCGAACCAGGATTGTTTAGAAGTGCCTTCAACCATTATTCCTTTCAAAGGTTCTGGATAGGGGTTCGTCAAACGCTTATATGCTTTAGGTTTGATGGAAGATTGTGGGGTGTGAGTGTAGAAGATAGGGAGACAAATCTCTCTTAGTTTTTGGCAGTATGACTTCCGAAATCTGCGTTAGATTTCCCTGGAAATGATAGTCTGGGTACTTATCATAACGGGCAATGCTAAATAACACTCTCTTGGATCCGAACATGCTTGCTAAATTGGCATTGTACCTAGGTACCTAAGGTATCTTGTGATTTTATTCGTGTTTGGCAATTTGCGTGTACAGTCAAGAGAGAGCATAACTGGCCCGATCTATTACACAGCAAGCATTTTGATTTTTCAGTGAAACCCACTTAAGCCCGCTGGCAAAGAAGCAAGAACTTGATTTGAAGGTTTTGTTGGCTTTTGCCTTGAGTGCAGGCCGATTCCTTTGGTTCTTTGCCCTGCTTTGGGTAGCTCGCTTTGTTGCCTCTGCTCACTGCTCCGCCTCTTAAAGCTCCATGTACCTACTATATTTAGGTAGCTCGGTCCCAATTTCCAGCTGCTATACCAATCAATATTCATCTCTCTCGCAGCCTTAGAGAGTCAAATTTAACATTCCACGTTGACGAATCAGACGCGGATCCAACATCTCCCACTTTGCTGTCCCCGGTTTCCCTTTCCCTTCAACACATACCTACCTAAGCCTCCAAAAGCACATACCTAGCCATGTGCATGTGGTTTAAGCCCAGAATAGACTTGTTTGAGCCACCGCACCGATTATGTATGAGCAACTACACCGTGGAGGAGCTGGCAACTGCCAGGGCCAAAGATCATATCGAACACCCTGGACTTCTAAGCAAGGTCATCCATGAAATCCGGCTTTTCAGCTCCCATAATCCAAAGACTGAGGAGAGTCCCGATTCATCCGGAAAGCAGAAGTGGTCAGGCCACCCCAGATTGGGCTCTCTGGAAACCAGTTTGAGAAAGCTCGTTCGGGAACAGCGCCAGTGGCGCCGCGACTCTGAAAATTCGCTTGGAACTTATCTTGACATCGACAAAAGCACACATGTGGGCACTACCTCCCACGCAAGTGTCCTGGCATCAATGTTCTGTTCACCGAAGGGGTACCCTACTAGGGATGTAGCTCTTTCTCTCTCATTAAGCGGGGTAGAGAGTGGATGCTTGGCCCTAGAACAACGGATGAAGGTAGGTAGAGCGACAAGAACTCATTTCTGTTATCCCAGTTGAAGTGCTGACACTACCATCAGAGAGGAAATTCTGGCACAACGATCACTATAACCCTCAACACGTCGTCGAGGAAGTGGAGATGGAAGATGCTGAGACGGCCGAAGTGAACATTGAAGACGTGGAGTGATCGGAGGAGGCTTACATGAGAGGTCAGACGCTAAGTATTGCCTGCTACTTACCTTAACTCCCCGATTAAGCAGTGTGAAGTAATAGAAGGATAGATTTCGGGTTGGGCCCGATGAAGCGCTATGTGGAAATCCGGCATTACACTTGCTTATTTCTTCTCGTGAGTCTAATCCAAAAGTCTGATGACAACCAAGTAACCCCATCCACCAACTTGAGTGGTGAGGCTTTGTTTACAGGGGCAATATCGTAGCGTCGGAAGATCTGTTTAACTATTAGCAATGCAGCCCTGGATCATCCTGACCACTGACGGTCACCCTGGTCAGAGAGACATACCTCGGTGAACCACTTTCCAAGTTCCATCAACCCAACCTGTTTCCCCAGACAGATATACTTTCCTGTGCTGAAGCCTAGTTCCACGGCTGCCCACATCTCGTCGTGTTGTTCTGGAGTTGCCTCTAACCAACGCTCAGGCCGCCAGATGTCAACATCCGGGCTGAATAAGGCTTTGTCTCTGGTGATCCCTAACATGCATTGTGCGATCTCGGTTCTGTGGTGAAGTCGTTAGGATAAAAGGCTTCATGACAGTCAAGAAAAGCATACATACCCCTTGGGAAGATAATAGCCATGAATGGTATCCCCCGTATCAGGCACTTGCTTGCTGAAGCTCAGCCCAGCACCATTGGGCCAGATGCGCATCGTCTCGTGGATGACTGCCCATAGATACTTGAGCTCCTTGGTGTCGGTGTAGCTGATGACTTCTTCAGAGTCATATTCTTTGAAGAAGGCGTCGATCTCGACCTGGAGTTTACGGTAGGCTTCAGGTGTGGTCAGCAGGGCAAGAAGCGTCATGCGGAGGACAACGGACGTCGTCTCAGACCCAGCAACACTATCTTCATCAGCTCGGTACTGCTCACGTCGAGGGACTCACTCACACAAGCGTGATACACTCCTGCACCACATCCTCCGCCTCAATCCCATTGTCCAAATAACTCCTTATCAAATCCCTCTCTCCCTTTTCCTCCGCACCGCCCTCAACCCGCTTCCTCACCTCCTCCTCCGCAAACCTAACCCCTTATCAGCAACCATCCCATTTTCCCCCTTCCTACACACAGGAACTCACCTCATCAAAACCCCAAAACCCACCTTATCCCCCGCCCCCGGCATCATCTTCCTCAAAGGCCAAGTATGCATCGCATACACCAACTGCGGCAGCGCCCCCAAAACCCCAAACATCGGCAGCATAACCTCCGTTATCTCCAAATACCGGTTCACATCCCCGTCCCTATCCAAAAACCCAAACGGCCGTCCAAACGTCACCGACGTGGCAACATCCAGAGTAAAAAACTGCGCCCGGTGTCCAAACTCCATTGGTTTTGTGTCGGAACCACCCGAGACATACTTCCGCTCAACCAAGTCGATAAAAGCCCCGACTTGTTGATCGACTCTCTTTTCCATCGCTGCTAACCCAGCACCGGACCACTGATTGCTTTTGTTACCCTTTCCCCCCTCTTATCTTGTTTTGTCAGGAGGGGATGGGGCGCTTACAGCAGGAATGAGCTTGTTTTTTCTCTCTTTTCTTGATTCATTGTCTCGCATGGCTATGCACGACCACCTTTTGAGATCCCAACGGGAGAACTCGAACCAGAGCCCTTTTGTGTAGTTTGCCTTGTGGGAGCACACATAGCGGAATGTGGCCGCGTCGGAGAACACCACAATGTTGGGGGTTACGCGCACCAGGGGGCCGTATTGCCTGCAGAGGTCATAGACGTATTGAGCCGAACCGGGTTTGAGGGTGCGCCGGGCGTACACCAAAGACGTGAGGGAGTTGAGGAGGGGGCCGGGGATGTGAGAGAGGCGGTGGTATTGGATGAGAGTGGGGATGATGATGAATGTGGTGAGCAGGAAGAGAAGAGCGAGGGGGACGAGGGTTGTTGTGGGGAGGTTGAGAGGGGGGGCGAGGAAGGGCTTGAGAGTCTCCATGTTGTGGTTTTGTCAGCGTGTGCTGACGAGGAGAGCGTTGTTGAGGTTGAAGACGAAATGCGGGGTCTGTGGTGAGAAATGGTACGCTCATGAGTGTGTAACACCTATCAGCAGTTGGCAGCGCCCAAGTGATAGACCTGCATAAAGGTGTTCTGGGCGCGGCTGAATGGCTTGCACTAACATGCAACAGAGAACTGTCTATCCCTAAAGTGGCGATGCTTATTCTTGTATTGAACAGACCAGTATGTACATAGCTGATTGGCAGCTCAGATGTCTTTGTTCAAGTTACTAACTCCTCCACCCCTGAATCTCATCCAGCGTCAACACATAGTCGCTGTTGTAGATCTCGTTGAGAACAGCAACCGTGTTCCAGCTGGGGTTGTTGATAAAGTCATCACCCCAAACAGCAAACCACAGCCAGTTGGCCTGGTAAGCCTGCAACAAGCCGGGCAAAGGGGCAGCGCCAACCTCTGCAGCAGCAATCATCTTCTTGTCCCTGCCGAGGGCGATCAACTCATTGTACTGAGTCGACATGGGCTATCAAAATGTCAGCATCATCCCACACCATCTTCAGTTCGGAGACAAAAACTTACCCCATTACCCTGCGCATACACATCGGCCGACAAGATATCAACCGTATCATCACCCGGATACCAATCCTCCAAAATCGAATTCCACACCCAAATCAAATTATCCAAACCATGATGCACCGTCAGACGCTCATACAAGATATCCCAAAGCTGCTTCGCCGGTTCCGGCCCCTTGGCTCCCCACCAGAACCAACCACCCTCCGCCTCGTGAAGAGGTCTCCACAAGACCGGAACACCAGCAGCCTCCAGCCTCTTGAGCTGGACAGCAATCGCGTCAATGTCCCTGATGAGAAGAGTGTAGTTCGCACCCTGGGGGTTGGCCAACGTGGCGGCAATGTCAAAGTCGGTAGCCCGAGTGTAGAAGCCGGACCACCACTTGTTCTCTTCGGTGTCATACAGACCGACGGGAGCGTTCCAGTGCCAGAGAACAGAAACGATACCGCCTGCGTTGTGGTGGGCGATGGCGTCCTCGACGGCATGGCTGGTGGTGCCACGCTCGACGCGGGAGGGGGAGTAATCCATCAGATCGACAGCCACCAGCGCGGGGGTCTTGCCGGTTTGCTGTCTGATCCACTCGGCGTGGTGGAGCTCCTGCTGGCCAGAGATGATCTTGTTGCCGTAGACAGAGCGGAGGTAGGAGTAGAGCTTCTTGGCGTTGGTGTCGGCGTTGGGGTTGTTGAGGTTGGGGTTGATGTCGTGGGGGGGGCGAGGGGCGGAGGGGGTGAGGGTGATGGAGTCGATGAGGTACCATCCCCAGTTGTTCACGATGTCGATGGTGTTTTGTCCGGCGTTGAGGAGGACCTGACCGGCGGAGACAGAAGTAAAAGAGTCACCGGCGGGGAAGAAGACCTCGCTGACGGCACCGTTGTTGAGGACGACGTTGGTGCGCTTGTCACCGTAGATGGCGGCGTACCGGATGGAGAGGTCGTAGAGCTTAGTGGTGGCGGAGCTGATCTGGAAGGTGATCTTGTCGGAGCCCTCGTCGAAACCGGTGACGTAGCCACGGCCGGTATAGCCTGCCTGAGCAGTGTCGACGGTGGTGCCGGTGAGGATGGCATCTTCGGCCTCGTAGGTCACGGGGCCATCACGAGGCTTGCAAGGCTTCGCAACAGCGCTGCTGGCCAGGGCCAGGGCGAAGAGCCCGATGTCGAGGAGCTTGACCATCGTGTCTTTGCTGGAGTTCTGATCAACTCCCAGGCGTCAAAGGATGGATGAAGAACAGGAACCAAAACATTTAAAAGCGATGGGTATCACGATGTCTTATTATAGCGGCCACCGGGCCGTTGCACCTGAGGTATGTACACAAGATGTTGTAATGTCGGAAGGGGAACCTCCGTCCCGGGTTGCAAGGGTCGCTGTCAACCCCCGGAGTGACATGATCCACCGCTCCGCGTTACGTCTTGTCTAGACAATTCGCGGATAAAACTGCGTCCTATAGAGGGCTAGTTAGGCGAGCACGGAGGAATGCCACCTTGAGGCGTGTCCTGATGGTGTGATCGCGGGCTGAGGGAAACCAGGTTGTTGGATATCGCCAGTCTTGTAGCGGGCTTGGCGGACGGTGCATCCTACCCCGAGGTCACAGACGTATGTAACTCCGATCAATCTCAAAATAAATGTTCATTTTTGTCTGTTTATCCCGAATGACATCAACGATCCAAGTCATTGTTGGAGAACACAAAAGGCTTCAGCTCCCGCTGACCCACCACCATCTCAATTCCTCTTGTTCTTCGACATGGCCCTCTGCTTCGGGCCCGTCCCATGCAGCCAGTCCATCCACCCGTACGCTCCGTAGTTGACAACAAACTTCTCGTGGTGGACATCATGACCCTTGGCGATGGCACCAAAGAAGTCGTAGCCACTGTGCACAGTGCTCGTCTCGATGAGCTGCCAGCTCAAAAATGCCCAGAATGTCAAGATGTGAGTCCTCAACAAGATAGGGGCCATGACGACGGGCAGGGTGTTTGCCACCACTTGCTCGATCGGATGGGCATACTGCGCTGCCAGAGCAACAGGTGCGATGAATTCGTGGTGGACTTTGTGAATCATCTTGTAGAATCGGGGTGTGTGGAACAGTCGATGGACGTAATAGAAGGAGATCTCCCTCACGATCCAACTGACGAGAAAATCCCGGAGGAAGATATTGAGAGTTGGAGGAGTCTCTGTGATTTGGAAGCTCGAGGGATTCCCGGTGTAGTGGGATCTAGCCAGCATCAAGAGAGCAAATACTGTGTTCATGAGTTGGTTCCGGCCGACGATATAAGCGCAATGTTTTATTTCTTTCCATGTCGGTTGTTTTGGTGCCGGTTGCAGTTTGTGCCTAGCTGAGAAACTGGGCAGGATGTAGTCGAGAGCGGTATAGGCGATGGCAGGGACCCAGAAGAAGAGCAGCTGAACAGCAAGACTGCCAAAGAACTCGATCTGACCAGGGCTGTATGTTCGGACAATGGAAGCCCAATAGAGCTGGAACGCACCGAGAGAAATAGACGCCATGTTGATGATGCTCTCGTCCGGATTGCCCTGCTGTGTGTGGGAAGATCTCGAGTTCGTAGGTCTCTTCTAAACCTGTTGAGGCGCCGAGTGTTTTGAGGATTGAAGACCTCTCGATTGGGACAAAGACCTCGGCAACTTCCCCAGTCTTGGCGCCTCCGCGTTCACATTCGAAGCGGGGTTTGCCACTTGCCCTTGCAAATAAATTCCCATCCCCCGCAGATCCCCTCCTGACAGCTCTTCAAAGAGCACGTGAAGCGACATAGACGGCTGACCGTGGATGACCAGTGTCAAGACAAACGCTCTCCGACTGCCTGGCTTGGAACTGAACATTAGCATCGAGAGCTAATTGAGAGCTATTTAATTCGTGGTATTCTGTACGTGTCAACATTATTCATATTTGGGACAAATATACCCGACATTCATGGCATCACAAAGAATCCTCATCATGCCCTGGCCAAACAATCTCCCTCTTGTGAACGGCCACCGCACACCGAAACCCAATAAACCCCCAAGCCACCACCAACAAAACCGTCATGACCGTACTGAACCACAGCATCCCCGCGCTTTCCAACACCCTCCCCATGCGTATACACGCCAACGTGAAGCCAACATTGGGAAACACAAAGCTCCACCAACTGAGATGAAACTTCCTATCCGGCATCCCAGCCACCACCGCCGTGGTCGCACTCGCAAAGAACCAAAAGCTCAACCCCCATAAGAACACCGCAGTCGTCATAGCCAACAGCCGTATTCCAGCCCCGAGAGTCTGGATATTTACCCCTGGATTTCCACCACTAAATGCAATCACCTCCATCGCCGGCAAGCCCACCAATATCCTCGGTACCTCACCCGCCATGGCCACCAGCGCAGAGCAAGTAAAACTCGGTGGCCCAACAGCAATAAACATACCCGGCCTCTGCACCGGCAGTCCAAACGCCATCAGCCTTGACAAATAGGTCGAATAGTAAAACATCGACACCAATATTCCCAGTCCCTGCGCCGCCAACCCAGCAGATATCATCTCAAGAGCCTGAATAGCAGGTTGTGACTTGGCCAACGAACCCGCCAACGAGCCCGCCAACATGACCGGAAATATCGGTAGGATCCAAGCCGGCGTCATGGCATCAATCGACAGCCGTCTCTCTTCCTTGACCGTAAACAGCAAATGATACTGCAAAACCGAAAACAGAAAGGTAACAGCGAGGTAGATCCAAAAAGCGACTCTCATGAACGGGGCAAGTCGTAAATATGCCGCCGGATTCAAAAATATCCGTCCGTATTCGTCAATGTTGAGCAACATGGCGCAGATGGAAAGCCAGAGGGTGGATATAAACAGCGCTTCGTGGGGTCGAGTAAACGCCCGCCGAAAGGTGTGCTGGTACATGACGAGCCGGAGGATGATCATCACCGTGATGAACAAAAACGCCAGGAGGTCAAGGAGGAAGATGATCAGCCCTATGGTGCCGAGACCTGTGAAGCGATGGGGCGTGAGGGCGATGACCATGGCGATGCCAGAAGTGGACATGGTGACGGTGTACCACGCAAAGGTGAAGTGCAGCAATCGTTCGCGCCATGGCAATGGAGGTTGGAGGTAAGTCGGGATGCGATGGAGAACAGCAAGACGGGGTTCCGCGCCTAGCTCATCGACGCTGTCGCCGTGAACCATGGACATGGTGACAGAGGTCCGGCGACGGGGTGGGGGCGGCGGTGGTGGGGTGCGGCTTCGCGGAGGAGGTGGGGTTGGTGGGGCGCACTGGTCGGTGATGGTGGACATGGCCGACTCCGGGTCGCTGATGGAGCCCTGTCGGCCCGTTGGGCGGGAGGTGATCAGGCCCAAATTGGCGACGGCTGTGGTGCCAGATGTCATGGCGGGCTGGTAATCTTGGACTGAGGTCGGCATGGCGCCTGTCAGGCAGTCCGATCGGAGGGAGTGGTCGTTGGAAGATGTGTGCGAGTCGCGGATGGGCAAGAAAAATATCAGGTAAACAAAGAGCAGGCAGCTGGTGGTAAGAAATGGAGCTCGTTGATGCGATGCAACGCGATAAGGTAAGAAGGCCCCCAGTCGCTCATCTCATGATTTTGGTGGGGCTCGCCATGGTCGATGTGTCTGGATTGGTGCCACGAACACTCGGTGCTGTTCGGTTCGACGGTTGAGGAATGTCACACTCGAAATGTCGCCAGAGAGAGGCGAGCATGAGCCTCACTGACGCCATGTCAAAGTTTAAGTTTTAAGGGCCGAGCGCACAACAATCTCGGGTTAGGGTTACTCAAAGCATTATCTTTCCAGGAAAATATTGACCAGTTCTGAGTGGAATTGTCTTGTTGTGCTTGTGTATTTGTTCGTCTACCGAGTTGCTAATTTCCATCTTATGCCCACAGACGAGCCTCCTCTGCGTACTTCATGATACGGTCATGCAGCACCCCCTTCCGCAACGCCTCGTAAATGTTAGAGGCCTGTGTTCCCAAAATTTTGGTTCTCGGATCCGCCTGAGTGCCATTACCGTGACCATCATCGTTCTCTCCTTCTGCCCTGGTCCTCAACAGTAATGGCGGATGATCTTCTACCCCTCTGTTCAGCGGGATTCCCAGCTCCTTCCTCACAAACTCATACACCAGCTTCCCGCCCTCACCAACAAATCCTCCCGCCTGTCCCTGATCACTAAACATGTCATGCTGTTCCCTGTAATGCTGCTCCAAAAACTCTCTCACGGCAGTCCTGTACTCCGACAAGAAGAAACGATCCACCATCTCCCCCTTCGAAAAGGGTTGCTCATCATCCAGCAACCACCCCATCGACTCCTTCGCAACCTTGTCACACCTCTCCCTCAAGTCCAAATGCGCGAGTTCGTCCCACCTCTGTAGTATAATGTCTCCCAACTGTCCCGCGACCCTTTCAATCACCTCCACCCTCCCCGCACCGCTCCCCCCGAAGACATGATCCCTCACCAAACTCGGCAACCAAAGCCTCACCTCCTCCCTGAACCTCATCTGAACCACCCTCAAATCAACAGCCTGGGACAAGACCCACATATAAGTAGCACACATCAGCCCCAAAATCTCCACCCCCTCCATCGCGTACCGTCCCGCCACCAACGCCATAGAATTCACGCTCTGATTCCCCATCTCAGCGACCTGCACACTCGCGCTCACCGGTCTCGTCAAATACGACAGCTCAGCCATGTACCCCGCCATCGTGACATCAAACCCCTTGGCCGTAAAGCTCTGACTGGGGTCGTCAGCCGACAAGTTCGGCGGCAAGCCCTTGCTGGTCATGTTATTGATCACCTCCGAGCACTGCGCGAATATCAACCGGCCGAGATTTTGCAGTGCAAGCGAGGTCTTTTCCATGGCCGAGGTCAGGACCATGGCTTGAAAGTTGCCGCCGTGGTGGATCGAGCTTGAGGAGGGGTCGATGAGGGGGTTGTCGGTTGTTGAGTTGAGTTCTGTTGTGATTTGTTTTGTTGCCAGGAGAAGGTCTTCCAGTTGGGGACCAATCCATTGCGGGGCTGTGCGGAGGGAATAACGGTCTTGAGCGAGGCCGAGGCGGGTTTTGGGGGAGGATTCGGCGGGAAAAGGAGGGGAGATCTTGGAGTTGGAGAGAAAAGACAGGATGTTCGAAGCGGCTTCGGCTTGGCCGGGGTGAGGGCGGGTGCTGGAGATGAAGGGGTGGTAGTTGTGGGAAGTGCCGTTCAGGGCTTCGGTGCCCATTGCTGTCAGGACTTGAATCAACAAGGCGAGCTGGTTGGCTTGGGCGATGACCAGGGAGGCCATGGCGCAACTGGGGGCGGTGCCGTTTGTGATTCCGAGGCCTTCTTTGGCTTGGAGGCGGACGGGGGTGATTCCGGCGATTTGGAGGGCGTCGCTAGCGGGGATGATCTTGCCGCTGCCGAGCTTGACAAAGATGTCGGGGTTTCCTTCTATGGCACCGGCGATGTAAGATAGAGTCGAGAGATCTCCCGAGGCGGAGATGCTGCCTCTGAGGGGAACGACCGGGGTCATGTCGTTGGCGAGAAGCCTCATGATTGACTCGATGACGCTGGTGCGAACGCCAGAGTGGCCGCGCATGAGGGAGTTGCAGCGGATCAGCATGGCGGCCTTGACCACTGGGCTGGGGAGAGCATGACTTCGGAGAAGCTCGTTTCTGCCATTGTCGTTGCCCTTGTCACTTTGAAGAAGGATACCGACATTGAGATGCTGGATGGCGGCACTCTGAAGTCGTTCAAAATCTTGAGTCCTGGTATC
Source organism: Podospora pseudocomata (assembly GCF_035222375.1). Taxonomy (NCBI): domain Eukaryota; kingdom Fungi; phylum Ascomycota; class Sordariomycetes; order Sordariales; family Podosporaceae; genus Podospora; species Podospora pseudocomata. The sequence goes on along the minus strand of NC_085889.1, from coordinate 383,449 downwards.
TGCACTGCCTCCGAAGCCGGTATTGACACCGTAGATGGTGTGCCCTGCTGCGAGCTCGTGTGCAAGGTAAGCAACACTTTCATTGACTTGTCGAATTATATCCTCGTCATCGGTGAGACGTGCTTTTGCGCCGTGTCTAGTCACAGTGTTAGCCTTTCCTTGTTGTTGACAAGCGACGGGACCGAGAACTTGCAGTGCAACCGCCGCAACATCAGCAACAGTCAGCGTTTCGCCATCAACAGAGACGACCCCGGTTCCAGTCAACTGCTTCTGCAGTCTCTGCCATTCGGAAAGGACACCAGAGGCATGCATAGCCTCTGGTTTCTTGGCGTGTGAGGATCCGTTGGTTATCATGTTGAAAGTGGTGTCTGGCAGGAGGCCAAGATGCTTTCTGGGTTTGCTCGCCAGTTGTTGAAGTTTTCACGGTATCACCCGAGCTCCTGCCGTTTGCTCGTCGTCGCCGTTCCGTTCCGACTTCCGGGGAGAGTTTTTTTGTGGCGCTTTTTAGTGTGCTATTACCCTAATGGGAAGGAATGCCAACTGTGCGCGGGTTTGCAATTGCATAAAGTTATGCGGTAGTGAGACAGGGGGTCGTAGGCAAGTTCTCAACCTTTTTGCTGACAAGAAAGCAAAAGAATGGCTCATTTCTCACTCGATGTTTTCCGCTGTCTTTATACCTTTTTACTTTTATAGTGTTCATGCCCGTTGTTCTTGATGGTCATGTCTCTGACGTATGGATTGGCATCTCTTTGCTGGAAGGGCTGAAACCTGGCCATTCACAGTTCTCGTGATGGGTGCCATGCCGAGACACTTTTGTCAGACACAGCCATGGTATGGTCTGCCTTCATAACCCCGGAGTCTGGATGGTCAATGTGGCAGGCTTGCCTCATGTGGTCACACAAGATTCCTCATCCACGATGCAGTCAGCATCGGAGCCAAATCGAGACATCTAACGCGATACTAGACTCCCCCGTGGCTTCCATGGCTTTGACCACGCTTGTCGTTGTCTCGCCCTCAACAACAGATGCACGAAAACAAGCCTGAATTGGAGCTTCCTGATTGTGATACATCCCAGTAAAAACAGCCATCCAAGGTTGATTCACATATTTGCACTGCAGCTATCTCTCCACAACAAAATGTGCTCTGTCTGCCCCCATATCTATAACCCGGTAATCCAGCCTGTCCTCCCATCTATCCACCAACACCTCCATTGTGAAAGCAACGCATCATTAGTTCCAACGAATATATGTCCGTACTTTACATGCAAGCGGCGCCATCGATGCCGATGACCTTGCCGTTAACCCACTCGCCGTCCTGCGACGCCAAGAAGCAGACGACGCGGGCGATATCGATCGGGAGACCGACACGGTGGAGAGGGGACCAGCCGGCAGCGTACTGTTGCAGTTAGCATCGTGATAATATGCAGTAAATCCATAAGGAGGCTCACCTCGTCAACACCCTCATCGTCGAGCTTGTCGCCGTTGGGGATGTACTCTCTGCAGACCTGGTGGTACATGTCGGTCTTGATACCGCCGGGGGCGACGGCGTTGACGGTGATCTTCTTGTCACCGAAATCAATAGCCATGCAGCGGACAAAGGTCTCAATGGTACCCTTGCTGCCGGAGTAGACAGCGTGTCTGGGGACAGCCTTGGCCTGACCGGTGATGGAGCCCATCAGGATGACACGGCCACCGACCTCGAGGTTCTTGTAGGCCTCGCGAGCGACGAAGAACTGGCCACGGGTGTTGATGTTGAAGACACGATCGAACTCCTCAGGGGTGACATCCTTGACATGACCAAAGGAGACGACACCGCTGTTGGAGCAGACGATATCGAGCTTGCCCCACTTCTCCTTGGCCTCCTTGAAGAGACGGACGATCTGGTCGACCTCACCAACGTTGGCCTTGACGGCGAAGGCATCGGTGCCGTTCTTCTTGATCTGTTGGACGACCTCGTTGGCGGCCGAGTCGCTGTTGGCATAGTTGACAATGACCTTGGCGCCACGACGTCCGAGCTCGAGAGCCATCTCCTTGCCGATACCACGGCCTACATTGTGTTAGCTGTGAGGTCATGGTTGACTGCCGATCCCCAAGATAGATGAGGCAGCTCGCATGTGGTGCCACGATAAGGGGCGGGATGTGGGCTTGGCACCGGACTTTGGCTTGGGGTAAATGCCCCGTATCGCGCACAGGGGAAGTGCTTGGCGGGGCTGCTATGCAAGTGCAAGGGCTTCAAGGCTTAACCCTCGACAAGGATGGATGATACATACCAGCACCAGTTACCAAGGCGACCTTGCCCTCGAGCGAAGCTGACGCCAAACCCAGAGGACCGGGGATGGCATTGTACTTGCTGGAGGTGTTGGAAGTGACGCCAGGCATGTTTGCGGTTGGTTGTTGGGTTTGGCTGGAAAGTAAGACAAGGAGCTAGATCAGGGAATGGCAGATGCAATGCAATGGTGAGTATCTTGACAAGGAAAGAATGCTGAAGCGTGAGAGGGCATTGGAATGGCGAGGATATGATCCTTACTTATATGCCGATGGCCGTCCGGCTATTTGGAACACTGCGAGTCACCCTGAATCGTTCTGCGACGATCTCGCGGCTGTCGCCTGTCGGACCATGTTTGGAGGAATGCCGGACTGTGCTCTACCCGCGGACAATCGGTGACGGTTCGGCGCCGAGAGCAGCGCTTCCAGGCGTTTGCACGGTGCTGTTGGTGTTGGGAACGGGAGGACGAAAAGGGATGCAAGAATTGGATAGGATCGTCTGTCGTTGACTCGTTGGACTGGTTGAAGAGCTCGGTCATGGCAGAATTCCAGAGCCGTGGATGGCCGCCGTCAAAAGGCTGCAAGCAGCAAAAGCATTCAACCCGCACCAAACGGCAGACCATCCGGACTTAGTCCGGCAGATAGGTAGTGTCCATGTTCATTACTGAGTGCCAAGGAACACAGGGAGAACAAAGTCACCTAAATGTCACGTTGCACCGTGTCCCCTTTCCCCGCCATACGTAGCTGAGGACGAGGTCCGGCGCCCTTGGCCCTGTGCATCGTCAAGTCTCCGCCTCCACGTTTTCAGTGTCTCGCTGCTTCGCCATCAACTTGGGGCGCGAGACCATCTCATTCACCTGAATTCTCCCTTTGATCTCTGCTCCTCCATAAGGTAGCTCACTACTGGCAACTGTTGGAGCGCAGCTAGCCTAAGCTGTCAACGATTCAATGAAATAGGGGTCATGATTCGTGCCCAGTTCTCAGGTCATTGGCAAATTCAATAATTTTCTTCTCGGCAAAGAGGCTGACACAGACCACTTCATCAGGATCAGGAATGTCAACCAGACACGTGCTCTTGGCATCAAAACCCTTACTGTCACCAGGATGCCAGTTATTTTTGTTTTCTTGCACGAGACGAGGTCAATATCTTTGTCATCATGCAGCCACATACATGATAAGCTTGATATCAGCCCGTCAGCACTACCACCGCGGGAAGCGCCAAATGGAATATGGGGTAAAGTTGTTGACCCGCAAGATCTAGACCCCCGCGTTCCTGCATATCACCACCAAAAGAGAAAAGAGCGACATGCCTCAGAACCTTAGCATGTTGTGTTCCTCCAGAGCAAACCCAACGTTATGGCCCGTCAGCTTACCATATTGTTACTGTCTTTCGTGCAGACCGCTGACTGATCTGCGCTGTAAGAAGTTTATTTTGGTACCCGGAAACATTCTGCAACAAAGAGAGAAAGAGCACCTCGGCATATGTCTGGAAAGGTGATCAAGAAACCAACACCGTTGTGGACTTGCCAACAGTGAGCTCGCCCTGATGCCCTCAGCCAACCCCCCGGACATGATCCCGGCCCGAGAGGGGAGTTCCGACCAGTGTAAAAGCACCCCTCGATTGGTTGCTTGGCTCATTCCAGAGGACGGTTGACTGCATGCAGAGAGAGGGCGGCGGCCCCACTACTTCCGCCGCGATCCGGACCTCCGGTACAAACCCCCGAGCCCCGACACCGGCGAGAAAATGGGGCTTGATCTGGCATATCTCGGGTACGAGCGGGCGGATTTCTGCCCGAAGTTATCGCTGGAGTTATTATAATGCTGAGGATTCCCAACGTTGAGCGCTCTTCGTCGACCCGCCCTGTCATGGTGCTTGGCCCAACTGGTGAATATGATCTTGAGATTTTTCCTGGGCGAACAACTGCGGCCGGCTTTTATTTCACATATTACTAAACACTTGATCAGGTCTTTTGCAAGTAAGCGTTTTGCAACGAGGTTGTACCACCTTGGACGTCCCCCTCACCAGAGTGGGCGGCTCGCTCCATCCCGCACCCGCACCTGGGCTTCCCCAAAAGGGACTCTTGGGGTGGTGGGAATTGTGATGTTCTGCAGCAGGTCGCATTAGCATGTGGAGGGCGGGCCAATAGCACGGCCTAGCTGAGGTCAACACCCATTCAGCTGGTGTGCCAGCGACAGCCTTACCATTCTCGGTTGTCGTACATAACACCATCCTCGTTCCAGGTGCTTGGAGACCCGAGCCCGCCATCCGTTACAAAAGAAAACCTTTGTGTGAAACTGCTTGCACCTGTCAGTTCTAGACCACGTTTCCCAAGAGCCTTCTATCGCATTCCAAAAACTCCAGAACGTTTTGTGCAATTTCACCTGCAGGCACAGCCGGCCACGTCCAGCAGCACTAACCACACACAGATATGGATATCGACGAACTAGGCTTCCAACATTCAGCTGAAGGATTGCATGGACCTTTTGAGATATCCTCGCTTGTGATATTGGAGCCAAAGGATGTTTCAAGATGAAGCTTCAGCTTCAATGTCGCGAGGCACTTCCGATTTCTTCTCCGCGCAAGCGCTCTCCAGCGTACGCCACTATTGGACGAGACCTTCAATCGATCACGAAACAGTTTAGTCCAGAAGGAAAGAGGCTTGCGTCGCTTCTCCATCAAGTTGTTGACGACAACAAAAGGAGGCACCTCAGTTGACGATTGGGCTTGGCGTCGCCAGGAAGGGAGTATAAGATGGACGTGGTGATCGTCTCAGACGACGAACACTCACCGCATCACTTCTCACATCATCAAAACTCGTTCACACATCAAACCAAAATGTCTTCTGAACCCTATCTCGCCGTGGCTGCCACCTGGGAAATTCCTTACGCCCATACCCAGGTGACACCAGAGTCTTTCTTCTCCACTGATGACACGTCCGAGTCGGTATTTGACCCAGACCACCGCTCTCTGGTCGATGACAACGATATCCGGGATGGCGGAAAATATCGCTGTGAGTGTCCTCTTCTGCGCGAATCTATGACCGGCAAGTGTTGACAAAGAGATAGCCATCGTCAAGCTTCAGATGCGCTATGAAGGCCAGCAGCCTGGTGATAAGTCCTACGCCATGGGTACCGGTTGGCTCATCGCCCCAGACCTCTTGGTGACTGCCGGCCACAATGTCTTCGACTGGTCTGGTTATGGCAGAGGCCTCGGCAAGGCCGTCGACATCAAGGCTTACATCGGCTACCACGGACGTTCCAGCATCAACTCTCCTATCGTGCAGTTTCGCTCAGGCAAAGTCGTCGTCACCAACGCCCAGTGGGTTGTCGACCGCAACAACCGCCATGCCGACGTCGCCTTCGTCAAACTCGACAAGCCCTTCACTGGCAACCTCCGCCTCTTCACGTACAAGAACACTCCTGAGAGTGGCGATGACATGATTGGTGTTGTTGGCTATCCTGCCGACAAGACTCTCGAGGATGCCGATGGCCGCGAGGAGAAGGGTGCCCTTATGTGGGAGCAGTTCACCAGCACCACTTACGTCCTTGACTCGGCCAAGAACAGGGGAAGGGGCATGCTCAAGTACCGGATTTCGACCTTTGGCGGTGAGTTTTGGATTCTTTTTTCCCCCGTGATAATGTTTCGCTAACAACGGATAGGTCAATCTGGTGCTCCTGTTATCCGCAAGGGTTCCAAGCAAGCTGTCATCGGTACTCACGTCTACGGTGGCGGCGACAAGAACTCGGCCAGTGTCATAGGCCCGCTCGGCAATGACTACGAGGGTATGCTCAAGGTCTTCGACGGCAACCTCCCACCCTGGGGTGAGCACCAGGGCATCAAGCTTGTCAAATACGGCTACTCCACCACCTCCCCCGGCGCCAGTCCCACGACCCAACCTGCTCCTCGCACCGGTTACACCTCCGCTCCAGCTCCTGGACCCCTTGACGCTGAGGGCTTCTTTGACGACCTCAAGAAGGTTGCCAAATTTGTGCAGGGCAACGTGGGCCCTGCCGCCCCTGTTTACCTCCAGCCGTTCTTGGGCGGCGTCCACGGCGCCATCGCTCACGCCATCCTCGGTGTCATCAATCAGGCCACTGAATCTGCCTTGACTGATGTAAGCGCTGTGCTGCAAGGCACACTCGAGCGTGGCATCCTCGCCGAGGCTGCCCTCCAATCCATCTTGAAGCTAGAGGACAACCCCATCACCCGCAAGATCCTGCAAGAAATGTCCTCGATCTGGAGCACCCACTACTGCTCCATCAACTTTGACCCCATCATCTGCCGCCTCGGCCCCGCCCTCCCCCTGACCGCGAACAAGATCCTCAGCTCGACCGAGTACACCCAAACTACCGCCACCGGCGAGGTCAAGCTCAAAACCGTCCCCTTCGCTGCTACCTCCAACGGCCCAGCCACCAACGGTCAACAAGCCGAGCTCTTCGGCCTCTTCCCCGGCATCACCATCGGCATCGAACTGGGCAAATTCCTCGTTGACACTATCAGGAACCGTGCCGAGTCCTACCGCGCCGAGGGCTGGTTCGACGACCTCGGAAAGGTCATCGTCCGCGCCGTTGAGCGCGAGCCCCTTTACCAGCTCACAAAGAAGATTGTCGAGCACGTTTCCGAGTCTTCCTTCTCGACCCAATCCCTCTCCCCAGCCGACCGTGAAGCTGCCATCCTTGTGGCCAAGCGGGCCGTCTTTGGCGAGACCGCCCTCCAGGCCTTGTCCAAGCTTTCCAGCTCGGAGCTGCAGCAGATTAAGATGTCGGTCCCGGAGGGGCAGGGCCATGAGGAGTCGTTTGGGGATTTCCTCGGCGGTCTCGTGAGGGATATTGGCGGGGTGGTCAGCCAGGTTGCGCCCGTGGTGGTGGGGACCGTGCTCCCCTTCCCGCTTAGGGTCGCTGGTGCGGCTGAGAGCGGTGGGATGCTGGGTGTTCCTGCCCAGCCCCCCCTTAGAAAGAAGTCGAGTGTGTTGGATTTGATCCATGGTGATGGGTTGAGCAACGGGCTTTTGCAGGTGAGCAACAATGATTCTCTTTATCTTTCCTCCTTTCCACCACCTGCACGAGGCACCACAATACCCGGGGGGTCAAGGCTCATGGAAGATGACTCCAAGGTTGGAAACCTCGCGTCGCCGGAGCTGCACATGGCAGAGCTACATCAGTCCGACCCTGACGGGAAAGGGGCAAGGCTGGAGTACCTCCGGAAAAAGTATTTGGCGGACGGGCCGGATGAGAACCAGGATAAGCTTGTTTTTGAAGAGTTGTGATGGGGCAACAAGGCTGATTGTGTTTCTAGACTCGGATTTCTGCCTGAACCACCTAGCACGGCCCGGTGGGATTTTTCTTGTCTCGTTGCTATTTAAAGAAAACCAAGATGGATAGATGGTACAAGTCTAACTGAGTGTTCAAAAGGTGTCAGTTATCGGTCTTCAGATTGGTGTGCTTTGCTTGGCTGCGTTCACTTCTTTTCCTGGCGAGGACGGGTTGTGAAAGGCAGGACAGAGAACGTAGTATTAATGAATCTGGTTGTTCCATAATTGGCTTTGTGTATGTACATTGCTGGCTGTCTCGATTTGCCTCGAGGACGGCATTACACCCCTGATCTGGCATCTAAGAGCCGGAGAATTGAGCCCTGCAGCTAGGATGCAGTCGGACGCCCCTTTCCATCGGCCTCCTTCTCCGAATCGTCACATATACAGGGTGGGGCCTCTACATTGCAGAATTCGGGTTCCGCCGACCGCTCCCCATCAGGCCCAACATGCCAGCTCCGTTGGCAGAAGGGCTGGTCGAAGACCCTGACTGGCCAGCAGTTGTACATCGGAGAGCTTTTGCACATCTTCTGCCACGGGGCCGTATATAGCTCGCATGCACACGCGTCCTCGCCCAGACAGTCGGGCATGGCCGGAGCACCCCCTTGGGGGTGCATTCTTCGCAGGTGATGAACTCCCAAGTGGTGCAGCGTTAGTTATGGCAGTAGTATGCAGTAAAGTCTGTTGAGTGGTGGTCAGAGTAGAGCTCCTCACGGCAGTAAGAGCATGCGAGTTCCTCGGACTAATACTCCCTGTGGCCCCTAGCTTGTGGGGAGCGGCATCACCAAACCTTGGCTTCGAACCCCAGCGACCCATATCGCTCAAGTGCCGGGTCAGTTTACATTCAGTGCCCTGGGTCAAGCAGACGCACATCCAGTGCCTGTGGCAGAGGGGACACTCGGTAGGGCATTCCTTTAGGTTCCTCTTCCATGCAGTATTCGCAGCTGACGAGCGGTCCGTCGCTGGGGCATTTGGGATTATGGCAGGTGTACTTGCTGTACAAGTCATCAGGGTGAACTATCCAGTCGCAAATAGTGGCACAGGGTGGTAGCGGAGCTGGTTGGTCGTCGGGCTCCTTCTTGGAGGCTTCGTCTTCCGGTCCTTGATCGCCATCATCATCATCGGTGCCTTGCTCCTCGCCATTTCCGCTTTCCTGGCGCTGTTGCTCCTCGAAACACATCTTGCACGGGAGAACAGGTGGTGGATGATCCGCTGCGATCAGTGTCTTGGCATCCCCAGCCCTCACAGCGAAGAGAAGGGCAGAGAAGTCTGTTACAAGAGTGGCATTTATTTGGCCGAGGCTGTCAAATCCGCCAGTACTCTATACCTGCAAACCTGTACCTAGGTAGTGACAATAGCTCACAAACGTCGCCATGCAATTCATGCAAAAAGCTCTCATTCTCATGCTCACAACACTCCACCAACCGGAGCCAATTTCCCGGACATCCGACCTTGGTACAAGTCCATTGCCGTCTGGCCGGGTCGCAGGTCGAGCAGCATCGGAGCGGGGTGCAGCAGGCCTTGCAAGAGGCCGCGGTGAAAGACTCGGTGACTTTGGCTTTCTTCTGGGATTCCGTGCTCGAGGCGTCTGACCCCTCCGAGTCGGAGGCTTGCCGTTTGAGCGACGGGTTGAGCAGGAGGTCGGCTGGGTTGGGGAGGGTGAATGGGGCGCTCATACTGTGGGAATCGTGCGATAAAGGACTGTGATGATGGAGGGCTGTTATGGTGGAAGGTCAGTGTTATTGTGCTCGCGCCGGTGACAAAAAGTTGTGATGCGTCGTTCACGGTTCCGTGCGACGCGTTCTGAGCTGAAGATGGTAAAAATGATATTGCGACCCCTGCCAAGCTTTTTATAGTGTTGGCTCGGTGTTGTGTGGGTTGGGGTTGTTGAGCTGAGCATGTTTCTTGGCACCTACACAAGCAGCCTCGAACCACAAGAACATTGGTATTTGATTTTCTCTGTTTTTGTTTACCTCCCCGGCTTATAGCCAGCAACTCGCCCGCGCATTTCCTTCCGAGTAAGAAACGAATTCCCAGTTGCTTCATCATACGAAGCCGGCCCCTTATTCCATTTCCAGTCTCACACCCTGCCTATAACCATGCGCTTAAAAAAGCTGAAGGTTAATCCCGCTGTGGCTATGAATCTAATGAGTGCTACTAGATTAAACTTATCCACTAAACCGTGGTGCGGCAGAAGACCACAACCGAAACATAATTCTCTTGCCAATGACCTTAGGCTGTCAGGAATATGCAACACCCTTTGACTGGAAGCGGTAAATGAGGCGAGCAAGGGCTGGATGGGGGGGATTGAGGAGGGTAACTTCTGACAGAGTCATAACCAGTCTGGTATACGAAAGAAAGCGACCCAGGAACACGACATGCCAAGATTGCTTGTATTAATGCACCACGGGGTAAGTGTCGTGCTATGTCTTTATCCAACTACATACCGACGCTATCTAACACCTGTATCAGCTATTATCCCCAGTGTCTCCTTACAAAGCCAGGCCCAAAACAGCAACACCTGCTACAATTCCGTGAACCCAACCCGCGCCCGGCACTCCCTTGCCAGCACCAGCCGTGACCGGTTTCGACGTAGTGGATGCAGCCTGGCCGGTGGTGGTAGGGAGATAGCCTGTGTAAATTCCGGTGTAGTTTCCGTCCCAGGGCGCTGTACCCGATGGGGTGCGCGTTGCTGTCCAAGTGTGAGTTGGGGAAGTGGGACGAGGGCAGTTGGCGCCGACGCCTTGGGAGCAGCCGTAGGTCGGCTTGACGGGGGGTAGAATGGGGAGCCTGGTTGTGCCCGTGGGGATAATGCTTGGAGTGACGGGGCAGACTGTGGTTGTGAAGGGAATGGTCTTTGTGATGACGGTGGGAGCGCCGTTGCAGGGAACGGTGGGGGCGCAGGAGGTGATGGTCACGAGGGTGGTGGTGTAGATTGTGGAGGTTGTGTAGCTTGTTGGGAGGGGGCTGAGGGTCGTGGAAAGGGAGGTGAGGGTTCCGATGGGGGTTGCGGTCGCTGTCCCGGTGGCTGAGGGCTCGCCAGTTACTGTGGTGCCGGGCTCCTGGGTGGTCGTGGCAGAGAGCTCGAAGCTATCAGATGCTGTGACGCTGGGGAGGTCGGACTCGACGATGGTGGAGGTTATAGTTGGCTCGGGCTCGTCGACAAGGTCGGTGCCGGTGGGCTCGGTGTCCTCAGCTGGTTCGGAGGTCAGAGGCTCTTCGGCAGTCTCAGTGGAAGTTGGCTCGTCAACGACATCAATGGAGGTCGGTTCAGGCTCCTCGATCGCATCAGTGGAAGTTGGCTCGGGTTCCTCGACGTCATCAATGGGGAGCGGCTCTTCCTCGTGGGCAGGAGCGCTTGAAGAAGGAAGTGCGGTCGAAAAGGTGGTCGTGACAGAGCCGCCATTGCCGACACATGTCTGACCTTCGGGACAGCACCCGTACTTGTCGTTGTCTCCGATCTGGCATTTATAACCAGCTGCACAAGCTCCCTCCTCGGTGGGGCAGCAGCTGTACTCCAAGGGAACACAACCATCTCCACAGGTCTGCTGCCCAATATCCTCGCATGTCTTGACGGGAGTCGTGACGTAGCCGCCATCTGTACGTCCTCTGAGAAGAGGAGGATACGCCCGTGCCATAGCGAGCATGGGCAAAGCGCCCAAGATCAACAACTTGGAATGCATTTTTGTTTTAACTGAAAACGAATGTAAGTAAAACGAAGGACTGGTCCGGTTGGACTAAAAGTTAGCGATATTACCTATCCACCACAAGATGATGTAAAAAGGAAGGACAAGACTCAACCGCCCACGGGATGTCGTCGAGTATTTGAGGAGCCGCGGAGGGATCGGCGCCCCGTGTGTGCTTAACCCTCTGTGTGATGACAACAGCCTTCCTGGCGGCTCTGGGAAATATCGGATGGTGAGATCAAGGTCACATTTCCATCCGGACAAGTGGCGTAGATCCCATCCGTGGTCAGGGGTTGGCATCCATTTCGTACTGGCTGTCCAATGGCAGCGGCGCTGTACCTCGCATGTGCATCCAACATCGCCAACCTTGAATGCTTGTCTGCTGACTAGTACACACAAAAGCTGTCAAGTGCCACATGAATACCTGACTTCATCGAGTCTTAATAAGACGGGAAGGCACCGTCAAATGAGGTGCGGACGACTTCGGCCCAACAACATGTTGAACACGAATGTCACACCAACAGCAGCGAACTTGTGTTTGTTGCTGTTAGTGGGAAGGTGTACGTTATTCTCGAGTGGTAACAAGGACCGTGCATGGCTTGGTTGGTTTGGAACCAAGTTGGAACGATGAGTCAAGCAAGGCATAGGAAACGTCTTCCAAGACGAGCGGCGCGAATGATTTGGCAGGCACCAGGTTGATGAAGAGAACAACGGGTGCTGGAAAAGCGCTGGCTGTGTGTTTCTCTGTCTTACCTACCAGGTAAGGTACCTAATACTATTCCTCGTCTATCACCACATACCTTGTAAACAATAAGTCAACTAATTCACCAAAGCAAGTCACCCTAATCGCTATCGTCGATGAGTACTATCGGCTAAATACCTTGTATTATATCTCAAACAAGCTACCTATCCATATGTATATCCAAGCCCATATCCACTTCATCAACAGGTTATAATACAGCTTCTTCTCAAAGAGCCAACCCCATAACAGCAAAGCCGGCCATGATTCCACCAACCCAGCTCGCGCCCTGTACTCCCTTGCCAGCCCCGCCGATGACGACGGGTGCAGATGTACTTGTGCCGTTTGATGCGATCTGGCCGGTTGTGGTGGGGAGCTCGCCCGTGTAGATGCCGGTGTAGGCCGCGGTCGGTGTTCCAGTGCAGATACCTGTGCAGCCGGTGGCAGATCCAGTCGCAGATCCAGTGGGAGTGTATATGCCGGTGTAGTCCGCGACAGGTGTTCCAGTGCACGTGCCCGAGCAGCCGGTTGCAGTGGCAGAGTAGATACCGGTGTAGTGGCCGCTGTCATCGTCGGGAAGTGTTCCGGTGTAGATTCCGGTGTAGTGTCCATCCCACGGCCCTGTGGCGGATGCATCACCCGCGGCTGTCCAAGTGTGAGTCGGGGAGGTGGGACGAGAGGTTTCGATGGATGTCGTGGTGTCTGGGTCTTGCCGGCCTCTGATAACAGGAGGATATGCCCGCGCCATGGCTAGGATGGGCAGAGCACCCAAGACCAAGAATTTCGAATGCATTTTCTTGGTTTGGTCAAAGAAACGAATGTACCTTGAACAGAAGGAAAGACTGAGCTTTGTGGACTGGAGATTAGTGACGGTATTCACCACAAGAAGAAGAAGAAATCAACGTCCAGAATCAACCGTCGATGAGATATCGTTGAACTTTTGAGCTAGCCACGGAAGGATCGGCACCCCAAGTCCTTGGCTCGTTGTCGATGACAACAGACCGGGAAATATCGTACGGGGAGCCTAAGGTTGCATCTCCGTCTTGGCGGGTGGCATAGACCCGATCTGGGCGTCATGGGTTTGAATCTGTCGATACCGATGGTCTAATGGCAATAGCGGTGTACTTCGTATTTGCATCCTTGTCTCAATGCTTGACTGTTGATTTTGTGTTACGCCCCAAGCGTAATACCCCTGTACAGGAACCACTGGGTGGTACCTGTCAGAAAGAAAGGAGTCTTACTAGCAAGGAGTTCATCCTTCTGTTGGCGGTGGCCATGGTCTGTTAGCGGTAGCCATGGTCTGTTGGCCGCGGCCAAAAGCAAGCAATACAAGCACACTGAGAAAGGTACAAGGATACCTCAGAAACATATGTAGATAGCTTCACATAAATAGGGGGGAGCGCCGGGCGCTCCCCGTGTCGAGGAATCTGATTCCTCATGCAAGCAATTCAAGTTCATTTGTCTACAATCTACTCTCAGTAGCTCTTTGTTAGAACAACCTGTTGTTGACAGTGAACCCGTGTCTGAGGCGCTTGTCACAACCTTCGATCATCCTGTCATATTCACCTTCGGCGTACTGCCTGTGACGGCTGTGGCGGCGTCACCATATATATACCACTGGAGCGAGCCAAGCCGGGAAGCTTGGCTCACTTGTAGCTTTTGATAGCAATCACAACAGGTTTGGCGCAGTGGTCTGCCCTGCCGTGACATTTGAGCCAAGCTTGCACGGGAGCGTGGGTTCGAGCCACGCTCTTGGAAAGTCTGAGCCCGCTTTGCATGTACTCTGGAGCTTGCTGCCGGGAAGACCGCGCTCGGGTATATGGAGTGGTAGGACTTTCAGTTACCATATATATGCCCTCTTCTCGATGATAAATGGCACTCGAAGGCCTCGCTGGAGCAGCAGCTCGCGGGGGCTCTCGTCGAGGGGGGGGAGATGTGACGGCTGTGGCGGCGTCACCATATATATACCACTGGAGCGAGCCAAGCCGGGAAGCTTGGCTCACTTGTAGCTTTTGATAGCAATCACAACAGGTTTGGCGCAGTGGTCTGCCCTGCCGTGACACTGCCTTGCAGTCTGTATCCACTCCCGGTGCAGGTTGTAACATTTTGCTTCCGTTTATAGGACGGGAGGGCGCCGAGAAATTAGATAGTGTATGTACGATGGGACCTCGGACTTTTGAAGTAGGTAACAAGGACCGTGCATAGCTTGGTTGGCCCTGCGAAGTTGGAACGATAAAGGAGGAGAAGGACGATACCCAGGGAAAAAGACATACGAACCAAGAATGAAGCAGGCAAAGACTTACCAGGTATCCAGATATCACACGGGCTGAATGCGAAATACGATGCTTGGCTTGCGCAGCCGCTATCAGGGGTAGAATTGCAAGATTTTAAAACATCATAGTGTATAGAAGATTCTAACATCGTAGAGGTTAAGAGACATAGACTTGGAGGTGTGTTGCTTGGATCATGACGTTACGCGCTCAAGGGTAAATAGGGGCGTCAAATCGTATATGGGGTCTAAAACCGTATCAATTGTTGTGTTGTGTAAGTTGCCCGGGTGGCTGGAAAAGGCCGAACCCAGTAGCCCAGGTCCCACTGCCGAGATATTAATTCCTTAACAGTGGGCTTCATTGACTAATCTGACAAGGAGCAACACTCCTACAACCCTAACCCACAGTCTTGGCTTAGGTAAGCTATTCATAGGCCAGTGGTCTCTATATAGCACAGACAGCAGCACCATTAGGAGTAGTCTCTGGTTATGTTAAACTGGAATTGGCCACGAGGACCGACTGGTCCTGGGTCAAGTGTGGCTTCCCTCCCGTGCCATCCGACAACGGGATCGTCAACTCATATCTCTTACCTCATGGACGTGAATCATGAGGGCTATTGTAAGCTCTCAATCTCCTTAAGTTTGACTCTGAAAATCTCCCTCCGCAGTTGACCGAACCCGAAGCCGCAAAAAATTGTTGCGATTTCTCTGTTTGACATCTCAAGGCTGCGACGTGGCGTCCTTGGCTGGAGTTGCACCTACTTCCTTTCCCGCGTCATCATCCTACGGCAAAACGATGGCGGAAGTGACCCACACTTTGAAGTTCCAGCAGTATACAGCTGGTGATTTTACATTGTCTCTTGTTCATGTTTTCCTCTCGACTAATGGTCTTCTTTGACCAGCCCGTTGGGTTTTCCCCTTCCCCACGTTAAACAGGCTGGGGCTTGGCGTTGCTTGGCCTAGACGACGCTTACATGTATGCAGATAGTGCCAAATTTGTTTCAGGTACACGGCAAGCCCTTGATAGGCTGTGACTTAAGGACTTTCAACGAGCTGATCAGAATTGGACCTAGAGACCGTACGCACTACTGCAGGAGTTTGGTATCAGGTCAGGACAACACACAAACAACCCTTTCTACCGGTCTACTATTCGGATCCAATTTCAATCATTCGGGCTCCCGGACCACACCACCTTCGGGCCGCTGCCGATTTGGGCCCAGGCTCCGTCTGTGGCTGTTGAGTGTTCGCAAGGCTCTGACCTGTTGTTGGCCGGTGAAGACAGTGAAACATCCGGTCAACTCAGCGACGGCTCCTGCATTCGTTTTATGACTCCAGGTTAGGATGGATTTGGGACTTTAACATGAGGCTGAGATGCAGCTTAAGGTAGCTGCAGGTTGGCATGAAATCATCGCTGTCAGCTGAAAATGAGACGTCCCACCTTAATCGACTGAATATCAGAAGTTGCCTTGGCGAGCGTGAGCATTGTCCAAAAGTCCCAGTCGGTATCGAGAACGGTCTGGTTGCGGGCAGGGGATGGCCTGAAATGACGTCTCCGCTTTCAAAACCATGGCCGCATTGGGGGCAGGCCGGGATATTTGGGGGTTGCTGAGGCGAGCCTTGCAATTGGGTTTCAAGGCTTCCATGATAGCTCTAAATTCAGCCCATTTTACTCGAACGAGGTATCTTGATGGGAGTCATGGGACGGTGGTTGATACCTACCTTCAACTCAGACCGCAGTCAGATTTCAACAATAATTACTGACGAAGATGCATTGATTTGAGGACGAATACATCTACAATCACAACGAAAGGAACAGGTAGTGATAGTTGAAATCGACGTGTTGGCCTATGCTCTGGCTCATAGGGCTGCAAGTGCTAGGCCGGTTAAGCTCGTAAGCCAAGGACATGCCGTCTTTGCACGCCGGTCCTGGGCAGCCAATGAAAAATTCCGCCTGGGTTGAGGAGCGCCTACAAGTCTTGACCCCTGATCTACCCGCCACTACGGCGATACCCCTGAAATTTGGTCAATTATCATGCGTTCTCTGATGACTTGAGAGCAGATTAACGACGTGAACATGGTGTTGACCTACGTCGTCGACGCACGCCACAAGGGAGACAAACAGACCCGTTGACCGAGACGTATCTATCAGATCAGGTCGTCAGTGGCAAGGCATTCTGAGTATAAAGTCCTGTCGTTTCCCACCTCAACTCAACTCAGAGTTTAAATCCTCCCCCCATCGCGCAGTCTCAGGCAGGAATATAACACCGAGAGCATCGTTCATTCGTTGGGAATCCTTGCTACCTAGTCACTCTCTTCAGCCATCCCTTCGTTACTTACCTACACTGATATACACTTCACATTCATTTCAACCAATCAACCCACGATCCTTCCTCAACACTGTTGCACTTTTGACAAACGCCCTTACAGTCCATGTGCTAAAATCTAACTGCAAAGATGCGTTGGACACAATTCTGCTCCTCCCTTATTGCAGGGTTCTTGGCCACTACATCCCTTGCCGCAACATGGGAGAGAGACGTCTGGGCGCCGACCTTCCGTGTTGGTGGAAAAGGAGGCAGCGAATTTGAGTTGCTGGCGGAAACCGGCCAAACCGTCCAAAAGATTCGCGTCTTCAGGGTAGCCACCACGAAGAACAAGCAAACTCTCCGGGGCATCCAGGTTACCTTCTCTGATGGCGCGACCCGAAGCGCTGGAGCATTGGAGGGTGAATCCAAAGACTACCACTTTCAGCCAGGCGAAGCAATCACCGAGATGACTCTGTGGGGTAACGGTGATGGAAAACGCACCGGCCGCATTCTGTTCAAAACCACCATTGGAGGCGAGTTTGATCACGGGCAAGACACAACTGGTCAAGGAAACTTTGTCATGGAGGTTGGATCGGGAATGCTCATCGGCTTTGTTGGAAGAGCAGGCAAGGAGATGGACCAGCTGTCCCCTGTTTTTATCAGGAAGCTGGCCAAAGATCCGGTGCTCGAGGATGTCCGCATTGACTCGTACAATCCCTTTGCGAATCTCGAGCTGGAGACATTAAGCACCAAAAAGGTGAAATGGGATGGAGTGGCCCACAACTGGAGCTTCGGTGACACGATCATGCGTTCTACATCCACGACTTGGACAACTTCATCGTCTACCAGTTTGACTTTCGGCATGTCCATCAAAGCTGGCATTCCCGACGTCGTGAGTGTCGAGACATCCGTGTCATGGTCTACGAGCTCTTCCTCTAGCCAGTCGACGACTCAGAGCAAAGATAAGACATTGACCTGGTCCCTTGGCGGACGGATTAATGGACCCGAGGAGGCTGTTGAGTAAGTGACACAATGCCTGCACTGTCTCACACCAGTTGCTAATGAGTTCCCTAGTTGCACGGCGCAGGTTTGGTCAGGCAACCTGAATATCGGATGGGACGGCGTTCTCGTCCTCGACACTGGTGTCAGAGTCTACAGAATACCTACTCGGGGCACTTTGAAGAGGGTAGACGTGTCCGAGGTCATTTCACAATGCAGCCCGCTGTACCCAGAGCTTGTCCGTCCCGGGTCAACCCAACCAGCTGTGCAGACTCCCACACCCACACCTACCGGATTCATCACCGTCACCACAACATCTCTCTCGACTCCTTCGTCTTCTCCCTCAACGGGGATCAAGCCACAGCCAGGCACCGTTGAGAACTGCGCTGAATTCCACAAGGTGGTCGCTGGAGATACATGCCACGATATTGCGCAGGGAGCAGGGATCACCTTGGACGAGTTTTACGCGTTGAACAAAAAGGTCACGATTGACTTTGAGTGCGACAACCTCTACCGCGGCTACCATGTTTGCGTTGGTCTCGCTGCATGAGGGACGCCCTTGGATATAGTGGGAATAATCAGGGCGGGGAACATTTCTTTACGACGGTCATGGTGAATGGGCCAAGTGATGATGGAAGTGACTTTTCATAATGGTTTCATATGCGGTGATGGAGATGAGGCGGTATTTATGGGAATGAAGGTTGGTGATATTTGGACAGTCTTCACCGATATCTAACTTCATACGCTCTTTTATTTTATTTTTATTTTTTAGATAAATAACAAACTTGATACTCTCTTTAACAAATTGGAAAAATGCAATTGACTCGTGTGTGTGTCATGGTCATCTCAATTCAGGGGGCTCAGGGGTAACACCCTGCCAGACCCCTAACCCTCCCTGGTCCAACCTCGGCTATTTGTGGGTCCGGTGCCATTGACCCCTCACAACGCACGCCTTGTTCATCATGAACGCGACCACAAGACAAGCCTTACCTACACAGCAGGATGGGCGGAGTACCGACACGACCGGCCACAAGGATCATGATCGTGGGAGACTCGATTTCCCACGGCCGTGAAGGCGACTGGACTTGGCGGTATCGAATATGGGAATGGTTTCGACAAAACAACACTCCCGTTGTGTTTGTGGGGCCGCACAAGGGCACCATCCCACCTCCTCCAGAGGACGATCGAACTCGCGATGGGGGATACGCTCCAGATGTGAACCGAGATTTCCTCCAGGATTGCTATCATTATTCTTGGTGGGGAAAAGCAGCATGCGTCGTCAAGGACGGAATTGGCGAACAGGTCGCCACACACAAGCCGGACCTGTGTCTTGTAGAGTTGGGCTTTAACGACATTGGGTGGGGCATAAGCGATCCAGGGGGAACCCTCAAGAGCATGGAGGCCTTGATAACAGAAGCGCGCACTCACAACCAGGCCCTCAAATTTGCCATAGCGAACGTACCGCAGCGTACTATTGTTCCGGGGCTGGGTGATCTACCCGTGAGAGTCGAGACGTATAACGAACTGCTCGCTCAAGCAATCCCAAGCTGGAATCAACCGTCGTCACCCGTTGTTTTGGTTCATCTTTGCGAGAACTACCTTTGCAGAGAAGGATCCTACGATGGGCTTCACCCTGGCGCTCTTGGCGAATTTGAGATTGCCCAAGCCTTCTCGCGCACGCTGCTCTCTCCCGAATTTGCCTTGACAGACAGGTCAACAAAAGAGCTCGAGATCCCTCAACCGGTGCCGCGTCGTGTGTTGTCTACGCCAGTCAACCTTGCAGCAGTGGCGTCATCACCAAATCACGAGGGTTGGGTCAGGCTCACAGTCACATGGGACCTCGTCTACGGTGCCTACTCTTACGACATTCGAATAAAGACTGGACATGACGACGCTTGGTGGGACTGGCATCCGGTGCAGGACACACGATATCAGCTCTGGTGCTCACCAATGTACCTCCCTACACCAGAGTGGAAGGCTCAAGTACGAGCCACCGCCGGCGAGCATGTCACATCAAA
This sequence comes from Podospora pseudocomata, assembly GCF_035222375.1. Lineage (NCBI taxonomy): Eukaryota > Fungi > Ascomycota > Sordariomycetes > Sordariales > Podosporaceae > Podospora > Podospora pseudocomata. Next base: position 363,862 of record NC_085889.1, on the reverse strand, counting down.
CAACAGCCAACTGGTGAACGTTATTGTCGGGCAGGAGGATGATCTCTAGATGAGCATGGGTATTGTTTTATTTGCTTCATTATCATAATTCAATCGTACAGGTCAAGGCTTAGTGCTTCTGATAAACGGCACCAGTCCTCTCAATCTCATACGCGACGTCCTTGCCACGTCCCTCGGCCTCGAGCTTCCGTACCAGCGGAAGCACCTCCTTGCCAAACTGCTCAACCTCCTGATCGTAATGAAGGAAGGCAGTCAAGAGCAGGTTGACACCCAAAGCCTTGAGCAACACAATTCTCTCGGCCACCTGCTCCTTGGTACCGACCAACTTGGTCTTGAACCCATCATTATACTGCACCAGATCATTAAACGTGCTCGTCGCCCACATGCCCTGCTTCTCCTTGGTGCTCTGGCCAGCGTTCTTCACTTCCTGCGCAAACGCCTCAATCGCACCCTGGTCGGCCTTGCCCTGAATCTCCTGCAGCACTCTAATCGCCTCCTCCTCGGTATCCCTCACAATCACAAACCCATTCACCGCAAACTTGACGTGCTCCTCCCTGCCAACCTTGGCAGCCCTCGCCTTGACATCCTGAATCTGCGCCCTGAACCCCTCGAGATCATTCCCATTCATAAAATACCAATCCGCCACCTCAGCCCCATTCACCCTCGCATCCTCACTATTCCCCCCCTGAAAGATAGGCGGGTGCGGCTTCTGCACCGGCTTAGGCGCCAGCTTGTAATTCTTGAACCGGTAAAAGTCTCCCGAAAAGGTGAAGCCCTCATCCTTGGGCGCGGTCCAGATACCACGCAGACACCTCATGAACTCATTCGAGCGTCTGTATCTCTCGGCGTGATCCAGCCACCACTCCCCAATGGCGTGGAACTCGCCCTTAAACCAGCCCGAGACGATGTTGACGGCGATTCTGCCGTCGGTGTAATTGTCGATGCTGGCGAGCTGCTTGGCAACGACGGCTGGTGTCCATGGGCCGGGGAGGATGGCGGCGATGACTTTGAGCTTTTCGGTGCCGTGGAGGAGGGCCTGGGAGAAGGAGACGGACTCGTGCTGTTCCGAGGCGCCGTAGAGGGCCGTGAAGCGGATTTGGGTGAGGGCGTATTCGAAGCCGTGCTGTTCGGCGGTGCGGGCGTAGGTCAGGTTGGATTTGAGAGAGGAAGAGGTGTTTTGGGGGATTTTGGAGACCACGAGGCCGCCAGAGACATTGGGGACCCAGTAGGCGAAGAGAAGACGGTCGGGGTCGGTGTTGAGTTCGTGTGGTTGAGCCATTGTTGCTTTGTGGTGGTGGTGGTTGTTGTTGTGGTGTGTGTGTTGGCAGGGAGACGGAAAGGGGCTAACTCAGGGGTGTTGGAAACAAAGACGTCCAAGATGAGTAGCGTTGGCTCAAGCAAGCTGCAAGATAAGATCTCTTGACGTCTTGACTATCTCGCGTTCAAGAAACAAGACCGGGTCGATCACGCAATTCAGCAACTGGTTTGGGCAATCCTCTAATAAACATCCTGCTCGCTCTTATACACTTGGGGCCACCCGCAAAAAGTTGGGCAGTTCTCTTGACTGAGATGTGAGCGCATCCCGTCATCGCGCAAGGCAATGATGCCATGCGCCAACAGCATAGAGTTGGGGAGGATCTCGGTTGATCGGCCTGGTCTTGGCGTGGGGAATGCGGACCCCCAGCACGCAATCGACTAGCAAGGCGGAGCTGGCAGACTGAATCTTAGCTTCAGTCTTCCAATGACCATCCACTGTAATGAAGAAAAAGAACTGTTTGAAAGCGTCGCGGACGTTCGGAAACTCGGAGTGTGCTCGTTTGCTGCTTGTGCTTGAGCAGAGGGGGGTGGTGCGCACGGGGGGGTTCACGGCCAGGACGGAGGTGGAGCCGGCGAAGATAATTGGACAGCAGGTGTAAGTCGAGAGAAAGATCAAAGCTCCATCGCAGTGGTAGCTTCCAAAGCGGCTCCTTCCTGCATCCTCAGCTGCGGGTAGCTCTGTTATCATTTTTGGGACCTGTGGCGTCATCTTCAAGGGCGTTCACGACTGGCTGGAGTCCTAGATCGGCGGCAGCATGAGGTTGAAGCACGCCAAACATGTCAGATCGTTAACCCATCGAATCAATCTAATCCATCTAAGACACCAAGATCTCAATGAGCATGATACTACGCAGCCTGCTGGGATTAAGGGTCTTGGTTGCTCTTCTTAGTCGCCATTTGCTGCCCATGGCTTGTGGTGTGCTCTGAAACACGCAGGCCTTCAATCCCAATAGCGCCGGGTAGAGCCGTCTTTTGTTTGATTTCGGGGCTGGAAGAGTCTCACCTGCTGCTCACAAGCGTATCCTTACCAGAAAAGCGACTCACGGAATTCTGGAGGCTTTAGTCGCAATACCAATCGGGAGTTTTCGTGACGAGATGGGAAGCACGATCGATGTGGTCGCCATGGCAGCAGCAGAGGGATACCCGAAGGGCATGATGGCGTTGATGTGCAAGGTTATGAGCCTTAGTATAAGAAGAGGGCATACTACTCACATTCTCAACATGTAACTCTTCAGTCTACCGTCAACAGGCTCTTTCTGCCATTCCCACCATTATTTTCAAGCCTTTTGATACCCCTACACCGTGTCCCTCACAAAAAAAGCACACCACAATGGCCACTCCAGTGGTTCCAGTCATCAGCCAGGCTCCTTCCGCCACTGACCCAGCAGTCTACGCCGAGTACGAGTCGAAATGGGCGACCTATCCCACTGATGCTCAAGGCTGGCTTGAGCGTGCTCGTGAAGTTGCGGGTGTTTTGTCGGTTGATGCTGCTGCTCGCGAGAAAGCCAACAAATCCCCAAAAGCCGAGGTTGCTCTTCTCAAGCACTCTGGGCTTTTGAAGGTTCTCGGCCCAAAAAAGTACGGTGGTGGTGAGCAACCATGGAGTGTCGGCTATAAGGTCATCAGAGAAGTTGCCAAAGGCGACGGGTATGTTTCCTCTTAACTTCCCCATGGCAAGCGTTTGAAGCCTAACACATGATGTAGCTCCATTGGAATGTTGCTTGGATACCACCTCTTGTGGTCACGAACAGCCCACGTGGTCGGCAATGATGAGCAGGCCGAACGGTTCCAGAAGCTCATCATTGAAAACAACTACTACGTCGGCGGCGCTGTCAACCCAAGAGACAATGACCTCAAGATCACATACGATGACTCCAACATCATCTACAACGGCTTCAAGAACTTCACCACTGGCGCCGCTGTCTCTGATCTTATCGTCCTCGAGGGTGCCATTCATGACAGACCTGAAGAGCACATTTTTGCCATCGTTCCTACTGCCCAAGCTGGTATTCAGTTCCACTACAACTGGGACAATGTTGGCTTGAGGTTGACGGAGTCTGGTAGCGCCAAGATTGAAGGCATCTCCGCCCCATGGACTGATGCTCTTGGTTGGGATGTGGCGACCAAGAAGCCTGACCCGGCTGTGCTGGGCATTTCTTTTCCCGCTCTCTTGCTTCCTACGTAGGTTTACCTTTACAACCATTTGTCTTGTTCTGATACTAACACAATGCAGTATTCAACTCGTGTTCAGCAATTTCTACCTTGGCATCGCCCTCGGCGCCTTGGACTTTGCCAAGAAGTACACCACAACCAGCACAAGAGCGTGGCCATACGGCGGCGATGTGAGTACCATCCTTTCCCACAATAGATAGAAAACAACGCCTAACCTGCCAAAACAGAACAAGGAGAAGGCCACCGATGAGTTCTACATCCTCTCCACCTACGGCAACTTCTTCGCCCACCTCCGTGCTGCCGAGGCCCTTGCCAACCAGGCTGGGGCCGAAGCTGACCGCATCTATGGCACCTACCAGAACAACCGAGCCGCCTTCCCCATCGAGGAGCGTGGTGAATGGGCCGAGTTGGTTGCCTCCGTCAAGGTTGTCACCACCGATGTTGGTCTTCGGGTGACAGCGGGAGTGTTTGAAGTGACTGGCTCCAGGGCAACTGCCAGCAAGGTTGGGCTGGACAGATTCTGGAGAGATATCAGAACCCACACTCTGCACGATCCGGTGGCTTACAAGAACCGAGAGCTGGGAAGATATTTCTTGCTCCGGGAGCACCCTGAGCCTACTTGGTACACGTAAATGGGGTGGATATTGACACAGATGGAGTAGCGGCTTAGTTTATACCCTGTAACACATGACAACCTATGCCTTTGACACCTCCCCCAACCCCCAGCTCTCTGATTTGTGTGCTCATTGTTTCTGCGAAGTCATTTTCCGGTATAGACTAGCCCTACATAGAGTGTCAGGTGATTAAGGGAGACAAGATACCAGGTGCGTTGTAATTGACCTCAGCTAGCTAGGTACCCACCTCGGTAAGGTAGCAAAGACCAAAGCACCGCCCTCTGACCATGGGAGTCTCATAAAGACGAAGCCGTAGCAATTGTCACACGGCAAAAGCCAACCACCCGCAACCACGGCCAGCAACACTGCCGATACCACCGCAAGAAGGGGTAACTGCAAGTTGTGAACCTCTCGTTGAAAGCGAGGCAGGCAATCTGAAGGCATGGCGGTTATCAAAGGAAGCCCACTGGCCCCTGAGATATTGAGGAACTTGGCAGCGGCTCGAGGCCACTGGGCACGGACCACCTGACGATGGATAAATACGCGTCTCTGAGATCTGTTTGTATTCCTAGACGTTCTTCTTCCTCATCACGCTCTTCGAGGCCATTGAAGATTATTAGCCTGAATTGAACCATGAGTTCCAAGCCCTGATATTACAGCCCTTGTCACATATAATCTTCAAACAATCGAAGACGACAACTACTGCACTACGACGCCATAGCGCTATCGCCACTTACCCCGCTTTCTTCCTTTGTTGATGTCCACCACATCATCATCAGCTCCACCCTCAGATATCGTTGAAGGATTCGTTCCACTACCGTGTAACCCTTGGGTTGACGACGACGAAGATTCCGACTTCACTACAGGAGAATACTCCTTCAACGCCTCGCCTACTCCGCGACCTTTCATTCCCGGCTACGCCGCCCACATTCCTCTTCCGGCATCACCAGCCACGGTGTCACCCACGTACGCGACCGCTCGAAACCTACAAGAAGAATTCGATAGCGCGTCCATCTCCACCTACAATATGGCGGACTATCGCTCTCCTTCAGCCGAGCCTGTCCAGGTCGACGACCACATGGAGCTTACGCTCTACTCGCCTCAGGACTTTGAAGTCATTATGAGCGACCCTCTGAGATCCAGCCTTTGCCTGGAGCCGTCCATGACCCGGCACCATGGATTATCGAACTCCATCGCCGAATGAGCGAGGCCTACGAAGGTGTACGACAGCTTGCTCGACAGCAACACAAGGAGCGTATCGACCACCAAGAACTCGCACGCCTTAAGCAGCAATACGAGCATATCCGTGAACAGTACACTGTTTGCGCTGGCATGGTCAAGCTCGGGGTCCAGGTCTCTGAACAACAAATCAGGCACTTCCGTCAGCAGGTTGAAAATGACAGCGCCGCCTTTGCGAACCAGATCTGGAAAGCTATCGCAGTTATCACCCAGGACGAACGGCAGCGTCAACAAGCCATCGAGCAACTTAGCGAAGCGGCTAACCGACACCACTCCGCCTTAATGACCCTCGAGAAGGAGGTTACATTTCAGAAAAGGTTCAATAGTGATGTCCAGGAATGGGCTACCCAACGCGACCGAGATATCACGGGACTCTTGGCCAAAGAGTTTGTTAATCCCGCTACTCTCGATGACCACGGACGGCGTATCATGGAACAGGTCAAGAAGCTTATGGCGGAAGATCTCAAGGAATTCCGCGCTCAGATGGAGCGGAATCCTGATGCCGACGTCAATTCTGTCTGGCGCAGTGTAAGCCAACGGGCATCGGTGCGACCATCGCATCCATCCACAGCCATACCCTCCAAAGTATCATCCTCAACTCGGCGTGTGCGAGAGCGCTTAACTACCCAGGCACTACAAGATGCCCAAGCACGCCGCACAGCTCAACAAGCCAATATCCAGTTCGAATCCTCTCGAGCCGGCCCTATGTATATGACGCCCACACCCAATGGTGGCGGAGGAGGAAGCCTCCCTCCTCGACGATTCGTCGCTACCAACGGAGAACCACCCTCTGACCCCGATGACTCGGACTCAGAGGACACCCACGATGATCGCCGTGAGAGGCGACCGCCCGCGGACGGAGCCGGAGGAGGACCACCTAGAGGACCTCCAGCCTCACGCAACCGCCCTCGATCACCCAGTCCCTCGGGTCAAGACGACCTCACTCGACTTATTCGTCAGTTTTCCCAGGCACCAGTCCAGGTCAACCCGGTGCATATGGCAAAACCCCCAGCCTACGATGGCAGAGACCTCTCCAAATTTAGGTCCTGGTGGCTCAAGGTGGAAGCATATATGGATTCCTACCCCACAGGGTTCCCCACCGACCAGGTCAAGATCAACTGGGTTGGATCTCTGCTCACCGACAAGGCCCAGGTGTGGCACCAACAGCGAGTCAGCCAAGTACGGAGGCTAGGCTTCATGGATATCTGGAGCAATTACACCACTGCCATCAAAGAACGCTTTCGGGATACAGCCGAGAGGTACCGCAATGCCCGCAAGATGCAAGAACTCCGGTACCAAGGAGATATCTCGCAATACTTGACCGAGCTTATGGACCTCAACGAAGTAGTCCAGTGGTCAGGAACCACGTTCCAGAGTCACATCTCAAAGGCACTCCCGGACGAGATCACCAAGTTGATCTACTCAAGACAGGGAGGAGTCCCGGAGACAGACGAGGACTTCCTCCACGCCATCCAGGAAGCTGGCCACATCTATGAGAATATGCTCACCAACCCTGGCATCTCAGTCGGCCACCGGGCGGGAAAAAGACACGCCCACTTCGATCTCGGGCGCTCGAAGACGGGCCCTCCCCACCAAAGTCGCTCCCAACAACCGTCAAATCCATCCTCAAGAAGCAGCAAGGCACCCCCAAGGCTCCAAGCGGCAGACCCGATCCAAAGGATATTAAGTGGGTAACCGTGAAAGAGGCACTAGCGGGAATCTCCCAAGATAACGTCGACAGGCATAAAAAGGATGGGTCTACATGCTGGCGATGCGGCCGCAACAATCATCACACCCTTGCCTGCTTCGCCAGAAAGGATGTCTCCGGTAACGACCTTCCCGCGGCTCCTCCCAAGGTAGCCGGGGTCAAGCGGAAGGCCGAGGAGAAAGAAAAGAAAACGAATTAGCACCTCCAAAGAAAGTACGAATCGACGCTATTGGGGTACACATTGACGATGATGAACCACCGGTCTTCGAAGTACTTGACGACGACATGTCTGGCACTGAGACGGGTTTTCACTAGGCCGCCTGACCACGCCGACAGGATGTAATCGGCCTACTGGCGTCACCGTTGCGGGAGTCAAGCGCCCTCGCGAGGAGGACGAGGATGAACAACCACGACACCGGCCTAAGGTGGGGACCAGGCCTATCGTCAGCATGAGCATCATCGAAGGTACCAACGCGCGCCCTCGGGAACACCCGGTACGCGTTCTCTTGGATCCTGGCAGTGCCGTTCCCGTCTTATCGGAGGATGTGGCTACCCGCCTCGCGATCAAGACCTTCCGTCACCCTCCTGGGTTCTACCTTCAATCCTTTACTGGAGAAGGAGATGCCAGTAAGGAAGCATTGTACACCGACACCATGGTGCTTAGGCACTCAGAAGACCACTTCACCAAGTTGCAATTCGAAGTCAGTAAGCTCGACGCAGAATGCGATATCATCCTACCACACTGGTGGCTCCAAGAACACCAACCAGCTGGCTTCTACGACCAAGACCCCACGAAGATTGTATTTACCTCTCCCACATGCCGCGAACGATGCACTAGCCTATCGGTACTTGGGAAGGCTGGTAGGATCATTTCCAGCGTCAAGGACGATCGAAGCTCTATTCCCGAACGCTTCCGGGACCTGGCACCATTGGTCCCTCATGATATATCCAAAAGGCTACCTGATCATAAGCCCTGGGACCACACGATCGACCTAATGGATGGCAAGACACCACCATGGGGGCCTATCTACTCCCTCAGCGGCAAAGAGCTCAAGTTCCTGCGCGCATGGCTGGATGAGATGCTGGCCGAAGGCAAGATCAGGCCTTCCAAGTCCCCTTGCAGCGCTCCACTCTTTATGGTGGATAAAGACGCCTCCATCGAGAAGAAGGGAACGCATGAAGACGACCTTCGACCAGTGGTGGATTGGAGAGCACTTAATGGCATCACTATCCCCAACAGGTATCCTCTACCACTCATCAATGAGCTACAAGATCGTCTTGCCGGAGCTAAGTACTTCACCAAGATCGATCTTAAGAGTGGATTCAACCTCGTACGAATCAAGGAGGGAGATGAGTGGAAGACAGCCTTCCGCTGCCGCTACGGTCTCTTCGAGTTCACGGTCATGCATTTTGGGCTAATCAATGCCCCAGCCACCTTCAAGCCATGGTCCATGGAGTCCTCAGTGACCTGATCGACATGGGGGTACTGGCGTACGTTGATGATATCCTCATATACGCCGAGACCATGGAGGAGCATGACCGGCTCACGAAAGAAGTATTGCGGCGGTTGAAAGAGAATAACCTCACCATCTCAGCAAAGAAGTGTGTGTGGGCTACAAGGCAGGTTGAGTACCTTGGGTATATCATCTCTGAGCATGGGATCTCTATGTCTAAGGAGAAGGTAGACTGCATCTTGAACTGGGAGAGACCTACCACACTCAAGGCCACCCAATCCTTCATCGGCTTCGCCAACTTCTATCGACGCTTTATTAAGGGGTTCTCTGCCATTGCCCAAGCCCTCACGGCATCCCTAAAGCTCGACGCACGTCAGTGGAAGTGGACACAAGCCATGGAAATAGCATTCAACAGGCTCAAGGAGGCCTTCACCACTGCTCCCATCCTCGCTCACTTCGACCCAGCAAAGCTGGCGGTCCTGGAGACGGATGCGTCTGACTTCGCCCTGGGTGGAGTGATGTCCCAGAAGGGGGACGATGGCAAGCTCCACCCGGTTGCTTTCCACTCCAGAAAGCTCACCAAACCAGAGATGAACTATGAAGTACACGACAAAGAGCTACTAGCTATAGTCGACTGCTTTGCAAGATGGCGGAGATACCTCGAGGGGGCAGAGCATCGCATCGAAGTGTACTCCGATCATCAGAACCTGGCATACTTCACCACAGCGAAGGTCTTAAATAGACGCCAGGCAAGGTGGGCGCAAGAGCTCGCCGCCTACAACTTCATTATCATGTATCGGCCTGGACGACTTAACGGCAAGGCCGACGTGCTCTCAAGACTCGATCAATATCGGCCTGAGAAAGGGGGAGATGAGGACCAGCCAATCACTTCGGTCCTGAAAAATCACCACTTTTCACCGCCAAATGAAGGACCTTCCTTTCTGGTTTCCTCAGCAAGGCTCGCCAGTATTCCGGTTACACCGGCATGGAACGATGATTTCATCGCCAGAGTCAAAACAGCCGCCCACCAGGATGCCGAGTATACGAGGGACCTGGCCACACCGCCCAAAAATGAGCATGCGGACGATGGCCTACTGTACCACAACAACCTGTTGAGGATCCCCAAGGACCCCGCGTTACGCGACGAGATCTTCAAGTCTGAGCACGACGCAGCCATCGCCGGCCACCTGGGAATGGACAGAACTATCGACCTTATACGGCGCAATTTCTGGTGGCCAGGCATGGATCAAGACATCCGCGAATACGTACGTGGGTGCAGAGAGTGCCAACAGAACAAGAACCCCCGCCATGGCACCTTCGGGCTGCTCCAACCAATGGAGATCCCTTGGAAGCCGTGGAGAGCGATTTCCATGGACTTCATCACGGACCTTCCACTGTCCTCTGGATGCGACTCGATCTGGGTCATCGTGGACATGTTCACGAAGATGGCACACTTCATTCCCCTACGCGTTGAAGCGAAGAAGACTGACGACCTGATCCGGATTTTCGCGCGCGAGTATTGGCGACTTCACGGCGTCCCAGCGGACATCATTTCTGATCGAGACTCACGCTTCACCGCCCACCTGTGGAAAGACTTCCTGAAGCTCGTCGGTATCAACAGTCGCATGAGCACAGCCTTCCATCCGCAGACAGATGGACAGACAGAAATCGTTAACCAAGAATTAGAGATGTATCTCCGTGCCTTTGTCAACTACGAGATGGCTAACTGGAATGAGTTACTCCCTATGGCAGAATTCGCGTACAATAACGCTCGCAAGTCGACTACAGGCATGTCGCCTTTCTTCGCCAACTATGGCTATCACCCTGCTTCCAATAACCCCTCCTCGAATACCACCGTCCACAATCCCTCGAGTCGGCTGTACGCACACTGGATGACCCAAGTTCATAAGGAAGCGCGGAAAGCACTAGAGGACGCCCGCACGCGCATGAAGCAGTGGGCCGACTTGAAGAGAAAAAGAAGCCCCTTTATTTGAACAGGACCAACTTGTGATGCTCAATGCCAAACACATCAAGACTCGACGACCCTCCAAGAAGCTGGACAAAAGATGCTAGGCCCGTTCAAAATCCAGAAGGTGATCTCTCCTACCGCTGTCCGACTGACTCTCCCCAAGCACTGGCGGATCCACAATACCTTCCACGTCTCTCTCATCGAGCCCTATCGCGCTGGCGGACAGGCACTGCCTGATCCAGACCAGGTCCTGCGAGAAGCTGAGCCGGTAGAGGCAGAAGACTATCAAGTGGAAAGGTGATGGATTCGACCATGATGGGCGAAGAAGTCAAGTATCTGGTCAAGTGGGAAGGTTGGCCGCAAAGGAGACATTGGACTTGGGAACCTTACGATCACTTCTACAGTGATGGAGCCAAGGCGGCTTTACAAGCCTTCCACGCTCTACACCCCGACAAGCCCAAGGACCGACGTCTGGAGGTCTAAGGCCATCATCAAGCTCGTGGGCGAGAGCATGAGAAGGGGAGATGGTGTCACACGGCAAAAGCCAACCACCCGCAACCACGGCCAGCAACACTGCCGATACCACCGCAAGAAGGGGTAACTGCAAGTTGTGAACCTCTCGTTGAAAGCGAGGCAGGCAATCTGAAGGCATGGCGGTTATCAAAGGAAGCCCACTGGCCCCTGAGATATTGAGGAACTTGGCAGCGGCTCGAGGCCACTGGGCACGGACCACCTGACGATGGATAAATACGCGTCTCTGAGATCTGTTTGTATTCCTAGACGTTCTTCTTCCTCATCACGCTCTTCGAGGCCATTGAAGATTATTAGCCTGAATTGAACCATGAGTTCCAAGCCCTGATATTACAGCCCTTGTCACAGCAATTAATATGGGCGTTGGCAATGGCCCAATTGCCGAAACTGTTGATGTTGGGGTGGTGACTCTTACCCCCATCGTGAAAGTGTCCAGCGTGTCGTCCATATTTGTCCACCCTACACCCCCGAGCCAGTTCATTTGGATTGTCAAGTTTGAAGTCTGAATGTGTGAGGAGGCACTCGGTGGTGTTGGCATGAATATTGCCAGTTCGATGGTAGGAATTCCAGTTGCTGGGAGTGTCTCTGGTGCAATTGTGGTGTGACATGGAGAAGTAAGGATAAGCTCGGAAGCTGAGACTGATGACAGAATTGTTATCACGACATATACCGGATCTAGCTTCGTGGGAGACATAATTCGAGAGTAATAGGTTCTAGCGGTGGTGATTCTCCGAGGTCTTCGAAAGGAGACTGTTGTCTTTGGATATTTCTGGTGAGGTCTTTTGACTCTGAAATGAGGCCAGTTTATAGATTTCTTGTGTTTTTGACCATATACCTAAGCAAATGCTCCAATGGCTGATGATTGTCTCATCGGAGGCAAGTGATGTGGTCTTGGAATCGGCCAGGTTTTAAGTAGTACCGGACCTGACATCGGAGACGGCCATCATGCATCTCGTTTTTAAGTTTCACTCTCCACCATCTTGCTCTTGAAGATCCGATAGGTTCCGAGCACTCCGAAAGTGGGTGCCAACTGTTCACGGCCTCGGGATATTTTTAGACTCTCACTTTTTTGCCCAGGACAAAAGTCTCTTAGTTCGATTGGATATTGGTGACATTCGAATAGGTATGCAAGATTGCTTGGTTCGGGTGGACACCTAGGGTACTTTGAATGGTGCTAACCGATGGCAAAGGCGCAGGTTACAAAATATTGGGAGCAGTATGAGCAAGAGATCCAAGAGCTCAACCAGCTGCAGACCTGCTGCCAGGCGATCTTTTCAGCCACCAAATTACCCCGTTTCGTAGCGTAACCCATCATTAAACGCATAGGCAGAACAACTTGCGCACAGGACAGACCAAGAACTCTTCCACCCACCGCTCACACATCCAAGTTCGTCTTCCTGCTCCGTGTTATCGTGTGGCAGGCTGATAATCCTCAGTCTATCTAGAAATGTCAATGCGAGCGCAAGCGGCAGTCCGTAAATGGGCTTTGTTATAGTCACAGGTAGGTAGGGACACTTTGAATTTCGATTTGGTTTCAACTCGTATTTAGATCTTGAGTGCAGATTCGCTGGTGCTCGTCGGCCGGAAGCTTCTTGAAACCGCTGGATCTCTGTGGCCATGCGATTCTACCGCAGTTGGATTGAGATATTTCTTCGAAAAGACAGTTAAAGAGCGAAGCGCATAGCTACGGGCCACTGAGCGCCCCTAGCCTTCAGCCACTTGTGTGCTTTCAGTTGGGATATTTCTGAAGGTGTAGAACGGTACAAGCGCCTTCTGACAACTCTATCGATAGGTGCCATGTTTGTGTACTTTAGCCTCATTATTCATAATTTCATACTTCAGGAGGTTAAACACCCAAGGGAGTCTTTGTACTTTGCAATGTGTTAGGGCGAATGTCCAAAGTGCAAGGCCATCCAATCAGGGCGTGTGGCTCAGTTGGTAGAGCGTTCGCTTAGCATACCCACCTGTATGCGAAAGGTCCTGGGTTCGATTCCCAGCTCGTCCACAGCTTCTTTTTGCATTTCTTTTTCACCTTGAATCTTTTTCATTTTTTTTTTTTTTTTTACTGTCACTACCTTGTTCCGATAGAGCTCGGCAAAGAGGCAGTGAAGTGAAAAAGGTAAACAAGCCATCGCATTCAAGTGTACAGATCATTGTTTATTTTCCCCCGTTGCACAAGCACAGACAGTTTTGGGGCATTTATAAGCTCCACTTAGCTCCTCCAAGCCATGGATTTGTCAGAATATCCCACTTGGACCGTAACCATAACGAATCTTCTCGAACAGCGCGGAGAGCGAAGGGGGACAACGGTGAAACAGCTTGTGGGACAAATGGCTCTGATGTGCTGTTAGCCGTCGTCCCATCCGTCCTTTTTGCAAGCTGTACACTAACAAGAGTGGAGATTGGAGAAAGATAGGATGGCTTGGTGTCACAGATTACGACAATCGTGGTAGCTTGATGGAGGGGTTGAGCACTTGAGCCGTGGGTTCATTTGACTTCGATTGAGCTACCGCTGTATACAGCCGTTGCCAAGTGGCGTCCGGGCTCAGTGTCATATATATATATGGCCCATCTCATTCCCTTTCCAGTCTCATGTTTATAGTCCTTGGAACCAAGTCACGCAATTCATTCAACATCTCGCAACATCCTCTCTGCTCTCTCTTCATACTCTTTGACATCTCGCACACAACCGCAGCCATGGCACCCATCGGCAAGATCTACTCCTACCCCAGCAACTACCGCGTCCACATCGTACGTCCCCCTTTCCCCCATGTTGCCCCCTCCCCTCATGATACTAAACCCCCTCCCAGGCCCAAGTCGCCGCCGACCTCAACAATGTCGAGCTGGAGTTCCCTTCTTTCCAAATGGGCGTCACAAACAAAGACCCCTCCTTCCTCTCCAAATTCCCCCTCGGCAAAGTCCCCGCTTTCTCCTCCGCAGACGACACCTTCCACCTAACCGAAGGTCTCGCCATCGCGCGCTACATCGCCTCCTCCGGCCCCGCCTCTTCCCAGCTCCTCGGTGCTGACCCCAAGACCTCCGCCTTGATCGAGCAATGGGCTCTCTTTGGGGAGTCTGAGCTCTCCGGCGCTACCATCCCCCCTCTCTTGATGGTCTTGGCCAAAATGATCCCTTATGACGAGGCAAGGTATAACCAGTGCGCTGGCAACCTTGAGAGAGCCGTCAAGAGGCTTGAGGAGGCGGTCAAGGATGGGCGAAAGTTCCTTGTTGGTGACCAGTTGACCTTGGCTGATTTGGCTGTTTTGGGGCCCATGACTCTCGCGAGCAAGTTCTTGTTTGACGGGGAGATGAGAAAGCAGGCACCTTCCGTGGAGGGGTACCTCAAGGGTTTGTTGGAGGTGCCCGAGGTGAAGAAGCACTTTGGGGAGGTTACTTTTGTTGAGAAGAGGGTTCAGGGTTAAATTTCTGGATAATGAGATATGAATTGACAAAAAAAGTAACGTTAATTGATTAGATGAGCCAAAACACCTTGCACACGGAAAGCTGTCCATGAAACCAACTCATTGTTATGTAGCCAGGCCAAAATATATATACTTCATCTTTGAAATCACGTCTCCTCCGCCTCCTTGCAAACAGGACACCCGCCCGCAATCTTGTCCCTCAACAACATCGCATGCGTCACCTTGGCCCCTATCCGATGCGACACACTCTCCCCAACCGCACTCACCAAGCTCTGATCCACCCTCTCCCCCGGGTGCATCTTCTCCAGCAAATGCGACAAATGATACACATGTCCACAGGCAAACCCAACCAACGTCTCCATCTCCCACTCCGTAAACGCCTCACAACACCCCGCACAATGCCCCGGCGCCCACTTCTTCCCCGGCGGCTTAGGAACCTCCTCATTATCAACCCCATCATCAACAACCTCATGCTTCTCCCCAACAACAGTAGGCACATCCTTCGCCTTGACATCAACATGATCGCCCCCCTTAACCACAACCTCAAACTTCACCCCCTTCCTCTGCCCACTCCTCAACAAATTCTGCGCCGCCGCCACCTCACTCCTCAACACCTTTGCCACGCCCGAGCTGATACTGTGTTGGATATCATGCTCCTTCATGATATGCTTCAGCCCCTCCCTCAAACCATCAATCTCCAGCCCCTCTGGAATCCGTCTGACAAGAGTGATGGGATTAATCGCCGTCCCGACCTCCTCAAGCAACCCCCTAATGAACCGGGGCTTGTCCATACTATACTCGAGCAGATCCTCCCAAAGATCAGGATCGTCTTGTTCCTTGGCAAAAGCAATCGCGCGGCTGACATCGCCCAGCCGTTCAATAATGAGCGTCAGGGCGCGCTTCATCTGCCCAGTCTTGGAGTACAGGTAGACCAGCTCGGGGATGTAATCGTATCGATCGCATTCTTTGACGGCCTAAGAAAAAGACTGTTAGCATGCTCCTCACACACACACACACACACACACACACACACACACACACACACACACACACACACACACACACACACGCAAAAGGGGACAGATGGAGTAGCCTCACCTCCTCAAACGCATACGCAGTCGAAGTCTTGAGAAAGCTCATCAACAGTCCCTGGTCATACTTTGCAAACAAATGCACCGCCAAATCAGCAAAATTGTCCACCAGAGACTGACTGTCGGTCACAAGCCTCGCCCTCGACTCCCCGCTATGTTCGTGAATCCCCTGCCCCCGCCATAAACCCCGAAGATAAAAGAACGTGTACAGATCCAATTTCTTCTCCTGGAGCTGCTCCACCACAACATCCGGCTTGACCAGTCCATGCTGTGCCTCGTCCACCAGCAGGGTAATCGCCTCATGAGTCGCCTGTTCCAGCTCATCATTCGACATCTTGGCCTGACCTTGAGGAACACGAAGAGTGAGAAAGCTAGGGATGTCATCCGCCACGGCATCAGCCAAATGCCCATCCTTGATCAACCTCATCGCGTTATCCGCATCCTGCAGCTTGATGTAGCATTTGAGAGCCTCCCTATTCCTGCCGTTGGCTTCATGAAGCTTGGCAAGACTCTCCATCACGATGCGCCAGTCGCGCCCAACCTCGCCATCCTCCACGCTGTCTTCCCTCACTTCTCGGTAGTTGAGCTGGTTCTCCAAGGCTGTCGTGATGGTGGTAATCTCGAACAAGTCAGGAGACCATCTCTCCAAAAGCTCGCGGAACTGGGGTTTGCTCGTCTCGAGGTAATGCCCAAGCACAACCTCGTAGATGGTTCCCGGGATTGGGGGCCGTGTCCGCTCGGTAGGGATGTGATTGACAATCTCGTCAAACTTGTTCGCCCCAGCAAATGTCCACACCCACTTCTCCCAGCGGTCCGGAGTTCCCAAAACCTTTCCACAGGTCTGTCCAGCTCGTACCCAGTCGCCAGCCTCAACCAGCTCTTGCAGCCACAGTTCGCCGATCCGCCTCTTTTCCTTTTCTGCCGCCGAGTACATCGATTGCATTCCCTCGGCAAGGGAAGCGGTCTCATCGTAAAAGTCGTCGGTTGTCTGAGTATGGTCCGGCGATAATGGGCTCGTGTCGACAGCCGTCGACATGATCTCGGGGTGCTCGTTGACAAGCTCCCATGCTTGCTGGTACTGCTGTCGCTCCAACAACCACGACAGATGATCCCCCAAATCTCTCCTTGTCGCGAGGATGCAGTCATACGGACTATGTATAAAGATCTTGACTCCGGGCTTGGTGAGATTTGGATGCACAGATCCACCCTTTGATCGTAAGAGAGCCGACGCGGCAGCAATCTTGACAGGCGATGTGCCCTCGTTGCTGTCCTTGCTTCTGATACTGGCACCTGAGCTAAAGAGAGAGATAGGGTTGAGAGCCGCGTTGAGCATCTCAGTGCCCAGCCCAGCCAACGTCTCCAGGGCACCCCTACTAGAGGCAGCAGCAGCCACTGTTTGAGCTGGCAAGACACCAAGGTGGTAATCATTGGACGAAAGCCTTTCGAACCGGCTGAGCGTCAGGCCATCTTTGTCGACCTCTGCCTGAGAAGTGAGATCGATCAGCCGCAGTTCGGGAGGCTGGTTGTTTTGCTTGCGACGAATTCCGCCTGATGGCTCGCTACCACTGGATAATGTGTGCTTGTGGCCGCGAGCCGCGGTACCGTCGTCTTGGTCGTTGGCGTCGTCGTCGTCCGGCAAACAATAGGCGAGGACTAATATCAAGTTTTGGGTATATAACGAAATGCCAGAAATAATGCAATCCATACGAAGTCTGAGGGGTCAGCAAACACAATTGAGAAAAGGGCAACGGGCGGAAGATAACTTACAACTTTACAATCTCTGCCCGGCCAGCGGACTTCTCCCCGGCATGCTTTCCAACGCCGACGCCCCCGGGGTGGACATGTATGATCCAGATGGTCCCACCCCAGCCAACCAAGAGACGCTCTATCGTCTTGCTGTGCTTGACCTGCTGTTGTTTCAGTCTTTCCGCAGCTGGCGAAAGGAGGACTTCGTGAGATTCCTTCTCAGGCTCATCAGGCTCGACGGCTTGCTCGTCGATCCACTCAGCCCTTCCCTTCCACACGCTGGCCATAGTCTCCCACTCTGCCGTTTGAGGCCGATCAATGTGGCCGATGCGCTTCCAGGCATCGTCTGCATCGGCGCTCTCCAGATGAAGTTTTGTACGCATGATCTTGATGCCATGTTCGTTCAACCAGACGACGTATTTTCCCGACAAAGACCACTTGATGGTGTTGATAGTTCCCTCGCCAGAGTGCAAAACGGTATCTTTTCCTGTGCTGGCGCCGACCATGCCACCAAGCCAACCTGCCGCCTGCGCAGCTGCCCCCGTTGTTGTGGCAGTGCTTCGACCGAGCGGCGCACCCGTCGTCAGAATTAGCTGACCCGACAACCCGCCAGAAAGATATGTCTTGTCGTGCTTGTAGTCTGGAGACAGAGCGACGGCTTGGATAGGGCGAGCAAAGTTGCGCAGCGACACATCCTTGACATCGACCAGAGACTGTACACAGACATTTCCATCCATCGACGAGGTAGCAATGTAAATATTGTTGGACGGGGTATTCGGCACTGTGTTTTGGAGTTGGGTAGCCCTTCTCGGTGGTGGTGTTGGGACATCATGGCCTTCGCCGATAGATGAACCCGGTCTTCGAGGGCTACTTGGAGTAGCTTTCGGGGTGGCATCGGGTCTGAGCGTCGACAGTGGTGGAGGGTATGGGGAGATGGAAACGGCTGTAACAGAGGCTGAGTGGGCATGATAGACTCGTAATGGTTGGAAAACAGGGAGTTGAATAACATGCTGGTTTAGGCGGTCAGTCACACCATTTCGTGCCAATGCAGGTTAGGGATACCGACGATGTTTCCATTATGTGTTCCTATGATCTGTTTGTCTCCAGCAACTAGAAAGGTGCTTGTCGCATCTCCATTGCGGTAAAGGGGCCCGAGGTGTTGGGTCAATCGCGCGTACTTGAGCTTTGGCTCCTCATCTTCATCCTCGCTTTCTTCCTCGCCCTCTTCTGCCTCTTCCTCGCCCTCTTCCTCCCTTTCACCATCCTCATCACTAGACTGCTCTAATGTGTCATCGGTTTCATCGTCAGAGGTTGCGCCAGCGCCTGTGTTAACCCTGAGCTCCTTCATTGGGCCTGTTGTTGTCGCGTCGCTGGCTGGTGGGTGCTTGAGCGCTACACCAGCGCTGCTGGACTCAGTCGGGCTCTTGTCATGGTGGGGATCGTTGTCGCCGGGCTGTGGCGAGCTTCCTGTCATGTTGATTCAGGCGACGGCAGCAACTTCATGGCGGGTTTGGAGCAGGCGCAGAGCGAGGGTCGTATGGCTATGGGGTTCAGGTTGCCTGTGGGGAGCCGAGTGTTTGTTGAGTTGCTTCGGGAAGCTTTAGGCGCGGCCAAAAGCTACGTCAGAGCTTAAACGGCGGTCCCTGCAGCGGTTGGGGTAAGCTTTGACCAATAGACAGCTGCCCCTCAAAGTGGGGATATTCATTGGGCAGCCTTGCGAACCCCAGACGCGGGTTCCAGGCTCTCGGACGCGCTTTCTGGGATACAGTGCTCTTGACCTACTGACTGCCCTGCGATGGGCATTGCGGCCCTCTGAGACAAGACGAAGAAAGAAGATCATTTCCAGGCTGTTCTTTCCAGCGACTGGACTGAAGGAAATGGATCGCCAGCAATTGCCTTCAACCATTACCCGGCACTCGACCTTTTGTATAATTTGAGGAGGGAAACAGGACAGCACCAAACATAACAAAACTATGGCCTCGATTGCTTCACTCGGGGTACATCAACCCACCGGCTTGCGACATGCCATTCAAGAAGGGATACTCGACCCCGACCCGCCTCCATCTACCTACACGTGGGACATCAGCCTTAGCAAGGAGGGTGACAACGAATATGAGGATGAACTGCTCACGACGAAGAACTGTGTGCTCTGGTCCCGTGGCGGGGTCTTTCGAAAGAGCTTCAAATTCGACCTCGAAAACGAACCTATCGCCCAAGCCCTCCTAGCCAACTTCCCTGCCTCGGCCGAACACCAGTCTAGAGATAACGCCAAGCAAAAGAAGAAGGCCCTCGAAAGGCCCAACCTCTCGAAAGCTCTCGTCGTCTTCCTCAAGACCCAGGCGCACATCTACTTCCTCTCCGGTGCCAGCCATGTCGTCCACATGCCCTTCGAAGTCGAGTCTGCCTGCGCAGCACCATGTGGTGTCATCATTCAACGCAAGCCACGGGCGAACAATACAGCTCCGGTTTCGTTGCGTCTCCCGAAAGTACCGCCCAACTCCTTCGTGTCGTTCCAGCCGCCGCCATCGTCGTCCAATACCCAACGAGGGCCCGAGTTCTCGACCGAGGGGTTGGGCAACCCGAAAGTACTGCCCCTCCGACTCAGCTCGACACTGGAAAATATGTGGCAACCTCCTATGGAAACAAGTGAAAGTCATTGGCCTCGGCTTGTTTGCCTGACGGATCCGTTGTTGGAAATCGGACTGGTGGTGACACAGCAAGATCGGACGAAGCCTCCAAGGGGTCGGAGGGGTTCGACCGGGCCCCTGTTTCTCAGTCCTGCCGAAGAAATGCTTCACATAGAGTCTGTCAAGCTCCCGAATCTACCGGCATCGGAAGCTGGGGGCTTGCATATTGCCGTTACCGTTAACCGCGAAGCCGGCATGTACACAGTTTGGCGACTGACCTATCTAGAGAATGAGGACCCATTTCTGAGCAAAAAGAAAAAGAGGAGAACATCATCTTCGCGGCGACGGAGTTCTATGGCTCCAGGCCTGCCAAGCGGAGCTGCCACCCCGATTCACCCGTCCATGAGAGAGAGCTTTGGTGCACCGCTTCCAGGCAAAAGAACCAGGAAGAGCGTTAGGATCGAGGAAAACGAAAAGGCCTTGGACAATGCTCTCAACTCTTTGGATCCGGACAAGCGCAACGATGCTACTCGGAGGCAGTCACGCCGAGTAAGCTCTCTGTTGGCTCGTGCTGATCTGTCTGCATCTCAAGATCGAGCAACCTTCACCGAACAGTCAAGCAGGAGGCTAGACTCCCAGGGGAGCCAGCGTGCTCGCATGAGTAGTGGATATGCCGGTTCAGTATTCAGTGGCAGCTTCAGCGGCAATCGAGACTTGAACAGCCTCCATGAAGCGCCGGTGGATAGCCTGCTGGACGAGCTTCGTGCTGGTGGTGATTTTGAGGGGTTTCATAGTATGGGTCTGGAGGATCACGACTTTGATGGACTGACACGGGAGATGATGCTTACCAAGATCCACAGCTTCAGCATGGACAACGCCAACCTGCGATACTCTCTATCGGACAAGCCTGCCAGGACACACTCCAAGGTCTTTATACTTGCTAGCCCTCCTACTGCCACGGATGAGCAAGGGCGCGCCATGCTTCTTGTTGGTATCCAGGACCCTGTCGACAGGAGACTCCAGCTTCTGACCCTCCATGTCGATATTCGTGACGAGAAGAACACAACAAAAAGTGCCATGAAAAGTTTCTCAAACCCAAGCAGCCTCACTATTGTTCCCGGAGAGCCCCGGAGGGTTCAAAGCGTGGTCGATTCATGCAAACTATCCGACGGGCATGAGACCATCATGATCTTGTCTGAAGACACCTCCGGCGGAAGAGAACTCAGCCTGCAGTCCCCTTGGGGCAAAGTAACGACTGTAACATTACCATTGTTATTTTCTGACAACCTGCACAGCCTCGATTACGCAGGCAGCCACAAGGTCAACAAAGAGGTTCGAGGCAGGCGGTCGATGGGCATTGGCATGACCTGCACTCAGATAGATTCCGTCTGTCACTCAAACTCGCGTGGTGTGGTTGACCTTCGAGACAAGGACGGCAGGTTTCATCGAGTGAGAATCCAGTTGCAGCCTTCATCGCCTCAAATACGTCGCGTCCTGGATACTTGCCGGAGTGTCCTACCTACTTCTTATGCCGACAAGCTACTGGCAGGATGGTGGCACATCATGCAGTGGCTTCAGAGCGGGCGTATTCGGGGTCTAAGCCGCCCCATAGTGGACAGGGAATGGACAGCACTCATTATACTGCTCTTTTCCAGCTTCCTCGCCATGCGGCACAACAGTGAGACTTCCCTCAGGAGCTATGGGGAGGGCGCAGCACAGCCCCCATGCCCAAAGAGCTGGGACACGATGCGCGTATACGAAAACCCCAGCTCATCAGCGTGCCCGCCTTGGACTCGCACCAAAGCATGGCGGTGGCTTCTTGATACTCCAATCTTTGAACCGGCCCCCGTGACTGCCGAATCAGGCCCTCGTCCACCAAGCTTCCTTGCTATTCACATCGAACTAGCGCAGAGATGGATGGCGTCTTCTGGCGGCGTGCTGGCTTTTGGCTTTGATGGGTACCTTCCCACGGCTCTCGGCAGAGGGAGCCCTGGACGCAGTCATGCAGCATGGAGTATGATGATGGCGCTCCATCTTTTCCTCGAAGAACAGAAACTGAACATTCTGTCTCCCGAGGATACGATACACGGCCAGATCGATTTGAGGACAGCGCTCTGCCAGGTCTCTAGGTGGCTCGGCTGGCAGAGGCACGAAGCCATTTATGCGCTGGGCATAGACATGGATCTGGAATCAGTACATGATCTGGTTCCTACTCTCGCGGCCGAGGTAGTCGAACCGCCGACCTGCTTTTGCGTGCTGAGCTGGATTCAGGACCATCTTGCATACGGTAAGGGGGGCGAGTTCCCGACATTGCCTCTCGTCTACTCCACTGGCTGTCCAGATGCAGTTTCTGGAAAGTCAAGATCGCAGCTCTGGTCATCCTTAACACCTCGATCGCTCATGTTTGCCAAGTTCTTTGGTCTTCTTGGCACCACAACGAACCGGTACGAAGTGGTTGTGGCCATGTATGAGGCTCGTTTCACACCACAAATTCTCGAAACATTACCGGAGGCAGTTCTCACGCCTTTACAGGACATTATATTCATGTGTCAACCAAACCCACCGCCTTCGTGGTCCAAGGAGCTCCTCTCTCTAGTGAGTCGGACTGACATCAGCACTGTCTTACGGCCATCAAAGACATGGCGACCACTTGGGGCTGAGATCAATGTGAGTGTTCGGTTCATAGTTGTGCTATTATCTACTAACATTCCCCAGGCCCCATCACACGCTGCGAAATGGGATGTCCGAATGCTGTGTCAGCACCTCGACGACTTCCACGACCGCGCAGAGGAGACAGAGGCCACAGAACGCCAGGCCGTGGTGCGCTCCTTGTTTAGAGAAGACAGACGGCTCAATGAGGCTCAGAATCTCTTATCAACATCCAAGCACCGCGTCGTCCGCCTCAACCCCAAGCCGGGCACAACGGAGCCAGAGTATCTCGAGCAACAAAAGCAGCTTGTCGCTACTGTGGCGACGAGTACCCTTGCCATACCAGCAGGCAGGGGCCTCTTGTACTTTGCTCTTCGCTTTCCACTTCTTACTCAAAAATATCAGATCAACGGATTTCAGCTCACATGTGTCGTCCAGCCGATTAACAACTCGGTCGGCGTAGACAAGGCCATGTTTACTGAGGAAAAGATTAACTGGGCCTTCTTCCACCAGGGCGTCTCGGGTGGACTTGCCATCTCACCTCATGCAAAAGGCATTGACACATCGTGGATTCTGTACAACAAGCCGGGGTCAGATTTGAACAATCGACATGCCGGATTTCTGCTCGCCCTCGGCCTGAACGGTCATCTCAAGTCGGTCGCCAAGTGGGTTGCGTTCAAGTACCTCACACCCAAGCATACTATGACATCCATTGGCCTACTTCTCGGCCTGGCAGCCTCGTATCTGGGGACCATGGACTCGCTGATCACGCGCCTTCTGTCGGTGCACGTTACCCGTATGCTGCCGAGAGGGGCTGCCGAGCTCAACTTGTCGCAACACACCCAAACCACTGGTATCATGGGCATAGGGCTTCTTTACTGCAACAGCCAACACCGCCGCATGAGCGAGATCATGATGTCGGAAATCGAGTATCTCGAGGATGGAGAGGAGGAGAACCCACTTCGCGACGAAGGCTATCGTCTGGCTGCCGGCTTTGCTTTGGGCTTCATCAACCTCGGCAAAGGAGGCGACCTGAAGGGGCTGAGAGATATGCGCTTGACGGAAAAGCTCCTGACAATCGCCACGTCCACCAAGCGCATGGAGCTGGCTCATGTCTTGGACCGTGCCGCTGCTGGCGCTGTGATGGCTATTGCCCTCATTTTCATGAAGTCGGAGGATCATATCGTTGCACGCAAGATTGATGTTCCTGACACAACGTTGCAGTTTGACTATGTCCGGCCTGATGTTTTGCTTTTGAGGACGGTGGCGAAGAATGTTATTCTTTGGAAGGAGATCAAACCTACCTTTGACTGGATCAAGAGCAGTTTGCCTTCTATTTATCATTCACGGGCACGTCTGAGCAGCACTCGGAAGCTTCAAAGCAGGGACATGTCTTTTTTCTCCATCTTGGCTGGCATTTGCTTTTCGCTGGGCCTTCGGTTCGCCGGCTCGGCGAATATCCAAGTTCGGGATCTGCTTGTTCACTACCTCGACGAGTTTGTACGGATCGTTAGAAGCCCGGTGACAAACTTTGACGCGGAGCTAGCTCGCAGCAACGCGAGGATGTGTATGGATCTGGTGGCGCTGTCTTGCGCCACGGTGATGGCCGGGACGGGGGACATCACTGTGCTCCGTCGTTTGAGAGGTCTGCACGGTCGAGACGACAAGAGCACCACGTACGGAAGCCACATGGCTGCTCACCTGGCGATTGGCGCTCTGTTTTTGGGGTGCGGAACCGCCACGTTTGGGACGAGTAACCTTGCCACTGCTGCTCTCCTGGTCGCTTTTTACCCGTTGTTTCCTGCCAACGTCCAAGACAATCGGGCGCATCTGCAGGCGTTTCGTCACTTTTGGGTTCTGGCTACGGAACCCCGGTGTTTGGTTGCGAAGGATTTGGCCACCGGTCAGCCGATGAACACGCCGATTAATATCCATTTGAAACCGGGGTCTGCGACGGCTGTGGCGGCGGCGTCGCAGACGGGGAGTGATGCGACAGATCCGGAGGTTGTTATCCTCCGGCGGCAGACTCCTTGCTTGCTTCCGCCGCTAGATGATGTCCTACGTGTTGCCACAGACGCTGGTGGACTGGGTTGTTGGGATTTGACGATTGATTTCCAAAATCAGCCCAGTCTGGTGGATGAGTTTAGGAACAACCAGAGTGTTTATTTGCGGAGGAGACCGGCGCATGAGGGGACTTTCCCGGCTACGTTGCGCGCGCTGGGGAGTAGCGAGGTTGTTGACAAGGGGTTGGGTGGGAGGGATCCGATGGAGTGGGTTTTCGAGTTGCAGGCGCTGCGGGATTTGACGCACGCGGAGAGGGGGTTGGTGCTTGATCGGTTGGGGAGTAGTGGTGGGGGGGTGGGCGAGGGGGAGGGGGCGAGCACGGCTGTGGATGCCAAGCTGGTGTTGAGGGCTGGGTTGGATACGGAGGGGTGGTCGAGGGATAGGTTGTTGGGCTTAAGGTTGTTGTTTGAGTGGGCCGAGAGGAGGGGGGTTTTTGCTGGGAGGGTGGTGGACAAGACAGAGGCTGAGGAGGGGAAGGGGAGGAAGAAGGGGAAGACGCCTGCCAAAAACGGGAAAAAGAAGGTTTCTATGTCTGATGGGGTCGAGGGACAGGGTGGGGGGAAGAGTGAGGGGGTGGTTGGGGGGAGGGAGAGGGAGTTGGATGCGGTGGAGAGGGGGGAGGTTTGGTGGATGAGGGATAGTGTAATTGGGGAGCTGAAGGGGAGGGCGTGGCTTGCGGGGAGGGATACGTGAGAGTATTGTCTGGAAAAAGAGCAATATTCATGTTATGATATGGACAAAGTATGTGTTCGGGCTTCAAAAAGAATACAGCAACTCTACACTTGCTATTGATGAAAGATGGTGAATTGTGTGAACACTAGAATACCCAGGTAGGCACGCCTCTGGAGGATGTACCTCTCGGCCGGACACTTGACTCATTCTTCCTGGGTCTTGAATCCCGCCCGTACCCAAAGTGTGTGTTGTCATCATCCTACCGCCGAGGTACTTCAAGGGTACGGTACCTCTTTCCGTTGAGGGTAGGGCAAAATAAATGGAACGACACTGGTTTCCAACCCCATCAACGTACATTTTGTGTTGATTGTCCTTGTAGATTATGAATACGAGGCCATCTGAATGTCGCTGCAGATTGCTAGATAGGCGTGTTTAGCAGGAAGCGATTCGCATTAGCAAAAATAGAACGTATCGGTGTAAGATAATACGGAAAGGGGCTATTAATTACTAACCCAACATGATATTTGAAAGGCTTGATCCGCCAATCGCTCCCAAAGTCCCATTTAACTCCATATTTCCCAGGGAAGAGGGAGTTAATTTCCTGTTATCTCCCAGGTTGTCAAGCCCCCGTTGGGGGTGGGGTTGCAGTCACCGCCGGCGCCGGGTCTGGGATTATGGTTGCAGTCCCCGTCGTTGGCGCAATACTGGTGCGTGTTTGGGTGGTTAGTGTTTGCGATATACATGGATGGGATGGGAGAGGACTCACGACCAGGACTGAGTAGTTGATTCCGCAGCTGACGAAATGGAAGCCTTCTACTGCCAGGCGTTTGCTGGTGCTGGTTGCGCTGTGGAGGTCTGCTGTGACTGGCTTTAGGGGAGATCCGACTGAGAAGGAAAGGGAGTGAGAGGAGGGCGAAGATGAATGAGGGGATCATGTTGGGTCTTCTTTGGTGATAATGTTAGGGTAGTGAGGACTCAAATGTTGGAGATGACAGGAGGATGAGGAAATATTGGGATTGCTCGGAGGGGAGACATGGCTATTTCTACTTGACGTGTGCTCGCCGTAAGAAGGACAATGCGCAATAAAGTTGATAAGAATTAGGAGTTGCTTTGGACTCGGTCCCGATGGGATGCTGAACCGATATTGACTCAATAGTTAACCATGGTTCCTGCAATACAGATTACACTGCTCCACATCATCAGTTCTTTTGTACCATTGCAAGAAGCTCGTATCATGCTGGCCAGTCAGCAACATGGCTTCCGGCAACAACTTGATTATATCCGAGGATCCATATCTCAGAATGCCAGGCTCACTTGATTCATGACTTCAAGAGCTGGGAGGGGTGAAGCTGTTCTGGGCCAAAGAGGCAGGTGATGACGCAGGTGAGTTCGGCACTTCCGTGTTGATTCTCAAATCATAGGATGTCTGAGCCTGGTGGTTGAACCTCGAAAGGTTGGGTGGCGTTTGGGACAATTCAAGATGTGTATCCGCTATCTATGAACTATTATCGTCTATCACCAACGCCTATTTCCCCCCTGGTACTTCCCTGGTAACTAATTTTGTAAGCGATCTCCTCTACCTCTCCAAAATCTATCAGACAGCCTCAGCATCCAACTTGACCAGCCCACTCTTCGTCACAATCTTGACTGCAAGCTCGGCCACGGGCGTCGAACTCAACAACTCAAACACAGAAATATCACTCTGCATCTCCCTCAAACACAAGTTCCTGATCTCAACCGCTTTGAGCGAGTCCACTGTACCCATGTCAGTATCCCGATTAAACATTTCACACGTCGACGTGGGGCACGTACCTCCAAATTCCGGCAAGGGCTTCTGCGCATCAACCTCGCTCACCTCAACCCCAATCGCAACAGCAATCTGCAACTTGATGTACTCCTCCACCGCAGCAGCCGCCTCACCGACACTCGACGCTCGACTCAACACCTCCCCGATCTTTTCCGTCTTTCCCCCTGCTTGACCCCCGCTCTTGTCCGACTTCACGACCCGCAGCTCAAACTTCTTGTCTTTTGCGAAGCCAGTACCGTTCTCATCCCGGATGAGGGAGTCACCTAGTCCGAGGACGAGCTGTGCGGGAATGTTGCCACCGTCGGCGGTGCTCCCTCTCATGATGGACTTGAGCACGACGCGGAGTTCGTCGAGTGTGGTCTGGAGTCCATTCCAGCCGTGTTGGTAGCGGTGAAGGTAGCCTTCCAAATCACCGAATTCACCTGCCTCGGTGAAGTGAGAGGAGTCAGCTACCAACCCGACGTCAATACTTGTCGCGGCAATCCGAAGGTGGGTTCGAGCCCAGAGGGCTAGGGCATCCTCGAACGTGTTGCCTGAGGCGTAGTTTGCTTGGGCGGTGTTGCCTATCACACCGGTAATTGACGACAGCAAGATAAAGAAGGGCTGCTCATCTGGCCAGAGTTGAGCAAGGAGGTTCCGGGAGCCGGCCGACTTGGGAGCAAATGCGCGGGACCACTTGGTATGGGTCATGTTATCGAAGATGCCATCTTCCAGAACCATGGCGCACTGGATCACACCAGCGATTTTGTGCTTGGCGCTTCGGAGGTGGGAGAAGACCTTGGAGACAGAGGTGGAGTTGGTGACGTCGCAAGGGAAGGCCTCGGCTGTGATGCCGTGGGAACGGAGGCGGGCAAGGTCGGATTGGTTCTTCGTACCGCCCGAGCGGGAGAGGAAGACGAGGTGCTTGGCTCCTTGCGCGATCATCATGTCGGCGATGTTGAGACCTAAAGCTCCGAGACCGCCGGCGATGATGTAGGTTGCGGAGGGGTCGAGTTGGAGTTCAGGGGCTGGGGCGGGAGGGATGAGGACTGAGGGGCTCCCTTGGAGGGACAGTACAACTTTCCCGTGAGCTTGTGTTGTGGCGGTTTGCAGTGCTTGAGAAGCATCGCTGGCGGAGAAGACGGTGGTAGGTGTGATGGGCCTGATGGTGTTGGTTGAGAGGATGTCAAAGGTTTGTTGGAACAGGCTCTTGACGATGTGAGGCTTTGCCTGAGCCACGCCGTCCATGATGACACGAACGATGGATACATTCTTCTTGCCGGATGGAGGGCTGATGCTGCCGGTAGACTCGCTGCTTCTGAGATCGATGAAGACCCCAAAATCACCAAGCGTGGCCAGGGATGACGAAACAGCAGCATCTGCCTCGTTCGCGAGCACAACATCGACACCACGACCCCCTGTCTCGTTGCTAATAGCGGGAATAAAGTTCAGCAACCCAGCATCAAATATGCGCGTCACAGGTAAGCCGTGCTGTTCCACAAGGATGGCTTTCTCCCCCTTGGAGCTGACCAAAGCAAAGACGACAGCTCCAAGGTGTTGAGCAATCTGAATGGCTGCTTGTCCTGGAGCGCTGGCAGCAGAGTGGATGAGCACCGTCTGACCTTTGTCTAATCTTGCGACATGAGACAAGGCATACAAAGCAGTAATGAATGCGCTTGGCAATGCCGCGGTCTTCTCTGAAGGAATGCTATCCGGAACGGGGGCCACCAAACTGACATCCTGACGAACGTGAGTTCTGCACCCATGTCCCTTCAAGACAGCAACACGCTGGCCAACAACGAGCGAGTTTACTCCGCCTCCGAGACGAGATACCACACCAACTGCATCCACACACCTATCGAGTACAGTAATGGAGTCATCGTCAACAGTGCCAGTCAGCGAGAAGGTGTTGCCACTGCTCAGCCCAACGAACTCGACTTGTACCTCCACCTCAGTCATACCAAGCGGTAGTGATGCCTCCTCGTCCTCAACCCAGACAATCATCTTCTCAGCCCCTACGACAATCGGCTTCAGCGGCTTACCGCCCTTGAGAGGTCCAAGGACAGGCTGCTTTGTCCCATCAGCAAGCTGCAAATCCCCGTCAAATCCGACATCGGCCACAGCACGAGGGATGTGAACTTTGCCTTCGAACTCGGCATATTCCATCTCGGCCCCCTCCAAAAGCGAAGCCCGCCACACGAAGGCGATAAGCTCGGCACTTGAGAGCGTCGTGCTGTCAAAGCCAGTGGAGAGATCGAGATGGGGCAAGGATGCGAGGGTATACTCATTGCGCAAGACACGAAGCAAGCCTTGAGCTGCGGCGAACTCTACGCCTCCTGCCCATGATTGTAGGACACCGCCATGGGTCAGCCAGAACAGATGGTCCACGGAGGAGATGAGTGACTTGAAGCTTGTGAATTCGTTTTCGTTCCATGAGTAGATGAAGGGTTTATCGGACTCGAGTAGGGAGATAACGTGTTTGCTGGTGAGGTCGAGGGTGCTGAGGTCAGACAAGGTGATGGTGTTGATGTCGTTGATGCCACTAGCAGAGAGCACTGTTGTGAGATTGGAGGCCAACGCTGAAGTTTGCTTGGAAGTGGGAGATGGAAGAAGAAGACAGACTTCCAGCGGAACTGTGGCTTCTTCAGCAGCAAATGAAAACACCACCGCTGCATCGCCATTCCCTTGGAGGTGGAGAGACGACTGGTGCCCCTCTGAGCTAAAGGCCTCAACATTTTTCTCGCCAATGAGAACGATATGAGATTGCGGAAGGAGAGCCAGCTTCTGCAGTTCCGTGGAGAAGTCGGGGTAGCTGTCGGTTCCAATCACCAAGACCAAGTCGTAACCCTTGCTTGACGCGGGCGGTTCGGCGTCGCCAGAGATGTCCCACAGATCGACAGGCTCAGCATTCGGAACTAATGCACGGAGTTGTTCCACACCAGAGTCAGAGGTTGACACAGCTTTGACACTCTGGAAGCCCTCACGGCTGCGGACACGACGCCACACATCGCCCACAATCTCCGAGGTGCCGGGACATTGTCCCCTCACAACAACCAAGACCTCCCCAATGGCCTTCTTGCGCTGCAAGAGATCAAACCAAGCGGACAGCTGAGCTGGTAACGACGCATCAGTCGACACACCCACAAGCTGTTCGCTTGTCTTGATGAAGTCGGTATCCTGACTCCAAGTGACACGAGCGCACTTTTTCTTCAAAGTGTCCTCCTGGGAGCCGGAAATTCCAGCATCATCAGCAGATGTGACCTGGCGAAGAGCAAATCCGTTGATGACCATCTTTGGCCCAGACCACCTCTCGTCCGAAATCACCAAATCCCCCACCAGTTCGCGGCCACCTCCGCTCTTTCTTGTCAGCTGGCCGTACCCTAGGAACTTTGACCCGGCGCCGTGGGGTTGCTCGCTGGCAACGAACATGTCGTCTATGCTGTACGGCACTGCAGCCTCGTCGATGGGACGGCCGTCGTTGAAGCCTGCCAGCAACAAATGGAAGATTGCGTCCATTGTCGCGGGGTGCATGACGTGGGGGTACTCAAAGCTCATGGGCATGACGGAGGCAGTGTCTGGGATGATGACCTCGCCGTGGGCGGCGTGTTGGGCTGGGACTGCAAACAGCGAAGTGACGTTGCGGAATAGGGGCCCGTATTCCATGCCGATTGTCTCGAGCTGGTCGTAGAACTCGTCAACGTCGATTTCTTCGGCGCCAGGGTCGGAGAAGAGCTGCTTGTATCTGGTCGTGTGCAGGGTCCAGGGGTCAACAGCTATACCTGCGTCTTCTACCTCGCTTGAGCCGCTGGCGTCGTACTCGAGGGAGATTGTACCATGGCAGTGACAAGTCCAAGAGTCCCCGGTGGTGGAGTAGATTGTGAAGCCGAACTTGCCGGGGATGTTAGGGTCAGGATGAAGGCTGAGAGATGTTTCGACTGCGGGTTCATCTGCTGCTGTGACGACGAGGCCGCGCTCAAAGCGGATGTTGCTGTAGCGGAAGCCGTGGACATTTTTTGTTGGGTCGGAGACTTGGAGGGCACCTTCCAACGCCATGACAAGCATCCCTGCGCCGGGGTAGAGGACTGTTCCGGTGATCTTGTGGTCTTCTATCCAGGGGTTCTCCGTGATACGGAGGTGATTGCGCCATTTGGGCTCCATGCTGTTTTGCATGTCAACCGGGACGCCCAGAAAGTCAGTTCTGGGGAATTTGGGGGAGCGGTTGGACTTCGTGATGTAGGCCTCGTGCCAGAAGCGGCGGGAGTGGTTCCAAGGGTAGGCGGGCAGGTCAGTCAAGGCTTTGTGCTGGAGTTTTGTGTCGGGAAGGTCGAAGGAGTCGACCATTGCAGAGAGCTCAACCGTGTGGCCGAGAGCCCAGAGCTGAGCAGCAGCAGAGAGTGATGTTTCTCTTGCGTCTTTGCCACGGAGGAGCAGTGACATGTAGGGTATCTCTTTGATGGCTTCCGAGTTGCTCGCTGCCATGATCTGACCGACAGGCCCCTGCAGTGCGGAGTGAGGGCCGATCTCGAGGATGCCGCCCCAGCGAACGGGGACTGGTCTTCCACGGCCAGTGGTGGATGCCACAGTGTGGGCGAGAAGGGCTGATAACGCTGCCGAGAACTCCACAGGGGAGGTCAAGTTGGCAACCCAGTATTGAGCACTGAGCTCTTTTGGTGAAACGATCTTTCCAGTCAGCGAGGAGTACATTACTGTCTTGTTGGCGTCGGCCCCTTCGGCAGTGGTATCAATGTGGCCAATACGCTCGAGATAGCCTTGAGCAACGGCGCGCATGTGAGGAGAATGGTATGCCGTCTTCACTTTCAGTGTCCGCGCAAATTTGCCATCAGCCGAAATCAGCTTCTCAAGGGTATGGATGGCATCAAGATCACCCGACAGAGTAACACTGGACGGGCTGTTGATGCAAGCAATGACCGCAGACTGTGCTGGGACCTTTGTCAAATATTCGTTAGCTTCTTCACGGGAAAGGCCAGCGGCCAACATTGCTCCTTGTCTGGTAACCGTTGCAGAGCTGAGACCCCTGACGTAGGCAATTTTGACGGCATCAGCGCGGTTGATGTAACCCGCGGCGTAGGCAGCACCGATTTCACCACTCGAATGTCCAACTGTGGCCCGAGGCTTGATCCCCCAAGACCGAAGCAAATCGACGAGGGCGACCTGGAGGACAGTGCAGAGCGTCTGGCTGTACTCAGATAACTGCATCTTGGAACCAGCTGTCTTGGTGAGCTCCTCGACCGCATCCCAGGCGCAGCCGAGATTGGCCAGATAGACTTGTGAGGCTTGGACACTCTTGTCAAAGACTGGGTTGCCGAGGAGTTCCCGTCCCATGGCTGACCATTGGGCTCCTTGTCCTGTGAACACCCAGACCAGGTTGTTGTCCTGTCGGGCTGAGCGCTTAATCTTTGGAAGCCCTTTAGAAAGCTTCTCTGTCAGCTCCGATAAAGTTGAAGCAACGGTAAAGCTCCTGAAGTCGAGGTGAGATCTTCGGGAAGCCAAAGTGTACGACAGGTTGCTGAGGTAGTGGGAATCCTTTTTGGCAGAATGAGCGGCGCCAAGTGCCTTTGCGTAAGCATCAGCCAGGCGAGGGATGCCGGCCTGGTCCTTGGAGCTAAGCAGGAACAGCCGCGGCGTGTCGGCTACTGGGTGATGTCCATTAGCATAAGCACCATCACGCTCCCAGACGATGGTGTTGTGGTTTCCTGCCAACCCACGCTCGGCAAGATAGTGGTGAGCGTCATCAAGAATTGCGTGGGCATTGGCGCCGCCAAATCCGAACGAATTCACGCTGATCCGGCGTTGCCCAGGGGTAGGCCACTGTGCTGTCTCCTGTGGCAACGCCAAATTCCACTCTTTGAGTTTCAACTTGGGGTTGATGGTCTCAACGCCATATGTCGGAACGAGCATGCCATTTTCCAGGCAAGCAATAGCCTTGAAGACGCCTGCCAGACCAGAGCAGCCTTCGGTGTGGCCCACGCTGGGCTTGATGCTACCAATGTAGAGAGGGCCAAGGCCAACCTCCTTCCGAGCCACGCCGAATGTTGTGGCTAAGGCTTCAAGCTCTATCGGGTCGCCAACTGGTGTGCCTGTGCCGTGGCACTCAAAGTACTGGGTGTCTGTGAGAGGGAGACCGGCCGCAGCGTAAGTGTCTCTGATCAAGTCAGCTTGAGCGACCGAGCTCGGTTGTGTGATACTTGGTGTCTTGCCGTCGGCGTTCGCACCAGTACCGCGGATGACAGCCCGGATAGTGTCACCGTCTCGAATAGCGTCAGAGAGGCGCTTGACGATGAGGGAGCCAATACCCTCGCCACGACCATAACCGTTCGCTCGGTCATCGAAGGTGTGTGATATCCCTTCCGGGCTGAGCATGTGCATCGCTGAGAGCTGATGCATGGTGTTGGGGACAAGGAGAAGGTTTACCCCAGCAACAAGTGCCTATCAGCAAGGTCAGAACATCATACCACGGTGAGGGACTGAAGTTGGACAGAGATTCAACGTACCGAATCTGTCTCCTTCGTCCTCAGCGACTGGCATGCGAGGTGCAGCGCGTACAGACTGGACGAGCAAGCGGTGTCCAGGGTAAGGCTAGGCCCTTTGAGCCCAAAGAACCACGATACACGATTGGCTGTCATAGCCTCGCTCGTTGCTGACGCAGCATTGTGACCAATGTCATGTATGTCGTGGAGTGAGAGCATCTCGTAGTCGTTTGTCATGCAACCCACATAACAGCCTGTCCGTGAGTTCATGAGGTTCTCCACTGGTATTCCAGCTGCAGGTAGATGTCAGCATCATGTTGGCCCCTTGGCACAAAGGAAACTCACCATTCTCGATGCTCTCATAGCTGACTTCAAGAAGCAGTCTCTTCATGGGGTCCATTGCTGCCGCTTCTTTGGCAGTGGTAGAAAAGAAGGGCGCATCAAAGTGGGCTACGTCTTGCTTGAGAAAGTACCCATGTTTGACGGCAATCTGGTTACCAAGTCAGTCAACACGTACCGCCAACGTACTTTTCTTCAGGGATTAACTTACACCTCCTTTCCTGTCTGGGTCAGGATGGTGCCAGACATCAGCATTCCACCTCTCAGCAGGTATCTTGCCATGACCAGTCTTGCGGTTGCTGATCATGTCCCACAGGGTCCCCAAGGACGAGACCTCTCCAGCGAGACGGCATGCAGCGCCAATGATGGCGATGGGCTCCTGCTGACTGTTATCCATTGCTGCGGGCTGAAGCTTTTTCTGTTTGTCTTCTGATACCTGCTCTATCTCTGTCGGATCCTGGTCACTCAAGACGGACCATGGGGAGACATTGAAGCCGTTTTGTAAAGTCTTGCTCCCATCACGAAGGCATATCCAGACAGTACTGTGCGACTCTGTGTGAAAAGTGATCGTCAGTCCACCCGTCTGTAAGTGTTACGGACCGAGTTGATGCAGTGTTCTCGCGAGTGAGGCTTGGCTGTCCGACATTAAGTCCGGGTGGCTGTGTGACGGAGAGGGCCAAATGGGGTAATGGGCAGCAGGTACGCAGAGCCTGCAAGCGAGCATTCCTCGACGGGCTATCTGTATGCAAGTTCCCCATTCAGTCAGCCCTGTTCATATTTCTTTTCAGTCTCTGTTGTTTACTTTCCAACGTTCAACTTGAACGGTTTGTTGCATTTCCTTGGTGTATCATTCTTACCAACCTTTACCATGCGTGTGTTGTGTCTCCACGGAGTAGGCAGCTCGGGGAAGATGTTGGAGGCCCAGCTCCGGCCATTTCTCAAGGCAGTCGATCCAAGCTTTGACTTTGTCTTTGTGGATGGGCCTTTCCCTTGCGAGCGAGGTCCTGGTAAGTGCCTCAGATCAACCACAAGTACTTGAGTTTAGTAGCGGAAAACTAACATCGCAATCAACAGGCATGGCCGCCTTCGATGGTCCTTTCTTCTCCCACACGGCTGGGTACTCACCAGAACAAATGATCGAAGCCCATGAGCACCTCGACAGGACAATTGACGACCTCGGTCCCTTTGATGGCATCCTCGGCTTCAGCCAAGGCGGTGCCCTCGCCCTCTCCTACCTCCACAGAAAGCAAACGCAGAATGAACTCCGCCCTTTCAAGTTCGCCTTGATCATGTCGTCTGTCATCCCCTGCTCCGCCGATGTCGGTGTCTGTGAGGAGGTTATCCAGAGTCTCTGCGATCAAACGGATCCTTCAGCAGTCGATCAGGACCAGCGTGTCTTTGTCGAGCTTCTCGATCGCACCGTGGGAGAGGCCAGAAAAAATAATGCCCTCTTGCCGGATATTGACCTTAGCATCTATGAGGCCGGGGGTGATCCGTCATTAGCGCCAAGGATTATGCACCCTTCGTTCGTCAAGCAGAAGATCTGGATCCCGACTGTTCATGTCGCGGGAAAAAAGGACTACAGCTTCATGAGGGCCATGTCGGACGTGGCGTATGCTGTTTGTGAGCCCAAGCTGGCGAAGAAGATGGTGCACAGCGGTGGCCACCAGCCACCACAGAAGCCGAGCGAGGTGAAAGAGGTGATCAGGGCTTTGGACTGGGCTATTGGGATGAGCGATCGTTTTGCGCACTGGAATCTTTAGTCGGGGAGGTTGGTCCTGTATAAACACTTCTTTTATGTAAAGCTTTGGACAGTAGACAGATAGCCAGAGGATTTTGTGTTAGATATAACCTAGACACATAGATGATGTAGAGTTACAAGATCAAGAATTAGTTTTAAATGTTGGATATTCTTCAGGCCCTTGGATGACCTTGTCATATAACGTACCTCGGTTGTGACGCTCCCTCAAGCTGTTTTGACACCTGAGCCTTTCTCAATCCTGTCGAAATTCTCTATGATTCGCAGCATTTTAGCTCGTGCAAGAAATTGACAGGAACATGACGTGATTTGTTCATTATTTTTCAGGCAACAAACTGAAAACTCAGCGGAAGGTGCGGTGTTTTGGGAAAGAACCAATCACCCACCAGGCAGAGCGGGGCAAAGATGCTGGTCGGCTACGGGTCAACAACAACACATTTCCATCGCAGCAAGACCACGTCGTTGATAGGTATCTGATCTAATACATATTATTTACACTGTTCACAAACGAACTATCCTGTCTTCCACGCAACAAGACTTGCAAGGCGTTGACCTTGTTCCTCGCCTCCGCCAGCAGCGTCAAGTGTCCCTTCCGAATGCCCGGGCGTGTCTTCAACCTCGCGATTATCTGCGCAAAGTCGTCTATCTGGACCATCACAAGACAGCCAAGCACCTCGACTTGCTCCTTGAGACTTTCGATCTGGTACGTCGAGAACCTCAAGTCCCCCACTCCTCCACCATCTTTCTCCGAGCTCCGAGCTCGCTTGAGGTCTGCATAACATACTGCCAATCGTTGGCACATTGTGCTCGTGTATTTTGCAGACATGGCCAAGAGCATGTTGATTTCCCGTGCCTCAACACAGCGCTCACAATCAAGAATGTCAGTGCATTGTGTGAGTGCATCGCGGAAGTCGCCCAACAAGACATCCATCCGAACACGGTCACGGTCACCTGCCGCCGCTTTTGTACCCAGCTCCTCAAGGAGACATGCTGCGAGCTGGAGACAACCACACGAGCCGCTCATCACGGATAACTCGGCCCTACTCGCCATCTGTGTATCTTCGGCAGTCGATGGGGTGGCAGGATTGTGGCTCGATGGGCATGATGACAATGGTGATAGATGCCTGAGCGTTTCCCGGTGGTTGGAAGCATTCTCGTTGGGTGGATTTCTTTCAGGAATTGAGGCCGGGGCCTCGAACAGGACCATGTGATCCGGGAAGTCCACAAGAGCCGGAGTTGTAGGTGCTGATTGTTTGAGGGCTGCACAGATCGGTCAGAACTTTTATGCTAACGATGAGGCGATGGCAGACAAAACGAAGGAACAACTCACCATCGAAATATTTGTCATTCCCACTGTCCACAGTGCCAAAGTTCAGCATGTCGATATTGAAATGGTGGAAATCGTCCACCCTTCCCGGGATCGAGGGAAATTCTGACTCCAAAATGCCGTTGGTGTCCAACCAGTCGTCCAGTCTGTCATTACTGCCTTGCTCTTCACCAGAGTGCGGTGAGATGGGAGTAGCCAGACCATGACCGCCAAACTCTTGGTACCAGTAACTATTACTCTTCATCTCTTGATCCAAAAGTTGCGGGTCGACTCCTGGCGCTGACCCGTCTCCCTCTTCAGATGTTCCACGTTTGCTGAACTTTAGACCCTGATCCTGCTCATTCGACGGCTTTGAATCTGACTTTGGCTTTTGGGACTGGGTGCCGGTGCCAGTCTTGTCACCACCAGTTCCGGCTCGGTTCTTCCGTCGTGGCTCACGCGGAGGGTACCTGCATTGGGTTCCTACAGCCTGGCATCGATTACAACCCGAGGGCTGACCACTGCATCGAACCTGCATAACTTTGTGAGCCTCGATACTTCATGGGGATTGACAAGGGGGGTGCTCCGCGTACTTTTCTCGACCTGCAAAACTCACAGGAGACATGAGGTTTCCCTCGACTGTTTCGGCTCAGTGCCGATGATAGATCTCTGTTCTCCACAAACTTTAACGGTGTCTGTTGCCGAACATCATGCGCTACGTTTAATGTACCAAACATTGTTTAGTTTGCTGAGGTATAGGTCTGGAACCGGGAAATTTAGTAGGCTGGCACGCTGATCACTTTCCAGGAATTGACAACACCCAGCAACAGCCATGCATGTGGATGGGAGACTCTCAAGCTATTATACCATACAACATGATGATCAACAATACTGCAGGCATACGAAGCCTGCCCGCATGTACGTTGTCCCAGGTTCAGGACCCCCACAGCCATCATCGCGGGTCCAAGTCGGTCGTACACCTCCCGGCTTTGTGCATCCCTACCTTTAGCTGTCGCCACGAGGGACGGGAACGGCCTGTCACCACCTCAGCCCTGGGAATCGTACTGTACATTGAGAATTCAACAGTCGATCTTGTTGATCGTTGGGTACCAGCCTGCAAGGGTCAATCATGTGTGCCTTAAAGTACCAGCATGCACGCCTGCATCCACGTAGGACAGTTATACTCGGGGGGCCGGGATCTGGGTATTTGAAACACAATGGCTTCATTAGGTCCCATAGTACGAACGCGCGAATGAGCCCACAAACAGTCGGGGAAACAAATTCTCGGTCGCACTGCAGTCTATACACCAAATATCAGCTTCCGAGTTTGGGTGAGGTGGTCAGCACCAAATGTGGAAGTGGACGGTGTTATCCGGACCCGGAGCAAGGAGGCTGAGCAGATCAAATGCAGCAATTACGACTGCGTTGTTACCATTGATTTGAGACATACGGCCCACCACTGGGAAGGTTACACCACCGCTGCCCGGAGTTTGAAAGATTCATCTACAGCCGCTGACCAAATACCAAGAAACGCTTTTCCATGTGCCGGCGGAAAAATGAGCTTGGATCTGCAGTTTAAAACCGAGGTGGAAGCTGATTCAAGAGCAAAACTTACCGCTCATCACAGGGAGATGTTCAAGACGTGCAGCAGTGCGAGGAGGTGCAAGCAACCTGTAATGCGAGAAGTACGAGGTGTTGCGTGCCTGACATCTGTCAACCCAGAAATTAGAAGCAGCAGGTG
This sequence comes from Podospora pseudocomata, assembly GCF_035222375.1. NCBI lineage: Eukaryota > Fungi > Ascomycota > Sordariomycetes > Sordariales > Podosporaceae > Podospora > Podospora pseudocomata. The sequence goes on along the minus strand of NC_085889.1, from coordinate 325,168 downwards.
TTGTCCCACTCGCACTATCTACATACCGTTTTTGGTAACCTTGGTGGGCTCTTGACTCAATCTGCACACCGAACACCCTTGCCGGAACCCCGAGTCATTACGAAACTTGGGCGGAGTTTAGTTGATTTAGACTTTGGGAACGCCTCAACCAGTCGAGGCTCCCAAGATGCAGCCAAGGCAAACGTACAACCGACGACTACCATGCTTGCCTATTTTATTGTTTAGCATATGGCACACCGCCCGGAAGCTTTGTCACCGCTAGTTTGAGGCTTACATTCTTTGAAGGAGGCATATGGCACGGTCAGAGCGTCACGATGCATATGTTGACCTCGAACAACCAAAACACACAAAGGTTGTTCTAAGTCAGAGCATGTGGATTTTACTGGGTCATGACCGGAGCTATCCATACGGATATGCTGCAGCACGCGGTCTTTGGGCTCACAGATAACCCATCACAACCATCACAAGCGGCCACACGACCACGAGGATATTCGCAACTTCACTATGATATGGCACAGTCTGTTTCTAGTTGAGCTGTGCCAGATTCCTGGATCCATAATACCGCCGAAAGTCAGCGGTTTGTACAGCAGCGGCGTACGTCCGTTCCCGGCACTGAATACAGATTTCAGCGATACACTCTGACTGGCTACCCAGCTACGAAGGGTCAAGCCTCTGTGTACATGCAGTCTGACGATCAAGGGTCTACTCCGCAGCCTTGTGATCATCCCCCCAGTTCCCAGCCATCCGTCTTTTCACTTTTTCCACGTCATCCAATCCAGCCTCAACAGCAGCTTCATAAGCCAGCCTATAGACACCGATATTCTCTGAGAAGAGCGACCGTTTGTCACACCAATGGGTCAGGTTCCGAATCCTTTCACTGCTCACCCATTGGCTCCAGCCAAAAACGAGTCCACAATTATGCCCAGAAACCGCTTCTGGCAGCTCGTCTTGAGCTAGACCGAACCTCGCTCCGTGTCCGAATCCATACTCCTGCGCTAAGGCGGCGCCTACTTCGCGCAATGTCTCATATCTCCTCCCAGAAATGTTGAAGACTTTGCCAGCGATTCTCCGTCTACGATCATCGTCCGGTAGAGCCGCCGTCGCCAGGGCCACGTACCCTTCACCGCAGTCATCAACGTGAACTCCATGCATGATCGTCCCCTCATCTGACGTGAAGTCCAGGGTTCGACTCCTGATATCATCTTTCCCGAAGGCACCAGCAAATGCCGCGGCATAATCGAACGCAGCGCCGTAGTAGCTCCCGCTGTATCCAAAGACAGGTGTAGCCCTCACCACGGCAGCCGTAAAGTCGGATCCTTCGGCACCGGCCACCTCAAGAACGCGCAACGCGGCGTCCATCCGGCCGCGGATGATGGGGTGAGACTGAAGCGGTGAGTCTTCCGAATGCGGCGTGAGGCTCTTTTCACCGTGTAATCCTGTCGTGCCGTAGTCTTTACAGCCGGACGACCAGAGGACGAAGGGGCGAACCCCGTGGGAGGCGGATTCCGAGGCCAAGTCCTGGATGAACGCCAAGAGGTCAGACCAGTGGGCTGCTTCGGTGGCTCTGGAGGGTTCGGTGCAGGTGACGATTATGTCCCAGACAGGGCTGTGGGACAAGACAGCCGTGCGGACCATGTCGGGCTCGGAGAGAGAGCCGATGATGGGGATGACTTCGTTCATTGCCAGTTGGTGGGCGGCTGATTCGCGGCGGATGAGGCCGTGGACTCGAAAGGAGGTTGGTGGAGCGTTGGTTCGTAGAAAGGCGCTGCAAATGGCAGTTCCAAGGTAGCCATTTGCGCCGATGACAAGGACGTTTAGGAACTTGGTTGAAACTGGTGCTGCTGACGGGTTGGTCATGACGCCGAATTTGGTGTTGGTGCGTCGAAGGTGGATGGTTGAGTAAGTTAATTGTGAAACAAGGGAGATCGGGGCGGCTTATTAAATGGGAGATGTTAAAGATGACATTATCATGGGCTGACAAATTCGGAACCATCTATTTTGTTGATGCTACCTATGACCAACTGGTACACATGGTGGAGTGTCCAAGCCGTGAAGCGTCGGCCAAGCACATGAAACTTGCCTAAAAGGGGGAACCCCAAGGTGGCTGTGCAAAACCTTAATGGGACGTCCCTCGTCGTATGGATCACAAAGACGTCGGGAAGATGAGATCTCGGATGTCTCACGGCTTTCTCTCCATTCGCCTGGTTGGAATAAATCTCGGTCCAAAATCTCACCGCCCGAGATCACTGCTATGACTAAACCAACCAATATACCACATGCAATGCAAGGTAAATTGATGCTATCGATGGCACATCCTGCGTGTCCCTTTCCTAATGCGAACCAGCTGCCTCCTCCGCAGCATGCTTCGCAGCCCCCTCGGGATCATGAGCAACAGCCTCCACCTCGATCCTCATCCCTTCCAAGCCCAACTTGTTCACCCCAATCGCCGTCATAATAGGCTGATGATCCGGCATCCACGTCCTCAGGTTGCGAACCAACGCCTCAACCGCTTCGTCGTCAATGATGGTAAGATACACACGGATTTTGTACACCTGGCACCACCCCTTTCCGCCAGCGGTGCGAAGGGCTAGATCGACATTCTTGAACGCCTGGTCGAACTCGTCGGACAAGCTCTTGTGGACTTCGCTTGTTTCGGGGTTCCAGCCGCCTGTTTTGTCGCTGATTAGTTGGTGAAGAGGGTAGACCAGATCTGAGCAATCGTACCTTGACCAGAGCACTCAATTTGGTCTCCGATACGCACAGCCTGGCTGTACCAAAGCTCCTGACGCTTCTCTTCGCCAAATCCTTTGTAGCAAAAACACGGAAGGTGGGACATTTTGTGGGAATTTTGGGTGGAAGACGGAGTGGTGTGTGAGGAGGATTTGGAGGGATGCAAACCTCAGCCGTAAGTAAGATCAGGATCTTGTTATTATTCTTTCCAGCAGAAATGACGGAGGGGTTGTGTGTCTCAGAGTGACAAGCGGGCGGTGTAACTCGAGCTCGGAAGCTGGCCGCTTTTGGCACGGGCCGGGTCGGATTCAGTTGGAATGTCAGATAACCCAAGCGCAAACGTCATTGTCGGAGTGATGTTTAGTAATTGTTGGCATATGCACATCAGCATGGGAAAATTTGATCGGGATGATGTTGACCAAGTTCAGCGTTATAGTTATGTCTTGGACAGAGTGGCAGGTGGTGCAGCTTGGTACTTGTGACAAACAGAAATTGGAGTGCTGTAGGAAGAATTAATGATTTCTATGTACAGTATATGTCTATCTAAAACAGCCTTACCCCAAAGCTGGCCTAAGTGCTCAATGTTTCAAGCTTTTGGTCTCTTCTCCTTGGAATGAGCGCTGGATAATCGAACACGTCCTTCTCAGGCTTCAGCGTCCGATTAAACTCATTGTAGACATACCCAGCACCAACAAGACAGACCACTGTCGCGACAAGCAACCCCCCCAAGAAAGAATACACTGGTTCCACCCCACTGAACGATCGCCCATTTACCCCTTCAACAGGCGCTCGCTGAAGTAATTTCAACCCAAGCAACGCAGCACCGCCGATCAGACAGGACAAAAACATCCTGGAATTGAGCACCGATGTGGCCTTCACAATCCACGACGACGACCCCTTACCACTAGCAGACTCTGCAACAGGCCTCCCCCCACCCGTGTTTGTCTTGCTCTTGGCATGGCGATACCCAGCGAGCTCCCCAACCCTAAACTTTTGCATCGTCGTTGTCGCATCATCTCCATGCCCAGCGTAATCGTACGGCTCGCTTGCGTCAGTGCCGGCGCATTCGAGAAGGACGTCAATGCCGCCAGGGTGGTCGGCTGCGAATGAAGTCAGGTCGTAGACTGCACTTCTTGTTAGCCGTAGGTAGGTAAGGGGGAAAAAAGAAGAGATATTTTGACTTGCCGTATCCATGAACTGCCACCCAGAGGTCTTTGGCTGTGTTGTGCGTCTGGAGGTGTGCGCTGGTGATTTGTGCCATGTTGGCAATGCGGGATCGACGATATGCTGTGCAGCGCCTAGGCTTGGAAGGATAGAATAGGGAAATGATTTGGTTGCTTACTACATAGGTATCAACGGCATTTGCGGTCTGAATCCACGGGGCAATGGACTGCTTGAGGCGGTTATTGACAGGTACGGCAATGTCGCTCTGAGCCACACTGGGTTGTCGCACAGCATTGCAACACCTGCACACTCGGAGCGTGCCAAAAGCGGACAAGAAGCGAACGTCCGAATCTGTATTTGTCACTTCCCCGAGCAGATCCAAAGTTTCACACCACATTCCGATGAATTCGGCCGTCGCCAGCAAGGAAAAAGAGTGTGAGGAAAAGTGGGGCAGCCATTCAGGGGTCGGTGTGGATAGGGGGAAAGGTAAACAAACCCCTAAATTAGCTCAGGGGTCAGTGCCAAGGACAATGGTGAGCTGGTGGGTGAGAAGAGCAACACGCAAATCTCCAAGATAATTTGTTTGAACTCAAAAACAATAGTTTCCATTTTCTGACGCCTTCGCTAAGCTATGATATTTCCCAAGTGTAGCGGCTGCCCCTCTTCGTGTGACGAATATGTCTATGATTACAAAGAAACCAAGTATGAACATGAAGTCAACGAAAGCAAACACGCCCCTTCGAAACATAGAAAAATAAAACCCTCATTACTCAGCTCTCTTTGATGGCCATTCCGTCCTCCTCGTGGCACTCGCATAGAAGTTGAGTGGCCGAGTAACCAGAAACTCTGGGTCATAAACAACAGCTTCCGGTGACGCATCCTCAAACTTGTAGTTGTATACCAATTCAGCCAACACCATCTTGACCTCGGCCAGTGCCAGATTAAACCCCACACATCCTCTCTTGCCCGCAGCAAAGGGTGTGTAAAGCCCCTTGCGAGCTGCCTGGGCAGCAAACCCCTGCTCGAGCCACCTGTCTGGGTCAAATTTCAATGGTTTGTCCCAGTGAGCTGGATTCTTGTGCAGGCTTGGAAAGCACGTCGTGACAACGGAGCCCTCCGGGATGAAGTAACCACCAGGCAAGATGAGATCCTTCTTTGCGTTTCTCGTTGTCTGGAAACTTGGACTGTGGAGCCGTTGCGTTTCTTTGATGAAGGAGTCGAGAAACTTCATGGCATGCAACTGGTCGTAAGTCCAGTCCTTCTCGCTGTCTGCCCCATGGTCGACAAGCTCTTGCAGGAGCCTCTCTTGATTGCCTGGATATTTTACTAGCGCATAGAGACTCCATGACAGTAGCGAGGCACTGGTAGTGAAACCAGCACCCAGCACCGCCACAGTGTTGGCCAAAAGCATCTCCTCAGGTAGTCCCTGGCCCTTGTCGTCTCTAACCAGGCTGAGATAATCAGCAATACATGTCGCTTTCAACGACGCAGTCGGATCTGATAGCGACAGCGTCTCCCCGTCAGGTGAAGCACATTCCCTCAGGGCTCTGGCAATCTCCGCCCAAAGTTCATCGCGCACTGCACGTAGTCGGGCTGCATCCCCAAATGGCAGTCGTCCGTACCAAGCGGGGCGCAGCGAGACTTTCTTCATGAGGTGCAGATATTGCCCAAACAGCCTGATTGGTAACGCCGGCGGTGTGTTGACCGCTTTGAAATGCTGCAGGTCCTGCCCGGCTACTACACGCCAAATAACCTGGCCGCCCATTTTGAACATGTATTGATAGACGTTGAATGCAAGGTCTTTGGTGGAGAGCTCATCAAGGACGGGGAAAATATCCCGCGCTGCTGCTCTGATGAGTGGTGCATGGTGAGCTATGGCGCGGGGTGACAGTGCAGGTGGAACAAATTTGTGGCTGATGGCAAAGGCAGGAGATGCTGTGTCACAGGTGAAGAGTGCATTCTGCTCGCTGAGGTAGTACAACGGGTGCGAGGGGTTGGATGTTGCTTTGGTGAAGAATTCTCCCTCGAGCAAAATGTGTCGTGATATTTCTGGGTCATTGGTGTGGTAAGTTGTTGTTCCCATGTTTACAGTCTTGATCATGGGCCCATATCGTGAAAAGAGTCTGTCGAAATTTCCAAGGGGGTCGGGATACAGCTCATAGTGGTTACCGACGACGGGAAGCGTCTTTGGTCCGGGCGGAATGCGGACCGATGAATCTTGGGAGCCTCGTAGCTCCACCGGGCCATCACAAGACTTGACTTCTTCAAGAGAAGTCAGCGTTCCTATTGTGGGGCTAAAGAAAGTGATCGCTGCAATGAAACTGTAGTTAGCATGCAGTTATCTCATTATCCCTTGCTGTAATTTCGTAAGACTCACACGTTGCATCGACAAATCCAAAAGTCCTCCCCAATTCACTTTTGAGTTCGTCGAGTGTCTCCATCGTGGACATGTCGACCTCGTGGCAGTGCCCCTGAATGAGCGTCCCGAGGTGAAATTGTTGCTGCATGACTGGAGCTTTGGCGGTAGCCTCTATCGTGATGGTGTTTTCGCGATGCAGGTAGAACTAGTGATCGTCACTTTGCTAAGGTGGTGTCGAGTGAAACAGTTCTTCTGCATGCAGTCTACCGTTGATCAGCGGCAGATGTAGTGAAACTGACGTGGTGGCGAATCAAGACGGCGGGCGAAGCAGCTACATGGCCAAAAACGGCACCGGGCCGAACTTGACTGATTCGGAGATAGTTAAAATGAGGAACCTGGAAACTAACCATCGACTAGTAAGTCGACAGCCATGTAAGTTATCAATAGAGGCCCAGGTTATCTTTGGGTCAGACTAGATTGATGCACTGGTGCTGTAGAAACCATTCTCGCTGTCCAAAGTCAACACTTCGACAAAGCATAAACACTGATACATCACGAAAGCCAACTAGGGTATCATACCTGACGATTTCCACCATCCTTGTCTGAAGATGTGCGGCATCACAGCCAGCATTGCCCTCCCGCGAGGCAGGCTTGATTCACAGCCTGCCGTCGCCAAACAAACCCCTCCAGCACACAATTCAGCTCAGACAAATGACTCAACATTCTCGGCTGGTCCCATTGAAAAGCAACTTCGGTCCTCCATCGACATCCTGAATCATCGTGGCCCAGATGAAGCCGGAGTCTGGATCAGCCAAGACAGCAGCATTGCCCTTGGTCACTGCCGCTTATCCATCAACGACCTTTCTCCCAGCGGCTCTCAACCCCTTGTCAGTGATGATGGAAGCATCCATGCTGTCGTAAACGGGGAGATCTACGACCAAGATAGACTGTGGGAGGAGTGTCGCGAACAGCATGGCTACCAATTTCGAGGAGAAAGCGACAGTGAACTCGTGGTAGCCTTGTACAAGATCCACGGCGCTCCTCATTTCTTCAAGTACTTGCGGGGAGAATTTGCATTCGTCTTGTATGATCGCCGTGAGGGGAAAAGAAGAGTGATCGCTGCTCGCGATCGGTTCGGTATCAAGCCGCTGGTGTGGACTATGTCGAACGATCGACTCTTGATCGCCTCAGAGGCCAAGGCTTTTTTGCCTCTGGGATGGAAGGCCGAGTGGGACGTTGATGCTATCGTCAGCGGTGGGTGGATGCTTGACGACAGGACCCTCTTCAAGGGAGTCCACAAGGTCCTTCCTGGGCATTGGCTTCAGGTGACAGAGGAGAAGGGGATCGAAGATCAAGTATACTGGGACGCTGAGTATGAAGATAAGGTCAGTAACAAGGATATCGCCGTTTGGCCATTCTTGCGGGAATAGTGCTAACACATGGTAGACCAAAGTCGAGACAAGGCCGCTTGAAGAGATGGTCGAAGGTGTTCGTGAAAGGCTGGTCGATTCGATTCGTCTCAGGCTGCGCGCTGATGTCCCAGTTGGCATTTACCTGTCTGGTGGCATCGACTCGTCAGCTGTCGCTGGTATCGTCACCCACCTGGCAAAGACGGAGCATGTAAAAATTGGAGACCGTGCACCAACCACTCCAGTCACCTGCTTCAGTGTTCGATTCCCAGAAGAATCCGGTTATGACGAGTCCAGTATCGCAGAAAGAACAGCAAAATGGCTTGGGGTTGAAACCATCAAAGTCGATGTCAACGAGGCACGTCTGGCAAGCGACTTTTCCGACACCGTGTGGCATTGCGAGCATCACCACTTCGACCTCAACACCGTGGCCAAGTTTGCTTTGTCTACGCTACCTCGAGATCATGGTGTCAAGGTCGTTCTCACGGGTGAAGGAGCCGACGAGCATTTTGCTGGATATCCCTACTTCCCTGCCGAGTTTCTCTGCGAGCCAGACCTCGCGCTGCCAGATACGACACTCAGCTCTGACAACGAGCTTCGCGAGGCCATGAGACAGACCACGGATGCCGAGATGAGAGCCATCTGGCGCAATATTGGTGCTAACCAGTACGACGGCCGGCTCGACCACCCCTCGCTTTCCGACGCGAACGCCCGGGGTATGGCTGAGAGTATCCTGGCGTGGCATCCCACCCAGGGCCTCTTTGCACCCTGGGTCCAATCCAAGTTTCAAGACCTCGACTGCCGGGCCACGCTTATTACATCACACCCAGCTTCTGTTCGCGCCAAGATGCGAGGGCGCTGGCACCCACTGCACACTGCCCTGTACATGTGGAATAAGAGCTGTCTTGCCAATGTCCTTTTGTCGTGTCTGGGCGACCGGACAGAGATGGCACACAGTGTTGAGGCACGTACCCCTTTCCTGGATCATCACTTGGCCGAGTACGTGAACCGACTTCCTCCCAGCCTTAAGCTATCGTACAATCCCGCCGAAACAGCCACGCCAAAGCAAGGAGAAAAGCAGGGTCCCCTTTGGAAGACAGCCGGCTCTGGTCTTCACAGTCTTACTGAAAAATGGATTCTACGTGAGGCGGTAAGGCCATTCATTACCGATGAGCTTTACCGACGGAGAAAACACCCTTTCCTGGCACCAACCAAATGGCCTAAAGGGGGTCCTTTGCACCGCATGTTTGAGACCCTCCTGACCAGACAGGCAGTTGAGGGCCTCGGCTTTGTGAACTGGGCCGCAGTTGAGCATGCACTGCAAAAGGGGTTCGGCGACCATGCTGATCCGAAAGCGTTCCGTACTCTGAGTTATGTGGCCGCATGGGTAACGTTGGGCGAGAAATTCGCGGTCGGACAGTCAAAGGTGAATGGCTCCGCATAAGGACGTATAAGCCGCTGGTCACACACCACAGGTAACCAGCGGAAACGGCCAAAATTGGAAATCACCGAGATATAGGTAGACGCGATAGACGCTAGAAGGGTCACATTAGAATGCTGCATTGTTTTAGCTAAGACATTTTCTCATGCAGCTTGCGCAAAGACAAGTTCCACAGCGTCAAGATGATGCTGCTCAGACTGGTAACCCTCGCGACATCGCTGCTTGGTCTTGTTACACCGGCATTGACGATCCCATCACCTGCGGCTCCCTTTAAGGTTAAACCATTTCGGGTAAACCTTTCGAAGAATGTTCCTCACATGCTGGATCTCATCCGGTCAACACAGCTTCCGGCGAAACCGCAGTATCCAGGGATTGGGTCTTCCTTCGGGATTGATCTCGACGCTCTCAAAGCACTGAAGCAAGAATGGCTTCATGATTTTGACTGGGAACGAGAACAAGCGTCTATCAACAAGTATGTCTGTCTCCTAGAACTAGCTAGCCCAAAGGACTGATACATTTTTATTTTTTTTAAGATTCCATCATTACGCAGTGACGATTGAGGGTCTCCAAATCCACTTCATCCACGAAAAGTCCAAAGACCCAAACGCAATACCATTGCTTCTATGCCATGGCTGGCCCGGCTCGTTTCTAGAGTTTCTACCCATCATCAAAGACCTGACCCAACAAGCAAGAACGTCCACCGGCAGAAATGTCTCATTTGACATCATCATCCCTTCACTGCCCGGGTTTGCATTCTCATCATCCCCGCCACAAAAATGGACGTTGGATGACACAGCACGTGTGTACAACACGCTCATGACGAAGGTCCTTGGCTATGAAACCTACGCTGTCCACGGAACTGCTCATGGCGTGGCTATCTCGTTTACTTTGTACGATGAGTTCAACGCCACAGCAAGAGCTGCCCATCTTGTGTTTATGTTCTTTCATCCTACTACCCCTGAGGAGATTTCAGCGAGGAATATTTCTCTTTCGCCGCTGGAGCAATTCGAATTGCAAAGGTCGGTGGAATGGGGTGTCAATGGTATGGGATATTTTGTTATGCAGACAACCAAGGTTAGTAAGGTAACTTGCATTATTGGATGACTTCTACAACAACTAACTCACGTCTGCCATACAGCCCAACACAGTTGGCTTGGCCCTACACGACAACCCTGTAGGACAACTAGCCTGGATAGGCGACAAGTACATTGACTGTAGGGTAGCCCTGACACAGGCCGCTGGCACATCACTGACATTCTTCACAGGGTCGGACCCAAGAGCCGGTACAGCCCCATCCATATTAACGACAAACGAATTGTTGCGTTGTGTTTCACTCTACTACCTCACGGGGACATTTCGATCATCGATATACATCTACGCTCAAGATCCGGGTGCCTTTGAAAGAGTGCCGAGACGGGCGAGGACGGATGCGCCGCTTCTTGTGAGCTTCTTCAAGTACAACACTGCTTTTTGGCCTCGGGAGGTGATTGCAATGGTTGGGAATCTTACCGAGTATCGAAGTAAGTCTTTGTGTCTGGAACCGTTCTGCTGATGCTAGATCAGATGTTGACAGCGTGGCAGATCATGATTTTGGAGGTACCTTTGCCGGGCTGGATAACCCGCCGGCTTTGATAGAGGACTTGAGGGAGATTGGAACTGACTGGCAATATTGAGACAGCGCATTAGAAAATTATATGCTTGGGTGGCTTTGAATCCGACAGCTATCAGTCTGCCGTTGACAAGAAGGGGCTCGATAGAAAACAAGACCCTAACAATTACCTAGAAAGCTTACCTATAGTCCCCCACCGTCTGGAAACCGTCTTCCGGATTAGAAAGAATCAAAGTCTCGTGACTATCTATTACGGATGTTCTATCCTGCCCCAAATCATCCGCTAGTCTATCGATACGAAATTACTGTCGGAGGTCTTTCGATCAAAGAGGGCCACTAGTTAAAAGATTTGCCAGACCAAAGCTTGGATGGAGATACTATGCTATGTTCGCTGGCTAACGATCCCTTTTTATTAGTTCTTCGCCTGCTCGTGATTACGTATTTTATGGCTTCGCCTGCTGGCGATTACGGTGTTCTCAACTTCGCTTCCATGCTTACCGTGCTGTTTATTTAGATGCTCAGACAAATTTATTGATGATCAGATAATAACATCGCCCAATCGAATATCGTCGTCATGTCCGGAAACTTCGGGTGATGGCACACCTCCGCTGATACCCACAACAAGACATAATCGGATTTTGACATAGCTGGATAGGAGGTCGCGGGCAGCATTGGCAGCGTTTATAGTGCCCATCCCAGCGAGAATAACGAGGACAACATCATCTTGGCCAATTCTCCCTGTCCTGCATTCATTCGAGTCTTTGCCTTGGGCGATTTCCATTCGTCATGGTAGATATCTACTTGAGAAGAGTGTATGATCTTTGGCCAGTTGTAGTTGGTATTTGCATTCAATCGACATGTTATGTTTTCGGCAAACTGAGACTTGGGACAATTCTTCAACCCCGACGGCACACATATTAGCCACCACCCACCACACACATATTAGCCACCACCCACCACACTCACGCACACCCCCACTCAACGTGACATTTCAAACACCGAGCATGATGTCCACACTCCCCGCTCTCACAATCGCGTTCAAACAACGTATACGGCCCCTCACCACAGCAGTGCTAAACCCCCAGTTAAATTTAGCATACACTCAGCAAAACCTGTACAAACAAGCTTACGCAAAACCAATACTCCCCACACTGGTAGTTTTCATCGCCCTTATCCTCCTCAGGTGGCGTACCACCCTCCCCTTGACGACCGGAAGGTACCGGTTTGGCCTTTCTCAGTGACCTCCTGACCGCGTTCCGTATCTGTGAGCGAGGCATGACAAAACAGGACTTGTTGGGCTGCAAGACAGAAGGCAGAATGCTTTTGAGGCGATCGAGTGTTGAGAAAAGTGTGACTTCCGAAAGTAGGGGAAAGCAGAGCAGAGGGATGGAAACAGGAAGCTGCACGGAAAGATCGCTGCTTGCCTCAATTCGGTGAGGCAGGTAGGTAAGCATGGCTGTGCAACAGCAGCCACTGTCATGAAGAGCCAAACGTGGCATGCCTGGATGCCTATCATTGTGTATTTCTCAAGTGAGGAACTATCCGCAAGTTTCTGACTACATCTCACAGGGCCATCTCATCAAATAATATGCAGTGATGCATAAAGCTGAGATCTGTCCCCGCACGTACACACCACAACAAACATCTTTCCAAACACTCTACACAATCCAGCAACACGCCCTCCTCAAAACAAACCCTTCATCAAGTCCCCACGATCAGGAACGAGGGACCCATTCATTTTGAACAATACACTGCTCGCAAGGCCCCACATGCTGGCAGTGAAGATCCAAACAAACAGGTGTTTGCTCGTTATAAGGACCTCCGCCGCATCGGTGCTACGGTTGTTTTAGCATCATCCTCAAGTCAAACCCGCAGATTCGCCCGACGGGCAGGGTTGGAACGGAAAAGGTCTTACGCAGTACCAAAGTTTAACCCGGAAATGCCGTTCAGGGGGCATTTTGATGTCTGAAGGGACGATGATGTTCTAGAAGTCCTTTTGCCTCTTGGGAAGACTAGAGTCAAGGACGCCGAGAAACCGGCAATGAAGGTGGGGGAAGAGGAAGAGAGGGGAAGCACGTCGTGGCAAGAGACTCTTCTAAGTACGGTAGAGAAGACCAGGCTCTGCCTTGGCACAATGAGACGAGAAGAAAATGCAGGTCTGCGTGAGCAAGTGCGGCAAACGCTCTTCATGTGACCGGCTCCGGCGAGTGGTGGTCTACCAGTTTTTATGGCGGTTGAAAGTGCTGAAATGAGACGCTGGGAAATGGTGTCATTTCACTTCTTCTTGACGGAAGGCTGAGGCAGATGGAGTGAAGCGAAATATCCCAGAAATGGCATGAAAGTCTGTCTCCTGGACATTTGCTCGCTCCTATGAGAAAGATGACACCGTTTCTGGGCTGCTCATCAAGCCTTGAGCTTTTGTTACAGGGCCACACACCAGAAGAGCTTCATTCAAAACAGTCCATTAAGCCATTTTTGTCAATACGCCTGATAATGAGGTATATTACATCGCTTCCAATTCCACTGTGGTAAACCGTGAGAGCAATGCAAAGACATCAACCATTTTTGCTTTGTCTCCTCCTATTCCTCACCCAGAAATGTCTAGATTGACGCCGCGCCGCCTCCCCACCTGCCAAACCCGTGGAGCTCCCATCTTCTCTCTCCGGCTTTCCGGATGGATGATGAGAGAAATTCCCCCATTCTCTCTCTCTTTTGAAGGGGTAACAAAAGCAAATGTCATGGTCCCGGCATCTCCTTCTACAGCAAGCACATCCTCAACCATCTGCTCTCCCTTATGACCTGCCACCAACCGCAGAAGTCAAAACCTGTGTCCGGAAGAAACCGCCCTTTGTCTTCTCAATCACCTGCTGGTAGACAGAGGTCGGTGGGTGGTTCATGACAACTGTGCCCTCCTTGTAGTCAATCTTGGCGTCCAACCTGGTGTCGCGGATCAGGTTGACAATCCACTTCTCGGCAGCCTCGGCGTTGAGACCCAACCGTGCGCTGAGGTCGGTAAGGGAAATACGGGCGTGGATCTTGCAGTAGCTCTCGAAGATGAGATGTCTGGCCGAGTCGACAAACTCATCAGCATGGTTAAGAAGGAAGAAGTCGCCGCGGAGGACCTCCTCAGCAAGGACGAGCTGTTGCTGGGCCTCCTCGAAATCGAAGTCGATGCAAAGGGCGTGCACAAAGCGGGTAATGGGGTCTTGGTACTCGTAGGCCTCCTGCTTGACGATGCGGACAATGTCCTTCATCTGCTTCTGCTGGACCCCCATGTTCTTAGCCTTGGTGCGGTTGGTGATAACAGCCACGGCAAGGTAGCGCAGGATCCAAGGGCAGTTGGCCTGGATGGTGTTGATGTATCCGGCGTTGAAGAAGAGGTCGAGGATGGGCTCACGGGCCTTGTCGTAGTTAAAGAGGGGGAAGAGAGCCCAGTGGATGAGGGAAGTCCGGTGTTGCAGTTGGGCGAGGGGGTTTTGCGACAGCTTCGAGTCGATAACTTCGCGGACCTTTTGAACCTCCTCCAACGCCGACTCCCAGCTCATGGTGAGGATCTCGCAAGCCAGTCTACCCCATGTGGCGTAGGCGACCTTGTCGTTGTCTGTGGAAAGGACGCGGAAGCGGTAGAGGGTCTCAGTGGCATCACCGTAGTTACCGCAGCTATACTGAAGGTTGCCCAGGTCGAAGAGGGCGTTGACCATGTCGATGGTGACCTGTTGTCCAACCACTCCAGTCAGCATCACAACTTTCCTTCCCAATATGCACAGTACCAAGTCTTACATCGTGCTCCCGCTTCAAGAACTCCAAGTTGGCCACCTTGTCGCTTCGGAGGGCATTAACAACGTCGTCGCGCTCGAGGAGCTCTGTGATCTTTGCGGTCTGTTGCTCGTATTTCTCCAGCTGGCTGAAGACCTGCTTTTTCCTCTCGGTGTACTCGGCGGGGGCTTCGTCGAGGCCTTCGAGCTCGCAGTACAGGTTGGCGACGTAGTCGGTCATGTTGGTGCGCTTCGTGAGCGCAAACTTGGCCTGTGTGATCTGGCGCGCCTTGGCTTCATCCCTGACCTGTCCATCCTCGTCAACAAGCTGGCTGGCGCTGAACTCGAGAAGGGGAAAGATCATGTGGCGGTCGAGGTTGGGGGCGAGCTTGTTGAGCAGGTCGTACTCGGACCCGCCGCTGGCGGTGGTGGAAGCCATGATGGTGATGGGCTGTGGTGTCGTTGTTATTGTGATGAGATCCTCCGAGTTGAGAGTGACGAAGTCGTGAAAAATAATCGATTCCGTCGGTAGGGGGCGTATCGCAGGTCTCGGTCGGTCGGTCGATCGAGGGGCTACGAGGACGTGGTCGGGTACTGGCAGGGGGAGCGAAAAGAAGAGCCGAATTGACAAAGCCGACCAATTTTCAGTGAGGGTATCTTTCGCTCTCTTTGGTGGGGTCAAAAATTGCAAAGTGCGATGCTCCTCCAGTGGGCAACCCGCATTGGGAAGAGATGTGGTCTGTGCGCCTCAAGCTTTTGCTTTGACATGCCCCCGTCATGTCTGTGTCCCCTCCAAACTGTTGCTGGCGGCCGCCGGCCATTTGTTCCGCCGAGCACCGACCATTTTTCGATGCAGCAGTCGCGAAGAGAGCTTCGAGATAGCATCAGTACGACAGCCACTTGCGACGACGACCACCACCACAATCCGGTCCGTTTGACCTTGCTTAACCTGCCCACCCGAATCACCACCCCGAGTGTGCCTCACCAGAAACAACAACACCACAACATCACAATGCTTCGACCAACCCTCCTCCCCTCCCGCCTCCTCCGGCAACAACCAACCCTCACGCCCCTCCTCAGACAGTTCCTTTCCACAGCTCCCAGCCAACCCCAAAAAC
This sequence comes from Podospora pseudocomata, assembly GCF_035222375.1. NCBI lineage: Eukaryota > Fungi > Ascomycota > Sordariomycetes > Sordariales > Podosporaceae > Podospora > Podospora pseudocomata. Next base: position 309,583 of record NC_085889.1, on the reverse strand, counting down.
CCTCCCCATCCCCACCACAATCCCTCCCAAGACAAAGCCAAAAGACATACTTCCCCTTCGTCCTCGGCCGCTCCCGCACAAACAACTACTCCGTCTACCAGGACGCCAAGCGCGGCGGCAATTTCAAGCTCACAATCATCAAAAAGATCGAGGGGAACAGGATAGCCTTCAAGCAGGAGCTTGCCAAGGCGCTGAATCTGTCGCCAAACGACATCAGAGTCAACAGTTTGACGGGGCATGTGGAAGTTCGGGTGAGTTTGCATCCGACAAAAAGACGAGTATGGGAACGCTGATGCTGAGGGAAATAGGGGCACCATAGGTCAGAGATTGTTGCTTTCCTGGAGGAGAGGGGGTTGTAATGGGTGAATGCCGGGAGACGGGAGGCCGTGTATGATATCAGGAGGCCAAGATGCGGTTCTGGAGATGGAAAATGATATACCCCCATGCTGGAGGACGACGGTAGTTGTATGATACAATCTAGGGTCCATTGAACCTCAAGATCGGTCAGTGACCGAATTTTGCTGCAACACACCGCCGAACATCGATCGACGAGACGATAGTAGTACGACATGCAAACAAAGCGACAAAATGTTCAATACGCCTCACAGTTTCAATACTGTGACTACCTATGTAAACCGCCCCTTAACCAGTCCTACCACACCTATCCTTTTTTTCCAAATCACACCGAAATAAAGATCCATACAACACATATCATACCAATCGTTGGCTGCCCCTGTCGAAAAGTCGTTGTCCAAGACCCCCCTCACATATAGACGCAAAACAAGATCTCTCTTTCTATCCAGATGAGCCACTCAAACATGACCCAAGCGCCCAAAACCACGCTCGCTCGCTAAACTAACGCCGAAAAAAGAGTACCGCCATGAACAACACACTTTTCAAAAAAGGGTTGATAGGTTACAACAACATATACAGAAAACTACCCAATGAGGATGCTTCAGCGGACCAGGCGGGCATACGCGACCAAGTCAGTCAACATCCCTTCCACGGTCCATTCCCTGGCATGCATCTGCAGAGCCTGCAAGACACTTTCCCTCGCCGGCAGGATCTCGGGCGGAATACCGCTCTCACCTGCTGGGCGGTGGGGGTCCCTAGCCTTCTCGCACAACCTCCTGATCAAGTTGATGCCGACCGAGGAGATGTAGACGAGCTCGGCATCTCGCTTTGGCGGGCCACGCCCTGGCCTCATAACCTGGTTTTCGTACAGACTGCTGATTTGCCGGACGAGCGCATACAAGTTCTGCGCAAACCCATTACCCGAGGCCAGCCATGATCGCGCCACTCCGCTGTCAAACTCCGGCGCCAGCCCGGCCATAATGTCGGCAGCGAGGAGACCTTGCATGATGATGGGTTTCCGAACCTCGACGAGCGGGGGCAACGGGTGGCGAGGTTCCTTGGTGCAGTCGGGAATAGGGGCGATAGCAAGCGCAAAGGCTCTGGTGAGCAGTTCGCAGGGCGGAGACGTGTTGAGCATAGACTCATTCGTGAAGATGGCCTTGTAGTGTGTCCGATTCGGTTCGTCCCGCGCGAGTAGTTTGGCCAGCGAATCAACGGCGTGTGGGAGATAGGGGTGCGACCGAGGGTCGTAGACTGAAAAGTACAGCTTGCCGTTCACCATCGTCGGGGGTGGATTGGGTGCAAAGGCGAGCAGAAATTGCAACAGGCAAAAGGCCTGTTCTCGCCCTGGTATTTCAATCGCACCAGCAATGTTGCTGAGTAGTGTGACCAGATCCTTCATGATATCCAGTGTGTTTGCGTTGCTCCGAAGCAGCATTTCGCGTGTTCCCATGTATCTAATGACCACGCACAACAACTTGATGACGGCTTCATCGGCGAGAGCCGGATGGTTATCATCGCGCCAGGACATGTTGCGGAAGATAGTTGTGATGCATATGAGCCTGTCAGCCGCGCGCTCAAGGTCATACTCCGAGGAACCATGGACCGGGATGCTCTTGACGGTAAGCCTATCGATGCGACAAGCCCGGACAATATCCTCATAGGGCAAAATAACAATCTCGTTGGACGCCTCCTCCGAACTTTCGGCGAGTAGCTCAATCTGCTCTTCTGCGCAGTCTACTAGCGCCTCTACTAGCTCGGGACAGAACTTGAGTTCAATTTGAGGGATCGGGATAGTGTTGGTCGGCGCGAAAGAGTGGAAGTCACTGGCCGTAATCCTTGCAAGGACATCGAGGGCAAGCCGAACTTCGCCATGAATGCCGCTTTGGAGACTCTTGGTGATAGCATGGAGATCGACATTCCCGAGTTCATAGGCAGCTGGCAGGTCGATCCTGGCGTTTTGGAGCTCCTCGCCAACCTTGATCAGGCTAGCGTCAACTCCTCCATATGATATGTGTTCCCGAGAAGACGGCATGTACTCCTCGGGATTCGTGGCAAAGGGGGCGGCAAACTTGGCGGTGCCCGCCAATTCCTCAGCCATTCCCTGATTTTCTGCCTGCGCCGAGCCGGGGACAGACATGCTGCCAGGTTTTCCTTGGGCAGGAGACTGCATAGAAAAGTCCTCATTCGTGGGCGTGGCCTGTATGCTTCTGGACAAGCTGTGGCGCTGTTGGTGGGTCTGGCTAGGCATCATGGGCTGTTGACCGTGAACCGGGAAACCGTTCATGCCGGCTTGCTGTCCACCTGGAGGCTTGGCTGGCGACGGCATCGGACCTTGCTGGAGTGGTGATGGCTGACCGGGCTGCATCATCTGCCCCGGCATCTGGCCAGGAGGCATAATCTTAGTAGGCGTTCCTGGGGCCATCTGCGGAGCCTTCTGCATCCCTCCCTGCTGCATGCGCATCTTGACCATTTCCTCATACTTGAACAGCCACCGCTCGTAGATTGCTTTGAAGTGGGAGGGTGCCGCCGGTACTTGCTGCGGGTGGATATTCAGGGCCATGGATACCTGGACCCAACCATTTGATTGTGTGACGGCACGGTATCCTCCAAATTTCATGACTGCGTGGAACAAAGCTTGTAGATCGATAGGCTGGTTCCCAATGGTGGGAACCGTTTGGTCCATCACCTGACCGCTCGAGGCAAAAAAGGCGCGGAGTTGATTTAGAAACTGGGCTGGAGGAACCTGCCTCAAAAACTGTTGTGCCGGTATGCCTTGTTGGGGCCTCATTCCTCCTGGTGGCATTTGTCCGTTCGGAACACCTGGTCTGCCGGCCATCATATTCCTCTGCTGAGCTTGGTGCTGAACTTGAGCCTGGACGTGAGCTTGGGCTTGGATTTGAGCCGGTGTCAAGTTTGCGTTTGGAGCAATTTGCATCATGTTCTGAGCATTGATTTGCTGTTGTAGTGACCGCTGCTGCTGCATCTGCATTTGATACAGAAGTTGCTGCTGTTTTTGGGGATCCATTGCGCCGCGCCCTTGGCCCATCTGTTGCTGCAGCATCATGTTTTGCATCTGACCCGCCATTGGATTTTGCATTTGCTGAGGCATCTGTTGTATTTGCTGGGGAAGCTGACCTTGCATCTGGGTCATGTGCTGAGCCATCATGGGGTTTCCCATGGGATTAGGCGACGGCGACGGCCTCGCAGGAGATTGGGCCGTGAATTGAGGATTAAAGCCTTGTGGAAAGGCATTCTGTTGCATAAAAGCCTGCGGGTTTCCTCCGTGCTCAGATGGAACCGGCGACGTCTGTGGGAATTGTTGCGCGGCAGGCGAGAATGGATGGGGAGATGCGGTCGACACCCTCTGTGGCACACTGCCTGGCCGCATCTGGTTGCTCATTATGGGAGACGGAGTAGCATTGGCCGAGCCGTTTTGCTGAAGATGAGGGTATGGGGACGGCTGGCCACCTTGTTGTTGCGCCATGCCTGGTGGTTGATAGCCCGGAAACGGCGACTGCTGGGGTGTCTCGGCGCGTGAGGTTGGCAGCATGCCGGGTGCCTGTCGCGGTGACTGTCCGATGCTATCTTCTCTGGGACGAGCCCGTTTCGATGGGATGACTGAGTTGGTCTGATACATCGCGTTCGGAAAGGACGGCGAGGCATTGCGCATCGGGGTATTCTGCATGGCGAGTTGCTGGGGGTTCGCGAACTGCGGGTTGAATTGGGCGGGATTTCCCATAAAGGCCGAAGGGTCCATCATGACGCCGGCAACAGCAGCCGGGTCGGCGATCGCAAAGCCGTTGCCATTGTGAGAGGGAACAGCGCCGTCGTTTATCCAACTCATGGCGGTCGCGATGTGTGATGGAGGCTCGGGGGGAAGGTGGTTACGGCAACGAGGACGGGAGAGTCGCACCCATCAGCTTCAATGAAAACCCTTTGCGACCGGCGGTTAGCGACGACGTAATTCGATAAAAGCACGTGCCAGTCAAAGGGAAACGATGGAATAAAGATGCAGAGTCGCACGGCAGAGACTTTTCGCGATGGAGCAAGTATCAGTCGCGTCGCGGTGGGTGGTCGGGTATGGCAGAGGAGTGTGTGTGTGCAGTGGGTTAAAACGGGGCAGGGACACCGGATTCTGGCTGGCGCTGGGTGCAGGGCTCTGCTGCTTGCGTGTGGTGCGGCAGCCCGGGGGGGAGTGGTGCTGGGTCCACCCAAGCGAGCAGCAACAGGGCCACAGAGAGGGAACAGCAGAGGGTGGCAGCAGCAGAAAAAAAAAAAAACCCCAGGACAGAGCCTGCCCGGAGTCGCAGACTTCTTGCGACGGCCTGAGCTGCCGCTGTCGCAAATGCGATGGATGGATGCCGATTCGGGAGCACCGTCGGGAGCCAGCAACCGGGCTCCGGAAAGCCAAACAACCGCCGGCTCCAAGCAGGACCACCTGCCCGAGCAGCAACCACCAGGCGGACACCGGGACACGGGGAAGGAATGAGAAAGTGGAGGCCATACGGCCAAGGTTTGACGTACTCGAAACTAAGAGTCCGGAGGTTGATGCTGGAGCCGCGAGAATTTTTCGCCGTCAGCGCCTCTCGGGTGGTCACCCAAAGCTCGAGACTTCCACAGTCACCACCACGAAGTCCCGGCTTTTGCCAGACCTGCAGCTCGAGGCGTGGAAAAGGCACTCGTCGGGCTTCTGCTATAAGGTTCGGAAACGAATCGGCAGGCCGGGGGTGGATAGGGTGGATGAGGGAAACAAAAGGGCAGGTCTTACCTCAGTACCCAGGTCGCGCGTGCTTGTCGGATGTCCACTGTCCAGTGGTGCTGTGCTGTGACAGAGCGCACGCCGCGAAAAGGAACGCTGGTTGCTTTTCAGCCGGACAAACCTTGGGGCCCTCCTGAAACGGCCTAGTCTTGCGGGTCCATCCCGCTCTCTATGACCAATCAGAGCCACAGATAAGGCGCGACATCCAAAACAGTGGCCCGTGCACCGTGTGTTTCCACCAAAGGCTCTGTCTGAGCCTCTGACGCTCTGGCCGTTCACCATCATGGCCAGCGTTTTCCAATGGCACCTCACAGCCCTGTCAGCCGTTTCTGACAAGGTCATGAACAGAGACGCCTTATGCATCGAAAGTGATATTCCTTGGCTTCAGAAACCAGGGAAATTCTGGCCGTCCAATATCCAACAAAGCGTCACACTTTTCGAAAGCCAGAATAGGAGGTGAGGGTGTTTTTGCTGTGTGCTCATGGTGATCTTGACATCCTGGGAAGGGTCTCACGATGCTCGTGCCATGGTTGTTGCGGGAGCGAGCTCGAGGAGGATGAAGTATAAATGAACGGGCATGTTTTCCGATGGGCAGCCATGTCCCTTTATACTCAGGGGTAGCCGACCCGGTGACAGAGTGGTGGATGGTTGGCGTTGAAGTCTTGATCATGATGGGACAGAGATGCTGATAATGGGTGGATGGGCTTTGGCCCGACCAGCAGCCAATCGCTCCACAGTCAAACCCAAAGAGCAGCACTCGGTGACGGAAAAAAGTCACACAAATGAGGAGAAATCCGTATGAAGAGTGTCGCCAGAATTGAAAGAGTCCTCATTGCCGACGCCCAAGATGTACCGGCGCCTAGATTTGGCGACTCGCTTGACCGCCGACAGACCGCCGCACCTCCCGCATTGCTGCCCCGCCGATAATCACCGCATGACTTGGACTTGGCCCAGCAGTCGTCTGGTGCCTGTTTTGCCGCACATTCCAGCCTGAAAATGACAACAGCCATGCTCATTCCCTTTCTCTCTTGCAGTTGTCGAACTGCCAGCAGAGGAGGTTGTCGCATGTTTGATGGCCCAGTCCTGTCTCATTCAGGCCGTTTCCCAGGGCCCCGGATTTGAGCGAAGTGGATTGGGGTCGTGGAGGTGATCCTGGCCTGCCCGCCCTGGGTGGTCCTCCCACCCCTAATGAGCCCATGCTCGTCAATCCATCCAGTGCTGGTCGTAGTCGAGAATCTGGTGATGATGACATCGTTTCTCATTCCCTCTCCCTCAGTTTCCCAAACCCCCCACGTGTCGCTGGAAATGTTGTCGTTGTCATCTTGTTATTCTTGTGCTGCTCCCACTGGCCGTTTGCACTAACAGCGCTGGGTCCGTTCTGGGGCAAAGGGACTTGAAGAATGATAGCAACGCCTTGTTCATATGGCAGCAGAATCAGCAACAACGCTGTAAAACAATCCAGACGGTGGGAAGGGGAAGAAAAAAAGGGCAAAAATGAGACGGGAAATGAAGCAGGAAAGGAAACGAAGGGGGGAGGTGGGCAGTTGGCCATTTTATTGTCGGTTGACCTTCAGCACCAAAGTCACTTTTACAGCCAGGCACTAAAAATTCTCCGACCAGCAGACCATTTGACAGGGCATCGAACACCTCCACCACCCCAGCCCAGCCAAACTCAAATGCTTTTGGTACCTCTGTCCCAGTCCTCGTCCCCGTCCTCGTCCTCCATTCTTCCGTCTTTTTTTTTGTGTTTCCCACGAGGCACAAGAGCAAGACACAGATTGTGGCCGGGCGTGGGTGTCCATAGCGTTGATGTGATTCTTGGTCGTCACCACCTACCTATCTGACCCCCCCTTTCCCATTCCAGGTTCCCCCTCCCCTCTTCTCCTTGACGGTAGATCCGGGCAGCCTGTCCCATCCACTCCGAACTTTTTCCTTACTGCGTCTTGATTGCATGTCCACAGTCACAAAGATTTCGCTCCCGTGCCTTGTATTGTTTCTCTTTCCAGCGAGGTGGTACACTACATAAGTTGTTGACTCGTCAAAGTGCTCTTTTTTTTTGGCTCTTCGTAGTCCCCCGTGGCTTTTCCCCCCTCCTCGCCCCCTCCCCCACATTCGGTTTGGCTGAGGTGCTTCTTGGGTCACGGCACGCTTACCACCACATTTACACCCACTGGCCGACCTGCTATGTTTCGTGGCCTTATTCATCACTTCTATTTGTCCTTGATTTTCATCAAAGATTTGTGGCCCGAAATCACTGTTGTATGGTAATGGTAGGGCCTGGTGTGCTCGGCAGCAATGGTGATCAATCAACCCCGGCCGCTTGTTTCGTCAATCCTCCACGGACCCCTGTTCTCCGGCCGCTGTGTCCAGCCATCGTGCCATCCAAACAACCACAGCGCGGCGATGTAGGAAGACCAGGGCTCTCTACGCACCCAAGGCACTCGTCGAATATCGAATCTGAAAGATCCCGCTTTGTCCGCGAGGTGCTCATTCTTATCTGCCGTCAAGGGCCACAACCAAGCCTTCGGGCAGCCACACCTGTCAAGTCACCAACTCACCAACTCACCAAGTCAATATCGCAGGGCTTGTGAACTAATGCTCAAGCAATGATTTGTGCTCATCAGGGAAACACAGAAAAAGTCGACCCAAGCGTCAGAACTTGGATGAAACAAAGTCGTGGTGATGATACAAACAGTATATCGGCCATCCTGATATTTCATCTCGACGACTGTTGATTCTGTCCAAATAACCGGAGTGCCCCGGGGCACCTAGCGAAAAGCAACGATGGGCTCGTTCTACCAGCTGTTCCCATCCGTGGGGGAATGCATTCCATTGGTGACATCCGCCTCTTTGACGACACGTCAGATCCCACGTCGGCACTTCGTTCCTGGAACCCCTCAGAGGACGTGATTGCCTGCCTGCCTTGCTTGCTCTGTGGACTTGTGGCCCAGGGGACGTGATTACCCACTGCAGAACAACCCCAGATTCACAATATCATTGTCACTTTGCCTTGGGCAGGGGCAGCGGCGGGTACCTGTTGTCATTGGGAAGACGATCATTTCCAGCGAGGAAAATGTCAGGTATTTCATAAAAGTAGTTGAGGCATGTACCTTGCCGGAGAAAACTCTCCTCTTCCTCAAGATATCGCGGACTCCCAATGCCCGGGGATTGAATTCGGCCCGGGCCGATGGTGTCGGGGATCCTCTTCGGGAGTCGCATCCCGGGCGTCAAGACCCGCTCTGTGGAGGGCAACCCTTCATCCTCAAAACCAGCCAGATCAATTTGCACCCACCATTAACTAGAATATTGAGTGGCCATGTCATTTGGTTATGAGTTCTCAATACCAAATGACTTTCAGAATATAAATCAAGCATAAACTAAGAGATTGATAAGTTCGTGGAGCAAAAGTCCATGGTTCCAAAGGGCTGGGCAACGTCGCGTGTCGCGTGCGCTCCCTGGTGGCTATCCTTGGCTTGGCAGGGGCCTGGTCTCTCTCAACGACCATGTAAATTTCCAATCAGATCTGACCGTCCCCCTTCATCACATACAACCAAAGTGAATATTTCAGGTTTTGAAGCCGTCCGGTTTGCGTCAGCAGCATCCAAAATGCCAAAGAGAAAGTCTACCCATGCTGAAGAGCCAGCCGTGGCAGTTCCTGAGCCGCGCCGGCGTTCAATGCGTCTGCAAAGGACGGAGGATGAGACTGAGTCCAAAGCTGTGAAGAATGAGAAGGCCTCAAAGGCAGCTATCAAAACTGAAGAGGTACGTGGTTTCCCTTCTCGGCTTGTGATTATCTGATCATCAGTGGACCACAAACGTGCTCACATCCTGCTCAGGACGAGCCATCCACCAAGAAAACAAGGACCTCAAAACAGGAAACAGAGCCTGTGGTTAATAAGTCCTCACCACCAGCCAAAAAAGCAACCAAAAAGGCCGTCAAAAGGGAGGAGGTTGAAGAAGCTTCATCCTCTCCTGCCCCGGATGAGTCCGAAGAAAAAAACTATTGGCTTCTCAAAGCCGAGCCCGAGTCTCGGTATGAGAACGGTGTTGATGTCAAATTTTCGATTGACGACCTGGCGGCCAAGACAGAGCCAGAGCCGTGGGATGGTATGCTGATCTCTTCCCGTTGTCTCCCATTTATTCTCCTTCTAACATCTCACCAGGCATCCGCAATTACGCTGCCCGCAACAACCTTCGAGCCATGAAGAAGGGTGACTTGGCCTTCTTTTACCACTCCAACTGCAAGGAGCCTGGGATCGTGGGGACGATGGAGATTGTAAAGGAGCACTCGCCTGATCGTAGGTTGCTCACGGCAAATGTGTTCTATCGAGGGTCTCTTTACTAACGTGTTGGATAGTGTCTGCTCACGACCCCAAAGCGCCATACTACGACCCAAAGTCCAAGCCCTCCGACCCCAAATGGAGCGTTGTTCACGTCAAATTCCACGAAAAGTTCAACAAGCCGATTACGCTGAAAGAACTCAGGGAACTGGGCGCGCCCGGGGGGCCTTTGGACAAGATGCAAATGATCAAGCAGTCGAGGCTGAGCGTCAGCAAGGTCTCGGCTTCCGAGTGGAAGTTTCTCATGGCGATTGCCGAGAGAAGGTGAGGCCGTAGCTTCTCTTGCATGGTGAAACACCAGTCGATCTTCGGACCCTGACATAGTCATCGACCAAAAGTTGTTTGCGGGGTACGAGGCAAAACAGTTTGAGCGCGAAAATCATGACCCTTACCCCGGTAAAGACATCGACCTCTAGTTGTAATTCCATTATCATGTTATCTGGGTATCAATTCGCAACCTGCTGTTCCAACGACCCCTTTGTGTGCTGCAACACCATCTTAATCCCCTCGTCCAATCCCTCGACGGCCAAAACCCCGTCGAACCAGCTCACCATCTTTTCTACCAATGCCTTCTTGTCGTTTGTCTCTTCCAGACCCTTCTTCAGCCTCGCCAGCACTTCCCTGAGCGCCTTGGGGAACTCCACACTCAACGCGTTCACACCCACAACCGGCTGTCTAATCCAGCAGCTGACAGTGCAAGCATGGCCAGGATACAGCTCCTGCATCGCACCCAGCACATGCCCCACAATCCTCTCCTGCGATGACACCCCGCCAAATTGCGCAAACATGTCGACAAACATCTCGGCCGCCCTCGCCCCGAAGAACTGTTGCTTCCGTGCTATGTCGAAGATGGCCATTGGTATCGCTCCACTCAGCGCAGGGCTCTGCTCAATCTTCCTGGTCTCCTCCTCTGTCATGACCTTCTTCTTCTTTGGCTTCCCATCCGCACCCTCGGCATCCGGATCAGGAAGCATCAACTCGCCGTCCATGTCCTCATCCTCGCTATCCTCCTCGTCAAATTCGATAACATCCCCCTCTTGCAGCGTTTCCGTGTCCTTGATCGCCTCGACAGGATTAACCCCCTTTCTAACCCCCTTCCCAGCCTTCTTCGCCTCAATCTTCTGCAGCCACTCCATCTCACACCTGGCGTAGTCCACCCAAAGGTCTGGCTCCGTGGTGCAAAACCGGCACCCTCTCAAGTAATGCGCCCGGGCTTTTTCCATATCCCCCGCCTTGGCGGCTCTACGGCCAGCCAGAGCCCAAAGAGATGACTCGGACGGGTGAAGGCGGATGGCACGGGTAGCGATGCGGTTCCATCGTTTTGTGGCCTTGACGCTGGCGGCGAAGTCGAGGTAGGCGAACCAGAGCTGCAGGGAGCCCGGGTGCTTGTTGACGGCGCGCTCGAAAATGTTGAAGGTGCGTGCCTGGGAGGCGTGGGAGGAGGAGTTGCGGATTTTGAGGCGGGCGCAGCGTTTGGCGCGGAGGCGGTCGAGGGAGGTTTCCCAGGAGATGTAGGAGAGGAAGTCGGTTGGTTTGGTACCAGGGGAGAGGATGAGATGCTCGTAGTCGGAGCGTTTGACGACGAGGGAGCGGATTTCCTCCTGGAGTTTGGGAGGTCAGCGCATTGAAAAGAAAGTGACAGAGCTAGAGGCGACGGGGGGATGTACCTTGGTGAAGATCTCTTTTTCTTCAAACTCGCGGAGCTCGGGAGCTGCTCGCTCGAGGTAGAAGCGGGCCTTTTCTGCGGCGCCACCCATGGTTATGGATTATAAAACAGGTCTGAAATGCGCTGGGTTGGTTGCGATAAGGAAACGACGGTGCAGTTGCAGTGCTGGGTGGATCACGCAAAGCTTGGAGATGTTCTGAGAAGTGGAATGGTGGGAGCTTTGTTGCCGTGGGCTGGTGTTGAACTTTTTAGTGGGGCCCTGTTCACCTGGGCTCTGCCTGTGGCTCACCGAGGCTCACCGTGGCTGCAGGGGCCATGCAGTCGGGTTAACGGCTTGGCGCCTGTGGATTTCTCTGAATGCGGATCGCGCCGAGGTTTCTGGCGCTCTTGGTGTTGTCTCGCCATCTCGTCCAATTCGATCCTTCCCTTCGTCTCTCGATGCACAGCAACTGTTGGGCCAAGACCAAGCTGTGACTTTTCTTCCCTTCTCCTCCATCTGTTCTTTTCTGCAGACACTGACTGCTACTGCCCACGGCGATGTATCCCAGCTCTTGATCCCATCTCCCAACCAAACACACACGTCTTATCGGATCCTCTGCCCTTGCCCTGCCCTTGGCCTGGCCTGAGCTTGAACCCTCGTCCGGAACCCCGCGCGGCGTCGACACGGACACGGCCACAATGGCGTCGTCGTCGTCGTCCCGCTCCTACAAGGACAAGGACGCAGGCGTCGTCCTGTCTTTTAATGGCCAGTGGGTGAGCTGGTCGCACACTGTCGCTGCCTCCTGTGTGTAACCTGATTCACCTTATCGGACGGAGCATTTGTTTTTGCTGACCATTCCCGGCTCCTCCGGATCCCAGTGGCTTTCTTGAGCGCCCTCGTCATTGGGTCTGCTCTTCACTACCACAAGATTGTCCAGAACGAGTGGTACGGCTATCCGCAAGAATGGTTCCCTTCTGTGTCGGCCACCATTGGTGACCGTTATCCTGAACGGTCCATCTTCATGCTGTTCATTGCCATTACCTCCGGTATGTGCCCACGGCCTCTCTCCCTTGGCTGGTCAGTCCGGCTCGGCACTGACACCGAGCCTACCATCATCAGGTCCTCGATTTGCTCTCGTCGGGTTATGGTATCTGTTGACCGCGAAGCCCGGCCGAACGCTACCGAAGCTGATCGGATGGTCCGGCATCATCCGAACTCTCACATGCGGCGGGTGGACCTACATCACGTCTACCGACGACCATGACTGGCACGATATTCTTATGATCTCGTACATTGTCTTTACGATTCCGTGGACAACCGGCTGCATTGCGCTCAGTCCCCCGAATGCCAAAGCGATCAAGTACAGGAAATACATTGCGGGCGCTTTCTTCGGTACTCTGGTGCCGTTGGTGTACTTTTTCATCCAACACAAGGTTCACCGTGTTGCGGGAGGTAGGTCATGTCCAATCGGAACGGAAATGTCTGACACTAACGCGTGTAGCGTACACCATCTACGCTTTCTTCGAATGGGCCTTGATTGTCCTCGATGTGTCCTTTGACGCCGTGACTGCTCTGGACTTTGACTCGCTCGAGATCACAATCCGGGATGTGAAGGGCGCGAGCAAGGGGTACGTCCAATGGCTCCCAAGATAGCCTCAACCCATTTGTACAATGGGCTTGTACAATATCCAAGACCAAATGTTATGTCAAAAGGCTGGTTCTAAAACAGTTAGCAGAGTCAACCATTCTTCTGTGCCCACTGCTGTGCTTGAAAAGGAGTAAGCCTGTCTTATGTACCGTTCAGCCCCCACCGTAAGCTAACAATGCGCCTAGGAAGGAACAGGCCACTGGTGGTGTCTATTCTGCCGGATTCCGCTTTGGCGAGTTCCTCGACATTGCAGCTGATGTTTACCATGGCGTAAGTGGTGTCCACAATGCGCTTATGAGTGCCCATCTAACCAATGACAGTTTGTGTTCTGGTCCATCTTGACCAGCTTGGGTGTGGTCATCTGGTGTAAGTACTTTTGGAAGATTTTGGTACTACCATGTAGCTGACACGTCGATAGACTTTCCCTTGTGGCACATGGGCATCTCCGGCTATGAGGCCCTCGTCATGACCACTATTTCGCCTTTCCTGCTTGCCATCAGGCCGTTGCGCTCTTTCATCGTTAGCAACCAGCGCATTACTCACCTTCTGTCACTCGCTGGTCTTCTCGCCTATCTGGTCAAGGACCCTGTTTACCGGCTCTTTACTGTTGGCTTTGGCGTCTCCATGGGTTGTCTCAGCTGGGCTGCTACCTGGTATTCGGACTCTGTGCAGCCCACCAGACTTGAGGCTCGCATCCTTGCGTGGACCATTGGTCTGCTCATGTCGTCTGTTGCCAAGTTTGCTTGGTACACAAACAATCCCATCTGGCCCATCATGCATGCTGAGAACGGTGGCTGGAACGCCACTGGTCTCTTCCTTGCTATTCTTGCCGCCCTGAGGTTCACTCGACGTGGCCCTCACCAGGGTGGCAACACGACCGAGAAGAAGAGTGGATCGTCTGTTCTGTCTGCTATCGGAATTGGCGGTCTGTTCTTCGGTCTGCATTCCCTTCTCTCTGACACCAGCACCATGATCCTCTGGGTTTGGGATGGTTATCCGATCCGAGGACCTGTTTCCAATGTCCATGGCTGGTACACAATCGCTGCCACGACTGCTGGTATTCTCATCGGCGTCCTCCGACCTGGTTTTGCCACGAGCTGGACTGCATACGGTCTGGGCTGCATTGGTGCTGCCTACCTTACTCTCTATGAGCAATGGCGTGGTTACTACGGTGGCTTGACTTTGGCTGCCTACCTCATGGCCATCGCTGTTCCCATGATTGGCAACGCTGCCAAGAAGAGCCCTGCGGCCACTTTTGGTCTCGGCTTCCTCATCTACAATTTCTTGGTTCTCTTCCACGTCTGGGTTGTCGCCTATGCCTTTGTGCCTGGTGGCCCGCTGGTTCGGGAGCATACTGACTGGATCATGATCACCATGATGCTGGCACTCGGCATTGGGCTCTTTGATCTCATTTCCCAACAGGCCAAAAACAACAGCAGCAGCAAGAAAAAGGTTGGTGTCATCCGTCCTGTCAACACTCACCACAGGAAGTATCATTTTGGCGTTCTTGGTGTTCTCAACCTCTTGTTCCTCTCCGCCAACTTCCTGCGCTTCCCTACCAACGACTACAAGCCTTACCATGCCAAGGACCGCCTTTTCACGGCTGGCATCTGGACGATTCACTTCTCTCTCGACAACGACATGTGGTCTTCCGAGTATCGCATGCGCGATCTTATCAAGGAGATGGAGGTTGATGTGATTGGTTTGTTGGAGTCTGATCTGCAGCGCGTCATCATGGGCAACCGTGACACCACTCAGTTCCTTGCTGAAGACCTTGGAATGTACGTCGACTATGGTCCAGGTCCCAACAAGCACACCTGGGGCGCGGCTCTGTTGTCCAAGTTCCCCATTGTCAACTCAACCCATCACCTCCTTCCCAGCCCGGTCGGCGAGCTGGCTCCTGCCATTCACGCCACTCTTGACGTCTACGGAACCCTCGTCGACGTCTTTGTCTTCCACTCTGGCCAGGAAGAGGACCCCGAGGACCGTCGTCTCCAGTCAGAGTATCTCTCCAAGCTCATGGGCAGCACCAACCGCCCCAGCGTTTTGTTGTCTTACCTCGTTACGGAGCCCCTCAAGGGCAATTACAACACGTATGTCTCCGACGAGAGCGGCATGCACGACGTGGACAAGACGGACTGGGACCGCTGGTGCGAGTACATTTTGTTCAAGGGTCTCCGGAGGACGGGTTATGCCCGTGTGAGCAGGAGCACCATCACCGATACCGAGTTGCAGGTGGCCAAGTTTGTGGTTCCCAACTCGGAGGAGGACAGCAAGTTTGCTTGGGGTGTGCCGGAGGATGTAAGGGATAGACGGGTGGAGGAGCATGAGGTGCCAGAGGGGTGGAGGTTCCCGAGGATATTTAGAGGGGAGGGAGTTAGGGGGCACCGGTATCATGTGTTTGATGAGCCGAGGTACTATAACTTTTAATTTTATGTAATGGTGAGTGGGTGGGGGCAGGGATGTAATGTGGGATGATATGGAATATGGGGGAGGGATATGGCATTGGGTGACTGGGAACTGGGAAGGGGGGGGAGGGGGGGTTGGAAGGATGGCTTTGGTTGGTATATTTAGGATATTGGCTGGGGATGGGGACGGGAGATGAATGTGGGGATGAAAAAGTGATGTGATACCATGAGATGAGATTGGCTGGGTGGTTGGTAGGGAGGGGGAGTGGTTCATTTTTGGCTGCTTTGCTTCTATATGTGTTTGATTAGTGTATTTATTCGGCTAGGTGTGGTGATTTGTAACAAAAGTAACGATATTTTTTCCATGTCTGCTGGCGGTGCAGTTCGTATTCCAACTCACCACGTGAAGGTGATCGACGGGATGACAGCATTGACTTTCCGGGATATTGTGTTCGAGATTATCTCGGCCCAGGGCGTGACAGAACCTTTGATTGAGATCTAAGCTTGATTTATGCTCGGGTTGCACTGAGGTTGAGGAGGGTGTTGGTCACCAACGGCTTTACCTTCCGTATAAGGGGCGGGAGGGCGGCAGCGGGCCTTACCGATGCAGATAGCGGAGAGATCGGCATGGGGTGGGACGTCATGGACATAAAAGTAGAGACTACCTCTGGGAATAAGGGGCTTTAAGAGTGGTTTACATGCCTTTTAAAAGAAATTAATAGGCGTTGAAAGATAGGTATTAGGCCTGTGAGATACATATTAATATGTCTTTTTAAGATAGTCAAGAGGCCTGAAAAGATAGCGAACACGCCTTGAAAGATACTCGGGACGCATGGTGAGTATCTTTTAGGCCTTGACATTTTATCGCAGGCTCTATTTTGCTTGTCCATAGCGTATGTCCTAACTCCGCGTATGCAAGTCATGACGACGGATGGTACCCTTACCTGTCCCTCCCCCCTCTATGAAGGCTCAGACAATGCTGACATGAGCACCTTACACGGCATGCTAAAGTTCTGACTGGCATGAAAAAAGAGCTGTATTTCTAGATCTACCCCTGAATTACAGATTTTGATGCATATACACCAAACCATCTCTTCCAGCGAGAGATTCAACCATCCCAAACAGGATCTGAAGAAAGGAACACCACCAAAAAACACAGAAAAAAATCAGTGACGTCTCTCCGCAATCTGAAAAACAACCGACCCGTCACCCGTCTCCCTCCACCCCTTGACTCCAAACTTCCCCTGCGTCTCCCTCGCCCTGGCAAACTGCTCCCTCGTGTACTTGATGCAGCTATTCGTCAGCACATAATTCTTCCCCTTCCCCCCCGGAATCGGCAGCGACACCAACGTTGTCGCAACAGCCACCTCTCCCACATTCGAGAGTTGAAGCGGGACGAGCCGGAAAATGTACTCGTAATCATTGCTGCTTGCCCCACCACCACCAACATCCTCCGAGCTGGAGTTGGGACTTGATTGGGGGGAGAGATCAAAGTTCCGATCAAATTTCTTGCCGACAAGGGAGGAAAACTTGAGCATCTCGGGATGGTGGTAGAATTCCTCGACTAGCTTGGAGTCGGTTATGCTGGTGGTGCTGACGTCGCTGTCGCTTTCGCTGTCGGAGGCGTCTGATGATGGGGCGGAGGATGGCAAGACTTGCATTTCTGACAGCAAGAGGTCGCCTGGACGCGTCAGGCGGGAGAGCATGGGCCCGAGACGGGAGGGTAGGTCGTTGCCTTCTTGAAAGCCGAGGTTGGTCATGACTGTGATGGTCTCGCCTTCCTTGTCAGAGCCGGGGAGAGGTGGGAGGTCGTCGGCCGAGGTCTTGTAAAAGTCGGCCACGAGGTAGGCAAACCGATCGGGGCCGATGATGGGCTCGAGGGCAGCACGCATGGTGAGTTCGGACTCGGGGTTGATGTCGATGCCGACGTACTGGGAGAGCTGAACGCCCGAGCTGATGAGGTGGGTGATGATGACGCTTGATTTGAATGGCTCTGGGCCGAGCTCGACATAACGAACTTTGCGGCCTTGGGCGAGGTTGGCGAGCTCGTCTGTTGCGCTCAGGAGGGCGGAGCGGAAGGAGTGGCCGCCGTTGCCAGTGCAGAGGTTCTTGTCCAGGAGAGCACCCTTGTTGAGACTGGCCATGGTGCCGAAAATGGCGGCTAGGCTTTCGCCTTCTTCGTCTTGAGATTGGTCGGTCTTGATACCGTCCGGGCAGTATTTGTCTGAGTTGTCGAGGACGATGATTTGCTCAGGTGGAATCTGACTGTGTTGCGAGATAGACTCAGCAACGAGCGTGTTGAATGCAGGAAGAGTGGTAGCTGCCATGGTGTTGAATTTGCGAGAGAATGAAATCTCTTAAGTCGTTAAAAAATGAAACAAGTGATTCCTGAAGATGTCCTGAAGATGTCTGTTTGCCTGATGGCAAGATAGAGAGGCATTTTCATCGCGGTACAGTCGACCTTAAATACTCGATACCAGTCAGTATAGACCTGTAACTGATCGCGTAGTTGTGTCTCTGATTGGTGCTATTTCCATCTTCTTACTTACAGAAAGAGATCTCGATGGGATGCGGTGGATCGTCATGATCAACATGGTCAAAGGCCGCGGCCTAAATCATCGAGTGCGGTGAACCTGACCTACTGTTACCTTGAGAACATGCGAGCTTTCGGGATTCCCTGAAAATGGCAGTTATTAAACACCATAACCGCGCGAACTTCTGCTCATCCTCTCAATAATCACTGAGTCTATTCCGCCGACTGGTTTGGACAGTCGATGCTCTTTCCTGCCGATGTGGTATCGGTTTGACCAATGACGCAATCGATCATGAGGGTGTTTGTAAACAAAGTGAGTGAGCACCTTCAATGTTCGCACACCTTCCTACCTCACATGAGATTGACCATCAAGCTCAACAGGAAAGTATCTGAGCCTGGCACCTACTGCTTCTCCGGAAATATTACCAATCAGGCACCCGACCTGATCCCCCCTCCCGCCGACTGCGGCCAGCACCATGAGCACTCCAGGGCCTCCTGCGACTGAGAAACCCATCAACACACCAGAAGACTCGGAAGATCAAAATGCCGACCCCAAGAAAATCACCTACCCCGAAGGCGGCTTCAAAGCCTGGAGCGTGGCCTTTGGTTCATGGTGTGCCATGACTTGTGGCATGGGACTCGTCAACTCAGTCGGCATGTTCCAGGCCCTCGTCGCAACGACTGTACTGCCGACTTACTCCAACCAAGCCATCGGGTGGATCTTTGGCATCTTTGTTTTTGTCTCCTATTTCTGCGGCGTGCAGATCGGCCCCGTCTTCGACCGACACGGTCCCCAGGGACTGATGGCTCTTGGGACTGTCTGTCTGCTTGTCGGCATCTTTACCACCGCTCAGTGCACCGAGTATTACCAGTTCATCCTTGCCTTCTCCATCCTCACCGGCACTGGGTGTTCCCTTCTCTTCACACCTGCTATCGGGGCCATTTCACATTGGTTTGACAAGCGGCGAGGGACAGCCAGTGGGTTTGCCTTTGTGGGGAGCGCACTGGGGGGTGTCATGTGGCCCTTGATGATGCAATCACTGGTGCCCAAGGTCGGATGGGCATGGGCCATGAGAATTGTCGGTTTCGTGCTGCTCGTACTTTGCGTTGCCAGTGTGCTCCTTTGTCGAAGTCGTCTTGAGATCAGACAGGCCAAGGCATCCTCTACGTGGCGAGATATGCTGCCCAACCCACGCATGTTTCTTGATGGTACAGGAGCGATGGCATTTACGACTGCTGGGGTTTTCTTCATCGAGTGGGCGTACTTTGTCCCGGTGTCATACATACCAAGCTATTATCTCGCTCGTCAGGGGCTGGCCGAGGATGCTGACGCTGGAGGCGATGCAGCATTCGCGTACCAGCTTCTTGCCATCATCAATGGGGCCTCTTGTATTGGGCGATATCTGCCTGGGTACATCGCCGACAAAGCAGGTCGCTACAACACGATGGTTGTGTCCATTGCTATCTGCCTCGTGTCTGTCGCCTGCTTCTGGCTTCCCGATGCGCTCGGCCAAGATGGAGGTGGTGGTGCTGGACTGATAACGGGGTTTGCAGTCTTGTTTGGTCTTGTCAGTGGCTCCAACATCACGTTGGTGCCCATCTGTTTGGGCCAGTTGTGCGAGACGCATGATTATGGTCGGTATTACGCCACTTCCTACACCTTTGCCAGCCTGGCATGTTTGACAGGAATACCTATCGCCGGCGGCCTGGTGGACATGGGAGGAGAGACGGATAGAAGGGCTTATTGGAGACCACTTGTGTTTGCTATTGCCAGTTATGTTGGCGCATTTGGGTGTTTCTTTTGGGTCCGAGTTCGAGTAAAAGGATGGGATTGGAGAGTGAAGTGGTGAGATGTAATATATAGAATGAATCAGATATGATACCCTTGTATTTTCGAGTTAAGAGGAGAAGCCACAGGGTTTAAGGTTGTGCCTGCCTAGACCTCCATCTTTGCCCGTCAAGGGAGGCTTGGGAGATAGTTGGTATGCCTTGAGATATGCTTTATAGGCCTTGATAGGTAATGAATAAACGTTAAAGGTGAATTGATAGGCCTTGAGAGATAATCTGTATACATTTAAAGATAACGTGATCCACCATTGACCCGCGCACCCCATTGACCCGCGCACTTTTCTAGACATCATCATTCCAAACTGCCAGAGGTCCACCAAAAACCAATGCAATCAATTGAAACTACTCAGAATCGCTTGAACTATGTATTTCTCCAGCCTCTGGGCATGTCCTTGCATTGTGGCCAGCCTTGCGGCAGATGCCACAGAGCCGCGAACCCGTCCGACGCCTCTTTGACGACCCTTCATTTTCCTCCTCGACATGCCCTCCCTCCTCAACCACACCCTTCTCTGCCATTATCTCCCTGGCCTGGCTTCCACTAATAGCACCTTCGTCTTGGAGATGCGTCCGTTTGGCCCTCCGACGCTTGGAAAGTGCTTCGTTGGCCTCTTGAAGTGTCCGTACCTCGGCTTGTAAAAGGGTCACCCGATGGGAAAATACCTGTATTCCTTTCGAAAGCTGATCAACAGCAGCTAAAATCGGAGTCGGAGAGCTCGACTGATGTCTTGCAATCCGAGCTTTAATAAGGGTAGACTGCGAGAGGGCTTCGTTGGTAGTCTTGGGCGTCTTAAAGGCCCAAGGTGTTGGTGGCCCATCAGGGGTCCCAGGGGGGGTTGGTGTCCGCAACTTGACATCTAGCTTCGAAAGGACGGCCTGCGGGTCGTAGGGGATAAGTCCAGACCCCGAAAACCCCGAGAACGTTTTCTTGGGTGAAAGTCCGGCTGAAGGCGGCTTTGAACGCAAGGAAGAACTCGGGCTTCGTGATATGCGTGATCCGGGCTTTGATGAAGTGCTCGATTTCAGCACCGTACATCTTCTTTAGGACGCTATAACAACCCACATCGAGAGGCTGGGTAAGATGCGAGGAATGGGAAGGCAGACAAATGGTGACAATGTTATTCTCCTTGCAATAGTCCTCGAATTCGGCGTTAACATGGCTCTCATGGCCGTCGAGCACCAGCATCCGATATACACCCCTCCGACGGTGTTTAGTGTGCTCATCAAAATGCTGCAGCCATTCCAGAGCAGTCTTATTATCTGTCCATCCGTTGGTTGTTGTTGCGACGGCCCAGTCGTCAGGTATCTGATGTTCGGAGTACCAGCTAGCGAGGTGGAAACGGCCCTTCACCACCAAGAAAGGCGGCACCACATACCCGTCGCCAGCGACAGTGCAAATCGCTGTCGCCCATTCCCGATTACCCGGCTGAATAGCCTTTGGTTTACCGACCCGATCGGAGCGCGTAACCACCATCCCTGGACGTATCATGCCCATCATAAAGCCGGTTTCGTCGAAGTTATAGATGTCGCAGTCGAGGATACCGTATTTCGCACGCATGTTGGCAACCAGTCGGAACCATGGCTCAATAATTGCGGGATCTTCACAGAGGCCTCTTTGATAGTCATAGACGCGATTAAAACGCGTCTTTAACTCTGGACGTCGTGCAACGAAGCGGTCTGGCCAGTTCTTTCCGACCTGTCGCGCACCGCGTTTCCGAAGCAGGAGATTGGCCATATCACCCACGTCGACAATCCGGGGCGAAAACCCTCGCGAATCTCGGTCGAGTATATATTGAACAATTACCTCCTCTTCGATCTTCGTTAAATTCGAACGGCCGTGATAGCTATCGGCTTTAGGGGTGATTCCGTTCATTCTGTCGCGGAGGGTTGTTTCAGGGACGTTGTAGATCTTGGCTGCACGTCGGCGAGACATATTTTTGCTCGTATGGATAGCCTCGATGGCAAGGATGATTCTGGCTTCTTGGGTTTGCACAGACATAGTGTTTTGTGGTGTGATGGAGCAATTGCCTTTGGAGGTCGTGTTGCGATAGAAAAGTGCGCGGGTCAATGGGGTGCGCGGGTCAATGGTGGATCACGTTAGTTGATATGCCTTAAAAGATAGTAATATGTCTTTAAAGATAATTAATATACCTTCAAAAATAGTCAAGAGGTGTTTTAAGATAGCTGATAGGCGTTAAAAGATTGTTAATAGCGCTTCAAAAATAATAATGAGTCTTAGAAGGTGGTCAATCGGCTTAAAAGGATAGCCCCTTTCAACTATTACTTTATGCTTCATGATAACGCAAAGTCCTTTCGGGACTTGGATGCACAGATGGACCGGAGCAGGATGGGATCATCATAGTGTGTATATGTCTCTTCTGTATATCAAGATATCGAGAACTTTCCCCAGTTATTCTGGAATCTGGTGCTCCTCCGCTGGGACGCCAGCCCTCCACTGGAACTTGGCAGCAACGTGCTCAGGTAGTGGGTGCTTCTGTCCCGGCTCACCGTAGAAGTTCTCGCGATATGTGCCGCCTGGGACGGCGTAGTCATCCCAGAAAAGACCACGCTTCCGCAGCTCTGGGAGAAGCAGCTCGATGATATCCTTGAAGGATTGCGGGAAGAGAGCGTAAGCCTGTGTCTCCTGTCAGCTCTGTTACTCTCTTCACCAATAAGCAAGAACAAACTCACAAAGTTAAACCCGTCCACCCCACCCTCCTCCACCCACCTCTCCAATCCATCGGCGACCTGCTCGGGCGTACCAACAATGATCGGCCCGTTCCCACCAATAGCAACATGCTCAGCAACAGTGTGCTTCGTCCACTTGGAGTTTTGCGGCGAAAACTTGGCGTACCCAGTGACAGTAGACTTGACAGCGTTGCTCTCGACCTCTCTCAGCTCCTCATCGTCACCGTACTGATCAAGATCGATGCCTGTCCAACCGCCAAACAAAGCCAGGGCACCCTCGGTCGAGGCGTACTTGCGGTACTCGGCATGTTTAGCCTGCGCCTCCTCTTCTGTCCTTCCCAGAATCGGGGTGACCAAAGCCAGAACCTTGATCTTGTTCCCGTCTCTGCCGAACTCAGTACGAGCTAGCTCACGGATCTCGGTGATGCTCTTGGCACAGACGGCCGGGGAGTGAGCGGAGGTGAAGATGGCTTCGGCGTGCTGAGCGGCGAAGATCTTGCCGGCGCGGGAGGTGCCGGCTTGGAGGAGCAAGGGGGTGCGCTGGGGGGAGGGTTGGGTGATGGCGGGACCGGGGACGTCGAAGAATTTGCCCTTGTGGTTGATCTCTCTGACGAGGGCAGGGTCGGTGTAGATGCCCCTCTCGCGGTCGAGGATGACGGCGTCGTCGCGCCAGGAGGACTGGAAGAGCTTGTACATGACCTTCATATACTCCTCCGCCTGGGCGTAGCGGTCGTCGTGGGCGAGCTGGGTGGCCTTGCCGTGGATGTTGCGAGCGGCGGAGTCGAGGTAGGAGGTTACGACGTTCCAGCCGAGTCTGGAGGTGGTGTTAGTTTGGAGACAGAGGGTGGGTGAAAAAGGCAAAAATAACTGACCTTCCCTTGGTGAGATGGTCGACTGTGGCAAGCCGTCTGGCAAGATGGTACGGCTGTTCGTAGGTGGTGGAAATGGTGACGCCGAAACCAATGTTCTTGGTCGCCGCCGCCATGGCTGGCACCACGGAGAGAGGCTCGTTCACTGGCCACTGAGCGCCGCTGATGACAGCAGGGTCCAGAGAATTTTTGTAAACATCATAACCCCCTATTTTGTTGCGGTTGTGTCAGTGTTGTTTGCTTGTGTTCAAAGTCAGGGGTTGGAAAAGGGGGCTTGTTTACTCACCCAAAACATCAGCAATGAAAATGCCGTGGAACTTGGCCTTCTCTAGCAACTTGGCAAGCTCAACCCAATGGTCAAGATCATTGAACTTCCAAGACTCATCGTCAGGGTGCCGCCAAAGTCCTGGGGACTGGTGCCCACTGCCTGAAATCCAACAGAAGCATTAGCAAGCGTTCGGTTGAGCTGAGCTGGGTCTTCTGTGCCTCTTTCATGAAAGCAAGTGGGATTGATTCTGGTAATGAATACGTACACATTTCAACGAATGCATTGACGATGAGTGGCTTTTTTTGCCTGGTCTGAACAGCTGGGGTAGTAGCAGCCATGGTGAGGGATGAGAGGTGCCAGCGAGATGCGTCCAAAGAGGATAGTGAGTGTCTTGGTTGAGAGGCTGGTTGCTTGCTTATCACGCCGTGCGGGAGTCCTGGAGATATGTCGGCATCGTCTGCAAGCTGCAGGCAGGGCCTACATATGGACGGCACCAAAGCGCATCACATCATGCCGCCATCGCCGTGGATGGGGCCGAATGTGGATCGGCAGGACCCGTGGTTGTTGGATGGGTCCCGGAGCCGGGAGGCGATGGCGCAATTGACGTGGGGAATGATGCTCATAGCGGCCGCCTCATCGCCAAGTCCACCTTAGACCACCCCCGGACCGGAGGCCATCCCGAAAGCTGAGATGGCAGGTGAATCTTGGATTTATTCCCGTTAATCTGTGGAGATGGTGGGATTTGGTGTTTCTTTGCAGTTTGTGTGGGGGTGTGTCGAGGCTGTGACACCAAGTGGACATCCAGATCTGAGACCCAGAGAAAGAGAGACCAATAGATACAAATACCATGATGGCGCAATCTGAGCGCGTAGTTGTGTCTTTCGACTACTTAAGTTGACAAATCTCGGTCGGATTTTGCGGTACTACCCGTGCTGACATCACCTTCTCAACATCCCTTATCTTGTCTACCCTACCGCGGCAGCTCAAATTTGAGTCGTACTGGTTTCTTTGATTAGAGACAAGCTCTGCCGGTGCCAGCCTACAGCAGCTCGAGAGACACAATGAGTGGAACGTCCTTCCTTCGAAAAATGTCTCTTCACAAGTTCAGAAAGTCGCTATCAAGCCCCAAGCTTGACAGTCTCAACCTCACAGAGGCAGAGAAAGCCCCAGTCCGGCCAGATGAACCCCTCACCCCTCCACCAGAAACCCAGACGGTCCTGCTGTTGCATGCTGCACGGCAACCCTACGAGTTGACAGACGACTACCCAGTCCCACAACTCCAAGACGAGCACGAAGTCTTGGTCCGCACCCAGGCCATTGGTCTCAACCCCATCGACTGGAAGGCTCCGTAAGTTCATCTCGTTCTGTCTGCCTAATCTGAAGGTCTCACTGACACCAAATCAGTGACTTCAACTTCGCCATCCCCACCCTCCCCTACATCTCCGGCCGCGAGCTCGCCGGCACAGTAATCCAACCCCCCTCCTCCTCCTCCACCCGCCTTCAGGAAAAGGATCGCGTCCTCGTCATCTCCACCGACTACCGCGACCTCCGCAAGGCAGCCTACCAAGAATACGTCGTCGGACTCGACTACAACACCGTCCGCCTCCCCCCATCCCTCTCCATCGAAGAAGGTTCCACCCTCGGCGTCGCCTTTGTCGCTGCAGCCCTCGCCCTGGGTGTCTGCGCCGGTCTTGACTTCTCTCACGTTCTCGACGGACCAGACCTCTACTCCCTCGTCCGCGACCTCCCCGCCGACAGGATAGCAGAGGACATCCGCGCTGAGTGCCTAGATGGCATCCGCTCCCATGAGCGCGCCCAAAAGGGGGACTGGCTCGCCGTCTGGGGCGGATCGTCCACCTCCGCCAACCTCACCATCCAACTGGCCAAGCTGGCAGGGTTGAAGACCGTTGCCGTGGTGGACAAGGCCAAGCACGGACTCCGGCTGGCGAACCACAAGGCTATCAGGACCGACTTGCTGGTCGACAGCCACGACCCGGAAAGAGCGGTAGCGATCATCAAGGGGAATCTGAAGGGCAAGTTGAGGTTCGGGATCGATACCCGCGGAAGGGAATCGGCGACGAGTCTGCTGCAGGCTTTATCACCGGATAATCTGGGTGGTGGTGGTGAGCAGCCACTCTTAAAAGAGGGTGAGGCGCCTCCGAGTCCGCCGTCGACGCCGCATGACTCGACGTTGTTGAGTGCACATTTGATTGGGTTGACGGGCTTGCCTAAGCAGACGGCGCCGGAGGGGACGATTTTCCATACTGTGCCCATCAAGTTGTTCCATGAGGTGCCAGCGGTGGGTGAGGCGTTGGTTAGTTGGTTGGAGAGGTTGCTGAAGGAAGGGTTGTTGCAGCCGCCAGAGATTATTGACGTGGAGTCTGGGTTAGGCAGCATCAACAAGGCGCTGGATCGGATGAGGAAGGGTGAAATCAGTGGTGGTAAGCTGGTTGTGCGGGTGTAATGTTTTGTTAGTGCGAGACGCGCTTGTCAAGCTGTCGTTTAGCGGTTAAAAAGGGGCAATGTTTGTTTGTTTGGGTTGTACACATTCCTCGGGGCGCTGTTTTCTTCAAAGGGTTTTATTTGTACAAGTTGGGGATACAAAGTAAAGTAGGCTATTATTTACGGAAAGAAAAAGAAAGAGAATGTTGGTGTGCAAAATTGAAACAAACAAAGATTGACGCGTCTCGTCAAGTGTGATTACTTCGGTACAGGTGCAGGTGCAGGCAACTCTGCTCCTGGGTTGTACCCCGGCCCATGCACTGGGCTCCCCTCCAACTCAAAATGATTTCCAGGCCGACCTGCTCCATCAGGGAGTTCACTGACAGGTTTACTACCAGCCTCGAGAGGGTATTTCCAATCCGTCTTTACTGGTAGTTGATGATGGTGGAACCTGCCCTCAAGTTCATTCGCAGCTCTCTCTTGGTCAGGCAGCTCAGTCTTGGCAGTTGAGAGACGATCGGAATCAGCCGCAGCTTTCTCATAAGGGCCGTTGTGGTCATCGGGCTCCCCTTGACGAGATTTCCGTCTTCGCAAAAACCAAAAGGCAGCACCTGCTCCACCAACAACGGCGGCGACAATACCGATGGCCATCCCGGCAATCGCGCCTGCCGACATGCCACTACTGGCGAGGACCTCCTCGTCCCTAGAGTTGTCTCTAGAGCTGTCCCCGCTTTCAGTGGGCACTGCCGTTGCTGAGGTGGACGTCGTTGGTCTGGTTCGTCTCGTACGGGCGGTCACGGTGTTGATATCTAATCCCGATATCACCGGCAACGCAGCAGCTCTATCCACCAACCAGCCGACCTGGGGGTTAGCTGTCGGGCAAGGTAGTTGTGTCGATGAAAAGGTATAGGCATCTCGGGAGGTGGACTGGGGAACGGTTTCGCTCCAAACCTGCTGGAGAGATGTGTATGCTGGCAAGAATGTACTGGGTTGGCCGAGGTTTCGGTCGGCCTCGTCACCATAGACAACAAGAGCAAATCCGAACTCATTGCGTCCCCATTGGTAGATGTTCATGCCAGAGAAGATTCGTGAGAACTCGGACTCCCCAAAGAAAGTCTGGACTTCGGAAAACTCGCGGGTCTCTGGAAAACAGCCGTCTTCGGCAAATACGACTGGGGTGTGATGGTTGGAGAACTCGGACCGCAGACGGTCAAGCTTGTCGTCAGAGCAGTTGTTGAAGATGTTGATGCCGTAAAGGTCTACGCCAGACTCGGCGGGCCCACAGGTGAGATACTGAGCTGTCAGAAGACGATATTGTTCAAAGTCTCCGGCAGTGTAGCTGATGGGTATTGGTCTGTATCCTCGTTTGTCCCGGAACAGCTTCAGATCACGGGCGGCGGCCTTCACAGAGGGGGCCACCAATGTTGTGACGGACGTGCCGTTGATCGTTTCCTGCCCGATTCCAAAAGCCAAGAGGTTATCGTGCTCGGAGAACGAATCGATTATTGAGGTCCAGGTGTTGTAGAAGCCGAGGTCCCATCGGGGAGTGTTATCGCTCTGAAGAAACTGTGTTAGATACGTGAATTGTTACCAACATTGACGAGTCAGAAAAACAAACCCTAGACAGAACCATGGGAAGCTGTCCCAGCTGAAGCCAGACATAAATTCCCTGTTTGTCGAACTCCTCCATGCAGCCTCGATGCTGGCCGAGCTTGGAGACATCGATGCTGTAAATGTAGACTGCATTGGCGCCAACATTCTTTAGATGTTCTGCATCTATCTGGCACTGGGTCGTGTTCAATAAAGGATCGTTGCGATTATCCCCAGCAACATATACCGTGCCTGGATCATGTTAGTCTGAGAAGCAAGATGGAATGGGCAACAGGTAGTACCTTTGAGGAAAAACTGAGCGCCGCTTTCATCGTACAACTTTGTTCCTTTGATGGAGACAGGTGACACTGCCTCGGCCAGGCCTTGAAAGATTGAAAGGAAGAGCGGAAGTGCCGTTCGATATTTTGACCGAAGGATTCCCGACATCGTGTCAATGATTTGTGACCACCAGGCCACTTGGATTCCTCCTCAGATCCGAACTGCAAATATCAGATGACTCTGAACCGCGGAGGCTCATTGGCACTCAAAAAGCTATCAGTATGTTGAGAGTGAGTTGGGCAACATTAGGTTTCTTCAACCATCAAGGCGGAAGAGGAGAGAGATGAGGAAGAAGCTCCATGGGGAGTGAGGGCAAGGGAGAAAAAAGCAGCACCTTCTGTCGCACCGTGAGTGGCTCGCCGACAAATCTGGAGTTCTTGGCCGTCAATGTTGAGGTCAAGACAAGCCCCAAACTCCGCCCCCTGCTTCCCTGCTTGTCTTGCACATCTTTGGTGGTCTAAACCGTTGCACAGTGTGCGCTAGGGCCGATCTGGAGTCTCTGGGCATACTCGGCGTCCAAACTCAGCGGTTAACGTGCCAAAAACAGTGCCACTAGCTGCGGCACAGCAAGACGCGTTGCTGAGAGAGGAAAGCGCTCACCGCATGCAGCGATTGGTACTGACGGCGATTTTTGAAACACTAGGCCAAAATCCTTCCCACATTCATGGGTGGCCGACGAAGAGACCCCCAGTGCCCGGAGGGGACGGTGGTGGCGGCGATTCGGACTCAAGTTTTCGACCTCGGATTATTAGCATTGTAGATGCCCAAGTTGGTCATGCGGCTCGAGGAACGCAATGTTTGGTAGACCTGCGGGCCGTTCTTGGTGGTGGTACTGGGCCTCGTTGTTGCAGCAAATGGGGGCCGATAAGATAAGTGGTGGAGATTGGCGAAATTGAGGTGCCAAGATGCCGGGCTTTGGACGAAGGATTCGATTTGCGACGATCCAGGTTTGCTGCTCCAACCTGCCCTTCTTCAGCCCTGTCAGCGATCGGGGCCGGGTCGCCCGGCTTCCGCGCCCCTGGTTTGCACGTTTGCTGACGACGGGGAAACTTTCGCAATTCGTTACCAAGTCAACCGACGTCATCCCCCCAAGACCAGAGTATGGTCCGTGTCCTCCAGTTGTCAAAAAACCCCTGAGCCCCTGAAAGCTTGTCAACACTCGCAAATACTGACATGACCCTAGAAGCTCTGATTAGTTTGCAGTATTGTGAACTCGGCAGTTCAGGGACTATGCACGACTCCCTCCCCTCACCGGATGATCAGAGGGTTTATGGCGGCTTTAAACAACAATGATTGAGCAATCCCATTTGCCGTTGTGCCCCTCCTGGTAAGGATGCTGCTTTTCTAACGCCGAATTCTCATATACATGACGGCTAAATCTCAGCGGGACGGCACTCGAGATGGTCACCCCCTCATTTGACCCCAAAGAACAACCTCCTGCCATGTACAAATTCAAGTATGGGGAAGTGATTCTTCAACATGCTGAGCTTCACCAAGAGACAGTAACCGCTTCTAGCGTCTCGACCGCCATCATGTTGCCTTCTCTCCTCTTTACCAGCATCGCCCTGGCTTTGCCAGTTCTGGGCCAAACTCCCTGCACCCGAGACTTCCTGAAGGCTGCAACGGCAGAATACCTGGATGCACTCACTGCTGGAGAGCCGACCTTCTCGACACTATCGAGCGATGTCGACTACTACGAGAACGACGCTCTTGTGAACATCTCCACAGGGGTCCTGTCGCAAGGCATCAAGATCGACTTCAACCTCAGCATCTACGACACCACCCAATGCGCCTCATACACCGAAATCGTCGCCACCACAGAACACCCCTACGTCATTGGCACAAGGCTTGCTTTTACCGACAGCAAGGTTACACACATCGACTCAATCGTGTGTGACACAGGCGACTGGCTGTTCAACGCGACTGGGTCCCTGATCTACAATCGACAGGAAAGCTGGGCCCCTGTCCCAGTGGAAAAGCGTGAATCTCGGGAGGCTCTCAAAGCAGCGGGAGATGCGTACATCGATGCATGGGGCAACCATACCGTCAAGCCTGTTTTTGCCAAGAACTGCGCCCGTCTTGAGGGAGGTTTCTACATCACCAGCAACTGCCTCCTCAACTTCCCGCCCCCGTTCAACGTCAGCAATCAGCGGTACACAATTGACGAGGAATTGGGCGCGGTGGATATCTTCCATCTGTTCCCTTTTCTCGACGCTGCTATCCCGAGACATCCGGGCACGCAGACGAACAACTTGATCAGGGTGGAGTCGGGTGAGATTCGGTATATTCACGAGAATACTGTTTGCTCGACCAGGAACTGTGGGAGATGAGTTGGAGATAAATAACAAATCGAATATTGCGTCTCAAATCTTCTCAGCCGCCTTGTTGCCCTCGGCCAGTGATGTCCCCGTCGTTGAACCAGATTCGGCGTCTGCTCTCTTGGCGCTGTGGCAGAGTGTTAGCGTCGGTTCATGAGGTTATCTCTCGAAAACTTACTCCTTTTTAGCAAGATATATCCTCAACACATGCGCCATGCCAATCAAACAAACGGCGTTGGCCAAAACGAAAGAGTAACCCTTGGTAAATCTCGGCCCCTCAACCGTCTTGAAGACCAAAAGAGGCGTCCAGGCCGTAGTGCTCTGAGCAACAGTGTTGATAAGAACCAACGTGAATGCTCTTTCCGCTGGGGCTGCCTTGAGCTGACTGTTGACCCATCCGTACAATACCGAACTCATAGCCACAGCGCTGTAAGTCGTCATGAAGGAAAACCACAACGCACCCTCAGGCACCTCCCAGATAACCTGAATGATCAGACCAATGATATTCCAGACATGAGCCACCGTGATAGCCCACGCCGGTCCCAACACCAAATCCGAAGCGAAGCAGATCGCCACCGTGTAAAATATACCCAGCGCCGGCGAGATGGTGCCAAGCTCGTTCACCCTCGCCTTGGAGAACCTCCCCAGACTCTTGATCCAGAGAAGATAGCCACCGGTCGAAGTGTTTATGCTTCCATTCCAGAAGAGTACGTCAAACAAGATCAAACCCCAAAAGTGCCACGTCTTTGCAATCTTGGCCAGTCCCTTCCACGAGAACTTTCCCTCGGTGACGTGGCCATCTCTCTGCAGACGCTCCTTGGCAACAGCGACATCTTCCTCCGACAACAGTAATCCGTTCGGCCTGTCTGGTGTCCCGGGGAGAACAAAATACCCAATGATGCCAATCGGAATGGTGATGAGCGCACAAATAATGTACATCCACCTCCACCCCGCCAACCCCTTGACTCCCTCAAGACGTTGGCTCGCGCCAGCCTGGATCAGCCCCGCGGTGAGCGTTCCCAGCGTCAGTCCAAGGTAGAAAACACCACCTCTCCGAGCGATCTCATCACTCCGGTACCAAGCCCCAAAGATGTAGTGCATGGCCGGGAAGAAGGCCGCCTCGAACCACCCGACGAGGAACCGGTAGGCGGCCAGCTCGGCAAAACCCGTCACTCTGTACTGCAGCAGAGTGAAGATGCCCCAGGCGACGTCGAGGAATGGAATGACCCAGTGCATGGGGACGTAGGTGAAGAGGAACATGAATGGGATTTGACCGAGGACGGCGCCGATGATGTACATTGTCTGGAGCTGGACCAGCTCGTTGCCTTGGAAGCCGAGGTCTTCTTTCAGGCCGGCGACGTAGGCGTTGTCTGTGTCGTGTTAGTAGGTGTTAGTATAGCTCGGGCTTGAGGCAGTGATAGAAGGCATACTGAGGTTGGATTGGTCCATGTACTTGACCCAATATGCCAAAAAGGCGTAGGGCACAATCAGGAGATCGAGCTTGTTGATAAGTTTCCTCTCGCGAGGCGTGTCTTGCGGTTGGAACCATTGTATCTGGTACCATTTTCGCTTCTCTGGTGATGAGGTTTTGGTTGTCATGTTGACTGCCGGGGCTGGATAGAAAGGATCGACGTCAAGCCCCAATGGAATGGGTCACCGTTGGCAATAACGGACTTGACAGGAAACGGCTTCTTGCAGCTTTGACAGGTGAAGAGATGCGTGGTTATGCGGACGACGTCACTTTTAAGTCGGGGATCAACTTGTCTCTGATCATGTAGCACAATGTTTCGGCAACGTAAAGGGTCCCAGGAAACTGGGGTTTACCAGCTGCAAGCCCAAGTCGGCTGTCACTATTGGATGGTGCAGGGACTACGGCTCTGTGGCGACAGCCTTTTGCAGGATCACGAATCTGCTCGAGACTCACGACCATTAAACCATTGAACAAAACTGTTGCTCGGGATGGGGTGGTTTGGAGATTGGCCCCTCTACCACCGAAAGGCGGGATGTTTGGCTTGTGGAGAGGTTAGCGACTGTTTGCACAGATTGTTCCGGCAATATGTGATGAATGAAGCTTGAAAATTCCCATTACAATGGGATTTTACCACAGCCAAATACCTCAACGTGGAAGGATGCAAAAGCAGTGGTGCTCGAGTATCCCATGGCTGGGAAGGGTTAGGGTTTTACCCATGATGATTACCCCTGAATGGCCCCCAACACTCTTTATTTTTTGCCCCATGTTTACATCGAGACTGGAACTGGACTTCATACTACTGAAAAGCTCACTGACACAGCAGAATGTGAATGCACAACAAAACTTTCATCCTCGCTGCCCCCGATGAACTCCCCATAAAGCCAAGACCCGCCTGTGCTAGTCCTCTAAGCTCAACCGCGCGTCAATCACACCATCCTGATCCAACGCTAATCGGCACCAAACCCCGTACCCCGTTATCAGTTCGATCTACCAACCGACCCCCTTTTTGCATAGTAAACACCTGAGTGGAACCTCTAAAAGCATGCTAAAGTGACACAACATGGCGCAATTGAAGTTGTCGTTGGTGTCACTGCACTCCCAAGAATTATTGTCATCCTTCCAATTGGTACCTGACTTCGACACCCACATGTGGTGATGGAGTCCGGGAATAAGGAGGCGGGATCTTCGGTGCTGTGGATCAACGAGCGGCGTGGGGGATAACGAACAGGGCAGGAAGCTGGTACAGAGGCATGATGGCATTGACCCCGCGGATGGTGTTATTGTTCATGTTGCCGGTCGGCTTCCGGGAGAGGGTTATCTGGAAGCTGGCGTGAAGAGAGCGAAGGCGGGGGCCGGGGAATCAGATCACGACATTTGTGACTGCATGATGGTGGCATAGAGGGCCTGGAGATGTGATGGAGGGTGTGCACCTGTCCGCGAGGGTTTGGTAACAGGTATTAGAGAGGCTGTAGCGCATCGAGTGCTTCTTTGTGGTGCGATTTCGATTCTGTTGACTTCGTTGAATTAGACACCCAAACATCATGGCCACCATAACAACCCTCCCAGACCCCGTAGCGGCCATCAACGCTACGGAGAAACTGTCCAACTTGTCAATCTCCGCCCTGGAGGTTCCCGAGCTGTCCTCGTCAGATCGCGACACCAACTCAGACTCCCATTCAGACCACTATACTCCAGCAACCTCACCAGGGCTGCCCCCTTCCACCACAACGATTCCCCAGCGGATCCCTACATATCCCAAGTCCCGAATCACCCTCGTCGACCGCTTCATTGACCAGCCCCGTGCCCTCAAAGTAGCTGTCATCGGCGGTGGTCTAGCGGGAATCACAGCTGGCATCCTGCTTCCTGCCAAAGTCCCCAACATCCAACTGACGATCTTTGAGAAGAACGACGACTTTGTAAGTCCCAAGATGAGGTGTTCTTGTAAATGCCTTCCTCCCATATAAGTGCTAACTCGTGACCTGACCAACAGGGCGGCACCTGGCTCGAAAACACCTACCCCGGCGTCCGTTGCGACATCCCCTCCCACGTCTACCAATCGACCTTCGAGCCCAAAACCGACTGGTCCGACCAGTTCGCCCCCGGCGGCGAAATCAGAGACTACTGGCAATCCGTCGCCAAGAAGCACGATGTCTACCGGCTCGCACGATTCGGCACCAGAGTCCAGTCACTCGAGTGGGATGCGGGCAAGTCAGTCTGGAAAGTCAGCACCCAACACAAAGAGGAGGAAGGACCAAAGGTCGAGGAGTTCAACTTTGTATTGAACGCCATTGGGCGGTTCAACGCCTGGAAGCTGCCAGACTACGAAGGGATCGAGTCGTACAAGGGCCACCTGAGACATGCATCACATTGGGATGGGGAGTTTGATGTTGACGGCAAGACTGTGGCGGTGATTGGGAATGGTGCTTCTGGGATTCAGCTGGTGGCCAATCTGCAAAAGAGGGTGAAGCAGTTGGATCATTATGCGAGAAACAAGACTTGGATTGCAGGCAGCTGGGCGGGTGATGAACGGACTGCTGGTCCTCAGCCTTATTCTGAGGAGCAGAAGGAGTTGTTTGCGAGGGATCCGACGGCGTACCTTAGGTTCAGAAAAGAGCTGGAAGACAAGTACTGGAGGAGGTTCTCCGCCTTCTTCAGGGGGTCGGAGACGAATATTGATCTTCGGGAAAGGTTCATCGAGATCATGAAGCAGAGGTTGAAGAAGAAGCCAGAGTTGTTGGAGCATATCGTTCCAGACTTTTCACCAAACTGCAGACGCCTGACACCAGGGCCGGGATACCTGGAGGCCATCTCGGAAGATAATGTCGAGTACATCACTTCGCGGATCGCGAGGTTCACAGAAGATGGAATCGTCACAGTGGATGGCAGAGAAAGGAAGGTCGATGCTGTCTTTTGCGCGACGGGTGCGAACGTGGACATGGTGACACCATTCCCCATCAAGGGACAGGATGGGACAGAGTTGAGGGAGCTCTGGGATCCAGAGTCAAAGACTGGCTATGGCTTCCCGTACACCTATCTTGGTCTCGCCACCCCGGGCTTCCCCAACTTGCTGTTCGTCCATGGTCCCCACGGAACAGGTCCGTCGGGTACTGTCCCGCATTCCGTCGAGGTCCAACTGGTGTGTTTCGCCAAGATCCTGAGGAAGGTAGCAAGAGAGGGGATCAAGAGCATCCAGCCATCCAGGAGAGCAGCTGATGAGTTCGTCGAGTACTCTGATGCCTTTTTTACCTCGACTGTTCTTAGTGATAATTGTAGCAGTTGGTACAATGGCGGGCGTCCAGGCGGTAGAATCCACGGCATCTGGCCAGGAAGCGCAGGCCATGTCACGGCTGTGAGAAGAGAGCCCAGATGGGAGGACTGGGAGTACACGTATCTCGGGCCTGAGGGCAATCGGTTTGCATGGTATTTTGGGAATGGCTGGACAAGCAAGGAGGCAGATGAGAACTCGGACATGACCTCGTATTTGCGATTGCCGGGGGAGGTGAATCTGAAGGACCTGCATGAGAGTTGGTGGGATCTACCCTAGATTATTCGTAGTATGAATTGCATGATTGTCGAGAAACTTGAAACCTATGAATGTTCAATTATTTACTGTCAAAGAAGGCCTCTTTCGGGTGGGGTGGATTGTTCTGTGAGCTCCCGACGATAGTACGCACCCAGGAGAATTCGGTACCTACCCAAGGTACCTAACCAGGTAGCCGTGGTGTGTTCGGTCGTCAATGTTCAACGTATTCGGTTCCGCGGATCTGGTATTATATCGTCATTTTAGCCTGGATTACCTTGCTTGTGTCACCATCACAGGCTTTACCATGCCCAATCCTACCGCAAGCCTGGTACACGTCAAAACCAGAAGTGGAAGGTAAATCCGGGCCCGAGTCCTCATGCTCACCGGATATAACGACCGGGTGTGAACAACGGTTCAAGACGACACAACGGCGCGGGTGGCGCTATCGCCAAGTTACCAGGCTTCCGGGTGTGGGGGTTGAGGTTGCCTTGCCGTCTCGGGAGCATTGCGTGCTTATTGATCATTGTTCGCAAGACAAGCCGAGACCGGTCCAGCTCAAGATCCAAGGCTTCCTTCCTGGGACTATAGCTCCTGCCTTTCACCGCTGAGGTCTGATTACCTCAGTGAGACTGAACAGCACCTGCTAATTGCTTTCCTGAAGAACTGGATATGTGAGTGCCGAGGTGCGTGCAACTGTTGCGCAAATATATAAAACTGCCCAGGTGTCATCCAAACTTCCATATCAGAAAGAATCCTTTGTTATCACCTCTTACCATTTCCTGTTTTTGCTCCCCGAGCCTTCCAGCAAGTCTGTTTCCAGACAGTCAAGGCACAATGGCCTTCCACGACAACACTGTTTCGCGTCACAATGAGGGTGAAGTCGAGCCTCCCAAATCTGAATTGCATCCGGTCAAATGGTACCGTTCCACCTTTTGGAACATGACCGTTCTGGGTTTGTGCAATCTGGCGGCACCGGGAATTTGGGGCGCCATGAACTCGCTTGGGGCCGGCGGCGCTGCCTCACCACAGCTCATCAATGCAGCCAATGCTCTGACTTTCTGTCTCATGGTGGTATCGTGCTACTTCTCCAGTACTTTGGTGCACTACGTCGGGATCAAGGGTGCTCTTATTTTCGGAACGTGCGTTGCCCTGGGGAATAGCAAGGAGGAGATTTTGTCGGTTGGACTCTGACGACTGACTTCGAGCAGGATCGGTTACGCGCCATATGCAGCGGGCCTTTACACCAATAACCGCTTCGGGACCCAATGGCTCGTCTTGTTGGGTGCTGCGCTCTGCGGTATCTCGGCCGGTGTGTTTTGGATGGCCGAGGCTGCTATTGCCATTGCTTATCCAGAGCCTTGGAACAGGGGCAAAGCTATCGGCTACTGGCTGACATATCGACTGGCTGGTCAGATTCTGGGCGGTGCGATCAACCTTGGTCTCAATGCCAAGAACAGCGAGGCTGGCAAAGTGTCATACACAGTCTTCCTGGTGTTCATTGCAGTGCAGTGCACTGGTCCCCTCTTCGGATTTTTGCTCAATGCACCGGACAAGGTCGAGAGAACAGATGGCAAGAAGGTGGGGCTGGCCATCACGCGCGGTCCTCTCTTTGAGCTCAAGGAGACGGCGAGGCTGTTCGTGGGCAACAAGTTTCTCTTGATGGTGTTGTTCATCGGACAGGCTGTCTTTGCAGAGGCAGTCTACTTCACCTATCTTGCTAGTAAGTTTGGTCTTGACAGTCGACAGCGAGGAAAAAGAACTAACAGGAAACAGTGTGGTTCTCTGTCCGATCTCGTGCTTTGGGATCGTTCTTGTCTGGCATCATTGCTGTTGTTTCGGGGTGGATACTCGGTGTAAGTTCCATCTTCGTTCCACCTTCAATTTGTTAATCAGGCTAACAGCAGCCGTATCATGATAGGCCTGGATTGATCGCACAAGAATTGCTCTCACGACCCGTGCTCGCACCAGCTTCTGGGTCATTGTGGTTCTGCAGGGCGCTTGGTGGACGTGGGCGACGGTTCTTGTCACCCGCTATCGCGTCACCAGACCAACGTTCGACTGGGTTGACGGGAACTTCGGTGAGGGCTTCGGTGTTTTCGTGTTTTTGACCGTTGGCTTCCAGCTGAACTACATGTTTCTGTACTTCATCATCCACAACTTGGCCAAAGATGAGTCGGAGGTGGTCCGCTATGCCGCGCTTCTGCGGGGAACCGAGTCGGCGTGGCAGGCTGTCAGCTACGGCCTCACTTCGCTCGTGGTCTTTGCTGAGGTTGGGGGTGTTTACATTAATTTTGGACTGTGGGCCATCGCCATCTTCCCGGCTTGGTTGGTTGTGCGCGAGTTTGGCACCTCCAAAGTGGAGTTCGTGGAGGAGCGGGCGTCGTCAGCGGAAACACCGAGCTTGAAGAGCGACGACAAGGGATTGTGAATAGCCATTGGCAGTGGGAAGTTTGTGGTGAGCCTTTCATGGACCGAAAATTCGAACCTGTCATCAACTGAGTTCTAGAGGCCCGTATAGCTCAGTGGTAGAGCGCATCACTCGTAAACATTCTGTGACATGATGAGGTCCGCGGTTCAATCCCGCGTGGGGGCACATCTTTTTGATTTCTTTTTGATTTCTTTTTTTCTTTATTAGATGGTCTTGCATACCAATCTATTTTGAAGCTATTCCACACATAACATATCGTTTTGGGTTTTTTGCAGTCTGCCACAATAGAACACCACTGAAACGTCTCATGCTGGAGTTGGGCTGATATGGTGATTGTTCGGTTCTGCTGGCCTTGTAATTGCTGAAGATGAGATGACCGGTCTACCGCGGTGTGCATGAGGCTAAGAATTTGTCTTCAATCCGTAATACGACGCCATTCTGATGGTTCATCATTGGCAGGAATGTGGCTGCAGTTTGCCGGGACAATGCATGACACCATCGGCCGGTGAATTACAACATGAATTCAGAGATAAACCCCTCCCTGCTGCGAACCAGCAAGACTTGTACCTCATGCAAATGGCCCTGGTTTGGTACAAGACATTCTGGACTCGTTAGATGCCTATATATATAAACACTTGACTCTCCGACTCTCATGTTTGTTCAAGCTGCGACTACTCTTCTTCACATTCCACTCTTCCTTTCCACAAATCACAAGTTAGAATGTCGAACACAAACCAACAACCACCAGTTCCCAACGGGGCTCATTATGAGCTTGGGAACGGCAAGAAACACATCCTCATCAATGCTTTCGATATGAGCACTGTCGGGCACCTGTCTCCAGGACAATGGAAGGTGCGACGATAAACCCCTGTTATGCATGTACTGTGCGATTTGAACCACTGTACTGATAACTGAAACAGAATCCAGTTGACAAGTCGGCAACCAAGCGCAGGCTTGATTACTGGATTGAACTCGCCAAACTTCTTGAGAGGGGAGGGGTCAACGCTCTGTTCCTCGCCGACACATATGGTGGCTACGACACATACGAAGGGAGCGTTGACAATTGCATCAGGCGAGCGGCACAATGGCCAATAACCGACCCAACAATTGTCAGTCTTTCCCATTTCTTTTTTTTGTTCATGGGATTGTGAACCATCCATTGACAGGATTTCCAGCCCATCTCAGCCATGGCAGCAGTGACCAAGAATTTGTCGTTTGCCATCACAGCCTCGACCAGTTTTGAGCCACCTTATCTTCTAGCCAAACGCTTTTCGACTCTGGATCACTTCACACAGGGTCGTATCGGTTGGAATATAGTGACGTCTTGGAAGAAGTCAGCCTTTAAGGCCATTGGCCTCGACAATCCTATTGAACACGACGAACGCTACCGTCAAGCAGATGAATATCTCCGCGTTCTTTACAAGTACGTCTTGTCTTAGGTTCGTGATAATTTGCCCAAATTAACACTGTCCACAGGCTATGGGAATCTTCGTGGTCCCCCACCGCCCTCTCCCCAGACCCAGCCAACGACAGCTACGTAGACCCGGCCCAAGTGCGCACCATCAACCACAAAGGCAAATATTTCTCTCTCGACGCGAAGCATATCGTTGACCCCTCTCCTCAACGCACTCCCTTCCTCTTCCAAGCGGGCACCTCCTCGGCAGGCTCCGACTTTGCTGCCACCCACGCGGAAGCCATCTTTGTCTCTGGTCACTCACCCTCAGTCTTGAGGCCAAAGATCGACGCCATCCGCGCCTTGGCCGCCCAGAAGGGCCGTGATCCGAGATCCATCAAGGTATTCGCCACCTTCACGCCCATTGTTGCCGATACAGATGAGCTCGCCCAAGAGAAGTTGAAAGAACTCAAGAAGTATGCTTCCACCATTGGAGGTCTGGTGCTGGTGAGTGGCTGGACAGGAATCGACCTGTCAAAGCTACCGCTTGACAAGGAGATAAGCAAGGAGGATAGTGTTGAGGCACACAAGGTCACGAGCATTCTCGACAACTTCACCACGGCCAGCACGGAACACCCTAGATGGACGCCGAGGTTGGTGGCTGAACACGCGGCAATCGGCGGGCTTGGTCCGGTCAGCGTGGGAAGCCCGCAGACGGTTGCGGATGAGCTGGAACGGTGGGTCAAGGAGGCTGATGTGGACGGGTTTAACATTGGGTATGTGACCACACCGGGAACATTTGAAGAGGTGGTGGACTTGTTAATTCCCGAGCTGAGGAGGAGGGGGGTCTATCCTGAGCTGCCTGATCCGAGTGAGGAACCGGTGACGGCTAGGGAGAAGATTTATGGGAAGGGCCAAAATGGGTTAAGAGATGATCATGAGGGCAGTCGGTACAAGTACCACCTGTACCAGGAAGATCCGCCTTATAAGTCCGAGGAAGAGGGGCAGACTTGAGTGGAGGCCGTCAAACTCCCCAATGTGCCGCAACCGATTTCATTGCATCATTATTTACTTTTTCACCTTTTGATTTTGCCGTTTCTAACTGAGTCTATCAAAGCGCAGGATCTGCTTTTGCTCATCGTGATATTTGACTGACAAGACCTGGTTGCCACCGACAACCTCCGATACCGGAAAAGCCCACATAGACCCTAACCCTTGCTTACCCCTGAACCCCTTTTCCAATGTTTTTTTTGACCTCGGTACTCTGTTGGACAGTGTAAACATAAACAGATCAGCCAAGCGGTCTGGGTAGCAGCAAGACATTGTGTGGTACTTCATCAGGCGATTCTTGTTTTGACCAGATGCCTCTATTCCAATGTCGGTCAAGTCGGTCGGCGGAGCCTCGGAAGATTCCCACCCTGACTCATCCATTCACTTTTCAACCAACTGGCAACAACTACCTCGCTCATATGACAAAACAAAATTGACATTGACAACTACGCCCTTCAAAGACATCAGCACGCAAATTAAACTGTTCAAGAGTTCTTCCAGCACTTCCTCTCCTTCCGCAACCCATCTCAACTCCCTCCACAAATCCGTCCTCCAGAAACGCCACCCCCACCACCAAACTCTTCCGTTGTTTCCAAAATGTCCCAAGCAGCCCTCACCTTCCGCCTCGCCACCCCAGAAGATGCGCCCCTCCTCCAGCCTCTCGTCCAATCCGCCTACCGCGGCGAGACAAGTCGCAAAGGCTGGACAACCGAGGCCGACCTCCTAGTCGGCACGCGCATCAACGTCGCCGGCATCGTCGAAAAGATCAACACCCCCCACAGCGCAGTCATCATGGCCTTCTCCCCAACCCTCGGAAACGCCCTCGTGGGCTGCTGCGAGGTGCTTCTCAAGCCGTCTCGGAAAATCGGGTATTTCGGCATGTTCGCCGTCGACCCCACTCTTCAGGCCGGGGGGATAGGGAGGCAGGTGCTGGCCAACGCAGAGCAGTATGCGAGGAGCCACGGGGCGGAGAAGATGGAGATGACGGTTATCTGGACAAGGAAGGAACTGATTGATTGGTACGTGAGGAGAGGGTACGCGGTGACGGAGGAGAGGAGGGAATTCCCGCATGAGGAGCTGGCCAAGATGGATGGGGAGAATAGGGCGCTGGTGGAGGACTTGTGGTTCAAGGTGTTGGTGAAGGATTTGTGATTTTCGGGAACGGGAAAACGTTGGGAGGTGAGGATGCGCGGTGGTTTCACTGCTCTAAGGAGTTAAGTAGATACCAGGTTATGGAAGACGTCACTATTAGGAGTTAGATGAGCAGGCTGTTGGTCGAAGACAACAGAACTTGGGCTGGAATATTGAAAAAAAAAAAAAAAAAAGTACCTATAAGGGGCCATGTCTGATTGCCGTCTGTCTCAGATTTTTTGAAAGGATAACTCTATCCTCCTATTAAACCTTGCTCTGCGAAGTCTATGCCTGAGAAAAGGTGAAGAACAAAAAAAAACAAAAAGCTCGAATAACGAGGTATTAACCAGGCTGACATCAAGCCCACCTTGCCCTGTGATACATCTGTGGGTTAAAGTAACTTGTGACAGCCAGCCCACCCTTTTTATACGCCGCAGTAACATACGTGTGCACTCCCGTCCCTACATCGATCCCCTCTTCGGTAGCTAGTCCCTCTATCACCTCCTTGTAACAGTCCACGAACCTTCTGCTCCCATTTTTCTCCATGAAGCTGGCCAGTCCACTCACAATCTGCCGATCGCTCTTTGAGTAGTGCCTCACGGGTATATAAACTTTCACATTTGGCACCGCTTCCTTTGGCCCAACATCAAAATAGAAGAGGGTACCGGCGGTAGGGTGATCACGAAAAGGCAACTCTTCCTCCGTGTTCATATCTTTTGGCAGGCCCAAGACCCGGCACCAAAGCTCTTTCAATTGCCCCTCTTCCTTCTCCATTCCCCGGCGTCGGCCCCCGAGGGACATGACTCGCCTCACAAACTCGAACGAAGTCCTCGTGGACCGAGCATAGATCTTGAGACGGGATTCGGAGGCGTCGACACAGTCGATGCCAAGCATGATTGGCTTGATGGTTCGGCCGTCTTGGTCTTGCCGAAAGAATTGTTCGAGTTCATCGATGGCGGGGAGATGGGAGTGGTAACTGGAGGACCTGATCGCCGAAGAAATTTGCTCGGCTGCGCTGTTCGACGGGGTTGATACAGGGACAAAATAGCACTTGGTTGAATCTTGGCTAGTTTTCCGTGACAGTTCGAAGGCTAGAAAGAGAGACGATTGCTGGTGCGTGGCTTTTGTAGAGGTCAGGACAGGGCTTTGGGGGCCAAAAAAGCATGTGACAAAATGGTGGAACAGAGAGAGGTCGAGCTCGGGTGTCATTGACTGGAGCTGTGATAGGAGGGCGTAGGTCGCTGCTTGATTTAAAGGGTCAGATGGGTTGTTTGTAATAGGTGGGATAGCCTCGATGCTGTATCGGATCTCTGGCGGGTTGTCTCCTCGTCCCCACTTCCAGCTGTACTCTAATGGGGTGAAGTCGTCAGTCATAAAG
The DNA here is from genome assembly GCF_035222375.1 of Podospora pseudocomata. Taxonomy (NCBI): domain Eukaryota; kingdom Fungi; phylum Ascomycota; class Sordariomycetes; order Sordariales; family Podosporaceae; genus Podospora; species Podospora pseudocomata. The sequence continues at coordinate 267,159 of NC_085889.1, read as the reverse complement.
CTTTGCCACTTTGGCATTGGCGATGTTGGTTTCGGGCCAAGGCGAGGGGCGACGATGTGGTAGAGAAAAGACAATGCCTCAGCTTGAGCATCGAGGGTGTATCCCGCTTTGGTGAGTAGCAGCATGAGATGGGAACCAATATTCCTGGACCTTTTGCTAGTTAGCCAACACATACGACAGCTCAGTAGGCACAGAACGTGGAATTTGGCGTGGCCCTGACGTACCACCAATACCTGTCTGAGACGTCATGGCGAGACCGTTTGTCGTGTGACCTCAACCCCGAGCTCACAGTAGAGGCGCTAAGCTGGCCCATTATAATGTTGGACTTGGTAAACTTGAATTCTTTGGCGTCCCAATAGCAAGATGCCGAAGAAGTACTACTTTCACCAGGAACGAGGGAGAGCGAGGGCTCTTATAAGGTGTCCGTACCCCCCTTGAAAGGCCGGGCATGGTAAAATCGCCATGTGCATGCGGTTGCTGCATGTAAGCATCGTGAAAAAACAGGGAGGCATCCCTGGTTAGTTACTTCCAGAATTTGCTGATAGCTAGTGTGTCTTCATGATGGGATGATACCTTCTTTCCAGAAACTCCGTGAGGTACAGCCTTATCAATGCTGCTATCAGAAGCCCCACCGATGTCCGTCAGCGTCAGGTTGCGGTGATGAAACCATGGCTGGGGTTATGACGGACAGCTAGCCCTCGTTAGACCTAGAGCCCCGCTATCACGAGATGTTCAAACAGGTAAAGGGAAAACAAGCAGTGCCAATGTAACTAATGGCGACATCGCACACCGCTTCGTCTGATATCGATGTAGCATGGGGCTGACTCTAGGTAGCCTGAGACACATGCTCAGTAGTTTTCAGTAAGAGATATCGTCTGAAATGAGAACGCGTAAAAGATAGTCGTATTTGTGAGTTTGGTGGGCTGCCATTTGCGCTGGGATCAATCAAATGAATTTCTGGAGCAGCCCAGGCTCTCAACGGGGAACAGTTCTCAAGTGATGCCGAGGAAGGAGCAATTTCAAACGGACGACCGTCGTCTGCTTTGGGGACTAGACAAGAAGAAAGGCACACCACCAATAACAAATCACCTATTGACATCTGCTTTTCAAACAACCGTTCATAGGTTTGGACTTGATCCACAGCAGCAGCTTCGGCTCTACACTGTAGCCGCCAAGACCGTATGCGACGAGCTCTCTACAATACCAAGCCTACTCCGACCGTACCAGACAGACTTTCATATGAACGGTTTTACTGGGAGGTCTGGAAGGTCATCTACCGGGAGTGTATGTCATCTTTGTTGCACCGTAGCCTTCGTGAGCAATCCGGTTAACATTCGTCTAGGCGGGCGCTAAGCTCCCCATTTCATTCGGGGATCTGGCTGTAGAGGGCGCGTTCAAGCTGGACAGAACAGGATGGTCCGAGGAGTACAAAATGTACTATGAATGACGCCAAGGTCTTGAGAGTAAAACGTCAATGCCCAATCCCTTCACGGCTCCCATCTCTCAGGCTCCCGCTACCGGGAAAAAGAGACTGGCGCCTGACACTTCGATGCTCGACGATCCCCCTCCCGATAAGCGGGCATGTACACCACCTGTTGGTTCAAAGGCAAACCACAACGGCAAGCGACTTTACCTGGCAGAGTTCGAGATGGCAGTTGAGGAGCACCGGGAGGTGGGAGACAGTTTCACTGCAAGGATTGCTGCCAAGGATGGCTCGGTCATCAGGGCCGAGATCAAGATCTGCCATCCTTAGGCATTGTTGGACATGTACAAGATGCGGAATACTACATCGATATCTGGTATGGATTTGCATGGCGGCCTGTAGCTGAATTGTAAGGCACAAAGTGGAGGTGATCCTGAGCTGTCACATACCGAAAAGATCAATGATCACCTGGGAATTGTGTTTAGATAGCCAGAGGGGTAGAGAATCAAGCCAGTCCAACCATCCTCAAACCTCTGTTTCCGAAGTATTCAACTGAACATCATTGGTGTCTAATTGGAAGTCCATATGAAAGTATCATACCAAGCGTCTTAACAGAAGCTTGGGTCGCGGACAACTACCGGGGACAGGTCTATCGGCAGCTGAGAGCTCTTGATAAGATAGTGACAGGAGAAAATTGTGCAGCTTGCCCACCTACAGGGCTGCAAGTCAATAACCTTCCCTGCCCGCCTTGGCTTGATGTTTTCAACCACCACCCAATCATCACGACTGCGAATGTCGTGAGTCACTGTAATTCCACTTCCAAGTTTTTTTCGTTCTCAAGGCTCCGTGTCATAATTTCTTGATGTATCACTTTGTACCTTCGCTATTTCGACAACAACAAAGAGTCGCCAAGATGCATCCGATCCTCGAAACAGATCTCCTTGCTCTCTTATCTGCTTGTCAGGCCCTCAAACCCGCGTGCTCAGACGACACCAATGGTGGAGAGATGTGAGCCCACACATCAGCACCACAGCGCTCGAGTCGATGGCCAGGCTCTTTCTCGGCGCCATTCTGAATGGGACACTGGAGCCCGACCAGTCCAACAAAAGAGTTCGTCGAGAGCACCAAAGTCGCCTTCGACTACTTTTACTCAATCTTTTTCCAGCGGGAACCCAAGACGGTGACCTACAGCGGTCTCTGCTACGAAGTTTGGAATGCGTTCGCCCGTCCTTGTAAGTCTACGATGGTTTTCTTCGGTTTGGCTGCGCTCAGGGCTGACGTTTTGAACTCAGAATGAGAAGGAAGGTGACAGCAAGACATTTTTTCGAGAGCTGCGAAGCGCTGGTTTCTCCTTTGAATGCAGAACACAGGCCCGTGGCGAGAACAGCCCTGTTTGCGAGGAATACAAAATGTACTATGATCACCGCAAGGAAATTTGAGAGGCGCAACCCGCATCTCTGCCGAGGGAGACTGCGAATGGTGATCCCTTCTGGAACGCGGGTGGTGGAGCTTGTTTCTATTCCAAAGGGTGCGCATGGTAGCGGACGCCAGGTTGTGGAGGCAGTGGTTGGGCCGGATGTCGAATGCCCATCTTCCAGCCCTGGGGTCTCGATCAAGCAAGGAGGTGTCAATGGAGGTCTAGAATTGCCGGAGAGGTACTGGAGTGTACAGCTTCAAACGCTAGCTGGGCAAGAAGCCCCTTTTGTCTACACAGATTCAGGCAAATCATCCAAAGCAGGCCCGCTTCAGGTTTGTTGGCCCCGAGCTCATTTCGTTGCTTGCCTTGCCATCGCACTTGATGTCATATGATTTTCGAGGAACGAGAAATTCAAATAGCAGACAACAAAGTTCTATTGCCAACGATATACTTGGTGCATTCTACGACTCCTAAGGGTGGCATGACCCCGACAGTTACCTACCTACCCTCGCAATCTAGGCAGCGTTTGTGCCCTGCTAGGAGTTTGGACCAATCCTAGCTTTCCCCTGCCACTACAGTTCTTGCTTGACACTGGTGAAATAGAGAGCAACCGCCAAATCGGTCTTCTTGATCAGACCTTTCCCCTTGTTCCGCGCAGACTCCTTTCTTACTTGCAGAAGTCTGCTTTTTCTCCCGAGCGATCAAGCTATTACTCTTCCTCACTCTCTCAAGTCGATCACCATCCCCAAGTCGATCATCATGGGTTGCCACGAGAATGTCAGCAGTAAGTCGTTGTTGACCCCTTGCGAGATAGGTACTCATTCTCCTCTACCTTTCCCTCAAGAACTCAGCTAACCCTCGTTCTCTTCCCTCCCAGTCGATTATCGTTGTGTCAACACCAGTCACAACCACTCCCAGCCCCCTCCCTTCAACCTCTCCAAAGCCTACCGCGCCTCCGACTGGGCCAACGACAAGCCCCGCGTCGAGAATTATCTCCACACCAGCGACCTGACAGGTGCGACCAAAATGCTCAGGATCCACCACGATCCCAAGACCCAGTTCGCCCCCGATGCCTACGACTGGATCGTCAAGATGTACCCCAACCCCTACAAGCCCGCCGGCACAGTCTACAACTACCTCGCCAAAGTCCTCACGATCAACACCCCCGACGTCCAGGATTACAGCGGTTTCGAGGGGCTCCAGCTGAACCTCATGGTGGTCGCCGTCGCCCATGACTCCCCCGTCATCGAGGTCTACTACGAGATCTGTCGCCCGATGGAGAATCAAGCCAAGAGGGAGGAGATGCGGAAGCGCGGGCTTGCCTGGGCCAGACCCTTGATCACCGACGAGGCGATTGGGTCTTCCTGGCTGTCGATCAGCGAGGAGAGGGAGTTTCTCGAGGTTCGTGCCGCCCACAAAGTCAGAATCACGGGCACGCCCGAGGGGGTTCACGCCTTGTTCTACGACATGTTGATCAAGGTTCGGGAGAGCAATGGGATGATCATCAAGATGGCCATTGAGCTGTCGAGGGAGTTCACCAAGGGTTGAGTTTGGAGCCCGAGGAAGAACGGGATGTAAGAATGAGGACCTGCATCTACAATACCACCTGAAACCTTTCCTGGGTGGGTACGGCAACTTGTATTCAAAGTCTTGGACTCGGGGACTACAAAACCCGTCAAGAGATGTTTACAGAAGTCAGATACCTTATCACAATCAAACCCAGTACCAAACAACACCACAAAGGATCACCCCAAGTTTGGAATTTTACTTGTTTGATTGCGCGTGGCTAACACTACTCAAGATCTCGGTTCTCCATGAGTCCATCATGTATCCCATGTCCCTACGCCATCCTAGTGAAAGTCCATCTGTCACACGACTCTCGCGCTTACTCTGTCCAGAACATCATTGGTTAGCAGGATGGTCGACCTGGAGCGAGCAGAGAGCAAAGCAGTAACTTACGGAGCTCGAACTGGCCGCCGTTGTTGGTGATGCGCTCGGCAAGGTTGACGTCATGCCAGTTGACATCGCCGTTCATGTTGGTGAGACCGGCACGGAGAATGGGAACGTTCTCGTCACCCTCCAACTGGAAGGTGATACCCTCGGCGCTGGCGGCGAAGTCACCACCCTCCCACTCAAAGAGGCCTACGGAGACAAACCGTCAGCAACTGATAAAAGGCAAGTTACATGGCCGGGAGACAGGATGGGACCTACCGTCGTTGTTGCCAAGGACGGTGTTGAGGTCGAGCTCAGCGTCAACCCACTCGCCCTCGCCGTTGTCGAGACGGGCACGGAGGATGTGGCCGTCATCGACGCGGATGTCCTGGGCAGAGAGATGGAAAGACATGGTGTCTGATGTGTGCTTGTTATGTTGGTGAAGAATGTTGACTTGGTGAGTTGGTTTGGAGGTTAGAGATGTTGAGATGGAAGTTCTGGAAGAGTGGCAAGAGCGGGAAGGTATTTATGCTTGTTTCCTAACTACCCTACCTGACCCAAGAGAGGGGGGGGGGGGTCATCCCCACCGGGGCTCCATTCAGCGGTATGTGCCGCATATCCGAACGAGACCCGTGTCTTGTTCTTGCTCGCTGCGGAGGCCTCAGCTGGTTAACCTCCACCTTCCATTATTGCAGGCGGGTGTTGTTTGGAGAGAAATGGAAATCACGCGATGAATCGATGCCCTTGGCGAGGGGGTAAAGGGGGGGATGGCGGAGGAGGGGCGAGATGACATTGTGGAGCAGACAACAAATTGCTTGGCGGAGGGGTTCATAGTTTCATTGTCTGGAGAGATGGCAAGCGCTTGTCTAAGATATCCATCTCTTGGGCCGCATAAGAGGGGGGTGGCCAAGAGGGCACTGAAGAGACGCAGGCGAGAGACCACGCAAGCAGAGTGGCGCCATGGCTGTTGGAAGAAACGCAGTTGAGCTTCAGATATCCAATGGCGCCGGCGCGAGGGTTACGCTACGTCGTCTGGGCTGCGGGCTGGGCGGGAGTTGGCGGGAGGTGATGCAGTTCTGTGGATTCTGTGGGTTCTGGACGTTTTGTGGAGTTCCGAGTTCCGACTCAACCCTCAAGGTGCCCAACAAGGAGCCCGCTGCGGCCTGGACACGACCTCATCTCTAGGTATCCAGACATTCCCAAACATTGATTACGCGAGTTACTGGAAATGTTTGGTCATTTCTCCCGCGCGGCTAGCCATCATGTCACCATGTCGTCTTCGTTTGAAAATCACGGAATCTCAGTTGCGACACCTACTCATGTTGCTCGGCATCCAGCTCCGACAGGAAAAGGGGTTAACGGGGACGGCGGCCTCTCATCCACTTTGCTCCTCCCCATTGCATTCGTCGCGATATTGAGCTCGTCCTATCATGACGTCACAGCTGAATGTTTGCATTTGTCGCACGGGAAGCTGCAGATGCAAAGCCGTGGGGTCGTGAAGATGGTCGTTCTTGACACTCATGCCAGGAGCTCTCAGCCGGTCATCTCATGTTGACAGACCGCTGACCAACCGCTTTTTCAGTCCCGACAACTGCGAAAGCTGCCTAGACAGTCCTCCACCATGAGACTTGAGCCGCAGCCTTGTCGTCGCAAGTGGCGTTGTAGGACCGATACAGGCATTGACTGACTTGAGAGGTGTCGAAATCATATCATAAGGGGATACTTGTCTGATATTTATACTCGAAACCGACTCTCATCTATTACTCCCAGCCCAGATCTTATTTGTCGCCCTCACGATAGTCACTTTCCTTCAGCATGTTTCGAGCCTTCTGATTCATGCACCTACGCGTGGATTCACAGCGACTTCAGATGCCAGTTGACTTCGGGAGATATTCAACGAGCTCAGAACATCCAGCAGCTTTATTGAGGCAAATATGATCCTGAAGTAATGGATACGGGGTACGGCGTTCGAATTGCCAGTAATCATGACTGGCGGCACTAGCTATTCACATACACTTCATATCTCACCACCGGTAAATGTCAATTTCATTTTATATAAGAAGCTCTTGCTTATCATGTTGACTGAACAAAAACAGTTCCCTGTTCGTGGTTTACGCATGGACCTTTATCAGCGGCGCGTGGATGATCAACCCAAGCTTGTTGATTTGAGCACCGTACGAAAATATGAACTAAAAGCTATAAGTAGGGTGCTCAGCCAGCGCTGAGTGGATGGTCTCGCTTGTACCCTTCTATATCGGGTGTCCTGTTCATGACAAGGTCTTGTGTTCCTAGAAATACAACTATGTCTCGACTTGGCTGGCACTTGGCTCTGCGGACGGACGGGATACCTAAACAATCCATAATAGTCTAGGCGGACCAACAACCGCCGTTACCTGTTTGAATAGACCCAACTGGGTCAAGGCGCACCTCATGAGCATTTGCTCAATGCCTTGTTATGTGGCATACACCAGGGTAGTATTGCAATGAACAACAAAAACAGAGATTGACCCCCGCACTAACACTCGTCCTAGGCATACAAGAGTTCCGTGCTGAGCTCATACCTAACATGGTCATCAAGCACGTGAAGCAACATGCTGGGTTGGCATTGAGTCGGTTGCCGCTTGCAAAATAGGTGCTTGGCTCATCTCCTCTATTTCAATACCAAACGGCCGATTGCGTGCTGCCAAGGGGATCTGCGGGTAGCTTGACTATCACGACAGCGTCATTGTTTGACTTGTCACCACCGAGCCTCGAGTCACAGATCCTGTGGCTGCAGTCTCCCAGACGGCAAGTGGGCTGATTGCTATGACAGTTTCGATCGTCTGTTGGGCCGTTACTAACACAAGCACCTCTCGGGTTCCCCACGGAACTTGTCGGCAGCATGGTGATACCGATACCTAGATGCTGTGCTGAAGCTGAAGCTACACAACCCTTTTGGTTGAAACGTGCAAGCCGCGCCCAATCTAGCGTCGGGTAGGTCAAGATCGAGATGATCAAACTTGTTCAGGTGCCTTCTGAGTCCTGACGGCTGTTACATATATATGATAGATCATGGCACTTGACTGGCAGCCATTGCTCCTCACCACGGAACACAACATCCTGCCAGTACAGCAGCTTCTCCATTCACCTGCTTCTCTGCAGCTGTCGCGCACATTCTGTGCGTCTCCCCTCTCATCATGCACTTCCCCCAAGGCTGGAGCATCCTGCTGTGCCTTCTCGTGTCCGCAACATCAACCGCTGCTGCAAAGGCGGACCCGGCGTCTGGAGCTAGACGTTCCAAGGATGCCGAAAATGGCATTGTTCGCTTGCCGATGAGAAAACGAAGCCCCAGTCAACAGCAGTCCAGATCAAGCCGTGGGTTCCCTCATGCACAGCGCCTTCCGGCGCAATATACCTCCGACTACTACAGCACAAGCACAACATCCTCCGCCCCGCCTGCAGCTACACTTGCCCAGGCCAACCTGACCAGCATATTCAAGGAGATGGCCTATGGCATCAAGAGTGAGTCCGGCCTTCGTGAGAGGATATGGCACATGCTAACAAGCAAGGCAGTGTGGATTGGAGAGCCTGCTCAGGCCGTGACCCTCGACTTCGATACTGGCTCTTCCGAAACATGGGTCAGTCCACACTGCACCATGGTTGGCTGGAATCCGTCCTACGAGAAGCTCTGCCGGTCACTGGGCATGTATCTGCCACAGCAGTCGGAAACTGTGATCAGCATGAACAGGACCTTTCCATCCAAGTACATCACGTACGGCAGCGGGGAAACGCACATTGAATTCTACAAGGATGCCATCAGCTTCAACGGTGAGCGAGACCTCATCCAGCCGGTCGTTTTTCACTGTCCGCCATCACAGGCACTGACGAGCCAGACAGATCCATCCGAGTACTATGACGACGAAATGTTCTCGCTCAGGCAGCCGGTTCAGTTTGGAGTGGCGACGTGGTCGTCGGGCATGATCTCGGGCATTTTTGGAGTGGCATATGGAGAGGGATACAACCAAAACTACAGCGGCATAATCGATGCCATGTATTCACAGAATCTGATTCGAGACAAGGATTTCAGCTTCTCGCTTGGAAGCGTAGATGATGAAAATGGTAGGTTTCTCATTTCATCATCACATGTCTTTCGTTGCCGGCATTCTAACAGTTCGATTGTGTCACTCTAGGCGAGATTGTCTTTGGTGGTGTCGACATGGCCAAATTCAGAGGGCCCCTCCACGGCGTTGACATGGCAAGCCAGCTCAACCAGGAAGAGGATGGTTACTACCGGTACTGGATCAACCTCACCTACATCGGCGTCACCCAACCCGGATCGTGCCTGTCCATGCCTGTGACCGAACACAGCTTCGAAGAACGCTTTCTCCCCGATACAGGCACCACCCTCACTTACGTGCCAAACCATGTATTCGAAAACATCAAAAGGTTCTTCCCAGACGCCGTGGACAATGCAACATACGGTACCATTGTCGATTGTTCCCACCTCCATGCCGAGGGGAGCGTTGATTTCGGCTTTGGGAACCAAACCATCCGTGTGCCCTACAGAGACTTTATTTTCCAGCTTGAACCAGGTGTGTTTGGTGACAACGAGGAAACCCTCTGTCTCCTGGGCGTTGTCCCTTCCTGGGATCAGTTTTACATTCTTGGAGATACGTTCCTGCGGTCGGTATACGGTACGTCTGCCTCATTCCATCCGAGACTTGACAACCTCTGACGCAGCTCAAAGCTCTTTTCCGACAGAAGGAGCACAAAATCTACTTTGCTCAATACCAAAACTGTGGCACCAACATCATATCGACCCATGGCATCGGCCAGTTTCACGGCGATTGTGAAGAGGGGTCCGACGCGCCCTCTTCGGCCGACGACGACTCGAAACATGGGGAGCTCTCCTCGACCTCCTCAGAAAGCTGGGTGATGACACCAGCCTCGAGCTCTTCTTCCTCGTATTCAGCCTCGAAATGCACCTCGTACTCTACTGGCGCCTACTCGGCCGTCCCCACTTCCACCAGCAGCTACGACCCCTGGACCGAGGAACCTTGGGGAACCACCACCACCATGATTTGGGACACCGCCAGCAGCACCTCAGATATCTCCTGGGAAAGCTCCACCACCACAGATGATTCGTGGTCTTGGACGACGGATGATTCTTGGTCCTGGACGGACAGCCTCTCCACCTCCCTAGTCAGCATCGAGTCCGACTTGACCGGCACAGACTGGGATTGGACCACCACTCCCATTTCCATGGAATCAATGCCGACAATTGGCACTGAGGATTGGACATCGCTTGATTTCGAGACGTGGACGGACGAGGACAAGAAAGTGCATGTGACGGGAAAACCTGTCTTGGGTCAGGGCGGTATCCCAACAGTAAGCCCGACTTTGAGACGGCGCGGGAAGAAGGGAAGAGTCGACCGGTCCTCCCCGACAGATGCGGCGGCCATGAAGCCGGCGATGACAGTCAGCACGGGGCCGAAGGAGACATTGGTGATTGATCCTGGAAATGGCAAGGAAAAAGTGACGGTGGTTGGTGGTGCTGTGCAAGGTCAGTAACCAGGGTTGAGTTTAATCACAGGAAGGGGGAGAGTAAGATAGAGTTAAAGAGTCAAAATAGAGAAAAGTACTTTGTCCCGGAACAATTGATAGGTACCTTGGACAATCCCAAGCACGGCTGTGACATGTTGTTTTCTGTTTTGGCTATGGAAAAGAAAGAGGGTTAGGGGACTTGTAACTGACGTCACATGATGTTGGCGCCTAAATTATGGCAGAACCAAGTCAATTAACGCGTCCAAGACACGAAAACTCGAGACTCCAAACGCACGATAAGGCAACCTGGCAACCTGGCAACCATTTTCCAAACACACATAGTCAACCACATGTAATTCGACATCTTCCACATCTCGAAACACTACCAATTGCCCGCCATGCCGGCAAAGCTCAATGTTGAGACTCTCCAATCAGTCTTCCAAACGCGACCAGACATCCTCGCGGGCATCCAGGAAGCCGCTGGTATGCCATGTCGTGCACCCCGTGATGTCGGCCCAGGGAGAATACTGACGAGCAAAACACCAGACACTCCAGCGCGTGTCGGACTGTTCAACGAGATCGCCAGCTTTGTATACGAGCGCATTGCCACGGCCTCCGACCATGGCTCTACACAAGACGACGACGGCCCGGCCGCCAAACGAAGACGGGTCGATATCGCACAAGTACAGCCGTCGCAACAGACACAGTCGAACGGGAGTACGGCGGGAGGAGGTGTAAGTCTTGACGCAGCTACCTCAGAACAGGTGCTGCTCGAGGTCAGGGATATTTCCGCATCGGCGCCACAGCGCAAAAAGTACGATGTGTGCTTCACCAAGAACTTTTTGTACGCAAGGGTGTCCGGCAGCTCTACGCCTGTGCAGGGGATCGTGTACCCATGGAAGGAGATTGGTACGTTGCGTTCTCTGTCCTCGGTCTGTCTTTGCTGGGCAATTACTGATTTTTGTGATTTTCACCGCCGTACAGAGCACATCTTCTATCTCCCAGTCCCCGAAAAGTCTACAGTTCAACACAACTACGTCGTCCTCCCCCGCAACAGCTACCTTCCTACTCGAACGGCCAAACCCGCCGCGGGTGCTGCGCCGACGAGTCCAACCGCTCTCGAACCGTTCGTCTTCACTGTCCCCGGGGCAGCTCCAAAGCCAGGCTCGATCGGGGGCGCCTCCGCCAAGACGGCAGAAGCCGTGTCGGACAGTTACAGTACACTGTTCCACTGGGCGCTGGCAACTTCTCTCAAATCCGCAGGGAACCACTCTTGCAGCATTGTTGCGTCGGACCCAAAACTTTTCCACTCGGTAACAAGGCAAGCCCATCGCCCCACGGAAAAGGCGGTGCACGTCAAGGCCTTCAGGGGGAGCAAAGATGGGTACCTGTTCTTCTTGCCGACGGGGATACTGTGGGGGTTCAAGAAGCCGATCGTGTTCTTGCCACTGGATAGGATCGTGGCGTTGAGCTTCACTTCGGTGCTGGCGAGGACGTTCAACCTTGTGGTTGAGCTCGACGTAGACGAGTCGGGCAATGTGGAGAAGGAGATTGAGTTTGGCATGCTGGACAAAGAGGACTTTGAGGGGATCAATGCTAATTACGTGCAACGGCACGGTCTGGCGGATAAGAGCATGGCTGAAAAGCGCAAGGCCAAGAGGGAGCTGGCCGAGAATAATAAAACCACTGGTGGGGAGGATGATGCTGATGGAACCGGGAAAGGGGAGGCGGAGAATGCGCAGACAGCGGGCATGACAGAGCTGGAAAAGGCACAGTGGGAGGCAGAGCAGCGGTTACAGGATGAAGAAGATGAAGACGAAGAGGATTATAATCCTGGGAGTGAGGGTGAAAGCGAAGGAAGTGGGACATCGAGTGAAGAGGAAGACGATGATGAAGATGCAGAAGGCGGCGAGGATGATGATGATGATGAGAATGACTTGGATGGGGAGGGCATGGATGAGGATTAATGGTTGGATACTTGGCTGGCCCTGAGATTCGTTTGTTTCATGAAGATAGACCCGAGTCCATACAAAAACATAGACAATCTCTCATGAAGACCTCCGTCTGGTCAGGGGCAGACAACATTTCGAGAACACAGTGCCGCGTGCTGTGTAAACACGGTGTTTTTAACGCTTAGGCTGGATGGAGCTACCCCGCGGCCGCCTTGCCTGGGGGCTTGTCGCGCCGACAGCTCAGCATTATTTGGAATCACGACATCAACAAACAACTTTCTCTTTCTCTCTCTCTCTCTCTCTCTCTCTCTGTCTCGAATGCCCGAAGATGGCGTTTCCAAACGAGTACACACACCGCAAGGTTGCCGAGACCTCGGCTAAGTCATGCGAGATTTGCTACAAGCCCAGCTCCAGTGTCCTGATCACATCGGACAGCAAAGACTGGTTCTACGTCTGTCCTTCTCATCTCAAAGACACAGGCTTCTGCACCCCCAAGATCGACCATGCCGCCATCGAAGCGCGCAAGAAGAAGGAGCTGGAAGACGAAATTGAGCGGGTGAAGAAGGAGTACGAAGAGAAACAGAAGAAGAAGGAAAAGGCAGCGAAAAAGGAGGACAAGGAGGACAAGGACGACAAGGACGAGAAGGATGACACCAAAAAGACAGATGACAAGGACAAGGACAAGGCGGCAGCAACGGTTAGATCCGCCGACTCTCCCGCCTCCTCCTCCCTCCTCCCCCTGGCGGTGTCGTGTCGTGTGCCTGTGCTAACGGTCTTGCAGAAAAAAGAGGAGACATCAGTTTCACCAGCCGAGGAGGAAGAGCCTCGCGTGTTTGAACTCAAACCGTCAGTTTCCCTCCATGCTTTGCTTCCGTGAACCTTTTCTGGGCGAAACAGGGCCGGGTGCTGACCAAGTTCTCTGCAGCACCTTTTTCCAACAGCGGCTGTTCAAGAAGAGGCAAGCCGAGATCGCCAAACGGAACCGAGAAAGACTGCGCGATCCAAACTATTTCCCTTCGGTGCCCAAGAACTTGCCTTGATATTGCTGCTTGGTCCGCTGCAATCTCCGACGGCGAATATGCAAGAGATGATCATCGTCCTACACATGTAGGTGTCTGTGTATCTTCAGGGCCGGCGATATCCACCTCAACCACAACCACAAATCTTGGTTCACTGTTGCACGGAGAAAACGGTGCTGGATGATGGATTCAAGTTCGCACTCCTGGACCACTCAGAGACGTGGTTCCCAGAAGGGTAACAATTCCCACTCGGCAAAGAGGAGGGGGGCAAGCAGGGGTTTTGAGAGAAGAAAAAGGTTACCGAACCGAGTGCCCTGCGGCGCAGCAAAAGAAAGAGGCCACCACCGTTTGCCTAACTGTTGTTGGCAGTTGTTGCTGCTGCAACTCATATCCCGCACACCGTTTTTGGGGTCGTGCAGCCATCCAAGCAGGTGGGGTGTGTGAGCTAATGCAGCCCTCCTTCGTAGGGCAGGATAGGGCAGGATAGGGCAGGCAAAAGAATGCCAGGGTTTGCTGCACAGGGCGAGTAGAGAGTAGGGGGGGTGCCAACAGCGAGGAGCATGCAGAGAGTTGATGGGTTAGGGTTACACGGATAAAATCGAGACGTTTTTCTCGAACCACCAACCACGCAACATACATATACACCGAATACCCTGTCCCATGGCACTTGTGCGAGCGGTTCAGCCCTTTTTACACCATCGCGTAGGGGCCGAATGCGAGGTTCTTCTCTCGCAGGCCTCTTGGGGACCGAGACGAGAGCAACAAAGACAGGAACGAAAAGGTTCAGGCACTGACTGACTGGCATTCTTGTTGGGGGCCATCCTGGGGAGAATTGGTGGTTTCTGCCGAGTTTTGGGTAACCCTGTTGGCGATCCCCCAGTCTTCTCTGGATTTTTCTTTTCCCCCTGCTTATATGCAAATAGTATACTTTGCCGTGCCCCTCCGCCTTTTTCATGTTTCCTTGGACGTGGGGTTTCTCTTTGCTGAGTCAAGTTGCTGCTGCGCCGTTGGCCTGCTTCTTCTTCCTCCCCTCCATCATCACCACAGATCCTACGACAGTAGCATTCGGTTCCACAGAAAGAAAAAAGAGCTAGCTAAACGGGCTGTGCCGTCACCTTGCCTGGGACGATCGCGGGGCCTTGTGGACGGTGGAGACTGGGGTGGGAAGAAGGTGGTTATCACTGGTCGGTTGAAACGGTATGAAATCGTCGCATTGCTCCTACATGGTTCCCTCCCAAGGCATACCCGAGCTGGAGGAAGATCACTAGTAGGTTAGGTATTAATGCCATGTCAGACGGTTGTTGATCTACCTACCTAGTCAGAGAAGCACAGGATCAAAGCTGCGTCGAACTGGGGAGGGCGGGGGGTACGATCGACGACGGGGCGGGAGGTTTGAGGCATGGAGGACCACGGGAGCGGAACATCCTTCCGTTCAGTGCAGCAAGTAGGAAGGCAGAAGCGACATTTTTCCTCCCATATATTTTGTGCAGCGTGCAGGACCAACGGCATGACGCCGCGATAAACGGACCGGGGGGTGGATGTGGGAGTACAACATGACATGTATTGGAAATCCTACGCCAAGAAAGACGACCTTCACCTGCATCTGGGGGAGTGGTTTTTTTTTTTTTTTTTGGGGAGGGGGGGGGGGGGGGGGAAAGCAAGAGGCCATCTTGTGAGAGTTACTCGGTCAGTGGTAAGGAAGCTCGAAAATGCGCATATTCAAGGGATCATCTAACCTATTAACCAGAAACCCGGACCGAGGAGCTTCATTTTCCTCACTGATCGATGAGAGAGGCTGCTACCTAGCGTGCTTTTTGCCCCATATAAAACGGCTTATACAACCACCGTCTTACGCTGACCCTGGCCCAAGGTAGGTTGGTACTTACTCACCAAATCCCAACGTATGTACATCTTTTCTTCTTGTTTAATCTCGTGCCGTGCTAGCTATCTATCCGAAAGCTGATTGTGTGTTGCCGTCGCATTCAACAAAACAAATCCCGGGCCGGTCTCTTGGCTGATTCTAGGTATATGTGAAACTGAAGAACTGTGCATGAAGAGGGAGGAAGTGGTGATGGTGTGGTGGTACAAAGCCCCAAAACTAACGACTTTATCCAAGGGCGCGCAGGGAGGGGGGGCGGGGGGGGATAAAGGTCAGGGTCAGGGATCTTGATGAATTCTAGAACCCAAACTCCTTGTCTAGGCAGGTACATACATCACATATATTCCACCCTGTAGGGATGGAAATATCTGCTTCTTACATTATCTCTGCTGCTGCTACTGCTGCCGGCAACCCAGGTCATCAGCTGGTTCATGGCTTCTGGTCTTGAAGCAGCCTAGCGCTTACCCTCGATCGATTTCATCAAACCTTGCTCTTTGCCCACCTCCCCCTCTCACATCACACAATATCTTGCATCTCCGTTGCCAAAATGTGACTTGTCATCTTCTATTATGATCAGGTGGTATCAACGACAGGCCTTTTTTTTTTTTTTCTTCCCCACGCACCTCAAACCGCAACGGCTATGATCAGTCTCACCCACCCCTTTTCCTTTTGTTCTAGGGTATTATCATGAAAGAGGATGAACGGGTGGGACGGGTACCGAGGTGAATGGGTGATGGGTGATCGGCGGGAGCCAAAAGAACAAGAAGTCGTCATAGAAACCAAGAAAGATCCGAGTTGTCATGCATATGAGATAACAGGTGTGGAAACCTCGGACCGGTAAGGTTCACTCAATCAAAATGGCGACATGCTCGGGAGGAAACGTGATCTGGGCTGACATGTTGAACCGTGAACCCGCCTACCCGGCGCGGGAAGCCAGCACTTGTTTTCCGTCAGCAACCATTCTGACTGAGATCGGATGACCGTTGCGTGGTGAGCGGTGGTGTGCATAAGGCAAACATACGACGAGCTGACTCGATTCTGGAGATGAAGCAGACAAGCAACAAGAAGCAAGGGGACCATGATCATGCAATGCGAGCGGCTTACAAGTGACGACGCCATGACGAAAATGCCATGACCCTGCTTTACCAAACCAGGCTTGGCTCTCCATCATGAGCAGCAGAGCCGCAAAGTTGGCCATCTGCCTAGAACCAAGGCTGTGAAGGCTATACTGCGAAATTCAAACAGGCTGGTTCAATATTTCTGGAGTGCCGCTCCGCTCCTATCCCGAGTGAGAAGAACCAGAGGAAACAGCACATGCAAGGTGGTCAACACAGACCATCAAATGCAACCCCCTACATGATATCAACCCCTTTCTTCCACATCACCACTGCACCCTCTTCCACAATGAACTCGGTTACACCAGTGCCTCGTTCCCCCCACGGCAAATGCTCGTCTACTGAAACAGATATCGTCTACCGTCACAATAGACTCAGCTGGTGCACTTACCCACGGGTCGGACAATGTGTGTGTGTGTGTCTGTGTGCATGTGTGTTTGTTCACCTGCCACCCGTGCATGCCGTCTCGCACTACCAAAATTGCAACATATCCCTCGGATCATCCGAACTGCGGATTTTGTGGTGCGATGATGTGCTTGGCGGTGTGCCTTGACCTGGTGGGAGGTAACTAGATCAGAGGAGATTCTCAAAGGTTCTCTGCCCTCTGCCCCGGAGGCATCCGTATTCCCAGCGCAGCCATCCGGCTCGCCATCTCGTTCGCTCCGGCCGTGCCATTCTTCCCTGCGCCCATCACGGCGACCTTGTCAACCTTGCTCTGCTGCAGGGAAAAGGCCGGGGCTACCCAATCCCCGCAGCTGCACTTGAAACCCCTCCAGGAATACCTCCCCACTGATGACCCGCACTTTGGATGCGGGCAGTTGAGCCTCCCTTCCAGTTCCCCCAGCTCAAGTGTATCCCTCATCCATGACAAGGCCTCCACAAAGTAGTGCGGGCAGTCCTCCTTGGCCTTATTCCCCCTGCCTTGATGCGGCACAACAAACGGCTCCGTCGCCAGCCTCCTCCGACACTTCTTACACCTCAATTCAAACGCCCCCCCTCCTCCCTCTTCGTCTTGTTTCTGTTGCTCCTTTTCAGCCTCCTCGTCCTCAAACCGGATCCAATCCGGCGCCCTCCCCACCGCCGCGGCCGTCTCCACCTCCTTCTTATACAACCACCTCTGATACTTGACCTCCTTCTCCACCGCATCATCACTCCCGGCCGGACACCCCATCTCAACCCACAGCTCCAACTGCTCCATAAACCCCTTGTTCGGCTCAGCAATCGGCCGCGTCCCCCTCACCCACTGCACCGCCTTTGCGACCGCCTCCTTGGCATCAACCGCCCCCTTCCCAAGCCCAAACCGATGTGGATGTTTCCATAACAAATACGCCACTATGGCCGTGACAGACCTGGATTTCCCCATGGCGCAGTGAACCAGCACCGCTCCCTTTGCCGCTTCTTCTTCTTCTTGTTGTTGCTGTTGTTGTTCTTGTTGTTGTTGCTGCTTCTCCTCGGTGTAGTCATGTCCGTATAACCCCCGCTGGATAAACCTCACCATCTTGGGCAGATGCACCAGGATATCCTGGTCGTCCATGTCGTCAATGTCGATGGACATGTGCTGCAGAGATCGGTAGGCTTCATTTTGGAGGCTGTCGAGCGAGTATTTGATGACGGAGAGGACGTGGGTGATTTTGTGCTCGGTGATGACGCGGGGGCGTGTGACGCCGAAGATGCTGTCGAGGCCGAGAACGTCAGTCTGTGAATTCCAAACATACACACACACACACACACACAGAGAGAGAGAGAGAGAGAGAGAGAGAGACAAAAGGAAAGGTTTACCCTCCCACAAACAGCTCTTCCGAGCCGTTTATCCTGTTCAGGGCCATGTGTCGTCGCTTTCTGTTGTCGATATATTTAGTTGATGCGGCACAAAGTTATTTTTATGACAACAAAGACCAATTCGGCGTGTGATCGTGATTGCTGTATCGATGTGGCTTGTTGCTATATTGGTAGATAGTGGTTTCGGGTGGATCGATCGTGGATTTTTCTGCCCCGCAGTCGTCAGTTCGTTCACTAAAGGGAAAAATGCGGGGCAGGCCGCAAAACTGACAGCCCCAAAGCGGCGGACAGCGGCGGCGGCGCCTGGTAAGGTTTAGCGGCCCCCTCTCGGCACCACCTCTTCTGGACCCCTGAAAAGTTCCAAAGTGGGCCCCTCACAAATCCTCCTGTTTCCGCTTCTTCTTTTCCGAAGTGATGATAGAACAGTGGATCATGAATTACTTTTTGAACTCTTCGTAATAAGAGATAAAAGACCAACCGTATGTACGATATACAACCCAGCCACTGACAACACCTATCTCATTCGCCCCTGGTATCGATCCTCACGCTTTTCCCCATCAATGCTGCCAAGAACAAAATGTACGTGATGGTAAATGCTTGATCAAATGACAAAAATGACAAAATGTTCTTCCGCCCAAATGTACTCGTGATAAACAACATCCCCCTTCCACTCCCACCATGCGCCAAGACAGACAGCCAGCCAGGCTTGAAGAGAGAAAAAATGTGTAAAAAGCAGAAAACTGGACATGAGATTCATTTGTCGTCATCACGTAAAACTGCCTGTCCTCGGCTCGTCGTAACCGCCCCCCCCTCCCTTCCTTCTGCCAAGAGTGGTGTGAAGCCCTGCATAGCCCTCTGGCCAAAGTTCAACGAGACCGTTGGGGTCGGAAAAAAACAAGGCCTGACGACAGCATCCAGCCATCTGCAAGAGAAGCTGCCATGCAGACGCTGGTCAACGTGCCATTGGTAAACAAGAGGGTGGTGGTGGTGGTGTGGGGCCCTGCTCGTGAGCGATATCTGGAAGCCACACATACAGAGAGGAGGGCTGACAGCCTGCATGTTTGCCGTATTTTGGCCCGGTTTGGCGGTTGAGGTGCGCCGTATCTGCCCTCCTTTCCTCTGAACAATTTAACCCAAATAGGCCCCGTTCTGCGAAGGTCCCGCTCCATGCTGCCCCGGCTTGGCGCAGAAGAAAGAGAGGTCCGCCACACCGCGTGTCCTGAATGGAAAACCCGAAGTGCGTCCGACCTTGACCCTGACGCCCCTAGGTGGTAAAAAAGGGCCTTCTGATGCTGTCACTGGTCGACCCGTCCCATCAGAGATTTTCCCGGCCCGGCAATCTGCCCTGTTTTGATCCTTCCCGCTTTATTCCCATACTGATGGCCCCGTCCCTCATCTACCAACACTCACACCGTCTTCTTCGATCATGCACGCGTTCTCGAGCATATTCGTCCACTTGCCACTGGTGCCGGCGTGGCTGTGCTTGAGATGCTGCCGAAAGTGGTCGGCCCGGTAAAACTTCTTGCTGGCATTGCACTCGCGGAATTTGTGGACATCCTGGAGATGGCGAATCCGCTTCTCCCAGTCCTCGTCGGTGACGCTGGCGTTTGGCCCGTTGCGTCCAAACTCCTTTCCGCAGTATCCGCACGTGTCGGCTTCACCCGGTGTTGCCGTGCTATCGTGGAAGGCCCGCTCGTAGCCCGTCAGGGCTGAACAAGACCAAGAATGCCGACGCACGTGTAGAGAGTTTTGATGTCTCTCGGCCTCATTCTTGTTCTTGAAGCGGTTTCCACAAAAGGTGCATTCATATTGCTTTTCAGCCTCGTGTGTGCTGTAAGCTCGATCAGCATGCTGTGTTTCGTAAAAAAAAAAAAAAAAAAAACATACCGGAGCTCCTCTTCCGTCTCAAACTTCTTGGGCTTCTTGGGACAGCATTCACACATGTAAGGGCCCTTGAGCTTAGCGGCCAGGCTGCCCCCATTGGTGTTTTTGGGCATCTCGGCCACCTTTCTGGGGGGGACCAGCGCGATTCTTCCCGTCGGCTGCTGTGCCGCAGCGGCCGCTGACCGCCCCAGGCCCATCCCGATTGCCGACCTGGGCGAGCCAGCCGTCATGCTGAGCGGTGTGCCGTAGGGGCTGCCGCAGTTCATCGGATCCGTCGGCGAGAGACCGCTGGGGCTCAGTCCCGGCGAACGACGGCCCAGCGTCATGCTACTCGTCGTGAGATTACTGCTGTAGCTTCCGCTGCGACTCACAGGGGATCTGCCTCCCAAGGTGGAATTTTGAGGCATAGAGAGCAGCCTGGGTGTGGGGGATCCGCGCGAGATGCCAGACCCATCCCGGCCAGGCCACCGCATAGAATCGCTCGCCATGGGCACATCGTCGCTTGGGGGCGACGATGCACGACGCTTCTGACCCGGCTGGTAGCTTTCCCTCTCGCGCTCCCTTTCCCTCCAGGGGTCTTCTATTTTTAGCCTGCGCATCCGCGTAGTTTCCTCCATGGGAAAATCCACATCCTCGTCGCGCCCCTCGTAATCATGCCCGCCGTGCGAGAGACCTGGTCCTTCACTGTCCGTCATGGACTGTGTGCTGTGCAGCCTGTGCGAGCGCGGGGAACGCTCAAGGTCGGTACTATCAGCGGCACTCAATGGGGATCGGTAATCCATAGGTCCCGGGTGGCCAAACGGCGAAGGTCCAGGCGACGTAGCCGACATGGGGGACCTGCTGTAACCAATATCGAGGAAGGGCTGCTTGGACCTATGGGGAAGAGATAGCGTCGAAAGGTCAGCGTGATGGGCGCGAGGGGGTGGGAGTTCGTTGTGGGATGTGCTGAGACCGGAGCGGCGTATGGTGGGCCTGTTGAGCCTGTTGAGCATGGAATTGTCAATGGCCTCGTGGCTTGGACGGAAGCTCTTCATGGTCTGGCTGATTGCGCTGAAGGATGGGAGGGTCGTAGATCTGTGTGTTTTGTTTACACTGTTAGCGATTGCGCTCCTTGGACCTCTGTTACAGAATCCCAAGGGGGAAGCTACCTGTTGGAGCCATAGCTGTGGTATGTCTCGTCGTAGTCCGAGTCGCGTCTGCGAAAGTCGTGGGGGCTCATGCCCAAACCGCTATCTACGCTCCCGTCATAGTTGGTGTCGCGCTTCCGCATTCCCTCCCACTTTTGATGCTCCTTTGGGTCGATGGGTCCGTTGATGGGCACCAGGCGCGGTGGAGGAAGCGGTGGAGGTGCGAAGTCGGTGTCTCTGTTGCGTATCGCCATGGGATTCGAAGCAGCCGAGGGCGAGAGGTTGTCGTTAAATGGGATGCGATGGGACATGGGCGCAAAAGGACCTGGAGGGAATCCGCCATCGCGGCCTGATAAAGACGGTAGCGGCCCGCTGTTCATGGTGTCTCTTGGCCCGTGTCGCGACGACGGGGCCTGAATGGGAATGGCAGCCATGGTTTTTGCTCGTATTGATGGTCGACTCGAGCTCGAGAGATGACGTCCCTGGGGGCTACCAAGGACCTGAACAGCTGAACCACAGGGCCAGTGGTTCGACACCTCAGCCTTGCCACCGCCTTGGTTTTGAAGAGAGCGGCAGCTGAAACCAAGCTTCCGTCAAGCAACAAGAAACAATGATTGCCGGTGTCCGTCCAGAGCGGGCGAGCGCGAGCGCGAGAGACAGGAGACAGGAGACAGAGAGACAGAGACAGAAAGAAAGAGACAGAGAGAGAGGCCTCGGTGTTGCCGATGCACCTCTCAGGTGCAACTCGGAGAGGGGGATTGGAGGGATCGGAGGGATTGGCTGTGTTGTAGGTAAGGGTACTCTGTAAGGTAGGCGCGAGCTCAATCCGTCTTCCAGCCTAGTACTACCTAATGTCAGGGAGGTAAGGAGGAGCAGTGAAGGCGAAAAAACAAAAAAAAAATAAAAAAGAGATAAAAATAAAAATATTATCAACAGAACATGGGAAGGGAGATCAGAGCTCTCGATGCGGCAGCGGTAGCGGTAGCATTTCAACAGATGGATGGATACTCCGTAATGGATAATGGATGGGCCCCTGGAGAATAATGGAGATGGGGACGGGAGAGGGGAGGGGAGCCCGGGGGGTGATTGATTGGTACGGTAGGTGACTGGGGAGGTATTCGAGGGCCCGGGGGGGAGGGGGGTGTGAGCATTGATTAGGTAGGTAGTGGAGGTACCTAGCCCTGGGCTGGAGGGCGGGGGCATGGATGGCAGGCATGGCAGGATGGGCGATCTTTGACAGTGCGCGCGCCTGAAGGAAAAAGGAACTGGAAATTGTGGTGTTGTGCCTTGTGGGCTTCTGTCGCACGGTTTTGGCGCCATGGCGAGTCGGGTCGAGGGTTCTCCCATGTCTCAAAAAGAGGGGCAGCGGTGAGGTATTACCCAATACTCGAGACGGCGTCGAACTTGGAGTCCAAACTAATGTCGCCCTGGACGAGCTGGGCATGGCCGTGTCTTGGTCTTTTCCTTCCATGCTTTCTTCTATGACCAGCTGAGGAGGACATCTCTCTGGATACCTTCCTTATGGTTGCACTCGGTTGTGTGCCGACAGTGGCCGATGATGACAGCTGCCCTCTGAGCACACATCAAGCAGGAGATCAGCAAGAAATCACCGTCGGCTCACTCGGTCGTGTCAGTCTGACATTTGATTGTATGTATATTCATTCCATTCTTCAAGACCCGGACCTTGCTACTGTACACTACACAACACTAGGCTTCAGCCCTATTGCTTTTTCATCACAGTCACCCGCCCGTGTCTCACCTCGTCGTCACCCCGCCCAGCGAGACAGATCGGGGCTTGTTGGATGAGATTCCCTCAGGCTAGCCTGTTTGGATAGGGCCCAGGAGACCCGAGTCAGCTTGTGCGTCCGTCCACCAGCTCCCCACCACACACACCACACTGTCCACACCACACTCGGATTTCCAAAGTCGGCAATAGGTATAAAACAACAAAACGGACACGACCGAGGGAAACACGGCGAGAGAGATGGCAGGGATAATTATCGCCCAACACCCCCTTCCTTTGACCAGGCCAGGGCGTCTCGCCCGTTTTTCCAGAGATACGGAGCCACTGGAGGGCGGGCGGCAGTCTGCCCTGTAGGGTTGCGGGCAACCGTCCCCGTACCACGTTGGTATTTTTGCCAGCCGTTGGCTTCCCGTCCAAGCCGGCCCGCAACAGGATTAGGAAACCACAGATGGTACCGTGGCGATCGTGATGACGGGACCGTCGAGCGGGGCTTCGCTTTGCTTTGCTCTGCTCGTAAGTGTATCTCCTCGTCACCACCAAACAACGGGGCAAGAATCTGCGGCCCGTCGCCGCCCTATACTAAAGGTTGGTGTCTCGCACTCGCTTACCTGATCATTTGTGGAAGAGCTTCATTCTCACCGCCCTCACCGCCATGTCCATGTTCTCAGCAGCTTTCAGCTTCTAGAGTACAAAAGGCACAGCAAGCACTATCAACCGCTTCTCGCCACTCGACACCGGCCGTATGGATGAGGTATTTGGGGGCCTCGGAGTTTGACCTTGCTTCCAGCTTGGAAGCTAGCCAGCCGGGCTTACTCATCTGTGCTGTCTGTCATGTCATCCCGACGGCAATTCTCATCAGACGAAATCTGATCTTGTGTCACCAACAACCTGATACGGCGGCCAGAACCCAACCGATGTACATGATCGGAATGGAGTAGGTACCAAACGAGGATACAGTTCGGTGTGAGAGAGCATGCTGCCCGTGACGGTGCTGGGATAGTGTTGGTTGACTCCAAACGATTCGTACTGTGATGAGTTGTGATGGAAAAGAGGGGGATGGCGTTTTCGGTGGCTTCTGTGCAAGGCACGCAGGGCAGAATCTCAGCCCTACCACAAGTTCGTCAGCGAGCTAGGGCCATTCTCCGTTGCTGAGGATCGATGCTTATTGGGTCAGTGTGTCCACTGGGGGATATGTCACGGCTAGGGTATCCTTGTCTTATTGGGGCCGTGACACATCCCGAGGCTGAAGGTGAGCGTTTTTGTGCTCGCAAGCGACACGCCTCCTCCAGTCCTCATCTCGCTCTGTTGCCTCTAGAGATAGGTATGTACAGTACACTAACTTGTCAGCTCTCTTCGTGTTCGTGTCTTACCTATATATCTATAGGACATAGCATATTCTAGATCTGGACATGAGATGGCGCGTTCCTGTGCTTCCCCAAACGTGCGCCTGGACTCGCGCCAAGATCCGCTGCTCACCGCGCCAAAAAGTTCACGGACGCTCGGCATTTGACCATGGTGGATGCCCCGCATCTCTCCCAAGTCACCACAACCCGGCCGCGGCTCTGTGATTTGTTGTCTGGCCGCTGTTGGCGATATCTTCGACGCCGTCTTGGATTTCGCCTCGGCGACTAGGAACAAGGTCGATACGGAGTCGATACGGTGCACTTGGTAGATCGGAGCAACCAGCCCGATATCCTCCCCTTACTACTCTACGATATCGGCATATCCGCTGAAATTTACACTACGACAGCCCTGTCCAGATGCTGGTCTCTTGAGTGGGGGGTCAGCGGGACGTCATCTCGGTGCTGGTTCAGACTAGACAAATCCCCCAGGCTAAACACTCAGACGATCGCCGACCTGTCTGTATCCCCGATCAAACTCTTTCGTTGCCATCGGCTGGCCATGCGACGCAAGCTTCAACCTCACCATGGTCGGAAATGATGTGGGAGGACCAGTCGGAGGATGGTATACGGAGACAAGTCCGCATTTGCCCTGTCTCCCCACGGGGTGAAACGCGGCAGTTATCCCCCCGCGCTCTCTCCTCCGCCGAGAGCTGTGTGTTTGATACAGGTTTTCAGGGGTTTGTTGAGAATGGTAGCAATAACAAAGGTGAGAAAATGACATAATGACCAGGTTCGTCTTCCGACAGCTTTAGCCTCTCTTTTTTCTCAACAAGGGCAACTCTCCGGTACTTTGTTACGCAAAGAATAATAATCCTGGATGACCAACATGGGAGAAAAAATTCCAACTGTCCCGTCTGACCTGGAGTGACATTGGTTGCCGTGGTTCTCGACCCGCTTGCGATGGCACCCTTCAACCATGCTCGACCGTTTTTATTTACCGTTCTCCAACCCTACAGGGCAGAGGGAACAAAGTCCACACAATCTCGCAGACCGCAACATGCTCGCTTGGCCAGCTTGATCCACAATCCATCCCACGCTTCCCCTTGTTCGATAGCTTCGTCTTTCCTTCCTGCCGCTGAACCGAGGGATGCATCGGTGTATTCCCCACAGAGCCACATAGCAAAGCAATCCGTCCAATCCAACCCATCTGGCAATCTCCTGCGGCATATACAGGGCTGTCTCGAAAGGATATGATGTACGGATAGATGTACTTGATGCAAGAGTCACTGTGACCTCACCTTGCCTGTCAACTCGAGTGGTATCTTGGAGGTCTCAGTGGGGCCTTATTACCCCCAAGAAATCTCGGAGATGATACAGATAGTATACACGGATATGATGATTAGGATATTATAAGCCAATCATTATCATTCAGCAGCTGAGATGGTTGATAACGGAATCTTGTGCGTCCAAGAAACGTCTGATACCTCAATCAATATCGTCACTCTATATACCAGCCAGATCAGTCCACCTAGGGAGCCCGGAGCTCCATAATCCACTTGCTCACAGATCTGCTATCCCCTATCGTCTACCTGCAAAGGCAAGGTTTCAACCGTGGGCGTTAGAGCTGTCAAGAGCAAACCAGTCCGTTCAGTCAACAAGTACGCAGGTCAACTCCCTTATATGCCATGAGCCTGAAATCAGCAGTTATGTTCCTTTTCTTTCCCCGGCTATATATCACAGTCTAGAATATCTGGTGTATTACCATTTAACATTAACACATTATACCCTCTCAACTACATCACTTTACCCCTTTTCAACAGAAAAAGTACTTCTTTCCTCAAGTGGTTCAGCTCGACCAGACAAGTCCAAGTACCTAGCCGCTGCTGGTGCTATTTGTGCCATCTTCCATGATGATTTTTTGGTTCTCAGACGGAATACAAGAGCTCTCAGCGACGGTGCTAGATGTCAGGGACATACATGGATGACTCTTTTTGCAAATGGGGCAAAGTCATGATGTATAACTTGTCCAGCATACTGGAGGGATAACCATCCAGATCAAACCGACAAACCAAACTGAAATCTGCAGTCATACAAGGCACCACGAGAGCTCCCAGTCCTGCCGCCACATCGCTTTCACAAAACCATAAACTCAGCCACCTGTCGACTCAGGGACAGCCACACCCCGACTCATATCAATCTCGCTCAGGCTCTCCTCCATCTCTTTCAAGGCTGCCGTCACGAACCCCACCCCTTTTGCCCTGACCTTCAACCCCCATCGGAAATCCGCCAGCTTCTTCCGGTAGAACTCAGCCTCGTCTTCCGTGGCACTGGTAGCCCACAGCAGCCCACCATACGTCCTGATATAGGCAAGAGATTTCGGCGCGGCAAACCACCAAAACGCCTGGAGATGCTCCGGCTTGAGAGCATCGACAAAGGCAACAGCCCTTTCAAGTCTGGCCCGCGCAGCATCGCGGCACAGAGCTATGAGCGGCAACGGGGCACTATCAAGGTTGCTGATGATGTGTCGATGGATAATGATTTCGGTCACAAAGTAAGAAAGGTGGAGGTAGCCGTTGGAACAGAGCTTCCTCGTCTTGATATCAGACATGCGCAATTCTGGCGGGAGAGAGTGCATCCAGTCCTTCAGCTGGACAACAAGAGGCTTGACGAGCTCCAACAGCCCCTGAAGGCCTGCAGATCTGACAATTGCCTGAACTTGAGTGTCGTGTGGTCCATACAAACATTCCTTTGCCTCTGTCATAATCATGGTTAGTCTGGTCAAATGGATGAACAAGAGTCGACCCTTCTCTACTTCGCTGCTGCCTTCTTTATTCTCGTCATCAGCCGCGGACTCGGGAAAGTCAGCCAGGGTGATGTCAGGAAGCTGCCAGCATGAGGACGAAATATGCGATGGACGGCCATGAATGAGACTCCCCCATTTGTCCTGCATAAAAAGGGCCCAGGAAAGGCGGCGGCGAAGACCCTTCTCCCAGTCAGGAATATTCCAGTCGGAGCAGTCCAAGTGCAATCCTAGCTCCTCACCCAGGGCAACAACCTGGGACGTTAGGATCCATGAGTCACAGCCTGCCCTCTGCAACAGCAAGAGCGCAGCTTGTGCTGACGACAGTTTGGGTCGATGCATGACATCCGTCAGCGCCTTGGTGGCCCATTGTGACAAGGCGCCGGTATCCGGTTTGGCCTGTGATGACAGTTTGCGGTCAAACTCCCACCAGTCCATGGCCAGCAGGTACACGGCCGCGAGAAGCGGAGGCGAAAACTCGGTATAGGATCGTTTGTATTTCTCCATAAAAACGCCCTTGTGGAGGATCGGGTAACTTGGGTGCACTGTTCCAAAATACAAGTCCACCAAACCTCGCCCGTGGGGGCTCACTAGGCTCTCTATTGCTTCCAGATCTCGGTCTGTATCATTGCTCAAGGGCGCATCATGGTCGGGCTTGGACAAGAAGGTAACATGGTGCGCAACACGACGAAACTTGGTGCCGGTCAAGCAGTCCTGTGATGGGCCAACTTGATGTATAATGTCGACTAGCTTCTCTTGCTGGGGAGAACTCGAGCCAATGTACTTGAAATGTGTCGTTCGGTGGAGACCGAGAGCTTGGTCGAGGAGTGACGGGGTGGCATCCTCAGTGATAGCTTTTCGTCTCTTGCCGGATGTGGTGCTGCTGTCCACCGTCTCCGGGGAAGGCTGTCCGACACCGGAGCCTCTTTTCCTCCTCAGCTGAGGCGCATCTTCATAGGTGCAGTCGCGGTCGTGGAATATACATAGAACGCATCGTTCATGACCAGGGGCCTTTGCGCATTTCAGCTTGCGCTTGCGACAGGTATCGCAAGGACGTTCAGGTCGGGAGGATAGTCTCGCTCGATCGCGGGTTGGGGGCTCGGTAGCAAGAGTCGCGGGCGAGCTCGAGTCAGAAGAAGCGTCCATTCCTGTTCACTCAACTGATCTGGATTACAATGACACTGACGGATGCTGGGCGCTGTCCGTCAAGGAGACATTTCTGGAGCAGGTATCTACCAGATAGGTAGGTACCTGGCTTATCGCCGGTCCTTATCTCTAGTGTCAAGCCACATGATGATTCCACTGGCATTGGCTGGGCTGCCCGCATTCCCGCGTGGAAGAGGATCACACCGAGCGACCAGGGTCAAGAGCAGATCTGTTGTTTGGGTAATGATGGCGATGATGGTGATGGTGATGGTGAAAAGGTGATGGTCTGATGGAGATTCCAAGACGTTATTTTAAGCGTGGAACACTGGAACCTGGCAATAAGACTGGACCCAC
Source organism: Podospora pseudocomata (assembly GCF_035222375.1). Lineage (NCBI taxonomy): Eukaryota > Fungi > Ascomycota > Sordariomycetes > Sordariales > Podosporaceae > Podospora > Podospora pseudocomata. The sequence goes on along the minus strand of NC_085889.1, from coordinate 238,722 downwards.
CACCGTTGAAAGCACGCTCGCTGGCTGCGGTGACGTCATGCGCGTGCTTGGAGCTCAGCCTCTACCTTCCAGCTGCCCAAACTTGACATCTTCTTCAGGCCTGATAGGATGGGTCAATCTTTCCCATTTCTAATTGATGTTGTGTGTTTGATGACTTTATGATCGTCCCTACGACACTGCTTTTTATATATTGAAGCTCTCTCTCTTCAACTCCTGCACACGTCCTCGATTGCTTGACTCCTCGACACCAAGCTCCCACCTGCAGGCCACCTGCATGAGATCAGACAAACTTCCAAACTCAAATACAACGCCATGAATCATGTATTCCGGCGGCTGCCGCGCCAACTGACGACATCTCCTCCGCGCAGACACTCTTGTCTCCCACTCCCCCTATGCCACCCAGCCGTGCGCCACTTCTCGTCCAAGCCAGCCGAACGACCTGGGGATACGAAAGCCAGAAAACTCGACCAAAAGTTCTTGGACCAACAGGAGCAGGAAGTAAAGGTCCGACAGCACCAGATCAAAAGACCATGGCACCGCGAGGGAGCCGACAAGCCTACCGTGGACCCAAAAGGCGAAGACATCCAACCCATCACCAAAGGCAAACTCCTGACCACGCCCACTCGGCTCCTGAAACTGATCCTTCCTTTGCCCATGGGCGTCGAGAAGGACAGGCAGAACAACGGCAACAGTGACGATAAAGAGAAGCCCGATTATGCCCGTTCGATATCTCAAAATGACACCATTCAGCCCCTAGCCATACTGGTCCACCCGCAACAACCGCTATCCTACGTCGAGCGCCTCATCCAAGCCGAGCTACCACCTGTGTTGGAAGACGGTAAAGAAAAGATTCCGAGTATATATTTCCGGGCCGAGGATACCGAACATGGTGATCAAAAACCGACAAGCCGATCCGAAGCGCGAAAAAAGGACGCCGGGGGACAAGACGCGTCGAAGAGAACACACGTGGCGTCGTACTCTGGGTTGGGCCACGAGGGCCCCGAGAGGGAAGGGAAGGAAAAGCGCTGGGTCCGTTGGAGCTCGAGCACCGAGATGGGAGACTTCATCCGTGATGCAGCACGAGGGCGCGAGTTTGCCATCGAAGTCGAAGGCTATCACCTGGAGATGCGCGTGACGGTGCCGAGTTTCAACGACAGGACATTCTACATGCGATCCAGGCTGCGAAAGATGAGCCATGAGCTAGACAGGCTGGCCAAGATCAAGAAGGAGTGTGACTTGCTGGCGCATCGTGGTGCGAACCTGTTGGCCAAGGGAGGATTCGGAATTTTGACGGGCTGGTGGGTGATTGTGTACTATGTCACGTTTCATACCGATTATGGGTGGGATCTCATTGAACCAGTCACCTACCTTGCCGGACTGACAACAATCATGGGCGGATATCTCTGGTTTCTCTATATCAGCAAGGATCTCAGTTACAAGGCGGCCATGAACGTGACGGTGTCGAGGCGACAGAATGCCTTGTATGAGGCGAAGGGCTTTGACTTGGAAAGATGGGAACAGTTGGTGCAGGAAGCAAATGCGCTGAGGAGGGAGATCAAGGCGATTGCCATCGAGTATGATGTTGAGTGGGACGATGCGAGGGACTTGGGAGAGGAGGTTAAGCAAGCTTTGGACGAGGAGAATACCAAGAACGGAGAGGACAACCGGTCTGACGAGAAGGAAAAGGACGAGGAGTTTACAGAGGAGGAAAAGAAGAGGCAAGACAAGTCCAAGAAGAAGGATTCTTGAGATACTAGTGTATCGAATCTACCTCATACATTTGATACCTGATGTTCCAAGGGGGCTGAGCTGGCGGTGTCTGTCCCGGTCAGATGTTGAATGATCGCTAGGTGGAGTGATGTTGCCCAATGCTGATGATGGATGCAGATAACAGCGCTTTAGCGAACACACTTTGAGAAAGCCCCACTGGAAAGAGGCAGAGAAGGGTCTGGTGTAAATTCTGATCCCTGTCCGATGTCCTCCAATAACAGTGGGGTGATTACCAAAGAAGCAGGGATTGGCTTTCCCGATGTTCCTGGATGACGGAAGATGCGCAAGCTGATCCCTGCAACCCCTCCCTGCCCCTCGTTGCGCCCGCTGGAGGCACGCAGGTGTCAGAAGCTCACATAAAGCTGCAAGCAGACATCACCCCATACATCTCATGCCTGCTGCCGCCAGCGCCACTCTGATATCGCCATGGAAATCTTCTAGAGAAGAAGGCCCGCCGCCGTCTTATTCTCGTCCTTGTTAACCCGCGACCTATCAAGCTGCCTAACAGACACCATAGGTACCCCACAGTGCACTAAACGCCCCGCCTCCATCATTACCCTACGCTTCCACCTTCACAGCAGCACCCGTGCTACAACCCTCCATGGGGTCACAGGTCATCTACCTGCCCGACGGGCAGAGCTATACTGTTACACCTGTGTTCGCCGGCCTCTTCTTCAAGTCCAATGACCTCTCTGTACACCACAACGCCTTTCCAGCCGGCTGGACCATCGTCATCCACACTGTTGACCCGGACGATGGCAGCTCTGGCAGCAGAAGCACCCCCGATAACGACTCGATACGAGCCGATGTCGATGGCAGCCCCGCGCCCCAAAAGATGTCTCACATCCACGCTTTTACAAGCCCCACCCTCCTAAACGACAGCCTCTTCATCTCGTCCATATCGAGCCCCTCGAGCCATGACTTCAAGCCAGCAGCGAGCCCTACTCGGCAGGTAGCCATGATGCTATGGGTCACGCTATGCTGGTACTTCCACCAAAAGGCTCCCCCGTCTGCCCTGACGACGGATGCCTCCCGGTTGACGCCTGCAGCTGGCAGGCCGCGTGGCGAATGGCGAGTGCGCATCAAGAGAGACGGCCTGCTGAAGGGGAGAAACCTGATACCAAAACTGGAGCGCATGGGCTTGATTGCAAGCTTCAATTCTGCCGTGGGAACCGCGCTGGACGAGACAGATGACCAATGGGCCAACATGTTTGTTTCGCGCAGGATGTTTTGGCAGACCCCCGGCCGGTTGTTCCTCTTCACGCTCCAGCCCACCACCAAGTTCACCCGATCCGGTACTGCGTCGCCGACTCCCAGCCGGCCTGGATCGCCAGCCCAGGGCGAGCGTACCATCTCACAAATTGCCGACATTTCGGATCTCCCCGGTGCGCCACCACCTACCACCCTTGCCAGTGTACCCTCTTTTCCGATCGGCCCCTTTTTCTCGGCATCCCACCTACCGACATACTACCCTCCCGCATCACTGCCTTACACCATAACCAATCACACCCGGCATCCCCTCCGCCCGAAACCTCCTCGCATGGGGGAAGTCTTTTATACCCGATTCATACCCTCGGTGAACCAGTACCTGTCCTTTAGGGTCGCCTCCATCTCACTTCATCCGGTCCCGTACCTCGGACCCACAGGTCCCAAGTCTCCAACACATACACACCTTTGTCAACTCAGCGATACAGCCTTGGTTCAACAATGGCACTCTAGTCCTCGTGTTTCGGCCTTTTGGGGCGAGTATTCGCCAAAATTTTTGTCTAATGCATTGCAGTCAAGGCATAGCTTCCCAGCTATTGGCCTGTGGGACGGTGTGCCCTTTGGCTATTTTGAGCTTTATTGGGTCAAGGAAGACATTCTGGGGAGATATGCCGGAGGTTCTATTGACGACTATGATCGCGGTTGCCATGTCTTGATTGGAGAAGAGTGGGCACGGGGGAGAGTGCAGAGCTGGCTGACGAGCTTGGTGCACTGGGCCTTTTGTGCTGATTATCGGACCCAGAGCGTGTGCCTAGAGCCAAGGGTGGACAATGAGAGGTATGATGACATGCTCGTCTTGATGGAAGGATTGCCTAAATGGCTAACTAACTGGCTGGCTTTCTTTTGCAGGTTTATTCAACATTTACAATATGCAGGGTTCAGCAAGGAGAAAGAGATTGCCTTTCCACACAAGCAGGCTTGGTTTGGAAGGTTGAGGAGGGAGAATTGGGAGGGTCCGGAACTGTGATAGATTACATATGGAGTAGCAGGCCGATTTCATGTACATATTTCATGCGGAAGATAACTAACTACTATTAGTGAAATGGGATGAGATGATGAAATAAGTAGTAATGATGAGAGTCAGCATCAACCATGTAGGGGAGCGGCAGATATGGTCTGTGCTTTCAGCGGGCACACGCTAAAAATCTGCCTGCCGGCTTGGCATCGTCACAACCTTCAATGAACCCCAAGACCAAAGACCCCAGACGCGACTCGACACTTCAACTCATCGCGTCGTCCATCCCTTGAACACCACTCGCTCGCCTTTGCCTGATTAAACCAATAAAAGATGCCCCGCAGAGACGAGGACGACGACGAAGATGGAGGCACAGGCTTGTATGTGTCGGAGCTAGCCGAGGACAGTCTGGAGGAGGGCAATCCGTTTGCTACCCACATTTCACATTCTGATGTCGACGACGACGACGACGACAACGAATCTGGCTCACATGAGGAGGGCAGCGACAGAGAGGACCATTCTGACGGCGACGAAGAAGAAGAGTATTCCGAGCATGACGGCCGCTTCGACCTCATTGACGACATGGCCGCTGATTCTTCCGAAGAGGAGTCGGAAGAGGACGATGGTGGTGAGGACGACTCGGAAGACTCATCCGACTCTGATCATGATAAGAACGGCACCCGCCGGATTCTATTTCAAGACAAACGACGCAGCAAAAAACGCTCTCAGTTCATCCCTCAATTCAGCCGGCTCCCGCTCGAGCTCCAGCAGCTCATCTGGAAGCAGTTTTGTCCAGACTTGTCCGAGAAGGCGCGCTTCTATGAATTCCAGATCGTCGGCCATCTGGTGCCCCAGAACGGTACCCCTCCCGAGATTTGGGAAACCGTCCAACTCGAACAGCAGACCAAGGCGGCCCGGACCGTGCTTGCCATACACCACCAGAGCCGCAAGTTCGCCCTTCGCTACCTCCCCGATGAGCTGGCTCTCCGGGGAGGCTACGGCTCAGTCCGCTTTCACAGCCAGCGTGACGTGGTTTTTATCGACCGTGTCGCCAGCGCCATGTCCCGTCACTTCCCACCATGGCCCATGCCCGTCATTCCAGGAGTTACAGACAGGATCCGCAACATTGCCTTTGAAAAGGGTTTGTTTTTCTTGACGGGGGATCCGATGCTTCAGAGCTTTACTTGTGCCTTTCCAAATCTACAGCATGCTTTCTTTCTGGCAAAGTACAACCACTGCGAGGCAAGGAATCTGCTCTGGTGCGCTGACCCGAGTGCGAACCATTACACCTTGACCAGCGAAGAGGAAGCAGAGATACAGCACGGAAGAAGGGGACATGAAACCAAGAACTTTGTCGAGTACCGCTGGGTTTGGCCCAATGTCGAGAAGCGCGCTGCCGAGGCCAGGAGAGCATCGGTCGCCGACGCCAGGCCCACTTCCGCCGACGAGGTCAACGGGACCAGCAACACCAGAAGCCCGGGCGTAGTCGAGGAGGAGTTTCTCACCATCACACCCGAGGAAATCGCTTGTTATGCGGCGGACGATATGCGCGGCTTGGACGACTCTGATTCTGACTCGGACTCGGACGAAGAGGAGGAGCCGGGCACCTATGTGCAGCGAGCGTGGAGTTTGGGCTTCAAGGTTTGGCCAGTGATTGAGTTTATTGACAAGAGAGGCGAGCGCGCTTTTCAAAAGCTGCTGCAGTGGAATGAAGACGGGGCGACGGACGTGGCGTTTGACGACGAGGACTACTCCGACGAGGGGGAGGAGATACCGGACGAGTACGAAAGTTCGGGGATTGATGATTCAGAGATTGAATCGGGGGATAGCGATGAGGATTCAGATGATCTGAATATTGTGGACGTTGACAATAGCGACGGCAGCGACGGCAGCAACGAGGGGGATTCTGAAGATGACGGGGAAGGGGGTGGCAGCTTGGTAGACTCGGAAGATGAGGGGGTCGATGGGGACCGCCCGCTGATTGATCTGGCTGGAGAAGATGGCAACGAACACGACGACGAGGTTTTCACTGGATTTTCCAGCCCCGAACCGGAATCAGTTACACTTCGCGCATCCTCCAGCGTGGAGGAAGTGCCTGACGCTGAATCTGATCAACAAGCAGCTAGAGCGAGGCTCAAGCGCAGACGAAACAGAATCATGGAGTCTTCAGATGTGGAAAATGACTCAGACGACCACGAGGATGACGTCCCTCGGCCGGCCAAACGACCCTGCCGTGTGGTGGACTCTGACTCTGACGACGAGAACGGGACCTCAGAAGAAGAGGTGGTACCTCGGCCAACCAAGCGAGCCCGCCGGGTGGTGGACTCTGATTCCGAGGAAGAGGACGGCAGTGCCGAAAAAGACGAGGACGATGAGATGCCTCAGCTTATCAAACGAGCCCGCCGCGATAGCACCGCTTTGCTTGTTCGCCCCGACGATGACACGGATCAGGAAGTGCGGAAAATGAGGGCCAACAAACGGCTCCGAGCTGTTATCTCGGACGACAGTGAGGATGATGACGATGCCCACCACAACAGCAGCAAGGAAGAGGAAGGGGAAGAACAAGAATCCGATAGTCAATCCTCCGAAGAGACCGACGAGTCTGAGTCAGAAGACGAAGAGAATGAGCAATTCGGCCGCTCCAGAAAGGCAACGTCAGCTCTTGCACAGAAGCTGGGGTTAACCGGCGGGAGGGGTCGAATTCCCATGCCACCTTCTGGTTCTGAGGATGATGAGGATGACGACGACGACATTGAGCGCAAGAGAGGGGATGATTACGACGTTGGCAATTATGAGGTCTTTGAGGATGATGATGAGGATATGGAGGAGGTGAACCGGGATGGGGAGGATGAGGAGGAGATATTTGGGGGGGATGATTATGACGAGGACGAGGAAGATTACTAGATTCCACTTCTTTTCTTGCCCTTCTAGAATTGCTGCATACCTTATATGTTGGGCTTTATTAGCATTGGTGGTTGTAGCTTATATCGTCTCTAGTTACAAGTTTAGCTTTGACCCTACAAAGCCAGAGATGAGAAGGTGTTGTATAGATATAGCTCAGCTAGGGCATAAACACTGTTTGCCTGCAGATATTCTTTTGTGTTTCGGCTGATAGATTCTTTTATGGGCAGGTAGCCTTTTCAAACATTCAAACTGCAAACAGCTCGACATGGTCCTCTGTTTTGAGTGAGCAAATCAATCATTATTTCCCGTCATCTGGATGTTATCTCTCCAAGTTACGCTCCTACATGACCGCTCTCCTGCGAATATGTACTCGGTTTCCGCTTCAAGGGAGGTACTCCTCCCTCGCCCGCAGTTGTCATCGTCGTCGTCGTCGCTGGGGCAGTCTTGGCCTGGACAACAAGCAGACTAACATTGGCCTTGTCCCCTGCTCCCTTCCTCACCTCCGCAGCGAGACGCGCTGCCTTCAGCCCAAGAACCTTGCGAACGGCAGCCAGCTCAGCCGCCGCGGAAGAAGACGGGCCCGCCTCAACAGAAGATGCCAACCAAGACGAAACAGACCTCCCCACCACCACCAGAACCGACCGCGAGCTGCGCTCCTGCCTGCATGGCGACAGCAAGCTCTGAATCGCTTCGGCTGTGTCCTGAGCATCAAGGTAGACAACCCTGTCGCCCAGACTTTCGGAAAGAACCGACTTGAACGCGGCCATCTCACTGTCGGCGCGATTGGCCGCTGCTTCGACAACCACCTCCAAGACGACCTTGTCGGTCTGGGCGAGTTGATACCCTAGCCTCACCGCAAAGAGGTCGTCCTCCCCTCCTCTGTAGAGCACACGGACAACCTTTGGGCCTTTGCTTTCGGCGGAGTGAAACTTGGCTGCTCCGATGTCTTGGGCCTCGGCTAGGCTGACACCTGTCGCGTCTCGGGTGAGTTGTCGGGTGATTCCCGTCTTTGTTGCTTGCGAGTCGTCGCCTATCCTTGACCGGGGGTGGCTGGTGCTGAGGAGGGAGCTGTCGACATAAACTCCCACGGCGGCGAGGTGCCTGTGCTTTTCGTAGACGTCTGTCACGAGGCCGGCGAAATCCTTGTTCGCGAGCATGTTGTCCTTGATGCTAGAGTTGCCGCCGTAGTAGAAGCTTTGGATTTCGGAAATGGTACCTGTCTCGCTCCAGGGGACGAGGACCAGGTCGCTGTTGGTTTTGGAGGCTTGGGTGGCGAGGGTGTCGGCGAATCCCTCTTCGGGGACGACAGCGATTTGTCCAGAGACGATGACGTCGCGGGAAGTGTTGTTGGCGGTGGAGGTGCCGAAGGCCTTGACGATGGGGTCGTGGGAGGCGTAGTCTTCAATGTCGGATACTTTCATGACGGAAGAATTGCGGTCTGTCAGCTCCACCAGACGATACCCCTGAATGCGAAGTGGCCTCTGCTCATCTGTGTGAGCGGCGGAGGGGTCGGCTGCCTTTTCGTTGTCTGACGAGGCACTGGCCGCTGGTGTTGGGGCAGAGGAGGAAGTAAACAACGAGATGAGCCCCAGAATAGAGGACAGGCCATCTGTTCGAAGATAGACCAGCAGACGGGTGGCCACATCCCCCTTGCGGTATTTTTCCTCCGAGTCTTGACCATCCGCTGGTATGATCGGATTGCCATCCCAGTCTATCTTGCCCTTCTTCCACAGGTCGAGCTTCTGCTGATACCAGGGTGGATAGAGCCAGCTGACCAACGGGGCCGTGGAAAAGGTGGTGACGAGAGCCATAATGACAAACATGGTGAAGGTCTTTGTGCTCAGAATCTTGGCTTGCAGGCCAATGTTCAAAACAATGAGCTCGACCAACCCCTTGCATGACATGAGCGTGCCGATGGTGAAAGACTCTCTCCAGACCAGCCCGTTCAACCTCGCGCCCAGAGTTCCACCAGCCAACTTGCTGAAGAAGGCCACGAAAATGATGGCAATCACATAGCCCCAGACGGTCCCGGTGTTGAGTAGGCCGATGTTCGTATTGATTCCCGAAAGCGCAAAGAACAGCGGCACAAACAGCGTAGAAGTGAGATCCTCAATCTTCTCGGTCAGTTTGATTGCAAACCCGCCCTCATGAGGGCACATCAGCCCGACCATGAAAGCCCCAAAGATAGAGTGAACGCCAATGATGCTCGTAAAGAAGGAGGACGCCAACACCATGAATAGCGTCAGCGCAACCACACCCTCGGTCGGCCCGTTCTCCAGGCTCTTCGTCCTGCGCAACACCCAGATGAATGCCGGACGGACGGCATATGCCAGGAACAAGCTGTATCCAACCGAAACCAGAAACACATACAGCGCCGTTATTCCGGCTCCAGCATTCACAAGCGTGACACACAACGCAAGAAGAACCCAGCCCACCACATCATTGGCGATGCCGCTGGTCAGGACAATCACTCCGACGGTGGTGTTCAACAGCTTCAAGCTCGTCAAGATTCGACATAGGACTGGAAACGCCGTGATGGCCATCGCCACACCGATGAAGAGAGCAAAGATGCCAAATGAGATGGGGGCCGTTCCTGGCTCACCCGCAAACTCGTGGTACAGCCCGTATGCCACCGCCACACCGAGTCCAAAGGGAATCGTCATGTCCAGAGCTGCGACGCTAAAGGCGATTCGCCAGTTGCTCAGCAAATATGACAGGTTGATTTCCAGTCCAACTAAAAAGAGGAACAGCACAAGGCCAATGTTGGCCACAAGTCGGAAGGGTGCCATGCTGGCAGGCGGAAAGATGGCATCAGTGAAGCCGGGGATACGGCCCATAACGGAGGGTCCGAGCAGAATGCCTGCGATGACCTCTGCAATCACTCTCGGCTCTCGGATCTTGGACAGCGGCCAGTAGAGAGCACGGGTGAGGGCAATGACAATGGTGGCCTGGATGATGAAAAGGACGAGGGGGTCGGCGGGATTGTAGATGGAGGGGTTGAGGCCTTCGAACACGCCCGCTTGGGCGGGAGCTCGAACCACGGTTGGAGTGGCCGTTGCCGCTGTTGCTGTTGTTGCTGTTGTTGTCGCCATGGTGGGGCGAGCCAGATGAGCCTGATAGGCCCTTGTTTGGTGAGCACGAGAGAACACAACGGCGACTGGATTTGGTGGTAATATAATGACCTCCTCAGAGGCCAGGAGCCGAGGAAGGAAAAGAACAATGGGTCAGTTCCAATTCAGGACCTAAAAGAGAGAAACGGGGAGCGTCAAGTACTCGAGACAAGAGACAAAGAGACCCATGCCTTGCGGGACAGGCGGGCGCAGGGCTCACACTCAGGGTTCGTGACGGATCTCAGTTAGGAGGTGGTCAGACAGCTCGTTTAGTCGCAATCATACACTGAGAAAGCTTCGTGGCGTCATGATGTTCTTGCGTGACCGTTCACCTTGTCCAATGTCGACAAGACAAGGGGCGGAACTGGGGGGTCACGCCAAGGTCAACAATCTAGACCGCCAGAGACCGTCAAGAAGCGGTGGAGGAGACTGATAAGCATTGGGAGGTGACGGGCTGAGAGACTGGAAGGAATGTGGCTTGTCTGCGCCGTGCTTGGCGTCAACCTCCCCCGCAGCGGCACAGCCTTACGAGCACGCCTTCACCCATCACCTGAGATGCCAACATGCATGTGGCTGCTCCAAGACCTCAACTCGACTTAATGGAACAGCAGCAAAGATCGTCAGACAACACCAGCCTGAAAGAATCACTTGATACACTGTACTCCCGGTTTCCTCTCCCGCCAGACACACGTTCCATTCGTTTGTTGGAGCTCAAGGCGCCACCTCCCAGCCACGAGTCAAACTTCCCACCTCAGCTCCATGGCGACCTTCGGGTAGTCAGTTTTGAAAACAGCCGGCCGTCTTTCATTGCTCTTTCCTATGTCTGGGGCGGGAAGCGGCCATCCCCAACCACGCGAACCATTGTATGTCATGGCGTCCATGTCGACATCACAGAGAATTGCTATGTGGCCCTCTGTCAGATACGACGGCGTCATGGGTACACCACACCTGCAACACTCTGGGTCGATTCAATATGCATCAATCAAGAGAATGAACAGGAAAAACTTGACCAAATTCCCTTGATGCAGCACATCTTCTCCCTAGCACAGTCGACCTATGTTTGGCTGGGACATGGCAATGACCGGAGTGATCTAGCTATGGAGTATCTATCGCAATTAGCAAGATTCGGCAGGCAGTTACCGCTGCGTATCTGTACTGCTCCTGATGCAGCAACCGCGAGGGCTGAGTCTGCGAGGTATAGGGAGGCCGTGTGGGAAGCGATGAGATGTGAGCTCCTTCATTCTTGGGGTGTCCTGTCTTTTGAATCTTCTTCGATGCTAACAAAATGAATGCGTAGTCAGGTTAAAGCATCGTGAGCCGGTAACCCGCAGTGTTGATCTCGACCAGGTGCTTGATCGCGAATGGATACACCGGTCATGGACATTTCAAGAATTGATTCTGGCTCGCCATTTAGTCGTCCTGTGCGGCACCAAAGAGATCTCTTGGGAAGAGCTCATCAGTGCAATCAGTCTCATGGCACAGAATAGCATGGGCAGCTTCAAGACGATGGCTGAGCTTGAGGAGACGGCGGCGTCATACCCCGTCAGCCCCTCGGTCCTAGCCCACTGGCAGTCCATGATTGATCTCTGGCTTGGACTGCCGCGGCCTTCCAATGGGTTTGAATCTTCACGAATCCACGTCTCGGGTAACAGGAAGTCGTCTTTGAGAGATGACATTATTGCTTATTGGGACAGGTTTGGGGACTCACCTTTACTCTTTCGACTGTTTCACTGGACCGTCGCCGCAATTGGGCTAATCTCCGCGATAGGCGCATGGGCCTATCTGACGAGGGTGTTCGTGCAGATACAAGTCTTGACTAGCTTTCGGGCTGGAGCCCCTGTCGTGCTTGTCTGGTTTGTGATGACAGTATTGGCAGGCATCCAAACCAGAAGACTGTATCTCGCTTGGTACGGGATCGGCTTTGGGCAAGGACAGTCATGGCTTCGTGACTCGGCTACAGCAACCGAGACACTTCAGGCTGCTGAAGCACTTGATGGCATCCGGGCGGCTCTGCGGGAACGGATCAGCACACAGCCCCAAGACAAGGCCTTCTCCATCTCCGGCATCTTACAGACCTGCGGTGCCAGCCCTTCGCCACCCGACTACTCTCTTTCAACAACGGAAACCTACCTCACCCTGGTGAAAGATCTTCTTGCATGGAGACCAGAAGCACTCATCATGCTGATGGATGCCGGTATCAGTACAGCCTGCATACGTGATCCTAGTGCTACTGAGACCATTTCGTGGGTGCCAGACTGGAGCACCCCTCGACCCAGTGCGTGGCTGACGTCAAGGTACCGCCTCAATAACACTTACGACATTACACCTGGGTACGATTACCAACTGCTAGATCCATCAGCTCTTCTGCTAGCCGGGACCTTCAGCGGCACGGTGATGTGGGTTTCGCAGCCGTTTGCACCCACGCATCATCTAAAAGGGGCCGAGTTGCACTTGGCCCTTGCTGCAAACCTTTACACATTGCACTTCTGGCACCTGACCATCTTCAAAGACCTCTTCCGGGCCAGACGCCCCGACACAAAAGAAACCTGGAAGACTCGCCAGTTCGCCGTCCTGGAAGGCTTGGTCCGGTCGCCAAACAACAGCCGGCCGGAATACTGGCACATACCGGAAGACTTCCCCGACCGCAGAGACGACTTTCAGGGCTTCTCACAGCTCCTGGAGATACTCGACAACCTCTCGCGTCCGTCCGACCTGAACGACTATCAATCTCTCCACGACAGTCTTGCCCTTGACGACGATGACAATGGCCCATCGTCCTCTTCCCCCCTCCTCCCCGAAGCCACCACCGAAGCGATATGGGACTCGGTCCTCTCGAAAATGACCAGGGCCATCTCCATCCTCCGACGGAACAGAAAAGCCTGGAGATACTTTTTCAAAACCTGCAACCAGCTCGCCCTCGACCAGAGGAATCTATTCATCATGAGCACAAACGCCTACAGCGACAAGCTCATCGGCAGTGGTCCCCTGAGCCTGGCAGAGAATGACAGCATATTTCTCAGCGGAGGCATCCCCACGCCCATGGCTCTGCGGATGGTGCCCTCGTCTGAGGCCTACTTGTCTGGCACGCGAGGGGACAATCGGTTCAGGGTCGTCGGGGCTGTGTTTGTTCACACTCTGACAGGTGAAGACGGCAGGCTTCCCATGGGTTCTGTGTTTGGTAATGACGGTCGGGATCATGTTGTTCTTGTGTAGCAAAGCGGCCGGCGGCCGGTCCCCATATCATCTGATTCAGGGGTTTGTTTACTTGAGGGGTTCCACTCCGTCCAATGCAGTGTTCAGCCCAAAGAAGACAAAGTTTTTGAAGGCCAGCTTTGTTGCCTGTTCTTGTTCCTCTGACTTGCTCCTCCACCCAGAGGATCCTCGCGTCGCGAAGCTTCGTATGTGCTTGCCGCCTCATCCGGTATCTGCTCACTCTTCGGCAACTTGACGAGGAGAAAATGATCCGTTTATGCCGGTATGAGTCATTCGCCGGTCCCAACCCCTCGGGTTTTGAGTTGATTAAAAGCAAACCCAGAGCTACTCACGTTTCCCGCGGAAGCTTGTATTGTTCGTGTTCATTATTAAATCTGATAATACTTTGCATCCAACCGATCCGGGGTATCTTGAACGATTGATAAATTACATGTGCGTCTTGTCTCCTTGCACGGTTCGGAGCGACGTTCACACCATTTTCTTCATTTTTCTTTCTTTTCTTTTGCTTACGACATATCAATCATGCCATCGTTGTAGAGCATGCCGGCAATGCTGGCGGATGTCAAGGTGCACAGAACACCGCAGAGGAAGGCCGAGATGGACACCTTGACGACATCACCGGACCGCTTGGGGGAAATGGTGGAAAGAACACCAATCTGAATGCCGAGGGAACCAATGTTTCCGAAACCCTGTTTCAACATGTCAGTGTCAAGTCCCAACGCATGCTCCAAGATCTGAGACGAATAAAACAACTAAAAAAAAAAAAAAAAAAAAAAGAAAACTTACGCAGCAGGCATAGGTAGCGATAAGCTTGGAACGGGGAAGCATATCGACGAACTTCTGCTTGGGGTCGACGAGATCGGCAAAAGCCTTGAACTCGTTGATGACCACCTTGGTGCCAATGAGCTCAGCCACCGAAAGAAGATCCTGCTTGGGCACACCCAGCAACCAAGCGACGGGATAAAGGCAGTAGGAGAGAATGAGCTGGATGGACAGGATCTTGTTGTTCTCGTCGACGAGGAGAGGGTCAGTCACCATGCCCCAGTAGCTGCCCCACCACTTGAGGAGACCATTGATCAAGGCAACGAAGGCAATCGTGGTCAAGAGGCAGGCCACAATGGTGGCACCAATCTTGAGACCGAGCCACGAGCCGTTGGTGAAGGCGTGAAGAGCGTTGACAGTCTCCTCATCTTCCTCGTTCTTGGGCACCTCGACCTTGCCCATGGTGATGGGCTCCTCCGTCTCGGGCCAGCGCATCTTGGACACGGCGAGGGTGGCAGGAATGGACATGATGCAAGACGACACGAGAGCCTGGGGGTTGAGACCCATGCCAATGTAGGCCACCAAGACGGAACCAGCAATGGTCGCAAAACCGCAAGTCATGATCTGGTGGATTTCGGCCTTGGTGAGATGGTCCATGAAGGGACGAATCAAGACGGCCGATTCACCCTGGCCAATAAAGGGGGTGGCGGACGCGACGATGGCTTCGGCGCCAGACACTCTCAAACTCCAGAAGAAGAAGACGGCAAACTTCTGGATGAACCAGGCGAGGAAGCCGACGTGGTACAACATCTGGACGAGGGCGATGAAGAAGATGATGGCGGGAATGACACCGGTCAAGAACCAGTTGCTGTTGGCCAGATCCTCATCCGTCAAGAAGATCAAACCGTCCTTGGCGAAGCCGAGCAGGGCACGAGCCATGTCCGAGATGAACTTGAAGATGTCGTAGCCCGCCTTTGTGCGAAGGACGAAGATGGCAATGATGTACTGGGACAGCATGCCACCAATGACGGTACGCCAGGGGATGAGCTTCCAGTTTCGCGACGTAAGCGTCAGGAGACCAAGCATAACCATGAGACCGAAGACGGAGATGGCCCGGTTGGCGCGGGTGTTGTCACCGGTCTCTTCAGGCACAAAGGTGCCGATCAAGAAGACGGCGACGGCGATCAGGGCGGCAAGAATGTGGTGGAGGTGAGTAGGCACTCGATCGTACACCCGGACAGCCGTGTGCTTCCAGACGGTGCGCACAGGGCGCATGACCAGAGACGATGGAACAAAGTTGAAGAAGATGCGAAGACAGATGGCGATGTAGATCAAGGAGGGAATCAACCATCCCTTGCCGTCGGTGTGTCGGTACTTGACGAGACCATAAATCCACCATCTGCGGGCATCACATATCAGTTCGGTGCACTCGACTTCGGAGAGGGCTCTTGTGTGCTCTGGTTACTAACACGCTGAAGACGATAAACAGAGCTACCTGGACGACCTTCCAGAAAAACCTCTCCACAAGCCGCAAGATGACGGTAGGTAGCGAACTTCTCCCGTCGCCGCGAAGGGAGCCAGCCTGGGTGCTCTGCTTCTCGGGGTCGACAGCATACTGAACGGGAGCCGAGGCGTTCTTTTCGTCTGGGTATCCAATGTCGGTGCTGGAGCTAGACTGCTGCTGAAGGGCAGTGGGCTGGGCCGAGTAGGGAGGAGCACTGGGCTCGATGTTGTCGTTGGTCGCCATGGCAAGAGAGAAGAATCTGAGGGACAGGGTAGGGACGGCGGGGAAGGGATGGAGGCCTGGAGGACTGGACCTGATATGAGAGCTCAAGCTCTTGTCTCGACGTCCGCTACCAACAAGGTGGTTCGTGGAACGGTGAACTGAACGCGAAAAGGACAGCGGCCGGCGAGCGAGCGAGGAACCAAATCAGACACTGGCCTGGTCAATCAAGTCCAGAGGTGCAGGCGCCGCGGGGCGACGGTAGAACTTTAAATGGCCGGGCTGGCTCGTGAGCCTGTGGTGCTTGTGAAAAGCGTAACCCTAGATAAGGCGATAAGGCGGGAGATACCAGGTAGGAGGGGACTGAAATCAGCGAATTGCACAGTGAGGAGACCTGACGAGACATCCCGGTGACCTCGTCTCTCCATGGGAACCAGGTTTAAGGGACAAAAGATTACCAGGAAGAGCAGTCGGTGGAGAAGCCGGAGCGAACAAGAGGCAACGCAGGGAACCGACGAACCACAAGCAGGCACAGGCGAGAGGTGGCATGTAGCATGTTGCATGTAGCATGTGGCATGCGGCCTGTGTGTATGTGCTGTGTGGTGTATGTAGGCAGGTAGGGTGGTAGGTAGAGATAGAGTAGTGAGAGTCTTTTCGGTGTTACTTCCGGCGGGCCAGACGCTGTGCGCCCAGGATGGAGGAACCGCGGCGATGGAAACATGGAAGGCCGTGGCGGATCTCGACCTTCAACCACCAGCGGGAAAGGTGAAGGTGGCCAAGTGACTAGGGCCAATGATTAAGGCACTGGTGCCGGGACAAGTGTCGGTCGAGTTTTCCCTACAAGGGAGGTAGGCACACATGGATGAAAGTGCTTGTTGAGAATCGGGAATCCCTATCCCACATACAGTGAATTGGCCAATGAGCAGCACGGATGGGTGAGAACGGCACGGGCGAGGGGCAAGGTCGACGAGAAAGCCACCGGCTGCTGGCCAGTCGCCGTTGAGATGCCGCCGCAAGTTCGCTGATCGGTCGACCAAAACTGAAGCCAAGAAACACACGCAGGAGCCCGACTGCACCTTGACGTCGAATGCCACCTTCTCAATCAGGCGCGCCATCGGTGTATCTTATCAAAAACCCATCTCGAAAAGTGGCCACCGCGATGCCACCGGAGGCTTTACCTGGTCCGCGGTTGACGTCAAGTGGAGGGCGGCACAGATCTCAGTCCAAGAGCAGATAACAAAAATAACACACTGCTCGTGATATTGTTCAGTGAGGGTTATTAGACGGAAACCTGAGGGAAAGGCTGTCGTTGAGATTGTCGATTCTGCTGTGTCCTGGGGGGAACGGGACCTGGAGCTGAAAAATTGGCAGTGTGGTCGGTGACGGCAAATTCCACCTTCCGTTTCTAGAAGCCTGCACTGGGCTTCCCTGCTAACGATAAGCCGAGCGCCCAAGAGGCCAACGGCGGCCGAACCCATGTACCCCGCAAGTGCCGAGCCACCAAGGGGTCAAGCCACTTCCCGCATTGGGTCTCGTGCCATGGAGACTCCCGATCCAATCGTTTTCATCTTGTTCATTTTCCAGTGACTTTTACACTACGTACACACGAAAACAATACGGAGGCTTTACTACCCAAATCCCAGTCCTTTTTCCCTCCAGTTCGTCCCATGCGAGATACAAGATCTGGGGAAACCTGAAGGGGATAATCAGGAAGCATCATGCGAAATCGGATCACATGTCCGGCCAGACCCTGACTCTGCTGTGATTGGCGAGCTGTGAGATTCTGTGAGATAAATGAAAGTGTGTGGGAGCTTCAGAGATATCCAATAAGACGCCCACCTGCTCCAGTACACTAGGTGTGTGGGGACAACCGCATGTCAGTGTCACAGCTCTCGCTTATTGATTCTGGAGTGTGCCATTGACATTACCGCCGTGTTGGAACTGGGGTTTCCAACAAGAAGGTGATAGCAGCTTACCAGCGGGTGCATTCGCGAGCCATGTCGAGATAGCATTGCAGATAATCATTGATATGCACACCGCAAGGCGGCGATGTCCGGTTCTGTGGTCTCGCAGTATCAAGATGATTAGATTGCAATGGTAGCCAGGCTGCTGCTGGTGGTGGTGGTGGCGGTGGTGGTGGTGGTGGGATGGGATAGGTGAGATGGTTGCTATCGATGCCTGGACTCTGTACTCAGCCTCTCAGGCCGCTTTGATGTTGGCGAGCGTATCCATGATCCATACCAACGTGCTCTCACCTGGCGGGCCGGCCCGAGACACTGATCGTCAAGAGTGCAATATCAATACCACCTTTTCAAAGGTTACCTTGCAGAAGTCCAAGCAAGATGGAATTGTTCTTCGGTCTCCAGTCTCCGGCCGCGGTCCATCCGAACTTTGGCACCGTGATAGCGGCCCGAGCTGAGCTTTCCGTTGACCGCCAACCTCACCGAATTTGCGGTTCCCGGCGGCTCCACGGCTCCCTGCTTTTGTCAAGAGTGCAATGCGCTTGCCCGCCATGACAAGTCAGCTTGTACAACTGGCTATCCGGCATATAATATTCCGGAGGTCACGAAGCGGTACGTGCTTGCCACCCCGGCTTCTGACATCCGATGAAACAACCCTGGAGCCCAACACTCCGGGGCACCGCCGCAATGATGGAGGGCCCAATTCGCCTTCGAGTCAAACTTTTCGAAAGCTCATGCTGCTTTGTAGAGCATGAGCCACCAGCGGTCTTGCTGTCACACCTGCCCTGACCACCAACTTCCAAGGCAACCGACAATGCTTCCATTGGCTCAGGTATTCCAACAATACTTGGTACCAGCTGCCTACCCAAAGCGGCCACCAAAAAACAATACCGACTACACCAAGCATGTAGTCACCGATAATGGCGTATTATGAGGCTTCATTGTCCCCATGAGAGAGTGACAAATAGAGTCGGGATATCGGTTTGACTGACTGTTCGACAGCAACGGTAAGTGAGCAACCCATCTTTTTTATCAACTGTATCGCTGATATCACCAGGGACTACCAGAGCATCTTCTCTCACGACCACAAGATAGTCCCCACTCCGACCTTGGAATTCACAACTGGATAAGCCCTCACTTGCTCCCGTCGATAAAAACGCCTCGGCAATTTCGAAAGGGCTGGCCAGTCGGATCCGCATCAAAGACGAACCTTCCCAGAAATGCCCGACCACGCCTACCATCGTCAGGAAGGGCCCTTCAAGGCTCCCAATAGCGTCAACATCAGACAGTCGCGCCACGCCACCCAAGTCCTCAATCAAGTCCTGCAACAGGATCAAGTGACGGCGGCCAAATGTTTCCCCTGGCAATGTCCCCCTCCAAGTCCGAGCAAGAAGGGGAAGCCCATGAGTGCGATGGGCGCCGCAATCCTCGAGGAATTTCATCAAAAGCACGCGGAGCCCTTCTCACGCCCGGCCCAATACCAGTCACGGCCAGCTCCGAGTCATCACATCAGGCCACCCCTCCAGGGTCTTCTTCACTCGAGATCGTCACATGTCTCATCAATAACACCTCAAGCTGGCAACGGCCCCTCGACGACGACATCTCGCCCCGTGACACATGTGTCTACCGCTCCGGTTCATGGTCGGCCAGCTCACCATCACCAGGCAATAGGCTCGCACTGGACGATAAATGATCAACAAGTGCAGGTCGCGCCCGATCTCCAGACAGAGCGGTTGGCAGCCTCGGCGGCCAAGACAAGAATTCACCAAATCCTTCATCGTGACGGCACTAGAAGGGCCGCGAATGGGAGAGGGAAAAAGGTGACGAGGGTCGGAGGGTCAAGCCTCAAGAGGCAGATGTCTGTTAACAACGGAGATGCCCGTGAGGAGCTGGCTCGGTTGGCCGAAAGCCGGACTGGTGGTCATAACGGCACCGTCAGCAGGCCCTCCAAGAAAGCCAGGAAGAGAGTAGGCAAGTAGATGTATGTGACGCTTGTTTTCTGCTTGGAGTTTCTGTTTGGTGCTTTTATTAGGAAGGAACTGGGACTGTGGCTGCATAAAAAATAGGCGTTTGGGTTGAGGAAAGGTAGTCACCAGGATTTGATCATTGCGGGTAGCATTGGCGGGACGGGCTTACGTGATTCTCATGCATAGCAATGTTGGCTACCTGATCGAAGGGCCAAGGGGTATGAAAAGGGAAATTTCACCCAAAGCCCCGATGGGGCAGGGAAAGATATCATATCCTGACAAACCATCTGCTGACATTCCTGTGAAATCGTATCTTCACTCACCGCACTTACACCCAATACTTGCCCCAGATAGCGTACTCTTCCTTGGACCCCTTAAACTTGAACTCCACCTCCGTGATGTCGTCGAAACCCTCCTTGTCCTTGGGCTCCTTGAACCTTGACTTGAAGCCGTTGAACGCAAGCTGCGGGAGTAGCTGTCGATCTTCAGGGTTCAGGCTCTTGTTGAGCGCCCTGACCGCGCTGTTGTGCTCGCACAAATGGAGGGGTGTCTTGAACCACACGCACCGGATGGGTACCTTGTGCTTTTTGGCCAAGTCAACCCACTGGGCGCGTGTATCGGGGTCTGCATTTGTGTTGTCTATTGTCAGGTCAACATTATCATGCTCCAGGGGGTAAAGCCGGGGGGCGGCAGGGTATACATACCGATGACAACCGACTCCCCCTCCTTGAGCCACTCCGTAGCAGTCTTGAAACACTTGTCCTTGCTCTTTAGCAAATCCTGGTTAACCCTCTCGTAACCTAATGGCTTGAGCTCCTTCCAGAAAAAGGTGCTTTTGCCTGCACCAGGAGGGCCAACGAAGAGGACCATCTCCTTCTCGTGCTTCTTCTCAAATCTTGGTGTCTCTTCCTCCTCCTCGGTCAACGGGAAATGCTCCAGGTCGAAATCCCGCTTAAACTCCCTTGACTTCTCCCCCAAAAAGTATTCTTCTGGCGTGAGGTACTTGATCCCGATATTACTCGCCAAGTTCCTGTCCGAACAGCTAAAGTCCTTGGCTTGCCCTTTGAGCTCTGCTGTCCTACCGCCCGCGTCACCGACAAAAATGCTGTTCTCCCGATCTATCTCCTCCTCTGGGAGGCTGTAGTCTTTCTTAAGCTCCTCCCACATGCCCGGCCGAGGCTTTCGAAATATGTCCTTGCCTGTCGCGGCGTATAATGTGACAGGTATCCCGAGCTGTCCCAGGACAGCATTGCACTTTGCTTTGAAGCCGGCGACGCGGTTCTTGGTGAACTTGACGGGGGCTTTAGTCTTGGGGTCGGGATGGAGGGTTAGGCCGCCTTGGTTGGTGAAGATGACCACTTGATAGCCTTCGTCTTGGTAGAGCTGCCGCAGGCGGGCGGGGACCGACTCGTGCCACCATTTCCAGTCTGCAGAGTCGCCGGCGTGCTTCTTGCCCGACGCTGTTGCTATAAGGGTTGAGTCGAGGTCAAAGGCAGCGATCTTCCTCCTTTTGATGGCCGGGGCGTCGGGCTCGGTCTTGTCGTACTTGGCAACGAGTAAGGTGGCAGGAGAGTTGTCGTCGGGACTTCGTTCTGACCAGACAGTAGGCTCTTTCGGCTTCTGAGAGGCGGGCGTGAAGAAGCTGGCTACGGCACTTTCTACACATGTATCTTCTTAGTGACTGGGGCAAGAATAAGACGAGCGCGAGCATGGGCACATACTCGAGATGGCAGTTTGGGCTTTGCGCTTCAGCGGAGGCGGAGATATGGATCGGTTGTCGGCTGAACGCTTAAAGGACGGTTTTGACGGAGACATGGTAGATAAAGCGATGCTGGCGGAGAAGTGATTCACTCGATGTATTTGCGATACCCAAACCAACAACGACACGGGCACGTGGAGAGCTCTGCCAGAGAGGCGCTGCATTCAGGTTCAAGGTTGCGGTGCTGAGAGCGCCAAGCCTGGATTGACACGCTGGGAAATGCGAAAACAGCTGACCTCATCCAGCAGCCAGCAGCCACCAGGGTTCTCACAGTGCTTGGCACTTGGTTGCTCCTGGCAGCACTTTAAGGTAGAAGGGGATAGGGTTAGCTATTACGTCCCCTTGGGCCCCTTAATTAAGGCAACATGCACAACACCATGCATGCGACAAATATTCCCCTGGTTTCCAGCCATCACGTATGTAACAGCAAGCGCCCACTGATAAAACAACTGAGAACAACGACGGAGCTTTTGGCGATGCAGTGTTTTTTCCCTTTCCCATTTTTAAACAAAACATCAGTGCGATATGACATGGGGGTGACAAACAAAGCCTACCTGTGTCACAAACTGAACAAAGTTGTTAAGATACTCAAATTGTGTCTGATAGCTATGTTCAACAGACAATCCGCGGATCATGTGGTATCCAGGTAGTCAACTCACTGTCTTTTTCGTTGCCCTCCCCTATCATTCTCCATCCTGAACAGATAATGGCTCTCCCTTGGCTACCAGTACGAGACAGGTATTGCATTGTGTTTACAGCATCATATGACATCGGATGCAAAAGAAACACCGGCACATACCGTGAAAGCCCTCATGACAGGCTGAGAAAGAAAACACGTAAAAAATGCAGAGGTGCACGGTTTTCCTCGGCATTTGGACACGTCAAATGCTCTCAGAGATGCGAATGCAGTCTGGCACTGTCAGGCTGACACACTTAATATCCCATTGATAACATGACCATCGAAGCCGAAGGTCCGTCGGTGATTTCGATCGTTAAAAGCCTCATCCGACAATTAACTCGTAATTATCAAGTTAGGTAGGCTCCGGGCCGTCCCTTCTTGTCAACAATCCCGCTCCTTTCTCTGTGACGTCATGGTTCAAAGTCACCACCCACCATGTATCTGCCTGAATTGCATTGTTTACAGCATCGAAAGCTGTCACAAATGCATGGAGTTTGTTGCCTCATCCGGGCCCATGTCCACTTCAAATTATCTTGGACCATGAATTGTTGATTGTCCGCCATCATGACCTCTTGACATCAAAGAACGCAACGATGTACAGTGTACAAGCTATTCATTGCATTTATCGCCCGAAACCCCGTTCATGCCGAGGCACCTTGGTACCACCCCCCCTGTGCACCGCAGACCATGGCTGATGCTTACACCGACTACAAGGCGTCCAAGTCAAGAGAAACTCGGGTAGGGGGTCGATCTTGCCTCTCCTACCTGAGAGCCACTCACAAAACCTGCTGATGCTATGGACAACTCAACTTGGATAGGTTAAGGTAGGTCGGGTCCGGGGATTATTTGCGGGGAAGATGGGGGAAACGATTCTTTCTTTCCAGCCCGTCGGATAAGGTTGAAAAAGAGCCGCCGCGGTATTCGGCCGAGCGAGACATGGTGATAATGCAGCGTCGGTGATTGGAACCTGCAAAAGACTCTATACTGCCGTGACTGCACCACAAAAGGCTGGGTGACCTGGACAAAGAAAGCCGACACTGTAGGACAGCCAATCAATTCACTCCTTCCTGCCGGAATGGGCTACCGACTTACACGGCATGCTCTCGGAGCAACTGAGCCTCGTTCTCCGTCTTCACCGCCTGACTTGGCCTCTCGATAGAGGCTGCAATCTCGGGGAAATGAGCTTAGGAGACCGGCCGAAAGAAAGCTGGCCGAGGGCACTGGAACTGACTTCCTCTTAAACTGCCCCATGACCCTGTAGTTTTCTCAGACAGGCTAGCTCCAGGTAGGTATATATCGTGGTGTCTGTTAGCGGCCAGCCCCAATCCGAGCTTCAGTCTGTCCAAGGCACGCAAAACATCGTCACTCGCCTCACGGGGCTCACCCAGATCTGCTTGCTTTTAAGTGGGCACATTGTCAGTCACAAAGAGGAAGGAGCGATCTCTTCCTGTATTTACCAACAACACGCACACCCCCCACACGCGTCACGCATTCAATGCTTCCGCAGTTGATTCCCACACTTGTTTGCCCCAGTACCCCACCATTGGGTTCCTGTGGTCTCCTTCCACTCTGCAGGCCCGGTCTCTGACCTTTCCGACTCCATCATCACAACTCTCTTCCTTTTCCTTTGGCCAGCAACCTAGAACCTCTAGCCGTACTGCCTTCCGGACCTAAGAAACTTCACCCTCCCCTAACCGATCACATATTCTCCTTCTCTCGATTCTGCGGCATCTGGAGGCAAGATCATAAGATGTGGAAGATCGGCAACATATATTTCATCGCCGCCGTGGCGGTGATCGGTACGTCTGAGCCCTTTTCTCTTGGACCATTCTTCTCGTTTGGATAGCTTGTCTAACGGTGGAATCATCACAGGCGGAGCCTTGTTTGGCTTTGATATTTCGTCCATGTCGGCTATCATCTCGACCCAACCCTATCTCTGCCAGTTCAACCAAAGGGGCCATGATGAGAATGGCCTCTGTCTTGGACCCACTGACGACGTTCAGGGTGGTATCACTGCTGCCATGCCCGGCGGCTCTTGGCTCGGCGCTCTCGTGTCTGGCATTGTCTCGGATGCTTTTGGGCGCAAGACTTCGATTCAGCTTGGCGCCATTATCTGGTAGGTCGCAATTCTTCTTGGACTTTGGTGTTGCCGTGGTGGAGCTATGGACTGACCTGCACCGTCCAGGATTATTGGTTCAGTGGTTGTATGCGCTTCGGTCAATATTCCCATGTTGGCCATTGGTCGCGTCATCAACGGGTTCTCGGTCGGAATATGCTCTGCCCAAGTTCCTGTGTACATCTCTGAAATCTCCCCTCCTTCGAAGCGCGGTCGTCTCATCGGTTTCCAACAATGGGCTATCACCTGGGGCATACTCATCATGTTCTTCATCTGCTACGGCAGCTCCTTCATCCCGGGCACCGCCGCCTTCCGTCTTCCTTGGGGTCTTCAAGCTGTTCCTGCCGTCCTCCTGTTCCTGGGACTGGTCTTTCTTCCGGAGTCCCCTCGCTGGCTCGCCAAGAAGGATCGTTGGGAGCAAGCCGTGGAAGTGCTGACGCTGATCCACGGAAAGGGAGATCCCAACTCTCCATGGGTCATAAGGGAGCTTTCGGAGATTCGCGAGGTGGTGGAGTTTGAGCGCGCCAATGCTGATGTCAGCTACTTTGAGCTCTTCACTCCCGGCATGATTAACCGAACCCAGGTCGGCGTCTTTACGCAAATTTGGTCGCAGTTGACGGGCATGAATGTCATGATGTACTACATTACCTATGTTTTCACCATGGCAGGCCTGTCCGAGCCTGGTACCAACGCCGTCCTTCTCCCGAGCGGCATTCAGTTTGTCATCAATGTCGTGATGACCGTTCCCGCCCTCCTCTGGATGGATCGCTGGGGTCGCCGACCGACTCTCCTTGTGGGCGCATTCCTGATGTGTTTCTGGCTGTGTATCAACGCAGGCCTCTTTGCCGTCTACGGCCGCGCGCCCTACCCCGGAGAGTTCACCTCGACGGCAGAGTCGATGGCGGTGGAGGGACCGCCCGCCAAGGCTATCATCGCCGCGACTTACCTGTTTGTCGCCTCATTTGCGCCCACGTGGGGTCCTGTCTCCTGGACCTACCCTCCCGAGCTGTTCCCCCTTCGTCTTCGTGGAAAAGCGGTTGCCCTGTGCACATCGGCAAATTGGGCCTTCAACTTTGCCCTGGCCTACTTTGTTCCTGCGGCCTTTGCCAACATTACCTGGAGGGTCTATGTTATTTTTGCGACATTCTGCGCAGCCATGTTCCTGCATGTATTTTTCATGTTTCCGGAAACCGCCAACAAGCCGCTTGAGGAGATTGAGGAGATGTTTGATGATACCAAGCCTGGCGGTACGTTTTATGCCTTCATGTTTCTCTTCGATTCCTGCTAACCATTTTGTTTCGTTGAACAGCCATCAAGTATATTGGGACTCCCGCTTGGAAGACCAAAAATACGCGCAATCTAGCCCTCAGACAGGAGCGCAACGAAACGTTGTCGTCGGAGGAAAAGATGGGTGTCTCTGGAGAACACAAGGAATCAGCTGCTTGAGCATTTCTTGTAGTTCCGACATTTTCTTTTGTTTTTTTTTGTTTTGTTTTTTTTTTGTTCTCGGGCATTTTGCGGTTCGAACTGGCAGGGAGAAAGGCTTGTTATCGTTGGGACGAAGTCTAGCCACGAATTCACTTACTCCTTGGCAAAGGCGCATACCAAATTTGAGGGCAAGAGGACATGGGAAGCTTCCTCTGCCATGACGTATCATGATTAGCAGCAAACCTATGGGGTTATTTTACTCGGAATTATGAGGTAGCATGGGTCATAGGTTACGTTTTCGGCATCTACCATACATCAACAAGTTGATCAACTTTAACCCTGGAGGTGCCGCTTGATTGCAGGTGTGATGATGACCACCCCCAGATGTGGACCCGACGTGAAGAAACTGACAGAATCAAGGCAGTTAGAGAGGGTTCTTATCATAGGATGCACAGACATGACCCTTCGCAAGACTGGCGTCATGTACCGGGATGCATCTCCATGTTCCAACCGCAAGAAACTCGGACAATACCGATTACATCAGATACTTGTAGTGCCTCTCTTGAACCTGTTCAGACATGTGTTGAAAGTTCGAGTTGCTCAATTTGATGTGGATAATTTGAAACGGATTCTGTTGCTCATCCAGCGCCCAAGGAAACCATGGCTGCCCAAGCCGAACAGCATTTGTCGCCCCATGAGAATACGCCAATAGCAGCACCAGAGGAGCCATCAGCCAACATAGACGCTCCTCCCTCTGGCATTACGCAAAGCGCGCCAGAAAACCTTTATCACACGACACTGACAATCATCGAACACCACGAGTCGACCTCTGGAGCCACCCGCACCCCTTATGTCCTGGGAACCCACACCGATCTGGACTCCGCGAAAGCCTGGGCCCAGGTGGCCCTGAAAGAGTCGCTCAACTACTCGCCTTCGGATTTCACCAAGTTTGTCACCCAGTCGAGCCTCCATCCGTATCAGGAATGGCCTTACGGCGACAACATTCAGGTGTACGCCCTGTCCCCCTCGGGACAGGAATTCCTCGTCGGCGTCGTGACCAAGCCCAACGTGGACAAGCTGCCTCATCACTCCCACCCCGGAGAAGGGAAAGAGGGCGCCGGCCCGACGGTCCCGCAGCACGAGACGGATACCTGTTGTGGACATGAGGATTTGCATTACATCTTGCAGACAAAATGGGATTTCAAACATGCCAAAGGGGACAAGAACAGCACCGCGTTTCAGCGGACCGAGCTGGCGGGTTGCTGTGTGCCCCGGAAGGAGGCGTTTGAAAAGGCCAAGAGCTTGCTGCGCGGGGAGAAGGACCGGGGCATGTTTGCGCAGTATGACGAGCGGGAGACGGGGGATGAGGAGAGCGAGATTGACGAGAGGAGGTGGGTGAAGGGGTCGGGGTGGCCGTTTGGGGAGGAGGTGGTTGTTCATGCTGTTGGGCACGGTGGGGAGAATTATGAGGTGGCTGTCAAGTCTGTCAGTGGGGCGAAGAGGAGGAGGAGTAAGCCTCGTCTGGAGATGGGGGAGATGGAGCGTTGAGGATCGTATTACTTTCCATTGCTCTTGGCGGTGGTCAGATTGGTATATTTCCATGATTTGGTCTATTTGACAATGAAGAACTCAGACATAAATAACCCTGTGCCAAAACTTCTTCCACTTCCCTCTTCTCATCATTGCGCCGCTGCCTTCCCTCTCGAGGAATAACTCGATCCTCTGCCTTGCGTCCTCGGGCATCTCACCTATGCTGTCGTTGATGAGATCAAGGCATATTTTCGATGCTATTTGTTCAGTGTGTCAGTAGTTTCTGAATCTATCTCGACTCCAAAAGCAACTCACGAATCGAGGTATCGCCCCCTTCCAGAGCCGCCCTCATTCTCGCTGAATTATAGCACCCGAACCTGTCCTGCACCGCCAGCATCTGCTTCCATAGGATTTCCGTATCCAACTCTTCCTCTTCCTCATCGTAGCCCCCAACATATCCGTGGAATGGCCGAGGCTGGCTGCTCCTCCACGACTCGGACCTCGACGCCGACCTTTCCTGGCTCGAGGTTCGACTCAGGCTGCCATATTTGTGTTGATTTGGTGATAGACGGTGGTGGCTTGGTTGAAGGTCACGGAGGTGAGAGTGGTGTGTTTGATGGCTAGCTGTTGTCTCCAGCAGCGGACACGGCGTGATGGCGTCGTCGTCGAGATCGTAGCCGCTGTTGCTGCTGACTGAAGATGACTTGCCAGAGTTTATCCTCGAATGTCCGGGGTGGTGTTGAAAATCTGACATTTCTAGATCTCCGGGTGGTGATGACCTGTGGTGGTGGTGTGAAAAGTGGTATCTTTTGAAAAAGGGCATGGTCGCGGCTGAATTTGGGACAAGGTCAATGATTTTTCTATGCAGGGTTTTGGCCAGGGGTTGATGTGTTTGGATAAGAATGACGACAAGAGTGAAATCAGATGAACAAAATATGATCTATTCCAACGGGGGCACCAACAATTTCAAAGCTGGGGTGAAAAAGCAATCTTCATCAAAGATCGTGGTACGCAGCCCCACATATCTCTGTCCGTTTTGCTATCTGCTCACTTTCTTTCCCGAATGGAGCTTATCACAATCCAGACAGCCAGCCCACAAAATCTTTCTGTCGCAGTTGGAGGAGGTGAAAATACCCGAGACAAAGAAAAGCTTGAGCAACCGATTGGTGAAGCGAAAAATGAAAAAGAAAAAGAAAAGATCTTTCAAATTGGAAAGCTGAGTAAGACGGTCTGCCTTACCTGTGGCACCATCCCGTGACAACCGGGTCCGGATGCGGTTCCGTCCTGTTCGGTTTGCAATTCCCCCCCCCCTTTTTTTTTTTCAACGTGTGGGGGCTACCTAGTGTTCCCGAATGCAGGATTTCTGAGCGGTACTTTTGAACGATGAGACAGGTATAAATTAGAGATAGAGTTGGCAGTATGCTTCTCGAACAGTGCACTAGGGCAAGGATATTGATAAAGTGGGATAAAGAACTGTCGGCCCTCCAAATCTTAGATGACCAGATTGTCGGTATCAGCAGCAAACCGTCGAAACAAAGAAACAGAAACATCCAGACGAATGCTTCGTCCTTGATAGGGCACCAGACCTTATATACACCACTAGAGTCATAAGAGTCGCACGGCGCGCATGGAAAATTGGCAACACAAACGGTGGCTATACCCCCTTCAACCATACTTCCAACGCCGTCACGCGTCCTCTCATGACGACTGCCCCGTCAGCAATCAGATTCCACCCATCTCTTCTTGTCCAGGGCGATGCTGCACCCAACAGTCTACAGTATGGCAGCCAATCAACCATGACACAACCCCACCACAATCCCAAACCTGCCATCTCCCAGCTTTCGCTGTCTTGCCTGCATGAGACCCGCATGACGATTGGAAATTCCAGCACACAAAATCACACTACTCAGCCGATGCCACGACCGCGCGGATGGCCCTGGAATCAAAGTAATTGAGGCTGTGTCAATGGCGCCCGGCGTATTTGGTCCGTTGGGTGTGCCTGACTGCCGGGCCTAGACCGTTGCTGCCCGGTGCCCGAGTCTTGAATCAGGAATTCGTATTTTCCAACGGGACGGATGATTTTGGGGCAAGGTAGGTAGGTAGAATATGCATGATTCTATTAGTCTCAAGAAGTAATCAAACTGTCAGGGCAAACTTTTCTCCCACCAACTCCTCGCTCAGCCTCCATAGCCTCTCGGCAGCAACAGGGTCCTTGGCATGGTGATGTGGCTCTGTGAACTGGCAATCCACCAGATATAAACCTTTGGTATCTGTTCCTCTGTCAGCTTCTATTATCTGTAAGATGGGGGCGGCACAAAAGAAGGCAGAACACACCGTTCAAAGCCGGATCCAAGGCGGCAACCAACGTGGTGGATGAGCCTTCATCAGGAGATTTCCAGTACGGGGCCACCTTGTAGAACTGTGCCGCCAGCTCTTCGTCTTGATCTCTGCTCAAGTCGGTCAAGATGCCTGTTGAACATGGTTCGTTAGCTTGCTCATAGACCCTGAGGTGAGAAGAAGAAAAGATGACGTACTTCCTGGGTGCAGCGTATAAGCCGTAATCCCCTGAGAAGGCAGGTATTTTTGCAGGTAGAAGGTAAACAAGATATTGGCTGTCTTGCTCTGCGCGTACGTGACGATCCCGTTGTAGCCATCCTCAGTGCACTTTGCAAAAGCCCCGGCCAACGGCTTAAAATGGTCCTCCTCTGGCGGGACTTCTTTTCCTCCTTCAAAGTTGTAATCCGAGAACCGAATGGGAGACAGCCTGTGGCCGGCACTGGTGAGACTGATGATTCTGGTTGCCCCGGGAGGGTTGGTTTTGCCTGCCTTGCGCAACAAAGGAAGAAGGAGGTTGGTGAAAAGAAAAGGCCCGATATGGTTGGTGCCAAACTGCTGCTCGATGCCTTCCGGTGTCTTTTGGCGGGTCACAACACAGATTCCAGCGTTGTTAACGAGAATGTCCAACTTGTCTGTGAGCCTGGAGACTTCGGCAGCCGCTTGACGGATGGACTTTTGCGAACTGAGGTCGAGAAGGACAATCTCGAGTTTGACAGATGGATATGCCTCTTTTATCTGGGAGGCTACTTCTTCGACGCGAGCTCGGGTGCGAGATGCAAGAATGAGAAGCCCTGGGGCCTGAGAGGCAAAATTAAGAGCAGTCGAAGATCCGATCCCTTTAGGACTGACGCCGGTGATCAGCACTGTGGTTGTTAGCAGCTGATTGACAGGCTGAGTTTCGACTTGATAAGGCCGGGTGTCAAGAGGACGTACCAGTCTTTCCTCTGATCTGGTCTGCAAACACCTTGGCCACCTCCGATCCTAGCGTTTGCTGGCCAAAATCCGTCCGGGAAGTCATCTTGAGTGGATACTCTCAATGTAAACAAACCGATGTCTCTTCAGGGGTGTTATCTTAGGTATGCAGGTTGAAAGTTCTGAATCAGCCTGCGGAAGGGTCCAGGTCTTTTATTCTTGGTGAGCATGACACCCAACCTACCGGCACAGCGGTTCATCTTTATCCGCCACATTCTCAACTGGTAGTTGTCGGCAATTGTTAAATAGCCATTAGCCTGGATGGTGGTCATCTGGGGACACTAGGTAGTCCTACCCCGCACGCTTGACAGCACCTCCAATCCCCCATGAAATCAAGCCAGAGCTTTATCGGGAAACGACGTCCGCCGACGAGGTGAGAGGCTGTCGATCAAGCCAGTTCGATTTCTCGAAGCTTAAAGCCTTCCTCCACAGCTTCACCGTTCATGATGCCATGAACATACGCCTGCCCCACAAGACTCATCACTTCATTCTCTCCCTCTTTTTCTTTCCGTTCCTCCTGGTTTTCTTCTCCAATGTCACATCCTGGATGGCCATGGCGCAGAATAAAAGGCCCCTCTGCACCAGCCAGAATCGCAACAACATCTCCCACTTTGGCGCTCGCTGGCCCCAGTCCAAGATACCCCTTTTCCGTCAGAAACAACTTGTGCTTCCCATATCTCTTATGAAAACTAGCCGAGAATCGCTCATCGTTTTGTCGAACGAGCACAATGTCATGGCCCTTCTTTCTTCTCATGACATAAGTTGGGTTGTAAAAGAACTGTTCCAGCTCCTCCCAGTTTGGTGTATTTGGGTTGTCTTCCGTTGAAGCCAAGATCTGGAGTTTTGTCAGAGTATAAATCAACCAGCCATGCCGATCAGAGCTCAGGAATCTCGGTCTCTGGCAGAGATGACGCAGGATTTCCTCCCGGCCCAATGTGTCGAACTCGGCGAATGTCCACTTTTCTTTAGCCTTACCCAGTGCATCCATAAAGCCTGTGCAGCAATCCGGTGGCGGCCCAGGATCACCTCTGGCTTCCTGCTTGGCTTGGTCCTCTGCATATGCCTCTGACTCAATCTCTGCCCTGACCATGATCATCGCTGACAATAACTCTTTGAAAAGAATCCCATAGTCCTTCGGAGCAGGGACAACAGATTCAGAAGTTTGGTTCGCGCACAGGGTCCTCCAAAGAACCTCTGTTCGTGGCTCCCCTGTATGTTGATAGGGTTGCGAGAGCAACATGCACAATTCAAACCAAGAGGGATCAAGCAAAACAGAGGAATTGACGTGGTTCGTTCTGTCATTTCCCGTCTCCACGATGGTGTCAAATAGGCAGCCCTTCAACTTCAGGCGGTCCCAGGACGATGAAGGCAGAAGCTGCGGTGTCTTGTTCTCCAGCCCAGCCGCGCAGAAGAAGCCATTCGAGCACATCATGTTGAAGTATGGCAGTGAGAGATCGGGCGTCCATGATGGGGAGGGTTTGATCCTTCTGATAGAAGCGTCTTGAACACATGACAGGATTTGCAGTGACGAGTAATGGTCGATCATGTGTTTGGTCGTCAGTGCATAGACAAGCTCGACAGGACTGGTGTAATCCACAGCCATCTTTGCCTTGAGATCCGTCTTCATCAGTCCAAACATGCCATAGACTTTATCGCGGGGATCGGTGGCTGAAAAGATCCAGGTATCGTAGATGAGGTTCTCAAAAGTCATCCTGGTCTGTGGTTCCGGTGCCGAGGTGCCATAGTAGAAATCTCTCCAGCGGGCCAACTGGACGGTATTGTGCTCCAAGGCAACTGCAATTTCGTGAGCTTGCATGAAGAGAGTGCTGGGACTGAAGCCCAGGACTTTGCAGCGAGCCTCAACGGTGCGTGCTGCTGTCACTAGGACTTCCCAGCAAATCTGGTGACTGCCGCACATCAGAGAGAGCTCTCGGGAGAGGATGACCTCCTGGACAATCCACAAGCGGGAAAACCACTGTCTTTTGAAAAAAGCGGCTAAACTGCACCACTCCATCCAACTAATGTAGGGCACACCACTCGCGGTGTAGACATCAGGTTCTTGCTGGCGAAAGGGGGTAATATTGCTTTGAACAAAGACGTCTTGGGGACATGCTGCCAATTTTGAAATGGCCTCGACAGCGTCTGTGGTGTACTGATCTCCACGACCCAGCCAGATGATTGTCCGGGCCGCTTTTCGGTACACATCTCCCATCATCTGAACCTGGAAAGCCCGCTCTTCGAGATCATCTTGGTTGATGCAGACAGCGTCAACCCAGATCCGGAATTCATGACTGCGGGGTATTTGGAAGGGACTGTCTTGCTGTTCGAGAGAGCTCTGGAGCTCCTGAAGAAAATCGGCCAAGTTGGTCTGTATGTAAATGCTTTTTCCGTGACAAACAGTCTCGGTTTTTGACTCGCTGGTGTACTCGCCCGAGACGGCGTTGAAGTGCTCGGTGAAGTCCACGCCATTGGCATGAGGGTTGCCCCAAGTATAGGATAGGGCGTAGAAGAAAGGGTCGTCCGCAAGATCGATCAACTCGAGAGAAATGCAGAGCTTTCCCTCTTGTACACCCTTGATTTGGAGTACCCTGATGGATGTTCCTGTTGGAAGGGGTTTGTACTGGTAGCGTTGGTGATCATCGGCCGTCACAGCGGTTGGTGACCTCATGCTGATGGATGGTGGTGCCTGGATTAGTTAAGGTATGGGTTTGCTTTCTCCTCCATGTCTGTGAGAGTCCCGAGCACAGATGGTGAGGAGGAAAGGGTTGGGTCGGGTCATTCCTGTCCGACTTGCTGCTTGTGGGAGCCAATAGTTGTTCTTCTGATGCTGGCTTGTCTCCACCAAAGGATCCTATTCACCACAGCCAAAGATGCCATGCCGTAGTGTAGCATTACTCGGATAATTGCAAATTCCTTGAAAGTTGTATATGTATGCTGGCTATGCAGATATTGATGCCATATGGTCAGTGCAGGCCCTCATCACATGATCGCAGTATCGTGTGTAGGCTCTTTGCGAAGGTTTCCAACATGGAATAACCAGAAGTATGCCATTGAGCGGAAGCCGGGCATCGTTGCTGGAAGCACACGGGTCGGAGGTGACTGATGCAGTTGCTTGCTGTTGTTGGCAATAGCCGGGCGCGGCAGGTGCTTGACAGGCAAGCTGCAGTGCCTAAGGTATTAGCGACGTTGCTGTTTTCTGTCAAGGAAATTCAGGTGCTGCTCTTTGCCGTCATCATCGGTGCAGCGTGTTTGTTGCTGTTATTCCTGCCACTGGTATGGGTTGCTGTCACTGGTGGTTTCCCTTTGATTGCCAAAAGGCAGTGAAGCTTACGCAATTTCCAAGTCGCGAATACCACTTTCTCCGTACTTGCCCACTCCACATTTTAATCAACTCTAAAACTCTGTTGATGGGTTTCCATGTGGTTTCTGTTGACCCGAAGTCACTGCCGTCCACTGCTGTTTGCAGCGACACCCGCAATGTTGAGGAACAGCGGGCCACTGCCAAAATTACAGTGGTTGACGTCACACCACACCGCCTACAATAGCAGACCCACCAGGCATCGCCGTCACTCACGCTCTTTTACAAACTGACTATTTTCACCTCATTCTCACCAAATCACATCAACAACAAAACGAGCATACAAGATGCCTACCCTCTCAGAAGTCGTCAAACGCGACCATGCGCGCATCACCGACGCATATCATGTCCTCGTTGAAACCAAACCCGAGGAGCGCAACGCCGATGAGTTTGTTTGGGCCCTAGCCCGCTACCTTATCGTCGAGAACCTCGCTCTTATCCCAGCCTTGGAGTACCATATTTCCGGGGGATCAGAACGACAGCGGCGGTTGTCTGATGACTACAACAGTGTAAGCTTGCTTTGTTTGCACGCTCAGGTTGAACCTCGACCACAAACTGACCTCGCATTAGATCAACGCGAAACTCCGCCACATGGCTAAATATGACCCATCAGAGGAGAGCTTCGAGTCGGCACTCAAGGCCATCTGGCTTGATCTGGAGCCTCACATCCGGGAAGAGACCGATGGGGACCTTGACGAACTCGAACGCAAGATGGAGCCTGAGGATTCACGAAAGCTGGGGCAAAAGTACGAGACACTCAGAGACATGTTGCAGCGTCCATATGGCGCGTTTGGGGTTCCAAATGCTGAAATCATGGATGACGTGCTTGGCACCACAAAAGAGCAGCTGATGGAGAGAATGGGCAACGGAATCTGATGGACAGGCCAACACCAAGATAGGTATACTATTTACCTGGTCAGACAGAGACCTAATCATAATCATAACAAAACACTCTCTGCAGACCATCATGGAAGCGATAGAATCCACCAATGTGATGAATTTAAGGGGCTAAAAAGGGGCGAATTTGTTTCCTTGGCAACCACACGTCGGCCTCGACTGCCGACAGCCATTTCATTTGCTATAGTCTCAACACAGGTGAAACGTCTGACCCAGAAGCATGGTTTGGTTGCTCGGGACGGCGTCGCTCGGCCTCATCCGAGAAACAGGTTCACTGCCACACACAGACGACGATCCGGCCCACTCTCCGGCGATGAGACTGTCTCTGCCTTTGGCTAACCGTCCGTTCAACTTTAAAAAAGATTCGAAATGTGGATGACGACATGTCAAGCATGTCCAGAACTGCACAGGTGATCGAATAGGATAGCCTTCTCGCCCTATGTCTCTCTTTTTTGCTAGCCGCTGGTGTTACCCTAGAGGCCATCTCAGTACATCGCAAGGTAGTCTGGCTGTTCTGGTTCTTCTTGGCCAATGCTTGGTCAAATATATTCGCATCCAAGCACAAGGTGACAACCGGCCAACTGATAGCAATCTCGGAGGCCTCTGCCTAACCCTATTCCTTGGTACTCAAGCACGAGTATCGTGCTATTTGTCGGGATGGCGCACTGTAGAGCTGCTCTCCCGAACCCGAGCTCCCACAATGTCTAAGACAACTTCAGGTGCCTTACCACGCTTTCCTGACCGAACAAGAGATTTGGATGACCAAGCAATCCCAGAAACGTCCTTTGCAACAAACCTTGTCACATCAAAGATGTTGAAGCGACGGAGATTCTCGCCCACAGGTCAATAGATACCCACAACACAACAAGAAGCGTTTAGGACCGAGACCATACATCCATATGTCGGGCAGGTTGGCCGCGGCACTGGGAGCAACACAAAGTCGGAAGAGCGAAGGTCCCGGATATGTTTGTATCCGATGACCCATCCATCTTTATTCTGTTCTTCGAATAGAAAGCACAGCGAGAAAAGGTAGATGACAAAGATTCGCAACAGAATCACTACGTCCAGCTGCACAGTGTCCGCTCAACTCGAGCAGCAGCCAACCATGCCAACCGGAAAATGTGACTGAAGAAAGAAAATCTCGGCAAGGTGCAGTCTGACTTGATGCTCGCAGCCGAACAGGAAAGCGAATCAGGGAGCCCGGACCACGACGAAAGAAACATGAGGGAGGGTCGGACCGCAGATGACACACACCGCGCCGGGTGTACGTGTTTCGCAGCAGCAGCAGCAGCAGCAGCTGGATAGAGCAGCAGTCAGGCGGACGGTATTCCAGGGTCGAAAATGAGCCGGAGCACAGACAAGACACCTGTGCCTTTCCGCCCCGGAGCTTAGCCTTGCCGTTGTTCAGATGCAGCGGCATGTGCGTTAGATTTCTTTTAGCTCATGAGCGGCGACACGCTGCTAGATATAGCATGGGGATAGAGGAGCCGGTGGCATAGGTCGGTGTTGGAGACGGTATAGGGAAAAGAATTTGACCGACGAGTGGGGATTCCAAGGCTTGGGGAACACGACGGATGGCTTTTGAAATTCGGATGCCGTACTCTTGTTACACCTCCCTAGCGGGTAGCTATCTGCTATCTGATGCTGTATCATGCTGTGTGGCTCGTTGTTAGGTCGAGTCAGGCCAGACTTGCAACACTGAGGGGAAGCTGTATGCTGTGTACTGTTGTACCAATGAGGGAGGATCGTGAAAAAAACACCAGATATGGCCCTGTATGGCATAGGAAGTGTTCAAATGATACTTGATCCATTTTCCTGACGGACAGATACCTAACTTTTACAATAGTGAGTGCCTGGTATATCGAGCACCCATAGGGTAGCACGTTTCTGGGGGGGAACAATAATAGCCATTAACGGCTCATCCAAGGGATCATCAAGGAGGCTGAAATTCATTCATCCCAACGTCTTGACGAGCAATTCGGAGTACCTACTACCTTATATAGCACACCACGCTATTTCCTGCACAGCAACCACACCACTATTTCACTGACTGACACCTCCATCCATGCCGCCTATCATTGTCGGACTTTACCCTGCCTCCAGTTTCCTCAAGCATGTAGAGTGAAGGGATACCAACACATCGACACCAACCCAACACAAGAGCCCGCGATATTGTATCCCCCAAAAACCCTCTATTTTTGGACTATCAAACTCCAAATCATGGCTTCCACATGATCATCCCCAATGTCTCACTTCTTTCACTCCATTGCATCCCCCCCAATAAGGTGTGGTTCGTTCCTAGATGGCTTGCCCCGTGGCGTTGAAACATCAGATAAACCGCAGCTCTGTACACCCACCCCACTTGCAGAGAGCAGGCCACGCAAGCCACCATCCCTTTCGTAGGTACCAGCACAGTGCACCACTGTCCCCGTGGCTTCAAGATACCCTGATCGCTCTGACTCTCTGATACGCTTCTCTCTTGCAGTTGCATTTTCTTCCCCGTCTCTACGCGGTAAATAAGGTGTGGGTGAGCAGGTACCTAAGGTAGGGTAACAACCAAAGATGTGATGATGATGCGGGTAAACTGAAACAACGGCCTTTTCTTTGGCCCTCCTTTTTGCCCTGCCTGTTCCCGTGTCTTTCAGCCCATCCCAGCCAGTCTAGGTCAAACCACTCCAAAGCCCCCAAGTACGTACCCATCCGCTAAAACAAAGAAGCCGCCTCATCACCATCACCACCTCTGTCTCAGCCAAACCTCGATTAGGCACCCTGCCCAAACCTTACCCTTCAGATGGGACGCACTTTGCCATGTGCGCAAGCCAAGCACTCATCATCAGCCCCGGGTCCCGAGAAATCCTTCCCAACACTAGAAGATAGGCTAGTTGGCACCACCAGGGCTAACATGAAAAGCTAAGGCAGTCAAAAACAACAGGCTGCATGGCACCGGCAGAGGAACCCTCGGCGTCTGTAACCCCTTCACCACGACAACCAAACCCGACCGACCGTGACACTCGCACAGCATCCCGTGGTACCCTTACCACAAAATAATTGACACACAAAGGTAGGTTAACCACACATTATATTGTGAACCATGCTTTGGAGGATAATTGTCTGGCCTTAAAAGATAGTTATAGACCCTTAAATACAGTCTAAAAGGTCTTCAGAGATATTCAAAAGGCCTATTAATCTGCTTTTGAGGTATGGTTTATAATATGGTATAGGCTAACTTACTTTTGCTGTGCCAATTATTTTGTGGGGAGGGTGTGTAGATCGGGCCGTGTCAGCTACCCTCCACTTTTCTCTTCCATCCCATGCTGGCATCACGGTCAACAAGGCAAAATTCGAGGAGGTTTCGATTGGAAGGGGTTCAAGACTGAATTGGTAGGCAATGGACACAGCATGCTGCTTCGCTTGGCTGGCCTCATGCTGAATAACAGCTAGCTAGTAGCTCCTTCTGTCTCTTTGCCTTTTGCCCATGTCCTCCCACACACCTCATGGCTGGCCGCCGCCACCGCCGCCGTGTCCCCTTGTGCCGGAACCGAGTCCAAACCCGAACCCAATTCCTACCACCCCTGGTAATGCTGTGAATGTTCCATCTAATTTTTTTTGTCCGGCGCCCCCAATGCGATGCCCTCTGAGTCCTACAGACACCCAGTCGTCTGATCCCCCCAACCAAGCTCCATGCCTTCCAGTAGATAAGATGGATAGATACACAGATACATCTTTTTATGTACAAGACGACTCCTCAGCAGTGCCAGAACATGGTCTAGCTCTAAATAACATGGTGTAAACAATAAGGTGTAACCTACTTTGCCATAGCAGCCACGATAAAATGAAGGGAAGGTAAAAGGATAACACCAGCGCCTATCAAATGTGATATGCCATACCAGCCCGACAAACATTATGTAAGGAATGATGTTAACCGATGGGGTATCTCAGTTAAGGAAAGAAAATGAGGAAAAACAAAAAAGAAAAAAAAAAAGAAAAAAAAAAGAAAACCGCAATGCTATGCAATGCTGTCAGAAAGCCGACTGCTCAGGTTCATATCGAGACGTGTCGTGCTCTTCGTAAAGTTTTGTGGAGTGGTGTCTTTGAGACATGGGCCTCGAGAGTGGTGGTTACTTTCTCAGGCCAACCTTCTCGGCCAAATTCTTCAACCAGATCGAGGCGCTCCTCTTCTCGTCGTGTCCGTCGCGGACCATGACAGCATCGCGTGCCATGGGCCCCACAATCTCGGAATCTCCTAGTGCCGGAAACTTGCCGTCATTATTCTGGATTTGGGGAATTCCACACGGAACCATTTCTTCGGCCGTCCGTCGCAAATGCGAGATAATGGAAGGGTTGCCGTTCCCAGACTGACCCACCCTCTGGATCAGGACTTGCTCCGCCTGCTGCCACTCCCTCTCAATGTCGGCCCACTTGGCCTCGGTGAGGGCGTACGTCTTGGAGGTGGTGCCGTAGTGTTCTCCGGTCCGCCCGAGATGCTTTGCGTAATTGGTCCTGGCCAGGTTCCAGTCTGAACAGAATGCTTGAAAGGTGGCCAGATCCGCCTTCTCGGGAACATATGGCTTTGGGTCAATGGTGAAGTTTGCGTGTCCCAGACGGTCCGACCATGCATCTGGCTGCTGCTCCACAAGTATGGTGGGAGTCATCACCACGGGAGAAGGAAGGTCGCTGAAGATGCTCGACACAGTTCCTCGGCGGAGAGAGGTGAAAGACGCCTTTGTGCTGAGGGGAGGTGTCGGGTAGGGCGCCTGCACTGGAAACTCGGGCATCGGGGAGGGCACCACTGCGGGCGACTGCAAAGGCGACGCCTGAAGCGACTGCGGATGGGTTTGGTGACCGGCTTTCTCCATCATCATAGGTGGGAGAAGAGGGGTGGTGGCCATGGATCGGTCCCGCTCCAGACTTTTTCCCATGGCCGCTGGCTGGATATCAAGGGGAGAAGTTGGCACAATACTGTCGGTGCTCTCGTAGAATGATAGCGCAGGCGTTGCGGGAACAGACTCGGGGACGCGGGCCGTGGCCGGCACAGAGACGGATGACGATCTGCTCGAGGCGGCATGAGAGAAGCTGGGCCTTCGTTGTTCTGCAAGAGCTGGATCAGATGCGGGTGAAAACGCCAGGTTGGCACGCCTGGACACGGATGCCGATCTCCAACGCGGCAGGCTTGTCAATCTTGAACCAAGCCTGGTCCCCCAGCTCGCAATCCCTGCGTCGGATCCGACGCGCCTTTTCCTAGACCGTGGGCTTCCGTTGAAATCACCGTCGCTCAGAGACCCCAAGTCGTAGTCTGATCCAGGTCTCGAGTAGGGATGGGTGCTTCTACCTTTCCTGGTGTCGTTATTGTAATCGCATGAACATCCAGCATCACCTGTTTGCGCAGCTTGGGTTAGCACAGCGTAACGCAAAAGAAGTAAAAAAGACGAAAATCCAATCCTTACACAAGCAGTAGGACCAGGTAGGGAATTCAGTGTCCCCATACTCGGACACAATAAAGGCCGTGTCGTCGTCCTCCCTCTCTGATGGGTCCTCCTGAACATCCGGCAGTGGCAGTTTGGTAGGCGACTTGATGACATGTATGGGGTGGGAGGGCGAAGCCGGGCTGTCGGTGGTTTCGAGAGACGATGACGAGCTGGAGAACCTGGCTTGCTGGCTGGAGCGCGAAAAGGTTGGCGTGACAGGTGACGGCAGAGCGAAGTCGGACGATGATGAGGCCGAGTTGAAGGTGAAGAACAGCTGAGCGTGCTGCTCTTCGTCAAGACATGGTGGTGGGAGCTGGTGGTGTAGTTGCTGCTGCTGAAGCTCGTGTTTCCTCCTCTCCTCCACCAGCTGCGGCAGCCGTAGTTCCTTTAATTGGGTCGACATGTGTTGCTGGCGACCTTGGACGATGGGTGTAGGTTTGCGGCGTCTGGGGAAGGGAATCGAGTGGCGGGGTAGGTAGGTAGAGGTAGGGTCGGGGGGAGTAGGGTAAAAAAGGAAGATAATTTGTCGTTGGGGTCAGACAGAGAGAGACAGACAGACAGACAGACACGGCAGACAGTGACTTTCTTGTGTGGCACACCCGAGGTGGGTGTGGGAGTGACCTGGAGTGCTGGAGCAGCTCAAGTGGGCGGTGGACGGTGGGTGGGCGGTGGGCTGGTGAGCCGACGGGGCAAGGGTGTGTGAATGGTCAACAACCTGCGGATGGTGGGGTTCAATTGGGTTTCCAGGGTTCGAGAGTGAGGGTGCCAGGGTGTCAGGGTACCAGTTGTGCGTTGGTCACTGCTCGGGTTTGCGGGGCATCCAGCCCGGTCCAAAATCCAAATGGAAGCCGCCAAAGACAGACAAACTCCACCACCCAAAAAAAAAGCTCTGGAACCAAGTACCGTCCCGGATGCCAAAAAGAGGCTATCGACGGCGCGAGAGAGACACGGGCAACAACAAGAGAGCGCAACGCTGGAAACGCTGGCGGCTGTTGGCGCGACTCCTGTGACGGCCGGCGCCCAACTTTCGAACTTTGGCTTTTTGTCCTGTCCTTGTACGTCACCACCCGCGGCAAAACAACGATTGCTGATCCCGACTTTCGGGCCTGGGACTTAGAAATTGGAGATGGGGGGAAGGAGGGGGTGAATTGCAATGTCAACAATGAAGAACAACGGCAGAAGAGAGGAGGCATCTGCGGCCATCAGATATGCTTTTTTTTTTTTTTTTTTTGCCAGCCTGTCCGGGCCAATTGCTGGCCGCATGCTTTGATGAGCGTAGTGGTGGTGCGGGATGGCTTTTGTAACTCTCGTGTTTTTCCTGCTCTGGCTACACTACTCCGTGTCTCGCGACATGTTCTTTGCAACTTGAAGCTTGTCCAATGTTTTTTTACTCCAGGCTTTTGTTGCCCTCTTGAGCCGGAATCGGTCAATGCCAGAGAGCACGACACGGCACCACCGATATCGATGCAAGAATCTCAGGTGGGCGGCGGCGGCGGTGGTGGTGGTGGTGGCCGGTTGTGTCAGTGGCACCACGTGTAAGTCGGGCACTTCAGATTCCTGGATGTAGCCGGGCGTGGGGTTGGCCGCGAGACCATGAACAAGATTCGAGGATTTATGGCGTTTGGCCTTCATGTCAGAGAACTGCTGCCATCACCGCTGTCGGGGCTGTGACTGCCAATCACTTCCCGCCGACTTGGCTTTCGCCTGACAGAAGACTCGCGAATCGCCGTGATTAGGCCAAAAATCCGGTAGAAAAAAAGCAAGAGATAGGTCTGAGTTGTACCAGAAATGGATTGGGCAGGTCGGATACGACGCGGGCAGCCAATCAGCCGGCTCCTTACACAGCCAACAAACGTCTGTCTGAGGGCTCTTCACCAACCCTCATTCAGCCAGGCCACGTGAACAGACCGTTGGCAAGAAGTGGTCGCGACCGGCAGCATCTGTGGGGGACTCTGGAAACACCTGTTCAAAGCCAGCCACTACATATTCCTGCCATGCCTTGTGTCATGACCAAATTGGACAAGAGGGACATGCAGCCAGCATGTCTGATGAAGTCGAATGCGAGAGGAGACGACTTTGAACGCTCTCACGGTGGGGCGAGCGATGGTGGATGGACATGACAAATGCATGCTTTGCTGTGGTGTGGTAGCGGTCAAGAAAAGGATCCAGGGTCTGGTAACGGGGAACTTGGGGATTGAAAGACGCCGCGGGGAGCCAGTACCAAGCTCACCATGCCCTTTCTGACTCGCCTTGAAACGCCAAACCACCGTATCCTCGCGACCAAAAGGGCCGTTTCTGACGGCCGGTTGAGGTGTGCGGTTGGACAGGCAGTCCAGGAGGGGCTCAGCGAGTTCGACTTCTTTGTGAGCTCCGACCTAAGGACAGCCAGCTAAAGATATTGAGCTGGAGACCCCTCATTGTCGGCGCTGAGATGGCGGTGTTGTGGTTGGGGGCCCCGCAGTGCCAAGGTCTGATGCTATTGTACTGCTGGATCTCGCGTGCGGAGCGCGACGCGTTTGACTGACGGTCCACTGACAGGCTGGTTGAATTCTCGTCTTGATGCTGCGGGCAAGGGATGGGCGTTGAACAATGGCTGATCAGGCATAAGAGTTTCGGACGGTTGATGACGCAAGAAATCGGAGAGGCTGGCAGTCCCGAAGAGCTGTGAGTTACTGAGTTGGCACCGCCAATCAGAATTTGCATATGCCGTCCATGTCGTCCCCGCTTTTCAGACAGAATTCAAACTTCGGAAAATCCAAGTTTTTTCCGCGAGGTGGGGCCGTCAGCCTTTTTCCTCTCCAGCCCCGTGCTCCATCATGCTCGGTCATCAAAAAATCTTTTTTTTTCTCTTGACCATGCAGCTCACGTGAAGGTCACGCATTGTTTTACTATGCAGGTACTGGTTTAAGGTAAGACTTTCCTGATCATGGACAGGTCGAGGGCACAGTTGCTGACGAATAATGCAGGATATCCCCAGATAATTAGCATTCCTCACAGTTCTGATCTCATATCCGCAGGTCTGCCAACGGAGAGGCATTGTTCGTTGCCACCACCCCCGGGTTCCGTCAGTCGCAGTCCAGACCTTCCCCGTCCTTCCCACTTGGTACCCTCCATCACGTCCAATATCGACCAGAAAAGTTGGAGGGTGTCTCTTGTCTATTCTACCGAATGTCATTCGTCCATCGCCACGCGTACCT
The DNA here is from genome assembly GCF_035222375.1 of Podospora pseudocomata. Classification (NCBI taxonomy): domain Eukaryota; kingdom Fungi; phylum Ascomycota; class Sordariomycetes; order Sordariales; family Podosporaceae; genus Podospora; species Podospora pseudocomata. The sequence goes on along the minus strand of NC_085889.1, from coordinate 195,353 downwards.
TGCACAAGCGTGTTCTGCCGGTGTTCATCCTCGATACCACATCTTCCTCCTGCCCACTCATACCACTAATTATCTGTTCATATACACTGCTCTTGGCTTGTCCGGTACGCTGGGGTTTGGGGAGCCAATCTGTTATTAGCTGCCAGGTCCCGTCCACCCGTCCGGTCCGTTGACTACCCGTGGTAGCTGCTGGCAGTTCCATGGTTCCATCCTGCCACGGCTCCGGCTTGACTAATCAGCTCCGTCAAGCTCCGATCGAAACAGCAGAATCCGCGAGAAATCAGAGTTTTTGGCCGATTTCTGGCGGCATGGCTCCCAGATCACCCCACATCAGTGTGACCTTTCGCCGGACTGTTGACTGCATTGTTCAGTTTTATTGTTGATCGCTTGATGGTTCCGTCGATACGATGTCTATTACCTACGGATCAAGCCTGAAACTGCAACTGCCGACATATACAACTACATCACACAATTGCTGCTCACTGAACACATCGCGCCCAGAAAGGTCATCAGCATGCAGTCTTGGACATGGGCTGCTGTTGTCCCACGTTGCATGGCGGGAAGTATCTTACGCTCAGGAGCATCATCCATTGTTCACTGAGATGACATGACTGTCTCGCAAATTGAACCCCCTCGCATATGCGTTTTCCACCCGTCGCTCAAGCCTGCAAAGCTCTCAGGTGGCCAAGTAAGAGGAGAGGACCCAATTGTAACTCTCTCATGGATGCATTCACGCCTCCTCCTGCCTGTTCTTCTTCTCCTTTCTTCTTGCTCCTCCTCTTGGCCACCTCGATAGAGGTGAGGCAATATCTGACATGCACCACATCGGTCCGGCCAGTCTTTTGCCTGGCTTTTTTCTCGCCTGTTCCCCTGTCCATACCTCTGGTCCACTGTCAGCGCATGTGCTCTCTCTCTTTCAACTGGCCTCCCAAGAAGCAGGCGGCTGCCCGCTACGTTGGGCAGCCACGGCATGTCTGCCAACTCATGTCGGTTCAACAGAAAGCCGAGGAAGCCTTGTGGTCCGAAGCTGCAATCGTCACTTGGTACTACTCTCGAATTCCTCGTGATGGGCCCATGGTAGGTCCCCAGACGATGGGCAAATATGGCATGAGGCTAAACATGTCAAGTTTTTCATCGCTGTCGCCGCCTGGGTCCCATTGCAACCATGGAGCTTTGGCGGCCACTCCCAAAACTGGGCCAGATGGATCCGAGTCACCTTGCAAGGCTTGTGGTCCCACAGAGTCCACGATCTGGTGTTCCCCAAAAAAGCCGCTGCTCAGGTACGCACGGAATTTGTATGGCCAAAGGAGCTTGCCAAGATGATTGGAGTTGTGTCCCCCAAAAGGCACAACCGTTGTCGCAAAGATGACCCGACCGTTCCGCTGCGGCTCCAGCGAATCGCCGGCGACAGCCGCCCTCCCAGGCAGGGAGCTAATGCAAGGCACAGCGAGGTGATGGCGAGCTTGAGTGGAAGCGAGAACCGAGAAAAACCTGCGGGTGCCGAATTTGTCGGCGACCACATGGCGGCATGTCAATCGCCCTTTTCTAGATGCTCTCCAAGAGGTGTGTGTAAGTGCCGGGTCGAATGTCTTGTTTGCATGTAGTGGCTGTAGAGAAGGTTTATGGGTGCGGTCAAAGAGAGTTGTCTCGTCACAATGATTTCCTCACAGGCCATCAAGTCTGTCCAATTCCAATCTGGGACGAGGGAGGAAACGTGGCCCGGTAACATTCGAGACGAAGCAATATTCTTTGCTTCCTCTCACAGCCTGACTGTCTTTGGGCGCAAACACCCGATATACGGACATCTCTAAACGACTCCACGGCTTTTCCACATCAAAAGAACGATTCGGTACCGGTGCGACCAACAAGCGGCCGGCTGAGCGGGACGTGTATCCCCCAACCAGAATCTGCTTGCCCCTCCTTGTTCAGCTGCTCTTTTCTTCTTCTCCAACAGTTCGAGGTTGAGCAGGTGCCTGATATGAGATATGTACGTGGCAGTGGATATCCTGCATCCTTTTCACTTTGCGTTGATTGTGGCGTGTAACTGTCCCTGCAGGCTGAGAGCCCAATAGGGTGGGCACATTTCTCGCGAGGTTGCACTGGATGCCGAGCTCTAGAATTAGGGCTTTGTTTGTCTTGTGCCGTTTCTCAACCGGACAAGGAGAACGCCCATTCTTCGCTACCCGCGGGTGAAGACTTGTCCCGGTTGGCAAGGCTGTCGTGGGCCTCGGCCGCGTTCTTCCCCTCATGGCGAAAAAATGACATGCGTCTCTGGGCTATATCGAGCCGTTGAATATTGGAGCTCTCAGTAACATCTATTCTTCTCCCCTGATCCTGGTTGGCGGGCCGCGGGTTCGGAGGTTTTCTGTTTGGTTCCTGAATATGAATACTGTCTGGGCTATGGAGACCGGGGAGAAAAGAAGAAAACCCATGTCAATTTTCTTCTTGAGCCAGCCGTTTGTTCAGGACTTGATGCCCTAAGAAAGGAGGGATAGATGACTCGGGGGTTTTCAAAGGCGAAGGTGTGCACTAGAAATGCAAACCTGCCCTGCCTAAGGTTTCTCGTTGCAGATAGCGGCATATGCTATGGGCAAATGATGGGGTCTCCGAAGTCAAGAGCAAATTTTGAAGGGGTGGCGATGGTGGTTGCCCTGAAACCGTGTGTTTATATTTGTGTCGTCCTCCTGACACTAACTCCCTAAATGAACGCCACGCTCTCCAAACTTCTCTCAGGGCTTCAAGATGGGCCAGCAGCCGTCAAAAAGCCAAAATCAGCCCCTTGTTCTGCCTGGTTAACCTCCCGTTTGTACAACCCCCTATAACCCCTTTCCCTCTCCCTGGCAACCCAAGCACTCCCACTGCCCTCATTTGCCATCATCTTCTTCCGCTGCGCAATCCTGTCCCTGACCTCGTCCTCATCAATCTCCACATGTAAATATCTCCTCTCTGCATCAAAGGTGATCACATCCCCGTCTTGGACAATCCCCAAGACAGACTCCGGATCCGCGCTCTCGGGGGAAACATGCAATATGATTGTACCCCCGGCCGTGCCGCTCATGCGCCCGTCCGAGATGCGGAGCATATCCGACACCCCCTTCGCAGCTAGCTTCCTCGGGATGGGGATTAATCCCGCCTCTGGCATGCCTGGATTCCCTACCGGGCCGATGTTCTGGAGGATCAACACCGAGGAGGGGCTGACGCTGAGGCTGGGGGAGTCGATTCTCTCTGCTAGATCTTGCGGACCGGAAAACACCACCGCGGGACCGGTGTGGGAGAGGAGGCTGCGGTCTTTGGAGGCAGAAGCTTTGATCACCGCTCCGCCGGCGGAGGCGAGGTTGCCTTTGGAGAGGATGACGAGGGAGCTGGAGGGGTACAAGGGTTTGTTGAAAGGGTGGATGATGGAACTGAGTGGTGAGTCTAGGGGTAGTGGGCGGAAGGGTATGGAAGCCAGCTCCTCGCCTAGGGTGCGGCCGGTGATGGTCATTGCGTCGAGATGTAGCAAAGGTTTCAGTTCGTGGAGGAGGGCGAGCATCCCGCCGGCGTTGTGGAAGTCACTCATGTAATTGTCGCCTGATGGTTTGAGGTCAACCAGTAGGGGGGTCTTGAGGCCGATGTCGTGGATGGTTTGTAGCTTGATGGAGCCGGCGAGCTGAGGGTGGCGGTTGACGATTGCCATCAGGTGAACGATGGCGTTGGTGGAGCCACCTATTGCCTGCAGGACTGTGATGGCGTTGAGGAAGGATTCTCTTGTCAGTAAAGCCTGTGGCCGGAGCTGAGATCTTGCGAGGGCTACTGCATGGGTGCCTGTTGCTTCTGCTATTCTGAGGCGCGAAGAGGACACGGCCGGTGCTGTAGCACTTGGCAAAGAAAGCGGCATCAGGCCCAAGGCCAAAAGGATACAGGACATGGTTGATGCTGTACCCATCACCCCACAGGTTCCGCCCTAACATGATTTAAGAGACCGCCGAGCGAAAGCGGGAAACTGGAGACGTACTGTTGGTGCAAGCTCCTCGTTGAGAGCACTTATGTCTTCAATATCTAACGTGCCGGCACGGAACTTGGCCCAGTTATTGCGACAGTCTGTACAAGCCCCTATGCGTGTACCCTGAAAGCTGCCCGGCATCATCGGACCAGTCACCAGATGGATGATCGGCTTGTTGGCTGAGATGGCCCCCATCAACTGAGCTGGAGTGGTCTTGTCACAGCCTGTCGGTTGTGTCAGTTCGTAATTCAGACCATCCATGGAAAGAAAGCATGACAACTGGAAGAGACCCACCACCAATCAGAACAACAGAATCAACCGGCTGGGCCTGAATCATCTCCTCGGTGTCCATACTCATCAAGTTTCGAAGATACATGCTGGTCGGAGAGGCAAAAGACTCGTGGAGACTGATAGTAGGAAAGTCGATAGCCAGGCCACCGCTCAGTTGAACGCCCCTTTTCACGGCGTCCATTAGCTGGGGTATGTTGGCATGGCAGGGGTTGAAGCTTGAGTAGGTGTTGACAATGCCCACAATGGGCCGAGAAAGAGCGTCCTCGCTGTACCCTAAAGCCTTGATGAAGAGTTTGCGCATGAAGAGGGAGAAGTGTGGATCTCCATAAGAGGCGAGCTTTTGCCTAAGACCACTGCCATCGAGATTGAGAGGCCTTGAAAGATCATAGTCCGGGTTGGGAGTCGAAGAATCGCTGCGTGTTTCCATGTTAGGCTGGAGTAAGATGGGTTGTGAATCCAGTGGAAGCTGCCACTCTCCTCTCTGCGATGGTCTTCTCAAAACAAGACTCAGGTGTAGAGCCTGTCCTTGTCCTAAAAATCAGGTATCCGGGTATCTTTAAGGTCTATCTGCGGGGACTGGGAGGTGTCATAATGTCATTGGGCACTACGATTGCATCACGCCATCGAGACGGGATTAAAAAGAAGTAGTCCAGGTCACATCGGTGCCTTCGACAACAGCAAACCCACCATTTGTGATATGGTACTCAGGATGACTGGCTCAGATCACATCTAGGTGACCACGGGAAGGGGGTGCTCTACCAAGACAGTTGTCCGAAAAAGGGTGTGAATAACACCGCTTCCGCTCCTCTATCCTGCTGAGGACCTTCATCAAAGACAATTCCACCCGTTATTTACATCCAAAGTCAAGGGCGTGTGGCTCAGTTGGTAGAGCGTTCGCTTAGCATACTTCAGTGTATGCGAAAGGTCCTGGGTTCGATTCCCAGCTCGTCCAAAGCATGAGATACCCTATCATGGGAAATCGTTGTCTTTTTTGCGGGATTTTCCTTCCCCTTAACCGGGGTTGTGACATACCAGCATTTGAAAATTAAAAATAGGGTAGGAAGATCTGGGGATACAGATGATGCAAATCGATATTGAGGTTGGAAAGAATCTCTGAGGATATTCTGAAATATCATCTAAAATCATTAGGTAGCTACAAGAATGTGATCTACTATTATATAGTAGGATTGATGAGGATTTGGCGGTTGATATTAAGTGCGGTAGTGACGTTGTTTTAAGTGGGTCCATGTCTCTAGTCTGGCTCTCAAACTTTGCCGTGAAAATTTTCAACGCCAAAATGCCGCAACCCATCTAGCCACAACCTTGCAACCTTGCTCTCAAAACACCAATTCCCTCCCCCAACCTTCAACAAATATAAAGGCTCAGTCGGCTTCAAAGCCCGGCTAGCTCAATCGGTAGAGCGTGAGACTCTTAAGGAGTACTCCGAAATCTCAAGGTTGTGGGTTCGACCCCCACGTCGGGCTCAATTCCCGTCGACGACAGGCGCCTTTCTTTTTCTTATTGTACTTTTTGCTCCATCTCTTTTTTTGCTTCTCCTATCTCCTGTCCGTGTTTTGCATTAACATTGCTGTATGTGGTGCTGTGTGCTCCTGTAAAGTAACTGAGATCCCATGGCTCCAACCTACATGCCATTCGGGACACATGATGCATTTGGGCATGAAGTTGAACCCCTATTCTTCGCGCGCCTTATTTCGAAGTACTTGTACACTCTAACCTTACCAGGTAACCTAGCTGTTTGCAGTGGCATTTCCCATTTAAGATATTTATGCCGATGGGCCACCACCTGCTGGTTATGGTGGTTGTGATGTCTGCGTTCGGAAAATAGGGGACCTGTAGCTCCCCCTGTCCGCATCGAGACAGCATCACACATTGGAACAATGGCCATAGCATATGACGTCCCAAACCATAGCTTTGGGGGGAAAACAGACAAAGAAACAGCAGTAGCTTATTAACCTGTTCCATCAGCTGTGCACCTCTGTTTCGTCCATCAGTTATAGTCGACAACGGCATTGAATCAAAACACCAACTCCTGAACCCGAAAGAGAGAATCAAGACTTTTCAAAATGGGGGCTGCATCCAAAGTGATCCACATCATCCTCCGGGTGTTTGAGGTGATTTGTTCAGTCATCGTCCTCGGCCTTGTCGCTCGCTTCCTGCATCTGGTCTCCCAGGCAGGAGTCTCGGCCGATTCTCGCATCGTATATGCCATCGTCACGGCTTCCATCAGCACTTTATTTGCGCTTGTCTTTATCGCACCGTTCATCTACGCCTACTTGGCCTTCCCGATGGATGCGATCCTGTTTGTCATGTGGATTGTTGTCTTCGGCTTGTTGACTTCGGTATGATCCCCCTTGTTTATAGTTGCTTCTCCTTTTTGAGCGACATCAGCATTGGCCTTGCAAACAGAGTGGGAGAGAAGTTAACTTGAGTATGATCAGCGCACCGGCTCGGCGATGTGTAACGCTTCCTGGTATTGGAACTACTGGGGATACTACTGGGGGGGGTGGTGGCGTGTGCCGGACCTCACAGTCTGGGATAGGGGCTACGGCGGCTGCGCGTCCTGGAGGGCCGTTCTGGCCTTTTCCTTTTTGGCTGCCATGGCCTACCTCGTCAACGCCATCTTGGGAGCGGTTGTTGTGCATCGCTACCGCCGCAAGAACTCGCCCGTGTAAGTTTGCTGCGTGCAACTTGCCGCAGCGTGCGGAAGACGAGACAGTGTGGTACTGACTGATCGTATGAGTGTTTAGGACAACAAGAGACATCTCGGCTCCCATTCCACACTCTCCTGCCACAGGAAGACCCGAGACAGCCCAGGTCCATGATCCAAGCGCTCCTCCATCTGCCCTTGCTCAGCAAACAATGGGCACTGCTGTTAATGTTTAGGGACTCAGGGGTAATAGTTTGGTTTGGTGGAAACTTCTGGACAACCCCATCCAGTATCATTATGGTTGATACTTGGGACGCTTTTGATTAAGGTGGCTAATGAAGAGGGAGATTGACAACTCAGCTACAAAGACAACTGGTGAATTGGTTGAGGAGGAAAAAAAAAACTATCCAAAGTTGCAAGACCCTGATAGGAGCTAAAAGAATGGAGCTGCCCAATAACAGGATTGAACTGTTGACCTTCGCATGACTTCTTATAACTGGAGGTTATATTAGTACGACGCTCTAACCAGCTGAGCTAATCGGGCCCTAGTTGTTGTTGGTGTGGATGGCTGGCAACAACAATATTTGAAGACAAAAAGCTAGGGCTAGGGTTTTGGTTTCTTGCCCAGCCTCATTCTGAAGCTTGACGTAACGGAAGTGGACACAAGACAGGAATCAACCCTGCGGACTGCTCGGGCCGGTTGTTGCTCATATCCACTCACAACGGCATGCCCCATCTCCAGTGAGATGCGCGAGATCTCGGAACGCTGGTGGAGTAAACGAAATGGGTAAAAGAGCCCGTATAAGCCGGGTGAATAATGCCGGTTTTTATTGCTCGATAGACTTGACAAACTGCTACTACCCAAGGTCCGTGGTGTAGATAGTGGCAATACCGTGACCAATGGCCAGAAGCGTCTGAAGAGATGGTGCCAACCAGCACCTCATCCTCCACCAAGAATTGCGTGTTTTGGGTGTGCCTGTGAGGAGAAAGGTAGGTGGGGGTCAAGGAAACATGGGACGAGGATGGAAATGGACAGAGAAGCACTTGAGAAAGCTGAGAGCCACTTGGAGATCCCAGTGCATGCATGGCTGGGCTCGCCTTCACATGCACGACGGTAGATGACACCCGCACATGCAAGTTTCACGTCGTGCTCCCCCAGTCTTGGAACATGCGATCTTGGTCTCTTCTGGCCGAGGAGCGGACATTGGCTCCCAGGCGGGCAGGCAAGAGAGGGCCGCTAGAGCAGGGCGGGGGGCATGGTTCATTGACACCCAACCCAAAATCACCTCATGGAGTCAACACCATCTTGAATTGGGAGCGCGGGGAAGCTGGTGCCCTCCCCTGTCACTCCGTGTCCGTTCCCCCTAGCTCGTCTGGTCTTCTCTATGATCGACCATCAGCATTTTACCATTTGGCATTATCAACGCGATAAGAGTGGGGTTGGTTGGGGCAGTTAGTGTTCTGGTCACATCATGGGCGCCGACCACAGAGCAAACATCCAAACCTACCGTAGATTCAACAATTTCGTAGAAGTCCCGGGGAGTCGTGAGGAGGATGGATGCCGGGGCATGCCGAGGGGATGATTGAGTAGGTAGGTTCACATGGACAGTTGCCTCGTTGGGGAGCAGTCGCAGTTCCAGTTGCCCATTGTACGTAGTAGCCCAGGTGGTGTTGCAGCGGGAAGAAACGGGTGGAGTGGGGTCGTGTTGGAGGGGTGGAAGGGCGCTGCGGCCCTGCAAAGGAAGGGCCGGCGTGGGATGCAGCGCTGGGCAACAGGCAATGGCGTGGTTTTTTCCCACTCCGGACTTCGGGGTTCCATGGCCAGCAGTTGGTGAGGGCTGTTGCTGATTGGCTGTCGCACCCAGATCCGTGGGGAGCCCTTTCTGGAGGCTGCAAATTCGGGAGCTTGTGAAAAAGCCCATTTAACTCTCATGCCCTCCATCCATCTTCCTTCCATCCTCAAGTCCCCCGATCGTCTTCGCTCACGTCTCCTCGCTCGACCCGTCTATATACTGCCCATTCCAGCATCCAGCATCCAGCATCCAGCAACCACCCCGACAAACCACCCACAGCGAGGAGCACTCACTGAGCGGAACGACCGGAGCTTCCCCGACTATACTACTACAACCAACCAACCCATATCAAAATGTTTGCCACCAGAGTTCTTCGCCAGGCTGCTCAGCACGCCGAGCGTACTCCCTCCATCAAGTTCCTCGGCAAGCGGACTATCCCAGGTGAGTCCGGGTCCATGACGACGACGTTGGAATTGAGCCATTTGAACGCTTCGCATGCTAACCTCGTATTCTTGGCACAGTCTCCATTGACCACACTCCCCGCCCCCACCCCGCTTCTCCAACCAACTCCCTTCCGGCTTCCTTCACCAACGGTTCCGCCCACACCTCGTTTAGCGCCTACCGTGACCACGCCCAGCAGTTTGGTCCCCTCCGCAAGACCATCCGCGCCGACGCCGGTATTGGCGGCAATGCCGGTGCTGCTCTTGGCTCGGTTGCTCCCCCCTCCGGTGTCTACTTCGACCGCAATGATCTCCCGGCCCGCTTCCACCGTGTCCCCTTGACCGCTGACGAGATTGAGGCCATTGAGACCGGCGGTGCCGCGGCCTGGGCCTGAGCATCATCACTGCCGACTCTTAACCACATGTAGGCACACTCCCCTAGAGTGGATGTGCTTCAACTTTACCTCTTCCCGCACCATCACACACCACTTCCCCACGAGTTTCGAAGGGAACCTTTTTTCACTTTTTTCAACTAGATGTCATGATACCCGGATAAGGTATGACATACGCCAGAGAGGCGAATACAAAACCATGGACGCCGCGGAAAAGCATAGGCATGGGCGGTGGGTTTACAGGACATCAAAACACTGGGATCAGCATGGCACGCCCGCATAACGCTCTTTCGTGGAAGAGAGGGCGGCGGCGGCCTTTCTTTTGTTTATAGGCGCATTGCACTTTTTTGGTGCAGGGCACGAAAGTGCCTCGATGTATGTGGTGGACTGGAGATTGGGGATGGGAAGTGGCAAGATGGATCGATCAGAACCCCCGCTGGAGTAGTATCCAAAGGTGTTTTTGGTTCGATGATATGGGACCTCAACAGGCAAAACAGCTGGCTCAGGCTTCACCCTGACAGATCATGTTCAGCATTGATAGGCAAAAAGAAATGAAAAACATTTCAAACTCCCACTCCACCGTTCTTGAAACTTGAAGCAGGGAATGGGGCTCCGGCTGAGCCGGTGTCAAAGTAGGATATCGCGATATGTAACATGAAAACTCCAATACACATGGAAAACCAGAAAATGCTTCAATAAAAGCAGAATGTTTGTTTCACTGTAGCATCGTCTGAGGTTGGTGTTCGAAACTGGGACCTGCCAGCTGGCCAACCAGAGGCCGATCCGGCACCACGGGTCGCGACAGCTGCTGAATTAAAAATATCCACCCAGCAGGGGCGGGCGAGTCAAAGTTCCATGATACATCTTGTGACCTCTTTTGCGACTCACTGTTCAACCTCAAGTCCAAGCTCCATGCTTGACCCCCTACTGACGTCGCAGCTCCGTCGTGCTGACTTCAACCCTTTGCGACCATACATAAATAAGACCGCCGCGCACGAAGCCTCGCGATACTCCCCGAGTCTCCACCTGACCCTCGAAGAAACGATTCCCGGAATAATTATGCACACAGAATGCACCACGAGTTTGTCGATACAGTTTTAGTTGGTAAAGACGTGGTAAAGGCAGGAGAGAACGACCCGAGTGGAGGGACACCATCATCAAACACACCAAACACCGCCAGGATGAGAGAAGCCGGAGCTCCCGGCGCAAACGCTGGCGCTGAGGAGAAGTGCCCAGTCGACCATAAAACCCGCGAGCTGTGGATGCAGCAGGCGAGGGCAAAGGAGGAAGCAGCACAGAATGCCAGCAACAAGTCAAGACCACCAGTACCAGAACCCTCCACACAGCCGCAACAACCACAGCAGTCTTCCTCGTGGACATCATGGCTGCGCCTCCCCTCCTTCTCTTCCCCCACCTCGACAGAGTCCGCCTCCACAACCCCGCTAAAGCCCCGCGCCTCTGTCCTCGACGAGGTCCGTGAAGTTTCCTCTATCCCCCGGTCCAGAGACACAGGTCCATCCGCCTGTCCCCAGAATAGCGAGCAGGAAACCGGCACGTCTGAGTCGGGCCATTGGATCTACCCATCAGAAAAGCAGTTTTTCGAGGCCATGAGGAGGAAAGGCTTCACCTCGGCCCAGGCGAAGGACATGAAAACTGTTGTGCCCATCCACAACGCCGTCAACGAGCGCGCCTGGGCTGAGATTCTGAAGTGGGAGGCCCACTACGACTCGAAATCCTGCGGCGGTCCAAGGTTGTACTCGTTTGCGGGAGAAAAGGGGAAAATGACGCCCAAGGCGAGGATCAACACTCTGCTGGGGTATACAGCGCCGTTTGACAGGCACGATTGGATCGTGGACAGGTGCGGAACAAAGGTGGAATACGTGATTGACTTTTACTCGGGGCGGGATACGTCAGGTGGAGGGAAGCTGAACTTTTACCTGGATGTCAGGCCGAAGCTCAACACCTGGGAGGGTGTCAAGATGAGGGCGCTAAGGGCTACTGGGCTGGCTTAAAACCCACCTAGAGAGATGAAGAGAATGACAAAAATCCCTGCTCGCTTCTGGTCTGTGTAAAAGCTGTGTATATTATACGTTCAAGAGGGAACGGAGTATCGTGAGGGTGGCGTTTGGGTCAAAAAAGTAAAATGAAATCAATCGTTAGGTGCAGTTTGAGGCTGCGTGGTATCTCTAATGGTGTACAACTGTCTTATCTATTTCCAGTCCTGTATTCCAGACGGCATTTTTCTGCAGCTGTCCAAGATGAGCTCAATCATGTTTTGACTCTTGATGCCCGGGGTGCCGCAAAAGCCCCTCCTTTTCCGGTGTGCCTGGAGGGGTATGTCAATCAAAAAAATCATGAGCGGTCCCGAGTCCAAGATGTAAACTGACCTTTCTTATCCCCAACTCGTACCCTTACTGGTAACCTCGTCTCCAGCGCGTTTGCTTCCAAATCCCACCCAGCGGCCCCGAGAGCTGCAAATATTGACTCCTTCTGCTCCTCATCCACGTATCCCAAAGGCTTCTCGCTCTCGTAATGGCTCTCCAGTCCATCCTTGAAGGCGGATCCAAAGTGATAAGCGTGGTTGACGGCATCGAACCAAGCCGCCAGCGGACTCTTGACAGCTTCCTTTAGGGCAATTTTCATGTAGAAGTACCCGCCGCGATGCCATATTCCCATAAAATACGTCTTGGTCTCCAGATCATACCTGTGATACCCCCTCGGGTTCCACCCCTTAAGTTCTCCGTATGTCGCAAAGTCACAAAACCCGGTGTAGTCCCCCGTCTTGCTGCTCAGCTCCCCCCTCCCGTTCATCAAGATGCTCTCCCTCTGCGACACCTGCGCCGGGTTCAACACGGTCCCGCTCTCCAACCACTCCCTAAACACAATCGTCGCCCTCTGCCTGTTCAGGCTCGTCATCCTCACCGCCCTGACAGCCCGGTAATTCATGGCCAAATGGCAACCCGCAAGGATGATCATCAGCCCCCAGACCTTGTGCTTATCCTCCACCAACCTCACCACCAGACTCCCCACCAGCATGCCCAACAGCGACACCACAGTTTCCTGCGACGCCTCCTTGGCGTTGAGCTCGGCCAGGTTCCCCGTGACAGCAAAGTGTGCCGAAAGACTAGCCTTGCTCGCGTTCGCCGCCACACCACAGAGACTCCTCAGCACCCCCGCCGAGACAATCACCCCCAGCTTCGGCAGGTACGGCAGGGCCGGAGTCAACAGATCCAAAAACTGAGCCGCATCGTTAAAGATGTCGGCCAGGAACCGGTAGAATTTACATTCCGGCTCTATCGCCTGGCCCATGCGGTGGGCAAACAATATCGTCGCTATCCTCGAAATGGTATCGCCCGTGATCTTGAGAATGAGCGCGCCCGTGGGGGAGGCTTCGCTGCTCCCTACCCCCAACCCTTCCAACACGGCGCGGGAGGCCAGCAACGACGTGATGGACGAGGCAAACGCCTGGAGGGAGTCGTAGGTCTGGTACGGTAGATAGTCGGTCGTGACGGTGTGGGGATATCCGGCTGGCAAGAAGGCGTAGAGGAGGGCTTTGGCGGTTGGGACGACGGTTTTAGTCTGATAATACCAACAAGGGGGGAAATTAGTCGAGATCGGACGGGAAGGGCGCAAAGGGGACTGAACGTAGGAAGGGAAAACCGACGGCTAAGAAGGGCTCTTTTTGACCATCGCCTGTATAAGTGCAGAGCACGTCGCCTGCTGGGTCTATGTCGTAGCATGTTTTACCGGAGCTCATCGCGACCTTCCCCCCGTTGAGGTGCGTGGGTGGCTTTCGTGGTCACGGGTGGCTTAGGTGGATGGGTACGGTAACTTTGGCTCGTTCAACGCTGGTGCATCAGATGTGGTATGGATGTCGCGGTAGCTCTTGTGCTTATTCGACGTTTTGCGTCTCGTGTTCGAACCTGCTCTGCAATCATCAAAACGTCCATCCACCCCAGGTCCGAGATGAGGCACAGGTGCCAGCAGCACAGGAACAGGCTTGGCGCGCGCCGAGCGCAGTGAACGATTGCGGTCGGGGCGCTTCTGACGTAACGCGGGCCAGGGGTATGAGCTTCTCGTTTCCCACCAGCAGCTTATCGGACCCTGACCCTTCTCAACAGCCCCTTGCTGACAGAGCACAGCATTGCTATTGACTGCAGACATGTGCTCCCCAAGTTTGATGATCAAGAATAGAGAATCCGGGCCCTTTCTGAGAACCCGAGCATCTAGATGTATTACAGGCGCTAATGGCATCGTGGTATATCCAGCTAACAACATCAAACACAAAATCTAACCCAACATCTGACAAAATCACCTTTTCGCCGGAGTTCCGTCCTCAGCAACAAGAAACTCGTCTGTCTTGACCGGCCCCTCGCCGACACCCGTCATGATAACCCGGCTAACACCGGCCTTCAACAGGCCAGCAACATTCTCATCAAGCGAGATGGTGGGCTTGAGACCCTTGATGTCCGCACTCTTCCACCCGCCGATATCCGCACCCTGGAGAACATGGTAGAACGTGCCCACAACAGCTTCCGTGTCCTTCTCCTGGTAGTAGATGACAGCGTTCGGGCCGGCGTCGAAGGTGTACGCCGCCACACTCTTGCCAGCCTTCTCGTTGATGGCCTCCACAGCCCGGATGGCGGCTCTCGAAACATCGTTCATGTAGAAGATGGGCGGATATGTGTCAGCGCAGGTAGCATGGAACGAGTTGCTATCCCTCATGGTGACCTCGGCGAACTTCTCAAAGTCCTTTTCGGCGATCGCCTTCTCCATGATGGCCATGTTCTCGGGCACAACGGTGGCGATGCGCTCGCGGAAGAGGCCAGAGGTAGCAACTGTCTGCTGCATACCAGAGCTAGAGCTGACGCCCTTCTTGGCAGCAGAGACAACCAAAACCAAGGCGCGCATGTCGGGCCAGTGCGAGGCCTCGGCAACTTGATCGGCCATCGAGTCGGTGCCATCAGCCTTGTCGCCCATTCTCCAGGCAACATAACCACCAAAGAGACTGCGGCAAGCAGAGCCAGAGCCTTGGCGGGCGATCAAGCTCAACTCGGAGGGGGAGGCTGGGAGCTCGTAGAGGTTGGCGATGGCGCGAACAAGGGCAGCGAAGCCAGCGGCCGAGGAGGCCAGACCGGCGGCGGTGGGGAAGTTGTTCTCGGAGACGAGGCGGAGGGGGTAGGTGGAAAGCTTAGGGAGGGAGGGATCGGCAGCTTCGAGGGCGGCGCGGCGAGAGCGCAGTTCACGGAGGCATGCTTGGGTTCGGGCACCCGAAATATCGGATGGCTCGCCGTTGAGAAGGAGGGAGTCGCCTTCGCTGGCAGAAAACGAGGCAGAGCATGAGGCCGTCGTCAGGGTACGAAGGTCGGCTTGAGAGAGGGTGACGCTCAGAGAGCTGTTTGTGGGGAGGTTGAGTTTGGCATCACGCTTGCCCCAGTACCTGGTGTTGGGCTGGAGTGTTAGTGTTGCTGCTGTTAGACAAAGGGGGAGGGACTGGTATGGGGAGGACCGACTTGACGACGGCAATGTTGACGGGCGCCGTGGTGCTCGCGCGGTAGACTTTGTCAGACATGTTGGTTTGGCTATTATTGAGGCAGGGCTGGCAGGAGAAGAGGGAGAGAAAAGAGAAGCTGAAATTACGTGGAGCGGTCAACAAGGGGCTTTTCTCCTTTCAGATCATCACATTTGGCGGGGTAACAACAACTGGGGTCCCTTGGGAGTCCAGAGCCCAAGTGGGCCACCACCAAAAAAAGCCAATGCACTGCGGGGCACAACGCAGGGTTTCCGTTCCGCTGTCACAACCTAAGCACAGACCATACTGCTTGTGATAAGGGTAAGGTAGGTATTTAAAAGGCCTCCGTTCGTGGCCCCATATGTGTACTGGGGAGCCGACTAGGCTCCAAATGGCCGTGATGGCGTTCTGTTGACCTTCCATCTATGCTGACTGAGGTGTGGAGGTTGTAGCAGGTCAGAACTTTGCTTTTGAATGCTCGTTCATGAATGCGGTTTGATGAGGCGCTTTGACGACGTTGGGAAAAGAAATGAGAGAGGTGAACGGGGAAGGTGAAAGACCTTCATATATGAGATTTTTGACAACTTGCAGCTCCCTGCAAGAGACTCTATCTATGCTTTTCGAGCTTCTATATTTTGTTCCGGAGTCCAAGGTAAATACTGAACTCGAGCTTGGCCCTGGTGGAAACCGAGACCTCAGGTGCTTCTTGACTCTGTCATTATCTCAAACAAGAGGCACTCTACAAAAGGCTTAAACATGCCGTTCTTTGCCCAACTCCTTATCTCACGACACAGAATTCGATGCTCTGAGCATGGAAAATGTCAACACAAGTCCTGTTTTCGGATTGTCTTGGCATTGTCATTGCCTCTGAACCCCTCTACAACAGCATCAGAGACAAGCTTCGATCAAGATTTTCAAGAATCCTATCAAGAGGCAACCGCTATTCTTTCATTCCTGGGCACCTTTCCCAGCCAATAGTCCCGTAGTAGAACTTCAAGATATACTCCGCCATATACTCCCTACAATTCTGCCCCAGCGGAGGCAAGTAGACACATACCAACTATCACACTGCATAGAGCGGCCTCACACCAGAATGTGGATTTCGTATTTGGACACAAAAAATCAATGGCCCGATTAGCTCAGCTGGTTAGAGCGTCGTACTAATATTGCCGCAAGGTTAATATCAAGTCATGCGAAGGTCAACAGTTCAATCCTGTTATTGGGCACTTTAATTACCCTTTTGGCACCTTTTCGGCTCCACATTCTTGCCTTCTTTCACGTCCACGATTCTTTTTTGTATCATGTCCCATCTTTCTTCTTTTGAGATATTACAGTATTCCAACTATGCATCCGATGACTTACAGCCAGTCTGCTTGATGCCTCAGTTCTAAAGCTCATCATGCCCCTGCTGGTGTGGCTCCTCTCCTCTCCAAGGCTTCACCTTCCCTTGGATAATGTCCACCAGAAATGCCTCCACTACAGCCGCCGAAATGGCTTCCTTTTTAGCATAAGGAAAGATGTCTCCGTTGTTGGGATTCTGCACCGACAAACCTGTCCTACCCTCTTTCAGGCCCATCAATTTGGCTGCGTCGGCGTACTCTTTTGCGTCAATGGTAACAAAGTGAAGATACTCGTCGTATTTCTTGGCCAATGGTCGAATATCGGAGACAAATGCGTCCTTTTTCTGCTGAGAATGGGCGAAGAAGTAAACGATACTTTTCCCTGACTGTTTGACATGTAAGCAGTGATGAGTCAGCTAATCGAACTCATTCGGATTACCTATGGCAACAGCCAGTAACTCACCTGAAAGAAGTCGATTTCATTTCTTCGGGTCATTTCAGGGATCAGTGGTGTCGAGCAACTGAAGATGAAGTCTTGGAGCGCCCCAGGGCTGGCCACGTCGTTGCTGGTGGCCGACAGACTTGTTTCGTCGACATTATTGAAACACTCAACAAGTACCTTCGGGAGAGTGTAGTCGGCAATGGCAAAGGAAAATCGATCATGATACTGTTTTGCCAGCTTCGTAAAATCCTCCTTGATTTGTTTCTCACTAGGCCCAAAGTGACCGATGAATGTGATATCGTCAGATGTCTGGAATGATAGCATGGACTGGTCGTTCACATAAGAGACGACGGGGCGACTCTGTCTCTGTACAAATGACTTGATAGGCTGAGTTTTGCGCGGACCACGATAGGAAGTGTAAGAGCCATCTTGTTTGTAGAGTCGGATCGTCGGACATGATCGGACATTGTACTTTTGGCACAGCTTTGCGTCTTGCGAGCAGTCTATACTAACATAGACATCTTCTTGGTTTTGTTTCTGGAGGGCGGCCCATTCAGGTTCCAAGGCTTGAGTGTGTTCCCTAGAAAAATGGCAGGTATCAATACCAGCAGGTGGGTTGATTTCGTTGATTTCTGCTTTTCCTTACTCATCTGGGAGGACAACTAGACATATGTCAGTACGTATGGCGATGAAAAAGCATCGTTGAGCAACTTACATGCAACAAGTGTCCGGTCGCGAGCTCCGAGCGTTGTCTCTAGTTCCTTGCCTTCGAGATGCTCCCATGCCAAGACGCGCTGCAACAACACCGCAAGAGTGTACAACGTCCAGATTGACTCTCTCATGATAGATCATGGACTAATTCTTCTTTCTCATTTTTGAGATAACCGGGCCTGTGTTTAAAAACAAAGGAAATTGGGATACGGGATCAAAGCTTCATTTGAGTTGGAGGGCCGACAAGGAGTGCTCTCCACAGGGGTGCATGATATGGGGCACAGATCGACCGCCTGTGACAGAAGAAAGCTTTGCGCAGCATCATTCTGCTGCAAATGCAACACCCGTGTGTTTCATCATGTCAAAACGTCTGCTTGTCATCGGCCCATCTCCGGCACAGCTGTTTTTTAGGGGTAGACCCTTTTAAGAGACGTCATTCCCATTTTCATCTGAAAATATATATTTTCAAAGCTGGATTGAACACCAACCAGACACCTAGTCCCATCATGGCTCTGCTCAAGTCGCTCCTACTGACAGCGCTCAGCGCATCTACTCTCATCGCCGCGAGTACATCGAACATTGAAGATGACAGCCACAGGCCCATTGATCTCAACAACTATGTCTGCGAACACCCGCCATACAAAGTGCTCATGGTTTCAAAGTCGCCATTGGTCATCTACATAAAAGACTTCATCACTCCGCCAGAACGTGCTCACCTGTTGAATCTGACGTAAGCGTGTTTACATGTGGCCTATTGAAGAAAAAAACAGCATAGGCTCACCACACCACAGTGAAAAAACCTTCACCCGTTCCGGTGTGACGAGGGGCAACTCCAAAAGCCATCTCTCCGTCCGGACATCACAAAGCACCACTGCACCCCGCGATGCGGTAGTGAGATGCATTGAATCCCGAGCCCTCGCCTTCCAGGGCTACGACACACCCGAGACACACTTGGAACCCCTCCAGCTGGTCAAATACGGCCCATCAGAACGCTACCACTTTCACACCGACTGGTTCACATCCTCTTCCCATACCCAAGGTCTCGGAGGAAACAGGGTCAGCTCTTTCTTCGCCTATGTTCATGTCGCCAACGATACCATGGGTGGCGGAACCAACTTCCCAAGGTTAGACGCCCCTGCGAACGACAAGTGGTGCCAGGAGGGGATCGTAGACTGCGATGAGGAGTGGGAGAACGGGGTGACGTTCCGGCCTGTTGAGGGCAATGCCATTTACTGGGAGAATCTGCTGCCGGATGGGCGGGGTGATGAGAGGACTCTCCATGCTGGGCTGCCTGTGCTTTCGGGAGGAAAGGTGGGAATGAATATTTGGACGAGACAAGAACCTTTACCTGAGGGAATAAAGGGTGATGATTTGTGATAGTACTTTGGCATAGAATCATGAAGAAGACGGCATTAACCCGGGTACAGGCTACCACCTTTCGCGGCCTGCAGCATCGGCGTTAAATCCCGTCCACAAAATTCGCGGCCGCCAAACTCCGGAGACAGTGGCCAAAATAATCCAATATATGGGGCTATGAGGATGCACTATTTTGTAAGCAAAATTGTTCTAAACTCCGAGTCGAGCCCATGTATGATGCAATGAACCTATAACGGGAAGGACTTCATTGGAAGCCCCGTATGGATTTGGTCTAGCTCATAACCTCGACTTCGGTGGCTGTGGATGGGTGTTGGAGGTATATAAGGACCAGAAGATCTGCAATCAACACCTACCTTTTTCTGCACCACAGTCTTCAAAACCCTCAATCACCAATCTTAGGCATACAAGCACTTCCTGAAACACCATGTCTTCAGTTACCATTCCTACTCGCAAACTGGGCCGCAACGGCCCTGAGATTCCAGCCATCGGACTCGGCTTGATGGGCCTGAGCATCGCCTATGGAAACCCAGGGTGAGATCCTAAATACCTTACGCACCCCCTTATCACCTCCTTGACTCTGACTTGACAATCTCATCACTGAAGAGACGAATCATCTCGCCTTGCCTTCCTCGACCATGCTTGGTCCATTGGCTGCACAAACTGGGACACGGCCGACGTGTACGGAGACTGCGAAGAACTCCTCGGCAAGTGGTTTTCCCTCCACCCCGAGCGCCGCGAGGACATTTTCCTCGCCTCCAAGTTCGCCCTCGGCGGCCGGACCAATGAGAAAGGGGAGTTCAAGTTTGTGATTGATTCCACCCCCGAGTACGCCCGACAGTCCATCGAGAAGAGCCTGAAGAGGCTCGGCGTGGAGTACCTTGACTTGTATTACATTCACCGCACGGATGGGAAGACGCCCATCGAGAAGACAGCGCAGGCGTTGAAGGAGTTGAAGGAGTAAGCCATCCGCTTTCCACCCACGCCCGACATTCCGAAGCAAGTACTGATAAAGGGAAATAGACAAGGAAAAATCAGGGCAATCGGGATATCAGAATGCTCGTCCAACACCCTCCGCCGGGCTTCCAAGATTGTTCCGATCGACGCTGTTCAGGTGGAATACAACCCCTGGCAGCTTGATATTGAGAACGAGACCGGGACTCATCTGCTGGACACGTGTCGTGAGCTGGGTGTGACGGTCTTTGCTTACTTACCGCTGGGCAGGGGCTTCCTCACGGGCCAGATCAAGTCTGTCAATGATTTCGCCGCGGATGATTTCCGCCGGCTGGTTCCGAGGTTCAGCCCCGAGAACTTTCCCAAAAACCTTGAGGTCGTCGAGAAACTGGGCGAGATTGCAAAGAGGAAGGGTAGGTTCCCCATTCTCATTTGATTCGCCCTGTAGAGAAGGACGGCTGACCGCGGAGATAGGCTGTACTACTGGCCAACTGGCACTGGCGTGGCTCATGGCGCAGGGGTCCGACATCATCCCTATCCCGGGGACCAAAAAGGTCAAGTATCTGGAAGAAAACGTGGCGTCCTGTAATGTGACGCTCTCGGACGAGGACGTCAAGGAGATCAGGGCCACCATCGACAACGCCGATGTCAGCGGGGACCGTATTTCTCCGGGCTTTTTTGATGGACTTGCAGCCGATGAGCAGCTCTATCAGGACACCCCTGAGCTATAAGTGAGGAGCTTGGTCCTTTCTTGGAAGTTAACATCTCAGCTCAGTGTTACCTTAGTCGAACACGTAGTCATTGTCAGTTTTATCAAGTCGATTTCAACTCGCAATTATCGCCTCGCTATTCAAATACAGTTGAACATATGAGCCACTACTGCCCGCGTCGAGTTACACGCACCCAAAAATCGTCAAACATCCATACGCCCTGTCAAATTTTGTCAGCTCTCAGGGAAGCGATCTAGTTATTTGGTGACAGGGAAAGCATACGGCGTTGTTAACTCTGGCAGCATTGAAGGGATTGATGACGGACCACTCATATCGTCTCAGCAACTGTTGAGTTGACGTTAGCATCGGGCCATCTTGGATGGGCCAACCTTTGAGAAAGCACGTACCTCGACAAAAATCTTGTTGAACTCCATCAGCGCCACAGTCTTGCCGGGACACTGCCATTTTCCATAATGAAAGACCAGATCTGCGGTAGCCTTCATTTTTTCCAACTGATCCTCATCCGCTTCCAACCACCTTTCCGGCCTAAATGTTTCGGCATCCTCACCAAATGTATTCTTGCTGTGGTGAATGGCAAGCGGGGAAGACCCTATTTGGGTTCCACCAGGGATAAACTTGCCGCAGATGACATCGCCACCAGGAGGGACCTGCTTGAAAAAGGCACCACCAGCAGGAGGGAGAATACGGATGGCCTCTCTGATGACCGCCTGGAGGTAAGGAAGCTGCCGCGCTTCGGCATCTTTGATGGGAGAGGAAATGATCCCCTTGGCAACGGCCTCGTCGATTTCTTGCTGGAGCTTCTGGTAAACCGGTGGATGGGTACAAATGTTGAGCATGAAAGCGCGGATGGTGGAGGCAGAGGTGTCGGACCCGGCCACAATCTGCAAGACGGCCTCGCCCTGGGCCTCTTCGAGGTTCAAACCGTGCCGAATAAAAGAACCAAGCATGTCTTGCTGAGGGACGGCATTCGGGGCGAAGCGAGCAGCCACGGCATGGTTGGTCACACCGATAAAGGCACCAAAGCCAATCTTGTCGGTCTCTTTGGGCAACAGCCATCGAAGAAAGCGAGACTGGATAATGTTGGCCAGTGTAGGAATACTTCCGAGGGTCAACATGGCCGGGATAGATGCCGTGGTGATCTTGATGTAATCGTAAACATCCTCATCCTTTTCGAGATAGCCCAGGGGCTCGCCAAAGGCCAGGTCGCTGATGACATCGAGAGTAAAATACTGGGCCTTTTCACCAAAGTCCATGGGGCGATAGTCTTTGGGGGTGGAGATGTACTTTCTCTCAATGAGGTCGATCAGACGAGCAATCTCAGTCTCGATGGTACTTTCCATGGACAGATTTTCCTTGCCCGAGTACTACCCAACCGCACCGTCAGCATCGGATCGTAGGGGATCTCACGGGCAACACCAGACGGGACATACACCGGCAACCATCTTGTTGCGCAAGGCCGTATGGCCGACCTCATCGCGCATAGAAAACAGATTGTCTCTCGTGGGATTCAAGCGCCAAGCTTCGTACCCTGGCGTGCATCAAAAAAAGCAAATGGGTCAGTTCGTTTCTGTCTGAGCCGTGGGAGAAGAAGAGCTGGGTGAAGTCTTACACGGTCCTCTGGTGTAAGGCGACCTGACGGCCATCATCTTGCGCAACACATCGGGGTCACTGGTGACGAGGTCATTGGGCCCGATACGCACGAGCGGGCCTGTAGGTAATGGTGAGGATGATCAGCAAGTGCTTCCAGGTTGTGGTTGGTAAGGTGGTGAGACGGTTGCAACGCACCGTGTTTGTCGTTGAGCTCTTTGAGCACCTGAGGGAGCGTGCCCTTGATAGACTCGCGGACTTGCCAGTACTTGGAGATGGCGGCCAACTTGGGCCCGGGAACATGTGAGAGACGGTACCACTGGATGATGGTGGGTAGGACGAACAGCGCCACCACAGCGACAAAGACAGTCGCGGCAGTTGCTCCAGTGGCCTCGAGAGCGCGTGCTATTAGCGCTGCTGCGGGGTGGTCGGTGAGAGCCATAGGTACTGCTGGGTAGGTGGGCTGGGCCGTCTGTTTCCAGCTCTGTTGAACGAAATGCGTTGAGGAGTACAAGGACCAGACGGTTAGCGGGCAGGGCAGGGCAGGGCAGGGCAAGGCAGGCCGAGTTATTAATTTTACCCGGGGAACGGGATTTGGGAATGGGAGCAGGTAAGGTAGGTATGAAGGTAGGTAGAGTAATTAATAAGATGGATGGAATGAGGGAATGGGTGAATGAATGCAGATGCACATCAGCAATACTTACCCTCAGTCCACCACCAACAACACCTCCTACCTAATCACCAACACACACCTCCCCTTCCCCTCTAGCTCTCCCTCTTCCATGGAATGTGCGTCTCCATCTGGGCCCCATCCTCACCGCTGGGCACGGAACACAGACAGGGCCCGGGGATGCTGTTGGCGGCTCTTGTCCCCATTCGGACATTGGGACGGGCAGACTGCACCGGGCAGTTGGTTCATGACCTTTGTGTATCTCCACCCGACAGTGAGACACACGCCTGCAGCACGCTACCGGTGGGTACCAGTCGCTAAACCCCCCCGCTATTGATCAAGCCTGACCCTCGGGTCCTTCCCTCCCCACTGTTCCCTTCCCGCTTCAAGACAAGCGTCGCCCGTCTGAGCAGCCCGTCCTGGAGGCGAAAAAGTGTCTCGGGACACACGCCTGGCCATCAAACACGCCTGGCTTCTTTTCCCGTTGCCGGAGCTGCTCTTCTCTGTGATCTTCCCGACTTCAAGCTCCAGCTTTCCCACCATCTCCATTGTATTTCTGCGTGTTGCGTGCCTGGTGGGGACACCCTTGTACACTTCAACAGCAAAATGGCCAACGATGCGGAGAACAACAAGCTAACAGCAACGGCCCCCGACACAAACCCCGCCACACCTGCCGACGCCGCCCCGACCAGTCCCGCAAAAGAGCCATCATCGGCTTCGAGCCCAACGGCAACCACCTTCCCACCGGCTCGGGACGATGCGCCCGTGAGCACCGCCGCCGCCGCCGCCGTTGTCACCATTGCCGAGGCAGAGGAGCTCCAACCAGATGTAATCCCATCAGGCGCTCCGGGGGGGGGTACGGGATGCTGACGCAACCAACTGCACAGGACTCAGATGAGGTTGACTCCGTTTTTGATGACGGAGATTCCGCCATTGCCAGTCTTCACTCATCCACCACTTCTCTTCGCGACGAATTGATCCTGCAGGTTAAGGAACATGGCAGGCAATACCAGGGTTACCTGGAAGCGAGTGAGTGTGACGTGCATCCGAACCGTCTTGATCGTTCAGCTAACCAAATTCAGAGTATGTCCTTCCAATGGACGAGGTAGGATTCGCCGTCACCAACCAACATGTCTCAAACAAGCAAACACCATAGCTGACTGTGATCTCACACATCTAGCAAGAGCTAGAACGATTGGGTATGAACATCATCAGGCCGCAAACCAGGCACTGTTGGCTAACCCAGCTGCGACAGACTTCCAATGTCACTTGGTCTGGCTCACCCTGGACAAGCAGCACAGCACTGCCCCTATTCAGAACATTCAACGGGCCCTGGATGTGGGATGTGGCACAGGCATCTGGGCGATAGAGTTCGGTGTGTTTCTTCATGTTGCGTTACGGAGCACACCAGTGTACTGAGTGTACTGACACCATGTTTAGCTGATGAGCATCCCGAAGCAGAGGTGCTCGGCGTTGACCTTGCTCCGGTGCAGCCTCAGTGCGTCCCCCCAAACCTCATCTTTGAAGTCGACGACCTCGAGCAACCGTGGAACTTCACCCAGCGCTTCGACTACATCCACTGCCAGCTCATGATCGGCGCCTTCCAGGACTGGCCCAAATTCTTCCGCCAGTCTCGCGAGTTCCTTGCCGGCCCTAACAGCTACACCGAGGTTCACGACATCGACTTCTTCATCCGCTGCGACGACGGCACCCTCCCTCCCGACTCACCCCTGGCGAAGTGGCACGAGCTGATGCACGATGCCGCCAACAAAGCTGGGTTTCCCCTGGACGCCATCAACAGAGTGCCGGACATGATGGCCGAGGCAGGGTACGTGGACATCGTGGCCAGGCAGGTCAAGTGGCCGATCAACACATGGCCTAGAGATCCAAAGCACAAGGAGCTGGGGAAGTGGGCCCACGAGAATTTCAGCTGGGGGTGTGAGAGCATGAGCTTGGCTCTGTTTACCAGGGTGCTTAGATGGTCGGCGGATGAGGTGAGGATCTTTATGGCCTCGGTCAGAAAAGATTTGAGGGATAGGAGGTTGCACGCTTATTGGAATTTCTGGGTCGTGTATGGACGGAGGGGTTAGCGCTGTGTTTGCAGGCTGGTTTGTTGGATGTCAATGGTTGAACACCACGGGGCTGGGACTGTCAAGTGAGCATCAAAAATTCCGGAGTGAATTGCTGTTTTCGTTGTTCTATACCACCTTGTACTTGTTTGGGAGTTTCTGTGCTGGGATTTGAGTGGTCGATCTCTACCTACCATAGATACGGGTAGTGTACTGCTAGTAGATCTTTTGAATTGAGCGTGTAATTGCTATTGGAGATTCTTGGTCACACAGCGTGTGATGGGTATGCAGGCAGACAAGACGCAAGTACGCTCTGACAATGCGTCAGGCAAAGAGTGTGTCCGAGTTGGGCGGTCATGGCTATGTAAAAAGACCAGATTCTGAAGAAGAAAAATTGAAGAAAAAAATAGACAAAAACTATCGCCACACCTCATTCAAGCCTCTGGCTGCAAACTCAACAAGAGGTGATCCAAAACACAGCCCAAAAGCCAAACACACTCAGATACATATCTCCGGACTGGTTACCGGGAGAGGCCTCGTGAGATTTTTCTCGTCATGATCGTCATCCAACCAACATTTCGTAAATCATCCCGTGTTACCCAACATCATTCAACGTGCGTAGGTATCCAGCATCAGCAGCCACATACCCCCAACCAACAATAAGCCACCTCAGGCAGCCTCAACCCCAACCACGGCCTTCTTGTTCCGCACCCCCGCCAGTCTCCTCCTCTTTCCAGCCTTCCACGCCTCAACAATCAAGATGTAGGCCGCCACACAAGCAGCCACGATGCCCCACTCCCAAGTGATGGCCTCGTGCTTGAACACGGTCCGGTTCACGACGGGGAGGTAGACGAGCGGGAAGCAAATGACGAAGCCAGCGGACACGGCTCCGAACAGGAACTTGTTCTGCCAGATGGTCTTGAACACCGACAACGGACCGGAATACTTTTCTGGATGCATGTTGAAGAGCGATCGGGTGAAGTGCTTCGACTCCCAAGCAGTGACCAGCAGCAGGAACGTCAAGGTGGCAAAGGTGGTGGCTCTGGCTCTAAAGGCAAGGTCGCAAGCGGGCGAGTAGTCCGAGTTGCACAGCTCGCCCAGACCGTCGGGGCCAGAGACGCCGTAGGCCACCGAGGTGAAGGCTGCGAGACAGAGCCCGCCCATGGCGGTGCCGTAGACGAACTTGTCGATGATGAGCTCCTTGGTGAAGATGCCGACGGCCAGGTCGTGGGGCGGGCGCTGCATGACATCCGGCTGGGCATCTTCCAGGCCGAGGCCGAGGGCCAAGAAGGAAGACGTGACGAGGTTGGCCCAGAGGATTTCCAGCGGCGACAAGGGGAAGACGGAGACGCCCTTGTTGTCTTTGAAGGCGAGACCGATGAGAAGTAGGATGACCTGGGCGATGTTGGAAATGAGTAGATGGAGGAGGAACTGTGGTTACTACCGTCAGCATGTTTCCATTGATGAGAATGAGCAGAGAGAAATACCTTTTGAATATTGTCAAAAAGACGACGGCCTTCCTCCACGGCAGTGACGATACTGGCAAAGTTATCGTCGGTGAGAACCATGTCGGCCGCTTCTTTGGCCACGTCACTGCCGTTCAGACCCATGGCAATGCCAACATCACTGATCTTGAGGGCGGGGGAATCGTTGACACCATCACCGGTCATGACACAAAAGGCCTTGCGACGATGCATGGCTTCCACCATCCTGACCTTGGTGGTAGGACTGCATCTGGCAAGGACCAGGGGCAAAGAAGGCATGGCGTCGATTTCGGCTTCGGTCAGGGCGTCAAATGCGCTGGCAACCATGATGCTGTTGGGAGATGAAGCCGCCGCAGAAGGGTCCCGAGACAAGATGCCGATCTCGTAGGCGATGGCGGTGGCGGTCTTGACGTGGTCGCCAGTAAGCATGTGGACCGTGATGCCTGCTTCCTTGCACTTGGCCACCGCGGCAGCCGACTCGACACGAGGAGGATCATAGAGACCAGCCAGGCCCAAGAAGACGAGGTCGCACTCGACCGTGTTTCTCTCGGGGAGGCCGTTGTTACTCTGTTCCGAACCCTCTTTGGGCTCGACAGAGAAAAGCGAGGCGTCGACAGGTTTCCGAGCGACGCAGAGAACACGGAGACCTAGTGCTGCCAAAGCCTCGGCTCTGGTGACAATCTCGGCCTTGAGCGCGTCCGAGGCGTTCATCAGAGGCAGGATGGCCTCGATGGCACCCTTGGTGTAAGCGTATGCAGAGGCGCTGTCTGCGTCGTCTGAGCCGTCGGCGCGGCAGACGACCGTCATTCTCTTGCACGACGAGTCGAAGGGGTACTCGGCCAACAATCCGTGGCTGCCCCCCGCCGTGAGCTGAGGCTTGCCAGAGTCGAATCTCATGGCAAGAACCTGCAGCGCGATCTCGGTGGGCTCACCGATGGCCGTGTAAGGGCCAGCGACGTCAGCCTTGGTGACGGCCGAGTTGTTGCACAGGGCGACTGTCTCGAGGAATGAGGTAAGCTGAGCGGGCGTCTTCCTCTCCTTCTCGGAGAGGACCCAGTCAACGTCACCCACGCGGACGTCTCCGCTCGTGGGGTCAAAGGGGTGGTTGGTGTTTTGAATGGTGATCTCGGTGCCGTCAGCCAGCCAGACGCTCTTGGCCACCATCTTGCCCTGCGTCAGTGTGCCCGTCTTGTCCGAGCACACGTTGGTCACTCCGCCCACGGCCTCGAGGGCGGCGAGCTTGCGAATCACTACATTGCCCTTGGCCATGGCACGAGTGCCGAGGGCCGTGGCAATGGTGAGCACAGCAATGAGAGATTCGGGAATGACGGCAACAGCCACGCAGATTCCGTAGATGAGGACCTCATCGTCGATGTTGAACTTGCTGACAGAGAAGACAATGATGGCCAGC
Organism: Podospora pseudocomata; assembly: GCF_035222375.1. Lineage (NCBI taxonomy): Eukaryota > Fungi > Ascomycota > Sordariomycetes > Sordariales > Podosporaceae > Podospora > Podospora pseudocomata. The sequence continues at coordinate 167,502 of NC_085889.1, read as the reverse complement.
ATGATGGCGAGACCGAAAAGGAGAAGAGCAAACTTGCTCAGCGTGACCTGGAGAGGGGTGCCGTCGAGGCCGAGGATAACACGCAAGCCGTTCCGGAATTTCGTCCAGATCTTCTTGACCATGCTGCTGTCCTCATCGACAGTCTTGCCCCTGGTGGTCCGAAGGAGCTCGGCAATCTTGCCGACCTCTGTGTTCATGGCCGTGGCAGTAACAAGACCCATGGCGCGGCCGCGGGTGACAGTGCTGGCCGAATACACCATGTTGGTGCGGTCACCAAGAGGAACATCACGGTCCTTGAGGATGAGCTCGGCATGCTTGCTGACGGGGAGAGATTCGCCCGTCAACAGTGCCTCATCGGTGGACAAGTTGATGCTGCTTACGAGGCGCAGATCTGCCGGGACGACATCTCCAACGCCGAGGCGGACAAGGTCGCCGGGGACCAGAAGCTCGGCCTTGATAGACTCGGTCTGGCCGGACCGGACAACCTTGCACGTGGGCGCAGACAAGGCATACAGAGCCTGAATGGTCTGCTCGGCACGGTAATCCTGGACAAAGCCAACGACGATGTTCAGCAGAATGACGGCGGCAATGACGCCGCCCTCGATGTGGTCGTCGATGGCAAAGGAGAGGATCATGGTGATGACGAGGACAAGTGTCAAACTATTGGACACCTGTCTTAGGAGAATCGTCCACAGGGATAGCCCCTTAGCACCCTCAACCTTGTTAGGGCCATACTGCTGCAGGCGACGGGCAGCCTCGGTATTGTCGAGTCCATTTCTGGGGGGGGTGGGTTAGTGGCCTTGAGAGAGGAGAAAAAAGGGGGAAGCACAAGACAACAGAAAGTACACATACTGGCTGTCGGTCTCGAGGAGAGAGGAGACATCGGGGACGGTGAGGGTATGAGCCGACTCGGGGGTGAAGCCCGGGAGAGTCGGGGTGCTGTCAGCGGAGACGGTGCCGGCAGTACGGACGGTGCCGGCGAGGGTGGGGGATGACGCCGAAGCGGAAGTGTTTTTGGAACTCTTTAGGCCACGTATAGGAGGTTCCGTCTGGCCCTCGACGTCAAGGTCGTTCTCTGTCCCCATTCAATAAAAGTGATTTCTGGATTGATGTTCCAGCGAAGTGACAATGCACAAGGGAAAGAAGAGAAGAATTCCAGAAGATAAAAGGAAGTCGGGAAGGGGGCGAAGAGCATGGGGTTTATGACAAATGATGCCGGTCCGTTCCAAGACATGCAACTGCACCCTTGCTGGATCTCTCTCAACAAGAAGCAGCACGAGGCAAGGGATCAATGGATCATTGCCCCAGGGGCAATGGGGGATCAGATCTGACGGTGACGGTCCACGGAACACGCTTCTTCCCATGCCATCCACGCCATTCACGCCACGCCAACAACGAGGAACAAGGCTAACGCCGAGCGCTTGGAACCTGCTTGGGACCGCTGGGACAACGTCGGCCAAGGGCTGGAGAAGGGGGAGCAGCCCAATCACAGACTTCCGAATCACCACGGAGAGTGGGGCACCGTCTTGGCCCTTGTGATTCTCTGCACCGTTCGTGGCTGTGCTCAATGAATGGAAGCTGGTGCCGACCGCCGGACGTACCCTGTTGGTCACTGGTCACCTGCTATCTTTGTTGCTTCATATCAGTTGCTGTCCCTGTTCCGTCGGTATGCACCTAACCGGTATCTCCTGTATCCACCACCCAGGCAGTGTTGTTTTTGCCTCCTGAAGACGAAAAAGAAGACACTGGCTGATTCTCTATAATCTCTGTTGTCATCCACCAGAGGTAACCCATCTATACCATTTGATGAACAACTGGCTGATGATGGGATCAATCTTGGGTATTTATCCCGTAGCAAACACATTCCTGTCAAGAACGACGCCAAGCCCGTTATCAATCACCGGCCCCGCACCGGCACTCGAGCCGTCTGCCGGATGGTGACGCGTGGTGACTGTGCTCATTGGCCCCTCTGGTCCAGACCCAACCACACTTATTCTTATTACTGGAGGAAGGCCGACGCGATGTTCCATACGCTCAATGTTACTAATTGAAGCGAAGCTCACGACTACTTACACGCTCATTATGTACGGGATTCCATGTCGGGTTGAAATGTGGACTGTCGCAACTGGAGGCCTCGCCAACTCGTGCCAACAGCCTCACTCTCAACATCAAGATCAGCAGATCTAAAGACTACACTACGGGAACTGGCCCCGCTCCGGTCCAAAGTACCCCTTCTCGGGAATCGGCAGGATCCCCACACTCTTCCCGTCCATGCCGGCGTGGCTGACCCGATTCCCCCACCAATCCAGCTTCACGGGGTGGTATCCCACAGCAAAGAACATGATGAGGGCGCTGATGGCGACGCCTGCCGTCAACGAGGCAGAAAGCACGTAATTGTACTTTTCCCACCATGCCAGCCGGTATTTTGGCAGCAGGTACATGAAAATGAAACTCAGGATGAACCCGGGCGTCTTGTAGCTCAGATTGGACGGCGCCCAGTGTTGGAATCCGTGGATGATCAACACGGGGTTCAACCACAACAGGCTGGCCACGAAAGGAAAGATTGTCCTGTCAAGCTGCGCAAATGTCCTTGGCCTCAGTCTTCCCCGCAGTCTTTCTTTGATGCCGGGCAGGTATTTCGGCCCGTATCCCTGCCCGACCAGAAACACTACCGCAATGCCCGTCCCGATCAAGAAGCACCACTTGAACATCGGATACATGGCACCAAACATCCTCTCGCTGCCCAGCAATCCCCACATCAAGCTGCTGGCATACAGCGGTGCACCGTCAGCAGCACAGGTGAACCTGCTCGGCTGGTCCGGCTCGCACAAGCCCTTCACGTTCTCCATGATGAAGTTTTGGGTCGAAACCGCAACAAAACAGGTGATGATGATCGTCCCAATCTGGCTCCTAAACACGGCTCTCGGCGGGATCTTGACATAGTGGGCCATCTTTTGATCTTGCACATAGTTGTCTCCGTAACCGGCCAACGCCCAGCTGCCCAAGGTTTGCGCAAACAAGAAAGCATTGGGGTTCCCGGGCAGAAGATACCCCGTCAGCACCTGTATCAGACTCCCAAGCCCCAGGTTGGTCCCCGTGGTGGCCGACAACAGAGATAGCGGGACGGCAAAGATGATGTTGATGCCTATCATGAGGAAAACAAGCCACACAGGTGTTTCCAGTGGATATATCCTCAAGAAAATCACCGACACGACAATGGCCGCCACCAAAATGAAGATGAACCACCAGTCTGGCACCTCGGCGTACCGGCTCATCAGCCTCGAATGGACATCCATCGCCCCTTCATAGTTCCCTTTCCCCCTTCTCAGCCCCTGGTAAAAGTCAACATAGGCCTTGCCCACCGTCGTCCACTGGTTGACCATGATGTACAAGAAATACACTGGGTAAAACGCGAAGTTGGCTCCGACAGTCAGGATGTATCCGGCAGAGTAGAACGGCGGGGAGTAGGTTTGGTACTTCTGCTCGTCGAGCTTGTTGTCTGCTGAGATGACATTCTGCACACGGTACGGTTTCCCATCGTTGGCAAAGGCCGAGCTGGAGTTGATGGGGAGGTAGGCAGAGTGATTCATGTTGTTGTAAAAGATGGCCAGGATGACTGCCGCTCCGAGCCAAGCGGAGCACCATTCAGTTGCTGTGGCGAAGAAAGGGTTGGCGAGGGCGGCAAAGGAAGATGTAGCAATGTTCCAGTCAAAAGTGGTGATTGGGTTAAAGAGACCTAACCCAAGAGATGAGCCAGTCAAAATGGCCAAAGTCAAGTTCTCGGGAGCAATCCAGGTCATCCAGTTGAAGGTGGAGAGGGCTGTGAAAAGATAACCCGGCAGCCAGTAGTAGATCGCCATGGATACCGTGCAGACGTAGAAGAAGTTGTACCGGGATATGGTCCAACCGTGAATGTTCTCTTTGGGCTCTGGCCTGGTCAATGCTCGATTCATGGCAATGGTGGGAAGGATGGTGGGCCAGAGGGCTTTGACAGGATATACTGAGAACCGGCGGAGATATCCTGCAAAACCCATCCCCATGAGCTGAACGAACAGGGTCAGCATGAGCTGGTAGCCATAGTTGACAAAGCTCTGGCCGTAGAAAATGGGCATCTTCTGGACGAGGATCTGTATTTATCAGCATCATTTTAGAGAGGCGAATATAGAAAAAGAGTCAACGCACCATCCCATACGAATTGGTGGTATAAATAGCGATGTTGTAGGTAATCGTCGCAAACATTTGCTCTTTGAACGTCCACGGCCCCGGATTGAGCGAGTGTCTCGTCCCAAACACCGTGAATCCCCAGTCCGGAAGGACATACTCGAGGACCTTTGCACACGGGTACAAAAGAATCTGAATAACACTCCCACTAAGAGCTGCCCGTGTCTGTCAGCCCCATGTCCTTTGATAAGTGAAGGCCAACACGTACTGATGCTCGGAAATCTCGAGTTGAAAAACGTCGCCATAAAGGTCCCAATCACAGCCCACGATATACCCAGAAAGTAAGCCCTAATGGTCTCTACGGGGGTGGAGTCATTGTCAGTCAGTTCAGCCACAGCTCTAACCCCCGGATAGGGGCTGGACCAGCGCATCATGACAGCATCGATTCTGAGATCTCGCTCATAAAAGTCGCCGTACTCTTTCGGGCTCTCTTTCACCAGTCTCTGCATTCTTGTCCGCATGACAGTGGGAAAGTTCCAGTCATCGGCGTGGAAAGTAAGCGATTCACGGATGATGGCCAGGGCCTCTTCCGTTGACATGGCGTTGATTTTGGAGAGGATGTGCTCGTATTCGCCATTTGGTGCCAATTCCTCGAGCAGAGAGTGCGGGATCTGGTCCGTGATGTTCTCTGGCTCCTGGCCATCGTGTGTTTCCCTTTCGTAGGGCTTGGCAGGTGTTTTTTCAGGGTCTCGATCGGATGACCTCGTTTCGTGACTCGAGATGATTCCGATCCCGTCAGGATCGACAGCCTCGGGTTTTTCTGCCATGCTTTCTGTAGTCGAACTCGAGAATTAGGAACAATTGGCTACCAAAACGCTCCTCCACCCTCACTGTACTCGAAGGAGAATCGTTGAAAGGCAATGGGCTTATCAGACATTGTACGGCCGATATGCAATGCCGCCGAATGCCGGCATCCGGGATACGAGGAGGTCCAGATACTGCCGTGTTTGCTTCTCGGCTATGTGTGTCCGACGTTGCATGATGTCCTCCTCTCCTCCCACGGCAGACCCCCAGGTGATACAGTCTGCATGGAAGCAACATGAGGTGCGGGGATTGCGAAAATCGAGACGGGAATAGATGAACTGACATTTGGTGGGTTGAGTGAGAAGGGAGCGCAGATCTACCGGCATAATGAGTTTCCTGAATTGGAAGGCAGCAAGCCGATGCCACAACATTGGTGAGCATGCATTGCTAGCTAGGTGGCTCGGTGGAAGGGTAGGTAGGCACTCGCAACTGAATTTGAGGGAACTGAAGTGGGGAAGCTGTAGCACAGACTGCATAGGTAGGGTGTCTTGTGTTGAACAGCCATTACACGTGAAACTTTAGCGTCTGAACTATCATAAACTGGCCTTCGAAGATGGTCAATAGGCCAGTTGATAGCAATAAAAATGCTTTGAAATTTTGATTAAAAGTCTTAAAAGAGAAGATACCTGGTGGTCGAAAGGCCTTGAAACATGATCAAAAGGCGTGTGAATTACCAAATCTTTAAGTCCTCAACATGTAACGCAATGTCCACACGTATCCATTCCCATGCATGTTGATATCGCTGCTCAGACTATGTAATCAGATCCATTCAATATTTATGCAACCATGTGTCCATCCAAAAAGCAGCAAGAAATAAGAGGATAAAGGGGGCAAATAGGGGCAAACAGGGGTAGTAACAAAACCGAACCGTCCATAAAGTGGGCCCATCCCCAGACACACTACCTTATTCTGACTTGGGAACAGCATATAGAGCCCTCAGCTTGCCGTTCCTGTCAACTGATCCAAACTTCCTAAGATCAGTATAAACCCACCAGAACACATTCCGATACAGAAACTTGACAGGGCCCGGTGCAGCAGGCCAGTCCAGCCATCTATCGTCCTCGAAGTGGATGTCCAGATTGGCAAAACACCACAACATGCCAGGCATTCCAAGTGCTTTCTATGACCCCCTTTGATTAGCCGCCAGTCGATCGCCAAAGAGAAGGTCGGTATATGAGAAGGCACAAACCATCGAACTCTCCCCTTCCTCCCCCATGATCCTCTCAATCGCCTCCGCCATCTTTCTTCCCTCTCCATCCACCTCTCTCAACCTCTGCAACGTAGGGATTTCATCCCGCAGATGCTCAACGAGACTTTTCCCAAATACATCAATCATCTGCGCTACCCTCTTACCGTCATACTCCTGTTTATCCGCCAGAACACCATTAATGTAATCATCCAGATCGTGTAGCCCTTTCTTGAACACGCCGTGTTGATGGACATTCGTCTCCATGATTCCCACCACCCCCGACAACCTCTCTACCTCTGGAAAGAAATGTGTCTCCTCGCCGTGGTGATGGACGTGAATCAGGTTGGTGAAAGCCGCAATGTACCGGCAAAAGGGTTTTACGTCGGGAGCTGTGATGTGTGGAGCTTGAAGATAGATGGAATTAAGGCCGCGGATCATGAGATTGTGCGCATTGGCCATTTCCGAGGCGGCACGGTCGAAGCTGTCCACCTGTACATGCAGTTGAAGTGTGAATAGCGTGTTTCGTTAGGGGTGATCAGATGATGGAGGTGGTCCAACCTTTGCATGCGGGTCTTGTTTCGCTGCAAACACAGGAGTCTGGATAAGGGGGAATGGGTGGTCTGCATAGACTGGTGCCATGGTTGCTTTGTTTTCAGCTGGCGGTGATAGTGAAGAGATTACTGGGCACAGATTCCAAGCCCACAGTGTTGACAAGCACAGTAGCAAAGGTTGATCAATTATATGCCGTTAGACAACAAATCGCTACCTGAGCTGGGGAATCGAAGTGTTTTATCTACCTCGATCTTCACAGCAACTTCCACCCCGAGCATCCAAACGCGGACACCAACGCGATTCGTACAATGAATTCCGTGCCCCCAGAATGTGAGATGGCGCAGCACCAGCCAGCCACCACATACATCTGAATCAGGGTATCTAGCTCGTAGAAAATCCAGTTTCTACTGGTCCATCGACGCCACAACAGCCCTAAATCTCTGTCCTGGCATTCTGGGAGCCTAATCTGGCACTAGCGTTCATGAATTTAACTCTGCATTCATTATCTCCTTGAAAAGTCCAGACCATCTTTGACAGATGTGATCCTGTTCTTTGTGTGGGCCCTGCGTTCCCCCACCTCTGGCCCTTCAAGCTCCACAACAGCACCAGTACCATCCTGACTAGATAGGTAGCCTACGGGAGGTAATTCTCTGATGGGATACAAATTGCTTACTCTCCCTGGTTGTGTAACAGAATGGTATGAATAATAATCATTGTATTGCTCGGTAAACCCTTCTCTTTTATAACGCTGACACAAGTTACCTTACTTACCGATCTATCATCTTCGCTTTGCAGCTTCGTCGTGAGCCAAGGACCCAATTCTACCAGGTACTCTCACTGAGACCTCTTCATCTTCGCTTCTTGCCTTTCTTCTTATTAGCCTTCTTGCCCTTATTCTTTTTCTTTCCATGGCCGATGATCACTTCCTCGCTCTCTGAACCATCAATCCGACTCGACATCTGGTCCACCTTTGTCATCCTCCTCCTCTACTTTCTTTTCCTCCTCCAATACTTTCTTTTCCTCCTCCAATACTTTCTTTTCCTCCTCCAATACTTTCTTCTCTTCTCCTGCCTTCTTTGCCTTCTCGTCTTCCCACTGTTCCGCTACCTTATTTTTCTCCTTTATGAGCTTTATGTACTCCTCCAGCTTGGCCAGCCCAATGCTTTTCAGGAGGTACATACCAAACGGCAACCTCACAGCCGTGCATTGATAGTGACCCAACATCTGCGACAACTCCTTCCACCAATCTTGATTGCGAATAGGTTTCCACCTTTTCGCTTATCGTCGCCAACCTTTTTCAGCCCATTTCAGCATAGACTCAGTAGCGTGGTGATGGACGTACTGGGACGTCGTGATGATGATGAGTTTCTCCCAACCATCGATCCACCATTGGGCCATATTGTTGCGGTTCAACGGCATCGCAGCCCTTCCTGACACTTGCGTAGGAAAGCAGCTTTCTTTGACAGGGGGACATGACTCTAGCGCAGAAATGACACCGATCAGAGCAGCGCCGTCTTCGTCAATAGCCTGGTAACCATCGAGCTGTTGTACACCATGGAGGCGACGAACGGACATGTTGAGTCCGAGGGTAAGTTCACATGTGTGAAAATGGCCATGTGCTTCGGATGATTGAAATGCACGAATCGGTTCTCAAGCTCCTTGGTGGGATGTTTTTTCGTGGGTTGTATCACGAACAGGTCTTCGCATAGCAGGTTCGGCTCAACCACGTAGTTGGTACCCTGCCAGACATGACCACTTCCGTCGCAATTGTCATGTTCAGCAGCGGTCACTTTGACGTCGTTGTGCTCGCCGACCATATTGTGTACTGCTTTTATTACAGCCTGTCGACTTGGGATTGTACAAAGGTGTGGGTTTACGTGTTGCAATCGCTTCTCCGGAGAGACGTAGTCGTCCCATCTGTGGGCTTCCTGTTCGTTTTGGTACTTGGGGTCTGGCCCCAGGTGGTCGATGGGCTCGATCCGCTGCCCACTTGAGCATGTTTCGAGTAACGTTCTTTCCCAGATATTCCGACTTGGTAATGATGATGCGAACCCAGCCCTCAAGAGACCAGTCACGATACCCAAGTGCGGCAAGCACAGCCTCCATCTCAGCTCAATCCTTGGTGCTCTGATGAACCTGGCCATCTGCGCCCGCATCCTCGCAGAAACAGTAGACCTTGCCAAGTTCGAATGTGTTGAACCGGAAGCCAAGACTCGTCTTGTATGGTTCTGCATCTCCGGAGTTACTATCGAACCCCCAACTTCCCGTGTAGATGGCCATGGTCATGGTATGAACAAAGTCGCTCATGAACGGCCTGGCAAAACAGAAGCGCTGCACATAAACGAGCCCGTTTTCATGGTACACCGGGCGAACCAACCGTGGCTTGAACAATTCTGCAGGTTCCACACCTGCGGGCGGCAGGAAGGAGGTTCCCAGCCATGCCGAAGGGGTCATGGTCACCGGGAAATACACCCGGCCATGGCATATCGAGCGCAATTTGCAACTAGGCGTCTTGGTACAGTTTGATCTCTAAACTCCATGATCGCCGGATGCTCGTACGCATTTCGGTGGCCACGTAGGTTCGCATTCATGATCCTATCATAGCTTTGGAATTTGATGTTTCCCGGTGTTTCCATGACTTTCCCCTGTGTTGGCCGCAGTTGAAGAAGTAGGCGGTTCGAGGTTCAGAGTCCAGGTTCAGAGGACTGCGGGAGAAAACATGCTGCTTTATACATGCTCAAGGTACCTACAACACAATGACGGCAAAAGCTACCTCAGCTAGCACGCACCGACAACATTCCTGGTATCCCTTGGGGTTTGTCCCACTGTTACTACTCCGTCGCCACAATTATAGTACTGATTCATCCACACAACGTCTGATTGCTGATCAAATACCACTATGTATGCATGTGTCAGCTCTGTAGATATTTTGCTGACTCTAAGAAACGGGCAAGACTCACAATAAGCACCCCTGATGAACGTGTCTCCCAGCACATAGTACGTGCTCCCATAATCCGCCGGCTGCACCCCAAGCATGCACCTGCCCGGATAGAGCTGGTAGATGAAATCCTTGTACCGCACATTGATCACCATCGCGCCGCTGTTGAACCCAAAGTCCACCGTCCCCGCCACGTCCCTGTACTTGCAGTCCACAAAGTAATTCCCCTGCGTGTCAATCTCGGCGTTGAACTGCTGCCCTATCACCGCCACGAGGTCCTCCCGGATGTAGCTCAACGTCGAGCCCGTGTCGATCAACGTCGGCATGGAGAACCCCTCCCGAGGTGTGTACAGTTTTCCCGCCTCTTTTGGCTTCGTCAACCCGACGCTGGTGACATTGACCCAGTATTGCACCCATCTCGGATCCTGCTCTTTGACCGGAGGCCAAATGGAGACCGGGACCAGCGGCCCAGCAAACTTCCAGCGGTTGACTCCGCCAAAAATAATCTCGCTGAAGCCGTCGCCGTCGCCGCCGAGACCGAGGCTGAAGATGGGGGCGGATATCATCTTCTGGGAGACCATGAGGTTGAGGACGGAGGGGTAGGGGATGGAATAGGGGTAAGCGTAGCCTAAACCGAGGATGCCGGCGAAGGTGTAGTTGCTGTCGGCTGCTACGGCGAACTGGACTTGGGGGATTTGGAGCACTTTTTAGGGAGTTGTCAGTCTCAAGCATGAGAGTGAGAAGTACCTGTAGAGTTGGGGGAGGTGTGACAGACTTGCAATACTCATCACGTCGCTCCAGTAGCTTCCTCGCACTGCCCCTGTGCCGTAGGTGACGGCAAAGTTGCCACCAATGTGCATGGCGGAGTTTGACTTGGATGGGAAGTAGTTGCCAAACGTCTGGCAGAGGGAATCCGACGCCGACGTGCTGCAGCGGGGGTTGACCCAGAGTTCGTACGAGCCGGTGTCGACGAAGACGCGGACTTTTTGAGGGGGCGTGCCAATGTCCACTATAGAAAGAAGTTTGTGGACTTGTCAGCAGGGGTTGAAATCAGGTGGAAATGGAATTCAAGGGTGGAACACGAACACTGGATGATGTAGGCAATGCCGCCCAGTTCTTCAAGATTGGACCAGCCCCATCTTCTGTCTGCTGCTCGGCGATACAAAGTCGGAGACTGCTGGGTTGGTGGGGATCTCGTTATTCTAGTCAGAGTTGGCGGTGGTCTTGTCGATGATGACGCATGAGTAGGTTGGAAGGGTTGATTTGACTTCAAAGCTGGGGGGTCATTGTGAGGGTCGGTCGGGGGCCCCCAATGCCAGCCCCTTTTTGACTTCCCCTTACTTTTGAACTTCTGTCTCGACACCGGCATGCGCACATAGCCTGGGTCTCTTGTACGCTTCCCTCCGCCCTTGTCACCATCATCGAGTGAATGTTCATTGCTGAGATTAGGAAGACTGGCTCCACGACTGACTGTAAGAAAAAGAGTGGTGTATATGGCGAAGTGAAGCAACATGGTGCTGGTAAAGTTGTCCCAACTGTTCGACGCTGGGGCTTTCCAGTACCCCGACAACTATGATACAGCAACGCCTACCTGGAGGTTCGACGTCAACTAGGTGAGAGGTGAAGATCGTAAAATGTCCGCTGCACACGGCCATGCATGCAACGCTACAAGCAGAGGAGGTATCATGGAATCTCAAATGCAACGATGGGCAGGCAAGCTTTGGGCGTAGGGAAGACGAAGTGAACCACCTATAAAGCCATCATATCTCGTGGAAGAACTAGCCCCGCGCTCCAAATTGCGAGGAGAAACTGTCAGCGGGAGCGCTGACTGCATTGTCACTTCTTCCTGCGGTTAGCTGTTTCAGTTCTCAGCTCGTGAATGGTGATCAGCCCAAGATCTGGGGTAAGACGGGAAGTGGTGCTTTTAACCGATCCGGGGTAAGGCAGACATGATCGCGTCGAAGGATCTGCCGCGCCTGTGATATGCTGAGTGGCGGATAAATACCTAGGTACGGATTACACCCGTCACGACTGCCGTGCAGTCTTTTCAGCTCTTTTGCCGGCGCATATTCCAGTTCGCTTAAGACCCAAGAAAACCGGTGGTCCGGTTCAGGTTACCACTCTAGGTTTGTGCATGTTGCAGTTGGGCGAAGCAACCACTACTCCATATTGATCTGGAGGACTGGATTCGAGCGAAATCCAACAAATATTTGGGTAGTTGAAGAAATCATGTTGAGTTACCGTCTAGTTCCTCATCTCGGGCTTCGTCAAATGCTGTCATACGACAAGAGGCCGATTAGGACATGGTCATGGATGTCAGAGATCCAAGCTCAACAGCCTACCCCCAATTCTGCTCCTCGTCTCGCAGACCACCAGCGCCTCCCCGTGACCGACTCCCAGAATCCCTGGCCATGAACTCCCCTCCTCGAAAACAGTATCAGCCTCCCGACTCCAGTTGATCACTCCATTCCCCAACCCAACCCCTAAAACAGTCTTGATCTTGGCCCCAGAAGGCCATATCCCTTCGTTCCCATCCTCATCTGTCATAAATACCACCGCCACTCCCTCCCTACCAGCCAGAGTCCCAATCTGCGGTGCCCCGGCATTTTTGCCCTCTCCAGATGGCTTGTACACCTCCTGCCTTGACGCCCAGCTCAGTCCCTCGTCGTACGAAACCACCGCCTCAATGCTAAACCTCCCAGGCCCACATCTTGTGGTCTCCAACACCATCACCAGCGCCTCTTTGCCAGAAACTGCATCCTTCATACCGGCAATTCCCACCATTCCATCTCTCAACCCCTCCTCCCCCGTAATCCTCCTCGGCTCCGACCACGTCTCCCCCCCATCCCCACTAACAACCACCATCGTGTCCTGCCTCTGCCCCTGCTCCGCCTCGGCCGAATAATACAACTGCACCTCCTCTCGCCTCCCCACAGGAATCCTTACAAACGGCTCCCACACCCCATCCGAGCCCCCCTTTTCCACCGCCTGGCTCAAATACTCCCAAATCCTCCCCCCATCCCGAGATCGACAAACCGTAATCCGGAACCAGGTCAGCTTATTACCATCTTCACCGCTCAAATCATGGTTCCTAAAAGCAGCCAACACAACCCCCGGCTCCAGCTCAGCAAGAAAACAGTTGTCGCAGTCACCGTGGGAGCGGGTGATTTCCCCCACGACTTCGAACGAACGAGCTTGGTCAACGCTGCGTGATACAACCAGGACTCTCTCCCCGTCAGGGCCAAAGGTGGTGTAGCTCTTGAGGAGGGAGCCGTCGGATAGCTGGCACAAACGGGGGTAGGTCCCTTGCGTGGAAGGGGGGAAGTGGTCCTCGGTGGAGATGTGAAGTTGCGGGAGGGGAGGGGGGCGGTCGTCGTTGTTGCCAGGGTCGTGGTTATCTGCTTGATTCTTCAGGTCGAAGCCGAGCTTGGAGAGGAGGTACCCGGTCATGTTTGGCAAGGAGAGTGGGGATCGAGATGGAAAAAGGCAAAGGGTGACGACTCGTACGTGGCGGGGGTGATGAGTGAGTTCGTTGGAGGGGGAAAATGGTGTAGGAAGAGGGCCGAAAGTAACTCGCTATTTGTAGCCGACTCGGTGACCGTTACTGGGGCTTTGTGCCGGTGTGTGGTTCGTGGTAGGTACGACAACGGGAGCAAACCGGTACGACGACTTGGCCAACGGTTGCTCGCATTTTCTGGCAGGAGCAAGCAAGCACAAGGTGACCCAAGAAGATGGGACATGACGTAGGGGAAATGGAACAACAATACACTTCAGAAAATCATGGATGCTTCGTCAACTATATACACTACAAAGATGTAATTACCGCCAACTATAAATAAAAAGTAAAGGACTGTAAGAAAATGTATGTTATGTCGGACCGAATCTCTAGGCAGTTATGTGTGTGTGTGTGTGTGTGTGTGTGTGTGTGTGTGTGTGTGTGTGTGTCTGTGTGTGTATGTCATCATGTACTTTTTCCCAGCTGGAAACCCATTTCCAACCTCCCATAAGTTTCTTTGACATTGGAATCCGTTTCCGTCTATTACCCTTTCGTCATGGAGAGTGAGAAAATGAAAACCAAAAAACAAAGTCTTCCTTGCACGCCGGCCCGCCCGCCAACCCGACATAAAACACCAACATGGCTGCAACAGCAACAAGACGCACAATAGGCATTACGATAAAGGTAGTATAGCAAAACCTTAGGGCTTCTCAACCTGCTCCTTCCTGAAGAACTTGAAGAACCCAAAGGGGATGATCAGCTGGAATCCCAGACACACCCAGAAGTAAGGACTGGCTGCTCCAGGCATGATGCCCTGGCTGAAGTCAGGGAACGTGGTGTTGGGCGAGAGTGCGTTGGGACTGGTCGCCCGCGCCAGCATGGTGAAAGCACTGCCGATGACCTGGGCGCCCACCAAGACGGTCAGGACGTGCTGTCTGGTCAGCGTGGCCAGCAGCAACATGCCCAACCCGACGCCCTGGATGTTGTCCAAGAGACCCAACCAGAGCCACAGGCAGCGGGAAAGAATGGCTGAGCCGACAGGGCCACCAGCCCACGGGAGGTACCAGCCGATGCCGGATGTGCCCCAGAACTCCTGCGCCCACCGTGGTGCGCAGAGGCCGATGGCGAAGATGGGCAGGAGCCAGGTGTGCTCCTCGCTGAAATGAGAGAAGCCCCACAAGACGAGGGCCCAAAGGCCGACGTAGAAGCCCAAGGCAAGCAAGAAGATACCCCAGCCGGGAACGTGCTGCGTGTTGAACAGGAACTGCCAGCTGCGGCCATAGGGAGCCGACAGCCAGTAGTTTTGGATGATGATCATGACAAAGAACCAGGGGACGACCTTGCGGCGCCAAAGCGAGATCCAGAAACCGGGAATGCTCGCCGGAGATTGCCGGTAAAAGTCAGGGAGACCAACATAAAGCATGGCACCAATGGCCCACATGAGCAGACAGATGGGAATGCCGACGACGATGGCTTGGGGGACCTTGGAAGTGCCGACAAAGATGGTGGATGTGGGATCCAGAGTCGAGACAATGGAGCCCCAGTACCAGAGACCGATGCTGAACACCTGCGCAAAGCCCGACACCACGAGGGCACGAGTGATCCACTGCTTGGTAGGTGCGCCACCTTCGTCACCAAAGTTGAGCGCAAAGGACAGGGCACCGGAGCTGGCGCCAGCGGCATAGAAGCAGGTGGCAGCTTCCTCGAGCTTGTTGGACACGCGCCAGTCGGAAAGCAAGGGCGAAATGCCAATCAACATGAAGGCGAGACCGTAAAAGAACCACGGGGCCGAGAGCGAGTAGACAGACTTGAAGTTTCTCTCGAGTGCCCACCAGATCAACGACGTGGCCAAGTAGGTAGCGGCGACCATGTAGAGCTTTTCTGGCGTTTGGTTGGTTTCGCCTGTGAGGAGGACAATCTGGTACGAGCTGACGGAAATGACTTGCTGGAGGGCGAGGAAGAACGAGTAGATGGGCCAGTCACCGATGCGAATAGACATGATTCTGCACAACAAGGAAGGTTAGTATTGTTATTCATGTTCTCCAGACGGAGGGTGTGTGTCCATACCTCTTGAGACCTGTTGGTGCTCTGTAACCATCGCCCAACAGGAACTCATCGTCCACCATGCCGCCGCCGCCGCCGCCATTGCCTGGTGGGGAGGTCTCGAAGACGGACCTGGCCAGACCGCTGGGGGTCATGCTGCGGTGTCGTTGACGTCCACGGCTGACAACCGACTCGTTTCGCCCACCAAGACCGTTTCTCGACTCGGGCCGGCTGCCAGGGCTGCCGATGTGGGATTCTCTATAACGCCCAAGCTTGGCGTCACGATATCTCGCGAACCACTCCTTTTCGCTTCTCTTGAGGAATGTTTCGATGCACAGCTCGTTGGTCGAGTTGCCGGCGCTCAATGTCTCGAGCATGTCTTCGAACTCGGCATAGTACTCTCCGTTGGTGTCGTTGAAGAACTGGTCTACCTGCTGCAGCTTGAAGTCTTGCCTGTCACCGACGACATCGGGAAGACTGAGAAGACTGCTGTTGCGGTTGGCATTTCCAAAGGCCGGCCGGGGGAGGCTGAGTCCGTTGTCCGATGGGGCGAGTCCTGGGGAGTGCATGCCGTCTTTCTGGGCCCTGATTGCGAAACTGTCAACGCTGACAGTACTACTTTGGGCCGCGGGATTGGCGTACAGTGTGTTTCCATTGATGGAGCTGGCAACCGATTCACGAGGCGAGTTGGACTTCATACCACCTGCCCATGGCGCCGTGGGCGTGGGCAGGGCCTCTGGAGAAGCCAGTCTCGGCGTCATGAGGCCTTGTTCTGGCCCCGGACTTGGGCTGGGGGTGATTCCTGGAGTGTGAGCGCCGCCGGTTGGATCCACGTAAGTGTTCGAGATGTTGCTGGCACGAGACGATGGCCTGGTCCCCATGGGGCTGGGGCTGAGCGCATCAAACTTCTTCTTCTTGGCCTCCTTTTGGTGGATGCGGATGGACTCGCTGTAGAGCTCGTCCAGCTGCTTGAGCCACTGGGCGACGGGGAAACGCTGCTTCGCACTCCACGCTCTCATCATTTGGCGCTTGTTGTGTCTGCAAAGTATCAGGTGTGTCAGTCGTGTTCGTTAGCAAAGGCAGGAACTCTGTGGTCAACTTACTTGCAATCCAGAGCCGAGACAATAGCCTGCCTGAACTGCTGGAGCAAATGGGAGGGGGTCATGGACTCGACAGTGTACCAGAAACCGGGCATCTGACCAAGACCACCAACACGAGCGCCGACACCGAGCGCACCCTTTCTTCCGAACTCGACGGCAACCAGGCCGAAAGGTTCATCACGAGACGGAATCAGGGCGAACTCGGCACCGCTGAAGATGTATGGCGGGAGTTGGGTGAACTCGGGCTTGCTGTAGACCCTCTTGGGATACTTCTTCATCAGCTTTTCCAACTTGAGGGCCGCAAAACGGCCGTACAGATCAATGACGGGGCCGACGCAAATGAGCTGCGTCTTGGGGTACTTCTCCAAAATGCTGGGGAAAATATCAGCAATCAAATCAACACCCTTCTGCAAACTCCAACGCCCGACGAAGACGAAGAGCTCGGCTGTGGGGTCCACTTCAAGGCCAGCCCACTCTTGGGCCTGACGGCGGAGGTCGCCTCTCTTCTCCTCAAAGCTCTGGTCAATCTCGATCTCCTTCGACTGGTTCGAGATATCCTCGTTCGGGTCCCAGTCGGCAGTGTCCGAGGGGTCGGGGTTGGGCAGCTGGCCAATGTTCTTCAAACTCCAGAAGATAGGGTAGCGGGCCAGAGAACGGTCACCGTATTTTCGGGACACACCGACGGCACCAAAGCCACGTTGGTGGATACGGAGGTAGCTCGCACCGGCGTGGAGCAGGTTAAACACGGAACCATACTGGACATAGTCTCTGACCACCTCGGGGGGGAGGTTAAAGACCTCGCAGACTTCCTTCTGCTCCTCAGGTGTGCGCATAGGCCACATACCTTGGAACTCGGCGTTGTGGAGCGAGAGACAGCAGGGGACGGTCTGGGGAAGGAGATACAGAGGGGCAGCGGCACCGTGGTAGTCGTTGATGTGGTAGATGTCGACGGGGAACCGGCGGATGGTTTCGGCAATGCAGGAGTTCCAGGCGGCGTACAGGATGGCCGACTCAATGTCGTCCATGCGCGCGATGTAGGGGTTGGCCTTGGTCTGCTTGCGGAAGATGGGGGCGTCCAGGAGGACGTAGGTGATGTTGTTGACAGTATAGTAGTAGACCTCAATCTCGTACGGCTGGCCCATGACCTGGACGTACATGGGCTCGGCGGCCTGCATGCTGTCAAAGGGATACGTGACATCGCCGACGACCGGAATGACCCAGATGAGGTTCATGTGCTTCAGGGCAGAACCCATGAGCTGGGCCATCACACCGAGACCACCAATCTTGATCTTGATGCCAAAGTCGTCAATGTTGTACTCCATGGTCGCGATCAAGACGGTCCTCTGACCACCGCCGCTACCAAAAGGAACCAAAGCAGCGCTGGGAGGCGGGGGAGGCATGGGGCTCATCTCAACACCACCCTTTCCAAGATTCCGGAAGTCAAGCTTGGACAGGTTGCCCAGCTTGAGCGGGACCCAGCCCTTGGAGCTGAAGCCGGACTTGTTGATCTTGACCTGGTAGAAGCTGTGCATGTAGATCCAGCCTGCAAGCACGGCGAGCAAGACGGGAATGATGGCAAGGAGGATGAAGAGAACCACCTGGATGCCAATGTGACCAGTGGGAATGTACTCGAATCTCCACGTGGCGTCGTTGTAGACGAGCTTGTAGGCGAGCTGCGGTAGGGGGGGGGCCTCGGTGATGTTGATGACGTTTCTGGCCAGACTGCTCGGGGGAAGACGGTCGACGATGCCGTCGTTGTCAATGTCACCGTAGATGAAGCCAACATCGGGCTGGTTGTCGGGATTGATACCCCAAACGTTCAGCTGGAACTCGGCCGGCCACTCATACATGTAGTGCAGCTCCCAGGTGTGGTGGTGAACCAAGTCCATGGAGCCGGGCAAGCCGGCATCATAGCCCCACTTGTTGTACGGACCGTGGATTCGAATGTGTGGGACATGGCGCTCAAAGGTGATGTCGTTGCTGTCGGCGTGCTGGATGAAGCCGGACGAGCCGAGGGGCTTGCTGAAGTACTGAACCTGCAGGTGCTTGCCCTCCCACTTCTGCAGCTCCGTACCTGTCCAGAGAGTGTTGTCTCGGTACATGGCGTCAACTTCTTGGTATGTCTTTTCGGCGTCGTACGGGAACCACTCGCTCCAGATGGAACCGAAGTCGGTGCTGAACCTGAAGTGCGTAGCGCCCGCGGCGCTGTGATTGATGGCCATCCTGTTTCCGTCAAAGTGCAAGAGGGTGCGGGAGTAGTTGGCCGACGATGGAAACACGACCGGGTTGTTTGGCGCCCCAAACCGGATCAAGAAATGATCATTGGCATTGGTGCTGGCAGATCCGTCCTCTCTAGTAGCGTTCCTGACGGACAGCTTGATGATGCCGTCTTGGACATTGGTGAGCTTTCCAGTGATCTTCCAAGTTGACTCGATCGACCCGATGTACTCGCTCTTCTCGGAGGGGGTAAACGTTCCACAGGCATTGTTGTCCCAGGTGATGTCGAGCTTCTTGGGGTTGGCTATGCCCGAGTGGTCCACCGTGAGGACGGCGGTGGTCGATTTCTTGACAGAGTCGCAGTCCATCTCGTGGTTGAACTCGAGGCGAATCGGGATCACGCCGCCCTTGCCGGTGGAATCGATGGACATGTCATGACCGGGTTCAAACTTGGTGATCATGGGGGCCGGCTCGAGCCAGCTGTCCTTGAGCACATACATCTTGAAGCCATAAGGGGGCATGACAATCTTGCTGAGACAGCCCGCATTCTTGGTGCTGTTGCCGAACTCGTTCTTGACAGGAGAAGCCTCGAGAGTGATCTCAGGTCCGTCCTCAAAGACATCCCGAATCTTGGTGCCAGCGTCGAAGGGAGCGATGAAGGCACCCTTGTTGAAGGTATCGGGGTTGCTGCAGTCAAATTCGTAGGTATGGGTCTTGTTGCGGTTGCTGTAGATGAGCCACACAGGCTCTTCGTCCTCGGGTTGCGTGTCGGAGGTCCCCCGGCCAACGCTCCAGATACCAGTCTCGGTGAAGTTTGTGCTACCATCCAGCCAAATCTCCTCGGTTTGCTTGGCGAGAGTCTTGAGGTACCAGCCATGATCGATGCTGCGAAGGTGATCGCGGATGGCAAACATGTGCTTGAAGGTGTTCCGCAGATGGGCCGCAGGATCGCGGTGGTCTCGAGCAACGCCGTCGTCCTGGCAGCCGAGACGGCCCTTCTCGACGGGCCAGCCAATGTACTGCGTGACGTTGAGCTGGAAGCACCCGTGTGCCTTCCATGCTGGCGAGGGGGCCATCGCCTGGCGACCGAAAACGTAGTTGGCAGCCGTACCGTCGAGGGCGTAGAGCGCCTGCTCCTCGCCGTAGTAGATGATGGGCGCGCCGGGGAGCACAAACGTGATGATGAAATAGGCGAGCAACTGACGCTCCATGCCCTGAACAACCGACGGCCAACGGAACACATCCTGATTGGTGGCACCGTAGAGATGACGGGGGTCGAACTTGCCCGTGTTGGCATTGTACATGTCGTTGGTCTTGAGCATCTCGTGCCAGGTCATGACCCAGTCGACAGACAAGTCGAACCCGGCCTGGAGATGGCCACTGAGGCCGAGGAAACGCGTCATGGAACGGTAGATGGAGTAGTGGAAAGCACCGCCGTCGAGGGCACTGTTGCCGGGCTCCCGGACAAAAAGGTCCTGGTTGTTCTTCCAGTCCGAGTCCATGTTCATGGCCTTTTCGGGATGCAAGTTCTCGGCCGCCCCGGGCTCGCGGCCACGGCCAATGTAAATGGATCCAAGCGTGTTGCCGCTCGTGATTTCACCAAAGACGGCAAAGTTGGTCTTGCCAATTTCGGTGGCACACTTGCGCATCGCAGAGCTGAAGGAAGCCTGGGCGTCCACCGTGACCTGGACGGCCTTGTCGATACGGAAAGCGTCAATGTCCAGCGCCCTCACGGCCATGCAAGAAAAGTGTTCAATACGGGCGGCCACAGAAGGATGCCAGTCGCGGAGACGATCCTGCACCGAGGCGAACTTGGCCAGCTGACGCTGCCAATCGGGAAACACACCGAAGGCTTCGATATCACCATACTGGTCAAAGTCACTGTTGTAGCAGCCCTTGAGTCCTGGCGGCTTGATGCGCTTGCCGTCCTCGTACCAGAATTCGGGGTAGTCACATGTTTCGTTGTACTCGTTACCGATGGAGAAGTCGGGGTACACACGATCAGTCTTCCACAGAACCTTGTGTTCTTCGGTCCGGAAAGGCGTCGTCTCGTTGAGGAAGCCCTCGAAACCAATCAGATCACTCATGCTGCCCGGGAGAGACATGTCAGATTTTGCACCACCTCAGCGGAACCACCTGCCGGAAGCAAACTTACGTAGCCATGGTGTTATCGATGATAACCCACATGTTGCGCTCGTGAATTTCATGGATAACCTCCTGCCACTCACGGATGTGTCCAAAGTGCTTATCAAGCATAGTCAAGTCGATGGGCTGGCATGGCCTCGGTCAGTACATCTTCCACTACCACCACACCCAAGATAGGTGAGCTCTAGTTGCACATACCGAGTAGGAGTCGGCACCCCATGGCAAGTTGATGAAGGGAGATCCAGCAATGTAAATGGCCTGTCGTCTGTCAGCACCCTCTGCCCTCTCTTCATTGATGGTCGAACTCCCCGCCCCCGCCGTTCAGCATACCTTGGCACCCATGCCAGCAATGTAGTCGAGAGAGTCCCTCAGTCCTTCGAGATCTCCTCCAAAGCGTAGCTGCGTGCTCATCATGTCGGTCTCGTAGAGGGTGCCGTTGATGTCGTCATTGTTTGGGTCGCCATTGACCCATCGATCTAAAAAGAGAGTGTATACGGGCATCCGCCAGTTTGTGGGGGAGTCCATGTAGGTGTAGTTTTCTGGTCGTAGAGAGACATCGTAGTCATATTCGAGCGGCGTCTTGGCCGACTTCTTCGTGTTGAGGTTCCAGTTCTCTTCATCCTTGTCGTATCTGAGGCCTTGAACGAGTGTGGTGGCCGTAAGGAGGGTGATGAGTAGGGCATTCGAAAAGAACGGAGGGCGGATCATGTTGACCGTCGCTCGCCTCTCATTGGGAGCGACAGTAGGTTTGGAAACGAGAGACAATGCCAAATAAAAAACAAAAGACAAGACAAGACAAAATTCAGCAGTACGACTTTCGAAAACACAACAATACAAAGAAGGACGATGATGGCAACCACCAACAGATTAGAAAGGGAAAAAGATGCGCGCTATCGAAGCCCTCCCCCCCCCCTCCCGACCCCCGGACGGACGAGACACGTTGGACAGGCCAGCCAGCCCTAGCTGTGAACTCCACGACACGACGAAGCCCCATCCGGTCACAGAGGGAGAGAGGCGGGAAAAGGGGGCATGGAAACCCGTGGTCAGACCTTCCAAGTGGAGATCTGGATGCTGGGCGTGGGAGCATCACAGCTGCCACACCTCCCCAGCTCGCGTTGGCCACCCTCGCGCGCGGAAGAATACCGGAGCGCAGATAGGCGGAGCCGCGTCGAGGCCACTCAGCCTATCAGTTGCTTTTGATAGGAATTATCACTTTCGGCATGTTCGCTCGTTGGCTCATCAGCTCTCCTTTTCCCACTTCATCTCGACGGCATCGACATCATTTCGCGGACCCTCGGCCATCTCCTTGGAAAGGCCGTCGAAAGAAAGCAGATGCCGGCATGGCCCCCGTGAGACGGTGAGATGAACATGAAGGCCAAAACAAAAACACAAGTTCTCGACATGAAGAACCCGGCAAGGCAGAGGAGGCTGGTGGGCGGATGTGGATGAATGCAACAGGTGGTGCCTTTCCCAATTTTCCCTTATCCAGGCCTTGGCCGGTGCGACGGTGCACTGCTGCCCCTTTTCTTGGGACGGGCGATAAGGCGGGTTAGACTGGAAGCTTGAGAGGCTTGTCGAGGTTCATGGTGCAAAACTTGTGTCGGCAGGGTGGAGAGTGCCCTGGTTTGTCGCCTCCGACCCTCCATGTCCAGCGCACTGTGACCATTGGGCCCTGGCAGCTTGATTCGATACGAGCGTGCGCAGACAGGGATCGCAGAGGAGGTACCGCGGCAGATTCGATGCGACCCGCTCGATCGGGCTTCGGAAGGCGGAAAAGAAGAAGTCTTTGCGTGCTTGTTCGCGCCTTGCCACGGGCTCTGTCGACTGCCCAGCGCGACGACAAGAAATGTCCCTGCTGCTTTGGTGTCGTTCTGGACCATTGCCCTGGGTTGATGGCACTCACTGGAAGAGAAGGATGTCGTGGATGTCTCTGTGTTGCTGACACTGACAGGCCGAAACGACGAAATGACCGGGATGGAGCCAGCTGTTAGTGGCCTTCGTGTTTCTGCTTCTGCTGCTGGTGCTCCTTTTTTTCTCTGGAGAAGATGTTTCGGTCGGCGGCTTCGAGTTCCTGAAAAGAGTGGTGCGCCAAGAATGAACAAAAGGTCCACACCCCTTCGCTTACCGGTACCTACCTGGCCAATGTTCCGTCATTCGACGCCACACCGCGGCGCGCGCGCGCTGGCATCCCTATCCCGCCTGGCAAGCAGGTCTGCCATCTGGCATACACTAACACCCGACAACGGCTTGGCTCAACGGCAGGATGAGTTAATCCTCTGTGCCTCTTCAACACCGCACGACTCGGAAGCTTATCCCGACCATAGATGTATAGGGTAGATAGAACTTGGAAGTCATGTTAGTTAGTAGGTACGGATGCCTTACTGCAACAATGCCGCCGGCAGAACCGTTACATGAGAAAAACAGAAACGCCCCTAATTTCAGTCCAAGAAAAAGCCTGCAGTTCAAAGCGGAGACCGGATGGGTCAACATTCGACTGACACGAGTCGGCGCGGCAGGGGTCCCCTACTGGTTCCCCATTCTCGCAAGCAATGCACAGTGTCCAACCTCTTCTTGGACTGTCTTGGCTGGTAGGCTCATCTCCTCATCTCTCATCTCGTCCCGTTGCATGGACACCCCATGAACACACACCCTCCCCCCCCCCGCCCCCTTGTCCCCAATGTCAACCACTGGCCGGTGTCCCCGGGCCCCTCCCGACATGCCCAGCACAGTGGTGTCGGGTCGAAAAGCGTGTCCGTAGCGTCCTGTAGAGACGCGGTGTTCCCTCCCCCTGGGCCCCCCCCTTTTATTTTCCCCAGAGTCTGTCCAACCTGACGCCAGTCATCTTTGACACCTCAACGGTTGTTTATTCCCTACATTCGCTTTATACACACATTTCCAAAAACGCCGTCTTAGGCGTATTCACACTCTTTTTTTTTTTGCCTTTCGGCCCCAATGTGTTAGGACGAGAAGCAAGAAGACGAAGAAAGAAGGGGGTATCTGACCCGAGTCACTCACTAAGCATAAATAACAAGGAAGGAGGAAGAAAAAAATATTGGGCCGAAGACACCGGTGCATCCGAACCAGCTTTTCACTGCCCGTCTTACAAGTATCGTCGCTTTCCTATTTTGGGATATTCTCAGCTTCTGCTTGACAGCAAGACACCCACCATGCGAGCTTCACTTTTGAGCCTGGCTGGCGTTGCCAGTCTGGCCTTCTCTGGCCTCGGCCTTGCTGCCGACGCTGAGGAATGGAAGACACGATCCGTCTACCAGGTCATGATTGACCGTTATGCCCGCACCGATGGCTCCATCGACCACGAGTGTGAGGCCCACGAGTTCTGCGGTGGCACCTGGAGAGGCTTGATCAACAAGCTCGACTACATCCAAGACATGGGCTTCACGGCCGTCCAGATCAGCCCCATCAACAAGAACATGGAGGAGCACACAGCCGCCGGTGACCCCTACCACGGCTACTGGACCACCGATCTGTATGCCCTCAACGACAAGTTTGGCACCGAGAAGGACTTCAAGGATCTGGTGGCCGAGCTCAAGAAGCGCGACATCTACCTCATGGCCGATGTTGTCGTCAACCACATGGCCCAAAAGTTCGACAACAACCCCCCTCCCAAGGTCGATTACTCCAAGTTCAACCCCTTCAACGACGAGAAGTACTTCCATCCCTACTGCAACGTCACCGAGGAAGGCTGGTTGAACGCCACCGAATACCAAGACTGCTGGCTCTACCCCTATGGCGTTGCCCTTGCCGATCTCGACACCCGCAACGAATTCGTGATCAAGGAGATGAACAGCTGGATCAAGGGTCTTGTCAGCAACTATTCCATTGACGGTCTCCGCATCGACGCCGCCAAGCACGTCAACGACGAGTTCTTGCCCGGCTTTGTCAAGGCTTCGGGTGTGTTTGCCTGGGGCGAGGTTTTGACGGGCGAGACCGAGGACTTCTGCCGCTACCAGACTCTGGACCTCCTGCCCGGCATGCCCAACTATCTCGACTACTACAAGCTCATCGAGGGCTTCAACGGCGGCTCTTTCGAGAAGCTCGCCCAGATCAAGAAGCAGGCCATCAACAACTGCAACGACACCTTTGCCCTGGGCACCTTTGTCGAGAACCATGACATGCCCCGTTTCGCCAACAAGAACAGCGACATGGCCATTGCCAAGAACGCCATGACCTACGTTATCCTCAACGACGGCGTTCCCACCGTGTACCAGGGCCAGGAGCAGCACTTTAACGGCTTCGAGACTCCTCACAACCGTGAGCCTCTCTGGCAGTCCGGCTATGACAAAGAGTCGCCCCTGTACAAGCTCACCGCCACGCTCAACAAGGTGCGCAACCACATCATCAAGCTCGACAAGGACTATGTCAACACCGCCTCCGAGATCCTTGAGGCCAACAACAACTACTTTTGCACCAAGAAGGGCTCCTACGGCAGTCAGATCGTGTACTGCATCACCAACAACAGCTCCAAGGGCGGCAAACATACGCTCACCGTTGGCGGCTTCCAGGCCGATCAGAAGGTCGTTGAGGTCCTCACCTGCCAGTCCAACCAGGCTGGCATGTCGGGCACTATCGACATGAAGATGAACAACGGCGTTCCCAAGGTCTATGTCCCCGCCGATGCGCTCAAGGACTCGGGCATCTGTGAGCAGACGACCGTTGAAGAGTTCCAGGACGACACCAGCGGCGCCGGTGTGACCGGTGCCGCCACTGGTTTTTTGGCTGCTGCAGTGGCTGGGTGGGCCCTCATGTTCCTTGCCTAAGGCCTGCTACTTTGAGCGGGATACCCCCAGGAAGAGATTTTGGGTGGTTCATGTGTAAATATAGATATATACCCTCGGATGGAGTCTTGCACATTGCACACCTGATCCCGAGCTCTATATGCCGGTTTAATTCCTAACTTTTAATCTGCCCCCCTTCTTCGGTGATGTTTCATCGCTGATAACAAGATTTTTGACGGCTCAATGCAGTCATGAATCCTATCATGCTAACAACAATTCTATGGAACACCTCAAATCCACGCAGTTTGTGATTTATCAACACAGTACCGTGTTTGCCCGAGACTCTCTGGCCAGGTGTCCCTGAGCGTCTACCGAAGGCGTCTGCAAGAGGGGGACGGGCCATTCGGCCGTTCTAATAGCCGCCGATTGGATCTGACCGTTGATGTTTTTTGATGTTGGGGTTACACAACATGACGAACCAAGGAAATGTTTGAGCTTGATAGAGCGGGTTAGACACGCCCTTTTTTGCTCTTTGGTGACTTGAGGTACATCGCAGACACACAGGGATTTCTCAGGCCGGTTCGGACTGCCTGAAATGAATTTCCGAGCCACGTTGTTGTACAGCTCTATGTGCGATATGTGCTGGTGTTTTTAGGAAACCAGCTTCGTAGAGATTTGCGGAAGATAAGCTGCCCGTTACTGAAGCCGTGGCCAATATAAACCATGTCAGTTCTCGAACAGAACCCAACTCCTCGCATCAAACACCGATCTACCTAGGTAGTAACACAATCTCGAGCACTAGGGTTGGTTCCACAAGCTCGTTGGTCGTACAAAATCATGTTAGTATCTATACTGGACGTCCGTTGACCCAGAACAAAGTTCTGAAATAAACGGCCAACAGATCAAAAGAGACCGTCCCAAAGCGGAGGACCTACAGAAACATTGGACGAGAACTATGCATAAACACAACATGCCGTGCGACGGGTGAATCCAATGGACATGGAGCGGACAGTTCAGAGCCAACAGCATAACGCATGTCGGCTTCCAAGCCGGCACTCTCAGGTCAGATAGACAGCAACCGTCTTCCTCATGTTTGTGGCAGGAAACACACTCCCGGTACCTCCAATCTCCAGATCTGACAGCCAGAGAAGGAGATTGAGACGGTTTTTGATGTATAAACTTTGGTAAATGTCATCCAGTTTGATCCTTTAACCCGTCCGAGTAGGTGCATGCTTCTCTGTGGACATGACATCGATGTTGTCTTGTGGTTTTACCCCCAAGATTTCCCTTGTGAAAAAGGTTACACGGTGAGCATGTATCTTACTTGTGCTGCTTTGCTTTATCGCTAAGTCGCAAACCAAGGCAAACGAGGGGGGATTGGGGATCTCTGACATACACATTCACCACGTGGTTGAGTATGCCCACTATCTGGAGCATGGTTCGTGCAGATGAGGTGGGTGTACCGGCTGGCATCCTCCCGCGGTACTGTATATATGTGTGTGTGTGCCAGTATTGGCTCGTGCCATTGCAGGTTGCCATCTTCCGAATGTAGATCTTACAACGTCGCCACGGCAGCTACCAGCGTAATTCCTGGGGGCGGTAGTGCTTGTTGTGCAACCAGTTCGCCCTTTCATTGTCCGAGGAAGCTCGGTGGTGTCAGTCCAACTCTCCTATTGCTATTGTTGAATGAGGGGGTTGAATGGAATGTATATATCTTGCAGGATCGTTCACGTGGCCGGCTGATCATTCTCGATGGGATTTACATATAATATCCTCCTGATTCCCTTCCCCGGGTGCCATCTGTTTACCCTTTCTTGTATGTCCAGTGTCAAGACATACCACTGCTGACGTCTGTGTCAACAGTTTGGTAATCTGGGTGACAGACATCTGACAAAAGCACATTGCCCTCTTTCACACGCCTCCCAAAATGGCCATCGCCATCCGCCATGATCCCCACAGCCACGCTCACGAGGAGTCCATCCCAGGCACCGTGAGCCTCGCCGCCAAAGAGGGTGAAGAAACCCACTACGGCCAGGCCCTCTTCCCTGTCCCCTCGGCCGACCCCAACGACCCCTTACAATGGACCAAGTTCAAGAAACATATGATCATGTTTTGCGCCTGCGCCTTTTCCTTCCTGGGAATCTCTGCCTTGCTCGGACCGGCAGTGTACATCGGGCTTTGGTCCGCTCAGTTCAACGTCGATCCCAACACGGCGGCAGGGCTGGTGAACTACCCCAACTTGATTTTCGGGTTTGGGAGTGTGATCTTGGTGCCGTTGTACAAGAGGTACGGGAGGCGACCGGTCATGTTGCTGAGCCTGGTGGCATATATTGGGGGGATCATCGGGGCGAGTCAATCGACGACGTATGGGGGTTTGCTAGCATGGAGGATTGTGCATGCTTTTGGGAGCGGGGTTTGCGAGGCATTGCCGGTACAGTTGGTGAATGACATCTTCTTCTTGCACGAGAGAGGGAAGAAGTTGGGGTGGTATACGGTTGCCTTGTGTCTGGGAGCGACTGGGCCGATGTTTTGCGGGTTTATGCTTGCGGCCGGGTATTCGTGGAACTTGTTCTTTTATGTCGAGCTGGCTTTTGGTGTTGCGCTTTTGCTTTTGTGTTTTCTTTTTGTGGAAGAGTCGTTGTATTTCAGAGCTCCTGTTGCTCCGTCAGGTGGGTCGTCAAGCGGGAGCAACCTCGAGGTTGTGACGTCGGCTGCGACCACGGCAGAAGGCAATGAGAAGGAGCGGCAGCCAGAGACTGCAGAGCTGTCGGGCAATTCTGTCCTTCCTCGGCGCAAGTCTTGGAAACAGCAGCTCAGCATCTTCCCGGACAAGTTCGACTACACGTGTGACTTTTGGGCCATGCCATTCAGAGCTTTCACCCATCTCTTAGTTCCTTCCACCTTCTGGGTCATCGCCACCTACGGCATCTATATTGGACTGTGCGGCTTCTCCTTCAACTTTGTCTTCCCGTTGAAGATTGTCCAGCCCCCATACAATTGGCCCGAGACAAATTCTGGTCTGAGCGCCATTGCGACTTTTATTGGTTTCGGCCTTGCTCTTCCTCTACTCCCGGCATCCGATATCCTGGCCGCGAGGCTCACAAGGAGGAATGGGGGCATCAGAGAAGCCGAAATGAGACTGGGGGTTCTCATTCCTGCCGCGTTTGTCGCTCCGGCAGGCCAAGTTCTCTTTGGTATGGCTGCCGCCAGAGATCTCCACTGGATATGCTACTTCATCGCGATCGGTATCACCCAGTGGGCTGGCTACTTTTACTTCACACTCACATTGGCTTATGCGGTTGATTCGTACAATGCCAACTTGAGCGAGATGCTCATCATCATGAACCTTGGCAAGCAGGCCATCAGCTTTGGTTTTAGCGGGGAGCTGTTGAACTGGATCCTCAAGCATGGATATGTCACGATTGTTGTGGCGGCTTTCGTCCCCATCTTGGTGGTAAACAACATGATGGTCTTCGTTTTCATGATCTGGGGTAAGAGAATCAGAGTGATGATGGCGAATAGTTGGCTGGCAAGGTTTCATGGGAGGAGTTTGACACGGGGGGAGGGACATTGATAAAGACCTATCAACGTGTGGGTACTGGGACTAGACCCTATCTAGGGGGATGAGACTCTGCTCATGCCTTAACTATAGCTTCTCAGATCAAAACTCTGGTTCGAATTGCGTCATCTGGTACCTACCTTAGCACCATGCAATGCTCCGTAGGTAGGGTACCTACCTTACCTTTACCTTACCCGCCTTGCGCCCAATGTAACCGGCTCATTGCGACTGACAGGCCTCGGTTGTCACCCCTATTTTTTATACTCTGTTTGTTTACTTCATATTGCCAAAGCCACCGGTGCAAATTTGCTTTTTGCTTCTTCATCATGGGCAAGCGAGATAACAACCTTCACGATGGTACTTCTTTGTTAGCTAGACACGACGGAACCTCTCATCGAAACTGCTTGTACAACCGGCAGGCAACCCGAAGTACGAGAGACTTATTAGCACACGAGCTAAACGATGATACGAAAGGAGCCCCTGATGAGATGGAAAGATATGTAGGTAGATTTGTATCTGTTTACGCAAGCTACCTTACGTAGCCTTTTCACTCGGAAATGGAGTTCTCCCGGCTGACCACCTCAGAATCAGAGACGGGTCCCTCTACGCCTTTGGTATAACATCAACGAAGCCGTTGACAACCCATGACCAATTGCAACCAACGAATCAAGAAAAACGCGCCTTATCACGACAACAAGATGGAGTTTTGCTCCTTTAGCTGTGTCCTGCTGTTGACAAATCAACCACCTTCCCGAACAGGAATGGGGTGGCGCTCCACCAGCATGGGGGCCAAGATACGGATAACAACGGTCGTCTTCCAAGCGAACTTCCCCAGGATATGCAGATATCTACTAGACCCGATAACTACTGCAACTGCACAGCGCAAAAGAGCACCTCTCGGATCCTTCGGTACGATGGTGAAGAGGGATCGGGGACAAAGTCTGACAAGGATCCAATCCACCCACGCTGCTAACCGCCCCTCCATCTTCTCCCAAAGCAGTCAATCAGAACAGAACACACCAGGGTAGGTATTCGCCTTCCTCGCGGGGGGGAGGCACGATTTGTCAAAGATTTACACAAAACGGGCGTTAGCTGTCGGGCAGGCGTCCATCCCGCACCTGACCTCAACAGGGAAACTGTGTATCGATGGAGCAATTGATCCGATTATGCGTGGGTGGACTCTTCGTCCATGTTCCGAGGCTTCACCTCTCCGAGCTCGGGATGGTAAGCCGGCACGGCCATGTTGAGAGCGCCCTTCCGTATAAAAGACCCCGAGCCCCAGGCCTGCTGAGACTGTCTTCTGGGTAGAACGACCAGGTCCCACCAACCCCCTCTCCTCACAATGGTCGGCTTTACATCTTTCCTCCTCCTCGGAGGTGCTGCTGCTGCTTCAGTCAACCTCAACAGCCACCCTGTCAGGCTCGAGACTCGCCATGCCGTGACCTCTCGCCTTGGCAACGTCCACCTGTTTGTCGAGAGAGACGTGGCCGGTCCTGTCACCGTTTCCTACGGTTCTTGCTCATCTCTCTCTGCTAGAGATGCGCATCACACCGTGGGCGAGATCCAGGGAAAGAGACAGGGGACACGCCTTGTGTGGAAGCTTCCCGAGAGGTCTGAGTCTGGGGGATGCCTCTCCGCCTGGAACTCCGCCGGGCAGCTTCTGGGGAGGAGTGAGCCTCAGCTCCTGGAGAATCGCCACGCAAAGAGAGCAGAGAAGCGAGCTGGTCAGTTCAACTCTGGTGAAACAAGACGCACCTCATTTGCTAACGATCCACAGCCATCGCCATGACCAACGCCACGGGAATTGAAACCCTTGGTCCCTGGTTCGAGGGTGTCAAGCTCCTCCAGGACCAACAACCGGGGCCCATTGACGTCAAGGCCGCCAAGGAGAAGGAGGTCGCCATTGTGGGTGCCGGCATGTCTGGGCTGATGAGCTATCTCGTCCTCACTCAAGCGGGCCTCAAGAATGTCAAGATCATTGAGGCCGGCAACCGTCTTGGTGGCAGAGTTCACACCGAGTACCTGCGCGGCAAGGCTTTCGATTACTCCTACCAGGAGATGGGCCCGATGCGGTTCCCCTGGACCTACAATGATCCAGCAACCAACAGCACGCTCGAAATCACCGACTCTCAGATCGTCTTCCAGGTCGCCGAGGAGATTAACAAGCTGAACAAGAACAGCAAGAACCTCACCGTCAGCTTCCAGCCTTGGTACCAGAGCTCGCCAAACGGACTGGTCTACAGGAACGGTTTCAAGCTCCCATCCGGTCTGCCACCAACTTCTGCCCAGATTGCGGCCGATCCTTCCTTGGGGACCCCTTCTATGCCCCGGGACAACTCGACCATCGCTTTGGCTGCGGCCCTGAGCGAGTACATGCCTCCCAGCAGTGTGTATGCGGATGTGGCCAACAACATGTTCAAAGCTCACAAGGACTGGATCGAGAACGGTCTCAAGGGTCTTGGTGGTGATACGTGGTCCGAGTTTGCTTTCCTGACACACCATCTTGGGGGTAGCCTCAACGACACAGATGTTATTGGCGGAAGCGATCACAGCTACTGGTCCAGCATCTACAGCGGCGCTTATTTCCGAGCCGCCTCCTGGAAGACCATCGATGGCGGCCTCAACCGTCTCCCCTTGGCTTTTCACCCGTTGGTCAACAAGGATACCATCATGAACCGTGCCGTCGAGCGTGTTGCCTTCTCCACCGACTCCAAGACGGGTTCCAAGAAGGTCCAGCTCTCCTACCGAGACAGCAACCCCCGCAGTGGGAAGAAGTCCAAGCTCTCCTCTGCCGGCTACGATTACGCCATTATCTCTGCTCCCTTCTCCGTCGTCCGCTCCTGGAGAATGCCCACCCTCCCTGCCACCATCTCCAACGCCATCCGCAAGCTCGAGTACGCCAACGCCTGCAAGGTCGCCCTCGAGTACAAGACGCGCTTCTGGGAGAAGTACGCCAACCCCATCCTCGGCAGTTGCAGCACCTCCACCGACATCCCCGGTATCGGCTCCATCTGTTACCCATCCTACAACATCAACGGCACCGGGCCCGCTTCCATTCTGGCGAGTTATGACACTGGCGCGCTGCTTGAGTCGCTGTCAGAAGAAGAGCACGTCCAGTATGTGTTGGACGCCATGACCGAGATCCACGGCGAGGAGACGAGGAAGCTGTACACTGGTCGGTACAACAGGCGGTGCTGGGCTCAAGACGAGCTCACCAGGGGTGGCTGGGCGAACCCAAGTATTGGACAGCATCAGCTGTATATTCCCGAGTACTTCAAGACTTATGATGGGGTACGTTATCCTGCCCTGCTCAAGACTGACATGATAAAAAGCTAACGCATGGACACAGTTAATCTTTGTCGGCGAGCACACCAGCTACACGCATGCTTGGATTGCCTCTGCTTTGGAAAGCGGTATCAGAGGTGGTGTTCAGCTTCTTTTGGGTAAGTTTCGTCTGATGGCTCCGATAACATTTGGATGGGGTGGCTAACATTTTGACAGAACTTGGGCTGGTTGATGAGGCCAAGGAGGCTGTTGACAAATGGATGGCGAGATGGATCGATATCTGAGTCAATGAGCCAAAGTTCGCACAGATGCCATGACATGAAATAATGCCTAATGAATACGTATATAGAATAACAGCACCTTAATAATAGCCGGTTTCGGTGAGAAAAATGAGACATTTTGGCCATGTAGAGTTCTCTGCCGTGCTATAGGAACAAACCTTGGTCACCCCTGAATTACCCCTTTTCCCACACATGCCGGCGCATTGGCCAGCTCGCAATTGAGGTACTTGAGTCAGCATTCTACTAGGTAGGACAGAAATGCCCTGATTTGTGCAAAATTCCCGAGGGTTTCTTTGTAGTTGAGAGAACGCGTACGCCACGGCCCGCATGGTCGGTCTCTGAATGAGGCTCTGGATAAAGCTTCCCAGGCGCTCATACCTAGCTTGCCCAGCTACCGAGGGTCTTTGTGGAGATCTAGTCTTTGTTCTGCCCCGCTCAGTTGACCTGTCCAGACTGTCGGGCCAGACTTTCGCAAGCCCTTTAAGCACTAGGTGGATCAAAGATACAGAATTGCTGAATGTCTTCATTTCCACTCATCCAGTGCTGCGAATACCTATGTCCGACATGGGCTTGACCGTACCAACTTTAACCTTCCGAGTTATGTGGCTCTTCTTCCTCTCACTCATTCTCCGAGTTGAAGCCCACTTTGGAGGAGCTCATCACGGAGTCCCCGAAGGTGCCCATAGAAGCTTTCAAGGTGCTCTTGCGCCGGAATTAAGATGGCATGCGGCAAAGCCCACGCATTTCCACGCAGAGGCTCCTGACTGGGATCATGGACCAGCACAGGCACCAGCTCCTACGGCGTCCCCAAACCCTCCTCATAGTCCGCGGGGCCTGTTGTTGAGACAGAATGCCCTCACTACCTGTGCCTATATTCAAGGTGATATCAGTACGTTGCTTACGTTCCAAACCCTGCCTCTTTGCTTTGGTCTAACATGGCCCAATAGACAAGCCTATAACATGCAACGGAGGGTTGGTTTGTAGTACCGCTCAAGGCCATGTGGGCTGCTGTCCAACATCAGTAGGTTGCGATGTCGCCACAGCCTGCTTAGACAACGGCGACTTCAATCGTGGGCGTTGCAATAATCTTGGTCCACATACAACCTGTTGGTACGTGTACGGTGTCCTAAGAACATTTGAGGCGTCGTCTCTAACAACCTGACCTGGATCAAACAGCACCAATCCTGCCTCGTCTTTTGAAACATGCTGACATATCACGATCGTCCGTTCCAGACCATGGTCGGATGCGGTGAGAGACCACACTGGCAGCAGCCATGATCGACGCCAGTCCCGTGCCTTCCGCGTCGGCAACACCCAGCTCCCGACCTATGGACATGCCTGGTACGACCCAGGGCGTCATCGCAGGGGCGGTGATAGGCGGGATACTAATCTTGGTCATCATTCTCACTCTGCTCATCATGTTTCTTGCAGACGCCGCAAAAAGAAGCAGAATCGTCAGCAAGCTCAGGATTACTATGACGCGATTCATCCCAGGGATTTTGCACTGATGAGTCCATCACCGGGACCGGCCTTTTCAGAGCGCAATCCTTTTGAAAGCACCCGAAATAGTATGATCAAGCCCGTGTGGGGGCAAGACTTGCCTGCACCTGCACCTCCTACACATAACCACCCTCTCAACAACACTTGGCCACTGAGTCCTTATGAGGGAGAGCCTATCAGTCCCGGGACGGTGCCGGTGGTGGAGGCTCCTGCTGATATGCACGCCAAAGGGAAGCGACGGGAGAATGTTTACGAGATGCGAACATCGCGAGGCTGAGGTGATTACGTGAAGGATTCAGGGGTTCAGGGACATCGGGACGAGCTGTATTGGGGTACATATTCATGTGTCGAGGACATGGTTTCTTGTATATTTTCAATATTAGTCTGTTTCTTTTATGTGGTAGTAACAATCGATCATTTCATGTCGAGGCCATTTACCCGGATCTAGCAGAGCAGCCGATCTACCTTTTCCTGTTCACAAAGCAGCGCCCCTCTCACGGGACGCGGGATTAAAGCAGCTCAATACCGGCGGAGAGGTTAATTCCACTAGCAAAGCGCTCGCCAGGAGGCAAAGGCCCCGGTGTATATATTGAGCCTTATATTGATCTTCGATCATCCGATCGGCGTCGTTCCGACCAAGAGACCCCTTAAAAGCCGAGGTGCAGCTAACCTTCCATCTCAAAGCTTGTCGACAACCCAAGACTCTCGTCGGTAGCGCCACCACCATGAAGTCAACCATTGTCTCCATCCTGCTCAGCGCGGGCGCCTGCCTAGCCTCACCTGTTGCTCAAGCAGACACACCAGTCTCCACACCCTCTCCCACCACCCTCCAGCAAGGTGCCTATTGGATTCGTGGCGTGACGCCTCCAAACTATCACAAATACCTCCAGACGAAGCCCGCGAATGTTCCCGGCATCGCTATTCTCGAGTCACACACCACGGCAGGACAGTTCAACATCGAGGGTGGACAGCTAGTCAACAAGGTATCCAACCCACCGTTGTATCTCTGGGTGGAGGAGCCGACCGACAAGGCCAACCCTCCTCGTACTCTGGCCACCTTCTTCAACACGACCAAGTCGACGTTTGGGACGTTTGCGTGGCAGGGAGACACCCTCACGTGGAGCGTGCCGAGCATCAGGAGGCAGAACGTCGGAGCCTGGCTTGTGTGCAAGAACCAGCAACTGTTCATCAACACGGGCGCTTATGGTTATCAAACGCCTGCAGGGTGCTCCGACCATACTGTGAGTTCCCCTCATAATTACTTGAGTGATTGAGATGGTGCCAACTGACATTGCCCCGACAGATCCATTACTACAACGACAAGACGGCAAACAACTAAGTAGATAGGGAGCGCTAGTGTGTGCGCCAGTTGCTTTTTTGATGTATGTAAATGGACAGGATATGTAAATAGAAAAAAAGTATGCATTGTCGGTCTAAGCCATAACTGAACACGAGATATAATCAGCCACATCAGATACGGATACGCAAATTGTGAAATTGCTAGCTGTCGGGGACGCGCGTGCCAACAATTCCGAACAAGAGGTGATCGCTGGCAGAAAAAGCCGTTGAGCGTACCGGTTGACGTATGCCAACAGCTTCCAAGTGTTTTCCAAGTCTCCAAGGCGTTAGTCGAGATTTCAGACAAGAAATTGGCCAAAGTGAGGTGGGCGGCGTTGACAACCAGTGTACCACCGAGACTCAGGTAGATAGCCAGAGAACGACAGGGACAAGTCCGTGTAGTAGAGGGCTACCACACGTACATATATCTTATCGTTCTTGTTGAAGTTGTTCGGGGAGCTTGGATCTGAATTAAAACAGGTTTTGGAGGGTCTGGAACATCGGTGGGGTGGATTTTCACCGTTTCTGGGGTTGATCAGTTGCATGTGGGGCCTGTGGTGGGGGTTCCAGGTTGGGATCTTGAGATGGCCTCTCTGTGCATCTTGGCTTCCGTATTCCACTGCCCACCTCACCGGCAGCAGCGGGCAGAGCTTCTCCGATGCTGATATCCACGTGTCCGGCCCTGACGGCGCAACGAAAATGATGAATTGACTAACGGCGCAGCATCCACGACTCACCTAGTGCCCGGAATCAATTGTAGAGTATTGGAACTCGAGGGATATCATCGAGAAAAAAAAGAGAGGCCCACCTGCATCGCAGTGTTCCTGATGGCCGCCAAGGCTGGGAGAGCAAATGCAAACAGCCAATGGCACCGTCAACAGTGGAGGTGAGCGTGCACCGCCTCGCCGATGCCCAGCCATTGCAGCCAAAAAACAGAAAAGCCAAGAAGCCAAGCGCCAAACGAGAATACCAAGCAGCGACAAGGAGGTGTTTCTTCGCGTCATCTTGGCCCTCCCACCTCCTGAAACCATGCCTTTTCCACCTGGCCTCGCTCTTTTCCATCTACCACCTCCTCCACCGCCTCCATCGCCGTTATCATCGTCAACACCACCCCTCCGTCATCATCACCTGTAAGGTATATGTTGATGAACTAGGTAAACACCAGGTGCTGGTCATCACCACCACCGCCACCCACACTCGTTACTCCCACCAAACCCACGCTCGTTCCCCTATTCCAGCTTTCGCTTTGACCTGAGCGCGAGCTTATTCCGGATTCGACCACCAACGACAACGACGCATACCCTCAGATCGCCCAAACTTTCGAGTTGGATAACATAGCAGATACAGAAGATTGGGCGATTGCAACAACCACAGCCGCGAAAATGGCGACAACGCCAGCACTGAAAAGCCCGTCGCGATGGTTGACGGCGCTGCTGGCCACCACAAGCTGCTTGCTTCCCGGCGCACGAGCTACCGTCTATAAGCTGGGCACAAAAGGTACCGACCCGACTCAGCACATGTCGAGAGAATCCGATGAATTGATGTTGATCGTTTTGTTGTTTGCAGCCGAAATCAAGGAGTCCGCCGCCACGCTCGCCTACGACCTCATGCTCTACTACAAGGGCAACCAGTCGGGTGAAATTCCCGGCATTCTCCCCGGTCCCCCCACAGAACACAAGGGCGACTACTACTGGTGGGAAGGAGGAGCCATGATGGGCACTTACGTCGATTATTGGTTTCTAACAGGCGACGAGTCCTACAACAAGGTAGTCACCGAAGGCATGATTCACCAGGTCGGTCCCAACGAGGATTACATGCCGCCCAACCACACGGCCTCGCTGGGCAACGACGATCAGGGTTTCTGGGGCATGAGTGCCATGTTGGCGGCCGAGAATAAATTCCCCAACCCGCCAGAGGACCAGCCCCAGTGGCTTGCCCTGGCCCAGGCTGTTTTCCACACCCAAGCCGCCCCCGAAAGACACGACAACACCTGCAACGGAGGTCTGAGATGGCAGGTTCCCCCCATGAACGCAGGTTACAACTACAAGAACACCATTGCCAACGGCTGCTTCTTTGACTTGGGCGCCCGCTTGGCAGCCTACACCTTCAACCAGTCATATGCCGACTGGGCCGACAAGACGTTCCAGTGGCTGTGGGATGTAGGGTATATTGACCACAAGGACTGGCGTGTGTATGACGGTGGCCACGTCGAGCACAACTGCACCGACATCAACAAAGCCCAGTTCAGCTACAACGCTGCCCTCTTGCTGCACGGGAGCGCCTTCATGTACAACTACACCAACGGCAGTGAGATTTGGAAGACGAGAGTCGACAAGCTGTGGGAGGGCATGCATCGCGATTTCTTCGAGGACGACATCGCCTACGAAATTCCCTGCGAGGGCCGCAAGGGCGCCTGCACGGCAGACATGTTGTCGTTCAAGGGCTACGTCCACCGCTGGCTGTCCGTGGTCACCAAGGTCGCCCCGCATACCCGGGACAAGATCCTCCCGGTCTTGAGGACGTCTACCGAAGCTGCTGTCAAGCAGTGCACAGGAGGTGACACGGGTCGGAGGTGCGGCTTCTACTGGAGGGAGGGTGTCTATGTTGATCCTGCCGTCGACAAGACGAGCGGCGCTGGCGAGCAGATGAATGTGTTGGCTGCTGTGTCCAGCTTGCTGATTGACGACGCACCTCCTCCGGCCAACAACCTCACAGGTCTGAGCAAGCCCAACTACGACGCTGGTTCCAAGTCCAGAGGTCCGAGTGAGCCGCTCGCCCCCATCACCAACGGCGACAGGGCGGGCGCAGCCATCTTGACCATCCTCATTCTCGGAAGTGCCGTTGGTTCCTGGGCCTGGATGAGCTTTGGGGATTAAACATCTCCTTTTGTCACTTTTGGTGTATCTGGCTTTTTTCTCCTTTTGGGTTCTTTTGTCCTGTGTGTTTTCTTGGCTTGGGTATGGGTCTGATGTTGACTGACATGTGTTCGTATATACAACAACATTTTACTGCTGTGGCTGTGTCATATATTAACACCTATGATATCCCCTTCGTCCTCTTACTTGTTTGGTCAGTGCGTTTTTTGTCACATTGTTTGTCTGTATACTTTTTGTCAGTCAGCCTACCAGCCAGTCTGTTATTTCTGGGTCGTATGACACACAGTTTTGAGCACTGGTCGGCGTCGATGGGTGGTAATTGGTCTTCGATCTTGTCTGCTAGCTAGCGAGTCTAGAGTGGTTTGGAAGAAGAGGGAGTGGATAGAAGAAAAATCAAGAAATTGTCCTACCTTGTGGTGCCATTCATCTTGGGGCGGTTGGCAAGGGGCTGGTTGGGGACGATCACAAGCAAAGAATTCAACTTTGGAGTTCTGCAGAATCCGGGCATCGGGGTCACAGGTTGATCTGTCAAGGGTTTCGAGCACCAAGACGGCGAGCTAACAAACCAGCGGCCTGGTCGAGGTGGGATTAAGCTTTCCGCCCCCCTTGTTGCAACTCCGCCGTTGAACTGTGTTTTGTTAGCGTGGTAAGGTATCGAGATAGCTAGAAGAACCGTTGTGTTTCTGTTGATCGGCCATTTCGTCAGAGGCCTGGGGACGTTTGTCATTTGGTCCAGGAGAAGTGAAGGCCCAATGGAGGGGTACCCGCCAGAAGGAAGAACAGGTTCTGCTTTCTTCTTCAATGTTCACCATAGACCTGCCAACAGTTCTGCCTGCATAATTAGTCCGTCTCATGGCTCCCGAGTATGTAGTGCTCTGACGCTCTCCTTGCAGGTGATTGT
The DNA here is from genome assembly GCF_035222375.1 of Podospora pseudocomata. NCBI lineage: Eukaryota > Fungi > Ascomycota > Sordariomycetes > Sordariales > Podosporaceae > Podospora > Podospora pseudocomata. Next base: position 128,321 of record NC_085889.1, on the reverse strand, counting down.
CCGAGAAGCTGCAAGACATCCCGCCGGTGGTCTTGTCACTGGCTATATCTCTCGGTCTTTTCTCTCTCTTTCGATCCCCGATGTTGTTGCGCCAGAGCCTCCAACCCATCCAGCCAAGACTCCACCAGCCCAATACAGTCTTCTATTCTTAGGCCTCTGCTTGCTTTGGGTACATTGCGCGTGTATCTCGCCCCTCCTTGTTTGTGGAGGAGAGAGACATAAAATGGACTCGACCGACGACCTCTTTTTCAAGCTTCTCTTCTTGTTCCTTTAGATCACAGCCATCTTGGAACCGCACATTATCGCCATGTCCTCTTACTCGATCCCACTCTCCCTCCTCATGCTGCTCCTGCCCCGCTCCTCCTTTGCCCAATCTTTTGTCGGCGGCACCTCTCCCTTGTCTTCTGCCCCCTATGGTCTCCCGGCTGCTCCCTTTCTCGAGACCATCAGGGGATTCAACTCCATCTCCAACGCCTCATTTCCCATCACGGGGTACAACCTCTCCATCCCCGCCGGGGCAGCAGATGGCACCGCCTCCCGGGTGCAAGGCTGGGCGTTGGAGATAGGAATCACCCCTGATGTTTCCCTTTCCGGTGTGGCGTCTACCCTATCCGACAAAAAGAAGCAGTTCATGACGACCACGACGCTCAAAATCATCCCGCCTGACGAGGGGCTAGTTCCGGGGTATAATGCCAGCACCTGGAGGGTTTGCGCCATGGTGTTCACGGGCGGGTTGGTTCAGGGGACGGGGAATACGAGTAAGATTCTGAAAGATGGTGGTGATGGGGGGTGTGAGCAGATGCTGCCGAGTGATTGCATCAATCAGTTACAGGTGAATGGGTTGGCGGGGAACGGGGGGAAGGAAGGAGGTTGTAGTGATGTGAGTGTGCCCGCGGTTTGTCAGGAGTATTTCAGGTTGGTGGGGGTGGAGGGCGATAGTCCTGTTGGGACGGGTTATGGTTAGTATTTTGTTCTTCTATTGCGAGAGGCTGAGCTGACAACGGATGGTAGAGATTACGCCGATTAGCAAGAATGAGAACGGCGGGAACCCGCTGGCTGCGGATAGGAGCTCATTGTTTTTCGCGGCTGGGTCGAGCCCAACAGAGAAGGGGAATAGCTCGTCGATTCGGGAGGCTGAGCACATGATCTGGCCGGTGCTGATGACTTGGACGCACTTTGCGGAGAGCGGCGAGGTTCATGACAGTTCGGGATCGTTGAGCTGTGTCCAGGCCAAGCAGACAGTCAATGAAGAGGCTAGCTCTGAGGCCGGGCAAAGAAAGACGTCGAAGTTGGTGTTGGCCATGGGCCTGGGTGTTGTTGGGGTTTTTGTTGTTGGTTGAGCTTGTCAATGGAGACACAGGGCCGAAGTTGAATGGTTCAAGACAGGACGATGTGATGTTGTACGTGGGCTGCCCGGTGACGGGAGATGCGGGAAGGACAGGACTGTGGATGAAACAAGAAACAGTAGTTGGAGTAGACTGGTGGGGTTGGTTATTAAACTAATGCATAGATTGTCATTGATTTTAACTCTCAGTATACGTGCTATTCCGGGCAGTTGTTCAGTGAAAGCGATAAGCTTCCAGGTTTCTTATCAGTGGCCGTCAAGGTACCTGCTCCCCAGGTCCCCCAACCCCGCCAAAAGCGCCCCGCATTGTGCTGAGGTTGCAGCCCCTTGTGGAAATTTTTTCTGGGCCTCTCGACGGGAGTCGCAATTGATGCATCCATGCCGTTGCATCTGACCTTTGTCAATACAGCTTCACCGTGTTGAGACTGTGTACAGCATGCATTCCCTCATCCGCCCCAATGCCTGGGTTGGCCTCAAGCTGCCCTCAGGGTCAACAAAGATCATCCAAATCGTTCCAGATACGTAGGTTCTTCCCTCGCCTTCCCAACCCTTTGCGACGGCTGGTCGGCCAAGCCATGGGCCATTGTTGACATTGAATCAAAAGGACGATCTCCCTAGGAAAATATGGCGCATTTCCCGCAAACCTTGTTCTCGGTCGCCCGTATCATCTCACCTTCGAAGTATTAGACAAGACTCCCGAAGAGGCTTTTTCCCGTCTTCGAATTGTTCCCGCCAGCGAGCTCCACGCCGAGGTCATCGCCGAAGAGGATGAGGCCGAAGGAAAGACCACTGCGGCAGACCGAGATGCCAATGCGGTGCTGACCGCGACCGAGGGCGAAGAGTTCAGTTTGGTGGACGAGCAGGGTAATATCGTTGCTCGATCCGGCCGCGAAGTTATCGACGACAGCGCCATCCAAAAGTTGACACACGATGAGATCGAGGAGCTCAAGCGGGAGGGAAACAATGCCGGCAAGGATGTAATCGCCAAGCTGATGTTATCTCATACAGCCCTCGACCAGAAGACGACGTTCAGTTTGGCCAAGTACAAGCTACTCAAGACGAAGAAGTACATCCGCCGCTTTCAGGTCGTCCCCATCGACGTCGCTACTTTTGCGCAATGGCAGTTGGAGGAGAAGGATGCTAGCAAGATCATGGACATGCGCGCCGAAATGTTTGGGCTTGTCGGATGCTGGGGAAATGTGCACTACGGCGGCGAGGACAGCATGATTGACGACCCCCACTCTCGGACCGACCAGGGCGAGGAGACGTGCGTTCCAATTCAACCAGATGAGCTCAAGGGCAGGTGGCTGGTGGTTGACGATACCTGCGGCATGTTGGTGGCAGCCATGGCTGAGAGAATGGGGGTCCTATACCCAAAGGAGGAGGAGGGCGAAGACGCGACTGTTGCTGAACAGGCACCGGCAAGAGAGGCCAAGCAGGCGGTCAAGACTGACGCCCAGACTCAGAATGGAACCGCGCAGGAAAATGGGGATGTTGACATGGTAGATGTGGTGTTGGAAACGACAGTACCTGAAAGGCCCAAAATGACAACAACCAACAAGAAGCAAAAGGTTAGGCCCAGGGGGTCCGACTTTGCCATTCCGTTCTCCCAAACCAATACCCTCACGGTCATTCACAGCACCAGCCAGCCAAACCTCTCGCTCCTCAATTACTGGAACTTTGACATCACAGCACCAAATCACCCACCCCACCCTCTTCTCAACCACCTCCTCAACCTCACCTGGTTACAACTCCTCAAGCCTGAGCTTGACACCTCATATTCTACCGAACCACCGACAGCGTCGGCAGAGGAGCTGGCTTCATGGAAGCCTAGCCGTCGGGGTAACTTTCACCGGAAGCGCCGTCGGTTTGCGCGCACTCGGTACATTGTCGACTCAACGCGTGCCGGTAACTTCTCAGGTCTAGTTTGCGCCTCGTCCATGGACCCCATCTCCATTCTCAAGCACACCCTTCCACTGTTGGCAGGCGGAGCCCCTGTTGCCATCTACTCGCCCTCCATTGAGCCATTGGCTGCGTTGGCTGACTGCTTCAGCGTCCCCCGGCGCACCGCCTGGACAAGCGGGAACGTGCCCGAGACGGTAGGGAAGAGCCTGGAGGAACTGGAGCGCTGGGAGGGGAACGAGCAGTTCCCGTTGAATCCTACCTTACTTCAGGGCGTGAGCATACAGACCAGCCGCGCTAGAAGATGGCAGGTGTTGCCCATGAGAACACATCCCCTTATGACGGAGCGTGGAGGAGCCGACGGGTATGTCTTTACTGCGTGGAGGGCAAAGCCAGCCGAGGGCAGAGTGGAGGCCAGAGGAAAGTTCAAGAAGATTCAACCCAGCAGTAGCAAAAAGGCTGCCAAGATAGACGGAGAGGGCACGCCAGCTGAAACACCAGCGACGGGCGAGGAGGAGGATAGTGCTACGGTTGGGAAGCGGAAGAGAGCCGACACCTTACCGCCTCTGGATACGGAGGGGACTCCGGCTCCCGAGAATGCTGCAACAGGTGATGTCGCGTCACCGACCAAGAAACGGAAGGTTGACGGTGAGGTGAAGGTGGAGGAGGTATAATCATGGTCAAGCAACACGGAAAATCACTCAAGAGGGGGTTTATAATCTCAGATACCCAGGCCCTCGACACAGCAAAAATTGGATGGGTTGCATCCTGGCGTCGGATAGATACTATTTGCAGAATTAAAAAGTAATTTTGTGCTGCGCCCGCTCACCACCTTGAATCACTGTAGTACATTGTTATATGTCTTGTCAAAGAAACAAACACGCTTAAAGACCCTTGCCCATGAACTTCCTCTTGGTGAAGCTCAACCACCACTTGCTCGGCCGTGTCTCATCATCGGCATAGACCCTCGCCAACAACCGCTCCGCCAGCTCTTGTCGGACTTGCATCATGTACTGCCTAAGGACCTCGGCGTCTTGTCTGTCGCGGGGAGGCTCGTACATCTGGTTTCCAACATCCAGTCAGCTTATCCTTCAACTCAACACAGCAACATTGAGGGAATGGAGTGTACCTGTCTCAACGGCCAGCTCGGGTCGCCCGGAATGGCAAAGTTGGTATCCAACGCCAAGTTGTTCACCTCCTTGGTCGCCTCCCTCCTCGACGCCGTCGGCTTGATCTTGCCCAGGCAGTCCGAGACGAACCAAATGCCATAGATTAGCAGCCGGTCGGCATGGCCCTGGATCTCAAAGTTGCGGAAGAAGGTGTTGGCGCGGAAGAGAGCGAGGACCTCGTCGAGGATGTCGTAGGACTCTGAGTCCTGGTCGGGGGACTCATTCTCGGGGAGGGCCGGCTCGGGGAAAGGGAGCGGGTAGACGGGGCCGCGGATCTTGGTTCGGAGGGGGAGGAGGGGGAAGTTGCCTATTAAACGGGGCGGGTTGGGGTCGGTGTTGAACATGGAGTTGTAGGCCTGGTGGTGGCGGTGGGAGACATGTTAGCGAGCTGGCTGGCAAAGGTAGAGCTTGGGAAATAGGGGGTGAAGGCGGTGGGACGAAGCCAGCTCGGAGATAGGGGCTCGAAGTGAATTGGATTTGGGAATGGCAGTTTGCGTACAGGCATCTTGACGGCCTTGCGCTCTCAACAGAGCAGCTTGTTTTGATGTGTGATGGAATACGAATGCGGTTCTCGTCAGGGAGCTTGGAGCTTCAGTGCCAACTCGGCTTACGCAGCTTAGGTCAATCAATCAACGGTCGCAGCCTTGCGGGGTTGACTTTGGTGCTTCGCCAGGCTGTTGCTGGGGGATCTGGCACATGGCCAACCTGGAACCCTGACGTCGAAAGTGGAGACTGTTTGAAATGTGGCGCTGTGGCTCACCATCTCCCGGGCTAGGTGGCTCGTGAGTTTATCAGATTGTGGCTTCAGGCATCAAGACTTCTTTGGTTACCTTATACACGTGACACACCAAGACTCATCGCAGGCAGCCACACCACTTCCTGCGAGCGGCTGTGCGAGCAATGGGGCGGCGAGTGTGGATAAGCCCGGCTTAATTGGTCGGCTCACCCCGGTTAAACGAAAGGTGACCCTTTCTTGGCAATTCATCTGATGACGCCAAGCATTTGCGGTTTTGTGTGCCCTCCTTCCTGTCGGGCCTTGGTCATCCTTGGTCACGCATGATGAAAGTGACACTCAGCTAGATAGAGTGCTCCGAGATTGCTTTTCTTTTTGCGGATGTTCTGGGTGTTCTGGGTGTTCTGCACATTTTGGCGGTGAACACAAGAGAAAGAGATCTCAGATCTTGAGACACTAAGAGCCCAAAGGCCCGACGGTGACGAAAACGTTGAGGATTTCGGGCTCGTGGCTGGGCTGCGATCGAACACGTCGATGCCTGGTTGCCGGGCTAAGCCGCATTGGGCGATCATGTCACGGGATTCCGTGTACTAGCGTGTCGCTGCAACCGGCACAATCGGGGCACAATGCAAGCCTGTTGGCTGCAGAAGTGCAAATTGTGTGGGCGGTCGCCACGCCCGCAGCAGGCAGGGCGGGCTCTCATCATGAAGAGGGGGTTTTCTCCCACCCCCCGTGCCCTACCCGGTCGCGTTTCTTAAACCCAGCCCTTTCCCGTCCTGCCCAGCTCTTGGTGGACAAAGAAGACACACTGCTGCTGTCGCATCACGATAACAACAACAACACACGACAGTTTGCCATTTTCTGCCACCTCATCGCCTGATCGCTTTCCTTGGATTCGGTACATCTTGTGGATGTAGGTGTGTCTTCCTGTGGGCCCCGTTACGATAATCGCGTCAACAGGGCTGCCAGAGAATCCACCCACCGCCACCCCTGGTAAGCCTCAAGGCGACCACAAACACCGATCCGCTCCATGCTCGCAATTGAGTAAGTCGAAATCCCATATCAGCAGCGCCTCCCGACATAGCGCCATAGGCACTCCCTACTGACACGCGCTACCCCGTTGCTCCTCCGACAGCTCTCTCTTCAGCGGCAGCTTTCTGGGTCAGCTGCGCAACATTGCTCTCATGACGACAACTTCACGCGACGCGGGCTCCTCGCCCCGTCGCATCACCGAACCCACCCCGCCTCAACTCAACAGTCGCCCAGTGTCCCCTCCGGCCCCGGAACCAATACCAAGGTCCCAGCCAAAGCCAGCAAGTCCCAAGGCCCGTTCATCACGCCGTGGTCCGCGGCCCGGCACCCGCATCATACGTCCCGATCCAGGCTCTCTGTACGACATCATGCACGACAATGCAGGCACTTCCCTCTACGCCATGCCCATGTGCTGGACCGACCGGCACTCGGAACTCCTTGGCGTCCAGTTCGACAGGCGCCCCACCATTGAGAAGCCTGTCCCAGAGAACCTCGACGGCAGATGGCTTGAGCCCTCCCACATGGCGCGCGTCTTGACGACAGAGCTGCAGGTGCTCGTCCAGCCCGAGCCGTCGCCTACCAAGCTCTTTTGCAAGAATCGCGCCATCAAGCATGTCATGTCGACCCTCTTCCCTCACACCTTGTCCAAGGCAAAGACATCGGCCGAACTCGACCTCTTCTTCGGCATGAAGGCCTTCCGAAAAGCGGTTCGTCTGCCCTGTGTCTGGAAGAGCGCTGCCAGCCGGGATGCCTCGTTCGACTCCATGGCTACACTGGATCCACACACACTCGTGAGATCCGACTCCGAGTATGCGCCAAACCTCCCTATTCTGGCTTATGTCAACCGGTCGCAACTTGCCGCCATTCGCAAGAACCTCTTCCGCATTGCTTCTGGCCCCAACGGCATATTCAACGAGCCTGTTGCACGGCTGCAGGCCTTGCGCTCCAAGCTCTTGATCCCCGCCAACATCGACCATGACCCCTACATCGTTGCCACCCTTCTCGCTATGGCGCAAGCACACTTTTACCGCATACCCGCCTACAGTGGTAGGATGACGCCGAGCAGCTCGGCGCATGATAGCCAGAGGGGTGTTCGATTGCGCATGCCGCAGTTCCGTGACATCAAGGTCCAGCTCATCACCCACGACGAGGGACAAGAAAGCGACCCCCACTTCATTATCTATACGGCTGTCATCACCGCGGCATTCTTGGAGAGGTTCATGACCCCTCACAAGACCCCTTTGGTCGACAGTGAAGACGGGCTCGGTATGAAGATCACCTACACGCCAGTCAAGGTGTGGCCTATTCTCGGCCTCAAGGAACGTCTTGCCAAGGCCCTCGGGTCAGAGATTTCAGGGGTTTCACCATTTGACAACCCGGAGTTCATCGACCTTCACGGCCCCCTCGTCGAGCCTGCGCCCGAGCAACTGCCTGTTTTTGCTCACATCATCAGCCAGCGCAAGCTCAAGCGGCGTCGTGATAAGGAAAGGCAACCCCTTGAGGAGATGTTGAACAGTAGTTTTGAGGAGGAGCCTCCCAGCTCGGACGACCGACCTGTGCTCAGTCCAAGTGCTAAGAGGAGACGGACGGCGAGGTCGGTTGGGACCTTGGAGGTTTGCTAGGATTGATCTTCCTAGCTTTTTGCTTTTGCTCTGCCTGATTTTCGCCGCATCATCACAACACATTCGAACATGACAGGAAAGGGATGACGGAGCTGAAATGAAACGAAAAGGGAATGAGTCGACTGTAAATAGCAAGGGGGTGTTTTTTTTTCTTCGATTTTTGATGTATTGTACATGTGCCCACGGATACCCCGCTTTGCTTTCTTATAGCAAGGGTTGGAAGCCTGGACGACGGCATAAACGCGCCTGATACGCGGTGGATATGATGAAGCATGATGGTAGGCAGGCGTTGACTGGAAGCATTACTGGATTTGGGATTACGGAGGCTTATTAGATATCTCTTGCACTTCTTATGTACAAGCTGTCGGCCATGGATGGGCCAGCAATGGTTTTGTCACAGCCTTGATGACAGCTTTTCTCTTTGGACATGACATCGGCGTTTTCTCTCATGATTGTTTTCTCCTGCCGCATTATCATGAAGGAATTGGAAAGGAAAAGTGTCCCCACTGTGGAATGCCGTCTGACAAGGGTGGCTAAGACCAAGGGTTCATTCGTCTGAGGTTGTCACGGCTGCGGCCCGTTGCAGATCCCTGCGAGCCTCATGGGATCCTGTAGCGGCAATGACATCAATCTCGGCGGAAGAAGCAACGGTGGAGCATGGGCCATCTCTTGTTGTTCTGCAGAGGAAGCTGACGATGCCTATTAGTATATAGAACCTGCTATAACATAGCAAAGCCATCAGAGCCAAATGTGAACTTAGAAAAGCAAATCGAGTTGCCAAGATTTTCAACACTACTCGCTGGGGCTGACCAGCCGATTCTGAAGGCCCGGCGAATAGCAAGATCATAAGATGATACTTGAACCAAGACAGACATGAAAGAGCCAAGGACAACATACTTTGAAGAGGTAGCGTTCTTGGAAGCTAACTACCTACTTTGAGTACAGATATAGAACAACACTAGAAAGGTACATGTAGCTGAACTGGGCACCTATTCTTGACAGGTCATTAATACTCTTTTAATATCCGCTCGAAGGGCGAAGACGTCCAGAAAGATAAGATACTTTAGCGTGTGAAGACATCCAATTCTGCCAGTTCCGAAAAGTATTCCTTCATTGATAAACAAGCTGAACGCTTTACCATACTGGGGACATGGGAAAGATCTGTAATTCAGGGCGACTGCTTGAGCTTTACCTAGGTATGATGACAATTTATTTTGACAACAGATGAAAAGATGATACCTTCTGCCACTAGTCGTTCCGCTTCATGGAATCAAAAGCTACCGGCGAATGCATTGTATTGGATTCAAGAGACAAACATTGGTCAATGGTTCCCATCTACGTACCATGTATCACTTGCGATTTAGGGTGAACTGGGAACTGATCTGTAAACAGTGTTATAGGTACCCAAAGGAAGGCAGGTGAAAAGCATCTCGATCTGAATATCTAAGTGGGAACGGACCAGATCCCATGGACTCCCTAACATCGGAAGCATTTCCAGCTTTGCACTTACTTATTCCGATGTTCAGGGGTAAAACAACTCCTTGCTGAAAAGGGAAGTAGCCGGATGCCTGACGACAGATCGTCAGGGCAGGGCCTTTTCCAAGTTAGATACCTGGTTGTCCCAGTTGAGCGCCTTTTCACATGCTCAAAACGTACCTGAGTCTCGGGTACGGTGACATCCTAGTTGCTAATAAAAATCACGGCCAACCTCACTTGTGGAAATCTGGGGAAGACATGTACCTATACAACGTCCTTAGCGTAGTCTGGCGGGTGCGGGGTGCATTAGCTTTTTCTTTCGGTGACCTCCTCCCCTCTATCTGTTGGTTCTGGTGTCTCCACTGGAGCCAGTTCTTGGGAGGTGTAGATTTGGCTTGTGAATGGCACCGAGAGTCTTCCTGGCAACGTAGATGGTGGTGTTTTCTTGTCTCTAATCGTGTTCAGTGTGTGAGCTGCTTCTAGGTGTCCCGGGCTCCGGGGTAAGGCAAGGCAAGTCACAGCTTGATATCAAAAACATACAAACCCTCGACCCTAACTGCCAGAAGAAATCCTTGTTTACTTTGAGATGGCATTCGCACCTCGGCAGCATCCTGACCTTGATGTGATTGACATCTGAAAGTTGGAGATGAAGGTTGATGAGTTGACTAGGTACCGGCGCCACCCGTCGTCGGAGAATTCAAACAAGAGATTCCTACTGTGATGAGCTTGGCCAGGCACTAATACACCCCCCCGCACTTGGGTTTCTCCAACAACCTGGAAGGCAGGGCAGCACGACGGTGGCAGGGGCGGTTCGTGTTCGTCATCGGGGAACATGAAGAGTCTAGGACGGGATTGTGATTGAGTGGAGGATGCTCCGAGACTCGAGACTCGAAGATCGTACGAGCTCAGTCTAGCTCTAATGCTGTGGACTTCCATGGGATATCGGCGACTGTGTACGGGTGGTGGGCCCTGGCATCTTGTGCCCTTCCGAGTCTCGGGCTTTTGTGTTGTAATTCCCATTACCATCGTGGAGACGTGGACGAGTCGCTATATTGGCCAACAGACTGCTTTGCAACATCGTGTCAGTTGGTGGATACCCGAGTCTGAGTTCTTTTCTCCTTGAGCCCTGGTCAAACGTTGAACTCACGAGTGACCATTGTACAGACTACGGATGGTCTGCCGTCATAGTGCCAAGGAGCTATTCATGGATGGCGGAGCGACGAATGCCTTCCCCAGACCTGAATGGCGTCGGCTGTCGCAAACGGATTGGGAAAAGAGGACCGGCTTCCCCGCAATATCTTCCCCAACTCTTCGACAACCCCACCCTGAGCACAACTTCCCCAGATCCGTCCGAAGTCAACCTCAGCTCAACTCCCGTCCCGTGCCTTCCAACTTCCCACGTTGCAGCAGGGACCAGGCGCTGGCACATCTCGCACCGACTGCATTGTCCGACTCTTCCACTGTCGCGGGTACACACAAGGCGCTGTATAGAATAGCCCTCGTGGGTAAGGTACCTTGACGCTCGGGGCGGCAAAAATAATAATTACCTTAATATCACTCAGTTCTTTGAATCCAAGAGATCCACTTTTCCTCAACAGTTTCCCTGATCCTCACCACCATATCCTCGCTTGACCACCTCACACCCCGGTGATTCAGGGCCGTCGTTCCAAAATCTTCTTCTTTCCAAGGCGTTGACTGCCACTTTTACCCCTCACGCAGGACCGTTGCGAGCGCGAGTACGGATTGCGGGGAAGTGTGCCTCGATAGTGCCTTTCCTCTAGCGTACCGGCCAGTCGAGGAAATGGATCTACAGCACACGATCTACTTACCGCAACTTATTAGCTTTCTTTCTAACGGTTCAACCTATCCCCTCAAGCCGAGGCTCCTCTAGCGTCAGGCACCAAAAGCTTCTTCACATGCCCGTTGGAGTACGGTTGACGACGGCTTCGCAGTGTTTTTGTCGACTGCTTTCTTGCGCCTTTCCACTCTGCTTTCTCTTCGACTCATTAACTACTGGATGCGCGTAAGAGGGAGCGCTAGACATTCTCAGTACCACCTTCCACCATCCGCCAGACCGCCAGGTGACCGCTGGCGTTCTCGGCCATTGCCATTCCCCCACGGTAAGGGCTGGGCGAGTGGGAGGTTTTCATACCCAACCCCCAGAATCTTGCGGTACCACCCAAGCCTCCAATGGCTGTTGGCGCAGGACCCCGGACTTCATGTCTTGTCCTAACAATCATTTGTTTCCTGGACTGTACATAGAAACCCAGAGCCGCTCAGAGTGAAACCCCAAAACCAGATCACTGCGCCTCGGAGCGGTACCGCAACGGCAGTCCGCCCGATGCTGCCCGCGGCCGCTTGCCCATCCTGTACATATCTCCTTGATGCCAGTCAGTCAGCTGGCTTGGTGGAGACCATGTCCGCGTATGTACATGGGAGCTTTTTCTGGGGAAGCCTGCCATGTCACGGTGACCCACGATGGTGGAGTGCAGCAAGACGGGTACAAGCTCTTGTCGTTGAGATTACAGGTGGACACAAACTCCGTGGCTGTTGAACAAGATGGAATAGCAGAAGAGCTATATAGATCTCGTCCCTCGCCGCCCTCCTTGGGTATGAGGACTCGTCAGCCAGGGAATCTCATCCATCTTCCTCTCACCCCTTCCTGTTCCCTCTTCTTGTCCGGCAAACACCATGAAGGGCGTCGCCACTCTCGTCGCCGCCGCGGCCCTCGTTGGCCAGGCCCTCGCTGCCCCCCCTGAGCCTCCCACTCAGGTTTTGGAGAAGAGAGCCAGGCCCACTGTCTCGATTGCTCAGGGCAATGTTGTCGGTGTCAGCCGCATCAACACGGAAGCCTTCAATGGCATTCCCTTCGCCCAAGCCCCCGTTGGTCCTCTCCGCCTGAAGCCTCCCGTCAGAACCACCGCTTCGTTCGGCACATACGACGCCGGCGGCATCGCCGCTGCCTGCCCTCAGTTCTTGGCCGATACCGACTCGGAGGATCTGCTCGCCAAAGTCATTGACACGGTTGTCAACACTGCCCTGTTTCAAAAGGCACTCAAGATCAGTGAGGACTGCTTGAACATCAACGTGATCCGCCCAGCTGGCACCAAGGCCGGCGATAAGTTGCCAGTCCTGTTTTGGATCTACGGTGGTGGTTTCGAGGTAAGCAAAAAGCCATAAGGTGGGAAAGCTCAGAACATTTGACTAACATTTCATGCAGCTTGGATGGAGCTCCATGTATGACGGAGGCCCGCTTGTCTCCAATGCCATGGCCGCCGGCAAGCCCTACGTGTTTGTTGCTGTCAACTATCGTGTGGGCGCCTTTGGCTTCATGCCCGGCAAGGAAGTCCTCCAGGACGGCTCTGCCAACCTTGGCCATCTTGACCAGCGCATGGGTCTTGAGTGGGTCGCCGACAACATTGCTGCGTTTGGCGGTGACCCAGATAAGGTCACCATCTGGGGCGAGTCGGCCGGTGCCATTTCTGTGTGGAACCAAATGTCTCTCTACGACGGCAACATCAACTACAAGGGCAAGCCCCTGTTCCGCGGTGCCATCATGAACTCGGGCAGCATTGTCCCTGCTGACCCCGTCGACTGCCCCAAGGGCCAGGAGATCTACGACACTGTGGTTGCCCGTTCCGGTTGCGGCGGTGCTGCTGACACCCTCAACTGCCTGCGCAACTTGCCCTACGAGACTTTCCTCGAGACCGCAAACTCTGTCCCGGCCATCCTCTCCTACAGCTCGGTGGCTCTTTCTTACCTGCCCCGCCCTGACGGTGTTGCTCTGACCGACAGCGCCGACCGTCTTGTCAAGGCTGGCAAGTACGCCGCCGTGCCCATGATCATCGGCGACCAAGAAGACGAGGGCACCCTCTTCTCGCTTTTCCAGAAGAATGTCACCACCACCAGCCGCCTCGAAGACTACCTCAGGGGATACTTCTTCCACGGCGCCACCGCGCAACAGATCAAGGGCCTGGTCAGCCAGTACTCGCCCCTGATCTCAGCCGGCTCACCCTTTGGTTCCGGCCTCTTCAACGAGATCTACCCCGGCTTCAAGCGCCTGGCTGCTCTCCTCGGCGACATCGTCTTCACGCTCACCCGCCGTGTGTTCATCGAGTACGCCATCGCCGCCAACCCCAACGTCCCCGTCTGGTCCTACCTGGCCAGCTACAACGAGGGCACCCCCATCCTGGGCACTTTCCACGGCAGCGACTTGCTGCAGGTCTTTTATGGCATCCTGCCCAACTACGCGAGCAAGAGCATCCAGAATTTTTATGCCAACTTTGTCTACAACCTCGACCCCAACGACGCGTCGGGCGGCACCAGCGCCAAGAGCAAGGTGAAGGAGAACTGGCCGACGTGGAACACCAAGGACAAGAGGCTCATTCAGTTCTTCAACAACCGGAACGGGTATCTGAAGGATGATTTCCGTGAGGGGGCCAAGCAGTACATTGCTGCGAATATTGATGCTCTGCATATTTGAGGGAGCTGGCTTTGAAGGGGTTGGTTTTTTTTTTGGGTTGGTCTTTTTTCCTTTTCTTTTTTTCCCCTTGACATCATTCATGGGAACGAATGTCATCACTATCTATGGGTGGCCGGATGGAATTGCGACGGAGGATTAGGGGAAGAGAAAGGAGGCGGTAATATGATCAGGCCACGCTTTGGGATAGGATAATCTTAGCCGTGAGTCTGCTGCTGGGATTCATATCTCGGCAGGAGCTGAATGAAGAAGAAAAATTTGATCAAAAAGCATTATCGTTTCCTCAGGTCTCGCAGTCGTGTGTCTTGCAACACGGACGAGCCCAAAAAAACCCGAAGCATCAGAGATACTTATCATCGGGTTCGGGTACCGCTAGTTGTCTAACGGGAAAGTGTCTTGGCAAGGTAGCGTGCGATAGATTCAGGTTGATATCGTCACGTTGGGTCAGCCAACAAGTCCGGGTACCAACGTGGCACTTGTGGCGGTTCAACGCTCGAGCCGAAGCGTGGTTCTGTCGAGTCTTCGGTACGCCTCCGAGGCTCCGAGCAATTTATTTTGTGAGGTTTGGTACCGGCGGGTGTTAAAGAGATGATGATGTCTTGCGTTGGGGGCATTTATCCGGTGTTGCCACTTGCGATCCACACTCTTGCCGGATTGATCTCTATCGGCAGGGAAATCTTCTGATTGAACAAGAACCTTTGGCTTTCAATTGCCACGTTTCCATTTATTTGTTTGTCATGATAGCTGGTGGTGTCCTGCCTAGGTGGTTAGGTAGGACGCCATAGTCCAGGCTCAGGGGGAGAAAAGGGAGGAGGGGCGGGCATTGAGCAATGTGAGTGGTTCGGATGCAGAGAACCTAAGCGGGCTGCCGATGCAAGACCCGGCAGAATAGATTGCCCGTCCTCGGCGATAAAAACAAATCGAAAGGCATTGCTTAAAATAGTGTCTTTATATAGTAGTGGCTTTTCTAGACCTTGGTGAGGTTATTGCTTCTTTAGGGACATGGAGGCAACTGGGAAAATTGATTGTGTAACTCGCCACGTGCCCTCCGCAGTGGCATTGCCTTGTCCTTGTCAGGTCCAATATCAGCAGAGGTGCATTGCGTTCCAATGGGAGGACGATTAGGTATGCAACGACATTTCTGGAACTGGGGATCGGATGTAACTGCTGGTGACTTTCCAAGGGGAAGGCAACCTGGAATTGGGGAAAGGGCCTCGGCCAGGCCCACATCGGGGATATTAAACTGTAGGATGGCTCTGTTCTATTTAGGGAATCAATATAAGTATGAGCTCCCGTCGGTCATCAACGGTGCCGTCAAGCTACCTCGGCCAGTCGACGCGCTCTGGGTCTCCCCTTCTTTCCGTCGATTCTGTTGCTTTCCTTATTCCCTTTGTTGCCCGTGTTCTTTTTTCCCCTCGATTCCTCGACACTCCGGCGGAAAAGCCCATTCAGCATGCTTCTTCGATCAGTTCTTCTTACTGTCGCCAGTGTCCAGGGGCTGGCCTTTTTGGTGGAGGGCGGCCCAACGACAGCGAGGTCAGGGAGGCCTCTGATCGTGCCGAGGTCGCATGATCTTCACGAACGGCAGCATGACGGGCAACTCCAGGGCTGGGTGAAGAGGGATCTGGTCAGGGATGGGGTGACGTTGCCTGTGAGAATTGGCTTGAAACAGGGGCGGGAAAAGGAGGAGCGGGCGCACAAGTTGCTAATGGACATGTGTGTGACTTTTCTGTTTTTCTTTCTTTTATTTGGGGAAAAGGCTGACGTGAAAACGGAGTAGATCGAATCCGAAATCGCCGAACTACGGGAAGCACTTGACTGCTCGAGAGGTGGTCGACTTCTTTGCGCCGGGAACACAGGCGGTGGGCGAGGTCAAGCAGTGGCTGAAGGCCTCGGGCGTGGAAGAAAGAAGGCTAGGATTGTCGGGGAACAAGCAGGTGAGTTTACACAGGTCGAGTGATTGGGAAGTTGAGGGCATTAACGTACTGACGGGTGCGAAATAGTGGATTCAGTTCAACGCGCCGGTTCAGGAGGTCGAGAAACTGCTTTTTGCTCGGTTTCATGTTTATGAACACCCTGAATCTGGGGTAACAAACATTGCCTGTTCAGAGTGAGCGCTTGTTTTCCAACGCGTTCCTTCCATGTCGGATCATCTTGCTGACGAAATGCTTCACAGATATCATGTTCCTCACAACATTTCGCATCACATTGATTACATAACTCCCGGCATCAAATTGATGGCTGGTGGATATGATGAGAAGATTGTCAAGAGGATGGTGGGACGGAGAGGGTCGGTCTGGTACGATAGTTGGTACGAGAAGGGAAGACGCCCGGGTGACCGCAAAGGACGAAAGAAGGGGGGCAAAGATAAGGATAAAGACAAAGATAGAGGCAAGGGAAAGGGACAGGGAGGATCAGGGGCGACAAGCACCAGCGTGTCTACTCCTACTGCCACCAAACCAGCCGGAAATATCCAGCCGGACCAGAATGAAGATGAGTTCGAGGTAACAGAGGGCTGTGATGTGGACATCACGCCTCAATGTATCCGAAGTAGGTTCAAAATGTTTGACTGAGAGATGTAAGCAGCTAATGGGTGATAGACCAGTATCAAATCCCAGCTGGAACGAAAGCGACTAAAGGCAACGAGTTGGGTATCTTTCAAGGTCTTGCTCAGCACTACAATCAACAAGACATGGATACCTATTGGAAATATGTCGCTCCATGGATCCCGAAAGGAACTCATCCCGAACTCAAGTCGATCAACGGCGCCGAGGGCCCAATTGAGGATCCCCAGCTAGCAGGAGAAGAGGCCAATCTTGATTTCCAAGTGGCTATTCCGTTGGTATGGCCTCAAAAAACTGTTCTGTTCCAAACAGACGACGAATGGTACCAGCAAGACCAGACTCGTGCTGATACAAGATACCCTGGCTTCTTCAATAGTGAGTGGCTTCATTGCTAACGTGTCTTGATCAAATACTGACGAGATAAAAGCCTTCTTTGACGCCATCGATGGCTCCTTTTGCACCATGGCCGCCTTCAATCAGACAGGAAATTGTGCTGACGACTCCTGCCGCGATCCCGAGTACCCGAACCCGAACAACGACAGATACGGTTACCAAGGCGACTTGATGTGCGGCACTTACCGCCCAACAAACGTCATATCCATCTCCTATTCGGGCTTCGAGCACGCCTGGCCAGAGTCCTACACCCGCAGGCAGTGCATGGAGATATTGAAGCTTTCACTGCAGGGGGTCACTGTGGTAGAGTCCTCTGGCGACTATGGCGTCGGTGGAAGGAGGGGGGACCCTCAGGCTGGCTGTTTAGGCCCGAATAGAGAGGTGTTCTCTCCAAGAATCATGGGAAACTGTCCCTATGTTTTGAGCGTGGGTGCTACACTGGTCAAGGCCGACCCCAAGAATAAGGGCAAGTTCATCGAGACAGCCACAGAGAGATTTGCTTCTGGAGGGGGATTTTCAAATGTCTTCATGAGGCCGCCATGGCAGGAGAAGCACGTGGCTGCGTATTTGAAGCGGGCCAACGTCACAGAGCTGGGATACAACCTAACGGCTACAGCAGCCTCCACGCAGTGGGGATGGGAGCCAAGTTTGCTGGGCAGTGTGCTGGGAAAAGAGAGGGGCAAGAGGTTCAACAAAGGCGGCAGAGGTTATCCTGATGTTTCGGCCATTGGAGACAACTACAGGGTTGTTCTCAGAGGATATGCTGATAGCATGAGTGGTACCTCGGTGGCGGTACCGGTTTGGGCTTCTATCCTTACTCTAATCAACGAGGAGAGATTAGTCCGAGGCAAGCGGCCAGTCGGGTTTATCCACCAAGTTTTGGTCAGTATCTCGAAGGGTGCGATGAAGAAATAATGCTAACTACGAGGCAGTATGATCATCCCGAAGTGTTCACTGACATCACTTCTGGATCAAACCCAGGATGTGGGAGCAACGGCTTCCCGGTGAAAGAGGGTTGGGATCCAGTCACTGGACTTGGGTAAGCTTCAATAAACAGTCTTGGTTTTCGTCAGAGCTCTGCTAACAGTAACATGTAACAGTACGCCCATCTATCCCAAATTATTGAAGCTGTTCCTGAGCCTGCCATAATTTCGCCACATACAATGGCGTCGATGGGTTTCAATAATGGAATTGTGGGAGGGGGCGTTATGGGTTTGATTGAGCAAGAAAGCATAAAAATAGCGAGGCAGTCTCCAAAAAAATAAAAATGCACGTGTATCAAGATGATGTGTCTGTGCAAGTGAGAAAGTGTGGGAAAAAGAGACTCGGATACCGGGAGTCGAACCCGGGGCTGTTGAGAGAACAGACACTTCTGAGAAGTGAGAGTCAACGATGTTACCGCTACACCATACCCGATTAAATCGATATGGTCTCCGATTTGTTGATTGCAGCGACGAAGGCTAGATTTATAAAACATGAAGCAATGGTGGGAAGTCTGATGCATTGCCCGCCCCCTGAACCCCTGAATTGCTCTAGCCGTGTGCAAGAACATTGCCCAACCCGCCAACTGTTTGTTATTGGATGAAGCGGAATGTTGCAATCCTTTCAAAAGTAATCCGAGTTGGCTGCTCGTGACCAAAGAGGTCGGCAGAGCCTCATAATGATGATCTTCTGCCTCTTTTGCCAGTATGCGAGGTCCCAATGTCAGGCGGTGTCGTTCTGCACCTTACCTAAATAGCTTACATGTATGTTCAGCGCCCAGACAGCTTGTGTGACCACACGGCGCGCGTCTTACACCGGTCTATCCACAATAATTGGTCCCCAAAGTCTACCTGAGGCGCAGCACTTGAAACATCTGGATTGTTCTGGCCGGCGCCGCGCCGTGAAAGACACTTCCTGGAGTTTTTCGTCCGTCTTTCAGTTAACTCGGTGTCTTCGTGGCTCGGTGGCGTCACGCCATGCATGTACATCACCGGGTGCTTCTTAGCTTCGATAGGTGAGCGACGTACCAGCCATCGGAAGGGACCTCTTGGTGGCGTGGCAGAGACCGAATCGGTAGCTCAGATACTGATATCTCACAGAAAGCATGAGAGACGACTGACTGCCAAGGGGGGGGATCTCAACAAGACGTCAGGTATATCATGCTGATTTAGAAAAGAGGCGTTCTGCCAAGGGTACCACTGCAACTCCGCGCCATGGTCTGCGGTGTTCAGTCTTCTGTCAGTGGCTTCCACGGGTCCAACAATGTCGCACCACATCTGACTTAGGCTTCCCGTGCGGGATGAGGTAAAAAAGAAGAAATACCAGGGCTCGGCATGCAATAAATGACCGGTGCTAGCTTCTGAGAGGCTGTCGCCAAGGAAGCGCGTTTTGCGCGATGCCTATTACGGCGCAGCCACACCTGTTCAAGGGACGGGGGTCTGTTCAGCTGAGATGCGGACCAGGACTAACGGGCCCAGTCACACTGGACACTCTCTGTCTTTCCCAGAACATCTCACTTTCCTGTGTTATGTAGGGAATTGCTGAAGAAATGGCGGAACAATCATCACCGAGATCTCATGATAGAAGACAACAGTACCGCGATGGACTGCCCCCTTTCTCGCTCCCGCCGTCATCCGACTTTCCGCTTTCTGGGGCCGACGATAGAAGCCCCCAGGCAAGCGACCTACACTCCCCCAGCTCTGTCTACTCTTTATCCGCTGCCAGCAGCCCCGGGTTCCAACCGGCGTGGAATTCAAAGCTGTCTTCACAACACCAAGACTCGGGATCCCAGGAACAGTATTACGCACGGAAGCCATTGCCCGGATCTCCGCCACAATCATCCTCTCCATCCCGATTCGGAGGTCAGCTTCCTCCCATCACCAGTCTTCTTCCGCCCGCTTCCCAGTATCCCCCCTCACTACATCCAAGCCATTATCCCGCGCATAGTGGGCCTCTAGCTCCGCCCGCCGGAATGGTAGCTCATCAGCATCAAGGGTATATGCCCCAAGGATTTGGTCAACCGCCTCCGTCACTCCCATCAATAGGCAGTTCAGGTGGGCCATATCATGAGTTCAACGTGCGGGTAGGAGGGAGTGTCTATCCGGTGTCAAGAGAGTCCTCTCAGCAGGATCGACCATTCAAATGTGATATTTGCACTCAGTGTTTCAGCCGAAACCACGATCTCAAACGACACAGAAGGATACACTCAGCCACAAAACCGTTTCCTTGTCCTCACTGCGACAAGTGCTTTTCACGCAAAGATGCCCTCAAGGTATGTCTTTTGGCTGTCTTGTACCTATTAAGGAAACTGACTAAAGAAAACTTGCCATTGCTTCAGAGACATCGATACGTCAAGGCGTGCAGTGGCAAGAAATCAAACCCGGGGTCTGAATCCTCTTCTGCAATACCGACAGGCGAAGCCTCAACTGCGGCCGAGGAGGACGAAGACGACGATGATGAGCAAGATGCTCCAGAGTCACCCTCATTGCTACCTCGGAAATCAATTCCATCCACCCCTTCACAGCCACAGTTGACCATGAAGGAGTTAAAGCCAAAGGAGCCAAAGGTACCCAGGTCCATGTCATCCAAGTTTACTTTTACTAGGCCATCACCAAAGATCATAGTGCCAGCTCTGACATCAACAGCCTTGACTCTTGCCATCCCGTCTACACACCTTGGAAAACGGTGGATCATCTACACGCTCGAGGAAGGCGAGGCTTCTGCGCCGGAATATCGCCCGTCGCAAGATACCTAGCGTCTCACAGCTTCACCGTCAAGTCCGATTCGGTACCAGAATGCACAAATCCCGAATGAGATCACGAGCGGGTGGGATCAGGGCTTAATAGACACCGGGATGATGTCAACAGGTTTACTGCCTAGGTACCAAAACGACACTCGATAGCGTCAGAAAAATGGAACAGCAAGACTATGAAGGAAAAGGGACGCAGAAAAGACAACACTTGGAAGGGCTCACGCCCGAAGAGGTCAGAGTAAACAACACAGAGATGTTCAGCAATGAATAACGATACATATGAACAAGCAGCCAACTTGACTTTACGGGCGGGGGTAAGGGGATCATGGCTTTAATGGCGTTTGAGTGAGGGAGATCTGTCGATAGGGCTTACACAGCTACTTTCAATTTGTACATGAATAGAGATGGAAATATACATACCTACTGAAACTTGGGGGTCCCAGGTATTTAACCCCCTGTTTTCTCAGCACTCGAAACAGCGGAGCCTCAATAAGTTAGATACGCAAGGTAGGTAGGTAGGGTCGAGTACAGCGTACCCGCAACTGTCTGAATCACTCAAGAACAGTACCTCGGTTAAATGCGCTTATGACTGGAGGAAGGCTCGGGCAGCCAGCTTTGCAATCTATGGATAGAAACTTGTTCGAAAACTGAACTCTTGCCCACTAGCTTACAGCTAGCTTTCTCCTGCCCAGTAAATGTTGATCATTAACCCCCCTTTCAACAACCTACCTCCGGCATTCCCCTTGCCTCTACCGACAGCGGAACTCACATCCGAATGCCCCACTCAATCTAGAGCAATCTGCCGGTGTCAACGAGGTTTGCCGAGCAAGAAGCGAGAGAGCTTGATATGCAGCACACAAGCCCATCCAATTGCTTAACTGCCGTGACAGCCTGTTGTTTCCTGGTCTGTCCTCGGGTTCGGAAGGAGAGCCGAGTAGTGCACAGGGATTTAGACGAAGCTTAAATGAAAGGCCACCAACCCGAGTACTTGCTAGA
Organism: Podospora pseudocomata; assembly: GCF_035222375.1. NCBI lineage: Eukaryota > Fungi > Ascomycota > Sordariomycetes > Sordariales > Podosporaceae > Podospora > Podospora pseudocomata. The sequence continues at coordinate 106,876 of NC_085889.1, read as the reverse complement.
GATTGTCTTCCTACTTACAGTTTGATCAGGCCTTGTATGACATCCTGGCGGCAACCAATCGGTATCAAAGTTGCCGCATGTGGCAGAATGGATGTGTCCTCTGTTTACATAGTGATTGTTCAACAGCCAGTAAAAGATCTTTGAGAGGTAGAAACATTTGATTGAGGGGAGGGATAAGTATGGTTATTGGACGAACCAAACATTCAAGAATGCGGGGATATAGAGCTGGGACGAAGGCCCAAGCAGGTCATGCCGACGTGGATGATGTCTGGATAAAGGGGAGCTATCAACGCGGTGGTGCCAACCACGCTGGGAATGCATCCTGTAGGCCGGCTGTCGCTCTGACCCAAGGTTGAATGAGAAGAATAGCAGAATACAAAGACCCGTCAGGTATTTAGACCTGGACTCGACCTGTTTTGTAGCCTTGTCTTGTTCCCACGATCATCGTGGATTATCGTCATCACAAAGAACATCATGAAGTGGAACTCCCTCGCCGCACTTGGGTTTGCTGCCCCGGCCCAAGCGTACCTCCGTTTCGGGTGCGCAACCTTGACGGTTCAGCGCCTTGATCCCATCGTCGAGCCCGGAAAGGTCCCCTCGTCTCATGTCCACCAAATCATTGGCGGGAACGCCTTTAACGCAACCATGGATCCCAAGGTTGACATCGCCGAGAAGGCCACTTGCACCACTTGTTCCTTCAGGTAGGTATCCTTACCTCTCATCGAATGTCATCATCTTCACACCAGGCTAACCCAATTTACAAGCGAGGACTTTACCAACTACTGGACCGCCGTCATGTACTTCAAAGCCCGCAACGGCTCCTACAAGCGCGTGGGACAATACCCCAACGCCCTACTCGGCTCCTTGACAGGGGGCATGACAGTCTACTACCTCCAGCAAGACTTCAACTCCAACGGTAAGCAAAAGATCACCGCCTTCAAGCCCGGCTTCCGCATGACCGTCGGCTCGCCTACCGCCACCAACGGCAACAACCCCGGCCTCCGCTACACCTGCCTCAAGGACGTCATGACCCGCTTCCCCGAAACGGCCGATTTCCCCAAGGAGCCTTGCCCAGCCGGCATCATGGCCATTCACCACTTCCCCGCCTGCTGGGACGGCAAGAATCTCGACAGCCCTAACCACCAAGACCACATGTACAACACCGGCAAGGGTGCCTTCACCAACGCCGGCCCATGCCCCTCCAGCCATCCCGTCCGGATGCCGCAGGTGGCGTTGGAGACAATGTGGGACACCACCCCCTTCAACAACAAGGACCTCTGGCCTACAGATGGCTCTCAGCCTTTTGTCTGGAGTTATGGCGATAGCAAGGGATACGGGACCCATGCCGATTATCTGTTTGGTTGGAAGGGCGATTCTCTGCAGAGAGCCATGGACTCGACGCCGCTGTTGAGCAACGGGATCAAGTCGCAGAGCGTGGCGCAGGCCAATAACTGCAAGCTGCAGACCACGACCGTGAAGGAGAACATCGATGGCTGTAAGTTTTCCCCTCTTGATTGTTTGCTCTGTAGAGAAAGTTCAGACTAACAAGAGTAACAGGGCTTGACAAGCTTCCTGGCATGTGAACGAACTGGAATCCTATATGGAGGGTGTGGAAACGCGTGCGAGAGAGTGTCTGAAGGAACAGTCTTTACATAATGCCTGATATTGTCTATCGCAAGAACGTATATATCTCGGATGCTGAGTCGTGGCTATTGAAGTCATGGGTAGTGCAAGAACTCGACGCGAACAGCTAAGGTATCCAGGTTCAGCTCCAGAGCATCAAACTGTTGCAAACCGGCCATTAGGCCTGCCCCAGGTGACTCTGCACTCGTGTGCTACCTGTAACTGACCCGCCTTGTGATCCTTCGCCCCTTTCGATCCCTTCGGACAAATAGATTCCGCAGCCAGACCCCGTGGTGTATACCTTGTTGGGTCTTTGCATCTCGACCTCTACCCGTGTGATCCGATCCTCTGCACCAACCCCACTCTCGGTGTCAACTCTTACCTCAATATCCCTAACCTCTCTCAAAATCTCGCTGACAGTGGCATCGCCCCTGACACCCCTGAAGATGCCACCACCGAACACCTTGCCCGTCTCCAAAGGGCTGAGCGTAACCGGCTTCTCAAGCCTCCACCAACCCCAACTGAGACTCGCCACAAAGAGCAACCCCAGTATTGCAACCGCCAACGCTGGGCCCAGATACTGCTTCTCGCTCCAAAACACCAAGACCGGAACCGTTTTGGTGACTTCAAAGCTCTGCCTCTCGGTACCCCTGCCCACTCTCTCGGCCACACGAAACTGCCACTCGTGCAGATTTGCAAGCACATATTCTGTCGGGCTGTCCCAGATCAGCCCACAGCTGATGAGACTGTGGTTCCCAAAATCCCAAGGCTCAGCCCTGAAGAAGACGTCGGCCAATGTTCCCGGCCCCGGTCCAGCAAAGAGCCATTTCTTGAGGGTCGGATTGAAGGTTGTGGTCGCATTATCGTACATGTGTCCAGAGACAAAGGCTTGCAGGCCGGCGAGCGGACCGACTCCCGAGCTGATCGGCGTGGTGAGGGAATCACCGGCGGAAATGTATGGTGAAATGATGGGCAGTGACTGATTGAACTTGAGAGCAGAGTGATCAAACCACGCGGTGGAATTTTGGATGATGACGGGATGTTCCACCACGGCGGCGGTGATGTTGCAGCGATCGATTTTGACAGTAGCTTGGCAGTTGCCCTCGAGCTTGTCAATGTGTTTGGTCAAGAGAGTGAGTAATGGTTCGGACCGTTCGTCGGCAACTAGCTCGGCTCGGATGTGGAAGACGGTGGCTTTGTGTGAGGCGTTTGTTGACAAGTCCAGGGGTTGGTAAGTGGTAGGGGCACACGTGTATACAAAACCCGCACCGCGGACCGACCCGGAGCAAGTGCCATCGCATACATATCCTTCCGTAGATGGTACAGTGATGGAGTCATTGCGGTACCAGGCTTGGGTTTGCGACATGACCCTCCTGTTGTGAATGACTGTCCTGTCTGACTGCCAGTTTCCCGACCATCCATCGGGTATTCTGTTGGCAATGTCAAAGAACATGTTCTGCTGGACAACCCGGTTCTGAGCCAAGGTGTGGGTTGATCGCTGAAACAGAGGGCCCGAAGCAAACTGAACGAGGTATGCGATAGTACAGATGAGGGTTACTTTGCGAGCTTCGGAGCCGGACTTGATGGCGGGCCAGAAGCCGAGACCGCGGCCATGATCCCAGATGTAATGAAGCTGGGAGAGTTGAGTGCCGCCCGAAGCACAGAGCCAGAAACGTACGGCAATGCCTGCGGCCAGAGCAGAGCTGAAAGCCACATTAGAGATGGCCGAAAAGATGGCGAGCCACACAGCCGGGCTGATGCGCCAGGTTGAGACTTCTTGATCGTGAGAGACGGTGACAACAACGGCTGAGCAGATGATACAAATAAGAATGGCCGAGAGCGCCACGATTTCGAGCCAGGGGGTCCATGTGCGGATGGATCTCTTTTCCTTTGGCTTTTCGTGAATATCGACATCTGCCATGGTGATGGAGGGAACAAATCAATTTGAGGTAGATAGGCAAATCAGTTAGCCGGGGAGGACCACGAGGGTGACGACGATCGGGTTTGCCATGAATGATGGGGTCAGTGCTATATAACGAGCCTTCCAGACAAGGCTTCGATCTTCTCGAAAAGGGACAGAGATCTCCTTGCGGGTCATCTAGAATACCGACAGGCAGAAAATACGCATCTCACCCTGTTCTCAGATAATGCACGTACTATACTTACCGGTAAAAGGGTGTCATCGGGGTTCAATGCCGCACCGCAACGGCGGGGGGTCTTCAGCTGGTTCTTTCACCGAGCGGTCTTGCCCCATGATTGGCCGCGGTTCTGTAGACAAGATGTAACGATCAACATCCGTCTCGATTATGAGTGGCCACGACGGTTGCACCCAGAAGTGAGCTTAATATGTTGCTGCGGCACAGCCATTCAGGGGGGTTACTGGCCTAGACCACAGCGACCGGCATTTCCCTTCACATGGACCCTGACGGGCGAGAAGGAGGAGTAGTTCTTGGATCTGTGGATTACCCCGAGGAGTTATCATCGAGGTGTGTTTGTGTTATGCCATCTTGTTGTGGTGCAGTGGTAGTGGCAGTGGGTAGGTATGGTTCCCATCGCCAGCCTTGCGATTGAGAGACCTGGATAGTCGTGGCTGTTCGTGAGCACTATGGTGTTTTTGCAAGATATCGCAGTCGTCAAAGACGTTAACTGCAAGTGTCCGTCTTTCCAGTCGTGTGGGTTGCAATGAGGAGTTGCATCATGAGTTCTTGGCGGAGGTGTAAAGTTGGATACAACGGTGACGGTCTGCTTGCATCTCGGTCAGTGATTTCTTGCAGGAGCGGAGCGTAGACTCACCAATTCTTGCTCATCACCAGAGAGAAAGTTATCGTAGAGACCTTTTGCTGTTATAAGCGTGAAGACATGTCGGCGATTCCAGGCAATGAAAGCACTTCTAATCAAAAAAAGATGAACAGTCGTTGGAGTAAGAATATCCAGAGTGGACTCTCCGAGAGACTGACTGACTTGGCAGCTCCAGGCGGAATGCGGGGAAGCGGGGTATAGCAAGGGGCAGAACTGGGGTACGACCCTAACCCTGGTCCATGTCACACCCGACTGAGAGCCAGCAGCGCTGGCAATCGTCAACCGTCGCAACGCGGGGGATGTTGGACCTTGAATCGCACCACGCCCATCCGTTGCCATCAGTCAAACGAACCGAGGCTGGCTTGAATCTTGGCGTTGCACCGCGCGTGACGCCGCCATGGGGCTACCAGTCTTAATCCTGCTCGGCCCTTCCTGAGCATATGCTTGGTCTTGTCCTTTGTTATTCTTCTCAGTCGCCATTGCCAGTGCTTACACTACAAATTCAGACCAGATTCCAGCGTCGGTGCCGAATCCAACCGAACGAACCGAGCTGACACCGCCTCCAAGCACTGCTTTGCCCCGATACACCCATTCCGAGCGATCCGAGTATCTCCTCTTCGACAATTGCTCGATAACTTCATCCCGTCAACCCAACCACCCCTCTCCAACGACAATGCCCAAACGACACCCGTCCGCGGGCAAGGCCCAAAAGCCCGTCATTATTGTCGGCGCAGGCCTCGCCGGTCTCGTCGCTGCCTTTGAGCTCTCCCGTCTTCGCATTCCCGTCCTTCTCCTCGATCAAGAAAACGCAAACAATGTTGGCGGCCAAGCGTTTTGGTCTTTGGGAGGCATCTTCTGCGTCGACTCTTCCTACCAACGAAGAATGGGCATCAAGGATTCCAGAGAGCTGGCAATGAAGGACTGGTTCAACTCGGCCCAGTTTGACCGCGAGAAGGAGGATTACTGGCCACGAAAGTGGGCGGAGGCATTCGTCAATTTCGCTACTGATGAAATGGAGGACTATGTCAAAGCTCGAGGACTGGGGTTCTTGGTGAACGTTGGCTGGGCTGAAAGAGGTGATGGACGAGCAGATGGTCATGGAAACTCGGTGCCCAGATTCCATTTGACTTGGGGGACTGGCCCTGAGGTTGTTAGGGTCTTTGCCGAGCCAGTGAAGAAGGCCGCCAAGAAGGGGACCATCGAGTTCAGACACCGACACCGTGTCGACGAGATTATTTTGGATGAGCTTACAGGGAGAGCAGTGGGTGTGAAGGGAAGTATACTCGAAGAGGACAACTCTCCTCGAGGTGTCAAGTCGTCAAGAACCGTAGTCGACCAATTTGAGATTCACGGAGCTGCCGTCCTCGTCACATCGGGGGGCATCGGTGGAAATGTTGACAAGGTGAAAGCCGCGTGGCCCGTCGACAGACTGGGCCCCAAGGTCCCCCAAAACTTTGTCATTGGGGTGCCGCATCATGTTGACGGGAGGATGATCGACATTACAGAAAGTGCCGGCGCGAACATCATCAACCGGGATCGCATGTGGCATTACACAGAAGGGTTGGCAAACTGGAACCCCATTTGGCCTGGCCACGGGATTCGTGTGCTGCCTGCACCATCGTCTCTGTGGCTCGATGCCAACGGCAAGCGGCTGCCCAACCACCTCTTCCCTGGCTGTGACACCCTCGGCACGCTCAAGTATATTTGCTCCACCGGTCACGACTATACTTGGTTTATCACCGACCAGGCTATCGTTGCGCGCGAGTTTGCCCTGTCAGGGTCGGAACAAAACCCAGATGTTACTGGAAAGTCTGTCTGGGGTGTCTTGACACAGCGCGTTCTTTCCAAGAAGGGCACCGTTCCCGTGCAAAACTTCGTCAAGCATGGTGTCGACTTTGTAGTTAAGGACAATCTGGAGGACTTGGTGGAGGGAATGAACCAGCTAGTGGCCAAGATCCCGGGAGGCGTGCCCCTCGACTACCAGAAGATCAAGGACGTGGTCGAGACCCGAGACAGCCAGTTCGACAACCCCTTCTCCAAGGATGCCCAGACCATGCTCATCAACTCGGCGAGAACCTACTGGCCCGATAAGCGCAGCCGCATTGCGCCACCGCACAAGCTGTTGGACAAGAAGAAAAGCGGGCCTCTCATTGCAGTCCGTATGAACCTGTTGACAAGAAAGACACTGGGCGGTATTGAAACAAACTTGAAGAGCCAAGTGATGAAGGCTGATGGCAGCGTCTTCAAGGGTTTGTATGCTGCAGGAGAGGTCGCCGGATTTGGAGGTGGAGGCGTGCACGGCTACAACAGTCTGGAGGGGACCTTTTTGGGCGGGTGCATCTTTTCTGGAAGGGCGGCCGGCCTAGGCATTGCAGAAGAACTGGGCTACGATATCAGCAAGGCGAGCAATGTCCGGGCGCGCCTCTGAAGGACCTGTCATGTGGTATAATTGCCCTCGTTAATCACCCCACTGGGGACCCTTGAGTGCGGCTTCAAGGGCCCAATATTTATCTCCCATGGCCGCCTTTTCGCCCTCTATTTCCAAGATTGCCACTGCCTTGTCTTCTAATTCGTGAATCTTTCGGTTTCCATGATCCCCGACTGGACATTTCATTTTCACTCCTCCGGAATCAAGATGTGGGGAGTATACAAAGCTCATTGCGTTCTTAGCAGAGGCCTTTGCTCTCTCTTCGGCATCCAGGAAGCCTCGAAAGCGGCTTGGGTCATTCCTCCTCTTTGGAAGTTCTCCGGTGGACAAATGTACCTGCTGCAGAGAAGGGGTTTTATGACCACTGCGACGACCACCATGTATCCTCTCGGTCAACGGCGGCTGTATCTGCTTTTCTTTGAACCCAAGTTCAAAGGTGAGGTGCAAATCTCGCAAAGACGGAAAGTTGCCTGCATCAGCCAGCACACCAAACGTTGTTTCCGGCCATCTGCCCTCACCGCCATCGCCATGATCCGACTGGCCGTGTTGCCTCTCCCACCAAATCCTCAGCTCCCGCAACCGCGGCAGGTCGCTCCCCAAAACCCAGAGATCATCTTCTGTCACTGCAAAACGTGTGATACCCAGTCTCGTCAATGTGTTTCCAAACCACGTAACTGCCTCCACTGGAATAACATCTCCCCCTACAAATGGCAAACTGATGTGCTCCAGTCTTCTCTGTGGCAAGTACCGCAAGAAACCCCAGATCCCTTCAACATAGCCTCTGTCAGCCGAGCCCTCCACTTGCGAGGGCCTCATCCCAGGTCCGTACAACCCATCCAGCTTCAGCTCTCTCAAGGTCCCCAGCTTGCCTGATAGTTCCACGCTGGCCAATATCTTGTCTGTCCCCATCCACCCCACGTCCAACAGCTGGAGCGTCTCCAGTGCTCCCCAGTAGAATTCTCTGGCCCAGTAGTCGACCTCCGGGGATGTATTTGGTGGATAGCCCTCGGTGTTCCAATTTGATTCGCCTGCCACGGCAGGGCGGCCAAATGGGTAGACGTGGATTGTAAGATGCTTTAGCCTTTTGGTGGCAAGTTTTCGGCTGATGTGAAGCCGAAGCCAAAGTATTTCTCGTCTAGAGTGCCCGGGCCGCTGGCGCCGCGGTGGTACCAGATGTCGAGAGAAAGCTTTTGCAAATTAGGAGCGTAACAGAGGATGGCTTTTAGGGGGTGAAGGATTTAGCGGGTGTAGTTTTGGGTGTAGTAGGTTATGTTGATTTTAAGTGAGGTCAAGTTCGAGGTGAGCGGGTAGGTCAAGAGCTGGGAGAGGAGCTGGAGGAGGCGTGGGTTGGGACGTCGGTCGTCTCTGGTGGTGATGGAGAGGTGAAGGTTGATGGGGGGGCTTTTGGAATTGGTTATGAGGGAGGACAAAGTATCTGGGAGGGGAGGGCGCTGTGGACGTGCCGGCAATGCCAGTGGATGTCCCGCAGATGTGGCATCGAGTTGATGAGAGGGGTTGACGATAGGCATGATGGATTGGGATAATACTGGCCGAAGGCGAGGGGCCAGATCGGGTACCTTTTCACCATTTGATCCATTCCTGGGTCCTGGCTTGGTGTCTTGGGATTTAGGAGGAACTTCCACTGTCGTGTTTTGTTGGCGCGGGCTATTGGTTGCACTGAGAGAGGTTCTCCCCCAACACTGGGGATGGAGACGTCGAGTGTGCGAATGGCAGACAAGAGGTCGATGCGTTGCATGTATTGTAAATGGTGAGCCACCACGCGGCCAGGTGAGTTGTCCTCGCTCCAAATCTCGAAGATGAGACTTGTCAGCGTAATCTTGGTGTGCCTGGGGAAGTCAAGAGCGAGGAGGCGGTGTTGGAGGCATCGAGCCTTGACATAGAGATCGGAGCAGACCAGAGCAACATTGACTAAATCCTGTGGACTGCTGTCATGGACAATCTCGATGATGTGTAAGACAAACTCATCGGCCAACCGAGAGAATGATGGCAAATGAGGATCGGCCGCACGAGGTGTGCGGGCTAAAATGACTGTCGGCTGCCATCGAAATAGACTATTCCGAAGCCTGGAGCGTCGTAGACGCCATGTTGCAGGTGGTAGAAGATGGTACACTACGGCAATAGCAATTCAGAGCAATGAAACTGAATTGAAGCTGGACGTATCCCCTCGCTTGACCATGCTGTTTATTCAAATGACCTACCTAGCCAATGGGATTGCAGATCGGCCCAAGGATTAGGTATCTTTCCCACACTGAGAGTCTTTCTAAGCAAGCCCACTCTTGGGCCATTTGAAGGTGTCCCTGCCCCATTTGCTCTGCCCCAAGGCTTGTAGAAGACTGACGACTATGGCCCAAACTCGCGCAGGCAGTTTTCATTTCTGTGCATACCATACTTCTTCCATACTTTGATAATGTCATTATTGTATTCCAATACCAAGGGTGACACAAGTTGGGACGACCATGCAGAGAGTTCGGACGGTTTTTTCACGATTGGGGACAGATTCAAACGTTACCGGCAGTTTGGGAAGGTGCGCCTGAGGAAGACCAATGTTAGTCCCATAGGAATCACGTGAAGGCTGCCCTCAAGGCCTCTGAAAGTCATCATCTGTGTCAGACAATTTTCCTAGGTACCTTAAGCTTCAAGGGCTCAGAGGGTCAGGGGTAGACCCCCCCAACAAATCACTTAGGGCGTTTATACACGCTAGAAAAGAGATAACTTAACGTACATTATAAGCGAGTCGCGCATATAAGCGAGTCGCGCACTGGCCATTGCGACGCGTTCTCTCTACACTTAACATCATTTTTCTCTACAACCCAACATGCCACCTACTTTAAAGGAAGCGAGGGTAATCTTAGCCCTTGAAGCTCTCCAAAAGGACGAAAAATTACGCCTCAGAGCCGCAGCTAAGCTCTATAATGTACCACCATCAACCCTCCGTGACCGACGCGCTGGCCGGCCTGCACGACGCGACACCACGCCCAATTCGAAGAAGCTCACTCAATCAGAAGAGGATGCTATTATTCAATACGTTATTGAGCTATGTGCGCGAGCTTTTCCACCAAGATTGCGTGGTGTGGAAGATATGGCCAACCAACTGCTACGCGTACGCGACGCGCCCCCCTGTTGGCAAGCTCTGGGCACACAACTTCGTCAAACGCCAGCCACAGCTCCGTACGCGTTTTACACGTAGATACGACTACCAGAGGGCCAAGTGCGAGGATCAAAGGTCATCAGCGAGTGGTTCACGCTTGTGCGGGAACACCAAGGCCAAGTACGGTATTGTGGATGACGATGTCTACAACTTCGACGAGACTGGGTTCATGATGGGTATTATCTTCGCGGGCATGGTAGTTACGACCTCAGACGGCCTTAGCAAGGCGAAACTGGCCCAGCCTGGCAACCGCGAATGGGCAACGGTGATCCAGGGAGTCAATGCCCTCGGCTGGGCTATCCCTCCCTTCATCATCTTGGCCGCACAGTACCACCTTGCTAACTGGTACACCGAGTGCAACCTACCGTCTACCTGGCGCATCGCAACCACCGATAATGGCTGGACTACCAATCCGGTAGGCCTAGATTGAATCAAGCACTTCGACTATCACACAGCGTCCCGCACAAAGGGCAAATACCGGTTGTTGATCCTCGACGGCCACGAAAGCCACCACTCGACTGAATTTGAGCGCTACTGCCAGCAGAACAACATCATCACGCTCTGCATGCCTCCGCATTCTTCACACTACCTCCAGCCACTCGATGTCGGCTGCTTGGGGCCATTGAAGCAGGCGTACGGCCGCCAGATCGAGGACTTGATGCGCATGCATATCAACCACGTAAGCAAGCTCGAGTTCCTCTGTGCCTTCCGCGAGGCCTTTTTTGCCTCTATAACAGAGAAGAATATACAGGGTGGCTTTGCAGGTGCTGGCCTTGCGCCGTACGATCCAGAGAGGGTGCTTTCCAAGCTAGATGTAAAGCTTCGTACGCCAACACCTCCAAACTCACGGCCCGGCACTGCACAACCTTGGGTCTTCCAGACACCACACAACCCCCGAGAAGCTGACTCGCAGTCAACGCTTATCAAGACTCGCATTGCCAACCATCAAAATAGCTCCCCGACTTCAATGTTGGCTGCTGTGGACCAGCTTGCTAAGAGTACAATGGCTGTGATGCACCAGGTGGCTCTCCTTCGTGCAGAGAACACTTCACTCCGCAAGGCCAACGAGGCACTAAGTAAGCGCCGGAGAGCCAAAAACACGTGTGCGGCTCGGAGGATCACTTACTGTGCAAGATGCAAAGGATATACTTGACCAGAAGGCCGTGGGTGGGGAGGCAGCGCAAGAAACGCAGCAGGATGGCGGTAATGCAGGGGAGCTCGTACGAAGGTTCGGTGCTGTGGTGTGTGCGGCAAGCCTGGCCATAATGCACGTACATGCCAGGAGGCTGCAGAATCATCTGATTCATCTGTTTCTGATTCAGTTATTGTAGTTTCCTAGTGTTGTGGTTGTGTAATTGAGGATAGTTGTGGTAGGGTAACAGAGAGTGCGCGACTCGCTTATATGCGCGACTCGCTTATAATGTACGTTAATGTACGTTAGTAAATATATAAATCAACACATGTTTATTACTCTGCGCAGGCTACTAGTAAGTAGCTAGGTATATAACAGGCAAAGCTAAAATCATTGCAGTTCCAACTAGGTACTCATTGCTTTTCCTGCAAGCCTTGCATGTCGAGTCTGTTTCCATCATCAGTTGTTTCGTTTTGCCTCAAGCTCGCCACCCAGTCATCACTCCAAAATACCAACACACTTTAAAACAACACTTCTACTTATTCACATACTCCTCGGGCTACGCCAGGGTAGGCGTCTCGAATCCTCAGGTAGTCGTTCCTCTGCTGCAGAGTTGGTGAGCTTCCCACAATCTCGCGAAGATCCCGCTGGCCTGCTTCACGGCGCAACGTATACCGGAACCACTCTTCGCCATTCCTTGTCGGCACCAATTTCTTCCCAATAACTCGGTACAGTCCATCGTAGCGAATCCCACATTCAGGAGCCCAGCCTCTGCCGGTCTGACCTTGGCCACGGAGGACTCTCACAGGCTGCCTGGTGTCAATCGACCTGTTGAGAGCCTGAGTACCGACCGATATGGTGGCTACCCCCATGTTGTCCGTGGAGTAATACAAAACCTCACCATCATCCTTGTCAATCTCATGATACTTGTTGTTGCGGCCGGATATGACGATCGAATAGACTCCCATCGACGCCGAGCCGAAGATCCCCCCCTGGCTTCTTCCATGCGCCCCGTGGAAAAGTGCTACCAGCTGGAAAGGCCACCAATCACCAGGGGTCAAATGGCCCTCTCCAATAAACGCGGCATTGACCTTTTCGTGCTTGTAGGCCGGGTTCAGCTTGTACGTCGGACCTTTTTTGGGGCTTCGGTAGCAAACCACGCCGTGCATGATTCCGCCTTTGCCGTAGATTGGGTGATTGACGGGAGGCTGAGGGATGACACTGACACCGACTACCCTGTTTCCGCCGCTTGACGCTCGCCCCGGAGAGCGGGGTGAGACAATACGAGACTGACCCGCGTCCACGTCGGTGCTAACGTCACTAGCATAGCCCTCGTCGCCTTGGCCCCAGTTGTCTTCCTCAAACCTCAAACGAACCGCATTTGCCGCCTCTTTGATGTCAGCAGGAATGCCTAGGTTTGTTGAATTGCGGACTAAGTTCATGACCTGGTCGAGGTGATGGACATCGGTGAACGACGGCCTGACCACGGCATCGAACTCCAGCCACCAGAAGAAGGCTCTCGCCGACTCCTGATAGAGCTTGAGCTGGTCCGCGCTGACGTCGGTTCTGCCGGGCTTGGATTTGGTGACCAGCATCGTGACCTGCCTCACACCCTCAGACAGGCTGCCAGTCCAGATTTGGACTTGCTGAGAAGCCGGGTCCGGATCTGAAGGCTCGCGGACAGATGGGGACCCCGATGCTTCGTTCTGTCCAGACGTGCTTGATGCCACGCCGGGGCCTGTCTGAACCTGAACGGCCGTGGTTTCGGTAACCGGTGCCTCCATTGCGACATTCTCAGCCGCAGATGCCTGGGCTTCCTGCGCTGCTGCCAACAGGTCGGCACGCATCCGTGGCGATCTAATAGGCGGAATAACCCGTCTTCTTGATGGAACTGCCTACTACAGTGTTAGCGTAATGGTAGGATTTACCATAAGTCAAGACATACCGCATTCAACACCTGAGGGCGCCGAGTACTACCTCTTGAGTTGACGTGACCGCCTCGACTGTGGTCGCGCGACTCGCGATCATTCTTCGGGGTAGGCATCAGTAACTGTGGCTGGGAGAAGGTCAGTGATGTGGAATAGATAACCTGGAAGGCTGGACTGATGGTAGTAGGAGCTGAGACTGGCAAATTTCAATGCTTGGACTAGTAGGGGTGAAACTTGAAACTTGAAAAGCTTGAACTTGAAGCAAGAAATAATATCTGTAGATATACAAAAGGTATGGAGTGTATGAAAAGTGAATATATGAAATAGGGATTATGGGTGGGCGTTGGTATCAAGATGTGATACTGTCCTTCACAAGTGTGAGTAGAGGTTGGGCTGGAAGTAAAAAGGTAGAGAATGCTAATGTATAAATAAAAGCTCTTAAGAAAAGAAGATAGATGGCTGGGACGGCGCGAGATAGGTAATGTCTAGACTAAACGAGAGAAAATAGTTAGAGAATACTGGGAGTGTGGAGACTAGAAGAAGAAGGAACACATAATAGGGAATAGTGCTGGAACGAAATATAAGAAATAAAGATATAGAATGAAGAGAATATTTCGATAAAAAAAGAAGGAGTGGGAATGCTGAGATAACACATGAATATATAGAATGAAGGAAAGAAAGAGCATGGGAATGCTGAGATAGGGCTTGAAATAAATGTATAAGAAGTAAAGTAGGCTACTTGATAAGACTCTGAAGTCGTCCCGCCCTAAGTTGGCGATTAAGAATTATAACAAAAATACAAACTGGAGAATGAAAGAAAAGAGGATTCTGGGATAGCGGAAGGTTAGACTAAGAGAGAAAAAGAGGCAGCAAAGACTGGCATGGAGTTTAGACTGGAATACACCAAGACAGAGGATGCCTTACTGGAATAGAGCTGGGTCGTCAAGACTCCAAAGCCACCTTGTCCCTTCCGCCTTCGCCGGGTAGTGTATTAAAAACAGTAGGAAATGCTTAAACTGGAGAAAGAAAGACACAGAATATCGGGAGAGAGCTTAGAATAATAAAAGGTGATAGATAGAGAGGACTGGGATGAAGTTTGGGTCGTCAAGACTCCAAGATCACCCTATCTCATCCGCCTTCGCCAGGTGGCGTGCCGAGAACAAGAGGTAATGTTCAGAATGAAAAAAGAAAGACAGAGAATACTAGAATAAATTTTAAATAGAAAACGAAAAAAGGAAATGGGTGGACAATCTGAGTAGAAAACCCAGACTACAAGAAAGAAAAAGACATGGAATGCTGGGACAGAGCTCAGATTAAATGGGAAAAAAGACAGAATGTTGGGATAGAGCTCGGATTAGACAGAAAAGAAGAGAGAGGATATATGCCAAGAACGCTGCATAAGGACAGTAGATAAATGTTTATGCATGGTGCTGCATAGGCGTGTATTAAATAAATGCACAATAATACATACCACGATTTATGCGAGGTTGTGCGGTGTAAGTGCGGCCGGTGGTATGTAAGAAAGGGCGATTTGTGTAAGGACGCTGAGATGAGATTGGTGATGAATGGCGTATCCTTTTTGGCAGGAGGTAGCGAGTGAGTGTGGTGCCCCGTGAACCAGTAAGGTATGGCGAGCCGGCGAGAATGGAGATCCCTGAAAAAGGAGGCGCGATTTGCCTCGCCTTTTTGTAGCGGGCAGGTAGGAGGAGGGAAGGCGACGACGATGTGCAAATTGTGGAAGGTGTGGAAGGAGTTGGTATTTGGGGGTAAGAGCCACCGCGGTGAGGTGTGTGTGTGAAAATGTGGCCAAAATGAAGAGTGTGCGGCAGGGCAAACGAGTCCAGACCTCGTGATAGCGCGCGTTCCTGATTCTCACTGGAGGGTGAATATGCACGTCTCACCACGCCCTGAGGGATATGCCGCTCGATGTGTGTGGCCTTTCGAACAGGGGATAGCCTCAGGGAGGCCTCAAGTGGTGGCAAAGGGGATGCCTGATTCTGTGTATGATTGATATCTATTGGTTGGAGGAGTTAATATTATGCCTTCAGGTCATCAATCATCAGTCTACGTGGAGGGCAGTAATTAAGCTGAACACTTTGATTATCTCTATGGTGGGTATTCATGAGCAGCTAGATCTTTATGAAAAGCTTGCATGTCCTAAGGTGTATGTTCCCTTCAATGTGATTCCCCGCCCTTTTGAAGGCTGGTTTCGATGGACAACTTCAATGGGCAGGGGATCATGATTTTGGGAAATCTCCTTGGGTTTGAGTGCGCAGAGGCACAGTGAAGGATAAGGATAAGAGGGAAAATCAAGTAGAGAGAAGATATGATAAGACGTGAAGCTGGTCTTACAAGGACAGGGCTGGCAGTGTAGTTGATGATGTGCGACGCGAGATGCGCGTACGAGGCATAACGTGAGAGAAAGGAGGGAGGATGAATGATAATGCGAGGCTGCTATTTGTCCCGAGTCCAAGTAAGAGGGAGGTGTGCACTTGGATAGGTAGCACAAAGAAGTTCGAGCTTTGGTGGGTAAAGAAAGAAATTCAAAAGATGAAAAATAGAAGGAAACTAGTACTTAAATAGTGAAATAATTAAGTAATTGAATTAAACATGAAATAAATAAAATATTTAATTATTCAATAAAAATTGAATATTAATTATTCTTGGTTTAATTCTCTTGCTTGGCTGCATGATTTACGAGCTGGTAGCTAAATCTGGCGGAAATGTCATGTTACAACCTGCACCAGAAATGGATACAGACTGCAAGGCAGTACGCCAGAGGTGAATATGACAGGATGATCGAAGGTTGTGACAAGCGTCTCAGACATGGGTTCACTGTCAACAACAGGTTGTTCTAACAAAGAGCTACTGAGAGTAGATTTTAGACAAATGAACTTGAATTGCTTGCATGAGGAATCAGATTCCTCGACATGGAGAGCGCCCGGCGCTCCCCCCTATTTATGTGAAGCTATCTACATATGTTTCTGAGGTATCCTTGTACCTTGCTCAGTGTGCTTGTATTGCTTGCTTTTGGCCGCGGCCAACAGACCATGGCCACCGCTAACAGACCATGGCCACCGCTAACAGACCATGAACTCCTTGCTAGTAAGACTCCTTTCTTTCTGACAGGTACCACCCAGTGGTTCCTGTACAGGGGTATTACGCTTGGGGCGTAACATGTCACCCTCCTTTCCAACAAGAAAAGAGGTCGAGATGTTTGGTCTGGCCAATGAGCATCCTGAAATGCAGTTTTTATCCTCACTCTGTTGACACGCAGGTTGCAACAAAAACTTGTTACTGCTTACCCAATTAACCAAGGGTTACCTTATGTGAAGAAGATTGACCTGTCACATTGAGCGGCGCTTGTGAAGATGATTGTACAACCCTCTAGGATGATAAACGTTCGTCTGGTACTTGCCAAGGGCACCCAACAAGGGGGACACAGGGGGGAGTACTCTCAATAAAACCAGGCTTGAATGCCAGAAATTGGCCAGTATTTTGTGAGGGTAACCGAGGCCAGGCCAAGGCCAAGTGTCTTCACTTAACAGAAAATATTAGCCTAAGCATCGAAGGCAGTGGAAATGCAAGGCCAAGTACTCCCACAGAAAATACTAGAAGAGTGACCTGGTGTGACACTTTCGTAAATGGCTCCCCTCTTACTGTGGCTCTGGAAAGTCATGAAGAATAACGTTTGTGACCCTGGAGTATTGTAATTGGACAGATATGTCGAACATGGTGAAGATCGCCTCTCCTCGAGCAAGTCTGTCTATAAGTCAACCTATGAGTCAAGGTAAGTTATTATAAGATGGTCTAGGATTGGCGTGGCGCATATTTTGTAGCTATACACCAGATAGTCTAAAGTCTAGAGGGTGCAGTGTATTGCACAGATAGCAAATTATCATAGGACCTAGCCCTCCCTGTATGACAGTCCGACTCGATACAATTAAATATGGCGATTGAAAGTTAAAAAAAGCTCATGTCGTTGGCCGACGTGCACAAAATGAAGACAGCGATAACAGAATTATGATCAATCGTGTGAATAAACCATGTCCGATATCGCTATCCATCCAAAACAACAAACAGCCACCAACGCCTACGCTATGTGGAACCCATATCAACTCACTAGCATTAATACCCCAGCGGCGTGAGACCAGCTCTAAAGGGCCTCTGGAGGTTCTTGACTTGCGTATCCTTCACTCTCCACACCCCTTTGGTTCTCTCATCAGCCAACTGATGACCCGTACCATCTGCCAAGCGATGGAATACCTCAAAATCATCCGCTGAAATGGACTGGAAGAGCAGCGGCTCCCATGTCTCGCCCCTTGACTCCTCAAAAGCCCTCATCAGTCTCTGCGCTTTTTCGATCTTGGTCTTCTCCCGCGTGACAGCCTCGAGATTACCCATGGCCATCCCATTCAGCACCTTGCCCCACGCCTTACGGCTCTCCCAGTCATCTTGCTGCTCCACCGGAACGATATCCATGGGCACCGGCTCATTCTCCACCGCGTCATGCTTGAACATCTCCAGGACCTCCCCAGTTTGCGCATCCTTGACCACCCACCCGTCGCTCCAGACTCCCGAGAGAGTGTAAATGGCCCTCTGTTTGGTATCATCCTTCTTGTACACCTTGGCCTCAAAGGAGTTCCTCTTTCCCCTGATCATCCCCTCTCCAGAGAACTTGACCTGAGACACGTACCCGCCACTCGAGTGCAGGGTATATGTCCCAGTGATCTCTGGGTACATGCACCCGCCCAAGAATCCTCTGATCTTCACATCTGGCAGCGGCACTAAATGATCCTCGTCATATCGATCAATGTGCACGATTGCATGCCCAACCTGTCTGATGTTCACGTTTCCGTTGAATGTCATCTCCACCCTAGCGTACCCGTCGGCCCTGACACCATTTTGACGGTCGATGACGTGCATCGCCGTAATGGGGGGATGGTGAGATACCTGCTCGGCGATGAGCTCGGTGCATGCCTTGTTTTCCTCGTCGGTCCACGATGCGAGGAATAGCTCTCCGAGAAAGGCGTTCAGGGGCTTCTTGATCGAGACGGCTTGCGGACCAGGGGAACCGGCGACGTAGAGTTGACTCTTGAGAGCAACGAGGAACCATTTGAGGACGAGCAGGGAGCGTTTCTCGGGGAGGGGCTCGTGGGCAGGGGCGGCAAAGACGGCAGGGCGCTGGGCCCAGCAGTGGCCGACTTCAACGACGGACGAGGGAGCGAGGAGGGAGGGAGGTCCGGTGACGTTGGCGAGATCGCCCTTGACTGTTCCGAGAAACTATAGCAATGTTAGCATCGTGGCAGACGAGGAAAAGGAGGGCACGAACCTTGACCAGCTCTCGTAGGCGGGAAGACACCGTCTTGCTATCCATGATTAATGACTATTCGGGGTGTATTAATAGAGATAAGGCCGTAAAAGCATGAGTCGAGAGGGAAAAACGACAGAATTAAGAAGTTCAAAGATAGGCAAAAGGAAACAAAATGGGATGTTGTGCCAGCCGATCGGTCAACGGTCGGTCGTAATGAATATATCCTTCCTCCCTTCGTGGTATGCCAAAGCAGAAACTGCCAAAAAAAGGACCTCAAAGACAGAGACCCAAGAGTTCGCTGTGTAGGTCGAACACAGGTATTTATTTCTGCTGCCAGGCGAAAGACAAGGAGGAAGATCTTTGTTTCAATGTTTCACCTGCGTCTCAACTGCTTGGCGGGGGTGTTGTTGCTACTTCTGGGCGGTGGATGCTGCTGTGACGTTCTCCTCTCATGCAAACGACTGCGAACTGGTGAGAAGCCCGGAAAGAAGACAGGGAAAGGACGGGAGTAATATACCCCTCATATCGGTGTCGTACAGAGCGATATGCGGCCGGTGCTGACGATGCAGGACCTTTCTGGTGGCCGGATAGGTAGTTGACGAAGCTCCCGGGTCCGTCCAAAGACGGTGCCGTGGGACTGCCGCTAATACGGACTCAACCAAACACTACAGGGCGCTGCAGCACCCATCCGGCTCCAGGCACCCCCGCGCCACAAACCACCTGACTGCGCAAAACCCCCGCATCCCGTCCCAGCGGGCATGTCATCAAGAGGGTCCAAAAGCCTCGATGATCATGTCCACCTACGGCGGAGCTGGAGATGGGCACCAGCTTTCAGCTTTTGTTCATGGAGCCGTGCGGTGGATCGGATGTCTTAGCTACTGATTCGTTTGGACTCGCTACCCGCTGCCCGCCCCGGCTTTCCACAGGCACTCGGGGGCTTCCGGCAGTCTGGTTCGCCATCAGAGCTCAGGGAGGGCCGCGCGTTACGCCGAATTCTGCAGCAAGACGCGCGGGAGTATGGCAGAAGCAGAGTGGGCGAGTCATCTGCGCTGGATCTCCCGCCCTTCAAGTGTTTCAAGGCCATCGACCGCACGACCACCCTCAGAACCGCAGCATACTTGGGCAACCTGTCGATTGGGTGTGACAAAGGAATGCCAAGACACAAATCGACACAAATGTAATATTCCCATCTCGTTGCATCATCCCACGCAAGTTCACCAGACGACGACATTAGCTTGGGTTTAGGTGGGTTTCTCATACACAATCATATATCCAAAATATTCCAGTGCCATGCAAAGAGTCTTCATTCCGGACCATTAACCAGCCTGACTTGTGCACGGCGTCTCCTTCCATACAATTGTCTCACCTCCATCCTCGCCCAGAACAGCTCAAAGTGTTTATTGAGATGCTCCAATCCGTTCTCAATCACTCCCTCCTTTTGACCATGGTCTTCATCGGCGCCGGGGGCCAGTAGTTGCCGTAGGTAACTGATCACAGACTGGCCCTGGTTATTCCTGCGGTGAATGTTTACATCTGGACTCAAGATTTTGAACAAGCAACAATATTTCCATATAATCTATCGGCGCTGTAACAACACCGGTATCTGCTCACAATTCGCCACGTGACTTATTGCCGCTTTATCCAAACTAAATCAGGCGGAGCTCAGGACCGGCTCATCTTCGGTTCCGGTCTGCTCACCCAGCTCATGGTTTGCTCAGGGTCTGCTCACCTTGCTCAGGGATTGCTTAGGGTATGCTCACCCTATCTACTACGTGACGTTGGTAGATCAGGTGCTCTCGGAAAGTTTTCTCTCAAGAACCTTCAATTTGTGCCTATCAGCTTGACCTCCTCCTTACTCAACATTAAACATATGCTAGCTCATCCACTACCTTAACTTGAATGCCTCTGGCAACATACAGATTGTATGCTATGCTTAACGTCTTACCTGTACACTGCCCAAGGAGAAGAATCTCGTCAACTGCTGGAGCGGTGGGGTAGAAACAATGGAGTCGTTTTCGGAGTCGTTCCAATCTGGATATTGAGGGTTATGACCAGTGGCCTTTGCCAGAGCCAAAAACAACTTCTTGATGTAGCTAGTATGCGGAGCCAGTCTGCAAAATGAAAATTATGTGTTCGTCTATTTTTAGGCTCTCGAGCACGTAAAATTTCAAGCTAGACATCCTAAACTTTCCGTAATCTGAGCCGCTGGCTGGAGCTGTTTTTTGGAGTCGTTCGACCCTACAGGTATTGAGATGACAAGGGGCATTTGTAAGCACCAGAAGCAGCTCCTTGATGTAGCTAGTGCGGAGCCAGTCTACAAACTGAAAAATATGTTCGATCCTTGTTCGAGAACGGGCATTCCTGCTTCTTTTGAATAGCAAAGTGGTGGACGTTGCGGGCTACGGCCGTGGGGCCAGTGTGTGTTCCTATCACTGAGCCGACTGGGTCTCAGACTGCTGGGAACCGGGGGGCCGACAATCCAGTGTATATATGAGTCTTAGCGCTAGACATAAGTGCGGGTATAGGACCCTTAGAAGTAATGAAAATATTTTCCGCCTGCGTATCTACCTGCCTGTTCATGGGGGATGTTGGCCGGGGTCCCGAACCCAACCCAGCGAGTAATCTCTATTGGTCTCCTGGAACCGTATACTGTGCGCTTGTGACACCGGCATGAGGAAGGTCAGAGGAGGCTGTGTCTACCCCATCTATAAATGGCCAGCGTTTCTCCTCAGATCTCCTTTTTTTCTCATATTCCTCCCCCTCTCTACATTTCCCCTCTCCGTTCTTATCTGAGAACTTAGAGGAGCCTCTCATATCCTTCTAACCTATCTATCTACACACTCTGAACTTCCCGAATGATCGCTCAAAATGAACGCAAGTGGCAGCGAGTCTAGCAAAGGTGGCCAAGCCAAGAAAAAAGCAAAATCCGACCAAGGCGCTCAGAATCGAGGAGGGAGGAAGGGGACAGATCCGAACGATCTGATTGAAGCGGCATTACAGGATGGGCTCACTGAGGACAAATCTGAGATTGACGGTGACCCAGTCCGAAAAGCGCTTAGCGATACCACTAAGCCGCGGTATAACCAATTAATGAAGATTTGGGAAGCGTATATTGCGAAGATCACTCTATTAAATTTAACCAGAGTGCTAACATAAGTCAGGTACGTGGCAAAATTCGAAGTATCAGACCCGTTTGACACGAGGACGATGAAGCATTTCACTAAAACCGTCGTACGTTCAACCAAATGGCGGTTAGATAAGTCTCTGGGGAGGCCCATAGTTAAATACATACGAGTCAAAATGCGAAGATTCATGTCGCAGTAGCAAAGAGCAACCGATACATCCATTCCCGAAATCGTCCGGGAAAGCGTGTGCTATATAAGTACAAACAAACAGCTCGTTTTTCTATTTACGTTAATCTAACATAATAATGTATCCAAGATGTGCCTAGATATAAAATTCCTCTATCGGTAGAGAAAAAAGCACCGAAATACATAACGATAGAGAATTACATAGCTATAGAAGAGCACCTCTAGTTGATTAACCACTATAATTATGTGTACGAAGGGAGCCGGGTAGACCAAAGTACCCTACTGAAGTTATATGCCTACACCGGTACGAGATTACGGGAGATATATAATACGACGTATAACGTACGTTATAAGCGAGCGACCAATATAACGTGCGTGATAATGTTACAACCTGCACCGGGGGTGGATACAGATTGCAAGGCAGTACGCCGAAGGTGAATATGACAGGATGATCGAAGGTTGTGACAAGCGTCTCAGACATGGGTTCACTGTCAACAACAGGTTGTTCTAACAAAGAACTACTGAGAGTAGATTGTAGACAAATGAACTTGATTGCTTGCATGAGGAATCAGATTCCTCGACACGGGGAGCGCCCGGCGCTCCCCCTATTTATGTGAAGCTATCTACATATGTTTCTGAAGTATCTTTGTACCTTGCTCTGTGTGCTCAGTGGTCTTGGCGGCTGGGCAGACTGAGCAACCTTTCATGATCGATGTGCTCAGTGTGCTCAGTGGTCTTGGCGGCTGAGCAGACTGAGCAACCTTTCATGATCGATGTGCTCAGTGTGCTCAGTGGTCTTGGCGGCTGAGCAGACTGAGCAACCTTTCATGATCGATGTGCTCAGTGTGCTCAGTGGTCTTGGCCACTGATCAGACTGAGCACCTCCTGATTGGTCGTATGGGGGCTTATGGGTCTTTCCATCCCTGACCTAATGATTGGCCGAGGTGTCCCAGCACCTCGGAGTATTACGCTTGGGGCGTAACAGATATCGATAATATCCTTAATACAAAGCCGAACCCTCGTAGTAATTTCCGGATTATAGGGCGGCGGGACGAGGTTTTAAACGATTTCGTTTTTCCGGAGATATTTATAAATAGACTAATATGACGAACCCCTGTACAGAACCTCTGAAAGGGATATGGGTTGAAGGTAACTTCTGACAATTGGTTCGGTGCAGCTAAACAGTGCACAACAAGATGTCTCACTGTAAACACAAGATACCGTGAATACAAGTGTGAATTGCATACTGCGGAACTATCTACAAGCTATTTAGTTCCTCCGTATATATAGACCTAATGCCAAGCCTGGATCATTCTGTTTCTCCCCGGATCATGGCCGACTCTTAGGGATCATGAGTGATTCCTGGGAATCGCTCATGAGTCCTTCATGTCCCGGATGATCCACCTCTTATTGGTCTATCCTCCTTTCTCTTGATTGGCTACCGTGCCACCTCTTTCCTATTGGTTGTTCTTTTCGGGTGTCCACATCATATTCGTGACACTGGACCTTTCAGCGACGATGGCGAGGCGGCGGGCGGTACGGGACAAGGCGCAGAGTGTTGAGGACATCGGCGAGGGTTTCGAAATCGCGTACCTCGTTGCAAATCCTGGACAAAGGTCTCGTTCGGCAGGCTCATGAAGGTAGCCATTGTTGTTGATGCTGGAGAGCTGCCACGACAAACAGCACAGCAGAGGCTAAGTGTATTGTGTAAACAGCCCTCTCGCGAAACCTTCGCGCGGGCACGTGATATTTACCCGACTTCCTTCCGGTGGGTAATAACCCTAACCGAGTCATATTTCGACGGAGGTTGAATCGCGAGACGGCTCCTTGAGCTTATGGCATATCATTCTGGGCAGCTCGCCCGGGACAGCTGTGAGGTCGGCCATTGTGCATTGTCGCCAGTGGTGAGGATGAGGGAGGAAGAGGGTGAGTGACTTTCCAGGATCCTTCCGAGTTGGCATGGATCATGCGCTGTCACGTGCAACAGCTTGGTCTTTCGTAGTGGTCAAAGCTCCTCCCTCGTCCGAGTCCCCACAAGCAGCATCAAGCCAAGCTTCCGTCAGGGAACGTCGACAGTCAACCAACAACACCCGGGCACGCAACGGGAATAACCGACAGGATGAATCATCGCCGACAGGTATGTGATGTGAGGTAGGTAACATGGACTGCTCACATCACCAGGACACTCACTTTTACGCTCGACCGCCATGGCTCTCCCCTCCCGAGCGCCTCAGGCACGCGACTTGGTTGACCTGGACTGGACAGGCCCTGATGATGCCGACTGTCCCTACAACTGGCCCCTGTGGAAGCGCCTCTACATGACGAGCATTCCGGCCCTGCTCTGCATCAACGTCTCTTTTGCCTCCTCGGTCTACACCTCGGGTATCAACGACATATCACAGCAGTTCAACGTGTCCCGCACCGAATCATTGCTCGGCCTCTCCCTCTTCCTCTGGGCCCTTGGTCTCGGCGCCATCATTGCTGCCCCTGTCAGCGAGAACTACGGCCGCAGGATCGTCTATTTGACGACAGTTCCCATCTTTGGCCTGTTCACCCTGGGCTCTGGACTGGCTCCCAACTTTGTCACCCTGATTGTCTGCCGCACCTTTGCTGGCTTCTTTGGCAGTGCCGTTGTGTCGGTGGGCGGCGGCACCAATGCCGATCTCTGGCGGCCCACCCTCGCCGGCGTCGTGTATCCTTTTTACTTTGTTTCGCCTTTTCTGGGGCCGGCCTTTGGGCCTGTTGTCGGCGGCTACCTGATCGAGGCCAAGGGATGGCGATGGCTCCAATGGGTTATCCTCTTCATGATCGTCTTCAACTACCTGTACGCTCTTCCCCAGTCCGAAACCTACAAAAAGATCATTCTGGAGAAGCGCACGCGAAACGAGAAAACACCCACATGGTCCTCCAAGGTCGCTCCGCCATCCCGCGCCATCCTCCAGCGTATTCTTCTCAAGCCGTTCAAGATGCTCTTTGTGGAGTCCATCGTGCTCTTCATGACCATCTACATGGCCTTCAACTTTGCCGTTTTCTACAGCTTCTTTGCCGCATTCCCCTACATCTTTGGCCCGGGCGGCCACTACAACTTCACCCCGGGCCAGCAAGGCCTCACATTTCTCTCCATCGCGTTGGGGTGCGTAGTAGGGTTCGTTGGGGTTGTCTACATTGACCGTCGCACGTATCCCGCATTGGAGACCAAGTATGGGGTTGGCAAAGTGCCACCTGAGCACCGTCTCTACGGCGCCATGGTAGGCAGTGCCCTCAACCCAGCCAGTTTGTTTTGGTTCGGGTGGTCCGCCAACGCAGGCGCACACTGGGCGAGCCCTGTCGTGGCCGCAGTGCCCTTTGCTGTGGGAAACATCATGGTGTACAGCAGCGGTGCCCTGTACATTATGAACTCGTATGGTTCGCTGCACGGTGCGAGTGCGCTCAGTGCCAACAGTTTGTTGAGGTATGCCTTTGGAGGCGCCTTCCCTCTGTTTACCGTGCAGCTATTCTCGTCTTTGGGTACCGGATGGGCCAGCAGTTTGTTGGGATTCATCTCCGTCGTGTTGGTTCCAGTACCGTGGGTGTTGTACAAGTATGGCAAGCGGATTCGGGCGCACAGCCAGTACATCACTGCCGCTTGATCATGTAGGTAGACGGATGGATCTTGTATTGTGGGAAAAAGGCAGCCAGCTGCCAGTCTGACCAGAAAATATGACGCCGGTTTGGCACATTCCATCTCCACACAGTAAACACTGAACACGCCGTGATCAGGCCTCCACCTCTCCACCTCAAAGTTGGGGTAAAAAAGCCGGGGAAAATTCCTGGAGACACATCCACCGATCGACAGCAAGTCAGGTATCGTCGATAAAACTGCCGAAGGCGGTAGTGACCTGCTCGTCGATGCTACATTCACCCGAGCATGGGTCAGAAGCGCGCCTATCACGGCTGCGAAACCCGGTGCATCGATGGTCACAGTCTCAACGGTATGCCACGGCATACTTCCGCTGCGTCGCAACGGTCCGGCCCATGATTGGCGGGATTCGTCATTTCCTCCAACCTCCCTCGCTCCACCACCATCTTGATGCTTCCTGGACCACAGGCACGCACGACCATCAGGGTAACATCCAGAACGACTCAACTTGCTTGTATCAACCATGCCTCTTCCTGGTCGCAGCGGCCTGACCGCATTGGCTCGCGTCTACGGTTGTATGTCTCTCCCCTCACGCAGGATGCGAGGATGCGAGGATGCAAAGGGTAATATTGGTCGGCCGATCCAGACCTCCATATGGCGAGGCGAGATAGATAACGTCAAGAATTTCCTCCTCTGCTCCCATCGACCAGCCTGGTGGTTCTTCCATTTATTTAAGCTTATTCCCACCTGAGCTCTTGTGTGTCACCATCAGCAGCACCCAAGGGGCTCAGACACCTAGACAGGATGCCCAAGATGAAGCTCCCCACTATCTACAATGTCCACCTCGTGGCCATCATCGCCACCCTGGGCGGTGCCCTTTTCGGCTTCGACATCTCGTCCATGTCGGCCATCGTCGTCACGAACCAGTACATCACCTACTTCAACAATCCCTCGGGCGTCATCCAAGGTGCCATCGGTTCCGCCCTCGCCGCCGGCTCCGTCCTCGGCTCTGCCGTTGCAGGCCCCATCTCGGACAAGATTGGCCGGAGGGACTCCATCATGTTTGCGTGCTTATTCTGGCTCATTGGGACATCTGTGCAGGTGGCCTGCCAAAACGTCGGCCAGCTGATCGTGGGCAGAGTGTTCAACGGATTCACGGTTGGTATCACGTCCGCTCAGGTGCCCGTGTACCTGGCCGAGATCGCCAAAGCGGAAAAGAGAGGGAGTCTGGTCATTATCCAGCAGCTCGCCATCGAGTTTGGCATTTTGATCATGTACTTTATCGGCTATGCGTGTGCGAGTATCCCGGGGACGGCAAGCTTCCGGACGGCGTGGGGGACGCAGTTTATCCCTTGCGTTCTCCTCATTATTGGGCTGCCCTTTCTGCCCCGGTCCCCCAGATGGTTGGCCAAAGTGGGGAGGGATGAAGAAGCGATCCGGACGCTGGCAAACATCCAGGCGGATGGCAATATTGAGGATCCGAGGGTGATTGCCGAGTGGGAAGAGATTGTCACAGTCATGAATGCGGAGAGGGAGGCTGGAAAGGGGTGGAGGAAGTTCTTCAAGAATGGAATGTGGAAGAGGACCATGGCGGGAATGACGGTACAGGCGTGGCAGCAACTGGCTGGTGCCAATGTCATTGTGTATTACCTGACATATATCGCCCAGATGGCCGGGTTGGAGGGCGATGTGGCCATGGTTACTTCGGGTATTCAGTATGCCGTCTTCATCATCTTTACAGGTGTCATGTGGTAAGTTCTTTCTCGTTTGGTCGTCAACAACACAAAGACTGACACTTCTTCACAGGCTTTTCATTGACAAGACTGGCCGTCGCACTCTCCTTGTCTGGGGAGCTCTTGGCATGGGCTTCTGCCACTTTGTCATCGGCGGTGTCATGGGTGGCAACCACACCGACGTTCCTGGTGGAGTTGGCAACCCCCCGAATGCCAACATTGTCATTGCTGTTCACCCGGGCGCCCCGGCCAACACTGTCATCACCTTCTCGTATCTTCTGATCGTGGTGTACGCCCTTACGCTGGCTCCAGTATGCTGGATCTACGCTGCTGAAGTGTGGTCCCTCGGCACCCGTGCCACAGGCATGTCGATGGCGGCTCTGTCCAACTGGGTCTTCAACTTTGCCTTGGGCATGTTCACACCACCAGCTTTTGTCAACATTACCTGGAAGCTCTTTATCATCTTTGGCGCCTTGTGCGTTGCCGCGGCGATCTGGTTCTGGGTGTTTTACCCAGAGACCTGCGGTAAGACGTTGGAGGAGATTGAGGTCATGTTTTCTAAGGACGGGCCACGTCCGTGGAACACCAGAAAGGGCGAGTCTCGCTTGGCTGCCGAGATCGAGGCTGTCATTGCTAGAAAAGAAAAGGGGGAGCAGCCTGGTTTGGCTGAGACTGTCACACGCGATGGCGAAAACAAGGCTTAGTTGACCTGTAAGACAATAATTAGATAGCGCGTCTTGTTGTAGCTAGGATGGATGTTCGATAACTTAGTATCACCTTGGCGGGTCTCGATGGCCATTCGACTCTTGGCACGTCTCCTGGATTACGTGGTTCCCCCAGGCAGCATTTAATAGAAAGAACCCGAACTCCCATGTGATTTGCTACCCGCCATTCATCCCAATAAAGTTTTCACCAATGTCTTACATTCACCAACACATTTATACCACGAAGTATCAATGCTGCCGGTCGAATTCCGACCCAACCCGGACTATGTCCACAAACCGTCAACCACGGCGGCAAACCTATTTCAGCCCGATCCTGTACGAAGTCTCATTCAAAATCCAAAATCCCTCTTTCATCACTTTTCGAGATGCTGTTTGGGCAGTTTTTACGCTGTATGCAATCTGGAGGGCCATCATAGGGTTCTGGCAAGCAAAACAGCTGCTGTTCGGCCGGTCTGTGGTTGAGGTGTGTCCTGGTGCAGTGAGCCAGAGCTTTGCGTCGTGCGTATTCGATGTTTTGATCTGGGGCTTGGTGTTTGGTGTGGTGGGTGACTGGGCTTGGTATGTCGGGGGCTGGGTCTTGATCGGAACTGTGGCGGTGTTTGTAGGAGAGGAGGTCATTGGGCAACTAAGGGCAGGGCGTAGATGATGAATATAACATTTCGCGATGATACCTGAGCTTTGAATGTTGAACAGTACCTACCTACTCAACCAAAAATACCACTACCTAATATATATGAGCGAGATAAAGAACGACGCTAGTCAAACACCTTCCCTGGGTTCATAATCCAATCCGGATCCACAGCCCTCTTCAACGCCCTCATCAACCCAATCGTTTCCACCCCCAACTCGTCCCTGAGGCTACCCTTCTTGCCAATCCCAATAGCATGCTCCCCCGACACGGTCCCCTCCATCTCCAATGCCCTCTTCATCATCTCCTTGACCGTCTTTCCCACTGCCTCCTTTTGCCCTGCATTCCTCGGGTCGTACATCATAGCCACATGAAAGTTGCCATCCCCCACATGTCCAATGACGCTGGCAAAAATGCCCAGCTTGGAACACTCCTCTTTGGACCAGGTGATGATCTCGGCAAGCCGCGAGATGGGCACCGCAACGTCGGTAGACCACATTTCTGTTCCCTCGGGGCGGATATTAACCATGGTGAACAAGGCTTCTTTGCGCGCAGCCCAGAGATTGGATTCCTCCTTTTTCGATCTAGCAAAGATGAGCTGGTGAGCACTGAAAGGTGCCACGAGGGATGAGACCCGTGAAATGTCGGATTTGATTGCTTCGGTGGTGCCGGAGAGTTTGATAAACAGGGTAGGCTTCTCCTGCCAGCGGCGTTGGCGGACGGTGGCGCTGCCGTGTTTGTTGAGGATGGCCATCTGGGCGTCGTCCATGATTTCGAGAGCGGCAAGGCCGGAGATGCCAGATCGGATGAGCGAGGTGGCGGCTGCGGCGGCGTCGTTGATGCTGGGGAAGGGGATCACGGCGACGGAGGTGTCTTGCGGTATAGGGGCGAGTTTGAGGGTGATTTCTGTCACCATACCCAGAGTACCTTCTGCACCGACGAATAACGAGGTGAGATTGTACCCTGCCGAGGTCTTTCGTGGTCGTCGACGGGTCTTGACGGTTTGGCCGTCAGGCAGGACAACGGTGAGGTTGAGGACCCAGTCTTTCATGGTTCCGTAGCGGAAGGCATTGGTGCCAGAACAGTTAGTTGAGACCATGCCACCGACGGTGGCTGTGGGGGAGGGGTCCATCGGCG
The DNA here is from genome assembly GCF_035222375.1 of Podospora pseudocomata. Lineage (NCBI taxonomy): Eukaryota > Fungi > Ascomycota > Sordariomycetes > Sordariales > Podosporaceae > Podospora > Podospora pseudocomata. Next base: position 77,330 of record NC_085889.1, on the reverse strand, counting down.
CGAAGAGGTTGGTGTGGGCAATCTTGTTGTTGAGTTCGACCCAGTTTACTCCTGGCTGGACTACCACGTCCATGTCTTCCGGGTGGAACGATATCACCTTGTCCATATTGGTGAAGTCGATGCAGATTCCTGAATAAGGCTGGCTGAAGTTGCCCTCAACCGACGAGCCAGCTCCAAAAGGGATCATGGGGACTTTGCGTTTGCTGCATATCCGGGCGATGGTAGACACGTCCTCCGTCGTCCGAGGAAAGACTACGGCGACGGCTCTTTCTGAGGAGTTGGAAGTAGACCAGTCAGAGTGTCCGTGATGTTCCAACACATCAGAGTCGTAACTGACACAATCTTGGCCTATCAGTCGGGCAATCTCCTCGGCAGCATGCAGCATCTCGAATCGGTTGGCATACGTGATAGCCTTGGGGATATTCGGCGTGTTCAAATCCCATTCAGCCTTTGGTTGCATTAATTCATAGTATCCCTTGCCGATCATGACACCTGCTCCGAATCCAACGAGACCCAGTGCCCCTGAGGCAATGAATGCGTTGCGGCCCCATCCTCTTCCATTCGGTGTTGATGCTGTGGTGGCAGAATATGGTCGGCAGCTGCTTCCTGGCTGCCCTAGTGGCCTTAACTGTCGTGTTGTCTGCAAGGTCACCCTCCGTCCACAGGTACCTCCAAAGTGCAAGCCTCGTCTGCATCCCGGAATGACCCGGAGTCTGGCCATCTGTTCTCCACTTTTCTCCGGTGAGTTCGGTTGCTAATAGCGTTGCCGGGCGGCTTGACGTCCGATTGTACCGTCCTAAATTTCAACGCGAATCGGTCGATCAGCTGGCTGAGTTAATGAGGATTTGGACAGAGTGTAACACCAACATGCCCACCAACTACGAGGGGAAAGGGGCTCGAAACATTCGGCTCAAATCGGTGTTAAGGCAGAGGTCATGCGGGCCGGCTCCGCCCCCCTGTTCCGGTTGCCGGATTACTCCCGGCCCTGTATCTAGATCGGCATTTTCAACGGCTTGGGTGTCGCCAAGGAAACTAGTGCGACTATAGCAATGATAATTTGCGGTGCTTTGCCATACCGGTCATTCTTGTATCTAGGTGATCGCTAGGCAAAGGGCTAAGATTTCGCTACAGTGTACCCCATAATCTGACCTACCTGAATGACATCGGCACCTACTACCTGACTAAGGTAGATACAAGTCAGGGGGAAATAGTAGCCTCCCTTACAGGCAAAAACATCGCAGCCTTGTCTGATGACTTGGACCGAGCCCCAAGTACCTACCTAACTAAGGTGATCTATGTCCTCGATCTTTAGGTGATCGACGTTTTGTCGTTCCAGTCTCTAATGCATCGCAAGTCAATCTTATTATTGAACTTGCTAAAGTGAGAATATCCACTACGAGCTCAACGACTCATCTGATCTGTTTCTTGTGACCATCCCCTCGATGGCTCTCTCACGGCTGATTCGAGGAGGGCGGAGGAAGCAGCCCCATTCGGGCCTTGAGCAGGGTGTCACCCCACAGACTCTCCAACGACGATTCCCGGCTGTTGGAAAGTCTGCATCGGCATCTTGGTGACGAGATACCTCCAAAGGCGCCGATTGGAGCCTCTTTCACTCGCGAATTATGTGCTCGCCGACATGCCTGAATATGAGCCTCGCTCGTGGTGTAATGTTTCAGGGAAATCTGAGCAGCGCAGAGCTCCTAATCAACTTTACTTTATTTTCTCATCGCGAGGGCGGAGGGGGTATTTCCGGTGGCCTGGTGATGTTTTGATTGCAGTCGTCAAGACTGAATGGAAATATTGACTCTTGGTATAAGAATGAGTCTGCCGTGTTGGTGCTATGTTGAACTTGTCACTCCATCATCGTGTGAGAGTTCGCCATGAAGCTTCTCAATTTTCTTCTCGGCGCTGCTGCCGTCGGGTCAGCGCTGGCGGCTCCGGCTCCGGCGCCAGTCTGTGATGCCCCGACCAAGCGGGCAACCAGGTTCCAGTTCGTTGGCGTCAACCAATCCGGTGCTGAGTTCGGAAAAGATACTCTGCCTGGCCAGCTTGGAAAACACTACACCTGGCCGGTGAGGTCGAGTATCGACGTAAGTCTTGATCCGACACGGCAGATTGCTTGTGTAGCTTCTAAAACTGATGATACGGGATAGGCCTTGATGGGCAAGGGATTCAACACTTTCCGCATTGCTTTCATGATGTGAGTGGACCTTGGCACATTCAACATAACGTATTCCATTCAGAAGCGCTGACACCCTGTCAGGGAACGCATTGTTCCCAACAGGCTTGATGGCCCACTTGATGCCACTTATGCCAGCGGCCTGACTGATGTAGTTTCCCAGTGAATGTGTCCTGTTCTTGATAGGTCGCTAATAAAGCTCCAGATCGTCAACTATGTCACCAGCAAAGGCGCCTATGCCATCATTGACCCCCACAACTTTGGCCGCTACTACAACAACGTCATAACCGATGTAGCTGGCTTCGCGGCCTGGTGGACCACCATTGCCAAGCTCTTCGTCAACAACGACAAGGTCATCTTTGACACCAACAACGAGTATCACGACATGGCTGATGATCTAGTCCGTCGCCTCAACCAAGCTGCTATCGACGCCATCCGTGCCACGGGAGCGACGGCTCAGTACATCATGGTCGAAGGAAACTCTTGGACTGGCGCTTGGACCTGGGTAACGCCCCCTATTTTGCCCCTTTTCATTGTCAGTCTTGGCACTAATCATACTCGCCCATAGGTATCCTCGGGCAACGGAGCCAACCTCCTCTCCCTCCGTGATCCAGCCGGCTCGACGGGCGAGAAGATTATTTACCAAATGCACCAGTACCTCGACAGCGACGGCTCCGGCACCTCGGAAACCTGCGTTTCCCGCACCATCGGCGCTGAACGTGTCCGTGCTGCTACCGAGTGGCTGAAGCAGAATAAGAAGAAGGGTTTCCTCGGAGAGACAGCCGGCGGGGCCAACACCAACTGCATTGCTGCCCTGACAGGAATGCTGAGCTACCTGCAGCAGAACAACGATGTCTGGACTGGCTGGGCTTGGTGGGGGGGCGGCCCATGGTGGGGAAACTACATGTTTGCAATGGAGCCGCCGTCCAGTGTGGCGTATGATCGGGTTTTGCCTAGTCTGCAGCCGTATATCTAGTCGGAGCCGTGAACGAGGGCTGGGGAAGCAGGGAAGGTGAAGCTGGATAAAAATGAGACGGGCAATAAAACATGTCTTGATGTGTGTCTCACACCGGGATTATTGGTTTGCCGTATGGTACCCAATCCAGGAGAGTGGCAACACTAGTTTCAACAGCCCAAAGACACCCTGTTGTCTACATGGTTGCATTCATCTACATATGCCAAAGCAGATTTATACAATTGTTGAAGGAGAGATGCCGTCAAACAAATTCTATCAAGAGAAAGTGACCAATGTACGTGCTCGCCTGCTTGCTTGTCAGATGCCGCTGGTTGTAAAAGTGCCCCCCAAAAAGATCTATTCCCACCGCTTTTGTCGTGTTTTGTTCAATGATGCTTGATGGAGTCCTGTACCGGAAAGCTCCTCTTCCTTTGTCCTGTCTTTCCCTTCCTTCATTATACCTACCCAGTATGCCACAGCGCCCGTCAAAGCCAACCCAAACGCCAAAGCAGTCCCTATCCCTAAAATCCCCAAAGCTGATGGCTCATGAATGTGTGTTTTTTGCCTTGAATCGGAATGAAACTCCCATTGGCGACCATGATGACAACTCCTCCTTCTAGTTGGTCTTGACCTCGGGCCAACGGATCTTGTCGCATGCCGGTTGATCGGCCACCCACTTCTTGATCTTTTCGACGTCCCAGCCGCTCATGGTCCGGTCCTTGTCTGCCCCCTTCTTCAGGGGTTTTCCAAGCTGGAAAGAGTTGGAAATACTGCAGGCACCATCCTTGTATCTGTACATGAAGCAGTCGTTGCCCAAGCTCTTGCAGGCGGCACCACAGGCCTCAAACGACTCGTGTGCCTTCTTCTCGTGCTCGTTGTACTGATCCTGCTTCTTCATGCGGTTCGTCATCCAGTCTTCCCACTTGCGGTCGTTGGATTGGTCGAGGTAGAAGCGATTGTCGGCGTTGTTGTCCCAATCCTCGCGTGTCTCGTTCAGTTTGGGAGCCAAGAATTCGTCAAAGATGTCGCGGATCACAAGCGTCTCGGCCTTTTTGCCAGACTGCGCGAGGCGGTGGTATCGCTTCCGTTCAAAGTGCCAGAAGGTGTTGATCTCCTCGGCGTTCATGTGGTGCATGGTGACAATGGGGTGGCACCAATGCGATGGGCCGAAGGGAAGAGTGGCGGGCTTTTCGCCGTTGATGGTAGGCCACTGCAGTCCAGTTGTTAGCCTCGTCCCAGAATGCTGGAAGCGATCGGGATCCAAGACACCACGCGAGCGAGCGTGCCAAGGAAGAAGCATGCCAATGCAGGGAGGGAGACACTTACCATCTGCTGGACCCCGACTTCCGTCTTGTCCTTGAGCGCAAGGGCAAAGATGTAATCGCCGCAGCACTCGCGCTTTGCTCTCATATCGTACTGGTTGCCGACACCCGGGTTGTTGCCGATGAAGTCGTCCATGGTCGCCTTGCTGACGATGTAACCCGAGCCTCCGTGTCCGAAGCTGAAGTTATTGATCAGCGTGACGCTGCCCAGGTAGACCTTCTTGGTCGGCTTCAGCTGCTTCAGCCACTCGACCAGGTTGGGCCACAGCACGTAGGTGTCGGCGTCGACAAACAGATACCAGTCGTAGTTGGGCCGCATGTTATACGCCTTCTCAGCAATGTGGACGTTCTTGTACTTGTCAAGGTTCCACCCTTCCCGGGCCGGGTTGCCGAGCTTGTTGCAGTTCTCCTGGTCGACCTCGCACCACTTTTGTCGGCGATACAGGTCAAAGTCCGAGTTGTCTTCCTGCGCAGCCTCCTGGACCGTGGCCAGACTGTCGTGGATCTCTTGTCCGCCAATGTTTTGATCCATGTCGCTAAAGATGAGGAAGTCGGGGAGGCACTTGAGCATGGTCATCATCTGGGTGGGCACACGCGCAAAGGACTCGGACGCTCCCGTCTTCATGACGAGCAGGATGTTGCTGGTGTCGGGGAACCCTTCGCACAGGGGGTCGACGGCGGGGGCCTGTGTCGACGGTACGGGCTTGGTATCGTGGGCGCCATCTCCCTGGGGCGCATGTTGGCTCTTGTGGGGATCGGTCTCGTGGTGATAAGGCTCGTTGTAGGGCGTCCAGCTGCCCAGCCTCCTCGATGTGTAGAGCAGCAGCAGGAAACTAAGGGCGATGAAGGCGATCGCGACAGACGACCTCCGAGACGGCATTCTGGCGGGCGAACCGGTGTATTTATGTTGTGAAATCATCGAGATGGGACGGTGACAGGCTGCAGCATCTCCAGCTCAGCAGCACATCGGACTGGGAGAGGGACGTTGGAGGGGAGAAAGCAAAAGGATCACGAAGACAGAAAAGCCAGAGAACCAGCGAAACACTCCGATAAAGAGAGCATGCGTGGGAAATGAGCGGAGGAAATACGAGATTCTGGCCTTCAGCTCTGCGTGCACCGCAAATGCTGAGGATTGATTGGGGCCTCATGGGGTGTTGCTCCAGAGGGTCGGGCGCTAATGATGCACGACAGGAGGGTGGTACCTGCCAGAAACCTTGCACCACCCACTTCCAACCAGGCACCCTCCAGCAGCCAAACCTGTTCTGCTGGGCGATCTTCCATGCGACACCTCAGTCAGTAGTGTGTAGGCCGGGCATGTCCCATGTCGGGTATCCCTCAGGTCACTCCCGACGACTTGTTTCAACGTCTGAATCGTTATTTTTTTACCCGCCCATTAACTGGTTCCTGAATGATGAAGATGGGCGGACCTGGCGCGTTCGGTCTTCGGGAACGGCCCCGTAGGGTCCCAGCCATGCCATCCATGCCCCACATGGATCGTCAGCCCTGAAGACCGACGCTAGCGCTGACGGGGGGGTCTCTGACAGTGCACTTCAAGACATTCGGGTATCAGTTGATGATGCGGTTGTGGACAGGTCTACGGAGTAATGAAGAGCTCTTTATCGATGTACAAAAGTGTTCGAAATACATGTAGATTCCCCGGATCAAATAGGTAACACTGCTGTCCGTGTACACGATGTCCTAAACAACCTGACTCCAGCCTCGACAGGGACTCGACAAACTTCGTCATCTTGTGGACCAGAGGCGTGTAACCTGGAACTGTTGTCAAGAGAGTTCTAACAAAACCCCCTATTCAAATCCCATACATCGCCTGCGGCGCAAAGCCACTCAACCTCAGGAAATTCTCACCGGTTTCTTCCCCGGCGGCCGGCGCAGCACTGTCTGTTGGGGGAGGGATTGGTGAGGAGCTGACTGTCACGGTTGCATCTGATCTCACTGCATAAGGGACCGCCTGTGTTTGGCAAACCATACCGTGGCAAAAATATTCTCTACCGCGAGCATAACACGATAAAAGAAAAAAATTAATGCTAATCAGGCTCTTTTACCCATAGTTTAGACACAACATTCCAGTTGCAGGTTGAGAGATACAGGTCTTTTTGCCCTGCGTTTGCTAGATAGCCCAATGTCACCGAGAGCTTGGATGACGCTAAGTTCTTATTTTTATCCCAAGGGTCTGGCCCGGGGACCCCCCAACGTGCTCCCAGTTGCTTTCACCACGAGATTGACTGCGAGGAATGTGAATGCTGATGTTTGGTGTTTTGCCTGAGAGGGCAAGCTGATCAAACCCTCCAGAAATATTCTGGCCTTTTCTTGGACAGCACCAAAAGCGCAAAATTCAGAGCTCTCAAGTCTCCTACAGTTCACGATGCAACCCTGGTGCCTACCCCCGCTCGTCGTCGTCCCGGCGTTCCTTAGTTTCCCGTCGGCATGATTGGGAAAGACAAACACAATTTTTACAACCTCAGATACGTACAACGAAAAAGTGCATATTATGAAGGGGATATATGTAATTGCATGCCGGCTAAGAAAACAACTGCAAGGTGTGGGAAAAAGTGAAAGATGGCGCGAGGGAGCCAAAGGCCACATGCACGGGCCGTATCTGCCGTAGTCTTGCAGCTATCGAATCCTTCGGACAAGCTTACCCCGGACTTCCCAACTGGCAAACTCTCAGGAGAAGTTGACACATTTCTTGATGTAGTCACCCATATCATGTAGGATACACATGTATTGATTAGTCATTAGGTATATCGCATGGCGTTCATAACTGACGTGTGGTAGGAAACCCTCTACCATTACCGCTTTGACGACCTGAGTGCTTTCTCCTCTGGTCCGTCCATCTCTGTCTCCCCCAAGACTGTCCGAGTGGTAGTGGGAGTTTCAATGATTTCCACACCCAAATCACCCCTGGCTATCACAATAGGTGGAGATCGAATCATTGCTGCCTCATCCCGATGGTCCCTAGTCGTGTAGGCTGGCAGACCAATCGTTTCCGGCGTCGTCCGGTAACCCATTGGTCGCGCCGTTCCTGTAGGGCCGACCCCGTCATATCGAACCGTGACAACAGTTCTGTGCACATCCCCGTCATCTTTCCGCCTCAGTTCCTGGCAGGCCAGGATGGAAATAACAAAATGAACAAGTCTAGACCTGCCGTTAGTCCTCTGATGCTACGCTCATGTTGACCACTAGGACAGGAATACTCACAGCAACACAGATGAAACAATCAATATCACCACCCCCATGTGGTACAAGGGCGAGTATTCCAGCCTGTTCCTGCTTGCCTCGACCCGACTGTCCTGCCCATGCGACACCCAGATACCGACGTAGCCCACCACCGCAACAGACACGAGGCAGAGACCCATGTGCACGCCCACGTGGGCGCCGGGGTAGATGCCCCTTCTCTGGGCGCGGGTGCACATGGCGATGAATTCAAACAAGCTCCATAAGAGGGATGCCCCGGCCTGTTGTTGATCAGCATCGTGCAGAGATTTTTAGCACAAAACAGACAAACATACCGTAAAGACTGTAAAGGCCACAGTGACGTGAATGAGCGGTGCCGACTCATACTTGATGGCCAGTTTGATTCCCAGTCCCAATAGTGCAAGCGAGAGCACGGCACAAAAGATGCCCAAGATTGTGCGGGCCGTGTACCATGGCTTCAGCTTTCTTGAGAGTAAAAGATCTGGTCTGCTATTTCCTTGCCGCTCTATAGTGTCTGTTCGGTGTTGCCATCGCCCCTGTTGATACACGCCAGCTTCGGAGTCGCTTTCGTGTATGATTGCTGCATCTTGGTCCTCAACTCCCCTCGGATGTTGATGTGGCGAGTCCATGATGCTCTGACTGAAAACGGCGACTGTCGACTTCATAGGCGAGTCCTTCTGGATCTGATATATATGGATGACGCTATTTAGCCGTGATCTCCGTCATACGAGCCTGTAAGCAGCGGAGGGGCGATATCTCATAACATCGTCGTCGTTCTGGGTGCTGTTGTGGACGCTGTTGTACCAAAGGCAGGGGGTGGTCGGCGGTGATAAGGTTGCCGCCAGATAGTGACCAGTCGAGAAAAAATGAATGATCCCTTTTTCAGGTCAAGCAGAGGAAAGAGGGAGAGCAATGCTTAAAAGCAGATTTATTCCCGACCAGAGGGTGCATGATGATTCTTTCGCCCAGCCTTGGCCAGGTCCTTCTGTTGGTAATCATGAGGATCCCAAGACTCTTGGCGCCCAGCGAATTCTCGTTCTGCATCGTCAAAGGCGAGTCTTGGGGGCTTGGCGATGAGCTCGACGAGCAAAGCCCAGGCTCTTGGCTGGCTGAACGCCGCTGTTGTACAGCCTGCTTTTGGAGAGTGCAGAGGGACGTGCATTTCCGAGGATTTGGGATTCCGAAATGTATGTGAAACAGTGAGACAGAACGCTGTGTTGTGTGATGTAATCGGCTCTCTCCTCATAAGTGCTTTCCAGACCACCAATAGGTGTTTCCAAGAGCGTGGCAAATGACATTCATTTCTTACTGGCATACATTGTTACATAAAATAGGTACCCAAGCAAACCTAAAGCAAGCAGAATTCGTTATTTGATGGCATCCTTTATCACAAAGAGGATAAAACAGACATGCAATCAATCATGTCCTAGTGTAGACTCAAAGCATACCCCGCACCCCACTCCATTTCACAAAGTAAGCTGAAGCTCTGACCAACATCTCCATCCAAGGTTGCGTGGCCCAGTGGTTAAGGCATCTGCTTTACAAGCTTATTTAGGATCTGTAACGCAGAGGATCGCAGGTTCGATCCCTGCCGCGATCAATTTTGACTTCCTCCCACCTTTGCTTTGTTTTGGCCCCCTTTAACCTTTTGTTTTTTCCCCTGTCGCTTGGCTAATATTTGGACACAGAGGTATCATGGCACTGGAGCGGAGGACATGTTGCTTGTCTCTACCAGGTAACCTCAGATCCATGATCACGAGCACATTCAGTGTTGCAGTCCATGGCATGTTGGTCGGAATAATGTAGGAGAGGTGCATGCATATGACTCAAGGGCCACTTTGACACACCTAGCTCGTGTTTTCGTCTCTCTGCTGTGTATTCAGCGACGACGTGTCGGCTTCGTGATGGCCTTGGATATTGTCGCAGATTGGCGACCAGGCAGATTTGCTTTCAAGAAGCTCTACCCAACTTGGAAGTGTTAGTGGGCGTGAATGAGTGGTCAAGAGGACACCATGACAGACCCGGCAGTCTGGTATAAGCGCCAGCGACGGCTAGGCCACCAATGGCGGCCAGGTCACAACCGCAGGGCCAAGAGAGAGAGATATCCTTCTTCATAGCCATGTTGGTTTGAAGTCGCGCTTCTGCGGGTATTCCATCGTCTCCATTCGTTGGCGCGCTCAGGTGCACCCCAATGCGGCCAAGCGGTCCTGCAGCCATTTCACTCAACCTGGTTATCACCGCCCGATCGAGGTTTGTTGGGCACACCGCGTGGTGAACCACCATGTTGGGAGAGCAACTGCATTCGAGTGCGGGCAACGCTTGGCTGGAATGGCGGATATTATCACCAACATAAAGGCCTCGCGGCTCGCAGTCCCGTGGGATTGCCAACTTGCAGCGCGTCTATTTCTATTTTTTCATATCCCTATGTATTGTCAGTATGTCGGCAACCTGGAGGCGTTTATTTTCAGTGGAAAGGAGACAAGGTGGCGCCCAACGACAATACCTCTGGAATGTGCCGAGCGGAAAGCAGCCGGACTTTTCAGAGTCTTACACGCACGGACAAAACATTCCCATATCTTGGAATGCCCTCAACAATAGTGTGTATGACCTTTGGTTGACAACATGGAATTTCGAGGTCAACCCCATGGCTTTGTGCCTTGCCAGTAAGTTTGATCTGTTGCTCACAGCCACTCCGTGCTGATAGTGTGCGCAAGGGGCAATCAACCTCGGCCATGACGGATCAATCAACTTGAAAACACCCAACATACCCCCACAAACATTATCGACCAAGACTCGTTATGTCCTCCGCTTCAAACCGCAAACCAAAGAGGGCGGATACGTCTCTGCAGACCCTGAACTTTGCAGTCCTGCTTTTTTTATCACGGACTCTTCTCAGACTGTACAAGCCGAGCCAGAAAGCAATCCTGTCACCTCGACACAGACAACCCTCCCGACAAGGAGCCTAGCACCAACGCACATCCCAACAAGCATCGACAACACAACAGTGACCACATCCTTCCTCCCGCTACCACCAGGCGAGGACGGCACAGCCAACTCTGAAAACATGTCCTCTGGCCAAGCAGCAGCTCTCACGATAGGTCTAATCCTCACGGTGGCCCTCCTTGTAGCTTGTGAGGTAGCCTACCTCATGTGGCGCCGAAAACAAAAGCGGAAGATGCAACAAAGCCGAAGGTTGAAAAACAAGAGCTTGTTTGGGGCAGTCCATGACCCGAGGAACAGAGGCGCTCCCCTTACCAAGTTTGCGACTTTAGAAACCAAGTCAACACAAGAGACAGGCCTTTCGAGGTCGGCATTTGTTAAACTGAGAGAGTCAATCACCTCATGGACTCCATCGAGGTGGGCGAGGAGTTGGAAGTGGCCCGGGGGCACAGAGGGGAAAAGGGGCATCTTCACCCGTGTCGTCACAACTAGCCGTGACACGTCCAGCGAAAGAGGTCGAAAGAACTCGGCGGAAGCGGATGTGGAGGTAGAGAAACGGGAAAGGCGAGAGAATAAAGATCGATGGACCATGTTCAACTCGCCGTATACTGGACCTTGGATGCTGGTATCGCCCGAGCTACCGGGTGACAGCAGCTGGGGACACTATGGCAGAAACGGAGAACTGGTGCATGAGCTACATGCTTCGAATGGGAGGAAGGGGCCAAGGACCATCCACAGTTCGTTGGTGGAGCTCGATGCTGAGGGTGACAGATGGGAGAAGCAGAGGCTAGAGGGGAGGTGATGCCGTCTCGGCTCGACTCGTGATCTAGATACCAGACAATGACGGTCTGAGCCGGGAGCACTAGCTCTTTTGCTCGGTTCAGGGGAAGGGGTAACTGGTGTCTTTTGACATTGAAACAAAGATCCGCTAACGTCGGCCGTGGGAATTTTTTTGGGTGCGACTCTGTCAGAGGACGAAGCAACGGCAGGGCTTGGCACAATGCATCGTCGTTGTGCAACCAGGCTGCAGGATGGCCCGAGCTCGGCTGTTCGTCATCAAGGTTCCCCAGCCTTCTATTCTTGTTCGCATCATCTTGACTGCGTCTGTGTCAGCACCGTTCGCTTCCAGGTTGTTTTCGGCAGGAGGAGGGAGACGGACCTCCTGTTAGTAGTTATTTACGCTTTCTTTGACTCCCTCTCTCCGCCGGCTCACGGTCTCTTTTTCTTGTCTCTGCCATCTTCTCTTTGTCACCAGGACGCGTACTGCAACACCCCCACGAAGCAGGCAAGCTGCAAGCTGCAAGCTGCATCTCTAGGACCATCGATCCATGACATAACGGCCCTTCTCCACCTCCCAATTGTGCCATTATTACTTTTTGCTGAGTTTCACATCGCGCCAGCGCCAGCCGCACACACGACAAAGATTTGCCCACCACAACGACACAAACAAAGGCGAGCGCGATGCGGCGACCGTCGCTCGACTTGACCGAGCCCGAAAGGAACCTCGAGGAATCGATCCGATCGCCCACCGCCGGCACCCCAGATCCTGTCCATCTCTCTCTCCCACCACCCGACGAAGAAATCGATCTCGTCGAGGGCGACGCCGACGCCGCCAAGATCTCGACCCCACCTCCCCATATCGCTGCCCGCCTCTTCTACCGCCCGACAAACCAGACGCGACGAAAAGACAGCGCCGCCTCTTCTCGCCGCAACAGCATCTCGTCGGCTCAGTCCCGATCGTCACATGGTTACAGCCTCGAGGGCGGTCCCCAGAGCAAATATGTAGCCCAGCACCTGCGTCGAGCGTCCATTCTCGAGGACCGAAAGGCCCGCCTCGCAGACCGCGCCGCCCATGCCGAAAAGGTGCGCCTGCGCGCAGCCATCGCAAAGGCTGTCACCAAGGACACGAGCGCCAGTGAAGAGAGAGCGCTTGCTGCTGCCCAGGCCCGGGAGCGCAACCTGGCCGAGATCGCTGCGTCTTGTGCCGAGGAGGTCAAGCGCGCCAAGGCTGTCGCTGAGACCATGAAGGAGAAGCGGGAGCAAGAGGCGAGAAAAATGAAGTCACAAATGGAGGAGCGGCTGGCAGAGGCTGAGAGGAGAAGGGAAGAGTTTAGAAACAGGAATGCGGCCAAGATTAGGGGGAGGGAGCGTGGGCAGAGCTTGGGGATGCGAAAATCTCCTCCCGTCGAGTCCATGCCCAACGCCGATACCGAGACTGATGGGATGGAGCTCAGCGAGTCAGCCCCATTGACCGAGGATGCAGCAGTTTCCAAGATTCAGTGGTGGTGGAGAACTTTCCAGCGGCAACGAGCGGTTGCCGAGTTTTCTGCACTTGGGCTGTCGATTGATGCGGTTAGGGAAACATCGTTTGACAAGGTCACTGTGTTGCTGTCTCAGGAAAAGGTACTTCTTGTTACGTCCAGAATACTGCGAATATGCGGCCTCGACGAGGGGAAACAGGGGTCTGTGGAGGAGATGGCGGCAGTACGGACTTTCTTGAGTGCGTTTCTCATCTTGGGGCACCCATCTCAAGTGCTCAGCAATAAGGAAGGCCAGGCAGTCGAGGAATCGGATCAGGACGGCTCGGGTCTGTCAAAGCCAATACCCAAAGACGAGCTACCGAATCCGCAGTCACAAGAGCTGGTCGGCAAGGCCAGAGACTTGCTTGTATCGTTTGAGAATATTCTCGGGCGGCTGACCTCCTTCAACAATTATACCCCTCCGCCGCTACTCTTTACCACCTTTCCCGAAGTCTATGCAACGTTTTATAATGCCTTTATAGCATGGAAAGCTCGGGACTCCAGCTCACTTGTGGAATTGATGGTCATGCAGTTTGTGGAGCTTGATGCCATTTGGGAATCAGTCAAGGACAGCACCGACGGGTCGGTCGATCAGGTGTACAAGAAGAGCATTCGTGACAACCAGCTCCTCTTGTTGGTCAGGATCAAGAAGCTGGCCGGTCCGGCTCGGGGCAAGCAAATGGTCGCGGACGCCGTCAAGGCTGCTCGGAGGGCCAAGGCAAAGAAGCCTGTTGGCGACATGAAGCCTCGCGTTGCCGAACATTCAGTGACCGAGACTGCCATGGGCGTGCTTGGTGTGCAAGAGGGCAGCCAACAAGATGCCTCCAGTCAAATGCCGACTCCCCCGTCAACACCCGCCAGAAAGCGCGACACATTCAAGGTCAATGTCATCATTCCCAGCCAAAAGAGTTTGCTGCCTGACAACAGGATTGTTGTCCATGAGCTAGCCATCAACAAGGAGTTCAGGACTGAGCCACACGAGTATCACGAGCAACAGGCAGGCCTACTCAACCCAATCTTTGAGGATATGCGAGTTACCATGCAGACGCAAAACCAGGAGGCGCACTTTTTCTTGCTCCTCAGGGTCGCCGAGTCAATTCGAGAGAAGCTTCAGCGGCTGGTGAAGCCGGGGAACTCAATGCATACCTTTATCGGCGAGCTGCTCGACACGGAAACTGCCAAGCAGCAATTCGCCATGGGGAGCTTTTCGTACGAAAAGTTCTTTGAGGCGATGGGAACATTACTGCCCAAACTCTGTGCACCTGTTCGGGATGAAGAAGTGAAGAAGCTCACCGAGGAGAAGCTCAGCCAAGGCAATTACGTTGACCGTCTCGAAGCCTTGAATGGCTTCATCGACGTCATGCTCAGCGACTATGCCAACTACTTACTCCAGCTTGCGGCGCCGAAACTCGTGATGCAAGCACCGGTTTACGAGGCGAAAGCATTCGCCTCGGATCTCGAAGCTGGACACTTTGATCTATCGGTCGCGCTGCAGACATGGAAGGCTACGCAGCAAAAGCTGCTGGCTGAAGTCTCGAGGAGAGACCCAGAGGGCGTCAACCACCCTTCTTCCCGGCTGACAGCAAACCGCATATACGCGCAGCTCCTGGTCAATTTGTTTACGCAGCTCTCACCTGTGGCGCTGGACGACATGCCAGAGATGCTTCGCCTTGACCACAAGCGCGCCGTGGAAGCAGGACGCTTGACAAGACGGATCGTCATCACTGGCGCCATCCTGCTGCAGTGCAAAAACCTGCTGAAGCGCGACGTCCGAGCCCCTTGGCGTAACGAAGCCCAGAGGATCTTTGCGGTGCTGGAGAGGAGCGAGCAGCAGGGAGATCTGGCACTCGACGTTGCCGTGGAAGGCATCATGGCGGCGCTCGAGGCGGGACGGTCGATGCCGGCGGCAACAAGGGGACAGCTCAAGGCCTTGGTCAGCAAGTTTCTGCTTGCTGGAGCGGAAGCGGCCACGCAGTCACGGCAGGACGAGGTGAGAGAGCCGGTCTTGAGGCTGCTGCTTGGACGACTCAGAGGCCACATTCTCGCGCGGCTGGCAGCTGTGAGCACCAGTGACAAGGTCAAATTCACCAGCACGGCAGGGGAAAAGCTGGCAGGATTGGGTCTGGCCGAGTTTGTGGACAAGGTGAGGGATATGGTGGAGATGCTTGGAAAGGTGTCGGTTGTCGATCGGGAGGCTCATGGTGTGTGGTGGGATAAGGTAGCCGAGCAGGCCGAGGGTGAGGTTTCCGGGAACTAGATGGGTTGCATGGAACTAAGGTCGTCATTGGGTGGTGCTTTTTATCCTTTCTATTTCATTTGCTTGTCAAGGTCGAGCGCTTTTCTTCAGAGCCAGCGACAACAACCTATTTTACCTAGGTGGTGGTTGGACTCGCAGCTCTTATCTGCATTCCGTTCTGGGAGTTGGGACTGGGAATTCGGGACACTACGTAACATGGGATCGTCACCATTTTGTCACCTGGCTGGTGATGCTATGATGTGATGGGCCGGGCAGGACTCATGCGGGCCGGCTTGGCCATTTATCATGGATACCTTGGCAGAATTGAACATGGTTATCTTTTTGTGCTTCCAGCCTGTGTTTTGCAACATCTATTCCACATCTCCATGCCATCACCGGGATCCACCGGTGAGGGACTGCAACCCCGCCCGTTCCGCCCGAAGCTTCGATCAATCTGATCCCGGGGACCCACCCACATCCGGAAGCTCTGTTTCGGTTCACTTGACTGTTTCTCGCTGGAGCGTCCTTTCCACAGCTGTCCATTCAGACCCCAATCTGGACTGATCCTGCGCATTGAAAGCGGCCCAGCTTGTGCCTAGCGTTTCATCGGTTGCGTCAACTGCCGCCATCCCGTCCACTCCTTCCACCAGGTGAGGGGCCATCTGCCAGCACAGCTTCGGGTGAGGCGCGTTGCGAGAGCTGAGGTGGGGTTGGTCAAGTGCTCTGCAGCTTTCCCAAAGCTTGACTGGACTTGTTTCTGTCATCTTTTCTTTTCATGTTCAGGTCAACATCCACCGTTCTCGTCAGAGGACGCTTTTTGATCCCATCGACCCCTCTCCGCTGTGCCTCTCCTTCAGCCACGTTTGTTGCCCTTCGACCGTCTGCACCCGCCCGTTTTGTGTCGTCGTCACTGTCGGCCAATCCCAAGAGAGCTACCCCGCGTCGACTGCCCATTCACCCGTCACCAGCTGTCGCTCTCACGAGCTTCCGATCTTGCTCACACGCCTCGCACCAGAGGAGACGAGCAGCCATGACGGACAGAGACATTCTCCCTGACACTTTCAAGCCGGTCCACTACGACCTGGTGATTACGGACCTGGACTTCATGACCTGGTCCTACAAGGGCACCGTCACGTAGGTCCCCTTGATTTCTTCAAGGATTGGGTAGCATGCTGACCGACCCGTGCGCAGCATTGAAGGTCAACTTACCAAGCCCACCGCCGAGATTGTCCTCAACACTCTCGAGCTCAAGCTTCTCAACTCCAAGATTGAAATTAGCCAGAGCAAGAGTGATCAGTCATGGGAGTCCAGCAACTTCACCGAGGACACCAAGTCCCAGCGGTCCACCATCATCTTTGCCGAGCAGTTGCCGGCGTCCCCCAAGGCCTCGCTGACCGTCGAGTTCACCGGCGAGCTCAACCACGACATGGCTGGTTTTTACCGCAGCCAGTACAAGCCCGTTGCTCCCCCGGCCGCCAGTGTTCCCCACGATGATGAGTTTTACTACATGCTCAGCACTCAATTCGAGTCTTGTGATGCCCGCCGCGCTTTCCCCTGCTTTGACGAGCCCAACCTCAAGGCGACCTTTGACTTCGCCATCGAGATTCCCGACGACCAAGTGGCCCTGTCCAATATGCCTGTTAAGGAGACCAAGCCGACCACCCAAGGAAAGAAGCTTGTTTCCTTCGAGCGCAGTCCCATCATGAGCACCTACTTGTTGGCCTGGGCTGTTGGCGATTTTGAGCACATTGAAGCTTTTACCGACAGAGAGTACAATGGAAAGAAGATTCCTGTTCGTGTGTACACCACTCGCGGTCTAAAGGAGCAAGGTCAATGGGCCCTTCAGCACGCCCCCAAGATCATTGACTACTTTTCCGAGCAGTTTGAGATTGACTATCCACTTCCCAAGAGCGACATTCTCGCCGTACACGAGTTTACCCACGGAGCCATGGAGAACTGGGGTCTGGTTACCTACCGCATGACAGCCATCCTTTTTGACGAGAAGCTGTCCGAGGCTCGCTTCAGGAACCGCATCGCTTATGTCGTTGCCCACGAGCTCGCCCATCAGTGGTTTGGCAACCTCGTCACCATGGACTGGTGGGACGAGTTGTGGCTCAACGAGGGCTTTGCCACTTGGGCCGGTTGGTTGGCGACCGACCATCTTCACCCTGACTGGGATGTGTGGCCGCAATTCATCAATGAGGGGATGGACCAAGCCTTTTCCCTGGATGCCGTTCGCTCTTCCCACCCTATTCAGGTTGAGGTCCGGGACGCGCTGGATGTGAACCAAATTTTTGACAAGATCAGTTATCTGAAGGGCTGCTCCATGATCCGCATGTTGGCGTCCCACCTCGGCGTCAAGACTTTCCTCAAGGGTATTGCCATCTATCTCAGGAAGCATCAGTACAGCAACGCCAAGACGGAGGCTCTGTGGGCCGCTCTGAGCGAAGCATCCGGCACCGATGTCAACACTCTGATGCAGAATTGGATCGAAAAAGTCGGCTTCCCTGTCCTGACGGTCACCGAGGAAGATCAAAGGATTTCTGTGAAGCAGTCCCGTTTCTTGTCTACTGGTGATGTCAAGCCCGAGGACGACCAGACCACCTGGTGGGTGCCACTTTCCCTCAAGGGAAAGACGGGATCCAAGGGAATCGAGCCGCTGGCGCTCACCACCAAGGAGTCTACCATTGATGGTGTCAGCAACGACTTTTATCAGCTCAACGCAGGCGCTACTGGTTTTTACCGTGTCAACTACCCCGAGTCCCGGCTCAAGCGTCTCGGCACCCAGCTCGATCATCTCACCACCGAGGACAAGATCTTTATCACTGGATCTGCCGCCGACCTTGCATTTTCAGGCCATGCCACCACAGCTGCTCTCCTGTCCTTTGTGCAAGGCTTAAAGCAGGAGACTCACTACCGCGTGCTCAGCCAGGCTTTGGACTCTCTCGCAACCATCAAGTCCATCTTTGGTGATGACGAGCAAGTCAAGGCTGGCTTGGAAAAGTTCACCCTTGAGGTCATTGACAACGCCCTCAAGACGGTGGGATGGGAAGCCAAGCAGGGCGAGGACTTCAACACTGGTCTGCTTCGCAAGAGGTTGCTTCTCACGGCGGTGTCTAACTCGCATGAAGAGTATGTGCTTTTCTGAATCAAGTTTTCGATATTCTTGCTAACAGTCGTGGTCAGAATTCGCAAGGGTGCTTTTGAAAGGTGGTCAGCATACCAGGCCAACCCCGAGCAGTCGCCCATCCCAGCCAACCTCCGTGCGCCCGTGTACCATTCCGCCATCGTCACAGACCCGGCCAATGCTGTGGCTGCGCTGAAGAAGGAGTGGTACACTACCCCAGCTATTGACGGCAAAGAAATCTGCCTCCAAGCTCTCGGCCGCACCACGGACGTCGAGGTCATCAAGAAGGTCCTGCTGCCCTTCCTTTTCAACTCTTCTCCTCCGGCGGCAGCGGCCGACTCGATCCCCGGCGCCGATATGCACATTCTCTCTGGCATGTTTGCTGGCAACCGCGCGGCCCGGCCGCTGATGTGGGCGTACATCCGTGACAACTGGGATGAGTTTACCGGCAAGTTGGCGGGCAACCCTATTCTTGTGGACCGCATGATCAACGTGAGCTTGCCAAAGTTTAACGATCTTGAGACGCTCAAGGAAATTGAGGCGTTCTTTGCTGGCAAGGACACCAAGGGCTTTGACCGGACACTGGAGCAGGTCAAGGACAAGATTCGCGGACGCGCGGCATACAAGACGAGGGACGCCGAGGGTGTCAAGCAGTGGCTTGTCAGCAACGGGTATGCTTAAAGGTGTACGATGGTTGGTAGATGCGGATTACAAAGGGTATTAGATCCACTTTTGTACATAGTTATCTTAAATCCAACTAGGTATAGAAAGAGTCCGATTAATAGCCACCTCGGTATCAGGCTCTCTCTCTACCTGACCTGGGCTGCCCACGACACAGCGCATTCGCCGAGTGCGTGAATCAAGCTGTTCTATCCTGCTCAAGATCGAGTCGCTCGCAAGGTTGTCCGATACCGGCCTCGCGGAGCACACGCATCTCGATATTCAAAGGGGCCCCCACGAGCTCAAACTTGTTGACTCAACTCAGCATGTAGGTGTAGTTTTGAATGTGCCAGTGGTTAAATATTGGATGAGCAGAGATGGCTTTATCGTCATCTATCTTGCTACCCGATTCCCTCCAGATGGGCTCTAGCTATTTTTGGCATGGGGGAGCAACAGATTGAATCAGAGAGAAGGAGGGTGACATTACGTGATGCGTGAGAACTGGATGGTAGTGCGGGAGCTTGCTGCCTTTCTGGGGACTGGCATGAACGGGTGGTGCTTGTGCCTTTTTTTTCTTTTTTTCTCGGGGAATGAGGATGATGAGGGGAAGCTGAATGGGGGCGGGATTTGGGTGTAGTGCCTAGTCTGCTGTTTCGTTATAAGCGAGGTACATCACGCGTGCACTTGGTCATATTCTTCCATGGTTTCTTAGTCAAGTTTGAAGACTAGGGCATGGTCGTATGGTTGAGAGCGCTCGGGATAGAATGAGGATGGGCCGGTACCGAAGGGGGGGGGACTCAACGTCCGTGACCGTTGACATGTAGGTGCCTGAGGGGAAGAAGTGTTTGTGAGTGGGGGACTCGGATAGTGTTCACGGCACTGACGTAAAGTATAGGTATGCTTGCTATCTTGACTACGGAGGCCAGCCCCGGGGATGTCTGGGGGGGAGAAAAGATGATCCTTGGTTTTGCGTGGCTTACACGTGGGTTACTGGGTGATTTACAGCTTTAGTGGTGATGAATTTTCTGGGGTTCGATACCTTTCCTAAACAGATCGTGTGACTGCTGCTTTTCTTTTCTTTGTGCTGCTGAAATCACAAGCAAGGACGACATTACACAACGTACGAGTATGACGAATTCAAACATCCAAGTAGGCAGTTTCAAACGAGAGGTGAGATAACCTCGGTTGTTCCCCCGTCTTGTCCACGCCGGGACCTGCCTGAATAGACTAGGCTTTTGGGGGTCGACGAAGCAGCCGGAGGGAGCAACAAGGTGGTGCTCATACCGCTTGCTGTCAAGCAGCCAGCAAAGTCCAAGCTCGAGAATTGGAGACGGCCAATGCTACCCTTTTCTCCAGACTTGACTGGACAGGCTGCGGGGTTTTGTCCACTCGTCAATCTCATCGTGGGGATTTGTGGAGAGAGAGAGAGGGGGGGGGCGCAGGACGGATGAGAGCAGGTCAGGCTGGTATGCGGACGGATGGGCGGTTGTGACCTTGTGCTGTGGGAAGGATACATTGCTCTGTATCCGGGGGAGGGCAACACGACATGACAGGCGCAATAATACTCTGGGAGGGAAGGCTACCACCAGATTGGAAAGCAAATCGTGCCGAGAGGGGAGGATCTGTGATGTCCACGACGGAGATGGGATCGCCACGGGTGGTGGCATCAACATCGGCATGCTCCGAGTCTGTCCTGGTGAGCTTGATGTATCTGGGGTCAACCGTCGTGATGACCTAGGATTTGCAACCGGCGCTGGTGTCAAGGCTACTTTAGGTAGGGAACAAGGCACGAGAGAAATAAGTCACAAAAAGGACACGATGCCTAATAGGACGCCGTTGGGAGGTAGGTGAGCTCCGAGGTTTTGGCGGTGCTTTTGGGTATAGCGTGAGCTGGGCGGGAGGACATGCCCCCTGGTGACCGATGACGCGGGAGTTGAAGTTGTATGGGTTTGGGATGATGGTAATCAGCTGTAGTACCTATGTATACAACTGGGGAGCGTTGAGATTGTGCTGGTGGGCTTCTCAACGGCTTTCGCAAATAGGGGCAGTGGCCAAAGTGTCAAGACAATCAGCTGAAGCTTAGTCACTGACGAGCTGGAGTGCTCGATAATACAACAAGCTTTTACTCCGGACGCAGCAGTACTCGGTATAAGCCGTGTTCCCGATTCAGACAGGGCGGACTGAGATCACACCCCTATTCCCCGGCTCACACGGGAGTTGGTCCCTCAGCCCCCTGGGCCATCCGGGTGAACACCGGCTCAAGGCATGAATGAACATGTGACGGATTGGATGAGATTGGACGGCGTTTGATGGGATGTTTCTGGGCAACCAGATCAAGCACCCGGGAAGCGAAGGAGGGGCAATTCCGAGTCTGTGCCGTCTGCACATGGAATCAAACGTGCTTGACGGGTACGGTATGGAGTATGTAGGACCCTTGGAAGGGCCGTGAGGTGAGGAGACCAGAAGAGAGCGAAAAAAAGATAAATCTGAGACGGATGGCACTTGAAAGAGGCTGAATTGTTTGAGGATTGTGGATACTTCTGTTACATGAAGTCACATGAGGTCAGGTAGACTAGATAATGAGAAGAGCAGAGCAAAGGTACTCACGGTACTACTGCAGTATTGTTTTGGATACCGAGTGGGTATCCATCCGTGGAGTCGCGTTCGGATGCCGCCCGAAGCTTCAAGCTTGGGAATGGCGGGCCGTGAGGCGGCTGAGCGGCGCCACTCTCTTCAGGCGATGCGGAGTCGTCGTTCCGACAAGCGCCCCACTGCGGGCTGCTGGGACCAATGGCGGCGGGGGGATGTTGCGTGCATGGCGCAAAAGACCAAATTATTCCGGATGCGCGTTCCTTCTCCAGACCATTTTTCTTGCCTCTGGAGCCGCGGGGAAGCAACCCCCACAGACAGCAGCGTTTTAGCGCATCATGCCGGGACAGGGCCTGGCTCGTCGCTCGAAGACGGTCCAACGGCCCTACCTGGTGGTGGAGGTGGAACTGGAACTGGAACTTGAAATCCATCCACCTCAGAGCTGCTGATGAGACGGGAGTGGGAGTGGGATGGGAACGCGACGGCGGAAATCGATGCACCGAGTGCTGTTGGCACCCAGTGGCATCTAGGCCCTGGATGCTTTGGCGAGAATGCTTAGCGGTTCCGGCCGCAGAGCCCGCTCTCCCACCATTCTGCCTAAAGATAACGAGGGACTCTCTTTATATTGATGCCCGTCGCTGTTCCGACGCCTTGGCTGGCCCGACATCCAAAGTCCTGGGCTGCCTTATTACTCGACGATGCATCCACACACTGGCCTCCAGCTTGCTGCTGCTACTGACTGACTGACTGACTGATTGACACCTCGGACGACGTTGATCGACACCAACACCCGACATCCACAACCAAGACCAAGACACAGCAACCAAGACCGAGGCAGCATCGAGGGAAAGGGGCAACAAGACGACTGGACTGGTGGACTGGGCTGGACTGGAGTCGAATCGAGACAACCTACGAGAGGGACAGGCATCTCGGAGGAGCAAGGCTAAAGTGCTAGCTGCGAGTTGGGCCGAAGTTTCCCCAGAGAGGCGTGCCCGCCGAGAGGGAGCAGGAAGCGAGAAGCCGTAAAAGTCCAGAGGCCTGCCCACCACCCCCATTCCTCTCTCCAACTCATGCAGTACGACCTTCGATCAGGACCGCAGACAGACTCGATGATCAGTCGGGCACAATGGCAAGCTCAGCAAGCGGCGCCGCCGTCCATGTCTCGACGAGGGCGTCGACCACAATAACAGCCTCCTCCCCGCCAAAATCTACGATACACGACGTGCTGGGGCCAACGGTGGCAGGGCCAATAATGCCAGCAACAGAACCGTTACCGCTGGCCCTCGCTGGAACCGGTCCGGCTGGCAATAACCCGATTGGTATTAACGACATGGGTCTCGAGGCACGAGCTCGGTGCAACCAATGCGGACGACGGCGCACGACCTGCCACCACCCTCAACGCCCGCAGTCTCCGGCACCACCAGTTGCCCCAGCCGTCACGCTCCCGCCGCCCACCTCCCCGTCCTTCCAGCTGTCCTCCGTAAATCCAATTACCAACGGAAGTCTCAGCGCCGCCTACCTTCCCTTGTTTCCGCACCAGCAGCGCCCCCGCAGGCTCTCCAAGCTCAAGCACCGCAACCTTACGGCCACCTTTGCCGCCCCGCTAATAAAAAGCGATGGTCCTCCCCCGTTAACCGCTGCTGATTTCCTCGCTGCTTCTGCCCGCAGCAGCAGCAGCAGCAGCAGCAGGCCCGTCCCCGTCAGCAGCACCTCCAACGCCATGGAGCCCCCCGTGCTGTCTTTTTACGGCAAGGAGCCCGTCCCGCTGCCCACCCGTTTCGCCCAGATCAAACGCAGCCTCGTCGAGGGCCATGAGGCCGAGCTCGAGGCCTCGTGGGCCCGTCTGATCGAGGCCCTGCGAGACGAGGTCGACGACATTGCTCAGCGCGGCTCCCACCTCACGCCAAGCATCGACTTTGCCGACATGGACAATGCTGAGAGCAGGGCCGCCTTCTCTCGCGATCTCAAGCGCTACGGCCTGGGCCTGATCCGCGGGGTCGTGCCCCGCACCGACGCACAGGTCACCATCGACGAGACGGTCAAGTATCTCGAGAAGCAGACCGACTTCAAGGAGCCCACGCCCCAGGATCCGACATGCTTTGACTTTTTCTGGACCCCCGCCCAGGTGCGCACCCGCGCCCACCCCCGCGTCATGGCTGCCCAGAAATTCGCCATGTCGCTGTGGGACAACAACGCCGACGACCGCATGGTCACGCGCTTCCCCATCGCCTATGCCGATCGTTTGCGCATCCACGGCGCCAACATCGGAGGGGTGGGTCCAGATGCGCCGGCTGGCAAGAAGAAGAAGGCCGAAGACGACAGTGTGGCAAACGACAGCAAAAGCCTGACCCCGGACGAGGAGGCGCAAAAGGCTGCGCTCGAACTGGAGCTGCTGGGTGATTTTGCCTCGTCCACCGTGATTGCGCAG
The DNA here is from genome assembly GCF_035222375.1 of Podospora pseudocomata. NCBI lineage: Eukaryota > Fungi > Ascomycota > Sordariomycetes > Sordariales > Podosporaceae > Podospora > Podospora pseudocomata. The sequence goes on along the minus strand of NC_085889.1, from coordinate 53,378 downwards.
GTCGACAATGGCAGCTTGGAGCGCTGGGAGCCCGACGGATATGGGCGTGGAGGTACCTACCAGGCTGTGTTCAACGGCGAGTGGGAAAAGTATGACCCATGGGACCCAACCCACCGGGTCAGCGCCACGTCTGATCTCTACAACGGTTACGGCGCATGCAGCGTCTTCCGCATGTACCAGGGTGTCGTCGCCCTGAGCACCATCGAGCCTGGTCTTATACGCCTGCTCCCCAGCCCCAAGCTGGCCACCGCCTACTTTCTGCTCCGTCCTTTCTTTTCCCCCAAGACCAAGGCTCCAGAACGCCGTGATGGCCCTGAGTGGGAAGCCTTCCTGGACCCCTCCAACTGGGCGCTCGACAAGGAGCAATCCACCATCATCCACGGTGCTGTTCCTGGCCACGCGCAACGGTTGACGGAGCTGTGGCATCCTCACCTGCACCTTCGCAAGACTCTTGTCACCATCCCGACCCTGCAGACGGGCGACTACATTGTCTGGCACCCCGACCTGGCCTATCACATCACCTCCAACCCCAACGTCATGGCGAGCCGCGCACCAACGCCGCCGCCCATGGGCGATGAAGACAAGCCCCCTAGCCGCCCCGTCTCGATCCTCGTCTACGTCCCGGCCGCGCCACTCACACAAAACAACGCCCTCTACCTTGCACGCCAGCGCAAGACCTTTCAGCGAGGTCACCCCAGTCCCGACTTTGACTCCACCGGCAGCGGGCTCGGAAGCGAGGCGACACACATTGGTCGTGTTGGTGAGACCGAGATTGCCGAGATTGGTGGGCCAGCGGGACTGCAAGCCATGGGTCTTGCGCCCTTTGACGTTGCACCCACGCCGCCCGCCGACACCAACGGTGGCAGCCCGGATGCCGATGTCGAGATGGACGACTCTGTCGCCGCCGCAGCTGCCGGCAAATCCAACTCTGTCACTAGGGCCGAGGCTGAAGTCGCCAGGTTGGCCAACATCATCCTGTTTCCCGACCGGTACGACTTCTACATGGCCAAGAGGACAGGCAACACCAGGAAGCGGAGCAGGGATGAAGCCGAGAGCGAGTCGTCGCCGGCCCCAACGTCAGAGGTCAAGCGCGAGGACAAGGGCAAGGGCAAAGAACACGACACAGATGCGGGTCGGTGACTATCTTTTTGGACCGCCCAGCAAGCCAGGAACAAAAGATGGGTGGCCGGATTCAAATTCTGGGGGATAGGGCAACCAACGCAAGCAGGTCAGGGACAGGGGCAAGGGGGTTGAAGAGGAAATGGGCGGCATGGGATACAAGGAGTCATTCTTCTTTGCGTAGATGAGACAACATACCCCGTTGTGCGAGTGCTTTTGTGGAAAGACAAAGATTTTCTGGTTCGTTGGAGTTGCTCACGATACCGATGAGGATGGGGGTTGGGGAGCTTGGTGATTTGTTCTTTTCTTTGCATATATTTGTCTTATATCTTCTTTCTTACAACCTTGCATACTCAGACTATCTTGGATAGTAGAGCCTTAGTATAGGATATAGCGGACACAGGGGCCGTCGGAGGCATGTCCAGTATTTTTTGGACTGGCGGCAACCCAGTATCAGTATCATAGGCCTCTTTTGAGGCTATTCTTCGCATTTGTTAAGGAACCGAGAGAGCTTTTACTGCTTCATTTATGTATGCCATGTTTGACATGGATTGATTCCATTCCTACCTACCACGGACCTCAATGCCAAACGATCCACCACGTGCCAACGAGGATGGCGAATGGCTCAACGTGCCATCACGACGCCAGACGACTTTGACCCTTCACACCTATTTTTACCAGCTCTGCGAGACAGCCCTGGTATGCAGCGATCAAGGCTGGGTCATCATCGAGCCGCTGGAGGCATTTGACGGAGAATTCCTTAAAATCGGCGACAACGGTTACATCGTGGCCTGGGGATGACTCCTTTCGCGATACAGTATCGATTCGATGGGGACCACAGGTATTATTACATGGAGATATTCAAAACGATTGGAGGTGAGCCTATTATGGGTTTGAAAATATTTTCCTCACTAACAGCGTGAAGAGCCGCAGAATTGTCTCAGTTTAGCCAACCCCATCGAATCCGGCAATACTGCATACCGAGTGCGGAATGAACACTCTTGCTCCGTTACCTAGGTATCTAGTACTCGGGTGATCGAAGTTGGGTTTGAGACACAACAGCCAGCTTTGACCGAATATTGCGCTGAGCTACTGCAGGGGCTTATCGCAGACACTTACTACGACCAAAGCTACCTAGGCAGACAGGCTTAGATGGATATGCTGGGATGGCATTCTAAAGACCACCCGGGAAGTTAACGGGTTCACACAGTACCTAGTAAGGGCCCTTGAATATATTGGATCGACGTTCTCTGCATCATTCAGAATGACTGCATTCATTGTGAGCGCGAGGCAGCCAAGATGCAAGACGTTTACGAAAACGACCCGTTTGAGGTACCCACTCTGTCACCTCCTCTCCAGATACAGTCAGCGGTTGCTTTCTTACCCGCTCACTAAGCTACGAGCTCAACTCTGTAAAGCCAAACGACACCTAACCAGAGCGTCTCCTCTCCAAAAGGATACTTTAAGCTGCCTTCGACGAGCTGCTGTGACAGTGTGCGCAGTCGATCGATTGTGAACGCACGCTATCTGCGCATTTTGCATCTGGAGGAGTCATTGCTGTAGAACTTTTCACATGGCTGGCTTCACTCTTCAATTGTACCTCTTTATCCCAAGATCTTCATTGATTCTACCATAGGAGTGTCCATGTTTGCGCTAAATGTTACCCAACCCAGACACATGTTTCAAGCCACACCTTGGCACCACCTCAACTGCCGCTTGCCACACACAATTTCGTTCCCCGCATGTGATTAATCTGGAGTCAAGTTGGAGAACTGTGCAGGATGGGACAAAGCAAAGATTACGGAGTACCGACATCATTTTTTGCCGGCGGGTTGTTGGTGCAAGGGGTGTAGAATAGCGTCAGCCGTGGTGAGGAGCTTTTGGATGCCGTGAGACTTTGACTTTAACCTGCATTTTTCCGAATGTTTCTTGCATAGGTAGCAGGCATGGTAACAAACTCATGAAGCGTTACACCGGGGTCGTGCTTCGTGTGGGGAAGTCTGTGGAGGGAAGTAGGTATAGCAGGATGTTAGGATGGGACAGGAGAAGGGAAAAGAGTATTTGTTTGTGTTGACGAGTGCTTTCAACCTGCTTCAGGGACCGATCGTCTCCTCAATGTGGGAAGATTGGCGCGCGGTTCAGAATTTCCGGGTCTGTGCTTCACGTCGTTGTCGTCGTCCATTTTGTTGTTTCCATCCCATATCCGCGTGCCTTCCCCGCTCAGACCCAAGGTTCGACCACAGGGTGGACTATTTTAACTGCTTGCCACTACTCTACACTGCTCAGCTTTTCCTCTTCCCCTACAGCTGCGGCTTCACAAGTCGTAGTATTGTTTGCCAACATGCCTTTCGGAATACTGGACTGTAAAAAGATGGAAGTCGTGCCTGGCACGGGTAAGCTTTCTCTGCGAAACCAAAACCACCACTGGAATACCTAGGCCAACTAACGTGGGAATTGCCCACAGCTTTCATGTCTGACCAAGATGACCTCCCTCCCGAATTTGCCTACATACCACGAGATCAACTGAAACACGGCACCGGCCGCTACAAAAACGTGATTCTCGTCCCTCAGCCATCTGACAGCCCCAACGACCCCCTCAACGTACGTCCAGCTTCCTCTGCCCTGTTCCTCCTCCTCATCTAACACACACCGGACCAGTGGCCACAATGGCGAAAGGAACTCATCCTCCTAATTACCTCCCTCTCCGCCGCCGTCGTCGGAGCCTACGGTCCCATGCTGTCCCCCGGCTTTGTCGAAATAGCCCACAACCTTGACATTACCCTTGACGTCCTCGCCCAGTCTACCGCCTGGCTCATCCTCTGCATAGGCCTCGGGTTGTTCATCACCAACCCCTTAGCCAAAATCATCGGCCGCCGCCCCGTCTACCTCGTTGCCATCCTCATCATGTTCATTACTTGCATCTGGGGCGCTGCAGTCAAAGAATACGACTCCTTTCTGGCAAGTAGAATTATTGCGGGTATCGGCATGGCACCCTATGAGGTCTTGGTACAGTGCACAATTGGAGACTTGTACTTTGTTCACGAGCGGGCGACGAGGATTGCGGTGTGGAATTTATTTTTGCTGACGGGAATCAGCGGGGGCGCGTTGGTGGCTGGGTATATAATCGAGCGGGAGGGGTACCAATGGACGTTTGGGGTGTGCGCGATTCTGTTTGGGGTTTTGGGGTTGGGTGTTATTTTTGCAGTACCGGAGACGGCCTATAGGAGGGACGCGGTTGTTCCTGTGCCTGTGTCAAAGGGGAAAGAAGAAACAGAAGAGGGCAGTGTGAGGAAGATGAGGTTGGGGAGGGAGCATGAGGTGCAGTTGCAGCATGTTTCTACTTTTACTGAGGGAGGACATGGATCGAATGTCACCGAACAGGCAAGGTTGGAAGCGGCCGAGAGAAAACATACTTATTGGGAGTCGTTGAGGGTCTATACTGGGCGGTACTCTCGAGCTCCGGGGTGGAAGCCGTTTGTGAGACCTGTGGTATTGTTGTTTTATCCAGCTGTGTTTTGGGGATTCCTAGTATACGGTGAGTGGGCCCCTTTTGGATTGCCCCTGAGCCCCTGAACCCCTGAGTTGTCAGCCCCACTCACGATATTCAGGAACTGTCATCACTTGGATTGTCGTTTTTTCCGTCGTGAACGCAGTCATTTTTGTGAACCCTCCATACAACTTCACCATCAGTCAGACCGGCCTGATCAGCTTATCCCCGTTCATCTTGACCATCATCGGCGAGCTCATTTCGGGTCCTCTTAACGATTGGATCTGCATCTACCTCACCAAGAAAAACAGGGGAATCTACGAGCCAGAGTTTCGTCTCCCTCTCATGGCCGTTTCTCTGATAACGGGAGTTGTTGGGTTTTTTGGATTTGGCGCCTCTGTTGAGTACCAGACACATTGGTCGGGTCCAGTGCTGTGCTTTGGGCTGGCCAACATGAGCTTGGTGTTTGCCGCCACCTGTGTGTTTGGATACATTGTGGACAGTTACCGTGAACTTAACGAAGAGGCATTTGTGGCCATCAATACTAGGAATCTGTTGACATTTGGCTTGACCTACTTTGTCAATGGGTGGCTGCAACAGCAGGGTCCGCTTGTTGTGTTTTGTATCCTCGGGGCGCTGTTTGTCTTTGTCACTTTGTTGACAATCCCACTATGGTAAGTAGTTCTGCTTTATCCCTTGTGGAACAAATGCTAATCTTTGGTCTTTTAGGATCTTTGGTAAGAAATTCAGAAGCTTTACCGGGCGGAATCGATGGCTCCAGAGGTTCATGAATGATAATGAGTAATACTCGGTTTGTTTTTCTGGATCTGAGCATCCTATCAGATGACTGATCTACGATCTTAGCCCTGACAGTCTAATAAACTATCGTCATGACCAATTTTGAAACATCATTGATGACGGGGTACCAAATTAAACAGCACGCCCCCTATAAAAAAGAGTCGAGTGCAAGGTGTCTGCTACGACTCCTCGAGTCGTGACTATAGCGACTTTGGCTCCCACTGCGGCTGCGGCTACGACTTCGCCGACGGGCGTGACCCCCAATGGAATGGCGTGAATGGGTTTCTGGCCTTCGATTTCGACTTTGGTCCCGACTTCTACTTCTGCTCCTGCTTCTGCTTCTATTCCTGCTCCGGCTTCTCGGCCGCTCAATGAGGCCCCAGTATTTTCTTTTCCGCAGCTCCAGAATACCCTCACCGATCCAGAGCATCTCCCTGTCAGCCCAGACAGCCTGATCTGGAACCAAAACAGCCACATGCACACTGTCTCCCTCGTGCGGGTTCGACCGTGGGCGTTTGAGCAGAGTGACAGCTGGCAGAGCCTCACCGTCTGCTGTTATCACCTGCCTCGTGCTGCTCGACTCGACTTCCTCCAACAAGGATCTATGTCCGTGCATCAAAGCTACAAATTGCGGTACTGTAGCACGAACCCCATCTGCGTCCGCCAGCGCACCATGACGGCTATGGCTTCGGCTATGGCTGGATGATCGAAGATCCCTCAATGCAGGTGAAACGGGCCGTCGGTCATCACTGTTGCCACCTTCAAGCCTGACATAAGACGGCTTTCTCCCCCTCGAATGCGCCGAAGTTGCCGTCCATTTGAACGTTTCCGCTTCCTTGTCAGCTGGTACAAATACTGCTTTTCTCTGGATCCTCTCGTGGGTTCTCATTTTCACCAGCACGGGGTTGGGGACGTTTTGCATCGCCGCTACAGGCTGGAGCCCAACTATCTCGTCTTCGCCCTCGAAAATGACTCTAAAGAGGGTAACGGTGCCCGACATCCCCTCCTCAGCCCAAGTGACAACGGTTAGGTAGTCACAGCTATCCCCGTTGTACTTTGTCAGGTCAAAGAGCTCATTCTCCAGTCTTTCAAGCTCCCGTTTGGATGCCTTATCGACGGCCGATTTGGGGAGGTGGATGATGCGCTCAGATCGCATGAAATCGTCTTTTTTGACAGAGCGGAAGAGGTTGTGAGTCGTCTCGGCGATGCCACCGAAGCCTTCAATGCTGACGTGGCCAGGGAGTTCGGCTTTGACCGAGTTGAGCGGGGAGAATATCTTTTCGAGACGGGACTTTCGGGCGGTTTCTCGCGGAGGAAGAGTAGTTTCTTCGAAATGCACCCAGTCGAGAAATTTCGGGCCCTTGTCGTGGGGAGTATCTTTGGCTTCGGAGAGTCGCTGGTGAAGCGGCTCGTCGTTGTGAGATTCGACCATGACAGAATAAGAGGTGGTGTTTTGACCCTGGAACTTTGGCGTGGCATATCTGTTCGCTGCCTGCCCTGCGGGTGTGTATGGTTGAACCTGCGTTTCATTGTTGGTCTCAACGAGGGCCGACGACATAGCGCCGAGGTCAAACAGCGAGTTTCCGCGATGTGCAACGCGGTCTTTGGATTCGGAGTACATGGTACCTGTTGAGGTTTTGCCAGCTGCATGAGACAGGTTTGAGATGGCAAAAATGAGCAGCAAGAAAGACGGCTTTAAAGCAGGCAGCCTGTGCGCCGAGAAGGGTGGTCAGCCAGCAGCCCTTCATAGCCACATGCAACAGCCATCTCACAGCTGCCTGTCGGGCGCTGGGACGCTTGGATCGGGCAGGAATAATGACCAGTCATAGACAAGACACGTCGAGCATGACACCAACACGCGCCCGGCGGGGGCACAGAACCCTCACAGGTTGAGCCCTTGAGGCTCAGACGGTTGATTCCGTCCCAAGGATCATCAGCTCCCGCCAACCCCACCCACCCTGTGATCATGGCATGTGGGCCCATGGCGGAGCTGGTGGCCGCCAAGACAGCCAAGATTAGAGGGGTATAGTGCCCTAACAGTTGGACAATTCTATTGTAAGAGAGCATGTTAAGACCTCAGGCGGCTTGGCACCGTGTTTCGTATCCCGCATATTGCGTTTAACCAGCCCTGACCCATGAAGATTCGCTTGAATGCCTCGTCAGCTTGTTCAGGGGTGGAATTGGCAACGTCGTCTTCCATATTTATGATGGGTTTTTCAGAAGGACTTTTGTTGATTTGCTTTACTCACAATTCCTGCTTCGTTATGGCCTGTCGAGTTGCGCGGGTAAACACCACAAGCCGCCATGCCGACCATTAGCAGCACCAATCCCGAGTTCATCGAAGCAGAGCCCTTGCTGAGTCTTGAAGATGAGCAGGCAGCCGATGCTATCTACCATCAACACACACGCTCAAAGCCAGCACAGCAGCCCCCACAATGGCACAGAATCATAGCGCGTTTCCAGGTCCAAAGCTCCGGTAACATCATCTTGCTGCTGTCCCTGCTCACGTTTGCCATTGTCACCAGCGGCATGATGTACATGATTCCGATGTTCCGTCTTCTCGAAGATGCTTTTTGCCATCTTTATTACGACAAAGACCCTTCCGAGCCTATCGACGAGCACATGTGCAAAGTCGACGGCGTGCAGAAGGAGCTTGCTTTGCTTGGTGGTATCTCAACCATGATCAATTCGCTGGTTGGTGTTGTGGCGGCTTTGCCATATGGTGTTCTCGCCGATCGGTACGCAGCCTGATCAGAGATGTCTTGACTACTCAATTTAACAACATGAATCTAGAATTGGCCGTAAGCCTACATTTGCCCTCGCCTATGTTGGCATCGTCATTGGATTTGGATGGGGGCCACTCTTACTGTTCTTTGGGGTGGCACCCAACATGTACCTCGTCGTGATGGGCTGTCTGTTCTTTCTAATCGGCGGAGGCGTCCCCGTCGCCATGAACTCGCTCAATGCAATGGCATCCGACGTCAGTACAGAAAGTGATAGGTGAGTAGATCGCAAGCCCATGTTCTGCCTGCCACTGACCGACTTTCAGAGCTACTGGCTTCTTATATCTTTCCTTTGGCGCTGTGTCAGGAACCTTGGTAGGCCCGTTCCTGGCCGGAATTCTCATGCAAACCATCGGTCCTTGGTGTCCCATTGCCCTCGTCTTTGCTCTCACTCCCTTCATCTTCGGCGCCTTGCTCTTCCTTCCCGAAACCTTGCCCGTCCAGCTGAAAGAAGCGGCACAGCGAGGACGACAGCCACTCTCGAAAAAGCTCCGACACGCGATGAACGAGTTTGGGGTTTCTTTGTCCCTGCTGAAGAATAGGCAGCTGTTGAGCTCTTTGGCACTCTTCCTCATACAGCCTGCCATCTTTGCTGCATATTCGACAACCCTTGCTCAGCATGTCAGTAAATACTTTGGCTGGACGCTGGCCGAGACCAGTTACCTGCTTACGCCCCCACTGGGCATCCTTCACTTGGTTGTCCTGGTTGTGCTGCCTCGTGTAGGAAAGCTGATTAACGATCCGACGGGCAGATATGGGGTTTCCATCTTCGCAAAGGATCTCGTGCTGACAAGGGTGTCACTGGCTCTCATGGCGACAGGAGCTCTCGTCCAGGGGTTCAGCACAGGAATAGCAGTGTTCCTCATTGGCCTGACCATTCATACCCTTGGGTCGGGCAGCGCGCCACTTGGCCGGGCTATTTCGACGGCTTATGTTGACCCCCAGCACACGTCGAGGCTGTACGCCGTGATTAGCATGCTCGAGACTGGCGGCGCGCTGATAGGCGGACCAGTACTAGCTTGGTGCTTCAATGTAGGCATGAAAAAGTCGGGATTCTGGATCGGGCTGCCGTGGTTTTATGTCGCTAGTCTTGTCGCTGTTGCTATCGGGGCAATGATGTTTGTCACCAAACCAAGCATGGAGCTGAAATCGGGAGTGCCCGAAGAGACTGGAGGTTTGCATTATCATTCTGCTGGCGAGGAAGAGTGTTAGTATGTAAACAGTCCCGTCTTGCGCTCTCCCAAATTTCATGCGGAGATCTGGGCCTGTCTCGGGACCATGTGGAATGGATGTGAGGGCCGTTTCTCGGCGTCCGCGACGCTGGCCGGGCAGCGTTCGGTGCAGACGGCACAGTGTGTTCCAGGAACGCAGAGTCGGATAGCGGTCAAGCTGGTTGCGAGCTGAGACAGTATCGGAAGATTGTATGCATGCAGGGTCATGCAACATTGAGCCAACGACGTGGTGAAGCTCACATCTGAAGGCGCTTGCAGCAAACCAAAAGGGAAAGGCCTGGAGTCGCCGAGCCCCTCATCCGCAGCGACCTTGGTCACCTAGCCCATTTTGGGAGGAAGAAGCAATCATGATGGACAATTTCAGTCCCTCAAATACCGATCTTCAGGAGCCTCTTGGACCCGGTAAGTACTTATATGGTTTCCCTTGAGACATCGATCCTCCCAATCTGTATTATCATTCTTCTTCAACCACCCACAACACGGTCGACATGTCTCTCCTCGTGCTTGGCTCTGGGCCTGGTATTGGCCGGTCGGTGGCCACGCTGTTTGCCTCGAAGCGGTACAACAATGTGGTCTTGATTGCCAGACGCGCCGAGCAACTCGAAGAAGAGAAAAAAGCCGTCCTGAACACTGTCAGCAGCCAGATAAATGTTAGGACATACGCGGTCGATGTCACACACACGCACTCTCTCCTCCAAGCACTCGACGACGCCGATGCCGCCTTTGGCAAACCTGACGTGGTGTTTTACAACGCCGCTCGTGTTCTCCCATCGGCGCTATTGACCCATCCCGTCGAGGATGTCGAGTACGACTTCAAGGTGAGTCGCGCTGCGCTGGAACGGTAATGGCAAGTTGCTAACGGCTCCCAAGATCAATGTCAGCGCTCTGTACATTATCTCACAGCGGTATATACCACACCTTGTGTCGCTGGCCAGAGCGGATACTTCAAGCCGGCCTGCGCTCATCGTGACGAGCTCTGCCCTGCCGCATCACCCAATCCCTCAGCTCTTCAACCTGTCCTTGGTCAAGGCCGCTCAGAGGAATCTTGTGCAAAGCTTGAATCTGTCGTATACACCCGAGGGCGTGCATATTGGTGTGATCAACGTTGCTGGTCAGGTTGCACCGGAGGATGAAGTGAGGAATCCGACTCGCATCGCGGCCAAGACCTGGGAGTGGTTTCAGGGAGCAAAGGACAAGCCAAATTTTGAAGTCATGATTTAGAATATCGTGGAGTTGGTAAAAGACGATCTCTGGGAATGAACGGTCGAGGATAGAAAACGAAATGAAGCAGTCTGTTCTTTTTGTCTACGTCATGAATCCTGCATCTACCGTGTGTCACAGGACTTGAGCCTCAAAGGACACCCTTGCTCAGTTGACCGCGACATGTGATCCTGGCTAGCACTGGTCAGCGGTTGGAGCTCTGCTCTCAACCACTCGGATGGCCCGTGTGGCTTCCCGGAGCCTGCTGAATATGGGATCACACCGAACTTTGTAGAAGAGAATGGCTGTGTTGAATGCTCTGCTTGATGAGAGGCCTGTAGTGACCATGTCTAACTTTGTGTATGCCGAAGTGAAAAAGTGTCAAGAAAACCTCCTCCATTAAAGAACGCCGGTCCCTCCTCCCATTATGCATTCCACATTCCACCCTTTCAAACCTCAACTGGGCCTAGCCTTAGACACTGCTGCTCCATGAAAAATCCTTCCTCACCATGATCTCATTCTGATATGAGTCCTCTGGACTGCTCTTCCCGTTTACACAGGTCTTTGACGAGTCTCTCGAGTCACCCTGTCGCTGGTGTCCCGGTAGATGATGCCCCGGCTCGCCCGAGATGTCCACCGTCAGCTCGATTTCGTCGTCCCCTCGCAGAGTTGCATCCAGCCCCGCGTGGTGCTTCCTACCGCTGATCTTGTGGCCAGCCTTGGACAGACTGGGCTTATCCGACATGTACACTTTGGGCGTGTCCGGGTATCCCGACAGCTCACCCCTCCACCAGCGTCTGACCAAGGGTGCATAGGTGGGGAGGCAAGCGCAGACAATGCCGATGAATGGCTCGCAGCAGGACCAGATGAAGACTTTGGACATGGCCCACGTGAAGTCTGGGGACTTGACGAGCTGGTCCATCATGACGATTCGGATGGCCGAGGCCACGCACACACTATGGTAAGGCATCAGTGGCAAGGTCAAACAAGGTTACAGTCAAGCTGAGGGGAAGGGGTCGGCGTGACCGAGACACAGCACGGATACCGAAGGGTGGCCGGAACAGGGGCATGGGGAGGGGGTGAAGACAGAAATTAACGCACAAGCCGCCGAGGAGAAGGATTCCGCCTACAAACACCTTTTTGGTGGTGGGCATGTTGAGCTTCCAAACTGTGATGGGATTTTGGTGGTTAGCATGGGATACCGTGTGAGGACTTCCGGAGAGCTAAGCGGAGATCCATGTGAGAGTCACCGGGCGAGTGGAGACAATGGGAACATACCTGTGGGAATCGGCACCAAAAGAATGGCCACATCAATCACCAATCCGATGATGCCGTTGCAAAAGTAAAACAACGGTGCGTCGATACATGATCCCGTGGCCGTTGGGTCGGTATACTGACGCCAGTAGTAGTCGATGGGCCTGCACCCTGCGAGCCATGTGATGGTCACTTCTGCCCAATGGGCACAGGTGAAGCCAAAGACGATGTACCAAATCACGTTTGTCCCAAACACACGGCGGTAAAATAGCAAGATGGAGACTTTGGTCGCCGAGATGCAGGTGATGTAAACGATGACGAAGGCGTAGGTGGTTTGGTACAGCTTGGTGAACTCCTCATGGGTGACCACCCAAAGATGCTTTCCGCCACCCCAGGGAACACTGATGAGGCAACACACCGCCGTTCCAATGCCCATAACCTGGATTTACGGTGAGCCGGTCAGCAAAGCCTGTCCTTGTCCCCCACGGCGTCCTCTTCGTTTTCAAGTACTCACCGCTGCAAAAAGAATAACATAGTCGTCGGCAGCCAGACCCGGCCCCTTGTTTATCAGCCGTGTAAAAAGCCGCAAAACGACGGAGCTGAGCCCGAGGACCATGATGCCGACGACTGAGCCGATAATATCCCCGTTCTGATTTTCCGCCAGGTTCACGCCGGGCGGCGCCTCGCCCCACGCTCCCGAGTTCGACATGGTCTTGTTTGAGCGCTAGAAAATGGATAAAACGAGTGGAATGCGGATTTTGTCACGCCAAGGAGCGGCAGAAGTGAGCACGAGGGAGTAAAAGTTCTCCAATATTCAAGGCCGAAAATGAGTGTGGAAGTTGAAGGATTGGTGGTGATCAAAAGAAGGCCTCCCCGCGTGACACCTCTGCTTCCACAGCCGTGTGAGCAAACAGTGGAGAGGAAAAGCCCACCGGCGGCGAGGAGTGAGGAAAGGTTGCTTGTTTTCTGTCCATCTTCTTTGTGCCATTGGTATTTGCTTTTTCCCCATGGCTGTGATGAAGATTAGCTTTCCATCCAATGTTTAGCAAGCCTCTGGCCCAGACTATTTGTTCGAGTGTTAGTGTGGTGTTAGTGCTGTAGTCACATAGATTATTTGCGGTGCTCAACAACGATAGTTGCCTGTTACAGCTGGTTCTGCAGCATATCGCCTCCAGGAGAAATGGAAGACCGGTATTTGCGAGAGGCTTGTGTTCGAATCGGTTTAGGGGACGAGAGCGTGCCGCCCAACAGCACGATTTAGATCTGTCAGAGACTGAACCAATGGTACCAATGGTCTTGGGCGATCTCCCGCATCCTGTGAATGGCCCCCAGAGGCCCGCTTTGTGCTGAGGAATTTGACTGGACAGCACTTGCATGTGGTCGCTCCCAGATGGCCGAGTAGCCCCTTGGTGTCTGCAGCATCATTTACCACTAGCCTCGCTTGCTCTTCTCTGACTGGCTTTCTGGCAGTCCCGCCGAGACATTGGCCCAGCGACAATGTCACTGATCGATTGCTCGCCACGCTGGTACATCGGGGGATGGTTTTTTATTCTTTCCCGCGTGTAGCACCGCGTTCAGAGCAGTGCCGATTGGCGTTGTTCTTGGTTGGGGTCGGGAAGCCAAGGATCGCGTGCCGTGTCTTGGCATGGAAATTCAGCTTTGATGTTTTCTTCAGGGGTCGTGTCTCTCACTTCCATTGTTCTGCTGAAGCAGATCGTATCCCGATCTGGATAAGTGTCTATGGCTGAACAATTATTTTATGGCGATGGACAGATTTATGCTGAGAATGTTTTCCCCTTAAACATCAGGTCTTCTTTAAGAATCACTCGATTCACCTGTCAAGCTGTTCTCAAGTTGTGTGACGGTGATTCGGCAAGAGCATGACAGCCAGTCATCTCAACCCTCGGCCCGCAAATTCGGATTCGAGTCTCGCACATCTCTGGATCTTGCACAAATCGTGCCAGGTTCGATGCCGGTTGGCATTCCCACTGTTGGAGGATGACATAGTATGTGCATGTAGGCTGGGCCCGGCCAACTCAGACGTCCCTGACCGACGTCAGCTTGCTCTCAGTGGGGCATTGTGGCTGAAAACTCTTCAGTGGATAGCTTCTGATGGATGCCTGCACGGTTGAGCATGGGCAGCGCTCGTTGTTTGGTTCCTGCAGCACATGTCATGCTAGCAGGAACAGACAGCAAGCAAGGCAGCGAAAAAGGGCTGAGCGCAGAATATTCTGAAGCCATTGGCAATTTCTAGCTCGAAATGGGCGAGCAAGCCACCGCTGTGCGTTGTTTCCCCGCTGGGTCTTGAATCGAGACATGGCAACGTGCCTCAATATTGATGTGTCTTGATCCAAGAGGGTACCTACCATGCCCCGACTGGCAGTTTCCGCGGCACGCACCGTGAACCGTGGGACGTCCCGGCTTGGATTTGGGGGTCTCACAGACCAATTCCTGCCTTTCAAGCTGGCCGATTGGTCTGTGCGAGTCCACGGTAGAAGCTGTCAGGGAGTCGAGATGTGGGCAACACGTGTACGATTACTGACGCTGGGGCCTCGCTCAGTCTAGCGGAATCCGAACGGGCAAAAGTCGGAATCGGTAGAAACAGCCACCACCAAGACAAAGCAAGCAAGCCACCCTGGGAGACCCAAGAACGCGGAAATCCTCAACGTTGTGGCCAGGGTATGCTGTCTACTAGGTGACCGGCACCGTTGAGCTGTTAGGCATCAAGAAGCGCCTTTTTATTCCCCTTCCTAGCGTCTCCAGTCGTCAACGGGGGGCCCTCTTTCGTCTCGGCTACCACTCCACTCCACTCCAGTAGAAGCCCAAATTCAGGTCACGGGAATTCACATGGGAACATCCCAAGGAGGAAAGACGGTTGACCACTCGGCTAGGAGGGGAAAGTGGTCTTGTCACTCCTATCATTGGGTCGAAATGGACTGAGCATCCTTCCCGAGTGTCACAAGAGCCGTCCTCTCCACCTGCCCAGGACCCCTTGATGTTTCCAAGTGGGAGCCCAAGGTCGGCGACTTACCGACATGGGCGTCCCGGTGTGTTGGCGTGGGAGGGTGTGGTATGATTTTGGTGAGATATCCACCCAAGGTGCCGGGACTCATGGGTGGGCATGGGTGAGGTTGCGGACCATGTCCTAAAAGTCAGGCAAGGTATCCGGGATCCGGAATACCCTGGAGAGACATACTATATGCTCGGTAAGCCCTGATCTATAGTAACGATGGTGCCCACACCAACCATGTCACCGGTACTGGCGGTATCCAAGCGCTCGAGGAACAAACAGGCGTAATCAAGGTATTGTTCAAGGCCTGAAAAGTGGCACTCTGTAAGTGGCCTGTGGGTGATTCGTTCAGCCCTGGCTTTCTGCAGTTTGCGCCCGTTCCGAACCTGGGAGGGGGTATCGGTATCCGTAGGACTGTTGTTGGTTGTGGTATATAAAATCCCTCGACTGCTGTTGATGCTGATCGTCTACCTCCGCATTACCTCTTTATCTATTTCGAATTACTTGGTAACTAGACCAAGTTACACAGACTCTACCAATTTCTACCCTGCAAGTCCTATCGACCGTTGAAGGACTCTGGAGTTGGCCATGACTCCTCTCTCAGAGTTCATCTTCCTCTCCGTTCTTGGGAGCATCTTTACGCTCATAGTGTCT
Organism: Podospora pseudocomata; assembly: GCF_035222375.1. Lineage (NCBI taxonomy): Eukaryota > Fungi > Ascomycota > Sordariomycetes > Sordariales > Podosporaceae > Podospora > Podospora pseudocomata. The sequence continues at coordinate 37,841 of NC_085889.1, read as the reverse complement.
ACGCCATGGAGGCCATGGCTCATGAAGCGCCTGTCTCAGCACACCATTCCGTCCTTCAATCTTTTCAAAGAATTCACTCGATCCGGCATAGTCTTTTCAGATTCGACGAACACCCACAATTCAACAGGCGCCTTAAATAAACAGAAGCTCGACGCCATCCACGACCTGTCTGACTGCCATGAGGTCGCCTCATCATTCTCCACCCTTGTTCAGCAGGATGGAGCTGGTTGCTGGCCTCCGAGATCCAATCACAATGAAAAGACATGGCCCGCATGCCTCCAGGCATACAAAGACATCTACCATGAGATGGCTCCCCTCCTACCAGCGGAGAATGCATCTCTTGACGACAACATCAACGAAAGGCGCATATTCGAGTTCAGGACACGCTTCGTTCAGCTTTTGAGTCAAAAGGTTGACCTGGCTGAAGTTCAGAGGCTGCTGCAAGCGGCCGATGCTGGAAGATGGGATGTCTTCCCCAGGGATGCTTACAATGGGTTCTATTGCTGTGTGGCTTGGTGTAGACATGCTTATAGGTAAGCGTCCTATGTCGTCCATGTCTGGACTGGGTTCACAAAGATATCCATGCGGCTAACAAAATTAGATGGGCAAGCATCCCAGTAGTCCGCCTCGCCCAACTCGAAAAGTCCATTGCCCTCCCCATGGAGCTCGTCACGCCCTGGAACTCCATGCAGTCGCACTTCGGTCTCGATTCCGAATCCGGAAACAACATGTCTAACCTGGTTCTCAACTTCAACCCAGCTGGAGGCTACGCCCTCAAGATCAATACCGGCCTCTCGACTCTTATTCAGTCCTCAGAGGAGGAATTCGCCCGCATCTTTCAGGAGGTCGAAGTGCTAGGTGTACCAATCTACTGCTCCATTGTCGAAAGTATCGTGGCATACGCCCGGGGTGACAAGGAGTCTTGTCTCGAACATGTCCGTGACATCAAAGGCCAGCTACGCCCTTTGCTAAGCAGCTACTACGACCGAGTTCACGACGCCAAGATTGCGAGGTCAGTGTGGCTGAGCCGCGTTCAAGGGTTTTATGCCTGGGGCGTGGGACCCCAGAACAACATCAATGGAGAGTGGGAGAAGTTTGATGGGCTGAGTGGAAATCAGGTCTTGCTGTTCCAAGCCCTGGATGCGTTTTTGGGATTGGAGGCGTACCTGCCCAGGCTGATCCAGGAAAGAAATGTCCCTCACTTGCAGAGAAGATTCTGCAAAGTGGTCAAGAAACATGCCTTTAGGGGCCAGTTGGCGGATGAGGGGGTTGATGGAAAGATCAAGAAGGAGTTCGAGGATATTGTCAAAAGGCTGAGGGTAAGCTTCTGATACTGATACATACCTGGTACCTATGTTGCTTTGTTTACTAACAGAAGATAGGTCTTTCGATCTGCGCACCGTACCAGAGCCAAGGTGTATCTCACACAGCCCGCACCCGAGAGATTGCCCATGACAGCGGGCAAGTCGCTGCTCAAGGAGGATATGGACCAGAGCTTGCTGTTTTTGGATCAGTTCATGGTCGGCAGGTTGCAACAGACGGTATAGGAAGTGGATGGTATATGCACACTCTTTTTGTTTATTCTGTTACTGGTAGGGATAGAAGCTGGGTTATGAGACGGGCATACTGGCGCAAGTCACTGGACTGGGAATTTGTCTTGTTATATACCATGGGTCGTAAGCAATGGAAACTTGTGTAGCGTTCTTTACTGGGAATTTCCATCTCGATCTTTAAGGATGGAAGGCATTACCTTGACCTCTATGATTGCAAAGGCACCACGAGCCCTGCAGCGCATACACCCTCTTCAGCCAACCTAAGCCTGCACATCGCATATAACCAACTCAGGGGTACCCTAAACAGACGTTTCACTCACGGCCACTCCAAAGCAACCGCAAGTCCATTCTGTCAGAAAGGATATTATGGCAACGTTATCTAACATAATCTGAACTCAAGTAATAGATTGAAGATTACCCAACAAGAGCTGAACTACCTACATGCATCAACGGTGAGACTCTTACTTCAAAACAACCCAGCCAGAACCAAAAGTCCCCACATGGGAATCTACCACTCACCGCTTCATCCTCTGAAACACCGGGAGTCGGGCGGGCTGATGGTAGAATGACAGAACAACACAGCCGACCTGGCATCAAATGCCAGACTTCCACTCAGTCCAATAGAAGCTGATGCCACATCAATCACCCAGTCTCTTAAGTACCCCGACACAGATTATTTTTTTGTTACGGTTGGGACAAAGCATCAGCAAAAACCCGCATCAACCTTTCAGCTCTATGGGATGCTGATTTATAGTTGCCCTGGGTCACTGATAGCATCGTACTGTCAACCAGGACTATTCTTAGGAACAGTAAGCTGTGTGACATTGATTTCGATTTAGTTGGAATGTTGTGAGCACGATTCTGCACAGCGGAGGATCAAGAAAGTTCCACATTGTCAATGCGGTGTGCTGTCAACTCGCAGACACAGAAGTGATAGTATCTACCAAATTATCGACACAACGAAAATGGTACGTCGTTCAAATGTTTCAAAGTCCGAAGCATTTGCTATCTCTGCGGGTGGGAAATACCAATCCTGTCATGGAGACGAGTGTACTGGAAAGCAATAGACATTCGACGAGGTTACCCCTCCATACCAGGTATGGAACCAAGGCATATACGATCTGCCCTTCGCTGCACAACTGATGAGTCGAGCTGATCGACCTGCAAGTGACTTGGTTCAAGTGTTGTTTACGGATACAAAATGAACGTAAAGGTAGGGAGGAGAGCAACCCCCGCCCCACCCGGCATGAAATCCTACCCATGTGGCTAATAAGGAGAGCAAAAAGTCACTGCATACCAGGCAGACCATCTGAGTCTCTTAGCAGTCAGTACATGTATTGCACAGTCGGACGCTAGTTGTGCCGAAGTCATCAAGCGGCACTGTTCCTACTCGCCCGTCGCATTCTTTCAATCGGGGAGAATCATGGATGCATCCAGTCTGCATGACATCCGTCATGCATATCATTCCAGGTAGGGGAAATTCCCGAGTGGGAAATCGCCGCGGGATGTCCCTTGGTCGGCATATACATATGCAAAGTTGGCTCAAATCCGAGGGCGAGTCCGGTTGATACAGCTACAACCCAACTCTCTTTCACTGGCACATACATCTGCGTTGGACTCGATTCTGCAAAGTGTGTACCTATCTATTGTGCCTAAATTCCAACCGAAGAATGCTGTCTCTATAGGCCCGTCCGTCTACCAATCTATCAGTCTACCCGTTGAACAAGCTTGAACACCAATCATCGGACAGCCCAACAATGCATCAGTCACGCTTGACACCAATTGCACCCACTCGTCTCAATCCAACAGCGCATACCCCACAAACAAACACCATCCAACCAAACATGATCCAAAAAGCTACCCTATATCCCTCCATAAGGGCTTCGGGGGATGATTTGTTGTCAAATTGCGAGTTGTTTGTGACCGATGAGGCAACGACCTGCGTCACACTTAGCCCAATGGCGACCCCAAGCTGAGCACACGTGTTGAACACTGCGCCGCCTAAAGCCTGCATGTGCTTCGGGAAAACATCCGAAATGATCAGGAGGCCAACTGTAAAGAGAAGGTCACAGCTGATGGGTGAGAGGATCTGCGCAACAAAGGCGTTCTCCCAATATACTTGGTCGGTACGGACCAAGGCCATCAACAAGGCCGAGACAGTGCTGACGATTGTAGTGATGAGGACGGTCCAGAATACAGGCATGCGGTTGACAAATATGCCCGTGAGAATGCTGGTGATAATCCCGGCTACCAAAGAGGGAAGCACTTGAAGGGACGCCGTCAGAGCAGACTGTCCCTGAATGGTTTGGAAGCTAAGGTAAGGAGACAACGCGTTAGACATGGACCTTGAAGCTTCGGAAACAGGCTTACAATAGACTGCTATACAACTCCATGCAGTTGATCAAAGCGTTGGTCAGCATAACCATGACGCAGGCGCTCGTAAACACACCGCTTCGCCAGAGAGAGTTCGGGATCAGTGCTGTGCGGTTCTTCCTGGTCTGGTAGTGCATCCACCCCACAAAGGATGGAACAGAAAAGACAGAAATTACGAGCAAAACGATGGTGACAGCCTGACGAATGTCCTGGATGTTGGCCGACAGGGATCTAGAAGCATCACTCAATTAGCTTATGCAGGCCCGCAGAATGTTTCACAGGTGTTAATGCTTACGCTAAAACGTATGAAAACATGGCCAGCCCCATGCTGGCCAAGCCTACTCCGATCCAGTCGATCTCACCTCCGAGCCGCCTCAGAACGGATTGGCTACCGGATGAGTGAATGTCTTGCGGAAGTGACCATATCCCAACGGTAAACAAAACTATGCTGCAGGCGGCTACAAGATAGAAGGCTGGCCGCCACCCCACCGTGTCTGTCATGACCCCCGTGAGCACCAAGCCAAGACTGAACCCGAGCGGCTGGCTGAATCCGAGGCATGCAAACCCCATGTTCCGCGGCCGGCCCTCAGCCACGCTATTGGAGATGATGGATATCGCTGAGGGGGCAATGATGGCGTTTGTGATGCCCTGGAGGGCCCGGAATGCTATTATTTGACCTTCAGTTTGTGCCAGACCGCAGGCCAGAGCAAAGATGGAACTGAGGAAAGAGCCAACGAGGTTGACCTTTTTGACACCGACAACATCGGCGATGGAGCCGGCCAGCAACAAACAGGAACCGGCCGTGAGATAGTAACTCGAGGTGGGCCAAACGAGGAGGCTCTCCTGTAAACCCAGCTCCGAGTGCATGGCAGGTAGAGCGATGACGATGATGCCATTGCAGAAGCTGCTGAAGAACAGCAGGCCACAAAGCTGGGTGGTCACGATGATGGCGCGGCCTTTGGGCAGCAGAGCCGGCCTTGACTTGGCCGAGATGGGAGACGCCTCTGGTTCTGAATCAGAAGCCACGACTGTTGCATCGCGGCTCTGGCTTTTCCGTGAAGTCGCGCCCGAGTTTGTGGTGGAGGGGTCGAACGAGATGGTGTGCAACTCGGTCATGGTGGTCGTTTTGGTCGCCATGTTGTGCGATGCGGGCAAGGACGTGAGTGGTCGCTGGTTTCTCAAGGCTGCATATCTCTAGATGCTGGTTGTCGTCAATCAGCCGGCGGTGAGGGAGTGAGGTCGATTTGATGGCAAGATGCGGTTGTGTTGCAGCGCAGGTTGGAGAATAGGAGATGCAGGTGCATTTGCATTCAATTTCGCCATCCAGCACGACAGGTTCGTCAAAGAACACGTCCATTTTAAACCGATGCCCCTTTCAGCTTTGGTGTGTCATCGGGCAAATCGGGGCCCGGATCTCGTTCCAGCTTCCAGTCAGCAGTCGCGTTGGAGCTAGTCATATCCCTTGGAGGCATAGTAGAGCGGATGTTTCTACCTTAGAGGCAGGTGCCACGAGGCAGGATCGAGTCGGTGTACTGTAGGGAATGTTTGCCCCATTTCTCCTTCACCGTTGCGGCGCGGAGCTCAAAGAACCAAGGAAGACACGCAGACCGAAACACGGGACAGCGCCGAGAGCCCCATAGGGTTTTCAACTCCGGGGCCCGCTGAATTCGAAGCCGTTGGTGAGGCCCAACTGTGAACATGTGAGTCCGTCTCGGATGTGAGTGGTTGGAGGTGTGCGGAGCGGAGGGAAACAGAGACACCAACGGTTCAGCAGCCACGCGCCTCAGACGGCCCGCCCCACAGCCCCCAAACCCACCTAATAAACCGCATCTAGCTCTTGGCATCTTCATAGGCACCACGCTCAGCGTCTCAATGATGCATGGGCCTACCCCATGTCTTTCGCGGATCATCCGCGCCATGAGTTGCACACCAGCGTATAGTACAATTTGTCCTGGCATTTTGGCAGGCTTCAGCCTTGAAAGTACCTCCATCAAGGCCTCTGCATGATGGGCCCCGAGTATCCGGCTTACATACATCAGTTTTCATTACCTCATATTTTGTCCCTCTGCTTCCTTACTGGTCAGATGGGAGCGTGGGTTATGCTGTTTGACATGTACTCTCACAATGTTGCCTTCTTGTTGACAGCAATGTGAAGGATTCCCATTGCCAGAACACACCAAACAGAACTTCAACATGACGCCATAATAACAGGGAGGGAGGGATTGTCCGAAGTGGAAGACTTGAGGCAAAAAGTACGCCAAGTTACATCGAGGCATACATGAACAATTGTCACCCACCCTTCTTCTGCTTGAGATGTCGGACCTCCTTCCTCCAAGGGCTACACCCATACCCTCAACAGGCTCTCAGCTTCCTCCAAGGGCTTTCCGTACGCCTTTATGCCCAGCCCTACAGCAACGCCGCAATATCTCATCGAAATTCATACCTATCAAGGGGATGGTGCACGGCCCACCGTCAAAGTAAGTGCCAGTTGCTGCGGCCACGGCCCGTGCTCACAAAAACGCTGACAGGGGTTGAATAGGGGTTGGGAGCTTCAGCCTGGTCATGACACCAGCCTTGGGTTTGATCAGGAGACTCGAGCGTGGCTCGAGGAGCTGTATCAAGCATGGGCTAGCAACGCGCCCATCTCGACATTTTCACGCATTCGCGACGGCCTTGTTGACCAGTGTGACCACCTCGACACACGCATCTCTACGTTTTGCTCTGTGGCCAGGATCGTTTCTTCGCATCGATCACAGGCAAACAGAGAACCAGAGTGGAAAGAGCTGCTGGCTTTATCCCACCTGGCAGACAGAAACAAGCGTGAAGAGGCTACCAAAAAGAAGCGAAAACGGGCATACAATGAAAACAACCGTCTACGAAACCTCGCATTTATTGTTGCGCTCTGGTCTCCCGACGTGGTGTTTCACTATGCTTGGAATTGTGCTAGTCAGGTACAAATGAACATGCTCCGAGCGTGCGCAACAAGCTACCCCGACTTCTTCAACGAATTTCTGCCGCGTCTCAATGCTGTGTTATTACAGCGACATCGACAGGCGCTTCTTGGTGGCCGGTTGAAGACGTTGAACGAGGCTCCTCTGCAGCCCCATCGCGACTTTGATCTGGTTACATTGGCTTCGACGACAGTTGATGGCAAAATGGAGGAGCTGTGGGTCGCCAGTCAGGATGGCCGTGTCGCCGTGGACGCACAGGCGACAGTCTTCTTGCGTGACATCAGACCCGGTCACTATGCGGCCCATCTTTTGCGAAGGGACCGGTTCGGCGTCCTCGCTGCTCGGGGCGAAGCTTGCCTGCCATCTTCGCCAAGACACCAGCATACCATGCCGCTGAAAACCTCGCCTGCGGAAGTGAGTACAGGCGATGATGATGGCCCGGGAGATGCTCAGATAGCACCTGCACAGGACCAACTTCGGGACACACAGCCCAGCTTAGACGTGTCGCTGAATGAGCTAGAGAACTTTCAGGAGATGTGCTCTGCGCCCTCGGAAGCGATGCCACTCTTTGACTCATTGTGGGACTGGAACAGCGCAGACCTCTCCTACAGCATCGATATGCACGATCCCATGTGTTGGCAATCTTCAGCCTTGTTCCTTTCGCCCTCAGCCATGAACTCCTTTGGGCAACATCAACCTTCGACCATAACATCAGAACCCACAACCCCCAGCTTTTCAAGCCCATCTCGACTCCATTCGGAACCTAGCCCAACCTCACCACAATCCAGCGAGTTGGAAGCCGACCTGTTCACCTCAGCAGCTCTATATCTTGGAACGGCTCCAATCACAGGAAATGGCTTGGCCAGCCTGGAGGAAACGCTTCATAACCAATATTACCCTACAATTATGCCTTATATCGACAGCATGCTTGCAAAGGAAGCCCGGCAGGACCCCCTTGAAACCCACCAAGACCAGGCACCATCGCTGGATGCAGCCACAAAATGGGCCTCGATGTGGACGCAAGGCAATGCGGTCCTGCCCGGTCGTGCTGCATCCCCCATGGATGCTGATGTGCTCTATCTCACCTCCAACGAAGCTATCCAGGCCGCTAAAGCACACCAAGTGTTCGAGAAGCCAGTGATCATCAAGGAAATCTTTCTAGATTCTGGTATGCACGCCATGCTTGATTCTTTGTGTTTATTGGAGGATGAACTTGCCAACTCTGTTCACGATCGAGGCACCTCCAATCTCAGAAACATGACCCACTCGCATCGGCCTTTGTTGACCATGCTTCCACGTTTCCGTCTACTAGACTGTCTGGTAGAGCGACTCAGACTACGCACTAGCAGGAGTGCCAGTGCATGCCAACAACTAGGAAGCCCCGAGGTTTTGCCTGAGATCAGAACTGACTTCAACGCCGTCACCCTTCCCCATGTCTGCTTTGGGCCATCCTTTGCCACCATGAGTGGGGTTTGGTTGCGTAATCTTGAGGGTCTCAAAATCTGCATCTTTGCCTCTCTTTCTGACACTGATACGGACCCTGCGCTGAAGAGTCTTGAGAGAAGTGATGCACAAAGGGCTTTTATTTTGGAGCAAGACGATATACTCATCATACCCCCTGCTTCGAGAATAGTTTACACCGTTTATTCCCCTGTTCAGGGTATCATGGAAGGGGGTATATTTTGGGATAGTCTTGCTCTCAGTAGTCTTTTGGACAGCACAATGTGGATTCGAAGACGTGGACCAGGGGTGGCGTCAAAGTTCGATCAAGACATCACATTCCACTCTCGACAGCTGCTAGGACTGTTAGAAGCGTTGAGGTCTCTTATTGACGTACATCCCCATTTGTTCGGGGACAGCATTGTACCCACTCTGTTGGAGAGTTTGGACCAGGCTTTGGCTAGATCTGATCACAGTAGGGAGGCTCAATAATTGAAATGATTACCAAGAAACCTTGAGTCGTAGTGACGGTCCGTGCTACCTATTTCGTGATCGCTTTGTATGGCAGCTAATCGACCTTAGCAGTTCGGGTTCTCGGATCAACAGTCTCCATTTACTTGCACCTTGTTTACTGCGGAACCCGACCATGACCCATGATTCCATACGTTGTAGGGTCATATCCATCACTCTCCCAACAAGATTTGCTGACATGACTCAGTGCGGGACGCGGGATGAAAGACAGGAGCTTATGAAGCCCTGAATACTAGATATAGAATGCCCACAGAGATCGATCTCCTTTTTCGTAATGCAAGCACACACCTCGTCGCTTTCAGTCACAAGAAAATTGCTCCATCATGTTCAACTTGGAATCTTTACTCTTGATAATTGTCCCTCTTAGCTGTTTTCTTTACATCTCGTTCCCATGGCGAAAACCACGACTCTCGTTCCCAACTTGGTCCAATGCTTCCACAACAGGCCACATAGCGATCTTGACCGACGAAAAGCCCAAGTCAGCACGCCTAGAAAGGAAGCGGCAGCAACGAATGCGTCACTTCAAAGATCTTTACCACAAAGTTCAAAATCTGGAGCGGTTCCCAGAAATTCTGCCCCAAGTTCGAGAAACGTTGCTTTCGTTACTCGAACAAGGACTCCGGATGGCCAAGTACAAGGACCGATCTCGCAGCATTCTCAACATCGTGACCTTTGATGCCTCCCGTCTCCAAAGTTTCATCCAAGATATCCAGCTCGATGTGGGTCTGGAATTCGAAGCCTACATGCGTCGAAGGGAGATTGGTGGTGGACCTGAGCTGTTCAAAAGCTTCGAAGAAGCCTGCATGTTTCTCAAGAACAGCGCACCGTGGAACTACACCGATGGCGCATGGCTCGCACGGATTCATCAGGTCACAACCCCCTTCGCATTTCGGGGCGTGACAAAGGATGCTTGGCAAATCTTTTCAGAAGAGCTTGGTGATGGGGATCTGGAAAAGAACCACATATTGCTCTACAAGGAGCTTCTCCAGAGCGTGGGTGTGGACCTGCCCAACGGCGACTCGCTCGATTTCACACACCCACGCCATGGCATGGAGGATGAGACGATTTGGAGATATGCCATTGGACAACTCCTCATTTCCGTCTTTCCAAACGAGTTTTTACCCGAGATCCTGGGGTTTAATCTCCACTACGAGCAGCCTGCCATTGGGGTCTTGAAAGCCAACAAGGAGCTGCCTGAGTTTGGGATCTCGCCCTATTACTATGCTTTGCACATTTCGATCGACAACGCGCACTCGGGTCACTGCGCGATGGCGATTGGCAACATTGCACACTTTATGGAGATTGTTCAGAACACGGGCATCATGGATCCGCAGACAGCGTGGAGGCGTGTGCAGGCTGGCTATTGCCTCGGGCAGAGTCTCGATGACAGGGATACCGTGGATGATTACGAGGACAAGCTGGTTGACATCATCTGCAAGAAAGCCACCATTGCCGCCAAGATTCATTGCACGAGTCGCGCCCGGATCGGAAAGAGAAAATTGTCATCTTGGTTTTCTGCTCCTCCTTCGAGCCCCAAGGATGATGACGGTTGGAAAGATGAGTTCCTTGACGCCTTGGCAGACTCCAAGCCATGGGTATGCAGAGGTGACAGCAGCAAGAGCCTTTTGATGCGGGAGCTGGGCTGGAAAGGGAGGATGTTTGGTGCTTTCACTCACGTCGAGACCGAACTGCTTCGGAACTGGATTGACTCTCTCAGACCACATGGCAAGGATATGGGCGAGGCTTATTGGGGGCTTGTTGGTGGCTATCAGAGCCTGGAAAAGACGTTTGACCCCTCGCGGCATGATGCTGCGGTCAGCCATCCGACTTTTCCCGCCACGAGAACCTGGTCGCTGTGCGAGATGAACGATTTTGAGCCAAAGTCACCAATCCAGATACACAAGTCGGCAGTTGAAATAAACGCCCTACTACCACTGTGGTTTGCCCACGCAGGACTCCTGGAAAATATCATCAGCTCCCCTCACCAGACAATCACACCCCTGGTGTCTAATTGTTTGCAAATATTGCGAGCAGAAAAGGGCTACAAGCCGGTGGGCACAGGTATTGCCTGCATGGATGAGCAACATTGGCCTGGCTACAGCCCCGACCTGGTGGCCCTGGGTCTCGAAATGATGAAGAATAGGGGTTTGCCACAGCCGACCTGTTTAGGAGACATAATTGGCCGTCCAGAAGATGAGAACCTCAATGACTCCGGCAGGTTTTCCCATGACCTTTTAGGGTGGGCTCAGCACCCGATGATCAACAGCGTCTTTTTGCTTGGTCTGGCGCGTGCTTTTCTTGACTTGGAGCAATGGGTGGCTGACAATGGAGAGTTGCTGGGAAGAAGGGAGAGGCTTTGTCTGTCAGAAATGATTCAACGGAAGGCCACTGGCTTTGAGACATGTTGGGCGGAGCTGAAGAGGGATGGGCTCCGATGCTGTGAGTTTGTCACTGGGTATGATCTTGGACGGGCAGAAATCGACCGACTGTTGGTCTTGGGTTGAAAAGAAGCAGATGGAAATTGTGGGTGTATCTGGGTACCTAAACCATAGTTGTAAAAGTTTTGTCGCAAAAACATGAGGTGGCTTTTGTCTTCGATACCTAGGTATGATATGTATTGCTACTAACCCATTGCCATCCCGTTCAACGACAAAAAACAAAAGGTCTCAAGCTTAGCAGTCTACTAATTCGAATCTTCAAACAGATCAAACATGACCAAGTTTATCTCGTTCTCCCCCATCTTCACCCTATGCCAGGGGTTGTACAGCCGACCTCCCGAGTTCTTTGCCGACTGGGCAGCTACATTCAGGATTGGCATGTTGCGATTCACCTCAACCAACTTCCACTCGTTTGTAGACCTATCCAAGACTTCGAGAAAGGGCTCTTCATAGAACGTGAGAGTGAGGAAACCGTCATCGGTGTGGCCGTCCATTAGAGGTGTCCCGGCACGTGCCTTTGAGATGCCCAATGTTAGATGACTTTGGCCGGGTCTGGTGGCGTCCTGCAAACTGGCCGGGAATCGTTCATCCATCGAGCTTGCCAAAGTCATGCCAATCTCGCGGAGTATCTTGTCGATGAACGAAGAGACATTTTTGACCTTGTCTGCCACCAGCTGAAGTGCCTCGGGAAGTTGAGACCGGTCCCCTGCCATTTGCTCCTTGCGACCAAGGTGAATCTTTTCGACACCAATGGGGGAAGTGTAAAATCTAAGAAAAGAGCCTGGATTAGCGATGAGTAGAAAAGAAGAATTTCGACCTGTACCTACCCGTTGTATCGAATGCCCGTGTGATATTTGGACTTCTCCTCCTGCGGCTGTTCAAAAAAGGCTCGCTGATGCTGTATCACGGTTTGCAGGTCTTTCAGGAATTGCTTTGCCGTGGATCCCTGGAGGTCCAAGAACAGCATTCCCTGGTCAGACAAGGCCTGGGCTAGCTTCCTCACCTCGGCGTTGTCGTTGCTCCTGAGCTGCTCGTATCTAACAACCTCAAGCTCGAGGGTCTTGGTTGAGGAAGTGGGTGTATCAATGGCCATTTTGAAAGTCATAGAAAATTATGAAGCGAGGACAACCCAAGGCACGCAAGGTCATTCATCAACAACCATTCTGGGGTGTTATACCTGGTTGGGGTGCCATGAGGCAGGATTGCATCCACGCAGAACGACTAATCCCCGCAAACTCTTACCAAGCGCTACCTGTCTTGCTCAGCTTCGTGCTACCATCAGTGCACGAGTCCGATTCAACATGCTTGGCCAAACCTCTTGACCGAGATGTTCAGGCCGCTGCTATTTCCATAAATTCCATCATTATCTAGTGGCACATGGCATTTGCTCTTGAAATTACCCCCCAACCTGATCTCAAGGGAAAGTATCCTGTTCAATACCGTACAACAGTGCAAGATGCTTAATGCTAGGCAGATGTCATCGCAACCCGCCCCATCTCACCTGTCGAATGGCGACACCGACATCAAGTCTTTGGATGTCCGCGTTCACAACAGCCCAGTTCTATCCGATGACAGAAATTCAGTTGCGGTGTTGTTCAGATGCGCCAATGGGCATTTTATTCAAGCTACAGTGGAATCAAAAAATGGCCTTGACAATGGTGTCTTCGATACCGTCAGCTTTCTAACGCCAGAGTCACTTGTTCGGGTTACCGCTCGACCGGTGGCTCATGACACTGACTTTGACATCACTCCAATCGAGCTCTGCGATATCCACAACCTGTCGACCGCCAAGACTCCAGGTGCTTATAGCAATGTCCTTCATGGAGCTTCAGGGGAAGTTCTAGCTTCGATCCAATCTCGTACGAAGTTAATCGAAGAGAGACTCGACAACAGACTCCTGGATGCTCGTGTTCCTGCAACAGCAGCAATCTTCAAGCTTTTCTCGGGGGTCCATGAGCTGGCGGTAGAATACCTCAAGCTCCATGACTTTTACCACGTCCCAACCCCTGCATTTGTTGGCTACGAATTCCCAGGAGAGGAGGACGACTTGTTTACAGTTCCATACTTCGGCAGGACAGCCAGATTGGCGCCAACAGGAGAGATACACCTTGGAATGGCACTTTCAGCCGACCTGGAGCGCGTCTACGACTTTCACACAGTTTTTCGGAGGGAGCCCGTTTCTGATGGCAGACATCTAACGGAGGTAGAGAATCCTCCTTTTTCTTGGCTCGAAAAATGCTGATTTGGTCACAGTTCACCATGCTGGAACTTGTATTCAATCTTCAGCATAGCTGGATAGAGATCCTCGATTTTGCTGATAGTCTACTGGTATCACTTCTACACTCTTTGCAGAGTCAGGACAAATACACTACGCTCACCAACACCGCAAAACGACTCTACCCCCTATCTGGCACTTTCAAGCTAGGTCTCGGAAAGAGCGGAAAGCTCCCACGCATCCGTTTCAATGAAGCCAAAACCCTTCTGAGAGACTTTATAGGTATCGAGTCCGACGATGACAAAGACTTCACTAGGAGCGAAGAAGCAGCACTCGGCAGATTCCTCGCCAGCGAAGAATCCCACGTCAGCCTTCCAACCGATGTTTTCTTCATCACCCACTTCCCGAAACATTTGAGGTCCTGCAATATCTATCCCTCTGATGAACAGGATGACACAACCCAATCTTTCGATGTCATTCTCAGAGGACAGGAATGTGTTACTGGATGCCGACTACTCCACAGCGCTGAAGACCTAGCAGCCGCATTTGCCAACCGACCTCACCCGATTGACCCGGAAACGCCGGAATGGAGGCCGTATATGACGGCCCACGAAATTGGCATGCCTCCTTGGGGAGGCTTCGGGTGTAAGTGTTTCGTGTTGATCCTTGTGAGATGGGAATCGTGCTGACTTATCTGCAGTGGGCATTAACCGTCTTGTACAGGGTTTCTTGGGCTTGGAAGACATTCGCGAGACGGTGTTATTTCCTCGTGATGCTGCCCGTCTTTCACCCTAATGGGAGAGAATTGACAGATGGCGTGGTTCTCCAATGGCCAGCTCATTTCTACTCTTGACTTCATTCCCGACGACAACCAAATTACCGGCATTTTGGTTGGAAAGTAATACTGATTGGACAGTAAATATGGTAGTCGAATTTGATAGAAATCTAAAAATCTAAACTCGTTTCATGGGTCAAGGCCTTAGGTATATATCGAACTTCTGGGTTGCTGGCCTACAACCTATGGTCTCAGGGGCTCGGGGGATTAGATAACCGTGCCCATCACACAACTGTAATGACCTGTTTCCTAAAAACTGATCGTCGGCACCATCCAGTTTCCCAAACACTAACCCAACCGTCGGAATCAGTCGATGTTGCTCAACCTTTCACACCGATGTGGGAGCGCAGAGACAGTAGGTTTCAGTTCGGTATTGGCAGCAAAGCTTTGCTGCAACAAGTATCCGAGGTCAAGCATGATAGTGCCAAAACGTGGCCAATCTTGTCCTGTCAGAGCATTGTAAGATATGTTCTCTTGTTCTCGGCCTTCGCTGTTCAATACCAGCGGACAGTATACCGGATCGCATGATACCATGCCCGACAAACTCTGCCAGCTTATTACCGTCAATACGCTAAGCAATGTGACGAAGCACTGGTGCTCTGGTCTTCTCGATGTGGTTATACTCTCACTATTTAGTTTAAGGAGGTTTGTTTCTGGGTCGAGATTGGCTACAAGCTGATCGGTTAAAACATTGTCGTCCTGCAACAAAATATTGGAACTGTGTCTCGAATTACTTTCAAGCCATACCTCTACTGACGAGGCCCCTTATAGGTATGCTCTGCGTTAAAGTACCTAGCCTGGTAACAATGCACAACGATTGATACGAACATGTCTACCCATAGATGACCGTCAAAGCTTGACTGATGAAGTATTCTCAGAGTTTCTTGGAGAGTTTTGGAGACCTTTAATGCCACAAAGCTCGATGCAGGGCTTGTTTAAATATGGGATCAGAGGCAATATTTGTCTTGGAAAACGATCTTGATTGGTTGAGTGCCGGAAAAGGAAGAGCCGTGTAACCATTTCGGCGAGCCCGAATAATGTCGCTGCGGTATATCTCGCAAATAGGTCCTTGGTCATCGTTACCCTTAGGAGGACACGCTCTTACCATTCATATTTTTCTTTGCTTTGAGGTGAGTATAGCGAGTAGGAATTTTGGATGGTTCGCGTGTAGGTTTCCTCCTTTTCTTTAGTTATCGTGCCGGGAGGATTGCCCAGCTGTTCAACGTCAAGGAGCTGAGGGACATTGTGAAAGAGATTCGGGGCTCGATTTTGTGGGTCTGCTGCACAGCATTGTGAGCTATGTCAGATGAAATGGTCCCCTTTTCATGGTATGTTTTCAACCTTTTGGAAATATGATCTGGGGAGACTTGTAGTTCTAGTTAAAAAGTGTTGATGCGGGTATCCTCACCGTCTGAGACGTTGGAAAAAGGGTTCAGGGGTTCAGAGCTAGCGTCCATCGTCATCCGAGGCTAAGCTAAAAATAGGTAGGCGGCTTCCGCCGTTGCCGAGGCGTGACTTTGTTCGGTTCCTTCGGACCTCAACCCATTCAACTGTTGAATGACAACAGTTGATAAAGCCCAATGATGCATAGTAGTTTTTAGGCACCTCGGGGCTCGATTTCTCGTGATTTTGTCAAAGATGACATCAAAACAGAAGTTGCGCCCAGACGCCAGTCCGGAGGTCCTTGACTGGATCTCCTTGGTTGCCTTATTTCCCCTCTTCTGTATGTTTTTCGCATTGTAACGGGTTGACAGCAGCTAATCATCAGCAGTAACAAAATGGTCGCTGGCATTTTTGTTTTCTAACCAGAAATCTCTTCACTGGCGCCAAAACTGCGCCCTGACATTTCTGCGCACGCAAAGAAGCATATTTCCCACCCCTCTGCTCAGATGGCTGGTCCGTCGTGTTTCCACGGGGTCCACAATCAAAGACTACTGCAGCAAGCACAAGATCGCACACCAGATCGTCACTTTACCAGCTTCGTCGACCGAGCTTCATCCTGATCTTTTGCCGCCAGCAGTGTTGCATATTTTGACACTGGGCAATGTCGAAGCCAAATCCAGGTCTGGGAAAGCCCCGACGCTTCTTTACTTTCACGGCGGTGGTTTCGTGAATCCATTGCGATCCCCTCACATGCCCTTTATCCTCGCATGTGGCCATTCAGTTCGAGCAATGCAAATCATCATTCTCGAATACAGCCTAGCCCCGGAACACCCATACCCAGCACAGCTCATCCAATGCGTGGCGTCCCTTTCCTATCTTATGTGCACCTCCTCTGGTCTCGGCATCTCTGCCGAGGACATTATCTTAGCGGGCGACAGTGCAGGTGGTACGCTGGTTGGATCAGTATTGTCCCACATCCAGAACCCCAGCCCTTATGCCCCAAAGCTCCAGATGAAAAGTGGTGAAGAGTTCCAGGCCGCGGTGATGATTAGTCCGTTTGTCAGACTGCACAAGGAGTCGATGGACTCCCCAATGGGAAGCTACAAAATGAATGAAAAGCGAGATTACCTGACCAGAATACAGGTGGATGAGTTTGGAGAGGCTTGGAAGGGGGATGAGAAGGAGGTTTGGGCAAATCTGTGCGGAGTTGAGGGAGCAGACAAGGTGTGGCAGGCTGTGTTTCAAGGAAAAGGTGGGGTCAGGTTGGTGAAGAAGCTGTTCATCACGGTTGGGACAGCAGAAGTGTTTTTGGACGACTGTAGATTCTTTGGCGGGGAGTCGTACGCCAATACCCAGACCGTGATTGCGAAACAGGAAAAGAGTAAAGACTGGACGGAGGAACTGGGGAGTGGGGAGAGGATCATGGTTGAGTGTGAAGGTGAAGCGCACGTCCAACCGGTGCTCGATGCTGCTTTGGGATATCAGGATGGGGTCATGACAAGGGCGATCATGACGTGGCTTAAGACGTTGTAGTGGAAATAGTGTAGAAACAACTCGGCATCCTTGCTGACTCAGAAACTTGCAAAGTTAGACCCAGGGTGGGGTAGGCCTCTTCGGATATCCATCTCCATGCCGGCCGCGGCTTGAATTCAGGTGATTCTTCCCATCAACCATCCAAAATGGCAGACAAATACATTCACGGCCACTCAGCCGCCGTTCTCGCCGCTCACTCTCGGCGCACCGCCCAGCGGGATGCAGCGTATCTCATTCCTCACATCAAGCCCCACTTCGACATTCTCGACATTGGGTGCGGACCAGGAACCATATCTGCCGACTTGGCCACTCTCGTGCCTCAAGGGAGGGTGACATGCGTCGAAATCACCGAGTCGGCTCTCAATGCAGCACGCAGCACATTTACTTCTCGCTCCCTTGGCAATGGCGACTTTGTGGTCGGAGATGTGACCTCTCGCCTACCGTTTGAGGACGATAGTTTCGATGTCGTACATTTACACATGGTCATTATGCATCTGCCCTGCGACGCCACTGTTGCACTGAAAGAGGTCCGAAGAGTGCTCAAGCCAGGAGGCGTCGTTGGATGCAAGGAGATGATCATGAGCACAACCAGGTGGTTTCAGGTGGATAAGAGACTCGACATGTGGGAGAAGGCGATCACGGGCACGATTCTCGAGACCGGAGGCAGTCCGGACATGGGGATGGGCTTGAAGAGCGCTGCACTGGAAGCTGGGTTTGAACAGCAGAAGGTGCAGAGCACGGCAAGTTCATGGTGCTTCTCGGACGAGGAGGCAGTCCAATTCTTTGGCGATAGTTGTGCGGAAAGATTCAGGGAGGGAAGCCAGCTTCGGGAAAAGACTATCGGAGGAGGCCATGCAACACCCGAGGAGGTTGATGACTTTGTCAAAGCTTGTCATGAATGGAAGGAGAAGAAGGGATCGTGGTTTGGGGTTATGAATGGAGAGCTTTTGGCGTGGAAGTAGTAGGATATGACCCCTTTAACTATCATTCCGAAGTGAAGATTATGTTTTTTTCTGTCTGCATCAGAGGGTGCTGCCAGGACTGCCTGTAGTTCCATCCCGGTTTAGGGGTGCACTACTTTCGACATTTATGCATATACCTCGATAGCTACCAGGTATAGAGTACTTTGTAATAACAAGGTTTTCCGGAAAGAAAACAAACAATTTATTTTCTGGGAAAGATGTTCTAATCGGACAGGTGACCGAACCTGTCCAAGAGAGTGTGCTAAGCTTCCAGGTTGGGTCGACAGGAAACATTGTATGCCAACTGGGACGTAAGGTATATCAAGTAAGTTTGTGTATGCTGTCTCCTCACAACTCCAGCTCTCCTATGCCGAGGGTATCGAAAGCCTCTCGGATATATCTTCCGAAACTTAATTGCTTCCAAGTTCCAATTGGCCCCTCCATGAAACGCTGGAGGAGGGTGGTGTCTTCATTTATTGAGCGGCAACCTGTCACAGTCTACTTATAAGCGGCAGACCCCCAGTTCAGTCCCAATATGCTTGTTGTTGATAGTTTCTGATCAAGCAATTCCCGTCTAATCATGATTTTCACATTCATTTTTGCGGGCCTACTCCTTCAGGTTGTTACTGTCAGCTCTCAAAATGTCATTGTTGGCAAGCTCCTCCGCTTCGCGTGCTCCCAGCTTGTCATCGAGAGGACGGATCCATTGGTCAATCCCGGCTTGAGCCCTTCACCACATACACACCAGATCGTGGGTGGAAACTCATTCAACGTGACAGTAGGATGGCCCTTGCTTTTGATGGCAGCAAATGGCGCTGACAAGTCCAGATGGATCCTTCCGAGATGGAACCCTCTCGGGAATCCACTTGCACCACTTGCACGTATTCTGAAGACTTCTCCAACTACTGGACTGCCTCTCTCTATTTTCGCTCTCCAGAAAATGGCTCTTTCAAGCTTGTTCCTCAACGTCCAAACTTTGTGGGACTGGATGGAGTCCGTCATCCAGTAGGAGGGGGGATCACGGTCTATTACATGACATCCGTTTTTGGCAGTACATCCGGTAACGGAAAAGTGACAGCATTTCCCCCAGTGAGTTTCCCCTTCAAGATCTTTAGGTTGAAATCTTCCAGCCTGACCGGTGTCTCAGGGTTTCAGAATGCTCGCCGGCTCGCCAGACATCACGTCAAAAGACCGTACCTTCCCCGGCATCTGCCACCGCTGCAATGGCAACACGACAGGATTCACCCCGTGCGACTCTGCTGATAGCTCCGAGCTGCCGACGAAAGTGTGCCCTGGTGGTATTCGGGGCTCTGTGATATTCCCATCTTGTTGGGACGGTAAAAACTTGGATTCTCCCGACCACAGTTCACATGTTGCATACAGCCCTGTCGGAGGAGGGAAACTGGCCGGCCAGACCTGCCCAGAGACACACCCGGTGCGAATCCCACAGTTGATGTATGAAATGCTGTGGGATACATCACAGTTCAATGACCCGGCTTATTTTGATGAGACAGCGAAGAGGCAGCCGTTTGTGTATAGCTTTGGTGACGGGTAAGTGGCCAATGTCTTGAAAGTGTGAGCTTGACTAAGATGTCAATTGATAGCATAGGGTATGGACAGCACGGTGACTATATCTTTGGCTGGAAGGGAGATGCTCTTCAGCGGGGGATGGATGCTGTATTGGGGGATGATTGCGTCAACGATCGGTGTCATTCGTTGGAGTTCCAGTCTGCTGCAGAAGGCGTGGCTTGCGCGAAACCAACACAGGTTGAAGGGGAGATTGTTGGAAGAGGCGGTGAATGTAAGTTTATGCGTGTCATGAAGAATTCTCCAGGTTGTACTAATACCGCCAGGGCTTCAAACACTTCCAGGGAATCCACATCTCAGGCAGGCATAGAATCACGAAGTCCGCAGGACGAAATTATGGTAAGCTGACATTTCACGTCATTTGAAAGCAATCAGTTGGATAGTTAGCATCACTGTCTGCGGGTTTCTTCAACAAGAAATAGTGGGGTTTGTTCTATTAGATAGAAATTTGATACTCAAAGGTCGAGAGGAACTTTAACCATGGTATGGTTTGTAAATGCTACGAGTATGTCGCACTATCCTGCCTAGCTAACTATCCACGGCATCATTCCTGCAGCATTGCCTTCAAAGTGTCGGCTGGTGTCCGAGTAGGCGCAGCTAGCTTCAAGACTGCCTCACTTGTGGCAGACGCTGTGCACTCCCCATTCCACGCTGTCTCTGGGCCATGCTTCATAGACATCAAAACACTTTGGGACCCTTGAGTCACACCAATCATATAATCAAGAAACGACATATCCTTGAACATAACGTTGTCCACGCTGGTGCCGATGTACCTCTCAACCAACTCAACGATCTGTCTTCCCGTAATGTCCTCAGGTCCATTAACAACATATTTGGCGTTGTTATGTGGTGAGACGTCCTCTTGCAATAACAGATGCGCCGCCAAAACTCCCACGTCGTTGGCGTCGACAGTCCCAACAGGTGCATCCTCTGATGCCACCAACCGAAGTTTGTCTTGTTTACCGGTCTTGCGATATTGCTTGATGAACTCGGCTGCGGTAGCTAACCAGAAACTGGAGAAGTTGTTGGCCTGGAGAGACGTCCATTGCAGCGGCTTAAACTCTGGTGTACTGAGCAAAGCCTCGATTGCCCAATGGATGCGCGGATAATAGGCTTCGCAGTCAGGTCTGACGTTGGCTGCTGTTGTTGAAATGCGCACTACGTATTTGACGCCGGCTTTGAGAGCGGCAACGTGGAATGTGGTTTCTTCGGCAAACTGACTTGGCTGGCTAGGAGTTGCGACAAAGGCCCTTTCTATCTCGTGCTCACGTAGCCACTGTGCCGTGATGTCCATCCAGTTCTTTTCGAGGACTTGGACATTTGGGAGAGTCGCGAGATGTTTTGCGACCGGACTGTGCAGCGATCGTGTCAAGGCGATGACAGCGCATGTTGAAAGCTTGGACAAGGTTTCCACAACACTTTGGCCGGTGTTGCCAGTCGCACCAACGATTAAGTAAGTAGGCGCCATTATGTTGGGAATTTGAGATGGAAGGTTTAATGAAGGAAGTAAATGTCTAGCATCTCTGCGCGCATATTTATGACGGAATGCTGTGGAGACAAGCGCCGCGGCGGCCAGCTTAGCTCCGCGGCGTTCGAATATTACAAAGCTGCGTCCTGATGATACAATGGAGTAACCTAAGCATAGAGAGATAGAGGAACGGAAAAGAAAGCGACTAGTTTTATGTAATAGTTAAAATGCAGCATTTATTCATGGAATTTTACAGCACTTGTTTATGGAATTCTGCGCCCACATTGTTCTCAACGACTCGCCCACAAGCGCTCTCAACGGCTCCCAGGACTCCTCACCGGATCTCCGGACAGACTCTCGACCGGACCTCCGAACAATGAGAGATATGAGAAGCATCATGAGCGACTCGAGCACCTTATCGACAACGAGATCATAGATCCAAGCCACTGGGGCCACCGAGCGATAAGGATGATAAGGAAGTTCAGGTGCTCATAAAGAGCCCTCTTCCAATTGCAATGGTTTTCCTGCTTCTTTCTTTCCTAAAGAAATAATAAGTCAAGTCAGTCAATAAGATTGATCATTTACAGTATCTTATATATGAGACTACAACATCTCAGTTCACTACTCTCTGTATTTGCAGGTAATACCTGTTGCACTTTCTTCCTAACTACTATCCCATAAGGACATCGAGTCGATGTCAATTTCGCGCGCCCCGCGCCAAAAAAAACGCTCGGGCCACACACGAGCCGATGTCAATTACTCAATCTCGACCAAAATGACATCGGCTCAAAACCGCATCCAAACACATCCAAACATAAAAAGTTCGGTGTCGAACCCCCCCAAAAGTGCCCATGAGAGTGCCGATTTCATCGTTATCGTTGTTTTGGCCCGGAGATGTCGCGTTCGCCGTGTGCACCGAAGGTTAGGGTTAAGTTGGGGTTAACGCACGGGCCACACACGAGCCAATGTCAATTACCAATCTCGAACCAAAATGACATCGGCTCAAAACCGCATCCAAACACATCCAAACATAAAAAGTTCGGTGTCCGACCCCCCCAAAAGTGCCCATGAGAGTGCCGATTTCATCGTTGTTTTGGTCCGGAGATGTCGCGTTCGCCGTGTGCACCGAAGGTTAGGGTTAAGTTGGGGTTAACGCACGGACCCGCACCGGATCGGAGTGGCCAAGGTCGGGCGCCAGGGTTCGCCAACGACCAGCATAATCCCCCGCCGAATCCCCGATCCAGCAAATCGGGAAGCCGGGGACGGTAGCAGGGTTGGGAAACAGACCAGGGAGTACAATTATGGCGGTGCATGTAAGGAGAGAGAAAAAGGGGTAGAGAAAGGAAATAAATATCCGTTGATAATGAATGCCAGAGAATTTCCCAATATACACCCAGCAGATATAAACACACGAGATATTTATCACAACCGTGGGATATTGTAGCAATAAGTCGCATCAATATGCATCCGTTCGATAACGTATTTGTGCCGTTGCCCAGGTATCGCATAGCCATTTGCAGTTCGTGCCACAACGCCGTATTCCCCAGTTCGATCAAGACGCACGTGGAAGGCCGTCGGCCGGTGTTTCACCAGGCGGCGAAGGGGACGTATGGGTCGACAGCATACATTGCCAACAATTCGGCAAGACGGGCACGTTGCAGCGGTTGTTCGAAGTGACGCCAGCACAAGCATCCACATCGACAATGGAAGGCAGCGTGCATCAAAGCCATCCGGACTCAGCAAAGCAGATAGTAGCCCAGTTTAACGAGTTGGCCAACACCGTCAAAGACAACGACCAAAAAGCGGCGGCGGTGATCGGCGAGCAGTCGAGGAGTTTTCCGCCAACATGTGGGTTCGCCGGACCGGTTGGCCCCGGCATTTACAAGGATTCGACCGCGAGTGGTTGGCCGGCACCGCACAGCCACGAGACCCGGAAAAACGGGAGGAGAGGAATCGAAGGAATACAGAAGACAAAGGTAAGGACAAAGGTAAGGACGAAGGAGCGGCAACCGAGAAGGCGTTAGCCCGTGTTTTATTGGCGGTAGAACGGGTTATATGGCGGGCCCAGCGTGCATCCCGGTCGAGATAGTTGGGTCGACGGCCATCAATTATATCAGCAGGCGTGAGGCGGGTGGTGATTCGAACGAAAAAGCCGTTTCACGCAGAGCAAAAAGGGCCAGACGATGGAACGGTACACCGAATCGTGGAAGGCGGTAGTGGCATACGTGTGGCGGACGTCCCATTTGAAACCGGCAGACGCAGCCGAGGCAGCAAAAACGACGGGGTCACGGGGAGATGGGGAAACAGACGCCGAGTCGGAGGATGAATGGGACGACGATTCGAAAAATGGTTGGAACACCCAAGCCAGGCATGTTACGTCCCAAGCGTAATACCCCTATACAGGAACCACTGGGTGGTACCCGAGGTGCTGGGCACCTCAGCCAATCATTGGGCCAGGGATGGAAAGACCCACAAGCCCCCGTGCAACCAATCAGGAGTTGCTCAGTCTGATCAGTGGCCAAGACCACTGAGCACACTGAGCAAAAGGTACAAAGATACTTCAGAAATATATGTAGATAGCTTGACATAAATAGGGGTGCCGGGCGCTCCCCGTATCGAGAATCTGATTCCTCATGCAAGCAATTCAAGTTCATTTGTCTACAATCTACTTTCAGTAGCTCTTTGTTAGAACAACCTGTTGTTGACAGTGAACCCGTGTCTGAGACGCTTGTCACAACCTTCGATCATCCTGTCATATTCACCTTCGGCGTACTGCCTTGCAGTCTGTATCCATTCCTGGTGCAGGTTGTAACACGTTGCTTGCATGACCAAGATCGAACGTTGTGCTCAGACATAACGAACACCAATCGCCATGGCTTCCGCTGCCCCCAATCCCTCCGTTGGACATGACCGTCTCACTGGAGACGATGACGTCTCTCTTGGAGATGCCCCCGCCGTCGAAAAGACAACCCCTCCCGCTGGCAATGACAACGCCGCTTCCGACGAAGAAGATTATGACTTCAATGATGTCGCAAACAAACTCGACGCCCTCGCCAAGAAACTTCTCAGCATGGAGACGGCCATCAAGAGCAAAAATGATCTCCAGGATCTCAAGGATGAGCTCAAGCGCCTGCAAACCACCGTCCGAAGTACGACGCGCGACAATACCCCCAAGATAGCCGCCAAGGTCGGCAAGCCTCCCGTCTTCACCGGAAGTAAACAGGAGCTCCCGCCCTGGTTGTCACATGTCAGGACCAACCTACGTCTGTACGGCATCACCGACCCCGAGTCACAACTCCTATATGCCGCCAGTTTCCTTGGAGGAGACCCCAAGCAGTGGTTTGATGGGATCCTCAGGAACTACTTCAGTACGCGGAGGATGAACGCGAACCCCTCACGCAGAAACTCTTCGGTATGGGATTGGTCAAGTTCGAGGAAGAAATCAAGAAGATGTACGGCGAACCCGATGAGGAAAAGGCAGCCGAGGATCGTCTCGAACGACTTGTGCAGACTGCCTCAGCCTCGACGTACGCGACACTCTTTCGCCGAGACGCATTCAGGGTCAACTGGGCCGATGCCGCTCTGAAGAACAAATTTTACAGAGGCTTGAAGCCCAAGGTCAAGGACGAACTCATCAAGGAAGACCGACACGCACTTACCCTCGACGAATACATCAACAAAGCCATTGTCATCGACAACCGACTCTATGAGCGATCCATGGAAGACAAAGGAGTCTATCGCAACCCTCAGGTTCCCAAGGCCAACATCAAAAAAAGTACGAACACAAGAGCACTTCATGGGGAACACACTCAGGACCCATGGACATCGGAGCAGCACAGCACGGTAGAGGCCAACAACGAAAGTACGGCGACAAACCCCAGGATAAGTCCAAGGTCAAATGCTTCAATTGTGACAAGATGGGACACTTTGCACGAGAATGTCGTTCACCGAAGAAATTCAAACCGGTACCTGAAGCCAAATCAGTTCAGTTCGCGGACACCGACCGCGTCGTCAGGATGATACATCGCGAAGACGACGACCCCTCCACCGGCCGATGATGGACGCCGCGATGGGAAACCTCATGTCGCACATGCCCACAGGAACGACTCAAGAACAACTCGCCGACATGATGGATCACGCCTAACCCCGCTCAAAAGCCCAGTTTTGAGAGAACTTCCACGACCAACGATCAAAACGAAAACTCATTAGCAAGAAGCGATTGTCCGTTGGATGGAGCCGAGTGGGTAAGAAGATGTGAGAACCGCAGAAACCGGAGTCTCCACCGACGACGACTATACAGAGTCAGAACCAGAACCAGAGGATGAACCCATCACCCTTTGGGACATGAGCAACAATGCAGACTGGTGGGTGACAGCCAAGGACTGGAACGAGCGTTTCGAGAGACCAGGACGACCAGTGGTCTACGGGAAGACACCCCCACCGAGCACACCAAGGCAGAACCTCACCCAGACGACGTACCTCTTGCTATACCCTGCCACGAACTACACGACTCAGTTGCATGGTTTGACTGCATTTACGACTACTGCAGAGTCCATTATCGATTCAAGGTTTACCACGAGGTATTCCCTTCCAGACGAGATAACGACCCCATCTTGCAAGTACACAAGGCAGGATCGGAGGAGGATTGGAATTATACCACAACAACGGAAGGAAAATACACACTTGTTGTGGAAAACATGGTCCCCACAGGATGTTGGGACAAGGATGCTTTGGATCTCGAGGACTGTGAACACGTTTGGTGCGCCCGTCACCGCCGCGCAAAGGCAAGAGACTGGCACCGACAGAAGAGCCAAGCAAGGGTCAGGAAGAAGGCCAACAAGAAAGTCACTCGGTCAAAGGGGTACCCAGGAAGAGACCTCCCATATGATGCCTATGGAGAATACGGAACATTGGAAGAACTCGCCAACGAGTATTTGGGACCCGATTTCCGCAGACGACTAGAACAACAGTACCTCGAGCGACACGAGATGTTCTATTACACCACTAGAGAATCAGGACTGGAGTCAGACGCCGTGAAGTTGGCAAGCGACTACCACTTACGACAGAAAGCGTGGGAAAGACAATGTTCGGGACCATCCGATTTTACCAGAGTCCACGTACGGGAAACGGCCAACGGGCCTCCCCAGGCCCCAGTGGAACAAACTAATTCCACGACGACGGATCACAACTCGCATCAGGAGGCCGCGAGCCGGATCCAAGAAAGACCTCCATGGTGGCACTACGAGACAGTTGCCGGAGCCACAGTGTTAGGAAACCAAAGTGCCCTGACAGTAGTAGTTCGATGGACAAACTCCAAAGGAAAGGAGTATCGAGCAGTTGCAGTGATCGACTCAGGGAGTTCGATCAACATCGTCAACCCCTCGTTCGTGAACAAGACGAGGATGCCGTGGGTCATGAAGAAAACACCATACAGAATGAGGACCTACGAAGGGCAAACGGCCAGTTATGATGGAGGAATCAGTTCACGGGAAACGACACTCTTGATCACGGTGGACGACGACCCGCAGGAAGTGGACTTCGATATCCTGCCAACCGGACCCAAGTGTGACATGATCTTGGGACATCCGTGGTTGAAGAAGTACAACCCGGATATAGACTGGGAGAATGGCCATCTCAACTCCAGGCTTGACACCAGACGGGTGAACAGAGCTGAACTGGATAGAGCTCCCAGGTGCCCAGAGGGACAAGAGAGCCCCTGCGAGCATACGAGACATACGAGCCACGACGAGCCGATGTCAACTGACAGAGGAAGTACCAAGGAAGGACCCTCGCACACCAGAGAACCAGAAGGTTGGGTGATGTATGTCAGACCAGAGAAGCTAGAGGAAGACCCGAGTGACGACTCGAGGCACAAGCCTCCCAAGGAAAAGGAGGACCTCAGCAACATTCCGAAAGAATACCACAGTTTTACAGTCTTCAGACACAAGATGAAGGACGAGCTCCCCAAGAGAGAACCTCTTTCGACCACGAGATCCGATTGAAGGAAGGAGCAAAGTTACGATACCACAAAGCATATCACCTAGGTCCACGACAGGACAAAGCCTTACAAAAGAGAGTACATCAAGGAGAACCTACCAAAGGGGTTTATCAGAGAATCACAAAGCGAAGCAGCTTACCCCATTTTATTCGTGCCTAAGAAAGGAACGACAGATTTAAGGCTTGTGGTCGATTATCGACAACTCAACGAGGAAACGATCAAGAATAGGTATCCGCTGCCGCTTATCAGGGAGATGAAGGACCGACTGGCAGGCGCTAATGGTTCAGTCGACTGGATCTTCCGATGGCCTTTGGCCACATCCGGATTAAGGAAGGGGATGAATGGAAAACAGCTTTCAGGACTCGCTACGGACACTTTGAGTACCAAGTCATGCCATTTGGACTCACTAACGCCCTGCGACATTCCAAAGCATGATTGACCACACCCTGCGCCCATATCTGGATCGATTCGCCTTTGTATACCTAGACGACATCTTGATCTATTCGAAGACCCTCAAAGAACACAGACAGCACGTACGACAGATCTTACAAACACTGCAGGATGCAGGACTCTCAGTGAACCCACGAAAAAGCGAATTCCACGTGCAGAAGACAGTCTTTTGGGATTCGAAATTACACCAGGAGAGATCCGCATGGAACCAGCTAAGATCACGGCAGTCCGGGACTGGCCGACACCAACAAACCAGAAGGAAGTTAGGATGTTCATTGGATTCATCAACTTCTACAGATCATTCATCAAAGGATTTGGGAAAATTGCAAAACCGTTGCACGAGTTGACCGGCGAAGGAACACCATTTAAGTGGAAACAACAACAACAAGACGCCTTCGACCAACTCAAGGACGCTATCAGCAGCGAACCCGTACTACGAATGCCAGACTTCAGCAGACCATTCTATGTCGAGACCGATGCGTCAGACTTTTACTATTGGGCAGAGCTCTATCAATACTTTAACGACGGCCGACACCCGGTAGGATTTGTCTCAAAAAGATTTCTGGACCAGCACTCAACTACCCAATCCACGACAAGGAACTCATGGCCATCATCGAGGCATTTGACGAATGGAGACCATATCTCAGTGGGACTGAGGAACCAGTGGATGTATTCACAGACCACCGGAATTTGAAGTACTTCGTCACGAAGGAACTAAGTCCAAGACAAGTACGATGGGCAGAATTCCTTGCCCCTTCAACTTCCGCATCCACTATGTCAAAGGAAAAGAAACGCTAGAGCAGACGCGCTCAGCAGACGACCAGACCACAAGGGTAACGAAAAGATCGACGCAGCCCCCTCTTTAAAGAAAAGACGGAACACTGGAACACGCCATCCAGATTTGGGAAGACTGCGCAAGGACTTATCACACCGAGTGGGAAGATTACGAGTTCAAGCCAAACGACAAGACGTCGATGAGGATGAGATACAGGAACTAGGTCTACGGGCCGGGCCCGACGACAACGACCCAGTATGGTACAACGACAAGGCCTACGTACCAGCAGACAAGAGACGAGCGTGTGTCACGAAACTCCACAGCGACAAACTCGGAGGACACCCAGGTATCAGAAAAACGCTCGAACGCGTACAACAGCACTACGCATTTCCAGGAATGAAAAAGATTGTGGAGGAAATGGTAAGAGAATGTGAGACATGCATTAAGAGCAAAGCAGCAAGACACAAACCCTACGGACTTCTCGAACCCCTTCCCACAGCAGAACGAGCGTGGGGATCCATCTCCATGGACTTCATCACCAAACTCCCCAGCTCAACGGTACCAGATGGAACCAACACCAAGTACGACGCCATCTGGGTAGTGGTTGACAGACTCACCAAGTGGGCATACTTCATTCCTTTCAGAGAAACCACTACGGCAGAACAGCTCGCCTACCTATTCGAACGGAACATCGTGAGCCAACATGGACTGCCAGATGACATCACTTCGGACAGAGACAAACTCTTCACCTCTAAGTTTTGGCAAGCCCTGATGAAACGACTAGACGTCAAGTCAAAACTCTCGACAGCGTTCCACCCCAGACAGATGGACAGACCGAACGACTCAACCAAGTCATTGAACAATACCTTCGGTGCTACATCAACTTCGAACAGGACAACTGGGTTGACCTGTTACCAACCGCTCAGTTAGCATACAACTCGAGCAACACAGAGACAACGAACGTCTCACCATTCTTTGCCAACTACGGATTCCAACCCGAGTTACGACAGGGACCAACAGCAGAGGTACCACGTGCAGCGATCCACGCAGGACGATTGCAGGAGATGCACAACATGTTGAAAGAAACACTCGAAGTTGTCAGGGAACGAATGCGCACCCACTACGACAAACATAGGGTCGAGGGACCTCCCCTCGAGGAGGGAGATAAAGTGTTTCTTCTCACACGCAATCTTCACACGAAACGACCAAGCAAGAAACTGGATTTCAAGAAGATCGGGCCATTCAAGATCAAGAAAAGATCTCAACATCTAACTACGAATTATCCTTCCCGATTCCATGCGAGTACGAACCAAAGTATTCCACATTTCCTTCTTGAACCAGCCCCAAAGAAAGCAAAACTCGAGACACGGCTCGAGGTGGTCGACGACGAAGAAGAATTTGACGTCGAGAATATCCTGGATTCACGAATCAGCAACAACGAACTCCAATATCTCGTCAAATGGCTGGATTACGGACCAGAGTCTAACTCGTGGGAACCTGTCGACTTCCTGGACTGTCCGGAGAAGCTCCAGCAGTTTCACCGACAGAACCCAGACCGACCTGGGATAAAAGATTTGGATCCAACGACGACCAGTCGACACCCGAGAAATCAAGGTTACCAACGTCCCCAAAGGACAACGGGGAACGACCGTCCCCTACGACTGGGAACCCCGATTCCTGGGTAACGGCCGAGGAACCCGCTTGTTCCTCCGCCTCCGCCTCCTGCAACAGAGTGTATTCCCGAGAAAATGCCTCACCCGCCCTGTTTTCAAGAAAACGAGACTGCTCCTCTATCCTAGCAAGCTTTGCGGCGGCATCCCTCTGAGCGGCTGCAGCTGCTAGAAGTTCCGAAACCGCATCACCCCTCTCGCGATCAAGGCGCCGTTTCTCCTCAAGAAGACCACGAAGCACCGACGAGGGCTCACCATAAATATTGCAAGAATTCGCCCCCGCTTGCAGACAATTCTGACAAGACAAGCTACGGTCGGCAGCCTTACAGTTTGTAAGCCGCAGCCGCTTACAACGAGAACAATCGACGGGCATGGCGAAACCGAAAGTATTGGTGTAATCAACAAGGGAATAACGACGTTCAGTAGAAGATCGCGGTTGCGACTTCTTTCTTTGAGTTTTTTGATAATTCTTCTGCACCCTGTTAGCAGGCATTTTAGAAAAGGATGAAAGGGAAAACTTACAGTCACAACGACAATTTCCTAGCGTCAAGGGTCTTCGAGGCGAAGACCAGGGAGGAGAGGAAACGTGTTACGTCCCAAGCGTAATACCCCTATACAGGAACCACTGGGTGGTACCCGAGGTGCTGGGCACCTCAGCCAATCATTGGGCCAGGGATGGAAAGACCCACAAGCCCCCGTGCAACCAATCAGGAGTTGCTCAGTCTGATCAGTGGCCAAGACCACTGAGCACACTGAGCAAGGTACAAAGATACTTCAGAAATATATGTAGACAGCTTGACATAAATAGGGGGGAGCGCCGGGCGCTCCCCGTATCGAGGAATCTGATTCCTCATGCAAGCAATTCAAGTTCATTTGTCTACAATCTACTTTCAGTAGCTCTTTGTTAGAACAACCTGTTGTTGACAGTGAACCCGTGTCTGAGACGCTTGTCACAACCTTCGATCATCCTGTCATATTCACCTTCGGCGTACTGCCTTGCAGTCTGTATCCATTCCTGGTGCAGGTTGTAACAGGTCATCTCACGTTAAGTTGGAAGTGCTTGCGAGTGCACCTCAACGACAAGCACAACGCAAAAGGAGCCAGGGCCCAGAGGGACTGCTGGGCCAACGTGCACCTGCCAGACCTTCTTCACAGGACCCAAGAGGGCGGTCTTCTACTTTTGTGTCGAACCCTCCTCCGCTGCCGCCGGGGGCGGCGAGAGAGGGGATGGAATAAGAAGCAGTAGAGCGACGGTGCATTCGGACGATCGCAGTATCGTCTCGGACATTGCGCAGGGCTGGTCGCTGCAGCGAGAAACGCAGGAGAAGATGCAGAGGGTCATGGAGGAAGGGATCCTAAGACACGAAACGACAAACTGGCTAAAGCGGACCGGCTGGTCGATCCACTTCGCCGGAAGGAAAAATTAATGGACATCCAGGCCTGTAGTCGAATGCCCCGGTCGTGTGCGGACGATGAGCAGCGACGGATGACGGCCGCTTTGGACGGACTCTTCTTCGACCGCTGCATCGGCGGGCTAAAGAGCATGCCTCTCATGACCCGTCTGCTCCTGGCCAGCCCCGACCCTCAAGAAGCACATAGCCGACCGTTTGTGTAACAGGCTGAGCCTGGCATGGACCTCGGCAACCCTCGGCCCTGGTGAAGCTATTCCCAGAACGCACAGACCACTACTCCAGAACCTTCTATCACCGCGCACTGGCCAACACCCTCAGCCATACCAGAGGCTCATGTCGACAAACCTTCTATTCCCCTTTTCCTTTTCTTCTTCAAGTTCGGTGTACTCGTAGAGTCGTCACCAGATAGTTGTAATACACTCCTGGAACCGTTACATTACACCGAACTTTCACCTCGCGGAAAACAGTTGGAAGAGCCTCAGCGCAGACCCAACTAGCGGAATTCGGCGCATTGAGTACGTGCGTGAATTCAACAGTAGTGACCTCGGCACGAGGGCCAGGGACAATGACGCAGGAGGACACCATGGCGGCGCAAGCCGAGACCTCCATGCTGATGCAGACGATGCGTCAGTTAGCGGAACAGATTGCTGCTCTTCGACAGGAAGGGCAGGCAGGCGAACGAAGCAAACCAAGCGCAAATCCGAACCCTTCAGGATACCATCGCATCTATGCAGGGAGAACGATCTACTTCGGGTGTCTCGACCCTCACACCAGCGACGAGCGTAGGCACTGCACCGGTGGTACATTCGCCAACGATACCAGATGCGAACGAATATTCGAAGAGAAAGAAGCCGACACTTCCTGACCCTCCCCTTTAACGGACTTAGGAAGAGGTTCCGCACATGGGAATTGGAGATGAGGAGTAAGCTCCGAGTCGATGGTTCGGCGATCGGCTCCCCGACCGATCAGTTCGCATATATATACGCCCGCTTAGAGGAAACACCTCAAGCCATGGCCGCCGCTTTCTTTAAAAGAGGTGGCCCAGATGGAACTTCGAACCCTGAGCACTTTCTCGTTTACCTCGCGACCTGTTACGGCGATCCTAACATCGAACAACGAGCTCTCGGCAGGTTGGAATCAATGGCTCAAGGGGAAAAGAGAGTTTCGCTTCCTTTCTTCCAAAGTTCGAAAAAGAGCTAGCAGACAGCGGAGGTGCCGAATGGAGCGACGTCGTGAAGATCAACTACCTCAAACGGACCATTAACAGGGAGATGAGGACCGCCCTGGCGAGCCAGTTGAACTTACCTAAGGATTATCCCGAGTTCGTCAACAACCTACATCACTTGGGCGCTAATCTCGACGAGCTGCGCTTTTATACGCGGAAACCGAAAACCAGGTCACGCTCTTCAACCCCTGATTCTAAAGCACCAGAACCGAAGCACCGACCAGTCACCACCACTGCAACGGTAGACGAGATGGATTGGGAGCCTACGAAGATTAGCCAGGCTGTCCACAGAGCTAACAAGGAGCTGGAGGGAAAGCGCGCAAAATGGGTTAATCAGAGCGAGATCGACCGCCGGAGAAGCGAAGGGCGCTGCTTAAGATGCGGGAGAACAGGGTGCAAAATAAGCAAGTGTCCTCTTTTGCCTGCAAGACGTCCGCGCCAGGACAACGAGACCGGGATTAAAAGACTAGACCGGTATTGCGAGCGGAGGTGGAAGAAGAAATGAGGGAACGGAGGGTCGACGTCCGATCGAACTGATGACGAGTCGTTAAAGACTAGCCCCTGATAGAAGTCGTCGTCAGGGGCACTCGGAAGGCTAAGAAAGATTGGAGCATTGCGAAAAAGAAGATGGATGGTAAACCGTTTTACATTAATTTCGGGATCAATAGCATTTATTACACTAAGGCTTTCGTTGATAGTGGATGCCTCTGCTATGCCTCCATCAGTGATGTTCTCGTCAAGCGACTTCGTCTCCCACGCATCCCCATCACTCCTCGAAACCTGGAGCAGGTCAATGTTACGGTGGAAGGAGCAATTACGCATGTGGCTTATGCGGATACGGATATCGACGGCCATAAAAGAAAAAGGTATTCTTTTACGTTATCCCAGGCCAAGTCGACGAAGTGATATTGGGTCGACCTTGGATGGACCTCGAGGATGTGACGATCTCGCCGTCCAGAGGCGAACTGATAATCGGCACTACGGGCTTAAGAGTTAAGGAAAGAGGACCAAGGGAGGAAAAAGTATCCTCTCACACAACAAACAGCCAGTGTTTTGGGGCGCTAATCAGAAGAGCTCGCCGAACCAAGGCTTGCTCCAATCCGAAAGCAACGACGCAAATATTCGCAGCTAGCCTGGCAGACATTGAGAAGGCATTGGCGCCCAAGAAAAGAAGTGATCCCCGCCAGAAACTGCCAGAGCACTATCACGACTTCCTTCCGCTCTTCGATCGTACCGAAGCAGACCGCCTACCTCCACACCGGACTGGAATTGACCACGCTATCCCGCTTGAGAAGGATGAAAACGGCAAAGAGAAAGTTCCCCTGGGGACCGTTATACGGAATGTCCCGAGAGGAGTTGATTGCTCTGCGGAAAACCCTTACCGAGATGCTCGATAAGAATTTTATACGAGCCAGCAGTTCACCAGCGTCAGCGCCTGTTTTATTCGTGAAGAAACCAGGGGGAGGCCTACGGTTTTGCGTCGATTACCGGGGTCTCAACGCGATTACCCGCAAGGATAGATATCCTCTTCCTCTGATCAGCGAAACGCTGAGGTCGTTGTCCCAAGCTAAATGGTTCACTAAGCTAGACGTCATCGCCGCGTTCCACAAGATTCGGATCAAAGAAGGAGACGAATGGAAGACTGCATTTCGTACTAGGTACGGGCTATTCGAATGGCTGGTTACCCCCTTCGGCCTCACAGGAGCACCCGCTACATTCCAGAGGTACATCAACAATACACTACGAGAGTACCTAGACGAATTCTGTTCGGCTTACATCGACGACGTCCTCATTTACTCTAGCGGCTCCCTATCCGATCATAGGAAGAAAGTCCGGAAAGTGTTGGAAAGGTTGCAAACCGCAGGACTACAAGTCGATATAGACAAGTGCGAATTTGAAGTCAAGAGCGTCAAATATCTTGGATTCATTATCGATGCAGGAAGAGGATTCGCGTTGACCCAGAAAAGATTAAAGCTGTGGAGCAGTGGCAGCGCCCTCGTTCTGTCAAAGGAGTACGGAGCTTTATTGGTTTTGCAAATTACTATCGAGCATTTGTGCCCAAGTTCTCGGAGATAGCTCTACCGCTGACGGCTTTGACCAAAAAGGGGTGTCTTTCAGTTGGACCCCTCAGTGCGAAGAAGCGTTCAAGACACTTAAGACACTTCTGATCAGCGCGCCAGTATTGGCCCAGTGGGATCCAGAAAGGAGGACGGTAGTGGAGACAGATTCGTCGGGCTATGCCGTGGGTGGCGCCCTCTCGCAGTATGACGAAGATGGGATCCTTCGCCCAGTCGCCTTGTTCTCAAAGAAAAACAATCCCGCTGAGTCCAACTACCCGATACATGACAAAGAACTGTTAGCAGTGGTTAAGTGCCTGGACCAATGGGACGCGG
The DNA here is from genome assembly GCF_035222375.1 of Podospora pseudocomata. Lineage (NCBI taxonomy): Eukaryota > Fungi > Ascomycota > Sordariomycetes > Sordariales > Podosporaceae > Podospora > Podospora pseudocomata. The sequence goes on along the minus strand of NC_085889.1, from coordinate 2,649 downwards.
AGCTCCGGAGCGTAGCTCACTTCGAGATCTGGACTGATCACAAAAAACTTGGAATACTTCCAGAAGAAACGACAGCTGAGCGAGCGGCAGGTACGGTGGGCAGAGATATTGGCTCGTTATAACTTCACGCTCAAGTACCGACCTGGAACAGATGCTGTGGTGCCGGACGCTTTGTCAAGGAGAGAACAGGACCTACCGGTATCGAGCCAAGACGACCGACTTACTGGGAGATGCTTCCAGTTACTTAGGCCCGCGAGGAATAAGAGTCTTAAGATCAATCGGGCCGCCTTGGTTTAGAAAGGGAGCAACCACCAGAGTAAGCTCTGGCTTCGTTAAGGGCGGAGATCAGGATCAGGAGTTAGACGACCCGCGGATAAATCGGACCCCCGGAGAACCCCTTTTCCGAGGAGCCTTTGAAAAGCCTATGGGACCAAGGATTGGAAGCCAACAACCGCTACTGGCTGATCAGACGCATGGTTTTGGACGGAGAACGCCAACTGCCCCAGAGTGGGGGCTACCAATATCTATTGCGGAATGTTCTATCGACGAAGGAAAACGCTTGTGTTGGAGGGACCGAATCTGGCTACCTCACTTTGAACCGCTTCGCACCCGGGTTATTCAAGAAACGCACGACTCCGTGCTGGCTGGTCACCCTGGAAGGGATATGACGAAGACCCTTATCAGCCGAAAGTTTACCTGGCCGGGCCTGAGCCAGGATGTGAGGAGATTCCTGAGGAACTGTGACGTTTGTGGAAGGACAGCTGTATGGCGGGAAAAACGAAGAGGATTATTGAAGCCCCTCCCCATTCCCGATCGGATCTGGTCAGAGCTTTCTATTGACTTTGTTTCCGGATTACCCCATCGGGCCCTGACAGAACAACCGAGATTATGGTAGTCACAGATAGACTGTCAAGAATGTGATCTTCGAACCTATGGCATCTACGACAGCAGACGCAATAGCAGATCGTCTCACCCGCTGCTTGATCCGACACCATGGCCTGCCGAGGGCCATCGTCTCAGATAGAGGACCCCAGTTCGTGAGCCATATGTGGGCTAGGATATGCAACCTACTTCGGATCACACGACGACTATCGACAGCGAATCATCCGGAAACAGACGGAGCCACTGAGCGGATGAACCAAGTCCTTGAAGAATACTTACGCTCCTACACAACCTATTGGCAAGACGACTGGGCTGCACTTCTCCCGATGGCCATGCTAGCGATTAATAACCGCAATGCAACCTCGACCGGCATCAGCCCCTTCTTTATGACCCACGGTTACGATGTTGATCTCCTGGGTCTAGTCGATGCAAAAGAGCCCCTAAGGACTACAGGGAAGTCACCAATTGCTCAGGGAGAAGCTTTTGTAGCCCGGCTACGGGAAGCAACAGAAGTAGCTCAAGCAACAATGGCCTCAGCCCAAGAACGTCAGGAAGAGTACGCCAATAGAGCTCGTCAGATAGCTGAACAATTCCGTGTTGGGGACAAGGTATGGCTACGATTAAAGCATATCAAGACAGATAGACCCTCGGCGAAACTCGATTGGCTAAAACGCTAAGTATACTGTCACTGAGCTGATCGGCTCCCATGCTTGTCGGTTGGATACTCCACCGGGGATTCATAACGTCTTCCACGTTATGCTATTAAAAAGGGCAGCGGAAGACCCTCTACCATCACAACAACAGGACGACACTCAGCCCCAGCGCTGATCGGAAGCAACGACGATGGAGAAGGAGAAGCGGAGTGGCAAGTCGAGGAGATCTTGGAGGCAAAGAAGGTGAGAGGAAGGACAAGGCTCCTAGTGAAATGGTCTGGCTATGCTAAGCCTACATGGGAGCCCCTAAGTAATTTCGAGGAAACGGAGGCGTTGGATATATTTGAGGAGAAGCATGGAAAGATCTCTCCCCCCTGATCGGGCACCTTGGGAGAGGAGGGGGGTATTGTAACAGGCTGAGCCTGGCATGGACCTCGGCAACCCTCGGCCCTTGTCACGGCAGGGCAGACCACTGCGCCAAACCTGTTGTGATTGCTATCAAAAGCTACAAGTGAGCCAAGCTTCCTGGCTTGGCTCGCTCCAATGTATATATATATGGTGACGCCGCCACAGCCGTCACATCTCCCCCCTCGACGAGAGCCCCGCGAGCTGCTGCTCAGCGAGGCCTTCGAGTGCCATTTATCATCGAGAAGAGGGCATATATATGGTAACTGAAAGTCCTACCACTCCATATACCCGAGCGCGGTCTTCCCGGCAGCAAGCTCCAGAGTACATGCAAAGCGGGCTCAGACTTTCCAAGAGCGTGGCTCGAACCCACGCTCCCGTGCAAGCTTGGCTCAAATGTCACGGCAGGGCAGACCACTGCGCCAAACCTGTTGTGATTGCTATCAAAAGCTACAAGTGAGCCAAGCTTCCTGGCTTGGCTCGCTCCAGTGGTATATATATGGTGACGCCGCCACAGCCGTCACAGCCCTGGTGAAGCTATTCCCAGAACGCACAGACCACTACTCCAGAACCTTCTATCACCGCGCACTGGCCAACACCCTCAGCCATACCAGAGGCTCATGTCGACAAACCTTCTATTCCCCTTTTCCTTTTCTTCTTCAAGTTCAGTGTACTCGTAGAGTCGTCACCAGATAGTTGTAATACTTAG